>NC_064426.1:13917500-16702500 GCF_023375975.1 Astyanax mexicanus | reverse complement strand
GTAATCATACAGGCTTGTAGCCAGATAGGCAGGCTAGGCCAGGCTAGGCCTGGGTCGGCTCTGCTCTGCATTGCATCTAAAATGTCCTGCGATGAAGCTCGGCTGCGCTCCGGTCTGCACCTAAAACCTCCCGCGATGAAGCGAAACCGACCCTAACCAAGCAGATCTCGGCCACGCTCCGGTCCGCACTGCACCTAAAATCTCCCGCGATGAAGCGAAACCGACCCGTTTTTTGTGAGAGAAGGCTTTAAAGACTTAAAAGACAGACAGTAGTGTACAGATTTCCATTGCAGGGATTCTTAGCAGTTTTTCTGAGGCCTTCTAAGTATTTATATCGATATCGAAATTATATTGTATCGACCGAAATTAAGGAATATATTATGATATAAATTTTGGCCATATTGTCCTGCACTAGGTGCAACCTATATGAGCCAACGTGTATTTTTTTTTAATACTCATTATTCTACTCATAATTTTAAATGGTTTTCAAAACAAATAAAAATCTGAAAAGTGTGAAATGCAAAAGCATTCACCCCCTTTACTCTGAAACGCCTATATAAAAATGCCTAAATAAAATCCAGTGCAATCAGATGATGATGGGAAGATGATTGTGGTAATTACAGGGCAATTCTGAAAGAAACCTTGTTGGAGGTTGCAAAAGACTTGAGACTGGTAAGGAGATTCACCTTCCAGCAAGACAATGACCCTAAACATACAGCCAGAGCTACAGCTGAATGATGTAGATCAAAGAATATTCATGTGTTAAAATGGTCTAGTCTTAAAGCGCATTGAGCTTCTGTGGCAAGACATAAAAAAAAATTGCTGTTCAAAGACGCTCCAATCGAACCTGGCTGAACTTGAGCTGTTTTATAAAGAAGAATGGGGCAAAACCCTAAAGCACTTACAGCTGTAACTGCAGCGAATGGGGGCTCTTCTAAGTATTGATATAGAGCCGAAATATAGGCTGAATACTTTTGCACGTCACGCTTTTCAGATTTTTATTTGATGAAAATGTTTAATAACAGTGTATAATTTCCACTTGACTTCACAATCATGTGCTACTTGGTGTTGGTCTATCACGTAAAATCTTAATACAAAAATACATTTAAGTTTGGGGTTGTAAGGTGACAAAATGTAAAAAAAGTTCAAGGGGTGTAATATTTTTGAAAGCCCCTGTAGGAATGTTTTTTCCAATTCTGTAACACAGATGGTGAGATGTATTTAGGAGAATATATAGTCTTGCGATATAAAGAGTGTTGCAGTATAGCTGTATCCTGATATCATCGTTATCGTGGGCCATGTATCGTGATTATAAAGTATTGTGTTTAAAAAGTATCATGATTATATCGTATCGCGATTATATTGTATCGTGATTATATCGTATCGTGATTATATTGTATCGTGATTATATTGTATCGTGAGTATATTGTATCGTGATTATATCGTATCGTGATTATATCGTATCGTGATTATATCGTATCGTGATTATATCGTATCGTGATTATAAAGTATCAAGATTATATTGTATCGTGATTATAAAGTATCAAGATTATATTGTATCATGATTATATTGTATTGTGAGTATATTGTATTGTGATTATATCGTATCGTGATTATATCGTATCGTGATTATATTGTATCGTGATTATATTGTATTGTGATTATATCGTATCGTGATTATAAAGTATTAAGATTATATTGTATCGTGATTATATCGTATCGTGATTATATTGTATCGGGATTTTATTGTATCGTGATTTTACTGTATTGTGATTATATTGTATCGTGATTACATCATACCGTGATTATATTGTATCGTAATTATGTTGTATCGTGAATATATCGGATCGTGATTATATTGTATCGTGATTATATCGTATCTTAATTATATTGTATTGTGATTATATTTTATCGTAATTTTATTGTATCGTGATTACATTGTATCGTGATTATATCGCATTGCGATTATATCGTATCGCGATTATATCGTATCGTGATTATATTGTATCGTGATTATAAAGTATCAAGATTATATGGTATCGTGATTATATTGTATCAGGATTTTATTGTATCGTGATTTTACTGTATTGTGATTATATTGTATCGTGATTACATCATACCGTGATTATATTGTATTGTGATTATATTGTATCGTGATTTTATTGCATTGTGATTATATAATATCGTGATTATGTTGTATCGTGATTATATTGTATTGTGATTTTATTGCATCGTGATTATATCATATTGTGATTATATTTTATAAGTGATTATATTGTATTGTGGTTTTATTTTATCGTGATTATATTGTATCAATATTTTATTGTATCGTGATTATATCGTATCGTAATTATATTGTATCATGATTATATCGTATTGTGATTATATTGTATCGTGATTATATCATAACGTGATTATATTATATTGTGATTTTATTGTATCGTGAATATATTGTATTGTGATTATATTTATCATGTTTTTATTGTATCGTGATTATATTGTATTGTGATTATATTGTATTGTGATTATATTGTATTGTGATTATATTGTATTGTGATTATATCATATTCTAATTTTATATTTTAATTTTGACTATATCATATCGTTATATCGTATAGTGATTATATCGTATCGTGATTATAAAGAATTGTGATTATAAAGTATTGTGATTATATCGTATCGTGATTATACCGTATCGTGATTATATCGTATCCTGATTATTTCATATCGTGAATATATCGTATCGTGATTATATCGTATCGTGATTATAAAGTATCGTGATTATATTGTATCATGATTATATCGTATTTTGATTATATCGCATCGTGATTATATCGTATTGTGATTATATCACATCGTGATTATATCGTATTGTGAGTTGCCCTCTGATTCCCACCCCTACTCCACACACAGTGTGGCTCTGGGCCGTAGCCAGTCCTGTTTGGTCACTTTGCGATTCTCTCACTGGAAGGTGCCAAACTCATTTGCCGGCACGTCCTGATCGATCACGTCCCGGATTTAGCCTGGCTAAGCTGCAGTGTGGTGAACAGGAGCGACGGGTTAGCAGCGGGAGCCGGAGGAAAACCAGCCGCCACTTTTGCCTGGGCTGGAGGAAAAGATCATTTGCTAATCATTTGTGGCACATGGAGCGAGTTTCCCGTCGCTAATTACGTCTGTGAGCCGCTATTAGGCCGTCTGCTTTGATTCTGCACTCTGCCCTGTGGCAGCTGCCAGACGTACCTTTATTCCCCCTTGCCTTCTCCAGCGGAGAGCAAGAAAGCCTGCCTTTGAAAAGGGGAACCGTAAAAAAAAAAAAAAAAAAACTCTGCTGCTGCTAAATGGGGGTGTCTCATTAAAGCCGTGCTTCCGCCAAAACTCTAATTTCCCTAGTTTTACTCCAAATCTAGCCAGTGAAGACATGTTCAGTATGATGAATCACACTTTTATCGGTATGGCAATATGAGTTTTCATGATAAACACACACTGTAGCAAAAACTACGATAACATTGTGAATAGCAGCAAACTTAAACTGCACTATGATTTTGCAGCAACTGAGATAGGTTGCTAATATGAGGTACACTAATACGATCTAGTCGTGTTTGCTAGCCATAAAACTCACCTTCTCTCTGTAGACATGAATATATTATGAATAATATGTGGTCTTTGCTTGTCTGCTGTGCTCAAAACAGGAACTTTATGCAGGAATAGCAGCACATCCTCATAACCATGAATCTATACTCCCAGCCTGTAGGGGGAGCTGTGTATGAAAACCAACCATGGGTTGCTTAGAGGTCGCTGACTGAGAGCTGTTTGATCTGTAGCTTTAAACATCCCCATAGGTTTTTAAATAGGGGTGTGCCAAATTCCATCGTACGCAATAATATTTTATTGCCAACATTTTATTGACAGATTATATCTGTTCAGTATCATTTATTTTACTTTAATCCTGAGTACATGGAGATATATAGAATGCATTATTAGTATCATGACATTCTGGATCATTGACTTCTGTTATTTTTTTAATATCTCAGTTAGGGGAGTGCCGTATCATATCATATCCAATGATAAAATGTAATATTAATTTTGTTGCAGTAATGAATTCTTAAAATGTTTTTTATTTATTTAATGTTTTGTCATATTGCCAAAAGTTTTATTATTGCGAAAATACCATGTAATATTTTGATATTATTTAAGGGCCATTTTGCCCACCCCTAGTTTCAAAGACAAGACAGTCTACTTTACATCTAATTTGTTTTCTCTAATCTGCCTTTTCATCTCCATTATATCGTATTGTGATTATCGTATCGTGATTATGTTGTATTGTGATTATATTGTATCGTGATTATGTCTGCTGTGCTCAAAACAGGAATATCATGCAGGAATAGCAGCACATCCTTATAACCATGAATCTATACTCCCAGCCTGTAGGGGGAGCTGTGTATGAAAACCAACCATGGGTTGCTTAGAGGTCGCTGACTGAGAGCTGTTTGATCTGTAGCTTTAAACATCCCCATAGGTTTCAAATAGGGGTGTGCCATATTGCATCGTACGCAATAATATTTTATTGCCAACATTTTTGAATACTGTGAACGATATTATACCCCTGAAATATCATGTCATATTACCCACCCCTAATTATCACATCAGGATACAACTATTTTTGCTGTTTTTAGCAAAAGAAAAATTCACACTGTTCTCATTAACCATTATATCTACTAGAGACAGATTATATCTGTTCAGTATCATTTATTTTACTTTAATCCTGAATATATGGAGATATATAGAATGCATTATTAGTATCATGACATTCTGGATCATTGACTTCTGTTATTTTTTTTATATCTCAGTTAGGAGAGTGCCGTATCATATCATATCCAATGATAAAATGTAATTTTCATTTTGTTGCAGTAGTGTATTCTTAAAATATTTTTTATTTATTTAATGTTTTGTCATATTGCCAAAAGTTTTATTATTGCGAAAATACCATGTAATATTGTGATATTATTTAAGGGCCATTTCGCCCAACCCTAGTCTCAAAGACAAGACAGTCTTCTTTACATCTAATTTGTTTTCTCTAATCTGCCTTTTCATCTCCAGTGTCTAATTCTAACAATTTTTTCTCCTCAGAAAACACTATTCTGCAATATCAGAAGAAAGTGAGGAAATGCTTAAAACTTTAAGCAACACTATGCAACATTTTTCAGTTAGTTAATGCACTTCATACCCTTTTAGATGATTAGATTAAATTAGTCATTAAAGAGCGAAAAAAGGTTCTCTGCTGCCCCTTATGGTTTGTTAGGGAAAAAAAATAATGCTTACAAGTTCAGGAGCCCTTGGCCTGCACCCATCAGCTCACAAGTCTTGGGCATTGCGAGAGTCAATCTTGCTTTACGGCAAATATTAGGGATACCTCTGAAAGAGATTGAGAGGAAGGCTAGCTGATAGCTAGCTGAAGCTCATCTCAGAGCAGCAAGGGGCCGGAAAGGAGTCGCACATTGGTGAACCTCCGAACTGCAAAAATTGCAAAAAAAGACTAACACGGACCTTGCGTTCCTGCTGTTGGGATTTTAAGTAACATTGTAAAGGTGTTTGTTCATCTATTTTTATGAATGTGGTCTGTTGCTGAATAGCTAAGTGGCTAGTGGGGATGTTCGTTTAGCTAGTTAGCTCACTGGCTAAACATTGTTGTTGCGGTAACTGATAGATAACTGCCTTAGCATCACATGCTATTTGGCAAACTTGCTTCATAACTGAAGTTCAGTCCAGGTATGCATATTTACTTCACAAAATATCCCATTGTTTGGTGCAGATTTCGTTTAAAAGGCATTTTAGAATAAGCTTCATAAATCAGAAACCAGTTCGTTCTAGTCATTTTTGCTATAGCAATAAAACTCACTTATCTCTTTATACATGAAAATATGTTGTGTTTGCCGGTCTGCTGTGCTCAGAACAATCATGCAGGAACATCTGAGCATCTTAATGACCATGAATCTATACTCCCAGCCTGTAGGGGGAGCTTTGTATGAAAACCCACCAAGGGTTGCACAGCGTGCTTTTAAATGATCTATTCTATTCTTTACATGGAGTAGCTATAATGAACTTTAACTTACACTTTAACGTTACACTTACCAGTAAGGTTGGGTGGTCTTCACTCACTTTTTTTCATACCGTCATACAGCATTAAGTATGGTAAGCAGCGATGGTATACCGTATTACCTGCGTTTCCATGGCTACAATGCAGTCAAATTCTGTGTTATTTGTAAATTGAAAAAAAAAAATCAAATACAAAGTTAAGTTAATTTACCGACTGTGAACTCAGCACATGTTTATGTCAGTGTTTAAAACAATTACAATATCATAACGGTAGCTAACAGGCTAACAGCTAACACCACAGCACAGAACCTGTTCCAGCTAAATGAGGTTCAAATCATACGCATCTAAAGATAAAGCTTCTAACCCTCCTGTGCTGTGACAGTTATACGATTTTCTACAAGCTATAAGTAGCTGACTTTTGCTGATGTAAACTAATGTAATGACTTCTAATGAGAGGGGTTTACTTCCAGCAGCCATTGACCGACTAGTCCCCACCCACCTGTTAAAACAGGGTCCAAACTAAAAGCGAGAAAGTTCTCAAACTGAAAGCAGCGACTGAGAGACGCAGAACTTTTTGGTTCGTTTTGGTTCTCAAAACATTTGATCCTAATTTGACTCCGTACACATGTTACCCAGTGATCCAGTGGTTTTATCTGAATCCCAATGTAACAATCTGGCAACCCTGATGGCTCGCTGTCCGCTTTCTTTGTTTGTTTGGGTGTCTGTTGCATAGTAGCGAGACTCGCAATGCATTTTGGACACATTTAGCTCATGCAGTATGCAGCGATGTTTACTATAAATCTCATAGTGCATTATGGGAGTTTATAGTGCCGTCAGAATCACGTTCCAATTCCACTTTACCATTCGGACAATCAGAGAAAAATGGCCAGAGTACTAAATATATTAAAGTGCCCTAAATAGTAAATAGGGAGCCATTTGAGTCACAACCCAAATAGAAGTGAATTCTGTGGTCAGAAAGTGACCACTAATGAAGGGCTTGAGGAAATCACGAACACAAACCGTGCATTAAAATATTAAAATGATCTACAGGCTCTAGCTGTACTCCAGCCGGGTGGAGCTACGCGTGGGGGGGTTTCTGATAAAGTGTCCGGGTGTGAATACTCAGGTATTTGGGTAATACTCTCAGAGCGAGGGCTCATTGCTCAAGTCACTCAGTAAAACCCAATAAAGCATCTGACAGAGTCACATGATCGCGAGCACCCTCGCAGCCGAGGACACATATTTTGGCATGTCTCCCAGAATTCAGTGGTTTCTCCGAACTGCTGGGTGCTTTAATATATTATGCCGTATCACATCAAGCTCCTCCTGACATCATGCTGGCACCCGGCCCCGCCGTGCACCTTTCCTGCGCTCTGATATCAGACTGTTTGTGCTGCTCTGTCAGAGAGGAATGTGGGGATTCAGGACTGAGGTCTATTTCATATGTTTAAAGGGATATTCCTCTGCAACATTTCTGCATAATAAAACAGTTTCCATGTGAACAAAGTCAGACAGAGGGTTTTTTTGTGTGAAATGCTTGATTTTTGAGGTGAGTATCAAGACGATGTCCCCTATATTTTTTGATTCCAATTCAATTTGATAAAAATGCAAATAGGAATATTTGAGTCAAAACAACAGGATTTGTTTGGATATTAAAATAGTTTTTTTAAAGGGCTAGTACTGTCACAATAATCATTTTTGTTTGGGCAATATATTTCCCCTAAAATTATTGTGATAAATTATATTAGCGTGATTTAGCAGTAGTTTTTTGCAGGAGTCGAACAGAGTGAACGTTTTTGTCTGAAGACTGAATACTGAATCCAGAATTTTCAACAACCCACACTGGTTGCAGTCTGAACGTGTTACCAAAAATGTCACTGTTTGGTATAAATTTTATTGGTACAGACTAGGGGTGGGCAATATTATATCGTATACAATATATCGTGACACAGAAATATCATGATATTAAAAATCCATATCGTGATAATAGAGCTGTTCTGTCTTAAAAGTAGTCAAAAAAGTGTTACAAGTGTTATTTACTGTGAAGCTTTAGGTGTATTTATTGTATAATTGTTTTAGTTTGCAGTTTATATGCATGCACTAAATATTCTGCAATATTATTTGCTGCATTATATTATATTTTATGCTATATTATTTATTTTGCCACATTATGATTATACTGTTATACTATTATACTATATTCCTGAAATGAATGAATTATTTTAGTTTTCCTATATCGCCAAGTATATCGTTATCGAGTATTATCAGCATTTAGCCTGCTGTTAACCCCAGCTAGCACCGCTGGAGCAGTATTAGCATTACCCGCTGACTGCGCTAAGAACTTTTGCTGTTCATAGATGAGTATTACCAGCATTTAGCCTGCTGCTAAACCCAGCTAGCACTGCTGGACCAGTATTAGCCGCTAACTGCGCTAAGAGGCGAGTATATCGGACTGTAGCCAGCTCTTTTACTGTTTATGAACCACTAGCTAATATCACCCTGGCTTACCAGAACACTCAGGGTTCCTCAGTATAGTGCTGTCGGGCGGCATTAGCCGCTAACTGCAGCCAGCCTTAGTGGAAATCTGCAAATCTAAGCTTACTGTAAATAAACGGAAGCACTTTTCTCACCCAAATAAAAGTTTTCAGGAGAGAAATCTGTGTAGATTAAAATCCAGAGCTTGTTTGATTTTAAAATAAAATGTTGACATTTATTGATAGTGCAATTTATAATCCGGTTCACCTTATAGTGCGGAAAAAAAAACAGTAGTCTTTTTGTTTTTAATTTTCTATAATATTTATGTGGACAAAATTGTGGAATGATTGTCCCCATTTGGAAAAAGATGTTTAAAAGATCTTTTTACAAATGTATTGTAATTTCTTTTCTTTTTCTTGTTTTCTGCTTTTGTGTTATATATTGATGTAATTTATACATCATCATATATGCATGTCTAAATGAAATATAACCGTAAGCAGGTAATTATGCCTGCTAATTTTAAAAATCAGTCTCTGGGTTCAGATGTTTATGATCATTCAAATAAAAAGCAGTTTTTTTTACCTAGCATTACTTAATATTAGAGAAACGTTTGGAATTTTTCATATTGCCAGTGAATGGAACCAGTTGTCTTCAGAGTTTTAAGCTTCCCTCATAGAACATTATTACACCAAATGGTTATAAATACAGTGCTTTTACCATAATTTTGTATTTTTAACATTTGTATCAGAATAATTTTGTTTTTAACTTATTTTATTTCTAAATTGCTACTATATATTTTACCATCATCTATATTAAAATGTAACTCAAAAGACAGGATCACCAGTGTGTTTGGAAATTAATTTAAAGGATTGTATTTGCTTATTTGTCTTATTGCTATCAACACCACTGTAAAGCAACCAAATTCAGCATTTTCTCTGAATGCTATTATTAACCGCACATCATTAACTTCCAGTTCTCCAATTTGTAAAGCTAAAACACCATCAAACGTTCACACGGTTGTTTAAAGCGGCGCTACTGCTAGTTCCCTTGGCTCGACCGTCGACAGGAAGTGGAGCAGCGGCGCTGCTGTCATTCCACTCGCTTATCAGAGGAAGTGTGATGTGTCCACACTTGACCTCCAAACCCTGAGGTGATGGTCAGTGTCCAGCTGGCTCATGCGTAGACTGGCTAACGGTGATGGGTGGAGAATCGTTGGCCAATACTCTAGGCCAAGTTTGTGGCCTGCCAAGCCCTTAAAGGAATACAGCAGAGCTTTTCAGCCTGATCTCTATCTGTTTTTTTTTTTTTTTGCCTCAGGCTGGGTAGAGTTGTTTGGTGATTTCTAACAGCAAGTCGTTCCAGGTCCTGCAGAAGCACAGCATCCCCAGAGCTTCATACTACCACCACCATGATTAAATGTTGGTAATGGATCTCGTTGTGGGTCTCTAAAACACCAGAGCCTTTTGATTTACCTGCTTATTTGATTTGGGAATTAGACAAAGGGTCAACATTGATTGGAAAATCAGGGTAAAAAATCATGTAGGGTTCCCCTGGCTAAAGGGGTAAATACTTTTTCATTTGGGTAATATGTGTTCATAAATGGTATTATCATATAAACTGTGCATATTGTGTTTTTAGAGCCTAGAATAGTTAGTTTCCCTCACTGAATAACAGTGACAAACTTTTCCTCTGAGCCTCATTGACAAGAGTGATAATTGACATTATCACTAGTTTTTGTTGTTCCTGTGTTAGAAAGTGACAGTCTGTATTATTTTGTTTCGAAACTGAAAGCAGAAGCATTTCTGAGTAAAGAAAGGATAAAATATTGTGTTTAATGGTATCAGTGTGCTCAAACCACCATCCCTGCTAAGCATTAATTCTATATTAATTCTAAAAACTGGCGTGTTGGTTGCTTTTTGGACATTCTTCTGGCCACGTCACGTGTCTTTATGTACTTATGTCACATGTACAGCCTCTAAAAGAGGATCCGACTCAGTTTTACTGAACGCGAGCGGCTGGTGGAGCAGTGGAGACTTCAGAAGGGGAAAGTCAGAGCTCAGATTAAAATGAATCTTCCGAATGCTCAGTGCAATACCCATTCTCACCAGAGAGGGCCCTAAATCCCCTAAATCTCAAACTTTACAGACATCAGCTTTGAAATATTGTTAAGATTGTGAACATTTACTGTAATAGTGGTATGACTGCGTTTTTTAAACTCTGCTGTTCCACCTTAAATAGCTCTGCAGTTACAGCGTAACCTTTACTTTTTACTTTATATTTTGTCGCGTTATGTGTGTAAATCACTCCCAGCAACAACATTAGCCAGCCTTGCTCAGCTTCAATACTGTATTGTTGTGAGCTTCCCTGTTGTAGCATTAGCTTTGCCAATCATTGTTGTTGTGGCTTTAGGATTGGCCACCCAGCATCACTACTACTGTGTTAGTAGCCCAGCATAACTTACATAGCATTAGCATTGCTGTTGTGTCTGTAGCATAACTACAGCATTATTAGCACCACTACCTCAGTGTTAGTCACTACCCACTTATTACCACATGTATTAGGGCACTTCACATCTAAACACTAGTGAATACAGTATGTAATATACAGGGGTTGGACAATGAAACTGAAACACCTGGTTTTAGACCACGATAATTTAATGTCCTGACGGACAGTTCTGGTGGAAACAGGAGAGTTGAGGTGCACATTGACTTCTGCCGTGATTTGAGCAGCCATGGCTTTATGTTTTTTGGATACAATCCGGGTTAGCACCCAAACATCCATCCACAGTTAATCCTGTTGGATGTGGTTGGTCCTTCTTGGTGGAATGCTAACATTACCCTGTATGCCGTGGCTCTTGATACATCACAAAGACTTGCTGTCTTGGTCACAGATGTGCCAGCAAGACGTGCACCAACAATTTATCTTCTTTTGAACTCTGGTATGTTACCCATAATGTTGTGTGCATTGCAATATTTTGAGAAAAACTGTGCTCTTACCCTGCTAATTGAACTTTACACTCTGCTCTTACTGGTGCAATTTGCAATTAATGAAGATTGGCCACCAGGCTGCTCCAATTTAGCTGTGAAACCTCCCACACTAAAATGACAGTTTCATTGTCCAACCCCTGTACTTAAGGTATCTTAAGGTTCTAGTCCTTTACATGGCATCATCACATGAAATGATATATAATTCAGAATTCACTGTTTCATCAATGAAGGCAAGCCATTCTCACCCAGATGCAGCAAAACAGGCCCAGACCATGATACTATCACCACCATGTTTCACAGATGGAATAAGGTTCTTATGGTGGAATGCAATGAAATTTTCCTTTTCCAAACATAATGCTTTTCATATATACCAAAAAGTTCTATTGTGATTGTCGATATCCATCCACAAAATATTCCTACAATAGCTTTCTGGCATGTTCATGTGATATTTAGCAAACTGCAGACGAGCAACAATGTTCTTTTTGGAGAGCAGTGGCTTTCTACTTGCAGCCCTGCCATGCACATCATTGTAATTTAGTGTTCTCCTGATGGTGGACTCATGAACGTTAACATTGGTCAACGTGAGAGGGGCCTTCAGTTGCTTAGAAGTTACCTTGTGTTTTCTTTGTGATCTTAGCAACTGAAGTATGACTTTCCCTTGTAGTGATCTTTGTTGGTCGACCAATAATAGTTTTGAATTACCGTTATCTGTACACAATCTGTCTCAATGTGGATTGTTATAGTTCAAACTCTTCAAAGAGGTTTTTTTTCAGGCTTTTTCAGCCTGATGAGCATCAGCAACTCTTTTCTGAAGCCTTTAGCAATCTTCTTTATTTGTACCTTGATACACTTAAACAATCATTATGTTGTGAAGTGCAGACATTAATAGATCCCTATTCTTTAAATAAAACAGGCTCCACCCACTCACACCTGATTGTCATCTCATAGATTGAAAAACCTGACTCTAATTTCACCTTCAAACTAACTGCTAATCCTAGAGGTTTACATACATTTTTGGCACTCACAAATATGTAATGTTGGATCATTTTTCTCAATAAATAAATAAGCAAATGTAATATTTTTGTCTAATTTGTTTAACAGGATTCTCTTTATCTTTTTTTTTACGAAAAAATCAGATGATGTTTTAGGTCATATTTATGCAGAAATATAGAAAACTTTCAAGCACCACTGTAGATGTCATATTTTATGCCACAGTTTGAGGAGAGTGTGTGATAAATAAGAGGTTTGTTAGCTGCATTAACTGCATTAGCGCCAATAAGTGCACACCCACGCAGCTCCCGTTAAGCCCGTTTATATCATACCCTTATCAGAACAGCGTTCAGATCTGCAGTGATGGCCGTTTTATGCCGAGCTAAATAGATAAAGACATGAATAATGTACATCTGCATGTTCAGACAATAAAGGGCTTCTTCTGAATTATGTAGTGCTGACATTTTAGCTTTGAGGACTTTTTTCTCAGAGATGAGACAGTAAATCTATTTTACTCAGACACATCATGCTCTCAAAGGCTAATTCTGACATTTAGATGCTGAGTTACAGAAAGAATTAATGCTCAGATTGAGCTGCAAACAGATGTAGTGCTGAAGTGAAGGATGTGCAGCTTTAGTATGAAGTAGTGTGATAAAATGACTGGATTTAAAGATCCACTAGGTAGGATTTCCTTGATTTTTGATCTTTTTAAAGAAGTAAAATTACAGCTTGAAACTCACTGCAGCACTGCATTGAGGTGTAATAGGAGGAATAGCGGTGCTCTCGTGTTCAGTGCCGGAGCTCCTCTGAGCTCAAACCAGACTCTGTAAGTTTTCCCGAGGCGGCCGCAAACAACGCTTGCGAGAACTGCGACCTGCTTTCAGACCTTCAGTTCTAACAGTTCTACAAGGACTTCTGGTTCATTCTTTACAAACTAACATACAGACACTCTGGCAGAAGCTGGAAAGAGACTGAATATGTCTGTGAAAGCCATAAAACGAGAAAGAGAAACAAATCTGCCTGAAACATTTATTACACTCTACAACTGTAGGGGGAGCCCACGAGCACAAAATCTCAATCTTACCTGGTGGAGCTTTAAATGTGTCATGTGGAATGAAATGAAACGTTATATGTGTAAATATAATGATGCATGATACTTGCACAGTACCATTCAAAGGTTTGGACAGACCTTCTTATTCTGTTTTTTTATATTTTTATTTCTACATACATTAATTCATAGTAAATTAATACTGGAGTCATACAGACTATGAAGGAACACATAGGGACTCGTGTAGTAACTTAAAAGGTGCTGTTAACTTGTGGTTTCTGGGGCTGGTAACTCTGATAAACTTATCCTTTACAGTACAGAGTAAAAACTCTTGGTCTTCCTTTCCTGGGGAGGTCCTAATGAGTGCCAGTTTCATCATAATTAATAATATTTTTTATTATTCTTTGCGTCTGCACTTGAGGATATTTTTTTTTGAAAAAAGTTCTTAACATTTTTCTAATTGACTGAACTTCATTTCTTAAAGTCATTTTTTTTTTCTTTGCTTAGTTGAGTAGTTCTTGCCAAAATAGGGATTAGCAAATTACTCAAATAGGCATTCTGGTCTCAGAAAATGACTGGGAGATGCAGGTAGACCTAAAGAAACAGCTCAAGTTTCCAGAAGAGATAGCTCATACTAGCCTCATACCAGATATGATCGTCTGGTCTAGAACTACCAAACAGGTGGTGCTAATAGAGTTGACAGTACCCTGGGAAGAGAGGATAGAGGGGGTATGCAGGGGCTTTGGAAATTAAAGGTATTGCCAGGAAGCAGCGGGTGGGAATAAAACCAGGCAGGCAGATGCAGCATTCCTGGTGGATTTGAATCCAGCAAGATGTGAGGTTGTAGAACCAAGCTTGTGAAAGACCAACAGTATAGAGTTGAGTGGTGGCCAGCAGGGAAGGAGCCAGGACACTAGATTTGCTGTCAACCCCTCTTTAATGTGTCATGGGCTTACCATGAGAAAACATCTAAAAGGGGAAGATGCCCATCTGATGACCTGTGGTAGCCACTCAACTTTTGCCCAGAGCTGGTGTCCAGAAAGAAGGAAAGGGTGAAGTGAGCGATGCCATTGGCCTATAGATGTTGCAGAGCTGAGTACCTGTAAAAGTTGGACAGAAGCGATAACCATCATAAATCACATTTTACACACACACACACAAATATTATTTGAATATTATATAAGACCAATTGGTACTTTTGGCAGTGTGGGCAGTGTGCCAAGTCCAGTGTGCCAAATCTTTGACCGGTAGTGGATATACTGTATATATTTGCAGTAATTGATGAGGACAGTAATAGACATGGTTAATCTGGTGAGCAGGTTTGAATAGCTGCTGTGTTTTGCAGGGACAGTGCTGTGGTTTGGTCAGACTGCAGTGTGGAGACGGGAAGTTCACTGGCCTCTGCGTTGGGAATCTGCTGGGCTGGCCAAGTGGGCTGAGGGTCACCCTGTTTATTCCTGTGCCCCTCCACCACCCCCCCAAACATCCCCTCGGGGTCCACATCTGCTCTGATTTGGGGGAATACCGTCTCAGGCCGGTCGGACGTGTGGAGAGGGGCTGCAGAGGCAGAAAACCCAAAACAGGACATGCCGCAGAAATCGCTGCGTAGACAAAAGTCTTTCATCCTCCAGACTGGAGGAACGCGGGGGTTATCTGGAGACTGCAGAGCTCCAGGTTTAACTGAGCCGGGGCTGGACTGCTTCTGGCCTGGATGACCTTTTCTTCAGCAAGATGGAACACTTTGTATTTGGTTTAGTGAAGATATGTTCAGTTGCTATTGTGTTGCTATGTAGTTGCAGTGTTTTTTTAAGTATTTAACCATATTTTTAACACTTATTATACAGGAGTTTCAGTAAAGTTTCTCCAGCACTAAGGCTAGAGCAGCAATACCATTAGCCGCTAACCACAGCGCTAGCTTTTTCACCGTTCTGAGTTGAGTATATTGGACTGTAGTCTGCGTGTTTACCGTTTTAAAACATGCTACATAGAACGAGCTGCTAGCTGATAGTGCCGTGGGTTACTGGAATACTCAAGGTTCCTGAGTGTAGCACTGTCGGGCAGCATTTACAAGTGCTAAGCTCTTCTGCTATCTGTGACTAGCGCTGCTGCTAACCGTGCTGTTGAAAATATTGGAAATCTAAGCTTACTGTAAATAAACAGAAGCGCTTTACTCACCCAAATAAACAGTTTTTAGGAGAGAAATCTCTTGTGTAGATTACTGTGCGACACCCTTGTTCCTTACTATTGGCACTAAAAATGTGCCTTATAATCCGGTGCACCTTATGTATGAAAATAGACCAGGAAATAGATGTTCATTGATAGTGTGCCTTAAAATCTGATGCCTCTTATAGTCCGTAAAATATGGTAGCTTATTGGTTGTTCCGGAATTGTTGCAATGGGATGTCTAGGTGGGTGCAAGGGTACCTTGGGTGGCCTCTGTGGTATTGCTAATTGCTGCTTAGATGGATGCTATTGTGTTGCTGTCTAGTTTCAATGGTATTTTAAGTAGCTGGTTTGGTATTCTGAATTGGTTGAAGTGGGATGCCTAGGTGTGTGCAAGGGTACCTTGGGTGGCTTCTGTGGTGTTGCTAATTGCTGCTTAGATGGATGACATGGTATTACAAGTAACTGGTTTGGTGTTCCAGAATGATTGCAAAAGGATGGCTGAGTGGCTTTTATGGTATTGCTAATTGCTACTTATATAGGCGCTATTGTGTTGCTAGGTGGATGGTGTTCAGATAGTTATTATGATATCTCAGCTAGCGTATCTGGTGTTTCTAAATATTGGTTAGTTGGTTGCTATTGGGTTGCAATTGTATATCAAATGGTTACCAAGGTGTTGCTGTATAGTTGTTATGGGTGTCCTGCGTGGTACCTCAGGTGGCTTCTATAGTGTTGCTAAGTTCTTCTTAGTCGCTTAGAAGCAATTAGCAACATCATAGAAGTATACATGCTATTGTTTGGCTATGTCGTTGTCTTGTTCTCTCAGGTGGCTGCACATAACTTTGTTGAGTAGTTGCCAGTTGGTCACTATTGTGTTGCCAGGAGTTTGCTTTTTTATCTCAATTGGCTTCTGTGGTGTTCCTAAATGGTGTTTAAATGTTTTTTTTATTTTATTTATTCTTTATTTAACCAGGCATTGTCATTAAGAACATCATTTTTTTTACAAGGGCAGCCTGACAAGAAGCAAAACGACTCTCAACAACTATCAGGGCGGCATTTACTAGCAATAAGTGCTGCTAACTGCAGCTAGTGCTGTTGCTAACCACGGCTACTGCTGCTTGCTAACTGTGGCTAGCGCTCCTGCTAACCATGGCTAGTGCTGCCGCTAACCGTGCTGTTAAAAATATTAAAAAAAACTTCGCTCTACAAAAAAATACAAACTATCAGGGCGGCATTTAGTAGCGATGACTGCTGCTAACTGTGGCTAGCACTGTTGCTAACCACGGCTAGTGCTCCTGCTAACTGTGGCTACCACTGTTGCTATCTGTGGCTACTGTGCTGCTAACCGTGCTGTTAAAAATATTGAAAATCGAAGCTCTAGAAAAAAAATACAAACTATCAGGGCGGCATTTACTAGCAATAACTGCTGCTAACTAAGGCTAGCGCTGCTGCTATCTGTGGCTGGAACACTTTGTAATTGGTTTAGTGAAGATATGTTCAGTTGCTATTGTGTTGCTATGTAGTTGCAATGGTATGTCAAGTATTTAACCATATTTTTCGCACTATAGGCACACTTTAAAAGAATCATCAATGCACCTTATAATCTGTTTTGCCTTTTATTTATTTATTTATTTTTTTATTTATTTAACCAGTCAAGTCAATAAGAACACCTTCTTATTTACAATGGCAGCCTGGCAAAAGGCAAACAACAAACTATCAGGGCGGCATTTACTAGAGATAAGTGCTGCTAACTTGAGCTAGCGCTGCTGCTAACCACGGCGCGGCTGCTAACTGTGGCTAGCACTGCTGCTATCTGTGGCTAGCGCTGCTGCTAACCGTGCTGTTGAAAATATTGGAAATCTAAGCTTAGTGTAAATAAACAGTAGTGCTTTAATCAACCAAATAAACAGTTTTCAGGAGATAAATCTCTTGTGTAGATTCCTGTGCGACACCATTGTTCCTTACTATTGGAGCTTAAAATGTGCCTTATAATCTGGTGCGCCTTACAATATGTATGAAAATAGACCAGAAAATATTTCAATGATTGTCCAAAATTGATTCATGAATCATGAATCTCTAGCATCAGGCCGATGCATTAGTACTCTACTAGCTCCAGACGTTACTGTGGAATTCAGTCACCTGAACCGAATCTTTGGGCCTCTAAGTCTTCAGGGGTTAGAAGTCGAGATGTTTCACCATTAGCCGCTGTAGATCCGTACAGCTGGGTTGAATTGAGGGGGCGGCGTAAGCCTGTTCATCTTTTTTTGTTTTGAGGAATTCCACCTTGGGAACGTTCACAGAGCGGCGCGTGTGTTATTGAAAGGACTGAAATGTTGATATTCTCTGTTTCTGTTGTGTTTGTGAATTGGCCTAGGCCTGGAATTTATTTCTGGAGTAATTTAAAGCGTCTGCTGTTCAGAGGAGAGCAGTCTACAGTGCTGTTCCTGCTGAGGAATACAGACTCTGGATCCAGCAAACTTGATTTACTACATAGTAACCTGATAGTCGCAGTAGTGAAGCCTCCTATTTGCTAGATGGTTGCAGTGGTATCCTTTGTGGTTTCTATGGTGGTGTTAAGTGGTTGCTAGGGAGCAGAGGTGTCAAGTAATGAACTTAAGTAGAAATTGGTTATCGCTACTTTACTGCAGTAATTATTATTTTTACAACTTTTTAATTCTACTCCTTACATTTTTACACAATTATCTGAACTTTCTACTTCAGTACATTTTAAAAACAGCCTCGTTACTCTTATTGTAAAAAAAAAAAAATCCAGATAAAGTGAATCTAATTGTGGTTGCATGTACAGAAGTATAGGGGCTCCGAGTGGTCCAGCGGGCTAAGCGCTGCCACTATGATCAGGAGATCGCGGTTCGAATCCTGTTCATGCATCGGCTACCAGAGACCTGAGAGAGCACAGTTGCCTTTACTCTCACTTGGTGAGTAGATGGCGCTCTCTCCCCAGCTGTGAGCTGATGTATCGGAACAGAGTTGCTGCGCTTTCCTCTGAGAGCACTATGATGCTACTTGGCAATGCTGCATCAGGAGCAGCAATTTGGAAAGAAGTGGTGGCTGACTTCACATGTATGGGAGGAGGCATGTTCTAGTCTTCACCCTCCTGGAGTTTGGTGATAGTGATAGTGATTACTAGTGATACGGGGACTAGTGATAGGGACACCTATAGTGCACTGTAGACTCTGTGGAGCGGCCTAAGCTTTTGTTCTTAATGGTATTTTCCCTCCTTACATTACTTTTACTTTTATACTTTAAGTAGTTTTAAAACCAGTACTTTTACATTTTTGTGGAAGTAAAGACCTTCCATAAGAACTGATACAGAAACTTCTACAAAAGTATTTGAAACCTTAATATCTACATTTCAGTATAGATCTCTGCATGCTTCAATGGACAGGAACCCACAGGACCACCACAGAGCTGGTATTATTTGGGTGGTAGGTCAGTCTCAGCACTGCAGTCACACTGGCATGATGGTAATTTTTTTTTTAAGTCAAATGAGCTCTGGATGTTCATCTACACAGATTTCTCTCCTGAAAACTGTTTGTTTGGGTGAGTAAAGTGCTTCTGTTTATTTTCCAGTAAGCTTAGATTTCCACAATCTTGACTGAAATGGACAAAAACAGAGGCCACCATGCTAACCTAGCAACATTGCACCGCTTACAGCGGCTAATGCCGCCTAACAGTGCTACACTGAGGAAACCAGATTGTTCCTGTAAGCCAGGGTGATATTAGCTAGCGGTTGGTCCGACGTAGCTTGTTTTAACACGACCGAACTTCGATATACTCACCTGTAAACGGCGAAAGTGCAAACGCTTAGAGGGTTAGTGGCTAATGCTAATACTGCTCCAGCAGTGCTAGCTAGCGCTTAGTGCTGTTAAAGGCTAATGCTAATAATGCTTCACTGAAACTCCTGTGTAACGCTGTACTTCACCTAATTATAAGGTGCACTGACAATTTTTGGGAAAATTAAAAGATTTAAGGTGCGCCTTATAGTACGAAAATAACTGAAATTCATGATTTGGAACTATTTTTTGATGTCAAAGGATTGAAATACATTGTTTTTCCAATGGATAAAATGGAACATCTGTATCTGATATATGTTCTGTGTTCTATTGTGAGTAAAAAAGTCTTTGAGATTTTATTTACATTTTATTCAGCGTCCCAACGTTTTTGTTGAAATTGGGGTTGTACCTACATACATGTAAATAGGTACTATTTGTAAAAGTCACTGGCTCTTCCTCTCAGTCATAGTGAGCTGTGGACTAGGGGGGTCTGGCATTTCAGAGCTTCTCCAGAGAGGTTACAGGTTCACATCCAGGGAGCAGCTTCTGAAGTGAAGATTGCGGCTCTTTCAGATGGAAATGGCCCTGGTGAGAATCAGCACGGCTCAATGGCAGCAGATGAATGCTTATTGCTGGGAAATGTTAATGAATTACAGGATGGATTTCAATTTCAAGCAGTGAAGCCTTTTCCCTTTGTCAAAAAGCGACCCCATCCCTGCCCCCACCCACCGACACCATCATCAATTCCTGCAAGTGTCACCCATTACATATTACACTGATATATGAACATATGTAAACATTACAAACAGCTGATAATCATTAACAACAGGGGCCGGGCCGACCTGCAAGACAAAGCTGAGCACTGTCTCAGCTACAAGACAGTGAAAGGATCTTTTAAAGTGATAATACGACCAAAGAAAAGAAAATATACTGTGTTTAAAACATTCTAAATAAAATTTAAAAACCTTCTTACAGATCTAGACTGAGAATGCTATTGTGGTGTATAATCTGGTATAGAATATACAGCATAGGTTTTAAATGATAATTTATTTTATTAAGGGAAAAAAATCAAATCTGTAAAAAAGTATTAACCCCCTAAACCTAACTCTTGGTGGCAACAGCTGCAGTCAACTTTTACCGATAACTGGCATTGAGTCTTTCACATCTCTGTGGAGGAATTTTGGTCCATTCTTCTTTGCAGAATTGTTTTAAATCAGACACAATGGAGGGTTTTCCAGCATGAACCCCATGTTTAAGATCATGCCATAACATCAGACTTTAATTAGATTTTTTGGGTCATTGTCCTGTTGCAGAACCCAAGTACGCTTGAGCTTGAGGTCACAAACTGATGGGCAAACACTATGTTTCAGAATTTTCTGGTAAAGAGCAGGATTTATGGTTCCATCAGTTTCAGCAAATTGTCTAGGACCTAAAGCAGCAAAGCAGCCCCAGACCATCACACCACCACCACCATGTTTTACGTTCAGAATAAAGTTAGTTTTCTGAAATTAGTTTTAGTGTTAGTTTTATACCAGATGTAACGGGACACACACCTTTCAAAAAGTTCCACTTTTGTCACGTCAGTCCAGAGAACATTTTCCCAAAGTCCTGAAGACATTTAAGATGTTTTTGGTAAATGTAAGATGGGCATTTGTGTTAATTTTGGTCAGTAGTGTTTTTTTACCTTGGAACTTTTTACCATGAAGACCATTTTCGATCAGTCTCTTTCTTATTATTAAATCATTAACACTGACCTTAACTGAGGCCAAAGTGAGACCTGCAGTTTTTTCAATGTTGTCCTGGGTTTTTTATAACCTCCTGGAAGAGTTGTCCATGTCCTTTTGAAGTAATTTTGGTAGACTGGCAGTGATTCTGCAGTGATTTGGGCAGCCGTGGTTTTATGTTTTTTGGATACAATCCGGGTTAGTACCCAAACATCCCTTTCAGACAGCTTCCTCTTGCGTCCACAGTTAATCCTGTTGGATGTGGTTCGTCCATCTTGGTGGTATGCTGAAATTACCCTGGATACCGTGGCTCTTGATACATGTCTTGGTCAGAGAAGCGCCAGCAAGACGTGCACCAACAATTTGTCCTCTTTTGATCTCTGGTATGTCACCCATAATGTTGTGTGCATTGCAATATTCTGAGCAAAACTGTGCTCTTACCCTGCTAATTGAACCTTCACACTCTGCTCTTACTGGTGCAATGTGCAATTAATGAAGATTGGCCACCAGGCTGCTCCAATTTAGCCATGAAACCCCCCACACTAAAATGACAGGTGTTTCAGTTTCATTGTCCAACCCCTATATATATATATATATATATATATATATATATATATATATATATATATATATATATACACAAATATACACTTTCTAAAATGTATGTAAATACATTTCTCAAAAGTATTATCTCTGTAGTGTGATTTTTTTTATGTATTTGAATATAAATACATTATTTAACTATTACTAATGTTGTTTTAAACACGACTTCCAGAACCTCTGTAAATGTTAACATATAAAATATTGATCCACAGTAGCATCCGTCAAGGGCTTTGCACATCTTGGCTGGAGTTTCTCAGTCAGCTTTATGAGGTTGAACCCGGAATTGCTTTTGCTCCTCTTAATGTGTTTGAGAGCATCAATTGTAAAGTTGTAAAGAGGTAGTTTTGATATAATACAGTGAATAACCCTATTTGTTTATTAATGTTTTAATCTGTATTATGGCAAGAACTTCTCAAGAAATGAAATGAAGGTCAGTCAATTGAAGCATTTCAAGTATCCTCAAGCGCAGTTACACCGTCATACAGACCGTCATAAACGTTATGATGAAACTGGCACTCATCAGGACTGCCCAAGCAAAGGAAGAGCTGAGTTACCCGCCTTAGAAACCGCGAGTTAACAGCACCCCAGATAAGAGCACCTAAATGCTTGATTTTTGGTTTATAGTCTGACAAGGAATGAGAAGGTCTGTCCAAACTTTTGACTGGTGCTGTACATGTCTGATTTGTGGTGTCCAGGCTGAATAGCTGAACATGCCTTCAGTAACCCGCTCTACTGAGGGCTGAGTGAAGAAAGGCGGAGGAGAAGAGAGGGAGGAGGATGAAAGAGATGGAGGTAGTTAGGGTGGATTACAGGCTGAGGAAAGGGAGTGGGGGAGTGTAATATTTAACCAGAGCGGAGGGAACCATCTGGAAGAAGAACCCCCCCCCCCCCCCAAAAAAAAAGAAAAAGCTTTTACATCTGGGCTTAACTCTTAAAGACACACTCACTCACTCTCACTTTCCAGTGCTGAGATTAATCCATACCTCTACAGGGGGTTACGATTGTCAGTTGTTATTTGTAGCTAATTAAAGGGCCCTTATGTTACTGTTCACCCAACACCTCTTAAAATACAGTACAGGCCAAAAGTTTGGACACACCTTCTCATTCAATGCGTTTTCATTATTTTCAACACTATTCACATTGTAGCTTCTCACTGAAGGCGTCAAAGCTATGAATGAACACATGTGGAGTTCAGTTTTTTGTACTTAACAAAAAATGAGCTGGCCTCCACAGTGACCGGACCTGAACCCAATCCAGATTTGAGGTTTGTGGTGAGCTGGACCACAGAGTGAAGGCAAAGGAGCCAACAAGAGCTAAACACCTCTGGAAACTCCTTTCTTCAACACTGTTGGAAAACCATTTCAGGTGATCTACCTCTAGAAGCTCATTGAGCGAATGATGCCAAGAGTGTGCAAAGCAGTAATCAGAGCAAAGGGTGGCTATTTTAAAGAAACTAGAATATACATTTTTTTTTAGTTATTTCACCTTTTTTTGTTAAGTACCGTATTTTTCGGACTATAAGGCGCACCGTATTATAAGACGCACTATCAAAGAACGCCTATTTTCTGCTATTTTTCCATACATAGGGCGCATCGCATTATAAGGCGCGTTAAGTGACACTAGAAAGGGTGCCTATATCAAAGTGAACAGGGGTGGCGCCATGTTTCCCTTCCCCCACCGGGGGTGGTCGCTTGCCGGTGGAGCGTCTCAGTATATATAAATCTAGCTCTTTCAAAGTCAAACGAGTGCTGGATATTAATCTACACAGATTCCTCTCCTGAAAACTGTTTATTTGGGTGAGTAACGTGCTTCAGTTTATTTACAGTAAGCTTAGATTTCCAGATGTCCACTAAGGCTTGCTGCACCAGCGTTAGCATAGCTATCCGCTAGCACGCTAGCTAGTCACCTAAACTAGTAAAGTTAACCCAAACTTAAACGACAGCGTTACACTGAGTAATCCTGCGTGTTCTGGTAAGACAGTGAGATATTAGCTAGCGATTCGTCCCCCGTAGCTTGTTTTAACACTGTAAACAAGCAGATTACAGGCTGATAAAACTCACCTCTGAGAGAGTTAGCGCTTAGCATCTAGCTAATGCTAGCCAGGCAAAGCAGCACAGACTTACAGGCCGATAACTCACCTCTGAACGGTGAACGCTTAGCGATTAGCATCTAACTCTAATAATACTGCTCCAGCAGTATTAAAAGTGCTAAATTTAGAAAATACTGATCTCTGAACAGTGAAAAAGCTAGCTAGCTAAGCGGTTAGCATCTAGCTAATGCTATTGCTGCTCTGCACGGAGTGTGTGTTTACTGCTCCTTACACCTGACGGGTAAAATTTAGATAATACTGATCTCTGAACAGTGAATAAGCTAGCTAATGCTATTTGCTGCTCCAGCCTCGGAGCGGCACGGCTCTGCACGGAGTGTGTGTTTACTGCTCCTTACCGTGCGTCCACACCGAACGCGACGCGAGCGACAAAGCAGCCGGAAGTCATTCATTTTCAATGAGAGCCAGCGACACTGGGCGACAGGCAGCGACGCGGCGCGACGCGATGCGAAGCGGGCGGTTTGAGCGACGCGAGAGAGTTGACCAGAACTTAACTTTATGCAAATGAGCAGCGACGCGCGGCGGCGACTACCAATCAGAAACAGATTCTCATATGTTCGGCCTGAAATCGCTGCTCTGATTTTCGGTTCCTACTGAAGATTTATTCCGCCAGCAAAACGGAGAGAACAGAACTGAACTGAACTGAGCTGATCTGAGGTAAAATACTCCACTACACCAGCAGCTACCCCACTATAGTACTATCCTTACAGAATTACCTTTTTTAATAGAAAACTATATATTAAAACTGAGGAAATTATTTATTAAATTAACAGATTTATGACAACTAAAGAATATTTTTTTTAAATTAACAGAACCTTTTATTGAAACAAAGGGAATTATTTATTAAAGTTAACATAACGATTTATTACAACTGAAGAAAGTATTTAACACATTTAACGTAACGATTTATTCAAACTGAGGTATGGAATTTGGAACGATTTAGTTAAATCTGAGAGAATTATTTATTACATTTTACAGAAAGATTTATTAAAACTGAGGGAATTATTTATTAAATTAAGAGAAAGACTGTTTATTAAATCAAGAGGATTATTTAATATATTTAAGTAAACATATTAATTACATCCAAGGAATAATTTATTACATTAAGTTAACAATACTATACAACAATACTACTAACAACACTATTTTAAATTATGGACAAATATATTTATATTATATAATATATTGTAAGAGAATGATTTACTACATTAAGGAAAATAATGTATTATATTTAAGTAAACCCATTTATTGTAATATGAAATAATTATGTTAAATAATTGTACTTAATAATAGTTATAAAATATATAAAGATTTATTGTTTGTGAAACGTCTGTACGACTGTTTATGGTTTAGGAATTGTGTAGATAGGCTGAACCCTTGTTTCTGTACATGCCGTATTAGGAAAACGCCCACCAGCGACAGCTCGTTCTGAGTGAGACACGCCCACAAGCGACTCATCGCCTGTTGCACAGGCGACACAGAGCGATTTTATCGCGTTCGGTGTGAACGTACAGTCACACCTGACGGGTAAAATTTAGATAATACTGATCTCTGAACAGTGAATAAGCTAGCTAATGCTATTTGCTGCTCCAGCCTCGGAGCTGCACGGCTCTGGACTCTGTATAGCACTGAAACTCTGTATAACGCTGCACGGAGTGTGTGTTTACTGCTCCTTACAACCTGACGAGTAAAATTTAGATAATACTGATCTCAGTGAATAAGCTAGCTAGCTTAGCGGTTAGCATCTAGCTAATGCTATTGCTGCTCAGCCTCGGAGCTGCACGGCTCTGGACTCTGTATAGCACTGAAACTCTCTATAACGCTGCACGGAGTGTGTGTTTACTGCTCCTTACAACCTGACGAGTAAAATCCATACAAAAGGCGCACCGTATTATAAGACGCACTGTCAATTTTTTTTAAAATCAAAAAGTTTTTAAGTGCGCCTTATAGTCCGAAAAATACGGTACATAAAACTCCACATGTGTTCATTCATAGTTTTGATTCCTTCAGTGAGAATCTACAGTGTAAATAGTCATGAAAATAAAGAAAAAGCGTTAAGAAAAGAGAAGGTGTGTCCAAACTTTTGGCCTGTACTGTACATCAGTCAGCCAAAGCATTGTTGGTGTTTTTTTTTTACAATTTACTGCACTTTTAGTTCAGTTAAACTGAGCTCTGGTCCACTTTCAGGCGTGTGTGTGATTTGATGTGATTTGTTTGGGCTGGTGTGAACATGATCATGCTCCATAAACACTCTGGTTCTAAATGAACTCTGAAGCAGTTTGTTTGTGGTGAGAACATAATCTGACCTCGATCCAACCGGACTACCCAAATACCTGCACTCCACAGGTTTTAACTAGAACACTTTAAAGTTTTAGTTAAGTGTAGCTTAACCTGAACAACTGCTCTGGTAATTACTACAGCTATGAATTAATGTAATCTCTGCTGTTGCTCCATGTTAAATTGCAGTGAAAGCTCCAATTGTCCTGAACACTGGACCTTCTTTTGTATTTACTTCTTGACCCCGCCCCATACAGATCTGACCAATCAGTGAAGAGAATATGGGTTTTTCTTAGTGTGAAACCAAACCAAACATAGGGGATATGTTCCAAATTTACAAACTTGATAACTGATTCAGATTAAAGGAACCCTGTTACAGGTGTGAAAACAGCCTAAAAGTGCCTGTCTAATATGGTATAGGTCCCCCTCATGCCACAAAAACATTGATGAATGAACTTCACAAAACATATAAAGGTGTCCTGTGGTATCTGGTTACATTCAGACTAAGACTGTGCGATATGACCAAAAATAACCAATATACCATGTATTCTGATCATTCAGTCATTTTTTTCTTCACAAAATATTCACACAAAAGACCAATTTTTTTATTATGTGTTGAATTACAGTAAACAAATAAAAGTACTATATTTTTTGCACTGTAAGGCACACTGGATAAAAAGGCGCACTATCCACAAACGTCTATTTTCTGGTCCATTTTCATACATAAGGCACACGCATTATGCAACACTTGTAAGGAACAGAGGTGTCGGCATGTTTTTCTTCTAATTTATTAGATCTTCTGCTGAATTAGAAAAACAACATTTTCTCAACATTTTCAAACAAAACTGGATGGTAATCTACACAGATTTCTCACCTGAAAATGTATTTATTTATTTTAAGTAACGCATTTAGGTTTATTTACAGTAAGCTTAGATTTCCAGATTTTCACTAAGGCTAGGTGCAGCAGCATTAGCTTTAGCAGCTAGCGGCTTATGCTAATGCTGCTCCAGCAATGCTAGCCAGGGCTACAGCAGCAGGCTACAGGTCAATAATGCTCACCTCTGAATGGCAAAAGAGCTAGCGCTTAGTGCAGTTAGCGGCTAATGCGAATACTGCTCCAGCTTCAGTGCTGGAGAACTAAACTGAAACTCCTGTATATCGCTGTACTTCAGCAGAGTGGCTTTACTGCTCCTTACAACCTGACTGGTAAAATTCATACATAACACACACTGGATTATAAGGCGCACTGACATTTTTTGGAAAAATTAAAGGATTCTAAGTGTGCCTTATAATACAATATGGTAAGTTTTCATATTTTGTTATATTTTGTTCTTTTTTGAGAAAATTTGAGCAAGCTGTTAACTAAACATAAAAATTAAGTATTAACAAAGTATTAACTCCTAACTTAGAGTCTACATGATGAGTCAAACAACTTGTCCTGCTCATTTTGCAAACTTTATCTGCTTTAACTCACCCCTGCTACTACTCTAAGAGGACTTATTAATGAGCTGATTGTGTGCAGGGCAAAGGGTGCAGGATCAGGATTGAGAAACATTGTTTTATATAAAGACGTTATAAAGAAGATAATGCAGAAGGTCTTTTAAACTGAAAGCCTGCAAAAACACAAAATGTCCCAATTTCCATCTCAACACCTTAAACACTTACCCACACTATTACTCACTATTTGGCAACTCTATTAAAGTGTACATCTCAAAGAAGATGTTAGGGTTTGGCACAGAATTGGGACAGACAACAACGTTAATGCTTAGTATTTGTTGCCAGTTTAAAGGACAATTAAGGGCGTTTTCACACCAGCACTATTTGGTCTGGTTAAAACGAACTATGGTCTGTTTGTAACTTTAGTGCGGTTTGATTGAGCAGGTGTGAAAACAGAAATCGCACTCGGGTAAGGAGGTGGTCTCGGCCTGGCTCCAAACGAACTCTGGAGCGGTTCACTTGTGGTGAGAATGTGATCTGCTCTCGATCCAACCCAGCTATTTAATGTAGTCTATTTATTTGAGCTAAACTGCTCACGTAAAAAGGTGCAGTTTATACTGATATATTAATTACCACAGCTAAGAACAAACGCTGTGTCCATGCACGTGCGGTCTGTGCAGCGTTCTCTGCTCACGGCCACGTTACTCGGTTTACTATGTTTAACAGTTACATCTGTGCTGCACGTCCAAACACTGTGTTTAAAAGCATAGCGTTTCAGCGTTCAGAGCTGGAACACTGAATCTTCTCGCTATATTTACTTTTTTCATTTTTATTTGTATTTCCTCCCACACCAGACAGTTCTGACCAATCAGAGGACACAGCCTGTTTCTCATGGTTTATTGGTGCGCATTTTGGTGCATTTAGGTTTGTGCCAGTGTAAAACCAAACCAAACAAAAGAGAGAACGCTCCAGTTAAACGAACTCATCAACTGATCCAGACCAAAGAAACAAACTACAGGTGTGAAAAGAAATGTCTTTGCACGGGCAATGCTATGCCCCCACCACTAACATTGTAAGTCTGTAGGGAGCATCAGCTAAATTGCTGTATTTGGGAATGCTGGAGGTGAGCAGAGGTGGGCTATTCGACTAGGATGTTTCACTACACCACACATCCATTTCACACTCAATTTCTGACTCTTAACTAAAGTGTGATTTGAGTGAGTGAGATCTAAACAGCTGCACGTGGCCTAAACAAATACACTTTTAATGTGTCTGTGGCATGTCATCGTAAAAACAGTATATTTTAAGCAATATACACCTCTGAAAAGACCACTTAAAAATGAAAAAGCTCTGTAATATAATTAAGAGTAAGATGGATGATCACAAGCCATCAAACCAAGCTGAGCTGCTTGAATTTTTGCACCAGGAATCGCATAAAGTTTTCCAAAAGCAGTGTGCAAGACTGGTGGAGGACAACATGCCAAGATGCATAAAAAAACTGTGATCAAAAAACAGGGATATTCTCCCAAAAAAAATCTAGATTTCTAAACTCTTCTAAACTTTATGAATATGAACTTTGTTTTCTGTGCATTATTTGAGGTTTGAAAGCTCTGTACCTTTGACCATTTCTCATATTCTGCAAATAAATGCTTTGAAATGACAATATTTTTACTTGGAATTCGGGAGAAATATTGTTTGTAGTTTATAGAATAAAACAACAATGTTAATTTTATTCAAACATATACCTAGAAATAGCAAAATCAGAGAAACTGATTAAGAAACTGAAGTGGTCTCTTATTTTTTCCGGAGCTGTATATATGTGCAGTTTGCTTCGAATATTTGCTCTGAGAAGCAACCAGGACACTCAGTCACTTTGTCTCTCTCCTAGATCTCACTTTTAATTTTTATTTTAATTTTAATTTAAGACGTGGGGGTCATTTGATAACACAGGCGTTTGCGTTGAATGAAGCTGTAGTCTGGGGTTGTTTGCTGCACCCCTGCTCATTATGTAATTGACGGAATGATACTTTTACTGGAGTGCGAGTTTAGGCCTCTTTCAGCCCGTACGAGTGCGCGAAAGGCTTTGAGGAATGCTGTGTGTCTGTATTGTAATTGAATCAGGGCAAGGGGAGGGGGTTGTTGGCGCGGGCGGGGTTGTAAAAGATGGGTTAATTGCCCCCTCAAATGTGGTCAGTGCACTTGGAGTGGAGGGTCACGCGGACATAATGGAGCATTTTCCAGGCCATTGTGTCGTTCCTCGGCGAGGCCACTGGCGTCTCTGTCCTGTTTCAAAGGCTTTAGTGGGGCTTTTAGTGATTAAGCGGAGGATTTGCGTCGGCCTTTTTTTTTTTTTTTTTTTTTTTTCTTTTGGAGGTCCTCGGCCTGCTAGAATCGATTTGTCAATAGCCCCCCGGTATCTGTATGCAAAGCAGGGGGCTTTGCCAGCACACTTTGAGGCCCTTTTGATATGCAAGGACTGAGTGGCTAAGCTGTAGCATTAGCGGCCTGTGTATTGTCACTGAAGCGGTGTGATGCTCTTTATGCTTGCTGATACAGCCACGGGGGGCTGGGGGGTGCTCTGATAAGATAGAGAAGCTACCAGCCTCTGCGACTGGCTTGGCTCACGTTTGTGTGTGTGTGTGTGTGTGTGTGTGCTTGCTCTTGAACTGCTTGCATGGAGAATCACTGGCTTTTGTTTTTCGTCACTGTATCTGATGTAACAAATTCTTGAGGCCTTAGGTCCTGCCCCCTTTAGAAAGAATTCCTACTGTATGTAAGTGTGTGTGTGTTTGTGTGTGTGTGTGTAAGAGAGAGAGAGAGAGACAGAGAGATAGAGAGAGAGAGTTCAAAGTAACAGGCCTGATTGGAAAGGCCTCTCATCTCTGTCTTATTAAAGCACATAAAAAACATACATAACATCAGTGTTGTGCCAGTTCACAGCTTTTCTGAACTAGTTCAAGTTCAGTTCATACATGCTCAAAGTGAACAGTTCACGTTCAAAGTTCACAATTTTAATTCTGAACCAGTTCAAAGTTCAGTTTATTTTACTTTTTTCCTGAGATATTCAAATAAATACTTTTTTCACACTACAAGCTAGAAATCACTATACGTTCTTTGAAACTGCTCTTTGTAGATATTTGCTCATGACACTGCAATTGTGGGTTTCTTACCAGGTGATGAAAATGTTCATAAGGAGAATCGGTGTCTGTCTCCGTGCATCACTTCCACTAGCCATTTTTTTAAATTGCAGCGCTTTCTCTCACTCCCGTCATTGGTCTCTCTCTCTCTCTCTCTCTCTCTGTATCTCTCTCTCTCCCTCTCGCACTCTGCGCTCTCGTCGTTGGTCTCTCTCTCTTTCTCTCTCTCTCTCTCTCTCTCTCTCTTTCTCTCTATCTCTCTCTCCCTCTCGTCGTCTGTCTCTCTCTCTCTCTCTGTATCTCTCTCTCTCCCTCGCACTCCGCGCTCTCGTCGTTGGTCTCTCTCTCTCTCTCTCTCTCTCTCTCTCTCACCCTCACCCTTGCGCTCTGCGCTCTCGTCGTTGGTCTCTCTCTCTCTTTTTCTCTCTCTCTCTCTCACCCTAGCGCTCTCGTCGTTGGTCTCTCTCTCTCTTTCTCTCTCCCTCTCGTCGTCTGTCTCTCTCTCTCTCTCTCTGTATCTCTTTGTATCTCTCTCTCTCCCTCGCGCTCCACGCACTCGTCGTTGGTCTCTCTCTCTCTCTCTTGCCCTCGCGCTCCGCGCTGTCGTCGTTGGTCTCTCTCTCTCTTGCCCTCGCCCTCACGCTCCGCGCTCTCGTCATTGGTCTCTCTCTCTCTCGCGCCCTTGCGCTCCGCGCTCTCGTCGTTGGTCTCTCTCTCTCTCTCTGTCTCTCTCTCTCGCTCTCTAGCCAACGTTCATTTACAGGGATGTCTGCCGTTCATGACACATAATGTGAACAAATTCACGTTCAAGTTCTTTATTAAAGAATTATGTGTTGCGTTCAGTTCACCGTTCACAGTTCACAAAAAAGTGAGCGTGTTCAATGAACGCGTTCTTTTGAACTCGTTCACGCACAACACTGCATAACATCACCAAAGGTTTGTGGACACCAGGAGCTCCATCAGTGCAAAGAACACCTGATGTTCCCTTGATACACCGCCCAGTACTGGGGGGCTTTAAATGACACTTTATTAATGTCTTAACCACTGGGAAAGGTGTCAATATTAACTCTCTTGGTCATGGAGTTCACTAGAGCTTCACAGGTTGCCAATGTAATCCTCTTCCACTCCTACAAGATGACATCAAGGAGCTGGAGGATTAGAGGATGTTTCAGACCTTACTCTCCTCCACCTTCGATTTGAGGATGCCCCACGGATGCTCAATAGATTTTACGTCTAAAAACATATTTTGGCAAGTCCATCACTTGTATCTTCAGCTTCCTCAGCTAAGCAGTTGCCATCTGCCATCTTGAAGGACTGCTTGTTTTCAGCAAACTGTTTGCAGGCTTTTTTGTGCATCAGCTTTAGAAGAAGCTTTCTCCTGGGACATTGCCATGCAGAGAGAGTTGATGCAGTGTGTGACGTGTGGTCTGAGCACTGCAGGATGACCTCCCACAGCAATACTGGCAGCGCTTATGATGCATCGATTTTTAAAGACAATCTCTGTATATTAAAATACACTAAACATGTGGACTCAACTTCTTTGTTCGACCCTGGCGAGGCCTGTTCTGAGTGGAACACGTCCTGGAAAACTGCTGTATTTTAGTTTTAGGGTGTTTCCTCAAAGATTTATTTTTGCCATGAAGTGACATGTTAAATATCCAGTGGCCAGTATAAGAGATTTTGGGCACAAAACAACAAATTTAACAGGCCTGAGACCTGGTAAAACTAATGACTGACACTGTGGGGGAAAATGGCTAATTGGGCACAATTCTGTCATTTTCACTTCGGGGTGTACTCACTTTTTTTGCCAGCGGTTAAGACATTAATGGCTGTGTGATGAGTTATTTTGAGGGCACAGGAAATTTGCACTGACTACTTTACATGGAGTCAAAGTGTCATATCTTCAGTGTTGTCCCACAAAAGGTGTAATACAACATTTTATGAGGTACTGTATATAGTTTATACAGTATATATGTACTATAGTTTACTACAGGACACTACACCAGTATTATATATAGATTACTATAGTTTACTACAGGACACTACACCAGTATTATATATAGATTACTATAGTTTACTACAGGACACTACACTAGATTACAAGAGTTCACTACAAGACACTGAAGCATGTGTGTACTATGTGTGTATGGGACACAGTAATCAGTCACTCCAGTGTGTGCTTTTTTGTGGTGGTGGGGGTCTGGCGATGGGGGGCTTGCTGGGACATCTTTTCATCTCATTACCATTGGCAGAAGATGGAATGGTCCACTGTCGGTGACTTGGGGTCAACAGAACCCAACCTCCCCCGAAAAGCCCCCTCACCCTAGCCCTCTTTGAAATGGTGATGATGATGGGGTGACCCCCACTGCCCCCCTGGTGGGTTTGGGTGGGTTTAGATCAGCCCCAGAAGCCCCTTGTCCCACTCCCAGCAGCATTTGTCATGTCCAGCCCTGGCGTGCTGCACCTCTATGGGCCTTTTGTTCCCCAACCTGCTGGCTAAGCATGGCGTTTCGGATGGCCCATTAACATTTGAACCAGCGCTGCACATTTCCCTCGTACATTTACCCCCCGTTTCCCTCAAAACAGAGCCAAAACCATCACATCTGCTGCTGTGCATCACTGACCACTGGAGGAGCGCTGTATAACATTAGAGTAAACCCAAATAAACATAGAAACAGTGGTTAGCGGGATTGTCTACCTGTAAAACTATGGGTAACATTAGAATAAACTCAAATAAATGGTCAGTGAGAGTGTCTACCTGTAAAAATTATATATAACATTAGAGTAAACCCAAATAAACACAAACTCAGTGGTTACCGAGAGTGTCTACCTGTAAAAAAAACTCTATATAACATTAGAGTAAACCCAAATAAACATATAAACAGTGGTTAGCAGGATTATTTACCTGTAAAACTATGTGTAACATTAGAATAAACTCAAATAAATGGTCAGTGAGAGTGTCTGTCTGTAAAAATTCTATATAACATTAGAGTAAACCCAAATAAACATAGAAAGAGTGGTTGGCGGAATTATCTACCTGTAAAACTATGTTTAACATTAGAATAAACTCAAATAAATGGTCAGTGAGAGTGTCTACCTGTAAAAAAACTCTATATAACATTAGAGTAAACCCAAATAAACATAGAAAGAGTGGTTGGCGGAATTATATACCTGTAAAACTATGTGTAACATTAGAATAAACCCAAATAAATGGTCAGTGAGAGTGTTTACCTGTAAAACTCTATATAACATTAGAATAAACCCAAATAAACATAAAGTAATTGATGAGTGAGAGTGTCTACCTGTAATAAACTCTATATAACTTTAGAGTTAACCCAAATAAACACAAGCTAAGTGGTCTACTTGTAAAACTATGCATAACATTAGAATAAACTCAAATAAGTGCTCAGTCAGAGTGTCTACCTGTAATAAACTCTATATAACATTAGAATAAACCCAAATAAACATAAAGACATAAAGTCAGTGGTCAGTAACAGTGTCTACCTGTAATAAACTCTATATAACATTAGAATGAACCCAAATAAACATAAATTCAGTGGTCAGTGAAAGTGTCTACCTGTACTAAACTCTATATAACATTAAAATAAACCCAAATAAACATAAATTCAGTGGTCAGTGAGAGAGTCTACCTGTCATAAAATCTATATAACATTAGAATAAATCCAAATGAACATAAAGTCCGTGATCAGTAAGAGTGTCTACCTGTAATAAACTCTATATAACATCAGAATACTAAACCCAAATAAACATAAAGACATAAAGTCAGTGGTCAGTCAGAGTGTCTATATGTGATAAACTCTATATAACATTAGATGAAACCCACATAAACATAAAGTCAGTGCTCAGTGAAAGTGTCTACCTGTACCTGTAATAAAAAATTACATTAACTTGGTATGCCAAAACCTGTGCATAACACTCTGTAAACTCTTTTTACAGTTCAGGTATGGCACATAGGGTACCACAGCAACCCCTGCAACAACACAGCAACCACCTACTGTAGGACATAATAGAAACTGCCTTAGCAGTCACCCAAATAATTCTAGCTAGCAGCGTCCAAGCAAGACCATAGCAGTTTTGTGGTATGACATAACCTTTTAGCATCATCAGAGCATGCATGCTGGGTGTGTCTCACCACAACAGCTTACTAGTAGCCATTAAAGGAGAAATCTAATGCAAAATTGACTTGGGTTCTAGTGAAACATGATAACGAATAGAAACGTTTATCAAATAGCTCGCCTCCATTCACCTCTAGCATTCTGAAATACAGCACTTTTAGCTGATGCTCCCAATAAGCTTACAATGGTAGTGATAGGGGCATAGCTTTGCTCATGCAACAAAATTGATATGTTTATATCATTACCAAGCTCAAGCAGCTTCTCTGGGTGCTGCCATTTTGAAATTAAGTCATGCTAAGTCAACTTAACCCTCCTGTTATGTTCATTTTTCAGAAACAGCAAAGTTGTTCCCAGGTTAATTTGACCCGGTGCATGTTTAATTATCCAAAAGATGTCTGAAACAAAAAAAAACAAACAAACAGGAAGTGTGAATTTTTCACTACTAGCTCCATTACTAATTATTTCATTAATATTTAGTGCAGTAGTGTTCTGTACTGTTTAACAGGTAATGGTTCAAGTAGGATAATTCACTTGTTTTTTTTTTATTTAAAAAAAATACTTGTTCAAACTTTTTTTTATGTTTCACTACTTTATTACTTTTGAAAGACCAACATATAAAACACAATATTTTTACATAACATTGAAACATAACATTGCAATTTTGTTTTAGCTTTTGTTTTTGCAGGGGGTGGTTGTAAATATGAGATGAACCATTTACATGTTACATGTTGATTGCACTAATTAAGGCAAGCAGAAGAAGTTTCTGTCACGCCTACCACAGACTCTGTAGTTCCCATCTCTAACTCTGCCGTTCCCATCTATGGACAATCCCCGGTCCGGAACTACACCTCCCAGCATGCTCCTGACAACACCACGTGTTCGGACTCAGCCAACCGCGGCTCTTTCGTGCGTTCTACGTCACCGGAATTCTAGATTGTGTTCAGGTGTTAGTAATTTAGTTTAGATATAAATACCTGTCTGTTTGTCGCGTTTTTCGCAAGGTATTTTCCCTGTTTCACCAGCGATATACTGAGCGTTATTTTCCTGTCTATATTTTCCGTGTAAGACCCTTGTTTTGTTCGTTTTTGACTACGTTTCTGCCTTACCCTTTTGTTCTGTTTGTATTGAGATTTTCTGGTTTATTGAACTCTGCTTCTGTTTAATGGTTTCGTTTTCGGTTTGTGATTCGACTCTGATGTTTTGGTTGGTTGTCTTTCTGGCTTTGACCCACGTCTGTTATCTGACTACGCTATCAGCTTACGTGCTTAATAATAAAGCCTCATTTTGTTTTTACCGCGAGCGTCCGACTCCCGTCTGTGGCGTTACAGTTTCATACTGAAAAATTTTCTTTTAACTATTTTTCCCAGGGTCAATTTGACCCTTAACATAAACAGGAGGGTTAGGAGTCCCAGGGCACTTTTCCACCTGCATGGTACAGATAATGGTGCACAGTTTCCAAACGGTTCTGTACGTTTTTCCACCACAAAATCACAGATTCTCGACCAAAAAAGTTGGTGCCGTTCTGGTCCCACAATCTTGCTGATTTGGAACCAGCGAACTTGTGATGTAAGCAGCCAAAGTAAGAGGTGTTCAAGCGTCACCATCGCAAAGGAGTTTATAAACTTTACCGCCGTTTTCAGCTAAGAGCAGCAGAAGCAGGTAAAACTGAAAATGAATCAACAGTGGTCTACCAAAGAAACTAACGCAGGAGATTTGAGACAAACCCAGACTTCTGTTTCCGTTTTTTGGAACATGCCCACATTCACATACGCAGTAAAAACACGGGCCGGTTCTTAAAAGGTTCGCAGGAACCGGCTCCGGCACCCGCATTTGGCTGTTGGTGGAAAAAAGGTACCAGTGGCTCCAGAAAACTACCAGAAATGTTACTTTCAAAGTTCTCAAAGCCTCGTATTAAATGTCAGGGCCTTCAGAATTCTACCAATGTTGAATGTAGAGCTACTTAGAGCTTATTAACACTTTCTGGCCTGAATTATGTTGCAGTGAAAAATAAGAATAAATAAGAATGCTGTTTTCTGTCAGCAATGCACGCAAAAGAAGACTCTAATAGTCTAAATAGAAATATGCATAAAAATGAAATACAATTTACTTATATATCTAATTGCATTGGATGCCTGTGTTTAACATTTTTATTTTAGGTTTGATTTTGACCATTTTACTTCACAAATCATCCATAAACATTAACATTAACATGATAAAAGTGTTGTAACATATAAACATAAACATAAAATTAGTAAAAACTACTTTAATTAGCCATATGTGCAACAAAACATAAAAAAAAAACATGGACGCAGGGTCTGAATGGGTTAATGGTGTAAAAAATAGTGATTTCTTTTCATGGAGAACACTATACCTATTGTAAGCCTGTTCGGAGCATCGGCTAACAGTGCTGTATTTTGGAATGATGGTGAGCTATTGCCAGAGGTGGAAAGTAACTAATTACATTTACTCACATTACTGTAATTGAGAAGATTTTATGAGTAATTTGTAATTTTTAAAGTAGTTTTTAAATTAGGTAATTTTACTTCTACTCAAGGTCATTTTGACACAAGTAATTTACTTCACTACTTTGGAAAACTCCCAATTACTGAGTAAAAAATGAAATGCTAGGGAAAAAAAAATAGTTTGAATATAAAAAAAAACGCAGCTGAACTTTTCCCAATAGTGTTTATTACGGTTAGCGGGAGAGACGCTGTGTGAATCAGCTGTGTAGCCTGGGGTCTGTGTGCTTGGCTCGGGGAAACCGGTGTTCTGTCGAGTTATGCTACCCATCGATATGTGCTTCTTTACAGCCCTGCGCATGCGCCGACCAACAATTTGTTTGGTATGATTTTTAATGTTTTTTTTTAATGAACAAATACTGCCTGAAAGGTCCAAATTATTTAATTGAATAATTATTTAATTTAAGATTTGTACTATTTTTTACATCAAATAATTAAAAGTAACTATATAACTTTTACTCAAAGTAAATTTTAAATTGAGTACTTTTTTACTTTTACTCGAGTAGATTTTTAGATGGGTACTTTTACTTTTACTCGAGTAGAATTTTAGCAAAGGTAAGGTACTTTTACTTAATTACAATTTTTCAGTACTTTTTCCACCTCTGGCTATTGCATAAAAGTTTGTATTGTATCACGTTTCACTACCACCCAAGTACATTTCACTTTGGATTTGTCCTTTATGCAACACCATAGCAGACACCTAAAGTACCATATCAACCACCTAGCAACAGTATAGCACCGATTTAGCATTTAGCATCACTTTGCAAAAGCATTACAATAAACTAGAATTAGAACAGGCCCATAGCAACCACTTTGAAAAAATACCTGTATTTCTACCTTTCGCTATAAAGCACTTTATTTACAGGAAAAGCACTTTTCTAGTTTTTGTATTAAAAATCCTTAAACCTTTTGTTCATTGAAATATGCACAAACACTTGTGCGCACACACACACACATGCTGCACAGACACACTGAGCCTGAAATGCCCTGCTTTCTGTGTGTGTGTATGTGTGTGTGTGTGTGTGTACATCTGTTGTTTAGGGTCAGTGGGTCAGCAGCATGTGGGGATGCTGTAGACATGGACAGGTGGTGTGAGGCCTTAAGCGTGGACTTGACTGACCACCATACAGAGACTAACACTAATCACCGTCCCATCAGGACACAGCCGCGTACCAGATTTACCAGTCACTCCGAGGAGTTTGCGCTTTTTGCGATGTAAACGTTTTAAAATGGTTCTTAAATCTAGAAGAACACTGAAAAAAGGCTTATACCTAAAGTTATTAGAACTAAGAGGATTATACTGTGATTATTTTGCTATTTATATGCTTATTTGTGGAATATCCCTGGTTTTTAATCACAGTTTTCATGCATCTTGGCATGTTCTCCTCCACCAGTTTTACACACTGCTTTTGGATAACTTTATGTCTTTACTCCTGGTGCAAAAATTCAAGCAGTTGAGCTTGGTTTGATGGCTTGTGATCATCCATCTTTCTCTTGATAATATTCCAGCGGTATATATATATATGAGTTTATTCTGCTTGTATTGGAGTAACTGTCTCTACTGTCCAAGGAAGTCTTTCTACAAGACATTAAATTAGCATTACTGTGAGGTTTGATTGTATTCAGCTACAAGATCATTAGTAAGGGTCGGTTCATCCCAGCAGTATTGGATAGAGGAGCACCATCTTTTCACAGAACACAGTTCCACTGCTCCACAGCTCAATACTGGGGGGATTTATACCCCTCTAGCCCACGTCTGGCGTTACATTAGGCATGGTTCCAATAGGATTACGTTTATATGCTCCACAGGGTCCTATTCTATTGGCAGTACTTCTCTAAAGAGAGTAGACACACTGTGTGTGTGTCTGTGTGTGTGTATATATATATATACGTATATATATATATATATATATATATATATATATACGTATATATATATATACACACACACACAGACACACACACAGTGTGTCTACTCTCTTTAGAGAAGTACTGCCATATATATATACGTATGTATATATATATATATATATATATATATACATATATATATATATATATATATATATATGTATATATATATATATATATATATATATATATATATGCACATCTGTGTGAGCAAAGGTAACGGTTTCCACAAACATTCATAGTTCAGAAATATGGAGAGTATAAGAAGTAAAACCAGGCATTTTTAGTGAGGAATCAGGTTGCATAATTGCACTTAATTTAGCTTTAATTATTAATTTTCATCGTAATTAGGCAAGAGATTAATAATTAATATTGTTTTAATGTCATTTAATTTGTATAATTTTGTCTACATGACTTTTTCACTATTAAAAATATGAGTTTCTTTCATTTAACTTTTCATAAAATTAATATATAATGACGTCACTATGCACCAGTGGGTGTGGCCAAATTGGGCTCACAGCTAAATTATAAACTATGTATTAGGCTGGTGGTTTTAATGTTTTGGCTGATCAGTCTATAGTATAATGTCATGTTGCAAAAACCTTGATCAAAAATCTCCAAAATTTAAGATTAAAGAAAAAAAAGTCAATGTTAAAAAGTCATTTTTGAAGCATTTCTATTGGTCCATCCATCAAATGCAGCCTAGCAGTAAATCCCTCAGTACTATCACTTACAGCAGGACTAACCAAGGCCTAATCTCAGCAGCTAAACCATCAGCCGTCCTCCAGACTGCACACCGCCTCCCCTAAACCTCACACATCTGGAGGAACGTCTCACAGTAGCTAATCCGCACCATATGCTAACCTCAGCTACACGCATTAGCGCTGGAATAGTGGCTGAGTCAGGAATACAGAGACAAGCTGTGCTTGTCTCGTCCCGTCCCTCCGACCGCCATAAAAAACAAAACGTATTAATGGATTTTACGATGATTTCGCAGCAGAATCAGAGTTAGTACAGTCTGGTGATTTACAGCTAAGGCTGCTAATGGGAGAATTAGCTTGTTTGCTAAAGGTAGCTTAGCACAGCATGAAAGATTTTAGCTGACTCTCAGAGGATAATGGATTTTTATGTAGTACTGAAAAGTAGTGCTGGGCGATATGGGAAAAATCATATATCACGATATGGAATTTTTTATATCACGATAACGATATATATCATGATATACCACATTTGAGTAAGTTTTCAGTTATTCTTCAAAAAATATGCTAAATATCATTGCTTACTTTTTTCCAGGTTTATTTCAAAGTGACACTAAACCCAACTTTCACAAATGAGAATTACTACCTTTTAGTGCAGCAATATATATGTATCAAATGAAAACAGATGAGGTAGATGCAGTAGCTATTTTTTTTTATTTATACAAGTATTTAAATTGATTTATCAAAATAAACTCAATTAACATTTTACAAACAAAAAAAACACATTATGAAGCTTTTCTTTTTTGCAAAGATTACTTTATTATATAAACTGAGTTTATGCAAAGTGACCACGCCAATACATTGCATCGTAGCCTATTTTATATATTTGCATGAATAATTGATGAAATTACTGTAGACACGATAGGGTAAGTAGCAGGATAGACACTTTTCTATCATCCCCACGATATTTATCGTCATATCGCACAGCACTACTGAAAAGTGTTTTATATGGACAAGAAAAGGACTTTTCTTTTTTTTTTTCTAGATTGTAAATAAATAATTAAAGTTCTCCATCCTTAAAGACTCTACCCACACCCTGTTCACTGACTGTTCACACTTCTGCCTTCAGGACGACGATATAGAAGTGTGAAATGGTAAACCACAAGATTAAAGAACTCCTTCTTCAAAAATAACCTCAGAAATAACCCTGCACTTTAACTCTCTACATGTTTCCATGTTACTGACATTTCTCTAAGACATATGTTCACTTTACTGCAGCAATATTTATGATTGCACTACTAAACCTTTTGCACTTTTGTCAAATCCCATTTCTGTAGATAATCATGTTCTTACTTGTAAATAATATCCATATCACATATTACTGTAATCATGTACGTATTGCTATTCCTGATGTTAATTTAATTTACATATTTAATTTATATATTTAGTTATTTTATTATTTGTTGCTTTATTGTATTGTTGTATTCTTCTCTTTATGTGGCATACTTGACGTGGAGCAAAGAAGGAATATTTATTGTACAAGGAAACTTGTTCCTTACTGTGCACATAACAGTAAACGTTTTGAATCTTGAAACTTTAATCTTTAATCTATAAAGAAACACAAGTGTTAAAACACAAACACAAAATACTCTGTGAAGCATTTAGGTGCTCTTGTCTGAGATTTCTGAGGCTGGTAACTTATTCTATACAGAAGTAAATCTTGGTCTTTCTTTCCTGGTACGGTCCTGATGAGTGCCAGTTTAATCATAACGGTTTTGATGGTCTTTGCGACTGCAATTAAGGATGCTTTTAAAGTTCTTGAAATTTTTCAGATTGACTGGCATTCATTTTGCTTTAAAGTCATTTTTTCTTTACTTAGTTAAATAGTTATTGCCATCATCATGTGGATTAGAACATTACTCAAATAGAGATTTTCACTGTATGCCTGTAACTCTACCTCTTCACAACTTTACAACTGATGCTCTCAAACACATTAAAGAGGACAAGAACTTCAAGTAATTAACTCTTGACTTGAAGTTCAGCACAGCTGTTAACTGAAAGCTGATCATTTCAGGTGACTCTACCTCATCAAGATGACTGAGAAAATCCAGCCAGGATGTACAAAGGTGTCTCTATCTAAGCAAGCGTTGCTTAATTTGAAGAATTTAAATCTTAAAACGCATCTATTCTTTTTTACGTATGGTTTTTCTTTTGATTAATGTTAAAGCTCCACTGCAAATGTTATATTTGTATTGTCTGTATGTTGAATATCTGTATCTTCTTTCTACTAATGATTGTAAGCGTCTTTAGGTTTTAGAAAAGCACTATATATTAAAAAAATATAAATATTGTTATTATAATTTTTAAGAATCTAAAATATAAAACATATTCTGGTTTGTTTAACACTTTTTTTCATCTGCTAAATAATTCCATATGTTTTTCTTCATAGTTTGGGTGAGTTAAGTATTCATTTACAATGCGGAAATTCTAATGAAATATATATAAATATATAAATATAATTTAATTTTGTCAATCTAATGTTGATTCTTTTATTTACATTTATGTACCCAATATTAAAAGCAAAATATTGTCGTGTTCAGTCAGAATTATTTTGTTAACCAACACCACTACTTAATTAATTCTAAAATCAACATGTGAATTAAAGATTTTGCGCAATAATGTATAATATCAGGAGAAAGATTCAGACAATTTTGATAGTAAATAGTGAAGCAAAACATGTTTTCAAAGTTTTCATCTTCAGATTTTAGGATAATTGTTTATATATTATTTTTTACAGTTTTAATCCTGAATTGATTAACCTCTCATTTAAGAATAAGCTTTATCTGCTGATGAATCAGTGTGTCAGAGAATAAACTACATTGTTCAGCACGTTAATGGAGTAATTGACGTAAATAAACGGATTAATATTCAGTGTTTACTGTGCTGGGGACATCTCCTCATCTCTCCACGCCGCTCAGCAGAGGTCGCGGAAGGTCAGCTGCTCTGGGATTGTGATGGAAGTGATAGTTGCTTGAACAATGATGTTCAGAGGACAGTGAAGGATGGAGCATTTTCATGCTGATTTGAGGACGGGTCGGTGGGGGTCGGGGGGGGGTGGAGGAGGGTGGATTGGGGGTTTGCTGGGGTTGGTGGGACTGGCGGCTCTGGTTGGTGGGGGGAGGGGAGTTTGAAGGTAATAAATAGTCTGAACCCTTTCATGTTGCCGGCAGGTTTTCTCATGCATTTCCTCCTCCTGCCATAAAGTCTTTGAATTCCTAACAGCCTCCCCACGGCCCCCCTCCGTCCCAGCATGCACTGCGGCGGAGCTCTCATCCTAACTGCCAGAAGCTCAGCAGACTGAGAACTTTCGCTAATTTGCTTCAGTCTGCAGCTCTGCTATGCTGAACGTACACACACACGGTGTCTCCATATGTTTTTGTTAGGCTGCGTTCACATTACCAGGCTGAAGTGACTCAAATCTGATTTTCTGCTCAATGTGGCTCCCATCTGATTTTTTCATGGCTGTGTGAACATGCCGAATCCGATTTTTTTCAAGTCAGATTTGAGTCACTTTCATACAGTATGTGGTCCTAAATCAGATACATATCCGATCCATGGATGTACAACATGAATGTGAACGGTCAAATCTGAATTCATGCGTCTTTTTGCTTTTATGCATACGCTACGTGCATCTCTGTCGTACCCACACATCTCTTGGTGCAGCTGTGCAACTAGTATCTTCTACTTGATCTACTGATGTTAATGTTGCTACTCCATGTGTTAAACACAGTGAGATGTTTGGGGTTTATTTGATATAAATATAACCATTTCATGCAATTAGTAGAGTAATAAAAGTATTAATTAATGTTTATCCCTATCCGGATGGGATTAGCTTCTCAGAGGGTCCTGGGATAGTTTTCAGTTTTATGCGGGTTCCTCTGTGAATTTTTCCCGTCTGGAATGATCATATATGTGCTTTTCTCAGACCAAGTTCTCAATTACACCTTTGGACCCTTTTACGTCATAAAGTCTTTTATCAAATCCAAATGGCAAGAAGAGTGGGACCAAGAGCTCAGCAATAAACTGCATGATATTCATCCATTGTTAAGATGGACAATCTTCAAGCACAATTTAAGATCAGATCAGACAATCTACACAAGGTGCTGCATAGGTCACTCAAATCTAACACATAGACACTTTATAACAAAGGATGATGTACCATCTTGTCAACCGTGCAACATCCCGCTAACTGTGAAACACATCCTCATCGACTGTCCTGTTTAAAACCATATAAGACAATTTTACTACCAGAAAAAGAACATAAAAGACATTTTTGGAAAATAAAAAACCCACCAGGAAATATTCACCTAATTTAATACATATGTAGTGAGATTGCTATAACCCTTGAATAACTTCACTCTGTCTGGATATATAAAACCAAGTGTATGCCACAAATAGCCAAATATGTGCTGAAGTGGCAATAAAACCCCAACAAACAACCAACCATCTCAAACATCCTCTGAGAAAATTACAGGCAGAATTAGCTACTTGTTTTCGCTGAACTCCATGGTCCTCCGGAAATTTTAGTCCTGTCCTGACTCACATCTCTAAATTTCATCACCTCGCGTTTAATAAAATAGCTATTTTTCCACTGCTTCGCACTGAAATTACACTTTTGGTGTGCATTTCCATGGAGATCCATGTAAACAAAACAGCGAGTGGAAATGAAGGAGCTACTAAATGCAATGTCATGTGACCGAGAAAGCCTAAAAACTGTGGAAGATATGATATTATTCTGTGAGTTTATTGGCTGGCTGCAAATCAAAAATCTGATTATTGACCCACTTGTGTACCCACTTATCTGATTTGATTACCAAGGTTCATGTGATATAAATCCAGTCTCAGACCATAATGTGCACGTGTATTACTGCTGCTGCCGCTGTGGGATCTGTTGTGTTGTGTGGTGATTACTCTGTACTCAGGGTGATCTGAGTGACGCATGATGTTTCCTTCTGCAGGCCGTCTGCCACCGCGTGCATCGTCTCAGCGCCATTATCTTTACTGCGAGAGCTTTATTACCGCGCTGTCGGAGAACCGCGTCCTTGAGTCGAGCGGCGCTGGTTTAGTCAAGGTCGTAGGGCGGGACGCTGTGTTTAATGGTGCCCACCTGAAGCCAGACTGTGGATGAGTTAATATGAACACGTATGGAGATGACTTAATTCATATCTACACAAATAAAATGAATAAAATACACTGATTAGCCTTAAAATAAAACCACTGCCAGTGAAATAGTGAATAGCATTGATGATTTGGTTCCAGTGGGTGCTGTTAATGGGTGGATATATTAGGCACCAAGTGAACAGTCAGTTTTTGACCGTTAGTTGAGTGTAAGAATCTGAGGCACATTGATAAGAACTAAACTTTGGTGTCTAGACAACTGGCTTGGAGTTGGAACATCTCCAGAACATCAGGCAGGTCCACAAGGTGTGTTCCCAGTATCTGCAGTGGTCAGTACCATCCAAACATTTTTCAAGGATGGACAACTGGTTGGTGAACCGGTGAAAGGGTCATGGGCGCCCAAGACTTACTGATACATATACAGTAGAGGCATTATCTCACAACTTCTCATGACATCTCATGACTTACAAGATGTACTGTTAACATTAGATTTGGAACCAGATACCACAGGACACCTTCAGAGATCTTGTGGAGTCCATGAATCAATGAGTCAGAGCTTTGAGAGGGTTTCAACTGGACATGGTTTTTGTATTAATGATAGGAGATTTGGAGCACTCTGCAAAGTCTTTTCCAGCACATCCCAAAGATTCTCAATGAGGTTAAGGTCTGGACTCTGTGCTGAACAATCCATGTGTGAAAAGGATGATCTCATGCTCCCTGAATCACTCTTTCACAATTCCAGCCCCATGAATCCTGATATTGTCATCTTGGAATATGGCCGTGACATCAGGGAAGAAAAAATCCATTGATGGAATAACCTGGTCTATATTCAGTATATTCAGGTAGTCAGCTGACCTCATTCTTTCAGCACATACTGTTGCTGAACCTAGACCTGCAGACCAACTGCAACAACACCAGATCATAGCCGCACCCCCACAGGATCGTACTGTAGGCACTAGACATGATGGGTGCATCATTTCATCTGCCTCTCTTCTTACCCTGATGCTTCATCACTCTGGAAACGGGTAAATTTGGACTCATCAGACCAAATGACCTTCTTCCATTTCTCAAAAGTCCAATCTTCAAGCTCCTTAGCTTGAAGTGTTTTTGGTGGTTAGCTTCACTGATAAGAGGCTTTCTTTAGGCTACACAGCAGTTTAGTCCCGATCACTTGAGTTCCCTTCACACTGTGTTTTTCTACCATTTGATTTTGATTTCACCAAATGTTTAAGTGATCACTAATCACATTTCTTCCTTCAAGATGACTTTTCTCCACTATCCTTCCACTTTTTAATTATGCGTTGGACAGATTTTAACCCGTTTTTTAAGAACAATTTCAAAATAATTATTTTGACCCTTCTGAACAGATTCACATCTTTTCCACAACCGCAGGATGTTTCTACGTGGTTCCACTTTCCACATGGATGTTTAACAAATGAGAAGCTACTCACTGCATCAGTCAATCACTCATGCAGTAATTTTCCAATGGGAGGCTCTTACCTATTTGCTTAGTTAAATCCAGGCGGTGACCTTTTTTTTTTGGCTAGGCAGTGTATAGTGTTGGACCAATGGGAGTTTGCTCTTATGTGTGTAGATAATATTAATATTAATTGTATGAAACTGTACCAAATAAAACATATAAAATAAAAAAAATTAACAATGTTTTGTCAATATCGCCAAAAATATAACTATTGCAAAAGATATTGTGTAGTGGTATTATTTTATTAGTATTTTATTTATTTAAATATAAAATATATATCAATATAGCTGCTTTATCTAAAACAGTGCACATTCTCTGTTTATCTGTTTAAATTAATCAATATAATCAATAGTTTATTATTCTTTAAAATAGTATAGTGTATTATTATTATATTAGTGTCATAATTTCTGGAGAATTGTGCTTCGGACACATAACACTTTTTGTCTTGGTTTATGTTTTTATATATTTATTTTGAAAGTAAGGTTTTTTTTTTCAATATGTTAATTGCTGTGACATTTTTCCATGACAGAGTGAACAGCTTAAGCTTTACCATAGCTTAATATGGAGAGAAAATTAAAAATATTAAGTGAGATTTTTATTATTATTAGTTTCTAAAATCCGATGCACTTTATGTATGAATTTTAGCAGTCAGGTTGTAAAGTGCAGTAAAGCCATTTTGTTGAAGTACAGCATTATACAGGAGTTTCAGTTTAGTTCTCCAGCCTGGAGTAGCATTAGCATTAGCCGCTAACCACAGCAGCCCCTTTCGTATATCGGACTATAATCTCCAAGTTTACAGTGCAAAAACAATGTGGGACGAACCGCTAGCTAATATTGCCCTGGCTTGGCCAAACACTTAGGGCACCTCTGTTAGCGCTAAGTGCTGCTAACAGTGGCTAGCGCTGCTGCTAACCGCGCTGTTGGAAATATTGGAAATCTAAGCTTACTGTAAATAAACAGAATTTTTTTTTGTTTACTTAGCATAGACATTCACTGATGCCTTATAATCTGAAAAATACGGTACTTTAAGGTCAGGGTTAATGTTCTTTTATTTTTTTAGGTTGTGTACATTCAGAGTATTACACAGGGTTTGTTTGTTATGCTAGCAATGTCATGTTAGACATGTTATATTGAGATATTGACTCAACTACATTTTACAGTAGAGTATATTATAAAAGACTAAAATAACTTCTTTACTTCATTTTGTGGTTAGTTACTGTATAGATGACCTCCATCTCTCAGAGCTGTTCCAGGGAAGGTCAAATCTTCCCGTGTTTAAATATGCTCACAGAGAAAATGGTGTTCATGGACTGTATATGTAGTATGTTTTATTCATGTGGAATCACATCAGTTCAGTGCACCCCTTTATTCAGTGTATCTTTTCTATTATTTATGTGCTGCTAATGCTGTTTCATTCCGGCTAACACCGCCACCTTTGACCCCCTGAGTGAAACGAGTTAAGTGGTTTGTGTGGAATTATACTGAACCCGTATTTGATCATTAGACTGAAAGCATGTGTCACTGACCGTATCCATCAGAGGTGGCACTCAGGGCCGTTTCATTGCCGGTGTGATTCAGATCAGGGCGGATTAAAAATGGACCCGTCCATTAATGAAGGTGCATTTATTGGATGTGCCGCCTTTTGTGCGAGGGCTAATATTTTAGACGAAGGAGAAAAATCAATACTCTATGTATTGCATGTCAAGGACAAAAATGTGAGTGCTGAAGGCGGAAAATATGGAGAGGTTAATACATCGCCACTCTGATGGATGGAGCTATCAGTGCCTGGCAGGAACCTTGGAGTGGTGAGCTGACGGATGCCACCAGGTCGCGGCCTGACTATTCATTGTCTTGTTATGAGAGCTGCAGTTAAACGGCTGTGTGTCAGGGCTCCATCTGATCCAGCAGCCATAGCCTGACTTTATTTAACTCTGTTCACTAAAACACACGAGTCGGAGCTTTGTTTATGTCATTTTAAAGCAAATAAAACTGTCAGATTTCTAGGCAGGACTGATAAAAACTGGTATACAGTATTGGTCCCTTTAAGGAAAATATCTGTAAAGCTATGCTTATTTAATTATCTCAGTGAATTTATTAACAAATAAATATTTAAATAATTCTGACCACTAACCACTGACTTTGTTTTGTTACACTTGTATATATACATATATAAATGCATTGACTTATATAATTGATAATGTATAAAATAATTAGAATTAATCAAATAAATTAAAATAATTATATTATATAATTATAAAATAATGATAATTTAACATTTAAAATTGTTTTATTTGTGTACTTGCTTAGAATTTCATCTGGTTTATTTTTTTTCAGGTCTATATATTTATTTATGTTTTTTTTTTTGTAATTCATTAGAATTTCAGCTTGTTTAACTTTTTTCTGGTCCGCTATTTTTTATTTTATTTAATTTGTGTAGTTTATTAGTTATTATTTAATTAATTATTTTTTTAATTCATTAGAATTTTAGCTGGTCTAGCCTTTTGTCTGGTCTACTTTTTATTTATTTTATTTTTTTATTTGTGTATTTATTGGAAGTTAAGTTGGTTAATTTTTGTTGTAGTGCACTAGTTTTGTGGATTTATTAGAATTTCAGCTGGTTTCATGTTTTTTTTTCTATTATTTTTTCTGATTTTTTTATTTACTAAGCGTAAAATATTTATTATATAAAAAATGTTCTTGCTTAATATATATAACCCATTTTATGTGGCGCTGCCATATAAAATCTGCTTTGTTCAGCAGCCAATCCGAGGCGAGTAAAGGCGCTGTGGGTGGGGCTTTGTGTGCACGAGGCGGGTCTGTGTGGTGAAGGGGCGCGGCCTGGGCGGAGCTCTGCTCGCAGCTGCTGCTTCTCGTCAGTCTGCGCTGTGTGGGATTTTAGGCTGGAGAGGAAAAGCGAGCGGAAGACGGAGAACCGGCGAATTTACCTTCAACCGAAGCCGCCCAGCGCTAAAAGCGAAGCCGAGGGAAACGAGGAGGAAGTTAAACTCGGGGCTGCTCGGTTTTTACCGGGGTTTTCTGCTGACAGACGGGGAGAGGTTGTGTGTCGGTGCGGACCGGTGTGAGGGGGGATTAACGTTAGGTTAACATTAGCGTTAGCCTGCCTTAGTTTACCGCGGCTGGAGTTTGGACCGTATAAAGATTATTTTCGCGCTGAAGATTTTCCCGGATTTTATGTTTAAAAGCTCGAAGAGGCTGTGATGGAGTGCGGACACCGTTTGGACTGCTGCTAAACCTGTTTTTGCTGAGGGGCTTCTGCATGAGCTGCTGAGTTTGCTGGACTAGCGCCTTCACTTTTTGTTTTGCTGCACTTTTTTAAATGCACGCGGCTCCTAAAATCACTGTTTTATTATATATTTTAAACGCTAATACGCATAATTATGTGAATATTATGATTATGCAACGACGAGCCAAGTTGTTACACTGAACACTGTGAGGGAAAGAGTGTGTGTAAGAGAGTGAGTGTGTGTATGTGTGTTTTCCCACAGGGACTGTGGTCGAGTTTGGTTGGGTTTTAAACTAAGCTAAGCTACACACACTCACATAGCCTTACATAAAGATACACACTAAATAAACACACTTTCAGAACATTTCCAGAACAAAACGACTTCATTAGAAGCTCTTCTGTAAATCTAGCTAATCTCAGCTTTTTTAAAAACACGACTTGTCCCACTTTTGAAGACCTGGAGTTGGACCTTGGAGCTACGGCACATAAACATTTCTCTCTTGGGGATCATTGTCGGATTCTTATTTTTTCACCATGTATGAAAGTGTGGATGTGGTGGGGCTCACCGCCAGTCCTAACCCCTTCTTAGCCATGGATTACTATCAGCAAGCCCGGGGCTGTTTGATTCCTGAGAAGGGCCTGGTGGCTGGAGGACCTCGAGGATTCACCTCCATTAGATCACAACACTGGAGCGGATCCACTCACTGTAGGTCCACTCTTACATTTCCTGCCTTCTTCTACACTTTTACAAGCTTTGTTGCTCAATTTGAGACCAGTGTAGACAAGAGATGGTCTAGTATTACACTCTTCAGTTAGGAATACCACAGGACATTCCACACGTGTTGCAGGATTTCAGAATGATTCAAGGTTGAGATGTTAACAGGGTGAGAGGGTTCATATTAGTAAACAGGATTGGTGTTTGAATGTTTTGGTTGTTGGAAAAAGGCAAACCAATTGGCCAAGCCAACTATTAAATCTACAGAGTTTACTAAGTTTCCAAAGTTTGTGTTTAAAGAATGGAAGATGGAAGAATTGTTGCAAATCTGAAATAGTAAATTGTATTTTTGATGTCTGCCTTTGATGTAAGTGCTTACATTTTCCAAATCATGGTAAACACAGTCTTACTAAACTTTTGGTGTAATAACTTGGTGTACAAACTCTCCAAAAACCTGATATTACTATTGAAAACAATTGTAACTTCTCTAGAACTACACATTTCACACCAAACTTACTCTTTAAGACTCTTTGATGTTTAGATATTTAGAACAGATTCATTAGTAGAAGGTGTGAGAAATGGGTGTATTTCCACTAGCAGGGATTGATTGATTTTATCTATAGGTTCTACCAAAGGTCTTGGACTCAGGCCTGAGTTTAAATGCCTCGAGTGGTAATAAAACACAGGCCTTATCAGTCCAAAGCTCAGTGACCCTTGGCCAGTTCACGTTTATGTTTTTATTGCTCTCAAGTTCCTGAGACATCTGGAGGCCGTGATTACCTGGATCAGGTATGTTTGGAGAAGGAACTGAACAAATATGTGGACTGGCTAGAAATAAGATTAAGAACCTTTTGGTTTAATCAAGGACTTTGTTTGTGATCTACAGGGGTGTAGATAGTTGGGGGTTCTGGGGAATGCCTCTGATTCAATGGGCTGGCAGTTGGCCAACACCAGCTGATAAGTGTAAATGAGTGTGTCAGTCTGTGTGTGTGTTTGGTGGGGAGGGAGGAGAGGGGTACTAACTTTAATGCAAGAGATTCGTTTCAGATTGTAGATGGATATGTAGGACTTATGCCTCCAGTTGTCTTATGTTTCAGCAGTGTGTTTTAGTCTACAGCTCCTGGCTCCATCTGTGCTGGACTTTTGGCTTGAGTTTTGTTTAGTTTGGAGGACTTATGACCTCTAAGTCATTAACCACTTGTCTGAAAGCAGAGCTTCTCTGTATGGACACAATAGTTCCCGCACACTAAAGGGAAGAGCTCTGAAACAGCTTGATTTTGCCTAATTTAGGTGACTATTCCTGCAGATAGAAAGGCACAATAAATAATTGTACGTGTGTAAAGGGTTTATATGGCCGTTGATATGGTAATGGTTGGGATGGGTTTATATAGGCAAATGTGAATTGGTATATGTGGGTATGAATGGGTATAAATTGGTACCTATGGGTGTTAAGAGGTATAGATGGTTGTGGATGGGTATATATTGGAACAAATGGGTATATGTAGGTGTACATAAGTTGGGACTTGTGTATATATTAGTACACATGGGTGTGGATGGGTAAATATTTAGTGGTCCAAGTGGATTTATATGGGTTTAGATGTCTGTTGTTATACTGATAGAGATGGAGAGGCATGACGTGTCCCAAGAATTACAATTGAGAGGCTCAAAGCAGTGAGAACTCAGCAACTCAAAAATGTCACAGGCATGAAATGTTTCAGTAAACACACTTTTTCACACTCATTATTTTTATTGTATATGTGTAATACAACTATGTTTTAGAAAAACAGATTTTTAAGTGGTCAGATAATATGGGTGTGCATGTGTATACCTGGGTATTTGATTGTAGATACATTTGTATAGGGTGTAGATGGGCATGTTTGGTAATGAATTGTGTGTGTATATATGGTTGTGGATAGGTGTAGATACATTAATGTTTTGTGTATGTATTATGGGTGTGCATGCATTTATATTCCTATGGATGGTCTATGTATGGATGTGGTTGGGAATATGCACTAAGGACTGGTGAATATATGGATATGCATAGGTATATACACCATTTGATGGTGTATATGTGGATTGCACAATGCTATCATAATTATTTTATCAACTGATAATTGATAATATGGCCAGTATTTCAAGCTGATACTTGTTGACATTTTCATTGTTTGTCACCAACCACGAGAGGGTGGATCAATTGTGTAATTCCATTTGTCTCTTTTCTGAGTGATTTATTGCTGTTTGTTTTTGTTTTTCCAATTTTACTTGAATATAAACACTCATACAGTGAGGAACAGTAGCAGGAGCTCCTCAGATAAAGTGTGGCTCTAATTTCTCTCCAGGCACGACAGAGAATGTGGCTCCATATTACTCCAGTGTGTTAGCTAGTTATGCTAACTGGCTAGCATTAATTAGCAAGCTGTGTGAACGGGTGTACACACTTTTGGCCAGCGTATATATAGGTGTGCATAGGTATGCACGGCAATGTTGCATATGGGATGAGTATGGAAGTGGTATGACTGTATGGGTATAGACGAGTGTGTCTATATAGGTACATACTTATGTGCGTGTGTGTGTATATATATATATATACCTGTTAGAGTAGCTGAAGCGTGATGGTGCTGACCCACTTTTCTAAGCCGAATGCAGAGCTTTAATTGAAAACATTTCATTTTAAAGCTCAGCAGTTTTGAAAGGAGAAATATTCATATCAGTGTCTTTTGTGAGTCTTCTGGCACTCACAGTTTCAGTCCCTGTGTGTTGTTTAGTGTAGGTCTGTGGAGTAAAGGCATCCCCAGCAGAAATCCCTCTATTTGGGTCGGGGTTCTCATAGGATTTTAATGTACACAAATGGCAGGAATCTGCCTGGAAACACTGCTGGCCGGTTCAGGGCGAGTGTCTGGACGTGCCGCACGGGTAAGCTGGCGTAAGCCTGTTTGGGATGATTTGTTCTGCAGGCCGGCGTACTTTTCTTACGGGGAACGCTGCCCCAACACACCAGCTGAAGTATTTATCCCAGCCCCCACCGTCCAGGAGAGAGAGAGGGTCGGAGAGGTCAGTGACACGCGGCCCGCGGTGCCGAGTTTACTCAGTCTCGCTCACGGCAGCGAGGAAGTTGGAATTGTGGGAAATGAATTGCTCACAGATCAAACCCATCTGCCGCCGGATCTCTGCTGAGCTCCAGAGACGAGGGGACGAGGGATGAGTGTTAGTCACATCCCGGCATTAGTGCCTCACTCCCAGAAGCTCCAAATAACACCAATCACCCTGCTCACCATAGTTTTATCACAGCTGTGTGAAATAGTCTGGACACTAGTGTTCAAATGACTTTTATTTTGGTAATTTTTTAAAATTCTAATCTTCTGCACATTTTGTGGATACAGATTCTGTTTATTTGCTGAAGTTTACTTTACTTACTCTACTAAGGGTGTAAGACTACCAATATATTGAATTATTATAATATTTTGTTTTGCTGTACCGTCATAAAATCACAGTATGGATTTTAATAAATAGTTTAATGTTAAGGTTGGCATCAGACCGTGGTTTATGTCATGTGGATTTTTTTAAATTGAGCACCAGGGCATTTAATAGTCATTAATAATGATGGGAATCACAAAGGCATCTCACGATACGATTTTGATATATTGATAAGTTGCCCACCATAACGATACTGTGATCCTGCGATACTCGATATATTGCAAGGCAGATCTCTACGACCCTTGAAATCATCTGTGTTACTGAAAAGGATAAAATACTCCTAAATTGGCATAAATAGAGTTTAGAGTGGCTATGTTTCAGTAAAAATATTTGAAGCCACGTATTGATACAATACATTATGATATATTGTCCCAGCCCTACTCATTAGATCCCACTGTTTTGATTGCCCTTTTCTTATTTTTTTTGTGTATAATATGGATTTCTTAACATGGCAGTTTTCCTAAAATGTATATTTTCTAAAAATTCGCCTTGCTTATTGTATCACAATATATTGCAATATGCTGAACTGTAACTCCTGTATGATGGCTTCTTGCCAAAACAGAGTCCTAAGCTCCACAGTTTGAGATGTTTGCTCTGTCCTTGTGTATTGCAGCTTAGCTTAGACCTGCTGGATGACTTTTCTATGAATTTTTTCTGTAAAGGACATATTAATGGCTGCTTCTTGAAGATTCTCAGGTTTAAACAATACGTTTATCCCATAATCCATTTATTGACAGTGTAGTGAATGTCTGGTCTGGTCTTGAATGATCAGAAGAAATGGGGAATAGCTGGAGATAGCAGTCAGTCATACTGATGTGCATATTTCTCCATCTCCACATTCCACCTCCTGTTTGTCCTCTACGCCCCCGCCCTGATTGCACAGCGCTCTTTAATGGTTCTCTTGGCCTTCAGGAGCGTGCGTTCGTCCTGCCCGGTCATCAGGGACAGCTTGGGCCTCCCTTTCGCAAGGTCCCGCTACCGCTCGGCTCCGGATCTCAGGAGGCATCCATCACGTGCTGTTTGAAAAGCTCTCCATCACTCTGAAGGCTGCCGGGGCTGCTGGAGTGACAGCAGGCAGAGTGATCTCTCCGCACTCCTCCGTCACCCCCACACCCCCCCCACCTCCCGCGGGACCGCCGCTGTCACATCACGGCCCCCCTCTGCACTAACAAATATTTATATATGGGGGAAAAATGGATTACGGAGCTGGAGGAGTATGAAAGTGTTTGAATGTGTTTCTGAAGCTATAAACACCGCACTGCAGAGAGTGTGTGTGTGTGTGTGGCTTATTGAGAATGAAAATGGAGAATGTGGAACAGGATTATTAAAACGGAGACACATTCCACGGTGTGTTTTGAGGATTAGCTAGACGAACACTCCTTAGAAATGAAGGTTCCTAGTTTTGATTCCCTAAAAAGCAATAAAACATTTTTGTAAATGAGATGTTTGAGTATAAAGAACTATTCAAGCATCAAAACTTACATATACATAATATATAGAAAGCCTTAGTGGTGGACAATACGACAATATTCAATCATATTGTGACAATTTACTTTTAAGACCATGTTAAGAACAGTCAGTGCTAAAACACTGATTCAACTGTACATTCTAGTACAAAGTGCTATTTATTGGGTGAAGGACAGGACAATTGAATAAAAATAATTCTTCCCAGTACAGGACCGCAATTGAACTGTAGTTTTTATGGATCTGTCGCTACTTGTGCATTTTGACCTTGATCATGTGTTTTGAGATAAATATTGTGAACCGTAAAATAGTGTTTGAACATATGATATGATAACAGTTTTAGTAACGCTGTGTATTGGCAAAAACCTGGTGATATAGTGCCTATTCCAATAGAGGGGTTATAATTTAAAATATTGCCATATATTGCAATGCTTAAAAAAAAACATCTAAAACTCTCATAGTATGAAAAACCCACCCAGTTCTCTTTTTCAGTGGGACTAAAGATGGAGTACCATACTACATAATGCTATGTTTAAACACAAAATAAAACAAACCAATCTGTACATATAAAAACTATTAATTCTAAATAGATAGTGTTTTTTGAGAATCAGTACAGCAATACATGTGGTTGTATTGAAAAGTGCTGTTACACTTTTTTTTTGCTTTTTGTTTATTGCCGCTGGTTGTGATGATGCTGCGGTTGTTTTTTCCCTGGTGTTAATGATGATTATGTTTGTGATGTGTGTATTGATGATTTGTGTTGATGCCTCTGGTGCTGTTGATGGGTTGCTGCTGGAAGTGTTGAAAGTTGTGTTGACCCTGCTAGTATTGGTGTCAGTTGTGGTCATGTTCTTGGTATTGGTGTCAGTTGTGGTGGTGCTGGTGGTATTGATGGTGATATCTGTGGTTTTGTAGTAGAGAGATGGTTATGGTTGTGTTAGCTGTGGTAATGATGCTGGTGTTGGTGTCGGTTGTATTGGTGCTGCTGGTACTGATGTTTGTGTTTAAAGTAGGGTCAGTTGTAATAATGCTAGTGTTTGGGCTGATTGTATGGATGATGGTGTCAGTGATTGTGGTAGATGGGTATTTATGGTGGTGTAGGTTCTGCTGGTGGTATTGATGTAGGTCTCAGTTGTGTTGGTGCTGGTGGTATTGGTGGTGGTCTTGGTTGTGTTGATAGTAGTGTCAGTTGTTTGTCAGCTGTGGTGATATTGATGTTGGTTGTGTTTTAGTAGTGTCAGTTGTGTTGGTGATGGTGGTATCGATTGTGGTCTAGCTTGTGTTGATAGTGTCAATTGTTTGTCAGCTGTGGTGGTATTTTTTTGTTGGTGTTGGTTGTTTTGTAAATCCTAACACTGGATCTGCTATTGAACCCATGTGGTTTGAATGCTCTCCCGGAATCTGCTCTTTTTAGGAGGTGCTTGATGAGTGAGTGAGGAAGTCCCGGCTGAAGGAAGACTGACTGACTGTGTGTGGTTTTATAGTTTCCCCTGATCGGCGCAGCACTGGAGGAAACAATAGGGCGAGGTGGAGATGCTGCAGTCATCAGTACAGAGATTGGCAGTGTGGGGTGGGAGGGTGATTAGGAGGAGGAGAAGGAGGAGGAAGAGAAGAGCGGTGTGGAAAGAGAAGGAAGGAAATAGGGACAGTCCGGAGCTTTCCGAAATGCTCGTCTGGGCTCCAGACATCGTGGCAGCGAGCAGCCAGGGAGTTAGCGTGTTAGCATATCTGCCAGCAGCCCCTTTTGCTGGCAGGGGCAGCGCTGGTTTTGCTGCGGTTTTGGCCGAGAGGGTCGAGTGTTTATTTCTCTTAGCCTTAAATACAGAGCCGGGCTCGTGCACATGCCGGCCTGCTGGCTGTCTGGCGGGACGGAACCCCACATCTGTGCCGCGAGGAACGTGGACAGGCTAATGTAAGCAGCGGGTGGTGAACCAAGAACTCCTGTGGTCTTGTGTGCTCGAGCTTAAAGCAGTAGTTTGGCAACAAATACCCATTGCTGACTCTCTGGAGCAGATAAACATGAACCTACTGGCACCATGCCTAATGCCAGGCGTTGGTTAGAGGAGTATAAAGCCCCTCAGCTTTACACTGTGAAACACGGGGAGAACTGTGTTCTTTGGAATGATGGTGCTCCATTCATCACTTTTTAAACTTTTTTTTAGCTTTGTTTGCATTTGGAATAAGCTGGGGGTAGTAATCATCCAGAAGTCTGACCTCAGTAATGCTAATCTTTCCAAATGCAATCAGATTCTCACAGCAATGCTCCAAAATCTAGAACAAAACCTTCTCTGGAAAATAGAGATTGTTATTCCAACAGAACCAGGATGAACTGATTTGGATAGCCTTAATTTAGAAAGATACAATGAAATGTGCAGGTGTCTCAATACTTTTTTATTGCACCATGATAGTTGGTGGGATAGGAGCTTCTATTATTTAGCTACATTCACCTCATAGCTTCAGTGCAAAAGCAAATAAACAGAGCTGCCTCGGCTGGTGGACTGACTGTATTTGGGCTAAAGGGAAGGGAAAACTGGGCTACGTTTAATGTTTGGCTGATCTGTCACAGTTTGTCCCTTTCTGAAGGCCAGGCAAGTCTATTTATAGCACATTTTACACACATAGGCAGTTTACTGAGCTGTATATAAATAAATCCTAAATAAAAACTCCCTCGGAAGATGTGTAAAAAAATTCTTTGGAAAAAAAAGAATAGAACAGGACAGAATTTTGAAGTTGAATAGTCAAAGTAAATAATGTTTTTTTTTTTTCATTCAATTTTGCAATCCCTTTTCTGTTTCCACGTGGGTGATGACTGCCCTTATAAACAATCCAAGCAAGAAAACCCATCTGTTCTCTCTGAATACGTTGGGTGTCAGGAGTTTGGTGTGCATAGAACCACCCAGCCACCACCTCTTACCTCCCACTAGATCAGTTGAAAATGACAATTTTTGGTCATTTTGGTTGAGAATCTCACACAGCACACAGCCGGATTAGCCAGTAGCCAGTACACTTTATCTGTCAAGTCAGCAGATAAGGGAGCTGTAAGTACTTTCAAATCATGAGCTTGTTGTTTCTATTGCAGTTAAGTATGGACTAGCTTGTTTGTGATTAGGGCATTTAGCATAAGCTTACACTAAAATGTACTCCTCCTAAACTCCTTCTAAAAGGGACTAAAACTAGCAAGAATAAAGCTGGTTATTTTGTGTAAAGAACTTCATTAACATGTTCTAACTTGTGTGAAAATTGGTATATATGGAAAATTTTAAATGGAAAATGTAGTTAATAAACATATAGAGAATATGCATATTAAAATGAAATCATGGTGATAAATTAGGGATGCAAGCTTAAAAGGTAATCACCCCAAAATGGCAAAAAATAACAACAACAAAAAAAAACACTTGATGTTCAGCCAAATAGGTCTGAAGACTGAATAATTTATGTTAAACATTAATTTATTTCAAGTTAGAAATGTCCATTATTCAAGACTGCCCATTGTTTCATGATTGCCTTTTCTTTTAAAAGCAAGACAAAAATACATTTAGACAATTTATTTTTTATGCAGTTGGTAAACTCTTTTCTTCAGATTTGTTTTCATTTAAAAAAAAGGTGCATCTTTATAATACATCAAAGTAAACAATGTCTTTTTGTACTATCCTGTAGCGTAGTGTCAGGTGGTGGTGTTAAGCATTGGTGTGGCTGCTGTTGCCACCTGTTAGGTGATGAATAGGGGCTGTAAGGAGACTGAATGTTTGAAGTAATGCAGAAAGTGGAGCGCAGAGCTCTCTGAAGTATCTCGGGTGCTTGGGATAACAGTGTTAACATTCCACCTCCTGGAGAGTTGATCTAGACCCGAGATCTGCTCACACTGAGGGCCCTTAAGAGCTAGTAACGTGCCAGAACCAAATCAAAACAGAAATTTGGGACGCCCCCCATCACCACAAACGCTGCGGCGCATGATCTGGTGCTGAACGCTGCTCCTCTGAAGTGGGTCGCCTGTTGATTTTGGAGAGCTTCTTAAACAATTAGCTTTCCCTCAGCGGCTGAGTGGGGAAGTTAAAGCGAGCGAGTGGTCGCAGTGAAATGAGGGGTGGGGTAAACTGTGTCGACAGATTTCAGCCAGACTCGTATGGAAGTGTTTAGGACACGGAAGTGTGCGGTGCTTAAAGGAGTCGTTTCGTAACGGATGGAGTAGACTTCTTACCTCAGCAGCCCAAGACTTCTGGAGTTAGGTGCACAGAGGTAGGTTTCGTAGCTAGAAACAGTAGCATCTAGGTATTAATATTGGAGCAGTGTATTGGCAAGTACTTGGTAATATGATATGAATCTACATGCTGGAGTTATACAAAATAAACCACTGTCTATATTATATATCTACACTGTAAAACCCGATAAGTTGACTAAACTCAAAACTTTTGTTGTACCAGATTACCTAATAAATTTTAAGTTCATGTAATATAATTTTTAAGTACAGTGAATTTAACAAATACATATATATATTTAAAATTCATATTTTAAACTCTGAAGTAAATGATGCTTCTTCTACAGCCGACAACACAAAGACCAAGTATTTAATCATAATATGTGTTGTCTACCAGTTTACCTAACCTAGTTGGGGAGGAATCAATAGACGCTGATGGTGAGTGTCAGAAACTGTTGGACACACCTAGTATGCAAATAGATTGTGACAGAAGCCAATGGAAAAGAAGCTGCCCATAGCAACAGACTAAACTCAGTTATTATAAGTTGGTTCAAATCAAAGATCTCTGTTTGAATGTAAATGTTTCCACAAATTGTCAACTAGCTCAAAATAGTTGAGTAATGTTTAGAAATCTCCAATTTTATGTAGAACAGACTTAATTTATTTGAGTTCAAACAACTTCTGGGTGTAGCTGGGTGATATGGTAAAAATATTATCACAGTAATATTTAAAGAACTTAATGCATCAGCAGTGGCAGATTCTTAAAACATGCTTTTCACATATCTTTTATTGCATGGTATAGTGATTTTTACTATTTAATTTAAAGCACAAAAAAAAATCTGCGATTAAATCAGTGTTGACAAAAATGTGTCGCTATACAATAAAATAACATTGTCTTGCCCAGATCTAGTCTGAGACTAATTTTTATCATGTAAACAATTAATAAAAATCAATGTTGTCTTTTTTAACATCGATACAGTATTGCGAAACATAATATCTTGATACTTTAATATGGCAATATTTTCTCACATCCCCTAGTAACTATATGGACTTTTTGGACACTTGGTGGTTTTGTTTGTTTTTTCCGAAATCCAGAGTATTAACTCTTGTCTGTACTCCTCAGGGAAGGATTTCATCTTGATCTGCTAAAATCATTTCTGTGAAGATTTGATAGCACTAACCAAAAAGAGCACTAGTGAGGTTAGGATGTTCATGGAAGGTATTATAACTGAAATCTAAAAACAAATGTATTTTATTGGAATTAGCTCCATCCACTCAATCCAGAGAACCCAGTTCTTCCAGTACCATTAGATTAGGCATGGTGACAAGAGTCAGAACTTCTACACATAAATACACATTCCTAGAGGAACTTTTAGGAGTAAAACTGTAAAGAAACTTCTTAGGGTGATTTAAGGAATGTTTTCTTCCCCAAAGCACCCATAGTTTTAAATTAAAGGCCCCCTAAACATTCCTTTAACAGTGAACAAAACAAGACAAACTTTTTTTTTTTTTTTTTTTTTGCTGTTTTTCTTGTGTGTGCGCGCGCATTTGCACATCTGTGTCAGCAATAGCTACAACTTTTGAACTTAGAAGGAGTCTCCATAAATAATTAAACAAGCAGTGCATCATCCAGCACTTTCTCTGAACTTTGTGTTCGCTTCAGGCTGTGCGCTGTTAGCCGCTCTGTTATCAAGGTGTGGAGTAACGCCGGCGTCATTCCCGTGCAAGACTGAAAGGGAAGATTTCACAACTCCTGGCGCCCTTCCAGACATGAAGTACGGCCCTCCGCTGCTAATGACAGTGGCGCTTTAATGCACTGCCACGGAGAGCGAGCGCCGAAACCACAGGCTCCTGTTTGAGCCACCGGAACACCGCATTCCTCAACTGCGCAGCTTCTTAAACTGAGAAGCATTTAAAACATCATGCCTTTAGTCTCGGCTTTTCCGAGCTCAGTAATCCATAACCTCCTGCTCTCCCCAGCCTCTTGGCCTTCCTCTCTCTCTCCGCCTCTCGTAGAGGAAGTGCTATTTGCGTTGCGCTAAGGCGGATTTGGAAGGCGTCGTGCCCAAACGCGCTGACAGATTCTGTTGCTAAGGCTAAAGCTGTCTAAGCTACTCTACCCCAGTGCCTGGGATGCTCTCGGACACCGGAGCGATTAACTTGGTTACAGGCGGGTGACCCTGCATCTGTTTTACTCGTAAGCTCGCCGCAGTGTCACGGTAACGTCTGCAGAGATGCTGAGAAGCCGTGGAGAAGTTGGGTGCAGGAGCAGGGAGAGCTCATTTAATCTTTGCTGAGAGCTGCTGCTGCAGAAATAAAGATTCCTCTATCGGAAAGCCTGTAATTGGGATGGAACCTTTTATGTTATCTGACCCTCACACCTCTAGAACCTCTCCAGCTTTCTGTTCCTCACTCTCATAACTGAGCAGCTCCCTCGGTTTGTATTGGATTATCTGTGTGGTTAATGAGTAATAAGCCTGAGCACATGATGATGAGCCTGGGAATGTAAGAGGTCAAACACTAACAATTACGTATCTCTTTAAACAGCCACCCATTGGTATATATATATATATATATATATAATACTATTTTATATAGATAGATTAATGTAGCTGATTAATCCAATACCTAAATTAAATGTAGATTTTTCTGAAGTTCAGTTTCACAATGTTAAGTACCAGACAAGAATATGGGAGGTAAAATATTGTGTGATTTTATATCATATTCAGATTTCTACAGCTTCTTGTATTAACATTTATCAGTGCAGAAACAGAATTTAATTAATAATGAATATTAAACTCATAATTTGTGTAAATATAGAGTAAATCTGAGTTGTTTTGTTGTGTTTTGTTTTTTTCTTTGTACACTGACATGCCACATGTTTTAGAACATGTGACTAATATTGTGTCACATGACTTTCGCCATGTCCTATAGATGCTAAAGAATTACCTGTGTCATACATATGTAGGGTCTTCTGCACTTTTTAAACCAAAGTTTATTGCCTGTTCACATGGACATTTCTAGCCAGATGCCACCGGTCATGATAATTTCTACATTATCACAAATAATACGTTTCAGTTTATAATGAATTAATATTAACATGATCATTCTGACAGACTGTAGTACACTACAGAAAGTATAGGGATGCCCTATAATGGCTTCAGTGGTGTGTAAGTGACATTTTAAAAAGATGTGTTGGAGCTTTTTGAAGGAAATTTGGAATTCTCTCTTTTTACATTTTTTCTAGAGTGGGTCACCAGTTTGATTAGTCAGCTAAACAAACAGCCTTTGATTAATAGTATCAAATTATTGAAATAACTCCATATAGTGACTCGCAAATTGAAATGAGTGTGCAAATTTAAATGACCAGAATGCCCACTTGTGGTGGTTAATAGAACAGGGCCTGGGGTCTATGGGGGGCTGTTTTCCCCAGAAAAAAGAAGAACTTTAGTGGGCACTAAAAATCTCAGACAGAAGGGGGGATGGGGGCGTCTCGTGTGATGCGGGCCATAAAACGTAGAGGAAAAGAGGGCAGAAAGAGAAACCAAGGGCAGCCATAAACCCGGGCTGTAAAACGGAGGGAGGGCCTGGGGGCTGAAACCTGTTCTGGCAGGGGGCCGAGGGGGCCGGGACGGGGAGGAGAAAGAGGCCTAACAGGACGATTTACACCACCGGCCTTCTGTCCCGCCTCTCTTAAAGAAACAAACTTCACGAGCTCCAGTTGTCAGATTTAATAGTGCCGCATGTGTGGAGGAATAGCTGAGTTTCAGGCCTGATTTAGTGTAGAGATTCTGTACAAAATGTCTGGAGCATCTGAGTGTTTATCTGCACATAGACGTGTTTACGTTTGTATGTTAATATGTCATGTTTACATTGGTTACTGTTGTAACTGCTGTACTGTGTGTGTATAGTCATACAATAATCAAATTGTTAAAATTGTTAAAACATTTTTATTGATTTATCCAATCAGAGATTTACATTATTGATGTTTGGAAGGACAGATGAATGTATTGATAATAGATCTGTGAAAGGATAAATGAGTGAATAGATAGTTGGATGGATAGACTGTAAAACTCTGTAGATACGAAGGCGATCAGCTTGAAGAATAAGCAGACTGGAGGATGAATAGAATGAATGAATGATGGATGGGTAGATGAATGGATTTATGTATGAATGATTGGATTGGATGGGTAGAGGGATAGTTGGGTGGGTGTATGCATAGACATAGATTGATGTGTAAATGAATAGATTGGATGGGTAGATAAATGGATGGATAGAAAGGAAGTTAGATGGGTGTATGGAGAAATGGATGGATGGATGGATGGATGAATGAGAGATTAACGATGGATAGGTTGATATATTGAAGGATAGATAAATGGATTAGTGTGTATATGGAATAGCTGGGAAAAACTCATAGATGGATGAAAGCACAGTTGGAACACTGGTACACAGGCTAAGGGATGGATTGGATGGATGGATGGATGAGTACAGTGCACGGATGGATGGACAGGTATATGCTTGGATGCATAAATGGATAAGTGGTTTGGGTAGATGGATAGATAAATAGACTGATGGATATTTGGATCGATACTGTGGTGAATAAATAGATGGATTGGAAGTATTGCTGTATAGCTAGAATAGACGGATAATTACATGGGCAGATGGGTAGACTGTAAACTAGTGAATAAATTGATAGATGTAATGATAGATGTAATGAATGAATATTCTTATAGATGGATGATTGGATGCATGGATGATGCACAGATGGATGGACAACTAGACGACTGGATGCATAGATGGATGAGATGGGTAGACTGATGGTTAGATGGGTGAGTGAATGGTGTAGTTGGAAGGACTTGGGACGGACGGATGACCAGTTGATGGACAGATGGATGGCAGAAATTGATAGACGTGCAGTGGGTAGATAGATGGAATGATTGGATACCTGTAAATTGACTGTTGGACTGGATGGATGGGCAATGAATGAGTGCATGGATGGATGGTGGATGAATAAATGGATTGAGGAATGGATTACTAGGGTAGGTAGACTGGCACAAAGATGGACTGAGGAAATAGATGTTTGGATGTGTAGTTGCGTGGGTGGATGGATGGACAGACTGATTAAATAATATATGCAATTGCATAAATGGATGAATGGTGGGATTTTGTATGGAACATCAGTTAAAACACAGACTTTCTGCAGACATAAGAAATAGATACAGTCTCTCTCTCTCTCTCTCTCTCTCTCTCTCGCTCGCTCGCTCTTGCTCTTGCACACACTCTGCCATGTAGAAGACAGTAAGATCAGACTTTCATATTTAATGGAGTTGATGTGAACAGCAGGATGTTTGTTGGTGTGACGGAAAAACTAAAAATACTGTCGGCCCACATCAGTCTATTAATACTGCAGATCTTCATTAGTGTCTACTGTAACGTTCCTAACACGCCCTGGAGCCTCGGCGCTCTGCACAATCAGAACAACTGTGGAATATCTCAGCAGCTTCAGCCTCTAAGCACTGAGGTTCGCTGGATTTGCCGGGGCTTGGGCTCCGAACCTCGTTTGCGGTTAATTATGAGCCGTGCGTTCTGTAAGGTGCCTCAGTTGAACGTGGTTAATGGAGCAGCTGGAATTAGAGCTTCACCTGGAGAATCCTCCATAAGCCGTTACTCCAACCGAGAGAATGAGCTCTTAGGAAGCTCTGAGCATCCATCAGAACAGCAATGAAGCTGCTGGTCTTCACTGTTATGGAGCGTTTAATGGTCTTGAGGAGCAGGCAGTAGTTCTGCGTAGAACTGTGAAAACCCTGTGGGTCAGTTTCCACTATATTCTGCTTTCAAAAGAAAAAATCGATTAGAAAAAGGCTGTGTACTCCAAGACTAGGTATTATTTGTGTATGCAGTGACTGTCAGATATATAACCAAGCACATAGGTGTAAATTTCATGTATATAAATGTATAATCGGAATCAGATAATAATTTGCATAATAAAATTATTTGTGCATGTTTTTGTAAGCACGTCTTTGTTCAAATGTGTTTAAAGATTACAGCACATTCAAAATCTCAGTAAATTACCAAAATAGACATATGTAATTAAATTACAGAATTTTATTTATTCCTATTTTTTCCTATTTTTTTTTTTAGACAATTTATACAAACATTCAGATTTGTGGGACACAGTAGATTTGAGTAGGCTCTGTTTAATGCTGTGTGTCTGTGTCTGTGTGTGTGTGTGTGTGTACGCTGGTGGGGTTGGAGTTTGATCTGCCCGTTGCAATGCAGAGAGAGTAAAAGGGGGTCTAAGGTCAAATCACACTAAACACACTGTAAAGTCACACTGCCATGCTGCACACGCACATAAAAACACAAACAAATGACCAGTGTAATATTCGACCCACTTACGTTTACATTTCACCTGCTCTCTATCTCTCTCTCTCTCTCTCTCTCTCTCTCTCTCATATTTGTGCATGCGCATCCCTCTCTATCTTTCTCTTTCTCTTTCCCCCAATATCATACATACAATCTCCCTGTGTCTCTCAGCCGTGCTATAGCTGAATGTAGGTCAGCGAGTTTGTGTGTGTGAGAGAGTGAATGTGAATGTGTGTGTGTGTGTGTGTCGATGGGAGATGCAGGGTTTTCCTAAAGCGTTCACAGCTGCCTGGTGTCTCTCTATAATAACTCTGCTTCACTGCGTCAGCACTCAAACACACACTACGGATGCAGTGACAGCATTAATGCTGCAGGTTTATTATTGTTAATGTTTACATTTATAACTGTGGCTCTAACACCTTGCAATCCTTAGTGCCACTAAACAGACCACGCTTTCATGTTTAGCAAAATCTGTTCTGAAAACCACTTTTTGTTTTCCACAAGGGCATTCTGACAGACTGTAATACACTATAGGAAGCATAGAGGACACTCCATAAAGCTTTATAATGTTTACATGATCTGCTTACTCATTCTGGCAGGCTGAAATACACTACAGGAAGCATGGGGGGTGCTCTATAATGTTCATATGATCTGCTTGCTCATTCCGACAGACTTTAAATACACTACAGAAAGCGTAGGGGATGCTTCGTAATGCTCTATAAAGTTTATAAGATCTGCTTGCTCATTCTGTCCGACTGTACACTTCTGGAGACATAGGGGTGCTTTGTAATGCTCTGTAATGTTTATATGAGATACATGCTCATTCTGACAGACTGTAGTACACTAGAGTAAGTTTAAGGGACACTATAATGCTCTATAATGTACATATGATCTGTTTACTCATTCTGAAAGACTGTGATACACTACAGAATGCATAAGGGACACTCTATAATGCTCTATAATGTACATATGATCTGCTTACTCATTCTGAAAGACTGTATTACAGTACAGAAAGCATAGAGGACGCTCTATAATGTTTACATGATCTGCTTACTCATTCTGAAAGACTGTAATACACTACAGAATGCGCAGATGACTATCTATAATACTCTATAATGTTCATATGATCTGCTCACTCATTTTGATAAACTGTAATACACTACAGGAGGCAGACTGTGCTCTGTAAGGCTCTATAATGTTCATATGATCTATTTGCTCATTCTGACAGACTGTAATACACTACTGGAAGTATAGGGACGCTCTATAATGCTTTATAATGTTCATATGATCTGCTCACTCGTTCAGACAGTCAGTACTACACTACAGACAGCATAGGGTCACTTTTTTATGCTCTATAATGTTTTGTGATGTTACAAAGCCCACCTGTTCGCATGTATACACATCTTTTTGTTTTTTAGCCTACAACAATTAAGCTCCAACTATTTACACTGATTATAGACATAGACTAAGTCAAACTGCTTTTTGATTGAAGCACAGTACAGACCTATCAATAAGAACAGAGCTCATTTACATATCTTAAAGGCACAGTAGTGGCTAAAATGGCCTGTTTAGTTCTGAGGATGAATAAAGACTGAGAAATTTGCAATGTAAACACAGACTGCTGGGTTTTTTGGTCATGTGTGGACCCCTGGAGGTGCAAAAATGTGGGATATGTGCCCTTTAAGGTGCAAATTGGCCGTGGTCTTGAGGCCTGGTCGGTCTCTGCAAGGCTGTCTTTGTGAGCTGGTCTCCAGCCAGGCCTAATCCCATTACTAACTCTGATCTAATCAAGTCCTTTCTCTTTCTCAGATTGACCTGAGCTGTTTTTTTTTTCTGGTGTTTGGGTGTATGTGTGTTCTGCTTTGGTGGTTTGAGTGTGTGTTAAACCATTATCAGCCACTTTGGGAAAAGCTAATTCAGTCACCACGTGCTGCCCCACACTTATTTGTTTGTTTTCAGGACTTCCCTTAGTCAAGCCTTTAACTTTACTGCCCGACAAACCCATAAAAAATGCAGCTTAATTGGAAAATTGCTGGTTCTTGGTTTTGGCTGCGGCCGAGCGTGTTAGCTTTACCCTGCTGGGCTTGGCTCTGGCGATGAAAGGGCACTATTTCTGTGTGTGTGCTGGAGCAGGCCACCATGTGCCGCTCCGAAAAACACTGGTTTCCTATCAGATCACCCATTCATCTGCTGCTCTGTCCTGGACATGCGTGTCTATATTTAGCAGGACTGCTGTTTGGGACAAAGTCCTGCTTCTGTAGACGTCGTCTGTCTCTCGCAAGACTCTCGCTGCACTGCAACAAGGGTTTGTGTCTTAAAGGAGCCCAGAACTGCATTCTTCATCCCAGTGCAGATATGTTATATAGGGCTGTGTATAGGCAAGAACTTACACAGGGTTTACGATTCCATGAATCACGAAATATTGCGATATTATAAGCAAGACCATTTGTGGCAGTTTGTTCAAATCAAAAGTTACAATGTACTCTCTAGCTATTTAGTGGTGAGTGTTTAAAGACAACACTTTACCACATCTGACGCCAATCTTCACGTCTTTACATTGATGTATCAATATTTTATATTGGGGATTCTACTGTCTGAGACACAAGACCTTTGACCAGTCCATAGATCCACAGATGGGGTTAAAGGCTGGTTTGGTTCCGCTGTTGTAAAGATTAGGCTGTGAGGAGTTTTGCTCTGGTACCTGTGTGGATCATGTGCTTTCCACATGACCTGCAGCGCTGAGCCGGAGCGAGGATCCAGCTGAGGAGCTCACTGAAGCCTTTGTTTCTCTGAATTAGTCTTTCTGCTCCTGCAAAGCAAGGTCTTGTGGCTTCGTCTGCAAGTCCACATCCCTAGATCTCGTTCAGTCTCCGAGCTTCTTCATTCTCTGCTGAGACAGAGAAAGAACAGAGTTGTAGTAAAAATTAATAACAGTGGCTCTGTCCCAGATTGAGGGACAGAATGGTAACACCACTGCCTGCCAGTGAGCTACTAAATCATGTGGAAGACTGGGGTTCAATTCCCAATCGGGATGACTGTACTGCTCTACACCAGTAAGAGTTCTTGGGAAAGACTCCTAAATTTCATGAAATATAAATGGAAAATTTAAATAGAAATTCATCCCTGTGGCAGATTTTGGATGTCCCAGTATAGTTCAGTGGATCAGAATCTATTTTAAATTAGAGATGCACAAAATATTTGGCAACCAATGTAATTTGGTTAAAAATGTTCAATAAAAAAGGGAAAAATTGGTAAGACCAAGTACTTCGATCTATATTGAAAAACTGTGCTTTGTTGATATGTCTACAGAGATGTCAAAATACCGTTTTTATAAATACATATTTTTCAATTGTTTTGTAGTTTGAAAAAAAAAAAATTAAATCTCCTGTTTGATGCAACGGTAAAACAAGTGGCCAAATACATGAAAATATGAAAAAATTTGTTTTTTTTTTGTGTATCTATATTTTAATGGATGAGTTTTTAATTTTATTTTTAAAATTTCATTAGTAAAAAAGTATCACCAGATTTTGAAATTTAAAAGCATTTGAATTTCTAGCCCTGAATTCTTTTGCATTGAATTTTACTTTGTTAGGTTAGCAAGGTTTATCAGCATATCTACCATGATTTAATACGTTTACGAACAACAAAACTGCAAATCCAGGATTCAATTTATGATTTCTACATCATTTTAGTAAATCCCCTGTTTTCAGCTGAAAGGTTGAAAATAAATTATAAATTTAGCTCACCTGCTCCAGAGAGCGGAGGGTCTGTCGCTCGTGTTGAGCTGCTCTGCTGTTCTGTGATTGGCTGGGAAGTCTGTAAAGCACTGCCTGGCACATGATCTTAGGGATGTGATTTGATTGGATGGTTGTTGGTTTGATTGAAGCCTGAATCGATTGCTCATCCTTTGTGTCCCAGATGTTTAATCTGAATTGTGTACCTCGAATTTTGAGCTGTGAATTTGTTTTGACATGCTGAATTTGAGCAACCTAAATGAATTTTACGTAAATTTCTAAAACTTGAATTTTTGCATTTAATTCAGAAAAGAAACAATTTAAATAATTCAGTGCTAACTAATTCTGTGCTATAAATGCATTAACATTTCTAAATCTGGTGAGAGACAAAGCACAATAGGCTTTTGCTGGCTCTGAGCAACTTTGACACTGCTAATGGCACTGTTTCAAGCACTACTGTGAACATGGAGATATCAGAACTGCAAACTCCAGTCTTCACTCGCTCATTCACACATCATTAAATCAAAGAACTGCAGAATTAGCACTGAAGAGAGCTGGAAATCACCAGATCCATCTGCTCTGGAAGGAGACCTCACCACAGTGCATGTTTTAAAAGTACTTTTCTACATTGTTTAGTGTAAATAAACATTCTCACTGAAACTCACTGACTTTCGCTTTATCTAGAGCAAAAGTTAAGCACTGTAATCTGACTGCTGACTGTGTTTAGCTCCTCCCCTCGTGACACTGCTGTGTGAAGGTCAGAGAGGTCCTGCTCTGTGAGGCTGTGTGATTCCAGTTCAGTTCAGTGTGGAGTCTGCTGTCTCACAGCTGAGTCACCGCTGCAGTTCTGCTTTTCAACACTTGAAGTGAACGCATTAATTTTACATCCCATAATTCCACACTGCTAATAGCCATAGTGCAGAAGTTAAATACTTATATGTATTATTATTATTATTATTATTATTAATAATATTTTGTTGTTGTGTTTTAGTATATTCAGGATTACAGTCTCGCTCTGAACAGAACTGTGGCTCTTGCTCTAGATTCTCATCTCCTTTACACATCAGCCAATAGCAGCCAGGGGCGGGGATTATGCCTGTGTGGGTGGGGCCTATGGCAGTGAGTCACCAGGTTAGCTGAACAGGTTGGCTCTGTTCCAAACTGTGAGTCAGGGGTGGTCTGCAGCGAACTGACCTACATCACCATTTGCCCACTTCACGCAGATCAGCTCTGCTCTCGCGCTCTCCTTCTATCACGCAGTGTGTGTGTGTGTGTGTGTGTGTGAGAGAGAGAGATAGATCCCCTCTGAGAGTTTTCAGGTATGCTGTAGTGTTTCTTTCATGCTTTGCCCTATTTTCTCTCTCTTTTCTCATTCTCTATCGCTCTTTCTCTCTTCTTTCTCGCTGTGCTGTGCTGTGCTGTGCTGTGCTGCGCTGTGCTGTGCTGTGCTGTGCTGACAGGTCCAGCGGGATCATAAAGTTGTAATGTGTTACCAGATCACTTATTTACATTTGCTGTGGAAGAGCGGGAGACATGTCTGTGAAGGGCTGTGTTGTGATGCAGTATTTATCCGGACCTCCTAATTAAACTGAGTGTTAATAAGGTGTTAATAAGGAATAAATAATGTAATATAACCACCTGTCTATATATATAGCTCTGGACCACTGCAGTTTCTGAATCAGTTTATCTGATTTTGCTATTTATGGATATATGTTTAAGTAAAAGGAACATTGTTGTTTTATTCCATAAACTACAGACAACATTTCTCCCAAATTTCAAATAAAAATATTGTCATTTAGAGCATTTATTTGCAGAAAATGAGAAATGGCTAAAATAACAAAAAAGATGCAGAGCTTTCAGACCTCAAATAATGCAAAGAAAACAAGTTCATATTCATAAAGTTTTAAGAGTTAAAAAAAATAATATTTGGTGGAATAACCCTAGTTTTTAATCACAGTTTTATGCAGGTTTATCTTGGCATGTTCTCCTCCACCAGTCTTACACACCGCTTTTGGATAACTTTATGCCACTCCTGGTGCAAAAATTCAAGCAGTTCAGCTTTGGCTTTCTCCCGCTCTCTCACTTGCTTTCTCTTGTGCACTCGCGTTCTCCTGTTTGCTTTTTCGCTCTAACTTTTTTATGCATACTCTTGCGCTTTCTCTTTTGCGTTTGTATTTTCTCACTCACACTCTTATGCTTCCTCATTTGCTCTTCTTATTTCTCTTTTATTCTCACAAGTTCTATGCATCCTTTTTCTCTTGCACACTCTTGCTCTTTCTCTTTTGCCCCTTCTCTCGCTCAGTCTTTTCTCTCAGGCTCTCATGCAGCCTCTCTTCTTATTTAAACTGGTCTGGTGGTGGTTGACCAGTTTACCGGTGTTAAAAACATATAGTGGTCTGGAGCTGGTTTGGTGGTGGATAACCAGTATGCCAGTGTTTAGAACATTGCATATAGTGGTTTATACTGTCCTGGTGACCTTTAGTAACACATTCATTGTTGTTTCACCCTTCATGTAAGTGTTCAGGCCTTGTCACACTACACACACCCTAGTCAAAGTGTGTGTGTGTTTGTGTTTCAGTGCAGTGAGATCATCCTCTGCAGCGCGGTCACGCCTCAGTGAGACCATCAGCTGTGTGACTGACTCCCACACGGATTTATTTCAGTCAGACTCACTTTATACTAATTTTCTAATCAGGAAATACACACACACACACACACACACTGAGCTCAGATAGTAAACTCAGTCCACCCAGTGTTTCCACACAGGAGAGAGGTGGTGTGTGATTGTGTAACAGGGTGGAGGATCAGAGTGAATCATACAGAGATCAGCACTTTTTATTTCTCTGGAAGTTTTGGGAGTAAATTACTTTTGATCATTAAAATTACAGTAAATGCAACATTTTAATGCATCTTTAGTCTCTCACTTTTTTGCACTGTCACACTTTCTCATGAATGCATTCTCCCTCTCTCTCTCTCCCTCTCTCTCGTTTTCTGTAATGCTTTTTCTGGTATTTGCTCACATTTCTTATGTTTTCTCCTTGATTCTCAAGCTTTCTCATGTGCACTGTTCTGCTTTCTCTTTCGCTCTTACACTGTTTTTTGCTCACACTTTTTCGCTCACACACACTCATGCTTTCTCATTTGCACTTCTCTCTTTTGCTTGCGGTTCTCTTTTGCGCTCAGGTTTTCTCTAGTGCACTCTCCTGCTTTCTCTTTTGCTCTTTCTAAAACGCACGCTCTCACTTTCTCCAGTGCACTCTCCTGCTTTCTCTTTTGCTCTCACACTGTCTTTTTGCTCTCACACTGCCTAATGCTTTTTTTGCTCATGTTTTCTCTTTTGCTCTCATGTTTTTTCCCACACTTATGATTTCTTTTTTGCTCTTTCTTAAACACACGCTCTTACTTTCTCAATGTTTTATCATTCTTATTTGCTCTTACCCTGTCTTTTTGCTGCTCACACTCTTTCTCTATCACACACCCATGCTTTCTCATTTGCTTTTGCTCTTTCTCCTGTTCTCACTCTCATGCTTTTTTGCTCATGCTTTCTCTTTTGCTCTCACGTTTGCTCCTGCACTCTCATGATTTCTTTTTTGCACTTACTTTCTCGCACATGCTTTTTTGCTTGTGTTGTCTCTTTCACACTCGCATGCTTTTTCATTTGCTTTTGCTCTTTCTCATGCTCACTCTCTCACTTTCTCCTGTGTACTCTCATAATTTCTCTTTTGCACTCACTTTCTCGTTTTTTGCATGCTCTTTCTCTCTTGTTCTCATACTTTCCCTTTGGCTTTTCCTCTTTCTCACACTCACTCTCACACTTTTTTTTTTGCACTTACTTTCTTGCACTCTACTTTCTTTTCTCTCATAGTTCTCCCGCACTCTTGTGCTTTCTATTTTGCACTTCTCATGCACACTTGCATGCTTTCTCATTTGCTCTCTTTTTCTCTTTTGTTCTCAAACATTCTTTGTGCATGCTTTTTCTCTTGGCCATTCTTGCTCTTTCTCTCCTGTAACTTTTCTCTTCTTCTCTAGATTCCTCTCTCTGGCTCTTGCGCTTTCTCTTCTCTTTCACTCAATCTCTCTCATCCTCACACTCTTCTCTATCTCTCTCTCTCTTCTGCGGGCTCAGGGAACTAGCCTACAGCAGTGTTGAGAGTCCTCTCTCTTCCCGCCTGCCTGTGGTTCCTCTCCCCACACACTCACTCAGTCCGACCGCCTGTCACAGCTTTATTAATTAAGGCTGGCAGAGCGCCCAGACAGGAGAGCGCGAGAGAGAGAAAGTAAGAGTAAGGAGAGAAGTATGGGAGTGAGGGATGAGTTAGGAGGGAGATAGTGAGTAGAGAGTGTAAAGCGAGAGTGAGAGAGAATGAGCTCATAGCAGCGGTGCTCGGTCGGCCTGCTGTGAGCTCTTCTTTCAAATAAAGATGCTTTCATGGTGTGAGTTCATTAGTTGAGCATTCTCTTGGAGGCATCTTCAGAACTTTCAGGTGACTGTGAACCTCCCTACTGATACAGATACACCTAGCATCACTCTGCAGTCTTGTCACGTAACACACCCTCATTAACAACAGAAAAACTTCTTTATAAATTCAGTGTTTACTTTCATAAGATTGTAGGAATGTATGTATGTTACAGATGTTCATGTTATGGATGGACATGGACAGGTATAGAAAGTGTTTATGAATATGAATGAGTTATGTATTGGTGGGTATTGATGGTATGAATGGGTAAAAATGATGTGTATAAATGTAACAGGTATTTATGGACGGGTATAGAGGATGTGTATAGATGTTGGATGCCTGTAAATGAGTATATTTGATTGATATGCAAGCTGTGGGCTGTTTAGAAGATGGGTATGGATGTTCTAGATGGGTATAGATGATTATATAGAGGAATATAGACAGTATGGGTGGGAATTGAGTTGTATAGATGATGGGAATAGATTGTTATGGATATGTATGTATGAACTTGTCAGTTCATACAGTATGCTGTACGTTTAAAATTATGTCACCCTAATTGACACATTTTGTATTGTTGGTATTGACTTTTTGAATAACAGTCCTTTTATAGATGAGTGGTATAGATGGGAATAGAGTGTATAGACTAAGAGAATGGCATTATCATTATACATATGAATGGATGTGTATGGTCATATAGGTTAAGGGTATGGATGGGATTTGAGTGTATGGGAGTGTATGGATCATTGTGGATAGGTATAAATTATGGGTTTGGATGGGGATTGAGTGTATAGACAAAGAGAATGGATTATTATACATATGTATGGATTGGTATATTTTATGGGTTTGGTTGTATAGATAAAAGGAATGGATTATTATGGATATGTAGGGTGAGTATAGATGGTGGTATGGATGGGAATTGAGTGTATAGATAAAAGGGATGGGTATAAATTATGGGATTCAATAAGGAATGAGGCTATAGACAAAAAGGAACTAATTATTATGGATATGTATGAGTGAGTATAGATTATTGAATTGAGTGTATAGATGAAGGGAAATAATTGTTATGAATATGTATGAGTATAGATTATTGGTATGGATGGAAATTGAGTGTGTAGATGAAGGGAATGGATTACTATGAATGTATGTATGGGTATAGATTATTGGTATGGATGGGAATTGAGTCTGTAGATGATGGGAATGGATTACTATGAATGTATGTATGGGTATAGATTATTGGTATGGATGGGAATTGAGTCTGTAGATGATGGGAATGGATTACTATGAATGTATGTATGGGTATAGATTATGGGTATGGATGTGAATTGAATATGTAGATAAAGGGAATGGATTATTATAGACCTAAATGGATAGTGGTAGATTATGGGTATAGATGGAATTGAGTGCATAGATGAAGGTAATGGATTATAATAGAGTGTAGATAAAGTGAATGGATTATTTTAGATATGTATGGATGGGTATAGATGATTGATATGAATAGGTAAGCAGCAGAATTTCCACAAAAAACCCTGGAGTTTCAGTTTGCAGGAAGTTGAACCTTCGTCTCCGTGCCGCTGAGTCTGTTAGCTTATGCCTGAATCAGATGATATCACGCCGGGGACGTGATTAAGTGCTGGAGGAGGGGAGAAAGGTTTGAACTGGTGTTTTAGGCATTAATGATGATTCATGCGAGGGACTTCAGTGGGATTTGATGTAAGATTTTCCGCACATTACTCATCAACGCATTAACCTGACCTCTCTCTTTTTCTCTCCAGCTGTGGACACTCAGAGCACCAGTTCGGAGGAGATTGTGCCCAGTCCCCCCTCGCCCCCTCCACCACCGCGGGTGTATAAGCCCTGCTTCGTCTGCCAGGATAAATCCTCGGGGTACCACTATGGAGTCAGCGCCTGCGAGGGCTGCAAGGTACGACCCTGGCTCAGCACTTTTTATGGGTTGCAGGTTATGGGTCGCTTTGAGTCACGGTGCTGGTGGTCACTGTTCGAGACCCCTTCCTTTAGGGCTGGGCAGTATCCCAATACTGATAGGAACAGCATAAAAGCCATAGCCTGTGGTGTACACACTTGTTAAAGGAGATGTTAAAGGAGAAATCTGCTCTGAAATGGACTTGAGCTGTAGTGAAACATGATAATGAGTACAAACTATGACCAATAGCTGACCTCTATTCACCTCCCGCATTCCGAAATACAGCGCTTTTAGTCGATGCTCCCTACAGGCTTACAATGCTAGTGATGAGGGTATAACATTGCCCATGCAAAGACAACGCTTTTTTTTTTTTACATCATTAACACGTAACCACCTTAAGGTAGTTCGATGGTAGCCACCATCTTAAAATTAAGTCACAATAAATCAACTGACAAGCCCAAGCAAATAGGTGGGATAGGGAAACAGATTACTAAACTAGTTCTGTGGAAATGCATGAATATATACAGACGTAGACATATTTTCAGCAACAACTGGACTTGCATTTCCACTGAATTAATTTTGCAGTCTGTTGCACTTTTTCAATGTCTCGTTTTAAATATCAGGGTCCTCTACCAATTCTACCGATGGGGCTAGGAGCTACTTTAAGCTTGTTAATGTTGGAAAAACAGCCATTTCTTTGCATGAGCAAAAAAAATATGCCCCTATCACTAGTAAGTCTATTGTAAGTCTGTTGGGAGCATCGGTTAAAAGCGCTGTAATTCAAAATGCTGGAATTGAATGGAGGTGGGCTATTAGACAAAAGTTCATACTCGTTATCATGTTTCACTACAAATAAAGTCTATTGCACACCGGATTTCTCCTTTAAATCTATTATATCACAATATTTAAAGACGTTTTCGCCATATGCAATATTTATTTATATATATTTATTTTGACACACAGACAAAACGCATTATCAAAATGCCTTTTGATCAATAGTAGAGTGATGTGATGTGATTTTTTTTTTTTTAAATCTTGCTGACATCCTCCAATTAAACAGCACTAAGTAACCACTGTGCAAAAAAAAAAAAAAAAGTAGCACACAGGAAGTGATGTAATAAGAGCTGTAGTCTTTCTGTACGGTTGTTGGAGGAGCCTGTCCAGACCTCAGGCGAGTGAGTTTGCCAGGGGTTGTGCTTTTGTTTCTGTGCTGAGAGGTGAACTCGACTCCTCCGCTGCAGCGCTCTTTAATAATTGATCAGTAGTGTGTTCAGTGTGTGATGTGGGGGGTGGGGGCGTTTACAGTCCTGGGGGAATGGGTAAGCAGAGGTTAGCGCTTCAGTAACAGCACAGCTACACCCCCTGCAGAGTGAGGTGTGCATGGGCTGCTGTGTGTTTGTGTGTGTGTATGTGAGGAAGCATTTGTGTGTGTGTGTGTGTGTGTGTGTGTGTGTATGCGTGCACCTTGCACAACACACTCGCTCAGCGGGAAACAAACACGACTTCATCAAATTTTCATGTTCCCATCTTCTCTCGTTCTGTTCCGTCGCTCGCACCGAACATTGCGAAGGACAACTGTGCTCTCTAATCACTTTCTCTCTCTCCTCATTCTCTCACACTCTCTCTCTTACTCTGATTCTCCCGTTTCTGTCACTCTCATTTTCTTTCTCTTCTCATTCTTTCACTCTTTTATCATTCTCACTCTCTTTCCCCATTCTCACATTTTTTTTTCTTAATTCTCCTTTTATTCTCTTTCTCTCTTTTCTTGTATTTAATTTTTTTTTTTTTATAGCTCTCATGCACTCTGTACTTTACCGTGTGTGTGTGTCTGGTAGTGTAGTGGAGCTCTCTAAGGAGGAGAAAGGCCTACAGTGTGTCCAGCAGTTCCTCAGCTGCCAAAGCATTCTTCACACCTCGCCACGATTCGGACTTCATTCCTGCGGCTCTCAGAACCAGCCGAGCGGCTCAGTAGAGAGGGAGATGGCGAGAGAGGGAGGGGGAGAACGAGAAAGAGAGAGGCCTGTTTGATTCTGAGCAGGTGTGAATTTTGTCGTGGGGTTATCAGTGAATCGGGTTTCTGAACTCCAGCAGAAAAGGGTCTCGATGTTCTGCTGATAGACCAGAGATACGGTCGGTCATCCCAGACAAGTCTAGGGCTTGAACTTTACTTCGCTTGTTTTAGCGCTGTGGCTACACGGCTTACATGTAACAGAAGCTTATACCCCATGAGTAGTATTGAGAGGTACAGTGTGTAACCTAGTATTTTTAGCCTCATTCTTGTAGAGATATTTAGATTCCCCCTGAAGACTGTTCCTATTGTTAAAGTAAGTTTGTTTGATGTGTATAGTTGTGTACATGTCCTGTTTACTGCGCTCTTAGCGGTCTAAACTGCCCTCCCTTTACGGTCGAGACTGCCCTCTCTCTTTACGGTCGAGACTGCCCTCTCTCTTTACGGTCGAGACTGCCCTCTCTCTTTACGGTCGAGACTGCCCTCTCTCTTTACGGTCGAGACTGCCCTCTCTCTTTACGGTCGAGACTGCCCTCTCTCTTTACGGTCGAGACTGCCCTCTCTCTTTGCGCTCGAGACTGCCCTCTCCCTTTGCGCTCGAGACTGCCCTCTCCCTTTGCGCTCGAGACTGCCCTCTCCCTTTGCGCTCGAGACTGCCCTCTCCCTTTGCGCTCGAGACTGCCCTCTCCCTTTGCGCTCGAGACTGCCCCCTCTCTTTGCGCTCGAGACTGCCCTCTCTTTGCGCTCGAGACTGCCCTTTCCCTTTGCGCTCGAGACTGCTTTCTCCCTTTGCGCTCGAGACTGCCCTCTCCCTTTGCGCTCGAGACTGCCCCCTCTCTTTGCGCTCGAGACTGCCCTCTCTTTGCGCTCGAGACTGCCCTCTCCCTTTGCGCTCGAGACTGCCCTCTCCCTTTGCGCTCGAGACTGCCCTCTCCCTTTTCGCTCGAGACTGCCCTCTCCCTTTGCGCTCGAGACTGCCCTCTCTCTTTGCGCTCGAGACTGCCCTCTCCCTTTGCGCTCGAGACTGCCCTCTCCCTTTGCGCTCGAGACTGCCCTCTCCCTTTGCGCTCGAGACTGCCCTCTCCCTTTGCGCTCGAGACTGCCCTCTCCCTTTGCGCTCGAGACTGCCCTCTCCCTTTGCGCTCGAGACTGCCCTCTCCCTTTGTGCTCGAGACTGCCCTCTCTTTGCGCTCGAGACTGCCCTTTCCCTTTGCGCTCGAGACTGCTTTCTCCCTTTGCGCTCGAGACTGCTTTCTCTCTTTGCTCTCGAGACTGCTTTCTCTCTTTGCTCTCGAGACTGCCCTCTCCCTTTGCGCTCGAGACTGCCCTCTCCCTTTGCGCTCGAGACTGCCCCCTCCCTTTGCGCTCGAGACTGCCCCCTCCCTTTGCGCTCGAGACTGCCCCCTCCCTTTGCGCTCGAGACTGCCCTCTCCCTTTGCGCTCGAGACTGCCCCCTCTCTTTGCGGTCGAGACTGCCCTCTCCTTTTGCGCTTGAGACTGCCCTCTCTATACGGTCGAGACTGCCCTCTCTATACGGTCGAGACTGCCCTCTCTCTTTGCGGTCGAGACTGCCCTCTCTGTTTGCCTTTGAGACTGCCCTCTCTCTTTGCGCTCGAGACTGCCTTCTCTTTTTGCGCTCGAGACTGCCCTCTGTGCAGTCGAACCTGTCCTCTCTCTACAGTTAGCATCATGCTAGTTGGTTGCAAATAAGTTTCTTATCACTTGTTAGCTACATTAGCCTCATATCTAAACTAAAATAATTTGGCTAACTGACATTTTAGAGGGGTTAACTGCAAGTTTAATTGGCTAAACTATCGCCTTATTAGGGTATAAGACTGCAAATTCAGTTCAGGATGAACAGGATTCAATAAAACATGACTCCTGAAGTGGGGCAGGGGGGTGTGATGGACGATGTGAGAAAGTGAGCGCTGCATCAGAGACACTCTCACTCTCTCACAGGCTCACCTTCTCCTGCATTACTTTTTCATTGTGCCGTGATGTGAGAGAGTGCCGGCTCCTTTGCTCTCGCCTGCTGGAATGATAGGACTGTTCCTCGATGACTGAGCACAGGGGTGTGGAGGGCATCGCTGGTAAAAGCCTCACTACCTGAGTGTAATTCTTAATGCTGGCACTTCAGGAAGGTCAGAAATGGAGGCAAAGTCAGGTGACAAAATGTGGAGGAGTACTGCCGTTTTGTTTTGCCTTATAAGAGGATTGAGATGTATTTAAATCCTGATTATCTGCAGTACTGATCTGATCTGATATTATATCATTAGTTTAAAAATGACTGCCCTTTAAAATGAGAATCTGTGTGAGGCATGACTATCATCACATCATGTCATCATGACAGCATGGACCAATACCTCAAACTTTTTCAAAAAGAATGGAGGCATTTCCTTGTTCTGCTTTTTTCTGCCACGTCCAGTTTCTTCTGCAATTGTGTTAAAATTTCCAGTCAGTTCATATGAAATGGTTTATGGTAAAGAAGCTACCTCTGTAGACACTGGTTATAAAGTAAGAGCTAGCTAACTTCCCAACAGCCATATGCAACTTTTTTTTTTTGGAGACAACACAACAGAGCTGGAGTGATGTGGAACACCATACTTACCAAAGAAAGGACCTGCAATTAAGAACACCCTCCCATACTATCCATCCACCTAATTTTATTTAAAGATGAACACTGCACGCTTTCTGTAAATCCTTTAAACTTCATTTCACTTCTCAAATATCACTGTTTTCATCTGCTATGATATATATTTAACTGAAATGCTGATCTGAACAAAAAATATTTATAAAAGAAAATCATGAACATTTTTAGGGGTATCCAAACTTTTTTATACCACTGTATTTAGTTGAGCTGAACTGTAGTTATAAAGCTTGGTATTTGGGGTTGAGAGGCTGTCATGTAAGACGTTAGCCGAAGTACTAACTTAAGAGCTTGGTAAGCACCTGATGCATCCGCTTCATTACTAAGTCATTTCTCTTTTTAAGGATGTTTTAGTATTTGTTTTATGTTCACAATGCTAAGAGCAAATGTAAATCTATGGAAATTCTAATACAAAGTTATCAAAGATACTTTTGCCAACTGCTTCTCCTTCCTGGAAAAAAAGGTGGCAATAAAAATAAGAGTTTAATTCAGTGTGTAATTATTGTACAACTTACCAAACCTTTTTTTTTTATATTTAATTTTGTCCATAAAAAACAATTAATAATCTTTCTGTGATGTCAAAAAACCTTGTGCATGTACAGGTAGTTAATAATTATTTATTATTCGAAACTATTACTTACTCATTATTCAAAACTGTGTTGTGATTATGCTTTTGGTTTATTAGAAAACATCTGTATCCACATAAAAATCTAAAGGTAATCATTTAAATGTACTACATGTAGGTGGCCTTTTTATCATGAATTCTAAAATTGAATATCAGCTTTTTACATAAATCTTATGAATGAAACGTTAAAAAGTCTTAAAAAGTAGTAAAGTAAAAGTAAAACCGGTAATAAAATACATAAAATGATAAAATAATTAAAATAAATGGGCTAAAAGGTAAAACAAAATTAGATAATTAAAATAAAAAAATAATTACAATAAATGCAAAAAATGAAATGGAAAAAAAAAAATCAACTAAAACAGTTACAGACTGTCTGAAGGTGGTTAGGTTTTAAAAGTTTAAAATACATTTTCAATTGATTTTAGCAGAAAAAAACTATTAAGTTTGTATGAATTCTTTAATGGGGTTTTGAAGTAATGAAGAATTGTAAAAAGCGAATAAAACAATCCTTTATTGAATACAAAATATTTTTTAACTTACTGTACATTTAGATGAAACTGTTCTGAAGTGGAAGTTCCAGATTTTCCAGTCTCATTGGTTAATTAGTCTGTGTCAGTGTGTGTGTAACCCGTCTCGTGTGTGTGAACTCTGCTCTGAAGGGCTAATCAGTTCACCTGAGTGAGCTAAATGCACGTTAGCCAGACCAATTAGCAACCCCCCACGGGTTCATATGCAGTATCAGGAGTTGACAAACTGGTCAGATCTCCTGCACGATGCCTTCAAAGAGGATACCGCACACGCTCACCCGCCGCTGAACCGCTGTCTCTGCTCTAATATTCAAACATCAGACTCCAGACTCGCTCATCTGCTCGTCACAAAGACACCTTTCACCAGCCCGCGTCCTGCTCTGCTGTCTGAGGTCAGGCTGTGGGTGATGTGTTGCTGTGTGTTGGTGTTGTGTTGTTCCTTATGTTGGTTGTTGTTATGCATAAAACAATCAATCATTATATTTATTGATAATATTAAAGAATACATTTATTAAAATATTACTGTTATTTTAGTTATAGGTTTCTGTGTATTCTACATCAAATACCTTCATATTAGCATCAGGCTGCTTTAAACATAGATCTTTTTTGCATATATAGAGCTCCGGTCATTTGAATACATGGAAATGAACACAGATTGGACAGCTAGTGTGTTTGTTGCTGGATGTGCAGTATTACATGTTTGGTACAGTGTTGTGTGTGGGTGTAGTACTGCATGTTTGGTTGAAGTATTGCGTGTTTGGTACAGCCTTGCGTGTGTTTGGGTGTGGTACTGCGTGTTTGGTCAAGCGTTGCTGTGTGTTTGGGTGTACTGTTGCATGTTTGGTGCAGAGTTGCTGTGTGTTTGGGTGTAGTATTGTGTGTTTGGTACAGTGTTGCTGTGTATTTGGGTGTAGTATTGTGTGTTTGGGTGTACTGTTGCATGTTTGGTACAGTGTTGCTGTGTTTTTGGGTGTAGTATTGTGTGTTTGGGTGTACTGTTGCATGTTTGGTGCAGAGTTGCTGTGTGTTTGGGTGTACTATTGTGTGTTTGGTACAGTGTTGCTGTGTATTTGGGTGTACTGTTGTATGTTTGGTAAAGCATTGCTGTGTGTTTGGGAGCAGGTCTGCATGTTTGGTACAGCATTGCTGTGTGTTTTGGTGTAGTACTGTGTGTTTGGCACAGCGTTGCTGTTTGTTTGGTGTAGTACTGTGTTTGGTACAGCTTTGCTGTTTGTTTGGGTGTAGGTCTGCGTGTTTGGTACAGCGTTGCTGTGTGTTTGGGTGTAGTACTGTGCGTTTGCTACAGGGTTTATATGTGTTTGTGTCCAGTATTGTGTGTTTGGTACAGCATTGCTGTGTATTTTGGTGTAGCACTGTGTGTTGGTACAGTGTTGCTGTGTGTTTGGGTGTAGTACTGTGTGTTTTCTACAGGGTTTCTATGTGTTTGTGTCTAGTATTGCTGTGTTTGGTAGTGTGTGTGTGTGGTGTGTGTGCGGTAAGAGAAAGGGTAAAGGAAGAGGAATGGGGGTCTGTAAGCTCTGCTTGGCTGGCTGGCTGTAATTAAAGCAGATGGGAGTTAATGTCTCCACTCATCTCATGGTCTCTCTGTTCATCTCTCACCTCTCTTCCTTCACTCAGACTCATACTGGTTAAGCTCTTCAGGATTAGCCTCTGGGAGCTCATTGGCTTTTATAGTGAAGGATTACCAGTAGGGCACAGTGAAGTCCAAACTGGGAATTCAACCACCGCAGAGAAGATCACGGAGTAGCTCAGTGAAACAGGAGTGTGTGAGCACTGAATCTTGATCAGTAACATAAAATATATTAAACACAAAAAAACAGTAATTTAAAAGTAAACAATCAACATAAATGTATTCTATTTTGCAGCATATTTTACTTCAGCTGTGTGTTTTATTTATAGAAACGCAGAGATTAAGTGAGATCTGTATTGACCTTACTTTGATAAGACAATAGGGGTGTGCCATATCACATGCACCCCAAAAATGCTAATTTATAATTTGAAAAGCATATAACTGTATTATATTTTTATATAGATATGATAATATAGTAAAAAGTCTAAATCTAGTCAACCAGGCCTAAACTACACTACACTTCTTACCAAAATTTTAATTATGATTAATCACAGAATTGTTGTTGTGACATTTTTTTGTTGTTTACGAAAATATGCATATATTTAAATGGAACTAATTTACATGGCTATTAAGTATGTATTTATATTGTGATCAATAAAAACTGTGGTTTGAATAATAATTTAAAATTAATTAAAAAAAAACCTTAAGGGACAACTGTTTTTTTTTTTTTTTGCTGATTATCGAATCTAAAAATTAGATTACTCAGGACATCCCTTGTTTATATGCATGCAAAAAAATATGCTACACTTAATTTTTTTTTTGTATTTTATTTAATACAAAGTCACGCCGACTTTTTTTTTTATGACTTTATTTATTTATTTATTATATTACATTATACTACAGACATATCACTCACCTCTATAAGACAGTTATAGTGCTGTTATTCCTCCACAGACAGAAACACACACACGCAACAGATAAGTAATTCTTTCTCTCCTGTGTTTGTTGTTTGTTCTGCAGGGCTTCTTCCGAAGGAGCATCCAGAAGAACATGATATACACCTGCCACCGAGAGAAAAGCTGCATCATCAACAAGGTCACGCGGAACCGGTGTCAGTACTGCCGGCTGCAGAAGTGCCTGGAAGTTGGCATGTCTAAGGAGTGTAAGTGTTTTCATCCACATTCTGTACAGCTGAGCAGAACTTGAGTATTAAAGGAGAACCCCAGTGTGAAATTGACTTGGGTTGTAGTAAAACATAATGACAAGTACAAACTTTTGTTGAATAGTCCACCTCCATTCACCCTCAGCATTTTGATTTACAGCACTTTTAGCCGATGCACCCAACATGATTACAATGCTATTGCTATTTTCTACAATTGTTAACTACTACACCATAAAACACCTCAAAGTAGCTTCACACTTTATTGGTAGAATTCTGAGGGCCCTGACATTTAAAATGAAGCACTGAGAGCTTTGAAAGTGCACATCTAGTTATTTTTTATTTATTTATTTAATTTAAACACTGTTTATACGCACAGTACCTTGAGAGAATTCTCCGGGTACCTCCACTGTGAAATTAAATCACAACATTGACACGACTGACGAGCAGAAATTAATAGGTAGGCAGGTGAAAAAATTGCTAAATTTAGTGGAAATGCACAAATAATATAGTGATCATTTATGCATTTTCACAGGATTTATTTTGTTATCTGTTTTTATAAACTATCTGTGCATTTTCAAAGTTCTCAGTGCCTTGTTTTAAATATTAGAGCTCTTAGAATTATACCAATGAAGCATGTGTAGCTACTTTGAGCTTATTAATGTTGTAAAAACAGCCATTTCTTTGCATGAGCAAAACAGTCTATGCCCCCATCACTAGCATTGTAAGCAAGTTGGAAGCATCGGCTAAAAGTGCTGTATTTTGAAATGCTAAGGGCAAACAGAGGTGGACTATTCAACAAAAGTGTATACTCGTTATCATGCTTCACTACACCAGATGATGGGACATTACTGTGAGGAAGATTTGATTGTAGTCATCCTCACAAGAGCGGGAGCATGTGCGGAAGCATCAGTGAGATCAGGTACTGATGCTGGGTGCTTATGATGAGCAGATACTGGATGATGCTGCTCTATTATCACTCCAGAGGAGTGTTTGTAGAATCTCTCCTGCAGACAGCATATCTTGATCCTGAATGGCATCTTCTACATCCTGCAGATTCTGGGTCAAATTTTTAAAGCAGCCTAGAGGCTCTGTCTCAGCTTCAGAGCCACAAGCGCCACCTGGTGGACAGATTGGGTGGAAGTTCTGCACTGTGGAGCTGAAGCATATTTTGATATGCTTGTCTGACAAGCATGTGCATGTGTGTACACGTGCTGTAGAGTTGTTATCATGTTTTTATTTTTTTTTATTTTTTTCAGGTGAAAAAAAAGAAATCAGAATAAAAAATAAATATAAATACTATTTTGATAGTGTGGTTAGGCTTTTATTAGGCTTTAATCCTTCATCAGAAGATAATCAGGTTGTACACTTCTTGTCAAATTTATATGGGTTTGGTTTCGAGTGTAAACAAGTCTTCACACAGGCTTTCACACATTCCAAGTAAACAACAGGATAATTTATAAATGATTTTAAATAAATAAATTCATAAAAAAAAATAATAATAAGTGGATTACAGAATGTTGGCACTCTGTGAGCACGCTATTCTGTTGGTTAGTGTTCAGCCTTACTCACAAGATAGCACCTCACAACTAACAGTAGCAGTGTGGGGTGTACCAGAGCTTTATGATCAAGTCATAAACTGCTATCCCTTGACTTTTGACATGTTTATGTACTATGCATCGTATCTACTCATCTATATTATCACGTGTAGTTAAGTGTGTGTGTGTGTGTGTGTGTGTGTGTGTGTGTGTTAGAGAATGTTAGGGCATCTCATGATTAAAGCTTACTGGCCCAGAGCCAGCAGATCAAAGCCACAGCCGACACCATTCTTTTTTTTCTGGCCTTCGCCCAGCTTCCAGTCATGTGATAGATCCTTGTTATTACTGTTTATCATCTGTCTGCATCAGTGATGACCTTTTACGCCGTGCTGTGAACTCTGAAGCTCTGGAATTATATAACTACTATAAAAATTATGAATACTAAGAGCTGCATGTTTTACTACCCAAGCAACTGATTAATTAAGTTACGTAAAGCTGAGCCAAGAAAACAAAACAAAAAAAACGAACGCTGGATATTAATCTACAGATTTCTCTCCTAAAAATTGTTCATTTAAGTGAGTAAAATTCTTCCGTTTATTTACAGTAAACTTAGATGTCCAGATTTCCACTAAGACTGGCTTCAGCAGCATTAAAATAGGTGGCTAACTGCTAGCGCTAGCTGTGTTCTGGTAAGCTATTGCAATATTAGCTAGCGGTTTGTCCCACGTAGCTTGTTTTAACACGGACAGACAGATATACTCTTCTCTGAACACCAGAAGAGCTAGCACACTTAGCATGGTTAGCGGCTAATAATGCTCCAGCCCTGGTGCTGGAGAACTAAACTGAAACTCTTTTATAACGATGTATTTCAGCAGAGTGGCTTTACTGCTCCTTACAACCTAACAGATAGAATTCATACATTGGGCGTACAGGATTATAAGACGCACTGATGATTTTGAGTGTGCCTCAAAGTGCAAAAAATACAGTAACTAGAAACAAAATTTGTTCTTAACAATGTCAGAATCTCCTGTTTGAAATTGACCAATAGAAATGCTCCAAAAATGTTTTAACGTTGACTTGCATTGAAGGATAAAATGCTATTAATTTAATGACGACACAACTTTGCTCCATTAAAGAAGTAATCAGTATGAAATAAAAACAAGTGTGTAAAATGACTACAGCAATGCCACCCACCCCTTTACAGATGCCAAGCTCACTCGGGTTGCCAAGCTATACCGAAAAGTTGCTACTTTACAGATTCCAGTAATACTTTAACAGCTAACAAATATAGAGTCTAACTATCGGTTCATGCCGTATATTTTCGTCATACTCGTCACTGCTAAGGTAGTAATCAAATACGACACGTCTGCGTTAGCCTACATAGAAGAGATGGTTGTGCCAGGATGCTAATTTAAATTTACAGGAAAAATCTAATTAAACGAAAGCAGCATTAACCAGTCATTTTAGTTTGGATTTGAAATGAAAGGTGAGTTAAGGCAGGATTGGTCCAAAATTCTCAGGCTGTTTTATAAGGTTTAGAGCGTCAGAGTTTCAGACCTGATGAGAGCACTAATGCAGACACTCTGCTACTCTATCCTCTGGGGGTTTGGATGCGACAGCGCAGTGTGAAATCTTTCCTTCAGATGGATTATCTCATCAGCTCTTCCCTGACTGAAACATGGCAGGGAATGTTCCTCCTTATGAATTTGTGTTGGAGGAGGAGTGTGTGTACCTCACTCTATGAGTTAGTGTCATTGGGAGTGTGTGTATGAGCGTGTTGTGACTGTGTGTGTGTGTGTGTGTTGTTGTGAAAGATGACTTTTCTGTACTAATAGTTCTTTAATGGTTCCATTAGATGGTGTTTTCGGAGCCCATGCTGGCACCCTGCTCTCTCTGGAGAGATGAATATGTGCATGGAGAGGAGAAGGCAAAGCCAGAGGCGTTCCTAAGAGTGTGTGTGTGTGTGTAATGGTGAGAACTTGATAGGAATGGAAATGAACGCAGTGAGGAATGGGCGAGAGGATGGTGAATGTGTGTGCAGTGTAATTGGATAGGATTTTTTTATCAAACATCGAATTGGAAAATAGATCACAGTCAAAACACTGGAGGAAAGCTGGAAAATAATGGAAAAAAGAAGGAATGATATCAGAGGGGCGGTAAAAGCAGCATGTGTGGCTTAAAAAAGGAAAAAAAAAACACTTGCTTTTGCAGGTCTTGCTGCATGGATTCAGTTCTTGTGTTTTCCACATGATATAGGAGTTCTCGTTTTTAATGACACTGAATTTTCACGGTTTTCTTACACAGTGTAAAAAATAACATATATTATTGTCCATTAGTTGGTAAACCTAGTTATTAGGGTGGCAGGTGTGATGCATTTTAACAGGGATGCTCTATAATGTTTATATGACTTATATTTTTCATTCTGACAGACTGTAATGCACTACAGGAAGCATAGAGGGTGCTTTATAATGCTCTATAAAGTTCATATCATCCACACAGTCATTCTGACAGATTGCAATACCCTACCGAAAGCATAGAGAGCGCTTTTTAACGCTCTACAATGTTTTATTATCTTTATATGATCCACACACTCATTCTGACAGACTGTAATAGACTACAGAAAGCTAAGGGGTGCTTTTATAATGCTCTATAATGTTCTATAATGTTTATATGATCCACACACTCATTCTGACAGACTGTAATACACTACAGAAAGCATATGAGGAGCTTTATAATGCTCTAAAATGTTCATATGATTCACAAACTCATTCTGACAGACTGCAATGCTCTACAGAAAGCATAGAGGGGTGCTTTATAATGCTCTATAATGTTCATATTATGCACACCGTCATTCTGACCGAATGTAATACACTACCGAAAGCCTAGAGAGCGCTTTTTAACGCTCTATAATGTTTTATTATCTTTATATGATTCACACATTCATTCTTAAAGACTGTAATAAACTACAGAAAGCAAAGGGGGTGCTTTATAATGCACTATAATGTTCTATTATGTTTATATGATCCACACACTCATTCTTAAAGACTGTAATGCAATACAGAAAGCATGGGGGGTGCTTTATTATGCCCTATAATTTGTTCATATGATCTACATACTCATTCTGACAGACTGTAATAGAGTACAGAAAGCTAAGGGGGTGCTTTATAATGCTCTATAATGTTCATATTATGCACACCGTCATTCTGACCGATTGTAATACACTACCGAAAGCCTAGAGAGCGCTTTTTAACGCTCTATAATGTTTTATTATCTTTATATGATTCACCCATTCATTCTTAAAGACTGTAATACACTACAGAAAGCATATGGGGTGCTTTATAATGCTCTATAATGTTCTATTATCTTTATATGATCCACATGCTCATTCTTAAAGACTGTAATGCACTACAGAAAGCATAGGGGGTGCTTTATAATGCTCTATAATGTTCATATCATCCACACAGTCATTCTGACAGATTGTAATACACTACCGAAAGCCTAGAGAGCGCTATTTAATGCTCTATAATGTTTTATTATCGTTATATGATCCACACACTCATTCTTAAAGACTGTAGTACACTACAGAAAGCATAGTGGAGCTTTATAATGCTTTATAATGTTTATATGATCCACACACTCATTCTGACAGACTGTAGTACACTACAGAAAGCGTAGGGGGTGCTCTATAATGTTCTATTATGTTTATATGATCCACATACTCTTTCTCAAAGACTGTAATACACTACAGAAGGTAAAGGGCATGCTTTATAATGCTCTGTAATATTAATATGATCCACATTCTTATTCTGACTAACTGTAATACACTGTATAACTGTAAAGTGCTCTATATTGTTCATTATATTTGATGGATGTTAACTTGATGGATTAAGCACTAGTGTACCGCAGCGATTGAAAAACACAACCTAATGACTTCACCTAGATCATTAGAGGTCTGGATGAAGCAGCTTGACAGGGAGAGCATCTCCACACTGCTCATTAAACAGCTAAATGAAGGAAATGTGCATCAGTATGCCGGAGGAGAAACACCAGGACGAGAAAGCTGATTTAGATAACACACAGGAAACCAGGAAAAATGACTGGTACACAAGGTGAGGGGGAGGTGGGGCGAGAGAGCGAGGGAACCGGGTGAGAGGGAGGGAGGGAGAGAGAGAGTGCGCGAGTTGCAGAGGGAAGCCCCTTTCCAGCCCTTTAAAGCATTAGAGCTGCGATATGTCATGTGACGGGATTAGATTAGAGCAGCCGCGACTGCATGCAGAGGCTGTTCATCACTTGTATTAACAGCTTCATCTGCCAGCGCCCCTCTCTCACACACACACACTCAGAGGCATGCCTGTGTGTGTGTGTGTTTGTGTGTGTTTATTAGAAGGACGGGAAGAATGTTCCATTGTTATTATGAGCTTCTGGAAGCCTGCATATGATGTATGAAGCTTCAGCATGTTCTATTTTATTGCTGGCTGTAAATGTGTATGTGAAACCAACTGAGGTGAACTCTGTGGGGGTGTGGTCTTAACTCTTGGGCATTGGGGAAGGTTGTTTGAATATATACATCGCTGGAAATATATAAGATACCACTTAAAAATCATAAGTTTCTTTGATTTTACCAAATAAAAATAACAAAACAAGCTGAACTACTTGACTTTTTGCACCAGGAGTGGCATAAAGTTAAAGTTATCCAAAAGCAGTGTGTAAGACTGGTGTAGGAGAACATGCCAAGATGCATAAACAGTGTGATAAAAAAACAGGGTTATTCCACCAATTATTGATTTTCTGAACTCCTAAAACTTTAGGAAACTTGTTTTCTTTGCATTATTTGAGGTCTAAAAGCTCTGCATCTTTTTTGTTATTTCAGCCATTTTCTGTTTTCTGCAGATAAATGTTCATTTTACTCAAACATTTACCTTATATACAGCAGCTGAGAGTAGCAGCTGAATGGGTGGAACAAGTATAGCTCTAATGGCTTCAGAATTAAATGTACAAATCACAAAAAGGAACAAAACGCATTAAATGAGAAGAATTGTGTCCAAACTTTTGGCTTTAGCTCTAGATATTGTGCTTTTATGGAGAGTTTATAATGATTTGTTCATATTCTGTATGTATTTCTGTATCTAACACTGTAACTAAGAGAGATAAACACTCGGAAGAGAACTGCTTTTTTCCTGCTTATTCAGCAGCACACAGATTCTGACCCCTGCAGCGCATTTAACCACAATCTCAAACTTCTTCTTTCTTTTCTTCTTCTTCACCCGTTCTTAGCTTTCTCAGAACATAGCTTTTTTTTCAGTTTTGGCCTTTTCCCCTTTTGTATGCATTAATATTCATTATGTTGCGGTTCTTTCATCATTAGAATATTCCTCTGAAGTTCAGAGCCGAGTGAATGTTTGGAAGTGCTGCAGGGCAACAACATGTTTTAAATGTTCTTATTACTTCTGTTATGGGAATAATTTGGGACAAATCAAAGCCTAGGCTCACTTCCAGCTTACTGAGCAACAGAGTGGGATAGCAGCTCCATCTAGTGGTGGATTTTGCTGGTACAGATTAATCACTGTAAATAACAAGAGCTGTTGGATATGTTGTGTTGCCGTTTATATGTTTTTATAGGCTTTGTAAAGAACTGCTGGCTGAAATTGTGACTAGTTTATTAGTTTTCTAAAAAAATAAATAATCACAGTATAATTCTCACAATGAGAATAATCACAATTAATCTCACTTTTTCTTCTTTAGACTAAGCTTTTGATAATGTATATTCTGTGACTAAATCATGGATAAAATCATGCTTACGTTTTAAAACTGTGTTTTTATACAGTTTAATATTGGTGTAGGCTGGTTTACTTTTGGTAGACTAGATCCTGTTTTATTTTACTGTATTATAATATCCCAGGGTGGTTTTGATGCTTCTATTTAAACTAGTGTATTGTAGTGAGCTGAGTTTAACTGAGAGGTTTAATGGAGAAAATAAACTATAGTGTAGCTCCATATTCCACACTCAGCAGCTCGAAAAGAGGACACATTGCCATCAGCTGTGTGTGACTGTGTGTGCATAACCAGTGCTCCAGTGGACTAAGGCGCTGCCACTATGATCAGGCGATCGCTGGTTCGAATCCGGGTCATACAGCTTGCCATCAGTCCGGAGAGAAAGAAACAGAGAGACAAAGAGTAAGAGAAACTTCAGTATGAATAAAAGTTAATCTACACTAAAAAATAATAATAATAATAATAATACTGTTAAGGTTTCCAGATTAACTGCATTTGTTAATCTAGTGTTTAGGTGTAAACGGCTTTGCATCACAACCTCTGCTTGTAATCAGGTCAGTGATCAATAAAATATATTAATCTTGGATTAAATGTTGCAATAAAGCGCTTTGCTTTTTTTTTGGGGGGGGGGGGTGATAAAAAGCAGCAAGCATGTAAATGTGAAGTGGAGGAAATATATCTTATTCTTGACCTGAGTATATATTTATTTATTTTTTTAAAGCCACATTGATGATTATTGCCTGTGCTTACATAGTGCAGTGTAAGCAAGGTTTACCAGTAGGTTTTTGATCATTTTAGAGTTTAATCACAAGAATATATCTTTTATGATTTCTTTAGTTTAGAATTTAAAATAAAAAACAATAAGTAAAAAAAGTGAAGGCTCAGTATTAAGCCACTGGGTTTTGATTCATTAGTTTTGGTTGCCCATCCTCCATTACTGAGTCCACAGACTTTTACATGGACTTGGTTTGGTGAATTATCAATAGTTGGCAGTTGGTTTTGAGCAGAGGAGAAGGAGTCTTTAGTTTTATTTGTGGATTTTTGTGAAGCTGCTTTGTGAAATGAGTTGTAGAAAGTTGTACAATTAAAACTTATTGTACAACAGAAACTTAAAAAATGCTCCTACTGAGGCAGAAATGCACCCATTCATGTATTCTAGCTTTCCCTTTTATTGGTGTAAAATGCTAACAAGTACTTGTTACTGTTTTTCTTTTTGATTCTCCATTCATTTCACACACAGGGTTGATTGGATTTGATTTAATTTGATCTAAATGGTGTTGAACATTTTTCTTTTTCTTCCTTCAGCTGTTCGGAATGACCGGAACAAAAAGAAGAAAGAGGAGAAGAAGGTGGAGTGTTCTGAGAGCTACGTTCTGAGTCCTGACACGGAGCAGATGATTGAACGCGTGAGAAAAGCCCATCAGGAAACGTTTCCCTCGCTCTGCCAACTGGGCAAATATACCACGGTGAGTCTGTCTTGTCAGCAGGGGGCAGCAGAACAGCAGTTTCTTTCCCTCTTTAGAGATAAAATTAAGTCTGTTATGAATGTTGTGTGTTGTTACGTAGTCAATCACAATTTAGGTGAATTGGAAAGTCGATCAGTATGTGATTAATCTCTGTTAATCTGTTTGTATTCTTAATTATAAATGAGAAAGGGAAATGCAGGATTGGATATTAGTGTCAGGGGAATAAAAATAATTAATCCGATTTAATCCTGTAACAAATCAATCCTGAATTGGGTCAGACGCTGCTCCCACTATTGATGTAATATTAGCTGTGTGTGTTTTTGGATTTCTTGTAGTAGTAGTTGTTTTTTTTTTATTGGTGTGTAATAATAATAATAATAATAATAATACCATTACGTTTAGAGGCTTAAGACTTGCAGAAATTGCACATTTTGTAGAGTAGCAACTTTTAAAGAAGAAAAATCAAACGAAGGTCAGATTAGATAGAAAATACAACAGTATATTTATTTATTTATTTATTAATTATATCATCTCCATTACCATCATTATATCATATTATATCATCATCTGATGAATAGAAGTTTCTCTGCATGTTTAAAAAAGAAGCCTATTTAAACAACCATCATTTCCAACATGATGATCTTTTTTTAATGGATGTTGTTGGTATAACTTTTTGTGAACTTTTAAGTATGGCATATACAGCTCTGGAAAAAACTAAGAGACCACTTCAGTTTCTGAATCAGTTTCTTTGATTTTGCTATTTATATGTATGTTTGAGTAAAATGAACATGATTGTTTTATTCTATAAACTACAGAGAACATTTCTCCTTAATTCCAAATAAAACATTTTGTCATTTAGAGCATTTATTTGCAGAAATCTTGGCATGTTCTCCTCCACCAGTCTTACACACTGCTTTTGGAGAACTTTACGCCTTTACACCTGGTGCAAAAATTCATGCAGTCTAGTTTGGTTTGATGGCTTGTGATCATCCATCTTCCTCTTGATTATATTCCAGAGGTTTTCAATTTAGTAAAATCAAAGAAACTCATCATTTTTAGGTGGTCTCTTTTTTTTCCCTGAGCTGTAAAATAAAACACTGAAAGTAATCTCTCTTTTCTTGGCTTCTTATAGAACAACAGCTCAGACCAGCGGGTCTCTCTGGACGTGGACCTGTGGGATAAGTTCAGTGAACTGTCCACCAAGTGCATCATAAAAACAGTGGAATTTGCTAAACAGCTCCCAGGCTTCACCACCCTCACCATCGCAGACCAGATCACCCTGCTAAAGGCCGCCTGCCTCGACATCCTGGTACGTCTCCCCATATATATTGCATCAAATATGGCCACATTAAAATGCATTATAAACACTCGGCTTATAGTCTTCAGTTTCTTATTCACATTGATGTATGAATTAAATGTTGGATGTAATGTACAGATTGATGTCAGACAGTGGTTCGTTTTTTGGTGTACGATACATATCACAATACAGGGGTTATAATTCTAATTATGATCATATTTTAATCTTATACAGTATGCAATGGGATATATTACTTTCAATTATTGTTTAAATAGTAGGAAAAACATTATCATTGTCATAGAATTTGATTAAAATACTTTTTATTTTTTATATTTTTTTCAGTCAGAACAGTGGGCTCTAAAGACTGTAATCTAGCCAAATTAAACCTATTAAAATGATCTACTCTCTGACACCAATCCCTCACATGTAAACTAATAATAAAAATGACTTTGTTTTTGAGAATCAATATTAGGGATGAACAATAGGGAAGGGCGAAATGGCCCTAAAATAATATATATTTTTTTCAGGCTGTTTTTGAAGAAACAATATTTTTGGCAATATGACAAAACATTTAAAAATTAAATAAATAAAAAATAATTATAAATAATAAAAAAAATATGAATATGAATTTAAAGAATACACTGCTGCAACAAAATGAAATAAATCACAATATTTCAGTGTATTTTTGCAATAACGATCTTTAAAAATGTTAGCTATATTATTGATTATGATATGAAATGACACACCCCTAATGCACGATTATACTGGAATTTTCGGTATTTTTTTATTTTTTTTATTTTTTTACACTCAATATCGACCCAGTATCTAGATTTGGCCGATATTTGACAGACACTTTTTGCTGATACTTGCTGATATATTTATTGTGTGCTGAAAAGGGATCAAGCAATGCTGGCCGTACTGTTACAATTGGCCAACACTGACCAAAAAATGTAAAAGATAAACAAATAAATAATAATAAAAAAATTAATATATATATATATATATATATGGGCCCAGAATTCCCACACCAATGCAGGGAACCCTAATAGATACAGTGTTGCACAACTGACTGGATGAATAGTAAACTTACCTTTTAAACTACAAGGTTTTGCTACAATTGATTTAAACAAAAAAAAAAGGAATCCAAATATATTTATTTACTTACAGTATCACAGTATATACAATTGTGACCCCTGTATTGCAGTGCAAATAACATCACCAGCCCTAAAAGTCAAAGATTGTGTGACATTTTTTAGTAATGTTATGAACAGTCTATTAAAGTTATTTAAAGTTTATTATACTTGCAGTATTGTATAACAGTGTGTCCTAATAATAATAATAAAAATAATAATAATAATAATTTGTAAACTCTTTTCTCTCAGATTCTGCGGATCTGCACGCGCTACACCCCCGATCAGGACACCATGACGTTCTCAGACGGTCTGACGCTGAACCGGACGCAGATGCACAATGCTGGCTTTGGTCCACTCACTGACCTGGTGTTCGCCTTCGCCAACCAGCTGATCCCGCTGGAGATGGATGACGCTGAAACTGGCCTGCTCAGTGCCATCTGCCTGCTGTGTGGAGGTACTGCAGGCTAACTCTGAACTCTTTATCTATTGTCTGCTGTTGTGTAAAGAAGGGGTTTGAGGAATCAAATTTCAGTTTTTACAGAAAAGCAGATGTAGTCTCAGATGCGCAACTACACAACCTGATAGGGGATGAATTGAGGAACAATGCGAGTGGGGGGTGGGCAACATGGCATAAAATAAGGTCACAATATTTCTTGGTATTTTTGCAATAGTGACATTCTTGGCAATATGACAAAATACTGAACAATATTTTATTACTTTGAATAACATACTACTACAACAAAATAAACGTTTACCCATAAGAACCCTTGACAAAAAATGAGAGAGCACTAACCCAGCACTCCTACAGTCTATAAAAAAATGAGGTCAGATGAAAAAGTACAGATTCACACACTTGTCCTGTAGTGATGCTGTCAGGAAGTTCAGTATGTGTCGCTTATTAAAATGATAAGTTAGCGCTGTAAGGAATTTACACTGCTTTTAAAGGGTCTGTAACACATATCTCATCAAAGGCTTTTTGAATCAAAGTTTTACATAGTAAATCTGTTTTAAACATTCAGTAGCAGCAACAAATCTGGAAACTTTTGTCTGTTTTGTTTATGTGGGAAAAAAAAGTTGTACTAAAGTGTTGAATAGTGTGACATAAAGACATAAAAAAAAAATACCCCACAAAATCAAAGGGCATGCATATATAAACTGCGAATATAAACAATTATTTAAAAAATACCCTGTAATCTTGGTTTCATAGTGGAATACCGCAATTATCATGATAATGCTTTTTTTATTGGTTCAAAACTACAATATGATACACCCCTAGTTGAAAACACCTGCGCAGGATTGGTTGGTTGTGAGCCAGACTATTTTATTTCAACTTTTATCAAACTACAGTATTCAAACTGATCTTTGTACATGTTCGTTTGTTTATCTGCAGATCGGCAGGATCTGGAGCAGTCTGATAAGGTGGATATTCTGCAGGAACCCTTACTTGAAGCGTTGAAAATCTACGTGAGGAAGAGGAGGCCTCATAAACCACATATGTTCCCTAAAATGCTGATGAAGATCACAGACCTCAGGAGCATCAGTGCTAAAGGTGAGCGGTATAGAAATAAGAGAAGGAGATAAGAAAATAAAAGTCTTAACCCTCCTATTATGTATAAATTTAGCTTTAATTTGTAATTTGTAACACTTGTTGTTGTTGTTGTTGGAAAGAGTCTTAAAGACTTAACAGTTTTTCAGTAATTAGCATTCAATTAGGGCTTCATCCTCAAACACCTTTTTCCTGCATTTCTAACAATTCAGTAATCATTACCCGTTTCTCACCTCTCTCTTTGCTCAGGTGCGGAGCGAGTGATCACCCTGAAGATGGAGATCCCCGGCTCCATGCCTCCGCTCATCCAGGAGATGCTTGAGAACTCGGAAGGCTTGGAGGGACAGGGCAGCAGCAGTGCTCGAGCAGGAGGAGGGGCCCCACCAGGCAGCTGCAGTCCCAGCCTGTCCCCCAGCTCGGCGCGGAGCAGCCCGTCGGCACATTCACCCTGAGACTGTTTTCACCCCTCCGAAAAACGGGGCTCCGCACAGGCAGCACCAGAACTGAAGAACAAGCTTCCAGACACGAGTCGGGCTGACTTTAATTTGGGGAGGCCGGCCCAGCACGGACAATGAGAATGACCTGTCGTCTTGCTTTGGATGTGGGGGGTGGAGAGGGTGGGGTATGGAGTGGCTGAGGCCCAGGACCAGGATGAGGATGAGGACCAGGACCAGGAACCCACATTATGGCTGAGAGTCGGCGCTTCAGTGGAATAATGCAGGACCAGAAAGGATTGAAGGAATTAGTGAATGAATGAATAAATGAATGAGTACAGTAAAGTGCAGTGGAGTGGCTTGGAAAAGAAACAGACTGAGGCTTGGGGAGGGGCATACTCTTGTTTGATCAGGATGAAGCCCACATGTCACGTAAACATGTAATAACCGGTCTCTCCGACCACTCTGTTCTCCTCACTCCCCCATATCCAATGCATTAAACAGTGCAGCAGAGACGTGCCTGGCTTGGTCTTTCTCTCGGACTCGAACTTCAGCGCTGGAGGACAGGGAGCGCATCTACGTCCACGCGTATTGTTGTACGTTGCGTTACGTTGCATTACGTTGCGTTTTGGATTCCCTCGACTGTAGATCCGAAAGGAGAACTAAGAGGAGATAACTGAATCTAAACTAAAACTAAAGACAAGACAAGACAAGACAAGACAAGATAAGATAAGGACGTCCACTGTCCGAAAGTCATCAGGGACATTTTGAACTTTGCAACTTTTTTTTTGTTTTGTTTTTTCCCTTTTTCTTACGAAAGATATATGAATATATGAATATCTATATTGACAGAAACAAAAAAATGACATTTTTGTCTTAGGTGGAATGATGCAGGAAAAAAAAAAAAAGAAAAACAAAAACAAACAAATCTTACATTTACTCTTATTTGTTCCAAGAGTATATACCGGTAGTTGTGTTCTGCCCACTGTTCTCTTCACTGCGGAAGATTGTTAAGTTGGGGATGTTATGGAGAGGTAAAGAGAGAAAGAGGTTTTTACTAAGGCAAAAAACAGTACAGATTGTTCAGGGTCATGGTTTGCGTGTTCATGTGTACATGCACTCTCCCACTCTTATTGAACAAAGCCAGTTTTTCACATAGAAAACAGACAAACAAAAAAGAAATTACACACGCTCAGTCTGGGGAGGGAATGGAGGAAGCTGTCAAAAATTGGAATTTAATGAAAAAAAAAATTGCAAAGGGAGAAGAGTTGTATCGAGGTCTTCAAAGGTTTAGGTTCTGAATGTGCATGAGATTTTTATCTGGTCTGCAATCGTTTCAGCTGTTAATGAATTTAATTCTATCTTTCCTTATGTTTCCTGACCAGAGGCCGACCACCTCTTTCTGAGCAACTCTAGCATTAATGAACAGCAATTCTGGATTTGAAAGAAACAAAAGTGTCTGATCAGTCTGATCAGTTTTTTTTCTGCATTAAAATCAATTGGTGGTAAACAGGCATTTGTGTTCCACAGACAGCAAAGAGTTCTAAAGAGTTCAAAAATGACAGTTTTAATGATAACGGCAGGTAACGGATATGTTTTATGCACCAAGTGTCATTGAGTCATTGCTGTTTTTTATTTAATTGTGCAATCAAAACTGGATGCCCCTTTAGCAGGCAGAGAGAGACCCTAATCTCTGCCCTAATACCCCCCTCCAGCACCTCACATTTACCCCACTGCCTCATGAACCCTACAACACCACTGCCTCGGTCTTTTGAACAATCACCATCACCAACAACACCACTGCCTCTGTGAGACAATCACTATACCTGTAGCTTCCCAACAGTACTGCCTCTCTCTGTACGACACAGACCTACGCCGGGCACCTGGATTGCAAACAGATTGCAGCCGTTGATTGATTGATTGATTGATTGATTAATTGATTGATTGATTTCTTGATTTATTGCTTATTTGCAAACCTGCAGCCTTAGTTCCTTACCTTTTGAATCCTGTTCAGTCTCCAGAGATTGGATTAGTGTGGATTTGTGGAAATTTTGGCAGATCTAACAGCAAATCAGAGCTCTTGTCATTGAACTAGCCTTTTATACATTAATTAAAAAGTTCACATTCAGATTGCTGCACTTCAGTTTATCTCTGTTTATTTCATTTCATACACCCGATTTCTTGGATTAGATTAAATTAACAATCAGATTAAGAAATCTGATAATAAGAGCTTGATGGACTCCGAGTGATCCAGTGGTCTAAAGCGCTGCCACTATGAGCGGGAGGTCGCAGGTTCGATCTGCTGGCGCTCAGAGGGAGCAAAATTGGCTCTGCTCCCTCCGGGTGGGTAGATGGCGCTCTCTCCCCACATCACTCCTACAGTGATGTCCGCAGCACAGGGCGTCTGTGAGCTGATATATCAGAACCGAGTCACTGCGCTTTCCTCCGAGTGCGCTGTGATGCTACTCAGTAATGCTGCATCAGCAGCAGCTCGAAAAGAAGCGGTGGCTGGCTTCACATGTATCGGAGGAAGCATGTGTTAGTCTTCACCCTCCTGGTGTGTTGGGGCATCATTAGTGATGGGGAGAGTCATAATGAGTGGGTTGGGTAATTGGCCGTGTAAATTGGGGAGAAAATGGGAAAAATTTGAAAGAAAAAAAAAAAAAAAACAATTTAAGTGCTGGTAATCATATATTTCTCTCAATGGATATTGTGTTTATTGTGTTTAAAAAAAACAACAACACAAGAAATACAACATGATAATTGGATTCTTCTGTTGTTCTGTTTCTTAGCTGGTTGCAAAGCAAAAATGATTTTTTTTATGTAATTTGATTATTTCCTCACTTGTTAACACCCAGAGTTTTTCTATAATCTGATGACTCTTCTTGTTTGGATTGAACAGTTTACTGGCTCTCAACTATGAAATTCTGCAGTAATCAGATTGTGAAGTTCATGTAAATGCACTCCGTGATGTCTGTGTAAAAGAGATTTGTGTAAAACAAAATTGAAACACTTGATAAATATTGCAAACAATTCTAAAATCTTGAAATGATGTGTAGAATTAATAGTTTTACAGCATTTTAGCCGGCTCTATTTAGCTACACACTCTTCACAATCCGTGTAACAACAGTGTAATCTCTCTACTGGGGGCGTATTTCTTTTTACGTTACAGTACATGTACAGTGTTTTAGTAGTACAGCTTGTACATCAACCTTAGTGTAGCAGGAAAATCAGCAGTTCATATAAATCAATACACACGCTTGTCAGGTTTATTTATATCGAAACTGATATAAGTTGATATAAATATGTATTTGCATACATGAGCTGTACTACAACAGCAGTAATATACAATTAGTAATATATCACCAGTAGTTACACTGTAGTAGTTATTTTTAAAGTGTAACTAATGACGTTATCAGAGATGCTTTATATCAAATGGAATCTAAGATACAGTACAGTACAATCAAAATACTGGATATCAGAAACAGCCTAAGCTTCCTAAATACTGTTTTCTTTATCCCAGTTTTTAAATCTGCTGTTTGGAAAAATTGCAAAAAAAAAAAGTTCACAAAGTCTAAAGATCTTAGAGTGTGTGGGTGGGTGCTTGAGTGGGTGTTCTTCACTTGCAGAGGCATCTTGTTATCTTGTGATCTTAAAGTCAAATCATCGCTGTCCAATGAAAAACAAATGAAAATCTCCAAAAACATCAACTTTACAGCAAAGAGACAAAACCTTCTAAACAGTTAATGGAAGTAAGTCATGTAAAAAGAGATAATTTCTGAGAATTTCTACATGTCGATCCATTAATAAAGGAATCTTGACACCGTGTCAGGGACACTGTTTGTGTGTTAACTTGTAGTGTAGTAAACTTTAAATCGTCAAAAATGTAGATACACCTTAATAATTGGACAGCGAAGAAATAAAGGTAAATCGAGGTAGATCTTGGTCCACAAAAGTTTGCGCAAAAGTACTGGATATTGGCATCGTCCCAACTTTCCCAAACTAGGGCCCTGAATCGATACATTTTCAGACAGTGTACTGTAGTAAAAAAAATTTGACAAAAATTTAGACTTTTTATTGGCAGTAAAGAAATAAAGGTAAATCCAAATAGATCTTGGTCCACAAAAGTACTGGATATTGGCACCATCCCAGACTTTCTGTAACTAGTTTATCTCCTCAAAGGAGGGATTAAAATCTTAATCTTAAGAATTTCTACAATTTCTTGTAGTGGAGTCAAAAATATAGATACACATTATTCATTAGACAGCGAAGAAATAACGGTAAATCCTGACAGATTTGGTCCACAAAAGTTTGCACAAAATACTGGATATTGGCACCGTCCCAGCTTAGCTTTCCCAAACTAGTGTATCGCTTTACAAGAGAGATAAAATCTTAATTTTTAAATGGAATTAAGTAATGTAAAAAAGATTTGTTTTGGGGTAATTAAGGAGAATTTCTACATTTTGCTCCATTAAGAAAATAAAATTTTAAACATTGTAAGGGACTGTTTGTGTGTTCAAATTATGTTATGAACTAAAAATTGACTAAATTTAATTTGACAGCAACAAAACAAAGATAAATTCAGTCGGATCATTCTCCACAAAAGCACTGGATGTTGGCACTGTCCCAGACTTTCCCAAACTAGTGCATCCCCTTACAGTAAAGATAAAAACTTCTTAACTTTTAATTGAAGTGAGTAATGTAAAAAGAGTTAATTAATCCATTAATCAAGATATTTCCAGACAGTGTAATGGACAGTTTGTGTGTACAATTTGTATTATAGCAAAAAATTGTCAAAAATGGAGATACTCGTTTTTTAATTTGACAGCAAAGAAATAAAGGTAAATCCAGCGGATCTTGTTTCACAGAAGTATGCAAAAAAGAAGTGTTTATTGGCATCTTCCCAGACTTCCCCAAACTAGTGCATCCCCTTAAATATAAGATAAAATCTTCTTAAATTTCAATGGAAGTATTTAATGTAAAAATAGTTGATTTTGGGGTAATATATGAGAATTTCTACATTTTGACTGAGTGCAGTTTGTGTGTTCAACTAGTATTGTAGTAAACTAAAAATCAGCAAAAAATGAGATACTTGTTTTTCATTGGACAGCAACAAAATAAGAATATTGATATGATTTAACTTATTCTAAAAAAAAATTAAATATTCAGACGGTTCCTGTTCCAAAGTTTATTAAATATTGGATATTGGCACCGTCCCAGCTTTCCGAAATTAGTGCATCCTTAGAAAGGTCTTTTGGCTGAATGTTGGCTCAGAAACACACGTCTTCCTTCCAATTCAACTGTTCCTTATGTAGATTTGTAAAGTTATGCAAAAAGAGTTAATTCCAGGTAATTTTGTAGAGTTTCTACATTTTTCCTCCATTCATCAAGAAATTTTCAAACAGTGTAAGGGACGGGTTGTGTGTTCAAATTATTTAGTTGTGAACTAAAAAATCTACAAAAATGGAGAAATAAAGATAAATTCAAACAAGTCTTGGTTCAAAGTTTGCACAAAAGTCTTGGTAATTGGCATCGTTCCAGTTTTTTCAAATTACTTCATGCCCAGAAGGTTTTTTTGGGGCTGAACGTCGGCTCAAACTCTCGTCTTCCCTCCAATCCAGCTGTCCTGTCGTAGATCTGTGTCGGGGTGTCATCACTGTACCTTTTTTGCAATACCTCTGCCTGTACGCCATGCTCACTGACGGTGTTCGTTCGGTGGGATCCTCGTTAAACGTTTCGACACACTTGATCGCGGCCTGCTGCCGCAAACTTCTCACTTCCTCATTTCACTTCAACTATGCACACGACTTGCACAGAATCTGAGCGAGCGCCGGCGTGCCGAGCTGCACCAGCTCGCTCTGAGATCCCACCGGCCTCCCGTAAAAAAAAAAAAAAAAACGCTCTCAAAAACCTCACCTTTAGTTTACTTTCGTTTCTTTACTCTTTTTTGTTTTTTTGGCGTATGCGTGTAAGATAGTGTGGATAATGTGAGCGAGTATTGGACTCTAGATACTGCCCAGATGTTTCACTGCCAGTGAGCCACAGTTTTTCACACACCTCAGTGTGGTCTTCCCTTCCCCCTCCCCCCTCCCTCCCTCACACACACAGTCTCAGACACACTCGAACACGACGAAAAACTGCAGACTGCAGACATCCCACAGCGTCCAGCACAAGACACGGTTCTGTACTGCTCCAACACTTGTTACACATTCAAACGCACACATTTTAATGTGTCTCTTGTATCGGTTCCCTGGATGATAAGAATAATCTTTAATAAAGACTCCTGTTTTTTGTGTGTGTTTCTGATGGTGTCGAATGCTTCTATTCTAACTTGCTTTCTTACTTTTTTATAGATCTAGTTCAGCATGAGCTGTTCACAGAAGTGAAAACTCTTAGAGAACTTAACAGTGCTTCTCAGCTGCTTCACTGTGATTTCTTAGGGCGTTTTAACAACTGTAGTTGGTTTCTATTAGTGCTGGGCGGTATACGGGTTCATATGGTATATCGGAGGTGAGATTAAAACCTGTATGCATTTGTCTCATACCGCCACACTGCTAGAGGCGCTGTGGAGCACCGTGTAGCACTGCCAAAGAAGCACATACAGTTTGCTAGATAATGCTAGCATAACAAGTTAGCGTAACAAGCTAATGCACTGAAGTGAGAGGTGTCACTACCTGATCTGTACTCCCTGCCCGATTTGTGCCGCGCATGCGCACTGCAAACTGAGCAGGGGCACAGATCGGGTATCCATGGCTGTCAACAGTTTTCGCCGCGGTGAGATCGCTGATCAAGCTCAACTTCCGTTTTCTGAATTCTAGATAGACTGATAGGTGTTTAAACTAAGTATAATTCGAAATTAATCTGTTAAAATGTATAAGCCTGTGGTGTTTTTTATTTATTTTACATATACCAAGTCCGTAAACTACTTCACATTTTATTAGTTTAGCTTTCTGTAATCTAGATAGACTGGGAGATCAATTACAAACGAAATACAAACATCAACCAGAAAATAATTTTCTTTGTCCTTGAGCAGTTGATATATAAACTGCATTTTATGCTTTGTCAATTTAGTATTAACGGATGTATAAGACATTTTAGAAATTTAATTAGTTAACCATTATAACAAACCTGTTTGGGTTATACCCATCTTACGGGGGGTGGTCTTTGACCAGTTGTAGTATTTCTCAAGCTAACAAAGAATTTAAGTATAAAAAACACAATTTTATTCTTAAAATACACAGCAAATTATTACAAATAACAGCTGCCTGGACCTGGTTTTGCATGCGTCAAACAACTAACATCAGTTAATCCCTCACTGAAATTCTGCATGGTACATTTTATCAGCAAGCTCATAAATTTGCCAAAACTCTGTGATTCATGTTTAGAAATAGGAACCAAATACCATGTCTCTAAATGTGGTCCTGTATCAATATGCTACTAACCATTAAAAGTGAGGTACAACACATTCATCAAAATATCAGTTTATTTTACTCTCAGAGAAAGCATGAGAGCGAACCCCCATCCCTCTCAACACACACACACGCTGCATTTTCTTGTCCATTCCTTTGTTGCAGCGTGAATGCTGAATTTAAAATGTACTCTTCACAGCTCTGTAAAACTAAAAATCCTTCATTTTGACACCACGGTGTACAAGCTGTTTGCGACAGTTGGGGCGTAAGTACAACTTGGCATTGCCTACCTGATCTGTGCCCATGCTCATTTCGCAGTGCGCATGCGTGCAAATGCGCAGCACAAATCGGGCAGGGGGCGCAGATCGGGTAGTGACAAGAGGAATAGAATTGCACAATCGATCCACAGCTCGGATAAAGAGCCTAGAATCGGTCCTAAGTGATCGTTTATTCATCACAAGAGATAAAACTCCCTAAAACTCTTGTAACCGAGTTCATCAGGGTTGGCCTAATAACTTTTTAATTAATAATATAAAATGCACACAGACTCAGGAACGAGGTAAATTGCAGCCACAGTTTACTAGTCTTCTTCTCTCCTTTTTTCTGCCCTAGGGCTACCCCAACAGGACATTCAGTGTACAGTGCTGGCCAAAAGTATTGGCACCCCTGCAATTCTGTCAGATAATACTCAATTTCTTCCAGAAAATGATTGCAATCAAAATGCTTTGGTATTAATATCTTCATTTATTTTGCTTGCAATGAAACAACACAAAAGAAAATGAAAAGACAGTCAAATCAATTATCGTTTTACACAAAACTCCAAAAATGGGCCGGAGTTTTGTGTAAAATGAGCCTAATACTTGGTAGCACAACCTTTAGACAATATAACTGAGAACAACCGCTTCCGGTAACTATCAATGAGTTTCTTACAATGCTCTGCTGGAATTTTAGACCATTCTTCTTTGGCAAACTGCTCCAGGTCCCAGAGATTTGAAGGGTGCCTTCTCCAAACTGCCATATTGAGATCTCTCCACAGGTGTTCTATGGGATTCAGGTCTGGACTCATCTCAATCTTTCGTTGAAATCTCTCGTCAGTTTTTCTTTTCCGTCCACATCTAGGGAGGTTAGCCACAGTGCCATGGGCTTTAAACTTCTTGATGACACTGCGCACGGTAGACACAGGAACATTCAGGTCTTTGGAGATGAACTTGTAGCCTTGAGATTGCCCATGCTTCCTCACAATTTTGCTTCTCAAGTCCTCAGGCCATTCTTTGGTCTTCTTTCTTTTCTCCATGCTCAATGTGTGGTACACACAAGGACACAGGACAGAGGTTGAACTTTAATCCATTTGAACTGGCTGCAAGTGTGATTTAGTTATTGCCACCACCTGTTATGTGCATACCTGTCAAGTCTCCCGTTTTGGCCGGGAAACTCCTGTATTAGTATTTTCCCGTAAATTTCCCGTATTATATTAAGATTAAAAAATATATATTATTGAGGAGACAGGGCACTGACCGCGCTGTGTCTCTTAACCAATCGTGGAGCCGGTTCAAGGAGAAAGTCTCGCCTTTCAGGAGAAACAGCCAATCAGCTTGCAAAGGAGAGTCAGTGTGGTGAAGCCCCCCGTCGCTGTGAGTTCAGGCAGCTAGTCGGAGCAGCTGATGTTAAAACATATCTGGATACTCAGCGATTTTTTTTTAAAGAAAGGTAACGGTAGGCTAATCATGTAAACTGTGATGAGATTTTTCTGATAGCTGCTTAAAAATACTCGTCTCCGAAATAAAACACACAGATTAAACCTTTTAAAATAAAAAGATTACAGCTTGTGACTCAGTTTAACTAGAAATGTGGAGAGGACCGAAATGAACTGAACTGATCAGGGGTTGAGTAATCAAAAGAAAGAAGTATTAATTAAAAATTATTAATTGTGTAGGCCACTTAGGACTAATTTTTACAGATGGAATATATCTGGTCCATGTCCTTTTAGTAAAAGCTCATAATACTATTTTAGGTCACCTACAGTCATTTTGAAGAATTTGTGCACCCTTTGTTCAATTTTAAATCTATTAAATAAATAAAAAATATATAATATAAAAGAGTGCATTTATGACAAAAAAAGACATGAAATCTTAACTTTTTTATATCTACAAAAGGATTTTTAATTTGGCTGTATTAAAAGAATGAAATATGTAGGAATGTCCACAACATTTCAGATTCTGATAATCTAATTGTAGTGTGTAAGTGGTTCACAGGTGGTTATTTTAGATTTTTTGTAAACCTGTCTTAAAATGTAAGGGATACTGAACCTTCGTTGGGCTGGTGGGACGGCTTTAAGCGGACAGAGTAAAATATCCCTTATTTTTACATCTAAAACTTGACAGGTATGGTTATGTGCCACAGGTAAGTAACAGGTGCTGTTAATTACACAAATTAGAGAAGGATCACATGATTTTTGTCCACCCCCTTTTTATGTTTGGTGTGGAATTATATTCAATTTGGCTTTTTGACAATTCTTTTTGTGGTTTTCCATTGAAGACAAATTAAATTAACATTTTAATATCAAAGCATTTGTAATTGTAATCATTTTCTGGGAGAAATGGAGCATTATCTGACAGAATTGCAGGGGTGCCAATACTTTTGGCCAGCACTGTACATACACATTCCATAACTCAATATTCCTTAAAGTCTGTTACACTCTGGATACGAGGAAGAAACTATAACCCTGTTTAAATATATTAAAACTGTAGCCTAAAGGATAACTGTAATAGACACTGAACAGAATTTATTTGTTAACTGGAGAAAGAAGGGAATTGTGGCTAATTTTAATACTGTAATGCCTCTAATGGCTTCAATAATAACATATTGTAAATTGTGTTTTACTTGTGAAATAGAGCTTTTGAGAAATATCTGTCTTAAATACTTACACATTAAGTATTTAGGTCCATTTAGAGTGTGAATAATGAAACTATTGTTTACATTCAGCTGTTTTTCTGCTAATGAATCTGATTTCTTCATATATTGTGTAATTTTGTGGGACAAAGTAAAGCCTTAGTGTTTTGTATTATATGTACTCCTAACAGTACAGTAACTCAAACCTATATTAAAGCTCAGTCATGCAAAAAAACTAAATATAATAAAAATAAAATAAAAATACTGTGAAACTGTCAGAAACTTGAGAAATACTGTGATATGCATTTTAGTCATACCACCAGCACTAGTTTCTGTGGTCTGGATCAGATGATGAGTTTGTTTACTTGCATTTTCTCCCTCTGTTTGGTGTGGTTTCAAACAGGAATAAAATTAAATGCACCAAAATGTGCACTAATAAACCACACGAGCATATGGTTTTATCTGATTGGTCAGAGCTGTCTGGCGTGGGAGTGAGAAGATATCTGTGCAGTGTGAAGCAGCTTTAAACACAGAACCCTGAAACGCTACGCTTTTAAACAACCAGTAACATATATACAGCTATACAACACTGTAAATAATACTCAAGTAATAAGTTATAATAACTTACTTTTTCCCATTTATATTAAACTCATCAAATTCTGTTTTTTAAGTTAGTTAAACGAAGTGGAAATTTGAAATGAGTTAAATGAACTTTAAACTGTAAGTTACAGCAATATATGATTAATAGCTTATTTATGTAAATGATCACTAAACTATTTTGAGTTGGGTTAGGTAACATTATATCCCCCACCACTAGTGATGCCCCAACACAAGCAGGGTGAAGACTACCGCAAGCCTCTTCCGATACACGTGAAGTCAGCCATCGCCTGTTACGACCTTCTGCTGATGTAGCATTGCCGAGCAGAATCACAGCGCACTCAGAGGAAAGTAGAAGTTGATTCCAATACATCAGCTCACAGATGCCTTGTGCTGATCGACATCACCCTTTGGAGTGATGAGGGGAAAGAGTGCCATCTACCCACCCAGAGAGAGCAAGGCTAATTGTGCTCTCTCAGGGCTCCAGCAGCTGATGATAAACTGCATGGCCGGGATTAGAACCAGCAATCTCCCGATCATAGTGTTAGTAGTAGTTGCACTGAATAGTTGAACAATGAAAGCTGGTCTGTGGGTTGACTATGACTGTTCTCACTATCCTTCTTCTCTGCTTATCTGAATTTTTTTTTGTTCTGTCACTTCGGGTCTTAAGTAGAACTGTGTCTGTGATCTTCTATTTCCTCACTATGTTCCTCACAGAGGACAGCTGAAATCTCTTGTTGTTGTCACTCTTCAGAAAAGATGCAAAGAGGAGAAAAACTTGCAATTGTCCACCTTAACCCTTTCTCATAATTGGATTCACCTGTGTATGAAGGTCAAGGGTCAATAAACTTTCCAAACAAACGTTGTGTTCCAGTAATTAGTGCTAAAGGTATTAAAATCAGTAAAATGACAAGGGTGCCCAAATTGATGCACCTGCCTTAAATTGTGTAAAGAATTATTGCACACTTTCTGTAAATCCTATAAACTTCATTTTACTTCTTAAATATCACTGTGTTCATCTGCTATATGATATATTTAACTGAAATTGCTGATCCAAACAACCAATGATTTATAAAGAAAAATAATGAAAACGAGTTGTCCCCCTGTCACAGGGGGACGTAGGGCCCTCGCACAACAGCGCAAATCGTACCGGGCCAAACCGAGAAACGGGTGAAAGTAATTTTGAGGTCTTATTAAGTGTGGTAATTTTCAAGAGTTTTCTATCCTGCCAAAAATGTGAAATACCCATTTAAAATACAGGTGGCGCTATAGAGCTGTTAAAACACATATATTTGAAATTCTAATTCTAGATCAAACAACAGCCTCAGATAAGCAGGCCGGTCAAAGTTTGTGAGCTTTTCTCTCTTATAACGTCCTCAAAACTCCTAGCATTACCTATGTGTCAACCTCCAGTTTTGATGTGGCATCTCAAACATTCAACCGTCCGCCATTCCCTTCTCGTTTAAGATATCGACTATTTCTTCACAATTTATCATCAGATATGTTCAATGTTTATTTTTACCAAATACCAAGAGAATTCAACAAAATTTCTAGGAGTAGTTTGACAACATACGCAAAAAATGTATGTAAAATTCAGATATTTCAAAATGGCCGACTTCCTGTTGGGCGGAGTCAGTCCTACCAATACTGAAAACGTGTCTAATGATGTCTCTTGTGTTTTTGCCAAGTTTCATGAATTTTTAATCAACTGTGTTCTGACTGTGTCATGGTTTCACTTTGGTTTAGTGTTGCGTCTCTAGTCAATCAATTGCTCGCCATTACGTCACCGTTTTAGCGATCAACTATTCCTTTGGCAATTTTCATCAACTGTGTCTGATGTTCATTCTCAGCTACTTTAGAGGTAATCTGACAAAGACTTTAGGAGCAGTTTAAATGAGTTTGTGAAAAAAAGTGTAAAAAAATTACAAAATCCAATATGGCCGACTTCCTGTTGGGCGGAGCTAATACAAACCAATTGCAAATATGTGCAGAGTCATAGTATCTACGCTCCTACCAAAATTTGAGAAGATTAGACAAATTGTGACACATCCACAGCTAATTTATTAAACGAATGAATTAGGGGGCGCTATAGAGTCCGCTAGCTACACATGAAAAAATTATCACAATATTTGTAAAGTGTTTTTAGATCTTATGGGATCTGACAGTTTTCAAGAGTTTTTGAGCATTTCCGTAATGTCAAATATGCATTGAAACCTAGGTGGCGCTATAGAGCCAATGAAATATGTATATATGAAATTTAAATTTTTGATCAAAGCGAATTTCGTGAGCTTTTTTATCTCAAGCAATTCAACTGTCCGCCATTTCATCCTCGTTTAAGATATCGACTATTCCTTCGCAATTTATCATCAGGTATTTTAGTAGTTTATTGCTGACAAATATCAAGAGTATTCAACAAATTCCCTAGGAGGAGTTCGACAAAGTATGCAAAAAATGTGTGTAAAATGCACATATTTCAAAATCCCGACTTCCTGTTGGGCGGAGTCAATGATACCAATGGTAACAATGTGTGTAATGGTGTCTATTATGTTTCTGTAAAGTTTCATGAATTTTCAAACACCTGTGTTCTGACTGTGCTAATGTTTCTATTTGGTTTAGTGTTGCGTCTCCATTAAATTAAGTGCCCGCTGTTACGTCGTCGTTTCAGCTATCAACTATTCCTTCGCAATTTAGCACCACATATGTCTGGAGCCTATCAATGCCCAATTTAGAGATTATCTGACAAAGACTCTAGGAGGAGTTTGAATGCCGATTGCTAATATGTGCAGAATCATATTGTCTATGTTTCTGCTGAAGGGTGTGATTGGAGATAACCACACCTTCACACTCTTATTCTTAAATGTTTTATACATTTATATATACAGTTATTAATTTTACTGTTCACTTTATAATTCACTTAATAACCTTATGATCTTTGCTCTCTTTTTAACTGTCACTATGACAAGGCTTTGGAGGTTGTTTGTACTTTTTCAGGAATCAGGAAGGTCAGAGTGTTTTCATCAACAGTGAGAGCTGTGAGGAGAACGTGACCCTGAGTGGCAGAGAAGCTTCACTGCTGTTCTGCTGTTCTGGGACCAGTGCATATGAACTAGGAGACAACAAGCTCTCTCAGTGAAGTGCTGGGAACCTCTCCTCAGATAGCCAGCGCTTGCCTGTTCTACACGCCGTGAAGTCGCACACAGGCCAGAAGATCTTTCCATCCACTCTTTTCCTCTGTTTCATCTTCTCACAGACTTTAGGACACTTAAGGACTGTCTGCTGTGTTCATGAAGGACACAGTGCTGAACAACATCGTGATAAGAACTTGTTGCTCAGACAGGCTGGAGCTGATCACGTCATTGGAACTGGACAACAAACTGTTAACTGGACTCTGTTGACGTAATCATATTGATAAGTTCTGTTCAATCACGTCATTTGCATAAATGTATAACTGCTTGGATGAAGTCTGAGGAGTTCTCTCTGGCCCTCGACTGGCTTTAGTTTCTTTCTCTTTCTTTCTTTCTTTCTCTCTTTCTTTCTTTCTTTCTTTCTTTCTTTCTTTCTTTCTTTCTCTCTCTCTCTCTCTTTCGCTCTCTCTCTCTGGGTTGTGAATGTGTTGATCTATCGAGATTTTATTACACTATGTGTTGACTCGTTGATTTACTTTTACTCTTTTCTATTCTATATATCTATTCATATTTGTTCCTTTTATATATCTGTAATGCTGAAACTATTTTTCAAGTAAACTTTAATATATTTTAAATTCTAAGCTCTGACTCATTGGTCATCATTTCATGTTCTGAGATTTCTCACATCCGAGTTTTATCTAAGTCATGCTGTGGTAAATTACCCTACAGCTTTTGGTGTTTCCGCCCGGTTGTGATTAAAAAAAAAAAAAAAAAGAATGATGCTGCTTTGGGCCTGTAATTTATGGACCTTTTATACTGTCATGAACAACTGCTGTTTAAGGTAGGTTACATTTAATTAAGTAATATCAAAAGGGCTGGCACGGGGGGTTAAGGTGACTTGCGAGATGATGCCCTGGTCCTGGAACAGTACCGGACCAAGGGGGGCTTTTTGGCCTGTTTGCCTTATGGTTCGGGGGTCCTGGAACAGTACCGGTCCTAGAAACCGGCCATAAAGGTGTTTGTGTGGCAGCTGGTGGTTTGGTCCTGGAACAGTACCGGGCCAAACAGAGCTTAGAGCTCGTACCTTATAGTTCGGGGGTCCTGGAGCAGTACCTCGACCACAGAACCTGGCTATAAGAGTAGTGTATACCAATATTGTCGTAGTCGCGAGGTTTTTTCGTCTTGCATGATCCTTATCTCCCAAGTGTTCAAAGGTGGTGCACCACCACAGCAGATTAGGAGAGGATGAGATCTTACCATCAGATGAGGTAGAGAAATATACCAATATTATATATGGCGCCAAATATAGATTAGATTAGGTAGTGTGAGGCTATGTATAAGAAAGTAAAGTAAACACAGTTGCAGAAAAGGATTCTTCACTTGGTCATGGTAGTTGTGGTCTTTGTGTCTATGGTCGTTTTAATCCCAGTTCTATCGATTATTTGGTAAAATTAATGTATAAAGAAAGTTTTCAGCATTACAGAAGACCTGTTGATCTGAGCAAGAGAGTCTGTGTGTGTCCTGTCTCTATGAAGGCTGAAAGTGTCCTGTCTGTATGAGACACCATCTCTTCTGTCCGGAAACCTGTGGGAGGTGGTGAGTTGCCTCAGTAATTTCTATAAAATGTTTGAAAAATTATATACATCTTAATATTTTATCATCCTATATATCCTAAATGTGGTGATAGAATTTAAATTTTTGGCTAGATTTATTTTTGTAATGATGGCTAAACTTCTTTACACAATTTTGAAACACATATTTTGAGAAATTCAGCTCAGTTTTGCCAACTTTAGGACCACATCACTAGATTTCTTTTAGACCAATCTAGTGAATTATTTAAAATATACACATTTTTTTAAATTAATGAAAATAAGTTGGCAGCACTAATTCTGGTTTCAGATGTGCCTAAGTTGATAGGCAGAAATAGCATAAAATGGTTAAAAAGATTAACTCTGTTAATGGTTTAACCCCTTAACATGTCTTGTCCCATATATGGGCTACAGGGTTTTGTACCACCTACATGTTACATGGAGAAGCTGGTTGTTTTCTCTCTACTTCACTAAATAATTCCAGATCAGTAACAGTAATCAACCCAAATTTTGAATGTTTGAAAATAGATGAAAGAAATAGATAAACATAACAAAACTAAAGCTTGGGAGGACATGAACTGTTTTGTTTTTATTCAGGAAAAGCCAATTTTATGATTTTATTCATTATATTTTGACATTATCAGATTTATTTAGACATTTTTTATATGTTCTATTAAAATTGCAATTATGCTTTTCAGTAATGTCCCTCATCAAACATGAAAGCTTATGTAATTCTTATATAGAAATCCTCAAGATTTAGTGGTGTAATGTCAAAAATCCTGGCCTGTTAAAGAGTTAAACATGTAAACAATAGCAGAGTTGACCATGAATGAAACCTTGCTATACCTTGAGATGTTGTAATGAACCTGCAGTTCTAGAATGGAAAATGTCTGTGTGTGTGTGTTTATGTAGTGCTGTTCAAAAGTTTGGAATCGTTAGCATATAAACGCAATATACATATATTAAAGTAGGGCAGAATATTGAGCCATGCTGGTACTGTTCAATGTAACACGTTTCATTATCTTTATGGAGAATGCTGTAGAATTCTGAGGATGGCAGTTTAGTGAATATGTGAGACTGCTTCATGTTTGAGTAGTAGTGATGAGTTATGTACAAATGTCCACATTGTGAAAGTCATCCCTGATTGAAACAGGTAAAGAGATGAGGATTCCAGGCTTTTGAGACAGTGTGTGTGTGTGTGTTTCTGTGTGTGTTGAATGAAGCAGTGAGAGAGATAACATCTCTTCTCTGCTATCTTCTATCACATTTGGTGTGTGGCTGTGTGTGTGTGTGTCTGTGCGTGTGTGTAAGTGGTTATGTTTCTAACATTTGTCTACCTCTGATATTCTGTAAGCGAATCTAATGATGAATATAATGTGTGTAGCTGTGTCTGAATCACTCCCTATTCCAGAAATAGTGCACTATATAGCGTGTAAACCATTTTTGCAGTACTGTTTAAAACCCCAGCAGTACATTCTATTCCTTATATAGTTCACTATGAAACAACCTAATGCATCACAACATTTAGAAATTTCAAAATATACTATAATGCAATGCAGTGCTGTTGTATTAGACGTCCTCAGAGCAGGACAAACATGGTTTATTGTTTGGTTGTTCCATAATTCGTTCAGTAAATAGAAAATGCTACATAGTGAAAGAGTTAATGACTGAGCCATTCTGAACACAGCTTCTGTCTTCATGTGGTTTAGGCCTTTTCTATTCTTATTCTTTTCTTATTGAGACTGATTTCAGCTCAGTCTCAGCTGAATGAGATTTAAAGAATACACATATCTAATTTCTCTAGTGGTTCTCATGTATCTCAGTCTATGCTGATCTTTTGATTCTCTTAATGAGGATAGTAGATTTTAGAAACCAGTAAGAAAAGACCTTACTTTCTTTGGAAAGGTGTAATTTGAAAAACTTAGTATTGGATCTATTACGAGCTGCAGTGAATTGGGTCTCTCTTTCTGACTTTTAAACAAGGAGACATCAGATGTCTTAAAAAAAACAGAGCTTTCTGTTTTGCTTTCCATATGTTTTCTATTTCTCGCAATGAAGAACTTGCTTGCATTCTGGCAATGAAGAACTTGCTTGCATATTCTTGGCTATATTTTGAGTCCCCATCAGAGCACAACAATATAATGACAACGACATTTTTGTTTTAGTTATTTCATGAGGCTAAACAATTTTTAATCATATTATAGAATTCCTTTCAGGATTTCTTTTTTATTATTTTTTTTTCTTTTAAGTTTTTTTTTGGAGGGATTTTTCTCTTTTGACTGAATGTTGCTCTGTGTTGTTTTCTGGGTGTTTGAGAAGGCGGGGGTGGTGCTCATCACAGAAGTTTTGACCCTCAGAGACAGGGTCCTCTGCAACTGTGAACATCATCTGAACCAGAGCACTTCATGAGGAGAGTCTCAGATGAGAGACTATGTTTGGTCCAGCTGTCGGTCGATGGCTCGACTGCGTCTTCACCGGACCTGCTGTGATTGAAATGTTACAGCACTGGTCCAGGACACTGGTTTCAGATCTGGATGAACTGAGCGATCAGAGACCGCTTCAGACAGCACCTGCTCAACCATCAACACCACCCACCCCCATCAGCCAATCAGCCCAGTGGATCCACCCCTCAGCCTGAGCCAGCAACGGAGACGTGAGACCAGATTTTTTATTTTTTATTTTTATGCCTGTTTACTTTCATTAAAAGGAGTGATTTTATTTAATTTTTGATGTTTATGCCTCATGTAGAAAATGTTTGGTTAAACTTTAAATCTGGTGGTAACTCAAATTATGACTGTTTTACCTTGCTTTTTAAGAAAAAAAGTATTTAAAAAAATCTTTAATTTCATGGTAAACAGTAGCCAAACATGGTTGCTGGGCAGATTAATTCATTAGAGGCCTATCACACACTGGCCCTCAATTTTCACTGAAAAGTTCTTTTAGGTTTATATTACGTAATTTATTTTGTCTAATGACTATGATTTGTATAAAGCATTTTCAACAACAATCATATCCGCTAAGGCTTATGTAAGGGAAGTTGTTTACTGGCTTTTGACTAAATTAATACATATTAAATTAATTAATACATTAATACATACAACTTAAATATAGTTGTAACTAGCTAAAGTAACCAAGCATGCTGGCTTAAATAAAAATCAACCATTTAAAATCTTATTAATACATCAATGTAGACTATCAACTACAAAAAGAGCTTTGTTTGCTCCAAAAACTTTCATAAAAATACGATAAGATAGAAATCTTTCTCTTAGATGTGCATTAATATTAATGCTAAATTAATTATATATATATATATATATATATATATATATATATATATATATATATATATATATATATATATTGGAACTGAACAAGAAAAATAAATATTGGGCCAATGACTTCTAACAGGACCACTGCAGCTTATAGCTTCAAAATCACTGTCATAAGAACTAGTTAGCCTAAACTTAGGTGGACCATCCCTACAACAGCTTGTGGACACAATTCCACGCACATTTAAATTCTAACATCAGCCAAATGTTTTTAGACTCAGGTTAACAGACGGAAAATAAGTTATCTAAGTCATGCTGTGGTAAATTACCCTACACTGCCAAAAATCAAGAATATCTGAGAATTTTTGAGAAGGCCACGGCTAATTTATTAGCCCAACCAAATAGGGGTTGTAGAGTCATCTAGCTACACACAAAAAAAATGACAATACATATCTAAATCATTTCGAGGCCTTAATGACTCTGCCAAATATCAAGAGGCTGAGTGCTTTCCATAAATGTCATGTAAAATTGGTGGCGCTAGAGAGCTTATGAAAAACAAAGGTGCGAAATTCGAGCAATCAAAGTACTATCAAAGTACGTCCTAAGCCAAATAAGCTGTTCAAGTTTGAGGAGTTTTCAAACATCATAACCCCTCCGAAACCCAGCGGGAATCTTTTTATTTTGCGACTTCCTGCCAAAATGGCCGACTTCCTGTTGGGCAGAGTCAGATAAATCCAAGTGATTCTTGTTCTGTATGAGGAGGTCAATGAGCGTACCAAAGTTGGTGCACATTGGAAAAACTTCATCCCGGCCACTGCCGACGTTTGGGGGCATTTTCGCTGAGTTTTAGGCCTATGCCAATTTGTATGAGTTTTCGTGTATAGGAAAGGCCTCAAAAATGGGCGAACCGAGTAACGAGTTGTCCCCCTGTCACAGCACAAATCGTACCGGGCCAAACCGAGAAACCAGTGAAAGTAATTTTGAGGTCTAATTGAGTGTGCCAATTTTCAAGAGTTTTCTATCCTGTTAAACATGTGAAATTTCCATTTAAAGTACAGGTGGCGGTATAGCGTTGTTAAAACATATGTATTTGAAATTCTAATTCTAGATAAAACAACAGCCTCAGATAAGCAGGCCGGTGAAATTTTGTGAGCTTTTCTCCGTTATAACCTCCTCAAAACGCCTAGCAATACCTAGGTGTCAACCTCCTGTTTTGATTTGTCATCTCAAAAATTCAACCGTCTGCCATTTCCTCCTCGTTTGAGATATCGACTATTCCTTCAAAATTTATCATCAGATATGTTTAAGGTTTATTTTTACCAAATAGCAAGAGAATTCAACAAATTTGCTAGGAGTAGTTTGACAACATACACAAAAAATGTGTGTTAAATGCAGATATTTCAAAATGGCAGACTTCCTGTTGAGCGGAGTCAGTCCTACCAATACTGAAAACGTGTCTAATGATGTCTCTTGTGTTTTTGTCAAGTTTCAGGAATTTTCAATCTTCTGTGTTCTGACCGTGTCATTGTTTCTGTTTGGTTTAGTGTTGCGTCTCTAGTGAATCAATTGCTCGCCATTACATCACCATTTTAGTGATCGACTAATCCTTTACCAATTTTCATCAAACATGTCTGATGTTCATTTACAGCTAATTTAGAGGTAATCTGAATAAGACTTTAGAAGCAATTTAAATGAATGAATTTCACAAATTCCAATATGGCCGACTTCCTGTTGGGCGGAGTCAGTCCTACCAATGCTGAAAATGTGTGTAATGATGTCTTTTGTGTTTTTGCCAATGTGGCAGGACTAATTATTTCTAATAATAATAATAATAATAATAATAATTTGGGGGTACCTTTTTTTGTTGATGTTTGGTAGTATTAGTTTAAATATTTAGAATTATGATTACCGGGTGGTTGATTTGAGTTAGTTATTTGGTGCTCCTATAAAAGGGCTTCTTTTTGCATGCTGCAGCGTCTGCCTTGGGTTCCCCCCTCCCCCTTCCGCTTCACCGCGTGGCTCAGAGGTATGTTTGGCTTTGTGTGTGAGGGAGAAACGCACGTGTAAGTCGGCGTTTAGTTAATTTATTTGTTTTATTTAGAGCGTTTTGTTGCTGTCTCATCCTCTGAAACTGCACTCGAGTCTGGCTTATCCCAGTTCTCAGTTTAACTCCTCAGTGGGAATTGTTGGCGTCTGACCAATTGTAACGCTGCCTGACGGCATTTTCATCAGCTCTCGGGTCCAGCCGATCTGGTGTGATTACTGGCTGTTGCATGAAGATAGCATCCTGTAACGGTGAAATAAGCTGCCGTTTTGCCTCCAGAGAAGTTTAATGAAGCTCTAAGACACTTTTATTCTCTTAAGTGGGTTGATAACTGTGGTGGGAACCTATATCATTCTGTGCTGAATTATCGGACTGCAGCTTGTGCTCATGCACACTGTTTTATAGCTGAAAAGCTCTACTCTTACTTACTTACTATTTGTTTATAAAACTCCGTCTACTATCAGTGCAACTATATTACACCTGTGGTGTATGCATTGTTATTTTTGTGCACTGATGCTTCATTTGTCAATTGTTTGCTGTGTGCAATAGTTAATCCAATCTAAACTGTATTTTGAGCCATTGTATTGTGGTCCTTTTTATATTTCTGATTTTATTTGGTAGTTGTGGAGTAGGTGCATGAGGGATCCAGGAGGGGAGATTTAAGTATTATTTTCACTTTGCTTTACTGGTTGGGATTTGATTTATTTTCTGGCACGGGTGACTTTTGTTGTGATTTTGATATTTTTTTTAGTTAAATTTTGGCCCCCACCTGGTGAGCTTCAGCCCTACAACAATTAAAATGAGCTTCTTTGTAATTTCTTAACTCAAATGACCTGTTGTTGATTTTAATGTGTTTTTGAGCATTGAGTGGTTCTGGTGATATTAATATTAAAATTTTCTCTGTTTTGCAGCCGTGTGTATCTGTCTATCTATCTGTTTATCTATCTGTCTATCTCTCTCTATCTATCTATCTATTGTTTTATTTTATTTTTTATAAGCCTATTTTGATTAATAAAATCTTTTTGGTTAATTGAAATCCTTGTCTTTGTACTTTCTGGTACCCACGAACCTGAAGTGTTAAATTTCTTTGGGTGCAATTCCCAAAGTGGCGTAGTTGGCTGCACTGGTGTAAGGGTAACTAAGGTATTTACATAGTTTAGGTAAATTAATTATTTTTATTAAGTCCTACCGCTCGCTCCCCCGCCACATTCTGGCGTAGTCGGCAGGGTTTGGGTACCATATTTAGACTTAGACTTGGATTTCTTCTTTTTTTTTTTTCTCTTTCTTTGAAGTTGTGATTTTTTTTTTTTTTGTGATTTGTGTTAAGTATTCAATAGGTGAGGCAAAACGGCAGCAGAGGACCAGGGCCTGCAAGTAGGTGATCTCCCTTGATTAGTGGCACCATTTTTTTTTTTGGTAAGTTGCCGTAGTGTACAGTAATTATGGAGGAAGAAATGCAGCAACTTCGAGAGTTGGTGTTACAGTTAAAAGCAGATAATGAGCGACTGCGTCAAGAGCAGGTTGCAGCAACCGCTGCAACAACCTCTAGGGTAACTCCACCGTTAGAAACTCCAGTCAATAATGGTGCTAGTAATGTTTCTGTAACTGAAAGATTGGTGTATATACCTAGAGATAGAAAATGTCCTATGTTTAGGGGAAAGTCTGGTATTTGTATAGATGAATGGGTGGAGGAAGTGCAGGCCTGTATGCGTTCTCGTCACTTATCTCATGCTGATCAAGCTTTCTTTCTCTTTGACCATCTAGAAGGTGAGGCAAGAGAGGAGATTAAGTACCGTTCTAGTGCAGAAAGGGGAGATCCAGCCAAGGTAATTGAAATATTGCAGGAATTATACGGGTGTTCCCAGTCCTATGTAGCCCTACAGGAAGCATTCTTTTCTAGAAAGCAACAGGATGGTGAGACTTTACATGAGTTCTCTTTAGCGTTATTAAGTCTTATGGAAAGGGTTAAACAAAGTGCACCGACAGGTATGCCAAATGCTGAAGCATTGTTGCGTGATCAATTTGCTGAACATGTTGCCGAATGTGCCCTGCGCAGGGAGCTGAAACAATTGGTCCGACGTCGGCCCACTATCTCTTTGTTGGAGGTTCGTTCAGAAGCCATCCGGTGGGAACAGGAAGGTATGTTAGGGGGCATCCGAGCAAGAAGTCAGTCAGTTCCCGCTTATGGTATTCAGTATGGGGTCCAAGGGGGTACCCAGGCAGAGGCTGGTGTAGTAATGGGATCTGAGTTGGGGGAATTGAAGGACATCTTGAAACGCCAACAGGATCAGTTAAATACACTGGTGCAAACGGTAGCTTCTTTACAAGAGTCACATAGGTCTAGGCCCCCCCAGATGGGTAGAGTGGTCTGTAGACGGTGCCAAAGACCAGGACACTTTGCTAGAGAGTGTAGGGAGACAGGGACATCAAGGTATCCTTCTTTTTCTGGTAGAGAACCACCCTCAAATTTGCGTGGGTCATCTTATTCCAACCAGGTATCGGAAAACTAGCACCCACCGTATTGCGGAGCCACAGTCCGGGTGGGGAGCTTACTGGCTCTAAAACTGGAAATGCCTCAGGTATTGGTCCAAAGTTAATTGCATCATGTCCTCATATTGATGTTCTTATTGGGGGGGTAAGGGTGCCATGTTTAGTGGACACTGGGTCAATGGTGTCCACTATCACTGAAAGCTTTTTCTTGCAGCACTATAAGCCCTGGGGTCCAGATCACCTTAATTCCTGTCACTGGTTGCAGCTTCGAGCAGCAAATGGGCTCTCTATCCCTTACCTTGGATACCTGGAGTTGGATGTGGAGCTGTGTGATAAGGTAGTACCAAAGTGTGGGGTGTTGGTGGTTAAAGACCCTTTAGGCGGCTCCCCTAGTGATGTTCCCGGTGTGCTGGGAATGAACGTGATCGGCAAGTGTTATCAAGAATTGTTTGGACAACATGGCTCATGTTTGTTTGACTCTCCTTCTTTGTTGCAGGCTCCGAGCTTGGTTCTTCAGGCGCTGCAGCATTGTCATAGAGCCTCTGCTCAACCTGTTTATAGGGCATGTGGTAAGGCAAAGGTGTGTGGCAGAAGGGTTCAGCGTGTTCCTGGGGGCACCACAAAGTTTGTGCCGGTAACCGGTTGGAGTCCACAGTGTAGTGGCCCAATTTTGTTTGAGCCTGCTGATGTGGGGTTACCAGAAGGCCTTTTGGCCTCCTCCGCTTTGGTAAGCTGGCATAACGGGACGGTGTATGTCCCTATTGTTAACGTGGGTACCAAAGATGTGCTTCTTCATCCTCATACTCAGTTGGGGACTTTGAGTAATGTTCAGGTTGTTAGTTTACCAGCAGGAGTTGCAGAGGTGCGAGCCATGAACACTGGTGGGGCCTCAACTGCAGCTATGGCGCTCCAGGAGAGTTTGGAGACCATCGAGTTGTCATCATTGTCTGGTCAGGAACAGGAACAGGTAAGGTCTCTGTTGTCCAAATATTGGTCAGTCTTTTCTGCTCATGATGGAGATCTGGGGTGTACAAACCTTCTTTCCCATGAGGTCCCACTGTTGGATGAGGTTCCAGTGAGACAACGTTATAGAAGAATACCCCCATCTGAATATGAGGTCGTAAAGGCCCATATTGATCAGCTTTTGGAGACTCAAGTTATTCGGGAAAGTTGCAGCCCATATGCATCACCTATAGTTTTGGTGAAGAAAAAAGATGGTACACTTCGCATGTGTGTAGACTACCGCCAGTTAAACAGTAGGACCAGAAAGGATGCCTTTCCCTTACCTCGCATTGAAGAATCACTTGATGCACTTTCAGGGGCCCGCTGGTTTTCTACTTTAGATTTAACCAGTGGATATAATCAAGTGCCAGTTGCAGAGGGAGATAAAGCAAAGACTGCATTCTGTACACCGTTTGGCTTATTCGAATGGAATAGGATGCCTTTTGGCCTTTGCAACGCACCTAGTACCTTCCAGAGATTGATGCAGCGACTGTTTGGTGACCAGCAGTGCCAATCTCTGTTATTATACCTAGATGATGTTGTGGTCTTTTCCTCTTCTGTTTCACAGCACTTGGCTAGGCTGGAGCTTGTGCTGGGGCGCTTGCAACAGGAGGGACTCAAGGTGAAGCTGGAGAAATGTGCCTTTTTCAAACCTGAAGTTAAGTATTTGGGTCATGTTATTTCCAGTGCTGGCGTCTCCACTGATCCGGGTAAGATTGAGGCAGTGTCAAATTGGCAGCGACCTTCTAATGTTTCTGAGTTGCGTTCATTTCTAGGCTTTGCCAGCTATTATCGACGCTTCGTAGAAGGCTTTGCTAAATTGGCAGCTCCACTGCATAGGTTGGTAGCTCAGTTGGGTGGGTCAAAGTCCCGAAAGGGGTCAGGGCAGAGCTTTTCCGATGCCTGGACTGATCATTGTGAGGAGAGTTTTGCCGAATTGAAAACTAGGCTTATTGGGTCTCCAGTGCTGGCCTATGCTGATTTCACGCTTCCCTTTATTTTGGAGGTAGATGCAAGTCATAGTGGGTTGGGAGCTGTCCTTTCTCAGAAGCAGGAAGGTAAGGTTAGACCTATTGCCTTCGCTAGTCGGGGTCTTAGGCCCACGGAGCGCAATATGTCAAATTATAGCTCCATGAAGCTGGAGTTTTTGGCACTCAAGTGGGCTATGACCGAGAAGTTCCGCGAATACTTGTTGGGGCATAAGTGTGTGGTCTATACTGACAACAACCCTCTCAGTCATTTGTCCTCAGCGAAACTGGGTGCTTTGGAGCAACGATGGGCTGCCCAGCTGGCTTCTTTTGACTTCGAGATCAAGTATCGTTCAGGAAGGAGCAATGGTAACGCTGATGCTTTGTCCCGACAGTATAAGCCTGGTGTGTTGGACAGTTTGGTCCCTGGCATTTCTGTTCCCCCTTCTCTTGAGCATGTCACAGAACCAAGTTTCAAAGTGACCCAAAATGTTGTTTCTATTTTTCCTTCTCACACTTCTGCTGAAATGCAGGCTTTACAGGAAGCTGATCCAGTCCTACAGGAAGCGTTGGTTTTTCTGCGAAGAAATAGACCCCCAAATCCAGAAGAACGGAAGAGTCTTTCTCCGCCTGCATTGGTATTGCTGCGTCAATGGGACAGGTTGGTGGAGAAAAACGGTTTGACTTATCGGAAGATTTGGTGGCCTGATGGCCATGAAGAGGTTTATCAGCTAGTTCTACCAGCACATCTGAAAGAGGATGTGTTGAGGCAACTCCATCAAGAACATGGTCATCAAGGCACTGAGCGCACCATGGAGCTGGTTCGTCAGCGGTGTTACTGGCCGGGTATGTCTGCAGATGTGAAACGCTGGTGTAGGGAGTGTGAGCGCTGTCAAGTGTCCAAGGATGCTCAACCAGTGGCCCACAGTTTCATGGGCCATCTTTTGGCCTCACGTCCTAATGAGATCCTGGCCATGGATTTTACTGTGCTGGAGCCTTCTGGAAATGGAATAGAGAACGTTTTGGTCCTGACTGATGTGTTCAGTAAATATACATTAGCCATTCCTACTCGAGATCAGCGAGCTCAAACGGTGGCCCAGGTTTTGGTGAGTGAATGGTTCTGTAAGTTTGGGGTGCCAAGTCGATTGCATTCTGATCAAGGTCGTAGTTTTGAGAGTGCCCTTATCCAACAGTTATGTCACTTGTATGGTGTTCACAAATCTCGTACTACCCCGTGTCATCCCGCAGGAAACGGACAATGTGAACGTTTTAACCGAACGTTGCATAACCTGTTGCGAACTCTACCTCCTTCTAGGAAGAGGGGTTGGGTGTCTTGTCTTCCTCATTTGACCTTCTATTACAATACCACTCCACATCAGGCAACTGGTGAGTCTCCGCATTTTCTGATGTTTGGTCAAGAACCACAGTTACCTGTTGATTTTCTGTTGGGTAGAGTGCCTGAACCGGTGGCTGGTACGGTCAACGACTGGATCTTGGAACATCAGACTCAGCTCCAGGTAGCTTTTGAGGGGGCCAGGGATCGCATGGCTGTGGCTGCTAGCCATCGCAAGGAGCGTCATGATCAGCAGGTAAAGGATGTTACATTAAAGGAAGGACAGTTAGTTTACCTCCGTAACTATGGGGTAAGAGGTCGTCATAAGATGCAAGACTTTTGGAGCTCTGTAGTGTATAAGGTACTGAAGGCCCCTAGGGGTTCTGGCTCAGTGTATACTATTGCACCTGTAGATAACCTGAGTACAGTTAAGCATGTACATCGTTCCCTGTTAAAAGCTCAGATTCAGGGGCGTACACCTGATAGCTTGGAAGAATGTGTCACTGAGGTAGTACAACAAGAACAGGAGGGTGGAGAATCTTCCGCTGAGGGGGATCTGTATGTTTTAATGTCTGATCGGGCCCCAGGGTTTGGAGGGTTGCAAGCTGTAGTTCCTGTTTCTACGCAAATTGCTCCTGCAGTGCCTGTTCCAGTGCAGTCTCTTTCTGAGGCATCTCGTTCCATGACTGGGGTAGGACCAGTTGCGGGGCCACTAAGTGATCCACCGGTGGCAAGCAATTTGGTGGTGCGCAAGACCACTCGTACGACCGCTGGTCACCACTCTAATCCTAACCACCTTCCTAGGGCAGTGGGAAATTTGGCTAGTGTATCTGTTCCGGAGTCAGTGTCTCACTACTTTAGGCCCTGGCATTGAGTTGGGGGAGAAGATTAAAGCCATTACCGGGACGGTAATGGAAACAAAAGGGGGGTGGATTGTGGCAGGACTAATTATTTCTAATAATAATAATAATAATAATAATAATTTGGGGGTACCTTTTTTTGTTAATGTTTGGTAGTATTAGTTTAAATATTTAGAATTATGATTACCGGGTGGTTGATTTGAGTTAGTTATTTGGTGCTCCTATAAAAGGGCTTCTTTTTGCATGCTGCAGCGTCTGCCTTGGGTTCCCCCCTCCCCCTTCCGCTTCACCGCGTGGCTCAGAGGTATGTTTGGCTTTGTGTGTGAGGGAGAAACGCACGTGTAAGTCGGCGTTTAGTTAATTTATTTGTTTTATTTAGAGCGTTTTGTTGCTGTCTCATCCTCTGAAACTGCACTCGAGTCTGGCTTATCCCAGTTCTCAGTTTAACTCCTCAGTGGGAATTGTTGGCGTCTGACCAATTGTAACGCTGCCTGACGGCATTTTCATCAGCTCTCGGGTCCAGCCGATCTGGTGTGATTACTGGCTGTTGCATGAAGATAGCATCCTGTAACGGTGAAATAAGCTGCCGTTTTGCCTCCAGAGAAGTTTAATGAAGCTCTAAGACACTTTTATTCTCTTAAGTGGGTTGATAACTGTGGTGGGAACCTATATCATTCTGTGCTGAATTATCGGACTGCAGCTTGTGCTCATGCACACTGTTTTATAGCTGAAAAGCTCTACTCTTACTTACTTACTATTTGTTTATAAAACTCCGTCTACTATCAGTGCAACTATATTACACCTGTGGTGTATGCATTGTTATTTTTGTGCACTGATGCTTCATTTGTCAATTGTTTGCTGTGTGCAATAGTTAATCCAATCTAAACTGTATTTTGAGCCATTGTATTGTGGTCCTTTTTATATTTCTGATTTTATTTGGTAGTTGTGGAGTAGGTGCATGAGGGATCCAGGAGGGGAGATTTAAGTATTATTTTCACTTTGCTTTACTGGTTGGGATTTGATTTATTTTCTGGCACGGGTGACTTTTGTTGTGATTTTGATATTTTTTTTAGTTAAATTTTGGCCCCCACCTGGTGAGCTTCAGCCCTACAACAATTAAAATGAGCTTCTTTGTAATTTCTTAACTCAAATGACCTGTTGTTGATTTTAATGTGTTTTTGAGCATTGAGTGGTTCTGGTGATATTAATATTAAAATTTTCTCTGTTTTGCAGCCGTGTGTATCTGTCTATCTATCTGTTTATCTATCTGTCTATCTCTCTCTATCTATCTATCTATTGTTTTATTTTATTTTTTATAAGCCTATTTTGATTAATAAAATCTTTTTGGTTAATTGAAATCCTTGTCTTTGTACTTTCTGGTACCCACGAACCTGAAGTGTTAAATTTCTTTGGGTGCAATTCCCAAAGTGGCGTAGTTGGCTGCACTGGTGTAAGGGTAACTAAGGTATTTACATAGTTTAGGTAAATTAATTATTTTTATTAAGTCCTACCGCTCGCTCCCCCGCCACACCAAGTTTCATGAATTTTCAATAATCTGTTTTCTGACCGTGTCATGGTTTCACATTGGTTTAGTGTTGCGTCTCTAGTGAATCAATTGCTCGCCATTGGGTCACCGTTTTACCGATCAACTAATCCTTTGGCAGTTATCATCAAATATGTCTGTTGTTCATTTACAGCGAAATAAGAGGTAATCTGACAAAGACTTTAGGAGCAGTTTAAATGAGTTTGTGAAAAATGTGTAAAAATATTACAAATTCCAATATGGCCGACTTCCTGTGGGGCGGAGCTAATACAAGCCAATTGCAAATATGTGCAGGGTCATACTATCTACGATCCTACCAAAATTTGAGAAGATTAGACAAATTTTGACACATCCACAGCTAATTTATTAAACGAACAAATTAGGGGGCGCTGTAGAGTCCGCTAGCTATACATGAAAAAATTGTCAAAATATTTGTAAAGTGTTTTTAGGTCTTATGCAATCTGTCAATTTTCAAGAGGTTTTGAGCATTCCCGTAATGTCAAATATGCATTGAAACCTAGGTGGCGCTATAGAGCCAATGAAATACGTATATATGAAATTTTAATTTCAGATCAAAGTACTGCTTAAATCAAGCAGGCCTGTAAATTTTTGAGAGTTTTTAACCTTTTTAACCTCCTCAAACACCTACTAACACCAGAATGTATTCACTTCCTGTTTTAACGGGGCATCTCAAGCAATTCAACTGTCCGCCATTTCGTCCTCATTTAAGATATCGACTATTCCTTCGCAATTTATCATCAGGTGTGTTAGTAGTTTATTACTGACAAATATCAAGAGTATTCAACAAATTCCCTAGGAGGAGTTCGACAAAGTATGCAAAAAATGTGTGTAAAATGCACATATTTCAAAATGGCCGACTTCCTGTTGGGCGGAGTCAATCATTCCAATACTAAAAACGTGTCTTATGATGTCTCTTGTGTTTTTACCAAGTTTCATGATTTTTCAATAATCTGTTTTATGACTGTGTCATGGTTTCACTTTGGTCTAGTGTTGCGTCTCCATTAAATTAATTGCCTGCCATTACGTCATCGTTTCAGCTATCGACTATTCCTTCGCAATTTATCACCATGTATGTCTGGGGACTATCCACTGACAATTTAGAGGTAATCTGACAAAGACTCTAGGAGGAGTTCGAATGAGTTTGTGAAAAATATGTAAAAATTCCACAAATTCCAAAATGGCCGACTTCCTGTTGGGCGGAGCTAATGCATTCCGATTGCTAATATGTGCAGAATCATATTGTCTATGTTTCTGTCAAAAATCGAGAATATCTGAGAATTTTTGAGAAGGCCACGGCTAATTTATTAGCCGAACCAAATAGGGGGCGCTGTAGAGTCATCTAGCTACACACGACAAAAATGACAATATATATCTAAGTCACTTCGAGAACTTATTGAATCTGCCAATTATCAAGAGGCTGAGCACTTTCCAAAAATGTCATACGAAATAGGTGGCGCTAGAGAGCTGATGAAACACGAATATACAAAATTTTAATTTACGGTGAAAGTTTGGCCTAAGCCAAATAGCTCTGTAAAATTTTAGGAGTTTTCAAACATCCTAACCACTCCGAAACCCAGCGGGAAACTTTTTATTTTGCAACTTCCTGTCAAAATGGCCGACTTCCTGTTGGGCGGAGTCAAATAAAACCAAGTGATTCTTGTTCTTTATGAAGAGGTCAATAAGTGTACCAAAGTTGGTGCACATTGGACAAACTTCATCCCAGCCAATGCCGACGTTTGGGGGCGCTATGGAGCTCCTGAACCACGCCCATGTCAATGCTCTATGGAACTTTTACATTTTCACCAAGTTTGAGGCCTGTGCCAAAATACGTGAGTTTTCCCATATCAGAAATGCCTCAAAAATGAGCGAAAGGGTCAAGAAGCGTAATAATAATAATAATAACGAGTTGTCCCCCTGTCACAGGGGGACGTAGGGCCCTCGCACAACAGCGTAAATCGTACCGGGCCAAACCGAGAAACCGGTAAAAGTAATTTTGAGGTCTTAATTGAGTGTGCCAATTTTCAAGAGTTTTCTATCCAAATAAACATGTGAAATATCCAATTAAAATACAGGTGGCGCTATACCGCTGTTAAAACACATGTATTTAAAATTCTAATTCTAGATCAAACAACAGCCTCAGATAAGCAGGCCAGTCAAATTTTGTGAGCTTTTATCTCTTATAACTTCCTCAAAACACCTAGCATTACCTAGGTGTCAACCTCCTGTTTTGATGTGGGATTTCAAAAATTCAACCATCTGCCATTTCCTCCTCGTTTGAGATATCGACTATTCCTTCACAATTTATCATCAGATATGTTCAATGTTTATTTTTACCAAATACCAAGAGAATTCATCAAATTTGCTAGGAGTAGTTTGACAATGTACACAAAAAATGTGTGTAAAATGCAGATATTTCAAAATGGCCGACTTCCTGTTGGGCGGAGTCAGTCCTACCAATGCTGAAAATGTGTGTAATGATGTCTTTTGTGTTTTTGCCAAGTTTCATGAATTTTCAATAATCTGTTTTCTGACCATGTCATGGTTTCACTTTGGTTTAGTGTTGCGTCTCTAGTGACTCAATTGCTCGCCATTGGGTCACCGTTTTACCGATCAACTAATCCTTTGGCAATTATCATCAAATATGTCTGTTGTTCATTTACAGCGAAATAAGAGGTAATCTGACAAAGACTTTAGGAGCAGTTTAAATGAGTTTGTGAAAAATGTGCAAAAATATTACAAATTCCAATATGGCCGACTTCCTGTTGGGCGGAGCTAATACAAGCCAATTGCAAATATGTGCAGGGTCATACTATCTACGATCCTACCAAAATTTGAGAAGATTAGACAAATTTTGACACATCCACAGCTAATTTATTAAATGAACAAATTAGGGGGCGCTGTAGAGTCCGCTAGCTATACATGAAAAAATTGTCAAAATATTTGTAAAGTGTTATGAGGTCTTATGCAATCTGTCAATTTTCAAGAGGTTTTGAGCATTCCCGTAATGTCAAATATGCATTGAAACCTAAGTGGCGCTATAGAGCCAATGAAATACGTATATATGAAATTTTAATTTCAGATCAAACTACTGCTTAAATCAAGCAGGCCTGTAAATTTTCAAGAGTTTTCAACCTTTTTAACCTCCTCAAACACCTACTAACACCAGAATGTATTCACTTCCTGTTTTAACGGGGCATCTCAAGCAATTCAACTGTCCGCTATTTCGTCCTCGTTTAAGATATCGACTATTCCTTTGCAATTTACAATCAAGTATGTTAGTAGTTTATTACAGACAAATATCAAGAGTATTCAACAAATTCCCTAGGAGGAGTTCGACAAAGTATGCAAAAAATGTGTGTAAAATGCACTTTTTTCAAAATGGCCGACTTCCTGTTGGGCGGAGTCAGTCTTACCAATGATAAAAACGTGTCTTATGATGTCTCTTGTGTTTTTGCCAAGTTTCATGAATTTTCAATCATCTGTGTTATGACCGTGTCATGGTTTCACTTTTGTTTAGTGTTGCTTCTCCATTAAATTAATTGCCTGCCATTACGTCATCGTTTCAGCTATCGACTATTCCTTCGCAATTTATCACCACGTATGTCTGGAGCCTACCCACGCCCAATTTAGAGATAATCTGACAAAGACTCTAGGAGGAGTTTGAATGAGTTCGTGAAAAATGTGTAAAAATTCCACAAATTTCAAAATGGCCGACTTCCTGTTGGGCGGAGCTAATACCAGCCAATGGGTAATATGTGCGGGATGATACTCTCTATGTTGTTGCCAAAAATCTAGAATATTGGAGAAATTTTGAGACAGCTACAGCTAATTTAATGGCCTAAATAAAATAGGGGGCGCTGTAGAGTCCTCTAGCTACACATGAGAAAAACGACAAAATATTTCTAAATCATTTCAAAGACTTATTGAATGTGCCAATTATCAAGAGGCTGAGAGCTTTTTATAAATGTGATATAAAATAGGTGGCGCTAGAGAGCTGATGAAACACGAATTTACGAAATTCCAACTGAAGGTCAAAGTTTGGCCTAAGCTAAATAGCTCTGTAAAATTTTAGGAGTTTTCAAACATCTTAACCCCTCCGAAACCCAGCGGGAAACTTTTTATTTTGCAACTTCCTGTCAAAATGGCCGACTTCCTGTTGGGCAGAGTCAAATAAATCAAATTGATCCTTGTTCTTTATGAGGAGGTCAATGAGCGTACCAAAGTTGGTGTACATTGGACAAACTTCATCCCAGACACTGCTTACGTTTGGGGGCGCTATAGAGCTCCTGAACCACGCCTAAGTCCAGCCTCTATGGAACTTTAAAATTTTCACCGAGCTTGAGGCCTGTGCCAAAATGCGTGAGTTTTCGAGTATCGGAAATGCCTCAAAAATGGACGCAAAGAGGCAGAATAATAATAATAATAACGAGTTGTCCCCCTGTCACAGGGGGACGTAGGGCCCTCGCACAACAGCGCAAATCGTACCGGGCCAGACCGAGAAACCGGTAGAAGTAATTTTAAGGTCTTATTGAGTGTGCCAATTTTCAAGAGTTTTCTATCCTGTTAAACACGTGAAATATCCATTTAAAATATAGGTGGCAGTATAGAGCTGTGAAAGCACATGTATTTTAAATTTTAATCCTACATCAAAGAACAGCCTCAGATAAGCAGGCCGGTCAAATTTTGTGAGCTTTTCTCTGTTATAACTTCCTCAAAACACCTAGCATTACCTAGGTGTCAACCACCTGTTTTGATGTGTCATCTCAAAAATTCAACCGTCCGCCATTTCCTCCTCGTTTGAGATATCGATTATTCCTTCACAATTTATCATCAGATATGTTCAATGTTTATTTTTACCAAATACCAAGAGAATTCATCAAATTTTCTAGGAGTAGTTTGACAACATACGCAAAGAATGTGTGTAAAATGCAGATGTTTCAAAATGGCCGACTTCCTGTTGGGCGGAGTCAGTCCTACAAATACTGAAAATGTGTCTAATGATGTCTCTTGTGTTTTTGCCAAGTTTCAGGAATTTTCAATCATCTGTGTTCGGACCGTGTCATTGTTTCACTTTGGTTTAGTGTTGCGTCTCTAGTGAATCAAATGCTTGCCATTACATCACCGTTTTAGCGATCAACTAATCCTTTGGCAATTTTCATCAAACATGTCTGATGTTCATTCACAGCTAATTAAAAGGTAATCTACCTAAGACTTAAGAAGCAGCTTAAATGAGTTTGTGAAAAATATGTAAAAATTTCACAAATTCCAATATGGCCGACTTCCTGTTGGGCGGAGCTAATACAAGCCAATTGCAAATATGTGCAGTGTTACAGTATCTACATACCTACCAAAATTGAAGAAGATTAGATCAATTTTGACACATCCAGAGCTAATTTATTAACTGAACAAATTAGGGGGCGCTGTAGAGTCCGCTAGCTACATATGAAAAATATTTCACAATATTTGTAAAGTGTTTTTAGGTCCTACGCAATCTGACAATTTTCAAGAGTTTTTGAGCATTCCCGTAATGTCACATATTCATTGCAACCTAGGTGGCGCTATAGAGCCAATGAAATGCGTATATATGAAATTTTAATTTCAGACCAAAGAACCACGTAAATCAAGCAGGCCTGTAAAGTTTTGTGAGTTTTCATACTTTTTAACCTCCTCAAACACCTACCAACACCAGAATGTATTCACTTCCTGTTTTAATGGGGTGTCTCCAGCAACTCAACTGTCCGCCATTTCGTCCTCGTTTAAGATATCGACTATTCCTTCGCAATTTATCATCAGGTCTGTTAGTAGTTTATTGCTGACAAATATCAAGAGTATTCAACGAATTCCCTAGGAGGAGTTTGACAAAGTATGCAAAAAATGTGTGTAAAATGCACTTTTTTCAAAATGGCCGACTTCCTGTTGGGCGGAGTCAGTCTTACCAATACTAAAAACGTGTCTTATGATGTCTCTTGTGTTTTTGCCAAGTTTCATGAATTTTCAATCATGTGTGTTCTGACCGTGTCATGGTTTCACTTTGGTCTAGTGTTGCGTCTCCATTAAATTAATTGCCTGCCATTACGTCATCGTTTCAGCTATCGACTATTCCTTCGCAATTTATCACCAAGTATGTCTGGGGACTAGCCACTGACAATTTAGAGGTAATCTGACAAAGACTCTAGGAGGAGTTCGAATGAGTTTGTGAAAAATATGTCAAAATTCCACAAATTCCAAAATGGCCGACTTCCTGTTGGGCGGAGCTAATGCATTCCGATTGCTAATATGTGCAGAATCATATTGTCTATGTTTCTGTCAAAAATCGAGAATGTCTGAGAATTTTTGAGAAGGCCACGGCTAATTTATTATCCGAACCAAATAGGGGGCGCTGTAGAGTCATCTAGCTACACACGACAAAAATGACAATATATATCTAAGTCACTTCGAGGCCTTATTGAATCTGCCAATTATCAAGAGGCTGAGCGCTTTCCAAAAATGTCATATGAAATAGGTGGCGCTAGAGAGCTGATGAAACACGAATATACAAAATTTTAATTTACGGTGAAAGTTTGGCCTAAGCCAAATAGCTCTGTAAAATTTTAGGAGTTTTCAAACATCCTAACCACTCCGGAACCCAGCGGGAAACTTTTTATTTTGCAACTTCCTGTCAAAATGGCCGACTTCCTGTTGGGCGGAGTCAAATAAAACCTAGTGATTCTTGTTGTTTATGAGGAGGTCAATGAGTGTACCAAAGTTGGTGCACATTGGACAAACTTCATCCCGGCCAATGCCGACGTTTGGGGGCGCTATGGAGCTCCTGAACCACGCCCATGTCAATGCTCTATGGAACTTTTACATTTTCACCAAGTTGGGGGCCTGTGCCAAAATGCGTGAGTTTTCCCATATCAGAAATGCCTCAAAAATGAGCGAAAGGGTCAAGAAGCGTAATAATAATAATAATAACGAGTTGTCCCCCTGTCACAGGGGGACGTAGGGCCCTCGCATAACAGCGCAAATCGTACTGGGCCAAACTCAGAAACCGGTGAAAGTAATTTTTACGGTCTTATTAACTGTGCCACTTTTCAAGAGTTTTCTATCCTATTAAACATGTGAAAAACCCATTTAAAGTACAGGTGGCGCTATAGCGTTGTTAAAACATATGTATTTGAAATTCTAATCCTAGATCAAACAACAGCCTCAGATAAGCAGGCCGGTCAAATTTTGTGAGTTTTTCTCCGTTATAACCTCCTCAAAACACCTAGCAATACCTAGGTGTCAACCTCCTGTTTTGAATTGTCATCTCAAAAATTCGACCGTCCGCCATTTCCTCCTCGTTTGAGATATCGACTATCCCTTTACAATTTATCATCAGATATGTTCAATGTTTATTTTTACCAAATACCAAGAGAATTCAACAAATTTTCTAGGAGAAATTTGACAACATACGCAAAAAATGTGTGTAAAAGGCAGATATTTCAAAATGGCCGACTTCCTGTTGGGCGGAGTCAGTCCTACCAATTCTGAAAACGTGTCTAATGATGTCTCTTGTGTTTTTGCCAAGTTTCAGGAATTTTCAATCATCTGTGTACTGACCGTGTCATGGTTTCACTTTGGTTTAGTGTTGCGTCTATAGTAAATCAATTGCCCGCCATTACATCACCGTTTTAGCGATCAACTAATCGTTTGGCAGTTATCATCAAATATGCCTGCTGTTCATTAACAGTGAAATAAGAGGTAATCTGACAAAGACTTTAGGAGCAGTTTAAATGAGTTTGTGAAAAATGTGTAAAAATATTACAAATTCCAATATGGCCGACTTCCTGTTGGGCGGAGCTAATACAAGCCAATTGCAAATATGTGCAGGGTTATAGTATCTACATTCATACCAAAATTTGAGAAGATTAGACAAATTTTGACACATCCACAGCTAATTTATTAACTGTACAAATTAGGGGGCGCTGTAGAGTCAGCTAGCTACACATGAAAAAATTATCACAATATTTGTAAAGTGTTTTTAGGTCTTATGGAATCTGACAATTTTCAAGAGGTTTTGAGCATTTCCGTAATGTCAAATATGCATTGAAACCTAAGTGGCGCTATAGAGCCAATGAAATACGTATGTATGAAATTTCAATTTTTGATCCAAGTACCACTTAAATCAAGCAGGCCTGTAAAGTTTCGAGAGTTTTCAACCTTTTTAACCTCCTCAAACACCTACCAACACCAAAATGTATTCACTTCCTATTTTAATGGAGCATCTCAAGCAATTCAACTGTCCGCCATTTCGTCCTCGTTTAAGATATCGACTATTCCTTCGCAATTTATCATCAGGTCTGTTAGTAGTTTATTGCTGACAAATATCAAGAGTATTCAACAAATTCCGTAGGAGGAGTTTGACAAAGTATGCAAAAAATGTGTGTAAAATGCACGTTTTTCAAAATGGCCGACTTCCTGCTGGGCGGAGTCAATCATATCCACACTGAAAACGTGTCTAATGATGTCTTTTATGTTTTTGCCAAGTTTCATGAATTTCCAAGCAGCTGTGTTCTGATCATGCTAATGTTTCTGTTTGGTTTAGTGTTGTGTCTCCATTAAATCAATTGCCCGCCATTACGTCATCGTTTCAGCTATCGACTATTCCTTCGCAATTTAGCACCATGTATGTCTGGGGACTATCCACTGACAATTTAGAGGTAATCTGACAAAGACTCTAGGAGGAGTTCGAATGAGTTTGTGAAAAATATGTCAAAATTCCACAAATTCCAAAATGGCCGACTTCCTGTTGGGCGGAGCTAATGCATTCCGATTGCTAATATGTGCAGAATCATATTGTCTATGTTTCTTTCAAAAATCGAGAATATCTGAGAATTTTTGAGAAGGCCACGGCTAATTTATTAGCCGAACCAAATAGGGGGCGCTGTAGAGTCATCTAGCTACACACGACAAAAATGACAATATATATCTAAGTCACTTCGAGGCCTTATTGAATCTGCCAATTATCAAGAGGCTGAGCGCTTTCCAAAAATGTCATATGAAATAGGTGGCGCTAGAGAGCTGATGAAACACGAATATACAAAATTTTAATTTATGGTGAAAGTTTGGCCTAAGCCAAATAGCTCTGTAAAATTTTAGGAGTTTTCAAATATCCTAACCACTCCGAAACCCAGCGGGAAACTTTTTATTTTGCAACTTCCTGTCAAAATGGCCGACTTCCTGTTGGTCGGAGTCAAATAAAACCTAGTGATTCTTGTTGTTTATGAAGAGGTCAATGAGTGTACCAAAGTTGGTGCACATTGGACAAACTTCATCCCGGCCAATGCCGACGTTTGGAGGCGCTATGGAGCTCCTGAACCACGCCCATGTCAATGCTCTATGGAACTTTTACATTTTCACCAAGTTTGAGGCCTGTGCCAAAATGCGTGAGTTTTCCCATATCAGAAATGCCTCAAAAATGAGTGAAAGGGTCAAGAAGCGTAATAATAATAATAATAATAAACGGACCAAAAACAATAGGGCTTTGCACCTCCGGTGCAGGCTTCGCCTGCGCCTTCGGTGCTCGGGCCCTAATAAACGGACCAAAAACAATAGGGCTTTGCACCTCCGGTGCAGGCTTCGCCTGCGCCTTCGGTGCTCGGGCCCTAATAATAACGAGTTGTCCCCCTGTCACAGGGGGACGTAGGGCCCTCGCACAACAGCGCAAATCGTACCGGGCCAAACCGAGAAACCGGTAAAAGTAATTTTGAGGTCTTATTGAGTGTGCCAATTTTCAAGAGTTTTCTATCCTGTTAAACATGTGAAATATCCATTTAAAATACAGGTGGCGCTATGGCGCTGTTAAAATACATGTACTTGAAATTCTAATTCTACATCAAACAACAGCCTTAGATAAGCAGGCCGGTCAAATTTTGTGAGTTTTTCTCCGTTATAACCTCCTCAAAACACCTAGCATTACCTAGGTTTTCACCTCCTGTTTTGATGTGGCATCTCACAAATTCAACCATCTGCCATTTCGTCCTCGTTTGAGATATCAACTATTCCTTCACAATTTATCATCAGATATGTTCAATGTTTATTTTTACCAAATACCAAGAGAATTCAACAAATTTGCTAGGAGTAGTTTGACAATGTACACAAAAAATGTGTGTAAAATGCAGATATTTCAAAATGGCCGACTTCCTTTTGGGCGGAGTCAGTCCTACCAATGCTGAAAACGTGTCTAATGATGTCTTTTGTGTTTTTGCCAAGTTTCATGAATTTTCAATAATCTGTTTTCTGACCGTGTCATGGTTTCACTTTGGTTTAGTGTTGCGTCTCTAGTGAATCAATTGCTCGCCATTGGGTCAACGTTTTACCGATCAACTAATCCTTTGGCAGTTATAATCAAATATGTCTGTTGTTCATTTACAGTGAAATAAGAGGTAATCTGACAAAAACTTTAGGAGCAGTTTAAATGAGTTTGTGAAAAATGTGTAAAAATATTACAAATTCCAATATGGCCGACTTCCTGTTGGGCGGAGCTAATACAAGCCAATTGCAAATATGTGCAGGGTCATACTATCTATGATCCTACCAAAATTTGAGAAGATTAGACAAATTTTGACACATCCACAGCTAATTTATTAAACGAACGAATTAGGGGGCGCTGTAGAGTCCGCTAGCTATACATGAAAAAATTGTCAAAATATTTGTAAAGTGTTTTTAGTTCTTATGCAATCTGTCAATTTTCAAGAGGTTTTGAGCATTTCCGTAATGTCAAATATGCATTGAAACCTAGGTGGCGCTATAGAGCCAATGAAACACCTATATATGAAATTTCAATTTTTAATCAAATGACCACTTAAATCAAGCAGGCCTGTAAAGTTTCTTGAGTTTTCAACCTGTTTTACCTCCTCAAACACCTACCAACACCAGAATGTATTCACTTCCTGTTTTAATGGGGTATCTCAAGCAATTCAACTGTCTGCCATTTCGTCCTCGTTTAAGATATTGACTATTCCTTCGCAATTTATCATCAGCTATGTTAGTAGTTTATTGCTGACAAATATCAAGAGTATTCAACAAATTCCCTAGGAGGAGTTCGACAAAGTATGCAAAAAATGTGTGTAAAACACACTTTTTTCAAAATGGCCGACTTCCTGTTGGGCGGAGTCAGTCTTACCAATACTAAAAACGTGTCTTATGATGTCTCTTGTGTTTTTGCCAAGTTTCATGAATTTTCAATCATCTGTGTTATGACCGTGTCATGGTTTCACTTTTGTTTAGTGTTGCTTCTCCATTAAATTAATTGCCTGCCATTACGTCATCGTTTCAGCTATTGACTATTCCTTCGCAATTTATCACCACGTATGTCTGGAGCCTACCCACGCCCAATTTAGAGATAATCTGACAAAGACTCTAGGAGGAGTTTGAATGAGTTCGTGAAAAATGTGTAAAAATTCCACAAATTTCAAAATGGCCGACTTCCTGTTGGGCGGAGCTAATACCAGCCAATGGGTAATATGTGCGGGATGATACTCTCTATGTTGTTGCCAAAAATCTAGAATATTGGAGAAATTTTGAGACAGCTACAGCTAATTTAATGGCCTAAATAAAATAGGGGGCGCTGTAGAGTCATCTAGCTACACATGAGAAAAACGACAAAATATTTCTAAATCATTTCAAAGACTTATTGAATCTGCCAATTATCAAGAGGCTGAGAGCTTTTTATAAATGTGATATAAAATAGGTGGCGCTAGAGAGCTGATGAAACACGAATTTACGAAATTCCAACTGAAGGTCAAAGTTTGGCCTAATCTAAATAGCTCTGTAAAATTTTAGGAGTTTTCAAACATCTTAACCCCTCCGAAACCCAGCGGGAAACGTTTTATTTCGCAACTTCCTGTCAAAATGTCCGACTTCCTGTTGGGCGGAGTCAAATAAATCAAATTGATCCTTGTTCTTTATGAGGAGGTCAATGAGCGTACCAAAGTTGGTGTACATTGGACAAACTTCATCCCAGCCACTGCCTACGTTTGGGGGCGCTATAGAGCTCCTGAACCACGCCTAAGTCCAGCCTCTATGGAACTTTAAAATTTTCGCCGAGCTTGAGGCCTGTGCCAAAATGCGTGAGTTTTCGAGTATCGGAAATGCCTCAAAAATGGACGCAAAGAGGCAGAATAATAATAATAATAATAATAATAACGAGTTGTCCCCCTGTCACAGGGGGACGTAGGGCCCTCGCACAACAGCGCAAATCGTACCGGGCCAAACCGAGAAACCGGTAAAAGTAATTTTGAGGTCTTATTGAGTGTGCCAATTTTCAAGAGTTTTCTATCCTGTTAAACATGTGAAATATCCATTTAAAATACAGGTGGCGCTATGGCGCTGTTAAAATACATGTATTTGAAATTCTAATTCTACATCAAACAACAGCCTTAGATAAGCAGGCTGGTCAAATTTTGTGAGTTTTTCTCCGTTATAACCTCCTCAAAACACCAGGCATTACCTAGGTTTTCACCTCCTGTTTTGATGTGGGATCTCAAAAATTCAACCATCTGCCATTTCGTCCTCGTTTGAGATATCGACTACTCCTTCACAATTTATCATCAGATATGTTCAGTGTTTATTTTTACCAAATACCAAGAGAATTCATCAAATTTGCTAGGAGTAGTTTGACAATGTACACAAAAAATGTGTGTAAAATGCAGATATTTCAAAATGGCCGACTTCCTGTTGGGCGGAGTCAGTCCTACCAATGCTGAAAATGTGTGTAATGATGTCTTTTGTGTTTTTGCCAAGTTTCATGAATTTTCAATAATCTGTTTTCTGACCATGTCATGGTTTCACTTTGGTTTAGTGTTGCGTCTCTAGTGACTCAATTGCTCGCCATTGGGTCACCGTTTTACCGATCAACTAATCCTTTGGCAATTATCATCAAATATGTCTGTTGTTCAATTACAGCGAAATAAGAGGTAATCTGACAAAGACTTTAGGAGCAGTTTAAATTAGTTTGTGAAAAATGTGTAAAAATATTACAAATTCCAATATGGCCGACTTCCTGTTGGGCGGAGCTAATACAAGCCAATTGCAAATATGTGCAGGGTCATACTATCTACGATCCTACCAAAATTTCAGAAGATTAGACCAATTTTGACACATCCACAGCTAATTTATTAAACAAACGAATTAGGGGGCGCTGTAGAGTCTGCTAGCTATACATGAAAAAATTGTCAAAATATTTGTAAAGTGTTTTTGGGTCTTATGCAATCTGTCAATTTTCAAGAGGTTTTGAGCATTCCCGTAATGTCAAATATGCATTGAAACCTAGGTGGCGCTATAGAGCCAATGAAATACCTATACAAGAAATTTTAATTTCAGATGAAAGTACTGCTTAATTCAAGCAGGCCTGTAAATTTTCGAGAGTTTTCAACCTTTTTAACCTCCTCAAACACCTACTAACACCAGAATGTATTCACTTCCTGTTTTAATGGGGCATCTCAAGCAGTTCAACTGTCCGCCATTTCGTCCTCGTTTAAGATATCGACTATTCCTTCGCAATTTATCATCACGGATGGTAGTAGTTTTTTGCTGACAAATATCAAGAGTATTCAACAAATTCCCTAGGAGGAGTTCGACAAAGTATGCAAAAAATGTGTGTAAAATGCACATATTTCAAAATGGCCGACTTCCTGTTGGGCGGAGTCAATCATTCCAATACTAAAAACGTGTCTTATGATGTCTCTTGTGTTTTTACCAAGTTTCATGATTTTTCAATCATCTGTTTTATGACCGTGTCATGGTTTCACTTTGGTCTAGTGTTGCGTCTCCATTAAATTAATTGTCCGCCATTACGTCATCGTTTCACGTATCGACTATTCCTTCGCAATTTATCACCACGTATGTCTGGAGCCTATCCACACCAAATTTAGAGGTAATATGACAAAGACTCTAGGAGGAGTTTGAATGAGTTCGTGAAAAATGTGTAAAAATTCCACAAATTTCAAAATGGCCGACTTCCTGTTGGGCAGAGCTAATACAAGCCAATGGGTAATATGTGCGGGATGATAGTTTCTATGTTGTTGCCAAAAATCGAGAATATTGGAGAAATTTTGAGACAGCTACAGCTAATTTAATGGCCTAAACAAAATAGGGGGCGCTGTAGAGTCCTCTAGCTACACATGAGAAAAACGACAAAATATTCCTAAATCATTTCAAAGACTTATTGAATCTGCCAATTATCAAGAGGCTGAGAGCTTTTCATAAATATGATATAAAATAGGTGGCGCTAGAGAGCTGATGAAAGACGAATTTACGAAATTCCAACTTACGGTCAAAGTATGGCCTAAGCCAAATAGCTCTGTAAAATTTTAGGAGTTTTCAAACATCCTAACCCCTCCAAAACCCAGCGGGAAACTTTTTATTTTGCAAATTCCTGTCAAAATGGCCGACTTCCTGTTGGGCGGAGTCAAATAAAACCTAGTGATTCTTGTTGTTTATGAGGAGGTCAATGAGCGTACCAAAGTTGGTGCACGTTGGACAAACTTCATCCCGGCCACTGCCGACGTTTGGGGGCGCTATAGAGCTCCTGAACAACGCCAAAGTCCAGCCTCTATGGAATTTTAAAATTTTCGCCGAGCTTGAGGCCTGTGCCAAAATGTGTGAGTTTTCGAGTATCGGAAATGCCTCAAAAATGGACGCAAAGAGGCAGAATAATAATAATAATAACGAGTTGTCCCCCTGTCACAGGGGGACGTAGGGCCCTCGCACAACAGCGCAAATCGTACCGGGCCAAACCGAGAAACCGGTAAAAGTAATTTTGAGGTCTTATTGAGTGTGCCAATTTTCAAGAGTTTTCTATCCTGTTAAACACGTGAAATATCCATTTAAAATACAGGTGGCGCTATGGCGCTGTTAAAAAACATGTATTTGAAATTTTAATTCTACATCAAACAACAGCCTTAGATAAGCAGGCCGGTCAAATTTTGTGAGTTTTTCTCCGTTATAACCTCCTCAAAACACCTGGCATTACCTAGGTTTTCACCTCCTGTTTTGATGTGGGATCTCAAAAATTCAACCATCTGCCATTTCGTCCTCGTTTGAGATATCGACTATTCCTTCACAATTTATCATCAGATATGTTCAATGTTTATTTTTACCAAATACCAAGAGAATTCATCAAATTTGCTAGGAGTAGTTTGACAATGTACACAAAAAATGTGTGTAAAATGCAGATATTTCAAAATGGCCGACTTCCTGTTGGGCGGAGTCAGTCCTACCAATGCTGAAAATGTGTGTAATGATGTCTTTTGTGTTTTTGCCAAGTTTCATGAATTTTCAAAAATCTATTTTCTGACCGTGTCATGGTTTCACTTTGGTTTAGTGTTGCGTCTCTAGTGAATCAATTGCTCGCCATTGGGTCACCGTTTTACCGATCAACTAATCCTTTGGCAGTTATCATCAAATATGTCTGTTGTTCATTTACAGCGAAATAAGAGGTAATCTGACAAAGACTTTAGGAGCAGTTTAAATGAGTTTGTGAAAAATGTGTAAAAATATTACAAATTCCAATATGGCCGACTTCCTGTTGGGCGGAGCTAATACAAGCCAATTGCAAATATGTGCAGGGTCATACTATCTACACTCCTACCAAAATTTGAGAAGATTAGACAAATTTTGACACATCCACAGCTAATTTATTAAATGAACAAATTAGGGGGCGCTGTAGAGTCCGCTAGCTATACATGAAAAAAATGTCAAAATATTTGTAAAGTGTTTTTAGGTCTTATGCAATCTGTCAATTTTCAAGAGGTTTTGAGCATTCCCGTAATGTCAAATATGCATTGAAACCTAGGTGGCGCTATAGAGCCAATGAAATACGTATATATGAAATTTTAATTTCAGATCAAACTACTGCTTAAATCAAGCAGGCCTGTAAATTTTCGAGAGTTTTCAACCTTTTTAACCTCCTCAAACACCTACTAACACCAGAATGTATTTACTTCCTGTTTTAACGGGGTATCTCAAGCAATTCAACTGTCCGCCATTTCGTCCTCGTTTAAGATATCGACTATTCCTTCGCAATTTACAATCAAGTATGTTAGCAGTTTATTACAGACAAATATCAAGAGTATTCAACAAATTCCCTAGGAGGAGTTCGACAAAGTATGCAAAAAATGTGTGTAAAACACACTTTTTTCAAAATGGCCGACTTCCTGTTGGGCGGAGTCAGTCTTACCAATACTAAAAACGTGTCTTATGATGTCTCTTGTGTTTTTGCCAAGTTTCATGAATTTTCAATCATCTGTGTTATGACCGTGTCATGGTTTCACTTTTGTTTAGTGTTGCTTCTCCATTAAATTAATTGCCTGCCATTACGTCATCGTTTCAGCTATCGACTATTCCTTCGCAATTTATCACCACGTATGTCTGGAGCCTACCCACGCCCAATTTAGAGATAATCTGACAAAGACTCTAGGAGGAGTTTGAATGAGTTCGTGAAAAATGTGTAAAAATTCCACAAATTTCAAAATGGCCGACTTACTGTTGGGCGGAGCTAATACCAGCCAATGGGTAATATGTGCGGGATGATACTCTCTATGTTGTTGCCAAAAATCGAGAATATTGGAGAAATTTTGAGACAGCTACAGCTAATTTAATGGGCTAAATAAAATAGGGGGCGCTGTAGAGTCATCTAGCTACACATGAGAAAAACGACAAAATATTTCTAAATCATTTCAAAGACTTATTGAATCTGCCAATTATCAAGAGGCTGAGAGCTTTTTATAAATGTGATATAAAATAGGTGGCGCTAGAGAGCTGATGAAACACGAATTTACGAAATTCCAACTGAAGGTCAAAGTTTGGCCTAAGCTAAATAGCTCTGTAAAATTTTAGGAGTTTTCAAGCATCTTAACCCCTCCGAAACCCAGCGGGAAACTTTTTATTTTGCAACTTCCTGTCAAAATGGCCGACTTCCTGCTGGGCGGAGTCAAATAAAACCTAGTGATTCTTGTTGTTTATGAGGAGGTCAATGAGCGTACCAAAGTTGGTGCACGTTGGACAAACTTCATCCCGGCCACTGCCGACGTTTGGGGGCGCTATAGAGCTCCTGAACAACGCCAAAGTCCAGACTCTATGGAACTTTAAAATTTTCGCCGAGCTTGAGGTCTGTGCCAAAATGCGTGAGTTTTCGAGTATCGGAAATGCCTCAAAAATGGACGCAAAGAGGCAGAATAATAATAATAATAATAAACGGACCAAAAACAATAGGGCTTTGCACCTCCGGTGCAGGCTTCGCCTGCGCCTTCGGTGCTCGGGCCCTAATAAACGGACCAAAAACAATAGGGCTTTGCACCTCCGGTGCAGGCTTCGCCTGCGCCTTCGGTGCTCGGGCCCTAATAACGAGTTGTCCCCCTGTCACAGGGGGACGTAGGGCCCTCGCACAACAGCGTAAATCGTACCGGGCCAAACCGAGAAACCGGTAAAAGTAATTTTGAGGTCTTAATTGAGTGTGCCAATTTTCAAGAGTTTTCTATCCAAATAAACATGTGAAATATCCAATTAAAATACAGGTGGCGCTATACCGCTGTTAAAACACATGTATTTAAAATTCTAATTCTAGATCAAACAACAGCCTCAGATAAGCAGGCCAGTCAAATTTTGTGAGCTTTTATCTCTTATAACTTCCTCAAAACACCTAGCATTACCTAGGTGTCAACCTCCTGTTTTGATGTGGGATTTCAAAAATTCAACCATCTGCCATTTCCTCCTCGTTTGAGATATCGACTATTCCTTCACAATTTATCATCAGATATGTTCAATGTTTATTTTTACCAAATACCAAGAGAATTCATCAAATTTGCTAGGAGTAGTTTGACAATGTACACAAAAAATGTGTGTAAAATGCAGATATTTCAAAATGGCCGACTTCCTGTTGGGCGGAGTCAGTCCTACCAATGCTGAAAATGTGTGTAATGATGTCTTTTGTGTTTTTGCCAAGTTTCATGAATTTTCAATAATCTGTTTTCTGACCATGTCATGGTTTCACTTTGGTTTAGTGTTGCGTCTCTAGTGACTCAATTGCTCGCCATTGGGTCACCGTTTTACCGATCAACTAATCCTTTGGCAATTATCATCAAATATGTCTGTTGTTCATTTACAGCGAAATAAGAGGTAATCTGACAAAGACTTTAGGAGCAGTTTAAATGAGTTTGTGAAAAATGTGCAAAAATATTACAAATTCCAATATGGCCGACTTCCTGTTGGGCGGAGCTAGTACAAGCCAATTGCAAATATGTGCAGGGTCATACTATCTACGATCCTACCAAAATTTGAGAAGATTAGACAAATTTTGACACATCCACAGCTAATTTATTAAATGAACAAATTAGGGGGCGCTGTAGAGTCCGCTAGCTATACATGAAAAAATTGTCAAAATATTTGTAAAGTGTTATGAGGTCTTATGCAATCTGTCAATTTTCAAGAGGTTTTGAGCATTCCCGTAATGTCAAATATGCATTGAAACCTAGGTGGCGCTATAGAGCCAATGAAATACGTATATATGAAATTTTAATTTCAGATCAAACTACTGCTTAAATCAAGCAGGCCTGTAAATTTTCAAGAGTTTTCAACCTTTTTAACCTCCTCAAACACCTACTAACACCAGAATGTATTCACTTCCTGTTTTAACGGGGCATCTCAAGCAATTCAACTGTCCGCTATTTCGTCCTCGTTTAAGATATCGACTATTCCTTCGCAATTTACAATCAAGTATGTTAGTAGTTTATTACAGACAAATATCAAGAGTATTCAACAAATTCCCTAGGAGGAGTTCGACAAAGTATGCAAAAAATGTGTGTAAAATGCACTTTTTTCAAAATGGCCGACTTCCTGTTGGGCGGAGTCAGTCTTACCAATGATAAAAACGTGTCTTATGATGTCTCTTGTGTTTTTGCCAAGTTTCATGAATTTTCAATCATCTGTGTTATGACCGTGTCATGGTTTCACTTTTGTTTAGTGTTGCTTCTCCATTAAATTAATTGCCTGCCATTACGTCATCGTTTCAGCTATCGACTATTCCTTCGCAATTTATCACCACGTATGTCTGGAGCCTACCCACGCCCAATTTAGAGATAATCTGACAAAGACTCTAGGAGGAGTTTGAATGAGTTCGTGAAAAATGTGTAAAAATTCCACAAATTTCAAAATGGCCGACTTCCTGTTGGGCGGAGCTAATACCAGCCAATGGGTAATATGTGCGGGATGATACTCTCTATGTTGTTGCCAAAAATCTAGAATATTGGAGAAATTTTGAGACAGCTACAGCTAATTTAATGGCCTAAATAAAATAGGGGGCGCTGTAGAGTCCTCTAGCTACACATGAGAAAAACGACAAAATATTTCTAAATCATTTCAAAGACTTATTGAATCTGCCAATTATCAAGAGGCTGAGAGCTTTTTATAAATGTGATATAAAATAGGTGGCGCTAGAGAGCTGATGAAACACGAATTTACGAAATTCCAACTGAAGGTCAAAGTTTGGCCTAAGCTAAATAGCTCTGTAAAATTTTAGGAGTTTTCAAACATCTTAACCCCTCCGAAACCCAGCGGGAAACTTTTTATTTTGCAACTTCCTGTCAAAATGGCCGACTTCCTGTTGGGCAGAGTCAAATAAATCAAATTGATCCTTGTTCTTTATGAGGAGGTCAATGAGCGTACCAAAGTTGGTGTACATTGGGCAAACTTCATCCCAGACACTGCTTACGTTTGGGGGCGCTATAGAGCTCCTGAACCACGCCTAAGTCCAGCCTCTATGGAACTTTAAAATTTTCACCGAGCTTGAGGCCTGTGCCAAAATGCGTGAGTTTTCGAGTATCGGAAATGCCTCAAAAATGGACGCAAAGAGGCAGAATAATAATAATAATAATAATAATAACGAGTTGTCCCCCTGTCACAGGGGGACGTAGGGCCCTCGCACAACAGCACAAATCGTACCGGGCCAAACCGAGAAACCGGTAGAAGTAATTTTAAGGTCTTATTGAGTGTGCCAATTTTCAAGAGTTTTCTATCCTGTTAAACATGTGAAATATCCATTTAAAATACAGGTGGCGCTATGGCGCTGTTAAAATACATGTATTTGAAATTCTAATTCTACATCAAACAACAGCCTTAGATAAGCAGGCCGGTCAAATTTTGTGAGTTTTTCTCCGTTATAACCTCCTCAAAACACCTGGCATTACCTAGGTTTTCACCTCCTGTTTTGATGTGGGATCTCAAAAATTCAACCATCTGCCATTTCGTCCTCGTTTGAGATATCGACTATTCCTTCACAATTTATCATCAGATATGTTCAATGTTTATTTTTACCAAATACCAAGAGAATTCATCAAATTTGCTAGGAGTAGTTTGACAATGTACACAAAAAATGTGTGTAAAATGCAGATATTTCAAAATGGCCGACTTCCTGTTGGGCGGAGTCAGTCCTACCAATGCTGAAAATGTGTGTAATGATGTCTTTTGTGTTTTTGCCAAGTTTCATGAATTTTCAATAATCTGTTTTCTGACCATGTCATGGTTTCACTTTGGTTTAGTGTTGCGTCTCTAGTGACTCAATTGTTCGCCATTGGGTCACCGTTTTACCGATCAACTAATCCTTTGGCAATTATCATCAAATATGTCTGTTGTTCATTTCCAGCGAAATAAGAGGTAATCTGACAAAGACTTTAGGAGCAGTTTAAATTAGTTTGTGAAAAATTTGTAAAAATATTACAAATTCCAATATGTCCGACTTCCTGTTGGGCGGAGCTAATACAAGCCAATTGCAAATATGTGCAGGGTCATACTATCTACGATCTTACCAAAATTTGAGAAGATTAGACAAATTTTGACACATCCACAGCTAATTTATTAAACAAATGAATTAGGGGGCGCTGTAGAGTCTGCTAGCTATACATGAAAAAATTGTCAAAATATTTGTAAAGTGTTTTTAGGTCTTATGCAATCTGTCAATTTTCAAGAGGTTTTGAGCATTCCCGTAATGTCAAATATGCATTGAAACCTAGGTGGCGCTATAGAGCCAATGAAATACGTATACAAGAAATTTTAATTTCAGATGAAAGTACTGCTTAATTCAAGCAGGCCTGTAAATTTTCGAGAGTTTTCAACCTTTTTAACCTCCTCAAACACCTACTAACACCAGAATGTATTTACTTCCTGTTTTAATGGGGCATCTCAAGCAGTTCAACTGTCCGCCATTTCGTCTTCGTTTAAGATATCGACTATTCCTTCGCAATTTATCATCACGGATGGTAGTAGTTTTTTGCTGACAAATATCAAGAGTATTCAACAAATTCCCTAGGAGGAGTTCGACAAAGTATGCAAAAAATGTGTGTAAAATGCACATATTTCAAAATGGCCGACTTCCTGTTGGGCGGAGTCAATCATTCCAATACTAAAAACGTGTCTTATGATGTCTCTTGTGTTTTTACCAAGTTTCATGATTTTTCAATCATCTGTTTTATGACCGTGTCATGGTTTCACTTTGGTCTAGTGTTGCGTCTCCATTAAATTAATTGTCCGCCATTACGTCATCGTTTCAGCTATCGACTATTCCTTCGCAATTTATCACCATGTATGTCTGGAGCCTATCCACGCCCAATTTAGAGATAATCTGACAAAGACTCTAGGAGGAGTTCGAATGAGTTCGTCAAAAATGTGTAAAAATTCCACAAATTTCAAAATGGCCGACTTCCTGTTGGGCGGAGCTAATACCAGCCAATGGGTAATATGTGCGGGATGATACTTTCTATGTTGTTGCCAAAAATTGAGAATATTGGAGAAATTTTGAGACAGCTACAGCTAATTTAATGGCCTAAACAAAATAGGGGGCGCTGTAGAGTCCTCTAGCTACACATGAGAAAAACGACAAAATATTCCTAAATCATTTCAAAGACTTATTGAATCTGCCAATCATCAAGAGGCTGAGAGCTTTTCATAAATATGATATAAAATAGGTGGCGCTAGAGAGCTGATGAAAGACGAATTTATGAAATTCCAACTTACGGTCAAAGTATGGCCAAGGCCAAATAGCTCTGTAAAATTTTAGGAGTTTTCAAACATCCTAACCCCTCCGAAACCCAGCGGGAAACTTTTTATTTTGCAACTTCCTGTCAAAATGGCCGACTTCCTGTTGGGCGGAGTCAAATAAAACCTAGTGATTCTTGTTGTTTATGAGGAGGTCAATGAGCGTACCAAAGTTGGTGCACGTTGGACAAACTTCATCCCGGCCACTGCCGACGTTTGGGGGCGCTATAGAGCTCCTGAACAACGCCAAAGTCCAGCCTCTATGGAACTTTAAAATTTTCGCCGAGCTTGAGGTCTGTGCCAAAATGCGTGAGTTTTCGAGTATCGGAAATGCCTCAAAAATGGACGCAAAGAGGCAGAATAATAATAATAATAATAAACGGACCAAAAACAATAGGGCTTTGCACCTCCGGTGCAGGCTTCGCCTGCGCCTTCGGTGCTCGGGCCCTAATAACGAGTTGTCCCCCTGTCACAGGGGGACGTAGGGCCCTCGCACAACAGCGCAAATCGTACCGGGCCAAACCGAGAAACCGGTAAAAGTAATTTTGAGGTCTTATTGAGTGTGCCAATTTTCAAGAGTTTTCTATCCTGTTAAACACGTGAAATATCCATTAAAATACAGGTGGCGCTTTAGCGCTGTTAAAATACATATATTTGAAATTCTAATTCTACATCAAAGAACAGCCTTAGATAAGCAGGCCGGTCAAATTTTGTGAGTTTTTCTCCGTTATAACCTCCTCAAAACACCTGGCATTACCTAGGTTTTCACCTCCTGTTTTGATGTGGCATCTCAAAAATTCAACTATCTGCCATTTCGTCCTCGTTTGAGATATCGACTATTCCTTCACAATTTATAATCAAATATGTTCAATGTTTATTTTTACCAAATACCAAGAGAATTCATCAAATTTGCTAGGAGTAGTTTGACAATGTACACAAAAAATGTGTGTAAAATGCAGATATTTCAAAATGGCCGACTTCCTGTTGGGCGGAGTCAGTCCTACCAATGCTGAAAATGTTTGTAATGATGTCTTTTGTGTTTTTGCCAAGTTTCATGAATTTTCAATAATCTGTTTTCTGACCATGTCATGGTTTCACTTTGGTTTAGTGTTGCGTCTCTAGTGACTCAATTGCTCGCCATTGGGTCACCGTTTTACCGATCAACTAATCCTTTGGCAATTATCATCAAATATGTCTGTTGTTCATTTACAGCGAAATAAGAGGTAATCTGACAAAGACTTTAGGAGCAGTTTAAATTAGTTTGTGAAAAATTTGTAAAAATATTACAAATTCCAATATGGCCGACTTCCTGTTGGGCGGAGCTAATACAAGCTAATTGCAAATATGTGCAGGGTCATACTATCTACGATCCTACCAAAATTTGAGAAGATTAGACAAATTTTGACACATCCACAGCTAATTTATTTAATGAACAAATTAGGGGGCGCTGTAGAGTCCGCTAGCTATACATGAAAAAATTGTCAAAATAATTGTAAAGTGTTTTTAGGTCTTATGCAATCTGTCAATTTTCAAGAGGTTTTGAGCATTCCCGTAATGTCAAATATGCATTGAAACCTAGGTGGCGCTATAGAGCCAATGAAATACGTATATATGAAATTTTAATTTCAGATCAAACTACTGCTTAAATCAAGCAGGCCTGTAAATTTTCGAGAGTTTTCAACCTTTTTAACCTCCTCAAACACCTACTAACACCAGAATGTATTCACTTCCTGTTTTAACGGGGCATCTCAAGCAATTCCACTGTCCGCCATTTCGTCCTCATTTAAGATATCGACTATTCCTTCGCAATTTACAATCAAGTATGTTAGCAGTTTATTACAGACAAATATCAAGAGTATTCAACAAATTCCCTAGGAGGAGTTCGACAAAGTATGCAAAAAATGTGTGTAAAACACACTTTTTTCAAAATGGCCGACTTCCTGTTGGGCGGAGTCAGTCTTACCAATACTAAAAACGTGTCTTATGATGTCTCTTGTGTTTTTGCCAAGTTTCATGAATTTTCAATCATCTGTTTTATGACCGTGTCATGGTTTCACTTTTGTTTAGTGTTGCTTCTCCATTAAATGAATTGCCTGCCATTTCGTCATCGTTTAAGCTATCGACTATTCCTTCGCAATTTATCACCACGTATGTCTGGAGCCTACCCATGCCCAATTTAGAGATAATCTGACAAAGACTCTAGGAGGAGTTTGAATGAGTTCGTGAAAAATGTGTAAAAATTCCACAAATTTAAAAATGGCCGACTTCCTGTTGGGCAGAGCTAGTACAAGCCAATGGGTAATATGTGCGGGATGATAGTTTCTATGTTGTTGCCAAAAATCGAGAATATTGGAGAAATTTTGAGACAGCTACAGCTAATTTAATGGCCTAAACAAAATAGGGGGCGCTGTAGAGTCCTCTAGCTACACATGAGAAAAACGACAAAATATTCCTAAATCATTTCAAAGACTTATTGAATCTGCCAATTATCAAGAGGCTGAGAGCTTTTCATAAATATGATATAAAATAGGTGGCGCTAGAGAGCTGATGAAAGACGAATTTACGAAATTCCAACTTACGGTCAAAGTACGGCCTAAGCCAAATTGCTCTGTAAAATTTTAGGAGTTTTCAAACATCCTAACCCCTCCGAAACCCAGCGGGAAACTTTTTATTTTGCAACTTCCTGTCAAAATGGCCGACTTCCTGTTGGGCGGAGTCAAATAAAACCTAGTGATTCTTGTTGTTTATGAGGAGGTCAATGAGCGTACCAAAGTTGGTGCACGTTGGACCAACTTCATCCCGGCCACTGCCGACGTTTGGGGGCGCTATAGAGCTCCTGAACAATGCCAAAGTCCAGCCTCTATGGAACTTTAAAATTTTCGCCGAGCTTGAGGTCTGTGCCAAAATGCGTGAGTTTTCGAGTATCGGAAATGCCTCAAAAATGGACGCAAAGAGGCAGAATAATAATAATAATAACGAGTTGTCCCCCTGTCACAGGGGGACATAGGGCCCTCGCACAACAGCGCAAATCGTACCGGGCCAAACCGAGAAACCGGTAAAAGTAATTTTGAGGTCTTATTGAGTGTGCCAATTTTCAAGAGTTTTCTATCCTGTTAAACATGTGAAATATCCATTTAAAATACAGGTGGCGCTACGGCGCTGTTAAAATACATGTATTTGAAATTCTAATTCTACATCAAACAACAGCCTTAGATAAGCAGGCTGGTCAAATTTTGTGAGTTTTTCTCCGTTATAACCTCCTCAAAACACCTGGCATTACCTAGGTTTTCACCTCCTGTTTTGATGTGGGATCTCAAAAATTCAACCATCTGCCATTTCGTCCTCGTTTGAGATATCGACTATTCCTTCACAATTTATCATCAGATATGTTCAATGTTTATTTTTACCAAATACCAAGAGAATTCATCAAATTTGCTAGGAGTAGTTTGACAATGTACACAAAAAATGTGTGTAAAATGCAGATATTTCAAAATGGCCGACTTCCTGTTGGGCGGAGTCAGTCCTACCAATGCTGAAAATGTGTGTAATGATGTCTTTTGTGTTTTTGCCAAGTTTCATGAATTTTCAATAATCTGTTTTCTGACCGTGTCATGGTTTCACTTTGGTTTAGTGTTGCGTCTCTAGTGACTCAATTGCTCGCCATTGGGTCACCATTTTACCGATCAACTAATCCTTTGGCAATTATCATCAAATATGTCTGTTGTTCATTTACAGCGAAATAAGAGGTAATCTGACAAAGACTTTAGGAGCAGTTTAAATTAGTTTGTGAAAAATTTGTAAAAATATTACAAATTCCAATATGGCCGACTTCCTGTTGGGCGGAGCTAATACAAGCCAATTGCAAATATGTGCAGGGTCATACTATCTACGATCCTACCAAAAGTTGAGAAGATTAGACAAATTTTGACACATCCACAGCTAATTTATTAAACGAACCAATTAGGGGGCGCTGTAGAGTCCGCTAGCTATACATGAAAAAATTGTCAAAATATTTGTAAAGTGTTTTTAGGTCTTATGCAATCTGTCAATTTTCAAGAGGTTTTGAGCATTCCCGTAATGTCAAATATGCATTGAAACCTAGGTGGCGCTATAGAGCCAATGAAATACGTATATATGAAATTTTAATTTCAGATCAAAGTACTGCTTAAATCAAGCAGGCCTGTAAATTTTTGAGAGTTTTTTACCTTTTTAACCTCCTCAAACACCTACTAACACCAGAATGTATTCACTTCCTGTTTTAACGGGGCATCTCAAGCAATTCAACTGTCCGCCATTTCGTCCTCGTTTAAGATATCGACTATTCCTTCGCAATTTATCATCAGGTGTGTTAGTAGTTTATTACTGACAAATATCAAGAGTATTCAACAAATTCCCTAGGAGGAGTTCGACAAAGTATGCAAAAAATGTGTGTAAAATGCACATATTTCAAAATGGCCGACTTCCTGTTGGGCGGAGTCAATCATTCCAATACTAAAAACGTGTCTTATGATGTCTCTTGTGTTTTTACCAAGTTTCATGATTTTTCAATCATCTGTTTTATGACTGTGTCATGGTTTCACTTTGGTCTAGTGTTGCGTCTCCATTAAATTAATTGTCCGCCATTACGTCATCGTTTCAGCTATCGACTATTCCTTCGCAATTTATCACCAAGTATGTCTGGAGCCTATCCACACCAAATTTAGAGGTAATATGACAAAGACTCTAGGAGGAGTTTGAATGAGTTCGTGAAAAATGTGTAAAAATTCCACAAATTTCAAAATGGCCGACTTCCTGTTGGGCAGAGCTAGTACAAGCCAATGGGTAATATGTGCGGGATGATAGTTTCTATGTTGTTGCCAAAAATCGAGAATATTGGAGAAATTTTGAGACAACTACAGCTAATTTAATGGCCTAAAAAAATAGGGGGCGCTGTAGAGTCCTCTAGCTACACATGAGAAAAACGACAAAATATTCCTAAATCATTTCAAAGACTTATTGAATCTGCCAATTATCAAGAGGGTGAGAGCTTTTCATAAATATGATATAAAATAGGTGGCGCTAGAGAGCTGATGAAAGACGAATTTACGAAATTCCAACTTACGGTCAAAGTATGGCCTAAGCCAAATAGCTCTGTAAAATTTTAGGAGTTTTCAAACTTCCTAACCCCTCCGAAACCCAGCGGGAAACTTTTTATTTTGCATCTTCCTGTCAAAATGGCCGACTTCCTGTTGGGCGGAGTCAAATAAAACCTAGTGATTCTTGTTGTTTATGAGGAGGTCAATGAGCGTACCAAAGTTGGTGCACGTTGGACAAACTTCATCCCGGCCACTGCCGACGTTTGGGGGCGCTATAGAGCTCCTGAACAACGCCAAAGTCCAGCCTCTATGGAACTTTAAAATTTTCGCCGAGCTTGAGGTCTGTGCCAAAATGCGTGAGTTTTCGAGTATCGGAAATGCCTCAAAAATGGACGCAAAGAGGCAGAATAATAATAATAATAATAATAATAAACGGACCAAAAACAATAGGGCTTTGCACCTCCGGTGCAGGCTTCGCCTGCGCCTTCGGTGCTCGGGCCCTAATAATAATAACGAGTTGTCCCCCTGTCACAGGGGGACGTAGGGCCCTCGCACAACAGCGCAAATCGTACCGGGCCAAACCGAGAAACCGGTAAAAGTAATTTTGAGGTCTTATTGAGTGTGCCAATTTTCAAGAGTTTTCTATCCTGTTAAACACGTGAAATATCCATTTAAAATACAGGTGGCGCTATGGCGCTGTTAAAATACATGTATTTGAAATTCTAATTCTACATCAAACAACAGCCTTAGATAAGCAGGCTGGTCAAATTTTGTGAGTTTTTCTCCGTTATAACCTCCTCAAAACACCTGGCATTACCTAGGTTTTCACCTCCTGTTTTGATGTGGGATCTCAAAAATTCAACCATCTGCCATTTCGTCCTCGTTTGAGATATCGACTATTCCTTCACAATTTATCATCAGATATGTTCATTGTTTATTTTTACCAAATACCAAGAGAATTCATCAAATTTGCTAGGAGTAGTTTGACAATGTACACAAAAAATGTGTGTAAAATGCAGATATTTCAAAATGGCCGACTTCCTGTTGGGCGGAGTCAGTCCTACCAATGCTGAAAATGTGTGTAATGATGTCTTTTGTGTTTTTGCCAAGTTTCATGAATTTTCAATAATCTGTTTTCTGACCATGTCATGGTTTCACTTTGGTTTAGTGTTGCGTCTCTAGTGACTCAATTGCTCGCCATTGGGTCACCGTTTTACCGATCAACTAATCCTTTGGCAATTATCATCAAATATGTCTGTTGTTCATTTACAGCGAAATAAGAGGTAATCTGACAAAGACTTTAGGAACAGTTTAAATTAGTTTGTGAAAAATGTGTAAAAATATTACAAATTCCAATATGGCCGACTTCCTGTTGGGCGGAGCTAATACAAGCCAATTGCAAATATGTGCGGGGTCATACTATCTACGATCCTACCAAAATTTGAGAAGATTAGACAAATTTTGACACATCCACAGCTAATTTATTAAACAAACGAATTAGGGGGCGCTGTAGAGTCTGTTAGCTATACATGAAAAAATTGTCAAAATATTTGTAAAGTGTTTTTAGGTCTTATGCAATCTGTCAATTTTCAAGAGGTTTTGAGCATTCCCGTAATGTCAAATATGCATTGAAACCTAGGTGGCGCTATAGAGCCAATGAAATACGTATACAAGAAATTTTAATTTCAGATGAAAGTACTGCTTAATTCAAGCAGGCCTGTAAATTTTTGAGAGTTTTCAACCTTTTTAACCTCCTCAAACACCTACTAACACCAGAATGTATTCACTTCCTGTTTTAATGGGGCATCTCAAGCAGTTCAACTGTCCGCCATTTCGTCCTCGTTTAAGATATCGACTATTCCTTCGCAATTTATCATCACGGATGGTAGTAGTTTTTTGCTGACAAATATCAAGAGTATTCAACAAATTCCCTAGGAGGAGTTCGATAAAGTATGCAAAAAATGTGTGTAAAATGCACATATTTCAAAATGGCCGACTTCCTGTTGGGCGGAGTCAATCATTCCAATACTAAAAACGTGTCTTATGATGTCTCTTGTGTTTTTACCAAGATTCATGATTTTTCAATCATCTGTTTTATGACCGTGTCATGGTTTCACTTTGGTCTATTGTTGCGTTTCCATTAAATTAATTGTCCGCCATTACGTCATCGTTTCAGCTATCGACTATTCCTTCGCAATTTATCACCATGTATGTCTGGAGCCTATCCACACCAAATTTAGAGGTAATATGACAAAGACTCTAGGAGGAGTTTGAATGAGTTCGTGAAAAATGTGTAAAATTTCCACAAATTTAAAAATGGCCGACTTCCTGTTGGGCAGAGCTAGTACAAGCCAATGGGTAATATGTGCGGGATGATAGTTTCTATGTTGTTGCCAAAAATCGAGAATATTGGAGAAATTTTGAGACAGCTACAGCTAATTTAATGGCCTAAACAAAATAGGGGGCGCTGTAGAGTCCTCTAGCTACACATGAGAAAAACGACAAAATATTCCTAAATCATTTCAAAGACTTATTGAATTTGCCAATTATCAAGAGGCTGAGAGCTTTTCATAAATATGATATAAAATAGGTGGCGCTAGAGAGCTGATGAAAGACGAATTTACGAAATTCCAACTTACGGTCAAAGTATGGCCAAGGCCAAATAGCTCTGTAAAATTTTAGGAGTTTTCAAACATCCTAACCACTCCGAAACCCAGCGGGAAACTTTTTATTTTGCAACTTCCTGTCAAAATGGCCGACTTCCTGTTGGGCGGAGTCAAATAAAATCTAGTGATTCTTGTTGTTTATGAGGAGGTCAATGAGCGTACCAAAGTTGGTGCACGTTGGACAAACTTCATCCCGGCCACTGCCGACGTTTGGGGGCGCTATAGAGCTCCTGAACAACGCCAAAGTCCAGCCTCTATGGAACTTTAAAATTTTCGCCGAGCTTGAGGCCTGTGCCAAAATGCGTGAGTTTTCGAGTATTGGAAATGCCTCAAAAATGGACGCAAAGAGGCAGAATAATAATAATAATAATAATAAACGGACCAAAAACAATAGGGCTTTGCACCTCCGGTGCAGGCTTCGCCTGCGCCTTCGGTGCTCGGGCCCTAATAATAAACGGACCAAAAACAATAGGGCTTTGCACCTCCGGTGCAGGCTTCGCCTGCGCCTTCGGTGCTCGGGCCCTAATAAACGGACCAAAAACAATAGGGCTTTGCACCTCCGGTGCAGGCTTCGCCTGCGCCTTCGGTGCTCGGGCCCTAATAATAATAAACGGACCAAAAACAATAGGGCTTTGCACCTCCGGTGCAGGCTTCGCCTGCGCCTTCGGTGCTCGGGCCCTAATAAACGGACCAAAAACAATAGGGCTTTGCACCTCCGGTGCAGGCTTCGCCTGCGCCTTCGGTGCTCGGGCCCTAATAACGAGTTGTCCCCCTGTCACAGGGGGACGTAGGGCCCTCGCACAACAGCGCAAATCATACCGGGCCAAACCGAGAAACCGGTGAAAGTAATTTTGAGGTCTTATTAAGTGTGGTAATTTTCAAGAGTTTTCTATCCTGCCAAAAATGTGAAATACCTATTTAAAATACAGGTGGCGCTATAGCGCTGTTAAAACACATATATTTGAAATTCTAATTCTAGATCAAACAACAGCCTCAGATAAGCAGGCCGGTCAAAGTTTGTGAGCTTTTCTCTCTTATAACGTCCTCAAAACTCCTAGCATTACCTATGTGTCAACCTCCAGTTTTGATGTGGCATCTCAAACATTCAACCGTCCGCCATTCCCTCCTCGTTTAAGATATCGACTATTTCTTCACAATTTATCATCAGATATGTTCAATGTTTTTATTTACCAAATACCAAGAGAATTCAACAAAATTTCTAGGAGTAGTTTGACAGCATACGCAAAAAATGTATGCAAAATTCAGATATTTCAAAATGGCTGACTTCCTGTTGGGCGGAGTCAGTCCTACCAATACTGAAAACGTGTCTAATGATGTCTCTTGTGTTTTTGCCAAGTTTCATGAATTTTTAATAATCTGTGTTCTGACTGTGTCATGGTTTCACTTTGGTTTAGTGTTGCGTCTCTATTCATTCAATTGCTAACCATTACGTCACCATTTTAGCGATCAACTATTCCTTTGGCACTTTTCATCAACTGTGTCTGATGTTCATTCTCAGCTAATTTAGAGGTAATCTGACAAAGACTTTAGGAGCAGTTTAAATGAGTTTGTGAAAAAAAGTGTAAAAAAATTACAAAATCCAATATGGCCGACTTCCTGTTGGGCGGAGCTAATACAAACCAATTGCAAATATGTGCAGAGTCATAGTATCTACGCTCCTACCAAAATTTGAGAAGATTAGACAAATTGTGACACATCCACAGCTAATTTATTAAACGAATGAATTAGGGGGCGCTATAGAGTCCACTAGCTACACATGAAAAAATGATCACAATATTTGTGAAGTGTTTTTAGATCTTATGGAATCTGACAATTTTCAAGAGTTTTTGAGCATTTCCGTAATGTCAAATATGCATTGAAACCTAGGTGGCGCTATAGAGCCAATGAAATATGTATATATGAAATTTCAATTTTTAATCAAAGGACCGCTTAAATCAAGCAGGCCTGTAAAGTTTCGTGAGTGTTCAACCTGTTTAACCTCCTCAAACACCTACTAACACCAGAATGTATTTACTTCCTATTTTAATGGGGTATCTCAAGCAATTCAACTGTCCGCCATTTCGTCCTCGTTTAAGATATCGACTATTCCTTCGCAATTTATCGTCACGGATGGTAGTAGTTTATTGCTGACAAATATCAAGAGTATTCAACAAATTCCCTAGGAGGAGTTCGACAAAGTATGCAAAAAATGTGTGTAAAATGCACGTTTTTCAAAATGGCCGACTTCCTGTTGGGCGGAGTCAATCATATCAACACTGAAAACGTGTGTAATGATGTCTTTTATGTTTTTGCCAAGTTTCATGAATTTCCAAGCAGCTGTGTTCTGACCATGCTAATGTTTCTATTTGGTTTAGTGTTGTGTCTGTATTAAATCAACTGCCCGCCATTACGTCATCGTTTCAGCTATCGACTATTCCTTCGCAATTTAGCACCACGTATGTCTGGAGACTATCCACAGACCATTTAGTTGTAATCTGACAAAGACTCTAGGAGGAGTTCGAATGAGTTCGTGAAAAATGTGTAAAAATTTAACATTTTTCAAAATGGCCGACTTCCTGTTGGGCGGAGCTAATACATGCCAATGGGTATTATGTGTGGCATCGTAATATCTATGTTTCTACCAAAAATCTTGAACATTGGGGAAAATTTGAGACAGCTACCGCTAATTTATTAGCCTAAACCAAATAGGGGGCGCTGTAGAGTCATTTAGCTCCACATTAGAAAAACGATTACATTTCTCAAAATCATTTAAAGGCATTATTGGGTCTGCTTATTTAGAAGAGGCTAAGAGCTTTCTATAAATGTCATATAAAATAGGTGGCGCTAGAGAGCTGATAAATTATGAATATGAAAAATTCCAATTTTACATCAAAGTACAGCCTATGCCCAATATGCCTGTGAAATTTTATGAGTTTTCGAACATCGTAACCCACCCAAAACACCACGGGAAACTTTTTATTTTGCGACTTCCTGCCAAAATGGCCGACTTCCTGTTAGGCGGAGTCAAATAAATCCAAGTGATTCTTGATCGGTATAATGAGGTCAATGAGCGTACCAAAGTTGGTGCACATTGGACAAACTTTATCCCGGCCACTGGCAACGTTTGGGGGCGCTATAGAGCTCCTGATCAACTCCCAAGCCCAGGAACTGTGAAATTTCAAATTTTTCACCGGCTTTGATGTCTGTGCCAAAATTCAAGAGTTTTCGAGTATCAGAAAGGCCTCAAAAATGGCCGCGAAGTTTAAAAATAAAAATAATAATAATAAACGGACCAAAAACAATAGGGCTTTGCACCTCCGGTGCAGGCTTCGCCTGCGCCTTCGGTGCTCGGGCCCTAACGAGTTGTCCCCCTGTCACAGGGGGACGAAGGGCCCTCGCACAACAGCGCAAATCGTACCGGGCCAAACCGAGAAACCAGTAAAAGTAATTTTAAGGTCTTATTGAGTGTGCCAATTTTCAAGAGTTTTCTATCCTGTTAAACATGTGAAATATCCATTTAAAATACAGGTGGCGCTATAGCGCTGTTAAAATACATGTATTTGAAATTCTAATTCTACATCAAACAACAGCCTTAGATAAGCAGGCCAGTCAAATTTTGTGAGTTTTTCTTCGTTATAACCTCCTCAAAACACCTAGCATTACCTAGGTTTTCACCTCCTGTTTTGATGTGGCATCTCACAAATTCAACCACCTGCCATTTCGTCCTCGTTTGAGATATCGACTATTCCTTCACAATTTATCATCAGATATGTTCAATGTTTATTTTTACCAAATATCAAGAGAATTCAACAAAATTTGCTAGGAGTAGTTTGACAACATACGCAAAAAAATTTATGTAAAATGCAGATATTTCAAAATGACCGACTTCCTGTTGGGCGGAGTCAGTCCTACCAATACTGAAAATGTGTGTAATGATGTCTTTTGTGTTTTTGCCAAGTTTCATGAATTTTCAATAATCTGTTTTCTGACCGTGTCATGGTTTCACATTGGTTTAGTGTTGCGTCTCTAGTGAATAAATTGCTCGCCATTGGGTCACCGTTTTACCGATCAACTAATCCTTTGGCAGTTATCATCAAATATGTCTGTTGTTCATTTACAGCGAAATAAGAGGTAATCTGACAAAGACTTTAGGAGCAGTTTAAATTAGTTTGTGAAAAATTTGTAAAAATATTACAAATTCCAATATGGCCGACTTCCTGCTGGCCGGAGCTAATACAAGCTAATTGCAAATATGTGCGGGGTCATACTATCTACGATCCTACCAAAATTTGAGAAGATTAGACAAATTTTGACACATCCACAGCTAATTTATTAAACAAACGAATTAGGGGGCGCTGTAGAGTCTGTTAGCTATACATGAAAAAATTGTCAAAATATTTGTAAAGTGTTTTTAGGTCTTATGCAATCTGTCAATTTTCAAGAGGTTTTGAGCATTCCCATAATGTCAAATATGCATTGAAACCTAGGTGGCGCTATAGAGCCAATGAAATACTTATACAAGAAATTTTAATTTCAGATGAAAGTACTGCTTAATTCAAGCAGGCCTGTAAATTTTTGAGAGTTTTCAACCTTTTTAACCTCCTCAAACACCTACTAACACCAGAATGTATTCACTTCCTGTTTTAATGGGGCATCTCAAGCAGTTCAACTGTCCGCCATTTCGTCCTCGTTTAAGATATCGACTATTCCTTCGCAATTTATCATCACGGATGGTAGTAGTTTTTTGCTGACAAATATCAAGAGTATTCAACAAATTCCCTAGGAGGAGTTCGACAAAGTATGCAAAAAATGTGTGTAAAATGCACATATTTCAAAATGGCCGACTTCCTGTTGGGCGGAGTCAATCATTCCAATACTAAAAACGTGTCTTATGATGTCTCTTGTGTTTTTACCAAGTTTCATGATTTTTCAATCATCTGTTTTATGACCGTGTCATGGTTTCACTTTGGTCTAGTGTTGCGTCTCCATTAAATTAATTGTCCGCCATTACGTCATCATTTCAGCTATCGACTATTCCTTCGCAATTTATCACCATGTATGTCTGGAGCCTATCCACACCAAATTTAGAGGTAATATGACAAAGACTCTAGGAGGAGTTTGAATGAGTTCGTGAAAAATGTGTAAAAATTCCACAAATTTCAAAATGGCCGACTTCCTGTTGGGCAGAGCTAGTACAAGCCAAAGGGTAATATGTGCGGGATGATAGTTTCTATGTTGTTGCCAAAAATTGAGAATATTGGAGAAATTTTGAGACAGCTACAGCTAATTTAATGGCCTAAACAAAATAGGGGGCGCTGTAGAGTCCTCTAGCTACACATGAGAAAAACAACAAAATATTCCTAAATCATTTCAAAGACTTATTGAATCTGCCAATTATCAAGAGGCTGAGAGCTTTTCATAAATATGATATAAAATAGGTGGCGCTAGAGAGCTGATGAAAGACGAATTTACGAAATTCCAACTTACGGTCAAAGTATGGCCTAAGCCAAATAGCTTTGTAAAATTTTAGGAGTTTTCAAACATCCTAACCCCTCCGAAACCCAGCGGGAAACTTTTTATTTTGCAACTTCCTGTCAAAATGGCCGACTTCCTGTTGGGCGGAGTCAAATAAAACCTAGTGATTCTTGTTGTTTATGAGGAGGTCAATGAGCGTACCAAAGTTGGTGCACGTTGGACAAACTTCATCCCGGCCACTGCCGACGTTTGGGGGCGCTATAGAGCTCCTGAACAACGCCAAAGTCCAGCCTCTATGGAACTTTAAAATTTTCGCCGAGCTTGAGGTCTGTGCCAAAATGCGTGAGTTTTCGAGTATCGGAAATGCCTCAAAAATGGACGCAAAGAGGCAGAATAATAATAATAATAATAATAACGAGTTGTCCCCCTGTCACAGGGGGACGTAGGGCCCTCGCACAACAGCGCAAATCGTACTGGGCCAAACCGAGAAACCAGTGAAAGTAATTTTGAGGTCTTATTAAGTGTGGTAATTTTCAAGAGTTTTCTATCCTGCCAAAAATGTGAAATACCCATTTAAAATACAGGTGGCGGTATAGAGCTGTTAAAACACATATATTTGAAATTCTAATTCTAGATCAAACAACAGCCTCAGATAAGCAGGCCGGTCAAAGTTTGTGAGCTTTTCTCTCTTATAACGTCCTCAAAACTCCTAGCATTACCTATGTGTCAACCTCCAGTTTTGATGTGGCATCTCAAACATTCAACCGTCCGCCATTCCCTCCTCGTTTAAGATATCGACTATTTCTTCACAATTTATCATCAGATATGTTCAATGTTTATATTTACCAAATACCAAGAGAATTCAACAAAATTTCTAGGAGTAGTTTGACAACATACGCAAAAAATGTATGCAAAATTCAGATATTTCAAAATGGCCGACTTCCTGTTGGGCGGAGTCAGTCCTACCAATACTGAAAACGTGTCTAATGATGTCTCTTGTGTTTTTGCCAAGTTTCATGAATTTTTAATCATCTGTGTTCTGACCGTGTCATGGTTTCACTTTGGTTTAGTGTTGCGTCTCTATTCAATCAATTGCTCTCCATTACGTCACCGTGTTAGCGATCAACTATTCCTTTGGCAATTTTCATCAACTGTGTCTGATGTTCATTCTCAGCTAATTTAGAGGTAATCTGACAAAGACTTTAGGAGCAGTTTAAATGAGTTTGTGAAAAAAAGTGTAAAAAAATTACAAAATCCAATATGGCCGACTTCCTGTTGGGCGGAGCTAATACAAACCATATGCAAATATGTGCAGAGTCATAGTATCTACGCTCCTACCAAAATTTGAGAAGATTAGACAAATTGTGACACATCCACAGCTAATTTATTAAACGAATGAATTAGGGGGCGCTATAGAGTCCGCTAGCTACACATGAAAAAATTATCACAATATTTGTAAAGTGTTTTTAGATCTTGAGGAATCTGACAATTTTCAAGAGTTTTTGAGCATTTCCGTAATGTCAAATATGCATTGAAACCTAGGTGGCGCTATAGAGCCAATGAAATATGTATATATGAAATTTCAATTTTTAATCAAAGGACCGCTTAAATCAAGCAGGCCTGTAAAGTTTCGAGAGTTTTCAACCTGTTTAACCTCCTCAAACACCTACCAACACCAGAATGTATTTACTTCCTATTTTAATGGGGTATCTCCAGCAATTCAACTGTCCGCCATTTCGTCCTCGTTTAAGATATCGACTATTCCTTCGCAATTTATCATCACGGATGGTAGTAGTTTATTGCTGACAAATATCAAGAGTATTCAACAAATTCCCTAGGAGGAGTTCGACAAAGTATGCAAAAAATGTGTGTAAAATGCACGTTTTTCAAAATGGCCGACTTCCTGTTGGGCGGAGTCAATCATATCAACACTGAAAATGTGTGTAATGATGTCTTTTATGTTTTTGCCAAGTTTCATGAATTTCCAAGCAGCTGTATTCTGACCATGCTAATGTTTCTATTTGGTTTAGTGTTGTGTCTCCATTAAATCAATTACCCGCCATTATGTCATCGTTTCAGCTATCGACTATTCCTTCGCAATTTAGCACCATGTATGTCTGGAGACTATCCACAGACCATTTAGTTGTAATCTGACAAAGACTCTAGGAGGAGTTCGAATGAGTATGTGAAAAATGTTAAAAAATTTAACATTTTTCAAAATGGCCGACTTCCTGTTGGGCGGAGCTAATACATGCCAATGGGTATTATGTGTGGCATCGTAATATCTATGTTTCTACCAAAAATTTTGAACATTGGGGAAAATTTGGGACAGCTACCGCTAATTTATTAGCCTAAACCAAATAGGGGGCGCTGTAGAGTCATTTAGCACCACATTAGAAAAATGATTACATTTCTCGAAATCATTTAAAGGCATTATTGGGTCTGCTAATTTAGAAGAGACTAAGAGCTTTCTATAAATGTCATATAAAATAGGTGGCGCTAGAGAGCTGATAAATTATGAATATGAAAAATTCCAATTTTACATCAAAGTACAGCCTATGCCGAATAGGCCTGTGAAATTTTATGAGTTTTCGAACATCGTAACCCACCCAAAACACCACGGGAAACTTTTTATTTTGCGACTTCCTGCCAAAATGGCCGACTTCCTGTTAGGCGGAGTCAAATAAATCCAAGTGATTCTTGATCGGTATAAAGAGGTCAATGAGCGTACCAAAGTTGGTGCACATTGGACAAACTTTATCCCGGCCACAGGCAACGTTTGGGGGCGCTATAGAGCTCCTGATCCACGCCCAAACCTGTGAACAATGTAATTTAAAATTTTTCACCGGCTTTGAGGTCTGTGCCAAAATGCAAGAGTTTTCGAGTATCGGAAAGGCCTCAAAAATGGGCGCGAAGTTTGTAAATAAAAATAATAATAATAATAAACATTCCAAAAACAATAGGGCTTTGCACCTCCGGTGCAGGCTTCGCCTGCACCTTCGGTGCTCGGGCCCTAATAAACGGACCAAAAACAATAGGGCTTTGCACCTCCGGTGCAGGCTTCGCCTGCGCCTTCGGTGCTCGGGCCCTAATAATAACGAGTTGTCCCCCTGTCACAGGGGGACGTAGGGCCCTCGCACAACAGCGCAAATCGTACCGGGCCAAACCGAGAAACCGGTAAAAGTAATTTTGAGGTCTTATTGAGTGTGCCAATTTTCAAGAGTTTTCTATCCTGTTAAACATGTGAAATATCCATTTAAAATACAGGTGGCGCTATGGCGCTGTTAAAATACATGTATTTGAAATTCTAATTCTACATCAAACAACAGCCTTAGATAAGCAGGCTGGTCAAATTTTGTGAGTTTTTCTCCGTTATAACCTCCTAAAAACACCTGGCATTACCTAGGTTTTCACCTCCTGTTTTGATGTGGGATCTCAAAAATTCAACCATCTGCCATTTCGTCCTCGTTTGAGATATCGACTATTCCTTCACAATTTATCATCAGATATGTTCAATGTTTATTTTTACCAAATACCAAGAGAATTCATCAAATTTGCTAGGAGTAGTTTGACAATGTACACAAAAAATGTGTGTAAAATGCAGATATTTCAAAATGGCCGACTTCCTGTTGGGCGGAGTCAGTCCTACCCATGCTGAAAATGTGTGTAATGATGTCTTTTGTGTTTTTGCCAAGTTTCATGAATTTTCAATGATCTGTTTTCTGACCATGTCATGGTTTCACTTTGGTTTAGTGTTGCGTCTCTAGTGACTCAATTGCTCGCCATTGGGTCACCGTTTTACCGATCAACTAATCCTTTGGCAATTATCATCAAATATGTCTGTTGTTCATTTACAGCGAAATAAGAGGTAATCTGACAAAGACTTTAGGAGCAGTTTAAATGAGTTTGTGAAAAATGTGTAAAAATATTACAAATTCCAATATGGCCGACTTCCTGTTGGGCGGAGCTAATACAAGCCAATTGCAAATATGTGCAGGGTCATACTATCTACGATCCTACCAAAATTTGAGAAGATTAGACAAATTTTGACACATCCACAGCTAATTTATTAAACAAACGAATTAGGGGGCGCTGTAGAGTCTGCTAGCTATACATGAAAACATTGTCAAAATATTTGTAAAGTGTTTTTAGGTCTTATGCAATCTGTCAATTTTCAAGAGGTTTTGAGCATTCCCGTAATGTCAAATATGCATTGAAACCTAGGTGGCGCTATAGAGCCAATGAAATACGTATACAAGAAATTTTAATTTCATATGAAAGTACTGCTTAATTCAAGCAGGCTTGTGAATTTCCGAGAGTTTTCAACCTTTTTAACCTCCTCAAACACCTACTAACACCAGAATGTATTCACTTCCTGTTTTAATGGGGCATCTCAAGCAGTTCAACTGTCCGCCATTTCGTCCTCGTTTAAGATATCGACTATTCCTTCGCAATTTATCATCACGGATGGTAGTAGTTTTTTGATGACAAATATCAAGAGTATTCAACAAATTCCCTAGGAGGAGTTCGACAAAGTATGCAAAAAATGTGTGTAAAATGCACTTTTTTCAAAATTGCCCACTTCCTGTTGGGGCGGAGTCAGTCTTACCGATACTAAAAACGTGTCTTATGATGTCTCTTGTGTTTTTGCCAAGTTTCATGAATTTTCAATCATGTGTGTTCTGACCGTGTCATAGTTTCACTTTGGTCTAGTGTTGCGTCTCCATTAAATGAATTGCCTGCCATCACGTCATCGTATCAGCTATCGACTATTCCTTCGCAATTTATCACCATGTATGTCTGGGGACTATCCACTGACAATTTAGAAGTAATCTGACAAAGACTCTAGGAGGAGTTCGAATGAGTTTGTGAAAAATATGTCAAAATTCCACAAATTCCAAAATGGCCGACTTCCTGTTGGGCGGAGCTAATGCATTCCAATGGCTAATATGTGCAGAATCATATTGTCTATGTTTCTGTCAAATATCGAGAATATCTGAGAATTTTTGAGAAGGCCACGGCTAATTTATTAGCCGAACCAAATAGGGGGCGCTGTAGAGTCATCTAGCTACACACGACAAAAATGACAACATATATCTAAGTCACTTCGAGGCCTTATTGAATCTGCCAATTATCAAGAGGCTGAGGGCTTTCCAAAAATGTCATATGAAATAGGTGGCGCTAGAGAGCTGATGAAACACGAATATACAAAATTTTAATTTACGGTGAAAGTTTGGCCTAAGCCAAATAGCTCTGTAAAATTTTAGGAGTTTTCAAACATCCTAACCACTCCGAAACCCAGCGGGAAACTTTTTATTTTGCAACTTCCTGTCAAAATGGCCGACTTCCTGTTGGGCGGAGTCAAATAAAACCAAGTGATTCTTGTTCTTTATGAAGAGGTCAATGAGTGTACCAAAGTTGGTGCACATTGGACAAACTTCATCCCAGCCAATGCCGACGTTTGGGGGCGCTATGGAGCTCCTGAACCACGCCCATGTCAATGCTCTATGGAACTTTTACATTTTCACCAAGTTTGAGGCCTGTGCCAAAATGCGTGAGTTTTCCCATATCAGAAATGCCTCAAAAATGAGCGAAAGGGTCAAGAAGCGTAATAATAATAATAACGAGTTGTCCCCCTGTCACAGGGGGACGTAGGGCCCTCGCTCAACAGCGCAAATCGTACCGGGCCAAACCGAGAAACTGGTAAAAGTAATTTTGAGGTCTTATTGAGTGTGCCAATTTTCAAGAGTTTTCTATCCTGTTAAACATGTGAAATATCCATTTAAAATACAGGTGGCGCTATGGCGCTGTTAAAATACATGTATTTGAAATTCTAATTCTACATCAAACAACAGCCTTAGATAAGCAGGCTGGTCAAATTTTGTGAGTTTTTCTCCGTTATAACCTCCTCAAAACACCTGGCATTACCTAGGTTTTCACCTCCTGTTTTGATGTGGGATCTCAAAAATTCAACCATCTGCCATTTCGTCCTCGTTTGAGATATCGACTATTCCTTCACAATTTATCATCAGATATGTTCAATGTTTATTTTTACCAAATACCAAGAGAATTCATCAAATTTGCTAGGAGTAGTTTGACAATGTACACAAAAAATGTGTGTAAAATGCAGATATTTCAAAATGGCCGACTTCCTGTTGGGCGGAGTCAGTCCTACCAATGCTGAAAATGTGTGTAATGATGTCTTTTGTGTTTTTGCCAAGTTTCATGAATTTTCAATAATCTGTTTTCTGACCATGTCATGGTTTCACTTTGGTTTAGTGTTGCGTCTCTAGTGACTCAATTGCTCGCCATTGGGTCACCGTTTTACCGATCAACTATTCCTTTGGCAATTATCATCAAATATGTCTTTTGTTCATTTACAGTGAAATAAGAGGTAATCTGACAAAGACTTTAGGAGCAGTTTAAATTAGTTTGTGAAAAATTTGTAAAAATATTACAAATTCCAATATGGCCGACTTCCTGTTGGGCGGAGCTAATACAAGCCAATTGCAAATATGTGCAGGGTCATACTATCTACGATCCTACCAAAAGTTGAGAAGATTAGACAAATTTTGACACATCCACAGCTAATTTATTAAACGAACCAATTAGGGGGCGCTGTAGAGTCCGCTAGCTATACATGAAAAAATTGTCAAAATATTTGTAAAGTGTTTTTAGGTCTTATGCAATCTGTCAATTTTCAAGAGGTTTTGAGCATTCCCGTAATGTCAAATATGCATTGAAACCTAGGTGGCGCTATAGAGCCAATGAAATACGTATATATGAAATTTTAATTTCAGATCAAAGTACTGCTTAAATCAAGCAGGCCTGTAAATTTTTGAGAGTTTTTAACCTTTTTAACCTCCTCAAACACCTACTAACACCAGAATGTATTCACTTCCTGTTTTAACGGGGCATCTCAAGCAATTCAACTGTCCGCCATTTCGTCCTCGTTTAAGATATCGACTATTCCTTCGCAATTTATCATCAGGTGTGTTAGTAGTTTATTACTGACAAATATCAAGAGTATTCAACAAATTCCCTAGGAGGAGTTCGACAAAGTATGCAAAAAATGTGTGTAAAATGCACATATTTCAAAATGGCCGACTTCCTGTTGGGCGGAGTCAATCATTCCAATACTAAAAACGTGTCTTATGATGTCTCTTGTGTTTTTACCAAGTTTCATGATTTTTCAATAATCTGTTTTATGACTGTGTCATGGTTTCACTTTGGTCTAGTGTTGCGTCTCCATTAAATTAATTGTCCGCCATTACGTCATCGTTTCAGCTATCGACTATTCCTTCGCAATTTATCACCATGTATGTCTGGAGCCTATCCATACCAAATTTAGAGCTAATATGACAAAGACTCTAGGAGGAGTTTGAATGAGTTGGTGAAAAATGTGTAAAAATTCCACAAATTTCAAAATGGCCGACTTCCTGTTGGGCGGAGCTAGTACAAGCCAAAGGGTAATATGTGCGGGATGATAGTTTCTATGTTGTTGCCAAATCGAGAATATTGGAGAAATTTTGAGACAGCTACAGCTAATTTAATGGCCGAAACAAAATAGGGGGCGCTGTAGAGTCCTCTAGCTACACATGAGAAAAACGACAAAATATTCCTAAATCATTTCAAAGACTTATTGAATCTGCCAATCATCAAGAGGCTGAGAGCTTTTCATAAATATGATATAAAATAGGTGGCGCTAGAGAGCTGATGAAAGACGAATTTACGAAATTCCAACTTACGGTCAAATTATGGCCAAGGCCAAATAGCTCTGTAAAATTTTAGGAGTTTTCAAACATCCTAACCCCTCCGAAACCCAGCGGGAAACATTTTATTTTGCAACTTCCTGTCAAAATGGCCGACTTCCTGTTGGGCGGAGTCAAATAAAATCTAGTGATTCTTGTTGTTTATGAGGAGGTCAATGAGCGTACCAAAGTTGGTGCACGTTGGACAAACTTCATCCCGGCCACTGCCGACATTTGGGGGCGCTATAGAGCTCCTGAAAAACGCCCAAGCCCAGGAACCATGAAATTTAAAATTTTTCACCGGCTTTGACGTCTGTGCCAAAATTCAAGAGTTTTCGAGTATCAGAAAGGCCTCAAAAATGGGCGCGAAGTTTAAAAATAAAAATAATAATAATAATAATAATAATAATAATAATAAACGGACCAAAAACAATAGGGCTTTGCACCTCCGGTGCAGGCTTCGCCTGCGCCTTCGGTGCTCGGGCCCTAATAATAATAATAATAATAATAAACGGACCAAAAACAATAGGGCTTTGCACCTCCGGTGCAGGCTTCGCCTGCGCCTTCGGTGCTCGGGCCCTAATAACGAGTTGTCCCCCTGTCACAGGGGGACGTAGGGCCCTCGCATAACAGCGCAAATCGTACCGGGCCAAACCGAGAAACCGGCAAAAGTAATTTTAAGGTCTTATTGACTGTGCCAATTTTCAAGAGTTTTCTATCCTGTTAAACATGTGAAATATCCATTTAAAATACAGGTGGCGCTATAGCACTGTTAAAATACATGTATTTTAAATTCTAATTCTACATCAAACAACAGCCTTAGATAAGCAGGCCGGTCAAATTTTGTGAGTTTTTCTCCGTTATAACCTCCTCAAAACACCTGGCATTACCTAGGTTTTGACCTCCTGTTTTGATGTGGCATCTCACAAATTCAACCATCTGCCATTTCGTCCTCGTTTGAGATATCGACTATTCCTTCACAATTTATCATCAGATATGTTCAATGTTTATTTTTACCAAATAGCAAGAGTATTCAAAAAATTTGCTAGGAGTAGTTTGACAATATACACAAAAAATGTGTGTAAAATGCAGATATTTCAAAATGGCCGACTTCCTGTTGGGCAGAGTCAGTCCTACCAATGCTGAAAATGTGTGTAATGATGTCTTTTGTGTTTTTGCCAAGTTTCATGAATTTTCAAAAATCTGTTTTCTGACCGTGTCATGGTTTCACTTTGGTTTAGTGTTGCGTCTCTAGTGAATCAATTGCTCGCCATTGGGTCACCGTTTTACCGATCAACTAATCCTTTGGCAGTTATCATCAAATATGTCTGTTGTTCATTTACAGCGAAATAAGAGGTAATCTGAAAAAGGCTTTAAGAGCAGTTTAAATGAGTTTGTGAAAAATGTGTAAAAATATTTCAAATTCCAATATGGCCGACTTCCTGTTGGGCGGAGCTAATACAAGCCAATTGCAAATATGTGCAGGGTCATACTATCTACGATCCTACCAAAATTTGAGAAGATTAGACAAATTTTGACACATCCACAGCTAATTTATTAAACAAACGAATTAGGGGGCGCTGTAGAGTCCGCTAGCTATACATGAAAAAATTGTCAAAATATTTGTAAAGTGTTTTTAGGTCTTATGCAATCTGTCAATTTTCAAGAGGTTTTGAGCATTCCCGTAATGTCAAATATGCATTGAAACCTAGGTGGCGCTATAGAGCCAATGAAATGCGTATATATGAAATTTTAATTTCAGATCAAAGTACTGCTTAAATCAAGCAGGCCTGTAAAGTTTCGTGAGTTTTCAACCTTTTTAACCTCCTCAAACACCTACTATCACCAGAATGTATTCACTTCCTGTTTTAATGGGGCATCTCAAGCAGTTCAACTGTCCGCCATTTCGTCCTCGTTTAAGATATCGACTATTCCTTCGCAATTTATCATCACGGATGGTAGTAGTTTATTGCTGACAAATATCAAGAGTATTCAACAAATTCCCTAGGAGGAGTTCGACAAAGTATGCAAAAAATGTGTGTAAAATGCACATATTTCAAAATGGCCGACTTCCTGTTGGGCGGAGTCAATTATTCCAATACTAAAAACGTGTCTTATGATGTCTCTTGTGTTTTTGCCAAGTTTCATGAATTTTCAATCTTCTGTGTTATGACCGTGTCATGGTTTCACTTTTGTTTAGTGTTGCGTCTCCATTAAATTAATTGCCTGCCATTACATCATCATTTCAGCTATCGACTATTCCTTCGCAATTTATCACCATGTATGTCTGGAGCCTACCCACGCCCAATTTAGAGATAATCTGACAAAGACTCTAGGAGGAGTTTGAATGAGTTCGTGAAAAATGTGTAAAACTTCCACAAATTTCAAAATGGCCGACTTCCTGTTGGGCGGAGCTAATACCAGCCAATGGGTAATATGTGCGGGATGATACTTTCTATGTTGTTGCCAAAAATCGAGAATATTGGAGAAATTTTGAGACAGCTACAGCTAATTTAATGGCCTAAATAAAATAGGGGGCGCTGTAGAGTCATCTAGCTACACATGAGAAAAACGACAAAATATTTCTAAATCATTTCAAAGACTTATTGAATCTGCCAATTATCAAGAGGCTGAGAGCTTTTTATAAATGTGATATAAAATAGGTGGCGCTAGAGAGCTGATGAAACATGAATTTACAAAATTCCAACTTAAGGTCAAAGTTTGGCCTAAGCCAAATAGCTCTGTAAAATTTTAGGAGATTTCAAATATCTTAACCCCTCCGAAACCCAGCGGGAAACTTTTTTTTTTGCAACTTCCTGTCAAAATGGCCGACTTCCTGTTGGGCGGAGTCAAATAAAACCAAGTGATTCTTGTTGGTTATGAGGAGGTCAATGAGCGTACCAAAGTTGGTGCACGTTGGACAAACTTCATCCCGGCCACTGCCGACGTTTGGGGGCGCTATAGAGCTCCTGAACAACGCCAAAGTCCAGCCTCTATGGAACTGTAAAATTTTCGCCGATGTTGAGGCCTGTGCCAAAATGCGTGAGTTTTCGAGTATTGGAAATGCCTCAAAAATGGACGCAAAGAGGCAGAATAATAATAATAATAATAAACGGACCAAAAACAATAGGGCTTTGCACCTCCGGTGCAGGCTTCGCCTGCGCCTTCGGTGCTCGGGCCCTAATAACGAGTTGTCCCCCTGTCACAGGGGGACGTAGGGCCCTCGCACAACAGCGCAAATCGTACCGGGCCAAACCGAGAAACCGGTAAAAGTAATTTTGAGGTCTTATTGAGTGTGCCAATTTTCAAGAGTTTTCTATCCTGTTAAACATGTGAATTATCCATTTAAAATACAGGTGGTGCTATGGCGCTGTTAAAATACATGTATTTGAAATTCTAATTCTACATCAAACAACAGCCTTAGATAAGCAGGCTGGTCAAATTTTGTGAGTTTTTCTCCGTTATAACCTCCTCAAAACACCTGGCATTACCTAGGTTTTCACCTCCTGTTTTGATGTGGGATCTCAAAAATTCAACCATCTGCCATTTCGTCCTCGTTTGAGATATCGACTATTCCTTCACAATTTATCATCAGATATGTTCAATGTTTATTTTTACCAAATACCAAGAGAATTCATCAAATTTGCTAGGAGTAGTTTGACAATGTACACAAAAAATGTGTGTAAAATGCAGATATTTCAAAATGGCCGACTTCCTGTTGGGCGGAGTCAGTCCTACCAATGTTGAAAATGTGTGTAATAATGTCTTTTGTGTTTTTGCCAAGTTTCATGAATTTTCAATAATCTGTTTTCTGACCATGTCATGGTTTCACTTTGGTTTAGTGTTGCGTCTCTAGTGACTCAATTGCTCGCCATTGGGTCACCGTTTTACCGATCAACTAATCCTTTGGCAATTATCATCAAATATGTCTGTTGTTCATTTACAGAGAAATAAGAGGTAATCTGACAAAGACTTTAGGAGCAGTTTAAATTAGTTTGTGAAAAATGTGTAAAAATATTACAAATTCCAATATGGCCGACTTCCTGTTGGGCGGAGCTAATACAAGCCAATTGCAAATATGTGCAGGGTCATACTATCTACGATCCTACCAAAATTTGAGAAGATTAGACCAATTTTGACACATCCACAGCTAATTTATTAAACAAACGAATTAGGGGGCGCTGTAGAGTCTGCTAGCTATACATGAAAAAATTGTCAAAATATTTGTAAAGTGTTTTTGGGTCTTATGCAGTCTGTCAATTTTCAAGAGGTTTTGAGCATTCCCGTAATGTCAAATATGCATTGAAACCTAGGTGGCGCTATAGAGCCAATGAAATACGTATACAAGAAATTTTAATTTCAGATGAAAGTACTGCTTAATTCAAGCAGGCCTGTAAATTTTCGAGAGTTTTCAACCTTTTTAACCTCCTCAAACACCTACTAACACCAGAATGTATTCACTTCCTGTTTTAATGGGGCATCTCAAGCAGTTCAACTGTCCGCCATTTCGTCCTCGTTTAATATATCGACTATTCCTTCGCAATTTATCATCACGGATGGTAGTAGTTTTTTGCTGACAAATATCAAGAGTATTCAACAAATTCCCTAGGAGGAGTTCGACAAAGTATGCAAAAAATGTGTGTAAAATGCACATATTTCAAAATGGCCGACTTCCTGTTGGGCGGAGTCAATCATTCCAATACTAAAAACGTGTCTTATGATGTCTCTTGTGTTTTTACCAAGTTTCATGATTTTTCAATCATCTGTTTTATGACCGTGTCATGGTTTCACTTTGGTCTAGTGTTGCGTCTCCATTAAATTAATTGTCCGCCATTACGTCATCGTTTCACCTATCGACTATTCCTTCGCAATTTATCACCACGTATGTCTGGAGCCTATCCACACCAAATTTAGAGGTAATATGACAAAGACTCTAGGAGGAGTTTGAATGAGTTCGTGAAAAATGTGTAAAAATTCCACAAATTTCAAAATGGCCGACTTCCTGTTGGGCAGAGCTAGTACAAGCCAATGGGTAATATGTGCGGGATGATAGTTTCTATGTTGTTGCCAAAAATCGAGAATATTGGAGAAATTTTGAGACAGCTACAGCTAATTTAATGGCCTAAACAAAATAGGGGGCGCTGTAGAGTCCTCTAGCTACACATGAGAAAAACGACAAAATATTCCTAAATCATTTCAAAGACTTATTGAATCTGCCAATTATCAAGAGGCTGAGAGCTTTTCATAAATATGATATAAAATAGGTGGCGCTAGAGAGCTGATGAAAGACGAATTTACGAAATTCCAACTTACGGTCAAAGTATGGCCTAAGCCAAATAGCTCTGTAAAATTTGAGGAGTTTTCAAACATCCTAACCCCTCCGAAACCCAGCGGGAAACTTTTTATTTTGCAACTTCCTGTCAAAATGGCCGACTTCCTGTTGGGCGGAGTCAAATAAAACCTAGTGATTCTTGTTGTTTATGAGGAGGTCAATGAGCGTACCAAAGTTGGTGCACGTTGGACAAACTTCATCCCGGCCACTGCCGACGTTTGGGGGCGCTATAGAGCTCCTGAACAACGCCAAAGTCCAGCCTCTATGGAACTTTAAAATTTTCGCCGAGCTTGAGGCCTGTGCCAAAATGTGTGAGTTTTCGAGTATCGGAAATGCCTCAAAAATGGACGCAAAGAGGCAGAATAATAATAATAATAATAAACGGACCAAAAACAATAGGGCTTTGCACCTCCGGTGCAGGCTTCGCCTGCGCCTTCGGTGCTCGGGCCCTAATAACGAGTTGTCCCCCTGTCACAGGGGGACGTAGGGCCCTCGCACAACAGTGCAAATCGTACCGGGCCAGACCGAGAAACCGGTGGAAGTAATTTTAGGGGCTTATTAAGTGTGGCAATTTTCAACAGTTTTCTATCCTATCGAATATTAATTTAAAATATAGGTGGCGGTATAGAGCTGTGAAAGCACATGTATTTTAAATTTTAATCCTACATCAAAGAACAGCCTCAGATAAGCAGGCCGGTCAAATTTTGTGAGCTTTTCTCTGTTATAACTTCCTCAAAACACCTACGATTACCTAGGTGTCAACCTCCTGTTTTGATGTGTCATCTCAAAAATTCAACCGTCCGCCATTTCCTCCTCGTTTGAGATATCGATTATTCCTTCACAATTTATCATCAGATATGTTCAATGTTTATTTTTACCAAATACCAAGAGAATTCATTAAATTTTCTAGGAGTAGTTTGACAACATACGCAAAGAATGTGTGTAAAATGCAGATGTTTCAAAATGGCCGACTTCCTGTTGGGCGGAGTCAGTCCTATAAATACTGAAAACGTGTCTAATGATGTCTCTTGTGTTTTTGCCAAGTTTCAGGAATTTTCAATCATCTGTGTTTGGACCGTGTCATTGTTTCACTTTGGTTTAGTGTTGCGTCTCTAGTCAATCAATTGCTCGCCATTACATCACCGTTTTAGCGATCAACTAATCCTTTGGCAATTTTCATCAAACATGTCTGATGTTCATTCACAGCTAATTAAAAGGTAATCTACTTAAGACTTAAGAAGCAGCTTAAATGAGTTTGTGAAAAATATGTAAAAATTTCACAAATTCCAATATGGCCGACTACCTGTTGGGCGGAGCTAATACAAGCCAATTGCAAATATGTGCAGGGTCACAGTATCTACATTCCTACCAAAATTGGAGAAGATTAGATCAATTTTGACACATCCAGAGCTAATTTATTAACTGAACAAATTAGGGGGCGCTGTAGAGTCCGCTAGCTACATATGAAAAATATATCACAATATTTGTAAAGTGTTTTTAGGTCCTACGCAATCTGACAATTTTCAAGAGTTTTTGAGCATTCCCGTAATGTCAAATATTCATTGCAACCTAGGTGGCGCTATAGGGCCAATGAAATGCGTATATATGAAATTTCAATTTCAGACCAAAGAACCACGTAAATCAAGCAGGCCTGTAAAGTTTTGTGAGTTTTCATCCTTTTTAACCTCCTCAAACACCTACCAACACCAGAATGTATTCACTTCCTGTTTTAATGGGGTATCTCAAGCAATTCAACTGTCCGCCATTTCGTCCTCGTTTAAGATATCGACTATTCCTTCGCAATTTATCATCAGGTGTGTTAGTAGTTTATTGCTGACAAATATCAAGAGTATTCAACGAATTCCCTAGGAGGAGTTTGACAAAGTATGCAAAAAATGTGTGTAAAATGCACTTTTTTCAAAATGGCCGACTTCCTGTTGGGCGGAGTCAGTCTTACCGATACTAAAAACGTGTCTTATGATGTCTCTTGTGTTTTTGCCAAGTTTCATGAATTTTCAATCATCTGTGTTCTGACCATGTCATGGTTTCACTTTGGTCTAGTGTTGCGTCTCCATTAAATTAATTGCCTGCCATTACGTCATCGTTTCAGCTATCGACTATTCCTTCGCAATTTATCACCATGTATGTCTGGGGACTATCCACTGACAATTTAGAGGTAATCTGACAAAGACTCTAGGAGGAGTTCGAATGAGTTTGTGAAAAATATGTAAAAATTCCACAAATTCCAAAATGGCCGACTTCCTGTTGTGCGGAGCTAATGCATTCCGATTGCTAATATGTGCAGAATCATATTGTCTATGTTTCTGTCAAAAATCGAGAATATCTGAGAATTTTTGAGAAGGCCACGGCTAATTTATTAGCCGAACCAAATAGGGGGCGCTGTAGAGTCATCTAGCTACACACGACAAAAATGACAATATATATCTAAGTCACTTCGAGGCCTTATTGAATCTGCCAATTATCAAGAGGCTGAGCGCTTTCCAAAAATGTCATATGAAATAGGTGGCGCTAGAGAGCTGATGAAACACGAATATACAAAATTTTAATTTACGGTGAAAGTTTGGCCTAAGCCAAATAGCTCTGTAAAATTTTAGGAGTTTTCAAACATCCTAACCACTCCGAAACCCAGCGGGAAACTTTTTATTTTGCAACTTCCTGTCAAAATGGCCGACTTCCTGTTGGGCGGAGTCAAATAAAACCTAGTGATTCTTGTTGTTTATGAAGAGGTCAATGAGTGTACCAAAGTTGGTGCACATTGGACAAACTTCATCCCGGACAATGCCGACGTTTGGGGGCGCTATGGAGCTCCTGAACCACGCCCATGTCAATGCTCTATGGAACTTTTTCATTTTCACCAAGTTTGAGGCCTGTGCCAAAATGCGTGAGTTTTCCAATATCAGAAATGCCTCAAAAATGAGCGAAAGGGTCAAGAAGCGTAATAATAATAACGAGTTGTCCCCCTGTCACAGGGGGACGTAGGGCCCTCGCAAAACAGCGCAAATCGTACCGGGCCAACCGAGAAACCTGTGAAAGTATTTTTGAGGTCTTATTGAGTGTGGCACTTTTCAAGAGTTTTATATCCTGTTAAACATGTGAAATATCCATTTAAAATACAGGTGGCGCTGTAGCGCTGTTAAAATACATGTATTTGAAATTATAATTCTAGATCAAACAACAGCCTCAGATAAGCAGGCCGGTCAAATTTTGTGAGCTTTTCTCTCTTATAACATCCTCAAAACTCCTAGCATTACCTATGTGTCAACCTCCAGTTTTGATGTGGCATCTCAAACATTCAACTGTCTGCCATTCCCTCCTCATTTAAGATATCGACTATTTCTTCACAATTTATCATCAGATATGTTCAATGTTTATTTTTACCAAATAACAAGAGAATTCAACAAAATTTCTAGGAGTAGTTTGACAACATACGCAAAAAATGTATGTAAAATTCAGATATTTCAAAATGGCCGACTTTCTGTTGGGCGGAGTCAGTCCTACCAATACTAAAAACGTGTCTAATGATGTCTCTTGTGTTTTTGCCAAGTTTCAATTTTCAAGAGTTTTTGAGCATTCCCGTAATGTCAAATATGCATTGAAACCTAGGTGGCGCTATAGAGCCAATGAAATACGTATATATGAAATTTCAATTTTTGATCCAAGTACCACTTAAATCAAGCAGGCCTGTAAAGTTTCGAGAGTTTTCAACCTTTTTAACCTCCTCAAACACCTACCAACACCAGAATGTATTCACTTCCTGTTTTAATGGGGTATCTCCAGCAACTCAACTGTCCGCCATTTCGTCCTCGTTTAAGATATCGACTATTCCTTCGCAATTTATCATCAGGTCTGTTAGTAGTTTATTGCTGACAAATATCAAGAGTATTCAACGAATTCCCTAGGAGGAGTTTGACAAAGTATGCAAAAAATGTGTGTAAAATGCACTTTTTTCAAAATGGCCGACTTCCTGTTGGGCGGAGTCAGTCTTACCAATACTAAAAACGTGTCTTATGATGTCTCTTGTGTTTTTGCCAAGTTTCATGAATTTTCAATCATCTGTGTTCTGACTGTGTCATGGTTTCACTTTGGTTTAGTGTTGCGTCCCTAGTCAATCAATTGCTCGCCATTACGTCACCGTTTTAGCGATCAACTATTCCTTTGGCAATTTTCATCAACTGTGTCTGATGTTCATTCTCAGCTAATTTAGAGGTAATCTGACAAAGACTTTAGGAGCAGTTTAAATGAGTTTGTGAAAAATGTGTAAAAATATTACAAAATCCAATATGGCCGACTTCCTGTTGGGCGGAGCTAATACAAACCAATTGCAAATATGTGCAGAGTCATAGTATCTACGCTCCTACCAAAATTTGAGAAGATTAGACCAATTTTGACACATCCACAGCTAATTTATTAACTGTACAAATTAGGGGGCGCTGTAGAGTCAGCTAGCTACACATGAAAAAATTATCATAATATTTGTAAAGTGTTTTTAGGTGTTATGCAATCTGTCAATTTTCAAGAGTTTTTGAGCATTCCCGTAATGTCAAATATGCATTGAAACCTAGGTGGCGCTATAGAGCCAATGAAATACGTATATATGAAATTTCAATTTTTAATCCAAGTACCACTTAAATCAAGCAGGCCTGTAAAGTTTCGAGAGTTTTCAACCTTTTTAACCTCCTCAAACACCTACCAACACCAGAATGTATTCACTTCCTGTTTTAATGGGGTATCTCCAGCAACTCAACTGTCCGCCATTTCGTCCTCGTTTAAGATATCGACTATTCCTTCGCAATTTATCATCAGGTCTGTTAGTAGTTTATTGCTGACAAATATCAAGAGTATTCAACGAATTCCCTAGGAGGAGTTTGACAAAGTATGCAAAAAATGTGTGTAAAATGAACTTTTTTCAAAATGGCCGACTTCCTGTTGGGCGGAGTCAGTCTTACCAATACTAAAAACGTGTCTTATGATGTCTCTTGTGTTTTTGCCAAGTTTCATGAATTTTCAATCATGTGTGTTCTGACCGTGTCATGGTTTCACTTTGGTCTAGTGTTGCGTCTCCATTAAATGAATCGCCTGCCATTACGTCATCGTTTCAGCTATCGACTATTCCTTCGCAATTTATCACCATGTATGTCTGGGGACTATCCACTGACAATTTTGAGGTAATCTGACGAAAACTCTAGGAGGAGTTCGAATGAGTTTGTGAAAAATATGTAAAAATTCCACAAATTCCAAAATGGCCGACTTCCTGTTGGGCGGAGCTAATGCATTCCGATTGCTAATATGTGCAGAATCATATTGTCTATGTTTCTGTCAAAAATCGAGAATATCTGAGAATTTTTGAGAAGGCCACGGCTAATTTATTAGCCGAACCAAATAGGGGGCGCTGTACAGTCATCTAGCTACACACGACAAAAATGACAATATATATCTAAGTCACTTTGAGGCCTTATTGAATCTGCCAATTACCAAGAGGCTGAGCGCTTTCCAAAAATGTCATATGAAATAGGTGGCGCTAGAGAGCTGATGAAACACGAATATACAAAATTTTAATTTACGGTGAAAGTTTGGCCTAAGCCAAATAGCTCTGTAAAATTTTAGGAGTTTTCAAACATCCTAACCACTCCGAAACCCAGCGGGAAACTTTTTATTTTGCAACTTCCTGTCAAAATGGCCGACTTCCTGTTGGGCGGAGTCAAATAAAACCTAGTGATTCTTGTTGTTTATGAAGAGGTCAATGAGTGTACCAAAGTTGGTGCACATTGGACAAACTTCATCCCGGCCAATGCTGACGTTTGGGGGCGCTATGGAGCTCCTGAACCACGCCCATGTCAATGCTCTATGGAACTTTTACATTTTCACCAAGTTTGAGGCCTGTGCCAAAATGCGTGAGTTTTCCCATATCAGAAATGCCTCAAAAATGAGCGAAAGGGTCAAGAAGCGTAATAATAATAATAATAATAATAAACGGACCAAAAACAATAGGGCTTTGCACCTCCGGTGCAGGCTTCGCCTGCGCCTTCGGTGCTCGGGCCCTAATAATAATAAACGGACCAAAAACAATAGGGCTTTGCACCTCCGGTGCAGGCTTCGCCTGCGCCTTCGGTGCTCGGGCCCTAATAACGAGTTGTCCCCCTGTCACAGGGGGACGTAGGGCCCTCGCATAACAGCGCAAATCGTACCGGGCCAGACCGAGAAACCGGTGCAAGTAATTTTAGGGGCTTATTAAGTGTGGCAGTTTTCAACAGTTTTCTATCCTGTCAAATATTCATTTAAAATATAGGTGGCGGTATAGAGCTGTGAAAGCACATGTATTTCAAATTTTAATCCTACATCAAAGAACAGCCTCAGATAAGCAGGCCGGTCAAATTTTGTGAGCTTTTCTCTGTTATAACTTCCTCAAAACACCTAGCATTACCTAGGTGTCAACCACCTGTTTTGATGTGTCATCTCAAAAATTCAACCGTCCGCCATTTCCTCCTCGTTTGAGATATCGATTATTCCTTCACAATTTATCATCAGATATGTTCAATGTTTATTTTTACCAAATACCAAGAGAATTCATTAAATTTTCTAGGAGTAGTTTGACAACATACGCAAAAAATGTATGTAAAATTCAGATATTTCAAAATGGCCGACTTCCTGTTGGGCGGAGTCAGTCCTACCAATAATGAAAACGTGTCTAATGATGTCTCTTGTGTTTTTGCCAAGTTTCATGAATTTTTAATCATCTGTGTTCTGACTGTGTCATGGTTTCACTTTGGTTTAGTGTTGCGTCTCTAGTCAATCAATTGCTCGCCATTACGTCACCGTTTTAGCGATCAACTATTCCTTTGCCAATTTTCATCAACTGTGTCTGATGTTCATTCTCAGCTAATTTAGAGGTAATCTGACAAAGACTTTAGGAGCAGTTTAAATGAGTTTGTGAAAAAAAGTGTAAAAAAATGACAAAATCCAATATGGCCGACTTCCTGTTGGGCGGAGCTAATACAAACCTATTGCAAATATTTGCAGAGTCATAGTATCTACGCTCCTACCAAAATTTGAGAAGATTAGACAAATTGTGACACATCCACAGCTAATTTATTAAACGAATGAATTAGGGGGCGCTATAGAGTCCGCTAGCTACACATGAAAAAATTATCACAATATTTGTAAAGTGTTTTTACATCTTATGGAATCTGACAGTTTTCAAGAGTTTTTGAGCATTTCCGTAATGTCAAATATGCATTGAAACCTAGGTGGCGCTATAGAGCCAATGAAATATGTATATATGAAATTTCAATTTTTAATCAAAGGACCGCTTAAATCAAGCAGGCCTGTAAAGTTTCGTGAGTGTTCAACCTGTTTAACCTCCTCAAACACCTACCAACACCAGAATGTATTTACTTCCTATTTTAATGGGGTATCTCCAGCAATTCAACTGTCTGCCATTTCGTCCTCGTTTAAGATATCGACTATTCCTTCGCAATTTATCATCACGGATGGTAGTAGTTTATTGCTGACAAATATCAAGAGTATTCAACAAATTCCCTAGGAGGAGTTCGACAAAGTATGCAAAAAATGTGTGTAAAATGCACGTTTTTCAAAATGGCCGACTTCCTGTTGGGGGGAGTCAATGATACCCATGGTGACAATGTGTGTAATGATGTCTATTATGTTTCTGTAAAGTTTCATGATTTTTCAAACACCTGTGTTCTGACCATGCTAATGTTTCTATTTGGGCTAGTGTTGCGTCTCCATTAAATCAATTGCCCGCCATTTTGTAATTGTTTAAGCTATCGACTATTCCTTCGCAATTTAGCACCAAGTATGTCTGGAGACTATACAAACCCAATTTTGAGGTAATCTGACGAAAACTCTAGGAGGAGTTTGAATGAGTATGTGAAAAATGTGTAAAAATTTCACAAATTCCAAAATGGCCGACTTCCTGTTGGGCGTGGCTAATGCATGCCAATTGGTAATATGTGCGGAATCATATTTTGTATGTTTCTACCAAATATCAAGAATATCAGAGAATTTTTGAGAAGGCCACGGCTAATTTATTAGTCGAACCAAATAGGGGGCGCTGTAGAGTCATCTAGCTACACATGACAAAAATGACAATATATATCTCAATCATTTCGAGGCCTTATTGAATCTGCTAATTATCAAGAGGCTGAGGGCTTTCTAAAAATGTCATATGAAATAGGTGGCGCTAGAGAGCTAATTAAAACTGAATGTACAAAATTCGAGTTGATTATCAAAGTACGGCCTGAGTCAAATAGGCATGTCAAAATGTATGAGTTTTCGAACATCATAACCCCCCCAAAACACCACGGGAAACATTTTATTTTGCGAATTCATGTCAAAATGGCCGACTTCCTGTTGGGCGGAGTCAAATAAAACCAAGTGATCCTTGTTCTTTATGAGGAGGTCAATGAGCATACCAAAGTTGGTGCACATTGGACAAACTTCATCCCGGCCAATGCCGACGTTTGGGGGCGCTATGGAGCTCCTGAACCACGCCCATGCCAATGCTCTATGGAACTTTAACATTTTCGCCAAGTTTGAGGCCTGTGCCAAAATGAGTGAGTTTTCCAGTATCAGAAATGCCTCAAAAATGAGCGAAAGGGTCAAGAAGCGTAATAATAATAATAACGAGTTGTCCCCCTGTCACAGGGGGACGTAGGGCCCTCGCACAACAGCGCAAATCGTACCGGGCCAAACCGAGAAACCGGTAAAAGTAATTTTAAGGTCTTATTGAGTGTGCCAATTTTCAAGAGTTTTCTATCCTGTTAAACATGTGAAATATCCATTTAAAATACAGGTGGCGCTTTAGCGCTGTTAAAATACATGTATTTGAAATTCTAATTCTACATCAAACAACAGCCTTAGATAAGCAGGCTGGTCAAATTTTGTGAGTTTTTCTCCGTTATAACCTCCTCAAAACACCTGGCATTACCTAGGTTTTGACCTCCTGTTTTGATGTGGCATCTCACAAATTCAACCATCTGCCATTTCGTCCTCGTTTGAGATATCGACTATTCCTTCACAATTTATCATCAGATATGTTCAATGTTTATTTTTACCAAATACCAAGAGAATTCAACAAATTTGCTAGGAGTAGTTTGACAATGTACACAAAAAATGTGTGTAAAATGCAGATATTTCAAAATGGCCGACTTCCTGTTGGGCGGAGTCAGTCCTACCAATGCTGAAAATGTGTGTAATGATGTCTTTTGTGTTTTTGCCAAGTTTCATGAATTTTCAAAAATCTGTTTTCTGACCATGTCATGGTTTCACTTTGGTTTAGTGTTGCGTCTCTAGTGAATCAATTGCTCGCCATTGGGTCACCGTTTTACCGATCAACTAATCCTTTGGCAGTTATCATCAAATATGTCTGTTGTTCATTTACAGCGAAATAAGAGGTAATCTGACAAAGACTTTAGGAGCAGTTTAAATGAGTTTGTGAAAAAAGTGTAAAAAAATTACAAAATCCAATATGGCCGACTTCCTGTTGGGCGGAGCTAATACAAACCAATTGCAAATATGTGCAGAGTCATAGTATCTACGCTCCTACCAAAATTTGAGAAGATTAGACAAATTGTGACACATCCACAGCTAATTTATTAAACGAATGAATTAGGGGGCGCTATAGAGTCCGCTAGCTACACATGAAAAAATTATCACAATATTTGTAAAGTGTTTTTAGATCTTATGGAATCTGACAATTTTCAAGAGTTTTTGAGCATTTCCGTAATGTCAAATATGCATTGAAACCTAGGTGGCGCTATAGAGCCAATGAAATATGTATATATGAAATTTCAATTTTTAATCAAAGGACCACTTAAATCAAGCAGGCCTGTAAAGTTTCGAGAGTTTTCAACCTGTTTAACCTCCTCAAACACCTACCAACACCAGAATGTATTTACTTCCTATTTTAATGGGGTATCTCCAGCAACTCAACTGTCCGCCATTTCGTCCTCGTTTAAGATATCGACTATTCCTTCGCAATTTATCATCACGGATGGTAGTAGTTTATTGCTGACAAATATCAAGAGTATTCAACAAATTCCCTAGGAGGAGTTCGACAAAGTATGCAAAAAATGTGTGTAAAATGCACGTTTTTCAAAATGGCCGACTTCCTGTTGGGCGGAGTCAATCATATCAACACTGATAATGTGTGTAATGATGTCTTTTATGTTTTTGCCAAGTTTCATGAATTTCCAAGCAGCTGTATTCTGACCATGCTAATGTTTCTATTTGGTTTAGTGTTGTGTCTCCATTAAATCAATTGCCCGCCATTACGTCATCGTTTCAGCTATCGACTATTCCTTCGCAATTTAGCACCATGTATGTCTGGAGACTATCCACAGACCATTTAGTTGTAATCTGACAAAGACTCTAGGAGGAGTTCGAATGAGTATGTGAAAAATGTTTAAAAATTTTACATTTTTCAAAATGGCCGACTTCCTGTTGGGCGGAGCTAATACATGCCAATGGGTATTATGTGTGGCATCGTAATATCTATGTTTCTACCAAAAATTTTGAACATTGGGGAAAATTTGAGACAGCTACCGCTAATTTATTAGCCTAAACCAAATAGGGGGCGCTGTAGAGTCATTTAGCACCACATTAGAAAAATTATTACATTTCTCGAAATCATTTAAAGGCATTATTGGGTCTGCTAATTTAGAAGAGGCTAAGAGCTTTCTATAAATGTCATATAAAATAGGTGGCGCTAGAGAGCTGATAAATTATGAATATGAAAAATTCCAATTTTACATCAAAGTACAGCCTATGCGCAATAGGCCTGTGAAATTTTATGAGTTTTCGAACATCGTAACCCACCCAAAACACCACGGGAAACTTTTTATTTTGCGACTTCCTGCCAAAATGGCCGACTTCCTGTTAGGCAGAGTCAAATAAATCCAAGTGATTCTTGATCGGTATAATGAGGTCAATGAGCGTACCAAAGTTGGTGCACATTGGACAAACTTTATCCCGGCCACTGGCAACGTTTGGGGGCGCTATAGAGCTCCTGAACCACGCCCAAACCCATGAACCATGGAATTTCAAATTTTTCACGGGTTTTGATGTCTGTGCCAAAATGCATGAGTTTTCGAGTATCGGAAAGGCCTCAAAAATGGGCGCGAAGTTTGTAAATAAAAATAATAATAATAATAATAATAATAAACATTCCAAAAACAATAGGGCTTTGCACCTCCGGTGCAGGCTTCGCCTGCGCCTTCGGTGCTCGGGCCCTAATAATAATAAACGCACCAAAAACAATAGGGCTTTGCACCTCCGGTGCAGGCTTCGCCTGCGCCTTCGGTGCTCGGGCCCTAATAACGAGTTGTCCCCCTGTCACAGGGGGACGTAGGGCCCTCGCACAACAGCGCAAATCGTACCGGGCCAAACTGAGAAACCGGTGAAAGTAATTTTGAGGTCTTATTAAGTGTGGTAATTTTCAAGAGTTTTCTATCCTGCCAAAAATGTGAAATACCCATTTAAAATACAGGTGGTGCTATAGAGCTGTTAAAACACATATATTTGAAATTCTAATCCTACATCAAAGAACAGCCTCAGATAAGCAGGCCGGTCAAATTTTGTGAGCTTTTCTCTGTTATAACTTCCTCAAAACACCTAGCATTACCTAGGTGTCAACCACCTGTTTTGATGTGGCATCTCAAACATTCAACCGTCCGCCATTTCCTCCTCGTTTGAGATATCGATTATTCCTTCACAATTTATCATCAGATATGTTCAATGTTTATTTTTACCAAATACCAAGAGAATTCATTAAATTTTCTAGGAGTAGTTTGACAACATACGCAAAAAATGTATGTAGAATTCAGATATTTCAAAATGGCCGACTTCCTGTTGGGCGGAGTCAGTCCTACCAATAATGAAAACGTGTCTAATGATGTCTCTTGTGTTTTTGCCAAGTTTCATGAATTTTTAATCATCTGTGTTCTGACTGTGTCATGGTTTCACTTTGGTTTAGTGTTGCGTCTCTAGTCAATCAATTGCTCGCCATTACGTCACCGTTTTAGCGATCAACTATTCCTTTGCCAATTTTCATCAACTTTGTCTGATGTTCATTCTCAGCTAATTTAGAGGTAATCTGACAAAGACTTTAGGAGCAGTTTAAATGAGTTTGTGAAAAAAAGTGTAAAAAAATTGCAAAATCCAATATGGCCGACTTCCTGTTGGGCGGAGCTAATACAAACCAATTGCAAATATGTGCAGAGTCATAGTATCTACGCTCCTACCAAAATTTGAGAAGATTAGACAAATTTTGAAACATCAACAGGTAATTTATTAAACAAACGAATTAGGGGGCGCTATAGAGTCCGCTAGCTACACATGAAAAAATTATCACAATATTTGTAAAGTGTTTTTAGATCTTATGGAATCTGACAGTTTTCAAGAGTTTTTGAGCATTTCCGTAATGTCAAATATGCATTGAAACCTAGGTGGCGCTATAGAGCCAATGAAATATGTATATATGAAATTTAAATTTTTAATCAAAGGACCGCTTAAATCAAGCAGGCCTGTAAAGTTTCGTGAGTGTTCAACCTGTTTAACCTCCTCAAACACCTACCAACACCAGAATGTATTTACTTCCTACTTTAATGGGGTATCTCCAGCAATTCAACTCTCTGCCATTTCGTCCTCGTTTAAGATATCGACTATTCCTTCGCAATTTATCATCACAGATGGTAGTAGTTTATTGCTGACAAATATCAAGAGTATTCAACAAATTCCCTAGGAGGAGTTCGACAAAGTATGCAAAAAATGTGTGTAAAATGCACGTTTTTCAAAATGGCCGACTTCCTGTTGGGCGGAGTCAATGATACCCATGGTGACAATGTGTGTAATGATGTCTATTATGTTTCTGTAAAGTTTCATGATTTTTCAAACACCTGTGTTCTGACCATGCTAATGTTTCTATTTGGGCTAGTGTTGCGTCTCCATTAAATCAATTGCCTGCCATTTTGTAATTGTTTAAGCTATCGACTATTCCTTCGCAATTTAGCACCAAGTATGTCTGGAGACTATACAAACCCAATTTTGAGGTAATCTGACGAAAACTCTAGGAGGAGTTTGAATGAGTATGTGAAAAATGTGTAAAAATTTCACAAATTCCAAAATGGCCGACTTCCTGTTGGGCGTGGCTAATGCATGCCGGTTGGTAATATGTGCGGAATCATATTTTGTATGTTTCTACCAAATATCAAGAATATCAGAGAATTTTTGAGAAGGCCACGGCTAATTTATTAGTCGAACCAAATAGGGGGCGCTGTAGAGTCATCTAGCTACACACGACAAAAATGACAATATATATCTCAATCATTTCGAGGCCTTATTGAATCTGCCAATTATCAAGAGGCTGAGCGCTTTCCAAAAATGTCATATGAAATAGGTGGCGCTAGAGAGCTGATGAAACACGAACATACAAGATTTTAATTTACGGTGAAAGTTTGGCCTAAGCCAAATAGCTCTGTAAAATTTAAGGAGTTTTCAAACATCCTAACCACTCCGAAACCCAGCGGGAAACTTTTTATTTTGCAACTTCCTGTCAAAATGGCCGACTTCCTGTTGGGCGGAGTCAAATAAAACCAAGTGATCCTTGTTCTTTATGAGGAGGTCAATGAGCACACCAAAGTTGGTGCACATTGGATAAACTTCATCCCGGCCAATGCCGACGTTTGGGGGCGCTATGGAGCTCCTGAACCACGCCCATGCCAATGCTCTATGGAACTTTTACATTTTCACCAAGTTTGAGGCCTGTGGCAAAATGTGTGAGTTTTCCCATATCAGAAATGCCTCAAAAATGAGCGAAATGGTCAAGAAGCGTAATAATAATAATAATAATAACGAGTTGTCCCCCTGTCACAGGGGGACGTAGGGCCCTCGCATAACAGCGCAAATCGTACCGGGCCAGACCGAGAAACCGGTGCAAGTAATTTTAGGGGCTTATTAAGTGTGGCAGTTTTCAACAGTTTTCTATCCTGTCAAATATTCATTTAAAATATAGGTGGCGGTATAGAGCTGTGAAAGCACATGTATTTCAAATTTTAATCCTACATCAAAGAACAGCCTCAGATAAGCAGGCCGGTCAAATTTTGTGAGCTTTTCTCTGTTATAACTTCCTCAAAACACCTAGCATTACCTAGGTGTCAACCACCTGTTTTGATGTGTCATCTCAAAAATTCAACCGTCCGCCATTTCCTCCTCGTTTGAGATATCGATTATTCCTTCACAATTTATCATCAGATATGTTCAATGTTTATTTTTACCAAATACCAAGAGAATTCATTAAATTTTCTAGGAGTAGTTTGACAACATACGCAAAAAATGTATGTAAAATTCAGATATTTCAAAATGGCCGACTTCCTGTTGGGCGGAGTCAGTCCTACCAATAATGAAAACGTGTCTAATGATGTCTCTTGTGTTTTTGCCAAGTTTCATGAATTTTTAATCATCTGTGTTCTGACTGTGTCATGGTTTCACTTTGGTTTAGTGTTGCGTCTCTAGTCAATCAATTGCTCGCCATTACGTCACCGTTTTAGCGATCAACTATTCCTTTGCCAATTTTCATCAACTGTGTCTGATGTTCATTCTCAGCTAATTTAGAGGTAATCTGACAAAGACTTTAGGAGCAGTTTAAATGAGTTTGTGAAAAAAAGTGTAAAAAAATGACAAAATCCAATATGGCCGACTTCCTGTTGGGCGGAGCTAATACAAACCTATTGCAAATATTTGCAGAGTCATAGTATCTACGCTCCTACCAAAATTTGAGAAGATTAGACAAATTGTGACACATCCACAGCTAATTTATTAAACGAATGAATTAGGGGGCGCTATAGAGTCCGCTAGCTACACATGAAAAAATTATCACAATATTTGTAAAGTGTTTTTACATCTTATGGAATCTGACAGTTTTCAAGAGTTTTTGAGCATTTCCGTAATGTCAAATATGCATTGAAACCTAGGTGGCGCTATAGAGCCAATGAAATATGTATATATGAAATTTCAATTTTTAATCAAAGGACCGCTTAAATCAAGCAGGCCTGTAAAGTTTCGTGAGTGTTCAACCTGTTTAACCTCCTCAAACACCTACCAACACCAGAATGTATTTACTTCCTATTTTAATGGGGTATCTCCAGCAATTCAACTGTCTGCCATTTCGTCCTCGTTTAAGATATCGACTATTCCTTCGCAATTTATCATCACGGATGGTAGTAGTTTATTGCTGACAAATATCAAGAGTATTCAACAAATTCCCTAGGAGGAGTTCGACAAAGTATGCAAAAAATGTGTGTAAAATGCACGTTTTTCAAAATGGCCGACTTCCTGTTGGGGGGAGTCAATGATACCCATGGTGACAATGTGTGTAATGATGTCTATTATGTTTCTGTAAAGTTTCATGATTTTTCAAACACCTGTGTTCTGACCATGCTAATGTTTCTATTTGGGCTAGTGTTGCGTCTCCATTAAATCAATTGCCCGCCATTTTGTAATTGTTTAAGCTATCGACTATTCCTTCGCAATTTAGCACCAAGTATGTCTGGAGACTATACAAACCCAATTTTGAGGTAATCTGACGAAAACTCTAGGAGGAGTTTGAATGAGTATGTGAAAAATGTGTAAAAATTTCACAAATTCCAAAATGGCCGACTTCCTGTTGGGCGTGGCTAATGCATGCCAATTGGTAATATGTGCGGAATCATATTTTGTATGTTTCTACCAAATATCAAGAATATCAGAGAATTTTTGAGAAGGCCACGGCTAATTTATTAGTCGAACCAAATAGGGGGCGCTGTAGAGTCATCTAGCTACACACGACAAAAATGACAATATATATCTCAATCATTTCGAGGCCTTATTGAATCTGCTAATTATCAAGAGGCTGAGGGCTTTCTAAAAATGTCATATGAAATAGGTGGCGCTAGAGAGCTAATTAAAACTGAATGTACAAAATTCGAGTTGATTATCAAAGTACGGCCTGAGTCAAATAGGCATGTCAAAATGTATGAGTTTTCGAACATCATAACCCCCCCAAAACACCACGGGAAACATTTTATTTTGCGAATTCATGTCAAAATGGCCGACTTCCTGTTGGGCGGAGTCAAATAAAACCAAGTGATCCTTGTTCTTTATGAGGAGGTCAATGAGCATACCAAAGTTGGTGCACATTGGACAAACTTCATCCCGGCCAATGCCGACGTTTGGGGGCGCTATGGAGCTCCTGAACCACGCCCATGCCAATGCTCTATGGAACTTTAACATTTTCGCCAAGTTTGAGGCCTGTGCCAAAATGAGTGAGTTTTCCAGTATCAGAAATGCCTCAAAAATGAGCGAAAGGGTCAAGAAGCGTAATAATAATAACGAGTTGTCCCCCTGTCACAGGGGGACGTAGGGCCCTCGCACAACAGCGCAAATCGTACCGGGCCAAACCGAGAAACCGGTAAAAGTAATTTTGAGGTCTTATTGAGTGTGCCAATTTTCAAGAGTTTTCTATCCTGTTAAACATGTGAAATATCCATTTAAAATACAGGTGGCGCTATGGCGCTGTCAAAATACATGTATTTGAAATTCTAATTCTACATCAAACAACAGCCTTAGATAAGCAGGCTGGTCAAATTTTGTGAGTTTTTCTCCGTTATAACCTCCTCAAAACAACTGGCATTACCTAGGTTTTCACCTCCTGTTTTGATGTGGGATCTCAAAAATTCAACCATCTGCCATTTCGTCCTCGTTTGAGATATCGACTATTCCTTCACAATTTATCATCAGATATGTTCAATGTTTATTTTTACCAAATACCAAGAGAATTCATCAAATTTGCTAGGAGTAGTTTGACAATGTACACAAAAAATGTGTGTAAAATGCAGATATTTCAAAATGGCCGACTTCCTGTTGGGCGGAGTCAGTCCTACCAATGCTGAAAATGTGTGTAATGATGTCTTTTGTGTTTTTGCCAAGTTTCATGAATTTTCAATAATCTGTTTTCTGACCATGTCATGGTTTCACTTTGGTTTAGTGTTGCGTCTCTAGTGACTCAATTGCTCGCCATTGGGTCACCGTTTTACCGATCAACTAATCCTTTGGCAATTATCATCAAATATGTCTGTTGTTCATTTACAGCGAAATAAGAGGTAATCTGACAAAGACTTTAGGAGCAGTTTAAATGAGTTTGTGAAAAATGTGTAAAAATATTACAAATTCCAATATGGCCGACTTCCTGTGGGGCGGAGCTAATACAAGCCAATTGCAAATATGTGCAGGGTCATACTATCTACGATCCTACCAAAATTTGAGAAGATTAGACAAATTTTGACACATCCACAGCTAATTTATTAAACGAACTAATTAGGGGGCGCTGTAGAGTCCGCTAGCTATACATGAAAAAATTGTCAAAATATTTGTAAAGTGTTTTCAAGTCTTATGCAATCTGTCAATTTTCAAGAGGTTTTGAGCATTCCCGTAATGTCAAATATGCATTGAAACCTAGGTGGCGCTATAGAGCCAATGAAATACGTATATATGAAATTTTAATTTCAGATCAAAGTACTGCTTAAATCAAGCAGGCCTGTAAATTTTTGAGAGTTTTCAACCTTTTTAACCTCCTCAAACACCTACTAACACCAGAATGTATTCACTTCCTGTTTTAATGGGGCATCTCAAGCAGTTCAACTGTCCGCCATTTCGTCCTCGTTTAAGATATCGACTATTCCTTCGCAATTTATCATCACGGATGGTAGTAGTTTTTTGCTGACAAATATCAAGAGTATTCAACAAATTCCCTAGGAGGAGTTCGACAAAGTATGCAAAAAATGTGTGTAAAATGCACATATTTCAAAATGGCCGACTTCCTGTTGGGCGGAGTCAATCATTCCAATACTAAAAACGTGTCTTATGATGTCTCTTGTGTTTTTACCAAGTTTCATGATTTTTCAATCATCTGTTTTATGACCGTGTCATGGTTTCACTTTGGTCTAGTGTTGCGTCTCCATTAAATTAATTGCCTGCCATTACGTCATCGTTTCAGCTATCGACTATTCCTTCGCAATTTATCACCATGTATGTCTGGGGACTATCCACTGACAATTTAGAGATAATCTGACAAAGACTCTAGGAGGAGTTCGAATGAGTTTGTGAAAAATATGTAAAAATTCCACAAATTCCAAAATGGCCGACTTCCTGTTGGGTGGAGCTAATGCATTCCGGTTGCTAATATGTGCAGAATCATATTGTCTATGTTTCTGTCAAAAATCGAGAATATCTGAGAATTTTTGAGAAGGCCACGGCTAATTTATTAGCCGAACCAAATAGGGGGCGCTGTAGAGTCATCTAGCTACACACGACAAAAATGACAATATATATCTAAGTCACTTCGAGGCCTTATTGAATCTGCCAATTATCAAGAGGCTGAGCGCTTTCCAAAAATGTCATATGAAATAGGTGGCGCTAGAGAGCTGATGAAACACGAATATACAAAATTTTAATTTACGGTGAAAGTTTGGCCTAAGCCAAATAGCTCTGTAAAATTTTAGGAGTTTTCAAACATCCTAACCACTCCGAAACCCAGCGGGAAACTTTTTATTTTGCAACTTCCTGTCAAAATGGCCGACTTCCTGTTGGGCGGAGTCAAATAAAACATAGTGATTCTTGTTGTTTATGAAGAGGTCAATGAGTGTACCAAAGTTGGTGCACATTGGACAAACTTCATCCCGGCCAATGCCGACGTTTGGGGGCGCTATGGAGCTCCTGAACCACGCCCATGTCAATGCTCTATGGAACTTTTACATTTTCACCAAGTTTGAGGCCTGTGCCAAAATGCGTGAGTTTTCCCATATCAGAAATGCCTCAAAAATGAGCGAAAGGGTCAAGAAGCGTAATAATAATAATAATAATAATAAACGGACCAAAAACAATAGGGCTTTGCACCTCCGGTGCAGGCTTCGCCTGCGCCTTCGGTGCTCGGGCCCTAATAACGAGTTGTCCCCCTGTCACAGGGGGACGTAGGGCCCTCGCACAACAGCGCAAATCGTACCGGGCCAAACCGAGAAACCGGTAAAAGTAATTTTAAGGTCTTATTGAGTGTGCCAATTTTCATGAGTTTTCTATCCTGTTAAACATGTGAAATATCCATTTAAAATACAGGTGGCGCTATAGCGCTGTTAAAATACATGTATTTGAAATTCTAATTCTACATCAAACAACAGCCTTAGATAAGCAGGCCGGTCAAATTTTGTGAGTTTTTCTTCGTTATAACCTCCTCAAAACACCTAGCATTACCTAGGTTTTCACCTCCTGTTTTGATGTGGCATCTCACAAATTCAACCATCTGCCATTTAGTCCTCGTTTGAGATATCGACTATTCCTTCACAATTTATCATCAGATATGTTCAATGTTTATTTTTACCAAATATCAAGAGAATTCAACAAAATTTGCTAGGAGTAGTTTGACAACATACGCAAAAAAATGTAAGTAAAATGCAGATATTTCAAAATGGCCGACTTCCTGTTGGGCGGAGTCAGTCCTACCAATGCTGAAAATGTGTGTAATGATGTCTTTTGTGTTTTTGCCAAGTTTCATGAATTTTCAATAATCTGTTTTCTGACCGTGTCATGGTTTCACATTGGTTTAGTGTTGCGTCTCTAGTGAATCAATTGCTCGCCATTGGGTCACTGTTTTACCGATCAACTAATCCTTTGGCAGTTATCATCAAATATGTCTGTTGTTCATTTACAGCGAAATAAGAGGTAATCTGACAAAGACTTTAGGAGCAGTTTAAACGAGTTTGTGAAAAATGTGTAAAAATATTACAAATTCCAATATGGCCGACTTCCTGTGGGGCGGAGCTAATACAAGCCAATTGCAAATATGTGCAGGGTCATACTATCTACGATCCTACCAAAATTTGAGAAGATTAGACAAATTTTGACACATCCACAGCTAATTTTTTAAAGGAACCAATTAGGGGGCGCTGTAGAGTCCGCTAGCTATACATGAAAAAATTGTCAAAATATTTGTAAAGTGTTTTTAGGTCTTATGCAATCTGTCAATTTTCAAGAGGTTTTGAGCATTCCCGTAATGTCAAATATGCATTGAAACCTAGGTGGCGCTATAGAGCCAATGAAATACGTATATATGAAATTTTAATTTCAGATCAAAGTACTGCTTAAATCAAGCAGGCCTGTAAATTTTTGAGAGTTTTTAACCTTTTTAACCTCCTCAAACACCTACTAACACCAGAATGTATTCACTTCCTGTTTTAACGGGGCATCTCAAGCAATTCAACTGTCCGCCATTTCGTCCTCGTTTAAGATATCGACTATTCCTTCGCAATTTATCATCAGGTGTATTAGTAGTTTATTACTGACAAATATCAAGAGTATTCAACAAATTCCCTAGGAGGAGTTCGACAAAGTATGCAAAAAATGTGTGTAAAATGCACATATTTCAAAATGGCCGACTTCCTGTTGGGCGGAGTCAATCATTCCAATACTAAAAACGTGTCTTATGATGTCTCTTGTGTTTTTACCAAGTTTCATGATTTTTCAATCATCTGTTTTATGACCGTGTCATGGTTTCACTTTGGTCTAGTGTTGCGTCTCCATTAAATTAATTGTCCGCCATTACGTCATCGTTTCAGCTATCGACTATTCCTTTGCAATTTATCACCATGTATGTCTGGAGCCTATCCATACCAAATTTAGAGGTAATATGACAAAGACTCTAGGAGGAGTTTGAATGAGTTCGTGAAAAATGTGTAAAAATTCCACAAATTTCAAAATGGCCGACTTCCTGTTGGGCGGAGCTAGTACAAGCCAAAGGGTAATATGTGCGGGATGATAGTTTCTATGTTGTTGCCAAAAATCGAGAATATTGGAGAAATTTTGAGACAGCTACAGCTAATTTAATGGCCTAAACAAAATAGGGGGCGCTGTAGAGTCCTCTACCTACACATGAGAAAAACGACAAAATATTCCTAAATCATTTCAAAGACTTATTGAATCTGCCAATCATCAAGAGGCTGAGAGCTTTTCATAAATATGATATAAAATAGGTGGCGCTAGAGAGCTGATGAAAGACGAATTTACGAAATTCCAACTTACGGTCAAAGTATGGCCAAGGCCAAATAGCTCTGTAAAATTTTAGGAGTTTTCAAACATCCTAACCACTCCGAAACCCAGCGGGAAACTTTTTATTTTGCAACTTCCTGTCAAAATGGCCGACTTCCTGTTGGGCGGAGTCAAATAAAACCTAGTGATTCTTGTTGTTTATGAGGAGGTCAATGAGCGTACCAAAGTTGGTGCACGTTGGACAAACTTCATCCCGGCCACTGCCGACGTTTGGGGGCGCTATAGAGCTCCTGAACAATGCCAAAGTCCAGCCTCTATGGAAATTTAAAATTTTCGCCGAGCTTGAGGCCTGTGCCAAAATGCGTGAGTTTTCGAGTATCAGAAATGCCTCAAAAATGGACGCAAAGAGGCAGAATAATAATAATAATAATAAACGGACCAAAAACAATAGGGCTTTGCACCTCCGGTGCAGGCTTCGCCTGCGCCTTCGGTGCTCGGGCCCTAATAATAACGAGTTGTCCCCCTGTCACAGGGGGACGTAGGGCCCTCGCACAACAGCGCAAATCGTACCGGGCCAAACCGAGAAACCGGTAAAAGTAATTTTGAGGTCTTATTGAGTGTGCCAATTTTCAAGAGTTTTCTATCCTGTTAAACATGTGAAATATCCATTTAAAATACAGGTGGCGCTATGGCGCTGTTAAAATACATGTATTTGAAATTCTAATTCTACATCAAACAACAGCCTTAGATAAGCAGGCTGGTCAAATTTTGTGAGTTTTTCTCCGTTATAACCTCCTCAAAACACCTGGCATTACCTAAGTTTTCACCTCCTGTTTTGATGTGGGATCTCAAAAATTCAACCATCTGCCATTTCGTCCTCGTTTGAGATATCGACTATTCCTTCACAATTTATCATCAGATATGTTCAATGTTTATTTTTACCAAATACCAAGAGAATTCATCAAATTTGCTAGGAGAAGTTTGACAATGTACACAAAAAATGTGTGTAAAATGCAGATATTTAAAAATGGCCGACTTCCTGTTGGGCGGAGTCAGTCCTACCAATGCTGAAAATGTGTGTAATGATGTCTTTTGTGTTTTTGCCAAGTTTCATGAATTTTCAATAATCTGTTTTCTGACCATGTCATGGTTTCACTTTGGTTTAGTGTTGCGTCTCTAGTGACTCAATTGCTCGCCATTGGGTCACCGTTTTACCGATCAACTAATCCTTTGGCAATTATCATCAAATATGTCTGTTGTTCATTTACAGCGAAATAAGAGGTAATCTGACAAAGACTTTAGGAGCAGTTTAAATTAGTTTGTGAAAAATTTGTAAAAATATTACATAATCCAATATGGCCGACTTCCTGTTGGGCGGAGCTAATACAAGCCAATTGCAAATATGAGCAGTGTTACAGTATCTACACACCTACCAAAATTGGAGAAGATTAGATCAATTTTGACACATCCAGAGCTAATTTATTAACTGAACAAATTAGGGGGCGCTGTAGAGTCCACTAGCTACATATGAAAAATATTTCACAATATTTGTAAAGTGTTTTTAGGTCTTATGCAATCTGTCAATTTTCAAGAGTTTTTGAGCATTCCCGTAATGTCAAATATGCATTGAAACCTAGGTGGCGCTATAGAGCCAATGAAATACGTATACAAGAAATTTTAATTTCAGATGAAAGTACTGCTTAATTCAAGCAGGCCTGTAAATTTTCGAGAGTTTTCAACCTTTTTAACCTCCTCAAACACCTACTAACACCAGAATGTATTCACTTCCTGTTTTAATGGGGCATCTCAAGCAGTTCAACTGTCCGCCATTTCGTCCTCTTTTAAGATATCGACTATTCCTTCGCAATTTATCATCACGGATGGTAGTAGTTTTTTGCTGACAAATATCAAGAGTATTCAACAAATTCCCTAGGAGGAGTTCGACAAAGTATGCAAAAAATGTGTGTAAAATGCACATATTTCAAAATGGCCGACTTCCTGTTGGGCGGAGTCAATCATTCCAATACTAAAAACGTGTCTTATGATGTCTCTTGTGGTTTTACCAAGTTTCATGATTTTTCAATCATCTGTTTTATGACCGTGTCATGGTTTCACTTTGGTCTAGTGTTGCGTCTCCATTAAATTAATTGTCCGCCATTACGTCATCGTTTCAGCTATCGACTATTCCTTCGCAATTTATCACCATGTATGTCTGGAGCCTATCCACACCAAATTTAGAGGTAATATGACAAAGACTCTAGGAGGAGTTTGAATGAGTTCGTGAAAAATGTGTAAAAATTCCACAAATTTCAAAATGGCCGACTTCCTGTTGGGCAGAGCTAGTACAAGCCAATGGGTAATATGTGCGGAATGATAGTTTCTATGTTGTCGCCAAAAATCGAGAATATTGGAGAAATTTTGAGACAGCTACAGCTAATTTAATGGCCTAAACAAAATAGGGGGCGCTGTAGAGTCCTCTAGCTACACATGAGAAAAACGACAAAATATTCCTAAATCATTTCAAAGACTTATTGAATCTGCCAATTATCAAGAGGCTGAGAGCTTTTCATAAATATTATATAAAATAGGTGGCGCTAGAGAGCTGATGAAAGACGAATTTACGAAATTCCAACTTACGGTCAAAGTATGGCCTAAGCCATATAGCTCTGTAAAATTTTAGGAGTTTTCAAACATCCTAACCCCTCCGAAACCCAGCGGGAAACTTTTTATTTTGCAACTTCCTGTCAAAATGGCCGACTTCCTGTTTGGCGGAGTCAAATAAAACCTAGTGATTCTTGTTGTTTATGAGGAGGTCAATAAGCGTACCAAAGTTGGTGCACGTTGGACAAACTTCATCCCGGCCACTGCCGACGTTTGGGGGCGCTATAGAGCTCCTGAACAACGGCAAAGTCCAGCCTCTATGGAACTTTAAAATATTCGCCGAGCTTGAGGCCTGTACCAAAATGCGTGAGTTTTCGAGTATCGGAAATGCCTCAAAAATGGACGCAAAGAGGCAGAATAATAATAATAATAACGAGTTGTCCCCCTGTCACAGGGGGACGTAGGGCCCTCGCACACCAGCGCATATCGTACCGGGCCAAACCGAGAAACCGGTGAAAGTAATTTTGAGGTCTCATTGAGTGTGCCAATTTTCAAGAGTTTTCTATTCTGCCAAAAATGTCAAATATTCATTTAAAATATAGGTGGCGCTATAGAGCTGTGAAAACACATGTATTTTAATTTTTAATTCTAGATCAAAGAACCGCCTCAGATAAGCAGGCCGGTCAAATTTTGTGAGTTTTCCTCAGTTATAACCTCCTCAAAACACCTTGCATTACCTAGGTGTCAACTTCCTGTTTTGAGGTGGCATCTCAAAAATTCAACCGTCCGTCATTTCGTCCTCGTTTAAGATATCGACTATTCCTTCAAAATTTGTCATCAGATATGTTCAGTGTTTATTTTTATCAAATACCAAGAGAATTCAACAAAATTTCTAGGAGTAGTTTGACAACATACGCAAAAAATGTATGTAAAATGCAGATATTTCAAAATGGCAGACTTCCTGTTGGGCGGAGTCAGTCCTACCAATACTGAAAACGTGTGTAATGATTTCTCTTGTGTTTTTGCCAAGTTTCATGAATTTTCAATCATCTGTGTTCTGACCGTGTCATGGTTTCACTTTGGTTTAGTGTTGCGTCTCTAGTCAATCAATTGCCCGCCATTACGTCACTGTTTTAGCGATCAACTAATCCTTTGGCAGTTTTCATCAAATATGTCTGTTGTTCATTTACAGTGAAATAAGAGGTAATCTGACAAAGACTTTAGGAGCAGTTTAAATGAGTTTGTGAAAAAAGTGTAAAAATCTTACAAATTCCAATATGGCCGACTTCCTGTTGGGCAGAGCTAATACAAGCCAATTGCAAATATGTTCAGGGTCACAGTATCTACATTCCTACCAAAATTGGAGAACATTAGACCAATTTTGACACATCCAGAGCTAATTTATTAACTGAACAAATTAGGGGGCGCTGTAGAGTCAGCTAGCTACACATGAAAAAATTATCACAATATTTGTAATGTGTTTTTAGGTCCTATGCAATCTGACAATTTTCAAGAGTTTTTGATTATTCCCGTAATGTCAAATATTCATTGAAACCTAGGTGGCGCTATAGAGCCAATGAAATGCGTATATATGAAATTTCAATTTCAGACCAAAGGACCACGTAAAACAAGCAGGCCTGTAAAGTTTTGTGAGTTTTCATCCATTTTAACCTCCTCAAACACCTACCAACACAAGAATGTATTCACTTCCTGTTTTAATGGGGTATCTCAAGCAATTCAACTGTCTGCCATTTCGTCCCCGTTTAAGATATCGACTATTCCTTCGCAATTTATCATCAGGTGTGTTAGTAGTTTATTGTTGACAAATATCAAGAGTATTCAACAAATTCCCTAGGAGGAGTTCGACAAAGTATGCAAAAAATGTGTGTAAAATGCACATATTTCAAAATGGCCGACTTCCTGTTGGGCGGAGTCAGTCCTACCAATACTGAAAACGTGTCTAATGATGTCTCTTGTGTTTTTGCCAAGTTTTATGAATTTTTAATCATCTGTGTTCTGACTGTGTCATGGTTTCACTTTGGTTTAGTGTTGCGTCTCTATTCAATCAATTGCTCGCCATTACGTCACCGTTTTAGCGATCAACTATTCCTTTGGCAATTTTCATCAACTGTGTCTGATGTTCATTCACAGCTAATTTAGAGGTAATCTGACAAAGACTTTAGGAGCAGTTTAAATGAGTTTGTGAAAAAAAGTGTAAAAAAATGACAAAATACAATATGGCCGACTTCCTGTTGGGCGGAGCTAATACAAACCAATTGCAAATATGTGCAGAGTCATAGTATCTACGCTCCTACCAAAATTTGAGAAGATTAGACAAATTGTGACACATCCACAGCTAATTTATTAAACGAATGAATTAGGGGGCGCTATAGAGTCCGCTAGCTACACATGAAAAAATTATCACAATATTTGTAAAGTGTTTTTAGATCTTATGGAACCTGACAATTTTCAAGAGTTTTTGAGCATTTCCGTAATGTCAAATATGCATTGAAACCTAGGTGGCGCTATAGAGCCAATGAAATATGTATATATGAAATTTAAATTTTTAATCAAAGGACCGCTTAAATCAAGCAGGCCTGTAAAGTTTCGTGAGTTTTCAACCTGTTTAACCTCCTCAAACACCTACCAACACCAGAATGTATTTACTTCCTATTTTAATGGGGTATCTCCAGCAATTCAACTGTCCGCCATTTCGTCCTCGTTTAAGATATCGACTATTCCTTCGCAATTTATCATCAGGGATGGTAGTAGTTTATTGCTGACAAATATCAAGAGTATTCAACAAATTCCCTAGGAGGAGTTCGACAAAGTATGCAAAAAATGTGTGTAAAATGCACGTTTTTCAAAATGGCCGACTTCCTGTTGGGCGGAGTCAATCATATCAACACTGAAAATGTGTGTAATGATGTCTTTTATGTTTTTGCCAAGTTTCATGAATTTCCAAGCAGCTGTATTCTGACCATGCTAATGTTTCTATTTGGTTTAGTGTTGTGTCTCCATTAAATCAATTGCCCGCCATTACGTCATCTTTTCAGCTATCGACTATTCCTTCGCAATTTAGCACCACGTATGTCTGGAGACTATCCACAGACCATTTAGTTGTAATCTGACAAAGACTCTAGGAGGAGTTCGAATGAGTATGTGAAAAATGTTTAAAAATGTAACATTTTTCAAAATGGCCGACTTCCTGTTGGGCGGAGCTAATACATGCCAATGGGTATTATGTGTGGCATCGTAATATCTATGTTTCTACCAAAAATTTTGAACATTGGGGAAAATTTGAGACAGCTACCGCTAATTTATTAGCCTAAACCAAATAGGGGGCGCTGTAGAGTCATTTAGCACCACATTAGAAAAATGATTACATTTCTCGAAATCATTTAAAGGCATTATTGGGTCTGCTAATTTAGAAGAGGCTAAGAGCTTTCTATAAATGTCATATAAAATAGGTGGCGCTAGAGAGCTGATAAATTATGAATATGAAAATTTCCAATTTTACATCAAAGTACAGCCTATGCCCAATATGCCTGTGAAATTTTATGAGTTTTCGAACATCGTAACCCACCCAAAACACCACGGGAAACTTTTTATTTTGCGACTTCCTGCCAAAATGGCAGACTTCCTGTTAGGCGGAGTCAAATAAATCCAAGTGATTCTTGATCGGTATAATGAGGTCAATGAGCGTACCAAAGTTGGTGCACATTGGACAAACTTTATCCCGGCCACTAGCAACGTTTGGGGGCGCTATAGAGCTCCTGATCAACGACCAAGCCCAGGAACTGTGAAATTTCAAATTTTTCACCGGCTTTGATGTCTGTGCCAAAATTCAAGAGTTTTCGAGTATCAGAAAGGCCTCAAAAATGGGCGCGAAGTTTAAAAATAAAAATAACGAGTTGTCCCCCTGTCACAGGGGGACGTAGGGCCCTCGCACAACAGCGCAAATCGTACCGGGCCAAACCGAGAAACCGGTAAAAGTAATTTTGAGGTCTTATTGAGTGTGCCAATTTTCAAGAGTTTTCTATCCTGTTAAACATGTGAAATATCCATTTAAAATACAGGTGGCGCTATGGCGCTGTTAAAATACATGTATTTGAAATTCTAATTCTACATCAAACAACAGCCTTAGATAAGCAGGCTGGTCAAATTTTGTGAGTTTTTCTCCGTTATAACCTCCTCAAAACACCTGGCATTACCTAGGTTTTCACCTCCTGTATTGATGTGGGATCTCAAAAATTCAACCATCTGCCATTTCGTCCTCGTTTGAGATATCGACTATTCCTTCACAATTTATCATCAGATATGTTCAATGTTTATTTTTACCAAATAACAAGAGAATTCATCAAATTGGCTAGGAGTAGTTTGACAATGTACACAAAAAATGTGTGTAAAATGCAGATATTTCAAAATGGCCGACTTCCTGTTGGGCGGAGTCAGTCCTACCAATGCTGAAAATGTGTGTAATGATGTATTTTGTGTTTTTGCCAAGTTTCATGAATTTTCAATAATCTGTTTTCTGACCATGTCATGGTTTCACTTTGGTTTAGTGTTGCGTCTCTAGTGACTCAATTGCTCGCCATTGGGTGACCGTTTTACCGATCAACTAATCCTTTGGCAATTATCATCGAATATGTCTGTTGTTCATTTACAGCGAAATAAGAGGTAATCTGACAAAGACTTTAGGAGCAGTTTAAATTAGTTTGTGAAAAATTTGAAAAAATATTACAAATTCCAATATGGCCGACTTCCTGTTGGGCGGGGCTAATACAAGCCAATTGCAAATATGTGCAGGGTCATACTATCTACGATCCTACCAAAATTTGAGAAGATTAGACAAATTTTGACACATCCACAGCTAATTTATTAAACAAACTAATTAGGGGGCGCTGTAGAGTCTGCTAGCTATACATGAAAAAATTGTCAAAATATTTGTAAAGTGTTTTTAGGTCTTATGCAATCTGTCAATTTTCAAGAGGTTTTGAGCATTTCCGTAATGTCAAATATGCATTGAAACCTAGGTGGCGCTATAGAGCCAATGAAATACGTATACAAGAAATTTTAATTTCAGATGAAAGTACTGCTTAATTCAAGCAGGCCTGTACATTTTCAAGAGTTTTCAACCTTTTTAACCTCCTCAAACACCTACTAACACCAGAATGTATTCACTTCCTGTTTTAATGGGGTATCTCCAGCAATTCAACTGTCCGCCATTTCATCCTCGTTTAAGATATCGACTATTCCTTTGCAATTTATCATCACGGATGGTAGTAGTTTATTGCTGACAAATATCAAGAGTATTCAACAAATTCCCTAGGAGGAGTTCGACAAAGTATGCAAAAAATGTGTGTAAAATGCACGTTTTTCAAAATGGCCGACTTCCTGTTGGGCGGAGTCAATCATATCAACTCTGAAAATGTGTGTAATGATGTCTTTTATGTTTTTGCCAAGTTTCATGAATTTCCAAGCAGCTGTGTTCTGACCATGCTAATGTTTCTATTTGGTTTAGTGTTGTGTCTCCATTAAATCAATTGCCCGCCATTACGTCTTCGTTTCAGCTATCGACTATTCCTTCGCAATTTAGCACCACGTATGTCTGGAGACTATCCACAGACCATTTAGTTGTAATCTGACAAAGACTCTAGGAGGAGTTCGAATGAGTATGTGAAAAATGTTTAAAAATTTAACATTTTTCAAAATGGCCGACTTCCTGTTGGGCGGAGCTAATACATGCCAATGGGTATTATGTGTGGCATCGTAATATCTATGTTTCTACCAAAAATTTTGAACATTGGGGAAAATTTGAGACAGCTACTGCTAATTTATTAGCCTAAACCAAATAGGGGGCGCTGTAGAGTCATTTAGCACCACATTAGAAAAATGATTACATTTCTCGAAATCATTTAAAGGCATTATTGGGTCTGCTAATTTAGAAGAGGCTAAGAGCTTTCTATAAATGTCATATAAAATAGGTGGCGCTAGAGAGCTGATAAATTATGAATATGAAAAATTCCAATTTTACATCAAAGTACAGCCTATGCCCAATAGGCCTGTGAAATTTTATCAGTTTTCGAAGATCGTAACCCACCCAAAACACCACGGGAAACTTTTTATTTTGCGACTTCCTGCCAAAATGGTCGACTTCCTGTTAGGCGGAGTCAAATAAATCCAAGTGATTCTTGATCGGTATAATGAGGTCAATGAGCGTACCAAAGTTGGTGCACATTGGACAAACTTTATCCCGGCCACTGGCAACGTTTGGGGGCGCTATAGAGCTCTTGATCCACGACCAAACCTGTGAACAATGTAATTTCAAATTTTTCACCGGCTTTGACGTCTGTGCCAAAATGCAAGAGTTTTCGAGTATCAGAAAGGCCTCAGAAATGGGCGCGAAGTTTAAAAATAAAAATAATAATAATAATAATAATAAACATTCCAAAAACAATAGGGCTTTGCACCTCCGGTGCAGGCTTCGCCTGCGCCTTCGGTGCTCGGGCCCTAATAATAATAAACGGACCAAAAACAATAGGGCTTTGCACCTCCGGTGCAGGCTTCGCCTGCGCCTTCGGTGCTCGGGCCCTAATAAACGGACCAAAAACAATAGGGCTTTGCACCTCCGGTGCAGGCTTCGCCTGCGCCTTCGGTGCTCGGGCCCTAATAATAATAATAAACGGACCAAAAACAATAGGGCTTTGCACCTCCGGTGCAGGCTTCGCCTGCGCCTTCGGTGCTCGGGCCCTAACGAGTTGTCCCCCTGTCACAGGGGGACGTAGGGCCCTCGCACAACAGCGCAAATCGTACCGGTCCAAACCGAGAAACCGGTGAAAGTAATTTTGAGGTCTTATTAAGTGTGGTAATTTTCAAGAGTTTTCTATCCTGCCAAAAATGTGAAATACCCATTTAAAATACAAGTGGCGCTATAGAGCTGTTAAAATACATGTATTTGAAATTCTAATTCTAGATCAAACAACAGCCTCAGATAAGCAGGCCGGTCAAAGTTTGTGAGCTTTTCTCTCTTATAACGTCCTCAAAACTCCTAGCATTACCTATGTGTCAACCTCCAGTTTTGATGTGGCATCTCAAACATTCAACCGTCCGCCATTCCCTCCTCGTTTAAGATATCGACTATTTCTTCACAATTTATCATCAGATATGTTCAATGTTTATATTTACCAAATACCAAGAGAATTCAACAAAATTTCTAGGAGTAGTTTGACAACATACGCAAAAAATGTATGCAAAATTCAGATATTTCAAAATGGCCGACTTCCTGTTGGGCGGAGTCAGTCCTACCAATACTGAAAACGTGTCTAATGATGTCTCTTGTGTTTTTGCCAAGTTTCATGAATTTTTAATCATCTGTGTTCTGACTGTGTCATGGTTTCACTTTGGTTTAGTGTTGCGTCTCTATTCAATCAATTGCTCGCCATTACGTCACCGTTTTAGCGATCAACTATTCCTTTGGCAATTTTCATCAACTGTGTCTGATGTTCATTCTCAGCTAATTTAGAGGTAATCTGACAAAGACTTTAGGAGCAGTTTAAATGAGTTTGTGAAAAAAAGTGTAAAAATATTACAAAATCCAATATGGCCGACTTCCTGTTGGGCGGAGCTAATACAAACCAATTGCAAATATGTGCAGAGTCATAGTATCTACGCTCCTACCAAAATTTGAGAAGATTAGACAAATTGTGACACATCCACAGCTAATTTATTAAACGAATAAATTAGGGGGCGCTATAGAGTCCGCTAGCTACACATGAAAAAATTATCATAATATTTGTAAAGTGTTTTTAGATCTTATGGAATCTGACAATTTTCAAGAGTTTTTGAGCATTTCTGTAATGTCAAATATGCATTGAAACCTAGGTGGCGCTATAGAGCCAATGAAATATGTATATATGAAATTTCAATTTTTAATCAAAGGACCGCTTAAATCAAGCAGGCCTGTAAAGTTTCGTGAGTGTTCAACCTGTTTAACCTCCTCAAACACCTACCAACACCAGAATGTATTTACTTCCTATTTTAATGGGGTATCTCCAGCAATTCAACTGTCCGCCATTTCTTCCTCGTTTAAGATATCGACTATTCCTTCGCAATTTATCATCACGGATGGTAGTAGTTTATTGCTGACAAATATCAAGAGTATTCAACAAATTCCCTAGGAGGAGTTCGACAAAGTATGCAAAAAATGTGTGTAAAATGCATGTTTTTCAAAATGGCCGACTTCCTTTTGGGCGGAGTCAATCCTATCGACACTGAAAATGTGTGTAATGATGTCTTTTATGTTTTTGCCAAGTTTCATGAATTTCCAAGCAGCTGTATTCTGACCATGCTAATGTTTCTATTTGGTTTAGTGTTGTGTCTCCATTAAATCAATTGCCCGCCATTACGTCATCGTTTCAGCTATCGACTATTCCTTCGCAATTTAGCACCACGTATGTCTGGAGACTATCCACAGACAATTTAGTTGTAATCTGACAAAGACTCTAGGAGGAGTTCGAATGAGTTCGTGAAAAATGTGTAAAAATTTAACATTTTTCAAAATGGCCGACTTCCTGTTGGGCGGAGCTAATACATGCCAATGGGTATTATGTGTGGCATCGTAATATCTATTTTTCTACCAAAAATCTTGAACATTGGGGAAAATTTGTGACAGCTACCGCTAATTTATTAGCCTAAACCAAATAGGGGGCGCTGTAGAGTCATTTAGCTCCACATTAGAAAAACGATTACATTTCTCGAAATCATTTAAAGGCATTATTGGGTCTGCTTATTTAGAAGAGGCTAAGAGCTTTCTATAAATGTCATATAAAATAGGTGGCGCTAGAGAGCTGATAAATTATGAATATGAAAAATTCCAATTTTACATCAAAGTACAGCCTATGCCCAATATGCCTGTGAAATTTTATGAGTTTTCGAACATCGTAACCCACCCAAAACACCACAGGAAACTTTTTATTTTGCGACTTCCTGCCAAAATGGCCGACTTCCTGTTAGGCCGAGTCAAATAAATCCAAGTGATTCTTGATCGGTATAATGAGGTCAATGAGTGTACCAAAGTTGGTGCACATTGGACAAACTTTATCCCGGCCACTAGCAACGTTTGGGGGCGCTATAGAGCTCCTGATCAACGCCCAAGCCCAGGAACTGTGAAATTTCAAATTTTTCACCGGCTTTGATGTCTGTGCCAAAATGCAAGAGTTTTCGAGTATCAGAAAGGCCTCAAAAATGGGCGCGAAGTTTAAAAATAAAAATAATAATAATAATAATAATAATAATAAACGGACCAAAAACAATAGGGCTTTGCACCTCCGGTGCAGGCTTCGCCTGCGCCTTCGGTGCTCGGGCCCTAATAATAACGAGTTGTCCCCCTGTCACAGGGGGACGTAGGGCCCTCGCACAACAGCGCAAATTGTACCGGGCCAAACCGAGAAACCAGTGAAAGTAATTTTGAGGTCTTATTAAGTGTGGTAATTTTCAAGAGTTTTCTATCCTGCCAAAAATGTGAAATACCCTTTTAAAATACAGGTGGCGCTATAGAGCTGTTAAAACACATATATTTGAAATTCTAATTCTAGATCAAACACTAGCCTCAGATAAGCAGGCCGGTCAAAGTTTGTGAGCTTTTCTCTCTTATAACGTCCTCAAAACTCATAGCATTACCTATGTGTCAACCTCCAGTTTTGATGTGGCATCTCAAACATTCAACCGTCCGCCATTCCCTCCTCGTTTAAGATATCGACTATTTCTTCACAATTTATCATCAGATATGTTCAATGTTTATATTTACCAAATACCAAGAGAATTCAACAAAATTTCTAGGAGTAGTTTGACAACATACGCAAAAAATGTATGCAAAATTCAGATATTTCAAAATGGCCGACTTCCTGTTGGGCGGAGTCAGTCCTACCAATACTGAAAACGTGTCTAATGATGTCTCTTGTGTTTTTGCCAAGTTTCATGAATTTTTAATCATCTGTGTTCTGACTGTGTCATGGTTTCACTTTGGTTTAGTGTTGCGTCTCTATTCAATCAATTGCTCGCCATTACGTCACCGTTTTAGCGATCAACTATTCCTTTGGCAATTTTCATCAACTGTGTCTGATGTTCATTCTCAGCTAATTTAGAGGTAATCTGACAAAGACTTTAGGAGCAGTTTAAATGAGTTTGTGAAAAAAAGTGTAAAAAAATGACAAAATCCAATATGGCCGACTTCCTGTTGGGCGGAGCTAATACAAACCAATTGCAAATATGTGCAGAGTCATAGTATCTACGCTCCTACCAAAATTTGAGAAGATTAGACAAATTGTGACACATCCACAGCTAATTTATTAAACGAATGAATTAGGGGGCGATATAGAGTCCGCTAGCTACACATGAAAAAATTATCACAATATTTGTAAAGTGTTTTTAGATCTTAAGGAATCTGACAATTTTCAAGAGTTTTTGAGCATTTCCGTAATGTCAAATATGCATTGAAACCTAGGTGGCGCTATAGAGCCAATGAAATATGTATATATGAAATTTAAATTTTTAATCAAAGGACCGCTTAAATCAAGCAGGCCTGTAAAGTTTCGTGAGTTTTCAACCTGTTTAACCTCCTCAAACACCTACCAACACCAGAATGTATTTACTTCCTATTTTAATGGGGTATCTCCAGCAATTCAACTGTCCGCCATTTCGTCCTCGTTTAAGATATCGACTATTCCTTCGCAATTTATCATCACGGATGGTAGTAGTTTATTGCTGACAAATATCAAGAGTATTCAACAAATTCCCTAGGAGGAGTTCGACAAAGTATGCAAAAAATGTGTGTAAAATGCACGTTTTTCAAAATGGCGGACTTCCTGTTGGGCGGAGTCAATCATATCAACACTGAAAACGTGTGTAATGATGTCTTTTATGTTTTTGCCAAGTTTCATGAATTTCCAAGCAGCTGTGTTCTGACCATGCTAATGTTTCTATTTGGTTTAGTGTTGTGTCTGTATTAAATCAACTGCCCGCCATTACGTCATTGTTTCAGCTATCGACTATTCCTTCGCAATTTAGCACCACGTATGTCTGGAGACTATCCACAGACCATTTAGTTGTAATCTGACAAAGACTCTAGGAGGAGTTCGAATGAGTTCGTGAAAAATGTGTAAAAATTTAACATTTTTCAAAATGGCCGACTTCCTGTTGGGCGGAGCTAATACATGCCAATGGGTATTATGTGTGGCATCGAAATATCTATGTTTCTACCAAAAATTTTGAACATTGGGGAAAATTTGAGACAGCTACCGCTAATTTATGAGCCTAAACCAAATAGGGGGCGCTGTAGAGTCATTTAGCACCACATTAGAAAAATGATTACATTTCTCGAAATCATTTAAAGGCATTATTGGGTCTGCTAATTTAGAAGAGGCTAAGAGCTTTCTATAAATGTCATATAAAATAGGTGGCGCTAGAGAGCTGATAAATTATGAATATGAAAAATTCCAATTTTACATCAAAGTACAGCCTATGCCGAATAGGCCTGTGAAATTTTAGGAGCTTTCGAACATCGTAACCCACCCAAAACACCACGGGAAACTTTTTATTTTGCGACTTCCTGCCAAAATGGCCGACTTCCTGTTAGGCGGAGTCAAATAAATCCAAGTGATTCTTGATCGGTATAATGAGGTCAATGAGCGTACCAAAGTTGGTGCACATTGGACAAACTTTATCCCGGCCACTGGCAACGTTTGGGGGCGCTATAGAGCTCCTGATCCACGCCCAAACCTGAGAACAATGTAATTTTAAATTTTTCACCGGCTTTGACGTCTGTGCCAAAATGCAAGAGTTTTCGAGTATCAGAAAGGCCTCAAAAATGGGCGCGAAGTTTAAAAATAAAAATAATAATAATAATAATAATAATAATAATAAACATTCCAAAAACAATAGGGCTTTGCACCTCCGGTGCAGGCTTCGCCTGCGCCTTCGGTGCTCGGGCCCTAACGAGCTGTCCCCCTGTCACAGGGGGACGTAGGGCCCTCGCACAACAGCGCAAATCGTACCGGGCCAAACCGAGAAACCGGTGAAAGTAATTTTGAGGTCTTATTAAGTGTGGTAATTTTCAAGAGTTTTCTATCCTGCCAAAAATGTGAAATACCCTTTTAAAATACAGGTGGCGCTATAGAGCTGTTAAAACACATATATTTGAAATTCTAATTCTACATCAAACAACAGCCTTGGATAAGCAGGCCAGTCAAATTTTGTGAGTTTTTCTTCGTTATAACCTCCTCAAAACACCTAGCATTACCTAGGTTTTCACCTCCTGTTTTGATGTGGCATCTCACAAATTCAACCATCTGCCATTTCGTCCTCGTTTGAGATATCGACTATTCCTTCACAATTTATCATCAGATATGTTCAATGTTTATTTTTACCAAATATCAAGAGAATTCAACAAAATTTGCTAGGAGTAGTTTGACAACATACGCAAAAAAATGTATGTAAAATGCAGATATTTCAAAATGGCCGACTTCCTGTTGGGCGGAGTCAGTCCTACCAATGCTGAAAATGTGTGTAATGATGTCTTTTGTGTTTTTGCCAAGTTTCATGAATTTTTAATAATCTGTTTTCTGACCGTGTCATGGTTTCACATTGGTTTAGTGTTGCGTCTCTAGTGAATCAATTGCTCGCCATTGGGTCACCGTTTTACCGATCAACTAATCCTTTGGCAGTTATCATCAAGTATGTCTGTTGTTCATTTACAGCGAAATAAGAGGTAATCTGACAAAGACTTTAGGAGCAGTTTAAATGAGTTTGTGAAAAATGTGTAAAAATATTACAAATTCCAATATGGCCGACTTCCTGTGGGGCGGAGCTAATACAAGCCAATTGCAAATATGTGCAGGGTCATACTATCTACGATCCTACCAAAATTAGAGAAGATTAGACAAATTTTGACACATCCACAGCTAATTTATTAAACGAACCAATTAGGGGGCGCTGTAGAGTCCGCTAGCTATACATGAAAAAATTGTCAAAATATTTGTAAAGTGTTTTTAGGTCTTATGCAATCTGTCAATTTTCAAGAGGTTTCGAGCATTCCCGTAATGTCAAATATGCATTGAATCCTAGGTGGCGCTATAGAGCCAATGAAATACGTATATATGAAATTTTAATTTCAGATCAAAGTACTGCTTAAATCAAGCAGGCCTGTAAATTTTTGAGAGTTTTTAACCTTTTTAACCTCCTCAAACACCTACTAACACCAGAATGTATTCACTTCCTGTTTTAACGGGGCATCTCAAGCAATTCAACTGTCCGCCATTTCGTCCTCGTTTAAGATATCGACTATTCCTTCGCAATTTATCATCAGGTGTGTTAGTAGTTTATTACTGACAAATATCAAGAGTATTCAACAAATTCCCTAGGAGGAGTTCGACAAAGTATGCAAAAAATGTGTGTAAAATGCACATATTTCAAAATGGCCGACTTCCTGTTGGGCGGAGTCAATCATTCCAATACTAAAAATGTGTCTTATGATGTCTCTTGTGTTTTTACCAAGTTTCATGATTTTTCAATAATCTGTTTTATGACTGTGTCATGGTTTCACTTTGGTCTAGTGTTGCGTCTCCATTAAATTAATTGTCCGCCATTACATCATCGTTTCAGCTATCGACTATTCCTTCGCAATTTATCACCATGTATGTCTGGAGCCTATCCATACCAAATTTAGAGGTAATATGACAAAGACTCTAGGAGGAGTTTGAATGAGTTCGTGAAAAATGTGTAAAAATTCCACAAATTTCAAAATGGCCGACTTCCTGTTGGGCGGAGCTAGTACAAGCCGAAGGGTAATATGTGCGGGATGATAGTTTCTATGTTGTTGCCAAAAATCGAGAATATTGGAGAAATTTTGAGACAGCTACAGCTAATTTAATGGCCTAAACAAAATAGGGGGCGCTGTAGAGTCCTCTAGCTACACATGAGAAAAACGACAAAATATTCCTAAATCATTTCAAAGACTTATTGAATCTGCCAATCATCAAGAGGCTGAGAGCTTTTCATAAATATGATATAAAATAGGTGGCGCTAGAGAGCTGATGAAAGACGAATTTACGAAATTCCAACTTACGGTTAAAGTATGGCCAAGGCCAAATAGCTCTGTAAAATTTTAGGAGTTTTCAAACAACCTAACCACTCCGAAACCCAGCGGGAAACTTTTTATTTTGCAACTTCCTGTCAAAATGGCCGACTTCCTGTTGGGCGGAGTCAAATAAAACCTAGTGATTCTTGTTGTTTATGAGGAGGTCAATGAGCGTACCAAAGTTGGTGCACGTTGGACAAACTTCATCCCGGCCACTGCCGACGTTTGGGGGCGCTATAGAGCTCCTGAACAACGCCAAAGTCCAGCCTCTATGGAACTTTAAAATTTTCGCCGAGCTTGAGGCCTGTGCCAAAATGCGTGAGTTTTCGAGTATCGGAAATGCCTCAAAAATGGACGCAAAGAGGCAGAATAATAATAACGTAGGGCCCTCGCACAACAGCGCAAATCGTACCGGGCCAAACCGAGAAACCGGTTAAAGTAATTTTGAGGTCTTATTGAGTGTGCCAATTTTCAAGAGTTTTCTATCCTGTTAAACATGTGAAATATCCATTTAAAATACAGGTGGCGCTATGGCGCTGTTAAAATACATGTATTTGAAATTCTAATTCTACATCAAACAACAGCCTTAGATAAGCAGGCTGGTCAAATTTTGTGAGTTTTTCTCCGTTATAACCTCCTCAAAACACCTGGCATTACATAGGTTTTCACCTCCTGTTTTGATGTGGGATCTCAAAAATTCAACCATCTGCCATTTCGTCCTCGTTTGAGATATCAACTATTCCTTCACAATTTATCATCAGATATGTTCAATGTTTATTTTTACCAAATACCAAGAGAATTCATCAAATTTGCTAGGAGTAGTTTGACAATGTACACAAAAAATGTGTGTAAAATGCAGATATTTCAAAATGGCCGACTTCCTGTTGGGCGGAGTCAGTCCTACCAATGCTGAAAATGTGTGTAATGATGTCTTTTGTGTTTTTGCCAAGTTTCATGAATTTTCAATAATCTGTTTTCTGACCATGTCATGGTTTCACTTTGGTTTAGTGTTGCGTCTCTAGTGACTCAATTGCTCGCCATTGGGTCACCGTTTTACCGATCAACTAATCCTTTGGCAATTATCATCAAATATGTCTGTTGTTCATTTACAGCGAAATAAGAGGTAATCTGAAAAAGACTTTAGGAGCAGTTTAAATTAGTTTGTGAAAAATGTGTAAAAATATTACAAATTCCAATATGGCCGACTTCCTGTTGGGCGGAGCTAATACAAGCCAATTGCAAATATGTGCAGGGTCATACTATCTACGATCCTACCAAAATTTGAGAAGATTAGACAAATTTTGACACATCCACAGCTAATTTATTAAACAAACGAATTAGGGGGCGCTGTAGAGTCTGCTAGCTATACATGAAAACATTGTCAAAATATTTGTAAAGTGTTTTTAGGTCTTATGCAATCTGTCAATTTTCAAGAGGTTTTGAGCATTCCCGTAATGTCAAATATGCATTGAAACCTAGGTGGCGCTATAGAGCCAATGAAATACATATACAAGAAATTTTAATTTCAGATGAAAGTACTGCTTAATTCAAGCAGGCCTGTAAATGTTCGAGAGTTTTCAACCTTTTTAACCTCCTCAAACACCTACTAACACCAGAATGTATTCACTTCCTGTTTTAATGGGGCATCTCAAGCAGTTCAACTGTCCGCCATTTCGTCCTCGTTTAAGATATCGACTATTCCTTCGCAATTTATCATCACGGATGGTAGTAGTTTTTTGCTGACAAATATCAAGAGTATTCAACAAATTCCCTAGGAGGAGTTCGACAAAGTATGCAAAAAATGTGTGTAAAATGCACATATTTCAAAATGGCCGACTTCCTGTTGGGCGGAGTCAATCATTCCAATACTAAAAACGTGTCTTATGATGTCTCTTGTGTTTTTACCAAGTTTCATGATTTTTCAATCATCTGTTTTATGACCGTGTCATGGTTTCACTTTGGTCTAGTGTTGCGTCTCCATTAAATTAATTGTCCGCCATTAGGTCATCGTTTCAGCTATCGACTATTCCTTCGCAATTTATCACCATGTATGTCTGGAGCCTATCCACACCAAATTTAGAGGTAATATGACAAAGACTCTAGGAGGAGTTTGAATGAGTTCGTGAAAAATGTGTAAAAATTCCACAAATTTCAAAATGGCCGACTTCCTGTTGGGCAGAGCTAGTACAAGCCAATGGGTAATATGTGCGGGATGATAGTTTCTATGTTGTTGCCAAAAATCGAGAATATTGGAGAAATTTTGAGACAGCTACAGCTAATTTAATGGCCTAAACAAAATAGGGGGCGCTGTAGAGTCCTCTAGCTACACATGAGAAAAACGACAAAATATTCCTAAATCATTTCAAAGACTTATTGAATCTGCCAATTATCAAGAGGCTGAGAGCTTTTCATAAATATGATATAAAATAGGTGGCGCTAGAGAGCTGATGAAAGACGAATTTACGAAATTCCAACTTAGCGTCAAAGTATGGCCTAAGTCAAATAGCTCTGTAAAATTTTAGGAGTTTTCAAACATCCTAACCCCTCCGAAACCCAGCGGGAAACTTTTTATTTTGCAACTTCCTGTCAAAATGGCCGACTTCCTGTTGGGCGGAGTCAAATAAAACCTAGTGATTCTTGTTGTTTATGAGGAGGTCAATGAGCGTACCAAAGTTGGTGCACGTTGGACAAACTTCATCCCGGCCACTGCCGACGTTTGGGGGCGCTATAGAGCTCCTGAACAACGCCAAAGTCCAGCCTCTATGGAACTTTAAAATTTTCGCCGAGCTTGAGGTCTGTGCCAAAATGCGTGAGTTTTCGAGTATCGGAAATGCCTCAAAAATGGACGCAAAGAGGCAGAATAATAATAATAATAATAACGAGTTGTCCCCCTGTCACAGGGGGACGTAGGGCCCTCGCACAACAGCGCAAATCGTACCGGGCCAAACCGAGAAACCGGTAAAAGTAATTTTGAGGTCTTATTGAGTGTGCCAATTTTCAAGAGTTTTCTATCCCGTTAAACATGTGAAATATCCATTTAAAATACAGGTGGCGCTATGGCGCTGTTAAAATACATGTATTTGAAATTCTAATTCTACATCAAACAACAGCCTTAGATAAGCAGGCTGGTCAAATTTTGTGAGTTTTTCTCCGTTATAACCTCCTCAAAACACCTGGCATTACCTAGGTTTTCACCTCCTGTTTTGATGTGGCATCTCACAAATTCAACCATCTGCCATTTCGTCCTCGTTTGAGATATCGACTATTCCTTCACAATTTATCATCAGATATGTTCAATGTTTATTTTTACCAAATACCAAGAGAAGTCATCAAATTTGCTAGGAGTAGTTTGACAATGTACACAAAAAATGTGTGTAAAATGCAGATATTTCAAAATGGCCGACTTCCTGTTGGGCGGAGTCAGTCCTACCAATGCTGAAAATGTGTGTAATGATGTCTTTTGTGTTTTTGCCAAGTTTCATGAATTTTCAAAAATCTGTTTTCTGACCGTGTCATGGTTTCACTTTGGTTTAGTGTTGCGTCTCTAGTGACTCAATTGCTCGCCATTGGGTCACCGTTTTACCGATCAACTAATCCTTTGGAAATTATCATCAAATATGTCTGTTGTTCATTTACAGCGAAATAAGAGGTAATCTGACAAAGACTTTAGGAGCAGTTTAAATTAGTCAGTGAAAAATTTGTAAAAATATTACAAATTCCAATATGGCCGACTTCCTGTTGGGCGGAGCTAATACAAGCCAATTGCAAATATGTGCAGGGTCATACTATCTACGATCCTACCAAAATTTGAGAAGATTAGACAAATTTTGACACATCCACAGCTAATTTATTAAATGAACAAATTAGGGGGCGCTGTAGAGTCCGCTAGCTATACATGAAAAAATTGTCAAAATATTTGTAAAGTGTTTTTAGGTCTTATGCAATCTGTCAATTTTCAAGAGGTTTTGAGCATTCCCGTAATGTCAAATATGCATTGAAACCTAGGTGGCGCTATAGAGCCAATGAAATACGTATACAAGAAATTTTAATTTCAGATGAAGGTACTGCTTAATTCAAGCAGGCCTGTAAATTTTCGAGAGTTTTCAACCTTTTTAACCTCCTCAAACACCTATTAACACCAGAATGTATTCACTTCCTGTTTAAACGGGGCATCTCAAGCAATTCAACTGTCCGCCATTTCGTCCTCGTTTAAGATATCGACTATTCCTTCGCAATTTATCATCAGGTGTGTTAGTAGTTTATTACTGAAAAATATCAAGAGTATTCAATAAATTCCCTAGGAGGAGTTCGACAAAGTATGCAAAAAATGTGTGTAAAATGCACATATTTCAAAATGGCCGACTTCCTGTTGGGCGGATTCAGTCTTACCAATACTAAAAACGTGTCTTATGATGTCTCTTGTGTTTTTACCAAGTTTCATGATTTTTCAATAATCTGTTTTATGACTGTGTCATGGTTTCACTTTTGTTTAGTGTTGCGTCTCCATTAAATTAATTGTCCGCCATTACGTCATCGTTTCAGCTATCGACTATTCCTTCGCAATTTATCACCATGTATGTCTGGAGCCTACCCACGCCCAATTTAGAGATAATCTGACAAAGACTCTAGGAGGAGTTTGAATGAGTTCGTGAAAAATGTGTAAAAATTCCACAAATTTCAAAATGGCCGACTTCCTGTTGGGCGGAGCTAATACCAGCCAATGGGTAATATGTGCGGGATGATACTTTCTATGTTGTTGCCAAAAATCGAGAATATTGGAGAAATTTTGAGACAGCTACAGCTAATTTAATGGCCTAAACAAAATAGGGGGCGCTGTAGAGTCCTCTAGCTACACATGAGAAAAACGACAAAATATTCCTAAATCATTTCAAAGACTTATTGAATCTGCCAATCATCAAGAGGCTGAGAGCTTTTCATAAATATGATATAAAATAGGTGGCGCTAGAGAGCTGATGAAAGACGAATTTACGAAATTCCAACTTACGGTCAAAGTATGGCCAAGGCCAAATAGCTCTGTAAAATTTTAGGAGTTTTCAAACATCCTAACCACTCCGAAACCCAGCGGGAAACTTTTTATTTTGCAACTTCCTGTCAAAATGGCCGACTTCCTGTTGGGCAGAGTCAAATAAAACCTAGTGATTCTTGTTGTTTATGAGGAGGTCAATGAGCGTACCAAAGTTGGTGCACGTTGGACAAACTTCATCCCGGCCACTGCCGACGTTTGGGGGCGCTATAGAGCTCCTGAACAACGCCAAAGTCCAGCCTCTATGGAACTTTAAAATTTTCGCCGAGCTTGAGGCCTGTGCCAAAATGCGTGAGTTTTCGAGTATCGGAAATGCCTCAAAAATGGACGCAAAGAGGCAGAATAATAATAATAATAATAATAATAATAATAAACGGACCAAAAACAATAGGGCTTTGCACCTCCGGTGCAGGCTTCGCCTGCGCCTTCGGTGCTCGGGCCCTAATAAACGGACCAAAAACAATAGGGCTTTGCACCTCCGGTGCAGGCTTCGCCTGCGCCTTCGGTGCTCGGGCCCTAATAATAAACGGACCAAAAACAATAGGGCTTTGCACCTCCGGTGCAGGCTTCGCCTGCGCCTTCGGTGCTCGGGCCCTAATAATAATAACGAGTTGTCCCCCTGTCACAGGGGGACGTAGGGCCCTCGCACACCAGCGCAAATCGTACCGGGCCAAACCGAGAAACCGGTGAAAGTAATTTTGAGGTCTCATTGAGTGTGCCAATTTTCAAGAGTTTCCTATTCTGCCAAAAATGTCAAATATTCATTTAAAATATAGGTGGCGCTATAGAGCTGTGAAAACACATGTATTTGAATTTTTAATTCTAGATCAAAGAACCGCCTCAGATAAGCAGGCCGGTCAAATTTTGTGAGTTTTCCTCAGTTATAACCTCCTCAAAACACCTTGCATTACCTAGGTGTCAACTTCCTGTTTTGAGGTGGCATCTCAAAAATTCAACCGTCCGTCATTTCGTCCTCGTTTAAGATATCGACTATTCCTTCACAATTTGTCATCAGATATGTTCAGTGTTTATTGAAGAGAGTTCGAATGAGTATGTGAAAAATGTGTAAAAATGTCACAAATTCCAATATGGCCGACTTCCTGTTGGGCGGAGCAAATGCATGCCTATTGTTAATATGTGCGGGATCATGTTGTCTATGTTTCTACCAAATATCATGAATATTGGAGAATTTTTGAGAAGGCCACAGTTAATTAATTAGCTAAAATAAATAGGGGGCGCTGTAGAGTCATTTAGCTACACACAAAAAAAATGACAAAACGTTTCTAAATAATTTTGAGGCCTTATTGAATCTGCCAATTATCAAGAGGCTGAGTGCTTTCCATAAATGTGATGTAAAAAAGGTGGCGCTAGAGAGCTGGTTAAAGATGAATTTACAAAATTCGAATTAATTCTCAAAGTACGGCCTAAGCCAGACAGGCCTGTCAAGTTTTATGAGTTTTCGAACATCATAACCCCTCCAAACCAGCACGGGAAACTTTTTATTTTGCGACTTCCTGTCAAAATGGCAGACTTCCTGTTGAGCGGAGTCTGATAAAACCGAGTGATTATTGTTCTGCATGAGGAGGTCAATGAGAGTACCAAAGTTGGTGCATATTGGACAAACTTCATCCCGGCCACTGGCAACGTTTGGGGGCGCTATAGAGCTCCTGAACCACGCCCAAACCCATGAACCATGGAATTTCAAATTTTTCACGGGTTTTGATGTGTGTGCCAAAATGCATGAGTTTTCGAGTATCGGAAAGGCCTCAAAAATGGGCACAAAGTTTGTAAATAAAAATAATAATAATAATAATAACGAGTTGTCCCCCTGTCACAGGGGGACGTAGGGCCCTCGCATAACAGCGCAAATCGTACCGGGCCAGACCGAGAAACCGGTGCAAGTAATTTTAGGGGCTTATTAAGTGTGGCAATTTTCAACAGTTTTCTATCCTGTCAAATATTCATTTAAAATATAGGTGGCGGTATAGAGCTGTGAAAGCACATGTATTTTAAATTTTAATCCTACATCAAAGAACAGCCTCAGATAAGCAGGCCGGTCAAATTTTGTGAGCTTTTCTCTGTTATAACTTCCTCAAAACACCTAGCATTACCTAGGTGTCAACCACCTGTTTTGATGTGTCATCTCAAAAATTCAACCGTCCGCCATTTCCTCCTCGTTTGAGATATCGATTATTCCTTCACAATTTATCATCAGATATGTTCAATGTTTATTTTTACCAAATACCAAGAGAATTCATTAAATTTTCTAGGAGTAGTTTGACAACATACGCAAAAAATGTATGTAGAATTCAGATATTTCAAAATGGCCGACTTCCTGTTGGGCGGAGTCAGTCCTACCAATAATGAAAACGTGTCTAATGATGTCTCTTGTGTTTTTGCCAAGTTTCATGAATTTTTAATCATCTGTGTTCTGACTGTGTCATGGTTTCACTTTGGTTTAGTGTTGCGTCTCTAGTCAATCAATTGCTCGCCATTACGTCACCGTTTTAGCGATCAACTATTCCTTTGCCAATTTTCATCAACTTTGTCTGATGTTCATTCTCAGCTAATTTAGAGGTAATCTGACAAAGACTTTAGGAGCAGTTTAAATGAGTTTGTGAAAAAAAGTGTAAAAAAATTACAAAATCCAATATGGCCGACTTCCTGTTGGGGGGAGCTAATACAAACCAATTGCAAATATGTGCAGAGTCATAGTATCTACGCTCCTACCAAAATTTGAGAAGATTAGACAAATTGTGACACATCCACAGCTAATTTATTAAACGAATGAATTAGGGGGCGCTATAGAGTCCGCTAGCTACACATGAAAAAATTATCACAATATTTGTAAAGTGTTTTTAGATCTTATGGAATCTGACAGTTTTCAAGAATTTTTGAGCATTTCCGTAATGTCAAATATGCATTGAAACCTAGGTGGCGCTATAGAGCCAATGAAATATGTATATATGAAATTTCAATTTTTAATCAAAGGACCGCTTAAATCAAGCAGGCCTGTAAAGTTTCGTGAGTGTTCAACCTGTTTAACCTCCTCAAACACCTACCAACACCAGAATGTATTTACTTCCTATTTTAATGGGGTATCTCCAGCAATTCAACTGTCCGCCATTTCGTCCTCGTTTAAGATATCGACTATTCCTTCGCAATTTATCATCACAGATGGTAGTAGTTTATTGCTGACAAATATCAAGAGTATTCAACAAATTCCCTAGGAGGAGTTCGACAAAGTATGCAAAAAATGTGTGTAAAATGCACGTTTTTCAAAATGGCCGACTTCCTGTTGGGCGGAGTCAATGATACCCATGGTGACAATGTGTGTAATGATGTCTATTATGTTTCTGTAAAGTTTCATGATTTTTCAAACACCTGTGTTCTGACCATGCTAATGTTTCTATTTGGGCTAGTGTTGCGTCTCCATTAAATCAATTGCCCGCCATTTTGTAATTATTTAAGCTATCGACTATTCCTTCGCAATTTAGCACCAAGTATGTCTGGAGACTATACAAACCCAATTTTGAGGTAATCTGACGAAAACTCTAGGAGGAGTTTGAATGAGTATGTGAAAAATGTGTAAAAATTTCACAAATTCCAAAATGGCCGACTTCCTGTTGGGCGTGGCTAATGCATGCCAATTGGTAATATGTGCGGAATCATATTTTGTATGTTTCTACCAAATATCAAGAATATCAGAGAATTTTTGAGAAGGCCACGGCTAATTTATTAGTCGAACCAAATAGGGGGCGCTGTAGAGTCATCTAGCTACACACGACAAAAATGACAATATATATCTCAATCATTTCGAGGCCTTATTGAATCTGCTAATTATCAAGAGGCTGAGGGCTTTCCAAAAATGTCATATGAAATAGGTGGCGCTAGAGAGCTAATTAAAACTGAATGTACAAAATTCGAGTTGATTATCAAAGTACGGCCTGAGTAAAATAGGCATGTCAAAATGTATGAGTTTTCGAACATCATAACCCCCCCAAAACACCACGGGAAACATTTTATTTTGCGAATTCATGTCAAAATGGCCGACTTCCTGTTGGGCGGAGTCAAATAAATCCAAGTGATCCTTGTTCTTTATGAGGAGGTCAATGAGCATACCAAAGTTGGTGCACATTGGACAAACTTCATCCCGGCCAATGCCGACGTTTGGGGGCGCTATGGAGCTCCTGAACCACGCCCATGCCAATGCTCTATGGAACTTTAACATTTTCGCCAAGTTTGAGGCCTGTGCCAAAATGAGTGAGTTTTCCAGTATCAGAAATGCCTCAAAAATGAGCGAAAGGGTCAAGAAGCGTAATAATAATAACGAGTTGTCCCCCTGTCACAGGGGGACGTAGGGCCCTCGCACAACAGCGCAAATCGTACCGGGCCAAACCGAGAAACCGGTGAAAGTAATTTTGAGGTCTTAATAAGTGTGGTAATTTTCAAGAGTTTTCTATCCTGCCAAAAATGTGAAATACCCATTTAAAATACAGGTGGCGCTATAGAGCTGTTAAAACACATATATTTGAAATTCTAATCCTACATCAAAGAACAGCCTCAGATAAGCAGGCCGGTCAAATTTTGTGAGCTTTTCTCCGTTATAACTTCCTCAAAACACCTAGCATTACCTAGGTGTCAACCACCTGTTTTGATGTGGCATCTCAAATATTCAACCGTCCGCCATTTCCTCCTCGTTTGAGATATCGATTATTCCTTCACAATTTATCATCAGATATGTTCAATGTTTATTTTTACCAAATACCAAGAGAATTCATTAAATTTTCTAGGAGTAGTTTGACAACATACGCAAAAAATGTATGTAGAATTCAGATATTTCAAAATGGCCGACTTCCTGTTGGGCGGAGTCAGTCCTACCAATAATGAAAACGTGTCTAAAGATGTCTCTTGTGTTTTTGCCAAGTTTCATGAATTTTTAATCATCTGTGTTCTGACTGTGTCATGGTTTCACTTTGGTTTAGTGTTGCGTCTCTAGTCAATCAATTGCTCGCCATTACGTCACCGTTTTAGCGATCAACTATTCCTTTGCCAATTTTCATCAACTTTGTCTGATGTTCATTCTCAGCTAATTTAGAGGTAATCTGACAAAGACTTTAGGAGCAGTTTAAATGAGTTTGTGAAAAAAAGTGTAAAAAAATTACAAAATCCAATATGGCCGACTTCCTGTTGGGCGGAGCTAATACAAACCAATTGCAAATATGTGCAGAGTCATAGTATCTACGCTCCTACCAAAATTTGAGAAGATTAGACAAATTTTGAAACATCAACAGCTAATTTATTAAACAAACGAATTAGGGGGCGCTATAGAGTCCGCTAGCTACACATGAAAAAATTATCACAATATTTGTAAAGTGTTTTTAGATCTTATGGAATCTGACAGTTTTCAAGAGTTTTTGAGCATTTCCGTAATGTCAAATATGCATTGAAACCTAGGTGGCGCTATAGAGCCAATGAAATATGTATATATGAAATTTCAATTTTTAATCAAAGGACCGCTTAAATCAAGCAGGCCTGTAAAGTTTCGTGAGTGTTCAACCTGTTTAACCTCCTCAAACACCTACCAACACCAGAATGTATTTACTTCCTATTTTAAAGGGGTATCTCCAGCAATTCAACTCTCTGCCATTTCGTCCTCGTTTAAGATATCGACTATTCCTTCGCAATTTATCATCACAGATGGTAGTAGTTTATTGCTGACAAATATCAAGAGTATTCAACAAATTCCCTAGGAGGAGTTCGACAAAGTATGCAAAAAATGTGTGTAAAATGCACGTTTTTCAAAATGGCCGACTTCCTGTTGGGCGGAGTCAATGATACCCATGGTGACAATGTGTGTAATGATGTCTATTATGTTTCTGTAAAGTTTCATGATTTTTCAAACACCTGTGTTCTGACCATGCTAATGTTTCTATTTGGGCTAGTGTTGCGTCTCCATTAAATCAATTGCCCGCCATTTTGTAATTGTTTAAGCTATCGACTATTCCTTCGCAATTTAGCACCAAGTATGTCTGGAGACTATACAAACCCAATTTTGAGGTAATCTGACGAAAACTCTAGGAGGAGTTTGAATGAGTATGTGAAAAATGTGTAAAAATTTCACAAATTCCAAAATGGCCGACTTCCTGTTGGGCGTGGCTAATGCATGCCAGTTGGTAATATGTGCGGAATCATATTTTGTATGTTTCTACCAAATATCAAGAATATCAGAGAATTTTTGAGAAGGCCACGGCTAATTTATTAGTCGAACCAAATAGGGGGCGCTGTAGAGTCATCTAGCTACACACGACAAAAATGACAATATATATCTCAATCATTTCGAGGCCTTATTGAATCTGCTAATTATCAAGAGGCTGAGGGCTTTCCAAAAATGTCATATGAAATAGGTGGCGCTAGAGAGCTAATTAAAACTGAATGTACAAAATTCGAGTTGATTATCAAAGTACGGCCTGAGTCAAATAGGCATGTCAAAATGTATGAGTTTTCGAACATCATAACCCCCCCAAAACACCATGGGAAACATTTTATTTTGCGAATTCATGTCAAAATGGCCGACTTCCTGTTGGGCGGAGTCAAATAAATCCAAGTGATCCTTGTTCTTTATGAGGAGGTCAATGAGCATACCAAAGTTGGTGCACATTGGACAAACTTCATCCCGGCCAATGCCGACGTTTGGGGGCGCTATGGAGCTCCTGAACCACGCCCATGCCAATGCTCTATGGAACTTTAACATTTTCGCCAAGTTTGAGGCCTGTGCCAAAATGAGTGAGTTTTCCAGTATCAGAAATGCCTCAAAAATGAGCGAAAGGGTCAAGAAGCGTAATAATAATAATAATAACGAGTTGTCCCCCTGTCACAGGGGGACGTAGGGCCCTCGCACAACAGCGCAAATCGTACCGGGCCAAACCGAGAAACCAGTGAAAGTAATTTTGAGGTCTTATTAAGTGTGGTAATTTTCAAGAGTTTTCTATCCTGCCAAAAATGTGAAATACCCTTTTAAAATACAGGTGGCGCTATAGAGCTGTTAAAACACATGTATTTGAAATTCTAATTCTAGATCAAACAACAGCCTCAGATAAGCAGGCCGGTCAAAGTTTGTGAGCTTTTCTCTCTTATAACGTCCTCAAAACTCATAGCATTACCTATGTGTCAACCTCCAGTTTTGATGTGGCATCTCAAACATTCAACCGTCCGCCATTCCCTGCTCGTTTAAGATATCGACTATTTCTTCACAATTTATCATCAGATATGTTCAATGTTTATATTTACCAAATACCAAGAGAATTCAACAAAATTTCTAGGAGTAGTTTGACAACATACGCAAAAAATGTATGCAAAATTCAGATATTTCAAAATGGCCGACTTCCTGTTGGGCGGAGTCAGTCCTACCAATACTGAAAACGTGTCTAATGATGTCTCTTGTGTTTTTGCCAAGTTTCATGAATTTTTAATCATCTGTGTTCTGACTGTGTCATGGTTTCACTTTGGTTTAGTGTTGCGTCTCTATTCAATCAATTGCTCGCCATTACGTCACCGTTTTAGCGATCAACTATTCCTTTGGCAATTTTCATCAACTGTGTCTGATGTTCATTCTCAGCTAATTTAGAGGTAATCTGACAAAGACTTTAGGAGCAGTTTAAATGAGTTTGTGAAAAAAAGTGTAAAAAAATGACAAAATCCAATATGGCCGACTTCCTGTTGGGCGGAGCTAATACAAACCAATTGCAAATATGTGCAGAGTCATAGTATCTACGCTCCTACCAAAATTTGAGAAGATTAGACAAATTGTGACACGTCCACAGCTAATTTATTAAACGAATGAATTAGGGGGCGCTATAGAGTCCGCTAGCTACACATGAAAAAATTATCACAATATTTGTAAAGTGTTTTTAGATCTTATGGAATCTGACAATTTTCAAGAGTTTTTGAGCATTTCCGTAATGTCAAATATGCATTGAAACCTAGGTGGCGCTATAGAGCCAATGAAATATGTATATATGAAATTTAAATTTTTAATCAAAGGACCGCTTAAATCAAGCAGGCCTGTAAAGTTTCGTGAGTGTTCAACCTGTTTAACCTCCTCAAACACCTACCAACACCAGAATGTATTTACTTCCTATTTGAATGGGGTATCTCCAGCAATTCAACTGTCCGCCATTTCGTCCTCGTTTAAGATATCGACTACTCCTTCGCAATTTATCATCACGGATGGTAGTAGTTTATTGCTGACAAATATCAAGAGTATTCAACAAATTCCCTAGGAGGAGTTCGACAAAGTATGCAAAAAATGTGTGTAAAATGCACTTTTTTCAAAATGGCCGACTTCCTGTTGGGCGGAGTCAATCATATCAACACTGAAAACGTGTGTAATGATGTCTTTTATGTTTTTGCCAAGTTTCATGAATTTCCAAGCAGCTGTGTTCTGACCATGCTAATGTTTCTATTTGGTTTAGTGTTGTGTCTGTATTAAATCAACTGCCCGCCATTACGTCATCGTTTCAGCTATCGACTATTCCTTCGCAATTTAGCACCACGTATGTCTGGAGACAATCCACAGACCATTTAGTTGTAATCTGACAAAGACTCTAGGAGGAGTTCGAATGAGTTCGTGAAAAATGTGTAAAAATTTAACATTTTTCAAAATGGCCGACTTCCTGTTGGGCGGAGCTAATACATGCCAATGGGTATTATGTGTGGCATCGTAATATCTATTTTTCTACCAAAAATCTTGAACATTGGGGAAAATTTGAGACAGCTACCGCTAATTTATTAGCCTAAACCAAATAGGGGGCGCTGTAGAGTCATTTAGCTCCACATTAGAAAAACGATTACATTTCTCGAAATCATTTAAAGGCATTATTGGGTCTGCTTATTTAGAAGAGGCTAAGAGCTTTCTATAAATGTCATATAAAATAGGTGGCGCTAGAGAGCTGATAAATTATGAATATGAAAAATTCCAATTTTACATCAAAGTACAGCCTATGCCCAATATGCCTGTGAAATTTTATGAGTTTTCGAACATCGTAACCCACCCAAAACACCACGGGAAACTTTTTATTTTGCGACTTCCTGCCAAAATGGCAGACTTCCTGTTAGGCGGAGTCAAATAAATCCAAGTGATTCTTGATCGGTATAATGAGGTCAATGAGCTTACCAAAGTTGGTGCACATTGGACAAACTTTATCCCGGCCACTAGCAACGTTTGGGGGCGCTATAGAGCTCCTGATCAACGCCCAAGCCCAGGAACTGTGAAATTTCAAATTTTTCACCGGCTTTGATGTCTGTGCCAAAATTCAAGAGTTTTCGAGTATCAGAAAGGCCTCAAAAATGGGCGCGAAGTTTAAAAATAAAAATAATAATAATAATAATAATAATAATAATAAACGGACCAAAAACAATAGGGCTTTGCACCTCCGGTGCAGGCTTCGCCTGCGCCTTCGGTGCTCGGGCCCTAATAAACGGACCAAAAACAATAGGGCTTTGCACCTCCGGTGCAGGCTTCGCCTGCGCCTTCGGTGCTCGGGCCCTAATAATAATAATAAACGGACCAAAAACAATAGGGCTTTGCACCTCCGGTGCAGGCTTCGCCTGCGCCTTCGGTGCTCGGGCCCTAATAAACATTCCAAAAACAATAGGGCTTTGCACCTCCGGTGCAGGCTTCGCCTGCGCCTTCGGTGCTCGGGCCCTAATAATAATAATAATAATAATAATAAACGGACCAAAAACAATAGGGCTTTGCACCTCCGGTGCAGGCTTCGCCTGCGCCTTCGGTGCTCGGGCCCTAATAAACGCACCAAAAACAATAGGGCTTTGCACCTCCGGTGCAGGCTTCGCCTGCGCCTTCGGTGCTCGGGCCCTAATAATAAACGGACCAAAAACAATAGGGCTTTGCACCTCCGGTGCAGGCTTCGCCTGCGCCTTCGGTGCTCGGGCCCTAATAATAAACGGACCAAAAACAATAGGGCTTTGCACCTCCGGTGCAGGCTTCGCCTGCGCCTTCGGTGCTCGGGCCCTAATAATAAACGGACCAAAAACAATAGGGCTTTGCACCTCCGGTGCAGGCTTCGCCTGCGCCTTCGGTGCTCGGGCCCTAATAACCACTGTATTAAATAGACACAGCTTTTTTTTATAGACATTACCCTGGATATTACAGATTTTTGAATATGGGGCAATTTGCAATTTATTTATGTGTTGGTTACTATGGAATGGTGGTGGGATTTCTGCAAATGTTCAAATGTAAACATTACTATGTGTGCAGTATATGCAACATATACATTTGCACTGTTAAAAATATTATATAATTATAAAAAGTGTGACTGAAACGATGTGTCTACACTGTGTTTCCCGAGGCTTTGGGTGGGGTGGGTGAGGTATAGGTTTTTTTTTATTTTGCTGTGGATGTTGGTAGATGGGTGGGGTCCATTTTGCTTGGGGCCCCCAAATGCCTTGAAATGTCCCTGAGCATGATGGGAAATAATCTCAAAAGGAAATAAATACTGTCTTTCAAATAATGAATCAGATACATTTGTAGTGTTTAAGGCATTTGCATCCAAATTAAAACAATAATAAATGGACTGGAGTTTGGCCTAAAGGACAGCTGACCTGCGTCAATAATGGAGAGCCGGACAGAAAGACAGACGGGTTTTTTTTTGCTGTGTGTGAGAATTATGTGTGCATGTCGAGTTTTGCAGAGTGAGGTATTCTTAAAGTGTTATTAACGCAACCACACACTTCCTTAGAACATGAAACCAAAAAAAAAATCCTCTAAAAAGGCTATCAGCTTTCAGCGAGTTCCTCATTACATAAGCTTTCTCATTAAACAGTGCTGCATCTTTTTCTATTTCTCTTCAGTCACGTTATTTTAAAGAAAAGCCAGAAGAAAGGAGACATCAGCACATCAGCATCAGCGTTCAAACACTGACCATTTCTTTATTGCTAATTTATTTGTATTACTAATATCAATATTTGAGTACAGTTGTATATAGAAGGCATAAAATGCTCATGAGATGCTTATAGGCATGTCCTCTAGTATCAAATTTCTAAATTATAATCATTTATAACAGGAAAACAGGAAAGCTTTAGTTTGTCTATTACTACATCTATTAAATGTGTCCCTTTGCTAAAATCCACTTTTTTCTTGTTCTTTGTGAAATACAGTAGGTCTGAGTTGTATATGATGCTGCACATGAAACACTTCCTCAACCTCCATTATCTGCAGTAGCTAGTAAAAGAAAGTATTCAGGAAAAAGCGTCGATCAGGAAAAGCTCCGTGTTTACGTCAACCCATGAATTAGAATTCATGGCCCCGCCCACCTTGGCTCGCAACTGCTCACCGGCAGTGATAAGACATGACAAGACAGTGCTAGGAACAACATGGCAGTTTGTTCCTGTGTTATGTGTATTTGATTGAAAATAAACTAGTAATCAAGATATTGATACATTTTCCAGCTTATTTTACCCCCGGATCAGATGAGGACTCTTTGTGGGTTGTTAAACAGCTTTAGGATGTGTGTTAGCTAGCTACGTTAGCTAAGTTGTGTGTGTAGTTAGCGTTAGCCAGCTAAGTTAGCTAGGTTATGTGTGTGTTAGTTAGCTAGTTTAAATATGTGTAAGTTAGCTAGGTTAAATATGTGTTAGTTAGCTAGTTTAAATATGTGTTAGTTAGCTAGTTTAAATATGTGTTAGTTAGCTAGGTTATGTCAAAGTCAAAGTCAAAGTGGTTTTTATTGTCATTTCAGCTATATACAGAGTACACAGTGAAACGAAACAACGTTCCTCCAAGGACCATGGTGCACATAAACACAGTGTAGACAGAACAATAGTGCAACAGTACAAAAGTGCAGACAGACAATACAACACAATACAGACAAAGAATAATAAATAACAAGACAGTGTGCAAATTTTGCAGTGTGCAAAAAAGACCAGGTGAGGTAGTAATTACTCTATTACACAGTGTGCAATAGAGTCCAGTGAGGTAGTAGGGTTTTTAGTGCTTTCCATTTTCTGGGGTAAGTGGGGTAAGAGTGTGTGTGCATGTACAGAAAAACCATCAGTTCAGTCTCTGCAGTTAAGGAGTCTGATGGCTTGGGGGTAGAAGCTGTTGCAGAATCTGGTCGTGCTGGACCGGATGCTGCGGTACCTTCTTCCCGAAGGCAGGAGGGAGAATAGTTCGTGTGAGGGATGAGTGGGGTCATTCACAATGCTGGTTGCTTTGCGGATGCTGCGGGTGGTGTAAATGTCCGTGATGGAGGGGAGAGAGACGCCGATGATCCTCTCAGCTGTCCTCACAATACGCTGGAGGGTCTTGCGGTCAGAGACGGTGCAGGTCCCAAACCAGGCAGTGATGCAGCTGCCCAAGATGCTCTCAATGGTCCCTCTATAGAAGAGTGCGAGGATGGGTGGAGGGAGACGGGCCTTTCTCAGCTTCCGGAGGAAGTAGAGACGCTGCTGGGCTTTCTTGGCTGTAGAGCTGGTGTTCAGGGTCCAGGTGAGGTTATCTGCTAAGTGGACACCAAGGAACTTGGTGCTCTTAACAATCTCCACAGAGGACCCGTCGATGTTGAGTGGAGAGTGGGTGTGTTGTGCTCTCCTGAAGTCAACAACCATTTCCTTTGTCTTGTCCACATTCAGGTGAAGGTTGTTGACTGTACACCAGTCTGTCAGCCGCTGCACCTCCTCTCTGTATGCTGACTCGTCGCCTTTGGTGATGAGACCCAGCACGGTTGTATCATCGGCGAACTTGATAAAGCTGTTAGAACTGTGTTTTGCAGCACAGTCATGAGTCAGCAGGGTGAACAGCAAAGGACTCAGGACACTGCCCTGGGGGGCCCCCGTGTTCATTGTGATGGTGCTGGAGGTGCTGCCCCCGAACCGGACTGACTGGGGTCTCCCCGTCAGAAAGTCCAGGATCCAGTTGCAGAGGGGGGTGTTGAGGCCGAGCGAGCTTAGCTTCCTGGTGAGGTTCTGTGGGATGATGGTGTTGAATGCTGAACTGAAGTCTATAAACAGCATTCTGACGTAAGTGTCCTTCTTCTCCAGGTGGGTGAGGGAGAGATGAAGGGTGGTGGTGATGGCATCGTCCGTGGAGCGATTGGGACGATACGCAAACTGCAGGGGGTCCAGTGAAGAGGGCAGTTGTGTCTTGATGTTCCTCATGACTAGCCTCTCGAAGCACTTCATGATGATGGGTGTAAGTGCAACGGGACGGTAGTCATTGAGGCAGGACACTGTGGACTTCTTCGGCACGGGGACGATGGTGGTGGACTTGAGGCACGTTGGGACAGTGGCGCTGCACAGGGAGATGTTGAAGATGTCCGTGAGAACATCTGTCAGCTGGTCTGCGCACTCCCTGAGCACTCTGCCGGGGATGTTGTCTGGTCCTGCAGCTTTTTGTGGGTTGACTCTGCGCAGAGTGTTCCTCACATCCACTGCAGTTAGGCACAACACCTGCTCGTCCGGCTTGGGCATGGTCTTTCTCGCCATCGTGTTGTTTTGTGCCTCAAACCGTGTGTAGCCAGTGGGACTGGGAACAGTGTATAATTTGCCTCGAATAGGCATTGGTCGAGCTTCCCGGGTTTTCTAGACGGGCAGGTATATGGGCAGCTATGGGGGTCCTGGTTAGCATGAGCAGCGGTGCTAGCACTATTGACGGCGTTCAGCGCGAGGTACAGCAGCAATCCGGGAGTAGAAGGTGTGTTTTTAACTTAATTTTGTAATGTTTGAGCACCTGCTTAGCATTTTTAGTATATCGTGGCTTAGCACAGCATGTGTTTTTAGGACTAGACTGGGACTGAGGTGCTGGTCGGAGCGGCTGGGTATGTGTGTGTGCTGGCGTTAGTGTGCCGCGGCACTGAGTAATATAGAGAGCTCTGAAGTTAACGACAGGTATGTTGTGGCTGTTTAATTTACCCTTCCACTCATTTATATTTAAATTTTAATTAGTAATCCAGCCCTTGTCTTTATGTTTAGCTGAACTGCAGTACGCCGTGCTACTACGCTGACTGGGAGAACGATAAACGTGCTGTTTGTGTGTGGGGTATGTATATCAACATTTAGCTGAATAATGTATAACCTATATTCTTATATTGTCTGGCTTAGCTGGTGTTTGTTTTCCGTGGTTTAAATAACGTGAATATTTTAATTTAAACGTGTGTTATTCTCTTGCCCCTCTGTGTTAACAGATGCCAGATTCGTTTAATAGGGCTAGCTGCTGTTTTCTTTTAGCTGATGTTTTCTTTTAGACGTTTTTTGTAAAGGTATTTTTACAGCAATTGCTGTTTCTGTTTACAAAATAAGTGTATGTGCTGCTCAGAACATTTATTTATTTATTTTTATGTTTATGTTCTATTAGTGGTAACAAAGTCTAGATCTGGCCAACTAAGCTACTTGTGGGCGATAAGCTTAGGAAAGTGAATGCTATTTGTATGGTACTGGAGTGGTGTGTAGTCACTGAACTTTGGATTTGTAGTGGAAAGTATCACTATCTACCATTTATTATTTTGATTTCTCTTACTGATTTGCAGTGTTCCCTTATTTTGTTTACTTTATGTAATAGCATCCAAACCCTAACTAGAAGCCTGAAGCTTAGTTGTGGTATATGTTTTATTTTGTTACCAAAGGTTTGTTTGTTATTTTTTTTTCCATTTTAATAAAATCTTTTAACGTGTCAGTTAACCTGTGACCAAATAAAGAATATTTCTATTTTTCTTAAAAGTGACCTGTGTGCATTTTTACTTACAGAGCTCCCCTTTGCTCTAGGTATAAACCAAGGGGTGGCGTAGTTGGTTTAGTTTTATTTATTTATTTATTTTTCTTTGTAAGTAGCCAAATAGGGCGTTTAGGGTCGCCACATTTTGGCGTAGTCGGCAGGATATTTCTTTATTTGGTCACTGTGGGGTTGGCTGACAAGTTGTTTTAGTATTTTGTTTTTTTTTTGTTTGAGCAGAGCAGAGCAGCACTTATTTAAGTATTTTAGCTTTTGGAGAAAACAGCAGCTAGCTAACTGGTGTGTGGGACCAAGCCTGGGTGGAAATGGACGACGAGCTACAGAGATTGAGGGAGCAGGTGGAGCAGCTGCAGACCGAGAACGAGAGACTTTCTGTAAGCCAACGTGCTGGGGCCGGTGATGCTCAGCCAGCACGAAGAGACCAGGCATTGTACATTCCAAGGGAACGAAAGTGTCCCAAATTCTCTGGCTCCATGAGCTCAGGTGCTCTTTCCATTGAAGAATGGATAGGAGAAGCTCAAAGTTGTATTAGATCTAAACACATGTCTGACTTTGATAAAGCAATGTTTCTGTATGATCATCTAGAGGGAGAAGCTCGTAATGAGATCAAATACAGGCCTTCAGCCATTAAAGAAAGCCACATTGAAATAATCACTGTTTTACAAGAAATTTACGGGTGTAGGAAGTCTTATGTTTATTGGCAGCAGTGTTTTTTTGATAGGAGACAAAAGGAGGGAGAGTCTTTATTTGAGTTTTCACATGCTTTGATGGAGTTAATGGGAAGAGTTAAACAGTGTAACAGTGGTTCCATTGCCAACTCTGATATGGTGTTGAGAGATCAATTTTGTGAAAATGTAATGGATCATGCTTTGCGCAGGGAGCTCAAGAGGTTGGTGTGGGCGAATGCGCGGCTCTCACTTTTGGATGTGCGACAGGAGGCCATTAGGTGGTTGGAGGAGGATCGGCCTAGTCGTAATAGGAGTCAACGCATGGTGGTACGTAACAGTGATGATTTTATTTCACAGTGTGATTCAGTAACTTCACATTCTTCCGAATTGGCTGAACTAAAGCACTTCGTTTTAAAACAGCAAGCACAATTGGATATGTTAACTAGACACTTGGCACCTGCAAATAGTAATCCTCGCACTGCTCCAGCTAGAGATGGCAGGTTTAGACGCACCCGTGATGGCCAGCCGGTTTGCCTTAGGTGCAATCAACCTGGCCATATAGCCCGTTATTGCCAAACGAATCTGCCTCCTCCTCCTCCTAATGACAGACCTGTACATTCTGTGCCCTCTGGTCGTGTGAATAGCCAGTCGGAAAACTAGAAATTCCCAGTGTGCAGAGCCACACTCTGGGAAATCATTTATCTGGCTCCTGTCTTTCTCCCAGTTCAGGTTTTAATAATCTAGTTGGTAACTGCCCTATTGTATCTGTTTTTATGGGAGAAATAGAAGTGCCTTGTCTAATTGATACCGGGTCTATGGTAACTACCATCACGGAGAGTTTTTTTTTTAAACATTTTTCGCATATGCAACGTAAGGATTGCAAGTGGTTGGGTCTGAAAGCAGCAAATGGGCTAGATATACCATACACAGGCTACATTGAGTTGAGTGTAGTAGTTTTGGGGCAGCACATTCCAGAAAGGGGAGTGTTGATAGTTAAAGATCCTGAACACGTTGTTTTGCGTGACCGTAAGTCTGCCACTCCTGGAATTTTAGGCATGAACGTACTCGAAGCATGTTATCAGGTTCTTTTTGAGCAGCACGGTTCAGAACTGTTCCAGTCCCCTTCCGTGCAGTCTGCGAACCCGGCATTTAGGCGTGCTCTGAAACAGATTGAGAAGATCGAAGCGTTTTTTAATGCTACTTCCCCATTTACTGTAAAAGTGCAAGGTAGAAAGCCTATCTGTGTACATGCTGGCACTTTGTCTTTGGTTCCTGTTACCTGCCCCCAGTTAGATTCTGTTGAGTTTCTTCTTGAGCCGCTTGATTTTAATTATGGGCATCTTCCTGAGGGTTTACTCCTGTCTCCTGCATTTGTTTCAGCCAAGAAAGGGTTGTTGTATGCCCCTATTGTCAATGTCAGTGGTGCAGATGTCTGGCTCCCCCCACGTCATGCGATTGGTACAGTACAACCTGGAACAGTAACCTCCTTGCCAACGTCCTCTTCTGTTTCAATCAGTCCATCTTGGGAGGAGTGTCTTGCATTCGTGTCCATTCAAGAAACTGCTTCTGGTCCCAAGTCTCCCCATGGCCTTCTTTCTGATATCGAAGGGTTGAGTGAAGAACAAATGGCAGCGGTGAGTTTACTTTTTGATCAATACCAAGATATCTTTGCCCAAACCGAAGGAGATTTGGGGTGTACTACTCTTTTGACCCATGAGATCCCACTGCTAGACGAAGTTCCAGTTCGCCAACCCTATCGACGTATCCCTCCCTCTCAGTATGAAGCAGTCAAGCTTCATATCCAGCAACTTTTAGATAGCAAGGTAATTAGAAACAGCGCTAGTCCGTACTCATTCCCTTCTATTCTTGGTAACTAAAAAGGATGGAAGCCTTAGACTATGTGTCGATTACCGACAGCTAAATGCAAAGACCCGTCGTGACGCCTACCCTCTTCCCAGAATAGAGGAATCTTTGGATGCTCTAGCTGGTGCACAATGGTTCTCGACCCTGGATTTGGCCAGTGGTTATAACCAAGTTCCAGTGTCAGAAAAGGACAAGTATAAAACTGCTTTCTGTACCCCGTTTGGCTTGTTCGAATTCAATCGGATGCCTTTCGGACTTTGTAATGCCCCGGCTACCTTTCAAAGGCTGATGGAGCGCATGTTCGGCGATTGCCGCTACCAATCTGTCTTGCTATACCTTGACGATGTGATTGTGTTCTCTTCCAGTGTTGAACAACACCTGGAACGGCTAGCAGAAGTGTTCTCTCGTCTCCAGAAACAAGGGCTCAAAGTTAAACTGTCGAAGTGTCATTTCTTCCAGCCTCAAGTGAACTATCTTGGACATGTTGTGTCAAGGGAAGGCGTGGCCACAGATCCAGCAAAGATTGATGCAGTGAGAGGGTGGAGAAGGCCATCACATCTCGCAGAACTACGTTCTTTCCTTGGTTTCGCCAGCTATTATCGGCGGTTTGTGGAAGGGTTCTCAAAGCTGGCTGCTCCTCTACACCAGCTGGTTGGGAAGCTGGGCGGTGCCCGCCGGAAAGGAAAGACTCTGCCTGTCCTGTTGGCAGCCTCTTGGGATGAGAGGTGTGAAAAAGCATTCCAGTCATTAAAAGAGCGACTTACATCAGCCCCAGTTTTAGCATACGCAGATTTTAGCAAACATTTTATTGTGGAAGTTGATGCCAGTCATGGGGGGTTAGGTGCAGTGCTTTCCCAAGAACAGGAGGGCAAGGTGCGCCCTATTGCTTTTGCCAGCAGAGGACTGAGGCCAGCAGAGCGGAACATGGACAATTACAGCTCAATGAAATTGGAGCTTCTTGCCGTCAAATGGGCAGTAACGGAGAAATATCGTGAGTATTTGTTGGGAAACGAGGTCACCATTTTAACAGATAATAACCCATTGAGTCATCTTCAGACTGCGAAGCTTGGGGCTACGGAGCAACGCTGGGCATCACAATTGGCCTCTTTCAATTTTAAAATTAAATATCGTCCTGGTAAAAGTAACCAGAATGCTGACGCCTTGTCCAGGCAGTATGTGGATCGCTTTGCCATAGGGACCAAAGTCCCACTACTGAGGATGGAGCTTCTGGAGAGTGAACCAATGGTCCACAAGACAGGTCAGTGCACCGAAATGGTGGCACTTGCGGGGCGCTCCGCACTAGATTTGCACCTGCTGCAAGAGGCAGATCCAGTGATTGGACCAGTGTGCAAATTCCGTAAAGAAGGGAGGTACCCTAGAGCAGAGGAACGAGAAGCCCTGTCCAGTCCAACCAAGGCTCTATTTCGGCAGTGGGATCGTTTGCTGGAGAAGGATGGGGTCTTGTACAGAGCTGTTCAGCCATCTGGGGGTGGACCTGAGACATGTCAGCTGCTCCTTCCAAAACACTTGCAAGAAGAAGTCCTGTCCAGTGTACACGATGACCATGGGCACCAAGGGGTGGAGAGAACGCTCAAACTGCTTCAGAGTCGTTGTTTTTGGCCTGGCATGGCCAAGCATGTGGAGAGATGGTGCCAGCAGTGCCGAAGGTGTGTACTAAGCAAAGCAGTTCAACCAAAAATACGAGCATTCCAGGGCACCTTACAAGCAACTAGGCCTCATGAGATCTTGGCTATTGATTTTACTTTGTTGGAACCTGCAAGTGATGGGAGAGAAAATGTGTTGGTGCTCACGGATGTCTTCACCAAATATACTCAAGCCATCCCTACTAGAGATCAACGAGCGAGTACAGTGGCCCAGGTGCTGGTCCAACACTGGTTTCACCGCTTTGGATTACCCTCTCGAATCCATTCAGATCAAGGTAGGAACTTCGAAAGCATGTTGATTCAACAGCTGTGCAATATGTATGGGATCCAGAAGAGTAGGACTACAGCGTATAGGCCCCAAGGGAACGGACAATGCGAACGATTTAACCGGACACTGCACGACCTGCTGCGCACATTGCCTCAATCAGAGAAAAGACGTTGGCCTCATTATCTGTCACCGATGGTGTTTGCTTATAACACCACCCCTCACCAAACCACAGGGAAGACTCCATACTACCTCATGTTTGGGTACGAACCAAAGCTCCCAGTAGATTTCCTGTTGGGTATTGAGGAAGGTGACGAACCAGTAGACACTCTAGATGACTGGATTCTCAATCATCAACAAAGTTTGAGACTAGCTCGGGAGCAAGTGAGTGAAAGGGCAAGGAAACGGGCCCAACAACGGAACCAGAAACACAATGACCGAGTAAATGACACAGGCTTTGAAGAAGGGCAGCTGGTCTATAGGAGAAACCATTGGCATGGTCGAAACAAAATACAAGACCATTGGAATTCCCAAATGTACCGAGTGGTCCGGAGACCAACCAAAGAAGGAGCTGTGTACTCTGTGGTTCCGGTTTTTGAAGAGGGCCCGGTCCAACAGGTGCATCGAACAGAGTTAAGAGCAGTCCCGGAAGGGCAGGGGCAGGTACCAGTGGAAACCCCATCTACACCCAGTTCTGTGACCTCAGAAAGCGACACAGAGGAAGAAGCAGAATCCCTAATCCTATGCGTGGGAGGGAGCCATCCTGATGTTGATGCACCAGAAATTGAGGGTTTAGATGAGGTAAATGTTCCAGTCGAAGACATGCCTATTCGACGCTCAAGTAGGTCCACAGCAGGTCAGCATTCTAACCCCTTTAGACTCCCCCGTACAGTGGTTTTAGGAACCCTTGGAGAGGAGATCTAGCAGACTGGTTGTAGAGCTTCCATCGTCGGGGCACCGATTCCTTTGGAGGGGGTGGAATGTAGCCAGTGGGACTGGGAACAGTGTATAATTTGCCTCGAATAGGCATTGGTCGAGCTTCCCGGGTTTTCTAGACGGGCAGGTATATGGGCAGCTATGGGGGTCCTGGTTAGCATGAGCAGCGGTGCTAGCACTATTGACGGCGTTCAGCGCGAGGTACAGCAGCAATCCGGGAGTAGAAGGTGTGTTTTTAACTTAATTTTGTAATGTTTGAGCACCTGCTTAGCATTTTTAGTATATCGTGGCTTAGCACAGCATGTGTTTTTAGGACTAGACTGGGACTGAGGTGCTGGTCGGAGCGGCTGGGTATGTGTGTGTGCTGGCGTGAGTGTGCCGCGGCACTGAGTAATATAGAGAGCTCTGAAGTTAACGACAGGTATGTTGTGGCTGTTTAATTTACCCTTCCACTCATTTATATTTAAATTTTAATTAGTAATCCAGCCCTTGTCTTTATGTTTAGCTGAACTGCAGTACGCCGTGCTACTACGCTGACTGGGAGAACGATAAACGTGCTGTTTGTGTGTGGGGTATGTATATCAACATTTAGCTGAATAATGTATAACCTATATTCTTATATTGTCTGGCTTAGCTGGTGTTTGTTTTCCGTGGTTTAAATAACGTGAATATTTTAATTTAAACGTGTGTTATTCTCTTGCCCCTCTGTGTTAACAGATGCCAGATTCGTTTAATAGGGCTAGCTGCTGTTTTCTTTTAGCTGATGTTTTCTTTTAGACGTTTTTTGTAAAGGTATTTTTACAGCAATTGCTGTTTCTGTTTACAAAATAAGTGTATGTGCTGCTCAGAACTCTTGGTAGAGCATTTATTTATTTTTTTATTTTTATGTTTATGTTCTATTATTGGTAACAAAGTCTAGATCTGGCCAACTAAGCTACTTGTGGGCGATAAGCTTAGGAAAGTGAATGCTATTTGTATGGTACTGGAGTGGTGTGTAGTCACTGAACTTTGGATTTGTAGTGGAAAGTATCACTATCTACCATTTATTATTTTGATTTCTCTTACTGATTTGCAGTGTTCCCTTATTTTGTTTACTTTATGTAATAGCATCCAAACCCTAACTAGAAGCCTGAAGCTTAGTTGTGGTATATGTTTTATTTTGTTACCAAAGGTTTGTTTGTTATTTTTTTTTTCCATTTTAATAAAATCTTTTAACGTGTCAGTTAACCTGTGACCAAATAAAGAATATTTCTATTTTTCTTAAAAGTGACCTGTGTGCATTTTTACTTACAGAGCTCCCCTTTGCTCTAGGTATAAACCAAGGGGTGGCGTAGTTGGTTTAGTTTTATTTATTTATTTATTTTTCTTTGTAAGTAGCCAAATAGGGCGTTTAGGGTCGCCACACGTGCATAAAAGTTGTTTAGGGCATCAGGGAGGGAGGCATCACGTTCACAGGACGGTGGCATTGTCCTGTAGTTGGTGATTGCCTGGATGCCCTGCCACATGCGCCGCGCGTCACCCGTGTCCTTGAAGTGGCTGTGGATTCTCTGGGCGTGTGCACGCTTTGCCACTCTGATAGCTCTTGACAGGTCGGCTCTCGCTTTCCTCAGGGCCACCTTGTCACCCACTCTGAAGGCGGAGTCGCGGGTCCTCAGCAGCGCACGTACCTCAGCAGTCATCCAAGGCTTCTGGTTTGGGCGTGTGGTGATGGTCTTGGAGACAGTGACATCATCAATACACTTGCTGATGTAGCCAGTGACTGATGCTGCATACTCCTCCTAATCAACAGAATCGCCTTCAGTAGCAGCCTCCCTAAACATGTCCCATGCAGTGCACTCAAAACAGTCCTGAAGGGCAGAGATGGAGCCTGCCGGCCAGGTTTTCACCTGCTTCTGAACTGGTCTGGAGCGTCTGATGAGTGGTGTGTATGTTGGAGTCAGCCACACACACATGTGATCCGAGAAAGCGAGGTGGGGGCGGGGCTCCGCCCGGTACGCGCTGGGGATGTTTGTGTAAACAAGATCCAACGCGCTCGCTCCTCTCGTTGCAAAGTTCACATGTTGGTGGAATTTAGGGAGCACTGACTTGAGATTTGCGTGGTTGAAATCTCCGGCGATAATAAACAGTCCGTCTGGGTGTTTGTTTTGCAGATCGCTGATAGTCCGATAGAGTTCACACAGAGCCTCTTTAGCATTAGCACCAATGCTAGCGCTGGGTGGAATGTAGACAGCAGCTATTAGCACGGCGGAGAACTCCCGTACTAAATAAAAAGGTCTGCACTTGACTATCAGGAACTCCACCAGCGGAGAGCAGTGTTTGGCGACAGTCACAGCGTTGTTACACCATTCCGTGTTGATGTAAACACACACGCCTCCACCGCGGGTCTTCCCGGATAGAGCCGCACTTCTATCGGCTCTGAACACGGTTAGCCCGGCTAGCTGAATGGCGCTATCCGGAATGTTGTCGTAAAGCCATGATTCCACAAAAACCAAAACACAGCAGTCTCTGAACTCACGCTGGGTAGTTCGCTGGAGTCGGATGTAGTCCAGTTTATTGTCAAGGGAACAGACGTTTGCAAGAAAGAGCGATGGTATAGCCGGCCGGCTAGGACTAGCCTTTAGCCTCGCGCGGATCCCGGCTCTCTTTCCGCGCTTCCGCTTACGCTCGCACCGCTTGCGATGCCACTTCCGCTGGGCTCCGGCGTCAGGAAACACCGCGGGCTGGTGGCCTGGGTCTCTTAGCAGGCTAAGCTCAAGTAGCTAAGCTCAAGGAGCGTATGTGTGTGTTAGTTAGCTGGCTAAGTTAGCTAGGTTAAATGTGTGTTAGTTAGCTAGGTTATGTGTGTGCTAGTTAGCTAGGTTAAATGTGTGTTAGTTAGCTAGGTTATGTGTGTGCTAGTTAGCTAGGTTAAATGTGTGTTAGTTAGCTAGGTTATGTGTGTGCTAGTTAGCTAGGTTAAATGTGTGTTAGTTAGCTAGGTTATGTGTGTGCTAGTTAGCTAGGTTAAATGTGTGTTAGTTAGCTAGTTTAAATGTGTGTTAGTTAGCTAGGTTATTTGTGTTCACTTTATAATACTGTGACATGATCTGCAGTAACTCCTAAAGAAGAACACAGTAACTCATCAGTCATTAGTAATGGGTTACCATGTGCTGCTGTTAACTCCCGAAAAAAGAAGACAGTGACGCCTAATTAATTATGTATGAAGAACTCATGGACGCCTAGTTCGTTATCTAACACAAATATTTATTCATTTAAACGTGATTTCCCCCAGAATAAGGATGTAGGACACAGCCTACAGTAAAGCTGTATGTGAGCCATCACTTCTACTGAGCACATCTCCAGGAGGACTGAAGAAGAGCACAGGTTTAGAATAAACACCTGTAACTCACTGACAGAACATTATAAAATGGGGGTTAAGCAGATTACTGCACATTTCAGTGTGTCTAACATTTAGAAGATATTGAGGATACTAAGGTCAGTAAGGTTAATATATGATAAGTGGTGTCACTGACTTTAATATCACCACTGATAGAATAACCTTCAGCAGCAGATAAACACACTGATAGAGACTAGCGGTCCGGAGCTGTAGAATTACCGTAACTACCCTAATAATGCGCACTCAAAGTGTATGTGAGACTGCAAGGCTGAAGACGAATGTTTATAAGTTTGGTGCTTAATATTAAAGCAGTGATCATTAAACAAAATTGAGTACAGTCAGTCTTAGAGTCTTAGATGCCTTCTGGAGAACATAATTAATGTCTCCTATGTAATAATATTATGTTTCCTTTCCAAAATGGGGGTTAAGCAGACTACTACACTAATACTGTAGTATTTTACTATATGTTGCTAATATTTGGAAGATAATGAGGATAATAATGTAATTAATGTTACTACTACTACAAATGGTGTCACTGGCTTCAAATATGCCTTTAATATCACCACTGATCAAATAATTGTTTGTGTAGACTGATTTAGATCTATAGTTCCCCAGGTGGCATGTAAGGGTTTTCAGTAGTTAATGTTGATTTGAGCAGTAATTAATGAATAGTTAAAGGAGACATAATTAGTAAGTAGTTCTCCAGGAGATATGTAAGTCTCAGGAATTATTCCTCCTTAGTTACCTATTAACTATGGAACAGTATTATAAAGTGTTACCAAATAATTAATAATAAATAATATGCTCAATGTTTAATGTTAGATTAAATTACACTAGTTTAATGTACAGTAAATTCATTGTTTTGGTTAAATTACAGTGGACAAAAGGGCACACTTCTCGTGAGAATGTTCAGCTGCTAGGCGGATATGAGAGCTGTTGAAACCAAACTGTTTTCTGTTGTTTTGTTTACATCAGCAGCAGGCTCGCCAATAAACGCTCCCTTCCAAAAGTATTGCATCAGTGAGGTTGATGCCTTTCATTCTGCTGTAGACTGAAAAAATATGGGTTTGACATAAAAAGATTAACATGATATAAAATACCATCTGGATCTGGATCTGATACACAGTTCAGAAGATAGCACCTTCTGTCTGAACCCAATAATTTTTCTTGTGAGCAAAAGTAAAAATGAAAAAAGGTGGGTTTTGACACCACTATCATAAATATGATTTAATCTTGCCAATCTAATGCTGATATTTCTTAAAAATAACTCTTAAAAACTGAAATGCATCCAATAATATGCTTCGGGAAAAATATTTGTAGTTTAAGCAGTTAAAGTAATGCTGTTGTTTTTGTTCTTAATAAAGCACCACAATCAGGCTCAAGATCCAACAAGATCCAAAAGTATGGAGCCTCTCATGATGACAGAAGAGAATAAGATGAATAAAAATAAATCTGTTATGCGAGAATAATTATCTTTTTGTATTTTTTGGTTGCAATTTAGAAAAGGGTATAGAAAAAACTACTGTTTGGGTCAGTAGTGAATTCTAGTCTGTGTCAGCAATAGATGCAGCTTAAAGTAGCTGAATGTATTCATTAGGATATGTAGTGTATAAGTATTAGCAGGTACAGTTCAGTGTAATGCCAAATAATTATTTGATTGTTTATCAGAGAGAGAAATTGAAAAAGCTTGTTGACGCCAGTTTGTTGATGGACTTTCATGCAAATTTCAAACACTGATTGAGCAGGTAATCCAGACTGTACCATACTGTTGAATTGGTGTTGCAAATATTCCAGTGTAAACCTCAATGCCAGTACTTGGGTGCTTTTTAAAAAACTCAGCCCCTGTAAAGGTTTAAGCTTTGAGAACACCTGTTTCGCTATTGACTGTTAGAGGTTTGGCTTTTACTAAACAGTAAAAAGTGCAGAAAGGGAAGAGAAACTCCTAATTCTCTCCAGCCATCGATAAAACACAGTCTTCAACACATGAGTGTAGAGCTGTGTGAAGAGAGCAGCAGTGCTTACTGAAGCTTAAATCATACTGGAATTAACATGGACCTGAGGACCAGGATGCTGAGACCTCACCTCACTTTAATGCTGGGTAAATTCAATTCATTTTTCTTTATTACATTTTCCAATTTTCTCAGTAGCAATAATGAAACTATCAAATTATTACATGTACAACCCAAATTTAAAAAAAGGTGGGAAAGTAACTGAAAAGCAAAAACAAATACAAACAGTAGGCAGTTATGTATTAGTAACTTATATAATGGCATACTATATAAACAAACAAGTTGAGTACAAAGAGAAGAGTACTGAGTATAAATAGGGTATTTTTAAAAACTTCATAGTAGATGTGTGTCAAGATTAATATCGCACAATATTTCTCATCAGGTATTAAATATGTCTCTAGAGATTTTTGCACAAGTAACAAATAAAATATTTGATCATTATGGTGGCAAAGAGCTGCACTGGTCTACTTGAGTGAGCCACTATGCACACACACCTTCCTTCCTCTCTGTATCTGCTGACTTTAACCAGTTGTTTCATGTTCCGTTAATCGTGTGGTCTGCCAAGGCTTGTGATCTAGCCCACACATCCCTGCCTTCATGCAGAGCAAAGTGGAATCACGAACACACGCAGAGGCAACGAGCTAAGATTTGGTTATAGGTTGCCAGGTTTGTAACAACATCAGGGTGTTGCCATTTAAATAAAGAACCCTCACTATGAGCAATTTAGGATAAAACAATGATGTGACAAGCTGAAATAACTGTAATGCCAGACAAATAGGATTGACGCTTGCCGAGTAAAAGGTAAAGAATGGTTTATTTACAGAATAATAAACTGGATAACACAGCCAGAGAACAGGTTGAACAACAATGTAGTACAGAAAACAGTCCAAGATCCGAAGTCAGAGAGACAGTCCGATAGTTCAACAAATCCGATAAGGGCAAAGACAAAAGGCAAAATCCGTAATACCGAAAAATGGGTCATAACAAAAAGGCAGACAGAAAAAGGTTGGGAAAAACGCTCAGTACGCAACATGAGTCGACAATACCTCACAAAGAACAGACGCTGACTGAAACCTATATATACAAAACTAGAATTACTATGAACCGGAACTTCTTAGAGCACAGGTGACTCTGAACGGTGGAGCGTAATGCGATTGGGTGAAGGTGAGCGGCTGACGGTGACGTCATCGCCACTGGGTTCATGGGAAATGGAGTTCGGAAGTGTGAGAGAAGAGTCTAGAGACATGACAGTACTCCCCCCAAGGAGTCTGAAAGACCCTAGGAGGATGCAGATGAACACACACCTCCTCCGACACGTGTGAAGTCAGTGACCCCTTTTTTGGAGCTGCTGCTGATGAATAATTGCCTAAGCAGCTCGCGCTTGGAGGAAAGCACAGCGGCTAGGTTCTGATACATCTGCTCACAGACGCCTCGTGCCGCCGTGGACAGGCAAGAAGGGATCAGGCAAGCAGAGATGAGGCAGGCAAGAAGGGATAAGGCAGGCAGAGAGGGAGAAAGGGGTCAGGCAGGCACAGATGATGTAGGCAGAGGTGAAGGCATTTGGCAAGGGATGAAGCATGCAGGCAGAGATGAGGCAGGTGGGCAGGAAGGGATCAGGCAGGCAGGCAGAGATGGCAGGCAGGAAGGAATGAGGTATGCAGGTAGGAAGGAATGAGGTATATAGAGATCAGGTGGGCAGAAATGGATCAGGCAAGCAGAGATGAGGCAGGAAGAGATTATGGAGGTAGAGATGAGGCAGGCAGGAAGCTAGAGAGGTGGGCAGACATGATGAAGGCAGGTGGGAAGGCAGAGATGAGGCAGGCATGCGGGTAGGGATGAGTCAGGCAGGCAGAGATGAGGCAGGAAGGGATCAGGCAGGCAGAGATGAGGTAGGTAGGCAGGAAGGCATCAGACAGGCAGGCAGAGAGAGACAGGCAGGCAGAGATGAGGTAGGCAGGCAGAGGTGAGGTAGGTAGGCAGGCAGGAAGGGTTTATGCAGGCAGGCAGAGATGAGGCAGACTAGCAAGCAAAGATGAGGCAGGCAGAGATTATGGAGGTAGAGATGAAGAAGACAGAGATGAGGCATGCAGGGAGGAGAAGGGAAAGAAAGCAGATGGGCAGATGTGAGGCAGGCAGGCAGATGGGAAGGCAGAGATGAGGTAGGCAGGTGGAAAGTCAGAGATGAGGAAAACAGGCACGCAGACATAGACAGAAGTAAGGAAAAAGGCAGGCAGGCAGTGATGAGGTTGCCAGGAAGAAAGGGATGAGGCAGGCAGGTAGGAAGGGATGAGGCAAGCAAGTAGGCAGAGATGATGCAGGGCAGTTCTGCAGGTGTAAGAGCTTTTTCTTACAAAGCCCCTCAACTCTGGAATAACCTTCCTGAAAATGTTTGCGATTCAGGCACAGTCTAAATATTTAAGTATAAAAAATCAATAGTGTATATTTTTAAATATAAAAATCAATAGTGTGTAATCATGTGTAATTGTGACAGTTCATAATAGGAGATGAGGTCTCGCAGATACTCAGAAGTGAGCCTGTGTATAGCTTCATACGTTAAGAGGAGTTCATCTTAATACTCAATGTGGAATTTAAATGGAAACCAGTGCAGTGCTGATTGGACTGGGCTAATATGGTCATTTTTTCTAGTTTTAGTAAGGACCCTGGCTGCAGCATTTTTAACTAGTTTATATAAGTTACTGCTGGAAAATCCTGACAGTAGAGCATTACAGTATTCTAGCTTTGATGTATTGAAGGCATGATTTATTTTTTTCTGAGAGGGAACAAAACACAGGAAAGTAAAGAGACTAGACAATACCAGGGGCTGAACCAAGACATAAGGGAAGAAAACAGGATCTAGGGGCATGGGCCTGAAAGAGAGAAGGTACAGGATAAACCTACTGGGAAGGTACAAGGGGCTGGACACAAGGCATGAACAGACACTGGACAGATGTCAAGTAGGGGAGACAAGGTGACATAGAGGGCACCAGGGCAGTAACAGGGGACTGGAACCAAAACAGGGACAGACACAGGCACAAAAACAAACATGGGTAAGGGCCCAGGACTGGCAAAAGACTGGAGAAAAGTTTTGAGGTCTGGCTGGGCACAGTTCTGTGGGTCGGAACAGGAGACCTTGGGGCGGGTATAGGAGCACTCAACTTTTTTTACTTTGCCCTGTGGACAGTGTTATACTTTGTTTGAGGTACTGAGGGAGTTGTATGTTGTTTGTGGGTGTTTTGAGTGTGTACTTATGTGTTTATATGCTTGTTTATATACGTAAGTTTTTTGTCACAAGAACGTGTGAGAAGAAGTAAACACACGTGATGAAGTAATACAGTCACTGCTAACATGAGAAAGGACATTGTATGGGCCATACAGCAATGCTACTGGACAGTGAAAACATAGGGGTGTTCTAAAACTATATTGATGTATATCATATGGATGTATAAAGGGTGCTGAAAAAGGCTTTTAAATGGACCTTGAACATACCTGAAAAGTAGTTTAATTTGACTTTCGAAAAGGTGAACCCTGTTTTTCAGTTTTTCTAGTGTACTGGTGTAGGCTTTTTGTAGCCTTTTCTGGACTGGTGTACCTGGATAACCCATTTTCTGAGGTTCTCAGGAATTCCTTTAATTAAGGCATGCCACATTTACGTAAATCTGTTTGTAGACAGTAGAGGTGGGCAAATCGATTTAAAATATCGATATGTGATGAGATACAACTCAGTGACCGACTGACTGTAAAACACCACTCTGCTCTCACTTCACTCATGCTCAGTTAGCCCCTCCCCTTTACTCCACCCCCCTCCACTGCTACACTCACTCACTCACTGCGAGGCGAGCAGCAGAGGAGCGACGTTTGGAACTTTTTTACAGCTGAAAACCAAACAACTGCAACCTGCGATGTTTGCAGGAAACAAATTCGGTACTGTGGCAACACCACAAATTTATATAAGTACACACCCCAACCAAAACTCTGAGCTACAGAGCAAATGAAAGTTGGAGAAAAGGGATAGCAGACCCCCAGCACCAAGACAGAGGTCCCCTGCAGAGGCTTTACAGCATGGCCAACAATATCCAGGTAGCTTATAGTGAAGTGAAAGTAAGATTTAGTCATCTCCAGCATTAGATTTTTTCAGTGTAATTGGTCATCCCAGTAATTTAGAAGACTATTCAGAAAGGGAATAAATTCAGCCAGTTAAAATATAACTAAATTAATTATTTCACTTAAAAATTAAAAATAGATATGCTAACTACAAAAAGATATGTCCTGTGTTTTATTATCACCATACACATGATTGCTTAAAGGAAAACTTACAAAATAATTAGTCATGAAAATTCAAGTTTTCATTCAAATTTGCTTATTGATGATGCTTTACTTAAGAAATTATGATGCATTGCTATCCCCTACACAAAAGTAAATCGAAGTAGTAAATATATCGGTATTGGTATCTGCAATACTGGCCATGTGTTTATCAATACTGGCCATGTATTTATAGGATTAATACCAAATTTTGCAGTATCACACAGACTGTAAATAAAAAAAAAATACAATGCATTTATTTTCTTTGGGTTTTGATTATTTAGTATTTTTAGGAAATAAAATGATAATGTAATGTTTTCAGAATTATAACTACAAAAAAGAACACATTCAGATAGTATGGAAAATGTAAAAACCTTTTATTTGGTTGCAGACAGTATGAATTCAATATATTTCATGGTTTGCCTGATCTACCTACTTAATTTTATGGAACATTTTCCAAAAACATTGCAACAGTAAAGTTATTTAACCCTTTTTAATACTTCCATTGCTTCTTACAACAAGTAAAAGACATTTGGCACCAAGGATTTAAAGTGATTAAGTCTTTCAGGCTTTTGTTTTTGCCATTCTTACTGTAAACAAGTCTTAAGTTGTGCAATAATATACAGTACTAAAGGTCAGCATTATTATTTGAAGAGAAGTTAATAATTTGATGAGAATGTATTACTTACCATGTGACTTAATTAATGAAACCCTCTTCTTTGTTTCAGTAGTCATTATACTTGGACATTCCTGGTTGGCTGGTAAGTTTAAATTTCATCAAAAACACTGTAATACTGACTGCTGATTGTCTTCAAATAAACAGCTCTAGAACAAAAGACCACTTAAAAATAATATATTTCTCTAATTTTGTATAGGTGTATGTTTGAGTAAAATTAACATTGTTGTTTTATTCTGTAAACCACTGACTCCATTTCTCCCAAAATCCAAATTAAATTTTGTCATTTAGAGCATTTATTTGCAGAAAATGCAGAAATGGCCAATTGCAAAAGATAAAAAGGCTTTTAGACCTCATATAATAAAAAGAAAACAAAATCATATTCATTTAGAAACAGCAACAACAACGAAACTAATGTTTTTAGTCAGAAAAGGCTCAGAAATCAATGTCTGGTGGAATAACTGACCATCCATCTTCCTTTTAATTACATTGCAGAGGTTTTTAATAGGGTTCAGGTCTGGAGATTAAGCTGGCCTTTACAGGGTTTTGATCTGGTGGTTCTTCATCCACACATTGATTGACCAAGCTGTGAAGCATGGAACATTGTCTTGCAGGAAAAAGAAACAGTCCTCAGAGTTTGGGAATGTTGCCAGAGCAGAAGGAAGCAAGCCTTCTTCCAGGATAACCTTATATGCAGCTTATTTTATGCGTCTTTGATGGTGAATCTTCAGTTTTAAATCCCATTAAAAACCTCAGAAATGTAATCAAGAGGAAGACGGATGGTCACAAGATATCAATCAAAGCCTATCTGCTTGATTTTTTGTTATTTCACCAACTATTGGTTTCTGAACTCTTGCTAAGTTAAAACATTACAATTGTTTTGCATTATTTAAGGTCTAAAAGCACTGTGTAGTTTTCATTGTTTTGACCATTTCTACTTTCTCAAAAACACACAACAAAAATTTGGAAGAAGGAAATTTAAACTATGTGGTCTGTACTGCTGATCACTAAAGTTCACTGCCTTCATCCCAAAATGAGACCTAATTTTATATTTTATGTTGCTACTCCACTGAATAACAGGGAATATCCTATTGGCCAGAGTTCATCCCCCCATATAATGTAACCTTTTGTGCAAGACTTAATACAACATCTGGAACTATGTAAAAGTGGTAACTGGATAAAAAAGCTTGTGTATGATAAAGCTGTTTTATTATTATATTGTTCTTCTTTTGTGATAGATGGCGTGAACATAAGACTTGTCAATGGAAATAGTTTCTGCTCTGGTAGAGTGGAGGTTTATTATAATGGCGAGTGGGGAACAGTGTGTGATGATGACTGGGACATTAATGATGCTGCAGTGGTGTGCAGACAGATAGGATGTGGCAGAGCTCTCAGTGCCCACGACGGTTGGCGTTTTGGTCAAGGAAGTGACCCGATACATTTAGATAATGTTGGTTGTTTTGGATTTGAAAGCTCCATCACAGACTGCCATCATAATGGATTTGGCACGCATAACTGTGGTCATGGTGAAGATGCTGGGGTTACTTGTACAGGTATGTAAAAATTCAATCATTTTATACTTCTGCTGTAACTGTAGCCTTCCCATATTTTTAGAAACATGACTTGCCCCCACTATGACTTCTTTTTTTTTTTTTTGCATGTTTGTTACTCTTAAATGTCATCAAACAAAATTAAATATTAGTCCAAGACAGTGTCTTCGCCTGGCCTGGGCTTCTGGGGCTTTAGTCCAGAATTATTATCCAGTAGCCCCAAACAGTTTGCTCAGCTCAGCTGTATTATTGATGAGGAGACAGACCACTGACTGCTGTGTGAATAGGAAATCTCTAAACAGCCACCATGGAGCCAGTTCAAGGATAAAGTTTCACCTTTCAGGAGAAACAGCCTATCAGCTTACTGGTTTTGGAGAGCGCAGTCAGTAGGGGGAAACCCTCCCTCGCTGTGAGTTTTGGCAGTAGGTTGCAGCAGCTGATCTTAAAACAAAATGGACATACAGTGATTTTTCTTAAAGAAGGTTACAGTAGGCTAACCATATAAACTGTAATTGCATTGTTTCTGGAGCTTTCTGATAGCTGCTTAAAAAGACCTGTCTCCGAATTAAAACACACAGATCAAACCCACTGTGTGCCTAATAAAATGCAACTTGTGATAGTCGGTTAGCTTAAAGCTATATAGGTAATCATGGTTTGAGAAACAAATATATATGTAATGTTTAACTTGCCCTGATGTACCTGATCAGCCAATAACTATTTCATTTTCAAACTATGTTTATTAATTTAGGATTGCAGGACTTAATGTAAACTATAATGAACTAATATTTTAGGGGCACTCTTAAAATTGAGAGTTTACTCTTGACTATTGGAGAAAGCATAATACATATAAACACCAAAGTCAGATTCTTGAATGGGAATGAATTTATTCGGATTGGAGAAAAGCTTTGCGGGTAAACATAGTCAGTGTGTCATTAAAGGTAAAAGAATGACATTTAAGAATGACAAACATGCAAAAAAAATACTTTTTCACACCACTGTACATTCACTTGGAATATTATTACAGAGGTGCTGGAGATTTCAAAATGTCTTTTAACTTGCAAAAACCAAAGCCTCTTTACATCCTGTTAGTAATCACAATTCACATCAATTGACTCCAAAGTAATTTTAACTTCAGTCGAGAAACAAGAGGGACAGTGACGTGCAGACGCTATTGCCCAATTTGCTTTTGCCGTCCTTGGCTGATATTGCCCTTCCGAGGGAGGGGAAAAAATAATATAGGCAAATATCATTTCATCTTTCAACTAGGGTTGTGCCGATGGACGATATCACGCCCACTTTTTTGTTTTTCCAGAAACATGCACTGACCTTCTTTAGGTCTCCTTCACCTAAAACTTTAGCAGGGCTTGTACAGAAAAAGATCAAATCAGGTATATGACTTAAACGAATTAGAGTCAGGGATGAAAATTAAAATACCCTACTGCTACAAATATGCCTAATTGGCATATTATTCTATTATTTATTATCATTCTATTATTATTAAGATATTATTATTTATATCTAGGTTACAGCTTGTCTTTTGTTATTCACCAAATAGAATAAGCCTGCTCGTTGTGTGTTGGGAAACTTTCTCATTGTCAACCAGTGTTGGCCACCTTACTTTGAAAAAGTAATTAGTTATATTTACTAGTTACTTCTCCAAAAAAGTAACTGAGTTACTAACGGAGTTACCCCACTATAAAAGTAACTAGTTACCAGTAAAAGTAACTATTGACTTACTTTAAATTATGTAATTTCTATTATAATTAGAAAAATAACAAACGAAAATAAACACAAAATGTTGACAAAAATATAATCTAACAAATTTCAAAACATAGAAACGAAAAACGTTAAAATGGTATTAATATAACATAATATAATATAACAGCTGAATCAAACAGTTTAGCGTCAGTCAGAAGGAAAGCGCGTGTCAGTCATAAGGAAAGTGCGCGTGGCATTGTGAAAAAAAAAAAAACATTTTAATAAATAAGGTCCTATTAAGTGTAGTAAAATGTATGGTATTAAATTCACATATTTATTGATATTTAATCAAGAGAAATCAGGCAAAATGCGCCGCGCCACGCTGCACGCTCTCTCTCTCTCTCTCTTCCGCAGTGTGGAGCTGAATTCAGCGCGAGGCTAGAAATAATTTGAAAACTCATTTTAGTTAAATAAATTAAGATGAGTGAGGACCTTTAAAGTTAATCAAATATTGTCAAATATAAAGGATAGGTTGAGGTTTTGGGGAGCTGTTTCAATTATTTGAAACTGAAACTAACTGAAAGTGATATTATTCTGCGCACTATTAGATAGCCTTTGATTGTGTTTTAAATGAGTTTTTATTTTATATTAATTATTTTTTATTCATTTTAAATATTTTTAGTATTTTATTGATCAAACATAATCTGAAATCCACCTACTGTGCCACGTTTAGGTAGCAAAAAAACCCTGACAGCCAGCTAGCTTGCAGTCAACGTTTTACATGGCTCAGGTTGTTTCGACGAATACAGAAGAGAGAGAGAGACCCTTTTTTTTGGGGGGGGGGGGGGGGGGGGCTTTCTTCAGGTTAGAGCAACTGCCCTTCAAGATTCCTGTGCACGTCCCTGAAGAGGGATGACGGGGAATTCATACAAATTATGAGTGTCTTTTAGAACCATTTCTAAACAAATGCAAAAACATTAATCAGTTTAAAAGGTTGTACATAGGTACATGTTTTGGGAGGTATAGCCACTTTGCCATGGTCTGGAAGAAGACTTAAACTGCCCCCCTCTGCTGACCCACTAGGGCACAGATTGCCAGATTGAAATAGGAGTTGTTGAAACACCAGTTTCACCATTTAAAACAAACATAACTGAACTAAACCAACCAAGAAAAGTGGTCACATTTTCTACCAGAATTCTAGCAGATGATTGTTAATGGCTGCCAAAAGTGCCTGGTGTAGGTGCACTGTGCAATTTTTTTATTGAATGCACTGTGGAGAGCTCACACTGCACAGTTGAATCGATTGCCATGTACGAACACCGCCTGCAATTAATATGCTCACACTGTACAGTCAGGCTGACATGCTGCTGCATAGGATCTCACACTACACTTCCACTACGCAGCTTGTAGACAGAGCTCTCTTTACATACAAGCACTCGATTTAGCAGAACATGTCATCCTGCAAAATGTTGAGAAAGCCCATAGCTTTGCTAAATTGTGCCCTGTTGTGCGCGTAATTTAATGTAAAAAGATGAGATGTACACGGACTCCAGTTGGCTGAGATGATGTGGACCTGCTGCTCATATAATTTGAGCACTTCAGCCTATGAGAAGCTTTCAAAGACATCATATGGGTCCAAAATTGTTTAAAGCCTTAGTAATCTTAGTGTAAGTAAACTTTTGACTTTGCAGGTAGAAAAAAATAATCTCTCTCTTATTATTCTGGCATTTGGAAAATAATTTTAAACAATTTTAGGAACCCTATTTGCCCTAAAACGGAAAAGGTACATTCTGATTTTATGTGAGACAGTGAGAAAAACATGCATATGTGTTTCTTATATAGTGTATGTAAACTTCTGGTTTCTACAGAGCCCCTAAAGGGACGTGGTGTATTTTTTTTTTTTACGTAGAAAGTGGTGAGCACCGCTTACTAAGTCGTGAGCACCACTTACTAAGTCACGAGCACCACATACTAAGTCGTGAGCACGACTTACTAAGTCGTGAGCACCACATACTAAGGCGTGAGCACCACTTACTAAGTCGTGAGCACCACATACTAAGTCGTGAACACCACTTACTAAGTCGTGAGCACCACATACTAAGTCGTGAGCACCACTTACTAAGTTGTGAACACCAGATAATGGTAGCTAGCAAGCTATAGTTTAAACTGGCATATGTTCCACAGTGTAATGTGATTAACTAGCTAGGTTAGCTAATGTTATCTATATTTGATTGTGAAATGTTTTAGCTAATGTTAGCTAGGTTAGCTTATGGTAACTACTTTATTTCAGTGGGGAATGTTTTATCTAACAATAGCCAGCTAACTCTTATTAGATGTGCACAGAAAAAGCTTTTGGGCACACACACACGCACACACACGCACACACACACACTCCATCCAGTTATCAAAATCCTATTTATTTAGCTGCCATGTGTGATCAAATGTAGGCTGCTTTTACAAAGATCTAGCTTGCTAACCTAATGCTAGCTAAGTTAGCTTAGCTTTAAGGCTTTCATTGCTCTCTGTACAATATATGGTAGGCTTGGGTTAAAGTAGCCGCTGTGTTTGGTGTGTGTGTGTGTGTGTGTGTGTGTGTGTGTCCAAAAGCTTTTTCTGTGCACATCTAATAAGAGTAAGCTGGCTAACGTTAGTTAACATTTCCCACTGAAAAAAAAGTAGTTACCATTAGCTAACCTAGCTAACATTAGCTAAAACATTCCCCACTGAAATAAAGTAGTTACCATTAGCTAACCTAGCTAACATTAGCTAAACCATTCTCCATTGAAATAAAGTAGTTAATATTAGTTAACCTAGCTAACGTTAGCTAAAATATTCCCCACTGAAATAAAGTAGTTAATATTAGCTAACCTAGCTAATGTTGGCTAAAATATTCCCCACTGAAATAAAGTAGTTAACGTTAGCTAACCTAGCTAACGTTAGCTAAAACATTCCCCACTGAAATAAAGTAGTTACCATTAGCTAACCTAGCTAACGTTAGCTAAAACATTTCACACTGAAATATAGATAATATTAGCTAACCTAGCTAGTTAATCACATTACACTGTGGAACATATGCCAGTTTAAACTATAGCTTGCTAGCTACCATTATCTGGTGCTCACGACTTAGTATGTGGTGCTCACGACTTAGTAAGTCGTGCTCACAACTTAGTATGTGGTGCTCACGACTTAGTAAGTCGTGCTCACGACTTAGTATGTGGTGCTCACGATTTAGTATGTGGTGCTCACGACTTAGTAAGTGGTGCTCACAACTTAGTATGTGGTGCTCACGACTTAGTAAGTGGTGCTCACCTCTTTCTATGTAAAAAAAAATAAATACACCACGTCCCTTTAGTGGCTCCGTAGGTTTCAACTGTATTCATCGTCTTTTTGCATAGTATTCATGCTCACATGAGCTAAAACAAAACATTTTTCTATATTTGCACATGAAAAATTTGACAACATCAGGCTGGTGAATGTGGAAGGACGGTGTGGTGGTAGAGTGGAGATCTACAATAACGGCGAGTGGGGAACAGTGTGTGATGATAAATTGGACACAGATGATGCAGAGGTGGTGTGCTCACAGATGAGATGAGTGGCAGAGTTACCAATACCCACGACAAAGCCCACTTTAGTCAGGGAAATGGGCCAATATTTCTGGATGAAGTTTTGGAACTGAAATCACCCTCACAAGTTGCTCTCACAGACAAAGATGCTGGAATTGTCTGCTCATACAAGGCAGTAGTTTTCAGTAAAGAAGAGTAAAACACTCTTCAAAGAAAATACATATGATGTATTTAAATTAACTTTTCTTTTACAGATGTCCTGCCGAGCCCCACACTCACCCTGATCTCATCACACTCCACTGTCTCACCTGGGGAGTCTGTTCAGTTCAAATGTACTTTAATCCAGCCAAACTACAAGTATTTATACTTCCATTTATATAAAAATGGATTATTAATAAAAATCCAAACAGCTATGTCTTCAGCAACATTTACATTGACTGTGGATGCCTCAGATCAGGACCAGTACAGCTGTGACTATTCATACAAAAGCATCTCCACCACCTCATCCAGGAGCAGCACTGTTGGCATCACTATCGGTAAGAACACAAATTATGATTTTATAATATTAGTTTATCCTGTTTTTTACTGGAGAAACTGTCAAGGGAAGGCCTTATACTAGATCAGCAGATTTTCAAAAATATGGACTTTTCATATGATCCCAGGAGGAGTGACTGTGATATATCAGAAAAAATAGAATAATTTAAATTAAAATTAGACACAAACTGTTACATATGGGTGACCTTAATTCTATGCATCTTATAGATACACTGCCAGGCCAAAAAAAAAGGTGTCACCACCAAAAAAAGGTCACACAATATTTTGTTGGACTGCCTTTAGCTTTGATTGTGGCTTCTGCAATGTCACAAGATTCATTTCAATCCAGTGTTGCATTATTTTTTCACCAAGATCTTGCAGCATTGATAATGGTAGAGTCTGACCTCTGCACAAAGTCTTCTCCAGCACATCCCAAAGATTCTCAGTGAGGTTTAAGTCTGGACTCCATGTGTGAAAATAATGATTTTATGCTCCCTAAATCACTCTTTCACAATTCCAGCCCCATGAATCTTGTCATCTTGGAATATTTTTCAAGAAAGAAAAAAAAATCCATTGATGGAATAACCTGGTCATTCAGTATCAGGTAGTCTGCTGACCATATTCTTTACTGTTGCTGAACCTAGACCTGACCAACTGCAGCAACTGCAGATTATTTGCTTAGTTAAATCCAGTTGGCGACTTTTCTTTGTCCAGGCAGTGTACAAAAATAAAACTGTTGGGTGTACCAACTGATTTAACATATTGTTAAATCTAATATTTTGCACAGCTGATTTTATATACATTATTTTACGTAATTTATTATAAACACACAGACTGACCATTGGCTCATCAGCTGGCTTCTCGCATTCCAGTTCAAACAGAGGACAATGATGGCAAGCTGATTGGAAAGCTGCAGCAATAGCTTAATAACTCATAAGTGTCAGTCAGTCACAGTAAAAAAAAAATGGCTAGCTTTGCCCATGCCCCCAACTATGAAAACCAGAATTCAGACCACATTGTGTGAACCTGTAAGGGCTGTTTCAGTAGGCAGTGGTCTGTTTTAGGTCAATACCTGTCAGCTTTTCAGAGAAAATATTCCTTATCCATTCATCTCTTGTGAACACTGACCTAAACGGTTTTCTAAAAAAAAAAAAAACTACTCTCATTATTCAATCAAAAGCTGTTCTCCAAAAAGTCCTTGCGAGCAGGAAATGCTGAAAGTTTTACAATGACAAGATTTCCACATGCACAATGATCTGATTTAAAGCTCCACTAGGTAGGATTGAGATTTTGTGCTTGTGGGCTCCCCCTACAGTTGCAGAGTGTAATAAATGTTTCAGGCGGATTAGCTTTCTCTTTCTCATTTCTGGCTTTCACAGACATATTCGGCCTCTTTCCAGCTTCTGCCAGAGTGTCTGTTTGTTAGTTTGTAAAGAATGAACCAGTAGTCCTTGTAGAACTGTTACAACTAAAGGTCGGAAAGCAGGTCGCAGTTCTCGTGAGCGTTGGTCGCGGCCGCCTCGGAAAACTTACAGAGTCTGGTTTGAGCTCAGAGGAGCTCCAGCACAGACAGGAGAGCACCGCTATTCCTCCTATTACACCTCAATGCAGCGCTGCAGTGAGTTTCAAGCTGTAATTTTACTTCTTTAAAAAGATCAAAAATCAAGGAAATCCTACCTAGTGCTGCTTTAAGCTTAATTGTCCAATTTTTTAGTCCAAATTACTGATGTGCAGACCCACAATGCACATATACATCAAAGCTGATAATCGTAGAGTCGAGTAGTACAGTAAATAAATTGGTTTGATGCATTGAAAGGAGGAAAGCTTCACTGCTTCACAGCACAGTGATGGGGGGCTCCATAGTCTTATACCCAAAGCTTAGCATTAGCATTGCTAGTTTATGTATTTTCTGCTTCAGAAAATTGTGTTATTCTGTTGACAATACTTTTATACCACTATGCTAGTTTAAATGTAACTGAATGTATTACTTATAAAGGGGTGTGTACTAAGATTTGGACATACAGTGTGTGTATATTACAGACTAAAGTTTCTAAGTGACAATAGTATAGTAGTAAATTTCCTTATTCATGCAGTGTTCACTGTCAAAATTTCTTAATCACGTTAACAGCTCTCAGAAAAAAATATCTGTTTTCGAGTGTGGTTGGTGGAAAGGGAAGTGAAAATGGTGCATTGCCCTGTCCACTGGTGCAGGCTATGATATGTATAAACGGAAAATTGGAGGACAAACATTAAGTGTTTCAAATGATGTTTTGCAGTGTCTCTACCCACTCCACGCATCTCTCTCAGTACCAACAAAAAGGTCACATGGGGAGAGAGAGTTGACATCACCTGCTTTCTAAACACTCAGTACACAGGAGGAACCTTCAATCTAAAAACAGGTTCTGGGTCTGTTATTCAGACAAAGAGTGGAACCTCTGTCACCTTCAGTTTTCCCAAAGTAGACTTTGCTCATGAAGGTTCTTACTACTGCCAGTACCAGACACAAGTCTCCAGTCGAGATTTCAGCTCTCCACGGAGCAGCTTTGTTGATTTTACTGTCATAGGTAAGACAAACCAGTTACAATTTTTTGCTGTCAAATCTCTTTGGGTTGGTTTCCCAAAGTGTAATCCAGCTGGATATGTATGTCCTTCAGGCTAAATGATAAGCATTTGTTTGAAATAGTGTTAACTAAAATTGAACCCTCAGGGTTCGAAGAATGTGCACAAAAAATGCACGTTTCACAGTGTTTCCATTATTATCTTTGTGACCATAGAGCACAACTGCATATCTTACAATATGAGGTTATAGAAAATAGGTCGACATGGATTCAGATCTCCTGAAAAAGACTCATCTTTGACTCAGATTTGGCTCTCTTCAAATGGACCCAGAGCTCCTTAAATGGACTCGACTCCCTTAAACAGACCCAGCTCACCCCTGACTTTGCTGTTGGAGACAGACTTGGCTTTCTCACAGATGATCCCAGCCTGCTCTCTTGTAAAATGACTTAACGCCTTCTCTTACAAATGAGCTCAAATCAATTTTTTTGCACCCATTCTCAGTCCCACCAAAGAGATATCATGGGGAGAAAGGGTCAACATCACCTGCTCTGTAAAAACTCAGTTCACAGAAGGAAGCTTTACCCTAACCAAAAGTTCTGGGTCTTTAAGAGATACCGATCGTGGAACCTCTGTCACCTTCGGTTTCCTGAAAGTAGACTTTGTTCATGAAGGTTCTTACTTCTGCCAGTATAAGACACGAGTATCCAGTCGTGATTTCAGCTCTCCACAGAGCAGCTCTGTTAAATTCTTGGTTGTGGGTAAGGAACGTATTGTTTAGATGTTTTGCTGTTTATTTCTGGTTATCAGTTTGAAACTAATGAGTTCCTCCTCTTTTACAGTGAATTTGCTGCAGCCTAATATTTCCTTCAGTGCACCTGATGGGGGGTCACACTGGGGGCCCCAGGGGCTAGAGGTGACCAGCGGTTACAGCTTCCTCATTATCTGCTCTACTCAACCACAGTATCCAGGAGGTTCCTTCCACCTGGAGTTCAGTGAATCCAATATCACCAGCATCAATCAGCCTGCTGTTAACCACTCTGCCACCTTCTTCTTTCATGAGGCTGATTATGACCATCAGGGAAACTACAGCTGTGTTTATGAAGTTACCGTGTCTTCACGCACTTTCAGATCCTCTACCACTGAACTGCTGGCTATTACTGTAAAAGGTACACTAAGAAACACTACTTTTATTTTCACTTTTATTCTACAGTTTGAAGCATAAAAAAGTCTTAATGGTCATTTTTTCTCACAGCTTCACTGGCTCCATTCATTGGTTCTGGAGTGGGAATAGGGCTGTTACTCATATTAGTGCCGATCCTCATTTTCATCATATGGAGATGTAAAAGACAAAAACAGCAGAAGGATGCGAAGGTGGTTTATAAACAACGTGAGTACTTTCTTTTTTTTAATCGAACTGAAATTTCCCTAAACTTAAAATTTCCTTACAGTTCTATTGGATTACGTTACGTTGGCATGGATGTTAAGCAATACCAATCCACAAGAGTGCAGTTTAAAGTTAAATATTTCTGTTAATAATAAACATGGCAGCAATGGAGGAGGTCCTGATAATGTACTAAGTACAAAATGATGAAACATGCAGCTGTGTAAACAGTGGTCTGTGAGGGCATTAAATTAAAACGTGTCTTTTCTGCCACTGTTTCTTTTTCATCATGTTACACAGAGCACATGTTTTGATTAAACTACTAGCTACTCAGAATAAGCTACTATGAGCTACTATGCTCAATGCATATCTTCAAAGCAGTGCAAAGTATATTAACACAATGATCTGGGGCTTCACTTCAAAGTCTCAAGTTACGTAATAACAGTAATCAAACCTTCATTCTTTCATTCTTTTTGTTTTATTTTACATATTTTCTTTGTCCATGGATAAATATAAATGTTAATGCTTTGAAAAGCTTTGTAACGGCCATCAATACTGACTACAATGTTGCACGTTTTTGGTACTTTGTCATTGGTACTGCTTTGTTTTGTTCTAAGCTTTTGAGAATTTACACAAATATGGACAAAATGAACACAGAGGATATAAGTCTTTGCACCTTGGACTGGTCACAATAAAAGGCCACTCTAAAATGTGCATTTTTACAGTATTGGAAGAATCTGGGGGGTACAGAAAACCAGTCAGTATTTAGTGTAAACACTATTTGCCTCTTGCAGTGCAACACATATCCTTCACATAGAGTTGATCAGGTTGTTGATTGTGTCCTGTTCACTGTTGATCCACTCCTCCTAAATGGTTTTGTGAAGTTGCTGGATTTTGGCAGGAACTGAAACCTGCTGTCATATATGTCGATCCAGAGTATCCCAAACGTGCTTAATGGATGACATGTCCAGGGAGTAGGCTGGCCATGCAAAACTGGGATGTTTTCAGCTTCCAGGAGCTGGGTACAGATCCTTGCAACATGGGGCCATGAATTATCATGCTGCAACATGAGGTTATGGTCATGGATGAATGACACAACAATGGGCCTTAGGATCTCGTCATGTTCTCTCTGTGCATTTAAAATTCCATCCAAAAAATGCAGCTGTGTTCGTTGTCCATAACATTTGCCCCCATGGGCCACTCAATTTACTCAGTCTGCATTCTGTGCCCAACGTACACCTGAGTAATAATCTAACCTAAATGTCTAATCAGCATCGTGATATGTTACATTACGTTACATTACATTTGGCAGACGCTTTTGTTCAAAGCGACTTACAATAGTCAAGTACAAAAGTAATAGAAGTTAAAGGTAAAACATTTTTAGATAGGGCTTAAAGGAGGTCGAAGGGAAATACGGGGATAGGGAAGTGAAGGAGGGGAAGAAGGAAATGAGGTTAGAAGTAGTTAGTGTGTTAGAGGTGTTAAGCGAGTAAGTGCTCTCTGAAGAGCTCTGTCTTCAGGAGTTTCTTAACCTTCCTCTAGTGTTAGGGTCGTGACCGACCCGTTTTAGATTTTAAATGCATAAAAATTCTACATACATTTGTTTATTGCATCAAGACTTTTTGACTTTGTCAGGAACTTATTTTTAAATAAAATAAAATAAAATAAAACTATTTTACTAAATTGTAAAATGCTCTTGTTAAAATTATAACCTTTGTGTTGTTAGGGTCAATTTCGACCCAGGTATGATATAATATTAAAAAAAACAATAACAAGTCCCAAAACTGAACTCAAACACAATATAAACCAACAGCCCACAGCCCGATCTACCTCCAACAACTTGAGTTAGGTACATATCCATATGCATGTATGGCCAAATCAGTTTAGAGTTGGTACTTTGCAGAGTATGCATCTCCAGTTTACAGCATGCAACAATGAGAAAAATATTTGATGTAAGCCAAGTTCTGGATCATATCTTTGATGATAATGAATCAGAGGACACACATCAACAAACTAATACAGATGAGCAGGTTTCTGAGGAGAAAGATAATGTGCATTATCAAACGGAAGACACAGACACATCTGATCAGTCTGATGAGGAGGACACCAGTGCTGAAGCTGCTCCCGTTCCTGCTGAAATGTTGCAGGTGAAGGACAGGGCTCCACTTTTCTCAAAATTTGTTTTTACAGACACCACCACTGCTGTTTCCTACTGCCCTAAAAACAAATAAATGTGATGCTGATGTCCACTCTTCACTAAGATGCAGTGTCATCAGGAAAAGACAAAAAGCCCAGAATTATCCTCAACCAGCCCTGCCTCAACATCAACCACAACACCCACAACCCCAGAGTGACCATCTGATTCAAAAAGAAAGAGGTTTCAGGTCTGCCCTAGCAATAAGGACAGAAAGACAAACACTTTTTGCTTCACATGCAATAAATACTTCTACAAAGAACACACAAAAAGTGTCATGATTCTAACAATACTAATGCATCTAAAAACTAGAACTTGTTGGTTCGATTTGCTTGATTGGTTGTTTGTTTGACCTTGAAAATCTACATTTTATTATTATTATTATTATTATTATTATTATCTTTTATTTAAATTTTAGTTCTATTTAAAAAAAAAAAAAAAAGGAAATTTCATTTTTTTGCCTTTTTTAAAGTATTTTATAAATGGGTCGAAATTGACCCATAACACCATAGATGTTACTAGAGTTAATAATATAAAAAATATATGTGTATTTGTTTTTTAGATGTAAGAAATGTATTCTAAAACTCTTCAGTAATAGTCAGGTAATATAACAATCTTTGTGAAACTTTTATTAATCTCTTGAGGTTCATTTGAAAATATTTTTATATTGAAAATCATGGTTATGCTCTCAAATGAAAGGCCCAGGGGGCCACAACAAAAATTAAAAAATCAAACCTTTCATGGATGTTAAACCCTAACAAGGTAACTAAGAGGTGAGAAACAAATTGGATCATAAATAATTGTTTTTAGGGTATCCTAGGGCTGATTTAAGACACGGGTCAAAACCGACCCGTTAACATAAGCAATAGTAACAGAAAGCTAACACTAGAGGAAGGTTAAAGATAGCGAGAGATTCTCCTGCTCTGGTAGTGGAAGGTAGTTTGTTCCACCATTGGTAGCGTAAGCCTTCAGGAGTGAGTGCAGGTAGGAAGGAGCCTGTTCTGTCATCACCTTGTAGGCGATTGTAAGAGCTTTGAATTTGATGCGAGCATCAACTGGTAGCCAATGGAGCTCAATGAGACCAGACGTGCTGCTGCATTCTCTATCATTTTTTGGAGTGATTTTACTACACAGGCCGGGAGGCCAGTTAGCAGGGCATTGCAGTAGTCGAGTCGTGAGATGACGGCTGCTTGTACCAGGAGTTGGGTGGCCTGTTGCGTCAGAAACGGTCTAATTTTTCGGATGTTATAAAGCGCGAAGCGGCAGGATCGAGCAACTGAGGCCACATGGTGCATGAAGGAGAGCTGGTCATCAACCATAACACCCAGGTTCCTAGCAACCTTTGTTGGTGAGAGAGAGAGAGAGTTGATGCTTACAGAGAAGTTGTGTTGAAAAGATGGTTTCGCTGGTATAAGCAGAAGTTCAGTCTTTGAGAGATTTAATTGAAGGTGATGCTCCTTCATCCATAAGGGTATGTCTGAGAGACACTGCGATATCCGTGCAGAGATTGAGTGGTCTTCAGGTGAGAATGACAGGTATAGCTGGGTGTCATCAGCAAAGCAATGGTAGGAAAATCCATGTGAGCGGATAACCTGACCAAGAGAGGCGGTGTATATTGAGAAGAGAAGGGGACCCAGTACCAAACCCTGGGGAACCCCAGTGGATATGTCACACATGTGACTGGTGAATGGTTTACCTCGGCAAAGGAAAAGTGCTCACTAACACAGATTTAGACCAAAATGTGAACAAAATTTGAGAGAAAAAGGCCTTTGAGTTCAGCTCATGAAAAATGGAAGCAAACCGAGTGCTGCGTTTAAATTTTAATACAGTGTATAAAGGCATTTATCGTGATGCAAAACTGGTAAACATAAACTTATAATAATATAATATAATAGTAATATTCTAGTAATGTTTTATTTAAACAATTCTTCAGGTGGTAGAAACACATATGATACCGCCTCCCATGGGAGAAATGAGATGGATGAAGATGAGGAAGATTACGAAAATGCAGATATTTTTCAACACAACGAACATTCAGATGATTCTGGTGAGGACTACATCAATGTCGTTGTTAAAGTGGATAAAAAGGCCAAGGCAAAGGTGGACAATGTATATACTGGTGAGTGAATCTATTTATTCTACAGTAGTGTACAGAATTTCAATGATACAGTACGAATCACTGTAAAAAAAAAAGAAACTAAATATTCTGAAATCGAACTGCTACTTGCTGTCTTGTAAACATTGACGTAACACTAAAACTAAATGTAGACAACTGTCCTATCTATGTATAATACTAGTGTATGATTTTGTAGGTCCCAGCAACTGTGGAATAACCTTTGCAGGGAATGAGATGGAAGAAGATGAAGATTTTGAAAATGTATGTATGTCTGAAGAGGGTAGAGTTGATATGCACGCCGGTGCAGAAAAATGCTGGGTGGACGGTGAATTTGATGATGAAGAAATATATGCAAATATGGAGTAGCTTCAATAGTATTTAGTCACTCTGTCATGTTTTGTATGTCTCTGACAGGATATATCAGCTTACTAAAGTTTTTTAAATGGTTGTAATTATTGGTGTGCCGAGATCTTGTGGCACAAAGTCTTGCAAGATTACAAAATAATCACAAAACATAATATTTCTCTCCAGGTGTTAAATGTGTCTTGTGTGCTATCTTACATGACTCTTAAAAGACTCATGTAAGATCGTACAGGAGAAGATATTGGGTTTATGGTAAAACTGGTTCCAGTACATACTTACTGTTCTGCATAAAATATTTTAACAATTTAAAATTTAACAAATACATATTGTTAAAACCTAGATCTAGTTCTAGTTTAATGAACCCAATATCTTGTCTCCTCTCATGAGATGAGTGTCTTGTCACACCCCTAGTTTTAATACCTAGAGCAGAGGTGGTCTTGGAGACGTACTATCCTGCATTAACCTTCAGGCCTTTAGTGACTTTTAAACATGTTGAGAAATGACAAGACTAAAACAAAGCCTTGTGTAAAAAGTTTGTTCTTGTCATATACTGGAAATAGATGTTATGTGTTAATGTTATTTTACATTATGTTTAAACATATGAGAAAAAATATATTTTGAGCTTAATATGAGATTTTTGGAAGTGGAAGTACTGTAGCAGCATATATGAAACCATAGTAACTAGCTGTTATTCCAAAATACCAGATAAAAGCCTGAGCACCAGCTAAAAAGTCTGGTTTACACATAAGTAAATTGTGTTTTCATTGTCTAGCAGATTCTCATGTATTCATGCTATTAAGTGGTGGTCACAAGTGCATACATGAGGCAAATAATGAAATAAAATTACAAAAATAAGGCAAAGAGTTCATTCTCATGTAGGGTAATGGGGTTAAACCAAATTGCTTAATTCTTGAAATTTTACTGTTATGAGAAAAAGTGCAATAGCATTAAAGTACTGGTCCATCAAAGAGTTGAGTAGCTGTGAAGAACTAGCTACAGTTCTCAACTTCAGGGGAAGTATCATCCTAGCAAATGTGGCAAATGCTTTTTTTTAACCTGTATTGTATTTTTCTGTATGCCAGTAGTCTCAGGGTTAAGTGATAAGCACATTTAAGCTCTTGTTGTTTAGATAAGAATCTGTGGGGCAATGTGTAAGTATTAACTAAGTGTAAATGTATATTATTATAAATTATTCCATTAAATTTGGTTTATTTACTTTGCATTTCACATCCTAGGCTATATAAATCATGAATATGTTATGTCTGATTTGTAATTATTTTTTTAACCATTTGATTTGCTTTAAAATTTAAAACGTTAGTACTGATTTGTTATAATCTTAAAAATTGTTTATGAATGCACTATTTTACAGCAACTTTGCCCTGTGATTTTAAAAGTGTTATGAATAAATTATTTTTTTTATACAAAATGAGAATACTTGTGTCATATGTAAAGAGTAACAAACCTGATAAAGGGTAGGAAGACAGCAGGTTCTAACAGATTACAGCAATGAGTGTACACAGTGTTAGCAGCTGCAGTTATGCATGGTAAAGTGTGTTTCATGCTAAAAAGTAAAGTGCATTTCATACTGAGAAACCTGAACACAGGAGCACAGAACATTACAGAAGACCTGCACAAGTAGTCTTCTCCACAAATCGTGTCTTCTCCACAAACAAAGATCAGTCCATATTTATTTATCATACTGCCTCTTTCATGCCAAGTGCTCTCTCTTTAACACAGCTCAGAAACAGTTCAGAAAAAACAGTAAAATTATACTCACTGTTCGTAGAGCAGGTTGGACCGTTCACACTGTGATTGCAGCAAATGCCTGTTAAACATTCATCATTCTTCATCACACTGCTTCTGAGGGACATGTTCTCCTAGAATGAAGGAAAAGAGCCAACAGAGTAAGTTTTTAAATGCTTGCTAAAAGTGTACAATTTGTACAATTAGGGGACAAAAAACCCACCCCTTGTAAATACGATTTTTTATGTAGCCTCTAGCCTCAGGTAGGTGCAATTGGACTGTAATAAAGGCTTGAATAAAGTGTCTACAGTTTAAGAGTACACTGTGTGCAGTTTTTTAAAGTCCACAAAACATAATCACAGTATTCTACATTAGTCACAAATAAATAATACAGCTAACTAGCTAATTGACTAGTTAATTAAATAAGTTAAGGGTATTCTAAATAAAACAGGAATACAAGCTAGGTACGCTAGCTTAACTATATAATGCAGCTAACTAGATATTTTACTAGCGTTAATTAGGTTAAGGGTGTTCTAAATAAAAGAGGAATACCTAGGTTAGCAAGCTTAACTAAGTAATATAGCTAACTAGCTAATTTAATGGTGTTATTTAAGTTAAGGGTATTCTAAATAAAAACAAATACTAGCTAGTTTAGCTAGCTTAACTCACTAATACAGCTAACTAGCTAATTTAATAGTGTTATTTAAGTTAAAGGTATTTTAAATAAAAAAAGATACTAGCTATGTTAGCTAGCTTAACGTACTAATACAGCTAACTAGCTAATTAACTAGTGTTAATAAGGTTAAAGGGTATTCTAAATAAAAAATACTAGGTAAGCTAGCTTAATTTACTAATACAGCTAACTAGCAAATAAATAGTGTTAATCAAGTTAAGGGTATTGTAAATAAAAGAGAATATCAGCTAGGTTAGCTAGCTTAACTAACTAATACAGCTAACTAGCTAATTTAATAGCGTTATTTAAGTTAAGGATATTCTAAATAGAAATGAACACTATCTAGGTTAGCTAACTTAACTTACTAATAGAGCTAACTAGCTAATTTAATAGTGTTATTTAAGTTAAGGGTATTCTAAATAAAAAACAAAAAAGGTAAGCTAGCTTAATTTACTAATACAGCTAACTAGCAAATAAATAGTGTTAATCAAGTTAAGAGTATTCTAAATAAAAAAGGATACTAGCTAGGAAAAGTTAGCTTAATTTACTAATACAGCTAACTAGCTAATTAAGTAGTGTTAATAAGGTTAAAGGGTATTCTAAATAAAAATGAACAGGTACGCTAGCTTATCTTGCTAATACAGCTAACTAGCTAATTTAATAGTGTTATTTAAGTTAAGGGTATTCTAAATAAAAATGAATAGGTAAGCTAGCTTAATTTACTAATACAGCTAACTAGCAAATAAATAGTGTTAATCAAGATAAGGGTATTCTAAATAAAAAAGGATACTAGCTAGGTTAGCTAGCTTAATTTACTGATACAGCTAACTAGCTAATTTAATAGTGTTATTTAAGTTAAGGGTATTGTAAATAAAAGAGAATATTAGCTATGTTAGCTAGCTTAACTTACTAATATAACTAATTAGCTAATTGACTAGTGTTATTTAAGTTAAGGGTATTCTAAATAGAAATTAACACTATCTAGGTAAGCTAACTTAACTTAATAATACAGCTAACCAGCTAATGTAATAGTGTTATTTAAGTTAAGAGTATTCTAAATAAAAAAGTATACTAGCTAGGTTAGCTAGCTTAACTCACTAATACAGTTAACTAGCTAATTTAATATAGTTATTTAAGTTAAGAGTATTCTAAATAAAAATAGAATATTAGCTAGGTTAGCTAGCTTAACTCACTAATACAGTTAACTAGCTAATTTAATATAGTTATTTAAGTTAAGGGTAAATAAAAATAAATACTAGCTAGGTTAGCTAGCTTAACTTACTAATACAGCTATCTAACCTAATTAACAAGTGTTAATTAAGTTAAGGGCATTTTAAATAAAACAGGAATAGCTAGTTAGCTTAACTAACCAACTAATACTGCTAGCTAGCGAACAACTGAACTAGTACTACAGCATTTAAGACAGTGGGCGAACAAATCTCACAACCTAGCTTAATTAAATTACTCTAAACTTTCTGCTTTATATCTCAGCATTCTGTTTAATATTTATGTTTATTATTTTGCGTCAGTGCTGTAAAATGTTTTATCTTGTAGCTAGCTATCTAGCCTATTTGCCTCAGCAATTACAGTTATAATCAACAAACAATCACAAAACGCTTTAAAACTCCTGAGCTACAACACAATTTAAACTTTTACCAGTTTCCTACCTTGTACATTGACCTAAATGCAAAAGTAAAATATGTAGTTAAAAACATTAAAAAAATTTTAGGATTTGTTACGTTTCCCCACATATAATTACGTTTTTGTTTTTTTTGTTTTTTTGCATTTTTTGACTTTCCATATATGCTTTAAAAATGTTTTTTTTTTCTTTTTATAATAAATCCATAATATTTCAGTTAAAATACACATTTTAGTTTTGTCGCTGGGTTTCACTCATTCCTGTTACCATAAAACGTTACACCATCATAAAAAACCCACCCCTTGTAAATACGATTTTTTATGTAGCCTCTAGCCTCAGGTAGGTGCAACTGGACTGTAATAAAGGCTTGAATAAAGTGTCTACAGTTTAAGAGTTAGCGATGTTTAAGGTGTAAAAGGGATCTGTATAATCTGTCATCATAAGCTAAGGTGACTTCACTGCTTTTTACACTCTAATAAACTAATGGGTAACGCACGTTAGCCGTGTTAATCCACTTTCTGTGTAAATTAACGCTAACTTCAGCACGAGTGAGGGGTTAGTATATAAACACACAGAGAAGCAGCTCTTTTTTAATTACACTTGTTAAGTAATGTAAGTCTAGTCTAATGAAAACCAGTAATGTTAGTATAAATCTGTACTGCAGTAGAAGTGGATCATTTCAAAAACTTGACTTTATTCCTCCCAACTGCATTACAGGACTTGCTTTAAAATATTTAAATGTTAGCATCATTTTAATGCAACAAAAGGCTATTATTTTAATAAACATTAGCAGTAAATAATCTCAAAATAACAACAAATATAAAGTAGAAAAACAGCAAAACATATGTAATACATACTTTTCATATGACAAAATTTATTAGACTAAAACTAGACTAAAATGTGACTAAAACTAATAATATCTGATAGACTAAAATGTAACTAAAACTATTATACATTTTAGTTAAAAGACTAAGACTAAACTTTATCAAAATGAACACTTTGATATACTCTTGTATTTTGCTTTATGTAGTTGCCTGCATTCAGGGAGGGGAATAATCCTTTGATTAAATATAATTGTATTAATTGTTATTGCAATTTAAATTAAACAGTCAAGTAATGTAAAAGGGTCTTATTTTTTTTTGTTTGTTTATGTATTTGTCCCCTTGTACTTGTTTTAAGGGCCAAACGTGTGTGGGGGGGGGGTTCCTGACCCGTGTGGATGTATAATGACTTTTTAAAATGAATTTAAAAGCTGTCTGAGCACCTTGTACCCACCTGGCAAGATGTGGATATCCTAGTGTCTGTCCACAAGGCTCTGAGTCTGCTAGTGATTTTGGCCATAACTCCCTTATTCTGTCACTTATGAGTAAAAAGAAACCTTTAAGTGTAGCAGAAAGTGATTTGATTTATATCGTGATACATGTCGATATCAGCTGATATGGAAAACTATATCGTGATAAGATTTTTTTTCCATATCGCCCAGCCCTAATAAATACATACAGTTGTGGTCAAAAGTTTACATACACTTGTAAAAAAACATAATGTTATGGCTGTCTTGAGTTTTCAATAAGTTCTACAACTCTTATTTTTCTGTGATAGAGTGATCGGAACACATACATGTTTGTCACAAAAAACAGTCATAAAATTTGGTTCTTTCATAAATTTATTATGGGTCTGCTGAAAATGTCACCAAATCTGCTGGGTCAAAAATATACATACAGCAACAAAATTTGTCAATTTTGGTGATGTAGCGAGTTGTGTCAATCAAATTAGCTTCATGTCATGGCCTCTTCACTTCTTGTAAGTGATTCTGATGGACTACAGCTGTTGACTTCTCATGAGCCCATTTAAATAGGGCTCATTTGACCCAGTGATTAGACTCAGCTACAAAAGCTACAATGGGAAAGTCAAAGGAACTCAGTGTGGATCTGAAAAAGCGAATTATTGACTTGAACAAGTCAGGGAAGTCACTTGGAGCCATTTCAAAGCAGCTACAGGTCCCAAGAGCAACTGTGCAGACAATTATACGCAAGTATAAAGTGCATGGAACAGTTGTGTCACTGCCACGATCAGGAAGAAAACGCAAGCTATCACATGCTGCCGAGAGGAGATTGGTCAGGATGGTCAAGAGTCAACCAAGAATCACCAAGAAGCAGGTCTGCAAGGATTTGGAAGCTGATGGAACACAGGTGTCAGTCTCCACAGTCAAGCGTGTTTTACATCGCCATGGACTGAGAGGCTGCCGTGCAAGAAAGAAGCCCTTGCTCCAGAAAAGGCACCTTAAGACTCGGCTGAAGTTTGCTGCTGATCACATGGACAAAGATAAAACCTTCTGGAGGAAAGTTCTCTGGTCAGACGAAACAAAAATTGAGCTGTTTGGCCACAACACCCAGCAATATGTTTGGAGGAGAAAAGGTGAGGCCTTTAATCCCAGGAACACCATGCCTACTGTCAAGCATGGTGGTGGTAGTATTATGCTCTGGGGATGTTTTGCTGCCAGTGGAACTGGTTCTTTGCAGAAAGTAAATGGGATAATGAAGAAGGAGGATTACCTCCAAATTCTGCAGGAAAACTTAAAACCATCAGCCCGAAGGTTGGGTCTTGGGCGCAGTTGGGTGTTCCAACAAGACAATGACCCAAAACACACATCAAAAGTGGTAAAGGAATGGCTAAACCAGGCTAGAATTAAGGTTTTAGAATGGCCTTCCCAAAGTCCTGACTTAAACCCCATTGAGAACATGTGGACAGTGCTAAAGAAACGGGTTCATGCAAGAAAACCATCACATTTAGCTGAACTGCACCAATTCTGTCAAGAAGAGTGGTCAAACATTCGACCTGAAGCTTGCCAGGAGCTTGTGGATGGCTACCAAAAGCGCCTAGTTGCCGTGAAAATGGCCAAGGGACATGTAACCAAATACTAATGTTGCTGTATGTATATTTTTGACCCAGCAGATTTGGTGACATTTTCAGCAGACCCATAATAAATTTATGAAAGAACCAAATTTTATGACTGTTTTTTGTGACAAACATGTATGTGTTCCGATCACTCTATCACAGAAAAATAAGAGTTGTAGAACTTATTGAAAACTCAAGACAGCCATAACATTATGTTTTTTTACAAGTGTATGTAAACTTTTGACCACAACTGTACATTATTAGATTCAGAGTTTATTTTTTTTTATATGTTTAATTTGGAAGAGTTACTACAAGCAATGGAATGGCCCACAAATAAAAACAAGTCTTTTCCAGACACTTTTACTCTACACTAAATAAATTACACATCTGTCCACAGTCTTCTAAAACAACAATGAAAACTGTAATCATATATTTATCAACAGGTTTGATAAATTGGATCAAGCAATTTCCGCTATGGTGAAGAGACTAGAAGGCAACCCACAGGCACAAACCTGCCCAGTTACCAGGATAAGACTTGAATAGGAACGGGCAGTGTTAAAAGTACTGGAACCCGACTGCAGAGGGCGTAAGAGAGAGTAGGGGCTTTACTTTTCTCTTGCTGTTGTCTTATTTATATTTATATTATAAGGTGAGTATGATTATTTTTTAAAAGCCCTCAGGCGAGTAGTATTTAAGGTAAATATTACTTTTATTTAGGGGTTTAGGTTTAGGGTTTGAGGTAAGAATTAGTTTGTATTTTAGCTCCACTTTAGCATATAATAGGTAGTATCAAACCTCCAGACTAGGTGAATTTTCAAAAGCAACTAGAGTATAAATTTTTTTATAAGAATACAAAGATCAATGTAAATCAAACAATAAAAATATAACATTTTGGGTAAACCATAATTATATATTGTTGTACATTATAGTATTGGATACATCAGCCAAGGGCAATCCTGATTCCTACATCCGGGTAATTGGACCCTCAGAAACAGAGTGATCTAACAACATGTGATGATGGGACACCACTTTTACTGATGTCCAGCTAAAACTTTTATTTATTTCTCTGATATGGCGTGGCAAGCCAAACTCTGAAACACAGGAAAACGAGCAATTGCATGCAGAAAAAAACACACTGGAACGGAACAGAACACATACACATATTTGTTTTATTTATTTCTTCACCAATATCTGTTAAACTGAAACTTAAATCCTGAGCAGGTTAATTAAATTAAACTATTTTTGTAAACTGGTCTCAGTCACTTCCATAAGCCTATATCTGGTCCAAACCTATAATCAGAACCACAGTAATAGTGTAGATCCTACCTCATTTACCTACCTACTACATCTTCTGAACTGTGTATCAGACCCAGATATAAATCCCTGAAACTAAAAGCTAAAATGTTGATATTTTGTCTGATATTAATCTTTTAATGCTTATTACAAATGTTTTTAGTCTATAGCAAAATAACAGGATTGGCTTCAGTTCCAATACTTTTGGAGGGGACTATACTGTATGTGCTATATCAAGTTCTACTCCTGCAAAAACCAGAGATTCAACAACAACAATACTACTACTAATAACAATAATCTTTATTTGTATAGCACCTATTATAAGGGTCACGACTAACAGCACTTACAATAAATACATAGTTTAGACATTCTGTTGTAAGTACTGTTAATTAATGTACTTTTACTGTCATCAATGGTTGTAAACAAGAAATTATGCATTTAAAAAACTTTTAAAATTATGAGATAATGGCACAATTAAGAAGAAAAAATACAAAGGGTTATTATTAAATAATACAAATGAACACAAAATATTTCTGCATTCATTTATTTCCCGATGTATTTATTTCTGTATTCATTTATTTCCCGATTTATTTATTTCTGTATTCATTTATTTCCCGATTTATTTATTTCTGTATTCATTTATTTCCCGATTTATTTATTTCTGTTTTTCCTTGTGCTTATATTATAATGAAGGGGCGTGTTTTTCACATACTGGCTTGACAGTCAAGCCCAGAGAGAGAGGAGCTGATGTGAGTAAGTAAGAAGAGTCCAGGAGCTGAAATGTCGGGGCGAAGGTAGGTATCGGATCTGCTTAGAGAGGAGCTGCTCACCTTGATGAAATCAGAGTATCAGAGAATCAGAGTATGTATTACTATCTAAGTGATCTTGATTAAATAATCTTTATAAATCTCATTCACTAAACGGCCACGTTCAGACCAAGTTCTTGAGCGCTAGGCAAATACATGTAAAAGTGACCTGAATTAGCGTTATGCTAGCGCAGGGGTACTCGAACTCCGGCCTGGATCCAAACCTAAATGAGGTGGACTAAGCATATACTTTACGTGATCGTAGTCCAGTTACTGAGAGAAAATACTTAGATATGCAGTACAAAGAAACCTTTTCCTAACAGTAGGCTGTATTCAACCGCAGTCACGCCATCTGCACTTAGAAAAAGTTAAAAAAATTATTATCAAATGCCACAACAATAGTCTTGAAGAACACATTCCATACTATTAATGACATGAGTAACAAAGAGTATTACTGTATTATTTTGGACTAATTGGATACCAAACTTAGAAAAAATGTCTATTTGGTTGTGCAAAAAACTGATTTTTTTCTAAGTTTGGTATCCAATTAGTCCAAAATAATACAGTAATATTCTTGGATAACAATTTGATTTACTAGTATTATAAAACTCCAAAATGTGGTTTAAGCACAACCGAATAGATATTTTTTCTAAGTTTGGTATCCAATTACTTCAACATTATACAGTAATATTCTGTGTTACTCATGTTATTAATAGTATGGAATGTGTTTTTTAAGGCTGTCTTGGTGTCATTGGATAACAATTTGATTTGCTGGTTTTATAGGACTCTGAAATCTGGTTTATGCACAACCAAATAGATATTTTTACTAAGTTTGGTATCCAGTTACTCCAAAATGATACAGTAATATCACTTGTTACTCATGTCATGCATACTATGGAATATGCTCTTTAAGGCTGTCTTGGTGTTATTGGACAACAATTTGATTTGCTGGTTTTATAGGACTCCCAATCTGGTTAATGCACAACCGAATAGACAATTTTCCTAAGTTTGGTATCCAATAACTTCAAAATGATACAGTAATATTCTTTGTTACTCATGTCATTACTACTATGGAATGTGTTCTTCAAGACTGTCTTGGTAGGGCACTGCGTGTGACATAATCCCTAAGCCGCCTCAGTGAGAGCAGTAGACAAGTACCACCCCCCCTCACAACCTCCCAAGTGTCCTGGTTTACCCAAATGAAAATATGGTCACCCTACTTAAGTAAAAAAATGAGCTTATGTGATTAGATCATTTATGAAGTATGTGTGCCATTTTTTTTACTTACACAATACCAGCTGTGAAATTCCAGTATTCCAAGGACTTTTACCTGGGATTGAGTGTCTGCTCAGTACTTGACTTGACTTCCTCAGGTCTTTCTTAGATGCTTTTACAGTAAAACAGCACCATACAAACAGTATTTATTTAACAGCTGAAAGAAATGACATTTAAAAATCAGGTTGTCAAGTCTTTTTGAATCTTAAAGCCAAAGTCCAATTTCAAGCCCGTCAGTGAAGTCTTTCTTAGAAAGTTATTGACTGGATCAAGTAAACTTTACCCAGTACAACAATGTGTCACTGCTGCTGGAAGGGACAGGCGTGGTGATATATTTAAATTTATTAAAACAGAAAACAAACAAACAATAAATCCAAAACAGGAACTTAGAGAACAAACAGATTATAAACACAACCAAGACAGACGTAAAACACGTACAAGAACCGACAAACTAACACTGAAGACACAGGGGCTTAAATACACACACAAGGCGAGAAAGGAAACAGGTAACACCTGAGGACTGGTAATGAGGGGGAAGAGCTAAAAATTAACACAGGTGAACAGTTAAGGTGAGTCAAAGAGGATAACAGGACTACATGGAGAAATGACAGGCACAGAGGAGGAAAAGGTAAACAAACACAGGGAAACACGAGCACAGAAGGAAAACGACAGGGAACAGGGGAAGGATGTGACACAATGCTGTATTTTGATTGGCTGTTGGGTAGCTACATTTCTCAAATTAGTGTGTGGCAAGCTTCTTAGGAACTTTGTGCTCTCCATCCACAGTTAAAAAACAGTGGTGCACCTTGCTGGGCATTGTTCTAGTAACAACATGTATAAACAGCACTTTTTTATCTTATTTATTTTCTACATTGTAGATTAATATTAAAGATATGAAAAAAATACATATGGAACACAAATGGAATTACATAGTAAAAAAAAGCATTTGGCCTCCTGTCAAGTCTGGTGCTGTAGGCACTTCCTGTCCTTCCACACTGGTCTCCAACGGAGGTTGTCAGCCTAACAACTACAATACCCAGAATGCACCACCCGCTGACAACACACACACTGCTGATCACGTGACACCTCACCTGCCCCGGCCAGGAAGCCCTGAGTATTAGCACCAGTATAAAAGTACAGCTCAGACGCTCACCTGCGCCGCGTATTGCCTAGGTTTCGTCCGACATTACAAAGCGTTATTTCTGTGATTATTTTCTGTGTATGACCTTGCCGATTTTTGCCTTTGCCTTCGTTGTGGATTTTTTCGTGTATTACCCTGGACTGTTTATCGTTTATGTTTTTCGGATCACCTTTGATACTGCCTGCCTCGTATATGACCATTGGACTGTTTATCGTTTCTGTTTTTGGATTGCCTCTGATTCTGCTTACTTCGTGTATGACCACTGGACTGCCTCACTATCCTGTTAAGCTCTTCGCTCCCAGGTATACCTTTACTGGTGTTTTGTTTGCGTTGCTAATCTCATTCTCTGTACCCTGTGGGTTTTTAATAAAATCCTTAACTGGTTCCGCGAGTGTCTGTATTCTGTACCCCACCATGACACCTCCACAATCCCCTGACCTAAACTTGATCAACTAAGATGGATGTTTGGGATGAGCTGGAGCTTCACAGCATGAAGAAAAAGCAGCAACTATTATTCAGCACCTCCAGGAACTCCTTCAAGACGCTGAGAAAACTATTTCAGGTGACTCTACCTCATGAAGACGCTGAGTTTAAAATACAAAGAGTGTGCAGATCTGTCCTCAAAGCTAAATGTGGTACTTAAGAGAATGAGGTGAAGGTGAGGTTATGGATAACTTAAGTAAATAAAAAGGAAATAGGTCATTAAGAAACTCTTTGCAACTCTTAATGGATTACTTAAGAAAAAATGTACAGTTAAGAGAACATTTTAAAGGGGTTACAATGATTTCCCCTAAGAAAGCCCATAGATAATGCTTTTCTACAACAGCCTTTAAGATATTATTAAGATATTGTTAAGGGCAATCTTGAAAAATACACTTATGGTGTTTTTATACAACAGGGTGCAGAAAGAATAGTGCAGTTTGGCTTTAAACCAAGGCTTGCTGGTCTTCATAAGGCAGAGTAGATACAAATAGAACTGTTTCCAGTGAATTAGGAGTTCTGCAGATGCACTGGCATCTTCCAAATCAGTAATGTAAAAAAAAATTCTAATCTGAACTCATTTTTCACTAACAAATAATCTAACGCTTTACTATTTCCAATCCATTAAACAGATTAAAGTTATCCAAGTCACTGTGCGTTACTATACTGTAATTTTCATTAGTAAAAATGTCTCCTGTGTCCACTCCGCACACAATCACACACAGCAAGCCTCCCTCTCTCTCCATTTTACACACACACACACACCAAAGCACTTTCTCTCCCAGCCCTTACACTCTCCCCTAATCACATGCTTGTGTTATACCCTAAACCAGGGATTCTTAACCTGGGGGTCATGACATACAGTACACGCCAAAAGTTTGGAAACACCTTCTCATTCAATGCGTTTTCTTTATTTTCATGACTATTTTCATTGTAGATTCTCACTGAAGGCATCAAAACTATAAATGAACACATGTGGAGTTTTATGTACTTAACAAAAAATGACCTGGCCTCCACAATCACAGGACCAGAACCCAATCCAGATGGTTTGGGGTGAGCTGGACCAAAGAGTGAAGGCAAAGGAGCCAACAAGTGCTAAACACCTCTGGGAACTCCTTCAAGACTCTTGGAAAACCATTTCAGGTGACTACCTCTTAAAGCTCATTGAGAGAATGCCAAGAGTGTGCAAAGCAGTAATCAGAGCAAAGGGTGGGTATTTTGAAGAATTAGGAATATAAAACATGTTTTCAGTTTTTTCACCTTTTTCTGTTAAGTACATAAAACTCCACGTGTTCATTCATAGTTTTGATGCCTTCAGTGAGAATCTACAATGTAAACAGTCATGAAAATAAAGAAACGCATTGAAAAAGAGAAGGTGGTTCCATTTGGCCTGTACTGTACTTCCAGGGGTTTCGCGATTTCTCAGCTAAATTTGCAAAGAATCAGATTTGGGCATCAAACTGAATAGATCCAACTCATTCGCAGGCTTGATTCAGGGTACTGCATGCTTAAAATAGGTCACTTTTTCTTTTCACTGATTCAAACTGACTCATTTGCCGCTCTACTCGACTCTTCGATCTCAATCTTGATTCAGGAGATGCAATGTCACATCTTTTGCCTGTTTTCTGTCTATTCTCATGTCTGTTATTCTCACGTGACCCGGCTTCTCTGTGTTTCTTCCCTGGTGTTTTTCCACTCACCTGTGTCCATTTGTAGCTCCGCCCCTCATTAGTCAGTCCCCAGGTGTTACCTTTCCCGCCTTGTGTGTGTATTTAAGCGTCTCTGTCATTAGTGTTAGTTTGTCGGTTCTTGTGCGTTTATACATCTGTCACGGCTGTGTTAATTCCGTCTGTTATTTAATTTAATTTCTTTGAGTTTCTGTTTGGTTTGTGCTTTGTTTTCTGTTCTTTAATAAATAATACTTGCATGTGCGTCCGCTCTCCTCGTCCGTCCTTCACACAGCGTTACATGCAAGTGGAGATGCAAAATGCCCACTTCCAGAAACTAAAAAAAAAAAAAAATGAGGAAAGCGAGAAAATATGATGAAAAGTATTTAAAATATGGATTTACACAGACAAGCGAAGGAGAGGATGCACAACCACAGTTTGTGGTTTGTTGCAAAGTGCTAGCCAAGGAAAGTCTTAAGCCGTCCAAGTTGCTACGCCATTTGCAGGCAAAACCTGTGGAGTTTTTTAACGTAAACTGCAGGAGCTAAGAGGCCGGAAACTTGTACTCCAAAAAGCCACAACTGTTAAACAACGGGCTCTGAAGGCTTTGTTCGTAATATCACACTGGATTGCAAAGACTGGGAAGCCCCACACACAAGGTGAGACTTTTTTTTCTTAACGTGTCCTAAAGAAACGGTTTCAATAATGTGTGGGAAAAGTGCTGCAGACCAGCTAGCATTAATAATAATTAATAATGATTCTCAAATGATACAGTGGCTGTATGGCAAAAGAAGATAAAGTCAAGTGTGTACTTTGCTTTGCAGGTTGATGAAACTACAGATGTGTCTGGAGAGGCACAATTGCTTGTTTATGCCAGATATGTCGAAGAAAATTAAATTGGCGAGAAATTTTTGTTTTGTTGTCCCCTTCCTGGTCGAGCCACTGGCGAGCAGATTTTTGTTTTGCTGGATATTTATGTATGTGATCATGACATTAACTGGAACACGTGTGTAGGAATATGCTCCGATGGCGCATGAGCAATGACTGGCAAACACAGTGGGCTAGTCACAAATAGTGAGGTAAAATGGCTGTCCAGGTGTTTGAGGCATTTCCTGCTCTGAAGATTTTTTGAACAACAGCGCTGTTTGTAAGGCAGAGATGTGTGTGCTCATTCAGGCTCATCTTGATGGAATGACAACACAATTTTCGAGAGTATTTTCCTGAAAACGGTGCATGTGTCAGCAACAAATGAATGGATACGGAATCCTTTCTCTGCAAAGAACACAGGATTGTCTCTTGAAGCAGAAGAGTCACTGATTGATCTGGTCACTGACACAGCCCTGAAACAGAGGTTCACAGAACGCTCTCTGCCTGATTTCTGGATTTTACTGTTAACAGAGCAGTTCAATGGCATTAAAAAAAACTCCTCCCTTTTGGATCAACAATTTCACTGTGAATCTGGATTTTCTGCACTTTCCTGCACATTCCGAAAAAAACAAATACAGAGCCCGTCTCAACGTGGAAGATGATTTGCGACTGTTACTGAGCCCTACTAAGCCACGCATGGAACATCTTTGTGCTTCAGTGCAGGCGCAACCATCACATTAAGTAAGAAAACTTATCTTGTAATTAAGGGTGGTCGGGGTTATAGAGGCTTGCGACATTTTCTACAGCCTACAAGGGGGTCACACAGTTAAAAAGGTTAAGAACCCCTGCCCTAAACACCACAGTGAATTAGTAAACAGTTAGTAAACACAGAACATGACAACAGATTCACTACAGTATATATTTATAAGGAGGAAGGAGAAAGATGCATGTGTTCTGTTCTGAGACACTATTCTGAATTTGTATCAGCTAAAGATGACAATATGAAGGTTCGCTACAGCAGTGGCGATTGCTCTAAGACTGCAAGGGAAGCTCAGCTTCCCCTAAAATGTAAAAAAAAAAGTGATTTGTTATATACTGTTGTGTGTACATGTAACTGATTAAATACTAAAAACTTAGTTCAGAATCAGCTTCTTTTCACTGGTAACGCTGTGGCTTTCCTCTCACTCATTCCCGCAGCTCCACACCGCTTTAAACAGTGCGGACGCTCAGCGTCCACAGACTTCAATAGCGGAGCAAAGCGCGCGGCAAAACGAGACGAGTCATTGGATAAATGCTGGGCTTTGTCCTGCCCATCGGACGCTCAGCGTCTCTGGGGGTCTATGGAGCAGTGGGCTGGCCTCGGCCGGCCCGGACGCTCAGCTTCTGCATGATGATTGGATGATCTGTCTGAGGTGGAGTCCCTTTTTGATTGACAGCGAAATGAGCGAATCAGCGATCTTTTAGTGTAAAAATCCGTTTTGGAGAAGCCATTTGATAGTTTTCCTTACGAAGAAAAACTTAAGAGTTAAACAGGAGGGCAGATCAACTGCTCAGATTAATTTGGTGTAAAAGGTGGGAAAAGTAACAGGTATTTTCAGCTGTTCTGGTATGATAAAGTGAGCTGGCTGACTGGAAGTGCTGTAACAAGTAAAATGTACTGATGGCCATTCCTCTTGATGAAACCACCTCAGGACATAAATGAACAGGGGCCAGTAGTAAGTATTGTGTTATCATTAAAAATAATTTAAATAATTTAAATTATTAAAGGGATTATTTAAGGAAATTAAAACTGTCCAAAAAGGAAATAAATTAACCTGCATTTTTTCCTTTACCAACTTTAAAGATTTTGCGTAATGTTTTTTTTACTGATCATTTTATGTTTATTCATGTCATAGCTTCTTTTTTATGTAATTGTTCAATGTAAAGATTGGGTACCTTTTTGTTGTGTAGTGAAAACTTGAAAATAATGCCTTTTGTTTACAGAATTTATGTACAAATAAAACTACATATGTTAAGATGTAGGCCGAAATTGAGCTTCCCATCCTTGAAAGTCCAGCATCCGCCACTGCGCTACAGTATATACTGTAGCGACTCTGTGATGGCGACAAAGTGCTACATAGCTTTAAAAACAAAGCGTCAAATTTGAAGGAACGTTTGGGGCTGCAGCGGCACACTGACAGAACAAGTTCCAAAGCTGGAGCGAAGCTTCCAGTAAAGTGAGTGTTGACACTGTTATGTTGAGGCAGCAGTAACATTAAAGTAACTAAAATGTATCTTAAAAGTAACTTAGTTCAGATTAAAGCAAGTCTCCTCCACAGCCAATGTAGCAAACTATATGAACAAAAGTATTGGGACACCTGCTCATTCATTCACATATAAGAGAGGACCGGAGATGGGCTGCTCAAAGGGAGTACCAGCTATCATAATTTTGAACTGTTTATTGGTGGACAGTATCTAAAGTGCAAGACCATAAGCCAATCACATACATGCCAATTTCCTATCAAAAAATGCAATAGCAACAAACGTGAATGGTAAAAAAAATGGCATTCATTTATGAATTGACAAGTTGTCCGAAAAATGCAAAGGTGGGTAAAAGGGTGCACAACATGATAAAAAACGAAAAAATACATGAAACCGCTCTGTTTGTTCACTTCTTGGATCGAGAAAGACTAAAACACAGTAAAGGTAGCCTAGTGTTAGAGAGTGTTTGCTTGCTGAGTTTGTCAGAGTAGACAGTTTTGTCATGAGTAGAAACTGTCAGCCCTGTCCCAAATTATGCATATTGTCTTCTTAGAGCACTACAAAAATAAACAAACACTGCAACAAACAGTCATTAAATGTTAAAAAAGAAATTACTGGCTTTAGATCAGATGTACTGTGCACTACTTACATGAAGGTTTTGCTAGGGCAGAGGAAGTCATTTGAGACAATGTCTTTTCTCAATGTCTCTCTTGCTGCTGTTTGTACATAGAAAATGCCAATAGGTTCATGTAGGCCTGTCACAATAAATTTGTTATACTTATTTTACAATATTTGGGAACAACTCTCACTTTTATTTACACTGCCTGGCCAAAAAAAGTAGCCAGATTTAACTAAGGAGATGATGTGGGGTTGCTGTAGTTGGTCAGGTCTAGGTTCAGTAACAGTATGTGCTGAAAGAATGAGGTCAGCTGACTACCTGAATATACTGAATATAGGCCAGGTTATTCCATCAATGGATTTTTTCTTCCCTGATGGCACGGCCATATTCCAAGATAACAATTCCAGGATTGATGGTGTTGGAATTGCAAAAGAGTGATTCAGGGAGCATGAGATCATCATTTTCACACATGGATTGTTCACCGCAATGAACAATCATGTGTGAAAATGTCTAGACCTTAACCTCATTGAGAATCTTTGAGATGTGCTGTATGGAGAAGACTTCGTGCAGCGGTCAGACTCTACCATCATCATTGATGCTGCAAGATCTTGGTGAAAAATGAATGCAACACTGGATTGAAATATATCTTGTGACACTGCAGAAGCTTATTGAAACAATGCCACAGTGAATGTGTGCCTCAATCAAAGCTGAAGACGGTCCAACGAAATATTAGAACGTGTGACTTTTTTTTTATGGACACTTTTTTTTAACCAGTGATATAGCATACTCATTAAAATGATAATAATTTGGCTTATCACAATGATTTTTGGAACAATGCAATGTACAAAAATGTCCTATTTCAGAGAGTGCTATTTTAATGCTAATACTTCTCTACAGGGACTTACACAAGCGTATAAGTATATGTGTGATAAGTAAAGTAGCTTAATGTAATACGTAGGACACATAGTATATTAGTATTGAGCAGGTACAGCTTAATTTAATATCAATAATTATTTGATTGTTTATCGGACAGAGAAAGTTAGTGCCTCATAAGCCTCAATGCCAGTACTTGGGTCTTTGTTAAAAGCTCAGTTTAAGCTTTGAGAACACTTGTTATGCTGCTGACTGTAAGAGGTTTGACTTTTACTAAACAGGAAAAAGTGCAGAAAGGGAACTGAAACTCCTCCTCCTCTCCAACCTCAATAAAACAGCAAAATTGAGTGAAGACTGCAGCAGTGTTCACTGAAGATCAAATCAAACTGGATCTAACATGGACCTGAGGACCAGGATGCTGGGAGCTCATCTCACTTTAATTCTGGGTAAATTATAATTATTTCTGATAGAAGCAAAAAAGAAGCTATTAAATGAATACTGCTGTTTTACTATTTACATGTACATTTGTACAGTTCAAAACAAGGTTGGGTGGTAAATGAAAAGAGAATACAAATACAAACAGTGGGCAGTTTTTTGAATATTTAAATACACTGTGACTTTTTAAACATATAAAGTACAAAGGTCAGAGTGCAGAGGACCTCCTGCAATTTTGCATAAGGGTCATGGTCTAGCAGCTAAGGGACCTTTACTATAGACCTAGGACCCTATTTTAGCGACCTATAGATGAGCCACCAACAGTGCACCGTGCAGCTTGGTTTAGGGCGTGTCAGTTTGTGTTTGGTATCGAGAGGATGCAAAAAAATACACCTGATGCAGCTCGAAAAAATGCAAAAGGTATTTACTAGTTTTCTTAATTATTCATGGGTGGGTTTTGGATGTAACATGAAATAAAGCAATCAGCATCTCACTTGAGCCTTTAAGAGTGCTCGGCACACTGTGCAGCGCTTACACGCATTTCAGCAGAGAACACTGACCTGCTCGTCCATGCTACGAAGGTGCACAATCAGGTCATTTGCGGGAACAGCAATGTTATTTTGTTGTGTATTCTGTTTCTTGTTGAGTGTAGTCCCATCAGTTTGCAGAGACACCAGCAAATAAACTTGTACCTTAAATAGAATTGAAGGAATTTAATTCCTCATAGTGTTACTCTTAATGTGTTTGCTCTTCAATCTCTCAGACATTATTTAACCCTCCTTTTATGTTCACTTGTCAGGAACAGCAATGGTGTTCCTGGGTCAGTTTGACCTGGTGCAGATTTAATTATCCAAAACATATCTGAAACCAAAAAAAAACCATCCTAACAAGCAATGTGAATATTTCATTACTAACTCCATTGCTAATTATTCTATCAATATTTAGTGCAATGGTGTTCATTAAGAAATACATTTTAACTTTTTTAATGTTTCACTACTGTATTACTTTTGAAAGACCAACATATAAAACACATTATTTTTACATAACATTGCAATTTTGTTTTAGATTTAGTTTTTGCAGGGGGTGTTGCAAATATGAGATGAACCATTTTCATATTACATGTTGATTACACTAATTAAGGCAAGCAGAAGAAGTTTCATACTGAAAAATATACTTTTAACTATTTTTCCTAGATCGTCAAACTTTAAAATGGGTCAATTTGACCCAGAACATAACAGGAGGGTAAAAGAATGTGCAATATAAACTACAAAATAACTTGAGTGAGGGGGTGACTGGGGCCGTTACAGATCGCCAAAAACTTGGTAATGAACATTGCTCAGGGCATCTGTAATGTTTTCTGTGTGTTGTCCAGAGTTGGAAAGTAATTAATTACATTTACTCAAGTTACAGTAATTGAGTAGATTTTATGAGTAATTTGTCATTTTTAAAGTAGTTTTTAAAATAGGTAATTTTACTTTTACTCAAGTACATTTTGACACAAGTAATTTACTTTGCTACATTGGAAAACTCCCTATTACTGAGTAAAAAATAAACTACTGAGGAAAAAAAATTGGCACGGATGCTCGCGCGTGGAATAACGAGGCAATAACGTCCTCATGCAATACAAAATGTGCCTGCCCCGCCGGACAGAGCTGTCAGCTTTGAAAAACTCCCACATCAAACTTGCGAAAGCATGTGGTGTAAGTACTTTTATCGCTAAACAATCTGCTTATATGTTAAAAAACATGTAAATATCAGTTAAAGCATAGCAATGGCAAGTTAAAAAATAATAATGAACTGTAAAACTATAAAATTACAGTTTATAGTCACCTATATGACCATAACCTTTTCATAGTAAAGAAAAAAAATGGATTGTAGAAACCTATGCCACTTGTTTTATGGGCTGGTCTGAACAAATACTGCCTGAAAGGTCCAAATTATTATGTGGAATAATAGTTCATTAAAAACAATTTAATTTATGATTTGTTTTTACTTTTTTACATCAAATAGTTAAAAGTAACTATGTAACTTTTACTCAAAGTACATTTTAAATTGAGTACTTTTTACTTTTACTTGAGTAGATTTCTAGATGGGTCCTTTCTCTTTTACTTGAGAAGAATTTTAGCAAAGTAAAGGTACTTTTACTTAATTACAATTTTTCAGTACTTTTTCCACCTCTGGTGTTGTCCAAGATGACACTGAATTTGGAATGCTTAAAACATGAGAACATGAGTATCAGCTGTGAGTGTTTGTAGATTCCTGTCTGGTTGGTGCTGTGTGTTGTAAGCGTTGGTGGCAGATTTGGGTTTTAAGTTTTGAAATTAGCAAGGACTCAAAATTAAAGTGGCTGGACAAGCTGAGGTACTGATTAACATTATTATCTAGACACAGTGGTCCATGTATATAAAGGACAAAGAATTTCCATTTATAATCAGAAAACAGAAACTTCTTTGATTTGTTTTGCTCTTTGACTGTTTGAATATAAAACATGTTTTTTTTTAAAGATGGATTTGTGCAAAACATGAAATCGCTGAGAATAAAAAGAGGAAAATGCTCATTTTTCAAAAAGAGGAAGTTTAAAGCCAAAGGAAAGGCAATTTAGGGCACATTAAAGCAGTAGGAGTATACTTTTAATTTTCTGAATGTCAAAACGCATAATCAAAAATCTCTCATTTTTTATGGTGCAAGTACTATTTTCGTTTAGGAAATAAAAAATCGAATCATGAGATGACTTAATGTACTGTAGACTACTCAACGAATATGATGCTCTCCCGTTGTCCAGTGTTTGTTGGTCTGCATCGTCTTCTTTGGAAAATTATTGGCAGGATTACATACATTTTACCTAGATACAACAATGCAATTTTTTTTTTATTGGCTGTTTGGTAGCTACATTTCTCAATTTATTGACTGGTGGCTTTATGTGAACTCTTTTTAACCACAGTTAAACAATATTGGTGCACCTTGGTGGGCTTTGTCCTACTGACTTCTGTGCGTTAGAGATGTGTGGCGTGTGAGCATATGAACTACTTAAAATGTGTGTCACAGATGCTGGCTTTTGTTTTTAAACTTACAGGGGTAATTTTCACTTATACATATAGAGTGGTGTATGTTATGTTAACTTTTTGAAAATAAAATCAGCAGACAATACATAAGACAGTTATGTTTTTCTCGTAACTGTGTCTATTTTTTTGTCTTTCTTATTCTGTGAACCTGCCTGCGAGACAAGTTTACTTTTGGATAAAATGATAAAGCGATAAAGATAAAGTGAACAAAAAAAACGAACATATGCAAATGTAACAATCAGTTTTTATACCGTAACTAATCAGTAAACTCTGGCATATTTGGAGCATATTACGACACAAGGATAACTATCAAACACACTGTTCCATGGAGGGAAAAAAACTTCTCGAACTTGCACATCCGTTCTACATTTCGACTTATCAGTCTACAGCCTGTGTGGAATGAAACGCAGTCCTGCTAGTCTCCTTGTTAGTCACATAAAGGATTTCAATAAATAAATACTAAATATTTATTTAGGATATTCTTAATATCCTAAGTCTATATTTTTACATTTCCTTTTTATTTGCCAGCTTTTATCTGATGTTAGATACAGGGCACATTTTGTTAGCGAGCAAGCTAATCTATCCATAACGTAAACAGAACTAAATACTTAGTTAATGATGTTTAAAGATATTGTAATATTGGACATCTAGGTAGATCTACCTTTGTCTTGCTGTTTCTTCTCTTCTTCCAGATGTTTTTTTTCTCTGCTCCAGAGAGATAATTCCTTTATTAAAACATGGCTTTACTGACTTGCACTTACTTCACTTCTCACATTAGTTAACTACCTCCCAGGTGGTGCAAACCTGTATTTAACCAATAGTGGCAGCAGCCAGCAGCAGGAATCCATTAATTACCTTAGTATTGGTGTGCAAAAATAATATAAAAATCACTTATATGTGTGAAATTCTATATCCTCTCTGTTATTTAATATTATTTAAAAAATAAATATATTTTTATCATGATATCTTGGTGCTCTTGGGGGCACACTTATGGCATGGGGGCTACTGGGTCTACTGCAGCATATGAAGCTTTTAGTTTCTTGATCATATTTCCATTCCGCCTTAAAACACATTTCCAGTCCACCATAACAGTTTCCCTGCATTAAAACAAATTTTCTGTACCTTAAAAGTTCCCTTTTTAAACTGTAGTACATGATAAAGGTTTTAGGAGTTTTACACATTTCTGCTTAGGGTGTGCAGAAATCACAAACAGTCCTTATGAAACAGAAAGTGCATTCCCATTTGAATGTTTTGTTCCACCTTAAAAGCGCCTAAAATAGTATCTACAGGGCATACTTAAGAATACTAAGTAGATAGCAAGCTACTTACACGTAATGCTTTCAGGCAGGCAAACAAGAGGATTGCTTATTAACATGGAACGATATGATCCACTTTAGGGGTGCTTAAAAACGTAACAAAATATTCTTCTAGGCATAGATACGGCATTGTTTTTGTAGTATTTAACATTATATGTAAGACGTATATTTAAACTCCACCCATAACCTGTCCTTCTGTATTAGTATTATAGTATTATAATTTAAAAAATGTTCTTGTGCCTCTCAAACTGAAATATCACTAACCTCGCAAGAACTGCCACCCAGTACCCTGGAACAACGAATCAGAGAGATGGATTGATGCAAGGAGAGAGGGCATTCCTGCCCAAAAAGTGAAGACTTCATGTAAATATTAGTGTTGTCAATCGATAAACAAATGTAATCAGATTATCATTTGTTTTTATTCAGACGTACATTTTTATAGTGGATATTTAAATTTAAATAAAAGAATGAATGTAAGAAATGTAAAATGCTATTATATATATTAGTGGCGACAATTAAAATAATAGTATATACTTGTATGTTTGAGGGGAGATAAAATCCTTGTAGGGTGCTGCAATAAAGAATGCATGATAAATTGGATTGTAAAATTTGTTCTTAACTTAATTCGATTAGTATACAAATCTAATGGATGAGGGGCAGGAGGACAGGACAGCAGGGGTCTGTGTGTGTGCACGCTCGAATGTGTGTGTGTGTGTGTGTGTGTGCGCGCGTGCGCGCGTGTGTGTATGTGTGAGTGAGAGAGAGAGAGAGAGAGAGAGAGAGAGAGATCTATAACCGGGTTGGAGCTGGAAGTCTGAACCGGAGTGTTACTGCTGGACATGTAAGAGCGCGCCATTCAATATCCAGCCAGAAAAGTAATCAGTGCATTGGGCGGGGCAGATTACAGCGGAAGTAGGAGTCAAACTTGGTGCCTTAATTAATTTGCGTTAAAAAAATAGTAACGCGTTACTGGTTCCAGCGTGTGTTAACGCTTTAACCTTGACAGCCTTAGTAAATATCTAAAAAAGTGTTTTATTTAGGCTATATTTTAAGAATGTAGGAATGGGCACAGCATTTCAACAAAGGTAGGCCTATCAGATTTTGATCAACTACTTGTAGTTTGTAAGTTGTTCAGTTGTTTAATTAGTTGTAAGGTGGTTATTTTAGAGTAACTAGATAACTAGTTAGCTAACTCACTGACTGGGTAAATAGCTAAATCACTGTGTAACACCCTGCCTAACCACTTATGTATTAAAGGCAGGGCCCTGGGTCCCAATGATTATTGGTACAGACTAATGCATTTCAAATTTTGTATAAACAAAATAAGTAGACTTAGTATACTCTATTTTTTAGAAATCTCTCCGTTTCACACACTCAGCCTATTTTAATAGAGATTATTCAAAAAAGGAAAATAAAGAAATATAAATAAATAAATAACCAGTACTTACTGAAATGAACACTCTATTAACCAAAAAAATGAGTTTTAATGCTTAGCTACCTTTCTTTTACTCAGATTATTGTATGAATTTTGGAAAGTCAGGTATCACAGTTTTAAATTACAAATGAAATGATATTAGAATTATTGAGTTGCAGATTATTAACAATTTAGTTACCCAAAATATTATCCAAAAAATTGTAAATAACAGCTCTGAACAAATAAACAAAGAAATACCTAACTTGTGGGCCCACACACGCACACTCACACACACTCAGAAAAGTAATAGAAAAATAAAAGAAACAAAAAGTTGCAGGCCTGAGTCGTGGCTTGGGTACGTTGAGGCTCAAAACTTTAATAGCCGCTTCACTTACTTAAAGTAAGCAAAATAAAATATTTGTTTGTGCACACTCAGTACTCACGACCTCTCTAGAGAATGTTCTGGGTGTCTGGTGAAAGCAGGACAACGTAGAATCAGTGAAGATGTAGTTTAGGCAGTCTAGTAGAAGTTTAGGCAGTCTAGTAGAAGTTTAGGGTGAGAGCGATGCTCATGGAATGGTGGAACAGCCAAGAAGTCATGAAACAGCTTCCTCGTCAGCTCCCAAGCTCTATGTAGCTCACTGGGCTCGTCAGAAACACTGTCCGTGTCCTCATCAAAGATGTCACAGAAAGTCACACAAGTGGTTTAAACTGGCCGTTAGCCACATTTTGGACTTATATTGAGCACAAACAGCTCCTGTGCTGCATGGCTGACTCTGCTTAGTTCTCTCTCCTTCTCTCTCTCTCCTGCTGCCCCCCTGCTGCTCACAACGCAGCTGCTAGCTCCACCCACTTCTCAAGAGTTCTGACTGACAGGAAAAATAACCAATTATCTTGCTCCAAAAATATATATATATTTTAACAGAAGTTTTTTAACATGAGTAAACACAATTATTTATTAACTACCGTGAGTGAGCACAAAAACTTTTATACAAATAAAAATGAACTTGTTTTTAGGATTTTCTTAATTTACATAACTTGAAAATTAAACAGGGCTACATCCCCCCCTGTCTAAATGTCTAGATGCCCTCATCTGACACCTCTAAACATTTTATGCCTGAAAATGTTAGTTAAATTATTAAAGACTGATATGTGTTACGGGTTATTTAGTGTCTATCAGCTCAATGTTCTGGCTTATTTGAATGATCATCCCTTTATGTATAATTGTCAACATCTGGTCTGAGGATTTTCCAGGTTCATCGTATGTCAGACGAATGATGGGTTTAGGTTCCCGCTTGGAAACACGGACCGGTTCTGTCCCCTCATTCCTTGCCAAACTGCTGGAGGTAGGGACGTCTCCCTCTTCCAGTTCTGTGTCCACCACAGTGTCTGGGTTTGGAGGTTGGGAATTCACTGGTTCCATGGCTGTCAAAGGGGATACTCCGTCACATCCATCATTATCGCTGATGAGGCTGTGGTGATCTTCGCCTTCGGATTCCATGTTTACCTCAATAGGAAGTTGAGTCTCTTGAATATCTGTAATTGTTCGGCATTGTCTACGGACTTCGTCAATGATGTTTTGAGGACATGAGGGGATACTTTCATGAAAGCCTGATTCATCAAGGTCTTGGTCACTATCTGTACCCTCCTCATTCAGAGTCAAGTCTAGTTTTTGGACATTTTGAGACCGAGTGGTAGGTTTTCGGGGATGCTCCACCACAATCTTTGGTTTAGGCATCCGCACCAAGTATCCTATTGGCAACAGATGATCACGGTGAAGGGTCTTCACAACACCACTGCCATTCTCCGGTCTCACGCGGTAAACAGGAAGGTTAGGTAGTTGTCCTACAACAATATTACGAATGAGAACTCGATCACCTTTTCCCAGGGGCTGGTTCCTTACTCTCTGATCATAGCGACTTTTGTTCCGCTGATGACTTTTGTTAGCTGCATTAGAGGCAAGCTGATAAGCGTGTTGAAGATCTTTTTTCAGTTGGGAGACATACCTCTGGTACTGGATCTCTTCCTGACCCCCTAGAGCTGCACCAAAGCATAGGTCAACAGGTAGGCGCGCTTCTCTGCCAAACATTAAAAAATATGGTGACCAACCTGTAGCATCATTTCGAGTGCAGTTATACGCGTGCACCAGTTGACTTATGTGCTGGCTCCATTTTGTTTTCTGTGAAGGGTCAAGTGTTCCCAGCATTGACAACAGAGTACGGTTAAACCTCTCAGGTTGAGGGTCACCTTGGGGGTGGTAAGGAGAGGTACGGGATTTTGTGATGCCCAACATGGACAACATCTCCTTAATCAGTCGGCTCTCAAAGTCTCGACCTTGGTCAGAGTGTATCCGTGCTGGTAATCCATAGTGGACAAAGAATCTCTCACACAGGACTTTGGCTACAGTTGGGGCCTTTTGGTCTTTGGTTACAAAAGCCTGGGCGTACCTTGTAAAATGGTCGGTTACAACAAGGATGTTTGCCATGCCTCTGCTATCAGGCTCAACTGTTAAAAAATCAATGCAGACCAAGTCTAGCGGGCCAGAACTGATGATCTGATTCAAAGGTGCTGCACGCTGGGGAATGGTTTTTCTAGCAATACACCTCCCACAGGTTTTTACATACTGCTCTATATGCGCACTCATCCGTGGCCAGTAGAACCTGTCCTTTACAAGTTCAACAAGTCTTTCGACACCCAGGTGTCCAGTCTCATCGTGTAGTGACTTCAACACCATGGTTCGGTACACTTCGGGCAAGAGAAGCTGTTGTATCTCTTTTCCAGACAGTTTTTTGGTGACTCTTAGAAGTAAACCACCTGTTATGAGCAGTTTGTTTTTTTCTTTTCTCAGGATAACTACTTCAAGACTGTTGTTGCTGTTAGTTGTCGGAGAGTTACGGCCTTGGAGTTCACTTTTCACAGGTCCAATAACAGGATCGTGGTCTTGAGCTTCGACTAGTTCTTTAGTGGTTAACTGTTCTAAAGGGCTGGCAGTGATGCTTGTGGGGAAAACATACACATCTGGGATAGCCTCAGCAGGAACCCCTAGTTGGTCTACAAGTCGACAAGGGACTCCAGATGACTCACAAGAACTTGCCCATTTGCAGATGGCTTTAATTCCAGATATGGGTGTAGTTATCCACTGCCCAGGTGTCTCAAGATCATGACTATGCTTCCTGGAAAGCAAGTCAGCGTCAATGTTATTTCTCCCCGGTCTGTACTGAACATCGAAGTCATAAGTTGAAAGTGCAGCCAGCCAACGGTGTCCCGTGGCATTGAGCTTGGCTGTCGTCAAAACGTACGTCAGAGGATTATTATCTGTCCTGACAGTAAATCTTGCCCCATATAGGTAGTCGTGAAATTTGTCAACTACTGCCCATTTAAGGGCTAGAAATTCTAATTGATGGACAGGATAATGCTGCTCAGATAAGCTCAGCTTACGGCTAGCGAATGCTACAGGCTTCAGTCCTTCAGGATACTCCTGATTTAACACAGCTCCTAAGCCACTCATACTAGCGTCCACGTGTAAGATGTAAGGCTTAGTTGGATCAGCGAAGGCTAACACTGGTGTGTGGGTGAGACAGTAGATGATTTTATGAAAGGCTTCGGTGCAGGCACCATTCCATCTGTCTCCAAACGGTTCAGACTCTTTAAAGTACGTCTTCCCTTGGTCCTTAGAAGGTTTCTTGACACACTTGGCTGGTGGGTAGCCTTTGGTGAGTTCGGTCAGTGGTCTAACAATTGCCGAATAATTTGCTATAAACCTGCGGTAGTACCCACAAAACCCAAGGAACGACCTTAATGTTTTAATATCTGTGGGCTGTGGCCAGTTTTTAACAACTGCTACCTTTTCAGGATCAGTGGCAATGCCTGCGGCAGAAATTATGTGACCAACATATTTAACTTGTGGCTGACAGAACTGGCATTTGTTGATGGAGACCTTTAGACCTACTTCTTCGAGCCTATCGAGTACCTTCAGGAGACGCTCTTCATGCTCCTCAAGTGTCTTACCGAAGACAATAATATCATCAAGGTAAACAATGACTTGAAGCAAATGCATGTCTCCGACTGCCTTTTCCATGATTCTTTGGAACGTCGCTGGGGCTCCCATGATCCCTTGCGGCATTCTTCGGAACTCATGGAATCCAAGTGGACTAATAAAAGCTGTCTTCTCCTGGTCCTCAGTGGCCATGGCGATTTGGTAATAACCACTGCGAAGGTCTAAGACAGAAAACCACTTACTACCAGAGAGGCAGTCGAGAGCATCATCGATTCGTGGCATTGTATACTGGTCGGGGATGGTACGAGAATTTAAGGTTCGATAGTCAATACACATCCTTACATGGCCATTCTTTTTGCGTGCAATGACTATGGGGGACGCATATGGACTACGGGACTCCTTTATTATGCCAGCGGCAAGTAGCTCTTGGATATGTTGGCGCACATCATCAATGTCTGCAGGTGCTATTCGACGAGACCTTTCTCGAAAAGGTCGAGAATCATTAAGGCGTATGCGATGCTCAACACCCCTAGCCAGTCCTACATCCCATTCATGGAGTGAAAATACATTCCTCTTTTGAGCCAGTTTATACTTAAGTCTCTCTTTCCAGATTTTTGGGACAGGAGAATCTCCAAAATCAAACAATTCAGGAGAAAGAGCTTGTGCATACTGGTCACGTCTCTGAGGTACCGACACACTGTCTGTGGCATACAGGTGAGCTATCACTGTACAAGGTGGTATGGTAGCACTTTTACTTGACTCATTTTGTAGTAATACAGTAAACTGGTTAACATCCAATTTTGATGCTGGAAGTACAGTAGGTTGCACTAACACACCTGCAGGAAGTGAAAGTGTCTCGGGTGCCTCAGCTAGTAGGATGTCATTAGGCATGGGTGACAGTTTCTCAATTTTGCATGTGGTTACACACTCATGTTTAGGAGCTAGGGTAAGCGAACCAGGTCCCATCCATCTCACTTCACCAACTACTTCGTCTGCTGGGGTTCCACCTTCTCTTTTCCCCATGGGTAGCTTTTGAAATGGTGCATATATTCTCTTGGAGTGGGCTGAATGTGTCGTTTTACTCTGCTGACAGAGTGCAGCTAAACGCTGGAAGAGGTAAGCATTGGTTCCAATAATAACAGGAACATTATCAGGGCTTTTTGGTTCTGGGCATATCAAAGCGAGAACAGATATGGAGTCTTGAACACCTGATAACTCTTGGGGGAATTCGAAATCCACTACCACATACCCATTGTATGGATAACTGGCCTCACTTAGTCCCCAGATAGCTAAACCAGAGACGGGTTGGACTGGAATATGGGAAAGGTGTTCTGAGTACCATTTCTCAAAGATTATAGTCACCTGCGATCCACTATCTAGCAATGCTTTACAGGGGTGCCCACTAATCTTGACTTCAGTGATGGAGGAAGGGCCTACTAGTCCATCTGGCAAAGCTGTTTTGATGGTGTCCACTGTACTTTTCCTCGCAAAGCAATTCTCTGGTGAGTCTTTTGGTGCTTCATTCCCTTTTTCTTTCAGAGTACGGACAGTGCGTAACAATTTCTGTATCACCTTGGTGTGATTTTCAGGAGCTCGGCATCCTTTAGCAATGTGGCCATTTTCACCACAGCGATAGCAAAAGTAGTCTTCAGCATCCTGAGGTTTTGAATGTCTACCGGTTCTCTGTGCAGTGTTCCCTGTGTCTCTAGTGTAGCTTGGCTGCCACTTCAGATCCTTCTTGGATTCATGAGAATGCTTTATAGACATTGTCTTTAATTGAGACTGTAATTCACTCACTTGTCTTTTTAGTGACTGAACTTCCTCATTTGCTGACCTAGCCACATTAACCTTGCTGACACTAGTGTTATCTGTTTGGGTCAATGCTGCTGGCTTAGCAGTAATCTCTACTAACTTGGATTTTAGTTCTTTGATTTCAGCTCTTAAATCGGTTAATTCAGATTTTTCTGTTTTTTCAGTTTTTCCAGCTTGGTTGACATTGACTGTACGGACATGAGATCGTCGCACAGGGGAGCTGAGTTTATGTCTGGCTGCTTCAAACTCTTCTTCTTCACGGATTTCATTGAGAAGTGTAAGGAATGAAGGAGGATCATCTTTTCTCTCCCGCAATCTAAGATTAAGCAACATGAAATCAGACTCTGAGGAACCTCTAATGAGTTGTTCTAGTCTAGTACGATCTGCAAGACTAGCTGTAATACCTCCTTTTTGCACTACTTTCTTCAAAGATCGTTCCAATCTTCTCAAGAACTCAGATAGCTGCTCTTGGGGCTGCTGTCGTAGTAGTCGAAAGGCAAAGTAAAGGTCTTCTCCGGATTCTGAGGTTCCAAAAGCACCTTCTAGGGCTTCTATATACTCCATGGCAGTAGCATTGGGATTATCCATTCGGACAGCTTGGACAATTTCTAATGCTGGACCTTTGAGGCTCTCAATTATTCTCTTTTTCTTTTCTTTATTTGTGCACTCACATTCTTCTGCCATGAGTTTGGCTTGCTCCACCCAGTTATCTAGACTCTCTTCTCCAGCTGGGGTCGGGCTGACTCCAGAAAAAGTTCGGAGACGTCTATATGCATTGTTGTCATTGGTGGGCTTTGCTGTTTTTTCTAGCAAATCTCCAACAGCTTTAATTATAGCCTCAGGGCTACCTTGTGGTACACTAAACCCACACAAAGACTGAACATCATCCATGGTTTTTCCCTCGTCTCTCAGAAATTTTGACAATTTTTCTGTGAACCCTTTAGGTCTCTGTGTCTTGTCACCTACAGTTACTATTTCCCAGGTATCAGCCCCGGTTAAAGGCATGACTTCAGGAGGAAGGTGAACAGAATTTACGTTTTCCCTGCACTCACATAGCACAGCAAGTGACCCCTGTTGAGGGTTAAACATTTTGCCTCGTACCCGCACTCGCCCTATTGCCTTGATAGTATGTAAACTGTCTTCAATGTCAGCTACTGGGACATCTTCTGGCACCCCATTTAACATGAGAGCATGAGCTGGGTCTAGTCCTTCTCCTCTGCACCAGTTTTGTAATTCAGCGGCCATTTTAAATCAGAAATTTAAACTAAACTAACTGTATTTGGGTTTTTATGTGTATGTACAAAGAAATTACTAATTACACTGAGCTACTAAGTCTGTTATGAAATTTTATCCCAGCAGTGCCTCCATTTTATGTAACACCCTGCCTAACCACTTATGTATTAAAGGCAGGGCCCTGGGTCCCAATGATTATTGGTAAGATAAGATAAGATAAGATATACTTTATTGTCCCGAGAAGGGAAATTTTTCTTGGACTTCACATAGATACATCCTGCTGCACATTAAAAAACATACATTTAAACATATACATATACATGTACAGACTAATGCATTTCAAATTTTGTATAAACAAAATAAGTAGACTTAGTATACTCTATTTTTTAGAAATCTCTCCGTTTCACACACTCAGCCTATTTTAATAGAGATTATTCAAAAAAGGAAAATAAAGAAATATAAATAAATAAATAACCAGTACTTACTGAAATGAACACTCTATTAACCAAAAAAATGAGTTTTAATGCTTAGCTACCTTTCTTTTACTCAGATTATTGTATGAATTTTGGAAAGTCAGGTATCACAGTTTTAAATTACAAATGAAATGATATTAGAATTATTGAGTTGCAGATTATTAACAATTTAGTTACCCAAAATATTATCCAAAAAATTGTAAATAACAGCTCTGAACAAATAAACAAAGAAATACCTAACTTGTGGGCCCACACACGCACACTCACACACACTCAGAAAAGTAATAGAAAAATAAAAGAAACAAAAAGTTGCAGGCCTGAGTCGTGGCTTGGGTACGTTGAGGCTCAAAACTTTAATAGCCGCTTCACTTACTTAAAGTAAGCAAAATAAAATATTTGTTTGTGCACACTCAGTACTCACGACCTCTCTAGAGAATGTTCTGGGTGTCTGGTGAAAGCAGGACAACGTAGAATCAGTGAAGATGTAGTTTAGGCAGTCTAGTAGAAGTTTAGGCAGTCTAGTAGAAGTTTAGGGTGAGAGCGATGCTCATGGAATGGTGGAACAGCCAAGAAGTCATGAAACAGCTTCCTCGTCAGCTCCCAAGCTCTATGTAGCTCACTGGGCTCGTCAGAAACACTGTCCGTGTCCTCATCAAAGATGTCACAGAAAGTCACACAAGTGGTTTAAACTGGCCGTTAGCCACATTTTGGACTTATATTGAGCACAAACAGCTCCTGTGCTGCATGGCTGACTCTGCTTAGTTCTCTCTCCTTCTCTCTCTCTCCTGCTGCCCCCCTGCTGCTCACAACGCAGCTGCTAGCTCCACCCACTTCTCAAGAGTTCTGACTGACAGGAAAAATAACCAATTATCTTGCTCCAAAAATATATATATATATTTTAACAGAAGTTTTTTAACATGAGTAAACACAATTATTTATTAACTACCGTGAGTGAGCACAAAAACTTTTACACAAATAAAAATGAACTTGTTTTTAGGATTTTCTTAATTTACATAACTTGAAAATTAAACAGGGCTACAACTGTCTAGTTAATTAGTTAGCTAATTAACTGACTAGGTTATTTGTTAGCTAACTCACTGACTAGGTTATTTGTTAGCTAACTCACTGACTAGGTAACTAGTTAGCTAATTTATTGACTAGGTTACTAGTTAGCTAACTCACTAACTAGGTAAATAGCTAACTCACTGTTTAGGTAACAAGTTAAGTAATGTACTGACTAGGTAACTAGTTAGCTAACTTACTGGCTAGTTAACTCGTAAAATAACTTACCTGGGTAACTAATTAGCTAACTTACTAACTACATAACTAGCTAACTCCGTAACTAGTTAGCTAGTTTACTGACTAGGTAATTTGTTAGCTAACTTACTGATGAGGTAAATAGTTAGCTAACTCACTGGCTAGGTAACTCGTTAGATAACTCAGTGCCTGGGTAACTAATTAGCTAACTTACTAACTAGATAACTAGCAAACTTACTGACAAGGTAACTAGTTAGCTAATTTACTGACTAGGTAACTAGTTAGTTAGCTAACTCACTTACGAGGTAATTAGCTAACTAACATACTAACTATATGTAAGTAGTTAACTAACTCAATGCCTAGATAATGAGCTAACACACTGACTAGGTAACTAGCTAAGTCACTACCTAGGTAACTAGTTAACTAACTCACTAACTAGGTAGCTAGCTAACTCATGAACTAGGTAACTATTTAGCTAACTCTTTAACTAGGTAACTAGTTAGCTAACTCACTAGGTCACTGACTCTACATTACTGTATTTGTGAAATACAGTAGTTCAGTAGTTCTGTTCTCTGAATTGTATATGATGCTGTATATCAGTGTTTCTCAACGGCACCCTGGGGTGCCGTCAAAATATTGCGCCTCACGTGCATATTTCCTTTCCAGAGTCAGCTCGTGTCGGGGTGTGTCCCAATTCACAGGCAGCATACTCTGAAGGATGCGACCCACAGAGGCGGTGTATTACTGCGCAGCTGTGACGCAATCTGTCTTCGAATACAGCCTCTGAAGGATGCAGCCCCTAAATTGGGACACAATGTAAAGTTTTTGTCCCCCCACGCGATGCACGCGCTATTTTATTTCATATTCCGCCAGCAACACCCCTCTTTCTCACCTGAAGTACTGCGCCCCCCCCCCCCCCCCCCCCCCGGGAGCTGGGGTGCCTTGACATCTCGCATATATTTAAAGGGTGCCGTGATAGAAAAAAGGTTGCGAAACGCTGCTGTATATGAAACTGTTCCTCAATATCCTGTGTCTGCAGTAGCTAGTAAAAGAAAATATTCACAAAAAAAGTAAATCAGTAAAAGCACTGTGTCTACATCATACCATCTTGTCAGTCAGATTTTTAGACCTGGACTACACAGGACATCCTACATTTACATAGGATCTTCGGGGGATTTTGTGACTCATTAGGTATTGTATATAATGGTGTATTGGAAACTATAACATTGTGTATAGGGATGTACAGTCCGGCTAATTAAAGACGGTGCGTACTGATGCATATGGTGTCAGATATTGAATATAATTGTGTAAAGTAATGTTTTAATGGCTTAACAATCTATATGATGATTAATATTTATTTTTAACTAGTTATAAATTGTATATACTGGCATATAGGGATGTATAACTGGTTAAGATACAGCACGACAGCACTGTAATAGGTTTCCAAAATAAAATGTTCAGTAATTTTACATTTTTTCTGCTGGTGGACCACTTCTTGTTTGACTGAGAGTGGTGATGTGTTAAGTGTTTCATTTGTAAATATATTTCAGAGTAAATACAAGGCTTCTTTGTTTTACAAAATATTTTTTAATTTTAACTCTGTATTGTAGTGCTTGATAAAGATTTTCCAAACTAATCCTTACATAGTTGTGGAACATGTTAAAAGCTCACTGTTGTTTTAATTTGATCTTTTATTCAAGGTTGGATTAATTGGTAGGTTTTTAAGTACAGAAATGTGAGATAAATACTGATGTTTCTTTTGGTTAGCAGTATTTTTGAGTAATATTCTAGAGATCAGCATTAACAAAAAATGACAAATTTATTGGAAAACTAAAAGAGGAGATAATAACTTAATGAACATGTATTAATTACTATGCGACTTTATTAATGAAAACCTCTTCTTTATTTCAGCAGTCATTGTACTTAGAGCTTCCTGGTTGGCTGGTAAGTTTAAATTTTATGAAAAAAAAAAATGAACTACTGATTGCTAAAAAAAAAACAGTTCCTTGGATTTTAATATTTATAGGTATATGTTTGAGTTAAATGAACATTGTTATTTTATTCTATACTTAACTACTGACAACATTTCTCCCAAATTCCAAATAAAATACTAATTTAGAGCATTTATTTGCAGAAAATGAAACATGTTCATAAATGATAAAAACATGCAGCACTTCCATACCTAAAATATTGCAAAAACAACAACGGTTTTAACTCAAGAAGAGATAAATCAATATTAGGTGTAATAACCCTGATTTATAATAACAGCTTTCATGCATCTTGACATGCTCTCCACACTACGTTTGGGTGACCTTATGCCAGTTAATTTTGTGTTTCTGTTTAAGAATAAGAGTGAGGATTAACATCAGGCTACATTCTCTACTAAGTCGACAACACAAGTTAGGAAATTTAAACTCTGTGGTCTGTACTGCTGACAACCATAGTTCACTGTCATCACCACAAAATGAGGCCTAAATTTATATATTATGTTGCTGCTTCACTAAATAACATGGAATATCTGATTGGCCAGAGTTCATCTCCCCATATAATGTAACATTTAGTGCAAGACTTGTGTGTGATAAAGCTGTGTATTCTTCTTCTTTTGTGATAGGTGGCGTGAACATAAGACTTGCCAATGGAAATGGTTTCTGCTCTGGTAGAGTGGAGGTTAATTATAATAGCGAGTGGGGAACAGTGTGCGATGATGACTGGGACATTAATGATGCTGCAGTGGTGTGCAGACAGATGGGATGTGGAGAAGCTCTCAGTGTCCACAGCAGTGCTCATTTTGGTGCAGGAAGTGGCCCGATACATTTAGATGATGTTGCTTGTTCTGGAAGTGAAAGCTCCATTACAGACTGCCGACGTTCATCGTCACACAACTGTGGTCATGGTGAAGATGCTGGGGTGACTTGTGCAGGTAAGTAAAAACTCAATACTTTATACTTTATGCTGCTGTACCACCCCTTATCAAGTCTTGCCATAAATATTTATTCAATATTTATTCAAACACGAGCCCTGGTGTACTGGTGTTTAGTTTATTTGGGTGTAATACAATCTTATTTTCCCCTGTTCCTATATTGGTGATTGTGCTTTTGGAGTAGTAATACAAATTGAAAATCATTTTCTTGCTGTCATGCTCAGGTCCACAGACACTTTTTGCGTTTTTGTGTCTGTACAGTTTCATACATTCCATAGATGTTGAAAGTTACATGTCTTTTAATTTGCTAAAACCAAAGCCTCTTTACTTTATGATAGTGACCATGGCTGGCTACAGCTGCTAGCATCTTTGTGCCACAGGATCGACAGCTTTTATATTTACGTACGTACTTGTTTTTTTTTTTAAATGATCCTCCCCCCGCTGAATGAACTGTGATTCTTCACAATTCAGTTCAATTTCACTAACCACAACCAGGCCTGATTACTGCCAGACCTGAAAAATCAAGAATTCACGTAAATAGAACCTGTCTGAAAAAAATGAAGCAGCTAAAAGATCTCAAAAAGCAACATATTATGCCCTGATCTGAAGAAATTCAAGAACAGATGAGAAAACAATGTCACTGACATCCATCAGTCTGGAAAAGGTTACAAAGTCATTTCTAAAGCTTTGGGACTCAAGCAGAACACAGTGAGAGCTATTATTCACAAATAGAGAAAACATGGAACACTGTTGAACCTTCTCAGGAGTGACTGGCCTACCAAAATTACTTCAAAAGGCAGGGTCATAAAAGAACCCATAACAACATAAATTAAAGAACTGCAGGTCTCTTCTGCCTCAGTTAAGGTCAGTGTTAATTTGGGTCGATGTTAAGAAAGAGACTGAGCGAAAATGGTATCCATGGGTTCCAATGCAAAAACCATCTTGATGACCCCCAGGACTTTGGATAAATATTCTGTTGGCTGATAAGACAGAAGTGGAACTTTTTGGAAGGTGTGTGTCCTGTAACACAGCATTTCGGAAATAGAATCATACTGAAAGTCATGGTGGTGGAGGTGTTTTGGTCTGCTTCAGGACCTGGACTTGCTGTGGATCCAATGATCCGAAGCACACCAAAAAGTCCACCTTTGAATGGCTTAAAAAAACTGAATCAAGGTTTTGGAGTGGCCTAGTCAAAGACTGACTGAGATGCTGTGGCGACGCTCGAAAACCCTCCAATGTGTGAGTTAAAACAATTCTGTAAAGAACAGTGGTCGAACATTCCTCCACAGAGATACGCAAACGCTTGATTGCAGTTGTCACCAATGGTGGCACAAGTAAGTTATTAGATTTAGGGGGCAAACAATTTTCAGTTACAACTTTCACACGTTGTAACTGGCTAAATGACATTAACCAATATTTTTTATTAAAGACAGGTACTTGTACTTGTAACATGTTTTTTCATGTTTAACTAAAACCTGACCTAAACACTAAACCAAAGTAAATAATTCTGACTTTTTGAATGTAGCATTTTACACTACACCCATGGTACTAAATTTAAATTAATTTTAGTTTTTACCATTTTATTATGTAGAAATTGAACACACCATTAAAGGTAATCTTGTATTCATAGTCATAGTTTTTTATACATAGCACTTTCCACTACTGCATTGCTGCAGCCCATTTTTGTTTAAAATCCAAAATAAAAAAGGGGACATAAAAATATACATTTACTCTGGTCCTTTAAAGCATCTCATGCACTAAAACAAAACAAAACATTTTTCTATATTTGCATATCACAAATCAGACAACATCAGGCTGGTGAACGGGGGAGGTCAGTGTAGGGGTAGAGTGGAGATCTACCATAATGGCCAGTGGGGAACAGTGTGTGATGATGGCTGGGGCATGGATGATGCAGAGGTGGCGTGCTCACAGATGGGATGTGGCAAAGCTACCAGTATCCACAACCAAGCCCACTTTGGTCAGGGAAGTGGACCAATATTACTGGATGATGTTGGTTGTTCTGGAACTGAAATCACCCTCACAAATTGCTCTCACAGCGGTCTTGGAATAAATGACTGTGGTCATGATGAAGATGCTGGAGTTGTCTGCTCAGGTAAGAAAGCAGTATTAAAAGAACACTCTTTAAAGAAAATACATTTATTGTATTGTAACAAACTTTTCTTTAACAGATGTCCTGCCGAGCCCAACACTTACCCTGTTCTCATCACACTCTGCGGTCTTACCTGGGGAGTCTGTTCAGTTCAAATGTACTTTTCCCCGTCAAAACTACATGTCTTTAAACTTCCGTTTATATAAAAATGGAGTATCAGTACAAACCCAAACAACTCAGTCTCCAGCAACATTTACATTGACTATGGATACCTCAGTTCAGGGACAGTACAGCTGTGACTGTTCATACCAGAGAAGCAGCTCATCCACTTCATCCAAAAGCGGCACAGTTGGCATCACTGTTGGTGAGTGCACAAATTATGACTTAATTATAAATCACTCTAATGGAAGTAAGCTAATCCTGAAATGTTTCTACAGACTTTGTTCTAAATATAAGTATAATATATGGACATACAGTAGTATGAAAAAGTTTTTTAATAATTTTCATGATTTTCTTTTATAAATTATTGGTTGTTTGGATCAGCAATTTCAGTTAAATATATCAAATATAAAATGAACACAGTGATATTTGATAAGTGAAATAAGCTTTACTGCATTTACAGAAAGTGGATTCTGCAAAATTGGCTTCTGGTTGAAGGTATTTTGGACCATTCTTCTTTACAAAATATCTCCAGTTCAATTAGAAAATTAAGCCAAAGATTTAGAAAAAATATTCAGGTCTGGGGACTGAGATGATCATTCCAGATAGTTGTACTTGTTCCTCTGCATGAATGCTTTAGTAGATTTTGAGCAGTGTTAAGGTGTTTAGATTCGTTGTCTTGTTAAAGTATCCAGCCCCAGAGCAACTTCAACTTTGTCACTGATTTTTGAACATTGTTCTCAAGAATCTGCTGATATTGACTGAAATCTACATGACCCTCAACTTTAAATAGATTCCCAGTACCTGCGCCTATTTAGCTGTATTTTCTTTTAGAAAATAAACATTTACGGCGAAATATGCCTATTTATTAAAATATTACTTATAATTTGCATATTTGCTTTTTACGTACGTCCATATTTGATCCAATGCGGACATGTTATACATCACTACAACTGTCTAACTCTCAGGATTACAGAACTGCTAACCATTTCACTGTACAGTTCCTGAACAGTGTGTTAGACTGTTTTATACAGTTTTACAGCAGCTTGTGTAATCCCCCTGTGTTACTAGAGGTAAACAGACACACACACACAGTCCCACCAGCGCTTACCGCTCCCTGCTGCTTCAAAATCGCTCCAAATACGTAAATCCATTAGTCCATTATACAGTAATCCTCATTTTTGTCAAAGCAGTGCTTATAATATTGAATTTAACGCTTTATTTAAAGGTTTGGCTTGGTTTACAGCTTACTAATGCACATGCGCAGAATCAACAGTCTTCTCTGAAGAAAGACGTGAGTCTCTGTCGGCCAATCAGGTGCCGCGTTAGGTGGAGACAGAGCTGGGGCGGGGTCTGTAACCCCACACTGTCACTGAGCAGATATATAGAATACAGAAACACATTCTTTACTGAAAATAAGTTATGAAATAAGTAGTTTTTGTTCTTATAAAGTTTCCAGTCCTTTGGAGAAAGAAAGAAAAATCCCATGAGCAGATCAATATAATATCTAACCAGTGAAAGAGAGCAGTTTATAATTTTACATGGTGATTGTAAACACCTTGTAGCTAAAAAAAAAAAGAACTGTAAAAACACTTATATAAACACATGTATAAATAAATTTTATTTTAAAATGAAAAATATGAAAATCTGAAAAGCTCTGAAAATCTTGTTTTTACCATATTTTGAATATTACATGTTCAATTGGATATTTTTAAGTGTTTTCAGTTAATTTTGTAATATTAATTGATAAAATTAAAACTCTCTGAATAATTTAATATTAGTGTAAAAAGCTTTAAAATTTGGGTATGTATTTTCAGGCGGAAATTAGGCTTGGAGCTTAAGAAGTTATAAAAAAAAGGTTTTGTTGACTATTTTTATGTTTTGTTTACTGCATAACTCTGTAAATTAATATGCAACAAATGTAGAAAAAAAATGAGAATAGATTGTGTCCAAACATTTGACTGGTTATTTATATTATTGCTATATGCAATATTTGTAAGTTCATTTTTATTAGTTACAGTTACAGTCTACAGCTGGTTGGTAAAGCATGTAGTAAGGACAGGTATTATGCTGTCTGTAAAATATTTTAATAACATCCCTCAGAATCTCTGAAGACCTTTTTTAGCACCATTTCAGTACTTATAGTCATCTAGTCATCGGGGGAAGTGGACTATAGGCCCCTGTAGTGCGGCCTAGGTTTCTGTTTATAAGGTCATTTTCCCCTTTCATTACTTTTACTTTTATACTTTAAGTAGTTTTAAGGGCAGTAATTTTCTACTTTTATTTAAGTAAAAGGTTTGAGTTAATACTTCAACTTCTACAAAAGTATTTTTAAACCCCAGTATCTATACTTCTACCTGAGTAATACTTATGAATACTTTTGCTACTAACGTTCATTAACGCTTAAATTATTAGTATATTAAATGCACTGAAAGCTGTATAAGATGCGTATGTCGGCGTGATGTTAACAGGCAAATATAAACTAAATACCTTAGCTAATGTTGTAGAAAAGAAAATGAAAGGTGGGCTACTCCCACCTCTCGTCCGGGGTACAACTCCCCTGCGTGTTCGTTTGATAGAGAGAGTCAGACAGATGGAGTGAAGTTGAAAGCAAACCAGGTATTTATTACAAACTGAATATTCAGGAGAACCAACACATGAAAGACCGTCTAACAGCCACCCAGCATAAGTTCTGACCCCCCTCTTATCTGACTCCATGTTTTATACCCAAAATGACGTGAGACCTGCTGATGAGGCGTTACTAACGATTAGCTCATGTTAATATGCATAATTTCACGTGTTAGTACTCAAGTTTCACGTGTCTGACCGGACCACTAATGTTTGGCCTTGACTGTGTTCTTCCAGAATGAAACATCGTGGCACTATCTGTGTGAGTGCGTCACCCCCCGCTTTGAAGCAGAGGTCTTTTAGGGAGGCACTCACTCATCCAAAGGCTGCTTTGATCTAATAGCCTTTTTTGTAGCAATTTAGCCCCGTACCAGTCGAATTGATGACCGTTAGTTAGGGTCATGCAGTATTAAACAAAATACTTCAAGCCTGAGCTACATCTCATATGTTATATGTTAATGTGTTAGTAAATGTATCATGTGGGTTAATTTGTCATATAATAAAGTCTGTGTTAGTCACATGCCATATCAAACAATGTTTTACTATATGTGTAAAGGATATATTGTGATTATTGGTTAATCTTTTATATAAATGCGTGTAAAATACACTGAGTAATAAAAATGATCAGATACAATGTGAGTATTGGTTATGCATATTGAATACAAGGTTTCACACAATGATTATGTCACTAAAATAAGTAATCATAACTGAAAGATATTTGTCAATCAACCCAAAGTATAATTAACTGAAAGATATTTGTCAATCAACCCAAAGTATAATAAACCGTTACTCTTTAATTCTCCCTTTTGACGTATCAACCAGATACGTCAACACATCGCAATTCCTCCAAATATGTATATTTACATATGTTCAACCCTTGATCAACATGTGAGTGAACATTTTACTAACGGTGGGAGCGAAAACCTGTTCTGGCAGCCTTCCAACCAATTTTTGACAGGAAAAATTCTCCCACAGCCCCTCTGCCACCAGGCGGCTAATAATTCGAACTCTATCAAAGGAGGAAGTGACATCACTGCCTTAAAGTCATCCCCAAGACTGGTTAGTTTCCAGCATTTCCTCTTGCTCTTCCTCACACTCCAGTATAGGCCGATCCCCCCCATTATTTATCTATTGTGTTTGTTTGTGGCCTCGTCTGTGTCGATGGTCGGTGTATCTGTAACTCTAACTTTGATCCATCCGACAGGGTCGTTACCATTGACATCCACCCCGACCCCTATAAAAAATGCCGAAGATTTTTCCCCCTTAGGATCGGATTGCCACTCTAATGCAATGGTTATCAGATTATTTATCGCACCATTATCCCTTTGTATGTTAAGTTTACGCCATTTCTCCCGCTCACGAGTCGCCCAGCGTTCGCTTGGATCCCAATTAACATGCGTTCACCTAATTACGGTTTCCCACTTGTTACAAGGTCTGGCCTTGTAAGCTGCTTGGTCGGTGTTATGGGTGATTCTCATGAAGCTGCAGGGAACATGTCCATGACAATTTTTTAAAATCAGTACTTAATTCACAAAAACTCCGATATTGTGTGTAAAGCAAATAGGTAGTACTGTATGGATCAATTGTTTTCATCATCATATAAAATTATTTTTATATAAATTAAATAAAAAATATATGGAAATTCTCATTACCGTTATGTGTCCGTACCCCTTCTTTCTAATTTTAAGTTAAACCATATTAAAAGTACTAAGCATATCGAATCAATAAAATAGATTAAAGCCATTTAAAGTATCAACATTTATACATAATATAAATATTTTTGGTGTTGAACAAAAAATGTACTTGATTTTAAACAAAATAACTGTGTCCGAACAATTTTTCTCATTACCGTTTCATGATTTTACCCCCCTAAAAAAAAAATTACACTGTGCCTTTAAATTGATCAGCTATCCCATGATGCATCACTTCAGAGACAAGCTTCAAAATGGAGATAAGGTCAGTTGGTCACTATTCTCTCCCTTTGAGAAATCTGTGTTAATATTGCTAAAACTGTCCTCAATTACACTGTGTATTATCATTACCGTTATGGTTTAATACTCATTACTTTTAAAAATATAAAAATAAATTATTTCATGAATATTATCACAATATAAGGCTTTGACAGCTGGCAAAGTTATAGGTTGTTAGCATATTAGCATTTTAAGTTATTTGTGAAATTAGCTAAGAGCATCTCATTACCGTTTAATTGTGTTCTCATTACCGTTATGGATCTAAAATGTTAATTTTTTTAAATGTTTCACATCTTATCATAACTTTTCTTCATTTTACTATAGTATACCCCTCACCTGTTGTCCACATGAGTTTTTGATCAAACATATTCTAAAATAATTTCCATTAATTAAAAAAAAAAAAAATTAAAAGATATTTTACAAATGTTGTATCGGTAATGAGATTTGCTTAACAATAGATAAATAAATTAAAAAAAATCAAAGTAAGTGTCAAGGACCGTGCTGTTAAGTTGATGGGATTTGTTGTGGAAATATGAAATTAATCATCAAAAAATGTTTTGAACCGTTGATCTAGCTTCGCCATTTACTGTAACGGTAATGAGAATTATTCTGGATCATATAAGATTCAAATGATAATAAAATTCTATTTAAAAAAATATGAAAAAATAAACAACATAGTAAAATACACATTCTATTTTAGCTTCTCAACTTGAAAAAAAATAATGTTGCAATGAGGTGAAAAACTTTTTATGTTAATGTGAAGGTCTTCGTGAGAATCACCCTTATGGTTACACTTAAGATTATCATCACGGGACCAACACAAGTACACTGCTTCCCCCTTGGACCCCTGCTTACCACAAGTAACCACGTCGCATAAGTTCACTGTCCATATGGTCATCTCACCCCAATAATAGTCTAATTCTATACCTCCCCAGCGCCTGATGCATTTTGAGTTAGGCTGATTGATGGTTGATCGTTTGGTTCTATTAAGCCGTATGGGCTGGTCTGTAGTTGTTGCGTTTGTCGGGTGTACGGTTGCTGATGTGTTTACAATTGTTCCCTCTACCGTTGTTAGTTGTTCTTGTTTTGAGACAATGGTCAGTGTTATTATCATTATACCCATGAGGGCAACTGTTACTATTATCTGGAGCCATATTGGAATAACCAGAGGAAATGCTGGTCCGTTATAGTTTCCGTACTTTGACCTGTCCCACTCCCTTTTTCCGTACCAAGCCATTCTTAAACCATAAATGTGTTTTCCCTCTAAGTTTTCCACTATTTAGTAAACTTGTTATCTATAGCTCTATATGTGTAAGTGTTAAGGTTACAGAGTGTATATATTTTTTTTTACAATTTCGTTTTTTCAAGAGTCTTTCGGCCACCTGTAAAGGAAAGCAATGTTCAGTACAACCTGTAAAGAAAAAATAATGTGTTCCCCCCCTAATTTAGCAAATCACAGTTTATAACCCTATATGTGTAAATGTTAAAGTTGCAATTCGTGTTGTTCGTTTCTTCTTTCTTCTTGTTTCAGGATTCTGAAGGTAGACTACCTCAGCCCCACGTACGAAGAGCTTTATTCTGGCTCTTGATGTCTGCAATATCAGTGAATGCAAAGTATGAGTTGGTGTGTGATAAGACTATGTGTGTTTTTAATGAGACGTGTTAAGAGTCTCTGTATGTAGTGTACTTTGACGCAATCGAAACGTTGTTGAATGAGTTACTCCCTCAATTCCTTTCCTCGGTCACAGCCAGGCTGTGTGCTGCTGCTGCTGTGCTCTTGAGAAATCTTTTCTCTGCTGTGGCCAGGCCAGGCCCGTGCTGCGGGGGCTCTGCTGCCCCTCCTTCCTGCTGCTGCTGCTGCGGGGTGAGTGTGCTACCCCTCCTTCCTGCTGCGGGCCTCCATCTGGGTCAGACGATTCAGCTGCTGTGCTCACCTCTCCCTCTGGCTCTCTAAGCGATCTCTGTTGTTGCACAGCTGTAGAACCCTCGCCTGTCAGTTGATCTGCGTACGTTGTTCTCTCAGTCACCTGGAAAGGCCCAATCCAGCCAGACTCGTTCCCCTTTCGTGCGTAATGGCGGAGGAGCCCTGACTCTGTCTCTGGACTGGTCCACCTTTGCACCACGTTCTCCTTCTCCCCCTGTGTAAACAGATCTGAAACGAAACTTTTGTATTCGTTATAATCATGTTTAAGGTTCTCTATTCATTTTGGAAGTCTTTTAGGGGTCCTCCGTGTCTCCTTCCTGCAAGTTAAAATACATGGTCAAAATACATTTATCACACTTAACTTGAGCTCTAATTTCCCCTTGGAAGTTAATTATTTCATATTTAAATTTTGTCTGTGCACAGATTTCAGCCCAATTTTTGTTTTCTTACCTTCTTCAGTTGTCCTGATTTTCAGTTATACTCAATCATGATCTTTACTGTCAAAAGTGCTTTCAATCCGTAACATTTAGTCATTTCTTTAAATCCCTAACTTTTAGGAATTTTCAATGTTAAATTGCAACATTTAATTATCATCACCATTAATTACTTGCTTTTACCTTCCTTTTGTTCACATCCCTCTCCCTTTTAGTGTAACTGCTTCCCTGTGGCTCTGTTATATCCAAATTAGATCTTACAAACACTACTAATGTTCACCACCCAGTTTACCACTAGACACACACTATTTCTCGTGCATGCACACACTCACAAACTCAAACACTTCCACTCTCACAAACACTACCAAAACACACCTCAACTCTGCAGTATCATCGTACAGACCATATTTTACTGCTTCACAGCCCAAAACTGCTGCTGTACACACACCTGCTCTTAAACCTACCCCTGAAAGCTTCCTGTAGATCTTCTCATATTGTATTGGTAATACTTTATAGATAATAAATAAGGAACAAACACTTGGAAATACATCTAAATCATGTTTTTTATATAGATCGTAATGATCAGCTGCTCTATTTTCCCCTCCATATCCACACTGATTGATAGAATATCAGGGCCCAAAGTTTTAAACTCAGCACAAACTACACATAATGTGGCTTCTGTCTCAGGAATGGTTCCATATTGATGTACTGGGCTTTCTTGGGTTACTTTTGCTTGGACTTTAGAATCACCGCTTGTGGCTATATTATTTTACCTGCCACTTTAATTTTCTGCAGTGTGCTATTTTACTAAGAAATTATGTTTCTGACTTTTTCAATTCCCAAGATTTTATAAAGACTTGATTTCTATATTTAGTTGATTTTATTTAGTGCTTTAAGAATTGGGAGAAGTGGAACGTGATTATTTTTCTCTGTATCAATCGTTCCATTACAGACAATAATATTAGCAATATCAATAAACAATTTTATGCTTTGCTTTGTTCTTGTTATTATAGCAAATAAAATCCGAACAATGCTTTTCATTTACTGATCAATATGTTCAATATGTATTTATGCATATGCAATGCACAGCAGACTGCTTTTCACAATTATCAACTATACATCTATTTCCTTAAACAATTTATCAAGCCCCCCACATTGTTCCTCTTGTTAAAAAAAATGGCTTACATGTTGAATAGTGAAAGTTTAATTTTGTGAATTCTAAAGTGTCTACATTTCATATTTTAAAGTTAGGATTGAGTGTGTCTTAAAAGCTAAAACTTTTACAGTATTGCTGAAAGTAATTGCTCATCTGCATAGTGGTTGTTTTAAAACCAAACTTTAAAAAGATAAACAAGCTAAAAGTTTAAAAAATGCTCTATATCTATAAAATAATGATTAGTCAAAAGAAATTAGTAATAGTAGTGAGAGATGAAAAAGGTAATAGGTTTAAAAAAGATAAAAAGTATAAAATAATTATTGGGCAAATAATGGTGGTAATAATGATCATCTATTCACATCTCCCCCTTTTTCTGAAACAGAATTTCTGTTTCAGAGAACGCAAAATTGCTTCACCCTCTGACTGTCCATTGGGCTGGTCTACCCTGCCCAGGCCTCCACTGGCACACACCCCATCACTTCATTCATCCACTCACTCTCGCCTGGGCTGCGCTTCCCTTATCTAACTCTTCAGAGATATTTCTCCGTGGTCTGTTGAGTTGCATGTGGTGTTCAGATCGAGACTGTGCCTGTCTTAGGTTGTCCCGTTGTAATACGTTGGGATCTTACCCGTCTTTGGCTAACCAGCCTATCCCACTGAACCACACACAGCGTAGCAGCACTGTTTTATCAACATTCAGTGCTGTAGTGTTCCTGCAGGGTACAGTTGGGGAGCACAAACCTAGGTATGTCGTACTGTCATAAACTCACACGCTGATGTTGACCGTGAAAGCCTGTGCAAGGCACCAAGTACCCATGGTTTATTATTTGTTATTCTTGTATACAGATTTTTCTTATTACCATCAGTATCACCTTTGCTCTTCCACTGAATTTAGCTTAAATTATTTGCTTTGATGCCACTGCTCTGGAATAGACCCAAAAGAGTGCATGTCAATGAATAATTATTCAGATTTGGCATCTGTATCTCACAGATGTACCACAAGGTTAAGTTTTGGTCCAGTTTTATTTAATATATACATAAATTATATTGCTGGCTCTGCTTCTCAGATTGCAAACTTTACCATTATGCAGATGAAACAATTTTATATTGCTTAGCTGATTTGGTTCATGCTACAGCCAGAAAATTATGCATTTGTTTTATAGGTGACATTGTATAAGCATGAAAACTAAATTTATGCTGTTTTCCAGATCTCTTTCTAGTCTAATTTAATACCGTAAAGCAAAACAGAGAGCTGCATTTTCAAACACATTTTATTTCCCCTTATTTAAAATGAGAAAGACCCAATTCACTAAAGCTTGTATTACATCCAATACTGAGTTTCCTTTTCAAATCAGTAAGGTCTTTCCTCACTGGTGTCTGAAATCAAGTATCCCTCTTAAGAGGATCAAAATGTCAGCATAGACTGAGATACCTGAGAACATAGAGAAATTAGATATTCCATCTGTCATCTATAAGTCTCATTCAGCTAGGACTGAACTGAGATCAGTCTGAATAAGAAACGAATAGTAAGATAATTGACTAAATTACCTGATAGAAAAAGCTGTGTTTGGAATGGCTCACTCATTAACTCATTCACTATTCACTATGTAGCATTTTTCTATTTATTGAACTGATTATTTAAAAATCAAATAATAAACCATGTTTATTTGTCCTGCTCTGAGGACATCTTACACAGCAGTGCTGCATGGCATAGTATATTTTGGAATTTCTAGCATACATCTTCTGTACAATATTATTAAAATATAATGTAATTAATAGTGAACTATATGGGGGAAAAATGTACTGCTCAGTTTTTACAAAGCACTGCAAAAATGGTCATTCCAAATTGCTTAGTATTTCTGCAATAGGAAACGATTTCGAAACAGCCACACACAGTCATTTTTTCATTATTAGATTTGCTTATAGAATATAGAGTTAGACATATGTCCCTGTTAGGTTAGGGCCCCCAAGATAAAGTCCAATGCCCAAAATTAAGCTAATTATTTTCCTCAAGTCTGACTCCCCCTTTTCTTTTTTTTTCTTTTTTATTTGTTTTGCTAACCAACCCCATAATCCCTTTATTAAATTCTCAAAATTCTCTAATTATCTATCCAGTCACCCACCATTATTCAACAACTTAATTATTAATATTAACACTTCCCCAACCTTGCTTACATTAAAGTACACTGTACTCATGATTGGGTATTCACATTTTCATATTTTCATTTTAGAACTGTCTTATAACGTATGCATATATTATGTTATATTATATTATAGTTCTATGTCACATCAGTCACTTTCGTAATCGATGTCATCGCACTTTACTCTGTTAATTATTTAATTATTTATGACCATTAGTAATATCTACTGCACTGCTCCATTTACAGATAGATCTTTACCTTGTATAGTTAGGTTTTTTATATCCTTATATTTTCTTATATATATATATATATATATATATATATATATATATATATATATATATATATATATATATATATTTAAATACCCATACAAAAGCCTTTTCCCCCTGTTCACCTCTGTCCCCCATTTTCACTGTGTATTACTCTATTTCCCTACTGAACTTATGTTCTATTTTCTATGATGTCCCACAAGCGTTAATTCACAAATAAAACCAACCTCTCAGTCTAAAACCAATAGGCTGGACCAACTCCACCTACTGCACCTTGGACTCCTCCCCTGCAGTGGGCCTCATCCATTCCTATTTCGTTGTCACACAAGATTTCGTACACTCAACCAATCACACTGCTCACAGGAGCCCCGCTCACACACAGTTTCACACACACTCCAACACATACGCACACACTTCTGTTTCACGCACTCTGGGTTATAAAAATCCCAAGCTTTAAGCATCCCAAGGATCACTGTTCAATCCATCATCCAAAAGTGGAAAATGGAAAAAAAAGTGGCAAACATGTGGAAGAAAGTGCTGTGGTCAGGTGAGACCAAAGTTGAACTTTTTGGCCTAAATACAAAGTGTTTTTTGTGGCAGAAAAGTAACACTGCTCATCATCGTAAACACAATCCCCACTGTGAAACATGGTGGTGGCAGCATCATGCTGTGGGGATGCTTTTCTTCAGCATGGACAGGGAAGATGTTTAGATAGATAGATAGATAGATAGATAGATAGATAGATAGATAGATAGATAGATAGATAGATAGATAGATAGATAGATAGATAGATAGATAGATAGATAGATAGATAGATAGATAGATAGATAGATAGATAGATAGATAGATAGATAGATAGATAGATAGATAGATAGATAGATAGATAGATAGATAGATAGATAGATACTTTATTGATCCCCGGGGGGAAATTCTTGGCATCCAGCAGCAGGTTACACAATACACAAAGTTAAAAAAGATAAAATATAAAATATAAAGATACATATAAATACAATCAAATAAGAAATAGAATATACAGTGTAAATGTACAGTCTTCGTGTGTGTGTGTGTAATGGAGATGGAGAATGGAGGTAGTGCAGTTGAACACAATAGACAGTGAACACCAGTTGATGTGCATACTGTGAGGATAACTGATGTCAGCCAAACAGAAAGTGCAAATACACAGTTATATAATAATTTAAATTAAATTAAGCAGTGCAAAAGATACGTAAACAGTGCAAAAGATACGTAAACAGTAGATGAATTAACAAGTGAATGAACTACTAGTGCAAAATATGGTAGAACTATAAAAAGTGTTCTAGGCATCAGCAAGTCTGAGAGTGTGTCCATAGCTGGGGGTGTGTCCATGGTGAAAAAAGTTTCACAGAGTCTTTAGTTTGCTGTGCTGAGAGGAGTTGAACAGTCTTATGGCCTGAGGAACAAAAGACTTTCGGAGTCTGTCTGTGGAGCAGGACTGGGACAGCAGTCTGCCGCTGAATGAGCTCCTCTGCCTGGTGATGGTGCTGTGCAGAGGGTGGTGAACATTGTCCATGATGTTCAGCAGCTTACTGAGGGCTCTCCTCTCTGCCAGTGGTGTTAAGGACTCCAGCTCTAATCCCAGCACAGAACCAGCTTTCCTCACCAGCCTGTCCAGTCGTCCAGCATCCCTCTTGCTGATGCTGCCTCCCCAACACACAACAGTGTAAAAGAGGACGCTGGCTACCACAGACTGGTAGAACATCAGGAGGAGTTTCTGGCAGATGTTGAAAGCCCTGAGCCTTCTGAGGAAGTACAGTCTGCTCTGGGCCTTCCTGTAGAGGGAGTCAGTGTTCACTGACCAGTCCAGCCTGTCGTCCAGGTGCACACCAAGGTATTTGTAGGATTTGACCACCTCCACGTCGACCCCCTCGATGGAGATTGGCCGCTGAGCAGAGGGCCTGGACCTCCTGAAGTCTATGCACATCTCCTTGGTTTTGGAGATGTTCAGCTGCAGATGGTTCATCTTGCACCACATCACAAATTCCTCAACCAGGCTTCTGTACTCCCTCTCATCATCATTACGCACACACCCCACAATTGCAGTGTCGTCAGAGAACTTCTGCATGTGGCATGACTCCGAGTGGTATTTGAAGTCTGATGTGTACAGTGTGAACAGGACTGGAGAGAGAACAGTCCCCTGTGGTGCTCCTGTGCTGCTGATCACTGTATCAGAGGAGCAGTCCCTGATCCTGACATGTTGTGGTCTCCCAGTAAGGTAGTCAGTGATCCAGGTGACCAGGTGCATATCCACCTCCATCTCCATCAGCTTGTCTCTCAGTAGTAGGGGCTGGATGGTGTTGAAGGCACTGGAGAAGTCGAAGAACATGACCCTCACAGCACCTCCCCCCTTATCCAGATGAGAGTGAGCTCTGTGCAGGAGATAGAGGATGGCATCTTCCACTCCCACCTTTTCCCGGTACTCAAACTGCAGTGGGTCCTCAGCATGGTGGACCTGAGGTCTGAGTTGGTCCAGCAGCAGTCGCTCCATGGTCTTCATCACATGAGATGTCAAAGCAACAGGCCTGTAGTCATTCAGCTCCTTCGGGTGTGCCTTCTTGGGAACAGGAATGAGACAGGTTGTCTTCCACGTGGCAGGAACTCTCCCTATACGCAGACTCAGGTTAAAAACATGTTGGAGGGGCTCACCCAGTTGAACAGCACATGCCTTGAGCATTCTGGGGCACACTCTGTCTGGGCCAGCTGCCTTCCTGGGGTGAAGTCTCCTCAGCTGTCTCCTGACCTGGTCAGCAGTAAAGGTTGGTGGACTGGAGGAGATGATTTGTCTGCCAGTTGATAGTGTTGATGGTGGTGATGATGAAGATGGTGGAGGTGAGGGTGATGATGGTGCTGATGAAGATGGTGGAGGTGAGGGTGATTGTGCTGATGGTGATGAAGATGATGATGGAGGTGAGGGTGGTGGTGGTGATGATGATGACGGTGATGATGTTGATGAAGATGGAGGTGAGGGTAATGGTGGTGGTGATGAAGATGGTGGAGTTGGAGTTGAAGGTGATGGAGATGGTGGTGATGATGGTAGAGATGGAGAAGATGTTGGTGATGCTGCAGGAGGGTAGGAGGAGGGGGCAGCAGGAGCAGGACCGTCAAACCTGTTGTAAAAGTTGTTGAACTGGTTTGCTCTGTCCACACCGCCATCTACTGGGTTGCCGTTGTTGTTCTTGCACCCAGTGATGGTTTTCATTGCACCCCAGACTTCCTTCATGTTGTTGTCTTGCAGCTTTCTTTCCACCTTCTTCCTGTAAGACTCCTTGGCCTCTTTAAGACGTACCTTGAGTTCCCCCTGTACGCGCTTCAGCTCTACCAAGTTTCCGTCTTTGAACGCCCTCTTCTTTTGGTTGAGGAGGTCCTTGACGGAGCTGGTAATCCAGGGTTTGTTGTTTGGAAAGCAGCGTACAGTCTTTGTGGGAACAGCAACATCCATACAGAAATTCAAGTAGTCCGTAACACAGTGAGTCACCCCCTCAATGTCCTCACCATGTGGGTGCAGCAGCACGCTCCAGTCAGTGGTGTCATAGCAGTCCCTTAGGGCTTCTTCTGCTTCAGGAGACCAGACTCTGAATGAGCGTGTGGTAGTGGGCTGCCTCAGTACCAGTGGTTTGTACTGAGGCTGCAGGAACACCAGATTGTGATCTGATTTCCCCAGCGGTGGTAGTGGAATAGCCCTGTATGCATCCTTCACATTAGCATACAGCAAGTCTATGGTCCTGTTTTTCCTGGTGGGACAGTCCACAAACTGGAAAAAGGCAGGCAGGGTAGAGTCCAGCGTTACGTGATTAAAGTCACCAGTGATCACATAGAAGGCGTCAGGGTGCTGTGTCTGCAGCGCTGTGACGGTGGAGTGGATGACGTCACACACCGCCTGCATGTCCGCTCTCGGCTGGATGTAAACAAACACGAGGATCGCGTGAGAGAGCTCCCGCGGCATGTAATAAGGTCGGAGACTCACCGCTAACAGTTCAATATCCCGACAGCAGATCACCTCCTTCACGTACACATGTCCAGGGTTGCACCATCTGTTGTTAATAAACAGCGCGATTCCTCCACCTTTCCGCTTCCCGCAAAGCACCGGGTCCCGATCCGCCCTCACTGAAGAAAAGCCGGGTAGCTGCACGTTAGCATCCGGCGTGTCGGGGTGAGCCAGGTCTCGGTGAAACACAGCATGCTACACTCCCTGTAGAGCTTCTGATTCTTCACCAGACAGGCTTTAGAGTTGATTAAAATATGGATGGGGTGAAATACAGTGCAAACCTGGTGGAGGCTGCAAAAAGACTTGAGACTGGGAAGAAGATTCAAGACAATGACTCTAAACATACAGCCAGAGTTACAGTGAAAAGGTTAAGATCAAAGAAAATGCATGTTTAATAATGGCCCAGTCAAAGTCCTGACCTATATACCACTGAGCTTCTGTGGCCAGACGTAAAAATTGCTGTTCACAGATGCTCTCCATTCAACCTGGCTGAGCTTGAGCTGTTTTATAAAGAAGAAAGAAGCAAAAATCTCAGTCTCTAGATGCGCAAAGCCAGTAGAGACAAAGCCAAAGCACTTGCAGTTGTAATTGCAGAGAAAGCTGGCTCTACGAATACTTTTGCACATCATACTTTTTAGATTTTTATTTAATTACATTTTTTAAATCTGTGTATCATTTTCATTTCACTTCACAAGTATGTGCTATTTTGTGTTGGTCAGTCACTTAAAATCTTAATAAAATACATTTAAGTTTGTGATTGTAAGGAGACCCAAATGTGAAAAAGTTCAAGGGTTATGAATACTTTTGCAAGCCACTGTATTTAAGTAACATTCTAGAGGTCAGCATCAACAAAAATGACAAATTTCTAAAAGAGAAGGTAATCCAATGGACATGTATTACTTAACATGTGACTTAATTAATGAAAACCTCTTCTTTATTTCAGTAGTCATTGTACTTGGAGCTTCCTGGTTGGCTGGTAAGTTAAAATGTTTTGAAAAAAAAATGAAAAATGTTTTTTTTTTTTTTTTTTTTATATGTATAGGAATATGTTTGAGTTAAATAAACATTGTTGTTTTATTCTATACTTAACTACTGACAACATTTCTCCCAAATTCCAAATGAAATACTCATTTAGAGCATTTATTTGCAGAAAATGAAACATGTTAAAAAAAATTATAAAAACACGCAGAACTTTCAGACCTAAAATAAGACAAGTTTTAACAACAATACTAATGTTTTTAGCTCAAGAAGAGGTAAATCAATATTAGGTGTACTAACCCTGATTTAAAAAAACTGCTTTTATGCATCTTTACATGCTCTCCACCAGCCTTACACACTTTGGTGACCTTTTGCCACTCCTGAAGCAAAAAATCAAGCAGTTCAGCTTTGTTTGTCATCTTATGATCATCCATCTACCTCTTGATTATATTCCAGAGGTTTTCGATGGGGTTCAGGTCTGGAGATGGAGATGCATATGTATGCCTCTCCAGGTCTTGATCTAGCTGAAAATTGGACTCATAAGGGAAGATGATCCAATCCTTATAGTCTTTTGCAAACTTCAGGGCTGTTTTGCTTCTTCATGTACAGGGAATCTCCACTGTGTTGTAGGTCTTTAGAGTCTTTGGGTTGACTATGACTGTTCTCACGATCCTTCACCTCTTTTTATCTTAGATTTTTCTTGGTCTGTCACTTCAGGCTTTAACTAGAACTGTGTCTGTGGTCTTCCATTTCCTCACTATGTTCTTCACAGTGAAAACTGACAGCTGAAATCTCTGTTTTTAGGTCATTTGAGAGTTGTGTTTTGAGGCTCATTTTGAACTCATTTTGTTTAAAGAAATATTGCAAACTTTCTGTAAATCCTATAAATTTAAACTATAAACTTAAACATCATTTTTTTATGGATTATGAACTTGTTTACTTTGCATTATTTGAGATCTAAAATCTCTGCCTCTTTTTTTTTGCAAATACATGCTCTTAATGACAATATTTATATTTAGAATTTGGGAGAAAACTTGTCAGTAGTTTATAGAATAAAACAACAATGTTTATTTAACATATACCTATAAATAGCAAAATCAGAGAAACGGATCATTTTGAAGTGGTCTCTTGATTTTCTCCAGAGCTGTATACCCATATAACTTATGTTTGCTGTGTTTACATGTTGCTGTTGAAAAAGTAAAAGTAATGCCCTGTCATGGTATTACTGGAACAGGTGCATTATATAGCCGTCTCTGTTTGTGGTGATGTGCTTTAAACACATGGTAGTTAACTAATTGTGAGTTTCTGTTTAAGAATAACAGTGAGGTTTAACATCAGCAACTTTCTCATTTTTCTCTACAACACAAGTTAGGAAATTTAAATTTTTAGGTCTAAATTAAGTCTAATTTTATATTGTATGTTGCTTTACTAAATAACATGCAATATCCTATTGAGTTCCTCTTCTTTTGTGATAGATGGCGCAAACATAAGACTTGCCAGTGGCAATGGTGTCTGCTCTGGTAGAGTGGAGGTTTATCATAAAGGACAGTGGGGAACAGTGTGTGATGATGGCTGGGACATTAATGATGCTACAGTGGTGTGCAGACAGATGGGATGTGGAGAAGCTGTCAGTGCCCACAGCAGTGCTCATTTTGGTGCAGGAAGTGGCCCGATACATTTAGATAATGTTGATTGTTCTGGAAGTGAAAAATCCATCACAGACTGCAATCATAATGGATTTGGCACACATGACTGTGGTCATAGTCAAGATGCTGGTGTAATTTGTGCAGGTAGGTAAAAACTCAAGTTTTATAGTGCTGCTGTACCAACATCTCTAATCTTGTCATACCGTCGTCATATGAGTGATTCGTAGTAAATATTCATTTAACTTCAATGAGCCCTATTTATATAACAACAGTCTGGTGTTTAGTTTATTTGGGTGTAATATGATTTTTGCTTATTAGTCCCTGTTCCTATATTGGTGACCAGAAAGTAGAACACATGCCTTTGAAGTGGTAAAACTTTAAAATCATTTTTTTGATTTCAGGCTCAGGCCCAAAGGCACATTTTGCATTTTGGTTTATGTAATGTTTTATACATTCCATAAAAGTTCCTAAATGTCTTTTAATTTGCCAAAAACAAAGCTTCTTTACAGCTGGTAGCTTCTCTCTTTTTTAATGATGATTTCATTTTTTTTTTATGGAAAAAGCTATCCAAACAATTCAGGCCCTACACTGAAAAAAATGATACTTTGGACCAACTTAAAAAAAATACTCTAATTTGTTACAGCTAAATGTATTAATTTTTCTCAAATTATATTTATAATTTGGTTGAAATTTCATATTTTAATTCAAATTCAATTAAAAAAATATCTTTATCCAAAGCAAAAAATTACTTCCCAACAAATTAAAAAGATCCTTTATTCCAAAGACCACATATTGCTATTTTACTTTGTTACAACTTATTTTTTTATTTTGGAGAAAACTAATATTTAATATTAAATTCAAGTATGTTTTTTACTTTAGACTAAACTAATAAAAATACTCTAATTTTGTTACAGTCAATTTTATTAACTTGTCTCAAGTTAATTTTCTGATTCAGTACAAATTAAAAATATTAATCACACCCTAATCAATACTCTTTCTTTAGTCACAAGCATAAAACTTACAAAGAAAATAACACATACGCTTTTCCTTTTTTTCAACTTAATTTCTTCCATTACCAAATTGACATTTCTTTCAAAGATGTAGTTACAACAAACAGACAGAAATAGAGAGTAAAAGACCATGTTTATTGTAGTGACTTATTGTAGTGAAATATGCACCAGTATTACAGTAAGCCTGAAAACAAATAAAATAATCAAAAACAAAAAATATACTGCCTTTCTAACAAAAGGCCAATATGGCTGTATTTATGTTAAACATTCACATAAAAGGTAGTGCGTTATGGCCTTTTTACTGTTTAACAAGGTGGTTTAACAAAAATGGTTTATACATTTCTTCTTCAGTATTCAAACATTTAGAAGTGCAAAAATACTGTACACCTTTTGAACATAGAGAGAGCAAGACAGAGCGAGTGAGAGAGAATATTTAAAGCTGCACACTAAGACTGCACACTTTGCGTGTCATTTTCTTTGGTTCCATGTCCATGAATATTTACAAAAGGTGTATTTCAGCTTACTTGGATAACTCACAGGATAGTTCACAGCAGTGATGAGGCCAAACAGCATTGTAAATGAATGTGCTACTGATGGCAACTCATGAACATCCACACCTTCAAGTACAATCCCAATTTCATGTGGCGATTGGAGAGGGTCTTCATCCTCCCTGATGACAAACACTGCTACTGTAGATTCCTTCAGCTCCGTCTCAGCTTCCTTCTTCTGAGAAACCTGATAAAAATATATATATATATATATATTTTGATTGACTGTCCGATTACGCTTTAGCCAACCAAGGCCAAGAGTCTGAGAAGGCACAGCTAGTTAAGCCTTTACACTTTTGTCTGACCCATGTTACACTATTTGTTTCTAAAATTAAAAAATCAAGATTAGACCAGAATGTTGCACAAGTAATGAAGTACATCTGCAGTGGTCTTTGTCTGAGTAAAAATAGACAATATTTGATAAACAACTGTGTTGACTTAACCACACTGGCCAATGTTCCAAGCCAATCTCTAAGACTACATGAAGAAATTACATAATGCTATCCTATGAATTTTGCATGTCAGTCTATATACAAACTTTAAACAAACACCAGCACAGATATCTTAGTTGTATTACACATAATAAACTATCCTGGTGAATAATGACCAGGGTACAGTGAATGCTAATCACATGAAATGTAACAGGAATGTAGGAAAGGTTTTATTTTTTGGACCTGAGGTAATTTATGTAAACAGTCAAATTAAAATATTCATTGTTTTATCTTACATAAAGCTTAACATGTTTACATGCATAACTACTTACCAAGTATTCCTTGATAAGACTGTCCACGTCTTCCCCCAGGTAATCGATGAGGCACTTTAGCAGACATTCTCTTTTCAGACTCACCTCGAGGCTCTAGATAAAAACCCAAACATACAATGCAAAATAACTCAAAATAATGTAGCATCTCTTCCAAAGTGTGATCTAACATCACAACATTCAGAACTATCACAATTAACATTTTTTATTCTGTTAATCCTCATCCTTTGCTAAATTAACTGTGACCAGGATTTGGGGTCACCTTGCCCAGCACTAGATGTAAAACAAACACTCATATGTACCGAAAAAGTACCAACCTGATCCAGAACTTTCAGGACGTTTGTCGGTGTGTCTTCTCTCTCCTCCCTTCTTTCTGAATAGCTCAATCAGCTTGCTGTAGTGCTTGTCCAAGCCAGGAACTGTGGTTGAAGTGGAACAGTTGTAATTCTCAGGAATTCATGATTGATCTTTAAAAATAAACACATGCAAATGTAATTACACACTGTGGTATGAAATCTGTTTGACAGATCTGACATGCATTTTAATTTGGTCTCGCTTAATATCTTAGGTTCTGTTCAACATGAGAATTTTCTCTACAGGTTACAACTGGCCTATTGCCACTGCTTAATAAAGGTATTAGTAAAGAATTTAGATGCAAAAAGAACCAGTGAATATCTAAGCAATGTATGCATAGTAAATATCAGTGATAAGTTCAAACCTATTCTGCTGCTATATTTTTGGTTGATCACTATTTAACCATACATGCAATTTTCATTTGTTTATTTTGAGACTCACCAAATTTAGAAGAGATGGATGTAAATTTTCAGCAAAAGAGCTCAAGATCAAACCTGTAAAAAGATAAAAAGAGAGATTTAACACAGTAAATGACTGTTAAACAAACACATTTATCCAGCATTATATAGCAAATTAACACTAGTTAGTTAGGTATTAAGCTTAAACATGTTTATCCAGCTTTATAAACTTAATTAACGCTAAATAGTTAGGTATTAAGCTAAAAGAACACATTTATCCAGCGTTATATACTTAATTAACACTAAATATCTAGGTTTTAAGCTAAAATAACATTTATCCAGCGTTATTAACACTAACATTTAGGTTTTAAGCTAAAATATCACATTTATACAGCGTTATATACTTAGCTAACACTAAATATCTAGGTTTTAAGCTAAAATAACACATTTATTGAGCGTTATTAACACTAACATTTAGGTTTTAAGCTAAAATATCACATTTATCCAGCGTTATATACTTAGCTAACACTAAATATCTAGGTTTTAAGCTAAAATAACACATTTATCCAGCGTTATATAACGTTACTTAATTAAGACTAAATATCTAGGTTTTAAGCTAAAATAACACATTAATCTAGCGTTATATACTTAATTAACACTAAATATCTAGTGTTGTAGAAAAGAAAATGTGAGGTGGGCTACCCCCACCTCTCGTCCGGGGTACAACTCCCCTGCGTGTTCGTTTGATAGAGAGAGTCAGACAGTGGAGTGAAGTTGAAAGCAAACCAGGTATTTATTACAAAGTGCTGAATATTCAGGAGAACCCACACATGAAAGACCGTCTAACAGCCGTCCCAGCATAAGTTCTGACCCCCTCTGATCTGACTCCATGTTTTATACCCAAAATGACGTAAGCCTGTTGATGAGGCGTTGTTAAAATCATCTCATGTTAGCATGCACGTGTTAATACTGAAGTTTCACGTGTCTGACCGGACCACTAGTGTTTGACCTTGACTGTATTCTTCCAGAATGGAACCTCATGGCACTATCTGTGTGTGTGCGTCACCCCCCGCTTTGAAGTAGAGGTTTTTTAGGGAGGCACTCACTCATCCAAAGGCTGCTTTGATCTAATAGCCTTTTTTGTAGCAATTTAGCCCCGTACCAGCCGAATTAATGACCGTTAGTTAGGGTCCTGCAGTAAACAAAATACTTCAAGCCTGAGCTACATCTCATATGTTATATGTTAATGTGTTAGTAAATGTATCATGTGGGTTAATTTGTCATATAATAGAGTCTGTGTTAGTCACATGCCTGATCAAACAATGTTTCACTATATACGTGAAGAATATATGGTGGTTATTGGTTAGTCTTCTATGTAAATGTGTGTAAAATATACTGCGAGTAATAAAATGATCAAATATAGTGTGAGTATTGGTTATGCATATAAAATACAAGGTTTCACCCAATGATTATGTAATTACAGATACTAAGATAAGTAATCATAATTGAAAGATATTTGTCAATACACTCAAGGTAAAATAAACAGTTACTCTTCAATTGGTTAAGCTAAAACACGCTTATTCAGTGTTATATACTTAATTAACACTAAATATCTAGATTTGAAGATAAACACCACATTTATCCAGCGTTATATACTTAATTAACACTAAATAGTTAGGTATTTAGCTTAAAAACATGTTTATCCAGCATTAGCTAACTAAGCTAACGTTACCTAGCTAGTTAAAGCTGGCTAGCAAACTCACAAGCAAAACACATAAAATAGGCTGAAAAGTAACAATTAGCGGTCAATCCTGACATTTTCTACCTTCCTACACACTCCTAAACAATCATCCTCCTTAAAAGAGACTTTAGAATTCCTACCTTAATTAAACCAGTTGTCCTGTGGGTCAGATGAACTTGGCAGTCGGCGCGAAGTAAAATGGCTGACAGAAAAACTCAAGGAGAAGGTACTTGTCCCGACGTCACGTGACATTAAACTATCTGACTTAAAGTAAAAAAATTATTTAAGCAAAATTATTTCTGTTAAGTTTTTTTCTTGGTAGTTGTTTTTGCTTTTGGTCAAACTGAACAAAATACGTTTAAATGAGAAATCATATTTTTTTATTAAGTAAAAATAATAAAAAAAACACTTTAAACAAATGACATGCTTGTTTCACTTTTTTCAGTGTATGTAATGCTAATGTTTATAAATGGAAAACATGGTGAACCTTTCCAGGAGTGACCTAACAAACTTACTCCAAAAAGGGCATGGACAACTTTTTATGTAGCTTTTTACACTAAACCCATGGTACAAAATTTAAATGTTTAAAAAACATTAACATTACTCTTGTATTTATAGATTCATAGTTTTTTATACATAGCATTTTCCACTACTGCATTATTTCAGCCCATTTAGTTTAAAATCAAAATAAAAAAGATAACATAAAATATACATTTAATCCCGTCCTTGAAAACATGTCGTTAACTAAAACAAAAAAAAATTGTCTATTTGCATATCACAAATCAGACAACATCAGGCTGGTGCACGGGGGAGGTCGGTGTAGTGGTAGAGTGGAGATCTACTATAATGGCCAGTGGGGAACAGTGTGTGATGATGACTGGGGCATGGAAGATGCAGAGGTGGTGTGCTCACAGATGGCCTGTGGCAAAGCTACCAGTATCCACAACCAAGCCCACTTTGGTCAGGGAAGTGGACCAATATTACTGGATGATGTTGGTTGTTCTGGAACTGAAATCACCCTCACAAGTTGCTCTCACAGTGGTTTTGGAAACCATAACTGTGGTCATGGGGAAGATGCTGGAGTTGTCTGCTCAGGTAAGAAAGTAGTATTAAAAAAACACTCTTTAAAGAAAATGCATATACTGTATTGTAACAAACTTTTCTTTAACAGATGTCCTGCCGAGCCCCACACTCACCCTGATCTCATCCCACTCTGCTGTCTTACCTGGGGAATCTGTTCAGTTTAAATGTACTTTGCCCCGTCAAAACTACATGTCTTTAAACATCCGTTTATATAAAAATGGAGTTTCAGTAAAAACCCAAACAACTCAGTCTCCAGCAACATTTACATTGACTGTGGATACCTCAGATCAGGGACAGTACAGCAGTACAGACTGTAATGAGGTAATAATTTATGCACTCACCGGCAGTGATGTTAACTGTGCTGCTTCTGGATGAAGTGGATGAGCTGCTTCTCTGGTATGAACAGTCACAGCTGTACTGTCCCTGATCTGAGGTATCCACAGTCAATGTAAATGTTGCTGGAGACTGAGATGTTTGGGTTTGTACTGATATTCCATTTTTATATTATTACCTCATTACAATCACTCTAACAGTAGTAAGCTAATCCTGAAATGTTTCTACAGACTATTAATATGTGAGTATAATATATGGACATACAGTGGTATGAAAAAGATTTCATGAATTTCCTTTATAAATCTTTGGTTGTTTGGATCAGCAATTTTAGTTAAATATATCATATAGCAGATGAACACAGTGATATTTGAGAAGTGAAATGAAGTTTACGGGATTTACACAGAGCGTGCAATAATATTTTAAACAAAATTAGGCAGGTACGTAAATTTTGGCAATCCAACAGAAAAATCATTATTTAGTAGATCCTGCTTTTGCAGAAATAACAGCATCTAAGTGTTGTTAAATATTAATTACATCTCAATTATAAGCTATGCCCATGGGTCCTATATATATCCTATATATTGAACTTTTCAAACTTTTGCCACATTTCAGGCTTCAAACATAAAGATATAAAATTGTAATTTTTTTGTGAAGAATCAACAACAAGTGGGACACATTCGTGAAGTGGAACAAAATTTATTGGACATTTTAAACTTTTTTTTTTAAATAAAAAACTGAAAAGTGGGGCGTGCAATATTATTTTACTTTCAGTAAAGTAAACTCACTGCAGAAATTCAGTGAGAATCTCTAAATGATCCAATGTTGACCTAAATGACTGATGATGATAAACAGAAACCACCTGTGGGTAATCAAGTCTCCGTATAAATGCACCTGCTCTGCTCTGTGACAGACTCAGAGTTCTGTTTAAAGCACAGAGAGCATCATGAAGACCAATGAACACACCAGGCAGGTCCGAGATACTGTAGTGGAGAAGTTTAAAGACGGATTTGGATACAAAAATATTTCCCAAGATTTAAACATCTCAAGAAGCACTGTGCAAGCGATCATACTGATTTGATTTCAGGCTCAGGCCCAAAGGCACATTTTGCATTTTGGTTTATGTAATGTTTTATACATTCCATAAAAGTTCCTAAATGTATTTTAATTTGCTAAAAACAAAGCTTCTTTACAGCTGGTAGCTTCTCTCTTTTTTAATGATGATTTCATTTTTTTTTATGGAAAAAGCTATCCAAACAATTCAGGCCCTATGTAATGCTAATGTTTATAAATGGAAAACATGGTGAACCTTTCCAGGAGTGACCTAACAAACTTACTCCAAAAAGGGCATGGACAACTTTTTATGTAGCTTTTTACACTAAACCCATGGTACAAAATTTAAATGTTTAAAAAACATTAACATTACTCTTGTATTTATAGATTCATAGTTTTTTATACATAGCATTTTCCACTACTGCATTATTTCAGCCCATTTAGTTTAAAATCAAAAATAAAAAAGATAACATAAAATATACATTTAATCCCGTCCTTGAAAACATGTCGTTAACTAAAACAAAAAAAAAATTGTCTATTTGCATATCACAAATCAGACAACATCAGGCTGGTGCACGGGGGAGGTCGGTGTAGTGGTAGAGTGGAGATCTACTATAATGGCCAGTGGGGAACAGTGTGTGATGATGACTGGGGCATGGAAGATGCAGAGGTGGTGTGCTCACAGATGGCCTGTGGCAAAGCTACCAGTACCCACGACAACGCCCACTTTGGTCAGGGAAGTGGACCAATATTACTGGATAATGTTGGTTGTTCTGGAACTGAAATCACCCTCACAAGTTGCTCTCACAGCGGTCTTGGAATAAATAACTGTAATCATGGGGAAGATGCTGGAGTTGTCTGCTCAGGTAAGGAAGCAGTATTAAAATAATACTCTCCAAAGAAAATACATATATTATATTGTAACAAACTTTTCTTTAACAGATGTCCTGCCGAGCCCCACACTCACCCTGATCTCATCCCACTCTGCTGTCTTACCTGGAGAGTCTGTTCAGTTCAAATGTACTTTTCCCCGTCAAAACTACATGTCTTTAAACTTCCGTTTATATAAAAATGGAGTATCAGTACAAACCCAAACAACTCAGTCTCCAGCAACATTTACATTGACTGTGGATACCTCAGATCAGGGACAGTACAGCTGTGACTGTTCATACCAGAGAAGCAGCTCATCCACTTCATCCAGAAGCAGCACAGTTAACATCACTGTCGGTGAGTGCATAAATTATTACCTCATTACAATCACTCTAACAGTAGTAAGCTAATCCTGAAATGTTTCTACAGACTATTAATATATGAGTATAATATATGGACATACAGTGGAATGAAAAAGATTTCATGAATTTCCTTTATAAATTTTTGGTTGTTTGGATCAGCAATTTTAGTTAAATATATCATATAGCAGATGAACACAGTGATATTTGAGAAGTGAAATGAAGTTTACGGGATTTACACAGAGCGTGCAATAATATTTTAAACAAAATTAGGCAGGTACGTAAATTTTGGCAATCCAACAGAAAAATCATTATTTAGTAGATCCTGCTTTGCAGAAATAACAGCATCTAAGTGTTGTTAAATATTAATTACGTCTCAATTATAAGCTATGCCCATGGGTCCTATATATATCCTATATATTGAACTTTTCAAACTTTTGCCACATTTCAGGCTTCAAACATAAAGATATAAAATTTTAATTTTTTGTGAAGAATCAACAACAACTGGGACACATTCGTGAAGTGGCATAAATGCACCTGCTCTGCTCTGTGACAGACTCAGAGTTCTGTTTAAAGCACAGAGAGCATCATGAAGACCAATGAACACACCAGGCAGGTCCGAGATACTGTAGTGGAGAAGTTTAAAGACGGATTTGGATACAAAAAGATTTCCCAAGCTTTAAACATCTCAAGAAGCACTGTGCAAACGATCATACTGAAATTAAAGGAGTATCAGACCACTGCAAATCTACTAAGAGAAAGTCAGTAAAAGTAAAAAAGGACTCAATTTAAAATGTACTTGGAGTAAAAGTTACATAGTTACTTTTATTTATTTGATGTAAAAAAAAAAATCATAAATTAAATCGTTTTTAATAAACTATTATTCCACATAATAATTTGGACCTTTCAGGCAGTATTTGTTTAGACCACCGCATAAAACATTTTTAAGAACAAGTGGCATAGGTTTCTATGATCTATTTTTTTACTGTTAAAAGGTTATGGTCGTATAGGTGACTATAAACCGTATTTTTATAGTTTTACAGTTTTTTTTTAACTTGCCATTGCTGTGCTTTAACTGCTATTCACATGTTTTTTAACATTCAAGAAAATTGTTTAATGTTTCCAATAAAAATTTAAGCAATTAACATTGAAAACATTAAATCATCCAAAAAAAGCTGTTGGTCGGCGCATGCCCAGTGCCGTAAAGAAGCACATATCGATGGGTAGCATAACTCTACAGCAGAGACGTTCACAAGTCTTTGGTCACGAATCCGAGTCAAATTAACAAAAACAACAATTTAAGATCCACTAAAGTGGTACTAATCTCAGAGCAGCAGCTTCGCAGGTTTGATGTGGAAGTTTTGAAAGCTGACAGCTCTGTCCAGTGCCTCATTATTTCATGCACGAGCATACCTGCGCCTGTGCAGCAATTCGTTTTTTTTTATTTAGACAATTGCTTTTTTCCCAGCAATTTATTTTTTACTCAGTAACGGGGAGTTTTCCAATGCAGCGAAGTAAATTACTTGTGTCAAAATGTACTTGAGTAAAAACTACTTTAAAAAGTACAAATTACTCATAAAATCTACTCAATTACAGTAGTGTAAGTAAATGTAATTCGCTACTTTCCACCTCTGCTCATCACCCTGAACACACCATCCCAAAAGTGAAACATGGTGGTGGCAGCATCATGGTTTGGGCCTGCTGTTCTTCAGCAGGGACAGGGAAGATGGTTAAAATTGATGGGAAGATGGATGGAGCCAAATACAAGACCAATCTGGAAGAAAACCTTTTGGAGTCTGCAAAAGACCTGAGACTGGGACGGAGATTTATCTTCCAACAAGACAATGATCCAAAACATAAAGCAAAATCTACAATGGAACGGTTCACAAATATACATATAATACTGCATGCCCCACTTTTCAGTTTTTTATTTCTAAAAAAGGTTTAAAATATCCAATAAATTTCGTTCCACTTTACAATTGTGTCCCACTTGTTGATTCTTCACAAAAAATTACAATTTCATATCTTTATGTATATATGAAGCCTGAAATGGGGCAAAAGGTGGAAAAGTTAAAGGGGGCCAAATACTTTTTCAAGGCACTGCACCTCCCAGTCACACCTCACCTTTGTGATGTACAACCTCGTGTGACGTCCATCTCGAGTTTACCTGTCACTCCTGCATCATAGACCTGGATATGGACCTTTCCTCTCTCCAACGTCCTTTGACTGTCTAGCTGAGGCTCTGTCCTGGATCTTGCTTAACGTGTGCGGTGTTCCCTATGTCGTGCACCTGCTGGACGACTTTCTGGTCCTGGACACCCTGTTTTCTCTGTCTGCCAATTAAATCACCACCTCCCAGGCTGATGTTTCTAAGTGATATTATTAAAGTAGTAAATCTCTGATATTCATGGTGGCATGCGTTGAAAACTCTTGGAAACACACTGTTTCTGAGTGTGGGTGGTGAAATAGGAAGTGAAAAATGGGATCATGCCATGTCCACTGGTGCGTGGTTTATGTGTAGATGGAAAATTGCAGGACAAAAATTAAGTGTTTCAAATGATGTTTTCCAGTGACTCTACCCACTCCTCGCATCTCTCTCAGTACCATCAAAAAGGTTACCTGGGGAGAGAGAGTTGACATCACCTGCTCTGTAGAAACTCAACACACAGGAGGATCCTTCAATCTAAAAACAGGTTCTGGGTCTGATATTCAGACAAAGAGTGGAACCTCTGTCACCTTTAGTTTTCCCAAAGTAGACTTTGCTCATGAAGGTTCTTACTACTGCCAGTACCAGACACGAGTCTCCAGTCGAGATTTCAGCTCTCCATGGAGCAGCTCTGTGAATTTTACTGTTGCAGGTAAGAAATATTTTATTTGTATTTTTTTTATTTGTCACTAATGTGCTTTATAGCTAATGTAGAAAAAACAAGTTTATATATGTATTACAATTGTAAGAATGAAAAATTATATTATGACTTACAGGGGTTGGACAATGAAACTGAAACACCTGGTTTTAGACCACAGTAATTTGTTGTCCTGACGGACAGTTCCGGTAAGAACAGGAGCATTGAGGTGCACTTTGAATTCTGCCGTGATTTGGGCAGCCTTGGTTTTATGTTTTTTTTTTTGGATACAATCCAGGTTAGCACCCGAACATCCCTTTCAGACGGCTTCCTCTTGCATCCACAGTTAATCCTGTTGGATGTGGTTGTCATGGTCAGAACAGAATAGCAGACAAGCGCAGATACTGATAAAAACAATGTATGTTTATTATAAGTATAAACAGATGTAATCAGGGTTGATACAGAAATAAGGGTGATCACCAGTAGACAGAGCAATGAAGACAAAACCATACCATAAACGAGAGACAGTCCAGAGTTCATACACGAGCAATCCAGTATCAGAGATAATCCAAGAGGCGGTGGTGAAAGTACAGTCCAGGTCATACACAAACAATCCAATATCAAAGACAGAGGCAAGAATCGGCGTCGAGAAAGCAAAAGCAAGGTCATACACAAAGTAAACTGAGACAATCGATAAGTAACGCTTTGTACGAGGATAACCTACAATACGCGGCGTGGTAGTCTGTTTGGCGTGCACCTTTATAGTGTCAGTAATCAGTATTCGGGACTTCCTGGAGGAAGCAGGTGAGGTGTCACGTGATCAGGTGAGTGCGTGATGTCAGCGGGTGGTGCATTCTGGGTAGTGTAGTTGTTAACCTGAGAACCTCCGTTAGAGTTTGGTGTGGAAGGGACAGAGGAGCTAACAGCACCAGACGTGACAGTACCTCCCCCCAAGGGAGTCGGAACGGAGCCGGAACGGGGACGACCACGACGACGTCCACCCGACGGGCAGGGAGTACCGGCGGAAGGACCAGGCGTAGCCTCAGAGGTGCCAGGCAGGCCGGGGTTGCGAGACTGGGAACCCCTACGTACCGGAGCCGAAGAAGAGAGTGAGCGCTTGGGACGCCCACGGGGTGTCAGGCCTACTAGGGTGACGGGCATGAAATTCGGCCAGTAGAGCAGGATCCAGCACGTCACCGGCGGCAACCCAGCAACGCTCCTCAGGGCCGTAACCCTCCCAGTCTATGAGGTACTGGAGCACACCGCCACGCCTGCGTGAATCCAACACCTCACGAACCGCATAGGTAGACGAATCCTCCCCCTCCACAGCCGCGGGCGGCACGTCATCTGGAACACCCTCAGCAAGCGGACCTGGGACAAGAGGCTTGAGCAGAGAAACGTGGAACGAGTTATGCACTCTGTACTGAGCTGGCAACTCAATCTTATAAGTCACCTCGTTAACCTGAGACAACACCTTAAATGGGCCAATATACTTAGGCAGCAGTTTCCTACAGGCCCCCTCAAACCTCAAGTCCCTGGTTGACAACCACACCCTGTCTCCGGGTTGGTATTGGGGGGTGGTACCACGGTGTCTGTCGGACTGCTCCTTATATTTCCGTAAGACCTCCGAGATCTGTTGATGCGTCTCCTCCCACACCTGCTCACTCCGCTTCATCCAGTCGTCAACAGCGGGAATCTCAGTGGACGACGCTGTCCACGGAGCTAATGGAGGCTGATAACCCAGAATGCACTGAAAGGGAGTGAGACCAGACGTGGAGTTAGTTAAGGAGTTTTGGGCTATCTCAGCCCAAATCAAGTATTGTGACCATTCAGAAGCATGCTTGAAACAATATAATCTTAAAAACTTTCCCAACTCTTGGTTAACTCTCTCACATTGACCATTACTAGTGGGGTGAAACCCAGAAGTGAGACTCACGTGTACACCCAAATGTTCAAAAAACGATTTCCATACCCGAGAAGTAAATTGAGGACCTCTATCTGACAAAATGTCCTCCGGGACCCCATAATGTCTGAAAATGTGTGTGTATATAGCTTGGGCGGTCTGAAGAGCAGTAGGAAGTGCAGGAAAAGGGATAACTTAACTCCCCTAGAAAATCTGTCTACCACTGTAAGGATAGTTGTGTAACCTTCAGATTCAGGTAAATCTGTAACAAAGTCTACAGCAATATGTGACCATGGTCGTTCAGGAACAGGCAGGGGACATAGCTTACCGGCTGGAAGGGTTTTGGGTGTTTTGCATTGTGCGCAGACTGAACAAGAAACTACGAAGGTTTGAACGTCAGCTCGCATGGTTTCCCACCAGTACCGAGCTGAGATTAATTGTAGCGTGCGTGTAACACCTGGATGACCGGAAGTAAGGGCAGCATGTGCCCAGCCAATGAGCTGATCGCGAAACTGTTCAGGTACATAAATCTTGTGAGGAGGGCAACCCTCTGGAATTCGTGTGTTAACTTGACTTTTCTGAATGAGATCATCTAGTTCCCATCTAATAGCTGCTACTTTAACAGTGGGTGGCAGAATGGGTTCGGGTTCGGAAGCGTGGCATGTGTCGTCTGGGGAACTAAAAACACGGGATAAGGCATCAGCCTTAGTATTACGGTTACCAGGACGAAATGAAATAGAAAAATTAAAACGGGAGAAAAACAATGACCAACGAGCTTGACGGGGGTTTAGGCGTTTACCTGTACGCAGATACTCTAGATTCTTGTGATCTGTGAGAACGGTGAATGGGTGTGCAGCACCTTCCAGCCAGTGACGTCACTCTTCTAGAGCTAGTTTTACAGCCAGCAGCTCTCTATCCCCTATCCCATAGTTACGCTCCGCTGGTGACATTTTCTTGGAGAAAAAGGCTACGGGATGTAATTTTGGCGGTGAACCACTGCGTTGGGAGAGAACTGCTCCGATACCAGTATTAGAAGCATCAACTTCAACAACAAAGGGTAGATTCGGATTAGGATGTTTGAGGATGGGGGCAGAAACAAAGGCGGCTTTTAACTCTTGGAAAGCCTTGTCAGCTTCAGGAGACCACTTAAGAATTTTGGTGGCATTCTTAGTTAGCGCTGTAAGGGGGGCTGCTATGGCACTAAAGTTGCGTATGAAACGCCTGTAAAAATTTGCGAATCCTAAAAAGCGTTGGAGGTCTTTGATAGATTGGGGAACAGGCCAACTAGTAACGGCGTCTACCTTCGAGTCATCCATAAGAACTCCCTGGGAGCTGATGACATAGCCGAGAAATGCGACTCTCTGAAGGTGGAACTCGCATTTCTCGGCTTTAGCATAAATATTGTTTTCTAACAGCTTTTGGAGGACTGAACGAACGTGCTTGACATGTGATTCGAGATCAGGGGAATAGATCAAAATGTCGTCTATAAAAAGTGTTACGTATTTCCGAATCATGTCCCTGAATACGTCATTCATAAATGACTGAAAAACGGCGGGGGCGTTAGCGAGACCATAACTCATAACTTGATACTCATAGTGGCCATTAGTAGTGGTAAACGCTGTTTTCCACTCGTCCCCCTCCCTAATGCGGATCAGATTATATGCACTGCGGAGATCGAGTTTGGTGAAGTAAGAGGCCGTGCGTAGTTGCTCGAGGGCACTAGGGATGAGAGGCAATGGGTAGGCAAATTTTTTAGTTATGCATTTAACCCTCTATAATCAATACAAGGTCTCAGTCCCCCGTCCTTTTTCTTCACAAAGAAGAACCCAGAACCGACAGGGGACTTTGACGGCCGAATGAAACCTTAAGCTAACGCTTCGGTAACGTAATCATTCATAGCTTTCTCCTCATCTAAAGTAAGGGGGTAGACTCTAGCTTTGGGTAGGGTGGCACCCTCCACTAGGTCGATGGCACAGTCATAAGAACGATGCGGAGGCAATTTAGTAGCATTCTCTTTGCTAAACACATCTAAAAAATCTGAATATTCAGTGGGTATATCAACGGGATCAGAAACCTCAGGACTTTCAACAGAAGTAGAATGAATAACTAAACTATCCAAAGCTAAACAGTGTTCATGACAGTGAGCAGACCAAACCGTGATATCCCCATCGCGCCAGGAGACAGTGGGATCGTGAGTTTTCAGCCATGGCATCCCCAGGATAACTGGATGTTCCGTACAGGGAAGCACGAAAAGTGGCAGTTCCTCGAAATGAAGAGCGCTGGCTTGCAGGGTGATGGGTAATGTCTGTAGCGTGACCGGTTTGGAGCGAACCGTCTTCCCGTCAACAGCATGGATGGACAGGGGGCGTAGAAGTTCACGGGTGGGCACTTTATGCTCCTTAACCAGGTCCAGACTGATGAAGTTCCCTTCCGACCCGGAATCTACAAGCGCTGAGACAGAGAGCAAACCATCAGGCAAAACTATATTCACAGGTAGAGAAAAACATTTAGAACGAAGGATTGTGTCATGCTTACATACCACGTTAGCCAGCTGTCCCAGGGCTGGAGCATTCACGGGTCGGGTCAGGAGACCACACTCAGCCTTGAAATGCCCGGCCTCCCTACAATAAAGGCATAGGCGAAGCCGGATTCGACGCTGTCGCTCCTCTGGAGTTAGCCGGGTTTTCCGGATGTCCATGGGCTCTGGGGCAGGCGGCGCAGCTTTCTCTGGTGTGGGAGCGCGGGGCAGAGATACAGGAGTGTTTTGAGTGCGAGGATTGGTCTTGGGTCGGCACGAGAGAAGTTGATCCAACCGGATCGACAGTGAAATGAGCTGATCCAGGGTCAGAGAATCATCTCTGCAGGCTAATTCCCTCTGTATATCTGGATTAAGTCCGCATCTAAACACGTTAATCAAGGCAGCGTTATTCCTTCCACTACCAGCTGCGAGAGTGCGAAACTCCAAAGCGTAGGAAGCCACCGGCTTCTGACCTTGCTTAAGAGCCAGCAAAAGTTCTCCATTAGACTGTCCATACCGCGAATGATCAAAAACTGAGCGGAAAGTAGCCAAAAAGTCAGTGTAACTAGCCCCAGAAAGGTCTTCCCAAATAGCTGTAGCCCACTCGAGTGCCTTACCAGAAAGCCGGGAGATAATGAAACCGATCTTAGCTTTATCGGTTGTAGGCGGTGAATTACTGAAAAACACGGAGCATTGTAAAAGAAAACCGCTGCATTTTTCTGGATCCCCATCAAACAACTCCGGTTTAGAGACAGAAAATCCAGGCACAGAAGAGTTAGCGTTGGGCATACTGGGGGCAGCTAACGGGCTAGGGCTAGGCTCAGTTACGCCTCTGAGGTGAGCTAGCAACTCAGCTAGTTGTTGCTGCTGCGTGGTTTGCTGGCGGGCTAGCTCAGAAACAGCTTGGGTCACACCAGCGAGCGTTTGCTGGTGCTGACCGAGTAGCCTCCCTTGGTTGGCTAGACCAGATTTAATAGCCTCAGTATCCGCTATCTGATTTAGTTTGGCCGCGTATTCTGTCATGGTCAGAACAGAATAGCAGACAAGCGCAGATACTGATAAAAACAATGTATGTTTATTATAAGTATAAACAGATGTAATCAGGGTCGATACAGAAATAAGGGTGATCACCAGTAGACAGAGCAATGAAGACAAAACCATACCATAAACGAGAGACAGTCCGGAGTTCATACACAAGCAATCCAGTATCAGAGATAATCCAAGAGGCGGTGGTGAAAGTACAGTCCAGGTCATACACAAACAATCCAATATCAAAGACAGAGGCAAGAATCGGCGTCGAGAAAACAAAAGCAAGGTCATACACAAAGTAAACAGAGACAATCGATAAGTAACGCTTTGTACGAGGATAACCTACAATACGCGGCGTGGTAGTCTGTTTGGCGTGCACCTTTATAGTGTCAGTAATCAGTATTCGGGACTTCCTGGAGGAAGCAGGTGAGGTGTTACGTGATCAGGTGAGTGCGTGATGTCAGCGGGTGGTGCATTCTGGGTAGTGTAGTTGTTAACCTGAGAACCTCCGTTAGAGTTTGGTGTGGAGGGGCAGAGGAGCTAACAGCACCAGACGTGACAGTGGTTGGTCCTTCTTGGTGGTATGCTGACATTATCCTGAATACCATGGCTCTTGATACATCACAAAGACTTGCTGTCTTGGTCACAGATGCGCCAGCAAGACATGCACCAACAATTTGTCCTCTTTTGAACTCTGGTATTTCACCTATAATGTTGTGTGCATTGCAATATTTTGAGCAAAACTGTGCTCTTACCCTGCTAATTGAACCTTCACACTCTGCTCTTACTGGTGCAATGTGCAATTAATGAAGATTGCCGACCAGGCTGTTCCAATTTAGCCCTGAAAACTCCCACACTAAAATGACAGATGTTTCAGTTTCATTGTCTAAAACCTGTATTTTTCAATATTTACTTGTATTTCTCGTTCATAACATGTCCTGTCGGCTTTTCTGAGAAATGTTTCCTTATCCATTCATCTTTTGTGAACACTGCACTAAACCACTGTTTTCTAAAAAAAAAAAAAATCTCTCAACTGTCTTCATTCCATCAAGAGCTGTTCTACAAAAAGTCTTTGAGAGCAGGAAATGCTTAAAGTTTTTTTCATGACAAGATTGCCACATCCATCTGATTTAAGCTCAATTTTTCACTCTAAAAAGCACACATTTTTAAGCAAATATGTATGTGCATACTCACATAAACATGTACATCAAACCTGAAATATTTAGAGTCGAGTAGTACAGTAAATAAATTGGTTTGATGCATTGAGTGGACAATAGTTTTACTGCTTAGTGCTGGGGTGCTCCATAGACTTATAGCCCAAGCTTTGCATTGGAAGGATTATCCAGATAATCCTGATCTTTTGGCAATACTTCTGTACCACTATACTAGCTTAAATGTAACTGAATTTATTAATTATAAAGGGGTGTTCACTATGATTTGGACATACAGTGTGTTTATTACAGGCTGATGTTTTTAAGGGTGCTTTTACACCTGAAAGTCCGGACCGTGGTCCGAACCGGGGTTCATGTGTTTGCTACATTGTATATATTTGGTCCGCTTATTTTTGTTTTCACACTGCAGTTTAGGGAGCGCACCAAAGACCTTTGTGTGATACTCCTACATCCTTTAATCATTACTTACATATCGATGCGTTTCCTTAACTTGACTCTGATTGGTTTTAGAAGGACATGCGTCTGACGTTGGCGTGTTGACAATTCAGCGGGTGGTTCATTCGTTGGAAAGCCTTTCCAGGTTTAAGATAAAATTAATGAACAGATTCATTTTTTCTCCATAGTAGAGCTGCTATTGTGGTTTTAATACCAGCAGCAGCAGCTTCTGGCACAGTACTCTAGGTTAGTTCAAATTCACCAAACGAACGTGCTTTTCCGGTTATTTTGAGAGGGTACTGACTGCAGCCTGCAGGAAGGCGGAGTTGGACGTCCAGTGCGTCCAGCTCCACCCACTTTGTTAGCGTCATGTCGTCCAGTCCTGCCCACTTTGTCAGCATCATGTCTTAGCTCCGCCGCTGAACGGAAGTAAACAATGTTAGCGGACTTTAAATATGATGTGTCTGGCTTAAATACTGTGTATACACTACAAGCTTGCGAGACTGACGAGGCGTGCCGTGGACAAAGTGGGTGGGACTGGACCTGCTGGACCTCCAACTCCGCCTTCCCTCAGGCTGCAGTCAGTAGTAGTTGGTTATTTTTCTTCTTCTGCTGCCGTTGTTGAGGAACGCCTGCTCAGCTTCCTCTAATTGGTCCGAAAGTTCAGAAAAGCGCTTTCACACTGCAGGCGAGCCGGACCATGGTTCAGAAGATCCGGGCCGAGACCACCTCTCTTGGTCAGACCAAAATCTGGTCCTTTGGTCCGGACCGTGGTTCAAGTCCCCTTTCACACCTGCTACTTTGGTTCGGACCAAACTGAAAAGTCCGAAAGTCCGGACCAAACGAGGCAGGTGAGAAAGCACCCTAAGTGACATTAGTAAAGTAGTAAATCTCTGATATTCGTGGTGGCATGCAGTGTTCACTTTCAACATTTCTTAATCATGTTAAAAACTCTCAGAAACAGACTCTGTTTTCGAGTGTGGTTGGTGGAAAGGGAAGTGAAAATGGTATCATGCCCTGTCCACTGGTGCGGGGTATGATATGTATAAACGAAAAATTGCAGGACAAACATTAAGTGTTTCAAATGATGTTTTGCAGTGACTCTACCCACTCCTCACATCTCTCTCAGCACCACCAACCAGGTCACATGGGGAGAGAGAGTTGACATCACCTGCTCTGTAGAAACTCAACACACAGGAGGATCCTTCAATCTAAAAACAGGTTCTGGGTCTGTTATTCAGACAAAGAGTGGAACCTCTGTCACCTTCAGTTTTCCCAAAGTAGACTTTGCTAATGAAGGTTCTTACTACTGCCAGTACCAGACACGAGTCTCCAGTCGTGAATTCAGCTCTCCACGGAGCAGCTCTGTGGAATTTACTGTTATAGGTAAGAAATATCTTATTTGTTTTTTTTTATTTGCCCCTAATGTGCTTTATAGCTAATGTAGAAAATCAATTACATATGTATTAAACTTGTAAGAATGAAACATATGATGACTTACCTTTCAATATTTACTTGAATTTCTTGTTCATAACATGAGATAAATATTTATAAATTTGTCTGATATTCTTGAGGACTTCTATCAAATGCCAATCACAGATACATAAAGAAAGAGCAGCTGTTAGCCACAATATCCACCATGTAAACTTGATTATGAATCATCATGCAGGACTTCTGTAATATTCTGTGTGTTGTCTCTCAAGATAAAAAAGTACTTTACATTTTGGAATCAACCACATTTAATTTGTCACATTATTTGTAGAGTTTTTATAATAGGAGAGGTTTCATTTTATTTTCTTCTTCTCTTTTTTCCCTCCCTCTTTTGGGTTAGATCGCTCTTTTCTACAGGTTTATTGTGTGAGGGACGAAGAGCCGTCTGACTGATCCTGGTCCTGCTTCAGTATAAAGCTCTGGCAGCTTTATACCAGCACCATGCAGCCCAAACCAAGTGTTGATGTTGGGGGTATTTGTAAAACTATTAGCTCTTAATAGTGACTAATTTTTAATAATTTATTTGTTTTTGTCCATTTTTGTAAGTATACAGTAATTATAACCTTAATCCAGTGTAGATCTGTAAGGGTTAAGGCCTGTTGGGGATTAATTTTTGTGGTAGCTCTGCTGCTTTGCACCTTTACTGTACACTGTAAAAAAAAAAAAAATGTAAAAAAACGGTAGAATGTCTGGCAGCAAAAGTTGCCAAACAATTACCATAAAATTACAGGAAATTACTGTACCTAATTTAACAACGACTTCTTGTAAAATTACAGCTTTTTCTTGTATATGTTCTCTGTAATTTTACAGTCAAAGAATAGTAAATTACATGTTTTTTTCTGTTGTTAAACATTCCTAAAATGTTAAAATAACCTATAAAATACTGCATTAATACATTACATTAATACAAGTCTGTTATCTGAAGGTTGACATCAATTAAATAATGGTATAATTATGTTACTTGAGAGAATTATTCAAGCAATTTACAGCATAGAAATGTCAAATTACATGGTTTTTAAAGTAAAAAAAAATATTTTTACTTTCATTTAAATCTTGTACTTTGTCAATAAGTGGCTTTATTCTTTACATTTACAGATGATAAACTTCAAATTACAGCTTTTTTGAGTAAAAGAAATAAATTTTACTGTATTTTAAATCTTGTAACCCGTCAATAAGTGGTTTTATTCTATACATTTACAGATGATAAATGTCAAATTACAGCTTTTTAAAGGAAAAAAAATAATTTTACTGTATTTTAAATCTTGTAAATTTGTCAATAAGTGCCTTTATTCTATACATTTACAGATGGTAACCTTTAAATGACATGTCTACTATTACAATGTACTGTTTTCCACAAGCTTTCACTGTTACAGTACTGTATCCTACTGGTTAAATACATTTAAAAAAAAATAACATAAGTAATTAACCAAATACATGCTCAACAATGTATATTTTCAATCTTTATTTTTCACATATTTTACAGTTGAAACAAATCATGACAACTGACAAAAGAAAAGGGTTACTATGGCGGTGATATGATACAGATTACAATATGGGGGTTGTTTTACAATAGACTCCAAATTAATTATAATAATGCCATCATTGTATAAACATTCGGTAAAAATTTAACAAATCAGAACAGTGGGATCCAAAGACAAATGTACAGCTATCTAGAAACCTGATCACAATGCAATATTATATAGATAAAATAGATAATATAATTTTTAAATTAAATGATACTTTTTTACAAAATTGACACAGTAGATCACAATTGCAAACCACATTAAAGATCAATATTTATTTACACCCCTACACCCCATTTGTAAACTTTTATAATAAATGTGCATCCAAAATAACAGGAACAGGACAAACAGGACCAATTTCTACCTCATTCATTTGTAGAATGCATATATGCACTGCACATATTTCAAATCTCAATTCACTCAACCATAGCCATTACTAAATACAGTTCATCATGAATGTCAGCCATCTTCAAAGGTATCATGTGATGGACAAAAATTCCAAGAATCCAGTCTTTGAAGACATGATAGTTCCACTCAAGGATCTTGTTAGCAATCATTAAATCAGTGGTCACTGCATCATCTGTAAAAATAGGGGGAAAAAATATGTTAATTAACATGTGTACAGAAATTCTAAGATCCTTTGCACATTTGTAATCAATTTAGCATGCAAAACATCAATGTTAAATAAAATAATAAATAAAATGTTGATGGTGCCTTAAACAGCACCATCAACATTATCATACAGGTAACATTGCTGTGCTGAATGGAGAGCCCATGGCTGTTTAATTCCTATTATATTACCTCATGCACAGCAGCGACCGACCACCTGTAGGCCATACAGACTATGAAATATCTATGGGAAAAGTAGTTCCTTTCAATTTTACCTCTAAAGAGAGAGGGACATTAGTGCTCACACCTTACATTTTTCAATTAATTTTGTACTAAATACTAAGGGTGAAACGATTTCTCGAGTAATTTGGAGTTACTCAATATTTAAAAAAAAAAAAGAAAAGAAAAGAAAAGAAATTTTCTGTACCTTGATGAATTGTTTAATTTTAAAACTCGAAGACCAGTATTTTGCGGTGACTATTTTTAATGTGAAACAACGCGTTTAGTACATCCCCCACTCACAGGAAGAAGGCGGAGGAGGCAAAGGTTTTAGTTGAGGAGCAGGAATATGGAAGCGGCAAGGAAAAAGTGTGACAACTTACAAGAAAAAAAAGGACGGTGACACCTGGAATGGAGCGGCGGAGCAAAGACCAGGTAAATTTAACTTATGATAAATCAATGAGATTAACATTAATGTACCTTGATAACATAACGGCAGCACTGTGGAAGGCTGATTATTAGGAATACTGTCTAGTGTGTGGTTATTTTATTACAACGGAGACAAGTTCTAGATTTAAAGGTCTCATTCTGACATTTTTTCATGGATTTTAAAATGTCTAGTTGTGGTCTCTACTATGAATAAACACTATGTGAGCCATTTTAAGTGAAAAAAGTGCTCTGGTGTTTCTGTATAACCCTGCTTTAGAGCTCTCTGAAGAAGGACAGGATTTCAGCTCTAGCTCATATTTATATATGCTAACATGTCGCCTCTGATTGGCTAACAACACTGCAGCAGAGAACTTCTCCAGTCAAATTTGCAGCTCTAAAGCTCAAAGGACCAAATGTTTTTAGAGATACAGCCTTAGTTGTAGAAAATATGAACTTTACCTGAGTTCTAAGTAAAATCAGACTCGTTAGCCGATCGTTTTTCTAAGGGTTTTCTTTTCTTAGCTATTGCAGACAATGGGGCTGCACAATAGTTTAATGTGCAGCATACATATACAACTCGGAAAAACCTATTGTATTCTGTCAGAGTACAAGTTGAATGTAGTAGTGTTAGAATTAATTTTAGTTTAGTTTTGGTGTTGTGCTGTAGTTGTAAAGGGGGATTTATGTCGAGGTAAGGGGATGCTAGTCAATTAGCTAGTGTCAGCTAGCTAGCTAATGTGCTGTTTACATGGTCTAGCTACTGAAAGATATGTTTTTATTAGTATTATATTGTATATTATCTTAGGCGTTTCTACGCTGTGCCCTCTCACTGACATTAATCATTGTTCTCTTTCGCAATGGTATGTTATATTCTGTGTATTATACGTTTTGGCCAGTAGGGGGTAGTGTTTCACTTAAAATCTCTGTGTAACCGCATGGTCAGTTGTATTAAATACGGTATGGTACACTTTAAGCTATTACGTACTTTTGGTTGTGATATACAGTGCCCTCCATAATTATTGGCACCCCTGGTTAAGATGTGTTCTTTAGCTTCTCATAAATTGAGTTTTGTTCAAAATAATATAGGACCACGATGGAAAAAAAGAGTAAAATACAACCTTTAACTCAAGTGAATTTATTCAGTAGGAAAAAAATCCCACATTAAGAAATAATTATTTAACATCAAATCATGTGTGCCACAATTATTAGCACCCCTGATGTTAATACTTTGTACAACCCCCTTTTGCCAACAAAACAGCACCTAATCTTCTCCTGTAATGTTTCACAAGATGGGAGAATACAGAAAGAGGGATCTTTGACCATTTCTCTTTGCACATTCTCTCTAAATCATCCAACGACCTGGGTCCTCTCCTCTGCACTCTCCTCTTCAGCTCACCCCACAGGTTTTCAATGGGGTTGAGGTCTGGGGACTGAGATGGCCATGGGAGGAACTTGATTCTGTGTGCGGTGAACCATTTCTGTGTAGATTTGGCCACATGTTTAGGGTCATTATCTTGCTGAAAGACCCAGTGACGACCCATCTTCAGCTTTCGGGCAGAAGCCACCAGATTTTGTTTTAAAATGTCCTGGTATTTTAGAGCATTCATGATGCCATGCACCCTAACAAGGTTCCCATGGCCTTTAGAAGAGAAACAGGCCCACAGCATCACTGATCCCCCGCCGTATTTCACAGTGGGCATGAGGTGCTTTTCTGCATACTCAGCTCTTGTGTTACGCCAGACCCACTTAGAGCATTTGTTGCCAAAAAGCTCTATCTTTGTTTCATCTGACCAAAGCACACGGTCCCAGTTGAAGTCCCAGTACCGCTTAGCAAACTCCAAACGTTTGCGTTTATGATTGTGAGTGAGAAATGGTTTCTTCCGTGCATGCCTCCCAAACAGCTTGTTGGCATGTAGATAGCGCCTGATGGTTGTTTTGGAGACTTTGTGACCCCAAGAAGCTACCATTTGTTGCAATTCTGTAACAGTGAGCTTTGGAGAACTTTTTATTTCTCTTATCATCCTCCTCACTGTGCGTGGTGGCAAAATAAACTTGCGTCCTCGTCCAGGCTTGTTTACCACTGTTCCAGTTGTTTTAAACTTCTTAATAATTCCTCTGACAGTAGATATGGACAGGTGTAGGCGAGTAGCGATTTTCTTGTAGCCATTGCCTGACTTGTGAAGGTCAACACACATCTGCCTCACTTGAATGGTATGTTCCTTTGTCTTTCCCATGTTGAAGATAAATGGCCTCTGTGTCACGTCATATTTATACCCCAGGGAAACAGGAAGTTGTGAATTACTAATTAAATGTTCCTACATACTCTGATCAACTTCGTAAACTACTGTAGAAGTGACAGAAATACTTTTATTAAATTTATTTCCTAAGAATTGTTAGGGGTGCCAATAATTGTGGAACAGGTGATTTTATGAAGAATAATTATTTCTTAGTCAGGGATTTTATTTCCCCCTTAAAATTTACTTGAGTTAAAGGTTGGACTTTACTTTTTTTCCCATCGTGGTCCTATATTATTTTGAACAAAACTCAATTTATGAGAAGCTAAAGAACACATCTTAACCAGGGGTGCCAATAATTATGGAGGGCACTGTAGCTACTGGGGAGTTTGTTTTATATAATATGAATATTGGGAAATAATACAATGTGAAATACTCTTGATTTATGCACATGCCTAAATAGGAAACATTTTGCCCATCTCATGGTGCTTATTAGATATTTGTATGTACAATTTCCTCTTAATAAATTGACAACTTAAAACAGACATACTCACTCATCTTCTGACCCATCAAAAATCATTCTGGGTTGCAGGGGGTGCTTTAGCCCATCCCAGCATTCAGAGTGGAAGGCAAGAAACATCCTGAACAGGGTGACAGACAGACAGACAGACAGACAGAGAAACATATTCTTTGCATAACCAACCAATATGTTTGTTCTAGAGCTGTGCGATTAATTGATTTTATCGATTAATTTGAATTTACAGTTAAGGACGATGTGTTTTTATGAAAATCGTTTTTCTCTGAGTTTTAATTTTCACCACCGACGCTCCCCTGTGGGCTCCCGTACTTCAGAGTGAGCTTAGCCCATCCCCTCTCTCCCGTGCGCACCCCCACACCTCCCTCCCGCCCGCGCTGACCAAAATAAATGCTTTTCATGAGAGATAATGTTATAAGTTATAAAAAATAAATATAAATATTTATTAGAAACAAGAATTTGTATATTTATATGTCAATACCACAGGAATGTGTAACATTAGCCGCCTTTTTTCTGAGACAGCTTACTGCTTAAAATATCTCACTTACTGTTAATATATAGATAATACACTATTTTAATAAGAACAACAGTAACGTTAATCTAACGCTCCAGCTAGAGCTTATTTGGGCAAAAAAATCCAGCCTGACTCTCTCCGCCCTCATAAACTGTAATTAAGAGCGTGAATCTGATTTAAACTCCATATTTTTAGTAAGTAACGTTACAGCAATAAAACAGAGCTTTTAACGTTAACTAAATTCTTAAGTAGTTTAGAAAGAGCGGAATCTGTTTTAATGATGTTAATCAACAGTACAGCACGGAAAAAGCCAGGTCACAGTTTCACAGCAGCGAGGGACGAGGACGTGAATCACTTATCAGTAAAGGCTGTTTATATTTCTGCCCCCAATAACCCTTTCAATAACCTCCAATAGCCTTTAATAGTCTTCAGTATCCCTTTAACAGTTTAACCACTAAACCTAGTAGATATAATTCTGAGGTTAGCAGCGCTAACTGACCTGTTTATAATGTAATCCCAGCAGTGACTCCGTGACGGCTGCTTTAAACTGCTGCTGTTAGCTGGTTGGGCTGAAAGATGAACTTTAGTGAACTGTATTATCCGGTTAGTAGGGTTAAAACCTTTATTTCCTACATATGAACTGCAGAAACAGTAAAAACGCTGCAGACTACAGACGCTCTTTGCCTGTAGCCCGTGGCTGGGCTGCAACTCTGTGACTGGTGTAAAGACTAGTGGTTGGATGAGGAACTGCAGCTTAAAAGCATATTAAATTGTACTTGTTTTCTATTTTGTACGTTTTTTTTAAAAAAAGGGCACCATTTTATTTCTTTCTATTTGTTTTTTGAGGGTGGGTTTATTTATTTATTTTTTAAGTTTGAGGGTGCATAGTGTCAGTACCTAAATTATGTTGGAGAAAGCTTTCGAAAAGTTACTAGATGTTCTCACAGCTTACAATTGTTATTTTTTTGCTTGTTTCTGGTTGCACTTTAACCACATGGGGGACATTTAAGTGAAAACTAAATAAATAAAAAATAGTTTTTAAACATTTCTTTATCATCTTTAATTAGATTTTTAGTAGGGGAAAAATAATCGATTTAAATCGAAAATCTGATTTATTTTTTAAAAATCGAAGATTTATTTTTTGGGCCATATCACCCAGCTCTAGTTTGTTCCTATACATGAAAATACATTGTTAGAAAAGGACAGCTTATGGAATGTACTGTTACGGGCTATTGCTGCAACACAACCTTTTTATCCTTTCCACTATAAACAAGACGTACATATTACTGATAAAACAAATAATAATCTGGACACAATTTTCCATTACATTCAGTAACATCTTACCTTATTTAGAATGCAGCTGAGATGGTGTCTACAAGGAAACCATGACACAAAACATGTTAATAACATGGCAGTATTATAAAACGACAAAATTCGATTTTGTTCTTTTGTAAATAAATTGGTAAAGTCTTCAGTCTTAATCTACATTGACCTATCAGATGTCTTTAATATACTGGAGATCAAGTTGATTTGGTCTCGAATTATTTATTATTTGTTTTCATGGCCTGCCACTACTAAGGCAGCACCACAGCAATGTACAGGGCCAAGTACATGAGAAAACTGATGTAGATAGCTCTTTGATATGCAGCATTAGGTTATATAATATAAAACAAACACACACAATATATATATATATGTGTGTGTGTGTGTGTCCTGCTTCTGCTTTAAATTCCCAAATGGAAAGGGCCTCTATAAATATTTACGTTAATGTTTTACTTATTCATCATGGTTATTTTAAAAGTAACTTCATTATAGGAGATATAGCTGCTAACGCTGCAGCCAGTTAATATTTAACTACTAATAGTTAAACTAATAGTTAGCTGTCTCACTAACTTAAGTTTTTCCTAGCCATATTTTGTTATCAATTGCTCATAAAAAAATAAAAGTACAGATTGTTACTCACCAGAAATGACTAAATACGTCCAGAGTGACGACGGTAAATGTCAGGGTTGACCCAGGCAGAGAGACGAGGAGGCGGACGTATGTGCAGGTATGGCGAGAAATTTATTAAATAAGTAAATAAACAAATAAACAAAGAACAGCGAAACAAACTAGGGAGACTAGAGAACATAAATAAAACAAACAAGAGATAATAAGAATAACTAAACTAGACAGGGCAAGGGAGTAGACAAGAAAACTAAACAGGGAACTAGAAAATAAACAGAGATAAACACAGAACAAGGGACTCGGGCTAAGGCTATGAAAACACTGAGAACAGAGAAACGCAGAGGGACAGACAACGGGAGACAGTGCAAAGACCGACCAGGACAGGTGACAGAGGAAAGCTATTTAACTAAACAGGAAACACACTGGGAGTGGAAACACCTGGGGAAGGGGTGGAGCTACAAATGAGACATGAGGTAATGGAAAATCACAGGCAGAACACAGGGGCACGGGTCACGTGGGACAACACAGGCACGAGGACAGACAGGAAACAGGGCCAGGCGTGACAGAAACCTCCCCCTAAACGCGCAGCTCCCGAGGCGCGTAAAAACAAACCCCGGGGGCTGGCGGCAGGGAGAGGCCGGGGAAAACAGGAAACCGAACGGGAGACTGGACAGGGAACTGGCCAGGAGATGGAGACAGGACAGGGGACAGAGACTGGACAGGGAACGGACACTGGACGGGGAACCGGACAGGTGACGGAGACTGGACGGGGAACTGGACAGGTGACGGAGACTGGACGGGGAACTGGACAGGTGACGGAGACTGGACGGGGAACTGGACAGGTGACGGAGACTGGACATGAGACAGAGACTGGACGGGACCGGACATGGGAACAGGGACTAGAACATTGACGGGGACGGAAACAAACACAGTAACAGGGACAGGAACAGAGAAACCACCGGGGACAGGAACTGGAACGATCACAGATACGGGGACCAGGACAGGGAGAGACAGAGGTACAAAAGACATAGGTGGGTGCCCAGGACTGGTAAAAGTCTGTGGGGACAGCCTGGGCACATAACTAGGGGCAAAGTCAGGAGGCCTAGGAGCAGGCCTGGAAATACGGGGCCTGGGCCCAAACATAGTTCTGGGAGCTGCAGGTGCTTGAGCTGGAGCAGCTGGGACTGCTGGTGCTTGAGCTGGAGCAGCTGGGACTGCTGGTGCTTGAGCTGGAGCAGCTGGGACTGCTGGTGCTGGAGCTGGAGCAGCTGGGACTGCTGGTGCTTGAGCTGGAGCAGCTGGGACTGCTGGTGCTTGAGCTGGAGCAGCTGGGACTGCTGGTGCTTGAGCAGCTGGGACTGCTGGTGCTTGAGCTGGAGCAGCTGGGACTGCTGGTGCTTGAGCTGGAGCAGCTAGGACTGCTGGTGCTTGAGCTGGAGCAGCTGGGACTGCTGGTGCTTGAACTGGAGCAGCTGGGACTGCTGGTGCTTGAACTGGAGCAGCTGGGACTGCTGGTGCTTGAACTGGAGCAGCTGGGACTGCTGGTGCTTGAACTGGAGCAGCTGGGACTGCTGGTGCTTGGGAGAGCGGCGCGGCCGCCGCTGAAATCTCGGAGAGCGGCGCTGCCGCCGCTGCAGTCTGTGAGCGCGGCACGTCCGCCGCTGAAATCTCGGAGAGCGGCGCGGCCGCCGCTGAAATCTCGGAGAGCGGCGCTGCCGCCGCTGCAGCCTGTGAGCACGGCGCGGCCGCCGCTGAAGTCTCGGAGAGCGGTGCGTGCAACACGGGGCGTGGCATCTCAGCCGCGTGTATCGCGGGACGCAGCGCTTCAGACGCGTGCTTCACGGGGCGTGCCATGAAGAGATCCGCTGCAGCAATGCTGGAGCCTAAAGCCGCGGGTGAGGCGAAAACCCGGACTGGAGTCCTACTCGCTCGTGCAGAGTCTGGTGTGAGGAGCGCGGGGAAAGTCTTTGACCGCGGCTGGCTCGCCGCGCAGGGGGTCTCGGAACGCGGTTCCACTGCCACCGTGGAAGGAAGTAGCGGCAGGCGGGCTGGTGCAGGAGGATAGTCCTCTTCCTCCTCGCTGGACGCAGGTGTGAGGAGATCGGAGTAGTCCCAGAGAAAGGACTCCTCACAGCCTGCATCCAAGTCACCCCCTTCCTCCTCGGGGCGAGGACCGAGGCTGACAGCACACACCCCCAGCGCCCCCCCAAAATTTTCCCCGCTCCGGAGGGAGTCCTCCCGCGCCTTGCGGGCTTTTCGGGCCTGTTTCCTCCGAGACTTTTTTTCCTTATGAGTCTCGGTGGGCACCGCTGAAGCTGGGCTGACGGGCTCCAACCCGAGGAAAGGCGCTGGGAGCGGGTCATCTCCCCGGATTTGCTCGGCGAGGAGGCGAAGAAACTCCAGGTCCGCCTTCCGAGCAGCATGCCACTGGTTTACATCCATACGGTCGGTCTTTTTGTCAGGGTTTGACCCAGGCAGAGAGACGAGGAGGCGGACGTATGTGCAGGTATGGTGAGAAATTTATTAAATAAGTAAATAAACAAATAAACAAAGAACAGTGAAACAAACCAAAACAAACTAGGGAGACTAGAGAACATAAATAAAACAAACAAGAGATAATAAGAATAACTAAACTAGACAGGGTGTAGTGGATTAACCAGAGGATTTCTTCATTGCTTACACACAGACACACACACTACCCCCACTTTATGGTCTATAAGGAACTTCAACCCCCAGAACACTCTAAAAGCCTTGGAGTTATCTTTTTCAAACAGCCTTAAATTTCAAAATGACATTTCCTGACTATTTCTTCACTCAGCCTCGCTCGAGAACCCTAAATGCAAGTCAGGGTAAACATTTTTAAATTCTTTTTTGACATTCCTTCAGACGCTGTCAGTCGTAAATCTGGATTTAGGACCGTTAATGTTTAAACATCTGGAACTGTGCACAATTGTGGTTTTGCCAACAGCACAATCACCAGGACAAGGACGGGACTACGGGACTTGAGAGAGGGTTCAAAACTTAATGAATGCCTTGGAAATTGTAAATTCACCAAATATATTATACCAATTTAGGGGTTTGTGCTTTCTGCAACCACTTAGAAATAAGATTCATGAAGTTAAAATGAATGCTCTTAGCTTGGAAATTACATTCCCAACACCAACTTCACCAACTTCCCCCACGGTCGTAAATTCCGACGACAGCCGCTTATCTGAACACTCAGCAGAGAAGAGGAATTTCTCACTGAGAAGATTTTGCTTAAAATACATATATATTGACTATATAAAAAAGGTGTTTTATAGAATGTTTACTAGATAATGGTATATGTGTCTGGTATATGGTATATGTGTTTGGATGTGTCCTGATTAAATTCTCCTACACATTCAAGTCTGAATCAACAAGGTTTAACTAGCATTTGATAATTTAGCTTTATTTGGTTATCAGTGGTTTAACCATGTATTATCTTTTAAGTGATTTAATTGGGTTTAAATAATAACATGACTCTTGATCTCTTTCTGACAGAGTACCATCCATCATTGTATTCCTAAGATTATCTTGAGTATTACAAAACTGTTTGTGGGCAAAATATATATATATTACATTTATTGTGATTCAATTGTAAGATTGTTTGTTTCCTGAATTTATCCTCACAAACTGATATGCTGAAAAAGGTATTTTGATCCACTGTTTAATTGAGTTTTCTTTTGGTTTGATCTATTAGAAAAATGCTGAAGCATGTTGACCATGTGAGGAGGGGGGGTTTATGGCCCTTTGTGAATCCCCACCAAAGTTTGAAATTGCTCCTAGACCAATCAAAACACAGACATTTGGGCCACAGGGCCAATCATAGCTCAGGGGCCAAACAGGCCACAGAGACTAATAGTAAACTGGGCAGACACAGTTTTAGTTCAGTTGCCAGTTGAGTTTTGGGAGTTCAGGTCAGAGCAGTTAGAGAAGGAGTTGGAGAAGATGAGTTGAGGAAAACAGTTAGAGGAGAGAGGTTAGGGAGCCCAGAGATGGAGAAAGGATAGACTGTTAGTTTAGTCATCTTAAGTTAGTTTTCTTAGACTAGCGCATTTAATCTTCAAGTATATTAATCTTAGCTATCCTAGTTAAAATATCTAAGGTTATTTTACAATCTACGAAGCCAAGCATTATTCCATCTAAGTTTAGCTAAAGTACAGCTGAAAAAGAGATCCGCCAGATCCAACCCAGAAACCTGCGGTCCGGAGGCCACCAGCAAGCCAGCTGAGAGCGAAGGGATTTCCCTGTGGGTTCTCATGGGGCTCCGTGCTGACACAGGAAGTCAACCCACCCTGCAGGCAGGCTCACGTGATCCTTTTTCGGGGTGAAGCATCAGACGACCAACCCAGGCGGATGTCACCAAGGCCCACTTCAACAACTCAGAGTAAGGCAGAGCTGGGTTTAATCTTTCGGCAGATGGTGTTCTGTTGGTCATGGTCTGGGTCAGGTCTTTAATAGAGCGTCTTTAGTATAGATGACTCATTTTGAGTGTCTTGGGTGGAAATAAGAATTGGTTTCGTAGACTTAAAATGCCTTAGACCCTTATTTAGAAATATTCACTTTATAGTTCTATTAATCTTTATTCCTTTCATATCAGCATTATAACATGTTTGTTCTTTTATTTCTCATTTATCATTCTACACTATGATTTGATATGTAATGGCTACATTTAGTACTTTTTAATGAATTATTTACTCATATCTGTGTGATTTAATAAAATACTTTTATTTTACAAAACCTGTAATTTCAGTGTGTTTTTCTGGATAACTTGGTTATGAAAATTTCTGTCACCTGTAGAAACCACACCCTGAGATGTCTTGTGTTATTAATTAATTTGATTAATTAATTTATTAATTAATCTAATTAAATTAATTTAATAACTGGCGCCCAATTAAAAATATTTCAACATCTCAATTAGCACCAGGTATTAAACCACTGAGCCCGCTACACAGGGCAAGGGAGTAGACAAGAAAACTAAACAGGGAACTAGAAAATAAACAGAGATAAACACAGAACAAGGGACTCGGGCTAAGGCTATGAAAACACTGAGAACAGAGAAACGCAGAGGGACAGACAACGGGAGACAGTGCAAAGACCGACCAGGACAGGTGACAGAGGAAAGCTATTTAACTAAACAGGAAACACACTGGGAGTGGAAACACCTGGGGAAGGGGTGGAGCTACAAATGAGACATGAGGTAATGGAAAATCACAGGCAGAACACAGGGGCACGGGTCACGTGGGACAACACAGGCACGAGGACAGACAGGAAACAGGGCCAGGCGTGACAGTAAAACCCAAACACTTCAGATACAACCAGAACGTCTCCCTCTGCACAACCTGCAGTTGTCTCTTCTAGTGGATTGAAGCCAATCTCCTAAATGGGCGTGTCAGCGGCGGACTGAACGTGACGTCTATAGGCGAAGTTGGCGCTCAAATTCAAACGAGAGATTCTCAGGATTTCATTGGCTCAACCGTTTTGACAATCACGACTTTGCCCAATCATAGAACTATTTACTGTTTCGTGAAAACTAATTTAATTCTGATTAATAATTAAAATAAGATAAGAATGCTGACCCATTTGACATGATAATTATATGTTGTGTTTAGACCTAAATATTATAATTAAAATGTTATTTATTTTTGCATTCCAAGTTTGTTGTTAGATTAACATGAAGACCATTCTTTCTCTAGTGTGACAAAAATCATGCAGCTTTCTAACACAAATTTGATTATCATGATACTCAAACAATAGTCCATATGTAAGCAAAAAAGGAGAGCAACTCTTCAGGTGATTGAGAATGTCAACAGGGCAAGGTCAGATTGTGTTAACAAGAACAATTTGTCCAGAGAGGGATGTTATGGTTGTGTGGCACTCTAAAATAGTTAAGTGTGTGAAATATAGCCCCCTATTTTATTTTTATGTATTATCTCCTTCTCATAGAACTACTGTTAAGGTTCCTATTGTTATTTAACAAGGCAATATAAGTTTCGCCAGTAGAGGGCGCTCGGTGACAGGCACCAGGGTCTAATACTCTAACCAGCAGAAAAAATTGGTCAGTACCTGGTGGAGCAGTTAGCAGATAACACACCGAGTAGCTCCTGTAACCTGCTGTTTCTGTGTTTTGCAGGTAAGCTGAGTGATAAATTGTAGATAAAGTGAGAGTTAACAGTATTAGTGACTCATTAGAGTTTTTTGTTGTGAAAATGTGAAACTTGTGGTCGAAGGAGTCGTTTTAATGAGTTTCAGAGCTGTTTTAGGTTTGAAAGCTAATCGGTAGAAGCTAAAGCTAAATGTGAATCAGACTGAGCCTCGTGCTAAGCTATGAAGCACATGTGGTCTTATACTTGAACTAGTCTAGTTATTCGGCTAGAATTTAAGTCTGTATTTTCCATTTTTGCTATTTTTGAGCTAGTTTTGGTTTAAAGCTGCACTATATATGTTCTGTTTACCAGATTCGGTGTAAATGCTTTCTGTTAATTAATTAATATGGAATATAGGAGATATAAGCTAAAAAGATCTTCATTTAAAATGGATTTTGTTTAAAATACAATTCATAGGAGCAATTGAGTTAAGAAGGGATTAAAAATTGACTAAAATTGTTGTTAAAAACACTATAAAAACTAGAAGCAGAGTAATGAGAGTTCATAATGATACTTAGTTACACAGTAAATGCATTCTGGTGATTTAGTGAGTTTACTACTGTGATGTATGTGGAAATAAAACTGTAAATGTGCAGAGACATTACTGTAATTAGCTATCATAAGAATTATACTGTAATACTGTTTTCCTATTTGGGTTTACTATACTTGTGTATTATGTCACTGTTTCTGTAATGCAGAGAAAATTGGTCAGTACCTGGTGGAGCAGTTAGCAGATAACACACCGAGTAGCTCCTGTAACCTGCTGTTTCTGTGTTTTGCAGTGCATACACAAAAATAAATATGTTGCACCGGAGATGAGTTGGCCCATCATTTTCAGCAGTGTAACATATTTTGGCGAGCCAGCCAGGAGGAGGCGCTGGTGAGTCAACCCCATCACCAACCTCCTTCCTTCCCAAAAGACGAACCATCAAAAAAAAAAAAAAAATGGAAGTCATACAGCTTCTGCGCGATCAAGTGAGTGCAGCCTTGTGGCAGCTGGATAGAGAGCCTCTCATGGATGTCTGCAGGCGACTGAAGTGTTCCGGCCTGGACAGCGGAGAGCCTCAACGCAAGACCAAGAGGACACTCATCAGGTTAGCAGAGAGCATGTTTGATGAGATAGAAAAAAGTGAAGAAGAAGAGCAGGTGGAACAGTTTTATAAAGACATAGCCACATACATCCAGAGACTGAGCGAAAAGAAATGTCAGTCAGAAGAGGAACCCACAGTTAAGGAGTGTGAACCTCAAAAAGACCTCAACAACATTCCACATGCCATTTTAGTCCAGACAACCGATTATCCATCCAAAACCCGACCAGAGCCAACCCGAACTCTGCAAGAGGTAACTTTAAGGAGAGAGTTTAAAATCTCTGGGCAGATTGGAGAAAGTGGGCAGAAGGATAAGTTGTCTTACCTCAGTTTAGTCCGTCAGATTGAGAATGGAGTTGAAAAGGGACATTCAGAGATTGAAATAGTTGAAGCAGTAATTAGGGCCATTAGTCCAGGAATGCCCCTAAGAGATATGTTGGAGATAAAACGTGGGCTCACACTTAGCAAAGTGCTCACCATATTAAAGGGACACTACAGAGTAGACAGCCCCACTGAGCTTTACCACCAGCTTCTCAATATCTCCCAAGAACCCAAAGAAACAGCCCTAAATTTTGTCTTTCGTTGTATCGAACTCAAAGAGAAACTGTTATGGAAAGCAGCAAATGAGGAGACTGATGAACTGTACAGCAGAGCCACAATTCAGCGCAAGTTTCTCCGCTCCATTGAAACTGGACTGCTTAGTGACTCCATTAAGTATCAGTTACTGCCCCTCCTGAGTGACATGACCATAACAGATGAGGAACTGATCGAGAAAGTCAACGAAGCTTCAAAGCTAGAAAATGAAAGATCTGAGAAACGAAAAAGGTCCACTGCAACTAAGATTCCCAAGGTACAAGAGCTCCAAACAGAATGCCAGACAGCCCAGACACCTGTTCAGAGCCACTTAAAACCCAGAGAATCACCCACTGCAGTAGCCCTGAAAACAGTTAAAACCAAAGAGACCAAACCAGACACGCAGCAGATCATAGAAGAACTCCGCAAGGAAATTAAAGAAATGTTTCTATCTGCTATGGAAACCAGTCCCCCCACTAGAGCACTTAAACAAAGACAAAAAGGTTGTAGAAAGTGCAGGGAAGAGGGGAAAGGAGATAACTGCACACACTGCTTTAAGTGCGGTCGAGAAGGCCACTACTCTCGTGGATGCCGAGCACCAAGGCTGTCGTCGGGAAACGGGGAGGGACTACTGAGGTGGGACCAACAGTAGTCCAGAGCCAACGGTCCCATAAACAGCCAAGCTTACCACCCTCCTCCGATGAAATGACAGCTACCACCTTATCAGCTGTAACTGAAGTTCACTATCTACCCCCCCAACGCAAGTCAAGATTAGTAAGCCTAGTGGGAAACCGCTGTACTGTAAATTGTTGTATGGACAATTATCCAGTCAAAGTATTGTGGGACTCCGGGGCACAGTTCAGCATTGTGAATGAAAGCTGGCGGCAAGACCACCTTCCCCACACAGTGGTCAGACCTGTTTCAGAACTGCTAGAGAATGAGACGCTCACAGTGTTTGCTGCGAACAACACTCCCATCCCGTACATTGGCTGGATAGAAGTCAGCTTCAGACTGGAGAGTGATTTGTCCCCAACCAGTGAACTGCGAGTGCCAATACTGGTATCCAGTGACCCAGCTGTAGCCAGTGAACCTATCATCGGCTACAATGTAATTGAAGCTGTTGTCAACAGAAAAGGGGTGAAGACTAAAGACGGAAGAAAAGAACTTACACACTATGTAAGTAAAGCCTTTGAAATAACTGTTCAGACGGCACATAATGTTGTCAAGCTTGTGCAGAACAGCAGCAAAGGCTCAGAGACAGGTGTGGTCAGGACGGGAATAAGGAGGGTGCCTTTACCAGCTAATCAAGTCACCACAGTGTATGCACGGGCATATGTTACTTCACATGCTGTAGGCCAAGACATGTTTTTCGTTGCTGATGTATCCAACCCACCACCAGAGGGCATTGTGGTCAATGATGTATTGGTACAAATTCCAGACAGAAAAGTGCCATATGTACCCATCCCAGTGACTAACACCACCGACCACACCATTTATCTCAGGAGTCGTGAAGTGATTGGACATCTTGAACCAATAAAGACTGTATACGCAGCAGACATCCAGACAAAAGTAAATGAACTGACACAAGAAGACAAAAAGAATGCAGAGATAAAGTCACCTAACCTGAATAACACACAGTCACACGAGAGCCAACCGAGACCAAAGTCATGGGATCCCCCATTGGATCTTCAACATCTAACAGAAAGTCAACAAGCAGCTGTGAAGAAGATGTTGAGGGAGGAATGTGAGGCATTCGCCTATGACAGTGATGATGTGGGCTGCATCCCATCTCTTAAAATGCATATCACTTTGCATGACACAAGTCCTGTGAAAAAAACCTACATGTCGGTTCCAAAACCTCTTCACAAGGAAGTCAAGGAGTATTTGCAGGACCTGCTTAACAAAGGTTGGATCACACCATCACGGTCTCCCTATTCGTCACCTGTAGTGTGCGTACGCAAGAAAGATGGCACCCTTCGCCTTTGTTGTGACTACAGGGAGCTCAACCGCAAGTCTGTTCCGGATCGGCATCCTATACCAAGGATTCAGGACATGCTGGATACACTGGGTGGAAGCGTTTGGTTTTCAGTGCTGGACCAGGGTAAAGCGTACCACCAGGGTTTCTTGGATGAAGAAAGTCGCCCTTTGACCGCCTTCATCACACCCTGGGGGCTATATCAATGGGTTCGCGTTCCTTTTGGTCTGAGTGCCTCACCTGCTGAGTTCCAAAGGAGCATGGAACACTGTATGGCAGGCCTTAGGGACACCATTTGCCTACCATACCTGGACGATAACCTGGTGCACAGCAGCAACTTTGAAGAACATCTCAAGCACCTTCGCCTGGTCCTCCAGCGTTACAGAGAGCATGGTGTTAAGCTGACCCCAAAGAAATGTGAACTGTTCAGGAAAAGTGTGAAGTTTCTGGGCAAGCTAGTGACAGGGGAAGGTTACACGATGGACCCAGCAGAGTTGGCTCCAGTGATGGCCTTAAAGGAGAAAACACTTGCAACTGTTGGAGATGTACGTCAAATGCTTGGCTTTCTCTCTTATTATAGGCCCTTCATCCCCAACTTTTCTCGTGTAGCCCATCCACTCTACAGCCTGCTTAGTCCTCCCCCCTCTGAGAACTCTGCTCCAGTCAAAGTTAACAAGACTAAAACAGGGGTGAAGAAAGGTAAAGGCCATTTACCATCACGCATGCCTATTCAGTGGACTAGCTCCCACCAAGAGACATTGAACCAGCTCATAGATGCACTTACTAAACCTCCTGTGCTCGGGTACCCCGACATCACCGAACCCTTTGTGTTACATTGTGATGCATCACAAGTTGGGCTAGGTGCTGTCTTATACCAGCGGCAGCAAGGCAAGATGAGAGTTATCGCATATGGTTCCCGAACTCTGAGTCCAGCCGAGAAAAAGTACCACCTGCACTCAGGCAAAAGTTTTTGGCAATGAAGTGGGCCATTTGTGAGCGTTTTCGGGATTATTTGTACCATGCTCCGTCATTTGTGGTGTACACAGATAATAATCCGTTAACATATGTGCTCACCACCGCAAAGCTCAACGCCACAGGCCTAGGGTTGCAGCGGTAACCGGTTTCACGGTATACCGTGGTATTAAAATGCACGGTTATCATACCGTTTGTGTTTGCTTATTACCGGTAAAACGCAAGCCAGCGGAGAAACTCACCCGCGCATGCGCAACTCTGCTCCGCTTCAGCTACTCAGCACACAGCGGTGAGAACGGCAGAAAGTGCATCAGACTAGAGCTTAGATTCTCTGCCCGAACCAGACCTGACCCGAGGCCCGACCCGAGATCGGGTCCGTTCGGGCCGAGATTTCCCACCACATTCCTCGGGCCAGGTCGGGTTGGGCTCTAGAAAATAGTCTGAGATGTAGGCATCTGTTTTTTAATTATATATTTTATTTTTAAATAAAGCTCTGGTGTGATAATCACTATGTTAATGCTAAGTAACCAATTATTATTGTTAATGAAAACGAACCAAATAACGAAAACTGAAACTTAACTAACTTAATTATAAGCGCTGTTTTCACTCCCGCAGTTCTACAGCGGGGGGTGTTGTGCCGATTCTGTCCGCGAAGCGGGAGTCGGATTGAGCAGGGAGTCGGATTCGGCATAACAGCGGCAGCACGGCTGCACCTCGCGGCCCGCGGTGTTAGTTGTAAGCGCTCGCGATAGCCGCAAAATACGACAGAAAACACTGAGAAACTGCAGAATTATGTATTGGACTAAAATGAGCACGAGGAGATAAAAGAGAACCTTTACCTGTGAGTAGCTCATATCAGAACACGCAAATCTCTCTCTCTCTCTCTCTCTCGCACGTGAACTTCTCCGCACTGTGTTTAGCTGCTCTTAAAAATAATTTTAATTAAATAATAGTTCTATGCTTCTATGTTAGTGTTAATTTACATAATTCTGATCATATTTCGCTCATTCAAACAGCCTGAAAACAGACTTGTAATCTTGTAATCAACAAGCTTGTAATCAATGTGGCCGTAAAGTCACAGCTAAAGGAGGAAATACATCAAACCTGTTCTCCCATCTCCGAGAACACCACCCCGCTGTGCAGCGCAAAGTATGTGTTCAGTTTAAAATTTTAATCTGAACATAAATAAAACCTCTTTGTTGTCGTGCATAACCCATGCGGTAAGCGCCCGCAAAAGCGCTGAGTTATCCGAAATTCGGGCACGCAGGTACAGGCGTGAAGTGCGTACTACGATGGATTCACGTGTCCGTGTAAAGGTACTGGCCGGACTGGACGTGAAAGACGCCATTCATTTACATGCGTTCATTTTCAAATTCTGACGTGCCTGTTTTTCATATGTTGAAGGTTTTAAGTAGTGAAAGCCTTAAAATAGAAATCTCTATTGTGAGGATCATGTCAGAAATAAATCCCCTCTTTCTGCAGTATCTGGTTATATACCAACTTTTTTTTATATATACACTCTTAATGCCCTTAAGAGTAGTGGAAAAACATGGTTTCCTTCACCTGATGGTGTAGTTTCTACAATAAATAGTTAATTGAACAAAAAAATAATAATATATGTAACAAACTGTGATACCGTGATAACCGTGATACCGCGGTATTTTCCGAGACGGTTATCATACCGTGAAAATCTCATACCGTTGCAACCCTACACAGGCCACAGATGGGTCGCAGGGCTGGCCAGCTATAACTTCACCATACGCTACCGTCCGGGTAAGACCAATGCCGATGCTGATGGGCTGTCACGGATGCCACTGGACATTGACAACTACATGAAGAGCTGTACAGCTGAGGTGGGACAGGAGGCCATAAGCGCATCTATGGAGTCTGTGGTGGTGGAGCAAAAATGCCCTTCCCAAGGTATTGGTGTTATCCAGGTTGGGGCTCTGAAGTTGATGAGAGATTCTGGAAGTTCACAGCCTTTGACACCAGACCAGATTCGCACATCCCAGGAAGCAGATGAAGTCCTTTCAAGAGTGCTCTGGTACAAGTCACAGAATGGAAGACCAAGTAGAGCTGAGGTGAAGTCTGAGCCTCCTGCAGTAGCTGCACTGCTCAGGCAGTGGTTGAAGCTTCACATTGACCAAAACGGTGTCCTGCGTCAAAAAACAACCCGCAGAGAGCAGCTATTGGTCCCTAAAGCTTATCGTCCTCTGGTATTCAAAGAACTTGACCAAGACATGGGCCATTTGGGGGTGGAAAGGACGCTCGACTTGATTCGAGACAGGTTCTACTGGCCTCAGATGGCAAAAGAGGTTGAACACTTTGTTACTGAAGAATGTGAGTGTCTGAAAAAGAAAAAGCCAAGTAAGCAGACCTGTGCACCTCTGATCCCGATCCAGTCCACGTACCCATTCCAGCTGGTCTCCATAGACTTTCTCCACCTGGAAAAGTGTAAGCACGGCTATGAATACATACTAGTGGTCATGGATCACTTTATCAGGTTTGCACAAGCTTACCCGACAAGAAACAAAGCAGCTAAAACGGTCGCTGACAAGCTCTTCAATGATTTTGCACTGAAGTTTGGCTTCCCTACTAGACTACACCACGACATGGGTAAAGAATTTGACAACAAGCTCATGGCAAGATTAAAAGAACTTTCAGGCATCCAGGGCTCCCACACAACAGCCTACCATCCCCAGGGGAACGGACAGGTAGAGAGATTCAACCGTACCTTGCTGTCCATGTTACGAACTCTGGAGGACAAGGAGAAGGATGATTGGAAAGAGTCACTGGCTAAAGTTGTCCATGCGTACAACTGTACGAAGAGTGAAGCAACAGGGTATGCCCCATATTACCTCATCTTCGGCCGGTCTCCACGCTTGCCCATCGACCTGCTCTTCAATCTAAGGGAAGATGAAGCTCATATGGACTATGATGACTATGTCAGCTGTTGGAAACAGAGAATGCAAGAAGCTTACAAAGTGGCTTCTGAATCAGCTACCAAAGAAGCGGCAAGAGGAAAAGCATATTATGACAGGAGAGTTAAAGGGAGAGATCTTCAGCCTGGTGATAGAGTTCTCCTCCGAAATCTCACTCCTAGAGGTGGACCCGCTAAGATTCAGTCCTATTGGGAGAACCAGATCTACAAAGTGATGGGGAGAAAAACAGATGACAGCCCTGTGTATAGGATCTGCCCTGAAACTGGTCAAGGAAGAGAAAAGGTGGTGCACAGGAATCTCCTACTTCCATGTGACTTCCTACCCCTTGAAAAGCCACCAGCACACACTGTTCAGCCACACAAAAACAAAAGTTGAGACGTACGAGTACACCACAGCAGCAGCACCCAGAAAGTGGTGACACATCGGATGATGACTACAGTGGTACTTACCAGTGGTACCTCAGGCCTGTTCCAGAGAGGCAACAGAGGCAGACTCTACTCAATCCTTTGGCAGAACCATTCCAGCCTGAACCAAGTCCTAATGTTCAAGAAGAGGATTTGCCACTACAGAGCGAAGAGGATTTGCCACTACAGAGCGAAGAGGATTTGCCACTACAGAGCGAAGAGGACATACCCAATCAGATACCAAGTCCTGGCATTGACCTTGAAAGCTCAGGGACAAGTAAGGCAGTGATTGACAGTCCAGTTTCAAACAGAGGTGAGACTGACTCTGAGAGACAGCGACCCAAAAGACAAAGTCAGAAACCAAAGGTACTGAGTTATGACACTTTAGGTCAGCCAACTTTGGTCCAGAGAGATGGTAAGATAACTAAGGCTCATGTAATTGAGAGTAATGCATTCTGGAGACCATGGTCTGTGGGACTATGTTAAATCTATAGTCAAATGTAGTTGGTAACCAGAAATGTCAGGAGACATTTAAATTTGTGGGGGAGAGTGTGGCACTCTAAAATAGTTAAGTGTTTTATTCCTCCAATTCATAGGAGCAATTGAGTTAAGAAGGGATTAAAAATTGACTAAAATTGTTGTTAAAAACACTATAAAAACTAGAAGCAGAGTAATGAGAGTTCATAATGATACTTAGTTACACAGTAAATGCATTCTGGTGATTTAGTGAGTTTACTACTGTGATGTATGTGGAAATAAAACTGTAAATATGCAGAGACATTACTGTAATTAGCTATCATAAGAATTATACTGTAATACTGTTTTCCTATTTGGGTTTACTATACATGTGTATTATGTCACTGTTTCTGTAATGCAGAGAAAATTGGTCAGTACCTGGTGGAGCAGTTAGCAGATAACACACCGAGTAGCTCCTGTAACCTGCTGTTTCTGTGTTTTGCAGTGCATACACAAAAATAAATATGTTGCACCGGAGATGAGTTGGCCCATCATTTTCAGCAGTGTAACAGTTGCAATACATAAATCACACAGACCTGAGTGCATGACCCCTACACTATGTAGGATTTTCTTGATTTACAGCTTCAGAATCACTGCAAAACTCCACTGAGGTGTAATAGGCAGAGAATCCCTCTTATACCTGATTCGGGCTCCATTGATTTAAAATAAGGCTAATCAAGCATTTGCGAGCCCGGCCTTCAGGATGGACTTGTTTCAGCACAATGAAGCCCAGATCAGGCCTAAGAGAGATGCTTTACTGCTTATTACACTTCAGTGGAGTGGTGTAGCTGTAATAGTACCTCTTGAGAAAATCCTGCACTGTTAACTGTTAAGAGTTATAGTGGCTATTATGCTGTTTTTTCTCACAGTAAACTTAATCTATGATTTATTCTCACCTCTTTTTAGGATGAAAGTGATTCACACAACATGAGGGTCACTGAATTATGTGATAAGTATGAAAATGATGATGGAAATGATCACAGTCACTACTTCTTAACCCACCTGAACACCTATGGGAGATTTTGGACTGGTGTGTTAGACAGCTCTTTCTTTACTGTCATCGTGAAATTTCTAAATGAGGGACACTCTTTTGGAAGGGTGATTGTAGAATTAATACTAAGGCATCAAAACTGTTTAATGAGCCATGCTTTTAATGTATGTTTTTGTCAATATATGCATTAAAGCCAAAGGGAATAAATGGGTGTGAACATAATGTTTAAATAAAAAAAAAGAGTAAAGCAGGTATTTTACTATAGGTATTTTTAAGCTTAGGTTTTTAAGACAAATTAAAATATAAACAGTTCCTTTGATTATTTTAATGTATTTTTAGTTCACTACGTGTGTTTAATTTGTACTTCAAATGCTTAATATTAAATTAAGTTCAAGTACAAATGCATTTGTTTAGGTACATATAAAAGTTGTTTGTCAATCTTTGTACTATTTTATATGCCTCTTTGTTTTATGGAGAGTTATTAGTGAAACACCAGCTCTGGTGGGAGTGGGAGAGAAAGGAACATAATTTATAATTTGCAAAAAAACTAAACACACTTTTTTTTACAACATAAAACAGAAATACGTGCAAGCATGTTTCTGAAGCAGTAAGTCATTTCGCTTTAATTGTGTTCTACACAGTTCAGGTGTGGTTAATTCGCAGATTGGCCCTGTGGGCAGAGTTGCCAGGTTCGCGTTTTTTCCGCCAAATTGGGCTTGATTGAAAATCCATTAGCGGGGTGGCAGGGTACGTTTTTAAAAGTTACTACAAAAAGTGTCACAAAAAAAAAAACACGACAATGTAAACAGAAATCACCAGGCATGAAAAAATAAGAGGAGATAAGAGAGTTCAGGAGGGGCAAGAACACAAAAAGTAAGCAAAAGTCTTTTTTTTTTTTTTGCTAATTATGTTACTGTTAAATATTCTTGACTGGGATATATAACTGTTATAAAATAACTAATGAAACACTAATGTTACAATATTATTAATAACTTAATATTGATAATAAATTCCTTATAAATTAATTATAAACAAAAAAGTCGTATCAGGGTTCCCGCGGGTCCTTAAAAAGTCTTAAATTGTCTTAAATTAAAATCTGGATAATTAAGGTCTTAAATTGTCTTATATTTACTGAAAATTTGCCGTAGGTATTAAATTTTCAGACTGTAAATTTAATGCCGGTGGGAAAGCACAGTGGCTCACCGTAAACATCTAATTATATTATTTGTTTAATTACTTTAGGACAAAGACGGTAGTAAATGAGTCTAATGAGCTATTAATACCCGCTTTACGGTACGTCAGCGGCAGACGGCTGACGTCAGGCTGCGTGTCGGCATTTCGCGGTTTGGGGTAAAGCACATGAAGATGGGGAAATGTAAATTTAGCGCTAAATGGATGGAAGAGGAGGTTTTTAGGAGGTGGTTGGCGCCGCAAAAATGAAGCTCTGTGCAAATTCTGCAGAAAGACATTTTCATTAGGGACAATGGGGCTCAAAGCCGTGGAGTCGCATATGAAAGGAGCTATGCACCAGCGGTTCGTGGCGGCAGCAGCTAGCCACAGCGAGCTAATGCCTGCGTTGTTTGCACCACGTCCCAACGTTATGACTTCGGATTCGTCGTCTCAGTCGACTATGAAAAGCTTTATTTCACCGCCAGCGACCCAAAAGGCAGAGGTACTGTGGGTTCTCCATACTGTGATGAGGCACAATTCGTTTAAGTCTAACGAGGACATAAGTGAGGTCTTTGCTGCCATGTTCCCTGACTCTCAGCTTGCAAAGTCATTTACCTGTGGTGAAAATAAAACTGCATATCTCGCTAAATATGGGATCGCTTCATTCATCAAGAAGGAGCTATCACGCAGCGTTACTGAGAAGCCGTATGTTATCATGTTTGACGAAAGCATGAATAAAACGACAAAGAGCAAACAAATGGACCTTCATTTGCGGTTCTGGACTACTGATGTTGAGACGGGCACACACCATGTCATCTCCCGCTACTATGGGTCGGAGTTTATGGGTCACTCCAGAGCCGAGGACATGTTGGGCCATTTCACTGTAAGTAACTTTACGATTGTATGATATTATTCTATTCAGATCACAGTATGTAGCTAGTCACTTTGGCAATGTTAACAGGTAACAACACATTAGCTCAGAGATTAATGAGTGTAACTAGTGTTTTAGTCACGTTACTTGAGACCATGAACGAGTGGGCTCGGAGACTGTGGAGGAGACACCTGTTCTGTCGAGTTGTGCTACCTGGTCAAATCGTGCTACCTTAGTGTAAATTTTAAATGTAAATCACTAGAAAAAGCACTATATTTGAAAATGCTCCAGGCAGAAGGCCCAGTAGAATATTGGGAAAGGCTAAATCAACATATCGGAGTACAATTAAGGGAATATTGATGATTAGAAAAAGTTTTTGTATTTTTCATGATTTTATTTTTACTTGTATTATTAACAACAATTTAAACATTTGTAACACTCAGACAAATAATGGCAGGGGACTTCGGCTGTTTAATGCATCTGAAGTAAAACAGAATTACCATTTAAAAAAAACGTGAAAACATAAAACGTGTGGGTCCGCGCATGCTCACTGGTGGTCAGAAGCACGTATCATTGGGTAGCACAACTTGACAGAACACCTGCCTCGACAGAACACCGGCTGAGTGATGCGCCCATCTGAGGCAAGTTAACTAACGTTACAGGGGAGAGAACTAAGGTTAGCGGAGTGCTAACTAACTTTAGGTCAAAATAAGTCTTGACTAAGACTATAATTAATAACATAATTTTAGGCTGCATTTTACACCTGCTGTTTTGAAGCGTTTCAGTTGGAGACCCCATTTGTGCATGGTAGTTAAGTGCCACTGCTTCCTACCCAGGGTGAAAACCAAAATCTGCACGCTTTACGTTTTTATGTTTTTATTTACATTTTTTATGTTATCAGGCACCACTTTTACAGATATGGTCAAATAAGATAATGATGAATGGATGCTGATAATTATTATTACCGAGAAGATACTTAAATGTGTTTCATTATTATTAGTAGTAGTAGTAGTAGCAATGATGTTAGCAGTATTTAGTATTAGAATTATAAACATTACTATAATTTAATTGATAATTCCCCTTTTTTTCCATGTGTGCAGGAGGCTACAAAAGATCTCAACCTGAATAACAACCTGAATAACATAAGGAAGAAGGAGTTTTTACAAAACAACTGACTTCTCTGTTCATTGGTTTCTCTTGTTAAGAGCCATGTGAGAACATGTGTGTTGTTTTGCTGTTTTGCAAACAGTTATGTACATAATTTTTCAACTTATTGGCTTGGGACAGCAAGACTGCTTTAAATGTTCTTTCATCATTCCATGGTTCCTACATGCAATCTGGTGTGTTGTTTAAAGTAATGCATCTTACATGTTATTTTAGCTCTGTTTTGTATCATAATGGAACAAAATAGAAAAAAGAGAGAAAAAAAAAACAGATTTCCAATACAATAAATTATTTTCTACCAAAGAAACTGGGGTCTTAAATTATATTTATTGAGGTCTTAAAAAGGTCTTAAAAAGCATTAAATTTGACTTTTAAAATGGTGCAAGAACCCTGCGTATACTTCGATGGTAAAGCACAAATATTTTGGAGTAGTTTAAGCTTCTGAAGGGCGGGTTTTAGACTGACTTTTGGTTGGATATTTTTGTGTACCTGGCAACCCTGCTTGTGGCTTGTGTTGTCTCCTGCGTGCAGACGTTAATCACTTCGGCAAAAAAACTAACACCATTTTAGGCAAGGACTGTTTTAGGTGACTTAGTGCTTGTCGAACCAGTGCTCCACATGCTATTCAGAGTGATTTTTGAGACTTCCAAACACTCAGGTAGCCTGTTCTAAACGCGGTTTTGGTGTGGTTAATTAGCAGATTGGGCCTGTGGATTGTGTTGTCCTCTGCATGCAGACGTTAATCTAGCTGCTCCTCTTCGTCAGAAACGACCTAACGCCATTTTCTCTGCCTTGGTAAGTGTGTTTTGCTGTGATGCTTCTTAGACAAAGTGTGTAAGTAAGTTAACTTAGTGATTTATTTTTGAAAGCGTTTTGACCTCCTGTCCACATAAAAATTGCGTTTTAGGCAAGGACTGTTTTAGGTGATTTAGTGCTTGTCGAACCAGTGCTCCACATGCTATTCAGAGTGATTTTTGGGACTTCGAAACACTCAGGTAGCGTGTTCTAAACGCGGTTTTGGTGTGGTTAATTAGCAGATTGGGCCTGTGGATTGTGTTGTCTTCTGCATGCAGACGTTAATCTAGCTGCTCCTCTTCGTCAAAAATGACCTAACGCCATTTATTCTGCCTTGGTAAGTGTTTTTTGCTGTGATGCTTCTTAGCCAAAGTTTGTAAGTAACTTAGTGATTTATTTTTGAAAGCGTTTTGACCTCCTGTCCACATAAACATGGCGTTTTAGGCAAGGTCTGTTTTAGGTGACTTAGTGCTTGTCGAACCAGTGCTCCAGTGCTTTGTTTGGAGTCTTTTTATGAAGAATTTGTGGCATTGACTACAGGAATGACTACTAATTTTGCATGTGTCTACTGTGGAATAACTCTGAAAACTCTGAAAGGTTATGTAGATCATCAGACACTGCATAGACATGAAGCAAATGCTCAGTTTCCATGTTGTTACAGTGACTGCAAACGACGGTTTCTGAAGTTCAGTGCTTTCAAAGCACATGTCTATCGTAACCACCAACCCTCTACATCACAAGTTAGTTATGCACATCCGTCATTTAAATGTGAAATCTCAAGTTGTCAGGCACAATGCACACACATGACAGATTTGATAAAACATCTTAAATCACATCTGTTAAAAAATGAAATGATAAAGTGTCCATTTGAAAATTGTAACAAATCATTCAAGGTTAGATCATCATTCACGGCCCATATCTCAAGAGTTCATAAACAGGATGCTGAGTTGTGTGTAGGTCTTACACAATCCACACAGCCAGTGAGTGCAGACCAAGAACCTAATGCAGAGGGCAGCAATTTTGACACTGGACAGGATGTAATGAACCCTGACAATGTTCTAGATGATGCAGAAATTAGAACTTTGTATCTGAAAAATCTGTGCATGTTTTTTATGAAACTTCAGGCAAAGTACCTCATTCCATCGTCTACTGTGCAAATGGTAATTGAGGAGATTAACAATTTGAATGACATTTGCCAAGAGTTTACCAAGAAACAGATTGCTGGTATACTAGCTGCCAAAACCGAGTTGTCAGAGACTGACATAAAAGTTGTAATGGCTTGTTTAGATGGGACAGATTTGCATTCGTCTTGTAGTTCTCATCTCTCATCGCAGTACAGAAGACAGCATTACTTTAAACAAAATTTTCCGTATGTGCAGTCACAGTCCATTTATCTAGGCACAGATGAGAACAGGAAGGACTGCTATATGCAGTATATCCCTGTCAAGGAAACTTTAAAAGCATTGCTAAAAGATGCTGCTGTGAGGCAAGAATGTTCTAAGCTCCACAGTATTGTTGAATCTGCTGTGTTGACTGATGTAAGTGATGGAACTGTTTTCAAGTCCAACAGCTTTTTTATGGAGCCAGGTTTAATCTTGAAGCTCATTTTGTACCAGGATGCATTTGAAGTGGTAAACCCTCTCGGATCTGCAAGGCGAAAGCACAAGATTGTGGGTGTATACTATACCCTTGCTAATTTTGAGCCGTTTCATCGTTCTACTGTTGACAACCTTCAACTTGCACTTCTTTGTTTTGAAAAAGATTTGAAATACTTCTCACATGACAAGCTGTTTGCAAAGATGTTGTCAGATTTGCGAGGCCTTGAGAGAGATGGAATTGTAACAGAGTCTGGACAGGTTGTACGGGCAACAGTGTTGTGTATCGTTGGGGATAATCTTGGTTCCCACAACATAGGTGGCTTTGTTGAAAACTTCAGCAGCTCAGGTTACTGCTGTAGGTTCTGCTGCATTCCTACAATGGAAACGCACAATGTCACAGAGAGCTTTCCTGTCAGAACAGTTGAAACTTACAAGGAGGCTGTACAAGAGCTACATGACACAGATGAAACCCATGTGAAGGGAATAAAGTTTGACTCTGTGTTCAATAGACTTGAATATTTCCATGTTTGTCAGCCTGGCCTGCCACCTTGCATAGGACATGACCTGTTCGAGGGTGTAGTTGCATATGACCTTGCTCTTTACATTAAGCACTTTGTGAGGGTTAAAAAATGGTTTACCTACACACAGCTGAACAGACGGATCCGACAGTTCAAATATCAAGGTTCTGATGCAAATTCCTCTCCCTCAGAAGTTAAGGAAGGTAGTAGAAAAATTGGTGGACAGGCAGCCGAGAACTGGTGTCTTCTGAGACTTCTACCTGTGATCATTGGTGACCGAGTCAGTGACACTGAGGATCAGGTATGGCAACTAATGATTCTGTTGAGAGAGATTGTTGATTTGGTCTGTGCCCTCAGCATATCTGTAGCTCAGATAAGTTTCCTTAACATTCTGATTCAGGATTATCTGGAAACAAGAGTACAACTCTTTGCAACTGAGAAACTTAAACCAAAGCATCGCTTCCTCACTCACTATCCTTCTTTGATTCTCCAATTTGGCCCTCTAATAAGGTTGTGGACTATGAGGTTTGAAAGCAAACACTCATATTTCAAAAGATGCTCAAGGAGGACACAGAACTTCAAAAATGTGTGTCAGACGCTTGCAGATAATCATCAGCTACTTCAGGCATATCTGAATGCAAGCTGTTTCTTTGCACCAACTTTGCAAATAAAAAATGCAACACCTTTCTATCCAGACTTGTACAATGATGCAGTTTGTGATGCCATTAAAGGTAGTTTGCTTCCAGATCCAGATTTGGTGTCTACTGAGGTGCAGCTGAAGGGTACAGTTTATAAAAATAAATTCTTTGTTTGCACAAAGAACAATGAATGTGTGGAGTTTGGACAGATTGAGCTTATCCTGATCAAAGACAACAGGTTGGTCTTTTTCCTTTTGAGCCCACACTCTTCAGTCTACATGCCACAGTATGGCCTCTACAAAATTGAGGTAGCAGCAAGACAGCTGCTTTGCATCAATGCTGAGCACTGCTTGGATTTTTATCCGCTTCTTCCATACACTCTGTGTGGACGTACAGTCTTGTCTTTAAAACATAGTGTTTTGGACGTATAGTGTAAATATTTAGGGTCAGGCCACTATCTGGTGTCTTCCAGATATATATTTTTTGGTTTGTGATTTATCGTGTCCCTGACACAATCTACAATTGTAGGAAAATGTTTGTGGCCAAGTGGTTAAAATATGTCTAAGTATTAGTCTTCAGTATTTACAGCATTTAGCCTACAAGAATTTGTACTCAAATTTAAATGTCCTTCATGTGGAAGTGACATGGAAAAATAGATTGTTTTTTGCAGACATGGAAGACCTGGAGAAATTGATTTTAACTGTGCTACCAAACTGTCAACTGCCGACTTTACTGCTTGCACTTGAAAGCATTGGAGTGAGCTCTGTAGATGATTTGGGCTTTGTGGAACCAAATGACCTTGATGGTGTGTTAAAGAAAGTGGAAACACGGAAGCTCCTTGCTCATGCCAGAAGTAAGTAAATACTTAAACTTTTCCTTGCTGTAAAATGTTGCTTTTGTTCATACATTTACTCAAGTTAATGTTTGTCTAATTAATAGTTTGTGTAATGTCTGCCATTCTTTTTAGAATCCCTGCTCAATCTGTCAGAAAGTGATTCTTCAGGAACCGTGATGTATTCAAGCTCTCCTTTAAGCCATACCTGTCAAGTCTCCCGTTTTGGCCGGGAAACTACCGGATTTTACTCCTCTTTCCCGCCGTCCTCCCGTTTTAGTATTTTCCCGTAAATTTCCCGTATTATATTAAAATAAAAAGATATAGAGACAGGGCACTGACCGCTCTGTGTCTCCTAACCAATCGTGGAGCCGGATCAAAGAGAAAGTCCCGCCTTTCAGGAGAAACAGCCAATCAGCTTGCAAAGGGGGGTCAGTGTGGGGAAGCCCCTCGTCGCTGTGAGTTCAGGCAGCTAGTCGGAGCAGCTGATGTTAAAACAGATCTGGATATACAGCGATTTTTCTAAAAGAAAGGTAACGGTAGGCTAATCATGTAACCTGTGATGAGATTTGTCTGATAGCTGCTTAAAAATACCTGTATTAAAATGGAAGGGATACTGAACCTTCGTTGGGCTGGTGGGACGACTTTAAGCGGACAGAGGAAAATATCCCTTATTTTTAAATCTAAAAATTGACAGGTATGCCTTTAAGCTCCACAACATCCCAGACGACACCACAAGCACCCCCCTTGACAGAGGTATGTAAATTGATGACCATGAGCTGCATGCCAAAAGAATATTATAATCAAATAATAATGATGAAAACAGCAAACCATCTTGCATACCTCTTATTGTACCATCTATTCAGGCTGATGGTATTAATTTAACATCTTGATTTATGTGATATCTACCTTATTCCCATTTTAATGCGTACATAATCTGAAAAGTTATCCAATAATAATAATAATAATAATCATAATAATCATCTACTTGTACCACTGACATGAATGAATCGCTGACCTTAACTGTACTTTTTTTTTTTTTTTTTTTAAACACCTATATAAAGGGTAGTCATTAAAAAACTGAGTAACTGAGTTGAATAACCGTGAATGGAAACCTGAATGGCTAAAAGCACAATTTAAAAATAGTCTTTTAACTACTTGTCCAGGATAATTCTTTCGTTTCAGACAGTAGATCAAAGTAGGCTACCAAAAAAGTAAAGATAATTTCCATTTTTCCAGTTTTTAACAACCGAGATACTAGCATTGCTGCTACTGTGAGCTGTCTCATTCGTGAGCTGATGCTGGAGTTAAAGCCAGAGCTAGGCCTGTCACGATAACAACATTTTCAGGACGATATGTTGTCCCAGAAATTATTGCGATAAACGATAATATTGTAATTTTAAAGCACCTATATATATATATATATATATATATATATATATATATATATATATATATATATATATATATATATATATATATAGATATATATACATAAATATATAAATAAATAAATAAAAATCCTGCTTCTGGGCTCCCAAAGGTGCTTTAAGACAATGTGCCACAGTAATAAAATACTAGCATAATACTATTACACAATTTCACAGTTGGGCTCCCAATATAAAAATATTTTAATATCCTAAATAACTAAATCAAATAAAGTACACCCACCCTGGGTTCTGAAAAACTGCACTAAATATTAAACAGACCCTTATTCAAAATATAAAGTAACAACAAATAACATTTACATTCATTATTTAAAAAAAACAAAAACAAAACTCTGAACACATGGACACTAACAGATTTCTTTTTCTGATTATATATGTATATGCTGTAAAACACACATTAGCTTAGTCCATATGACCAAAGACACACAGATAGCTCAGCAGGTCAGAGCTCTTGCTATAAATGTATTTTTAATGTAACTGTCAGACAAATTCTGAGCAAGAAACACCAGCATGTTTACCGTGTGGAGCTTAAGGCAGGATCTCTCTGGGGGAACAATATTTATATTCAATATTCAGCTGGATGAATTGGGCTGGATGGTTGTGCTTTAAATAAATAGTATTGCATGCTTTCGTTGCCACTGTTGTGAAACCTTGTAAACATACCGGCTGATTTGCGTTGACTGTTCTCCGCGCTCTTTTGGCTTAAAGCCAAATAGGGTTGCAGCGGTAACCGGTTTCATGGTATACCACGGTATTAAAATGCACGGTTATTATACCGTGTGTGTTTGCTTATTACCGGTAAAAGGCAATCCAGCGGAGAAACTCCGCGCATGCGCAACTCTGCTCCGCTTCAGATACTCAGCACACAGTGGTGAGAATGGTGAGAATGTCAGAAAGTGCATCAGACTTAACAAATCTCGGTCCGCTTAAAAAAAAGGCTAAACTAAAATCAGCAGTGTGGGACTATTTCGGATACCAACGCACCCGAGGATGGTTATCTGATTTGTAATTAATATGTGTCCGTAAAGTCGCAGCTAAAAGAGGAAATACGTCAAACCTGTTCTCCCATCTCCGAGAACACCACCCCGCTGTGCAGCTCAAAGTATGTGTTTAGTTTATAATTTTAATCCGAACCTAAATAAAACCTCTTTGTAGTCGTGAACAACCCATGCGATAAGCGCCCGCCGGCGGGCCGTTCTGACTATGTAAATTAGAATGTTTAAAAGCCTCAAATATTCTGAACACACCGACCAACTAACCGACTGATAATCTTTATTACTACTTTAACTACCTGCATGCAAACTTACAACCATCTACATGAAACCAGTCGCCAGAAATCTCCAACTGAAACAGCCTGTTTTTTCACATTGTTTACATGAGGAACACACCTCCCCAACAAAATAGCCTTATAAAATATTATTAGTATATAAAATAACATCAGATTATATTATAGAAAATACACATACTATCACAGCATCCACAATACAGCACTGAACTGCAGATACAATATCCATAAAGTCCTTTATTCGCCTGCTCACTCCTCTTCACAAACATGCGTTTAGTTTCAGCGCAGCAGCAACGTAATATTCTCAAGCTCCTAGCGACCACACAATGTAGTGTTTTCACGTAAAGTTGTACGTGAATCCAGAGCTAAGGCTGTCGTCTTCTAGATTCTGTGGTTTTTATTGGTCCACAAACCACTATTTTTCTTGAGTGATCGTCTTTTGAACCAATCAAATCAAATCAGGTCATAGCCTTTCTCCAGAGCCATAGAGAGAGAGAGTTGCGACAACGGAAGTTCAAAATCCTTGATGGTCACGTGATTCATGGAGATTTCAGATAGTTCCAGGAAGTTCTTGGTGGGTAATTTGAGCCCATAAACACAGAGACAGAATTTCGATTTTGGGGCACTAATAATAATATATAAATAATCCTCAATTAATTATCTATGTATAATGAAAATATATATATATATATATATATATATATATATATATATATATATATATATATTTTTTTTTTTTTCATTATACATAGATAATTCATTGAGGATTATTGTGACCATATATTGACTTATTTAAGGCTTATGTTATTCTGTGTGAATCCAATATTGTAATCCATAAGAGAGTTTTTATAGGCTAAATTTGTATGTTAATTAATATTAATTTCATGACACTGTGCAATTGCAGTCGCTACAAGTAAATTTTTAGGTTCAAAAGAAGATGGAGAAGTTTTGGCTTGCATATATTTAGAGTTTACTGCAAAAATAATTTAATCAAAGGATACAAAGATCTGCAAATATTCTTAAGTCACCACCTGAATATTTCATGCAGAATTATTTGGATTAAGAAAGAGGAACCACATTATTTGCAACAGCTTTATTATTTTTACAACAAACATGAGATGATATATAACTTTAAAGACTGATATCAGAATATAGAGAGGCTACATACAGAAAAACAAAGTACAGAACACATGTAAATCAACTAAAGGAAAATAGTACATTGCACATGTAAATAAACCAAAGAATCAGCACAGATTACATAAAATGGGGTTTACTTGTGTAGTTCGGAAGAATGAACCCTGGGGAATACAAAAGCTGGAAGAGAATAAGAAAATTGAGACATGATTGCATTTAATACATGAATACAATTAAACATTTTGGAAACATTATCTACATTTTATTATTATTATTATTTAATATAAAATGAAGACAAGAAAGATGATTGTATTAAAGTTGTTATATTTTGTATTCATTATTTACTTATTTTATATTTATATAAAACAAACAATAACACACACTTATATTTATTGGGTTTGTTTTTGGCACACTATTACTAGTGCATCTCAGAAAACCTGAATATAATGAATTTTTTTCTATCATAGTTTAATAAAAAAAAAATCTGTCAAATTTTATAATCACTACATATAAAGAGACATATCCCAAAACTGTTTTTGTTTTACTTTTCTAAAAGCTCATGAAAAAAACAGAAATAATAAATCCCTAAAATATTTAATTTAAAACTTAAAATATAAATTGTTAGATGTGTCACTGTAAGCATAATTAATACAAAAGATGACTGCTAATTAAACAATATTAAACATTTTTTTTGAGATGCACTACTATTAAACATAACTAATTATGCTATCTTAAATTACACATGCATTGGAAAGTGTTTTTCCCTACTGTTGACAATATAGCCTATATCCTTAATCAAACATATATAATAAAATAAATATTGGTCATATCACCTTAAATCATATCTCTGTTAAATTAGTAGTTACTAAGACAAACAGTAAGATAGCTAGTTAGCGTTAGCTACCTGAGCAATAGGTAGCTATCATTTAGCTAAATTCTGCAGTACTACTTAGTACTTAGTTTCCACAGTAGTCTGTATTTATTAAGCATTTATCTCTTGTTAGTGTTTAAAGTTCTTTCTGAAATGAATAGAGTTAAGCTTTATTTACCTAGCTAACTAGGTTAGCATGGTCTACCTGGATATATAAGATATTTATTTAGTTAGCTTAGCATGGTCTATTTGGACATACAATATATTTACAATATTTAGTTAGCTTAGCACGGTCTACCTGGATATATAAGATATTAAGATATTTAATTAGTTAAGCATGGTATATCTGGATATATAGGATATTGATATATTAGATATTAAGATATGTACTTAGTTAGGTTAGCATGGTCTATCTGAATATATAATATATTGATATATTAGATATTTACTTAGTTAGGTCAGCATTGTCTATCTGGATATATAAGATATTAAGATATTTAGGAATTTACAACTAATAGGCTCTCAGTCATTAATGTTAAATGCCAGTAACTGTATTCGCGTTGTCCTGGCATAGATTTACTCCCCTAAATCTGCTTTTTAAGAGGGGGTTAATTCACTAAAATGCTTCAGTGCACATGTTAGTTTGATTCTGATGTCCTGATAAAACACAATCAGATTATTTAAGCGTACTAACCTGTAAAAGTGGACCACACATGGTGTATCCTGCTCCAGCTTCACTGTGCTGATAGTATTTTCTGCTAACTTCCGGGAACTATTGACAGGCTCCACGGTCCGCCATTGCTGTAAAAAACTGGTCCATTGGAGTGAACGGAGTTGACGCAACTCTCTCTCTCTATGGCTCTGCCTTTCTCCAGCGTCACAAAAGTGATTGACACCTATTTCAACCAATAGTCCACCCTCAGACGAAAACACTGAAACGTAATTTGCCCTGATTGGTCTCCTAATGGCTGGGGGAGGGGCCAAACCGTCACCACGTGCTGCGCTGTCACAAAAAAAAACAACTCCAAACTCCATAGCGCACACAGCGCCCAAACGTGACTTTGTGTCATTTCATCAAAAAAATATTAATATTACTCTGAGATGGACTTACATTCATTTATTTTATCACAAACATACAAAAAATATGAAACTGTTTTTGTAGACAGACAGATTTATCTCTGTATTAGATTAGGGGCGCTCTGGAGAGGTTTTTCAAGCCTTTGGAGACGCCTGGTGGACACCTAATATAATGCAGTCTAACTCTTCAATGTAATGTTTTCAAATTTTGTAATTTGTTTGTCAAGACCCTAATAAACCAGAAAATGTAGAGAATCCACATCCATACACACACTATAAACTCCAAACAGGCTTTTTTTAAAGGAGACATTTTGTATATAATAGTTTCAGGTTTCTACAATAAATAGTTAATTGAACAAAAAAAAACTTTGTTGAAATTTCTTTAAGGGTCGGTGTATCTTTTAATAATATATGTAACAAACTGTGATACCGTGATAACCGTGATACCGCGGTATTTTCTGAGACGGTTATCATACCGTGAAAATCTCATACCGTTGCAACCCTAAAGCCAAAATACTCCCGCACCGGAGCCGCGGACCACGACCCTTCCCGGACTAAACCTCCTCAAACGCTCTCTAAAGCTGTTTAGTTTTGAAAAATAGCCCAAATAGTCCAAATAGCCTCGAATCCGTTCGCTAGCTAACACATCTCCACACACACACTCCCCGCTGTGAGCGCGCGCGCATGTGTGTGTGTGTGTGTGTAGCGTCACCGTCCCTTCCACAGCTCTCTCTTCCTGCTGCATAAACTCTGCCTGCACTACAGTTTCTAACAGATAGATGTCGCTGTCTGACAGATCCGGCGAGAGCCGGCGAGAGAGCAGCACAGCGGGACTCGCTCTCTCATGTAAACAAATCCAGGGGGAAACAAGCGGCTGTTGTTGACGTCGGCACAATTATCGCGATAAAAAAAATTATTGTGATAAAAAAAATTATCGAACGATAAGTCGATAATATAGTTATCGCGACAGGCCTAGCCAGAGCTAGATTTAAATGTTTAATAATGCACTGAAACATATGTTATTGTTCTATGTTGTGGAAATTAGTAAGATTTTTAGTATAGAAAGTATTAAACACTTATTTGCCTAATTCATTCATGTGAAATGTCTCAAGTAGGTATTCTCCTCTCTAGACGTTCTCTGGTTGAGCTATGATGTCACTTTCCAGTCTTGAACTGATGACCACTATGATTGTTTTTCGTCTCCTAAAACGCTGGATACGCGTGGACGTAACGCCTAAACTGTAAAATACTTTTATGCCCAACCTCATCTCCATGTGCACAGAGCCTTAGTTTGCCTTTTATTGTGATTAAAGCCCTGGTCATGGTGTAGTATAATATCTGCTCAGAGCTTGGGATTTTTCACTCTGATAATTGCAGCAGAGAGCATGGTATTTCTTGAATGAGCACACTAAATAAAGCTTCTAATAAATACATTCATTTTATTCAAATATATACCTGTAAATATTAAAATCAAGAGAATTATTTCTGTGTGTGTGTGTGTGTGTGTGTCAATCAATTTCTCTTAATTTTACTATTTATATGTATGTATTTGAGTAAAATGAACATTGCTGTTTTATTCTATAAACTACAAACATTTCTCCCAAATTCCAAATAAAAATATTGTCATTTAGAGCATAAATAAGTTTGTATGTATTTATTCATTTATTAGTGCTGGGTGGTATACCGGAGGGGAATTTGGAGCCGGTATCCATTTTTTACATACCACCATAAAGCGCTGTGTGGAAGCACACAGTGTAGAACAGCGCTGCCAAAAAAAAGCACACAGCTCGCTAGATAAAGCTAGCCACTTAGCATAACAAGCAAACAAACTGCAGTGACTGGAGTGAATTGAAAACCTCTGGAATATAATCAAGAGGAAGATGTATGATCACAAGCCATCAAACCAAGCTGATTGCTTGTATTGTTGCACCAGGAGTGGCATAAAGTTATCCAAAACCCACTGAGCAAAGACACGTCCAAAAGACGTCAAAGCAACGTCTTTGTTAGACGTTCAAAAGACGTCCACTGAAAAGCCAGAATGAAAGTTTTTGCGACGTCTTTTTTTAACGTCTTTTGAACGTCTGTTGCTGGCGTCCAGTGGACGTCAATAATAGACGTTTAAAAGACGTTAAAAAAAGACGTCGCAAAAACTTTCATTCTGGCTTTTCAGTGGACGTCTTTTGAACGTCTAACAAAGACGTTGCTTTGACGTCTTTTGGACGTGTCTAAACGTTTTCTATGGATGTCCAAAAAACGTCTTTATAGGGTTCAAAATGGAAGTTCAAACAATGTCATTTCAGACTTCTTTTCAACATCACTTACAGGCTTATGATCAGATACAGTTCAAAATCATGTATGAAATATTATGATATTTAAGAATTTATTATTGAAAACCATGTTTTGTTCGTCTCATCCTACTATTGTTCCAAGTATTTAATAACACCACTCTGATTTCAGTGCAGCCTTACAATTGGATATGCATGACTATTAAAAAAATGACACATTTTATAAAATGAGAAATATCTTTAATGAGGTTTAGGAAAACAATATTTGCATTTATGTATCAAAATGTAAACACCAACACCTTGTTTTTAAATGACAGAACAGAGTCCCATGGAACTTAAAATGAACTAAAAACAAACATGTCCTCCTCCTCCCTTCCTCCCAGGTGCATGTTTAAGATGGTCTGCTGCATGATGCTTTATTGCAGCCTCTGTAGCTTCTTTATCCCACTTCATGACTGCCGCTGCAAGAGTTTTTAAAACAAAATTAAAAGATAACCAGAGTGGTCACATCATAGAATTCATGTTCATTTCTGTATGTGAAAACATCCAGATTTGCCCTGTCAAATCTCAAGTGCTAATACTGCAAAGACCCATGTTGATTAATGGGGTGCACAGCAGCATACATGTGACTAAGTTAGATGGAGTTAACTTAAATCAATAAAGTGCATTCTGGAAAGGGACAAGACTGCAAAAAATGGTGACTTTCAATTAAGAGATACAGTCACAAATTGAAAGAACCCGCATAGATACATCTGCCACTACAAAATAAAACAACTCAGACACAAAAATCTTTAAGATGTTTGAATAATAAGGTATTTCTTCCAAATATCTAATTATCCTATGGATTTAAATGAAAGTAATATATACCCTGCTTCAGTCTATATTAACATCATAATATCAAGTAGTCAAGGCTGATGTACATTTGTATAATATAGTTTGTTGCTTAATATTCTCATTCAACAAAACATTAACTTTCATTAATAAAATTCCATCAATTGAGCATTCAATCAGTTGAGATTTTTGCTAAACCACTGACTTTACATTTAGAAAATGTTCATAATGAAAAAAAAAGTTGAGGTACTAAATATGAATAGAAAAAGATGCTATTAAATATTAAAAAAAAACATCAGGAAAATGCTGAATACCTCTTATTGCTTCATATATGTTTGTTGTCTCCAGAGGCAGTTTATGCTTCTTCCCTTTCCCCTTCATATTGAACTTTGCCATCAACTGGTTGGTGAAGAGCCTGAAAAAAACAGGTATTGCACCATTTAGATACTCCATGTGGGTATGTAACCTACAGCAACTGTAGCACTGGTGAGTATATTTGTTCTAGCACCCTATATTTTCGCAACCCTGCCACCTAGCGAAGTGGTCGTGGACCCGATGGATTACAGTCGGAATGTGAGTTCGGAAAGTAAATCAAGTTTTATAGCGGTGATATTTGGGTGAGATAAACCTTTATATCTGTAAGTAGTTAGCTGAATTGGTAATATTTGGGTGAAATAAACCTTTAAATCTGTAAGTAGTTAAAGTGGTGATATTTGGGTGACAAACCTTTAAATCTGTAAGTAGTTAGCTAACGTGGTGATATTTGGGTGAAATAAGCCTTTAAAACTGTACGTATTTAGTTAAAGTGGTGATATTTGGGTGAAATAAAGCTTTAAATCTGTAAGTAGTTAGCTAAAGTGGTGATATTTGGGTGAAATAAAGAGTATTCCGTGACAGAGATTGAGGACAGCTATATAGAAAATATAGCATGCAGTAAGTTAACAGGTGAGATGGAATTGAATGAGATGGAGTGAATTTTGTGCCAAAAGTTTTACGCAAAAAAATATAATCCACAATCAGAATTTTAAGAATCAAAAGGAAAAAGTATATGTTGCAAATTCAAAAGAGAAAATATAGCAAAAATATATTTTTAAATATACTTGGTTATTTTATTATTTTTTGCAGTTATTACAAAATTATTTCAGTTTGAATTTTGCCAGTTTTTGCTTTCATTTTTGTGTTTTTGTGGATTTTGCCGCTAAAGACTTTTGCTTCTGTAATCTCTCTTGCTTCTGCATTTTTGACACACTGGTGTGGGTGTGGCTTAGAAGGAGGTGCTCCTCTTGAATCTCCATTGGTCAGCTTGAAGGCTCTGCCTGAACCCTCCATCTGACACTGACCACGCCCACCTCGCCTGCAGCTTCCAGCGCTCTCCCAAACGCTATTAGCTATTTACTTATTCAATGAGTTAGTCAGTTAGCTATTTACCTATTCAGTGTGTTTGTGAGTTAGCTATTTACCTAGTCAGTGAGTTAGCTAACGCTAGTTATCTATTCAGTAAGTTAGCTATTTACCTAGTCAGTGAGTTAGTTAACACTAGTTACCTATTCAGTGAGTTAGTGAGTAGCTATTTACCTATTCAGTGAGTTAGCTATTTACCTAGTCAGTATTATTTTATTAGTAGTATTGCTGTTTTGTTTTAGGTTTTGTTTGTTAATTTATTCCTAATTATTATTTATTTCTTTATTTAATAATTTCTTTTTTTATTGTTTGTATTATTTTATTTAATTATTGCTTCTTTAACAAAAGTTTTCTGCATTCCCTATTTGTTTTTTTTTTTTGCTACAGATATACCATAGATTAAATAGCTTGTACAACGTGGTTAAAATAAGGGAACAGTGGTAGAAGACACGTGGATATGGCATGGACGATAATGTGCTTAATATTGTCACTAGCTTAAATTATCGCGATTCGATAATATCGTTTATCGGCCCAAGGCTACTATTGGCGAACTGTCACAAGAATTGTAACAATGTCTGACTCGTTGTATGTGTATATTGTATGTGTTTCATACTGTGGAAAATACCTGTCAAGAATTTTGTGGACACAGTCTCTTACATCTTTCCCACCAATTCTTGCAAGTTGTAACACCTTGAAATGAAAGGGTGAAATTACTGTCAATGTTGAAAGAACAGTAGCTATAACATTTTTACTGACATATACCCAAATAATACTGATAAATGACACACAACATATATCACTTGCAAATCATACCAGGGATTCAAAGGTTGGCTTGTCCTTGAGGCATTCCTCCTCCCTCTCAAACTCCTCCATTGTCTCCAGCTGCTTTATATTGGCAGATGAAAGAGTAGGCTCACTTCTTCCCACCCTTCTGACCTCTAAGTGGATATCCACCAATTTGGCCAAGACTTTTTTCTGAAACTCTGAAAACAAAGAGACACGTTTGTGCTTGCATTCATGTTTTTGTCCCTCCACCTCTAAGCCTTCACCCCAATCCACTATCCCTCCTCCATTTCCATCCAGAAAGTCAATAGTGAGGCTCATTCACTATGGCGTTAACATCAGGTGTGTTTTGCCTGTGGCTGGGTTAAACAAAGGTAGAATTTAGGCACAAATATGAGGTAAAAAAATAACGGATCATCTCACATGACAGGACAGCACATAGCAATTTTCCATAACATTTAATTGAAGAGTAAGAGCAGCCTTCATTAATATACAAGTCTACCTAGTCAGCTAAGACAATGATAAGCAACTACACACATGATCCTTTTATTGCCCTAAAACTTTTTTAATTAATAACAAATTAATTAAACTGGGCTCTTTAGTAAGCACTTATTGAGCTCAGTGATCCAAAATAGCATATGTATATAATTTTAATTAACTTATAGCTCTTTACCTTTTTACTGGTTGTTTACTGAGTCGGAGTGACTAGTATGGCTCTCTAACGCGCGAAATGGCGGCGAACGAGCACATGGCGACCGAACGTGGGTAGCTAATGCTAGCGGAGGCTAGCTCGAGTGTCATGGTACTAGTGCCAGCCAGGCACTGAGTTAGAGCAGCTTTCATACGCGCGCGAAATGCGAGCTAATGCTAAGCGGAGGCTAGTAAATGCGAGCTAATGCTAAGCGGAGGTTATTAAATGCGAGTTAATGCTAGCGGAGGTTAGTAAATGCGAGCTAATGCTAAGCGGAGGCTAGTAAATGCGAGCTAATGCTAAGCGGAGACTAGTAAATGTGAGCGGAGGCTAGCTCGAGTGTCATGGTACTAGTGCCAGCCAGGCACTGAGTAAGCGCAGCTTTCATACGCGCGCAAAATGGCGGCGAACGAGCACATGGTGACCGAAAGTGGGTAGCTAATGCTAGCGGAGATTAGTAAATGCGAGCTAATGCTAAGCGGAGGCTAGTAAATGCGAGCTAATGCTAAGCGGAGGCTAGTAAATGCGAGCTAATGCTAGCGGGACCCCCGTAGAGAGTAGCGCTGACCACGCGCGCGGTTAGCAGGCCACAGTAGTTAAGGCTAACAGAGACTGGGTATTCATCACACACGAGGCCATGGCGACTTATTTTCTCCACTTTAAATCCGTCTAAAATACACACATATACACAATCATTCATCAGCACGTACAGTTTCATATATTATCCCACCTGAACACAGGATACAAAGAGACTCGGAGAGACGGTGAGCTCCGGTTGAGTTCTCAGATTAAACTGAGAACTGCATCCCGTTGTCTGCCTAAGCCACGCTCTAAGTCCCGCCCCTTTGATCCTGCTCCCTCTACTTACTGCAGCGCCCTCTAGCGGGCCCGCCGGCGGGCCCGTACTGACTATGTAAATTAGAATGCTTAATATCGTCAAAAGTTCTAAACTCACCGACCAACTAACCGACTCATATTCATTAGTACTACTTTAATTACCTGCATGCAAATTTACAGCCATCTACATGAAACCAGTCGCCAGAAATCTCCAACTGAATACAGCCTGTTTTTTCACAGTGTTTACATGAAGAACACGCCTCCCCGACAAAATAGCCTTATAAAATATTATTAGTATATAAAATAACATCAGATTATATTATAGAAAATTCACTTACTATCACAGCATCCACAATACAGCACTGAACCGCAGGTAAAATATCCATAAAGTCCTTTATTCGCCTGCTCACTCCTCCTCACAAACACGCGTTTAGTTGTCCTCTTCTAGATTCTGTGGTTTTTATTGGTCCACAAACCACTATTTTTCTTGAGTGATCGTCTTTTGAACCAATAGCGTGAGCGCTGGGTCACGCTGGTGTTCAGGGCTGTCCAATCAAATCAGGTCATAGCCTTTCTCCAGCGTCACAAAAGTGATTGACACCTATTTCAACCAGTAGTCCACCCTCAGACGAAAACACTGATACGTAATTTGCCCTGATTGGTCTCCTAATGGCTGGGGGAGGGGCATGCCAGTCCGTCAGGATGTGTTGCGCTGTCACCAAAATAAAAGCTCCAAACTCCATAGCGCACACAGCGCGCAAACATGATTTCATGTGTCATTTCATAAAAAAAAAAAAAAATTACTCTGAGATGGACTTAAATTAATTTATTTTAACACAAACAAACCAAAAAATATAAAACTGTTGTTTAGAGAGACAGATTTATCTCTGTTTTAGATCAGACCCTGAACCACCACACGTTCAAGATCAGTTCATCACAGTTTTCTTCACAGTTTCATGTTTTATTATTGTTACAATAAACGTTTTTGCATCATCACATTTTGTGTTTAATTTTTAAGCTACAATAATAGCATAGGACCACGAAATAACATCCGGACTCTGAGGAGACGTATATAGGACCTCCAGATAACATCCAGGACGTTTGTAGGACCTCCAGATAACATCCAGTGGACTTGATTAGTTGATTTTAATCAAATATTCCAGCAGTCAGATAGTGGACCCATCCTGCACGTCTTCTGACGTCCAACAGCTGTCCTACTCAGACGTTCAGATAGTGCACACGTCTTGCACGTCCAATGACGTCCAGTTGAGGTCCTACTTAGACGTTCAGATAGTGCACGCGTCTTGCACGTCCAATGACGTCCAGTTGAGGTCCTACTTAGACGTTCAGATAGTGCACGCGTCTTGCACGTCCAATGACGTCCAGTTGAGGTCCTACTCAGATGTTCAGATAGTGCACGCGTCTTGCACGTCCAATGACGTCCAGTTGAGGTCCTACCCAGACGTTCAGATAGTGCACGCGTCTTGCACGTCCAATGACGTCCAGTTGAGGTCCTACTCAGATGTTCAGATAGTGCACGCGTCTTGCACGTCCAATGACGTCCAGTTGAGGTCCTACCCAGACGTTCAGATAGTGCACGCGTCTTGCACGTCCAATGACGTCCAGTTGAGGTCCTACTTAGACGTTCAGATAGTGCACGCGTCTTGCACGTCCAATGACGTCCAGTTGAGGTCCTACTTAGACGTTCAGATAGTGCACGCGTCTTGCACGTCCAATGACGTCCAGTTGAGGTCCTAGTCAGACGTGCAGATATTGAACCTATTTTGTACGTCCACCAGACGTGCAAAAGTGGGTCTGGACTGACCGACGTGATACAGACATAATTTGAACGTCTCTCTGACGTCGCATGTTTGCTGGGAAGCAGTGTGTAAGGCTGGTGGAGGAGAACATGCCAAGATGCATGAAAACTGAATATAAATCATGGTTATTCCACCAAATATTGATTTCTATACTTTATGAATGTTTTGAGGTCTGAAAGCTCTGCACCTGTTTTGTTATTTCAGGCATTTCTCCTTTTCTACAAATTAATGCTCTAAATGACAATATTTTTATTTGGAATTTGTTAGAAATGTTGTTCGTAGTTTATAGAATTAATCAGCAATGTTAATTTTACTCAAACATGTATAAAAAAAAACAGAGTGATTCAGAAACTGAAGTGGTCTCTTATTTTTTCCAGAGCTGTATATATGTGTGTATATATATATAAATATAATGTATGTATGTCAGTACCTTTTAACATGGCACCAACTAAAATTTAGCATACATATATTTTTACAGCGAGTACCTGCTCTGTGGCTTTGTCGGAGAATACATTCAGCTCTCCTGAAAATTCACAGGCAGTCGCAGGGTGTTCCGACTACACAAATGCAGGCAAGTGCACATACTTCTGTCATAGCATACATCCACAAAAGGAAAATGAGTGATACTGTTAAGTTATCTGGAATTCCTTTTCAGAGGTATTTGTTAATTGCACTGTTTTCCATTACAGATTTGTCTTTTGAAAGCTTGACTCCCTCCAACAGTAACAGCACAGCGCAGCATTCAGTACTGGACAATGACTGGCACTTCAACTTTAGCATGCCTTGGAACAACATGCCCTCACACATAAAAGACACTCTCAAGATGGAAGAACGCCCATCTGCTAGGGACAGAAGAGAGGTCATCAGGCTGGTAGCTGCAGAAATCCTGGCAGTTTGTCAAAATCCAAAGAAGAAACACTTAAATGAAATTGCACGCAAGATGGTCTTGGCGTATCCTAAGTCATTCAAGGATGTAATTGAGGGTGATGTAGTAGGAAGTGGTTATGATTCCCTTGCAAAACAACTTCAGTGCAGAGTTGACAACTACCAAAGAACACAGCCAATGATTGCTCAATCCGGAGTTGATGAGAAAAGCAGACGGCGGAAAACTGAATATGGATGTGTAAGCCCTGATCTGGTTCCTGGAAACCTTGAAGTACAACAAAAGAAAAAGGAAGAACTAAAGAAAATGTTTGAGAACAATGACCAAGACAAGAAAAAGATTGAGATGCTGATGTTCGACACATTTGCGTCCCAAAGAAGAGATGTTGTTGATGAAGAAGACACACAAACCATGAAAGCGGAGTGGCCCTACTTATTTCATACCACTGGATTGAAGACCCATTTTTGGAAACTTACTGGTGTCCAAATGGATGAAGAATTTTATGAAACCATGACCAGTAAATTCGAACGCATTCTGCATTTCTTCAAGTGTCAGGTTAGGGAAAAAGGAAGCCATGCAGCAGAGCTGCTGCATGATATCCATTCTGCAAATTCCAGTAAAGATCCCAGTGGTGCCGTACTGATGCTATTGCTCCACTTCAAGGAAGAAGAAAGGCACATGTTTGTTCATGTTGAAGACACTTGCGTGTCATCTGAAGTAAGACAAGAAAATCTGCCATCTACTCCATGCATTGTGGTGTGTGGTAAGTGAAACTGATTGAGAATTGTGAGATTCAACATTTGTTCTCTACATACATTTTGTCTAGGGTTATACTACACTTTTGAAAAATGGTTCTTCATGGGATCTTTAATAGACAAGGATTCTAAATGTAGTCTTCAGCACTTAAGTATCACTTTGCATGCTTAAAAAGCTCTTTGCATTGAGAAATGGTATGTCAGATTGCTGGACAGGTGATGTCAATTGGCACAGGCAACTGCCTGCTGATGTGTGTTGGAACTAAGTTGCTGCACTGTCCTCAGAGCCCACTGGCCAACCGATAATGCAATGGCAGCAGCAGAAAAGAAGTGGTATTGTTACTAGTAAGTTGGAACTAAGAAAAAAAAATTATTGAGTCAACCTAGTAAGACTTATATTTGTCTGTGTTCACAGGAGACAGCCCACTGACAGCAACAGGATTCATGGTGGCAATTGATCAGGTGGTTGTGATGGAAAGAATTCCCACATTGACCAATGCAGTGGTTAACATGTTCATGATGTACTATGTCATGAATATTGACTACCCTGCAGAGATTTGCACCACCCTGGAGTTCCTTCAAAGGTATTTTCTTACTATGCATCATCTTTAACATGAATTGTTTGGTTAATTTAAGCATACCACAGTGGTAAAATGTTGGATTGTTGGTTGTTGGCGCTGTTTCAGTTTTTCAGTATTGATATCAAAGCCTATGTATAATCTGTATAGTAACTGTAGTGTTTTCAAAGCAATTTAATCACCATGACCATATTTGACCAATCATGTAAAACAGTTTGACCTGAGAACTGTGGAAAAAAAGTAATTGAACCCTAGGAATTAAGCTGGTTGTCCTCCCCTGGCAACAATAACCTCAACTGGGCAAGGCCTGTAGCTGTGGACCTTGTGTGACTTGCTTGTGTGACACAACAGATTTTCCTCATGGACCCTCTGAAAGCTCGTTTTGGTGATGTGTGGCTCACATGCTTGCATCCTTCTTCTGTAGAGCAAGCTTAAAAGGTCTGAGTGTTTATCTGGTAAAGTTGTTTCAGTTCACATCAAACTAATTCATTAACACACGCAAATTCTAGCATATTTACTTGCGAGTAGTGGTTAATCACAGAAAAAATAACGCAATTAAAGTTGTCAATTGACGCAACTAACAGTAATATAGTATTTCTCAAAAATATGCTATTCTGTCAACAGGTGCATTTTCAGAATCAACCCCGATCATGGTACAAAAGTGGAAAAAAAAGGGAAACGGAAACGGTTGGCTGTCAACCCCAGGGTCCTTTCACTCATCTCAAAGATATCTGAGTACGATTGGATGGAGTGACTAGTAAGTTATTCTCTCTCTCCCTCTCTCTCTCTCACAGTCGCACACACACACAACTGTGTAACATGACTCAATTGTTAAAGAAACCCCCAAATGCTGCTCATTTAGCATGATAACCTTTTTCTGCTGTATATGGTTTAGAAAACATAATGCATCCTTAAATGCAAAAATTTACTTTTTTGCCCAACTGTATAAATGCATAGTGACATTAGCATGTTAATACAGTAAGCTGTGAAAAAAAGAGACATGGTATTGGCTGCATCTATAGAGCAGTAAGATATGTTGTAATAAAATCTGATAAATTGTTGGCTCATCTATCCAGCTGGTGAATATTTTGAAATCATATTTGGATTGTAGTCATTTGTATTGTTTTGTTAAAGTTTTTAATAGATTTCTTGGTCTCCTTTGTAGTTTCAAGAAGAATGAGCTGACTAAGATGCAAGATTTCCCATGAAGCTGCTGTTACTGTTTGTGTTTATATTGTTCATGTCTGCAATTGTAACAGCATTGGCTGTTTGATCTTTCCAGACAGATTGTTTTAATTCTCATGAAGCTGCTGTTACTGTTTGTGTTTATATTGTTCATGTCTGCAATTGTAACAGCATTGGCTGTTTGATCTTTCCAGACAGACTGTTTTAATTCTCATGAAGCTGCTGTTATTGTTTGTTTATATTGTTTTCGTCTTCAATTGTAACAGCGTATAGCTGTTTGATCTATAAATATTGTTTTTCACAAACTTCTCACTGTTGTATGTTTTACATTTATTCACTTTTTGCAGTTGTGTAACAGCACATAGCTGTTTTTATATTTAAGCCAGTTTTATTTTAAATACAGCTGCTGTTACTGTTTGACATTTTGGAAATATCAACAGTGTACTTTGACTACTGCACCTGTCAAACATTGTAGCTGTTAAGATAATTATATATTGTAAGTAGGGGTGTAAATCACAAGATTCATTACGATACGATTATTTTAGTCAACGATACGATAATGTGTGATTAGGGTTGCAACGGTATGAGATTTTCACGGTATGATAACCGTCTCAGAAAATACCGCGGTATCACGGTATCACAGTTTGTTACATATATTATTAAAAGATACACCGACCCTTAAAGAAATTTCAACAAAGGTTTTTTTTGTTCAATTAACTATTTATTGTAGAAACCTGAAACTATTATATACAAAATGTCTCCTTTAAAAAAAGCCTGTTTGGAGTTTATAGTGTGTGTATGGATGTGGATTCTCTACATTTTCTGGTTTATTAGGGTCTTGACAAACAAATTACAAAATTTGAAAACATTACATTGAAGCATTGAAGAGTTAGACTGCATTATATTAGGTGTCCACCAGGCGTCTCCAAAGGCTTGAAAAACCTCTCCAGAGCGCCCCTAATCTAATACAGAGATAAATCTGTCTGTCTACAAAAACAGTTTCATATTTTTTGTATGTTTGTGATAAAATAAATGAATGTAAGTCCATCTCAGAGTAATATTAATATTTTTTTGATGAAATGACACAAAGTCACGTTTGGGCGCTGTGTGCGCTATGGAGTTTGGAGTTGTTGTTTTTTTTGTGACAGCGCAGCACGTGGTGACGGTTTGGCCCCTCCCCCAGCCATTAGGAGACCAATCAGGGCAAATTACGTTTCAGTGTTTTCGTCTGAGGGTGGACTATTGGTTGAAATAGGTGTCAATCACTTTTGTGACGCTGGAGAAAGGCTATGACCTGATTTGATTTGATTGGTTCAAAAGACGATCACTCAAGAAAAATAGTGGTTTGTGGACCAATAAAAACCACAGAATCTAGAAGAGGACAGCCTTAGCTCTGGATTCACGTACAACTTTACGTGAAAACACTACATTGTGTGGTCGCTAGGAGCTTGAGAATATTACGTTGCTGCTGCGCTGAAACTAAACGCATGTTTGTGAAGAGGAGTAAGCAGGCGAATAAAGGACTTTATGGATATTGTATCTGCAGTTCAGTGCTGTATTGTGGATGCTGTGATAGTATGTGTATTTTCTATAATATAATCTGATGTTATTTTATATACTAATAATATTTTATAAGGCTATTTTGTTGGGGAGGCGTGTTCCTCATGTAAACAATGTGAAAAAACAGGCTGTTTCAGTTGGAGATTTCTGGCGACTGGTTTCATGTAGATGGTTGTAAGTTTGCATGCAGGTAGTTAAAGTAGTAATAAAGATTATCAGTCGGTTAGTTGGTCGGTGTGTTCAGAATATTTGAGGCTTTTAAACATTCTAATTTACATAGTCAGAACGGCCCGCCGGCGGGCGCTTATCGCATGGGTTGTTCACGACTACAAAGAGGTTTTATTTAGGTTCGGATTAAAATTATAAACTAAACACATACTTTGAGCTGCACAGCGGGGTGGTGTTCTCGGAGATGGGAGAACAGGTTTGACGTATTTCCTCTTTTAGCTGCGACTTTACGGACACATATTCATTACAAATCAGATAACCATCCTCGGGTGCGTTGGTATCCGAAATAGTCCCACACTGCTGATTTTAGTTTAGCCTTTTTTTTAAGCGGACCGAGATTTGTTAAGTCTGATGCACTTTCTGACATTCTCACCATTCTCACCACTGTGTGCTGAGTATCTGAAGCGGAGCAGAGTTGCGCATGCGCGGAGTTTCTCCGCTGGATTGCCTTTTACCGGTAATAAGCAAACACACACGGTATAATAACCGTGCATTTTAATACCGTGGTATACCATGAAACCGGTTACCGCTGCAACCCTATGTGCGATACCTCACATTATGTCACGGTACGATGCGATTCGACTTGCTGAGGTAACTCTTAACTCAAACGTGCTCGGCAAACAGCAGTGGAGAGTAACGGAGAATAGGCTGAGAATAACACAGAGCGGAACAATGCAATGTTTAAACCTCTTACTGCAGATCCAATTTTATGCTCATGCACTACTACGATATAACAATGGATATCTTAAGTTTTCCAAATAGCACATTGACCATTCAGGGCTTAAATTGAACTAGACAGTTGGGGCAAAACAATAATTCACTGCAAGACTTTAATTTCCATTATTTAGGTTCCATTTGAGAATATCATATGTAGAAGAAAATGTAAAAAAAAAAAAAAGCACCTGTTATATTTGGAGTTTACAATGTGTGTATGGATGTTAGTGAGGAATAATCAATCATTCTATACATTTCCTGATTCAGTAGTTGTAATTTATATCACAAAGCAAAATTACACTGCATTATATTAGGTGTCCACCAGGCGTCTCCAAAGTGTTCAAAATTTCTCCAGGAGAAGCCTTCTGGAGAAAGGCTATGACCTGATTTGATTGGACACCTCTGAACACCAGCGCTCACGTCATTGGTTCAGAAGACGATCACTCAAGAAAAGTAATTGTTTGTGGACCAATAAAAAAAACAGAATCTAGAAGAGGACACCCTTAGCTTTGGATTCACATACAACTTTAGGAGAAAACACTACATTGTGTGGTCGCTAGGAGCTTGAGAATATGACGTTGCTGCTGCGCTGAAACTAAACGCATGTTTGTGAAGAGGAGTGAGCAGGTAAATAATGGACTTTATTGATATTTTATCTGTGGTTCAGTGCTGTGTTGTGGATGCTGTGATAGTAAGTGAATTTTCTATAATATAATCTGATGTTGTTTTATACACTAATATTTTATAAGGCTATTTTGTTGGGGAGGCGTGTTGCTCATGTAAACAATGTAAAAAAAAAACAGTTTTCAGTTGGAGATTTCTGGTGACTGGTTTTATGTAGATGGATGAAAATTTGCATGCAGGTAAATAAAGTAGTACTAATGAATATGAGTCGGTTTGTTGGTCGGTGTGTTTAGAATATTTGACGCTTTTAAGCATTCTACTTTATATAGTCAGAACGGACCCGCCGGCGGGCCCGCTAGAGGGCGCTTCTGCAGTAAGAGGTTAAACGCACGTGAAAAACACATGATCGATGTTTTTACGTCAAATCGATGCATCGTATCGTTCATAGTTGTATCTATGCATCGATACAGATCAATGTATTGTTACAGCACTAATTGTAAGCCTGTACCTTTTTAAAAATAAATGGCAGGTTTGGTGTTTAGTAGTGTTATTTAACCATTTCATGCATGGTGTACACTACAGTGGACGCATATTTAAACAGTATTTAAAAAGCAAAATATTTGCAATATATACTCCAAACCACCAGGGGCCTGTCTTCTAAATCCACTCTTTATTGTGTAAAAAATAAATGTCTTCATCAATATTCTCAAAACTGAGATATTGCAAGTCCAAGATGGTGACCAACAGTGGAAATGACCATATGACCTCTGGAATATCGGTCAAATATTTTTATTCTGCAAGAAATATGCAGGTATAAATATTTTTATTATTATTAAGAATGTAGTAAGGAACACTTACTACAAATTTAATCAATTTAACCAAAATGGGTGATATAGTGTTTTGGTTGTGTGTCCAAATGTAACTGTCCATTACAGTGGACGTCATGAACCAATGGTAACATTTAGAACAGGACATTGAGTGAATTTGCTAGATTAGCTATAATTATTGTTATTTTAATATATTATTAATATTATAATACTATTATAGATATTTTATTATTGTAATATATTATTGTAGTATTTTGTATTATATATATATATATATATATATATATATATATATATATATATATATATATATATATATATATATATATATATTACTATTATATATTATAGGTATTATTATGGAAATATTATAAAGTAATTTGTTAATTGTAAGTATGCTATAATTGTAATTATTTATGATGTATTCCCTCATAACAATAAAACAATAGTAAACTACTGGTAAAAAATATGGTAAAATAAGGGTAACATTTATATTAAACAGCTATGAGAATGAATTTTCTCCAACTGCTTGCCTGAGCAATGTAAAGTATGATTTTCTTTTATTATTATTTTTAAAATTATGTATATATGCTAATTTCCTCTACAATGGGAAAATCTCCACAATGGGAAAGGCTGGATTTTTTGTTATTACTTAGTATAGTTTTAATTATTTAGTCAGATAGCCAAGAAGGGTTTTATAGAGAATTCATGTCACATTTTTTTAATGGTCATTTCATGAAATAAATTAATTAATTAAATTCAAATATATAGGCTAAAATAGCCAAGTAATATACAAGGAAGTTTATTGGAGTGAAACTTCCTTGTACTGGAGTGAATTGTGTCATCAGCCTATTTTTGTGGTGCTATAATAACAGTAATAATAATAATAATAATAATAATAATAATAATAATAATAATAATAATAATAATAATAATAATAATAATAAAAACAATAGGGAATGAAATTGTAGAGAGCAAAGGTAGTGCACAAAACAACCTCTATTGGCTCCCCTAAACTTTAAAATGTATGTCTAGTTGTATAAGCCTGTGTGAGTGTATGTATGCGCACATGCTTCAATGCAAGCATGTTCAGTTCTGTTGCACTGTTATCCAATGCATGAGTTTAACAAGCTATTTCTGCACTTATGTTTTAAAAACAGTGCAGACAGGAGAGGAGACAGTTCTTTTACTAATGTTTCTAAATGTCTGAATTCGTAGATGCTTGGTTTTATACACCTGACAATGGAAATTACTGGAACAGGCATTCAATAATTTGTATAAGTTAACAAATACTTTTAAACATAGTGCATATAAATCATTAACATTTCACTATAATTCCACATTTAATAAGGTTAATTGCTGTTAAAATAAGATTTGCAGTTATTTTTGTATTACAATATATTGAAAGTAATTTTATGGGACAGTTCTGTTAAATTAATATTCATATGGCTTTGTAATGTTACTTCTTATTTACAGCAAAATGTAAGAAATGTAGACATACTGGTGTGTATCTTCACACCAAAGACTGTGTTTATACGTCAGCAAGTGTATTTTTACACCAAAGACTGTGTTTATACGTCAGCAAGTGTATTTTTACACCAAAGACTGTGTTTATACGTCAGTGACTGTATTTTAACACCAAATACTGTGTTTATACGTCAGTGAGTGTATTTTTACACCTAAGACTGTGTTTATACGTCAATGAGTGTATTTTTACACCGAGACCCCCATAAATTAACATTCAAACCCTTAAAAAAATTGTACAGTTGAGTTAAAAAATGGAGGATTCTGGTCATTTAAATTTACAGACTTTGACTGTGCTTTCACAGCTGATTTATTAAAATATATGTTTTTACTATTATTTTCAGGTATATTCTCTTTTTACATAAAATACAAAAAAAAATGTTTTTTTCAACGGTTATTTTCTGTAAAATTTTTTTTTTTTTTACAGTGTATGCACCTAGGCTGTATTTGTATATACATTTTAATTATTTTGTTAGAACTGTCGCGCTGCTCATTTTCTTCTATCGTCCCTGTAGCTCAGGGTTCCCCAATAGGTGGCCCGCAGGCCTGATCCAGCCTTCGAGGAGCAAACTGTTGGCCCAGCGGCAACTAGTATTGAATGCAGCCTGCAAGAAGGGGGAGTGGGACGTCCAGTTCATATACCTAATTAATGACATCCACTAAAACAGCAAACAAATAGCTATTGTACAATCTGCCTAATTAGCTGACAATATGCAACTAATACACTGGCCCTTGCTTTTGTGTTGTTGGCTGAATGTGGCCCTTAGGAAAATGTAATTGGGGACCCTGCTCTAGCTGCTCCTCCTTCTGTGGAGCTGCTGTTTTCTTCTCACCTTTATGAAGCTGTATATTCCAGCTGTTATGCTGCTGATTTAAGATTAGTACATCTTTAGTGGTTGTTAAATTGTTGTTTTTGTTCGTTTAGTCTCGTCGCCCAGACACATTTTATTTTTTATTATTATTTTTTTGTAATATTAGTTTGATGTTTATCTACTGTTGTGTTGTGTTGTTTTTTTTCCTATATTTAAAAAAAAAAGTTAAATTATATTTTTGTTAGTATTGTGGGTTTAGTTAGTTCAGTTTATTTTCCCAATTTTATATTTATTTTGATGTTAGTGTTAATTTGTTATTAATTTTTCATTTCTTTTAAAGAGCAGTCCTTATTTGTGTTGGCCTGTAGGCCTAATGTGCTCTTTCTGGTATTTGTTTTATTTGTGGTGTTTATTTGTTTGGAGTTGTTTTCTATAAGTGTGTATACTGGGCCTTATCGTTTTTTTGTTTGTTTATTGATTTGTTTAATTAATTATTTTGGGTTTTTCCTGTGGTCCCCACTGGTTAGTTAATTTTTTTTTTGTGTGTGTTTTTTGTGCATTTATTTCCTTTCTATTTTTTATTTGGGGATAAATATTGTTTCTCTGTTGGGATTTTCTTGTTTTCTTTGTTAATTGTGCTGGCAGCTAGCATATAGCTTATTGCTAGCTACTTTGTCAGCTTGTTGTGGACATTTCATGGGCTGTACTGGAAATGTTACATAATCAGTCATTTCTCATGTTAACATCTTCAAATCTTAATATGGGCACTTACAAATAAAGTGAAAAAAATGTATTTATTAGACTGCTTCAGTGAAAGACTGTTAATTATGTGCTGTTTGTTGTTTATATGTTACTGTTAACATATTTACTTAAAATAAAGCGTTTTTGTTAGGGGTTAGGGAGAAAGGAAAGGTAAATGTATTTTTGATTATTTTTTGTTAAGTTAGTTATACTTTAACTTAAGTTTGGGTTTTGTTTTTTATTTTAGCTGTTCCTATTCCTGAGGTTAATGCTACTGCTTTAAAGTAAATCACTTTGGCTTATTTTTTGTGGTCAGTATTTCAGCAGTGCCATATTGTTGATTTATTGTGAATTGCTGACTTCTTTGAAGTTCCTGTGCCTGGTGGGACACCAAAACCAGCTATGCTTTATACTAAATTGGTAGAGCTGCAATGTTTTACACAGAGCTTGAATTAAATGCACATGCTGTCCTTGGGATGGACGTGTCGGAATCTACAACAGTGGTGCCAGGTCAAACTCCTGGCCTGGAATGAGCAGCTTCCCTGGCACAGTTCCTTTGGGGGAGGCCATGGCAGCTATAGGTCCACCCCAACATTTGGATGCTAGTCTTATAACCGTGGCTATATACAGTTGCAAGAAAAAGTATGCAACCATGCAATGCATCAATAAAACCATGCAAACATATACATGTTTTGTGGGATTAGTTTAAGACTGTGTTTGTCTATTGTTGTGGCTTAATAACCAATTTATGCAGAAATCCAAGTATTCCCAAAGGGTTCACATACTTTTTCTTGCAACTTTATCTTCACTCATCCTGAAGGTGTTTAAAGACTCAGAAGGTTTGTAATTAAAGCCAACACTTGTTATTGAACTGGCCTTGCTCAGAGTAATTAAAAAGTGTTTTGAAGTGTTACAGAAAAGCTAATGCCCATAAGACTGGGGAATACCTGGGATGCACAATTACACCAAAATCATAGTGAGTGCATTTACATGCACATTTATTATTATGCTGCTTGGACAAACCAGATGCTTATATAAAAGATATTTGTTTAAAACAAAATTGATACAATTGATTAACATAGCAAATTAGAAAATTGTAATTCATGAAAATCTGAATGTTTAGATGCCAGAATATCAGGATATTTATATTCTACATTTTACTGCACTTGCAACCCTGCAGTTAAAATTCGGTTCCACTTTATATTAAGCACCTCTATGAAGCTACATACTATTTACAATCTGTACAACAACAGTGATGATAATCTGTAATGCTACATCAGCAGCAGCTGGAAAAGAGCTGGTGGATGACTTCACATCTATCAGAGAAGGCATGTGCTAGTCTTCACCCTCCTGGTGTTGGGGCAACACTAAGTGATAGGTAAAGTGCATCTGAGCAGCAGTGTGGGTGGGATAATCATATAGCTAAATTGGGGAGAAAAGAAGGATGAAATTATATAAAACAAAAATAATATATAAAAAATACCATTGTCCTTTTACATGTTTGTATCAAAACTGGGGTTGATATAAATTAGGGGTGTCACGATTCTCTAAATCCTCTTTTCTTTTTTCTTTTTTACAGCAGAGAGGCCTATGCCAGTTTTATATTAGTCTATGGTCAGTCATTGGCTTGATTTATCAAATTTACAATATCTTATCTCAAAAGGTGGACTTGATATAAGTGGTGCAAAGTGATACAAGTGATCTGTAATACACCACACTAATGGTCAAATTTAAATGATAAATAATAAAAAGATATATATGTAACGCCATCTAGTGGCTTTTTTGGTAGCAGCAGTGTGCACTATTAAAACAGCAATGTGCAACATAACAAAATAAATAGTAAAAAATACAGGAACAGTCATGTACAAAATAATAGAACAATTAGAGCCTTAACAAACTGAACTCTATCCTACTATCACAGTTAAACATGACTGTGACAAGTTTTTAAAGTTATTAACTTTATCTGAGAGAAAGATGCTCCTTAAGGTACCAAAACTATTAACATATTTGAGGCTAGACAAAACGACTGTTATTTTTATATTGTCAAGTTTTTCTTTAAGAAGATGAAAATGTCCACATTCTCTGGAGAAAGGGCTGCTCTTTCAGCAGTCACAGTGACCGCGGCTTCGGCTACAGTGTGCTGCGCCATTTGCTTAGCGTGCTGGGGCATTTGCGTAGCTTGCGTGCTTGCGTAGCTTAGAGGGAGGGATCGCCGATCCTCTTTTTGACTTCGAGGCTCGAGACCATGACATAATTACGATCGATTTCGATGAAATATCGAAATTGTGACACCCCTAATATAAATGTATATACAAAAGCTCTAATAGGAACTGTAACTAAAGTATAAAGTAATATATCACCTGTAGTTACACTGTTGTTGGTATTATTAATGTGTAACTACAACATTACCAGACACATATCAAATGGAATCTAAATCTCAGTACAATCAAAATAAAATCAAAGTACTGGATATTAGAACCAGCCCGAGCTTCCTAGGTATGGTTTAGTGTGATCTGGGAGCCAGCTGCTCCTTAGAGCTCCGTCGTGTATTTCAGTTTGTGTCCCTCACACACACACACACACACACAGAGTCTCAGACACACTCGAACACGACGAAAAACTGCAGACTGCAGACATCCCACAGCATCCAGCACAAGACACGGTTCTGTACTGCTCCAACACTTGTTACACATTCAAACGCACAAATTTTAATGTGTCTCTTGTATCGGTTCCCTGGATGATAAGAATAATCTTTAATAAAGACTCCTGTTTTGTGTGTGTGTTTCTGATGGTGTTGAATGCTTCTATTCTAACTGGCTTTCTTATTTTTCTTTTTATAGATCTAGTACAGCATGAGCTGTTCACAGAAGTGAAAACTCTTAGAGAACTTAACAGTGCTTCTCAGCTGCTTAACTGTGATTTCTTAGGGCGTTTTAACACACAAACTTTTAATACAAAAGTCAACTTAAAAAAAAAAGTCAACTTAAAAAGTCTTCTTCTACTCATGAGTTAATGTGGTTGGTTAGGGATTGTCTCTGCCCCTCAGCCAAGCAACACCTTAAGTGAAGTTTAAGGGTTAACTTTATCTAGCACTCAGTGCTGTATCTTTAACTAAGGCTGTATCTCTGAAACATTTTTTCAGTTTTACTGCTGCAAATTTGACTGTGGGTCAGAGGCAGATCGCTTTCTCTGCTGAAATGCTTTTAGGCAATCAGAGACGATAAGTTTGAACGTATGAATATTCATCCGCAAGAGCCAAAATCCTTTCTTTCCTTAGAGACCACTAATTCAGTGAAATAATTCAGTGAATTACAGAAACATCGGAACAGGTCAAGACCTTTAAAGATACTTTTGTAACCCTTTTCAGCTTCATGCAAGTCAACAATTCTTGAACGTAGGTCTTCTGAGAGCTTTTTTGTGCAAGGCATGATTCACATAAAGAAGTTGCTGCTCAAGAACAACAAACTCAAAACTGATGTGTTTTTTTATAGGGCAGGGCAGCTTTTACCAACACATCCAATTTCATCACATTGCTTGAAATCTAGGTTGACTGACTCCTGGCTCCAATAACCTCTTAGAAAAGTCATTAGCCTAGGGGATCACATACTTTTCCACCCTGCACTTTTTTTTTCTCACAAAAAATGGCTCACAGAGCATTCATTCATACTAGAGACCACAACTAGACATAAAAAAATGAATGAAAAAACGATGGAATGAGACCTTTAAAATCTGCTGGTTTTAAATTTACAGTAATATAATTCACAGACCTAAGAAGAGATAGGTGCTTGAGTAAGTGTCATTTACTTGGAGAAGCATCTTGCTCCATTAAAGTAATCAAGTCTCATTGGACTGGCCTTCTACATTCCAAACAGGTAATTCAAATTGTAGTGTAGTAAACAAAAAACAACAACAAAAATAAAAATACTAGTTTTTCATTGGACAACAAAGAAATAAAGGTAAAACCAGACAAATCTTGTCCGTCTTGGATACTGCATCCCCAGGATTTTTTTTTGGCTGAATGTCGGCTACAACACGCGTCTTCCCTCCAATCGAGCTGTCCTGTCGTAGATCTGTGTCGGGGTGTCATCACTGTACCTTTTTTGCAATACCTCTGCCTGTACGCCATGCTCACTGACAGTGTTCGTTCGGTGGGATCCTCGTTAAACGTTTCGACACACTTGATCGCGGCCTGCTGCCGCAAACTTCTCACTTCCTCATTTCACTTCAACTATGCACACGACTTGCACAGAATCTGAGCGAGCGCCGGCGTGCCGAGCTGCACCCGCTCGCTCTGAGATCCCACCGGCCTCCCGTAAAAAAAAAAAAAAAACGCTCTCAGAAACCTCACCTTTAGTTTACTTTCGTTTCTTTACTCTTTTTTTTTGGCGTATGCGTGTAAGATAGTGTGGATAATGTGAGCGAGTATTGGACTCTAGATACTGCCCAGATGTTTCACTGCCAGTGAGCCACAGTGTTTCACACACCTCAGTGTGGTCTTCCCTTCCCCCTCCCCCCTCCCTCCCTCACACACACAGTCTCAGACACACTCGAACACGACGAAAAACTGCAGACTGCAGACATCCCACAGCGTCCAGCACAAGACACGGTTCTGTACTGCTCCAACACTTGTTACACATTCAAACGCACACATTTTAATGTGTCTCTTGTATCGGTTCCCTGGATGATAAGAATAATCTTTAATAAAGACTCCTGTTTTGTGTGTGTGTTTCTGATGGTGTCGAATGCTTCTATTCTAACTTGCTTTCTTACTTTTTTATAGATCTAGTTCAGCATGAGCTGTTCACAGAAGTGAAAACTCTTAGAGAACTTAACAGTGCTTCTTAGCTGCTTCACTGTGATTTCTTGTTAAAATCATACTTATTATTTGCTCAGTCTTAACCTATATGGCGAATAATAAGCGAGCTGAATCTCTAAGTTATTTTTCTTTATTATAAACATGGAGTACAACTTGAGCATGGTCGTCCTTTTGAACGTGCTCCACTCGACTACACACAATGCGTCATTACGTCACACGCTGTATCACATAAGTGTATTGATTGAACCATATACACATAACATTCCCTATCATAATAAGAGCGTTACATCATATTTAACATTTCTTAGGCTGTTTTAACACCTGTAGTTAGTTTCTATTAGTGCTGGGCGGTTCATAGCAGTGGTGCAATTAAAACCAGTATGCATTTTTTACATACCGCCACACTGCTAGAGGCGCTGTGGAGCACCGTGTAGAACAGCACTGCCGAAGAAGCACATACAGTTTGCTAGATAATGCTAGCATAACAGGTTAGCATAACAAGCTAATGCACTGGATTGAGAGGAATAGAATTGCACAATCGATCCACAGATCGGATAAATGTTCCTCTTGTGCCCCAGAAGAGCCTAGAATCGGTCATAAGTGAGCGTTTATTCATCTCAAGAGATAAAACTCCCTAAAACTCTTATAACCGAGTTTACCAGAGTTCGACTACTAACTTAATAATTAATAAAATAAAACGCACACAGACTCAGGAATGAGGGAAAATAGCAGCCACACTTTACTTTAGTCTTCTTCTCTCCTTTTTCTGCCCTACAGCTACCCCAACAGGACATTCAGTGTACATACACATTCCGTAAATCAATTTTCCTTAAAGTCTGTTACACTGTGGATACGAGGAAGTAACTATAACCCTGTTTAAATATATTAATACTGTAGCCTATATTAATACTGTGGCTAATTTTAATACTGTAATGTCTGTAATGGCTTCAATAATAACATATTGTAAATTGTGTTTTGCTTGTGAAATAGAGCTTTTGAGAAATATATGTTTTACTTACACATTAAGTGTTTAGGTCCATTAAGAGTGTTTATGAAATTATTGTTTACATTTATCAGCTGTTTTTCTGCTAATGAATCTGGTTTCCTTATGTATTGTGTAATTTTGTGGGACAAAGTAAAGCCTTAGTGTTTTATAGACTTTATTGTCCCCCATAGGGGAAAGTTTTCTTGGGCTACCCAAGATTGCATCTGGCTGTACTGGCAATCCAATACAATCACATAAGCCTTTCCACTGACATAATACAATATAAGACAATACAATACAACGAACATGAACATAAAAGCCAGTAAAATACTAAAATAAAAAATAAAATAATTTAAGATTTCCATTCTCATCCTCATCTGTTAGCATTAAGAAATGTAATCGAAGCAGGTACAAATGAATAACTGTACCTTATTAGCCTACACTTTGGCACTCTGAATCTCCTACCCGAAGGGAGAAGCTGATACTCTGGGAAAAGAAGATGTTCAGGATCAGAGGTAATTCGCTTTGCTAACCTAAAAACAGACTCCTCAAAAATTGCTTCAGGAGAGGAGAACTGGCTACCACCAATAATTTTCCAAGCAGTTCTGAAGACCCTAGCTAGTTTATTATTTAGCTGCACAGAAAGATTACAAAACCAAACAGATATACCATATCCTAAAATCAGAGGTGGAAAGTAATGAATTACATTTACTCACATTACTGTAACTAAGTAGATTTTATGAGTAATTTGTAATTTTTAAGTAGTTTTTAAAATAGGTAATTTTACTTTTACTCAAGCACATTTTGACACAAGTAATTTAATTCACTACATTGGAAAACTCCCCATTACTGAGTAAAAAATAAAATGCTGGGGAAAAAATGAATTGGTGAATTAAAAAAAAAATTGAGTTTTGTTCTCCATGGCAGTGCAGCTGAACTTTTCCCAGCAGTGTTTATTTTTGTTAGCGGGAGAGAAGTTATGTAAATCAGCTGGGGGGATGCGTTGTTCTGTCGAGTTATGCTACCCATCGATATGTGCTTCTTTACGGCACTGTGCATGCGCCGACCAACTTTTTTGTTATGATTTCATGTTTTTAATGATAATTCCTTAAGTTTTTATTGGGAACATAAAACAATCTTCTTAAATGTAAAAAAAAACATGTAAATAACAGTTAAAGCATAGCAATGGCAAATAAAAAATAATAATGAACTGTAAAACTATAAAAATACGGTTTATAGTCACATATATGACCATAACTTTTTAACTTTTTAACAGTAAAGAAAAAATGGATCATAGAAACCTATACCACTTGTTCTTAAAAATGTTTTATGGGGTGGTCTGAACAAGTACTGCCTGAAAGGTCCAAATTATTATTTAATTTATGATTAGTACTTTTTTACATAAAATAATTAAAAGTAACTATGTAACTTTTACTCAACGTACATTTTAAATTGAGTACTTTTTTACTTTTACTCGAGTAGATTTTTAGATGGGTACTTTTACTTTTACTTGAGTAAAATTTTAGCAAAGTAAAGGTACTTTTACTTAATTACAATTTTTCAGTACTTTTTCCACCTCTGCCTAAAATGCTCTCTAATATGGACTTGTAAAAGATCTTCTGATTCACCCAAAAGCTTAATGGTCTCCTCAAACAGTACAGTCATTGCTGCAGTCTAGCACACAGATACTCCACATGGGTTGAGCTCCCCAATGTACTCTCAATGTAGACACCCAGATACTTATAAGAAGAAACCTGAGGAATAGTGCTGGACAGTGATTTCCAATTCCCTTGGAGTCAAAAACAATTTCCTGTGTCTTTGCCACATTTAGGTTAAGTTGATTCATGTCACACCATTCCACAAATTTGTAAGTTAGACTGCCATCATGCTGTACCAAACTCAGAATAGCAGTATCATCAGAGACTTTGAACACGAAGTTATCTGAGTATCTGCTTCTACAATCATTAGTAAAAAGTTTAAATAGCAGTGGAGAGCTAATACAACCTTGGGGGACCCCTGTACTCCTAACAGCACAGTAACTCAAACCTATATTAAGCTCAGTCATGATCGAATTATAAAAAAAAATAAAAAAAATAAAAATACTGTGAAACCACCAGAATTTTCAGAAACACACACACACACACACACATATTATATATATGTATGTATATATATATATATATATATATATATATATATATATATATGGACAATTGCAAGTTTTTCTCTTCTTTGCATCTTTTCTGAAGAGTGACAACATTTCAGAGATTTCAGCTGTCAGTTTCCACTGTGAGGAACATGGTGAGGAAATAGAAGATCACAGACACAGATCTACTTAAGACCCGAACTGTCTTAAGTAGAACTATGTATATACAGGTGCTGGTCAACGAATTAGAATAATTTGAAATAGTGCAATCATGAAATTCTTTGAATGCATTTTTTGTGCAGAAAGCAAATCAGGTGTTCACCGCACCTGTCCTACTCGTTAGACTAATCACAGAACTCGTTACCTGGAAAAAAATTTGCTCAGCTGAGCTTTCCAAGAGGCCCATTTAGGCCATTTAACTGTGACACTGTTGTTTTATTGAATTAGAATAATGGAGAAACCGTTTCATTGAATTAGAATAATTTTTATTATAATTACAATCATCACTTTCTCAGTATTTTGTGGCTGCCCCCTTGGCTTGTATGACTGCCTGAAGTCTCCGCGGCATCGATTTGACCAGCTTGTCGCAAGTTTCTGCACTCACAGCTTCCCAGGCAGTGGCGATGTTCTGCTTCAGTTGGTCCAGCGTAGTAGGCTTTCTGTCGCGAATTTTCCGCTTGACGATGGCCCAAAGGTTTTCAATGGTCAGGCGAGTTGGCCGGCCATGCCAAAACTTCAAGCTGTTTTTTAGTGAACCAATCTTTGGTCGACTTTGCCGCATGAGCTGGTGCAAGATCCTGTTGAAATATGAAGTCTTCTTCGCCGAACTGTTCCTCAACAGTCGGAATCAGGAACGTTTCCAGAACATCTTGATATACGGCAGCATTGACAGTCTTCTTGAGGAAGCAGAGTTTCCCTACACCTCGAGCGGACATGCATTCCCAGACCATAACGCTCTGGGGAAACTTGACGGATCTTTTCACGCACTCGTGGTTGTAGGTTTCGCCATCACGACGCCAGACACGAGGACCTTGGTCACCGAAGGAGATGCAGAAGTGTGATTCGTCACTGAAGACCACTTTCTGCCAGTCTTCAGCAGTCCACTCGCCGTGTTCTTTGGCCCACTTCAGCCGTTTCTCCATTTGTTTCTTGTTCAGCATCGGTTTTACTGCTGGAACGCGAGATTTGAAGCCGAGTTCGCGCAGACGACGGTAAGTGGTTGATCTGGAGATGTCAGCGCTTTCTGCACAAAAAATGCATTCAAAGAATTTCATGATTGCACTATTTCAAATTATTCTAATTCGTTGACCAGCACCTGTATATATGTGATATACATTTTTGGTCATACCGCCCAGCACTAGTTTCTATGGTCTGTATCAGTTGATGAGTTTGTTTACTTGCATTTTCTCCCTCTGATTAGTGTGGTTTCACACAGGTATAAAATTAAATGCACCAAAATGTGCACCAATAAACCACACAAGCACATTGTTTTATCTGATTGGTCAGAGCTGTCTGGCGTGGGAGTGAGAAGAAATCTGTGCAGTGTGAAGCAGCTTTAAACACAGAACCCTGAAACGCTACGCTTTTAAACAACCAGTAACATATATACAGCTATACAGCACTTAAAAATTTAAAATACATAAAAAAAATACTTAAGTAGAAAGTTATGATAACCTAATTTTTCCCATTTATATTAACAAATTCTGTTTTTTAAGTTAGTTAAATGAAGTGAAAATTTGGAATGAGTTGAATGAACTTTAAACTGTAAGTTACAGCAATATATGATTAATAGCTTATTTATGTAAATGATCACTAAACTATTTTGAGTTGGGTTAGGTAACATTATATTCCCCACCACCAGTTATGCCCCAACACAGCACACTCGGAGAAAAGTAGAACAAGTTGATTTCAATACATCAGCTCACAGATGCCTTGTGCTGATCGACATCACCCTTTGGAGTGATGAGGGGAAAGAGTGCCATCTACCCACCCAGAGAGAGCAAGGCTAGTTGTGCTCTCTCAGGGCTCCAGCAGCTGATGATAAACTGCATGGCCGGGATTAGAACCAGCAATCTCCCGATCATAGTGGCAGCACTTTGTAGTTGTTGTAGATGCACTGAATAGTTGAACAATGAAAGCTGGTCTGTGGGTTGACAGTGGCTGTTCTCACCATCCTTCTCTTCTGCTTATCGTTAACGTTGTGTTCCAGTAATTAGTGCTAAAATTATTAAAATCAGTAAAATGATGCACCTGCCAAATATTGTTTAAAGAACTATTGCACACTTCCCGTACATCCTATAAACTTCATTTTACTTCTCAAACATCACTGTGTTCTTCTGCTGTATGATCTATTTAACTGAATTTGCTAATGATTTATAAAGACAAATCATGAAAATGACCACTGTATTAAATAGTCACACAGATTTTCTGATAGACATATCACTGGATATTACAGATTTTTGAATATGAGGCAATTTGCAATTTATTTATGTGTTGGTTATTATGGGATTGTGGTGGGATTTTTGCAAATGTTCAAATGTAAACATTACTATGTGTGCAGTATATGCAACATACAGTCATATGAAAAAGTTTGGGCACCCCTATTAATCCTAATCATTTTTAGTTCTAAATATTTGGGTGTTTGCAACAGCCATTTCAGTTTGATATATCTAATAACTGATGGACACAGTAATATTTCAGGATTGAAATGAGGTTTATTGTACTAACAGGAAATGTGCAATATGCATTAAACCAAAATTTGACCGGTGCAAAAGTATGGGCACCCTTATCATTTTATTGATTTGAATACCAATTGCAAGTTGTTCTCCTATTTAAATCTCCTCTGAAGAGTGGCATCATGGGCTCATCAAAACAACTCTCAAATGATCTAAAAACAAAGATTATTCAACATAGTTGTTCAGGGGAAGGATACAAAAAGTTGTCTCAGAGATTTAACCTGTCAGTTTCCACTGTGAGAAACATAGTAAGGAAATGGAAGACCACAGGGACAGTTTTTGTTAAGCCCAGAAGTGGCAGGCCAAGAAAAATATCAGAAAGGCAGAGAAGAAGAATGGTGAGAACAGTCAAGGACAATCCACAGACCACCTCCAAAGAGCTGCAGCATCATATTGCTGCAGATGGTGTCACTGTGCATCGGTCAACAATACAGCACACTTTGCACAAGAAGAAGCTTTATGGGAGAGTGATGCGAAAGAAGCCATTTCCGCAAGCACGCCACAAACGCAATGCAAAAGCACACCACAGACTCTGTTTGTGGCATGCTTGCAGAAATGGCTTCTTTCGCATCACTCTCCCATACAACTTCTTCTTGTGCAAAGTGCGCTGTATTGTGTATTTTAGTTTTTGCTGTATTTTGGTTTAATGCATATTGCACATTTTCTGTTAGTACACTAAACCTCATTTCAATCCTGAAATATTACTGTGTCCATCAGTTATTAGATATATCAAACTGAAATGGCTGTTGCAAACACCCAAATATTTAGAACTAAAATGATTGAGATTAATAGGGGTGCCTAAACTTTTTCATATGACTGTATGTAAGCAGAATTTGCACTGTTAAAAATATTATATATTGATAATAAGTGTGACTGAAACGGTCATTTTTCAAATGCCTTAAAATGTCCCTGAGCATGATGGGAAATAATCTCAAAAGGAAATTAAATACTGTCAGCTAAATTTGTAGTGTTTAAGGCGAGAGTGTCAGACTTTCTTTAATTTATTTATTATGTGTGTGTTAATTTGACCCCTGCTTTGCATCCAAATTAAAACAATAATAAATGGACTGGAGTTTCAGTTGTTACTTTAATGGCATGTTTGGCCTAAAGGACAGCTGACCTGCGTCAATAATGGAGAGCCGGACAGAAAGACAGACGTGTTATTCTGTGTGTGAGAATTATGTGTGCATGTCGAGTTTTGCAGAGTGAGGTATTCTTAAAGTGCTAATAACACAACCACACACTTCCTCAGAACATGAAACCAAAAAAGAAAAAAACTCAACAAGGCTATCAGCTTTCAGCGAGTTCCTCATTACATAAGCTTTGTCATTAAACAGTGCTGCATCTTTTTCTATTTCTCTTCAGTCACGTTATTTTAAAGTAAAGCCAGAAGCAAGGAGACATCAGCACATCAGCATCAGCATTCAAACACTGACCATTTCTTTACTGCTAATTTATTTGCATTACTGATATCAATATTTGAGTAAAGTTGTATATAGAAGGCATAAAATGTCCTACAGGTATGCCCTCTAGTATCAAAACTCTAAATTATAATTAAACATTTATAACAGAATAAACACATTTAAAGCTTTAGTTTGTGCCTATAACTACATCTATTAAAATATTCTGATTTATTGTCCTCATCAATCAGCTATGATAAATGTTTTAGTAATTGCTGATATTGATGCATGATATTTTATTTAAAATCAGTTCCATTAATTTCATTAAATAAAAAATTAATAATAAAAAGTATGTTCAATGTTTAATGGTAGATTTCATTTTATTAGTTTAATATACGGTAAATTCGTTGTTTTGGTTATAAATTACAGTGGACAAAAGGGCAACGCTTCTCGTGAGAATGTTCAGCTGGTAGGCGGATATGAGAGCTGTTGAAACCAAACTGTTTTCAGTCGTTTTGTTTACAGCAGCAGCAGCCTAGCCAATAATAAACAGTCCCATCTAAAAGTTTTGGAACAGTGAGGCTGATCTGTTTTTTCTGCTGTAGATGGGAAAAAAATGATTTAACATTAAAAGATTAATATGAGACAAAAGAGACAACAAGAGACATTTTTTTATTTTTTGCAGGTATTTATATCTGGTCCTCTAGTAAAGCCTCTGTACTTTTGTTCATGAAGTCTTCTGTGAGCAGTAGATTGTGATCCCTTCACACCTGGAGATTGTTGCTGATGTCACTAACAGTTGTTTGAGTTAATAGGTAACTTAGCAGGAACTAAGGAGTAAATAATTAATAGTGCTGCATTTACACCTAAATCTCTTCTATTAACTACCAGGAAGTACTGAATAATTACTCAGTAGATAGTACTGAACTAATGATTATACTGAGACATACAACTTACTAATTAGGTCTTCTTTATAGTAACTACTCATTAATTACTGCTTAACTGCTCAGCTGAAAACTCCTACATGCCACCTGGAAACTATGAACTTGAAAAAAAATTCAATGGTGATATTAAATGCAATTAAATATATATATATATATATATATATATATATATATATATATATATATATATATATATATATATATATATACACATATTAGTCTATGAATTATGTAACAGCAATTACAGGGCGACTAATAATAATTCATAGACTAATATATAGTAGTCTATGAATTAGGTAATATAACTCCAAACCATGAAATATAACAATATAACACAGTATGCTATGTTTGTTGAAAAAAATATGTGTTTTGGCAGACATTTTTAGTATTAGATTAATTCGAACCACATGTATAATATACAGTACTGTGCAAATGTTTAAAGCACCAAAGTAAATACACTAATCCATTTATCTCAGAAATATAAGTGTTTTAACTCAGAAAAAATAAATATAACTGCAAATAAATATAAATACAGTAAAACATAACAAGGATTTTTCATTTTTAACTAAGTATGTTGTATCTTGTGAGCCGAGCTGAAGAACAAAGTGTAGTTCCAGATTTCTCCTGGATGCTCCTCAGTCAGCATGTGTAACGCGGGGATGAGACGGGAGGCGGACGTAAATGCGGGTAAGACAAGATTTATTAAACAAATAAGCAAATAAACAAGTAAACATAGAACAGAGAAGCAAACCAAAACAAGCGAGGGGTAACAATAACAAACGAGAGATAAACTAACAAACAAACAGGAAGAACAACAAAAGCTAAGCTAGACTGAATATAACTAAACAGGGCAGTGGATATACACGAGGATAAATACGTAAATAAATACAAAATAAACAGAGACAAACAGGAAATAAACGTAACTAGAAATAACGTGACCGATAAATAAACAAGAGCGAGTAAATAGAAACCAAAGACGTGACGTGACAGACAACGGGGGAAGGTGCAAAGACCGACGGAGGACAAGGTGGCAGAGGAGGGCTATTTATAGTAACACAAAACACACTAGAATTAGAAACACCTGGGGAAGGGGCGGAGCTACAAATGAGACACAGGTGGAAAAGTACTGAGACGGGAGACACAGGGGAGCACAGGTCACGTGGGGAATGCAAACAGACACGAGACAGGGCCAAGACGTGACAGAAGCCCCTCCCTAAACGCGCAGCTCCCGAGGCGCGTAAAAACGAACCCCAGGGGCTGGCGGCGGGGAGAGGCCAGGAAACACAAGAGACAAGACCGGGGACTTAACATGGGGCAGAACAGGAGACTGAACTAAAGACCGGACAGGAGACTGGACAAAGAAAGGAGACTGGACCTTGAACATGAACGGAGACATTAGACTGTACACTGGACAGGACAAGGGAACAGGGACAAAAACATTAACCGGGACAGACACGAACACGGTCACAGGGACAGGTACACAGAAACCAGGCAAGACAGGAACAGGAACATAGACCGACACAGGAACCATAACAGGGAGCGACAGGGGTACAAAATAAACTTGGGGATGCCCAGGACTGGCTAAAGTCTGTGGTGTGGTCCGTGGGGCCAGCCTGGGCACAGTTCTAGGGCTGAGGTCCGGGGCCCTTGGGGCAGACCTGGGTAGACGGGGCCTAGGGCCAAACATAGTCCTAGGAGCTGGAACTGGCGTGGGTGTGGTGACAGGTGCAGCTTGGACAGGCGCGGCGGCGGGTGCAGCTTGGGCAGGCGCGGCGGCGGGTGCAGCTTGGGCAGGCGCGGCGGCGGGTGCAGCTGGCGTCGGAGCTGGAGCGATAGGCACCACTGGCACAGGAACATTGGCGGTGGGCACCGCTGGCACAGGAACACTGGCGGTGGCGGGTACTGCTGGCACAGGAACATTGGCGGTGGGCACCGCTGGCACAGGAACATTGGCGGTGGGCACCGCTGGCACAGTCACTGGAGCGGTGGGCACCACTGGCACAGGAACATTGGCGGTGGGCACTGCTGGCACAGGAACATTGGCGGTGGGCACCGCTGGCACAGACACAGGAGCGGTGGGCACCGCTGGCACAGACACAGGAGCGGACTTGGAGACTTGGGCTGAAGGAGATTGCGTGGAGATGAGGGCTGCTGAAGAAATCACAGAGACTTGAGCTGAACTCACCGCAGTGTATGCAGATTCCGGGGTGGCGCGAGCAGTAGAGTGTAGCGCCGTAACCATGGAAACCTTGGAGCGGAGAGCTGCTGCTGCCGCGAGTGACTCGAAAACCCGGACTGGATCAGCTGATTTGCCGGACGAGTCTGGAGTAGGAAGCGCGGAGCCGCCGGTAGAGTCCAGCGCAGGGGATGTGTCGGAGCGCGGCTGTGCGGCCGCCGTGGAAGCTGGATCTGCAGCCCTCGGAGAGGTGAGCGCCGTTACAGCCGGAGAGGAGAGCGCTGGAGCAGACGAAGAGGAGAGCGTCTTGGTAGCAGGGGATGCTAACTGAGTTAGCCGCACCGCCGAATAGAAGGCTGGAGCAGCAGCCGCAGGAAAAGCTAGCAGGTTAGCCGCTGAAGCTAGCTGAGGAGCCGCTGAAACGGAGCGCGCCATGGGAGGCGGGCGGACAGAAGACGGCGTCTTGAGGACCGGCACTGCTGGAGATCGGTTCGGGGCAAGGGTGGCCTCCTCCACCAGATCGAGTGGACATCGGAAAGCCGGGTGCAGAACAGACCCCGGAGGAAGCGGCAAGCGGGCTTGCGTCGGAGGGTAATCTTCATCCTCCGAACTAGACGCGGCAGCTACAAAGTTCCAAAAGTCCTCATCGCCAGCGTCTCTGACCACCTCGCCTCCCCCGCGGTTCGAAGCAAGGCCCATAGCCCCAACGGTGATGCCCCCCCCCAAGAAAATCCTCCGAATTCGGGATCCCTTAGAGCGCCTAGACCGAGGCCCTCTCCGGCCTCGAGGCCTCGGATTTTCCTGCGCTGGGATCCCGAAAGAGGGGCGGCGGATGGCCGGCCCGGACCTCGACAGAAATCTTCCCGCTACGTCCATAATTAAAGGTCGGTCTTTCTTTAACGCGGGGATGAGACGGGAGGCGGACGTAAATGCGGGTAAGACAAGATTTATTAAACAAATAAGCAAATAAACAAGTAAACATAGAACAGAGAAGCAAACTAAAACAAGCGAGGGGTAACAATAACAAACAAGAGATAAACTAACAAACAAACAGGAAGAACAACAAAAGCTAAGCTAGACTGAATATAACTAAACAGGGCAGTGGATATACACGAGGATAAATACGTAAATAAATACAAAATCGGAGACCGACGGAGACAAGGTGGCAGAGGAGGGCTATTTATAGTAACACAAAACACACTAGAATTAGAAACACCTGGGGAAGGGGCGGAGCTACAAATGAGACACAGGTGGAAAAGTACTGAGATGGGAGACACAGGGGAGCACAGGTCACGTGGGGAATGCACACAGACACGAGAAAGGGCCAAGACGTGACAGCATGTGTGAATATTGTGTTTAGTTCCATGAGCAGCTCACCAGATTAACCACATTTACCAAACCAGGTGTAGATATGATGAGAAATAACTCCATTAAACTTAGATGAGGAGAGATTAGGAGATGTTTCAAAGGAAAACAGGGCTGTAAAAGCACTGCTTTTTGTAAATTAGCTGTTTGTATTTATTGTTAAATTGAATAATATATATGCATAAGCCTAATATATGCTTTCAAATGAGCTTTAATATTTTGAAGATTTTTATACCATATCAGCTTCTGGAGACGCATATCGCACAGGGAACCTGGACACTGCTCCCTCTCTCTGTATTCTCCTCTCCCTGTATTCTCCTCAGCCTCTCGTTTCTCTCCTGCTGCGTGCTGTTTAATGTTGTACGTTAGCACTGGTCTGCGCAAAATGGGACAAAGCGCATCCCGGATCAATTCAATACGGAACGCATATTTTACTGTTGGCAACCGTACTTCAGCTTTGCAGTCTCAACAGACTTTATAGTGCGCACTATTAGGGTAATAAGCAGAGCAGCTCTCCTGGTCCTCTGTGTAAATTCTCTGCTGCTCCTGCTGCTGCTGGAGGTCTTAGAGAGACTCTGCTGCTTTCTTATTTTTGTATTTGACTGAAAATAAACTAGTATCCAAGAGACTGAGACCTTTTCCAGCTTATTTTACCCCCGGATCAGACAAGGACACTATGTGTGTTGTAAAACAGCTGTAGAATGTGTGTTAGCATTAACTAGCTAAGTTAGTTAGGTTATTATTATTAAGTATTATTAAGTTAGCTAAGTTGTGTGTGTAGTTAGCATTAGCTAGCTAATTTAGCTAGTGTGTTAATTAGCTGGGTTAAATGTGTGTGTGTTAGTTAGCTATGTTAACTACAGGGTGTACTGACTACCTTAGGGTCAAATATACAACACTACTACACAGTGTATTTACCAGTGTTAGCACGGTTAGTTAACTAGTGTAAAACCAACAATCACACTGTGAGGTTTTAAAAATTGACAGTGTTAGTCTAACACTAACACTGTTAATATAACACTGGCAAATGTGCTTTAAAACAAATTAACTGCATGACTGTTCAAATGTATTATTATTATTATTATTTTTATTACACTTTATAATACTGTGACATGATCTACAGTAACTTCTCAGTAATTAGTAATTAGTTACCATGTTTCTCACTTTATAATACTGTGACATGATCTGCAGTAACTCCTGAAGAAGAACACAGTAACTCATCAGTCATAAGGTAATGGTTTACCAGGTGGTGCTGTTAACTACCGAAAAAGAAGACAGGGACACCTTATTAATTATCTATGAAGAACTCAGGGACGCCTAGTTTGTTATCTAACACAAATATTTATTCATTTAAACGTGATTTCCCCCAAAATAAGGATGTAGGACACAACATACAGTAAAGCTGTATGTGAGCCATCAGTTCTCCAGGAGGACTGAAGAAGAGCACAGTTTTAGAATAAACACCTGTAACACACCGACAGAACAATACAAAAATGGGGGTTAAGCAGATTACTGCACATTTCAGTGTGTCTAACATTTAGAAGATATTGAGGATACTAAGGTAAGTAAGGTTAATATATGACAAATGGTGTCACTGACTTTAATATCAAGACTGATGGAATAATCTGCAGCAGCAGATAAACACACTGAGAACTGGCACTGTTACAGTAATTACCCTAATAGTGTACACTATAAAGTCTCTGTGAGACTGATGAACTTTTATAGGGTTGGTGGTTAATAATAAAGCAGTGATCATTAAAACAAAAATGATTTCAGTCAGTCGTAGAGTCTTAGGTATCTTCAAAAAATGTGGGCTAAGCAGACTATTACACACTGTAGTATTTTACTATGTGTTGCTTATATTTGGAAGATAATGAGGATAATAAGGTAACTAAGGTTACTACAACTACTACAAATGGTGTCACTGGCTTCATTCAAATATGACTTATCACCACTGATCAACTAATTGTTTGTGTACACTGATTTAGATCTATAGTTCCTCAGGTGGCATGTAAGAGTTTTCAGTAGTAAATGTTGATTTAAGCAGTAATTAATGAGTAGTTACTAAAAAGGAGACATAATCATTAAGTAGTTCTTCATGAGATATGTAACTCTCAGTAATTAATGTGGAGTTAATACTACGTACTGAGTAATTACTCAATACTCCCTGGTGGTCAATAGAAGAGATTTAGGTGTTAATGCAGCACTATTACTTAGTTACTGCTTAGTTCCTACTTAGTTACCTATTAACTATGGAACAGTATTATGAAGTGTTACCAAATGAGATTACTCATGTTGGCTGTTAATTATTCTCACACAACAGATTTATTTATCACTTTTTGTATTTTTTGGTTGCAATTTAGAAAAAGGTATAGAAAAAAGTACTGTTTGGATGTCGGTAGTGAATTCTAGTCTGTGCCAGCAATGGACGCAACTTAAAGTAGCTGAATTAATTTATTAGATTATGTAGTGTATTAGTATTGAGCAGGTACAGTTCAGTGTAATGCCAAATAATTATTTGATTGTTTATCAGAGAGAGAAATTGAAAAAGCTTGTTGATGCCAGTTTGTTGATTGACTTTCATGCAAATTTCAAACACTGGTTTGTGCAGGTAATCCAGACTGTATCATACTGTTGAATTGGTGTTGCAAATCTTCTAGTGTAAACCTCGATGCCAGTACTTGGGCACTTGGGCTACTGACTGTTAGAGGTTTGGCTTTTACTAAACAGTAAAAAGTGCAGAAAGGGAAGAGAAACTCCTCCTTCTCTTCAGCCATCGATAAAATACAGTCTTCAGCACATGAGTGTAGAGCTGTGTGAAGGGAGCAGCAGTGCTCACTGAAGCTCAAATCATACTGGAATTAACATGGACCTGAGGACCAGGATGCTGAGACCTCACCTCACTTTAATGCTGGGTAAATTCAATTCATTTTTCTTCATTACATTTTCCAATTTTCTCAGTAGCAATAATGAAACTATCGAATTATTACATGTACAACCCAAATTTAAAACAAGGTGGGAAAGTAACTGAAAAGCAAAAACAAATACAAACAGTAGGCAGTTATTTATTGTGACAACAGCTCTGAGGACTGAAGGGACTCATGTGAGATCATACAGGAGAGAAATTGTTGTGTTTATGGTAAAATCAATGCAGTATTTTACTGCATATCATAAATCATACATAATTCATAACCTGAGTAAAAAGCAACGTCCATTACAAGATGAGCAATTTAGGATAAAACAATGATGTGACGTTGATGTGATGTTTTACTATCTAAGGAGTCTTCACTTGAAGTTTTTTTTCATGACAGACAGAGGGGTTCTGAACTCCAGTTCTCCCCTCTCTCATATCCTTTTCCCAAATGCCAATAGGCTGATGTTTCAAACTAGCAAAGCTGCATTTAATTGACTCATATCACATAACATAATGCTACTCATGGGTTTGATAATCTTCAAGATTCTATCTATCATACTATATATGCATTTGATGCAAGTGGAAGTCTTAACCACTACCCCTCACCTCAAAGAAGAACTTAAATATCTGATGCAATAGTTTGGTAATCATCTTCTGGGAAGACTGCTTTTGCAAGTTTAAAGTTATTATTGCGTGCTAGTATTAGTGTTTCTACAATATATTTAAAAAATTAAATGAATTTAGTCATTCAATTAAGGTAGTCCTCAATTAACTTGTTTTTTTTATCATCACACATCTTTATTTTATTTTTACTTTGAATAAAAGCCCTTTTGGTATCATTACCCCTCTAATGCACACAGATCCTCTGTGATTTTATTCCCATTCGGAACGTCCTCTGAGAAAATTACAGGCTGAATTACCTACTGTTTTTTGCTAAACTCCATGGTCCTACGGTCATTTTTAGTCCTGTCCGGACCCACATCTCTGAGTTTCGTCTCTTCACGTTTAATAAAAAAGCTATTTGTCCACTGCTACGCACCGCAATTACAATTTACTTAGCTCAGCTAACTACAATAGTTAACTAACTACTTAAATAACTAAAAACTATAGACTTAAATTACTAAAATGGAATGTCAATAGCTAATAGATAATAATAATTATTAATAATAATACTACTACTAATTATTATTATTATTATTTAAATATGATCTAAATGGTGTGGAACTATGGACAGAACGGTATCGAAAGATAGGTCTGAAAGGGTTGGAAGAAATGGATTAGGAGCAATGAGATTGCAGTGAGGTATAGGACATGAGGCAGACAGGCAGAGATGAGGCAGACAGGCATGCAGGCAGAGATGTGGTAGGCAGGCAGAAAGGGATGAAGTAGGCAGAGATCAGGCAGGAAGGGATCAGGCACGCAGAGATGAGGCAAATAGGCAAGCAAAGATGAGGCAGGGAGAGATTATGGAGGCAGGCATGCAGGAAGGGATGAGGCAGGCAGGCAAATATGAGGCAGAAAGGGATCAGACAGGCAGGCTAAGATGAGGAAGGCAGGCAGAGATGAGGTAGGTAGGCAGGCAGAGATGAGGCAGACAGGCAGGCAAAGATGAGGCAGGCAGGCAGAGATAAGGCAGGCAGAGATGAAGCAAGTGTTGCCGGCGCCAGGTCTAGGGGTTTCTGGGCCAGCAGCAAGGGATACACAGACCCATCAGCACTGTGTATCCTGAGAAATAACTGGATCTGCAAGTCTGCAAGTCAGTGGAGGACACAAAGCAATTAAGCACCTTGTTCGAAGGCAGCACGAGTTTATTTCTAAAAATCAACATTTCTTTCATTCATTTCATCACTTCAATAATTATTATTTAGTTCTTTTCATATATAATAGCAAGGTATAAAATATAATTTGTTCATATAGAAATACACATACACATTCTTGTTGTAATTTACCCTGTATATACTTCCCATTGTAAATATGTTGTAAATATGTAAAATACAGAATACTTATTATATTTGGTTTCTTTGACATTTACAAGTTTAGCTAGTTTCATAGTATCTCCAATAACATGACAGTAAAATGCGAATATGCATTTCAGAGTATATGTAAAATATATGTATATGTAAATCTAAATATATATATATAAGATATTCAAATATTAGCTTATACTATCACACATTTACTCAACATTACATTTTCCCCATTACACAGCTACACATACAACATTTACACCAACATCTCAACAAACACATATACTCGAGGCAGCCAAGGTAGCTTAATACTGCCAGTATTACTGCTTACACTCACAGAAAAAATAGAAGTTGCACTGTAGTACATTTTAACTTTATGAACTGCACTAATAAGGCTTCGATTGATCAGAAACAACCATTTTTTTAACTCCAAAACACAGACGAAATGCATTTGCGTGGATACTCATAACTCACTTATGCATAGTACTCAGAAACTCACAAAATGGTGGATACCATACCTCAGAATACTAGAAAACTGCACCGATATGGTGTCACTAGCTCTAGTTTCAGAACAAAAGTGCTGTTTAACAAAGCATGACTCTGTAATATGTACAAAGTTGGCTATTTTACATGAACAAAACATTCAGAAATACTCATGAAAAGCATGTGTATGGACTCTCTCATTGTTAGGTAAGATGGCACCCTCAGCTTAGTGATTAGTCACCCCAGAACCAAAGATTAGATTACAGGCAAAACTAAACGTTTTTTAAACAACAAAACACCTCAAAACACTTAACAAAACGCTCTCCTAGCCATTTTTATTACTATTTCTGTAAACTAGAGTGTTTAAAGTAGTGTTTTTAGTTACCTGCAAGTCAGTGGAGGACACAAAGCAATTAAGCACCTTGTTCGAAGGCAGCACGAGTTTATTTCTAAACTGAGCATGCTCAGTCCTCGAATTTTAGTGTGTTCTCCATGCAGCTCACTGGGATGAAGCGCCATCCAGCGGTTGGGTGGTGTAACACCATGTAAAAGTGTAAGACTAGCTTGAATAGCTTTTAGAATGGTTCTGATAATTCCAATAAAATACAAAAATAATAAAATAACAATAAAATAATAAAATAAAAAAATAAGTGGGGGGTGTCTGTGTTACTACAACTGTAGATGGAGGCAATTTTCTAACCCTCCACACTCTCCCCGGCTTCAAGAGATGTCTCCGGACATTCAGAACTAAACTAATTAATGCTGTTTCAAGTCATTGTGTTTTGTTTATTGTCTGTGAATGTGTGTCTATGTACATAATGTATAGTTTTAGTGTTCGTCAAACGTCTAAGTCATAAGTACTGGTCTCACATAGTAGCATGCTTCAGGAAATGATGGATAGATTGTCATAGGGTAAGGCCCACAGGTAAACATTGCATTTGCTCCAGGTCTCCAATGTTGGTATGAAGGTTGACCTAACTGCTCATATGTGAATATTTCTTTGGACCTTGCAGCACGACTGGACTTCCTCACAGGCAGCTCTGCATCATCTGACAAATCTACATCAGGTTCAGCTTCTTCTATGGATTCCTCTGTATCTACATGGTGAAGCACGTTGTCTTCAGGCAGTTCTTGGACATTTTCACTAGCAAGTTCCACATCATTTGTTGATGCTTGGGTTGAGTCGGGTGCTTCCACTTGCACAGATTCTTGCTGCACACTCTCTGACTCACTTGCTTGTCTCGCTGGTCTGAATTCTGGTGCTACAGCTCGGAGGTGGCAATGTGGTTTGGATGGGGATGGCTGGGATCTGGTCATTCTCCTTTCATACACAGGTAAAGGTCGATTGTTGTAAAAGAATTCTTCATCAGTGGATTCATCAGAACAATACTGGTCTGGCTCTTTACGGTTTGTGTTACGATTTCGTCCTTGATGCTTGTTTTGTCTCTGACTGGTCTGCTCATTTGGTTCAATTGGCAAGTCATTCACAAGCAAAAGGAGGTTGCGATGCAGCACGCGGATGTTTCGGTCTCCTTTCTCAGCTTGAATCCTATACACAGGTCCATCTCCCACTCGTTCCATGACCTTGTGCACCTTGCTCTCCCAGTATGAACGAAGCTTGCCTGGACCACCTCTCTCTGACAAGTTGCGGACAAGTACACGATCCCCTGGCTGAAGAACAATGCCTTTAACACTTTGGTCATAGTGCTTTTTACCTTTGGCAGAACTTTTCTGGCTGTTACTTGCGGCGATCTTGTATGCCTCCTGCATTCGAGAAGCCCACTTCTGTGCATATTCCTGCTTGGTCAGAGTCTCTTCTTGGGGTTTGAGGTCGAACAGCAAATCAATAGGCAGGCGTGGAGCTCTTCCATAAAGGAGAAAGAATGGTGAATAGCCGGTTGCTTCATGCCTTGTACAGTTGTATGCGTGGATGAGATGAGGCAAGTGGTCCTTCCACTCCGTCTTTTTCTCCTCCTGCAGAGTACGAAGCATCTGGAGAAGAGTTCTGTTCAGTCTTTCGACTGGATTACCCTGTGGGTGATAGCAGGTGGTACGAGAATGGGAGACTCCCGCTAGCTGCTCAAGTCGCTGGAAGAGACTGTTCTCGAACTCCCGCCCCTGATCATGATGTAGCTTCTCAGGGTAGCCGAAGCGAGGAATAAAGTCAGAGAAAATCTTTTCAGCTGCTGTTTTGCCAGATTTGTTCTTAGTTGGATACGCCTGAGCGAAACGTGTAAAGTGGTCACATAAGACTAAAATGTACTCGTAGCCACCTTTACTTGGTTCAAGGTGAAGATAATCTACAGACACAAGCTCAAAAGGGAAAGTAGATGTTATGGACCCCATAGGTGCTTTGTCTGGAATGTTAGGCCGCTTCTGCTTGATACATGAGCACTGTCTGATGACGTAGTCTTCGATTTCTTTTTGCATGAAAGGCCAGTAAAACCTTTCTCTGGCCAAATGGATGACCTTATCAGCCCCCACATGCCCCATATCATTGTGGAGTTGCTTAAGTACCAATGGCTTAAGTTTACCTGGGAGTACTAGTTGTTTACGTGGTCCTATTTGCCTGTACAGAATTCCTTTGTCAATTTTCAGTCTATTCCATTCGTGTACTAGTCGTCGTGTCTCTTGTCCCATCTGTCTCTTGTCTTTGTCGTTAGGATTCCAGCACACTTTCTTTAATCTGTTCGCTTCACAGATGGCGATATCCTCCTTCTGTGCAGCTCTAATATTCTCTGAAGTTATGGGGGGAACACTCACCGAAAGCTCATCTTGGTCATCAAGCACATCTTGATTTTTCACAGCTTCTCCTCCCTGCCAGACAGCAGACACTACTTCTGGAGGCATGATTTCAGTATACTCCTTAAGATGATCTTGGAGTTGCAGTGGATACTGTGAAAGGGTGTCAGCGTCGGTGTTTGCTTTACCTGGCCTGTACTTAATGGTGAAATGGAAGTCAGCTAACTCTCCCACCCATCTATGTCCAACTGCGTTCAACCGGGCTGTGCTTAACACCAGTGGCGGCTGGTGCTAAAAAAACTGAGGGGGGCGCAAACAAACCAATGTAAAAAAAAAAAAAAAAAAAAAAAAAAAAAAAAAAAAAACATAAAACGGATCTTAAAAAATAGCACTATTTGAACATGAATTTTGCCCTTCTTTCCTTCTGGCCTGCAAATTTCTCAATTACATTCTTATTAAAATCAGTCATCTCTGTGACCAGTGTTTTCTCCATTGACAACATGGCCAATGCATTCAGCCTGTCCTGAGTCATTGAGTTTCTCAGAAAAGTCTTAATTCTTTTCAGAGTCGAAAAGCACCTTTCAGCTTCTGCTGTGGTCATGGGTGTGGTGATGAGTATCTTCAGGAGTGTGACAGTTTCTGAAAAGACTTCTTCTAGGTTATTTTCCATAAACAGCTGGAGTAGGCCCACAGCACCACAACATGCTTTGAACTCTTCCTTGCTGTAGATGAGACTAAGCTCTGTCTTCAGCTTACCTCCATTAAGCACTGGATAGGCTTTTAAAGTGTTGCTCAGTGCATCTTCAGGAAATGCTGTGTTGTATTGTTCAAACCTGTCCCCCTGCAGGAGTGTGGCACTAACAAGGTGGTTCGTGAAGGAAAAGCGCTCCCTGGTGTGTCCCAGTATGATATCACAGACCTTGAGAGAGAAGGATAAACATGAAGATTATAAAGTGATTATACAAAATCATACTTTTCATTCTAAACACGAAATGTTAATGTACAAGTCATACAAAGAACGAACACATTTTTATATAATAAACTAACTTTTGATTTTAATCAACTTTACTGCCATTTTTTAAGACTGTGTTATGAAATGTTTACAGCATTTTTGGGGGACACAATTATACAAAATCCAAATGTTGTAAGAATTAGTTTTTTCCCTTCATTACCCATACATTGCAGTACAACTTATATAATAAAATATCTTTGACAGATATTACATCAACATACCCTAATCACTCATGCATAACAACACATAAACAAATTTAATTCTAACTATAAAGCACACCTTCCTACTAGACTAAATACCACTACTATAAACCAGCATAACAGTGATTTTCCACAACAACTCACTTCTGCAGCAATCCTTTCGTGGTCTTCTACACTGAGTGTCCGACGCCTCTTTACTGGCTGACTGCTACCTACACTGCTTTGTCCAACCATAGAGTGAAGAGAATTTCTGCCAAAGAGAAAGACTTAAACTATTATAACAATGAAGAAAAATAAGAAGAGAAAGAAGAAAAAAATAAGAAGAGAAAGAACAAAAAGAATAAACTATTTCAACTATTACCTGATCTTTTGAATGTCCTCTTGGAACTGCTGGATGCTCTTCTGGATACAGACTGAATCTATGACCTTCTTCTGGAGTTTGGCATAGAGGAGGTCCACATGAGGCATGATATGGTGGAAAAGTTGCAGAAAGAACTTAAAATCCTGATCCTCCAGGAGCATGGCAAATGCTCCAGCCTCTCTGACGGTAATGGGGTCAAAGTCACCAGAGTCTTGTATGCATTCAAAACAGCGGATAAGGTCCTCTCTGTGATCAAACACAGTATTGATGACACGGCTGTGAAAGTTCCATCTGATGTTACTGGATGCTGGTAGTCTGTGGGCCACAACTTTATCAAGAACACTTGTGCGCTTGGATGATCTGGAAAAAAAGCTGGTAAATCCATTAAGGTTAGAAAAAAATATTCTTACTTTGGTTATGTGAGAAGTAGCCTGTTGCATTATTAGATTCAGCTGATGTGCATAGCAGTGGATGTAGTGGGCATTTGGGTACACATCTTGTATCTTCTTCTGAACACCTGCAGTGGCACCTCGCATCACGCTGGCTCCATCATATGCCTGGCAGATGAGCTTAGCCTTTTGATCCTCAGGAAGAATAGTTGAAAGACGTTCTTTTAGGGCTGTAGCAATGGAATCAGCTGTAGCCGACTGCAGAGGGACAAATTCAAAAAACCTTTCCTGAACAGTGTTTTTGGCATCGATATAACGTAGTACAAGCACAAGTTGGCACTGCGTGGCAATATCCACTGTCTCGTCTGCCTGGATTGAAAGAAAATCACTGCTCTGGGCTTCTTTGATAATATGCTCCCTCAAAACAGAAAACATACAGTCCAGCAGTTCATTCTGCACGGTTTTCGAAGTTCCCTTAAACACAGTAGCATTCTCAAGGTGTTCTTTTAGCACTCCATCAAGAGAAGCAACAAAATCCACCAACCCACGAAAGATGCCGGGATTATCCGAGCTTTTACTTTCATCATGGCCACGCAAGGCCAGTTCAAATGCTCCACAAAATTTAACACAATCTATTATTCTAGAGAGAATGTGCCGATTTTTTGTCACCTCTTCATTGTGCCTTCTAACAGCAATCCTGTAGCCTTCATCTAGTTGTTGAGCAATGCTAAGTTTCCCCAAAAAACTTAGCTTCATAGCATTGTCTAAGTGGCTGCGGCTGTTTTCGTGCCGTTTGCATTTTTCTGAAAGATGTTTTAAGTCTCTTACTCCAGTAGTTGTCCACAATTCCTCCGTGCCAGAACTTTTAAATAGCAAACACGGAAAGCAGTAAAAGGCATTGCTTACATCACATCCAGCTAGCCAACTCCGCTTGTCGTAGGAAGAGCTGGAAAAAGCCCGGGTGTAGGATCGTCCTCGATCACTTGCCTGTTGCTGAATATGTAAATTGGGACGATCCGGTCCAAGCTCCTTTATCCTCTTTTTTTCTTCAAGTGAACGCTTTGTAAAAGCATTTTTTTGTAAAGACAAAACCGAATTTTCTCTCATGATGCTGCTCCAGCCTGCAAATGTTGTTTAACGTGAATCGAGATAACGAACCGCAGCTGAACTAATGAGTTGATTTGGGAATTATCCAATCACACGATGTTTTAAAAAAATAAGCCAATGCTGACACACTACGCAATAGAATGGGTGTGTCCGGGACGCAGAGCGCTGCGCCCTGTGGAAAACCTAAAATAACCAATTAAAAATCAGCCTCAGATCACCTGCTTGCCAAAAGTTGACGTGCCTACATACACTCTTATTAGACCGGCGCCCTGCACATAGGAAGTGTGCACAATGTGAGCAATTAAATGCAATGATATATTTATTTTTTTAATAAAATCTAACATGTCCATTAGACACACAGTATGAATAAACACATTTATAACTATTTTGCAGTTCATAATTATTTCATTTTAATATCTAAACATTTTTAAGGGGGCGGCGCCCCAGCGCCCCCTATTGGCCAGCCGCCACTGCTTAACACGTAAGTAAGGGGGTTATTATCAGTATATACTGTAAAAGTGGGCGCATAATACAGATAATCTCGAAATTTATCGCAGATTGCCCATTTCAACGCGAGAAACTCAAGTTTGCCAGAGTGGAGATGGTAGTTTCTTTCGGCAGGTGTTAGTGTTCTAGAGCCAAAGGCAATAACTCTGAGTTTTCCCCCCTGCTGCTGGTAAATCACAGCCCCCAAACCTTCATTGGAAGCATCTGTGTGTAACACAAATGGTAGTTCGAAGTTTGGATATGCTAGGATGGGTGGGTGGGTCAACATGTCCACCAGGTTATTCAGGATGGTACTGTGTTCCGGCGTCCACTGCACAGGTGTCTTGGATGACATCTGACCCTGAGTGGTGCGTCTTATTTTGGATTTGCTGTTTGTCTTGTTGTGGCTATCTTCACTGGGACCCTCCAGGAGCTTGAACAGGGGTCGTGCAATCCTTGAAAAGTCCTGTATGAAGGACCTATAGTAACCCAAGAACCCTAATAAAGCTCTGACCTCTCCTACAGTCTTTGGCTCTCTCTCTTTTAACTGAAGCACTGCTTCCAGGTCCTTAGGGTCTACCTGAACTCCTTCACTAGATACTAGCCTCCCTATGTACCTCACCTGGCGCTTGAACAGCTCACATTTTTTAGGACGCAACTTCACTCCATGCTCTCTTAGACGACAGAGCACTCGCCTGAGGTCCCTGACATGATCAGAGAATGTCTTGGAAAAGCAAAGGACGTCATCAAGGTATGGAGAGCAGCATTCATCCCTCAGACCATCAAGGATGCCCTCCATTGTCCTTTGAAATGCAGCCGGCGCGTTAGTCAGACCAAACGGGAGCCGATTCCATTCATAAAGGGACCAGGGGGTACTAAAAGCAGTCAGATGTCTGGAAGCCTCATCAACAAAACCCTGGTGGTAAGCACTGCCCTGATCAAGTATAGAGAACCAGGAATAACCACCAAGATTATCAAGCAAATCTTGGATACGTGGAAGTGGGTGGCGGTCTGGAACTGTTTTGCGGTTTAACTCACGAAAATCCACACAGAGACGCAAGCTCTTGTCCTTTTTCCGGACACAGACCACAGGGGACGAGTACGGAGAGATGGATTTTCTTATCCAACCATGGTCTAGTAAATTCCGCACATACTCTTTCACTTCTTGGTACAGAGGCTTGGGTATTGAATTATAACACTTCTGCACAGGTGTTTCATCTCTCAGGTGTATTTTCAGTTGTAGGTTCGGTATGCACCCAATGTCAGCATCATCTTTCGCGAATACATCTGACTCACAGTATAACATTTCTCTGACCACCTGTTGCTCATCCTCACTAAGGTGTGACAGATCAACAGGGGGGTGCCACTTGTCCTTTGTGGTTGCCATAAATGAATTTCCATCATTTTCTTGACTTGAGCTAGACCCTTCACTTTGTTTGAGCTGTGCTGTGCACATTTGAGTACTGGTGAAATTCTGAGATTCTGGTGCCCCACAGGAATGCTCTACTGGCTGTACTGCTATAACATCTTCAAGGGTGCCCAACACAGTTCTCCGTGGAAGATAGATGTCATGTTTGGTTGAGTTCTGGAGGGGAATCTTTGCAAGTTTAGAGAAACCACTGGGAACATCTATTAGTGTGGGAAATGGCTCTAACCCCTCAGGACAATAACACTCGGGACTAGGTTGGAAGAGCATCGTTCCCCCTTTTGGCTTGGTTCTGACCCTACACTTGACTTCATAAATTTCACCAGCAGGAACTAGTACACCCTGCTTTCCCACTCTCACACTAAAGGATTGGGATGTCTCTCTATGTATTGACATCTGAAGAACAGAGACCAGAGACTCCACTGTACTCTCACTGACACTCAGAGCTTCCTTTAGTAAGGCAATAACATTAATTGCACTCTGCTCTTCCTTGTTTTCTTTAATTATCTCTGCTATGACATTACTACCTAAAAGAGCACACTGAACAGAGCTCTGACCAATTAGTATTGGTACCTGGATGGCTACATGACCCTGACTCTCACTACATACTTGAAGATCAACTTCTGCCCAACCCTCAAAGGGAACCCCGGTCCCATTAGCAGCAGATACTTCAAGGGGGTGATCGGTCAAAAGAGTGTTAAGGGGCATTATTTTAAGCTTAGGCAACATTTTTGCTACCCATTCCCTCCCTACTATAGTCACCTGAGCCCCTGAATCAAGCAGCATTTGGATTGGGACCCTATTGATTGTGCACGACACCATACACTTTTTGCCTATGAGCTGAGCTACATGTTTTCTAGGAGGGGGACAAGGATGCTGTGGGTTTTTTGCTTTGGTCGTTCCTTTACATTGCTTCTGCACAGAGGGCTTTTCAGTAGCGACGGTCACTGGCAGCCCCCGCCCCAGTGACCCCACCCCGTTTCCCGGCGGCTTCCTCTGCAGACAGCCAATTGCCCTATGCCCTTCTTGACCACATATAAAGCAGTGAGGACAGCTCAAGTTGTTTCGCTGTACACAGTTTTGACACCTGCCTTTCGTCTCAAGCATTGGTGCTGGGTGGTAAACAGGAGGTGAGGAGTTATTAGAGGTCATGCTCTCAGTGGGTTTTACCATCTGGGCCAAGCTTTTAGTTAAGGAAGACACTTGGGCTGTCAATTCCATGATTGCAGCTCGGTTGGCCTGTAACTCTGAGTCAACATGGGCAGATTTAGACTGATCGTTCTGTCCGCTACTGGTATGCTGAGCTGTACTTACAGTCAATGTTCGGGCTTTGGCAACTGACCCAAGGCGTTTTAACCTATCTGTCTCCTCACTGGTGGACTTAGTGATCTGTTCTAAAAGGCAGTCATCACTAACCTGCAAGTCTGTCAAGTAAGGTTTGAGGTCACGTCTAACATGGCTACTTTTTTCATGAAGACCCTGGTAAAGCGTGTGTAGGAATGTGCCCTGAACAAGCTTTCGGTCATAGCAAAAGTCAGCACCAGATTGTTGGGACTCAAAAAGAACTCGCTGTTTTAGACCCATAATGCGATACAAAAACTGCTGTGGACTCTCCTTATCTTGTTGCCTAGCATTACTTAACTCTAAAAAGAGTTCAGAACTGTTTTTATCTCTAATGTGGGAGCGGAGAAAACGCTTGAGCTCTCCTACAGACAAGTCATCCTTATTGGTAAGCATCTCTCTAAAGGTACCTGGTTTGGTTATCCTGAGCACTGTACGGATAATCTCAGACTCACTAAACCCTTCTTGTAACCCTTCATCAAGTTGTTTACAAAGGCTACTGTATGACATGTCAGACCCTGTATCAGAAATTTGACCACCATGAAGTTTGAATTCTCTGCGTGGAAACAGAGCAGCTACATCAGTAAACCTCACTACCTGATCAGCGATGCTGGACTGTGGACTGGATCTACCTGGCGGGACACTATCAGCAACCCTTGTGGAAGACCTGGCTGGTGTCAAGGTTGGGTTGTTCTGATGTGGGGTGTTAGTGTCATTGACAGCAGTCCCAGCAGTCTGATGTGGAACAGAAGGAGCAGGATCGGGAGGAGCTGGCGTGACAGGATCTGGCTGATGAGAAGGTGCATGGTCGGTCTGAAGTGATGCAGCACAGTCACTTTTATCAGCTCCTACTTCTTTGGCCAACAGCTCAATGAGCATGTCATTAAGAATGAGGAGTTGAGTCATGCCCTCATCTTCCATGTCTCTCAATCGCTCACTCCGTAGATAATCAACAATGAAGTCATAAAGGTCTGGCTCACCTAAGTCAGCTAAGGTGACTGCTGACTCTTCCTCTTCTATGGCGTGTGCAATTGTCCGCAGCTGACTCTCATTCAAAGCTGAAAGTCTCTTCTGAATCGTGTAGACTAGCATCCGTCGTGGGGTAGAAGTAGCCATTGGGACTGGACAACAGCGGCCTCCGCTCTCTGGATGACGCACGATAATGCAGCCTTCCCTGAAGCTAGACTCCCCGTCTCAGTTGCAGTACTCTCCTTCCCCGCGAGGTGGCGCTAGATCCCGGACGAGCCCCCAATTGTTGCCGGCGCCAGGTCTAGGGGTTTCTGGGCCAGCAGCAAGGGATACACAGACCCATCAGCACTGTGTATCCTGAGAAATAACTGGATCTGCAAGTCTGCAAGTCAGTGGAGGACACAAAGCAATTAAGCACCTTGTTCGAAGGCAGCACGAGTTTATTTCTAAAAATCAACATTTCTTTCATTCATTTCATCACTTCAATAATTATTATTTAGTTCTTTTCATATATAATAGCAAGGTATAAAATATAATTTGTTCATATAGAAATACACATACACATTCTTGTTGTAATTTACCCTGTATATACTTCCCATTGTAAATATGTTGTAAATATGTAAAATACAGAATACTTATTATATTTGGTTTCTTTGACATTTACAAGTTTAGCTAGTTTCATAGTATCTCCAATAACATGACAGTAAAATGCGAATATGCATTTCAGAGTATATGTAAAATATATGTATATGTAAATCTAAATATATATATATAAGATATTCAAATATTAGCTTATACTATCACACATTTACTCAACATTACATTTTCCCCATTACACAGCTACACATACAACATTTACACCAACATCTCAACAAACACATATACTCGAGGCAGCCAAGGTAGCTTAATACTGCCAGTATTACTGCTTACACTCACAGAAAAAATAGAAGTTGCACTGTAGTACATTTTAACTTTATGAACTGCACTAATAAGGCTTCGATTGATCAGAAACAACCATTTTTTTAACTCCAAAACACAGACGAAATGCATTTGCGTGGATACTCATAACTCACTTATGCATAGTACTCAGAAACTCACAAAATGGTGGATACCATACCTCAGAATACTAGAAAACTGCACCGATATGGTGTCACTAGCTCTAGTTTCAGAACAAAAGTGCTGTTTAACAAAGCATGACTCTGTAATATGTACAAAGTTGGCTATTTTACATGAACAAAACATTCAGAAATACTCATGAAAAGCATGTGTATGGACTCTCTCATTGTTAGGTAAGATGGCACCCTCAGCTTAGTGATTAGTCACCCCAGAACCAAAGATTAGATTACAGGCAAAACTAAACGTTTTTTAAACAACAAAACACCTCAAAACACTTAACAAAACGCTCTCCTAGCCATTTTTATTACTATTTCTGTAAACTAGAGTGTTTAAAGTAGTGTTTTTAGTTACCTGCAAGTCAGTGGAGGACACAAAGCAATTAAGCACCTTGTTCGAAGGCAGCACGAGTTTATTTCTAAACTGAGCATGCTCAGTCCTCGAATTTTAGTGTGTTCTCCATGCAGCTCACTGGGATGAAGCGCCATCCAGCGGTTGGGTGGTGTAACACCATGTAAAAGTGTAAGACTAGCTTGAATAGCTTTTAGAATGGTTCTGATAATTCCAATAAAATACAAAAATAATAAAATAACAATAAAATAATAAAATAAAAAAATAAGTGGGGGGTGTCTGTGTTACTACAACTGTAGATGGAGGCAATTTTCTAACCCTCCACACAAGCAGGCAGAAATGAGTTAGGCAAGCAGGCAGAAATGAGGCAGAAAGTGATCAGACAGGCAGGCAGAGATGAGCTAGGCAGGCAGGCAGAGATGAGGCAGAAAGGGATCAGACAAGCAGGCAGAGATGAGCTAGGCAGGCAGGCAGAGATGAGGCAGAAATGGATCAGACAGGCAGGCAGAGATGAGGTGTGCTGAATCCTGAAAGGAGTGCAGAGGAGGAGAATGGCTGAGGCAGGCAGAGATGAGGTAAGCAGGCAGAGATGAGACAGGCAAGAAAGGATCAGGCAGGCAGAGATGATGTAGGCAGAGATGAGGCATGTGGGAAGGGATGAGACAGGTAAACAGGACTGTATCAGGCAGGCAGAGATATGGTAGACAGGCAGAAAGGGATTAGGCAGGCAGAGATTAGGCTAACAGGCAGGAATGAGGTAAGGTGAAATCAGTCAGGCAGATAGGAGGTAGGCAGGCAGAAAGGGATCATGCAGGCAGGCAGAGATGAGGCAGAAATTCAGGGAGGGATAAGGTAGGCAGAGGTGAGGCAGGAAGGGATCAGGCAGGCAGAGATACAGAAAAAGAAATGGCATGAGATGAGGAAAAAAGGCAAGCAAAGAGGCAGGAAGAGATTATAGAGGAAGAAATGAGGCAGGCAGGAAGCTAGAGAGGAGGCAGGTGGGCAGAGATGAGGCATACAGGTGAGATAGCAGAAATGAGGCAGGTATGCGGGAAGGGATGAGGTAGGCAGGCAGGAGGGGATCAGGCAGACAGATGAGGCAGACTAGCAAGCAAAGATGAGGCAGAGAGAGATTTTGGAAGCAGGGGTGAGACAGAAAGAAGGCAGATGAGCAGATGTGAGACAGGAAGGCAGATGGGAAGGCAGAGATGAGGAAAACAAGCAGGCAGGCTGTGTAAGGTTGCCAGGCAGGCAGAGATGAGGTAGGCATAGATGAGGCGGGCAGAAAGGGATCAGGCAGGCAGGAAGGATAAAGTAGGCAGAGATCAGGTGGGAAGGAATGGATCAGGCAAGCAGGCAGAGATGAGGTATGCAGGCAGAAAGGGATGAGGTAGGCAGAGATCAGACAGGCAGAGACAAGGTAGACCGAGAAACAGGGACCATAACAATGACAGGGATTGACAAGAACACAGCGACAAGAACAGGTTCAAAACCAGAAACAGGTACAGGGACCCAGACAGAAACAGGAACCAAAACAGGAACAGACACATGCACAAAAACAAACATGGGTAAGGGCCCAGGACTGGCAAAAGACTGTAGTAAAGTCTGTGAGGCCAGGCTGGGCACAGTTCTGTGGGTTGGTACAGGAGACCTTGGAGCGGGTGTAGGAGCACACGACATGGGGACTGGTCTGGATTCACATGACCTAGAGGTGTGCGTAGTCCTGGGAGCAAGAAGGCAGAGGCTGCGTCCAGAAACCGCAAAATTGTCTCGTTTTTCCTACTGATCCTCCTCCTCTCCTCCGTGACCCGGAAACTGATTTCGTGACTCCATCTTGCCGCCTGTCCGAATACCGTAGGAGATGAAAGAAGCCACTTAAAATTCTCCTGTAGGAGGCTTCCAACGGAGGGAACATAAAAGCTTCGTACTCCAGAAGACTTTTAAGGATTTTTGAATGACATCACTGCATCCACGCCCACAAAGCACGTGGGAATGGAGAAGGGAACGCACAAATATACGTCATAAGCGTATTACTTAACTAGGTTCCTTATCTATCTAAACTGCCAGTAAAGCAGTAATATAATTTTTTAGTTTAGATAAGCTGTATGCTCAGTAAGAGTGATCCCATAGAACATTCTCAAGAATTATCCCATATTTGAAACATGATATATATATATATATATATATATATATATATATATATATATATATATATATATTGTGGCGTGAGGAGGCGGGGGAACCGTGGGTCTGCCCCACGCCGGAACTCACAGCCATGTCTGTCCCAGCCGGTGTGCATTCAGGACTGATTAAGCAGCCGGCTGGGACAGGTATAAAACTCAGCCTTAGCTCACTGAAGGGGGACTCTTGACTGGGGAGCTGAGGGCTGAGGCTGCACGGACCTTTAGAACTAAACTAAAGTTCATTATACAGACTCTAGAGCCCCATTGGGCTGAGTATGTTTGTTTGAGTTGTTTTTGGGTGTGGTGGAGGGCGTTAAAAGCAAATAAAAGGTACGTTTTGAGTTCATTTACTCCCCGTGTCTGTGTTCTCTGTGTGCTTCCTCCTTCCGGGTCACAGTGGTCACGCCCCCCTACCCCAGGGGCCTACCACAATATATATATATATATATATATATATATATATATATATATATATATATATATATATATATATATATATATATATATATATATATATATCACTGGCCAGATAAATGTGTCCAAAATGCCTGGGAGTAAGCAGGATTTTATTGGAGTATCTGAATATTTAGCTGTGTGATAGTAATGTTCAATTGATGCTGTTTAATCAAATATTTTTTCACTTCAACATGTGTGCAAAATATAATATTTATTATTAAATGTATTATTTATTAATAGTTGTTATTTGTTTTATTACATTTGATTAAATCATATTTTACTATTAAAATAATTTATATTTACATATGCAACCTTCATCACTGGCTAAACAGGCTGCACTTTGAAGCTTGATCTCTAAAATGTGGAATTGTGTTTACTGATCTCTCGTTTTTATTTTTGTATGTGGCGCTCTATCCAGAAGCTGTGATTGGCTGGGCACTATCCGGCATGTGCTGAAAGTGAGCGATGTGATTGGCTCAGTTTATTGGTAGTCAACATCCTATTTAAAAGGGATCAGCTGTACCATTTCCCCAATTACAGCTCCTTCACTCCATTCCTCCTCCCCTCCTCGATTCCTCCACCTTCTTCCGGGGTAGGAGAGGAGGAGTAGGAGAGGAGGAGTAGCAAAAGTTTCTGGACGCAGCCAGAGAGAGTGGCAAGAGGAGAGAGGAGAGAAGCAGAATGCTGGGCAGAATATGGGAGAGCTTGCATTGGGGAGGCAGAGGTGGCTGCGTGGAAAATGGGCATAAGTGTCGTGCAGTCTCCCATTACATTTTTGAAAAACTTATCATGATGCACAAGCGAAGTGCAAGGTATTTATAAGAAGTTAATTTTGAAGGGGGAGGTGCTTCAGGCAATTAAATATGCAAGTACCTGATTTGCAAGAGCAATTACTGACCATTATTTTAGAAACACCTGCCACACAGATGAACTTGATACACAATAAAATCCACAGTTTTAACATTTTGTAAAATTCATCTCCCCACAGTGTATTCTGTATCCGCCTCATGTTTTTATTTACTTCGCTCAAATCATGCTCTGGGGGCAGTGTTATACTTTGTTTGAGGTTATGAGGGCGTTTTATGTTGTTTGAGGGTGTTTTGAGTGTGTGCTCATGTGTTTATATGCTTGTTTCTATGCGTGAGTTTTTTGTCAAGAGAACATGTGAGAAGTAAACACACGTGATAAAGTAATATAGTCACTGCTAACATGAGAAAATAAATATGTTTGGGCCATACAGCAATGCTACTGGACAGCGAAAACATAGGGGTGTTCTAAAACTATATTGATGTATATCAGATTGGATGTATAAAGGGTGTTGAAAAGGCTTTTAAATGAACCCTGAACATACCTGAAAAGTGGTTAAATTTAACTTTCGAAAAGGGGAACCCTGTTTTTTAATATTACTTGTGTAGGCCTTTTGTAGCCTTTTTTGGACTAGATAACCCATTTTATGAGGTTCACAGGAATCTGCTTTAATCAAGGCATGCTACATTTTTGTGCATTTTATGTATAAACTGTCAAACTCTGATCTTCACTAATAGGTTTACAAAATTGTGACATGCCTCGATTAATATACATTCATCCCTGCATTCAAGGCCTGCAACATTTTCCGAAAAAGTTGGCACAGTAAAGCATTTACCCCTTTTAAATGGTGCCATTGCTTCTCACAACAAGTAAGACACCAAGGATATAAAGTGATTAAGTGTTTCAGGCTTTATTTTTGCCATTCTTTCTGTAAGTCCTAAGATGTGCAATAAAATACTGGAGGTCAGCATTATTATTTAAAGAGAACTTAATAATTTAATGAGAATGTATTACTTAACATGTGTATTAATGAAAACCTCTTTTTTTATTTCAGTAGTCATTATACTTGGAAATTCCTGGTTGGCTGGTAAGTTTAAATTTAATCAAAAACACTGTAATACTTTTAACTAATTGATTACTGAATGACCTCACTTCACATAAACAGCTCTTGAAAAAAGACCACTTCAAAATTATCAATTTCTCAGATTTTAATATTTAAAGATTTATGTTTCAGTAAAATTAATATTGTTTTATTGTATAAACTACGGACAACATTTCTCCCAAATTCCAAATAAAAATTTGGCATTTAGAGCATTTATTTGCAGAAAATGCAGAAATGGTTAAAATAGCGAAAAATATGAAATTCAAAATAATGCAAAGAAAACAAGTTTATGTTCATTTGGAAACAACAACAGTACTAACTCAGAAAGAGTTCAGAAATCAGTATTTGGTGGAATAACTGACCATCCGTCTTTCTCCTGATTATATTACAGAGGTTTTTAATGTAGTTCCGGTCTGGAGATAGAGGTGGCCATGACAGGGTTAAAAAAAAAAAAAACATTACATTAGGTTTGGCAGATGCTTATATCCAAAGCGACTTACAATTAATGATGTACATATAGCAATAGAGGACACAGAAGTTCAAGGCAAAAAATAATTTTAGGCAGGGCCTAAAGGAAGTCAGTGGTCAGTCTGGATTGCTTTGTGTGAATGTTTGGCAAAGTTAGGTGACGCAGGTAAAGAGGAAGTGACGCTTTATATAGGTCGAAGAGTGGGAGGAGTAAGGGCGTGGATCAAACTCAAACTTGTTGTTGTTTTTAAATTAATATGAACTTGTCTTCTTTGCATCTGTCTGAAAGCATTGCTTCTTTTTCATTATTTCTCATTTCCTGCAAATAAATTCTCTAAATAACAATATTTTTATTTGGAATTTAGAAGAAATGTTATAAATTGTCTATAGAATAAAACAACAATGTTTATTTTACTCAAACATATACCTAATTGCAGAGGTGGAAAGTAAAGAATTACCTTTACTCACGTTACTGTAATTAAGTAGATTTTATGAGTAATTTGTAATTTTTTAAGTAGTTTTTAAAATTTTACTTTTACTCAACTACATTTTGACACAAGTAATTTACTTCGCTACATTGAAAAACTACCTGATACTGAGTAAAAAATAAAATGCTGGAAAAACACTGTCTGAAGATTAAATTAAATTAAATTATATATTATATTTCATTCTGGCAACATAAAAAACAAACAGATAAATCGCACCATCCGGAAAGCTTGTGGTTGGATAACAAGTATAAACATATACCATTCAGACCCTCTATTGCTTTGTATCTGATGCATGACCTGCACGTCACGTCAAACTCCAGAAGTGCGACAGTGAGAAAGTTGGTAGGAAGACCCCAATTAGGCCTCTCCAGCTGCAGCGAGGGGCTTCGGAATGGTTGGAAGCAAAAACAACTGATTTCAGATGTGATGCAGCTCAGCAGCACGAGCTAATGGCGTTCAAACATTCACCATCGAATTTAAAAAAACATATTAAGGTAAACTAATTGTTTCCTACTGTTGATAAGATACTGTAGTAAACTAATGATGCACTAATGGTGAATTTGTAATGTTTGCCATGGCTTGGTACATGCCAACAGTGTTGTGCCAGTTCACAGCTTTTCTGAACTAGTTCAAGTTCAGTTCATACATGCTTAAAGTGAACAGTTCACGTTCAAAGTTCACAATTTTAATTCTGAACTAGTTCAAAGTTCAGTTCATTTTACTTTTTTCCTGAGATATTTAAATAAATACTTTTTTCCCACTACAAGCTAGAAATCACAATACGTTCTTTGAAACTGCTCATTGTAGACATTTGCTCATGACACTGCAATTGTGGGTTTCATACCAGGTGATGAAACTTGCAGCAGTACAAATTGTTTTAAATGTTTGTTCATAAGGAGAATCAGTGTCTCCGTGCCATCACCATACCTGTCAAGTTTTGGACTTAAAAATAAGGGATTTTTTCCGCCGCCCCAACAGCCCAAACGAGGGAAAAAAAAAAAAAAAAAAAAAAAATATATATATATATATATATATATATATATATATATATATATATATATATATATATATATATATTTTTTTTTTTTTTTAATAGATTTAAAATTGAAATTGAAGGGTGCACAAATTTACAAAAAGGACATGGATCAGATATATTCCATAAGTAAATAATAGTCCTAAGGGGCCTACACAATTAATAATCTTTCATTAATACTTCTTTCTATCGTTCAGTCCACTCCTGATCAGTTCAGTTAATTTCAGCCCTCTCCACATTTTCTCTCTCTCTCCAGCTCAACCATCTCTTCTACCCCTTCTAAATAATACATTACATTACATTATAATACATTACCACAATACTTGAGATTTAAACAAATTCTAACAAACCCTAAAACTAGCCCTGAACTAATAGAGTTTGGAAATGATAGTTATTGGCTGATCAGGCACATCAGGGCAGGGCATTATATATATATATATATATATATATGTAGATTTTTCTCAAACCCTGAATATCTATCTAGCTAATTCTAAAGTTAAGCTAACTGAGTCACAAGCTGTATTTTATTAAACACACAGTGGGTTTAATTTATGTTTTGATTCAGAGAAGAGTCTTTTGGTTAGTTACCTTTCTTTTAGAAAAATCTCCGTATATCCAGATTAGTTTTAACGTCAGCTGCTCCGACTAGCTGCCTGAACTCACAGCGAGGGGAGGGGCGGGGCTTCCCACACACTAAACTGCGCTCCGCAAAACCAGCTAGCTGATTGGCTGTTTCTCCTGAAAGGCGGGACTTTCTCCTTGAACCGGCACCACGATTGGTTAAGAGACACACAGCGGTCAGTGCATTGTCGCCTGTGGCCTATATATTTTTTTATTTAGTATAATACGGGAAATTTACGGGAAAATACTAATACGGGAGGACGGCGGGAAAGAGGAGTAAAATACGGTAGTTTCCCGGCCAAAACGGGAGACTTGACAGGTATGGCCATCACTTCCATTTTTTTTAAACATTGCAGCGCTTTCTCTCACTCTCGTCATTGGTCTCTCTCTCTCTCTCTCGCTTGCTCGCTCGCTCCTCCAGCAAGAATACAGGAGGGAGGAAATTTCTTTTGTTGCGTTTCAAAAGAGAAAACAGATGTCACTCAGTTTTCAATGGAAAACAAATTCCAATGTTCATTTACAGGGATGTCTGCCGTTCGTGACACATAATGTGAACTAATTCACGTTCAAGTTCTTTACTATAAAATGTGTTGTGTTCAATTCAACGTTCACGAACAAATGAGCGTGGCATCAAAGCAAAAGCTTCTACTTTATCGTCTTAACGCGCCCCGGCCCACCCACGGCTATATACATACATACATACATACATACATACATATATATATATATATATATATATAGTTTTACAGCAGCTTGTGTAATTAATCCCCCTGGGTTACTAGAAGAAAAAAAGCAGTTTATAATTTTACATGGTGAATGTAAACACTTTGTAGCTAAATAAAGAACTGTAAAAACACTTATATAAACACACGTATAAATATTTCAGTTTAAAATAAAAAATTAGAAAATCTGAAAAGCACCTGTATTTTTTTTTCTTGTTTTTACCATATTTTGAATATTGCATGTTCAATTGTATATTTTAGGTGTTTTTAATTCATTTTGTAATATTAATTGATAAAATTAAAATTCTCTGAATAATTTAATATTAGTGTCAAAAGCTTTCGAACCCCTTTTAGACATTAAACAACACTGAACTAAACTGGAGACATATCAAACTACCTAGGTTAGCTAACATGTTAGCTGAGCTGGGCTACGTTACGTGCTTAACAAATAGAGTTTACCTTTCTTAAAAGTCTTGGTGGTGAGAGAAATGTCTCATAAATGTTCACTGTATTTATGTTACGTTGATTTTATCACGCATAGTTTGCACTGAGTTTTGTTCTCCATGGCAGCGCAGCTGAACTTTTCCCAGCAGTGTTTATTACCGTTAGTGGGAGGGACACTGTGTGAATCAGTGTAGCCTGGGGTCTGTGTGTTCGGGGTTATGCTACCCATCCATATGTGCTTCTTTACGGCACTGCGCATGCCCCATTCTTTTTTGTATGATTTCATGTTTTTAATAATATTTCTTATGTTTTAATTGAGAACATTTAACAATCTGTTTGAATGTTAAAAAAACATGTAAATAGCAGTTAAAGTATATAAATGGCAAGTAAAACTATAAAACTGTAAAAGTATAAAAATATGGTTTATAGTCACCTATGTCAATTGAAAGTAACTATGTATTTTTTACTCAAAGTACATTTTAAATTGAGTACTTTTTTACTTTTACTTGAGTAGAATTTTAGCAAAGTAAAGGTAATACAATTTTTTACAATACAATTTTTCAGTACTTTTTCCACCTCTGCCTTATTGTGAGTTTCTGTTTAAGAATAAGAGTGAGGTTTGACATCAGGCTTCTTTCTCAACAACACAAGTTACTGTCATTACCACAAAGTGAGGCTTAAATTTATATTTTATGTTCCAGTGAATCAACTCATCTCCCCATATAATGTAATTTAGTGCAAGACTTAATTCAACATCTGGAAATATGTAAATGTGGTAATTGGACAAAATAAGCTCATGTGCGATAAAGCTGTGTATTCTTCTTCTTTTGTAATAGATGGCGTGAACATAAGACTTGTTAATGGAACTGGTTTCTGCTCTGGTAGAGTGGAGGTTTATTATAATGGCGAATGGGGAACAGTGTGTGATGATTACTGGGACATGAATGATGCTGCAGTGGTGTGCAGACAGATGGGATGTGGAGAAGCTCTCAGTGCCCACGACAGTGCTCATTTTGGTGGAGGAAGTGGCCCGATACATTTAGATGATGTTGCTTGTTCTGGAAGTGAAAACTCCATTACAGGCTGCCATCGTGCATCATCACACAACTGTAATCATGGTGAAGATGCTGGGGTTACTTGTAGAGGTAGGTAAAAACTCAACACTTTTATACTGCTCCTGTTTCAACATCTGTAGTCTTGCCATATTTTTTGAAGCATGACTGTTCACACACAGTTTTTCAAACACTATAAGCCCAATTTATTTGACAACAGCTTGTTGTTATTTTGTTTGGGTGTAAAATCAATGTTGCTTATTTTTCCTTGCTCCTATACTGGTTATTAAAAATGAGAATACCAGCACCAGTGGAGTGGCAAACTGTGAAAATTAATTGGAGCAACCATATTCTATAATTTTTTTTCCAAAACGTTCTTGGGCTATCATTGATTAAGACCTACTATAATTGGCAGCATATGCAAACGGCATTTTAATATTAATTACTAATATTAATTACTGTAACATAAAATTTGTTTGGTAAGCTTACCACAAACAGCGTCGCTACGCTAAAGTACAATTGAACACAGTTGTTTTAGGGGTTTTCTTTACAGCACTTACAATGTTTCTGTCATCAATTACTGTGGTTTTATTTGATCTACCTGTTCAACATCTTTTGTTTAGTACACCAGTAATGCCTTTCTTCTTTAGGACATTCCAAACGGTTTATTGGCAATTGTGGGACAATTTGTTAAATGGCTCTGATCGATTTTCCATCTTCCCTCAGCTGCACAGTTGGTTGTTTTTCACTCATAGTGAAATCTAAATCTGAAACTGAGCTTTTAGACATTCAGCACTATTTATTGTTTAAATAAATAAAGTATTAGGACACACCTGGGCAACACAACACACCTGACCGTCACATGTTCCAATACTTTTGGTCAAAAGAAAAATGGGTGGGTTCAGAAACAAGGTGCTATCTTCTGAACAGTGTCTCAGATCCAGATGTAAATACCTGAAAATAAAAGCTAAAATGTTGATCAGTTTTTAATATCAAACCGAAACGTTAACCAAAACAATAGTTGGCAGATATCTGGGCCCATTCCTCCTGACAGACTGCTGTAACTGAGTCATGTTTGTAGGTCACCTTGCTCACACCTGCCTTTTCAACTTTGCCTATAAATGTTTATTGGATTGAGATCAGGGCTTTGTGATAGCCACTTCAAAACATTGACTTTGTTATCCTTAACCCACTTTGTTACCAGTTTAGCAGTTTGCTTCAGGTCATTGTCCATTTGAAAGATGGACTACTGTCTATTGTGTAAAGTGCACCAGTCCCTTCTGCAGAAAAACAACTCTACAACATAATGCTGCCACCCCCCTGTTTTTACAGTTGGGATGTTATTCTCATTCTTTCAAGCTTCTCCCTTTTTCCTTTAAACGTAATAATGGTCATTATGGCCAAACAGTTCAGTTTTAGATTTGTCAGACCACAGGACATGTCTTCAAAAAGTAAGGTCTTTGTTAATCTGGCTTTTTAATGTTTCAGCCCATGACGATACAGTACTCATTTTACTGTGGATAATGACACACTCTACCCGCTTCAGCAGCATCTTTACGAAGTCTTATACGTATGATCTTGTGTGGATATGCACAATTCGGAGCAACGCGCGTTCCTCTCTGGGTCACAGTACTTGTGTCCTTACTGAGCAGCTCGAAATGGCCACTTTATGCAACATTACTTGCGTATAACTGTTTGTAGAGATGAACGAGGCACCTTCAGGTGTGCCTTAAAAGATATCAACAGGTGTATCTCTAATTAAAATATTAGAAGCGCCCAAAGACATCATACCATAATATGGGCTGTCCTATACGTTTTAAAGGTATAGTAATCTTAGTGTATGTAAACGTTTGACTTTGCAAAAAGTAATAAAAATGCTGAAAAAATTTGGTGTGGTGGAGATCTACCATAATGGCCTGTGGGGAACAGTGTGTGATTTTACTGGGGCTTTGTTGTTAATAAATATTACTTGCATTTGTGCAGCAGTTTAAACAAAACACTCTTCAAAGAAAATGCGTATGATGTATTTTAACTTACTTTTCTTTTACAGATGTCCTAATCCCTGCGCTCACCCTGATCTCATCGCACTCTGTCGTCTCACCTGGGGAGTCTGTTCAGTTCAAATGTACTTTTCCCCTTTACTACACGACGTTAAACTACCATTTATATAAAAATGGATTATTAATAAAAAACCAAACAGCTACATATTCAACAACATTTAGATTGACTGTGGATGCATCACATCAGGGCCAGTACAGCTGTGACTGTTCATACACAAGCATCTTCTCCACCTCATCCAGGAGCAGCACTGTTGGCATCACTATCGGTAAGAGCACAAATTATGATTTTATAATAAGCAGAAGTAAGCTAAGTTCTAAATAAAAATACACTATATGGGTGTATATGTATATATTAGTACACCTGCTCACTTATTGTTTCCTCTGAAATTAAGGGTATTATAATGAGTTTATTCTGTTTTGTTGGAGTAAGTGTCCAGAGAAGGCCTTCTACAAAACCTACAAAAAGTTTAACCTTTTTCAATGTGCAATTTTTTTTGTATTAAAACTATGGACATTTCAATTTCAAAACTTTGCAGAGCTGATTTTATATACATTATTTTAACTAATTTATTATAAAAACAGACTGACCAAAGGACAGTGGTGGAAAGTTAATTGGCAAGCTGCAATAATAATTAACTCATAAGTGTCAGACAGACACAGCATAAAAAGGGGTAGCTATGCCCATGCCCCCAACCATGGAAACCAAAATTCTAAGGGCATTGTGTGAACCTGTAAGGGCTGTGTTAGTGGAGAGTGGGCTGTATCAGGTCTATTCCTGTCGGCTTTTCAGAGAAAGGATTCCTTATCCATTCATCTCTTGGTTTTGTAAAAACAAAAATACTCTCAAAGCTGTCGTCATTCCATTAAGAGGTGTTCTTTCTAAAAGTCCTTGAGAGCAGGAAATGCTAAACTTTTTTTATGACAAGATTTCCACATCCATCTGATTTAAGCTCAATTTTCACGTCAATTTCAAAAGCACACGTTTAAGCAAATACTCATGTGCATGTCCCACAATACACGTGAATCAAACCTAAAAGTCATAGAGTTGAGTAGTACAGTAAAGAAATTGGTTTGATGCATTGAAAGGAGGAAAGTTTCACTGCTTCACAGCACAGATTTTGGGGGCTCCATAGTCTTATAGCCAAAGCATTAGCATTACTAGTTCATGTATTTTCTGCTTCAGAAAAAAATTCTTAATCACGTTAACAGAAACAGTATCTGTTGTCGAGTGTGGCTGGTGGAAAGGGAAGTGAAAATGGTGCATTGCCCCGTCCACTGGTGCAGGCTATGATATGTATGAACGGAAAATTGCAGGACAAACATTAAGTGTTTCAAATGATGTTTTCCAGTGACTCTACCCACTCCTCGCATCTCTCTCAGTACCAACAACCAGGTCACATGGGGAGCGAGAGTTGACATCACCTGCTCTGTAGAAACTCAACACACAGGAGGAACCTTCAATCTAAAAACAGGTTCTGGGTCTGTTACTCAGACAAAGAGTGGAACCTCTGTCACCTTCTGTTTTTCCAAAGTAGACTTTGCTCATGAAGGTTCTTACTACTGCCAGTACCAGACACGAGTCTCCAGTCGTGAATTCAGCTCTCCACGGAGCAGCTCTGTGGAATTTACTGTTATAGGTAAGAAATATCTTATTTGTTTTATATGTTTTATATTTGTTCTAATGTGCTTTATAGCTAATGTAGAAAATCAATTACATATGTATTAAACTTGTAAGAATGAAACATATGATGACTTACCTTTCAATATTTACTTGAATTTCTTGTTCATAACATGAGTTAAATATTTATAAATTTGTCTGATATTCTTGAGGACTTCTATCAAATGCCAATCACAGATACATAAAGAAAGAGCTGTTAGCCACAATATCCACCATGTAAACTTGATTATGAATCATCATGCAGGACTTCTGTAATATTCTGTGTATTGTCTCTCAAGATAAAAAGTACTTTACATTTTGGAATCAACCACATTTAATTTGTCACACTAATTTTAGAGTTGTTATGATAGGAGAGGTTTCATTTTATTTTCTTTTTCTCTTTTTTCCCTCCCTCTTTTGGGTTAGATCACTCTCTTCTACAGGTTTTTTGTTTGAGGGACGAAGAGCCGTCTGACTGATCCTGGTCCTGCTTCAGTATAAAGCTCTGGCAGCTGTGGAGTTTGTTTTTTGTTCGTTTAGTCTTGTCGCCCAGACACGTTTTATTTTTCATTATTATTCATTTTTTGTTTTAATAATAGTTTGATGTTTATCTACTACTGTGTTGTGTTTTTATTTTTAAAAAATGTTTTAGATTATTGAGGGTTTAGTTTGTTCAGTTTATTTTTCCAATTTTATATTTATTTTGATGTTAGTGTTAATTTGTTATTAATTTTTCATTTCTTTTAAAGAGCAGGCCTTATTTGTTTTGGCCTTTAGGCCTATTTTGCTCTTTCTGGTATTTGTTTTATTTGTGGTGTTTATTTGTTTGGAGTTGGTTTCTATAAGTGTGTATACTGGGCCTTATCGTTTTTTTGTTTGTTTATTGATTTGTTTAATTAATTATTTTGGGTTTTTCCTGTGGTCCCCACTGGTTAGTTAAATTTTTATTTTTTGTGCATTTATTTCCTTTCTATTTTTTATTTGGGGATAAATATTGTTTCTCTGTTGGGATTTTCTTGTTTTCTTTGTTAATTGTGCTGGCAGCTAGCATATAGCTTATTGCTAGCTACTTTGTCAGCTTGTTGTGGACGTTTCATGGGCTGTACTGGAAATCAGTCATTTCTCATGTTAACATCTTCAAATCTTAATATGGGCACTTACAAATAAAGTGAAAAAATTTATTTATTAGACTGCTTCAGTGAAAGACTGTTAATTATGTGCTGTTTGTTGTTTATATGTTACTGTTAACATATTTACTTAAAATAAAGCGTTTTTGTTAGGGGTTAGGGAGAAAGGAAAGGTAAATGTATTTTTGTTTATTTTTTGTTAAGTTAGTTATACTTTAACTTAAGTTTGCGTTTTGTTTTTTATTTTAGCTGTTCCTATTCCTGAGGTTAATGCTACTGCTTTAAAGTAAATCACTTTGGCTTATTTTTTGTGGTCAGTATTTCAGCAGTGCCATATTGTTGATTTATTGTGAATTGCTGACTTCTTTGAAGTTCCTGTGCCTGGTGGGACACCAAAACCAGCTATGCTTTATACTAAATTGGTAGAGCTGCAATGTTTTACACAGAGCTTGAATTAAATGCACATGCTGTCCTTGGGATGGACGTGTCGGAATCTACAACAGTGGTGGCAGGTCAAACTCCTGGCCTGGAATGAGCAGCTTCCCTGGCACAGTTCCTTTGGGGGAGGCCATGGCAGCTATAGGTCCACCCCAACATTTGGATGCTAGTCTTATAACCGTGGCTATATACAGTTGCAAGAAAAAGTATGCAACCATGCAATGCATCAATAAAACCATGCAAACATATACATTTTTTGTGGGATTAGTTTAAGACTGTGTTTGTCTATTGTTGTGGCTTAATAACCAATTTATGCAGAAATCCAAGTATTCCCAAAGGGTTCACATACTTTTTCTTGCAACTTTATCTTCACTCATCCTGAAGGTGTTTAAAGACTCAGAAGGTTTGTAATTAAAGCCAACACTTGTTATTGAACTGGCCTTGCTCAGAGTAATTAAAAAGTGTTTTGAAGTGTTACAGAAAAGCTAATGCCCATAAGACTGGGGAATACCTGGGATGCACAATTACACCAAAATCATAGTGAGTGCATTTACATGCACGTTTATTATTATGCTGCTTGGACAAACCAGATGCTTATATAAAAGATATTTGTTTAAAACAAAATTGATACAATTGTTTAATATAGCAAATTGGAAAATTGTAATTCATGAAAATATGAATGTTTATATGGCAGAATATCAGGATATTTATATTCTACATTTTACTGCATTTGCGACCCTGCAGTTAAAATTCGGTTCTGTAATAGGCTGAAAAAAGGATACTTTTTTATTTAATTTTGGAATTATATTTAGTATATTTATAATGTAGTATAATTATCTTTCTACTATTGTTTTGTATTTACAGCACTTTTCTCCAGCTTTCAGCTGGCTTGACTAGTGTGTGGTTTTCGTTTTACCCAGTAGATGGCGCTCTTAACCTGCAGTGGCAAGAAACTAACTACAGCCTGTGTAGCTTTTAGTAGGTTCAGAATAAACCTGTTGCTTCAGGCTGACAACACATTATCCTGTGTGCTGGGTTCTTTCGTGTCCTTGTAGAGGTGAGAAAGGTCTTTATATGCATTTTTAGTGGTCCAACTGTTCACCAGAGTGTTCATGAAACTCTGTCAGGTTTTAGTATGTGGTAGGTTGAATTATATCAAGTGAAAGAGAAGATAAAAAGTGTGTTAGCCATTTAGCTTCAAACAGGCTGTTTTAATCAGCTCTAAAGTAGAACCTAGCTTCTTGTACTTTTATTGGTGCTGTAGCCCAATGTTTTACTAAAATGTTTAAAGCATTTGATACCACACATGTTTAAGAGTTCTAAAGAAGTGTATTTTTATGGTTTTAGGATTTTGTAACAGCAGTATTTTCCAAATTAATGTCTCATCTATATAGTCTAGCTACTCCAGTGCAACAGTTTCTAAAATGGCAGCCTCCATGGAGACCATGAGGTTCTTTGTATTGTGTTTTATGGTTAAGTTGTGTTCCAAGTAAGATGTGTTCTAGGAAAATGTGTCAGCTACAAAATGAACCTTATATTTGAAATCTGCTTATTTATTTGTTTTTTTTGTTTTGTTTATAAATGTGAACCAGTGATACAGTAATGTTAAAATTGCCTTCTGGATTTCCATAGAGTGATTTTGTGCACCTGAAGGGTTTGAGAGCATCATGATATACTCTTGGAATATGGGTTTGATGTAAAATGCATCTAAAAAAGCTACCAAGTATTTCATGTATGTAAAAAATGTGATTTCATTAAAAACATGCAGTAAACTGATAAAGTAAAGTAGGTTCAGAATAAACATTTTGCTTCAGGCTGGCAACACATTAACCTGTGTGCTGGGTTCTTTCTTGTCATTGTAGAGAGAGAGAGAGGCATCATACAGCCATCCACGGCTATGATGTAATTTTGTGCACGGCTCAGGTACCCCTAGGCCTAGAGGCCGGCAACAGTTCCACTTTATATTAAGCACCTCTATGAAGCTACATACTATTTACAATCTGTACAACAACAGTGATGATAATCTGTAATGCTACATCAGCAGCAGCTGGAAAAGAGCTGGTGGATGACTTCACATCTATCAGAGAAGGCATGTGCTAGTCTTCACCCTCCTGGTGTTGGGGCAACACTAAGTGATAGGTAAAGTGCAGCTGAGCAGCGGTGTGGGTGGGATAATCATATAGCTAAATTGGGGAGAAAAGAATGATGAAATTATATAAAACAAAAATAATAAATAAAAAATACCATTATCCTTTTACACGTTTGTATCAAAACTGGGGTTGATATAAATTAGGGGTGTCACGATTCTCTATATCCTCTTTTCTTTTTTTTTTACAGCAGAGAGGCCTATGCCAGTTTTAGATTAGTCTATGGTCAGTCATTGGCTTGATTTATCAAATTTACAATATCTTATCTCAAAAGGTGGACTTGATATAAGTGATGCAAAGTGATACAAGTGATCTGTAATACACCACACTAATGGTAGCAACAGTGTGCACTATTAAAATAGCAATGTGCAACATAACAAAATAAATAATAAAAAAATACAGGAACAGTCATGTACAAAATAATACAACAATTAGAGCCTTAACAAACTGAACTCTATCCTACTATAACAGTTAAACATGAAAAATAAGACTTTAAGACTTTTTCGTTCCCTAAGAATGATTTTTTTTTCTTTAACAAAGATATATTATAACTTTATATGAGAGAAAGATGCTCCTTAAGGTACCAAAACTATTAACATATTTGAGGCTAGACAAAACAATTAATATTTTCAAGTTTTTCTTTAAAAAAATGAAAATTTCCACATTCTCTGGAGAAAGCGCTGCTCTTTCAGCAGTCACAGTGACCGCAACGTCGGCTACAGTGTGCTGCGCTATTTGCGGAGCGTGCTGCGCTATTTAGAGGGAGGGATCGCCGATCCTCTTTTTGATTTCGAGGCTCGAGACCATGACATAATTATGATCAATTTCGATAAAATATCGAAATCGTGACACCCCTAATATAAATGTATATAGAAAAGCTCTAATAGGAACTGTAACTAAAGTACAAAGTAATATATCACCTGTATTTACACTGTTATCAGACACATATCAAATGGAATCTAAATCTCAGTACTATCAAAATAAAATCAAAGTGCTGGATATTAGAACCAGCCTGAGCTTCCTAGGTATGGTTTAGAGTGATCTGGGAGCCAGCTGCTCCTTAGAGCTCCATTGTGTATTTTAGTTTGTGTCTTAAAAGGTTGTATATGCATGCTGCACATGAAACTGTCCCTTACCCTTTGTTGTCTGCAGTAGCTAGTAAACATAATGCTCAGTAAAACGAGTCATTCAGAAAAAGCACCATGTCTTCGTCAACTCATGAGTTAATGGCCTCCATGCGGTTGGTTAGGGATTGGCTCGGCCCCTCAGCCAAGCAACACCTTAAGTGAAGTTTAAGGGTTAACTTTATTTAGCACTCAGTGCTGTATCTTTAACTAAGGCTGTATCTCTGAAAACATTTTTTCAGTTTTACTGCTGCAAATTTGACTGTGGGTCAGAGGCAGATCGCTTTCTCTGCTGAAATGCTTTTAGGCAATCAGAGACGATATGTTTGAACGTATGAATATTCATCCGCAAGAGCCAAAATCCTGTCTTTCCTTAGAGACCACTAATTCAGTGAAATAATTCAGTGAATTACAGAAACATCGGAACAGGTCAAGACCTTTAAAGATACTTTTGTAACCCTTTTCAGCTTCATGCAAGTCAACAATTCTTGAACGTAGGTCTTCTGAGAGATTTTTTGTGCAAGTCATGATTCACATAAAGAAGTTGCTGCTCAAGAACAACAAACTCAAAACTGATGTGTTTTTTTATAGGGCAGGGCAGCTTTAACCAACACATCCAATTTCATCACATTGCTTGGACTCCAGGTTGACTGACTCCTGGCTCCAATAACCTCTTAGAAAAGTCATTAGCCTAGGGGATCACATACTTTTCCACCCTGCACTTTTTTTTTCTCACAAAAAATGGCTCACAGAGCATTCATTCATACTAGAGACCACAACTAGACATAAAAAAATGAAGGAAAAAACGATGGAATGAGACCTTTAAAATCTGCTGGTTAGAAAATTTACAGTAATATAATTCACAGACCTAAGAAGAGATAGGTGCTTGAGTAAGTGTCATTTACTTGGAGAAGCATCTTGCTCCATTAAAGTAATCAAGTCTCATTGGACTGGCCTTCTACATTCCAAACAGGTAATTCAAATTGTAGTGTAGTAAACAAAAAACAACAACAAAAATAAAAATACTAGTTTTTCATTGGACAACAAAGAAATAAAGGTAAAACCAGACAAATCTTGTCCGTCTTGGATACTGCTTCCCCAGGATTTTTTTTGGCTGAATGTCGGCTACAACACGCGTCTTCCCTCCAATCCAGCTGTCCTGTCGTAGATCTGTGTCGGGGTGTCATCACTGTACCTTTTTTGCAATACCTCTGCCTGTACGCCATGCTCACTGACGGTGTTCGTTCGGTGGGATCCTCGTTAAACGTTTCGACACACTTGATCGCGGCCTGCTGCCGCAAACTTCTCACTTCCTCATTTCACTTCAACTATGCACACGACTTGCACAGAATCTGAGCGAGCGCCGGCGTGCCGAGCTGCACCAGCTCGCTCTGAGATCCCACCGGCCTCCCGTAAAAAAAAAAAAAAAACGCTCTCAGAAACCTCACCTTGAGCTTACTTTCGTTTCTTTACTCTTTTTTGTTTTTTTGGCGTATGCGTGTAAGATAGTGTGGATAATGTGAGCGAGTATTGGACTCTAGATACTGACCAGATGTTTCACTGCCAGTGAGCCACAGTGTTTCACACACCTCAGTGTGGTCTTCCCCTCCACCTCCCTCACACACCCACACACACACACACAGTCTCAGACACACTCGAACACGACGAAAAACTGCAGACTGCAGACATCCCACAGCTTCCAGCACAAGACACGGTTCTGTACTGCTCCAACACTTGTTACACATTCAAACGCACACATTTTAATGTGTCTCTTGTATCGGTTCCCTGGATGATAAGAATAATCTTTAATAAAGACTCCTGTTTTGTGTGTGTGTTTCTGATGGTGTCGAATGCTTCTATTCTAACTTGCTTTCTTACTTTTTTTAGAGATCTAGTTCAGCATGAGCTGTTCACAGAAGTGAAAACTCTTAGAGAACTTAACAGTGCTTCTCAGCTTCTTCACTGTGATTTCTTGTTAAAATCATACTTATTATTTGCTCAGTCTTAACCTATGTGGCGAATAATAAGCGGAGCTGAGTCTCTCAGTTATTTTTCTTTATTATAAACATGGAGTAACACTTCTGGAGTCCTCTTGAACATGCTCCACTCGACTACACACAATGCGTCATTACGTCACACGCTGTATCACATAAGTGTATTGATTGGCTGTTGAACCATATACACATAACATTCCCTATCATAATAAGAGCGTTACATCATATTTAAAATTTCTTAGGCTGTTTTAACACCTGTATTTAGTTTCTATTAGTGCTGGGCGGTTCATAGCAGTGGTGCAATTAAAACCAGTATGCATTTTTTACATACCGCCACACTGCTAGAGGCGCTGTGGAGCACCGTGTAGAACAGCACTGCCGAAGAAGCACATACAGTTTGCTAGATAATGCTAGCATAACAAGTTAGCATAACAAGCTAATGCACTGGATTGAGAGGAATAGAATTGCACAATCGATCCACAGATCGGATAAATGTTCCTCTTGTGCCCCAGAAGAGCCTAGAATCGGTCATAAGTGATCGTTTATTCATCACAAGAGATAAAACTCCCTAAAACTCTTATAACCGAGTTTACCAGAGTTCGACTACTAACTTAATAATTCATAAAATAAAATGCACACAGACTCAGGAATGAGGGAAAATAGCAGCCACACTTTACTTTAGTCTTCTTCTCTCCTTTTTCTGCCCTACAGCTACCCCAACAGGACATTCAGTGTACATACACATTCCGTAAATCAATATTCCTTAAGTCTGTTACACTGTGGATACGAGGAAGTAACTATAACCCTGTTTAAATATATTAATACTGTAGCTTATATTAATACTGTGGCTAATTTTAATACTGTAATGCCTGTAATGGCTTCAATAATAACATATTGTAAATTGTGTTTTGCTTGTGAAATAGAGCTTTTGAGAAATATCTGTTTTAAATACTTACACATTAAGTGTTTAGGTCCATTAAGAGTGTTTATAAAATTATTGTTTACATTTAACTGCTGTTTTTCTGCTAATGAATCTGATTTCCTTATGTAGTGTGTAATTTTGTGGGACAAAGTAAAGCCTTAGTGTTTTTTAGACTTAGACTTTACTTTATTGTCCCCCACAGGGGAAAGTTTTCTTGGGCTACCCAAGATTGCATCTGGCTCTACTGGCAATACAATGCAATCACATAAGCCTTTCCACTGACATAATACAATATAAGACAATACAATACAACGAACATGAACATAAAAGCCAGTAAAATACTAAAATAAAAAATAAAATAATTTAAGATTTCCATCCTCATCTTCATCTGTTAGCATTAAGAAATGTAATCGAAGCAAGTACAAATGAATTCCTGTACCTTATTAGCCTACACTTTGGCACTCTGAATCTCCTACCCGAAGGGAGAAGCTGATACTCTGGGAAAAGAACATGGTCGGGATCAGAGGTAATTCGCTTTGCTAACCCAAAAACAGACTCCTCCCCAGGAGAGGAGAACTGACTACCACAGATAATTTTCCAAGCAGTTCTGATGACCCTAGCTAGTTTATTCTTTAGCTGCACTGAAAGATTATAAAACCATACAGATATACCATATCCTAAAATGCTCTCTAATATGGACTTGTAAAACAGGGTCATGATCTTCTGATTCACCCCAAAGCTTCATAGTCTCCTCAAAAATACAGTCTTTGCTGCAATCTAGCACACAGATACTCCACATGGGTTGAGCTCCCTAATGTACTCTCAATGTAGACACTGTGGGAAATCTTACGAAGAAACCTTATTTTACCTTGAATATATTGACAAGTATCTCACAATCATGATTACTTATCTTGGTATCTAAAATTACATAATCATCTGTGAAACCCTGTATTTTGTATGCATTAACCAATACTTACACCACATTTGATCATTTTATTATTCACAGTATATCTTACACACATTTATATTAACACCATATTGACCATTTTATTACTCACAGTATATCTTACACACATTTATATAGAAAACTAACCATTAACCACCATGTATTCTTCACGTATATAGTGAAACATTGTTTTTAACAAGCATGTGACTAAACACAGGCCTTAGGCTGACAAACTAACCCACATGATACATAAACGTATAGACCCATTGTATGGCGGACGAATCACGCGCCACTGACACCTCACTGAAACCCATTGTGTGATTGCATGTTTTTCTCACTAACCGCTACAAATTATCAGATAGTGCATTCTGCATGACCTAACTTAATACAAAGGAGGCTTCTGGGCAAACAATACGGTCTTTCTCTCTCCGTGCACGTAAAGTCCTTCACCTGTCAAATTGAGGAGGACATGCGCACAGGGAGTGCAACACTGTCTAATTACTGAACAAATGCCGGACTGTCTGCGCACACTCAAGGCCAAAGACTAGCGAATCTTGAGCGCTAACACGTAACACCATGCATGCTGACAGGAGATGATTTTAGCAACGCCTCATCGGCAGATATCACGTCATTTTTCGTATATACATGGAGTCAGATCATTAGGGGGGTCAGAGCATATGTGGAACGGTCAACGACCGCTCTTTTCTGTGTTCTCCTGGATCCAGTCTTTTGTAATAAATACTTGTTTTGCTTTCAACTTCACTCCATCTGTCTGAGACTCCTCTATTCAGCGAACACGTAAGGGAGTTGTAGCCCGGACGAGAGGTGGGGGTAGCCCACCTCACATTTTTATTTCTACAACAGTTGGTGACCCCGACATTTTGGACCCCGCCGAGTCTGACAGAAGGACAGCACCGGACGCTGATCCACCCACGGCCGAACCTCAGAAAAGGTGAGCAGAGCCTGTTTAATCTAATTCTGCATATTGGTGATTTTAAATTTGGGTGGACCGGCCGTCTGGCGGCTGTGCGGAGTGGGGCACGAAGCGTGCCACAGTATTTATTTAAAATACATTAAGCCGGTTGAGCAAGGAGTCTCCCGAGGCCTGTAGCAGGCTCTTTTTTATTTTACGTGTTTATTTAATCCGGTTGAGGGGTCTCCCGAGGCCTGTAGCAGGCTCTTTTTTATTTTACGTGTTTATTTAATCCGGTTGAGGGGTCTCCCGAGGCCTGTAGCAGGCTCTTTTTTATTTTACGTGTTTATTTAATCCGGTTGAGGGGTCTCCCGAGGCCTGTAGCAGGCTCTTTTTTATTTTACGTGTTTATTTAATCCGGTTGAGGGATCTCCCGAGGCCTGTAGCAGGCTCTTTTTTATTTTACGTGTTTATTTAATCCGGTTGAGGGGTCTCCCGAGGCCTGTAGCAGGCTCTTTTTTTATTTTACGTTTATTTAATCCGGTTGAGGGATCTCCCGAGGCCTGTAGCAGGCTCTTTTTTATTTTACGTTTATTTAATCCGGTTGAGGGATCTCCCGAGGCCTGTAGCAGGCTCTTTTTTATTTTACGTGTTTATTTAAAGACAGTCGAGACAAGGGTCTCCTGGAGCCTGTAGCAGGCTTTTCGTATTTCTTTGATAAACCTTGAAGGTGCACCGGTGTGTGTGTCAGTAAACTGAAAAAGTGTGTGCGTATGCATAGAGCGAGTGTGAGTCAGACTGAGCGCTAGTGGAAAGTGTGTGCGTATGCATAGAGCGAGTGTGAGACAGAGTGAGTGCTACTGAAATGTGTGTGCGTATGTGTTAGACTGTGTGTGGAACTGTGTGAGCGGTGTGATTGGTTGAGTGTACGAACTCTTGTGTGTAAACGAAATAGGAATGGATTAGTCCCACTGCAGGGGAGGAGTCCAAGGTGAAGTAGGTGGAGTTGGTCCAGCCTATTGGCTTTAGACTGAGAGGTTGGCTATTTGTGAATTAACACTTGTGAGATATCATAGAAAATAGAACATCAGTTCAGTAGGGAAATAGAGGACAGAGGTGAACAGGGGGAAAAGGCTTTTGTATGGGTAGATAGATATATATAAATATAAGGATATACAAAACCTAACTATACAAGGTAAAGATCTATCTGTAAACGGAGCAGTGCAGTAGATATTACTAATGGTAATAAATAATTCAATAAATAAAAGAGTAAAGTGTGATGACATCAATTACGAAAGTGACTGATGTTACATATAACTATAATATAATATAATATATGCATACGTTATAAGACAGTTCTAAAATGAAAATATGAAACTGTGAATACCCAATCATGAGTACAGTGTACTTTAATGTAAGCAAGGTTGGGGAAGGTTAATATTAACAATTAAGTTGTTGAATAATGGTGTGACTGGATAGATAATTAGAGAATTTAGGGAATTTAATAAAGGGAGTTTGGGGTTGGTTAGCAACACAAATACAAAATAAAAAGAAAAAGAAAAAGGGGAGTCAGAATTGAGGAACATAATTAGCTTAATTTTGGGTATTAGACTATATCTTGGGGGCCCTAACCTAACAGGGACATATGTCTAACTCTATATTATATAAGCAAATCTAATAATGAACATAATAAAGGTGTGTGACTGTTTCGGAATCGTTTCCTATTGCAGAAATACTAAGCAATTTGGATTGGCCATTTTTACAATGCTCTGTCGAAACTTAGCAGTACATTTTTTCCCCCATATAGTTCACTATTAATTAAATTATATTATAATAATATTGTACAGAAGATGTATGCTAGAAATTCCAAAATATACTATGCCATGCAGCACTGTTGTATAAGCTGTACTCAGAGCAGGACGAATAAATATGGTTTCTTGTTTGATTCTTAAATAATCAGTTCAATAAATAGAAAATTCTACATAGTGAATAGTGAATGTGTTAATAAGTGTGCCATTCCAAACACAGCTTTTTCTATCAGGTGATTTAGTCAATTATCTTATTATTCGTTTCTGATTCAGACTGATCTCAGTTCAGTCCTAGCTGAATGAGACTTATATAAGACAGATGTAATATCTAATTTCTCTATGATCTCATGTATATCCGTCTATGCTAATGTTTTGATTCTCTTAAGAGCGATAGTAGATTTCAGAAAACAGTGAGGACAGACTTTATTCTTATTATTATTATTATTATTATTTTTTAAGGAAACGCAGTGTTGCATCTATTTCAAGCTACAGGGAATTGGGTATTTTTCTGATAAGGAGACATAATCAAATGTTGAAAACATGAGCTTTCTATTTTGCTTTCAATATGCTTTACTTTCTGCAATGACGAACTTGCTTTACTTTCTTTCTGTATAGTATTAAATTAGACTAGAAAAAGATCTGGAAAACAGCATAAATTTAGTTTTCATGCTTATACAGTGCCACCTATAAAGCAAATGCATTCTGAAATTTTCTAGCTCCAGCATGAACAAAATCAGCTAAGCACTATAACATTGTTTCATCTGCATAATGGTAAAGTTTGCAATCTGAGAAGCAGAGCCAGCACTATAATTTATGTATATATATATTAAATAAACCAGGACCAAAATTTAACCTTGTGGTACACCTTTCAGGTACAGATGCAAAATCTGAATAATTATTCATTGACATGCACTCTTTTGGGTCTATTCCAGAGCAGTGGCATCAAAACAAATAATTTAAGCTAAATTAAGTGGAAGAGAAAAGGTGATACTGATGGTAATAACTAAAATATGTATACAATAATAACGAATAATAAACCATGGGTACTTGGTGCCTTGCACAGGCTTTCACGGTAAACACCAGAGTGTGAGTTTCTGTCAGTATGACATACCTGGGTGTGCGCTCCCTAGCTGTACCCTGAACACTACAGCACTGAATGTTGATTAAACAGTGCTGCTACGCTGTGTGGTTCAGTGGGATAGGCTGGTTAGCCAAAGACGGGTAAGATCCCAACGTACTACAACGGGACAACCTAAGGCAGGCACAGTCTCGATCTGACCACCACATGCATTTTAACAGAAAACGGAGACAACATTGTGGGAGGGAAGCGCAGCCCAGGGGGAGAGTGAGTGGATGAATGAAGTGATGTCCGTGGAGGCCTGGGCAGGGAAGACCAGCCCAAATGGACAGTAAGAGGGTGAAGCAATTTTGCGTTAAATTCTCTGAAACAGAAATTCTGTTTCAGAAAAAGGAGGAGAGGTAAATAGATGATCATTATTACCACCATTATTTGCCCAATAATTATTTTATACTTTTTATCTTTTTTAAACCTATTAACCTTTTTCATCCCTCACCACTATTACTAAAATTTTTTGACCAATAATTATTTTATAGATATAGAGCATTTTTTTTTTTAAACTTTTAGCTTGTTTATCTTTTAAAGTTTGATCTTAAAACAACCACTATGCAGATGAGCAATTACTTTCAGCAATATTGTAAAAGTTTTAGCTTTTAAGACACACTCAATCCTAACTTTAAAATATGAAGGGTAGACACAAAATTGAACTTTCACTATTCAACATGTAAGCCATTTTTTGAACAAGAAAAACAGTAAGTGAGACTTGATAAATTGTTTAAGGAAATAGATGTATTGTTGATAATTGTGGAAAGCAATCTGCTTGGCATTGTATATGCATAAATACATATTGAACATATTGATCAGTAAATGAAAAGCATTGTTTGGATTTTATTTGCTAAAATAACGTGGACAAAGCAAAGCATAACATCTGTGTTTATTAATATTGATAATATTATTGTTTGTAATGGAACGATTGATACAGAGAAAAATAATCACGTTCCACTTCTCCCAATTTTTAAAGCACTAAATAAAATCAACTAAATCTAGAAATCAAGTCTTTATAAAATCTTGGGAATTGAAAAAGTCAGAAACATAATTTCTTAGTAAAATAACACACCGCAGAAAATTAAAGTGGCAGGTAAAATAATATAGCCACAAACAGTGATTCTAAAGTCCAAGCAAAAGTAACCCAAGAAAGCCCAATACATCAATATGGAACCATTCCTGAGACAGAAGCCACATTATGTGTAGTTTGTTTGAGTTTAAAACTTTGGGCCCTGATATTCTATCAATCAGTGTGGAGATGAATGGGAGAATAGAGCAGCTGATCATTAAAACTTTGTATGGAGCTATATATAAAAAAACATGATTTAGATGTATTTCCAAGTGTTTCTTATCTATTATCTATATAGTGTTACCAATACAATATGAGAAGCTTTCAGTGGTAGGTTTAACAGCAGGTGCATTTAAAGCAACAGCTTTGTGCTGTGAAGCAGTAAAATATGGTCTGTACAATGATGCTGCAGAGTTGAGGTGTGTTCTTTGGCTTTGGTAGTGTGTGTGAGAGTGGAAGTGTTTGAGTTTGTGAGTGTGTGCATGCACGAGAAATAGTGTGTGTCTAGTGGTAAACTGGGTGGTGCAAATTGGAAGTGTTTGTAAGATCTAATTTGGATATAACAGAGCCACAGGGAAGCAGTTACACTAAAAGGGAAAGGGATGTGAACAAAAGGAAGGTAAAAGCAAGTAATTAATGGTGATGATAATTAAAGGTTGCAATTTAAAATGGAAAATTCCTAAAAGTTAGGGATTTAAAGCACTTTTGACATTAAAGATCATGATTGAGTATAACTGAAAATCAGGACAACTGAAGAAGGTAAGAAAACAAAAATTGGGCTTAAATCTGTGCACAGACAAAATTTAAATATGAAATAATTAACTTCCAAGGGGAAATTAGAGCTCAAGTCAAGTGTGATAAATGTATTTTAACCATGTATTTTAACTTGCAGAAAGGAGACACGGAGGACGCCTTAAAAACTTCCAAAATGAATAGTGAACCTTAAACATGATTATAACGAATACAAAAGTCTCGTTTCAGATCTGTTTACACAGGGGGAGAAGGAGAACGTGGTGCAAAGGTGGACCAATACAGACACAGAGTGAGGGCTCCTCCGCCACTACGCACGAAAGGGGAACGAGCCTGGCTGGATTGAGCCTTTCCAGGTGACTGAGAGAACAACGTACGCAGATCAACTGATAGGCGAGGGTTCTACAGCTGTGCAACAACAGAGATCGCTCACAGAGCAGCAGGAGGAGACGAGACAGCTGAGAAGTCTGACCCTGCAGCAGCAGAAGCAGGAAGGAGGGGCAGCAGAACCCCCGCAGCACGGGCCTGGCCTGGCCACAGCGGAGAAAAGATTTCTCAGAGCACAGCAGCAGACAGCACACAGCATGGCTGTGACTGAGGAGCGGAAGTGAGGGAGTGACTCATTCAGCAACGTTTCGATTGCGTCAAAGTACACTAGATACAGAGACTCTAAAACACATCTCATTAAAGAACACACATAGTCTTATCACACACCAGCTCATACTTTTCATTCACTGATATTGCAGACATCAAGAGCCAGAATAAAGCTCTTCGTGCGTGGGGCTGAGGTAGTGTACCTTCAGAATCCTGAAGCAAGAAGAAAGAAGAAAAGAACAACACGCATTGCAACTTTAACATTTACACATATAGGGTTATAAACTGTGATTTGCTAAATTAGGGGGGGAACACATTATTTTTCCCTTACAGGTTGTCCTGAACATTGTTTTTCTTTGCAGGTTGCTTTGGACTCTTGCAAAAAAGAAATTGTAAAAAAAAAAAAATATATACACTCTGTAACTTTAACACTTACACATATAAGGCTATAAGATAACAAGTTTGCTAGATAGTGGAAAACTTAGAGGGAAAACACATTTATGGTTTAATAATGGCTTGGTACGGAAAAAGGGGGTGGGACAGGTCAAAGTACGGAAACTATAACGGACAAGCATTTCCTCTGGATATTCCAATATGGCTCCAGATAATAATAACCGTTGCCCTCATGGGTATCATGATAATAACATTGGCCATCGTCTCAAAATGAGAACACAATTAAACGGTAATGAGATGCTCTTAGCTAATTTCACAAATAACTTAAAATGCTAATATGCTAACAACCTATAACTTTGCCAGCTGTCAAAGCCTTATATTGTGATAATATTCATGAAATAATTTATTTTTATATTTTTAAAGTAATGAGTATTAAACCATAACGGTAATGATAAATACACAGTGTAACTGAGGACAGTTTTAGCAATATTAACACAGATTTCTCAAACGGAGAGAATAGTGACCAACTGACCTCATCTCCATTTTGAAGCTTGTCTCTGAAGTGATGCATCATGGGATAGCTGATCAATTTAAAGGCACAGTGTAATTTTTTTAGGGGGGTAAAATCATGAAACGGTAATGAGAAAAAAAATCTTCGGACACAGTTATTTTGTTTAAAATCAAGTACATTTTTTGTTCAAAAATATTTATATTATGTATAAATGTTGATATTTTAAATGACTTTAATCTATTTTATTGATTCGATATGCTTAGTACTTTTAATATGGTTTAACTTAAAATTAGAAGGAAGGGGTACGGACACATAACGGTGATGAGAATTTCCATATATATTTTTTTAATTAATTTATATAAAAATAATTTTCTATGATAATGAAAACAATTGATCCATACAGTACTACCTATTTGCTTTACACACAATATCAGAGTTTTTGTGAATTAAGTACTGATTTTAAAAATTGTCATGGACATGTTGCATGCAGCTTCATGAGAATCACCCATAACACCGATTAAGCAGCTTATAAAGCCAGACCTTGTAACAAGTGGGAACACGTAATTAGGTCGACACATGTCAATTGGGATCGGCCTATACTGGAATGTGAGGAAGAGCAAGAGGAACTGCTGTAAACCAACTAGTCTTGGGGATGACTTTAAGGTTATGATGTCACTTCCTCCTTTGATAGAGTTCATCTCATTAGCCGCCTGGGTGGCAGAGGGGCTGTGAGAGAATTTTTCCTGTCAAAATAGGTTGGAAGGCTGCCGCGACAGGTTTTCGCTCTCACATTTTAGTACAATGTTCATACACATGTTTTCAAGTGTTGAACATATGTAAATACATGATTTGGAGGAATTACGGTTTGTCGACGTATCTGTTTGATACGTCGAAAGGGGGAATTGTGGGAAATCTTACGAAGAAACCTTATTTTACCTTGAATATATTGACAAGTATCTCACAATCATGATTACTTATCTTGGTATCTAAAATTACATAATCATCTGTGAAACCCTGTATTTTGTATGCATTAACCAATACTTACACCACATTTGATCATTTTATTATTCACAGTATATCTTACACACATTTATATTAACACCATATTGACCATTTTATTACTCACAGTATATCTTACACACATTTATATAGAAAACTAACCATTAACCACCATGTATTCTTCACGTATATAGTGAAACATTGTTTTTAACAAGCATGTGACTAAACACAGGCCTTAGGCTGACAAACTAACCCACATGATACATAAACGTATAGACCCATTGTATGGCGGACGAATCACGCGCCACTGACACCTCACTGAAACCCATTGTGTGATTGCATGTTTTTCTCACTAACCGCTACAAATTATCAGATAGTGCATTCTGCATGACCTAACTTAATACAAAGGAGGCTTCTGGGCAAACAATACGGTCTTTCTCTCTCCGTGCACGTAAAGTCCTTCACCTGTCAAATTGAGGAGGACATGCGCACAGGGAGTGCAACACTGTCTAATTACTGAACAAATGCCGGACTGTCTGCGCACACTCAAGGCCAAAGACTAGCGAATCTTGAGCGCTAACACGTAACACCATGCATGCTGACAGGAGATGATTTTAGCAACGCCTCATCGGCAGATATCACGTCATTTTTCGTATATACATGGAGTCAGATCATTAGGGGGGTCAGAGCATATGTGGAACGGTCAACGACCGCTCTTTTCTGTGTTCTCCTGGATCCAGTCTTTTGTAATAAATACTTGTTTTGCTTTCAACTTCACTCCATCTGTCTGAGACTCCTCTATTCAGCGAACACGTAAGGGAGTTGTAGCCCGGACGAGAGGTGGGGGTAGCCCACCTCACATTTTTATTTCTACAACAACACCAAGATACTTATAAGAAGAAACCTGAGGAATAGTGCTTTTATGAATAACCACTGGACAGTGATTTCCAATTCCCTAGGGGTCAAAAAAAATTTCCTGTGTCTTTGCCACATTTAGGTTAAGTTGATTCATGTCACACCATTCCACAAAACTTGGAGAGTTTTCTTTCTCTGTTTGGTGTGGTTTCACACAGGTATAAAATTAAATGCACCAAAATGTGCACCAATAAACCACACGAGCACATTGTTTTCTCTAATTGGTCAGAGCTGTCTGGCGTGGGAGTGAGAAGATATCTGTGCAGTGTGAAGCAGCTTTAAACACAGAACCCTGAAACACTGCGCTTTTAAACAACCAGTAACATATATACAGCTATACAACACTTAAAAATTTAAAATACATAAAAAAATACTTAAGTAGAAAGTTATGATAACTTATTTTTTTCATTTATATTAACTCATCAAATTCTGTTTTTTAAGTTAGTTAAATGACTTGAAAATTTGAAATGAGTTGAATGAACTTTAAACTGTAAGTTACAGCAATATCTGTGAGTAAAAGATTACTTATATCAATGACCACTGAACTATTTTGAGTTGGGTTGGGTAACATTATATCCCCCACCACTAGTGACTAGTACAAGCCTCCTCCGATACATGTGAAGTCAGCCACTACCTTTTACGAACTGCTGCTGATGTAGCATTACAAATTATCATCACAGCAGAACAACTTGATTCCGATACATCTGCTCACAGACACCTTGTGCTGATCAACATTACCCTTTGAAGTGATGAGGGGAAAGAGCGCCATCTACCCACCCAGAGAGAGGAAGGCTAATTGTGCTCTCTCAGGGCTCCAGCAGCTGATGATAAGCTGCATGGCCGGGATTAGAACCAGCAATCTCCATTTCTTCACTATGTTTCTCACAGTGGAAACTGACAGCTAAAATCTCTGAGATAGCTTTTTGTATCCTTCCTCTAAACCATGATGTTGAACAATCTTTGTTTTCAGGTCATTTGAGAGTTTTGTTTTGAGGCTCCCATATTGGCAAACGTTGTGTTCCAGTAATTAGAGCTAAAGGTATTCAAATCAGTAAAACGATATGGGTGCCCAAATTAATGCACCTGCCTAATTTTGATTAAATAATTATTGCACACTGTCTGTAAATCCTATTTTTTTTGTTTGTCTGCTATATGATATATTTAACTAAAATTGCTGTTCCAAATAACCAATGAAAATGATCAGGGATGCCCAAACTGATTCTTACCACTGTATAAAACAGTCACACAGATTTTCTGATAGACATTTCACTAGATATTACAGATTTTTGAATATGGGGCACTTTGCAATGTATTTATGTGTTGGTTACTATGGGATGGTGGTGGGATTTTTGCAAATGTTCAAATGTAAACATTACTATGTGTGCAGTATACGAAACATATGTAAGCAGAATTTGCACTGTTAAAAATATTATATATTGATTAAAAGTGTGACTGAAACAGTGTGTCCACACTGTGTTTCCCAAGGCTTTGGGTGGGGTGGGTGAGATATATATATATATTTTTTTTGCTGTGGATGAGTGGGATCCATTTTTCTTGGGGCCCCCAAATGCTTTAAAATGTCCCTGAGCATGATGGGAAATAATCTCAAAAGGGAATTAAATACTATATTTCAAATGATGAATAAGCTAAATTTGTAGTGTTTAAGGCGAGAGCGTCAGACTTTCTTTTATTTATTTATTATGTGTGTGTGTGTTAATCTGACCCCTGCTTTGCATTCAAATTACAATAATAAATGGACAGAAATTTCAGTTTTTACTTTAATGGCATGTTTGGCCTAAAGCAGGGTTTCTCAACCGGGGGGCCGCGGACCACCAGGGGGCCCTGAAGCACCCTCTAGGGGTCCGCAGGCTCATCCTCAGAGGAAGACAGTAGTCTGTAGTGAGCACTTTAAATCAGGGGTCTCAAAAACAAAAATATTTTATGGCCTCCGACTTGAAATCAAATTTTAGTGTTAGTGCGGCACGCACGCAAAAAAAACGCACCCAATAGAGAGAGCCGCTGCATGAGCGCAGCCCCGCCCTCAGGAGAAGCTGAAAATGGATTTATATAACTATAGATCACAGTGAGCTTGATAAAAAATCTTAAACGTATGATTGACTAAACCTGTTGCTTGATTTGAATTAAAAACGTCACAGATACGCCCACACGGTGAGCCGAGTCATCAGGTGTTTTGTCGAGTTGTGCTACCCTGTCAAACCGTGCTGTTCTCGGGTACATCAGCAAGTGTGTGGAGGATGTCACTACCACCAAGACTGTGACTTGCTACCCGAACCAGAAGCCCTGGCTGAACGCAGAGGTGCGTTCTCTGCTGAAAGCCAGGGATGGTGCCTTCAGGTCTGGATACTCAGATGAACTCAGGAGGGCTAGAAGAGAGCTGACTGTAGGAGTTATGAGGGCAAAAGCTGCATATGCTCAGAAACTCCAGGGACACTTTTCCTCCCAGGATCCACAGAGTATGTGGAGGGGCATCAAGTGCATCACGGACTACAAATCTAACATTGCACAAAGCTCCAAAGACCCATCCCTGCCTGAGGCTCTCAACAAGTTCTACGCCCACATTGAGAATCCTGACACACCCCCCAGCACCAGTCTCCCACACTCACTAGGAGAGGAGCCCCTCAGCGTGACACCAGCAGAAGTAAGGAGGACGCTGAGGAGGATTAACCCCCCCCGGAAAGCTGCTGGCCCAGACAACATCCCCGGACGGGTGCTAAGAGACTGCGCAGACCAGCTCTCGGACGTTCTGGCCGACATTTTCAACGCATCCCTCATCCAGGCAGCTGTCCTCACTTGCCTGAAGACCGCCACCATCATCCCAGTCCCCGAGAACTCCGCAGTGACAGGTCTGAATGACTACCGGCCAGTAGCCCTCACTCCTATAGTCACAATGTGCTTTGAAAGACTGGTTCAGACCCACATGAAAGCCACCATCAACATCACTGTGGATCCACACCAGTACGCATACAGGAAGAACCGATCCACAGCAGATGCCATTTCCTTCGTGGTCCACACTTCCCTCACCCACCTGGGGCAGAAGGATTCCTATGTCCGTATGCTCTTTGTGGACTTCACATCTGCTTTCAACACCATGATTCCTCAGACACTGATAACCAAACTCTCCTCACTTGGACTGAGCTCTCCCCTGTGCAACTGGGTCCTAGACTTCCTGACCAAGCTACAGGCAGGAGGTGGAACACCTGGAGGATTCGTGCAGAGAAAATAACCTCTGCATCAATGTAAAGAAGACGAAGGAGATGATTGTGGACTTCAGAAGGGGCAAGCATGCCCACCTCCCCCTGCACATTGGAGGATCTGCGGTGGAAGTGGTCGACAGCTACAGGTACTTGGGTGTGCACCTGAGCAGCAACCTCACCCGGAGCAACAACACTTCCACTCTGGCCAGGAAGTCAGAAGGCTGAGACGAGCTGGACTCGGGAGTGCAGTCCTCACCTCCTTCTACAGATGTGTGGTGGAGAGCGTCATGTGCTCCGGCATCAATGTGTGGCATGGAAGCTGCTCTGCTACAGACAGGAAAGCTCTGCAGAGGGTGGTGAAGGATGCACAGAGCTTCCCCAGCACCACGGACATCTACACCTCCAGATGCAGGAAAAGGGCCACCTGCACCAGGAAGGATCCCACCCACCCAGCACACGCACTTTTTGTCCCGCTCCCCTGCAGAGCATCAAGTGCAAAACAACCAGACTGAGAAACAGCTTAATTCTGGAAGCTGTAAGACTCTTAAACTACACCTAACAACACACTGCACTGACACACAAGAACAAATTATTGTTTACAAAACACTGTCACTTTACCCACACCGAGACACTTTATCTTCTACTGCTCTAATTCCATATCATCCTGCTATAGCACACTTGCACTGGGGGTATTTATCTTATCTATTTTGTATATTCTATTTTTATTGTATTCTTTATTTTATCTATATATCTATTTTAATTGCAGCTCTTGGGTGTAAACTGGAACTTGATGCTTTCAAGTTGTAAACAGGTGGGCCGTAATGTAGAAAAGGCCTAAAGGACAGCTGACCTGCGTCAATAATGGAGAGCTGGACAGAAAGGCGTGTTTTACTGAGTGTGAGAATTATGTGTGCATGTCGAGTTTTGCAGAGTGAGGTATTCTTAAAGTGCTGATAACACAACCACACACTTCCTCAGAACATGAAACCAAAAAAAAAAAAAAACTCAACAAGGCTATCAGCTTTCAGTGAGTTCCTCATTACATAAGGTTTCTCATTAAGCAGTGCTGCACCATTTTCTTAGTTCTCTTCAGTCACGTTATTTTAAAGAAAAGCCAGAGGAAAGGAGACATCAGCACATCAGCATCAGCGTTCAAACACTGACCATGCATTACTGATATCAGTATTTGAGTAAAGTTGTATATAGAAGGCATAAAATGCCCTACAGGTATGTCCTCTAGTATCAAAACTCTAAATTATAATTAAACATTTATAACAGAATAAACACATTTAAAGCTTTAGTTTGTGCCTATAACTACATCTATTAAAATATTCTGATTTATTGTCCTCATCAATCAGCTATGATAAATGTTTTAGTAATTGCTGATGTTGATGCATGATATTTTATTTGAAATCAGTTCCATTAATTTCATTAAATAAAAAATTAATAATAAAAAGTATGTTCAATGTTTAATGGTAGATTTCATTTTATTAGTTTAATGTACGATAAATTCATTGTTTTGGTTAAATTACAGTGGACAAAAGGGCAACGCTTCTCATGAGAATGTTCAGCTGGTAGGCGGATATGAAAGCTGTTGAAACCAAACTGTTTTCTGTCGTTTTGTTTACAGCAGCAGCAGGCCCGCCAACCAAAAGTATTGGAACAGTGAGGCTGATCCGTTTATTTCTGCTGTAGAAGAAAAAAAATTGGTTTAACATTAAAATATTAATATGAGACAAAAGAGACAACAGGAGACAATTTTTTTTATTTAATTGCAAGTATTTATATCTGGATCTAATACACAGTTCAGAAGATAGCATCTTCTGTCTGAACCCACACAATTTTCTTATGCGCATTGAAACAGATAAACCTAAAGTAGATTAAAGTGAATAAGACTTAATATTTAGCTGCATGTCTGTGACCAATTGACATCACTAACCTTCTGCATTCTTCTCGTCCAGGCAATGAGTTTTGGGTTATTATCTTGCTGCATTATGAGGGATCTCCTTTTTCATCACATTGGTAATGGTTAATATTTGTCTCATTAGTTCATAATCAATCCACAGGCTTGTCTCTGTACTTCTTGGTAAATTCCAGCCTGGCCTTCTAGTTAATAATGTTTTTTATCTTCTGGTAAAGCCTCTGTGGTTTTGTTCATGAAGTCTTCTGCAAACAGTAGATTGTGACACCTTCACTACCGGAGGTTGGTGCTGATGTGTTGTTGTTGCTCCTGGAGGTTGTCTACAGCACTTACAATGTTCCATCAACTGCTATGGTTTTCCTGGGTCTACCTGTTCGACATCTGTTACTTAGTACACCAGTGATGACTTTCTTCTTCAGGACATTCTAACCTGTTGTTTTGGCTATGAATAAAATTTTTACATCTTCTCTCAGCTTCACAGTTGCTTGTTTTTTACCCATAGACACCTCTCTGGTTTTCATGTTGGTTACTCCTCTAACTATAAATGCACAGTCTACACAGATAAAACCCAAATCTGAACATGAGCGCTGATTATTGTTTGAATAATCAAAGTATCAGGACACACCTAGGGAACAAAACACACCTTACAGTCACATGTTCCAATACGACACGCTTAAGTTAGGGCTGGGTATCAAAATTTGAAACCAAAAAGCCACAGACTAAAATGTCTTGATACTACCGAGTACTGAAAGGTAAAAAAAAAATCTGTTTTCAAAACAACTTTTACGCTGCCCTGGCACACTCAAGGAGAGAGCACATGCAGAAACACAGTGATAACTCAAATTGTCCACACACAGCCGCTGTGCTAAAATCTCTCAACCACTCGCTCTCTCTCTCTCTCTCTCACTCCCCCAGTCTTCCTCTCTCTCTATTAAATCATAGTCAAGTCAAGAGTCAAGAGGCTTTTATTGTTACATCTGAATACAGAGTACAGTTCAGTTCTGTCTCTGTGCGTTGAAAAGTCTGACTGCCTGGTGGATGAAGCTGTTGCAGAGTCTAGTAGTGGAGGCTCGGATGTTCCTGTATCTTCTGCCGGACGGCATCAGAGCGAAGAGTCCGTGTGAGGGATGGGTGGGGTCTTCCACAATGCTGGTGGCTTTGCGGATGCAGCGTGTGGTGTAGATCTCGGTGATGGAGGGAAGAGAGACTCCGATGATCTTCTCAGCTGTCCGCACTATCCGCTGTAGGGTCTTGCGGTCTGAGGTGTTGCAATTCCCAAACCAGACGGTAATGCAGGTGCTCAGGATGCTTTCTACACTCCCTCTGTAGAACATGGTGAGGATGGGAGGTGAGAGATGTGCTTTCCTCAGTCTCCGCAGGAAGTAGAGGCGCTGCTGGGCTTTCTTGGTTATGGAGCTGGTGTTGAGGGACCAGGTGAGGTTCTCTGCAATGTGAACACCGAGGAACTTGGTGTTTTCCACAATTTCCACAGCAGAGCCGTTGATGTTGATGACACCTGGAGCTCTCCTGAAGTCAACAACCATCTCCTTGGTTTTATCCACGTTTAGAGATTGCTGATGAGGCCAACTACAGTTGTGTCATCAGCGAACTTGATGATGTGGTTTGAGCTGTACTTTGCAGTACAGTCATGAGTCAGCAGAGTGAACAGCAGTGGGCTGAGCACACAGCCCTGGGGGTGCTTAGTATGGTGGTGCTGGAGGTGTTGTTTCCAATCCTGACTGATTGTGGTCTCTCAGTCAGGAAGTCTAAAACCCAGTTGCAGAGGGAGGAGTTCAGGCCCAGCAAGCTCAGTTTTCCGATCAGATGCTGAGGGATGATGGTGTTGAATGCTGAACTGAAGTCGATGAACAGCATTCGAACATAGCAGTCTTTGTTGTCCAGGTGGGTGAGAGCCAGGTGGAGCGCAGTAGAGATGGCATCGTCTGTTGATCTGTTTGGACGATACGCAAACTGCAGAGGGTCCAGTGAGGACGGGAGCTGGTTTTTGATGTGCCTCATGACCAGCTTCTCAAAGCACTTCATGATGATGGGAGTAAGTGCAATGGGACGGTAGTCATTAAGGAAGGACACTTGAGACTTTTTTGGCACAGGGATGATGGTGGTCGTCTTGAAGCATGTCGGCACGATTGCAGTACTCAGAGAGATGTTGAAAATGTCCATGAGCACATCTGTGAGTTGTTCTGCACATCCTCTGAGCACTCTGCCAGGTATGCTGTCTGGTCCTGGGGCTTTCCGTGGGTTGACTCTGAATAGAGTTTTCCGCACATCAGCTGAGGACAGGCACAGTACCTGATCGTTTGGAGGAGGTGTGGTCTTCCTTGCTGTCGTGTAGTTCTGTGCTTCGAACCTTGCGTAGAAGGAGTTCAGTGCATCTGGAAGGGAGGCATCACTGTTACAAGCAGGGGGAGGTGACTTGTAGTTGGTGATGGTCTGGATGCCCTGCCACATGCGCCGAGTGTCAGTAGTGTCCTGGAAGTGGGCGTGGATTTTCTTTGCGTAGGTGCACTTTGCCTCTCTGATCCCCCGGGAGAGCTTGGCTCTAGCTGTTCGGAGGCCAGCCTTGTAGGCCTTGTCTCGGGTTCTCAGCAGCACACGCACCTCTGCAGTCATCCACGGCTTCTGGTTGGGGCGGGTTGTGATGGTTTTGGAGACAGTAACATCCTCAATGCACTTGCTGATGTAGCCAGTCACTGAGTCTGTGTACTCCTCCAGGTTGATGGAGTCATCAGAAGTAGCAGCTTCTCTGAACATGTCCCAGTCATTGTGCTCAAAACAGTCCTGAAGAGCAGAGATGGCTCCTGGAGGCCAGGTTGTTACTTGCTTCTTCTCTGATTTGGCACGTCTGATGAGCTGTCTGTATGCTGGGATGAGCATGACAGAGATATGATCAGAGTAGCCATAGTGGGGGTGGGGCTCTGCTCTGTACGCACCGGGAATGTTAGTACCGTATTTTTCGGACTATAAGGCGCACTTAAAAACTTTTAATTTTCACAAAAATTGACAGTGCGTCCTATAATACGGTGCGCTTTTTGTATGGATTTTACTCGTCAGGTTGTAAGGAGCAGTAAACACACACTCCGTGCAGCGTTATAGAGAGTTTCAGTGCTATACAGAGTCCAGAGCCGTGCAGCTCCGAGGCTGAGCAGCAATAGCATTAGCTAGATGCTAACCGCTAAGCTCGCTAGCTTATTCACTGAGATCAGTATTATCTAAATTTTACTCGTCAGGTTGTAAGGAGCAGTAAACACACACTCCGTGCAGCGTTATACAGAGTTTCAGTGCTATACAGAGTCCAGAGCCGTGCAGCTCCGAGGCTGGAGCAGCAAATAGCATTAGCTAGCTTATTCACTGTTCAGAGATCAGTATTATCTAAATTTTACCCGTCAGGTGTAAGGAGCAGTAAACACACACTCCGTGCAGAGCCGTGCCGCTCCGAGGCTGGAGCAGCAAATAGCATTAGCTAGCTTATTCACTGTTCAGAGATCAGTATTATCTAAATTTTACCCGTCAGGTGTAAGGAGCAGTAAACACACACTCCGTGCAGAGCAGCAATAGCATTAGCTAGATGCTAACCGCTTAGCTAGCTAGCTTTTTCACTGTTCAGAGATCAGTATTTTCTAAATTTAGCACTTTTAATACTGCTGGAGCAGTATTATTAGAGTTAGATGCTAATCGCTAAGCGTTCACCGTTCAGAGGTGAGTTATCGGCCTGTAAGTCTGTGCTGCTTTGCCTGGCTAGCATTAGCTAGATGCTAAGCGCTAACTCTCTCAGAGGTGAGTTTTATCAGCCTGTAATCTGCTTGTTTACAGTGTTAAAACAAGCTACGGGGGACGAATCGCTAGCTAATATCTCACTGTCTTACCAGAACACGCAGGATTACTCAGTGTAACGCTGTCGTTTAAGTTTGGGTTAACTTTACTAGTTTAGGTGACTAGCTAGCGTGCTAGCGGATAGCTATGCTAACGCTGGTGCAGCAAGCCTTAGTGGACATCTGGAAATCTAAGCTTACTGTAAATAAACTGAAGCACGTTACTCACCCAAATAAACAGTTTTCAGGAGAGGAATCTGTGTAGATTAATATCCAGCACTCGTTTGACTTTGAAAGAGCTAGATTTATATATACTGAGACGCTCCACCGGCAAGCGACCACCCCCGGTGGGGGAAGGGAAACATGGCGCCACCCCTGTTCACTTTGATATAGGCACCCTTTCTAGTGTCACTTAACGCGCCTTATAATGCGATGCGCCCTATGTATGGAAAAATAGCAGAAAATAGGCGTTCTTTGATAGTGCGTCTTATAATACGGTGCGCCTTATAGTCCGAAAAATACGGTATACACACAATCGAGCAGGTTAGCTCCACGGGTTGGAAAATCCACATGTTGGTGAAAGCTGGGCAGCAGAGCCTTCAGATTACTGTGATTGAAATCACCAGCAACAATAAACAGTCCGTCGGGGTGTGAGTTCTGGAGTTTGGAGATAACAGTGTACAGTTCTTGCAGAGCGTTAGCATCAGCACCGTTAGCATTAGCACTGGGTGCTACATACACTGCTATTATGTACACTCTGCTAAGCTCTCTGGGCAGGTAGAATGGCCTGGCTCTGACTACAGCAAACTCCACCAGCGGCGAGCAGTAGCTGGAGATCAGCGCAGCGTTGTTACACCATGCTGTGTTGATGTAAACACACACTCCACCTCCACGAACCTTGCCCGAGAGGCCGGCGTCGCGGTCTGCGCGGTAGCATAGCATGCTGCTCACCTCAATCGATGGAGTCTGTTAACCATGTCTCCGTGAAAACAAACACACAGCAGTCTCTGAACTCGCGCTGGGATGTCCGCTGGAGCCGGAGATAGTCGATCTTGTCCGGCAGGGAGCAAAGGTTGGAAAGAAGGAGAGATGGAACCGCTGGCTGGCTGGAGTTAGCCATTAGCTTAGCGCGGACTCCGGCTCTCTTACCGCGCTTCCGGCTCCTCGCGCACCGCTTGCGGAGAGACCTCTTCCGGCTAGCAGGCTCAGGAAACGCCGCGGATCTTAGCAGGCCTAGCGTGCGTAGCTCCGCTCGTAGACTGTCTGTAAGTTCAGTTTTTTGTTGATTTTGCAGGTCTAGCAGGGTCTGTCGGTCATAAGTTGTTCCCATAGCGAACTTTTGCATGATTGCGAGTAAAACAAACAAAAGCACCGTGTTTTGCTTCCGGAGTAGCCACTGCGACTGCTCGCACCGCCGACAGGAAGTCAAGTCCAAATAGATATTATGGATTAGATATCATAGATATTATAATACAGTAAAAAATATCCAGTCTGCCAGACCTAAACCACACTGAGAGGCTGAGAGGCGTTCTACGAATGCCATTATCAGCCGGTAATGCACTGTAACCGAAGCTCTCCATGTATTTCTCCTCCACATACAGGTAACCTAGCAATGATACAGCATTTGCAAGTCAAACAGCACAACTACAAACAGAACAGCAATGAAACTATTTTAACTCGTGGGGTGTTAATAACCAAGCTGATTCGTCCTATTTAACTCAAAATCTGGTATGATCGCAATAATATACTCGAGGTTCGAGCTATAACTGCTATGCTGCTCTACGGCACTCGTTAGAGCACTCCTTCTCAAGTAGTATAGCTTCATTTTATTTTGCCAATCTATTGCTGATATTTTTAAAAAGAGCTCTGAAAAACTGAAATGCATCCAATAATATGCTTCGGGGAAAATATTTGTAGTTTAGGAAGTTAAAGTATATAAATAATTATTTGATTGTTTCTCAGAGAGAGAAATTTAAAAAGATTGTTGATGCCAGTTTGTTGATGGACTTTCATGCAAATTTCAAACACTGGTTTGTGCAGGTAATACCGACTGGATCATACTGTTGAATTGGTGTTGCAAATCTTCTACCGTAAACCTTAATGCCAGTACTTGGGTGCTTTTTAAAAAACTCAGCCCCTGTAAAGGTTTAAGCTTTGAGAACACCTGTTATGCTATTGACTGTTAGAGGTTTGGCTTTTACTAAACAGTAAAAAGTGCAGAAAGGGAAGAGAAACTCCTCCTACTCTCCAGCCATCGATAAAACACAGTCTTCAACACATGAGTGTAGAGCTGTGTGAAGAGAGCAGCAGTGCTTACTGAAGCTTAAATCATACTGGAATTAACATGGACCTGAGGACCAGGATGCTGAGACCTCACCTCACTTTAATGCTGGGTAAATTCAATTAATTTTTCTTTATTAAATTTTCCAATTTAATAAAAGTAACTGAAAAACAAATACAAACAGTGGGCAGTTATTTATTAGTAACTTATATAATGGCATATTATATAAACAAACAAGTTGAGTACAAAGACAAGAATACTGAGTATAAAGAGGGTATTTTTTAAAAACTTCATAGTAGATGTGTGTCAAGATTAATTTCGCACAATATTTCTCATCAGGTATTAAATATGTCTCTAGAGATTTTTGCACAAGTAACAAATAAAATATTTGATCATTATGGTGGCAAAGAGCTGCACTGGTCTACTCGAGTGAGCCACTATGCACACACACCTTCCTTCCTCTCTGTATCTGCTGACTTTAACCAGTTGTTTCATGTTCCGTTAATCGTGTGGTCTGCCAAGGCTTGTGATCTAGCCCACACATCCCTGCCTTCATGCAGAGCAAAGTGGAATCACGAACACACACAGAGACAACGAGCTAAGATTTGGTTATAGGTTGCCAGGTTTGTAACAACATCAGGGTGTTGCCATTTGAATAAAGAACCCTCACTGGGGGGGTTGTGACAACAGCTCTGAAGACTGAAGGGACTCATGTGAGATCATACTTCACTAATGGGTTTATGGTAAAATCAATGCAGTATTTTACTGCATATGATAAATCATACGTAATTCATAACCTGAGTAAAAATTGAGCAACGTCATTACAATATGAGCAATTCAGGATAAAACAATGATGTGACGTTGATGTGATGTTTTACTATCTAAGGAGTCTTCACTTGAAGTTTTTTGAGAACTGGCTTTCCATGACAGACAGAGGGTTTCTGAACTCCAGTTCTCCCCTCTCTCATATCCTTTTCCCAAATGACAATAGGCTGATGTTTCAAACTAGCAAAGCTGCATTTAATTGACTCATATCACATAACATAATGCTACTTATGGGTTTGATAATCTTCAAGATTCTATCTATCATACTATATATGCATTTGATGCAAGTGGAAGTCCTAACCACTACCCCTCACCTCAAAGAAGAACTTAAATGTCTGATGCAACACTTTGGTAATCATCTTCTGGGAAGACTGCTTTTGCAAGTTTAAAGTTATTATTGCGTGCTAGTATTAGTGTTTCTACAATATATTTTATCATCACACATCTTTATTTTATTTTTTCTTTGAATAAAAAAGCCCTTTTGGTATCATTACCCCTATAATGCACACAGATCTTCTGTGATTTTATTCCCATCCGGAACAACCATGTATGTGTTTTTCTCAGACATCCTCTAAGAAAATTACAGGCTGAATTACCTACTGTTTTTTGCTAAACTCCATGGTCCTACAGTCATTTTTAGTCCTGTCCAGATCCACATCTCTGAGTTTCGTCTCCTCACGTTTAATAAAAAAGCTATTTGTCCACTGCTGCAATTACAATTTACTTAGCTAAGCTAACTACAATAGTTAATTAACTACAGACTTAAATAACTAAAAACTATAGACTTATATTGCTAAAATGGAATGTCAATAGCTAATAGATAATAATAATTATTAATAATAATACTACTACTAATAATAATCATTATTATTTAAGTATGATCTAAATGGTGTGGAACTATGGACAGAACGGTATCGAAAGATAGGTCTGAAAGGGTTGGAAGAAATGGATTAGGAGCAGTGAGATTGCAGTGAGGTATAGGACATGAGGCAGACAGGCATGTAGGCAGAGATATGGTAGGCAGGCAGAAAGGGATGAAGTAGGCAGAGATCAGGCAGGAAGGGATCAGGCACGCAGAGATGAGGCAAACAGGCAAGCAAAAATGAGGCAGGAAGAGATTATGGATTCAGGCATGTGGGAAGGGATGAGGCAGGCAGGCAAAGATGATGCAGAAAGGGATCAGACAGGCAGGCAGACAGGCAAAGATGGGGTAGGCAGGCAGAGATAAGGTAGGTAGGCAGACAGATAAGGTAGGCAGGCGGAGATGAGGTAGGCAGGCAGAGATGAGGTAGGCAGGCCGAGATGAGGTAGGTAGGCAGGCAGAGATGAGGCAGACAGGCAGGCAAAGATGAGGCAGGCAGGCAGGCAGCGATGAGGTAGGCAGGCAGGCAGAGATCAGGCAGGCAGAGATGAGGTAGGCAGGCAGGCAGAGATGAGGCAGGCAGGCAGAGATGAGTTATTTAGGCAGGCAGAGATGAGGCAGAAAGGGATCAGACAGGCAGGCAGAGATGAGCTAGGCAGGCAGGCAGAGATGAGGCAGAAAAGGATCAGACAAGCAGGCAGAGATGAGGCAGAAATGGATCAGACAAGCAGGCAGAGATGAGGTAGGTAGGCAAGGAGGCAGAGATGTGGCAGAAATGTATCAGACAGGCAGGCAGAGATGAGGTGTGCCGAATCCTAAAAGAAGTGCAGAGGAGGAGTGTGGCTGAGGCAGGCAGAGATGAGGCAAGCAGGCAAGCAAAGGTGAGGCAGGAAGAGATTATGGAGGAAGAAATGAGGCAGGCAGGAAGCTAGAGAGCAGGCAGGTGGGCAGAGATGAGGCATACAGGTGAGATAGCAGAAATGAGGCAGGTATGCGGGAAGGGAAGAGGTAGGCAGGCAGATGGGAAGGCAGAGATGAGGAAAACAGGCAGGCAGGCAGTGATAAGGTTGCCAGGCAGGCAGAGATGAGGTAGGCATAGATGAGGCGGGCAGAAAGGGATCAGGCAGTGATAAGGTTGCCAGGCAGGCAGAGATGAGGTAGGCATAGATGAGGCGGGCAGAAAGGGATCAGGCAGGCAGGAAGGGTCTGTGATGCCAGGCTGGGCACAGTTCTGTGGGTCGGTACAGGAGCCCTTGGAGGGGGTATAGGAGCACACAACATGGGGACTGGTCTGGAGTCACATGACCTGGAGGTGTGCATAGTCCTGGGAGCAAGAAGGCAGAGAGAGTGGCAGCAGGAGAAGAAAGGAGAGAGGCAGAATGCTGGGCAGAATATGGGAGAGCTTGCATTGGGAAGGCAGAGGTAGGCTGCATGGAAACTTGTCATGATGCACAAGCGAAGTGCAAGGTATTTATAAGAAGTTAGATTTGAAGGGGGAGGTGCTTCAGGCAATTAAATATGCAAGTACCTGATTTGCAAGAGCAATTACTGACCATTATTTTAGAAACACCTGCCATACAGATGAACTTGATACACAATGAAATCCACAGTTTTACCATTTTGTAAAATTCAACTCCCCACAGTGTTCTTTATCCGCCTCATGTTTTTTTTTACTTCGCTCAAATCATGCTCTGTGGCCAGTGTTATACTTTGTTTCAGGGTATGAGGGCGTTTTATGTTGTTTGAGGGTGTTTTGAGTGTGTGCTTATGTGTTTATATGCTTGTTTATATGCGTAAGTTTTTGTGAGAAGTAAACACATAAATTACTATAAAGTAATATAGTCACTGCTAACATGAGAAAAGAAATTGTTTGGGCCATACAGCAATGCTACTGGACAGCGAAAACATAGGGGTGTTCTAAAACTATATTGATGTATATCATATGGGTGTAGAAAGGGTGCTGAAAAATGCTTTTAAATTGACCCATACCTGAAAAGTAGTTTAATTTGACTTTTGAAAAGGTGAACCCTGTTTTTCAGTTTTTCTGGTGTAGGCCTTTTGTAGCCTTTTCTGGACTGGTGAGCCTGGATAACTCATTTTCTGAGGTTCCCAGGAATCTCCTTTAATTAAGGCATGCCACATTTTTGTAAACCTATTTGTGAAGATCAGAGTTTGATAGTAAATACATAAATAAAAGCAAAAATACAATGCAGTTTGTTTCTTTGGGTTTTGATCTAGTTTCTAGGAACTAATGTTGATATTGCAATGTTTTCAGAAAAAAGAACACATTCATAAAAAAAAAGTTTTCATACATTTCCTATTATTTGGTTGCAGACAGTATGAATTCAATATATTTCATGGTTTGCCTGACCTACCTAATGTTATTTATTAATATACATTCATCCCTGCATTCGAGGCCTGCAACACTTTCCAAAAAAATTGGCCCCTTTTTTTAATGCTGCCATTAAGATGTGCAATAATATACTGGATACTGGAGGTCAGCATTATTATTTAAAGATAACTTAATAATTTAATAAGAATGTATTACTTGCCATGTGATTTAATTAACGAAAACCTCTTCTTTATTTCAGTAGTCATTATACTTGGAAATTCCTGGTTGGCTGGTAAGTTTAAATTTCATCAAAAACACTGTAATACTGACTACTAATTGATTACTGAATGACCTGTCTTCACATAAACAGCTCTCGAAAGAAAGACCACTTCATAATGATTAATTTCTCTGATTTTAATATTTATTTATCAATATAATATTTTAAAGAAAACAAGTTTATGTTAATTTGGAAACAACAACAACAGTACTAACTCAGAAAGAATTCAGAAATCAGTATTTGGTGGAATAACTGACCATCCGTCTTTCTTCTGATTATATTCCAGAGGCATTTAATAGGGTTCAGGTATGGAGATAGAGACAGCCATGTTTATGCAATAGAGGCAAAAAATAATTTTTTGGCAGGGCCTAAAAGAGGCCAATGGTCAGTCTGGATTGCTTTGTGTGAATGTTGGGCAAAGCTAGGTGAAGTTCACTGGAGGAGCGCAGTGGCCGGGAGGTAGCATAAGCCTTCAGCAGTGAGTGCAGGTAGGAAGGAGCCTGCTGTGTCATTACCTAGTAGGCAATCATAAGAGTTTTGAATATAATGCGAGCAGCAACAGGTAGCCAGTGGAGCTCAATGAGCAGCGGAGTGACATATGCCCGTTTCGATTGGTTGAAGACCAGGCGCATTGCTGCATTCTGAACCATCTGAAGTGGTTTTATTACCAGGAGGCCCGTTAGCAATACTGTTTACAATCAGTTCAAAAGAAAACATTGTACATAGCAAACAGAAATTCTGACCCACACCCTCCTAGCAAACACACACACAAAAAAAGTAATAAGTAATAATAATAAAGCAACAGCAGGGCTGATGGTAACTAGACAGTAATAATAATAACAACAACAATAATAATAATAATAATAATAATAATAATAATAATAAAACTATAATAATAATAATTATAGTAATAATAATAATTATAATAAGCAGTAGATAAAGCCACATGGTCATACAATCACACACGAAATAAAGAACAATAACAATCAAAATAACTAAATAATAAACAAATAAATAATAATAATAATAATAGTAATAATTACGGCCTCTTAAAATAATTTATTATTGGATCCCAAATCTGTTGTGTAATGCTGTGCACTTGGTTCATGACTGGGCAAACACACCATTGAAGCAAAATTGAGCATCTCAGCTAGCCAATGTTTAAACGAGGGAGCTGATGGCTATTTACAATTTAAAAGGAGCAGCTTCTTCATAGCAGACATCACCGTTTGCAAAAGGGAAGGTAAATAATAATGCAGAGCATCCACAAATTATTATTACAGGATCCAAGTCCAATTTTATTTCAAGAACCTTGGAAAGCCAATAAAATATTTTGGACCAAAAGGTCTGCAACACAGAGCAGGTTATAAACAGATGGGTCAAAGAGCCTTCCCCTATTTTGCATTTCTCATAAAGAGGTGAGATGGAATTAAAGATCTTATGATGGTTCAAAGTTTCTGATGTTATACAGGGCAAAGCGGCCGGACACAACATTGTGTGTAAAGAATAGTGGGTCATCAATCGTAACACCCAGGTTTCTAGCAACTTTTGTAGTTTAGAGTGAGAGTGAGTTATTGTTATGGTGATGTTTTGTTGGATGGATTGTTTAGCTGGAAGAACTTTCAGTCTTGGACCAATTTAGTTGAAAGTGGTGGTCCTTCATTCATGTGGATATGTCTGAGAGGCACTGTGATATCCATGAGAGATCGAAGGGTCATCAGGCAGGAATGACAGATATCATCAGCCAAGCAATAGTAGGAGAAGTCATGTGAGTGGATAACCTGACCTAGAGAAGTGGTGTAGATGGAGAAGAAAAAAATCAGTCCTCATACAACCCCTGGCAAAAAGTATGGAATCACCAGTCTTGGATGAGCACTCCTTCAAACATTTCATTCTGTAAAACAAACTCTGATCAAAAACATGATACAATAATAAGGTCATTCCAAAGTGCAACTTGTTGGCTTTCAGGAACACTCAAAGAAATGAAGAAAAAACATTGTGGAAGTCAGTGAATGTTACTTTTATTGACCAACCACAGGGAAAAAAATATGGAATCACTCAATTCTGAGGAAAAAAGTATGGAATCATGAAAAACAGATAAACAAAAGATGATTCAAAATACATCACTAGTATTTAGTTGCACCACCTTTGGCTTTTATAACGGCTTTCAGTCTCTGAGGCATGGACTTGATGAGTGACAAACAGTATTCTGCATCAATTTGGTGCCAACTCTCTTTGATAGCAGTTGCCAGATCAGCTTTGCAGGTCGGAGCCTTCTTGTGGACCATTTTTTTCAATTTCCACCACAGGTTTTCAATTGGGTTGAGATCTGGACTATTTGCAGGCCATGACATCGACTGAATGTGTCTTTCTCCAAGGAATGCCTTCACTGTTTTTGCCCTATGGCACGATGCATTGTCATCTTGGAAAATTATTTCATTATCTCCAAACATCTGTTCAATTGAAGGGATGAGAAAACTGTCCAAAATGTCAATGTAAACTTGTGCATTGATAGAAGAATTAACCACAGTCAACCCCAGTGCCTTTGCCTGACATGCAGCCCCATATCATCAAGGACTGTGGAAATTTGGTTGTTTTCTTCAGGCAGGCCTCTTCATAAATCTCACTGGAACAGCACCAAACAAAAGTTCCAGCATCATCACCTTGTCCAATGCAGATTCTTGACTCATCACTGAAGATAACTTTCATCCAGTCATCCACAGTCCATGATTGCCTCTCCTTAGCCCACTGCAGTCTTGTTCTTTTATGTTTAGGTGTCAATGATGGTTTTCTTTTAGCTTTCCTGTATTGAAATCCCATTTCCTTTAGGCGATTTCTTACGGTTCGGTCACATACATTGGCTCCAGCTTCTTCCCATTTATGCTTCATCTGTTTAGTTGTACTTTTTCGGTTTTCAAGACAAATGGCCTTAAGTTGCTTGTCTTGACGCTTTGATGTCTTTCTCGGTCTACCAGTACGCTTGGCTTTAACAACCATTCCATGCTGTTTGTATTTGGTCCATATCTTGGATACAGCTGACTGTGAACAGCCCACATCTTTAGCAACCATGCGTGAAGAGTTACCTTCTTCAAGAAGTTTCACAATCCTCTCTTTTGTTTCAAGAGACATTTCTCTTGTTGGAGCCATGGTTCTTGCCACTCTAATTCGTCCAGCAGCCCTCCAAGGTGTCATGACTGCAGGTGTTTTTAACTGCAGACTAACGAGCAGATCTAATCTGAGGCAGGTGTCCATTTAGGGAAAGGAAATTGACTGGGTGTGTCCTTATTTTCTACCTTCAATTTGAGTGATTCCATACTTTTTTCCTCAGAATTGAGTGATTCCATATTTTTTTCCCTGTGGTTGGTCAATAAAAGTAACATTCACTGACTTCCACAATGTTTTTTCTTCATTTCTTTGAGTGTTCCTGAAAGCCAACAAGTTGCACTTTGGAATGACCTTATTATTGTATCATGTTTTTGATCAGAGTTTGTTTTACAGAATGAAATGTCTGAAGGAGTGCTCATCCAAGACTGGTGATTCCATACTTTTTGCCAGGGGTTGTAGCAGAACATTGTCAAAGCAGAAGGAAGCAAGTCTTCTTCCAGGATAACCTTGTATGTGGCTTGATTCATGCATCTTTGATGGTGAATCCCATGACCTGATCCCCATTGAAAACCTCAGAAAGGTAATCAAGAGGAAGATGGATGACCACAAGCCGTCAAACTAAGCTGATCAGCTTAAATGTCAATCCACCAAATTTCTGAGTTTTCATTATTTCTCATTTTCTGCAAATAAATGCTCTAAATAATATTTTTATTTGGAATTTGGGAGAAACGTCCTCAATTGTTTATAGAATAAAACAACAATGTTTATTTTACTCAAACATATACCTAATTGTGAGTTTCTGTTTAAGAATAAGAGTAAGGTTTAACATCAGGCTTCTTTCTCAACAACACAAGTTATTGTCATCACAACAAAATAAGGCCTGATTTGATATTTTATGTTGCTACTCCACTAAATAAAATGGAATATCCTATTGTCCAGAGTTCATCTCCCCATATAATGTAATCTTTAGTGCAAGACATAATTAAACATCTGGAACCATGTAAATGTGGTAACTGCATAAAAAAGCTTGTGTGTGATACACCTGTGTATTCTTCTTCTTTTGTGATAGGTGGCGTAGAAATAAGACTTGTCAGTGGCAATGGTTTCTGCTCTGGTAGAGTGGAGATTTATTATAGAGGCCAGTGGGGAACAGTGTGTGATGATGGCTGGGACAGTAGTGATGCTGCAGTGGTATGCAGACAGATGAGATGTGGAGAAGCTCTCAGTGCCCATAATGGTCCTCATTTTGGTGCAGGAAGTGGCCCGATACATTTAGATGATGTAGCTTGTTCTGGATATGAAAGATCCGTTACAGACTGCCTTCGTTCACCATCACACAATTGTAATCATGGTGAAGATGCTGGGGTTACTTGTACAGGTAGGTTAAAACTCAATAATTTTATACTGCTAAGTCAACATCTGTTGTCTTGTCATATTTTTAGAAGTGTAACTGACACAGTCATTCATTCAAACACTATAAGCCCAATATATCTAATGACAGCTTGTTCTTATTTTCTTTAGGTGTAAAATCAATTTTGCTAATTTGTCCCTGTTCCTATACTGGTTTTTAGAAATGAGAACACCTTTACCAGTGGGGTGGCAAAACAAAGGCCTGACATGGCCTGACCATATTCTGTTCATTTTGTTACAAAACGTGCTTGGGCTACCAAGCATACAGTGGTATGAAAATGTTTAGGCACCCCTAATAATTTTCAGGATTTTCCTTTAAAAATCATTGGTTGTTTGCATCAGCACTTTTAGTTAAATATATCATATAGCAGAAAGACACGGTGATATTTGAGAAGTGAAATAAAGTTTATAGGATTTACAGAAAGTGTGCAATAATTCTTTAAACAAAATGTATAAATTGTATGAACCCTTATCGTTTTATTGGTTTAAATACCTTACTTTTTTGGTAAGCTTATTGAGCCTTGACCTACATAAACAGGTGAATCCAGTTATGAGAAAGAGTTAAGGGTCCAATTGCAAGTTTTTCTCCTCTTTGCATCTTTTCTGAAGAGTGGCAACATGGGAGCCTCAAAACACAACTCTTAAATCACCTAAATATTGATTGATAGATTGTTCAACATCGTGGTTTAGGGGAAGGATACAAAAAGAGATCTCAGAGATTCCAGCTGTCAGTTTCCACTGTGAGGAACATAGTGAGGAAAAAGCTCAGATAATCAGAGGAGAAGGATGGTGAGAACAGTCATAGTCAACCAACAGACCAGCTCCAAAGACCTACAACATCATCTTGCTGCAGATGGAGTCACTGTACATAATTCTACTATTCAGCTGTTTGGGAGAGAAATGCAGAAGAAGCCTTTTATGAGGACAAATAGCGTCGCTTGAGGTATGCTAAAACACATTTAGACAAGTCAGCTTCATTTTGGAATGAGGTGCTGTGAACTGATGAATCTAAAATTGAGTTATTTGGAGGGCGGTATGCATGGAAGAAAAAGAACACAGCATTCCAAGACTCTTTTCAAGTTCTTGAGAACAATGTTCAAGAATCAGTGACAAATAAGGGCTGGATACTTCAACAAGAAAAACAACCTTAACACTGCTCAGAATCTACTAAAGCATTCATGCAGAGGAACAAGTACAGTCATCTGGGATGGGCATCTCAGTCCCCAGACCAGAATATTATTAAAAACCATCAAACCTGACTGAACTGTTGATGTTTTGTAAAAAACAAAATGGTCCAAAATACCTTCAGTCAGGAGCCAGAGTGTAAATGGAATTTATATACAGTCTCTTTTAAAATTACTGGAACGGTGTGACTACTGTAATCCATTTTTTCTGCTCTAAACTGAAAACATTTGGATTTGACATTAAAAGATGAACATGAGACAAAATGTCAACTTTTCAGCTTTTATTTCCAGGTATTTACATCTGGATCTAATACACAGTTCTTCTTATGAACAAAAGTATTGGAATAGATAGTAACTTAAAATAGATTAAAGTGAACAAGACTTAATACTTAATAGCAAATCCTTTTCTTTAAGTACCTGCATTAACCCTTTCACCCACTGACATCACTAACCTTCTAAATTGTTCTTCTGCTTTTCCAGACAGTGTGTTTTGGGTCATTATGTTGCTGCAGGATGAAGGATCTCCCAATCAGTTTGGTTACCTTTTTTATTGACAGACAGATGTTTCAGTAGACTTCTGAGTTTATTAAACATCAATGAAGATTAATGAGCCCGTCCCAGAAGAAGCCATGCAAGCCCAAACCATGATACTACCTCCACTGTGTTTTACAAATGAGCTGATATGTTTGGGATCCTTTCTTTCTTCACACTCTCCATCCTTTCCATCACACTGGTAAAGGGTTATATTTGTCTCATTAGTCCATAATCAGTCATTAGGATTGTCTCTGTACTTAGTGGAAAATTCCAGCTGGTCTTCCTATTCACTTCGTTAATAGTGGTTTTCATCTTCTGGTGAAACCTTTGTACTTTTCTTCATGAAGTATTCTGTGGACAGTAGTATAAGATACCTTCACACCTGTCCTTTGGAGGTTGTTTCGGATGACGCTATCAGTTGTTTTAGGGGTTTTCTTTACAACACTCACAATGTTTCTGTTATCAACTGCTATGGTTTTACTTGATCTACCTGTTCGATATCTGTTGCTTAGTACACCAGTAATGCATTTCTTCTTCAGGATATTACAATCGGCTATAAACAATATTTGTTAAATGTTAAATGTCTCTGATTGATTTTCTATCTTCTCTCAGCTTCACAGTTGGTTGTTTTTCACTCATAGTGAAACCTGAAACTGAGCTTTTAGACATTCAGCACTATTTATTGTTTAAATAAATAAAGTATTAGGACACACCTTGGCAACACAACAAACAGTCACATGTTCCAATACTTTTGCTCACAAGAAAAATGGGTGGGTTCAGAAACAAGGTGCTATCAAGGTGCAAATTTCGGACCAAAGCACGTTCCTTTTCTGGGACACAGTACCCGTTTCCTTACTAAACAGCTGGAAATGACCATTTTAAGCAACATTACTTGCATATAATTGTTTGTAGAGATGAACGAGGCACCTTCAGGTGTGCCTTAAAATATGTCAACAGGTGTATCTCTAATTAAAATATTAGAAGCGCCCAAGGACATCATACCATAATATGGGCTGTCCTAAACTTTTTAAAGGTATAGTATCTTAGTGTATGTAAAAATTTGACTTAATAAAAATGCTGAAAAAATTTGGTGTGGTGGTAGAGTGGAGATCTACCATAATGGCCTGTGGGGAACAGTGTGTGATTTTTACTGGGGCTTTGTTGTTAATAAATATTACTTGCATTTGTGCAGCAGTTTAAACAAAACACTCTTCATAGAAAATGCGTATGATGTATTTTAACTTACTTTTCTTTTACAGATGTCCTAATCCCTGCGCTCACCCTGATCTCATCGCACTCTGTCGTCTCACCTGGAGAGTCTGTTCAGTTCAAATGTACTTTTCCCCTTTACTACACGACGTTAAAGTTCCATTTATATAAAAATGGATTATTAATGAAAAGCCAAACAGATAGATCTTCCACAGCATTTAGATTGACTGTGGATGCCTCACATCAGGGCCAGTACAGCTGTGACTGTTCATACACAAGCATCTTCTCCAAATCATCTAGAAGCAGAACTGTTGGCATCACTATAGGTAAGAGCACACATTATAATTTTTTTATAATAAGCAGTAGTAAGCTAAGTTCTTAACAATAATTGCACCATATGGACATATATATTAGCACACCCGCTTTTTTTGGAGTAAGTGTCCAGAGAAGGCCTTCTACGAAATCTATAAAAGGTTTAACCTTTTTCAATGTGCAAAACCTTTTTAGTATTAAAACTATGGACAATTAAATTTCTGATTTTATATACATTATTTTATCAAATGTATTATAAACACAGCCTGACCATTGGCTTAATAGTTAGCTTCTCTCATTCCAGTTCAAGCAAAGGACAGTGATGGCAAGCTAATTGGCAAGCTGCAAAAATAGCTTAATAACTCATAAGTGTCAGACAGACACAGCATAAAAAGGGGTAGCTATGCCCATGCCCCAACTGTGAAAACCAAAATTCTGAGAGCATTGTGTGAACCTGTAAGGGCTGTGTTAGTGGGCAGTGGGCTGTATCAGGTCTATTCCTGTCGGCTTTTCAGAGAAAGGATTCCTTATCCATTCATCTCTTGGTTTTGTAAAAAAAATAATGCTCTCAACTGGCGTCATTCCATTAAGAGGTGTTGTTCAAAAAGTCTTTGAGAGCTTAAAATGCTAAAAGATTATTTTTTCATGACAAATTTTCAATTTAAAAGTTCAAGCTCAATTTTCACTTTTTCATTTTAAAAAGTACACATTTTTAAGCAAATACTTATTTATGCAAAATTGCAGGTCAAACATTAAGTGTTTTAAATGATGTTTTCCAGTGACTCTACCCACTCCACGCATCTTTCTGAATACCATCAAACAGATCACATGGGGAGAGAGAGTTGACATCACCTGCTTTCTAAACACTCAGTACACAGGAGGAACCTTCAATCTAAAAACAGGTTCTGGGTCTGTTACTCAGACAAAGAGTGGAACCTCTGTCACTTTCAGTTTTCCCAAAGTAGACTTTGCTCATGAAGGTTCTTACTACTGCCAGTACCAGACACGAGTTTCCAGTCGTGAATTCAGCTCTCCACTGAGCAGCTCTGTTGATTTTACTGTTATAGGTAAGACAAACCAGTTTACAGTTTTTGCTGTCAAATCTCTTTGGGTTGGTTTCCCAAAGTGCAATCCAGCTGGATATGTATGTCCTTCAGGCTAAATGATGAGCATTTGTTTGAAATAGCGCTAACTAAAATTGAACCCTCAGGGTTCGAAGAATGTGCACAACAAATGCAAAGTTTCAACGTATTTATATCTTTATCTTTATATCTTTGTGACGCTATGAAGCTATAGAAAATGGGTTCGAAGTGGATTCAGATCTCTTGAAAAAGAATCATCTTTGACTCAGATTTGGCTCTCTTCAAATGGACCCAGAGCTTCTCAAATAGACTCGACTCAACAGACCGAGCTCACCCCTGACTTAGCTGTTGCAGACAGACTTGGCTTTCCCACAGATGATCCCAGCCTGCTCTCTTGTAAAATTACTTAACACCTTCTCTTACAAATGAGCTCAAATATTTTTTTTCAAACAATTAAATTTTTGGTCTTTCAAAAAGATTCAGCACTTTCCTGTATTCAGCTCTCTCTTCTAAACGGATTCAGCACTGGCCCAAAAGATTAACCCTTACTTAATGTTCGCCTCGGCTCTACTCTACTTGTTTCTGTCACACCTTTGCCTGTGTCTATCCGGTGTTTTTCCCTGTTTTGGTTTTCTATGCCCCTGCCCTGTTTTCCTTTCTTGCGTCCCCAGCCATGTGCCTTTTTGAGCACATGGCATTGTTTTGTTATTGTCCTGTCTCCGCCAGCTCTGTTAAATTCTTGGTTGTGGGTAAGTAAAGTCTTTATTTCTGGTTATCAGTTTGAAACTAATGAGTTCCTCCTGTTTTACAGTGGATTTGCTGCAGCCTAATATTTCCTTCAGTGCACCTGATGGGGGGTCACACTGGGGGTCCCAGGGGCTAGAGGTGACCAGGGGCTACAGCTTCTCCATCATCTGCTCCACTCAACCACAGTATCCAGGAGGTTCCTTCCATCTAGAGTTCAGAGGATCCAATATCACCAGCATCAATCAGCCTGCTGTTAACCACTCAGCCACCTTCTTCTTTCATGAGGCTGATTATAAGCATCAGGGAAACTACAGCTGTGTTTATGAAGTTACCGTTTCATTACGCACTTTCAGATCCTCTAACACTGAACTGCTGGCTATTACTGTAAAAGGTACACTAAGAAACACTACTTTTATTTTCACATTTATTCTACAGTTTGAAGTGTAAAAAAGTCTTAATGGTCATTTTTTCTCACAGCTTCACTGGCTCCATTCATTGGTTCTGGAGTGGGAATAGGGCTGTTACTCATATTAGTGCCGATCCTCATTTTCATCATATGGAGATGTAAAAGACAAAAACAGCAAGAGGATGTGAAGGTGGTTTATTTACAACGTGAGTACTTTCTTTTTTTTAATCGAACTGAAATTTCCCTAAACTTAAAATTTACTTACAGTTCTATTGGATTACATTACGTTGGCATGGATGTTAAGCAATACGTCCACTAGAGTGCAGTTACAATGATGAAACAGGCAGCTGTGTAAACAGTAGTGGTCTGTGAGAGCATCAAATAAAATGTTTTTTTTTCTGCTATAGTTTCTTTTTCATCATGTTATACAGAGGATATGTTTTGATTAAACAACTAGCAACTCAGAATAAGCTACTATGAGCTACTATGCTCAATGCATATCTTCAAAGCAGTGCAAAGTGTATTAACACTATGATCTGTTGCTTCACTTCAAACTCTCAAGTTACATAATAACAGTAATCAAACTTCATTCTTTTGTATTATTTGACATTTTCTTTGTCCATGGATGAATATAAATGCAATGCTTTGAAACGCTTTGTAATAGCCATCACTACTGGCTACAATGTTGCACATTTTTGGTACTTTGTCATTGGTACTGCTCTGTTTTGTCCTAAGCTTTTGAGAATTTGCACAAATATGGACAAAATGAACAATGCATATATGCAGTCTTTGCCTGTATCCATGTTCATGTTTAACATTGTTAACATTGAGCAAAAATAAATACAATTTATACATTTAGAATGTGTAGATATGCTACACAAAAATATAAACACAACACTTTTGGTTTTGCTTTTTCATGAGCTAAACTCAAAGATCTAAGACTTTTACTATGTACCTTTTTCTCTCAAATTGGTGTGGCATATCAAGATGCTGATTAGACAAAGCAATTATAACACAGGTGTACCCAGTATTGTAACACGGAGGAGGAGGCCGGATGCAAACGCAAGTCGCTTATAATTTTCCGTAATGAAAATAAACAAAGAACAAAACACTAGGGACAAACTAAAAAGAATAAGGTACTTAAACAAACACTATAAAACAAAGGATAAACTTAAAGACAAATACTGTAGACAATTCTGTAGACAAAAACACAGCAGGTCAAAGGTTCAACAAACACAGCTAAACAAGATTCACAGTGTAACAGGAAGAGGTCAAACAAAAAGCATGACAGAGAACAAAGAAGCACACTAGGGACACCTGTGGAGGTAATGAGAGGGCGGAGTTACAAATGAGACTCAAGGTGATAAAACTAATGACTAGGGCAGGGCTAGGGTGGAGACTGGACAATAACAAAACAATGCCATGTGCTCAAAAAAGCAGACACATATCCTTAACATAGAGCTGATCAGGTTGTTGATTGTGTCCTGTGGACTGTTGGTCCACTCCTCTTTAATGGTTGTGTGAAATTGCTTGATTTTGGCAGGAACTGAAACCTGCTTTCGTATATGCCGGTCTCAGACAATCTTAAAGGTGTAGATGCTGGATGAGTAGGTCCTGGGCTGGTTTGGTTACACACGGTATGCAGTAGTGAGGCTGGTTGGATGTACTGCCAAATTCTCTGAAATGCCTTTATGGTGACTTATGGTGGAGAAATTAACATTTTCATTCAGGGGTAACTGATGGGCAAATCCTGCAGTCAGCATGCCAATTGCATGCTCCCTCAAAACTTGCAACATCTGTGGCATCAATCTTTGTTACAAAACTGCACATTTTAGAGTGGCTTTTTATTGTGCCCAACGTACACCTGAGTAGTAATCACTGTGTCTAATCAGCATCGTGATATGCCACACCTGTGACTGGTGGATGGTTTACCTTAGCAAAGAAGAAGTGCCCACTAACACAGATTTAGACCAAAATATGAACAAAAATTGAGAAAAAAGTCCTTTTGTGTACATAGAAAAAGTCTTAGATCTTTGAGTTCAGCTCGTGAAAAATGGAAGCAAACCCAGTGTTGCGTTTAAATTTTAATACAGTGTATAAAGGCATTTATTGTGATGCAAAACTGGTAAACCTGAACTTGTAATACTCTAGTAATATTTTATTTAAACAATTCCTCAGGTGGTAGAAACACATATGATACCGCCAGCCATGGGAGAAATGAGATGGATGAAGATGAGGAAGATTACGAAAATGCAGATATTTTTCAACACAACGAACATTCAGATGATTCTGGTGAGGACTACATCAATGTTGATGTTAAAGTGGATAAAAAGGCCAAGGCAAATGTGGACAATGTATATACTGGTGAGTAAATCTATTTTTTATACAGCAGTGTACAGAATTTCAATGACACAGAAGGAATCACTAAAAAATAAAAAAAAAAAACTCTAAAATCAAACTGCTACTTGCTGTCTTGTAAACATTGACGGAAAACTAATACTAAATGCAAACAATTGTCCTATTTATTTATAATACTAGTGTATTATTTTGTAGGTCCCAACAACTGTGGAAAGACCTTTGCAGGAAATGAGATGGAGGAAGATGAAGATGACTATGAAAATGTATGTATGTCTCAAAAGGGGCGAGCTGATATGCATGCCGGGGCAGAGAAATGCTGGGTGGATGGTGAAATTGATGATGAAGAAATATATGCAAATATGGAGTAGTCTGGAAGACTATGCTTTAAAAGTATTGAGTTAATTACTCTGTCAAGTTCTGTATATCTTTGACAGGATATTTCAGCTTCCTAAAGTTTTTTAAATGGTTGTAATTATGGGTGTGCCGAGATTTTGTGGCATAAAATCTTGCGAGATTACAAGAGCACAATATTTCTCTCTAGGTGTTAAATGTGTCTTGTGTGCCATCTTACATGACTCTTAAGAGACTCATGTAAGATCGTACAGGAGAAGATATTGGGTTTATGGTAAAACCGGCTGCAGTAATTACTTACTGTTCTGCATAAAGTATTTTAACAAATTCAAATTTGTTACAATTTAAAATTTAAACAAATACATATTGTTAAAACCTAGATCTAGTTCTAGTTTAATGAACCCAATATCTTGTCTCCTCTCATGAGATGAGTGTCTTGTCACACCCCTAGTTTTAATACTTAGAGGAGAGGTGGTCCTGGAGATCTACTATCCTGCATTAACCTTCAGGCCTTTAGTGACTTCTAAACATGTTGAGAAATGACAAGATAAAACAAAAACAAGATAAAACACCGTGTGCGTTGCTTGCCCTCAGAGCGTGCCCGCTTATTACACACACATATGAAAGTGCTGTAGCAGCATTTATATTACCATAGTTACATGCGTAACTAGCCGTTATTCCAAAATAGGTTAGCTAGCTAAAAGCCTGAGCACCAGCTAAAAAGAAATTAAAACTGTGGTTTACACATAGGTAAATTGTGTTCATTGTCTAGCAGATTCTCATGTATTCATGCAATTAATTGGTGGTCCCAAGTGCACACATGAGGCAAATAATGAAATAAGGCAAAGAGTTAATTCTTATGTAGGGTACTGGTGTTCAACCAAATTGATTAATTTTGGAAATGTTACTGTTATGAGAAGAAGTGCAATAGCATTACAGTACTGGTCTATCGAATATTTGAGTAGCTGTGAAGAACTAGCTACAGTTTTGAACTTCAGGAGAAGTATCATTCTAGCAAATGTGACAAATGCATTTTTCAATCTGTGTTGTATTTTTCTGTATGCCAGTAGTCTCAGGGTTAAGTGATAAGCACATCAATGTGTAAGTATTAACTAAGTGTAAATATATGTTATTATAAATACATAAAATTTGACTTATTCACTTTGCATTTCAGATCCTAGGCTATATAAATCATGTTTATGCTCTGTCTGATTTGTAATTTTTTTTTTAACCTTTTAATTCGTTATAATCTTAAAAATAGTTTTTGAATGCACAGCAACCTTGGACTGTGACTTTAAAAGTGTTATGAATAAATTATTTTTTTAATACAAAATGAGAATACTTGTGTCATATGTAAAGAGTAACAAACCCGATGAATGGGTAGGAAGACAGCAGGTTCTAACAGATTACAGCAATGAGTGTACACAGTGTTAGCAGCTACTCTTTAAAAGACAAAAAGACGTACTACACAGTACGTATTTGAATGTTTTTTAATAAAAAAGCTATTTTTTATGCAAGATTTATGACGTGATATGATAATATACAGTACCAAAAGTCATCCAAATTATGAAAGAAAACATCTGGATTTATTTAGTAAAAGTGTTGAATAAGCCAGAAGATGTTTTTATATATTATATATATATCAGGTTCTTCAAAATAGGCACATCTTGCTTTAATGACATATTTGCACATCTTGGCATTTTTTCAGTCAGCTTTTTATGAGGTAGTCACCTGGAATAGCTATCAGTTAACAGCTGTGCTAAAATTAGGGGTGCAGGAAAAAATAGATTCGAGCTTGAATCGCGAATCTAACATTGAACGATTCCGAATCGATTCTCATTTTCAAAAAAATAATTTTTTTGGGTGAAGCTACTGTTGCAATTAAAATGCTCCGTGTGAAAATAGGTGAACTCCGTGGTACAGTTAAAAAGCTCTGCGCGACTGCCTCTCCCTATTAGGCAACAGAGGGTGTGCATGCTAAAATCCAGTGTATTTAGTATCTTCTCTGCTTGTTATAGCCTTTCTAGTTCCACTCTTGACCTTGTGGCTGTGTTACATTGATAAGTGTTTTTCCAGTTTTAACAATGTCTTCCTTTTAGAAATGAATTCAGGATTAGTTAACCATGCTAGAAATTAGCCATTCATTATTGTGGCACTGTCACTATGTTGCAAAAAGATTTAATACAGTAAGGAACCTAAGTTTATTGTTTTAATAAATGTTCTATTTGTTTAAATTGTGCTTTCATCTATTTATCTTCTCACATAATTTAAACTAAAGTTATAGGCCATTTGAATTTAAAATTGTTCCAGAATCCAAAATCGTTTCTGAATCGAATCGTGACCCCAAAAATCGGAATCGAATCGCCTGACACTGAGAGATTCGCACCCCTAGCTAAAATTGTTATTTCTTGAATTTATTTGAAAGCATTAGTTGTGTTGTGAAGAGGTAGAGTTGGTATACAGTGAATAACCCTATATGAGTAAGGTTTGAATCCATATTATGGCAAGAACTACTTAACTAAGTAAAGAAAAAATAACTTTTAAAAACTAAAGATCTGTCAATTCGAAAAATGTCAAGAACTTTAAAAGTATCAAGTGCAGTAGCAAAGACCATCCAAACGTTATGATGAAACTGGCACTCATCAGGACCACTCAAGGAAAGGAAGCAAAAAAAAAGTTCTTTGTTCCACAGGATAAGTTCATCAGAGTTACCAGCCTCAGAAACTGCAAGTTAACAGCACCACAGATAAGAGCACCTAAATGCTTCACAGAGTATTTTTTTTTTAACACTTAAATGTACTACAAGATTCCTTATGTATCCATTATTTGTAAGTTCCTGCTCCTCTGCTTGAGCTCACAGGGCTCTTTCTCAATCAACTGCTAGGTGGCAGTATGGACTTTACTCATGGCTGCAAAATCAGGGGTAAGTTAATTCCAAAGTAGAACTCCACACCAACTATGTTTTTTTACAGTATCTGACACAAACTCACATATTTGTAGAATGTGTAAGACTAACAATTCGTGTGGTGGAAGCAGAGTAATTTTCCACACCACTGGATATTCATCTTGAGGGTACAAAACTCAGCTCATTAAAGAGGGTATCAGAACAAAGCAAAAGAAGCCAACACTGAGCTCCACAGTGCAGTTATGAATAGTAAAGTGTGGCTCAACAGCATTTTAAATGTGTTTCAAAGTGTGTGTAAAGCATACCTGTCAAGTTTTTATTTTAAGAATAAGAGAAAATTTCCGCCGCCCGCTTTGAGCCGTCCCACCAGCCCAACTGAGGTTCAGTATCACTTACATTTTAAGACAGGTTTACAAGAAAACTAAAATAACCACCTGTGAACCACTCGCAAACTACAATTAGATTATCAGAATCTAAAAGGCCTGCCTTTGTTGACATTGAAATGTTGTGGACATTCCTACACATGTAATTCTTCTAATGCAGCCTAAATGAAAACACTTTTCTAGATATTTACATGAAGTCTTCACTTTTTTGGCAGGGATGCACTCTCTTGTTATATTTGGACCAGATATATTCCATCAGTGAATCCATTCCTCAATAAAGTATGCAAAATAGTACATCAAAAATGGATTTCATGTAGCAATGTAAAAATGTAAACATTTTACTTGTTTCTATTTTTTTTTTTTACCTTTTATAACACAAAGGAACAAATTATTCAAAGAAAAGTTCTAAGGGGCCTACACAATTTAATAACCTTTATGTACATAATGATTGAGTTTATGGTCCACAGTGGGCTAAGGGATTTTAACAGGTAAACTCAGTAAAGGATTGTTAGCTGATCAGTTGGAACTGGTGAAAAACATAATTTAGACATGTGTGTGTGTGTGTGTTTTTTTCTTTTCAGACCGTGACTATCTAATTCCAAAGTTATGCTAACTGACTACTCACAAGCAGCATTTTATTAAGCACACAATGGGTTTGATCTGTCTGTTATGATTGGGAGACGAGTCTTTTTAACCTGCAGAAACAGCTCCAGAAACAGTATAATCACAGTTTACAGGGTTAGCTCCGTTACCTGTATAATCGCTGTATATCCAGATCTGTTTAACGTCAGCTGCTCCAACTAGCTGCCTGAACTCACAGAGACTGAGGAGAGGGGGAGGGGGGGCTTCCCGACATTGACCCTCCTCTGCGCTCCACAAAAACAGCAAGCTGATTGGCTGTTTCTCCTGAAAGGCGGGACTTTCTCCTTGAACGTTAAGACATATAATAACCTCTCATAATAAGGTTTTTTATTTTTATTATTTAAGTTTTTTTATAATACGGGAAATTTACGGGAAAATAATTATACGGTAGGACGGCAAGAAAGAGGGGTAAAATACGGTAGTTTCCTGGCCAAAACGGGAGACTTGACAGGTATGGTGTAAAGTGCATTTCATACTGAAAGAATACAGGAGCACAAAACATTACAGAAGCCCTGCATAAGTACAGGCCTGCACTAGGTCAATCAGTGATCAGTGTCTTCTCCACAAACACAGATCAGTCCATATCTATTTATTACACTGCCTTTTTCATATCAAGTGTCCTCTCTTTAACACAGCTCAGAAACAGTTCATGAAAAACTGTAAAATGATAGACTTACTGTCCACAGACCAGGTTGGACAATTCACACTGTGATTTGCAGCAAATGCCTGTTGAACATTCATAATTTTTTGCCACATTGTTTCTGAGGGACATGTTCTCCTAGAATGAAGAAAAAAGAGACAACAGAGTAAGTTTTTTTTAAATGCTCGCTAGTGCTTGCTAAAAGTGTACAATTTGTGCAATTAGGGGACATAAAAACCCACCCCTTGTAAATACGATTTCTCATGTAGCCTCTAGAAATTGGACTGTAATAAAGGCTTGAATAAAGTTTCTACAGTTTAAGAGTGCACTGTGTGCAGTCCACAAAACAAAATCACAGTACACCCGTCACAAATAAATAATATAGCTAACTAGCTAATTAACTAGTTAAGGGTTAAGTCAGCTTTAAGTAAATAAATAAAAACAGGAATGCTAGCTTGGTTCGCTATCTTAACTAACTAATACAGCTAACTAACTAATTAACTAGTGTTAATTAAGTTAAATGTATTCTAAATTAAACAATAATACAAGCTAGGTTACCTAGCTTAACAAGCTAATACAGCTAACTAGCTAATTAACTAGTCTTACTCTTAATTAAGTTATGGGTATTTTAAATAAAACATGAATACCCAGCTAACCAAATAACGTTGTAGTTACGTGCGCGCGACGTAACTTGGTGACCAAAATTTCGTCACAGCAACGTAACCGCTTACGTTGTGACAACCGGAAAAGTGAAAGTCCCGGATTCGTTGTGGCAACGTAACTCTTGACGGTCCCAGCACGTTGTGACCACGTTGTAGGAACGTCGGCTAATAGTTGTCAGTTGGTAATGGGTAGGTAACCTTCATTATTATTGCTTCTTTATTAGGGCGGACTACTAGATAGTCCTCATATGCCCAAATCCATGTATATCTAGTTATTTAATTAAGATTCTGGACCCACCTTGTCCTGATTTATTTTATGTAGTAAATTATGAAGTGGTGGTTTCTTATTTTAATTAACCAAGGCTCAAATTTAATCAAAATACAATAACTTTATTAGCAAACACAGGATTAATAACATAACACATTAACAAATCAATACTGCTACTATACTACTACTACTACTACTACTACTGCTGCTGCTGCTGCTACTACTACTCCTACTACTAGTGCTGGTGCTACTACTCCTACTACTACTGCTGCTGCTACTACTCCTACTGCTGCTACTACTAGTGCTGCTACTACTCCTACTACAAGTCCTGTAAGTGAATTAATATTAAAACACTTACAAGGGTAAGTGAATTAATATGTGGTTACTACATGCATTCTCACATTCTCTGAATAAATGTATGCTTTTTAATATAAGCAGGCTTCCACATATTTGTGAATACACATTTAGGCTTACATCACAGTTTTGCTAGACAAATTATCCAAAGCCATATCTTCTTTAAATTTCACATACTAATTTAACTTTTTTTTTTTTTGCTCTTTTAAATGTCATTACCTGAACTTGTTTTTTTATCTGTGCAGGCGCGTGTTTTAAAGTCTCAGCAATAAGACTCTCTGTTTCCTTTTCTCCTATTCCTGATTTCCATCTCATGATCGCTTCTGCAATGAAATGGGGAAAAACATTGTTTAATACATAGTTTCTTATCTAGGTAATTAATACTATTGTTCTGAGTAATTAAAGGCAGCAAAAGAAATTAGACAATCATTTTCTGAGTGATTATTGCTCAGAAAAAGCAATACTGTCTAATCTGTCTAATGGGGTTTTGTCAGAGCAGTATGTCTAACATGCTTTTATTTCTACACTGAAACAATTTAGACTCACGTTTGATCACATTGCACACAGTGGTGCCAATCAGGGGTAGCTTCTCTCTCTTTCCTTTAAGGCTGTAGTGGCTCCAGACAACATTTGTTGCAACTGCCCGCATCACTCTCCGGACACACTCTCCTGGATTGGCCCCACCAATAAGGCTTAGGTGGTGAATCTGTAAAAAAAATTACTAAGTAAAAATGTAGGTAACCTGGTAATTTCATAGATTCATAGAGGCGATTAATCATTGTATAATAGTTTAGTATCTATTTATCGGTCTATGGGCCCTATCGTACACCCTGCGGAAGGCGTGTCTCGATGCTCATTGCTATCTTACAAACCTGGTTCTTAATAAGAATGTCAAGAGACTCGCTAATTGCTTTATTTATTGGTTTATTTTTGAGCCACACAAGGCATACTTTTCCCGTTATTACAGTTCATTATATACACAAAACAAACAAAAAACAATACATTACACTAATTCACACTTTAGCTCAGGATTGCCTGGAATAAGTGGATTAAAGCAACCATTATGCTAGACCATACAATATGACTTACCTAGTCAATAGCACAGTCCCTCAATCTCTTAAGATCACAGAAACAGTTATTTATAGAAAACTTAAATCTTAGGATAATACAGGTACGTACAATCACAGAAAGACATTATACAATACATTAACATTCTCTTTTCTTTTTACAGGTCTACTGGAACCCCACCTGCACCAGTGATCTCACTAGTGCACTTTAAGTCTGGCCCGATTCCGGCATTAAGCTGGTCTGGAAGGTCTGGCTAAATGAATCTGTTGCTTGGAATAGACATTTTAAATAGACAGGGGCGGGGCGGGGCGTGGAGGGGGCGGGGCAGTGAGAACGGGTCTGAATGAGACAGTTTGAACCGGTCTGATCCTGCTTCATCTTGGGCAGACCAGCACCACCAACGGTCCTGAACAGGACAAACAAGTGAAGCCAACTTCATATGGTAAGTAAATATTTTTTAGATATATTTTTATATATAAGTAAAACATGCTTTTTTTTAAGTTAAATATAGTTTATGTGACTAATAATTGGTGAAAAGTGTCAGAAGTGCCTACAAGTTAGCAATGTTACCCGCCATTTTTCCACTTTACAGTGATTATGTTTACTGGTGTAATCTGGAATTTATAAAATGTTTATATTTTCGCTGTCCAATGAAAAACACTTAACTTTAGAATATGTCTTCTTTCTCTTTTAACGCGGCACCATACAATTTACAGTGGAACGGAGCATTTTAATGGCTAGATGGCTATTTCTGCAGTTAGCTTATTTGTGTGTTTTTTTTTTTTTTTTACACAAAATTCGACTCCTGTACTAGAAATTCAGTACTGGATCCAGGAGAAATAGCTTCATAAGTGACCCCCTTTATATCAATTTAAACAATGTAACTAAATATATTTCCTTATTCCGAACCATGCAGCTGTTCTTCCTAAACAAATGAATATACTTTAGCAATAGTTTTATATTTTATTGTTTTATATTTTATATAATATTATTATATTATAATAGTTTTATTTGTAAATAACACTTATCTGAATGTGATTGTTCTTGTTTTATTCATATATTGTACCTGTAATTTTATTGACATCTTGTCATTTTACACACATCGTTTTAAAGTAATTTTTTTAAACTTAGACTTGATCACATTTACATTTCATAAGTCTAGGTGCATCTTCATTTAAATGTGTATGTATTAAATAAAAAAGATGAAATAATTAATGTGTTTCAGTTATTTTAAAATATTCGGTAATTGGTTAGTAAATAAGTGCTTACAGTGAATTGCACTAAAATTCTTAAGTTATAGCTTGACGTTATTTAAGTAATGTATTCTATTACTTAAACATGTCATAGATGTATGGCATTGTTGTGGTTTTTCATCTGGGCTATAACTGGGCCAATTGTTTCTAGAGCTAGAGAATGGCTAGAGAATGGCAGATGTTAGTTGGTGCCAGAATTGGCAAGTCATTCCAAACCGCAATCGGGCCAGAAGAATGTGGTGCATGTGGGCCAGGTCTGCAACTAGTTCATCTATTGTTCTGCATATTTAACATTATATTCAATGGCCATATAAGTAAGTAAACATTTAAACATGAATTAAACACTCACCACTTTCTTTCTGAAATCTGTCTCTTTCAGTTGGTGTTCAAAGTTTAGGAGGTCTTGTGTGCTTTGTGCCACATTCAGCTCTACAGTGGTCTCCTCATCCCTTTGTCTCCCCTGGCTTCTGCGCAGAAGTAGTAGCATCTCCCGTTGATTTGCCTCTAGGGTCTCAACTTTTTGAAGGAGAACCTGAAGTGTATCTGAAATTAAGAAGCCACATAACTTAAGGTGTGAATTATTTCTCTTTGTATTTATGTCTTTTTTTTCTCCCCAAATATTGTGATCTGAGGGTGTTCAGAGTCTGCTTTTGGAACAGTCACATTAAAATGCTTTTCTTTTGTAGTGAGTTCATAATACCTTGAAATCCTCTTTGTACTGGAGACTCCAAAGTATTTTTTCTCCATGATGGTCCATTGTCTAAATCATGTCATACATAAAGTGTTAATACAAGATCCTTTGGGCATGCCACTATACTGTTCTAGAAACTGTTTGTCAGTAGAATCATCATAACTAAAACATGGTTTAGATTGGCACTCCTACTAAAACGCTAATAAGCTTTTTAAAATTGGCCCAGACTTCAAATGATCAGCTTAATATCATCCTGACTTTGTTAAATCTGGGAAAACATTCAAATGTCCCGGAAAAAAAAGAAAAATCTGTAGCACATTATGATTCTGAAATGACTTACGATAGATTATTTTTTTTCTACATATTGGATGGAGATTGGGGGGTGCTGGAAGCTTCGCTTGTTTTTGTGCAACTGCTTGAAACATAAATTAAAAAGTATATCATGAAAAGGGCAATGTTCAACATTTAAATACACTGTTCTTCTTGATATTTGATGGTACAATTTAGTATGGATGCTGAAAAATATTACTACCTCACCTTTAGCCATGTTGTCTTTTGGGATTTCCACAGTTGCCTTGAGTTGAGGAACAGGTCCATCTAAATAGGGCATACGCTATTAAACGTTGTTTTGAGCCATTGATTGATATATAGTTTTACTAAACAATCATATATACCTTTTGTTTTTTTCTTAGTCAAAGGCTCCCTATTATCCTTTGTTTGCAAAGTTCTCTCATCTAAAAAAAAAAAAAGTAGTGCATAAATGTGCTGTTAACTAACAATTGTGAATGATATGACACTGACCCATTTTTTTCTGTTTCATTTCATTTCAGCAGCACTTAGATATACAGTATATCCAGTGTGTAATTTCTGGTAAGTTGCTGCCTACCTTCACTGCTGTCATAATATTTCAGGGGTCTTTTTGTTGGCCTTTTTGATGGTACAGTTTCTTCTTCGGTATCAAAAGTGGATTTGTACTCTGCTGTTCTGCTCCATTTGAGGGCTCTTTCAAAGTTACCTGAATGTCAAATGGTAACAATAATTAGACACTCATAAGAATGTTATGACCACCTCCACCTCGCTATCTATTTTGTCAGCTCCACTGATCATACAAGCCACTGTTTAATTATATAATAAAAAAATGTAATTGTAAATAAAAGTGTAATTGTATAATAATTCTCTCTGTATAAATCTGTTTGAAATGTTTTATCAGTCATTTTGAATCTAATAAATTACAGTAATATGTAATGTAAAATTGAATATCCACTGCAGTCAACATTTTATTAAAAAGTCTTTATTGTACAACTGCTCATTGCAGCTTCTGTCAGGATCAAGGAAATAAAGTTTTTATTTCCATCTTCTAATAAAAGCTTTTTATTTACTGAAGAATGCCATAGATATTCAAACATTTGAACAGCAAACATTTGTACAGTAAATTTACCAAATAATGTGTATTCTCTCACTTCTCATACAGTGTGTGCATGATTGGAAGCTCAGCTTTACCTGTGGTGGCAAAGACTCTGATTTTTCTGGAAATCCAGTGGTCTTCATCAGGAGTCTCCTCCTTTTTTGCTCTTTTGGTTGGGTTATTTGGCGGCCAGTAACTGTACTGTTGCTGAAATACATGCAATACAATGTTTTTTCTTTTAATTGTCAAATACTTTTTAGGTGTGTATGATGCCTGTTCTGACATTCACTATCCCTTCACCAGCATTTATTATCTGACTGCAGGACTGCTATTGTCAGATAATGGAACCATAGAAGTCAAAATAGGCATAATATTCAGGCATGATCTTCTAATTGAATATACCAAATAATAAAAGTGACATTTCCAGACATGGTGTCTTGATATCTAATATGCATTTTAACCCTTTAATCCTAAGGCTTAAAAAGTTCCTTGATTTAATTAAAATTACTTACATATTCTTTAAATGTTGAATTGGTGCCTTATCTCCATCTAATCTTAATGGCATATTTTGTTTACACTTGATGTAATATGCCCATAAATATAGATTTGTCTTCTATGTGAAGCCTGATGGCTCTCTTCTCAATTTTATCACAGGTGATCCATTTCATTGTAGTGGTATTTTCTTTGAAGCTGAAAGCCCCAATGAGAAACGAGGTGCATGGCTCCATGAAGAGGGGTGCAGGATGATGGTACACTCGACAAAGGACCTTTCCATCTTTCTCCATCTCATCTATAACTTCGCAACATTCCTCACCTTCAAGCAAGTATGCTCTGTCCTTAATGCTTCTTGTTTTTTTTGCTACAAGGTCATGGATTGGTGCTGACTTTCTTTCCTCAATACGGTTGGCAATCTGTGTGAGGGGGTGTGTTCCGCTACGTACCATTCTCTTCAAGGTATGCAGGTATGTTTCAAATTTGAAAGCACTGCAGTTGTCCAGCCCATTGAATAACACAGCATCTTCCGTAATATGAAGCAAAGAGTGAGTGTTGTACACCAGAAATTCTCTTCCATAAAGCTCCCTCCCTCTGCTGACAAAGTACTGAAGGAGGTTTTGTGCGTACACTGCGTACTGTTTGATAAGTGAGGGACAAACTAGGATGCACATTGCCACACTGAATGTAAGGAAATGGAGGTACAGGTCTCTCTTCAATATTCCTTTTAACACTATCTTTCCTGTGTACAGCATGAACTGCCTGAACTCTGTTGCTTTCCATCTCTCAAGCTCATTTAGGCCTCGAGGAGTGCGGGAAAAGATGGAGGGGATTTCACTTTTTATGTGAGCAAGCCTACTGCTCACTTCTTCTATTTGGACAGAAGACATCCTGAAACCTTTCTCTCCCCTGCTCCACATGTGCAGAAGTTTTTTCATGACTCCTAGGCAGGCTTGATGCATGTAATCAACAGGAAAACTTCTCACCATATCAATGGGCAAACTGACCAGTGGTGTATTTCCGTTGTGATGCTGTGGCTGAATTTGGTTCCTAAAAGAGGCATCTGTGCGTAAGGTGAGGTCATCTGTCTGCTGATATGTGACCCTTTTAAGCCACTCGCCTTTTTGGTCACATTTATCACAGCCATAATAACCAGAGCACAGCTTTGTGTTGCGAATAAAGGCTTTCGCTGGAGCATCACAGACAATGCAAAGAACATTGATTTGCAACGCTCTTCCCTTGTATTGAAGGCCGCCACTTAACAGTTCTTTGAGGTCTGTGACCATGTCATCCAGGAAATCAAGATTGTGTGGACGATTTTTTCCACATGTTAGTGTTGTGGGGAAAACAGTTATGGGATTGAGGTGGACAGCACACAGAACAGGCCACATAATTCTTGCTGAGCTCTTGAACAATGGCAGTCCATCAACATTAAAAGACAGGTTGATTGTGTCCGACAGATGTTCAGGAGGGTACTTCTCCAGGGTCTCTGTCAACTTCTGATGCAGTGTATAATGAAATTATTCCATGCCAGATTTCTGCTTTTTTGCTAGCTGCCTTGGTGTCTTAAGTAGACTACGTGCTGAAGAGGGGAGTTCTGTGTGGCCATGTGTTTGAAGAACCTACAACAGCTTGTCAAGGGCGTTGTTCTTAACCTGGTAAGCTGAAGCCCAAGTTGCTAGGTCAGTTGCTAGTGATGAATATCCCAAATGTTCTTCCTGGTCTGATTCTTCACATTTATTGTCTTCAAGGTACATTGTGTCCTCCATGTCATCCTCCAGATTTGCGTCTTCCCATGTGGATGATCCTCCAGCAGGCTGAAGGGGTGGACTATCTTCAGTGTCCTCCATATAACTAGAGGTATCACTAAGATCACTCTCATATTCTGAAATCGTTTCTTCATGATCATAATTCATAGTTGGCTGTTCTGTCTGACACTCAGATATCTTTCTGAGCACACGTCTAGCTGACCTCCAGGATCTTAGATATTGCCTTGATCTTTTTTTCTTTTCCTCACTCATTCTAGGGAAAAAAATTAACATGAATGAATAGTCCTGAAATACATGTCAGCACACAAACCCTGTTTTGTGAGGAGGGTAAACATTATTCTAGACCTTCTGAAAGTTATGTTTACTGACTGAATGCAAATTACAGTGTTATTAAACTAGTACTGGATGCACACTTTATTTATCTACAAATGCAGGCTGTAAGCCACACCCCTGTAATTAACACCTCAACACTAACCCGAAACCACACCTATATTAGCTCCTTAATCAACAATACCCAATATGCAGCACAAGGTTACCAAACAAACAAGAGTACACAATCTAGCTAAGAGTATCTTTAAGCCAGCCTACACAATGCTATGTGAAATATAAACAAAATATTGAAACTAGGAGGTAGTGTACTAATTGGAATAAAGCACCCCTGGTTGGCTGATGGTCTTAATGTGAGGACAAATTAGGTGCCTTATTAGATACTGAGATGATATAGTATGCTGAGAATATGCAGTTAAAATGTGTTGATTTCAGTGTGTGATTTGTTTCTGAAAGATGTGTTTCATGTCATAAACAGATATCTGCCTCTAGGGAAGTGAGATGGTGAAATGGTTGGTTTGTTTTATCTGTGAGCCAATACTGCAAATGATCCTGGTTTACATACCCAAGCAGAATTTTTTCTTTCTATGCCTTTTTTCAGAATACATGATAACACAAAAAACGTTTTTTTTTTTCACTCACGGTTAGTGGTTGGGTGAAGCCATTTACTGTCAAACGACTTTGTTTTCTCTTTTTAAATCCTAATGACAACCAAACACATCCAAATGACCCTGATCAAAAGTTCACATACCCCAGTTATTAATACCATGTATTGCCCCATCTAACATCAATGACAGCTTGAAGTCTTTTGTGGTAGTAGTGGGTGAGGCTCTTAATTGTCTCAGATAGTAAAGTTGCCCATTCCTCTTGGCAAAAAGCTTCCAGTTTCTGTAAATTCCTGGGCTGTCTTGCATTAACTGTGCGCTTGAGATCTCCCCAGAGTGGCTCAATGATACTGAGTTTAGGAGACTGAGATGGCCACTCCAGAACCATCACTTTGTTCTGTTTGTTCTGATGACAGGTCGACTTGGCCTTGTGTTTTGGATCGCTGTCATGTTGGCACGTCCAAGTACATCCCATGTGCAGCTTTCAGGCTGATGAGTGCAAATTTTCCTCCAGTATTTGCTGATAACATGCTGCATTCATCTTTCCTTCAACTTTGACCTTTGAAGTTTCCTGTGCTTTTGTAGCTCACACGTAACTTTTATGATTTTGGTCTCATCACTCCAAATGACCTTGTTCCAGAAATGTTTTCTTCTTTCTTCTGGCAACTCGACCATGCAGCCTATTTTTCTTCAAGGGCCTCCTTATTGTGCATCTTGAAACAGCCACACCGCTAGTTTTCAGAGAGTCCTGTATTTCAGCTGATGTTATTTGTGGGTTTTCTTTGATTTGGTTTTTACAGAGCCCTGATTTTTTCATTTGTTAATCAGTTTGAACACTGCTGACTGGCATAATTAATTCAAGGGCATGTTTAAGATGCTTATCCCTTTAAACGCTTTAGAAATATGTTTGTAGTACTGAAACATTCTAAGTTGTTTTATGTTGATAAATGAGTTTTTTTTCTTCATTATAAAAATGCTCTAACAGTTATAAACTATGATTTTGCTAAATTTCTCCATATAAACACATTCATTTGGTCTAGCTTGGGAGCGCCCTCTAGTGTGTGACACACCCAGAAGAGTTTGCAAGTGGATATTCTCTCTAGAAGTTCTGTGTCAGTATAGCGGAGAGTTTAGATACAGGTTGGAAGTGTTCACGGAGGAAGGCACTCTCGCTGTACTGCTGTTGGGTTAACTTATTCCCAAAATCGATCACATACAGTGGTTTGTTTAGACCTTTCTGACCCTCACAATCGATTGGCATGGAATTCGTTCATGTCGATGAAAACTTTAGAGAAAAAGCTTGTTGCACTCGCTGTAGTCAGATACGGTAGGTTGGCTAACAGGTTAGTTAACCTAGCTAGCTACGCTAACATAGCTAGAGTTAACATAGGTAACTCTAGCTAGCTCTAGCTAACGCTAGCTAGCTTAACCTGGAGCGAAGTTAGAGTAGCTAGCTAGCATGGCTAGCTAACTTGTCTATTTAGACTATTTAGAAACAGTTGCACATGACCTCGATCAGCTGTGTAAGTTTTCATACACTGACACTTGATTAGTTAACTTACTTATTGCTGTTTTAAAATTGTCTCACCTTGGTCTGTAAAACCGATGGATCCGGAGTTCTGCAAGGATAAGATGGATACTTATTTAGCTAGCTAGCTTAACTATAGTAGTCGTTAACTCACGTTACCTAGCTAAAAAACAAACAAATTCTATACACCATATAATAATAATAATAATAATAATAATAATAGTAATAATAATAGTAAAAAAAATATTACTGAAACGCTGTAAAACTTATATATACACTACCGCGACGCTGTACTCTGCACCAACTGTAACCAAGCTATTTAATAGCTTATACTGTGTACTAGAGCTGGGCGATATGGGAAAAAATCTTATCACGATATAGTTTTCCATATCAGTCGATATCGATATGTATCACGATATAAATCAAATCACTTTGTGTCACACTTAAAGGTTTGTTTTTATTAGTGAGAGAATAAGGGAGTGATGGAAGTTTTATCACAATATTTTTTTCTGTATCTCCATAATTATTAGGGCTGGCCCGAATAGCATTTTTTGAGCTCCGGATATTTGGCAGTAATTGGTAGCGAATATTCCAATATTAGTTTTTAAAAAAAACAAATTAATCATGAACGCGAGCCAGAACCCGAGCTTGAACGTCAGCCTGACTCAGGCGCTGCATGAACTCGGGCTTTTTTCCAATTTTTTCCAATTTTCCATGACTGAAAAAAAAACTTGGGCTATAAGCTCAATATTAAATATTTCGTTTGTTTAGAAATTATTTTATATTCTTAAACCATGTTAAATTATATTAGATTAGTAGGGCTGGCCCGAATAGCGTTTTTTGAGCTCAGAATATTGGGCACTGATTGGCAGCCAATATTGGAATATTTGTTTTTAAAAAGACGGATTAAAAACTGATTAAAGTAAAACAAAAATTGCAACTCGGCCCCTTTAATTCACCACAAAGTTTTCCAAGACCCAGCCGGAAAAAAAAAGATTTCCCACCTTTTCCTCAGCTGGGTCGGGCTCAAAAAATGATTTGTGATAGGCTGTTTTTTGGTTTGTTTGTTTAAGCACTTAGGCTTTTGTACTGCTGCAGTGTAATATTTAGATTTTATATTCTGAAATTCGTTAGGTTTTATTTCTTTTAGCATTTTGAACTTTTTTTCCAATTTCAAATTTATTTTTTTCTGTTCGTTATGTTCTATCGGTCCTTGCGTTTTTTGTAGTTGAAGTTGAATTTAATATTGAAGTTCAATATTTCTAATTTATATTTTGAAATTCGTTAGATTATATTTATTATTGTATTTTGAGCTCACTTTAGTTGGTTATTTTCCAAATTCATATCTATTTTTCTGTTATTATTAAATGTTATTAGCTTATTAGCTTAGCTTGTCATTTAGCATACAGAACTTCTCACGGATTTTTAATGAATGTTGATTTATTAATTTAAAAGCTGTACCTTATTAAAAGTATTTTAAGCCAGACAGACACTGTGTGATTTTTTAATGAGTTTATCTGCACTTTTAAATGGTTTGTCCTGTAGGAAACGCACACGATTTGTATGCTGACACTGTTGTCTGACTGAGGAGCTGCTTTCCGTCAAATGCAGCCTGTAGGCAGGAAAAAATCCAGCCAGAACCGACCATATCATGAGCCAGTTTTAAAGCCAGTAATTTAGTAGAGCATTAAACTACAAATCTGAGATGTACCTGCTGTACTTCTTAATCTCTGCCCCCAAAACGGTCCATTAACTTGCTTGACAGACGCGTCAAATCCCCCGCGAGCACGCGCGGCGCACAGCGCACCGATTAATTCATGCGTTGAGCTTTAAACGCGCAGCTGAGCTGTAATTGGGGAAATATCACAAAAATCACAGTGTGATTTGTTACATTAAAAAAAAGACCATTTTCTTCCGCCTAATCTGAGAGGAAAGCGGTGTTCTCGACCGGCCCGAGTTCATGCAGCGCCTGAGTCAGGCTGGCGTTCAAGCTCGGGTTCGGGCTCGCGTTCAGGCAGATAATCTAAATGATAAATGATTTTGTGTTTTTGCACTTGGGCCATAAGCTCAATATTAAAAAGTTCGTTTGTTTAGAAATTATTTTATATCCTTAAACCATGTTAAATTATATTAGATTAGAGGAAAGTCATTTAGACATCATTCTTAAGGTGTTTTTGTCCTGTTACCGCTCCGCAAAAAAACCTCTTCCTTTAATCCGCGCCCCACATACACATTTTTGCAGCACCTGCCCCGAGGTCCTAATATAAATTGAATTAATTACATTTAGTGCTTAAAATTTACTTAAAATTTATTTAAAACGTGCTGAACAGTGCGGCCGTTTATTCCCAAAGTACAAACACTATGGTTGTTTGCGTGTGTCGGGCCATACTCCACTATTCTTTAGGGTTTTTTGTTGCATGCATGAGAATAACTATTACAATTTTCTTAACTATTTATTAATTTGCTCCAGCGTCTTCTGGATTGATTACACGTTGTGTTTTCGTTGTTTGCCGCGCCACTTAGACGGAAATGGAAATGAATGTTTATCGAATTCTATTGCACAGGCTTATCATCGTCATCGAGGGAAAAATTATCGCGAAACAAATCGATATCGTTATATCGCCCAGCACTACTGTGTACATACGCAATAAAAATATAAGTAAAACTGTTGATTTAACAGTAACGTTATTTAGCTAGTACTAGTCTAATGATTTAACGTATTAAAAAACCTTACAATTGATCTTTTAGAAAATAAGAATCGGAGTAGACGTGCTATTGGTGGACAGAGATGGATGAAACTGACAGTTTAACGAATTTTAGAGCTTAGCTTAGATTTAAAATTTAAACTGCCAGCTTCGAGCTCGCCCTAATAAAACACCTAGCTAGTTAGGTTATTGTTACTGTGAATGACTGCTGGAATAATAGAATAAATGTTTAGTATATCATTGTGAAGATGACTGCCTAACTCTCATTGAAGGAAACTGAAAAAGTGATGACCAGGCTATGTGGAATGCTTGATATTGAATGCCATTAGGTCATAGTGTGAACTTTAGATGATTCTGTGTTCAGTTGTTGGATACCAGTGATGCAGTTCTGTCATCCATTTATTATGCTTTTTGCACAGGTTTGTTGCAGCTCACATACCATTCCTACAGCAGGTGTGTGTGTGTGTGTGTATATATATATATATATATATATATATATATATATATATATATACACACACACACACACACACACACATACGTATAATGTATTGAAATAATAAAAAATATATATTCTTGGCCATTCATTCCTGCCCACACATTTAAAATATTTAAAACTGTCTTTATGGAGGCCACAAGGCTCCCTTGATAGCCCCACTCTTAATAGCATGTGATTAACGATGGATGTAAAGTTAATAAACATTGTTAATATTTATGTGTCAGTTTCTACCTGTGTATATAAACACTTAAGCTTTGTTAAACTTCTTTTCTTGCCCCAGGTTAGCTTTTGTCTGATGCCTTCCCCTCTTCAGGATTGCTGAGGCAAGCCTATAGACCTTAGAAGCTACAACACCCTCTTTTTGGGACCAAGGTTAGTATGCATATTAGTCTAAATGTCTTACACCTATTGGGGTATACAGTCCCTGACAGAAGTTCTGTCGCTTATCCATGTTGTGGAAACAAAAGCTTATAACCTGACTTTAAATTCTTCCATTGGTTTTAGAACTGACTCATGTGAAAGCTGAAACCCTCCCAAATGAGGTTTAATTTACAAAAATAAATTTGATTCACTGCAGAAATATTGATCATTTAATGCACATAGAAAGGTCAGATTTTGGCAAGACAAAAGTTTCAGTTTGTGTCAGTTTTCTATCATCATATGACTCTTAATTCATTAACCATGGAATATGAAAGATATATTGACTACTAAAGTTGTATGTCACTCTATAGTCCTCAGTATGCCCATATTTGGAACTCTAGGTTACCACTGCCAATATCTTACATTATAGCATGAACCTCAGTTGATGTTTGTATTATAGCACAGTTTTTACCCTGCAGTGTGATTTCTAAGAGTGCCATTGCTGTACGTTAATGCACTGCAGATATGGACTGGTAATTTGGCATTCCAGGCATTTTCCCAGTGGGCCGACAGTCCTCATGAGCTGATGCTGTTGATTTTTTTTTTCTCCCTTTTTTCTTTCTAAGAGACCGGCCCACAATTTAGAGAGTGCAGCCCATTGGTCCAGCTTCAATATAGACAGTGGACTTAACCAATCAGAACCCCTTCCCTGCTCTGTTATATATGAATGTAAATCGGACATTGCACTGATATTTTAATTTCAGAGATATCTTGATGAGATAATGTGGGTCACACCAATCATCCCATTTAGACACAGTACAGACCAGCATTACTGAGCTACTGCCTATAAATAGCTATAGTAAATAAACTTGCCCATCTTCCCAGATTAATCCCTTTAGTTAGTTAGTTTAGTTAGATATTTTCTTTTATCATATGAATCAGCACTGAACATGCACTGTTTAGTCTATAATGAAGATTGACAGACAGACGGACGGATGGGCGTGTCTTTAGTGGCTTCCTCTTTTACCATTTGTCAGTATCACACAAAACCTTGAAACTAATCCACAGATAACAGTGGAGAGGGAGAAGATAGACAAACAAATCCACCACTCAGGCAATTCTTTATTACAAACAATGACCATAGCCAACCAGGGGTACGTTTCCCAAAAACGTAGTTGCTAACTACGTTAGCATCTTGCATAGTCTGGACGATGTTTCCCAAAAGCGTAGTTGGAACTATGGAGGTAACCACGTTAGTAACTTGCATAGTGCGAACCTTAGTTAAGCTACTCAGGTGTTTCCCAAAACCGTAGTTCCAGCGAATGATCGCAACTACCGTGGTTCAGCTGCGTCGTTCCAACTACAGCTCTAGACCTGTCGTTAGGAGCTTAGTTCCTGGTTATTAGTGCAGACGATGGATGGTAGGATTTAAAAAGCTGATAAATCACATTAATAATGCTACACGAGGATTTAAGATGTCAAGTGTACCTAATTATTTTTTGAATGTTTGTGTTAATTACATTAATTGGCCACTTCACTTTTACCCATGTGCGCCCAGGGAAAAAAATAAAATTCAGTACTCAAATGTATTTTGAAAATGTAAGTTAATTGCCCATTTTTTTTATGTATGTCTTTAACATTTAGCTTTATTTGGCAAACATGAATTGCAAGTGAAAAAAGTGCACTGAAGTGCTCTTTAGCTAAAATGTATTTTACAGTCTTGGAAAGATGTATGTCAATTATTCAAGCAGGCATCCCTTGAGTAAAGATAACTTGTGCTGTGAACACTTATGAATTAGTTAATAATTATTTTTTAAACCCACTGTGCTTTATGCACTCTGTGAATAAGGCTATTAAACTGTCACTGGGGTAATACTCTAAAATGGCTTTAACGTAAAAACCTGTACCCTAAGGACCTTTGAGGGTATATTTGCATTGTTTGTTCCCAGTGAAACAAATGTATCCATACAGTAGGCAAGAAGGTGTCTTTTAATAATAACCAGAAACCCCTTGCCATTATTTCTGAGTATTACAAATGCGTAAATGACAGCTGATGATAATGAAAGTAATAATAAGTGAGCAATAATAATAATAAAAAAATAATCATCCCTAATAACCCTAAACTGTCTCCTGATATTTTGATTCAGGCTTTCCAAATATTCTACCGAAAGCATATGGGGCTTTTTCTAGCAATTTTATATTTAAAACTCGACAGAACACCGGATGGAAGCCTAGTTCGAATCCCAGTCGTGGTTTTATTCTCTTAATATTTTTTTTTTCATAATGGCAATTAATGTTATTATTTTTTACATATATATTAATGGAGCCTACATATTTCTACGTATTTCCTGTAATATATTATTTAACAAATACTAATTGATAACATTTGTATAGGCCTAGAAATACACACGTTGTATTGGCTAAATAATAAATTTTCTTTATTCACACTTTGTCTGGCCCTGTTACCTCCAGAGGATAATTAGGTAATTCAAAACACCTGCTTATTGCATGTCTCTATTTATTTTAAGACACTTTTTACTTAGTTTTTTCTTGTTATGAATATATTATTAAAAGACACATTCTTGACTACTGTATGGATACATTTGTTTCACTGGGAACAAACAATGCAAATATACCCTCAAAGGTCCTTAGGGTACAGGTTTTTACGTTAAAGCCATTTTAGAGTATTACCTGTCGTTCGTAATCTGACGACTCTTAAGGCCTCCCTTAAAGGGAAGCCTTGGGCTAGCTTAAAATAGACTCTTAAAGATTATCTAGTCATGCATCACTACAAAAGTTTTAAATTCAAAAGAAAGAAGATAAACATCAGACGAGTGCCTTGAGTTAGAGAAAGGAGAAGACGAAGTTCTTCGAAGTTCTAAGATGTTCTTTTATTGTCTTGAAGTCAGCCAGTTTCAGTCAGAAGTATTCAGTCTTCTAACAACACACGGGAATACATGCTCTTTTATACAGTATCTGGGTGAACAACGGTGGGGGCTTTTGGCACAAGTCAGACAAAACCAAGGTCGCCTCGATCAGCACCTCGCGCCTTGGTACAGACTGTACAGGCCTCAGAGAAAGGGTCAGACACCTGTTTTAACAGAACTTAGTGAACTCTAGACTTTTTATCCAAATATACTATTATAAAGGTAAGAAAGCATATATTGATCACCAATTTAGGGCCCACATACCCCAGTGACAGTTTAATAGCCTTATTCACAGAGTGCATAAAGCACAGTGGGTTTAAAAAATAATTATTAACTAATTCATAAGTGTTCACAGCACAAGTTATCTTTACTCAAGGGATGCCTGCTTGAATAATTGACATACATCTTTCCAAGACTGTAAAATACATTTTAGCTAAAGAGCACTTCAGTGCACTTTTTTCACTTGCAATTCGTGTTTGCCAAATAAAGCTAAATGTTAAAGACATACATTAAAAACGGACTGAATTGTATTATTTTCCTTGGGCGCACATGGGTAAAAGTGAAGTGGCTCGATTAATGTAATTAACACAAACATTAAAAAATAATTAGGTACACGTGACATCTTAAATCCTCGTGCAGCATTATTAATGTGATTTTTCAGCTTTCTGAGTCCTACCGTCCATCGTCTGCACTAATCACCAGGAACTAAGCTCCTAACGACAGGTCTAGAGCTGTAGTTGGAACGACGCAGCTGAACCACAGTAGTTGCGAACATTCGCTGGAACTACGGTTTTGGGAAACACCTGAGTAGCTTAACTAAGGTTCGCACTATGCAAGTTACTAACGTGGTTACCTCCATAGTTAGCAACTACGCTTTTGGGAAACGTACCCCTGGTCAATTTGACAGTCAAAATATAAAACCACTAAATAATTAGATGCAGCTAGTCTTTATTGCCCAATGAGTGCGGTGGCAATGAAAAACTCCATTCTGTTGGTGAAAAAGGAAGAAACCTTGGGAAGACACAGACTCATTGGTTTGCTAGCCTCTTAAAATTGCTGCTTGATCTTTGAATATATACAGAAAAATATTTTAAACCTGTACATATTAAAATGTATTTACATTATGTATTTTTAACATATCATAGTGGTTTTTAAAACTTACCTTTGATGATGGGCATAGTAATCCTTTATGTTCTAACCAGATCAGAGGCATCGTATGACATCTAAGAATATGATCAAATGTGTACAAAATATTAATTTCATATGCATATTACAATAGGACTCCTTCTGGACAATATGAATCCCAGTGTACAGTTAGAAAATGGGCCTTTTTGGAGTATCTTACCAGCATCATTGTCAGCTTAACAACTAATTATTAATTGATATTATACATTAAACTTAAAAATGTTGTAAATAATAATTAATTATAACTAGTTAATGATTAATAATGCCTTAATGTAGGTAAGTCTTCATTTTGATTGTTTCAGTTAAATCAGCAAGGTGTAGTTCATAGACCACCCACTAGATGGCGATAAAGCCTTATAGTTGAATGCTATTTTCCTGTGTAGCTAGTGTTTTGTCCTTCATGTTCTGCTGTAGTTCCCTCGTGCAGTAAACAGAGCTGGAAGCAGATGCACTGTTCATTTGATGGCAAATGCACTATAATCTACAGTTTGTGTACGCCAATTTGACCAAAGTGTGTTTGTTGATAACTCTAACTCTAACTAATGAGTAATATATTTTGTAGTTGGGTTCATATGTTGATGCTAGGTTACATATTGCATCCATTTTCTCTGTGCTAAATGCTAGTACTGAACACAAGTAACTAGCAGAGCTAACTGCAGGAGTTAAAGTGAATGATATTGTGTATGTTTGTTAATCCTATGTCAATCTTTTACGCTATTTGACTACTTAAGCACTGCAAATGTGTGTCCTATTAGTAGAGTAACTGCTTTATAGTGAGTAGTTTGCACTAACTATAGTCACTGTAAGAAATCTGAGTCTCTGTTGGATGAATATTTCTCTGAGCCCTGCTCTCTTACCAGAGCCTCCTGTTTCTAAGGCCTACCAAGCCAGCACCCCCAGAGTACCCACTCTACTTCACTTAGCTTGTGTAATTATTAGTTGAGGCATTCTGTTGTAGGTACTGTTAATTAATGTATCCTTATTGTAAAGTGTCAGCATTATTTTTTTTTTTCCTGAATTCTTTTTAAAGATTTTTTTGTGATCTTGCTCCCTTAGTGCATGAATGTGAATGGAAAATTTGTCAGTTGACATTGCTTTATATTGAAAGCACCAAATTGTACCCCATAAGATGTCTAGTGATCATTCTGAAGCTTAAACATTTTGATAAAAGGATGGTCGTTTATTCTTTAAAAGTACAGTGCTGTATGTATTTCTCTTAAACAGCAAAACTTGCTTTATAGCAATTTCCTTCCTTCATTATCTACATTTAATTTATGCATTTGCATTTTAGCTTTAAACTCTATTTTCTAAACTACTTCATAGTATTTCATTTACAGATTCAAAACAGAATTTTATTCATTTTTTACTTTCATTTTGACAGAATTTGTTTTTTTTCTAGTGTTGCTAGATCACAATGCAGATCACAAAAGCTCCAGAGATAAATTGGCATTAAGGAAAATTAAAGAAAGTGATGCACAAAAGAAAAGAGGGCAGCAACAACACAAAACAGACATGTTTTGATAGCAAGTTACATGAAATCTGTCCATGAAAAAGAAAAAAAAAAACCTTGGACATAATAATATATAAAAGGTGAAATGCACAAGGATTAGCTGGGTGTAGTAGCAGTTTCGAGCTCTCACACCTTCCTCACTCCTCTATGAACTTATTACATTAAAGAAAGTTACATTCATTGAAGATTCATTGGAGACTTTGAGCTTGTAAACAAAAGTCACAAAAGTAAAAACATTTGTCCCCACATCCACACACAAGTTTACTGCAGTATTACTTTCTTCTAATGTCATCTTATTTTTTGTTGCAGATATTATGCTGCTTTGTCTGGAACAGGAATCCAAAGGAAAACTGGCATTAACCTTCAAAGGGAATTTAACAGATTTCTCTAATGTTACAGACATACCATGAAATGGTTGTGAGTGGGGTGAGAGAGTGGGATGAGAGAGTGAGTGGAGCCCTCTTCTGTTTGCTGTTGTTTATTAATAAAGAATATTTGAATTTTTTTTGTGTATTTGTGAATCCTATTCTAGGGCACTCATTATCCAGCTGATCCAACACACCAGCTAAATTGATAATCAGTCAATCAACCTTTATGACCACTTATTTACACCTTGGTGACCCTCATTTACAATGCAGCTGAACATTTACAGTTTAGAAGGGATTGAAAACATTAAATAAGAAATTAGAAATAATAAGGATATAATAAAAGAAATACAAATTTTAAATGAATACATTTAATATGGATGAGAAAAATATATATATATATAAACCATAGGATTTACACAAAAAGTAAAAATATATAAAATAAAAAATAAATAAATAAAAATAAGTAATCAAAAGTAAGAACAATAAAAATTTAAATAATAAGAGAAAGCATAAACTCAGTTAAAACAGCCACAGGCTTTGTGATGGTGATCAAGGCAGCAAGATCATTGATAAAAATATTAAATAAAACTGGACCCAGGATTATATTGATTAGTTAACGTTGGCCCAGTGAGTACTTAACTTGCTGAATAATGTTATAATTAATTATATACTACAAAATTTTAATTTCAGTACAATTGCAGCTTTTTCAGGGCAGCATTTTTGCATGTGTTTTTAGAAAATGTTAAATGATATTGGCGTTAAAGAACAGATATACAGAATACTATGGGAATGGTCATTAGTATACCATCTTACGACGTAACGATGACGTGCAAAATGACCACATTTCATAATTACAAAAAGAGTACTGAGACTACCGTCAAGTAACGTTGCCACTACGTCGCCACTACGTTGCCGGTTGGTATGTCGTGAACTGACCAAAAAGTACGAATAAATTACGTTGCTGGTACGTCGTGTGTTAGCTGGGTACCTAGGTTAGCTAGCTTAACTTACTAATACAGCTAACTAGCTAATTTAATAGTGTTATTTAAGTTAAGGGTATTCTAAATAAAAATAGAATATTAGCTAGGTTAGCTAGCTTAACTAGCTAATACAGCTAACTAGCTAATTAACTAGTGTTAATTAAGTTAAGGGTATTTTAAATAAAACAGGAATACCTAGCTAGGTTAGCTAGCTTAACTTACTAATGCAGCTAACTAGCTAATTTAATAGTGTTATTAAAGTTAAGGGTATTCTAAATAAATATAGAATATTAGCTAGGTTAGCTATCTTAACTTACTAATACAGCTAACTAGCTAATTTAATAGTGTTATTTAAGTTAAGGGTATTCTAAATAAAAAGCTTAACTTACTATTACAGCTAACTAGCTAATTTAATAGTTATATTTAAGTTAAGAATATTCTAAATAAAAATAGAATATTAGCTATGTTAGCTAGCTTAACTTACTAATACAGCTAACTAGCTAATTTAATAGTGTTATTTAAGTTAAGAATATTCTAAATAGCTAGCTTAACTCACTAATATAGCTAACTAGCAATTTTTTTGTGTTATTTAAGTTAAGAATATTCTAAATTAAATAAAGAAAATTAGCTAGGTTAGCTAGCTTAACTTACTAATACAGCTAACAAGCTAATTTAATAGTGTTATGTAAGTTAAGGGTATTCTAAATAAAAAGGGTACTAGCTAGGTTAGCTAGCTTAACTTACTAATACAGCCAACCAACTAATTAACTAGTCTTAATTAAGTTATGGGTATTTTAAATAAAACAGGAATACCTAGCTAGGTTAGCTATCTTAACTTACTAATACAGCTAACTAGATAATTTAATAGTGTTATTTAAGTTAAGGGTATTCTAAATAAAAATAGAATATTAGCTAGGTTAGCTAGCTTAACTAGCTAATACAGCTAACTAGCTAATTAACTAGTGTTAATTAAGTTAGGGTATTCTAAATAAAAATAGAATATTAGCTAGGTTAGCTAGCTTAACTTACTAAAACAGCTAACTAGCTAATTTAATAGTGTTATTTAAGTTAAGGGTTGAAGAGTAACCGTTTATTATACCTTGGGTGTATTGACAAATATCTTTCAATTATGATTACTTAACTTTAGCATCTATAATTACATAATCATTGTGTGAAACCTTGTATTTTATATGCATTTATATAGAAGATTAACCAATACTCACATTGTATTTTATACGCATTTATATTACTCACATTGTATTTTATACGCATTTATATAGAAGAATAACCAATAATCACAATATATATTCTTTACACATATAGTTAAACATTGCTTGATCAGGCATGTAACTAACACAGACTCTATTATATGGCAAACTAACCCACATGATACATAAGGCATTTAACTAACACATAGAATCTATTGTATTGCGTATTAACCACATGTTACTTACATATTAGCATATAACATATGGAATCTATTGTGTGACTTGTTTAGCTCACGCTCAAGGCATTTTGGTCACTGCATGATCCTAACTAACGGCCATCAATCATCGACTGGTATGAACTAAATTAATACAGACGAGGCTCTTAGACAAAGCAACCTTCTCTGTGTGTGGGTGCCTCCCTAAACCTGCAGCTGTCTCAAAGCGGGGAGTGACGCACACGCACACAGATAATGCCACAATGTCCAATTCTGGGAGAATACACTCAGGGCCAAGCAATGGTCTGATCAGACACATGAAACGGATTACTAACACGTGAAATTATGCATGCTAACATGAGATGATTTTAGCAACGCCTCATCAGCAGGTTTCAGGTCATTTGGGGGTATAAACATGGAGTCAGATCAGAGGGGGGTCAGAACTTTTACTATTTGATGGCTGCTAACTGTCTTGTATGTATTGGTTCTCCTGAATTCAGTATTTTGTAATAAAATGCTTGGTTTGCTTTCAACTCCATGTGACACCCTTAAAAGTGTAGTCACATTTAAGTGATTATTTTATATGTTATATATTAATATTATTTGCATCTGTATATATAATCTTTTCTGCTTTAAATGGGTTTATTGTATTGTATTGTGAATCATCCAGTCCAGTAGAGGGAGCAGTGCTAGGGGGCGGGCGCTATACAGAGGCTTAGGTGGGCATCAGCAGATTAGTCTCAGTTGAATCTGAGACCTGAAACTGAAAACACTGTCTCACCGTGTCTTCTCTGTATCCTGCATCCAGGTGGGAAAATATGTGAAACTGTGCAAGTATACATGTTTCTAAAGCACTATAATAGGATTATTTGAGTGTGTATATGCTTTGAAAGTGTTACGGTGTGTAATATGAGCCGCTATGGTCCTGTGTGTTGGTGGACGCTCAGCATCGGGCAGCGTTAGCTCCCGCAGCCCACTAACTGCGCGCCTGGCTGGCGCTCTCGCTGTATTTCTCCGCCGTTAGCATTAGCCACCGCCGCTCGCTAACCGCGCCTAGCCGGCGCCCCGCTGTTATTCCCCTCGCTCTGGCGTGAGATATACCCGCTCTTTAACCGTGTTCCAGTCCGTCGCTATCTCTCGTGTGTTTTCGCTGTAGTATTTACTATCTCCGCTCTGTAATAGTGTCCGTTTGTCGCTTTTTTCTCGTGTAATTCTAATAGCATTAGCTACCGCGGCCTGCTAACTCTGCGCCTGGCCGACGCTATTGTTTCAATTACTCTGACGCTAGCATTAGCTACCGCGGCCTGCTAACTCTGCGCCTGGCCGACGCTATTGTTTCTATTACTCTGACGCTAGCATTAGCTACCGAAGCCTGCTAACTCTGCGCCTGGCCGACGCTATTGTTTCAATTACTCTGACGCTAGCATTAGCTACCGCGGCCTGCTAACTCTGCGCCTGGCCGACGCTATTGTTTCTATTACTCTGACGCTAGCATTAGCTACTGCGGCCTGCTAACTCTGCGCCTGGCCGACGCTATTGTTTCTATTACTCTGACGCTAGCATTAGCTACCGCAGCCTGCTAATTATACACCTGGCCGACGCTATTGTTCTCTATTTTCTTCCCGCTAACACTAGTTAACTCATTGGAGTAATTACGCGCCTTGCTGCCGCCATTTCGCGCCTGTATTAAACGGCACCAGCCATTTTGACTCTAACACGCATTGTGTATGTTAAAAAAACATAAATAATTGAGTTAATTAAAAATATGTATATATAAAACTAAATTAAGTCTCTGTAGGTGAAGTAAGTGTTTCTAAAGTGTCCAGTTTAATTCTACTCTCTATTAAAGAGCCTGTTTGGCTTTGTTAGGTGAAGCTAGAGCCTCTGCCAACCACAGCATTGGGTTTATTACAGTTGAATAAGCTACAGTTTTACATTTCTCTAATTAGTATTCCTGTTTTATTTAGTTATGTTCACGTTTATTACTTTGGTCAATTAAAAATACTCTAAGCAGATACAAGTTTTAAAAAACTCAACTTAAAATGAGATATTAAAAGCACTAACATGGAGTTAAAGTGTGCTTAGTACAAGTTAATGGAATTTTGTTAATTAATAACTGTGTAATGAAGGGTGTTAATGTAGAATGTGTGAGTATTGGTATATGTATGCGTATATAAATATATTAATATGAAGTAATATTTTTATATATTCTTATATACATATATATATATTTTTGTATTTTGTAGTAACAGTGTTGAGGAGGTTTGCTGATCAAGGTAACAGTAATGTGGACCTAGAGATGTATTGTGAGATACAGAGTTTTGGGTAACTAAGAAGGTTAAGTATCTTCTGTGTGATCTGTATGAGGAGTGCAGAAATATGCAATGTGTTCGTGAAACTGCTAAAGAAAGAGGAAAAAAAAGACTAAAGTGATTTGGTTTGTGTATGTTGTTGAATAAAGAAAAGAGTTGAATCTGAGACCTGAAACTGAAAACACTGTCTCACCGTGTCTTCTCTGTATCCTGCATCCAGATTCTATCCAGGCCCTGCTAACCCCAGGGTCGCATAACTGCTACTACCTACCCACGCCTGGGGGGTGTAACATCCACTCCACCTGTCTGCGACTCTCTCCATCAAAACGAACACGCAGGGGAGTTGTACCCCGGATGGTGGATGGGGGTAACCCATCTTTCATTTTCTTTTTACAACAGGGTATTCTAAATAAAAATAGAATATTAGCTAGGTTAGCTAGCTTAACTTACTGATACAGCTAACTAGCTAATTTAATAGTGTTATTTCAGTTAAGAATAGTCTAAATAAAAATAGAATATTAGCTATGTTAGCTAGTTTAACTTACTGATACAGCTAACTAGCTAATTTAATAGTGTTATTTAAGTTAAGGGTAACATTATTCTAAATAAAAAATAGAATATTAGCTAGGTTAGCTAGCTTAACTTACTAATACAGCTAACTAGCTAATTTAATAGTGTTATTTAAGTTAAGGGTATTCTAATAAAAATAGAATATTAGCTATGTTAGCTAGTTTAACTTACTAATACAGCTAACTAGCTAATTTAATAGTGTTATTAAAGTTAAGGGTATTCTAAATAAAAAAAGAATATTACCTAGGTAAGCTAGCTTAACTTACTAATACAGCTCACTAGCTAATTTAATAGTGTTATTTAAGTTAAGGGTATTCTAAATAAAAATAGAATATTAGCTAGGTTAGCTAGCTTAACTAGCTAAAACAGCTAACTAGCTAATTAACTAGTGTTAATTAAGTTAAGGGTATTTTAAATAAAACAGGAATACCTAGCTATGTTAGATAGCTTAACTTACTAAACCAGCTAACTAGCTATTTTACTAGTGTTAATTAGGTTAAGGGTGTTCTTAATAAAAGAGAAATACCTAGATTAGCGAGCTTAACTAAGTAATACAGCTAACTAGCTAATTTAATATTGTTATTTAAGTTAAGGGTGTTCTAAATAAAAGAGGAATAACTTACCTAGGTTAGCTAGCTTAACTTACTAAACCAGCTAACTAGCTAATTTAATAGTAAGTTACTATTTAAGTTAAGGGTATTCTAAATAAAAAGAAATACTAGCTCAGTTAGCAAGCTTAACTTACTAATACAGTTAACTAGCTAATTTAATAGTGTTAATTAAGTTAAGGGTATTCTAAATAAAAATAGAATATTAGCTAGGTTAGCTAGCTTAACTTACTAATACAGCTAACTAGCTAATTTAATAGTGTTAAATAAGTTAAGGGTATTCTAAATAAAAATAGAACATTAGCTAGGTTAGCTAGCTTAATTTGCTAATACAGGAAACTAGCTAATTTAATAGTGTTATTTAAGTTAAGGGCATTCTAAATAAACCAGGAATAGCTAGTTAGCTTAACTAACCAACTAATACTGCTAGCTAGCGAACAACTGAACTAGTACTACACCATTTAAGACAGTGGGTGAACAAATCTCACCATACATCACAATCTAGCTAACTAACTAGCTTAATTAGATTAATCTAATCTCCCTGCTTTATATCTCAGCATTCTGTTTAATATATATGTTTAGTATTTAGCATCAGTGCTGCAGTGCTGTTTTATCATGTAACTAGCTATCTAGCCTATTTGCCTCAGCAATTACAGTTTTAAAGAACTTTAAAACAATCACAAATTAAACGCTTTAAGTTCCTGAGCTACAACACAATTTAAACTCCCCTCCCCAGCTAAAACATTACATGTGCAAAACATTTACCAGTTTCCTACCTTGTACATTGACCTAAATGCAAAAGTAAAATATGTAATTAAAAACATTAATAAAAACGTAGGACTTTCAAAAAATAGCATTTGTTACGTGTCCCCACTCTTTAACTATAAACTTTACCATAACATATAATTATTAAAATTCTTTAGAGATTAATTTTTGGTATGTATTGTTGTTTGACTTTCCATTTATGCTTTAATTTTTTTTTTTTTCATAATAAATCCATAATATTTAAGTTAAAATACACATTTTAGTTGTGTCGATGGGTTTCACTCATTCCTGTTACCATAAAACATTACCCCATCTGACACATCTGGAACATTCTACAAGTCACATCCACAACAGGAAGTGACATCAGTTGGTTCTTCTGAAGATCATGGAAAGATATTACTACTATTTAAGGGTTTAGGTTTAAGGTTTGAGGTAAGAATTAGTTTGCATTTTAGCTCCACTTTAGCATATAATAGGTAGTATCAAACCTCCAGACTAGCTTATTTTAGCTTAATATAGATACTGTAGAACCTAATTAGTGGTAGATTTGGTAATTTCCAAAAGCAAGTAGAGTATAAAAAAACTTTTATAAGAATGCAAAGGTCAATGTAAATCAAACAATAAAAATATAACATACTGTTAATTCATGTACTTTTACTGTTATCAGTGGTTGTAAAGAAGAAATTATGCATTTAAAAAACTGGCGCTATGAACACAAGTGATTTTAAAATTTTGAGATAATGGCACAATTAAGAAGAAAAGAAAAAATACAAAGGGTTATTATTAAATAGTAATACAAATAACACAAAAGTAGCAAAGGCAATAGAACTGTTACGTAAAACTCTAAAAAAGGGACAAATGCAAATAAACAAAGTAAAAAAATAACATTAACATAATGATAAAACCGAGTTTAAAATAATATGTTTTAAGCTGCCTTTTAAACTGTGTACTGATGTTTATTTTCTAGTCCTATTAATGAAGCTGTTTATTATTTATTCTGTGCATAAAAACTAAATGCTTCTTCTCCACTTCTCTCCTCATTTACTTTTGGTACACAGAGCAAACTTGCAGGCCTGTTGTTTTTAAAATCCTAAGATGTTTTGAGGGCGAGGGTACGAGCGACCACTTTCAGACAGGAAGGAGTCTGAAGTAAGATACTTCAGTTATCAGAGAAATGAAAGGAAGGCACGCTTTAACCGGAAGCGCATAGGCACAATGTGAGGCGGCGGTTGTAGCTGTAGTGGACAAAGGTGTGAAACAATAAATAGAGAAATAGATGTGAAGGCAGATGTGAAAAACAGCAATCAGCTGAATATGAAACAAGAACATCCAATGCAGGAGGGGCAAAGTGAGCAAACAATATCTTTACTCAACCTTCTGAAAACTAAATAACATTAACTGAGGGAAGACGAATGAAAACTTTGAGAGGTAAAATTTGATGAAGTATTAATTCTATAGGAATTAAACACATTCTTGTAGGAAATTAATTTCAGATGAGTTCAGTAGATATATGTGAGATCCACCTACCTTATTGTTCTACCAGCTGTTTAATAGCATACGCTGGAGCTCCACCACTCCCAGCACACCAGACCCAACTAATCACCTATTAACACAACCTTTCTGAGATCAACAAATAAACAATCCTCAAACCCATAGTTAGCTATAAATCTTAAATAAAAAAATAGCTTATGTGATTAGATCATTTATGAAGTATGTATGCCATTTTTTTACTTACGCAATACCAGCTGTGAAATTCCAGTATTCCAAGGACTTTTACCTGGGGTCGAGTGTCTGCTCTGTACTTGACTTGACTTCCTCAGGTCTTTCTTAGATGCTTTTACAGTAAAACAGCACCATACAATTAGTATTCATTTAACAGCTGAAAGAAATGACATGACATAGGACAGGCGTGGTGAGCGGACACAAGCGCAAGTAATATTTATTAAAACAGAAAACAAACAAACAATAAACCAAAAACAGGAACTTAGAGAACAAACAGATCATAAACACAACCAAGACAGACGTAAAACACGTACAACCACCGACAAACTAACACTGAAGACACAGGGGCTTATAAATACACACACAAGGCGAGAAAGGAAACAGGTAACAACTGAGGACTGGTAATGAGGGGGCGGAGCTACAAATGAACACAGGTGAACAGTTAAGGTGAGTCAAGGAGGATAACAGGACCACATGGAGAAATGACAGGCACAAAGGAGGAAAAGGTAAACAAACACAGGAAACACAAGCACAGAAGGGAAATGACAGGGAACAGGGGAAGGATGTGACAGAATGCTGTATTTTGATTGGCTGTTGGGTAGCTACATTTCTCAAATTACTGTGAGGCAAGCTTCTTACGAACATTGTTGAAAACCAATTGTGCTCTCCATCCACAGTTAAGAAACAGTGGTGCACATTGCTGGGCATTGTTCTAGTAACAACATGTATAACCAGCACTGTTTTATTGTATTTTATATTTAGTTTATTCCTATTTCTGATCTTCTGAATTTAACATATTTGTGTCACTTTTGTTCAACGAAAAACTACTTCACTACTGTACTTAAGGACTTAAATGCTGCAAACATTTGACCGCTGTCTGTAGTAACTACATAACACAATGCTTGTAGTACTTAAGTAGTACATTTTAGAATAAACTATGTGCAATATTTAAGTACTAAAAATTTTGAATACTTTAGTGTGACACTTAAAGAACACTTCAACTTCTACTCAAGTCACTTTTTGATAAGCCACTTGTACTTTTACTAATATCTGTGTCTCTACTTTCTGCATAATGAATTCATAAATGTTACCTATATACAGTACCAGTCAAAGCTTTGGACACACCTTCTCATTCAGTGTTTTTCTTTATTTAATTTATTTTCTACATTGTAGATTAATATTAAAGACAAAAACAACACATATGAGACACATATGGAATTACATAATAAAAAAAAGTCCTCCACAATTCCCTGACCTAAACCTGATAAATTGAGATGGTGTTTTAGGATGAGCTGGAGCTTCACAGTGTGAAGAAAAAGCAGAAAAGAAAAAAAAAACTATTGTTCAGCACCTCTAGGAACTCCTTCAAGAGGCTGAGAAAACTATTCCAAGTGACTCTCCCTCATGAAGATGCTGAGTTTAAAATACAAAGAGTGTGCAGATCTGTCCTTAAAGATAAATGTGGTACTTAAAAGAATCTAAAGTATAAAACATATTTTGTTTTTTTATATTGAATTTACAATGATATAAATCTTAATAATAAAACAAAAACACATTGAATGAGAAGAGGTGTGTCTAAACTGGTAAAATGGGTACTGATTTAAAGTGGTAAAACTCTTGTAAACTGGTAATATTCTTGATTTTAAGGATGTTAAAGGTGAGGTTTTGGATAAGTTGAGTAAATAAAAAGGAAATAGGTCATTAAGACACTCCGTGCAACACTTAATGGATAACTTCAGAACAATTGTACAGTTAAGAGAACATTTTAAAGGGGTTACAATGATTTCCCCTAAGAAAGCTCACTGATGATGCTTTTCTACAACGGACGTATTATTAAGAGATTGTTAAGGGCAATCTTAAGTAAAAAAAAAAAATCCACTTGTGTTCAAGTGTTCAAATCCAATGGTGTTTTTATGCAACAGGGTGCAGAAAGAATAGTGCAGTTTGGCTTTAAACCAAGCCTCGCTGGTCTTCTTAAAGCAGAGTAGATACAAATAGACCTGTTTCCTTCCTGAGGAACTTAAGCTGCCGACCATCAGCTTTCAGTGTGAGTATGAACCAAACAGCAGAAAAACAATGAATTAGGAGTTCTGCAGATGCATTGGCATTTTACAAATCAGTTATGTAAAAATAAATTTCAAATCTGAACACATTTTTCACTAAAGAATAATCTAACGCTTTACTATTTCCAATCCAGTAAACAGATTAAAGTTATCCAAGTCACTATGCATTACTATTTTTCATTAGTAAAAATGTCTCCTGTGTCCACTCTACACACAATCACACACACACACAGCAAGCCTCCCTCTCTCTCCATTTTACACACACACACACCAAAGCACTTTCTCTCCCAGCCCTTACACTCTCCCCTAATCACATGCTTGTCTTATACCCTAAACCAGGGATTCTTAACCTGGGGGTCGTGACATACAGTACACACCAAAAGTTTGGACACACCTTCTCATTCAATGTGTTTTCTTTATTTTCATGACTATTTACATTGTAGATTCTCACTGAAGGCATCAAAACTATGAATGAACACGTGGAGTTTTATGTACTTAACAAAAATTTACCTGGCGTCCACAGTCACCAGACCTGAACCCAATCCAGATGGTTTGGGGTGAGCTGGACCACAGAGTGAAGGCAAAGGGGCAATAAACACCTCTGGGAACTCCTTCCTTCAAGACTGTTGGAAAACCATTTCAGGTGACCACCTCTTGAAGCTCATTGAGAGAATGATGCCAAGAGTGTGCAAAGCAGTAATCAGAGCAAAGGGTGGCTATTTTGAAGAATTAGGAATATAAAACATGTTTTCAGTTATTTCACATTTTGAGAATGCAAGACCCCAGTGTGTGGTTTGTGGCAAAGTGCTAGCCAAGGAAAGTCTTAAGCCGTCCAAGTTGCTATGCTATTTGAAGCATTTGAGGCATTTCCTGCTCTGGAGGAGTTTTTGAACAACAGCGCAGTTACTAAAGCTAAGATGTGTGTGCCTATTCAGGCTCATCTTGATGGAATGACAACACAGTTTCGAGAGTATTTTCCTGAAAACGGTGCATGTGTCAGCAACAAATGAATGGATACGGAATCCTTTCTCTGCAAAGAACTGTTTCTCTGCTTCCGTTGCTGCTGTTTGCACAAAGAAAATGCCAATAGGTGCCAATAGGTTCATGTAGGCCTGTCACAATAAATTTGTTATACTTATTTTACAATATATGAAAAAGCTCACTTACTATACTTTTAATATAAGAAGAGTTTTTGGTTTATTTACATACACTGCCTGGCCAAAAAAAAAGTCGCCACCTGAATTTAACCAAGTAAATGATCTGTGGTGGATGCTGCAGTTGGTCTGCAGGTCTAGGTTCAGCAACAGTATGTGCTGAAAGTCTGAGGTCAGCTGACTACCTGAATATACTGAATATAGACCAGGTTATTCCATCAATGGATTTTTTCTTCCCTGATGACATGAGCATATTCCAAGATGATAATGTCAGGATTCATCAAGCTGGAATTGTGAAATAGTCATTCAGGGAGCATGAGATCATCATTTTCACACATGGATTGTTCACCACAGTGTCCACAGAAATCTTAACCTCACTGAGAATCTTTGAGATGTGCTGTATGGAGAAGACTTCGTGCAGCGGTCAGACTCTACCATCATCATTGATGCTGCAAGATCTTGGTGAAAAATGAATGCAACACTGGATTGAAATATATCTTGTGACACTGCAGAAGCTTATTGAAACATTGCCACAGTGAATATGTGCCATAATCAAAGCTGAAGATGGTCCAATGAAATATTAGAATGTGTGACCTTTTTTTGGTGGACACTTTTTTTTTTTTACCAGGCAGTGTATTACATTATAATTATATCAGTGGCATAACATGCTAATTAAAATGATAATAATTTGGCTTATCACAATGATTTTTGGAACAATGCATTGTACAAAAATGTCCTATATGTGTGATAAGTAAAGTAGTTTAATGTAATACATATGACACATAGTATATTAGTATTGAGCAGGTACAGCTTAATTTAATATCAATAATTATTTGATTGTTTATCAGACAGAGAAAGTTAATGCCTCATAAGCCTCAATGCCAGTACTTGGGTCTTTGTTAAAAGCTCAGTTTAAGCTTTGAGAACACTTGTTATGCTGCTGACTGTAAGAGGTTTGACTTTTACTAAACAGGAAAAAGTGCAGAAAGGGAACTGAAACTCCTCCTCCTCTCCAACCTCAATAAAACTGCAAAACTGAGTGAAGACTGCAGCAGTGTTCACTGAAGATCAAATCAAACTGGATTTAACATGGACCTGAGGACCAGGATGCTGGGACCTCATCTCACTTTAATTCTGGGTAAATTAAATTATTATTACTTGAATTAAATGAATACTGCTGTTTTACTATTTACATGTACATTTGTACAGTTCAAAACAAGGTTGGGTGGTAAATGAAAAGAGAATACAAACAGTGGGCAGTTTTTTGAATATTTAAATACACTGTGACTTTTCAAACATATAAAGTACAAAGGTCAGAGTACAGAGGACCTCCTGCAATGTTGCATAAGGGTCATGGTCTAACAGCTAGTGTTTGGTGGGGATACACCTTTTTTGACTCAAAACATGCAAAAGGTATTTACTAGTTTTCTTAATTAATCATGGGTGTGTTTTGGATGTAACGTGAAATAAAGCAATCAGCGTCTCACTTGGCATTCCCTTTAACCCTTTCATGCATAGTGTCCACTGCAGTGGACGCATACTTAAACGCATTTAAAAAAACAAACAATTTACAATACGTACTCCAAATCACCAAGGGGCTGTCTTCTAAACCCACTTTTTATTGTGTAAAAAATAAATGTCTTAATCAATATTCTCAAAATTGAGCTATTGCATCAGAAATCCAAGATGGCGACCAACAGTGGAAATGACAAAATGACCTCTGGAATATCGGTCACATCTTTTTATTCTGCAAGAAATATGCAGGTATATATTTTTTTCTTATTAAGAATGTAGTAAGGAACACTTTTATGAAAGTTTAATCAAAATTGGTAATATAGTTTTTTGGTTCTGTGTCCAAATGTAACTGTCCACTATAGTGGACGTCATGCACCAATGGTAACATTTAGATTATAAGAACATTGAGTGAATTTGCTAAATTAGCTCTAATTATTGTTATTTTAATATATTATAAATATTATAATACTATTATAGAGATTTTTTATTATTATATTATATTATTGTAGTATTATTAAACATAAAATATGTATATATGTATTAGTATTACATATATTTTTATATTATAGTATTATTATGGAAATATTATTATAAACTCATTTGTTAATTGTAAGTATACTATAATTTATATTATTTATGATGTATTCCAATAATATAACAATAGTACACAAAAATAGGGTAAAATACGGGTAACATTTAGATTAAACATCATAATGAAATTTCTCCAACTGCTTGCCTGAGCAATGGGAAATATGTTTTTTTTTTTATTAAATTATTTTAAAAAATTGTATATATGCTAATTTCCTATTTAGTTTGTGTGTGTGTGTGAGTGTATGTATGCAAGCATGTTCAGTTCTGTTTAATAAGTTTAATAAGCTATTTTCTTCAAATTTGCTGATGCGACCAGACCCTTGATACTTTTATCTAAGCTGTTTTTACATTAAAGCTTTTGTATATGAACAGTTCCCATAATATATTGTTTCTTTGAGCTAAAACATGAAATAGAACATTTTCTACTAAATTGCATTTTATCCCGTTAATGCATGATGTCCACTACAGTGGACAGTTGTGTATCTCCTACAGAATAAATAATAAAAGTAAACTTAGTATGTGTTTAAGTCTTTCTTGTGGGGAAAAAATACATAGAATAAAAAATCCACTTCAGTTATTTAATAATTCCTGCATGAAAGGGTTAAGAGTGGTCGACACACTGTGCAGCGCTTATACACATTTTAGCAGAGAACACATTTATGGGAAAAGCAATGTTATTGTATTGTGTATTCTGTTTCTTGTTGGGTGGAGTCCCATCAGTTTGCAGAGACACCAGCAAATAAACGTGTACCTTAAATAGAATTGAAGGCATTTAATTCTTCATAGTGTTACTCTTAATGTGTTTGCTCTTCAATCTCTCAGACATTATTTAACCCTCCTTTTATGTTCATTTGTCAGGAACAGCAATGGTGTTCCTGGGTCAATTTGACCTGGTGCAGATTTAATTATCCAAAACATATCTGAAACCAAAAAAAAAAAAACATCCTAACAAGCAGTGTGAATATTTAATTACTAACTCCATTGCTTATTATTCTATCAATATTTATTTTCATTAAAAAATACATTTTTAACTTTTTTTAATGTTTCACTACTTTATTACTTTTGAAAGACCAACATATAAAACACAATATTTTTTACATAACATTAAAACATAACATTGCAATTTTGTTTTAAATTTTGTTTTTGCAGGGGGTGTTTGCAAATATGAGATGAACCATTTTCATATTACATGTTGATTACACTACTTAAGGCAAGCAGAAGAAGTTTCATACTGAAAAATTTTAACTTCAAAATGGGTCAATTTGACCCAGAACATAACAGGAGGGTAAAAGAATGTGCAATATAAACTACAAAATAACGTGAGTGAGGGGGTGACTGGGGCTGATACAGATTGCCAAAAAACTTGGTAATGAAACATTGCTCAGGGCATCTGTAATGTTTTCTGTCTGTTGTCCAAGATGACACTGAATTTGGAACGCTGAAACATGAGAACATGAGTATCAGCTGTGAGTGTTTGTAGATTCCTGTCTGGTTGGTGCTGTGTGTTGTAAGCGTTGGTGGCGGATTTGGGTTTCGAATTTTGAAAATAAATTGGCTGGACAGGCGCACGTACTGATTAACATTATTATCTAGAGACAATAGTCCATGTATATAAATCGGAAAACAGAAACTTCTTTTATTTTTTTGTGCTTTGACTTAGAATATAAAACGTGTTTTTTTTTTTTTATGGATTTGTGCAAAACATGATATCGCTGAGAACAAAAAGAGGAAAATTCCCTTTTTCATTTTTCAAAAAGAGAAAGTTTAAAGCCAAAGGAATTTAGGGCACATTAAAGCAGTAGGATTATACTTTTAATTTTCTGAATGTCAAAACGCATAATGGCTGTTGGTTAGCTACATTTCTCAATTTATTGACTGGTGGCTTTATCTGAACTCTGCAGGAAACCACGGGATGCCTGCAGCTGCTTTTTAACCACAGTTAAAGAATATTGGTGCATCTTGGTGGGTTTTGTTCTACTGACTTCTGTGCGTGAGAGATACAAGGTGTGGTGTGTGAGCATATGAACTTCTTGAAATGAGTGTCAAATTTTCTGGCTATTGTTTTTAAACTTACAGGGGTAATTTTCACTCATACATATAGAGTGGTGCATATTAATTTAACTATTTAAAAGTAACATTAGCTGACAATACATAAGACAGTTATGTTTGTCTTGTAACTGTTGTGTCTATTTTTTTTTTCTTATTCTGTGAACCTGCCTGCTAGAGAAGTTTACTTTTGGATAAAATGATAAAGCGATAAAGATAAAGTGAACGAAAAAACTGATATATATGCTGATTTAACAACAAGTCAGTTTTTATACTGTAACTAATTAGTAAACTAAGGTATATTTGGAGTATATTAACTACCAAACACACTTTTCCATGGAGGGAAAAAACCTTTTGAACTTGCACATCTGTTCTTTATTACGTATTATTAGTCTACAGCTTGTGTGGAATGAAACGCAGTCCTGCTGATAGGTATAATTCTGCTGAGAAATAATTCCTTTATTAAGACATGGCTTTACTGACTTGGACTCACTTCACTTTTTACATTAGTTAACTACCTCCCAGGTGGTGCATACCTGTATTTAACCAATGGTGGCAGCAGCCGGCAGCAGGAATCCATTAATTACCAATTACCAATAATATAAAAATATCTTCTATGTGTGTAATTCTATATCCTATCTGTTATTTAATGTTATTCAAAAATATATATATATTTTTATCATGATATCTTGGTGCTCTTGGGCGTCCACTGATGGCATTGGGGCCGTAATTTGAGTATGCCTTGGGTCTGCTTTGGTCTCAACACCTGGTTGAGAGAGGTGTAAAAGCTTGTTATATCTATGGAGTGAATATTGTGCCAAAACATTATTTTAAGTAAAAAAAATAAAATCCACAATCATAATTTTAAGACTCAAAACTTGTGTTAGTGAGGTGAGCTAAATATTCATGCTTTAAGTATGCTAGTTAGCTAGTCAGTGAGTTAGCTAGTCAGTAATTTAGTGAGTTAGCTAGTTAGCTAGTAAGTTAGCTAGTTATTATGCCTCTAAATAAAGCCAGGTAGGTACTGGTTAGCGTTATTTGCTTAACTTTTAACAGTTCCTTTATGTCAACGTTACTCAAGGTGGTGTGATTTTTGTGTAAATATCGTGATTGCAGCAGCACAGTGGCTTATATCTGTGATTAATCAGACCCTGGCTCAGGGACAAGACGGACTGACGCCCCCCACAGTAACCCAAAGAAATGAGCAGGTTTGCGTTTAATTTACCGTCCAGTGTAATCGTTATTTATAACACCAATGGGCAGTTAGGATCAGAAGACTAGACTAATTTTAGATGCTTGATGTTTACACTGGTGAAATGCCACCTTATTAGACACACCTTGTTTCTACATGCACTCTTCTTTTTCTTAGTTAAGTTGATACCTTGCATCAATGCCTTTTAAAAAGCTTGGCTATTGTTCATTTTCAAAGTAGCCTAATAAAAAGATCTTACCTTAAAAAATTGTAATACATCAGTTTACTGTAAAAATACTCATCTGAGTTACTAACTCCTCACTAGGTTCTACTGCAGGGTATGAAGCTTTTAGTTGCTTGTTCGCATTTCCATTCCGCCTTAAAACACATTTCCAGTCCACCTTAACAGTTTCTCTGCATTAAAACAAATTTTCTGTACCTTAAAACACAGTTCCCGTTTTAAACTGTAGTAAATGATAAAGTGTTTTAGGAGTTTTACACATTTCTGCTTAGGGTGTGCAGAAATCACTAACAGTCCTTATGAAACAGAACGGGCATTTGAATGTTCTGTTCCACCTTAAAAGCGCCTAAAATAGTATCTACAGGGCATATTTAAGAATACTAAGTAGATAGCAAGCTACTTACACGTTGTCAGGCGGGCAAACAAGAGGAATGCTTATTAACATGGAACGATATGATCCACTTTAGGGGTGCTTGAAAACATAACACAATATTCTTCTAGGCATAGATATTGCATTGTTTTTGTAGTATTTAACACTATATGTAAGACGTATATTTAAACTCCCCCCATAACCTGTCCTTCTGTATTAGTATTATAGTATATATTATAATTTTAAAAAATGTTCTTGTGCATCTCAAACTGAAATATCACTAACTTCGGAAGAACTGCCACCCAGTAATCGCAAGGTCAGTCCTGACAGCAGGAACAACCCTGGAACAACAAATTAAAGAGATGGATGGATGCAAGGAGAGAGAGGGCATTCCTGCCCAAAAATAAAAGACTTCATGTAAATATTAGTGTTGTCAATCGATAAACAAAATTTAATCCGATTAATCACAACAAAATTCTGTGATTAACTGCCATTAATCGCATTTGTTTTTATTCAGGCGTACATTTTTATAGTGGATATTTAAATGTAAATATAAGAATGAATGTAAGAAATGTAAAATGCTATTATATATATATATATATATATATATATATATATATATATATATATATATATATATATATATATATATTAGTGGCGACAATTAAAATAATAGTATATACTTGTATGTTTGAGGGGAGATAAAATCCTTGTAGGGTGCTGGAATAAAGAATCCATGATAAATTGGATTGTAAAATTGGTTGAATTCGAACTTAATTCGATTAGTATAAAAATCTAAGTGATGAGGAGCAGGAGGGCAGAGGTCTGTGTGTGTGTGCGTGAGAGAGAAACAGAAAGAGAAATCTCTAACCCAGTCGGAGCTGGAAGTCTGAACTGGAGTGTTACTGCTGGATACCGTAGTTTGTAGGTGGTTATTTTAGAGTAACTAGGTAACTAATCAAATCAAATCAAATCAAATTTATTTGTATAGCGCTTTTTACAACAGGTGTTGGCACAAAGCAGCTTTACAGAAACATGATTACAGGACAAAGAATCAGGCAAAACATTACACATAGAAAATACAGAATACAGAACCCCCAGTGAGCGCGGAGGCAAGGAAAAACTCCCTCAGAGCTGCAGGAGGAGGAAGAAACCTTGGGAGGACCAAGACTCACATTAAAGGGGGGACCATCCTACCACTGGTCAAACGGCTTTTAAATAGAAATTTAAAAAGTCTTTTATACATCCATATAGGTTTTATGTACTCAGGAGTGTAATAGCGCCACTAATGGCTTGGATGTAATCTGTAGTGGAGAGTGAGATGGTCGATGAGCAGCTGATCTGTGGTGGTGGTGAAGAGCTGACTTCAGAAACTTCCATCAGTCTGGCCGGACAGGAGACGCGAGAGCCTGAGGGTCCAACATCGGTATCGGGTCAGACAGGTGGGCAGTCAGTAACTCGGAGGAAAGCAGAGAGATGGAATTAGTTTTGACTGGATTTATGCAAAACTGAGAATATTAAAACATTATCAGAGTGTGGCAAATGACTCCGGCAGAACTGAATAAAACAGCCTAACTAAAGGCAGAGAGCCAGAAGGTAACATAGACATGGAGGCACCCTGAAACACCAGCATCCACCCACTCCACCGTCCACAAACCTGAGTGACCGTGTGCAGTGGGAGAACAACAGCACCAGCATCTCAGTTTACCACAATTTCCTCTGTCCATGAACCCCTGGATCTGCAGCCTTATCTAAAGGGAAAAACATTAATTACCAAAAGCTAAACTAAACAAGTAAGTTTTCAGTCTAGACTTAAAGATTGAGACTGTGTCTGAGTCCCGAACATATTCGGGGAGATTATTCCAGAGTTGAGGCGCTTTATAAGAGAAAGCTCTTCCTCCTGCAGAGCTCCTCTGAATTTTAGGAACTACTAATAAACCAGCACCCTGAGATCTGAGTAATCGCGGTGGTTCATAACAGGAGATGAGGTCTTGTAAATACTCAGGAGCGAGTCCGTGTAGGGCTTTATACGTTAACAGGAGAATTTTATAGTCTATGCGGAATTTGACTGGAAGCCAGTGCAGTGCTGATAGTACTGGACTAATATGGTCAAATTTTCTCGTTTTAGTAAGGACCCTGGCTGCAGCATTTGAACTAGCTGAAGTTTATTTAAGTTACTGCCGGAACATCCAGACAGTAGCGCATTACAATAATCTAGCCTTGAGGTAATAAAGGCATGTACTAATTTTTCTGCGTCATGCAGTGATAGGGCATTTCTTAGCTTGGCGATGTTACGGAGGTGTAGAAAAGCTGTTCTAGTAACATTAGATATGTGTTTATCGAATGCTAGATCTGAATCTATGATAACTCCAAGGTTTTTAGCTGCTGAACCAGGGGTGGCTGAGAAGTCAGCCAGATTTAGCATTAAGTCTGATAATTTATTTCTAGCAGCTTTGGGGCCTAATAGGAGAACTTCTGTTTTATCACTATTTAATAGGAGGAAGTTGTGCGACATCCATGATTTTACATCTTCTACACAATCCTCGATTTTCTTTAATCTCACTCTGTCATCAGGTTTGGCTGATATGAAGAGCTGCGTGTCATCCGCATAACAATGAAAATTCACATTGTGTTTTCTAATAACTTTGCCCAGTGGGAGCATATATAATGTAAATAATAACGGTCCTAATATAGAGCCTTGTGGAATTCCATATCTTACCTTGGTATAACTGGAAGACATATCATTTATCCTCACAAACTGATAGCGATCGGTTAAGTACGATTTAAACCATGCTAAGGCAGTTCCGGTTACACCGACCATGTTCTCTAGTCTTTCTAAAAGGATAGTATGATCTATTGTATCAAAGGCTGCGCTCAGATCGAGAAGTACGAGTAAGGAAACACAGCCTTGGTCGGCGGCTATAAGTAGATCGTTTGTTATTCTAACTAAAGCTGTCTCAGTGCTATGATAAGGCCTAAATCCAGATTGAAATTTTTCATAGATCTGGTTTCTTTGCAGGTAAGAGCAAAGTTGTTGGGCTACAGCTTTTTCTAAAATCTTAGAAATAAAGGGTAAGTTTGAAATAGGTCTATAGTTAGACAGTACACTAGGATCAAGATTTGGTTTCTTGATCAGAGGTTTAATTACAGCTGTTTTAAAGGCTTTGGGTACATGGCCCAGGGCGAGCGATAAGTTTACTATCATTAACAGAGGTTTAATTATATCTGGCAGTACCGGTTTTAATAATTTTGTGGGAACAGCATCAAGTGTGCAGGTTGTGCTGTTTGAAGAGGAGATAATTTTCTCTAGTTCTAGCTGTGGAAGTGGGTTAAAGACTTCCAACCTAACTTCAGTAACAGAGTTAGCTAACTCACTAAATAAATAGCTAAATCACTGTCTAGGTAACTAGTTAAGTAATGTACTGACTAGGTAACTAGATAGCTAACTCTCTAACTAGGTAAATAGCTAACTCACTGTCTAGGTAATTGGCTCTGTGCACAAGATGGCGCCACCTAACTTCCGGGTAGTGAGTGGTAGGTATACTAGTTTCCGGTTGGAGTTGTTGTGGGGAGAACTGCCGGCAGGAGTACAGAGTGAGAGACCATGAGTGTTTTTAAAGTTAAGGAGAAACGAAAAACACAAAACAAAAAAAACAGACTGTGTTATTTTTATAATTAAAGGATCCTCTATAAAAATTGGAGACACTGGGAAACATACCAAACTGTTATATTTTAATAATAAAAAAAAAATAAATCAAATTCAACAACAATACTATTTCATGCCTTTATTTCCAATAACGAAGGCAATGGGCCAGTTTTTCTTTTATAAAATACATTACTGTTGGTCACATGAAAACTTTAAGGCATATTTACAAGCTTATTCAATAAAAATAAATAAATTGACCCTTAAGAATCCAGAGCCAGTTCTGAATGTTGATTCAAAATACAAAATTGATTCAGGTAAAATAAACGTTGTTTACATATTATTGGGATAATGAGGGAACACAAATATTTTACGGTTCAAATACTAATGTAATATAAATGCATATTAAATATTAACAAACAATTTTAGAGAACTTCTGGGTTAATCACACACTGAACTGTTTGAAACTAAGGATATACAATAGTAAACAACTATATATCTCCCGATGCCAGTATAACTTACAGAGGGTCTAGACAGAGGGTAGAACTTCTCTCTCTCTCTCTCTATCTATATCTATATCTATATATATGTAATTATTTATAAATAATATATATATATATATATATATATATATATATATATATATATATATATATATATATACAAAATATAAATATAAAAAAAATATATATATAATATATTATAATTAATGGGTTCTGGGTTAATCACACACTGAACTGTTTGAAACTAAGGATATACAATAGTAAACAACTATATATATATATATCCCGATGCCAGTATACATTATACATATTTATAACTTACAGAGGGTCTAGACACAGGGAATAACTTAAAAATAGATCAAAAATAATATCTATCTATCTATATATATATATATATATATATATATATATATATATATATATATATATATATATATATATATAAATGATGTACAGCGCCCAGGAGTAAGAGAGAATATATATATATATATATATATATATATATATATATATATATATATATATATATATATATATATATATATATACACTGCTCAAAAAAATAAAGGGAACACTCAAATAACACAATATAACTCCAAGTAAATCAAACTTCTGTGAAATTAAACTGTGCACTTAGGAAGCAACACTGATTGACAATCAATTTCACCTGCTGTTGTGCAAATGGAATAGACAACAGGTGGAAATTATTGGCAATTAGCAAGACACACTCAATAAAGGAGTGGCTCTGCAGGTGGGAACACAGACCACTTCTCAGAACCTATGCTGTCTGGCTGATGTTTTGGTCAGTTTTGAATGTTGGTGGTGCTTTCACACTCGTGGTAGCATGAGACGGACTCTACAACCCACACAAGTGGCTCAGGTAGTGCAGCTCATCCAGGATGGCACATCAATGCGAGCTGTGGCAAGAAGGTTTGCTGTGTCTGTCAGCGTAGTGTCCAGAGGCTGGAGGCACTACCAGGGGACAGGCCAGTACACCAGGAGACGTGGAGGAGGCCGTAGGAGGGCAACAACCCAGCAGCAGGACCGCTACCTCCGCCTTTGTGCAAGAAGGAACAGGAGGAGCACTGCCAGAGCCCTGCAAAATGACCTCCAGCAGGCCACAAATGTGCATGTGTCTGCACAAACGGTTAGAAACCGACTCCATGAGGATGGTATGAGGGCCCGACGTCCACAGATGGGGGTTGTGCTCACAGCCCAACACCGTACAGGACGCTTGGCATTTGCCAGAGAACACCAGGATTGGCAAATTCGCCACTGGCGCCTTGTGCTCTTCACAGATGAAAGCAGGTTCACACTGAGCACATGACAGACGTGACAGAGTCTGGAGACGCCGTGGAGAGCGGTCTGCTGCCTGCAACATCCTTCAGCATGACCGGTTTGGCAGTGGGTCAGTAATGGTGTGGGGTGGCATTTCTTTGGAGGGCCGCACAGCCCTCCATGTGCTCACCAGAGGTAGCCTGACTGCCATTAGGTACCGAGATGAGATCCTCAGACCCCTTGTGAGACCATATGCTGGTGTGGTTGGCCCTGGGTTCCTCCTAATGCAGGACAATGCTAGACCTCATGTGGCTGGAGTGTGTCAGCAGTTCCTGCAAGATGAAGGCATTGAAGCTATGGACTGGCCCGCCCGTTCCCCAGACCTGAATCCGATTGAGCACATCTGGGACATTGGCGGATGCTTTAGTCCAGGTCTGGGAGGAGATCCCTTAGGAGACCATCCGCCACCTCATCAGGAGCATGCCCAGGCGTTGTAGGGAGGTCATACAGGCACGTGTAGGCCACACACAATACTGAGCCTCATTTTTACTTGTTTTAAGGACATTACATTAAAGTTGGATCAGCCTGTAGTGTGTTTTTTCACTTTAATTTTGTGTGTGGCTCCAAATCCAGGCCTCCATTGGTTAATAAATTTGATTTCCATTGATGATTTTTGTGTGATTTTGTTGTCAGCACATTCAACTTTGTACAGAACAAAGTATTCAATGAGAATATTTCATTTATTCAGATCTAGGATGTGTTATTTGAGTGTTCCCTTTATTTTTTTGAGCAGTGTATAATATATATTCTCTCTTACTCCTGGGCGCTGTACATCATTTATAGTTATTTTTGGTAAGTCCTGGAGAGATCGCGTGTAGAAAGCCATACTGTCTGCTGACCAGCGCCGAAAAGCGGAAATGACTCCGCCTACCAGTCGTAGACCGGAAACAGGCAGCGTCGTCTCATGCAACTAGCGAATTAGTTAAGTAATGTACTGACAAGGTAACAAGGTAGCAAATTTACTGACTAGGTAACTGGTTACCTAATTTACTGACTAGGTTACTAGTTAGCTAACTCACTAACTAGGTAAATAGCTAACTCACTATCTAGGTAATTAGTTAAGTAATTTACTGACTAGGTACCTAGGTAGCGAATTTACTTACTAGGTAACAGGTTAGCTAATTTATCGACTAGGTAACTAGTTAGCTAATTCACTAACTAGGTAAATAGCGAACTCACTGTCTAGGTATCTAGTTAAGTAATGTACTGACTAGGTAACTAGGTAGCAAATTTACTGACTAGATAACTGGTTAGCTAATTTACTGACTAGGTTACTAGTTAGCTAATTTACTGACTAGGTAACTGGTTAGCTAACTCACTAACTAGTTAGCTAACTCACTGGCTAGTTAACTCGTAAGATAACTCACTGCCTGGGTAACTAATTAACTAACTTACTAACTACATAACTAGCTAACTTAGTAACTAGGTAACTAGTTATCTAATTTACTGACTAGGTAACTAGTTATCTCACTCACTGGCTAGGTAAGTTGTTAGATAACTCAGTGCCTGGGTAACTAATTAGTTACTAATAACTAACTTACTAACTAGCAAACTCACTGACTAGGTAACTTATTAGATAACTCACTAACTAGGTAACTATTTGGTTAGCTAACTCACTGAAGAGATAATTAGCTAACTAACATACTAACTATATGTAACTAGATAGCTAACTCAATGACTAGATAATAAGCTAACACACTGACTAGGTAACTAGTTAGCTAACTCACTAACTAGGTAGCAAGCTAATGCACTAACTATGTAACTAGTTAGCTAATTCACTGACTATACATTACTGTATTTGTGAAATACAGAAGTTCTCTCTGAATTGTATATGATGCTGTATATGAAACTGTTCCTCACTATACCGTGTCTGCAGTAGATTGTAAAAGAAAATATTCACAAAAAAGTCAATCAGGAAAAGCACTGTGTCTACATCATACCATATTGTCAGTGGATTTTTACTTTCTGGACCTGGACTACACAGGACATCCTACATTTACATAGGATTTTCGGTGGATTTTGCAACTCTAAGACTAGAGCAGTGGCTGAATTACAGTTATCAGGGCATTACACGTGTTGTAAAGTAACATATGACATTGCAGAGTAAAAATGTTTTTTTTTAAGACATTTCTGTTGTTCAGCTCCCTGCTTTGCAGTGCTGTTAGCCAATCAGAGGCAATATGTTTGCATGCATAAATATTCATGAGCAAGAGCCCAAATCATATCCTTTCTCAAACATCAGCTCACAGGGCATTCATTCATAGTAGGGATGTCAAAAAAACTATAAAATGAGACCTTAAAGCATGAATATTTAGTACACAGTGCTAATGTTTTTGCTTTTTAATAGAGTTAAACTGTCAGGCAAGCCAGGCAGATCAGAGACAAACGCAGACGTGGTACTGTACAAGATTTATTTACAACAACTATATACAATGAGCTAAACCAAACAGAATTTCGACAAGCTAAGCACATACCAAACAGTCCAGGGTCGAATCCAGGCAGCAACAGTATCAGATGTGAGACAAAAGAGAAGTATAAAGTCCAGGGCAGAGTTCAGAAACCAGTAACAGCAATATCATAGGCAAATCCAAAAAGGGGTAGTCAAAAAACGAGAGCAAGGTCAAAAAACACAGGAGATCAGGAATAAACACAGAGTAACGCTTTGTATGCATGAAAAGGCAATACGCGGCAGAGAACAAAGGGCAGCGGCGTCTATAAATACACCGGAGACAAATTACACTTCCGGGGGAACGTCACGGCGTCGCGGCATGTGTGCCGTGACGTCATCGCGTTTGTAGTCCATAAGGTTCTGGGGATTGTAGTCTTTTAGCGCCGGAGCAGAGGACATAAACAGAGACTTGGCAGACGTGACAGTACCCCCACCCAAAGGGGCAGCCACAGGTCGAAGACGAGGACGACCGCGAGGACGCCCACGTGGAACAACCGAGGGACAGGAGCCAACCACCGGCTGACCAGAAGCTGAACCAGACGGACACGGGGAACAGGAACGTGCGGCACCACGCACGGAAGCAGTACTGGACAGGGAGCGTCGCGGACGCCCTCTGGGACGAGGAGCCGGCTTCTCCGGAAACCGGGAGTGGAAATCAGCCAGAAGCATCGGATCCAACACGTCCTTAGCGTCCACCCAGCAACGCTCCTCTGGTCCATAACCCTCCCAGTCGATGAGGTACTGGAGGCTGCCCCCGCGTCGTCTGGAGTCCAAGACTTCCCGGACAGCATATGTGGAAGAATCCCCAATCTCCAACGGCTCCGGTGGGACGACCTCGGGCACATCCTCATTCAAGGGACCTGTGACAACTTAGGTAACAATTTCTTACATGGGGCTTGGAAACGGAAGTCCCGCGTAGACAACCATACACGATCACCAGGGTTGTAGACAGGTGTGTTACCACGATGCTTGTCAGCCTGTTGTTTGTATCTGGCCAACAAGGTAGCCACATGTTGATGGGTTTGTTCCCACACTTGTTCGCTGCGACGCATCCAGTCGTCTACAGCCGGTACCTCAGAAGAGACTGCTGTCCAGGGAGCAAGGGGAGGTTGAAAACCCAGAAAGCATTGAAACGGAGTAAGTCCAGTGGTGGCATTGATAAGGGAGTTTTGGGCAATTTCTGCCCATACTAGATACTGGGACCAATCAGAGGGGTTCTTGTGGCAATATAATCTTAAGAATTTACCTATCTCCTGATTAACACGCTCACACATGCCATTACTGGTTGGGTGAAAGCCAGATGTGAGACTTACGGTGACACCTAGATGTTCAAAAAAAGCCCTCCAGACACGTGATGTAAACTGAGGACCCCGATCAGACAATATATCTTCAGGTATACCGAAATGGCGAAACACAACCTCGTAAATGGCCTGAGCAGTTTGAAAGGCTGTGGGAATGGTAGCAAATGGCACAAATTTAACTCCTCTAGAAAAACGATCCACATTAGTGAGGATAGTGGTGTAACCATTAGAAGGAGGCAAGTCAGTGACGTAATCTACGGCTATATGAGACCAGGGGCGTTCAGGAGTGGCCAAAGGCATAAGCTTACCAGCCGGAAGAGTCTTAGGTGTTTTACATTTAGCACAAGTAGAGCAAGAAGAAACGAAAAAATGGATATCTTGACGCATAGTGTCCCACCAGTATCGTGCTGCGATAAGCTGAAGTGTGCGATTCTCACCAGGGTGTCCTGAGGACAGAGAACTGTGGGCCCAGGTTATAAGTCTCTCACGGAATTCAGGAGGTACGTACAACTTACCAGGAGGTATACCCTCCTGAGGCAATAGTTGAGTGTTAGCACGACAAATTTGCTCATCAAATTCCCACTGAATTACGGCGACGGCAACAGAGTCAGGGAGTATACGTTCAGGACTAGATATGACGGGAGAAGGTTCTGTAGCATACATGCGGGAGAGAGCATCGGCTTTAGTATTATGGCTGCCTGGTCGGAATGTAATGGAAAAATTAAATCGCGAGAAGAACAAGGACCATCGCGCCTGGCGTGAATTGAGTCGTTTAGCTGTGCGCAAATATTCCAAATTTTTATGATCAGTGAGAACGACGAAAGGATGCAAAGCACCCTCTAACCAATGACGCCACTCCTCAAGCGCGAGTTTAACAGCTAGTAATTCCCGGTCTCCTATGCCGTAGTTACGTTCAGCTGAGGACAGTTTGTGAGAGTAGAAAGCTATGGGATGGAGTTTGGCAGGATCACCTCGACGTTGTGAGAGCACAGCTCCCACCCCTGTTTCTGAGGCGTCTACTTCAACGGTAAATGGGGACTCGGGATCAGGGTGAACTAAAATGGGAGCTGAGACGAAAGCGGTTTTCAGAGTATCAAACGAGGCTTGGGCCTGATTGGACCATGTGAGTTTTTTTGGAGAGTTTTTTAGCAAGGCTGTCATAGGTGCGGCAATAGCACTAAAGTTTCTAATAAAGCGCCTATAGAAATTCGCAAAGCCTAGGAACCTCTGAAGTTCCTTAACGGTAGTGGGAGTGGGCCAATTGGACACTGTGTTAACTTTGTCATCATTCATTACGACGCCAGATGAACTGATAACATAACCTAGGAACTCCACACGTTGGAGGTGAAATTCACACTTCTCCCCCTTGACAAAGAGTTCATACTCAAGGAGGCGTTGCAGGATGAGACGTACATGACGTATGTGAGTGTTAAGATCTGGGGAGTATACCAAAATGTCGTCTATAAATACGACTACAAACTGGCCTATCATGTCGCGGAACACATCGTTCATAAAACATTGGAAGACTGAAGGTGCGTTAGCCAGACCATAGCTCATGACAAGGTACTCATAGTGCCCCTTGGTGGTGGAAAAGGCCGTTTTCCACTCATCTCCCTCTCTAACACGAACCAGATTGTAAGCGCTTCTAAGATCAAGTTTAGTGAAAAACGAAGCTCCCCTAAATTGTTCGAGTGCTGTGGGAATGAGTGGTAAGGGGTACGCAAATTTGACCGTGATGTCATTAAGACCGCGATAATCAATACACGGACGAAGACCACCATCTTTCTTTTTAACAAAAAAGAAACCTGATCCTACCGGGGACTTGGACGGACGTATGAAACCCTGTGCGAGTGCCTCAGTGATATAATCGTCCATAGCTTTCTCCTCTTCACGAGTAAGGGGGTAGATGCGAGCTTTAGGTAGGGTAGCACCCTCAATTAAATCTATAGCACAGTCATAAGGACGGTGAGGAGGGAGTTTAGTGGCATTTTTCTTGCTAAACACTAGGGCCAGATCAGAGTACTCATGTGGGACACGGAAAGAGGACAGATTATCAGGACTCTCTACAGACGTAGAACCAAGAGCTAAGGGACATGAGGTTACACAGTTTTCTAAACAATAAGGAGACCAACAGACTATTTCTTTGGAAGACCAGGAAATTATTGGGTCGTGTTTTTCTAACCAGGGCAGACCTAGCACAATCGCGTAATCAGTAACTGGCAAAACAAAAAACGACAGTCTTTCCTTATGGAGAAAACTTGTTTGGAGGATGACAGGACTTGTTTGGTGAGTAATGGGTGCACAGCCAATAGGGGAACCATCCAGAGCCCGGGCGCTGAGTTGGTGAGGCAAGGGCTCCATACGTAGTTGGAGTTCCTGGACCAGGCTCTCCTTCATGAAGTTCCCCTCTGCTCCGGAGTCAATCAGGGCTGGAACGGTAACAGAGACAGAACAGCAGTAAACAATCACCTCAATAACCATGGACTTAGAAGTCAAACCAGGAGTGGGAATACTCACCACATTAGCACGTGGAGGGATCCCCACGTGCTTTCCTGGTGTTGACGCAGAATTTTGGGGCCTCAGCCCGCAATTGAGCTTGACGTGACCTGGCTCACCACAATACAGGCAAAGGCGTTGGTGTAAACGGCGCTGGCGTTCGGCGGGGGTGAGACGGGTGTAGCTATTCTAGCTTGATCAGAGGAAGCCTGAGAATTAGCAAAATATAGAGAGCATTGCAAAAGAAATCCACCACATTTACCAGGAGTACCATCAAAAACCTCAGGTTTACAGATGGGAAAGACAGGAGCTGATGGTGAAGCACCCTGTGGTTGGCTAGGCCCTGCAGCTAACTGCTGCACAGTATTCTGAAATTGCTGCATGGATTGCATATGGCCACTAACTACATTCTGTAGAGTACCTAAACCTTGGGACAAGCTCTCCAACTGATGTTGGTGCTCCCGGAGGCACTGGGCATGTTCAGCTAAACCTGGGATGGCAGCTTCCACGTCTGCTGTCTGCATAATGGCCGCGTATTATGTCAGGCAAGCCAGGCAGATCAGAGACAAACGCAGACGTGGTACTGTACAAGATTTATTTACAACAACTATATACAATGAGCTAAACCAAACAGAATTTCGACAAGCTAAGCACATACCAAACAGTCCAGGGTCGAATCCAGGCAGCAACAGTATCAGATGTGAGACAAAAGAGAAGTATAAAGTCCAGGGCAGAGTTCAGAAACCAGTAACAGCAATATCATAGGCAAATCCAAAAAGGGGTAGTCAAAAAACGAGAGCAAGGTCAAAAAACACAGGAGATCAGGAATAAACACAGAGTAACGCTTTGTATGCACGAAAAGGCAATACGCGGCAGAGAACAAAGGGCAGCGGCATCTATAAATACACCGGAGACAAATTACACTTCCGGGGGAACGTCACGGCGTCGCGGCATGTGTGCCGTGACGTCATCGCGTTTGTAGTCCATAAGGTTCTGGGGATTGTAGTCTTTTAGCGCCGGAGCGCTCCCAGGCTCCGTGGAGGAGGCAGAGGACATAAACAGAGACTTGGCAGACGTGACATAAACACTTACTTTGAAAAGAAATATAACATTAAACATAACATTTTTACAACATACAAAAAATTTTGTTAAATAAAACGTTTGGCACAAATTTCACTCTGCATATATATCTGCATGCCAAAAACAGGGATTCTGCACTCCGGGTAATTGCTGCATCTCGCAATACATCTGGTGCCAAATAAATTCCCATTTGCCTTGAAGTACAGGTTTTTATCAGAGATTTACTAAACTAACAGTTTGGTTTTTAGTTATGGGTTGTCTATGTAGATATATGTACCGTAATGGTGTATAGGGAGGCTGTATAATTGTATACATAAGTTGCTATTGCTAGTCAGGTATTGTACATAATGGTGTATTGGAAACTATAACATTGTGTATAGGGATGTACAGTCTGGCAAATAAAGATGGTGCGTACTGATGCATATGGGGTCAAATATTGAATATAATTATGTATAGTAATGTTTTATTGGCTTTACAATCTATATAATGATTAATACTTATTCTTAACTAGTTATAAACTGTATATATTGGCCTATAGGGATGTATAACTGGTTAAGATATAGCACTACAGCACTGTAGTAGGTTTCCAAAACGAAACTTTCAGTAATTTCAGTATTTCAGTAACTTTTTTTTGAGGTGGACCACTTCTTGGTTGACTGAAAGTGGTGCTGTATTTCCTCAATTTGTTTTATTGTTTAGACCTTAACTAAATGTGTGAATATCTGATTTTAACATTAGGAAAGTAGGTTCAGATGGTACAGGAAAAAATACTCTTTCATAAATTTAACACATGAACCCAATATATATCATGGCTTGTGTAACTAACTTCATTTTTTATTAATATAAATTATTCCCTGCAATTCAGGCCTGGAACACATTCCAAAAAGTTGGGACAGTAAAGTATTTAACCATTTTTTAATGCTGCCAATTAAGTGACATTTGACACCAAGGATAAAAAGGAATTAAGTGTTTCATTTGTAAATACATTTCAGAGTAAATACAAGGCTTCTTTGTTTTACAGAGTAATTTTTAATTTTAACTCTGTATTGTAGTGCTTGATAAAGATTTTCCAAACTAATCCTTACATAGTTGTGGAACATGTTAAAAGCCCACTTTTGTTTAATTTAATCTCTTATTTAAGGTTGGATTAATTGGAAGGTTTTTAAGTGCAGAAATGTGAGATAAATACTGATGTTTCTTTTGGTTAGCAGTGTTTTTGAGTAATATTCTTGAGGTCAGCATTGACAAAAAATGACAAATTTATTGGAAAACTAAAAGAGGAGATAACTTAATGAACATGTATTAATTACTATGTGACTTAATTAATTAAAACCTCTTTTTTTATTTTAGCAGTGATTGTACTTCGAGCTTCCTGGTTGGCTGGTAAGTTTCAATTTTATGAGAAAAACTGAAATACTGATTGCTAAAAAAAACAGTTTCTTTGATTTTAATATTTATAAGTATATGTTTGAGTTACATTGTCTTGGTATGCACAGACACTCACATATACAGTAAAATGGGTTATTTATTGAGACACAGGGCAGAGAAACGGGTAGTCATACAGAAACACTTAGAGCACCGGCAATCAGAAGCAACATAGTAATAACCATACCATAAGTGGGAAACAGTCCAGAGTTCAAACACGAGGAAGCCAGCATCAGAGATAATCCAATAAACAAAAAAAATGAAACAGTCCAGGTAATGCACAGAAAAAACCACAATCAGAGGTAATCCAAAAATCGGCGAGATATCAGAGACAAGTAATCAGTAACGCTTTGTAAAGAGGTAGAACAAACAATACGCGGCGCAGGTGTGTGTGTGGTGTGCTCTTAAATAGAGCCTGTAATCAACATTCCAGACTTCCTGGAGGAACCAGGTGAGGTGTCAGGTGAGTAGGTGTGTGCGTGATGTCACCGTGTGGTGCATTCTGGGTAGTGTAGTTGTTAGACTGAGAGCCTACGTTAGAGCTGGGTGTGGTCTCCCATATTCCAAATAAAATATTGTCATTTAGAGCATTTATTTGCAGAAAATTAAACATGTTAAAAAAATTATAAAAACACGCAACACTTTCAGACTTAAAATAATGCAAAGACAACAAGTTTAAACAACAATACTAATGTTTTTAGCTCAAGAAGAGGTAAATCAATATTAGGTGTAATAACCCTGATTTTAAATAACAGCTTTTATGCATCTTGACATGATCTCCACCAGTCTTACACACTACTTTTGGGTGACCTTTTGTTGGAATATTAGAAAAAATACTGTTGTAATTTAAGTTGCATTTGTCTATTATACAAGTCCTATTTTAATATGATTGTGAACAAGATAAAAAATAAATGATAACTTGCTAAAACACTTTACTGCAGTGGGAGCTGAACAATATTTTTTTTATTTGTAATTTGAAAGAAAACTTGTCAGTAGTTTATAGAATAAAACAACAATGTTCGTTTTAAACATATACCTATAAATAGTAAAATCAGAAAAACTGATCATTTTGAAGTGGTCTCTTATTTTTCTCCTGAGCTGTATACCCATATAACATTATATTTGCTGTGTTTACATGTTGCTGTTGAAAAAGTAATTTCATAACTCATTACAACAGTGTCATGCCCTGCCATGGTATTACTGGAATGGGCATCGTATAGCTGTCTCTGTTGGTGGTGATTGCTGAAAGTGTTTTAAACACATGATAGTTTAGTTAATTTTGTGTTTCTGTTTAAGAATAAGAGTGAGGATTAACATCAGGTAACTTTCTCTACGCTGTGTATCTGTACTGCTGATGGTTCACTGTCATCACCTCAAAATGAGGCCTAATTTTGTATTTTATGTTGCTGCTTCACTAAATAACATGGAATATCTGATTGGCCAGAGTTTCTCTCCCCTTATAATGTAACCTTTAGTGCAAGACTTAATGCAACATCTGGAACTATGTAAATGTGGTAACTGCATAAAAAAGCTTGTGTGTGATAAAGCTGTGTATTCTTCTTCTTTTGTGATAGATGGCGTAGACATAAGACTTGCCAGTGGCAATGGTGTCTGCTCTGGTAGAGTGGAGATTTATTATAATGGCGAGTGGGGAACAGTGTGTGATGATTACTGGGACATTAATGATGTTGCAGTGGTGTGCAGACAGGTGGGATGTGGCAGAGCTGTCAGTGTCCACAGCAGTGCTCATTTTGGTGCAGGAAGTGGCCCGATACATTTAGATGATGTAGCTTGTTTTGGATATGAAAGCTCCATCACAGACTGCCGTCATGCATCATCACACAACTGTGGGCATGGTGAAGATGCTGGGGTGACTTGTGCAGGTAGGTAAAAATTCAATACATTTATACTGCTGCTGTACCATCGCTTATCATGTCTTGCCATAAATATTTATTCAATATTTATCCAAACACGAGCCCTGATGTCTGGTGTTTAGTTTATTTGGGTGTAATACAGTTTGCCCCAGTTCCTATATTGGTGATAAGAAAGTAGAACACTTGTGCTTTTGGAGTAGTAAAACAAATTGAAAATCATTTTCTTGCTGTCATGCTCAGGTCCACAGACACGTTTTGCGTTTTTGTGTCTGTACAGTTTCATACATTCCATAGGTGTTGAAAGTTACATGTATTTTAATTTGCTAAAACCAAAGCCTCTTTACTTTCTGATAGTGACCATGGCTGGCTACAGCTGGTAGCATCTTTGTGCCACGTGATCGACAGCTTTTATTTTTGCCATACTTGAACTGTGATTCTTCATACGTCAGTTCAATTTCACTAACCACAACCAGGCCTGATTAATGCCAGACCAGAAGAATCAAGAATTCACTTAAATAGAACCTGTCTGAAAACATGAAGCAGCTAAAAGATCTCGAAAAGCAACACATTATGCCCCGATCTGAAGAAATTCAAGAACAGATGAGACAACACTGACATCCATCAGTGTGGAAAAGTCATTTCTAAAGCTTTGGGACTCCAGAGAACCACAGTGAGAGCTATAATTCACAAATAGAGAAAACATGAAACACTGTTGAACCTTCTCAGGAGTGACTGGCCTACCAAAATTACTTCAAAAGGCAGAAACAACTTATTCAGGGGTCATAAAAAACCCATAACAACATAAATTAAAGAATTGCAGGTCTCTTCTGCCTCAGTTAAGGTCAGTGTTAATTTGGGTCGATGTTAAGAAAGAGACTGAGCAAAAATGGTATTCATGGGTTCCAATGCAAAACACATCTTGATGACCCCCAGGACTTTGGGTAAATATTCAAGTCCACCTTTGATTGGCTTAAAAAATCTGAATCAACTGATTGACTGACTGAGATGCTGTGGCATGATTGTAAACGGGAGGTTTATGCTCGAAAACCCTCCAATGTGTGAGTTAAAACAATTCTGTAAAGAAGAGTAGTCGAAAATTCCTCCACAGAGCTGTACAAACGCAAACGCTGGATTGCATTTGTTGTCACCAATGGTGGCACAACTAAGTTTCACACAAGTTGTAACTGGCTAAATGACATTAACCATTTTTTTATTAAAGACAGGTACTTGAACATGTTTTTTCATGTTTAACTAAAACCTGACCTAAACAGTAAACCAAAGTAAATATTTCTGACTTGAAAAGTTTTAACGTAGCATTTGACACTACACCCACTAAATTTTAATTATTTTAGTTTTTACTTTTTTATTATGTAGAAATTGAACACATCATTAAAGGTAATTTTGTAGGGGTGTGACGAGACACAAATATCACAAGACAAGACGAGACATGATACTGGGTTCACGAGGACGAGACGAGATTTAAAAATAAACTTTTAAAGAAAACGTCAAAAAAGGAAAAATGAAAGAGGAAAACAAAACTAGAGTTTTATTTGACAAAATCATATAACACACAATTAACAGACTGGTTTCTTTCACACATTGATTCTATAAGAAATAGAAATAAGAATAAAAAAAAAAATGAAATTTCTAGGTCTTATATAGTGCAAACAATAAGTGCAAACCACAACCAGTCAAATTAAGACTATGGTTTGTGTTTTTTTCTCCTAAATTTCTTGTAATTTAACTATGCAAAACCATTATCTTACACCACACGTGATTGGTCTGTGCGTAAACTGCGCCGCAGAGCGAGTATAAAATTAAATACTTCTCAGTAGGTTTGGGTCCGCATTGGACAACGTTTGGGTCCAGACTGCGGTCCGCCCATTAGTGACTGTTCTATGCAAATACCCAAATTTTCCTCTTCTGCTGAGAGCTGCTCTCACTGCTATTGTGTTGCCAGATCCCTCTTAAAAAGTCCACACTAAACTGTTTTTTTTCCCGCGGGCAGATTTAAGTTTGACGAGAAATATTGCCACAAGATCTTGTCACACCCCTATAATCTTATATTCATAGATTCATATTTTTTATACATAGCACTTTCCACTACTGCATTGCTACAGCCCATTTTTGTTTAAAATCCAAATAAAAAAAGGAGGACATAAAAATATACATTTAATCTGGTCCTTTAAAGCATCTCATGAACTAAAACAAAACATTTTTCTATATTTGCATATCACAAATCAGACATCAGGCTGGTGAACGGGGGAGGTCGGTGTAGGGGTAGAGTGGAGATCTACCACAATGGCCAGTGGGGAACAGTGTGTGATGATGGCTGGGGCATGGATGATGCAGAGGTAGCATGCTCACAGATGGGATGTGGCAAAGCTACCAGTATCCACGACAACGCCCACTTTGGTGAGGGAAGTGGACCAATATTTCTGGATGATGTTGGTTGTTCTGGAACTGAAACCACCCTCACAAGTTGCTCTCACAGAGGTCTTGGAATAAATGACTGTGGTCATGGGGAAGATGCTGGAGTTGTCTGCTCAGGTAAGAAAGCAGTATTAAAAGAACACTCTTCAAAGAAAATACATATACTGTATTGTAACAAACTTTTCTTTAACAGATGTCCTGCCGAGCCCCACACTCACCCTGATCTCATCACACTCTACTGTCTCACCTGGGGAGTCTGTTCAGTTAAAATGTACTTTGCCCCATCAAAACTACATGTCCTTAAACTTCCGTTTATATAAAAATGGAGTATCAGTACAAACCCAAACATCTCAGTCTCCAGCAACATTTACATTGACTGTGGATACCTCAGTTCAGGGACAATACAGCTGTGACTTTTCATACCAGAGAAGCAGCTCATCCACTTCATCCAGCACAGTTAACATCACTGTCGGTGAGTGCATAAATTATTACCTCATTATAATCACTCCAACAGTAGTAAGCTAATCCTGAAATGTCTCTACAGGACTTTGTTCTAAATAGAAGTATAATTTATGGACATACAGTGGTATCAAAAGTTTGGGCATGCCTGATAATATTCAAGACTTTTCTTTGTACATGATGTCTAGATCTAAATCTGTTCATTTTCGAAAGAAAAGGCCATTAGCATCAGTGGCATCACAGTTGCATTCAGCAACAGTGAAGTGGGGATTTTGGAGAATTACCTCCCCTCTTCATTCCCAACTCATCCCAAAAGTATAATTTAAGAGAACACAGTTCCACTGCTCCACAACTCAATGCTGGGGAGTTTTGTAGCCTTATAGCCCAAGCCTGGCATTATGTATGGTGCCAATTGGTTCATGTGTTTGTTGTCAATTCTTCTGCTATAATACACTTTCACTATATCAGTTTAAAGAGGCCGAATGTATTCATTATGAGGGGTGTTCACAAAGATTTGGACATGCAGTGTATGTATTAGAGGCTGGTAAATCTAAGTATCTGAAAGGAGGAAGTGAAACGGCCGGCATTATGCCCTGTCCACTGGTGCATGATATGATGTGTAGGCGGAAAGTTGCATGTAGAACATTAAAGCGTACCTAAACCCACTGATTTTAGCTGACTCCACCCTCAGCTCAAATTTGAAAAAAATGAGAGGAGTAGTTTGGGATGGGCACTGAATGATGTATCGGTTAAATGGGCAGGTCAGAAGGGAGAGTTGTTTGGGCTGAGCAGTGGACAACTGCAGATGTGTCGTCATTTTTTAGTCGGCGTCATCTTGTTTATGCCCACATTTGGGGTTCCTTGTCTTAACAGCTTTTGTCTACGGCCAAAATGAATATGCTGTTGAAAAACTTCCCTGTATCACATTCTGTGGTAAATAAATAAGTTCAGAACCCTGTAGGTTTTATTCTGTGTACATTTTCTTCCCGAAGAACACTGGATCTTCTGAATTACGAGAATGTTTAAGAGCAATAATTAGAAAAATGCTAGCTTTAAGCTAATGCTACAGTGCACAGCAAAGCAGCAAAGAATGCGAGCAGACTCGATTTGGCGCAACACCAGTGGTCTCCGGCTATCATTTTCCAGCATATTACACACAACTGATCTAACTAAGAAACTAACTGCCCTCGCTGAGGCGAGCTGGGTGTGCTACAGCAGACAAACTCTAAAACAAGCAACACATCATTACTCCCGAATAAGGTTAAAATGCTGTAGCTTTACCAGTGTATTTGCTGTGGTATAAGCGTTTTTATTTAGAGAAACAGATTCTATACTGTTTAAGTTTTTTTAATTATATTTTCCAGTGACTCTACCCACTCCTCGCATCTCTCTCAGTACCAACAAACAGGTCACATGGGGAGAGAGAGTTGACATCACCTGCTCTGTAGAAACTCAACACACAGGAGGAACCTTCAATCTAAAAACAGGTTCTGGGTCTGTTACTCAGACAAAGAGTGGAACCTCTGTCACCTTCAGTTTTCCCAAAGTAGACTTTGCCAATGCAGGGTCTTACTACTGCCAGTACCAGACACGAGTCTCCAGTCGAGATTTCAGCTCTCCACAGAGCAGCTCTGTAGATTTTACTGTTATAGGTAAGCCAACTAATTTTTCCCCCTGTCAATTCTCGGTTTATGGGATGTTTTGCCATATCATGGTACATGTGTTGTTCTTTGGGCTAAATCTTAAGCATCAGTTTGAAATAATGTCTTGGTGACTCATAGCAATCTTAACTAAAATGTATCCCACATGGATTGATAAATGTGCACCATAAATTCAACAAATTGTAAAAGACACAGCTTTGACTAAGATTTGTTTCTCTTCAAATGGATTCCTCTGACTTAGCTATAGCAGATAGACTCGGCTTTCTTAAAGATGAACCCAACTCTCTCTTTTTTGCAAAATTAGTTAACATGACTTGATCCTCTCTTAAAAATGGGGTCTGCTAAATTTTTTACCCAAAAAGAGATCTTTTTTCTTTTAAAAAGATCTCTCTCTCTCTCTCTCTCTCTTCTAAATGGTTTCAACACTGTTCCAAAAAATTCACCTCACCAATGGATCATCTCCATTTAACCCAATTCAGCTTTTAACAACTCTTTTGACTTAACTCTTTGACTCTAATGAACTCAGCTCACCTCAGGTCAGGTCTGCTTCCCCTGGCTTCACCTCAATCTTGCTCTGCCAATTTCAACCTTGCTCACTAGAGCTCAGTTCCACTATGATCTTTGAACTTAATGTATGTTCGCCTTAGCTCTACTGTACTTGTTTTACTTCAGTCTACTCAACCATGCTCACCTTAAATAGATGGCATGCCTCATTTGTACTCCCATTAAGTTCCACCTGATTCCACTCAGTCTCTCCTCCTATATCATCCACCTCTCCTCACACATCATTACTGCTACAACTTATATGCTTACTAGCCTAAAATAACTTTTTTTTAATCTGGTGCCAACTAGAAGTTCCATGGTTTCTTCCTGAATTTTGCCTTCAGTGTCACAAAAGGGTTTTAGGCCCAAAGTTCTTTCCCCTCTCTTCACTCTTCTCCAATCGCCATGCTCGCCGTAGCATGTTCCATGATCCTGATTTAAGTAAAAAGAGGGCTCACTGTAGCCCAGTTCCTTACTAACAAATTTAGTGTCTGATTTTCTGTTACTTTATCAAACAACTCTATATATTTTGGTTCAAATCCTTTTCCAGTGACTCTACCCACTCCACGCATCTCTCTCAATCCCACCAAAGAGATCTCATGGGGAGAGAGAGTTGACATCACCTGCTCTGTAGAAACTCAGTTCAGAGAAGGAAGCTTCACGCTGACACAGAGTTCTGGGTCTTTAAGAGAGACCAAGAGTGGAACTCCTGTCACCTTCAGTTTCCTGAAAGTGGACTTTATTCATGAAGGTTCTTACTTCTGCCAGTATAAGACACGAGTATCCAGTCGTGATTTCAGCTCTCCACAGAGCAGCTCTGTTAAATTCTTGGTTGTGGGTAAGGAACGTCTTGTTTAGTTTCTGCCGTTCATTTCTGGTTATCAGTTTGAAACTTATGAGTTTCTCTTGTTTTACAGTGAATTTGCTGCAGCCTAATATTTCCTTCAGTGCTCCTGATGGGGGGTCCCACTGGGGGCCCCAGGGGCTAGAGGTGACAAGGGGCTACAGCTTCAACATAATCTGCTCTATTCAACCACAGTACCGAGGAGGTTCCTTCCATCTAGAGTTCAGAGGATCCAATATCACCAGCATCAATCAGCCTGCTGTTAACCACTCAGCTACCTTCTTCTTTCATGAGGCTGATTATGACCATCAGGGAAACTACAGCTGTGTTTATGAAGTTACTGTGTCTTCACGCACTTTCAGATCCTCTAACACTGAACTGCTGGCTATTACTGTAAAAGGTACAGTAAGAGACATTTCATTAATTTACACATTTGTTCTCCAGTTTGAAGTGTAAAAAAATCTTAATGGTCATTTTTCTCACAGCTTCACTGGCTCCATTGATTGGTTCTGGAGTGGGAATGGGACTGTTACTCATATTAGTGCCAATACTCATTTTCATCATATGGAGATGTAAAAGACAAAAACGGCAGATGGATGCGAAGATGGTTTATAAACAACGTAAGTACTTTCTCAAAGAAAGTGATTTTTTCGTATATATATATATATATATATATATATATATATATATATATATATATATATATATATATATATATATATATGTACTCCTGATAAAGCTCTTAAGATCAAAAATAGGAAGAGTTTACATTTTGCACTATTGGATCTTAAGAAGGTTTTACATAGAGCTTCACAATGCAAAAAGCAGAAATGGGTGCAAGAGACAGTCAATTTGACAGTTGCATTTACACTTAAACATAGCTTTTTCAGCTGATATAAATTTTAAGAAAACATACAAAATCTGAGCAAAATTCTGGATTCCACATAATTTTCTGTCAAGTATTTACATGGTCAAGACCTCCTGATGGCAAAAGGAAAAAACATCACCGACTTTAAACATGTAGGATTGTTGAACTGCATAATTAAAGGCTTCCGACCATGTGCCATCTCCTTCAATGCCACAAAATTGCCTGTTTGAAATTTGCAATCGAGCTCTAAACATGGAACAATGAACATGTTCTCTGACGAGAAACATTTTTACGTTGAGATGCTTTCTGTGTGGCACAGTGTGTGTTTGTCTGTGTGAGAGGACAGAGGCTTTTTCCTTCAGTGAAACAATGGCATGTAGGGGTGTCAAACAACAGCTGGCTGATGAAGATGTTGCAGTGGCCATCATGATTAAGAGCTCTTGTCTCTGTGGTAATAATCAGTTTTTTTAAAAGGACAGTGCTGCAGTTAACAATGCAGGATGTTCCCCTGATATAAACCTGACTGAGAACATTTAAGAAGGGATGGCAAGGGAATTTTACAAAAATGAACATCAGTTTCAGACAGTGTTCAACACTTCAAACAACATTCCCACAGGCCTCCTGGAAACCTTTGCATCAAGCATGCCAAAACGATGGTTTGAGGTGATTAACAAGAAGAGTCCTTTTTTAGACACTTTGATTTAGTACCTTAGTTCATGCCTCTTGTGTGTTTCGGGCAGCACAAGTCATATTTGTTGCGTACACATGGTACCAAAGAAACACAACATGCCATAAATCAAACTGCACAGTTTGACACACAGTTGACGGCTCGCCAATAGATTGCGAGAATAGGGCGTTTGTCAGTATCCATGTTCATGTTTAACATTGAGCAAATAATTATACTTTAGTTGGTGACTAAAGTTTGGAATGTGTTCTCTATAAAGACATTTATTGCCATACAAAATCTGATAAACCTAAACATTTCTTATTATTCTAGTAATGTTTTATTTAAACAATTCTTCAGGTGCTGTAAACACATATGATACTTCTCATGGGATGAACGAGATGGAAGAAGATGAGGAAGATTACGAAAACGCAGATGTTTTTCAAAACAACAAAGATTCAAATGATTCTGATGAGGACTACATCAGTATTGATGAGAAAGTGGATAAAAAGCCCAGGACAACGGTGGACAACGACTATAGTGGTGAGTGAATCTACGTGTAGGAAATTAATTTCATTTTTACACTAGCTGTCGAAAAAATGTCCCATCTGTTTAAAATGTTTTAACTTGTGTATTATTTTGTAGGTCCTCATGAAATGTCCTTTGCGGGGAATGAGCTGGAGGAAGATGAAGATGACGACTACGAAAATGTATGTATGTCTGAGGAGGGTGGAGTTGATATGCATGCTGATGGAGAGAAATGCTGGTTGGACAGTGAATTTGAGGATGAAGACATTTATGCAAATGTGGAGTAGTCTGGAGAACTATGCCTTTAATGTATTCAGTTAATAGTACTCTGTCAGGTTTTGTTTAACACTGACAGGAAATTTCAACCAACTGAAGTTCTGTTAATGGTTGTAATATTTGAAGCAGGGGTGGTCCTGGAGATCTACTATCCTGCGTTAACCTCCAGGCTTTTAGAGGCTTCTCAAATGTTAAGAAGAGGCCTTGTGTTAAAAGTTTATTTCTGTCATACACTGTAAACAGATGTAATGCAGTAGTATTAAGTTCATGGTATGTGCTAATGGAAAATGTAACAATTTTTACTTTACGTTATGTTTAAACAAATGTAATTTTGTTTGATATTTTGGGTTTACTGACCTAAGTACAGTTCTGGTGTTCTCAATGAGAAAGGGGTGGAGCTGGTATGTTTAAGGGAGAGAGAGAGAGAGAGACAGGTCTAGAGACATGCCAGGAGAGAGCCAGACATGCCGAGAGCGAGAGCTAAGGTTTAGAGCAGGGGTGTCCAAACTACGGCCCGCGGGCCATTTGCGGCCCATTTCCTATTTTGGAGCGGCCCGCGAGGTATTTTAGAAATAGAATGATAGTTGGCCCGCTGTTAAGCAGGTTTTTATAAAGTGAGATTCAAAGTTTGAACGCTAGGTGTCAGAAACGTACCAAAGAGTCTTAAAGCGGCGAAAGTGAAGTTTTAGCGCAGAAAAATGGGCCAAAGAGTCTAAAAGAGGAGAGGGTGCGTGTTTCTAGCGCAGAAAAACGGGCCAAAGAGTCTAAAAGAGGAGAGAGTGCGCGTTTCTAGCGCAGAGAAACGGGCCAAAGAGTCTAAAAGCGGAGAGGGTGCGCATTTCTATCCCAAAAAACAGGCCAAAGAGTCTAAAAGCGAAGAAGGAGCGCATTTCTAGCGTAGAAAATTGGGCCAAAGAGTCTAAAAGCGGAGAGAATGCGCATTTCTAGCGCAGAAGATCAGGCCAAAGAGTCTAAAAGCAGAGAGAGTGCATTTCTAGCTCAAAAAAACTGCCAAAGAGTCTAAAAGCAGAGAGGGTGCGCACACTCTAAGTACTTTTTTGTACTCAAAGGTACACTCTTCATAACTGTACTCTCAAAGGTACAATTTTGGTGTTTACAGGGTCAGATTTGTTCCCTCTGAAGTACAAAGTAATTTCTAACAGAAATAAGTACAAATTTGTACCATTTAACCAGCCAAAGGGTACATTCAGTATTCTGTATCACTGTACTAATAAACAGTATATATTTAAATTGCACATTTTTTATTTGAAAGCCAGACAATTTTCAATCTTCATGTTTTTGAGCCATATTTAGTTGATGATAATGTTTATAATTTTTATAATCTTTACTGGCACAAAAACCATGGGTACAAAAAAGGACTTTCACTGAAAGGTACTTTTTTGTACCTCAATATAAGGTACAGCCCCAGCGACAAGCTTTGTATTTTTTAAGTATAAATCTGTACTTATATTTCTTAGAGTGCATTTGCTGCGCAGAAAACGGGCCAAAGAGTCTAAAAGCGGAGAGAGTGCGCAGTTTTAACGCAGAAAAAGGGCAAATTAGTCTAAAAGTTGCCGTAATTAAGGAGTTTAATATTAAGAGACATCATGAAATTAAACATCAATTTGAAAAATCTTAGTTTACACAACACTGTCAAAAATAAAGATAGTAAGTCAAGTAAAATGGAGTGTAAATAAAAGTAATCAGGAAAATGTATTATTTAAAGTGGTATATTTCATTATTTGTTTTATTACAGAGTCTTTGGCCCGTGACTTCAAATATATTTCTCCTTCTGACCCCCAACAAAAAAAGTCTGGACACCCCTGGTTTAGAGTAAAGAAAAGCATTAGAAAGAGTCTATTTTAGATTTTGGCCAGTTTTCTGCCAGGCCAAAGAAAAAAAGTCTATTCCAGTGTACACTTATGTTTACTACATTCAAATTGAACTGTTATGATTGAAATGTTAAAGGCTGTTGGGACTTTAACATTGCTGTTAAAGTGCACCTGCTTTCACCATGCTGGTTGGAATATAATTTTTTTGTCTCTTTGTTGTTTCTCCACTGGTTCTGGTAAAACTGTGAGAAACCTGTGACTGTTGAGTTTTTCTCTTGTGCTTCAATGTGCACCATCAGATAGCTCCTTCATAGACTCTAAAAGGAGGCTCTCTGCTCTAAAACAAAATGAAGTGCATTCTGAAAAGCCTTTTCATGCCTCCTGACCACCAGAATGATTAGGCAGAGGATGACAATCCCCATGTGTGCAGCATGTCTCAAGACCTGAATACCAACAAGGTCATATGGGAAAACACGCCCCCTGACTAAAAGAGAGGTGCACACATCTCTTGTACTTTTTATCTCTTAGCATAGCAGAGAGACCACACTCTCAGAGCTTGCTTTTGAGTAGCAAAGGTTCCTTAATGCTTAATGGGTTCTGCCCAATCTGTTAATAGTTACCTAAGTTGTTTCACACTCATATAGAGCACAGTCCCTGCCTGCGGATTGCTTTTTATAAACGCGCTTCAATTCAAGGTCCTCCCGTTTGGCCTTATCATGGCCTCACAGATTTTTACCAGATGCAGTTTGTGTGCTCTGTCTCCCGATATTTAAAAATTCTCCTATATTTAGATGACTCGGCGCATTTCGAGCATTCTGGACTCTAGGATAGCTTCTTGATTAAATTGTAATGTTTTAAGCCTTAATGTGTAAATGCTTGTCACATCCTTTGTGTTCCAGCCTCTTATAGGCTAAAGGTTAATCACTCTGTTACACAGTGTAACACAGTTTAGCACTGCTGGACATCTGATTTTACCTGTTGCATCTGCGTTACTTTTACCATATTTGGTTTCTTTCAACATACATCCTGTTCCTGCCCCCCTCTATATTTACAGTCATATGAAAAAGTTTGGGCATCCCCCAAAACAGGGACAGCTCTTGTTAAGCCCAGAAGTGGCAGGCCAAGAAAAAATCAGAAAGGCAGAGAAGAAGAATGGTGAGAACAGTCAACATGCAAAAGCACACCTCAGGCGACTCTGTTGGTGGCGTGCCTGCAGAAATGGCTTCTTTTGCATCACTCCTGCATACAGCTTCTCCTTGTGCAAAGTGCGCTGTATTGTTGACCGATGCACAGTGACACCATCTGCAGCAAGATGATGCTGCAGCTCTTTGGAGGTGGTCTGTGGATTGTCCTTGACTGTTCTCATCATTCTTCTTCTCTGCCTTTCTGATATTTTTCTTGGCCTGTCACTTCTGGGCTTAACAAGAACTGTCCCTGTGGTCTTCCATTTCCTTACTATGTTCCTCACAGTGGAAACTGGCAGGTTAAATCTCTGAGACAACTTTGTGTATCCTTGAACAACTATGTTGAACAATCTTTGTTTTTAGATCATTTGAGAGTTGTTTTGATGAGCCCATGATGCCACTCTTCAGAGGAGATTCAAATAGGAGAACAAATTGGCCACATTAAGTACCTTTTCTCATGATTGGATACACCTGGCTATGAAGTTCAAAGCTCAATGAAGTTACCAAACCAATTTAGTGATTCAGTAAGTCAGTAAAAAGTAGTTGAAGGGTGCCCATACTTTTGCACTGGTCAAATTTTGGTTTAATGCATATTGCACATGTTCTGTTAGTACAATAAACCTCATTTCAATCCTGAAATATTACTGTGTCCATCAGTTATTAGATATATCAAACTGAAATGGCTGTTGCAAACATCCAAATATTTAGAACTAAAAATGATTAAGATTAATAGGGGTGCCCAAACTTTTTCATATGACTGTAAGTTGTAGATCCTGAGTTAAGAAATAAGTTGGACTAAGGGGTCAGGCCATGGCAGTGGGCCTGGGTTGGGACCTAGTTGGGGAATTTGGATCATCAGTGCCAGGCTCTGGCTTTGTGAATACTTATGAATAAAGTAGGATCTTCCTGCACTGAAGCTCTCATAGACTGATAGTGTGAGGAAGATGGCATAATCATGTCTCTTCACTAACCGCTTCAGAAATGTACAACAATTTCAGCTGATGATGGGCACAACATCACAATATAGTGTATACACAACATTTTGACCCCCCCCCCCCACGCCCCCCCCCCCCCCCCCCCCCCTTACTGTAGGCACACATATTCCGATGCACAGGATCATTATTGATGCCTCACTATCAGGCTGATGTCTTTAGAGGACAAGTGGCCTGAGCTTAACCTCTTTTTTTAAGGGGCCTTGTGTCATTTATGATATGCATGGGGATTGTCTTCCACTTCCTAACCTCACTGGTGGTCATCCAGCATCATATAATCACGGTTATCTGAGTAAGTAGTGGTTAATCCAAAATACCAGCTAAAAGCCTGAGCACTTTTAAAAAAGATATCATGTATGGAAATGTGTTTTCTCATTGTCTTGTGTTCCCATGTTCTTGTGTATTCATGAAATTTACTAGTGGTCATAGGTGCATAGGTAAGGGAAATAATCAGGGGTAATGCTCATGTGGGGTACTGATACACGGAAATTAGCTCTGGGTCCTGCACTGTGTTCTCATCAAGGTTGGTACGGTCATGAAAAACCTGGAAATGTCATGGAATTTGAAAACAGCAAGTTCCAGGCCTGGATAAGCTTTGGAAAAATAAAATACCCAGAAAGTTTAGGAAAAGTCATGGAAATTTGCTCTACAATTCTCAGTGTTTGTGTTTATGGACCACGAAAAGCTATTCTGGTGTTCAAAAATAATGTAATGTTTGTTTAAATCCATCGTGTCACTTCGCTTTAGCTAGCTGGCTGCGCGAGTCCAACTCCAACTGGAGCTTCACCTGCACTGTAACTGTAAATTCACTCAATGAGCGAAACTGCTGATTTAATGTTGTCCGACTTCATTTAGACTAATAAAAGGCAGAGACGCGAGGACCTGAACTGCAGAATATACATAAATGTGATATTTATACACAGTAGAAGCAGCACGGAGCTAGCTAGCGCTCTGCTAACTAAACACCGGGTTGCTGCTGCCATAGGAAGCCCGGCCCCGGTATTTCCCTATATCTTCACTGCATCGCTCCACCTATTTCATCGTGCGCATTAAAAAATTAAATATTACAATTTTTAGAAGAAAATTAGAAGAAAAAAAAATTGACTAGCTCTGTTTAATGTAACATTAGACTGAGAGCTCGACACAACAGTGTAATTTTGTTTGCTAATATTTTGTGATTGGCTCTAAATGCAGGTTATTTCTCTTTTCTACACACATTATTTTTTTTTTGCTGTGATTTACATATTAAACGTATTACATGTTAAATAGTTCAGCAATAAAAAAAGTGTGTATGACCAAAAAAACATATATATATTTTTTTGTCCCAATATTAGAAGCAAAAAAATAAATTAGCTGGTTGTTTCTAATATTGATTATTTTACTGTATGCTGTTCATTTCTCCTGGTGTGTCTGACAGGTTAACTGTGTGATTTGAAACTCCTTCAAGTTACTAATCTGTGTTTTTATATTTGTGGTAGGGCATTTTTTAGGCTGTAATGGCCATTTGTTTCTCTCTTTCTTTGGGTAGCAGGTTTAGAAATCCCAGCCAACAGACATATTATTAAAAATTGATTCAAGTTCAAATTCAAATTTCTAACTAAATTCTAAACTCTATATCATGTTCTTTGATGAAAGTATGAACCACTGTTTACAGGTTAAACATTAGAAATGCTTAGCAGTTTATGAAATCAGCTCAGAGGATCTATTATTGAAGATTGTCAGCATTGCGTAAAGAAATGTTTTTATTTATTATTATTAAATACATTTTAAGTAAGATATAGGTCTACTATAATCAGTTTTGATGTGGATTCTTTTTTGTTTTGTTGTTCATGTCTGCACTGATATTTTAAAGATTGTGCGGTTATGAAAATTTGTTGCAAAGTCATGTTAAAGTCATGGAAATGTTTTAGTTAAAAAGTGTATGAACCCTGTCTTATGTTTGATTCTGTATATTTTACTGTGATTAAGTACCATTAGAAGAAGTGCAATAGCGTTAAAGTACTGGTGCGTGATAGATTTGAGTAGCTGTGAAGAACTATAGTTGTGAACTTCAGGGGAAGTATTATTATAGCAAATGTGCCAAATGTGTTTTTTCTGTATTTGTAAGACCCACCCAACATCTACAATGCCAGTAGTCTCAGGGTTAAGTGTTAAGTATTAACTAAATGTAAATATAGGTATATTACTAAAAACGAAATAAATGTAATGTGATTTATTTACTCTGAATTTCACACCTAAGGCTATTTAAACCATGTATATGCTCTTTCCATTTTTTTTCTCTCACTTTTAAACCTTTTAATTTCCTTTTAATTAATGACTTTGGTACTGATGACTTTGTTATAATCTTGAAAATTGTTTATTAATGCACTTTTTTACAGCAATCTTGGCGTGTGACTTTTTTATGAACAAAGTGTTATATAAAGTGATATAAATAAATTACTTTTTGAAATACAAGATGAGAATTGTCGTATGTGAATAGTAATTTAAAAAAGTCAATTTAGGGTACAACAGATTATAGCACTAAATGTACAATTAATCAGTTGTTATTTTCATTTACTACACAATAAGTTTTTACAGTGTAATTTAATAAAAAAGTGTATTTTTAAGATGTATTCAATAATGTAGAGGTGCCCAAGACTTAAATAATACTTATATAATTGGTTGATTATCGGTGCCTTCAAGTCCATCTTGGAAGTTCTGTTTGAATGCTTTTGATCAAAACAACATGAAAAAGGCTTTTTTACTCCTGTTTTTCGATTGCTAAAAAAGATCAAGTATATTTACAATAACTGCCAACAAAATAAACGGACAAAAATATTAGTAGCATGTGTTTACTGTAGTATGTTTTTTTTTTCTGTGTGGATGAGAGTAAACCATAAAAAAATAAAGTGTTGTGAAGTGTTACTAATTACCAAACACATAACCAATTTAAATTATGAATCAGTGTTTTTATTGCACACTCCCACTTCAGACAATTAGGAGACTGTGTTTCCTACTTGTAAATACTACTAAATATCTCTGAAATAATGGCAGTAAATTCTACCACATAAAAGCTTTTTAGCTTACTCTCATAATTAATAAAAAAATACAAAACATTACTATACCAGAATTTGTTCATTAAATCAATTAAATAATAAAAATATAACTTGGTCACTTAAGTAACTTTATAATCCAAATGCTGCATAGAGTATATATACATAGTGTATTATAAAAATATTTAAATCAATAGTTAAAAGAACCTCAAATTCAAATTACCTCTATTATTTAATAGTGCTTTTTAAATAATAGAATAGACAGTTTTAAAGAGATACATAAAATAAATAGGATCATGAGAACAGTAATATAAAAGAGTTAACCTTCATTTACCCATTTTCCTTTATGTTTCTGTCACTCTGTGAAGGTGTTGAAGTTATCTGAGTCCGGGTTCGCGATAAAGATAAAGGTGACTGTGTTCTCAACCCCACCAAAGTTCAGTAGCGGGTTCTGATTGGAGAGTGATTACATTTCATTTTGTCACGAATACCGTGCTGCTCCTAGACGAAATGCAATCCTGTGCATTGGGATTTGCAGGGCCACACAGTGAAATACAATGCCATTAAGCTAATTGCATTTAAAGGAGCTTTGTGTGCAATTATGACACAAATTCAATGTTTGGTTTTTAAAATGTAAAGTGTTGTGTATTGTTTTTCAATAAAGAGATCAAGTGCAGTGAAATAATAATGTAGTAGTGGTTTTGCATTTTATTTTTGCATGTTAGTGAGGAAAAGCAATGCATCTTGTGGATTATATTTAAATTTTGTCATGGTAGTGTTTGCTTTTTAATTTGGCACTAATTACTCTAGATAAAAGAAAAGTTCAGACAAGCCTAAACAGGTGCATCCAGATTTATCTGATGTCTGAGAAGCAGTTCTCTGGTCACGGACTGGTAAAAGTGCTCAGCTTTTGATAATAGAGGCCTGAATCATGGAAATGCACAGTTGTGTCTAAACCTGGCAGAGGTGTAGATAGCCTTTTTAGGGGCACTCAAGCTTGAGTCTCAAGCTCACAAGTCCTCCATAAAAGGAAAGTCTGTATGTTTCTCTCTGTGTAAAATAACAGGGTGATGAATATGCTCGGAAACTACATTTGAGCTTTTTTCACCCCTGGCATTTCTGAGAAAGCTGTGAAAACGTGGTTGAGCGGTTTTGTTAGCAGTGCTGTTTTTAGTAGCTGATGTGGTCAGCAAAAAAAATTGGTTATTAACTTCCAGTTACTGAAATAGGCGGATCACACACGAGCACTCGAAACATTCATGTGCAAATAGTGTGACTGTCAAAAAGCAGCCTGAGGCCAAAAGCGAAGAATTCAAAGATGATAACATTATCAACACTAATTCATTGTTTTTTTAAAGGATTTTTTTCTACTATAGACCACGAACACTTATTTACAAAAGCAGAGTCCCCACTTTATTCAGGAAAACATTTTTCAGGACTTTTGTTAGAAGCTTACCAGGTTTCTATTGGCTAATTCTCTACAAAAGTAAGGTACAATTTGACTGTAAGACATTTTACTGTACAGACCAATTAGAAATTAGAAAAAGAACTAAGATTTCTGAATTCTTTTAAAATTTAATTTAAAGAATGTAAGACAGAATTGAAAGACATTCTAGAGACAAATGTAAAAAAAAATGATTGCCTTTTAAGAATGAGAGACTGCTGAAAGGTGTCTATAATCTGGTTTCCATCCAAACCTTTCGAAAAAAGAATGCGCAATTTCCAAATTTCGGCAGAAAAAAATGCGAATTAAGCTGTGTTTCCATTCACTACAGTTATGAGAATAAACTTTAGATAACGTGGGAGAGGACGCCAAACAAGCATGGAGAGGTTTGATTCTGTTTTTGCTCTGTGCAGAATTATTTTCGTGTCCATTTGCCATCTCTACATGGTGATGGTGTTTGCTGTTCAAAGACGCCGGGCAGGACGAGCACTGGAAACGTTATTAAGGGCGGAAATCTCGGCGCGACCACGGCGACAGCCACCGTATACCTGGGAGCGCAAACGAAACAAACTGTTCTGGGAGAACATCGTTCAGAGCCATTTTTCTGATCAGCTTTGGATTCGGCATTTTAGAATGTCCAAAACAACGTTTGAAAAGCTGTGCGTCATGATTGGACCATATGTAGGGCCACGTATTTCCAGTCATCGCCCACCTGTAAACCCTTTTCCATCCAGTTTTTCCGAATTTTGGCGATGCGATATTCTAACTTTTCCACCCCCTCCTAGCGTAAAAATCGTTTTGCGATATTTGGGGCTTTTTTCGAATTTTTGACTTTTTCCATCCAGCTTTTTTCATGCGCATTTTCAAAATGCGCAAAAACTTGGTGGATGGAAAACCCTCTTATGTTCCAATGTTTCTCCTTCATGGCCTGCATGAAACCTTGAAGAGAATAAGTTTAGACATAAGAGAGAACCAAGTAGGAAACATAGTATATATCTGAGATCTTAAAATAAGCTGGCAGAAATGAACTTTTCTTAATGAAGAATTAGCTGCTTCTTATTTCTTTCTGGCAAACTCCCTTAGGAAAAAATGGAGATCAATTCAAGAAATGAATTGTAAGACAAACAAAAACAAGGAGTTATGTTTTTCCTACTACTATAGACCACAAACAATCCTTTACAAAGGCAGAGTCCCCACTTTATTCAGGAAAACATTTTTCAGGACTTTTGTTAGAAGCTTAACAATACACAAGTCACAGTTTGGTTCACAATGCAGTTCTCACAGTTTGAGTTTGGTAAAACTGGGAAAAAGGCTGGATTCACCTAGTGTTGTATTGTCTCCATAAAGCTTTTTTTACTGACTACAGTGAATTAACCAGTGAAATGTAAATGTCTTTCTTAAGATAACCTTTTATATTTCTAGAGAAAATCTAAACAAATAGGGCAGTTTTTTTATTTTGTAGAGGATTACAATTTAAGCAACTATTTGACTTTCTACTGTAGAAACAAATGAGAAAAACCCAAGATTTTCTTTAAGATTGACAAACTGCTAATTCCCTTAGGGTCTATGTCCTCCTGAGACCCGGCAATTCATTTTTGTGCACTGTAGTGCACATTAAGTTTTTGCTTACATCCCTCATACTATACATGCCACTCTTCTAAGTTCTGGTGTGCCTTTGAGAGGACAACCGTAGCTTTAAAATGATGTCACATGTGTGGGGGTGTGGCCTTGAGGCTTGCAAGCTCATTTTATGGATGGAAGAAAGAAAGGTAAGCAAGATATTTTTATTTACAATGTTTTTAAATGTCATGTCTTGATTAATTCTCATAAATAAGCATCTAATAAATAAGTTGAGTGAGTTTTCAGAACTAAACTTATTTAGTTTCACAGGAAAAATGACTATTGATCTATTAAAGTTCTCTGTAGTGCAAGTCAGGACTTGTACTTTAACTTTTTCTAGTAGACAGCTTCCTCACAGAGGAAGAGAAAATTCTTTACAGAATAATTGAGGGAGACTCAGACATAGATCTTTCAGAAGATAAGAGTCAAGTGATCCAGACAGGAGAGGGTGAGAACCTAGATGAGGAACCAGATGAGGATGACCAAGATGCAGGGCCAGATGTAGTGGACCGTCGTCCTATCTGGTCCAAAACCAAAATGTAAGGATCAGGGATTATTGGTTGAAAATAAAGGTTAATATAAGTAAAAGTGTTGTAAGTAATGTATCCTCGATATCCAAGAAAATATTTTATTTGTTTATTCTGCTAATTTTTTTTTTGTATATATATTTTTCTGTCTCTTAGGTTCATGCCTGTGTTGGAAGAACAGAGAGTTGCAGATGCTAGCACCCTAATGAGCCGTAGAGATTGGAGCCCACAGCAGTACTTCCAGCAATACATTGACAAAAAACTAATTGAGGACCTTTCCTTCTTCACCAATCAGCGTATGATACAGGATTCAGGGTGTAGTTTAAACACAATGCCAGAAGAGATCAAAACCTTTTTAGGAATCTCCATGTGCATGGCATGCCTTGGATATCCAAGGACCAAAATGTATTGGGCTGCTAAAACAAGAGTCACAGTTATAGCCGATTCCATGACACGTGATCGTTTCTACAAGATCAGGTCTTCACTGAAAGTGGTCAGTGATCTAGCTGTGCGAGAAGATGCAAAGAAAACAGATCCCTTATGGAAAGTCAGACCAGTTCTGAAGAGAGTCCTCCAAGGTTGCCTCAGCCTGCCAAGGCCAGCAAAGGTCAGTATTGACGAACAGATTGTTCCATTCACTGGCTGTTGCCCAGTTCGTCAGTTTTTGCCTGGGAAACTGAATCCAACAGGATTAAAGGTGTTCGTTCTTGCAAGTCCAGGTGGCTTAGTACTGAATTTTGAAACTTACATGGGAAAGAACACCTTCACTCAAGTCCAACATATGGGAATAGGTGGAAACACTGTCCTGCGCTTGACTGAGACGCTTCACAGAGGATCAGTGGTCTATTTTGACCGGTATTTTACCACCATCGGGCTTCTGGATGCTCTTAAAGAACGGGGCCTGTCTGCTACAGGAACAATTCAAAAGAATCGAATCCCAAAAGAGTGCCACTTCACTGCTGACAACATTCTGAACACAAAACCAAGAGGGACATCAGAAATGATTGTGCGGAGACCTGATGAAATAGCACTCACCAAGTGGATGGACAACAAGCCATTTGTCATGGCATTGACTGCCCATGGAATTGAGCCCCAGGATACCTGTTCCAGATGGTCAAAGAAAGAACAGAGGCACAGGAAGAAAAATTTCAAGTCCCAAGACCTGCAGTGGTTGCAGAATATAATATCAACATGGGAGGGGTTGACATGTGTGATCGCATGCTCAGTTTCTACAGAATGTCCAGCCGGACAAGAAGTGGACTGTTTACACCATACTTCACTTCATTGATTTGGCCATCACCAACTCATGGCTTCAGTACGGGCAAGACAGCCAATTCTTGCAACGAGCTGCAAAGAACACGTCCCAGTATCTGGAGTTCAAACTCCTCTTGGCCAAAGAACTGCTAACCCAGGGACAAACATGCCAATAAGACCCGAATTATTCAAGCGACGAAGATTTCTCTCCGGAAGTCAAGAAAAGAAAGCCCTACCCAGATGAGACAGTAAGAAAATATGGTGCAGTACACTTGCCTGAAATGGTAAACAGTCCAAGTCCTTCCAGGTGCAGAATGCCTGGGTGCAACAGTAAAACGTATGTGAGATGTGTGAAGTGCCAAATGTTCCTTTGTGTCTTCAAAAAATCACAGTGCTTCCTCATCATAAATGTATCATAAATGAATGAAGACTTTTTTGAAACAGAAAGCCCAGTGTAATCTTCGTTTCCTAAGCAAGTGGGCTATAGCAAGTGAAAAGGCAATGAGTTCTAAACTGACTTTTGACCAAATTTTCTATGATGTTTTTATGTAAATATGTTCTGATATCCTCCTTCGAATGATTTTTGTGGAGTTTTCTTACAATGAATTCTGTTTTTATAATCTGCTCTTGAATTTCCTCAGTGTTTCACATTTGTGATTAACTAAAGGGCACATATTATAACATTTAAATAAAGTTAGTTAAAAATAAAACAGTCTTTGCAATAATATTTGTTACCACCCCAACACTTGATTTATGTAAAAAAAAAATCTCTGGGTCTCAGGAGGATATGAAACCTTGAAAATAAGATTAGACATAAGAAAGAACCAAGTAAGAAACATAATATACTTCTGAAATCTTATTTGTCTAATGCTGAGGATAAATAGAGCATTTCTTAAATTTGTCTTAATAAATGATCACTTGTTTTTTTATTATTTTTAAATTAAATTTAAGCAATGTAAGACAGAATTGTAGGACATGTAGACAAATATGAAAAGCATATGATTCTTTTTTAAGAATGACTGACTGCTAAAAGGTTTCTAAAATGTTGATTTTTTTATGGCCTGCATGAAACTTTTAAAAAAGAATACGTTTAGACAACCAAGTAAGAAAATGCATTACTGAGATCTTAAAATAAGATGGCAGAAATTGTATGCTAAAGAGAAACAGATAATTTTTTACTTTTCTTAATAAAGAATTAGCTGCTTTTTATTTATTTTTTTTTCTGGCAAACTCTGATAGGGAAAAAGGGAGATCAATTCAAGGAACTGATTGTAAGACAGACAAAAAAAGTATATGATGTTAGGACTGACAGACTGTTGTAAAAGTTTCTGAAATATTCCCCTTTTATGGCCTGCATGAAACATTTGAAGAGGATAAGTTTAGACATAAGAGAGAACCAAGTATTAAACATACTATTTTACTTTATTACATTACAGATCTTTAAAAAAGCTGTGACTGCTGTTCTCCACATTAAGTATTTTCTTTAAGAAAAGAGGTAGTGGCAGTTTCATTTTGACTAACAGGAATAAAGCCCAGGCTTAGTGATGTATTAACTTCTTTCAGCAGCGAAAAAAAGGAAGAAAAAAAACTGTAAACATTTAGAAACAGAGTCAAGTTAAGAGGCAGTATCTTAGCAGCATCTTAGAAGCTGTGAAACAAACTGTGAGAAGTAAAAACAAGCATTTACAGCGAGTTATATCAGCTAAAGGCTTCCGTATTTAAGCAGCAGTGTGAAATGGGATGTAGTCTGAAATAGTATACTAATTTCTTCTAAAAACTTCTAAAATCACAAAATAATACATAAGCCTTATTTGACTCCTCTGCGGGTTCTTTTTATATTTTTGTCCTGAAATGTCAACATAAATAACAAAAAAATCACCCAACCCAATACTGGGCTGAGTACTGCATGCCCAATTAGACATTTTCCCTCCCCGGTGCCATGTGACTCGTTAGTGTTACAAGGTGTTTTGGGTAAAATTCTCTCATTTTGGGCACCGGATATTCAACATGATGAAGTCCAACTTATATAGCACCTTTCTAGAAACCCATGGACGCTTTACAATTCACGCATATTACACACAATCATTCATACTCAGCACTCATCTACACACCGGTGTAAAGTGGCAGCCAACAGCGCACAGCGTACTCTCAACCAGAAACAACAGTCCACCTGAAGGACTGCATCGGGCACTACAGCATTTACCCAGGACAGAGTGCCAATCCATATCTGGGCACAGTCATGCATACATTTACACACTCACAAACTTGCATTGCAGACATACCACACACATACACACCAGATCAATCAATCTTTCTGGGCAATTTAGAGCATTGTTTCATTTACCTGATCTCTATTTATTTGGACTGTGGGAGGAAACCAGATTTCCCAGAGGAAACCCACGCTGGCACAGGGAGAACATGGAAACTCCACGCAGATAGGGACTTAAACCCAAGACCCCAGTGCTGGGTTGCAAACGTGCCCAACATGGCACTTCATAGAAAATTGTCAAATGATGTGAGAAACGGAATTGTTGCTCTCCACAAAGATGGCCTAGGCTATAAAAAGTTTGCTAACACCCTAAAACTGAGATGCAGCATGATGGCTAAGGTCAACTAACATTTTTCCCAGCATGAATAATGACCCCAAACACCCCACCAAGAGGACAAATGCTTTTGAACCAGAAACAGCGACAGAAGCGCCTGACCTGGGCTACAGAGAAGCAGCACAGGGCTGTTGCTCAATTTTTGCATGTCATTCGGAAATCAAGGTGCCAGAATCTGGAGGAAGACTGGGGAGAAGGAAATGCCTGAAGTCCAGTGTCAAGTACCCACAGTCAGTGATGGTCTGGGGTGCCATGTCAGCTGCTGGTGTTGGTCCACTGTGTTTTATCAGGGGCAGGTTCAATGCAGCTAGCTATCAGGAGATTTTGGAGCACTTCAACCCAACCAAGTATTGATTGCATAACTGAACATAATTACTTTTCTTTTATTGGTCGGATGAAATATGCTCATTTTTTGAGATGGGGATTTTAGTTTTTTCTTTACTTTTTTGCCAAAATCATCCATATTAAAACAATAAAAGGCTTGAACTACTTCAGTTGTGTGTAATGAATCTAAAATATATGAAAGTCTAATGTTTATCAGTACATTACAGAAAATAATGAACTTTATCACAATATGCTCATTTTTTTGGAGAAGGACCTGTATAGTGACTGTCTGTAAACATATCGTGCAATTCACAAATGCAGGTTAAAGCTGGATCATGCAGTGAAGACCCATTTATTCAAAACCCATTTAAAATGAACTGACTGAGGTCAAATGCAAAACTGTTCTTGTGGTCAGATTAAAGCTCACCTTCCGCGAAAATCCAATTTTTCTTGTTTTTTGTGGAATACAGTAGGTCTCTCCGAGTTGAATGTGTACACCTGCACATTAAACTGTTTTGCAGCCCCCATTGTCTGCAGGAGCTAAGCAAAGAAATCCCCCCTCCCCCCCTCCGAAAAACGGGTGAATTTTGAATTATCTTTCTGCCTACGTAGGCAGAAACTCACAGACCAGCCCACCTTGGCTCGAGAAACTCCCAGAGGCGGAGCTGAAGCGACGCAACATCACCGCTCATCAGTTAGGAGGTGGGAGGCAGTGAGCGGCAGAGCGGCGGAGGGGCGTCGCAGTGCTCCTAGCCAATCAGAGGAGAGATATTTGCATGCTGTTTGCATGTATGAATATTCATGAGCAAAGCTGGAATCCGGTCATTTTTTACACACCCCTAAAACAGTCCATTAAAAAAGAGCTATACAGAGACACCTGAGCACTTTTTTTTTTACAAAAACGGCTCACATGTCATTCATTCATACTAGAGACCACAACTAGACATTTTAAAATGAAAGAAAAAACGACGGAAGGTGAGCTTTAATAAAAAATATATAGCTACGCTAGGACGCGAGAAGCTGAAGCCCCCCCGCGATGAGAGGTAAAGAAGAAAAAGAAGGTGGAAGATGGGGAGGAGGTGGGTGCCAAGTTGTGCCACACGCAGGAGGAAAGGAAGTGGGGGTTTAAATAGGGCTAGTGGGTGGAGTAATGGGCGTGGATTATCTCCCAAAACTTAGTTATAAATAACTCCACTTTGCTAGTATTAACCCACGTCCTGATGGAATATGATAGAAAGAGGGGGGGGCTAGAGTTCGGGGCAGCTACGCTAGGACGCGAGAAGCTGAAGCCCCAAAATTAGACAGTAAGGGAAGCCAGGCGCTCGTGAGCAGCTAAAAGGTCGCTTGCGTGGGTTCTGATGTATCCATGGTAAGTTTGGGAAGTCCAGCGACCGAGGATTTTGACTGTGTGATAAGGTAAACCACGGTGAGATGCTGTGGATGCGGCGCCGATTCTGAAAGAGTGGGCTGAAAAGAAGGAAGGGTTAAAACCGCTGAGTGAGAGAATCTGCTTGAGATGGAAATGAAACCAATGGCGAGTGGCAGGTGATCCGGATTCAGTGATGAAAAGAGGGTCGTCTGGAGAAGCTTGGTGAGTGAGACGGTGGCTAAGGTACGCAGTGATGTGCTCATAGGGGCTGAGAGGAAAAGTGAGTTTGAAAAGATAGATAGGGGCAGAAATGCCGAGCTGGTCAGTTTTATTGCGTTTGATTCTGAAAGTCAGTGTTCTTTCGTCCAAAATAGATAAATCAGAAAGACAGGGGTGAAAAGCAGGATTATAGGAGGTAGTGGAAGTTGTGAATTCCGAGCAGCGGAGAAAGCCGAAGAAGGCGAGGAGAAACATGGATTCAAGCGTAGCACAGATGGAGGGAGCAGCGTAACAGTGGCGGAGCGTGAAAAGACAGTAATGCAGTATATGAGAAGTGATGGGGAGGCGCCGATTGGGCGAACGCGGCTCTCGTCTTCTGATTCCTCTGATAAGTAGGGATATTTGGTGGTGTTTGGAAAAGGGATGAGGAGATCCTAATAGCAGAATAAGAAAGAAGTTGATAGCAGACAGATAGACTTTTAAAGTGGAGGAGCGGATCGAAAGATGAATGCTTGAGAAGGTGAGAAAGAAGGACAGAGTGTGAAGGACTAAAGAAGGAAAAGGAAAGTTTTGGATGTGGTGGAAACGTTTAAAACACTGCCAACCGGTCCAGTAGGTGGACAATGTGTTAGGGGATACGGAGTCAATGATTAAATCTTGAGAAGCGGTGGTGAGTTGGTTCATGCTGGATGTGGCTAGAGTGGGAAGATGGTATCGGAATAAGGTGGAGTCGGAGTGGGCTGAGGGTCCATATGTGGTGCCAAGGTCCTGAATTTCTGCAGGTTGGAACGAGAGAGCGCCAGCAGTGGGATTTGAAAGGCCAGGTATGTGTAGAGCTTGGAGAGAAAATTGGTGTGTGATGGATAACCAAGTCAGACGACGGAGATAAAGCATGATGGATAGATTATTGGATCTGGATTTATTGATAATGTATACAACGGTGGAATTGTCGGAATGGATGGAGACGATGCTTCTGTTCCACAGATGACCCCAAAGCAAGGCGGCTGCGACGACGGGGTATAACTCCCGCAGGGCAGTGGAGTAGCCGTCTGTAGCCGACTGTTCGATGAGCTCCTGAGGCCAGGGAGAGAAAAACCAACAGGTGCCACAATAGCCTCCACATCCAAAGGAGGGGGCAGCGTCAGTGAAGAGGAAAAAGTTGGGGTGATCCGGCGCTTTGGGAAGGCGAAAGAGAGAAATGCCATTCCAGTGGGAGAGTAGGAGGAGCCAGAAGCGCAGTTCAGACAGGCAGGCTTGGTCCAGAGTGACTGTTTGGTAGAGAGAGGTGGCGGAAGAAGACAGCGTGAGAAGATGAGAAACGAAGGATCTGCCTTGGGGAATAATCTGCATGGCGAAATTTAAATGCCCCAAGAGAGAGAAGCTGCTGTTTGGAGCAGTGCTGACGTTCAAGGAATAGAGAGAGGGCATCCTTGATACGGACCAGCTTGTCACGGGGGAGGGAAGCCTGGAGAGAAACAGAATCCAGGGTTATGCCTAAGAATTCCAGAGATGTAGCAGGGCCGACAGTTTTGTCGGGACAGAGGAATACCCAGACGGTCGAAAGCTGCAGACAGTTGGGTGATGCATCGGGCTGGAGGAGAGGTGGGGGCATTGAGGACGAGAAAATCATCCAGCAGATGGACGACGTACGGGATGAATAATATGAAGTAATATCACCCGCGCCAACGTACTCTGAAAAGGTGCAAGAAATCGGGATGCAAGGGGACGATTTTAAAAGCAGATACGATGTCCGCCTTGGCCAGCCAGGTACCCCGCCCGAGGAGGCGGATGAGGGAGATCGCGTTGTCCACGCAAGCATACGACATGGAAAAGTCGGCGCTGGGAATCAGGCTGTTGATGGAAGGTATAACAGAACTGTGAGGTGCGGAGAGGTCGATGACGATGCGCTTCTTCCCCGAGTACTTGCGTGTGGCAATGCCTATGGGGCTAACGCAATAGGTGGAAAACGGGAGAGAAGAGAAAGGGCCAATCATAAAACCCTCCGCAACTTCTTTGTGCAGAAGCAGGGAAACGACCTCCGGCTCAGCCTCAGCCGAAAGGAGGTTTGCGCAGGAGGAGGAAGGCAGAACAGCTAGACCAGGCGAGAACCCAAAGAGAAATCCATCCAGGAGATGAGAGACGAAAATGGGGTCGGGATGGCCGGAGAGGCACGAAGCCAGCTCGGGCACGTTGACAGGTGTGGACAGAAAGCGGAGCAGTCAGGGTGGCGCCGTGGTGGAGTGAGCGGGAGTGAGCCAGCCCGCAGTAGGAGCAGGCGTGCAGTAGCTTGCAAGACGAGGCGAAGCAGCCGCCCCCGTTGAAATTATTACACAGCATGCGAAGGCCCAGGAAACTCAGGCGTCTGCCGCGGGCATCAACGGAGACAACGCGCTGGGGGGAGGGAGCGCGGCCGGCCCGGGCATCCGCAAAGTGTGCAGAAGATCTTGCGGCTGCGCGCGGGGCAGATGAGGGGTCCACGAGGGAACAGGCTTAGGCGGGGTGAGAGGGATGCCACCGCCCACAGGAAATAGAAGCACGGCCCGTGAAGATCCTGCAGTACAATTCCATATCAAGAATGCCCCAGTACGTGGAGACATTCTGCTGCAAGAGGCAGGCTGCAGCCCGAGCCACCAAAGCGCACGGCCAGGTCCATTATAACAGAAAGATAATCGTCGAGTTCCTGTGTTCGTGCTGGGAAAAAGGAGCAGATGATGTCTCTGTACAAGGCGAAAGCCAAGGCGAACTCGGGGACCGTGAGAATCCCCGAGGCGCTGCTGCACGGAGTGTAAGGGAAATATCTCCCACATCAACGGTGCGTGGAGCAGCGAGCTGGGAGGAGGGACGCAATAACAGCGAGAGATCCACATCCGCACCTTGTAGAATTCGCTGGTGAAGTGCAGGCTGGACCAAGGGGGGGTTGAAGACCAGGGCTGGAGCGGCGGTGTAGAGAGAGTAGGAGGGGTCAGGAGCCGGAAGGCGGGGCCCAGGCAGCGCGAGGGAGGAGGCACCGACCAGGGAAGCGGCAGGCATGAATTCAGAGGCTGGTGGGCGGGCCATCAAAGAGGGGATGGTGTGGGAAGACGGTGGGAAGGCGTGGGAAGATGAGGGGATGGCGTGGGAAGATGAGGGGATGCGTGGGAAGATATGGGCGCGGCGAGGGAAGATATGGGCGCAGCGAGGGAAGACAGGGGCAAGGTGAGAGAAGGAGGGGGCATGGCGAGGGAAGACTGGGGAACAGCGTGGGAAGATGGTGGGACGGAGTGGGGAGGAGGAAACAGAGAAGAGGAGAAGGGGGGGAGAGGAAGCGAAGACTGGAGGCGGGCAGGAGCTGAAGGGAGGGAAAGGAGAGGACGGGGGGATCACCCAGAAGCGAGGAAGAGGGAACCCCAGCGGGGAAGGAGGTCGGCGCCGGGCCAGGTGCGGGGACCGCCACGCTGGCAGGGGGCGCTGGAACGGGGACAGAGCGCCGGGAACGGCTGCGAGGAGGAAGCAATGCCGGGGAGGATTCGCCGCGGGCTGCAGCAGGCTGGGTAGAGGAGCGCCTGGAGCCAGGGCTGGAAGCCTGAAAGAGGGAAAACAGGCAGCGCTTATTGGCCGACCGGGCGAAGGGAACGCCGCGGGACTGGAGCGCTTTCTGCAAACCAGATACAGTCCAATCTCCAATGGAGGAAGCTGCCTGAGAGGTGGGAGAAGTAGGAGGAGGCCGCGAGGAAGCGGCAGAGGCAGCCGGAGGGCGGGAACCAATCCTGGGGGTCGAAGGCCGCCGTCGAGGGGAAGGAGAAGCCGGCGAAGCCCGGCGGCAGCGCGAGGACATCTTTGTCCAAAACCGCAATGCAGTTAAGTCTCATCATTTTTTTTCAGTATGGCCGTGGAAGAGCTGCCACCACCTGGAAACGGAAAAAGTGGCTGTTTGGTATGCTTGGGGTACTGCATAGACGAATACCGTTAGTCGTGAAGCATGTTCGTCCTGGCACAGCTATCATTAGTGATGAATGGAGAGCTTATAGGGGGGCTCTTTCCAACATGGGTTATACTCACTTTACTGTTAATCACACCCTGTGGTTTGTGGATCCCACCACTGGAGCTCACACACAGAACCTTAAGAGAGCATGGCTCACATACAAATCTAACATTTGGCGCCTGAGAGGAAAAAGAACAGAGAGCCTTGCATACATTGAGTGGCTGGGAATGAAACACAAAAAGGGTCCTCTTGGCCGTTTAATTAAATATCAATCGATATTATTAGATATTAATAGATATCGCTCATCAATTTAGCCAAAGCTAATCCGGATCTCTACTCAGTTCTTTGGGCAACATTTAAAGGCTCCACTGCAAGTGTAATTGCAAAAAAAAAAGAGGACGAGGGGACACTTCTGGACATATGCAAAGCTTAATCTGGATAGCTGTACAACAATGTGGCTTTTGTTCAGGTCTGTCGAAATATAATGTTTGTTCTAACTAATTTAATGTTCAGTGAGCTCAGGGATATTTAAAAAAAAATGTGTCACAACTGTGGGGGTGGGGGGGTGCACAACATACTGCATATGTGACGTAACGTAGGCATAAATGTTGACACATTATTCAAACATTTAATAGTCTGTGTATGACCTTATTGTCAAGTGACACATTTTGGATACTGTTTTCATTTTTCCCTTATGTCTATAGTGTTATTCATGAAAACACAAATCATTTCCATCTTGGTATAGCACTTAAGGTTGACTGAAAGAAACTGGCCACGTTCGATTCTAGCTGTAAAAACGAATTACAGCCTATGCAGTTAGAAATGCAAATGAGAAGGAAGCACTAAGAGGAAGAATACAAGAACTGGAACACCATAAAAATAATTTTAGAATGCAGTGTTTTTTTAAACATGAGGAATGAATATGCACGCTCTGCCCCGAACCCGACCCGACGACGCAATTAAAACCCGACTTTTTTTTTATTAATTAGAGCGTTAAAACTGAGTTTTTAAAAATATTTTCGGGCTGTTTAAATGAGCAAAATCTGTTCAGAATGATGACCTTCCTCTAATCTAATATAATTTAACATGGTTTAACAATATAAAATACTTTTTTACAAATGAACATTTTAATATTTAGCATATAGCCTGTCCAAAAACACAAAAAACGGCTATGCCCTGCACACTCATTAAACCAAAATAGGCCAATAACAATAATTTACAATGACTTTTCATCTACTCTAATATAATTAACATTGTTAAAGAATATAAAATACTTTCTACGAAGCCGACACACGTGTTGTTTCTATCAACAACTAACTTGAATTAACTCCATACCTCTGACTGTCCTTCGCATTGGACCAAATTTAGCTCACCTTACGTAATGTTTCTCCTCACTTCAAAAGGCTCCATTTTCTTCGCTATTTAGCTACACACAGCTCTGCAAGACTGATAATCTAAACTCTACTGCGGTGGAAGCTTGAATGATGCGCTGAAAATCATTTATTTTTATTTTTGCAAATCCTGAAGACATCGCGAATAGAAGCCTGCTTGCTGACCGCCGTTGGAAAGTATACTTACGAAATATATAGTACACAAAATAGACTTAAAATGTGCACAGTAACTATTAGTTACTAGCTATATTTTTGCTGACATTTATAAGGATTTATATTTATGCTTACTACACGGACTTACTCCTAGATTAACATAGCAGATGTTTTGCCGTTTGAGACAGATACACCTGATGCTTATTCTCACTCATTCTCTCTCACATCGTGAAAGTGCAGTTTTGGAAATAAAAGAATGAAAAGAAAAAAGCTCTTTGACTGAAGATAAATCTATTTTATTTCACTTCTCTATTATTTAACTGAAATTCTGCTCGTTTGGGTAGTTAATCGGACATCCTTCCCCTCTCACACTGCACTACAAAGCTAAAATTCAGCCGATTATGAAACTCAGTCGCATACGACCAAATCGGGCTTAAAATTGGGCTAATGAAAGGGGTGCGAATCTCTCAGTGTTTGGCGATTCGATTCGATTCCAATTCTGATTTTTGGGGTCACGATTCGATTCAGAAACGATTTTCGATTCTGGAACAATTTTTCAATTCAAACAGCCTATAAATTTTGTTTAAATTATGTGAGAAGATAAAAAGGTGAAAGGACAATTTAAACAAATAGAACATTTATTTAAAACAATAAACGTAGGTTCCTTACTGTATTAAATCTTTTTGCAACATAGTGACAGTGCCATAATAATTAATGGCTAATTTCTAGCATGGTTAACTAATCCTGAATTCTTTTTTAAAAGGAAGACATTGTTAAAACTGGAAAAAAACTCATCAATGTAACACAGCCACAAGGTCAAGAGTGGAACGTTAGATATAATTATGTACACAAAAATTATGCTTTTTAACTGTACCGCAGAGCTTTTTAACTGTACCGCGGAGCTTTTTATCTGTACCACGGAGCTCACCTACTGTCGCACCGAGCTTTTTAACTGTACCACGAAGCTTTTTAACTGTACCGCGGAGCTCACCTATTGTCACACGGAGCTTTTTAACTGTATCACAGAGCTTTTTAACTGTACCACGGAGCTCACCTACTGTCACACGGAGCTTTTTAACTGTACCACGGAGCTCACCTACTGTTACACAGAGCTTTTTAACTGTACCACGGAGCTCACCTACTGTCACACGGAGCTTTTTAACTGTATCATAGAGCTTTTTAACTGTACCACGGAGCTCACCTACTGTCACACGGAGCTTTTTAACTGTATCACAGAGCTTTTTAACTGTACCACGGAGCTCACCTACTGTCACACGGAGCTTTTTAACTGTACCACGGAGCTCACCTACTGTCACACGGAGCTTTTTTTAACTGTACCGTGGAGCTCACCTACTGTCACACGGAGCTTTTAACTGTACCACGGAGCTTTTTAACTGTACCACGGAGCTCACCTACTGTCACACAGAGCTTTTTAACTGTACCACGGAGCTCACCTACTGTCACACGGAGCTTTTTAACTGTTCCGTGGAGCTCACCTACTGTCACACAGAGCTTTTTAACTGTATCATAGAGCTTTTTAACTGTACCACGGAGCTTTTTAACTGTATCACAGAGCTTTTTAACTGTACCATGGAGCTTTTTAACTGTATCACAGAGCTTTTTAACTGTACCACGGAGCTTTTTAACTGTATCACAGAGCTTTTTTAACTGTACCGTGGAGCTCACCTACTGTCACACGGAGCATTTTAACTGTACCACGGAGCTCACCTACTGTCACGTACAGCTTTTTAACTGTACCGTGGAGCTCACCTACTGTCACAGGGAGCTCATACTGTCCTGCAATGAAGGCGCACAGCATAATGCATAATGTCCGCTGTAGCTGATGCTCCTGTCAAAAGGGTGGTATATTGCACTGCTCTGGCTGCTGCTTTATGTACAGGGTCTTGTTCGTGCCGAGAGAGAATTTTTTTTTACCGCTTGTACCGTACATCAACTTCTTAGAGCACAACGTACAGTAACAAGCACCAGGTTGCCGCAGCTTTTGACACCAGCTTGAAAAGGGCTTACCATCAAGCCCTACATCTTCGATCCATGCCCAACGCCATTTATTCTTTATGCTTTTATTTTTTTTATTTTTTTTACAGAGCCACGCTACGCCGGAACACTTTCACCTCTGGCTGAATAAATACAGTATTGACGGAGTAAGTTTGGACAAACAGTCTTTTCTATTAGAGCCAGCCAATACTGAAATAGTCTACCAACTGAGCTACGAACATCCACAAATTACCTGACTTTTAAATATGAACTGAAGACATTGCTGAAAGCAAACCTGATCTGTAATCACTGATAGCCGTGTATAATTTTTTAAATGTTTGTGGTACTGTATATATACTATATGTTTTCATGTATGTGTTGTTATATTGTGTAGGTGGTAAGGTTTTGTCCTTTTTAGTAAGCTGTTGACACTGTTTATTTTATTTTATTTTATTTTATTTTTCCTTCCCAACAACCTGCCTAGAGACTACAGATGAAAATGAGTGTCATGTATGGTGCTGTAGGCCCTTCATTTCCTCTCCCACTTAACTCCAACGGAGGTTCTCAGCCACATAACTACAATACCCAGAATGCACCACACGCTGACATCCCGCACACACCCACGCACGACACCTCACCTGCTTCCGCCAGGAAGCCCAAAGTATGGATTACCCCAGGGTAGGGCTGGGCGATATGGAAAAAAATCTTATTACGATATAGTTTTTCATATCAGCCGATATCGATATGTATCACGATATAAATCAAATCACTTTCTGTTACACTTAAAGGTTTCTATTTTTACTCAGAAGTGACAGAATAAGGGAGTTATGGACAAAATCACTAGCAGGCTCAGAGCCTTGTGGACAGACACTAGGATGTTAACATCTTGCCAGGTGGGTACAGCTTTTAAATTAATTTTAAAAAGGGGACAAATATATAAACTAAAAAATATGTAAGACCCTTTACATTATATGTCTGTTTAATTTAAATTGCAATAACACTTTATTTATTTTTATAAAATTATATTTAATCAAAAGATCATTCCCCTCCCTGAATGCAGGCAACTACATAAAGCAAAATACAAGAGTATATCACAGTGTTCATTTTGACAGGTGATTTTGATACAGTCTTAGTCTTTTCACTAAAATGTATAATAGTTTTAGTTACATTTTAGTCTATCGGATATTATTAGTTTTAGTCAGATTTCAGTCTAGTTTAATTTTGGTCATATAAAAAGTATGTATTACATATGTTTTACTGTTTTTCTATTTTCTATTTGTTGTAATTTTAGATAATTTACTGCTTATGTTTTTTTTTAAATAAGAGCCTTTAGTTTTTTTTTCATTTAAATTAAGCTAACATTTAAATATTTAAAAAAAAAAGTGGCCTATAATGGAGGTGGGAGGAATAAAGTCAAGTTTCTGAAATGATCCACTTCTACTGCAGTACAGATTTATACTAACATTACTGGCTTTCAGTAGACTAGACTTACATTACTTAAGTGTATTTAAAACTCCAGTTCAGTAACAGCAATGTTTAGCTCAGTTCAAATACAGCTAGACAGATTATATAATCTTCTGTATTTAGTAAAATATCCAGCATAACAGACTCTCTATCTGTTAAAAACTATAAAACACAAAGACAGAGGAGAATGCTGCCCTCAGGGTTTTCTAACAGAAACAGTGAGAGTTAGGAAAAAAGATGGAAAGTGCTTCCTTTCTGTGTGTTTATATACTAACCCCTCACTCGTGCTGAAGTTAACCTTAATTTACACGAAACGTGGATTAACACGGCTAACGTGCGTTACCCATTAGTTTATTAGAATGTAAAAAGCAGTGAAAGCATCTTAGCTAATGATGACAGATTGCACAGATCCCTTTTACACCTAAACATCGCTAACTTTAAACTGGAGACAAGCTAATCTAACTAGCAGCAAACAGAGCAGCGTTTACCTGCCTTCAGAAATCTGAACAAGCTCACCTCTCTAAATATCTTGGAGACGCATGCCTCATATTTAAAAGGTGAGTTTTCCAGTGTAGCGCCGCTGAATAGTATAAATGAAGTTTATCCAGTAAATGGGAGAGAAGGAGCCGCTATGTGAGGAGTTCAGAGTGGAGGGGCTCGGGGGGTGGGGCGGAGGGGGATGGTGGAGAGGGGAGGGGAGGGGTTGTACTGGGCTGAGCAGCAGTTCAGCGTGCTGCCTGATCTCGTGCTGCGCCTTTTCACAACGCTACTTAAACGGGAAATAGAAAATTTAGTTTATCGAATTTCTCGCCCCGACTTATCGCGATATATAGTTTCCTCGATAACTATCGATATCGTTTTATCGCCCAGCACTACCCCAGGGTATTTAAGGACGCTTCACAAGTTCTCTGGTGCCGAGTATTGCCTGGTTTCGCCCACATTACAAAGCGTTTATTTCTGTTTGTTTTCTCATGTATGATCTTGCCTTTTGTTTTCAGACCTCGTTTTTTGCCTTGCCTACTCTGTGGATTGTTTTTGGATCACCTCTGATACTGCCTGCCTCGTGTATGACCATTGGACTGCCTCACTATTCTGTAATGGTCTTTGCCTCCAGGTATCTGTTTGCTGGCGTTATTTACTCCTTAAATACATAAAATAAATACAAATGTTGGGTTCTACAAAACAGTGACTTAACAAATCTGCCACATTGTTTCATCAGAGTTGATGTTGCACTCCATTAAAAGAACTCTGGTTCTTGAACTAGTTTCCTTCGGGCTTATAAAAACTGTGGTGCTTTGCAAACCAGAGCAAGTGTTAAATAAACTCCCACAGAGTTGATTTTAACTCTTTTTCACTCTTTGGAGTTAAATCAATACTTTCAAAATAGTTAAACATTTAACACCTTGCCAGTTCCTTTTGAACTCACAATTGTATTTCTTTAACTTCCTAAATTGTTACACTTTCACTGAAAAGAGTCAAAAAATACATAAATGAGAAGAAGATTAGTCAATTGATATGACTTTTTATCATTTAATTATTATTCAGGACAGGTTAGGGTGTAATTTTCCATTGTATTTCTTAGTGCATTACCAACACTTTATCACAATTTACTGTACAAAGGACGGTAACTTGCTCTTATAGCCTACAATATATTAGCTAGTCAAACAACCATTAAACAAAATATAACACAATACCCAATGGAAGGGAGCCCTGGTGGGAAAGATTTCACACTGATGGTAAGTTAGGATCTGGGGGACACACACATTATGCAAATAACGTGTTTAACTGGGCGGAGTTTAAATAAATCTCTGTGGAGTTGGCCAGTATTTATTGGGTTTGGTGGGATTAACACTGAAATATTTAACTCTGTCAAATAACTCCAACACTGAACAACTCTCAGCTGTTTAACTCTGAAATGTCAACTCTCCTGTTTTTGTTGTGTGGAGAAGAAATTAATCTATTCATTCCTTTTTTCCTTATACTGGAAAGGCTTTCCCGCCTAATTAATCACCCGCTGAATTGTCAACACGCCAACGTCAGACGCATGTCCTTCTAAAACCAACCAGCGCCAGCAACAGGTTTATGCAGAGTGAGTGAGCGAGTGAGTAGGGAGGCGCATCATGCATGAGTAGGGAGACGGAGCCCCTGCTTTAATGAGTGGTGATCCCTGTAGCTGCAAGGCTTTCAATTCAAATCATGGCAGCAGCATGGTAGGATAAGAAGCTGGAAGTTTGGTGTATGTGGGGCATTTTTTAAGGGGTAAAAGCACAACTAAACTTAAATTTTATGCATAGATGTTTTTTTTTAGTTAGTAAATGAATGTGTACTGAGTTCTGATGTGCATGTTTTATGTTTTTATTGTATTAGATGCTAAACCTCAGAGGAAGCGCAATTTGAGTTTCTAAGATTTAGAGTAGCCCTTTCCAGGTAAGCCCATCATTAATATATTTAGTTTAATTTTGTTTGGTATATGTATTTTTAGTAGTGATGGGCAGATGAAGCCTCATTGGGTGTATGGCACATTTCCCAAACTGTATCGACACTGTGTTGAAACTGTGTTGCTGTATCACTTAATGGCGACATCTGCTGGATGCTGAAAGTCATTGCAAGCAACTGCGCGAGGAAATGCATCGGTCACGTGGTTTTCCTTAAAATGATACGCGGTCCGACACAGGGGCTTGCCTTGTTTGCTCGGTGCATGCGCTGAAGTTTCAGTGTCGTCAGACCCATCGCTACCAAACGATACAGGAAGTGTATCGGTCACGTGGTTTTCCTTAACTTGATACGCGCACCGACACGGGGTTTCGCCTTGACAGCTCGGCGCATGTGTCGAGGTTTCAGGGTCGTCAGACCCATCACTAATTTTTAGCAAATATAAATGGGTATGCAATAGTTCAATTTTTTATTAAAGAGGGAGGAGTTAGTTCCTGAAATGGTTGTGAATATTTTGTCATAGATGCTAATCCTGAAGTACTGCTAATGTCCAGGATAATGTTCAGTGAGACTTAAGTAGCCTTCGCTAGGTAAGCTCATCTTTTGTAATTTTGTAGTTTTTACTTTTTGATTATCCTATTTTATGGTCTTGTTAATGTTTTCTGTTTCTGTATAGAGGGCTGAGTCATGTTTTTGTTCCTTTCAGTTTTTTTTATGTGTATAAAACCCCTCATCCATATCAGAACAAGAATATAATATTTGGTTAAATTATTCTAATAAATTAAATTTTAATATTGGTGGTGTGGCTGTTGGTGGTGAGACCTGTTTACAACAGGAAACACCTGGTAAAATCTAGAGAGGCCTTGGTTTGCCACTAAAAAAACGGAAATCTTTTTACCTTCTACCTTGTCCAGAATGGCGACATACAGACTCAACTCAAAAAAGAAGAACCCAAATGGCCATAATAGAAAAAAGTCAATTACACAGCTAAACGGTCCATTAAACTAGACAAATCCCTTTTGAGCATGATCAATACCTGTTGTGGTGGAAATACCTGTGACGATTAATAAAGACAAATATTAAGTTCTGAGTCGTGTCAGATGAGTAACAAGTTAATGAAATTTCCCATGTCACTGTGCTTTAAACTCCTTTTGCCAGTGACTCTGTTGTGCCTTCTGGGAAAGTTACAATTTCAGTCTTTACATAAATGAACAACAAATCAACACCGCAATGTTAAATTTGGTCAAGACAATTGCTACAAAAGGAGAACAGCAAGAAGTGTACACACAGAGGGCAAAAGGGCTGTGTAAATGCTGCATAAATCAAGCATGAAACAAGTAAATGCAGAATGTAATGTTGCTTACAATGAAGAATACCATTTGCCACAAGCTAAAATCAGTTTTCATTTCCACTCTGAAAAACATCATAAGTTCTGTGTTTACTGATTTTAAACCACCACTATTCTATTTTTTTTCTTATAGTTAACTCCATTTTTTTCCTTCATATTTTCTTTGAAATTTTTAAGTGTATAATTTCTAACTGCTTTTGCAACTTACACTAGTACTACTAAGTGTGCTCTTGAAATCATGTTTCTCTTTTCCATCAGCACATAAGTAATGTATGTACAGAACAATTCTAAAGACGTGACACAATTGTCACACCTTAGCCGCTGTCTGTCCTGTGTGTTTCCTCCTTTTGGTTTTCTATGCTCCTGCCCTCTGTTTTCCTGTCTTGTGTTCGTAGCCATGTGCTTTTTTGAGCACATGGTGTTGTTTTGTTATTGTTCTGTCTCCACCCTAGCACCACCCTAACCATTAGTGATCTCACCTTATGCCGTGTTTGTAACCTCGCCCCCTCATTATCCTGGCCCAGGTGTTCCTCACTCTCCTTGTGCATATAAGCCCATCTGTTTCAGTGTTCAGTGTGGAGTCTTTTGTGTGCTACCTTGCTGTGTATTTGTCAGGTTGGTTTTTGGTTCTTAGTCTTTGTTTAATAATATATCCTTGTCTTGTTTTTCTGTGTGTTTGCGTTACCCGTGTTTGTTTTCAGTTTTGGCTTTATCCTGTTTGTTTAATAAATATTTTTGATATATATCTGCACTTACGTCCACCCTCCTCATTCTTAACATAAGACTCCACCGTTATAATGGACGTAGCAGATTTTCTCTGCAGAGGTGGGGAGGATTTGTGGGAGGAGTACTGGACCTTTGAAAGACTGCTGGAACTGGACGAAGACCTGTTCCAGGCTTCTCTAGTGCGTGGTCCATCCTCCCCAGCTCCAGCAGCACCCGCTGCCCCAGCTCTGCAGCCAGCTCCAGCACCAGTAGCACCTGCTGCCTCAGCTCCAGCACCAGCAGCGCCTGCTGCCTCAGCTCCAGCACCTGCTGCCCCAGCTCCAGTGCCAGCAGCACCTGCTGCCTCAGCTCCAGCAGCACCTGCTGCCTCAGCTCCAGTTCCAGAACCAGCAGCGCCTGCTGCCCCAGCTCCAGCACCTGCTGCCCCAGCTCCAGCGCCTGCTGCCTCAGCTCCAGTGCCGCTCCTGCGTCTTCAGTGCCTGCCGCTCCTGTGGTAACCACTGCTTCAGCTCCAATGCCCGCGGCTCCGGCCGCCTCTGACCCTGTGCCCGCGGCTCCGGCCGCCTCTGACCCTGTGCCCGCGGCTCCGGCCGCCTCTGACCCTGTGCCCGCGGCTCCGGCCGCCTCTGACCCTGTGCCCGCGGCTCCGGCCGCCTCTGACCCTGTGCCCGCGGCTCCGGCCGCCTCTGACCCTGTGCCCGCGGCTCCGGTCGCCTATGATCCTGTGTCCTCTCCAAGACTTAAGCATACCCCCAGGTTGTGTGTTCCCAGACCTGCTCCAAGGTCTCCTGCTCCAGCCCCTCAAACTCTGCCCAGGCTGGCCCCTAGGACTTTGAACCTCACCAGTCCTGGGCTCCAGTCTATGTATATTTGTACCCGTGTCTATCCCTGTATTAGTTCCTGTTTCCCTCTGTGTCCCTGTACCTGGGGGTTGAGGGGGGTTGATATCACACCTTAGCCTGTGTCTGTCCTGTTTTTTTTCCTCCTTTTGGTTTGCTGTGCTCCTGCCCTCTGTTTTCCTGTCTTGTGTTTGTAGCCATGAGCTTTTTTGAGCAAAACAATGGCATTGTTTTGTTATTGTTCTGTCTCCACCCTAGCCCCACCCTAGCCCTGCCCTAGCCATTAGTGTTGTCACCTTATGCCATGTTTGTAACCTCGCTCCCTCATTATCCTGGCCCAGGTGTTCCTCACTCTCCCTGTGCATATAAGCCCCTCTGTTTCAGTGTTCAGTGTGGAGTCTTTTGTGTGCTGCCTTGCTGTGTATTTGTCAGGTTGGTTTTTGGTTCTTAGTCTTAGTTTCTTAGTCTTTGTTTAAGTTTAATAATATATCCTAGTCTTGTTTTTTTGTGTGTTTTTGCGTTACCCGTGTTTGTTTTCAGTTTTGGCTTTATTTATCCTGTTTGTTTAATAAATATTTTTGATATATATCTGCACTTACGTCCACCCTCCTCATTCGTAACAACAATAAAGTAGCATATTACACTTTCAGATAACAGTAAAGGAATTTCAGAGATTGTATTATCATTTTGCCTGCACAGATCAAAGATATTTTCTTGAGTATTCATTATTAAAAAATTGAGGTTAAATTAAAACCATTGAGGTGTAATAGGCAGAATAGCATCCCTCTCATATCTGATCTGGGATCCACTGCGCTGAAATGAAACTGTTTCATAGCCTCATTGCAGCTCAGTGGAGCCCGGATCAGGTATGAAAGGAATGCTGTGTGCCTATTACACTTCAGTGGAGGAGTGCAGGTATTTTGAAACTGTAGTTTTACTACTTTACCATCCCTTTTTAGCTGAATATACACTGAGCACAGACAGCCATAATTGAGCAAAAATCAATCATACTGTAAGGCTAATCCAATTAAGATCACATGAAATTGGCTGTGTTTTAAAATTGGAATTAATTAACTTAAAAAAAGTTAGACATGTAATCTAGCATTTCCAGGGCAAATGTGAAAGGTGGTGTGTTTTCTTGCTCAGGATTTAAAAAGTTTCTAAACTAAGTAGAAAACCGATTTTCTTAGCGCTATTATGAGCAGACTGTCTTAGAAGTTGGATTAACTCAACCAGTAGCAAGGGCTCACATCACGTTGCCAGCATGAGACACCAGAGTATCCAACCCACAAAGTGTCCAACCCTCTTTTTAGGATTTTGGCATGATACCACTTTGGGCACGCCCAGAGAGCGCATGTTTTATTTTAAATAATTTTTTATTCATTTAATTATTTTATAATGCATTTAGCCTTATTTGGACGGGATTCGTTTTTCAGAGGGATGCCTGTGAAAAATTATTTACACCTCTACTCAGTGATAAAACTCTTCCGTCCGGACTGCAATTGAAGAAAAAAAAAAAAACAGGACTACCAGTGAGTTTTTAGGCTTTCTCGGTCACGTGACCTCGTGATCAGTATCCATCCATATCCATAAAGTGTGTGGCAGATGATGTGCGTCCGGACAGGACTAAAATCACCGGAGGACCATTTCTCACATTTCTCAGAGGATATCTGAGAAAAACATGTACATGTTCGTTCCGGACGGGAATAAAATCACAGAGGACCCCCCCCACCCCCCCCCCCCCCCCCCCCCCCCCACCCCCCACACCATAAGAGAGAAAATTACCTCAGGACCCCCTGAGAAACTAACCCCTTCCGATTAGGGCTATTGTGTAGAAATAATACTACTATATTTTAAAATCCCAAAACTTACAATACAGTACAACATACAGTGGCATGAAAAAGTTGGGCACCCTTGAATTAATGTTCGTGATTTTCCTTTATAAATCATCAGCAATTTGAAGTTCAATATACACTGCTCAAAAAAATAAAGGGAACACTCAAATAACACAATATAACTCCAAGTAAATCAAACTTCTGTGAAATTAAACTGTCCACTTAGGAAGCAACACTGATTGACAATCAATTTCACCTGCTGTTGTGCAAATGGAATAGACAACAGGTGGAAATTATTGGCAATTAGCAAGACACACTCAATAAAGGAGTGGTTCTGCAGGTGGGGACCACAGACCACTTCTCAGAACCTATGCTGTCTGGCTGATGTTTTGGTCAGTTTTGAATGTTGGTGGTGCTTTCACACTCGTGGTAGCATGAGATGGACTCTACAACCCACACAAGTGGCTCAGGTAGTGCAGCTCATCCAGGATGGCACATCAATGCGAGCTGTGGCAAGAAGGTTTGCTGTGTCTGTCAGCGTAGTGTCCAGAGGCTGGAGGCGCTACCAGGGGACAGGCCAGTACACCAGGAGACGTGGAGGAGGCCGTAGGAGGGCAACAACCCAGCAGCAGGACCGCTGCCTCCGCCTTTGTGCAAGAAGGAACAGGAGGAGCACTGCCAGAGCCCTGCAAAATGACCTCCAGCAGGCCACAAATGTGCATGTGTCTGCACAAACGGTTAGAAACCGACTCCATGAGGATGGTATGAGGGCCCGACGTCCACAGATGGGGGTTGTGCTCACAGCCCAACACCGTGCAGGACGCTTGGCATTTGCCAGAGAACACCAGGATTGGCAAATTCGCCACTGGCGCCTTGTGCTCTTCACAGATGAAAGCAGGTTCACACTGAGCACATGACAGACGTGACAGAGTCTGGAGACGCCGTGGAGAGCGGTCTGCTGCCTGCAACATCCTTCAGCATGACCGGTTTGGCAGTGGGTCAGTAATGGTGTGGGGTGGCATTTCTTTGGAGGGCCGCACAGCCCTCCATGTGCTCACCAGAGGCAGCCTGACTGCCATTAGGTACCGAGATGAGATCCTCAGACCCCTTGTGAGACCATATGCTGGTGCGGTTGGCCCTGGGTTCCTCCTAATGCAGGACAATGCTAGACCTCATGTGGCTGGAGTGTGTCAGCAGTTCCTGCAAGATGAAGGCATTGAAGCTATGGACTGGCCCGCCCGTTCCCCAGACCTGAATCCGATTGAGCACATCTGGGACATCATGTCTCGCTCCATCCACCAACGTCACGTTTCACCACAGACTGTCCAGGAGTTGGCGGAGGCTTTAGTCCAGGTCTGGGAGGAGATCCCTCAGGAGACCATCCGCCACCTCATCAGGAGCATGCCCAGGCGTTGTAGGGAGGTCATACAGGCACGTGGAGGCCACACACAAAACTGAGCCTCATTTTGACTTGTTTTAAGGACATTACATTAAAGTTGGATCAGCCTGTAGTGTGTTTTTTCACTTTAATTTTGTGTGTGGCTCCAAATCCAGGCCTCCATTGGTTAATAAATTTGATTTCCATTGATGATTATTGTGTGATTTTGTTGTCAGCACATTCAACTTTGTACAGAACAAAGTATTCAATGAGAATATTTCATTCATTCAGATCTAGGATGTGTTATTTGAGTGTTCCATTTATTTTTTTGAGCAGTGTATTTTAGAAGACGAACACAGTGATATTTGAGAAGTGAAATGAAGTATTTGCAAAAATGAAGGATTTACAGAAAGTGTGCAATATTTTTTTAAACATTTAAACAGGTGCAGAAATTTGGACACCATTTTCGTTGATTTTAATACCTTTAGCACTAATTATTGGAACGCACATTTTATTTGATGAACTCGCTGACCCTTGACCTACATACACAGGGGAATCCAATTATGAGAAAGGGGCCAATTGCATGTTTTTCTCCTCTTTGCATCTTCTCTGAAGAGTGACAACATGGGAGCCTCAAAACAACTGACAACAAATGACCTAAAAAAAAAGATTGTTCAACATCATGGTTTAGAGTAAGGATACAAAAAGCTCTCTCATAGATTTCAGCTGAGTGCAAGCGCTACCCCGGACGATTCCGATTTTTCCGATTCGATTTAAAAACGATTTTCGATTCCGGAACGATTTTTTTAAATCAAATGGCCTATAAATTTTGTTTAAATCATGTGAGAAGATAAAAAGATGAAAGTACAATGTAAACAAATAGAACATTTATTTAAAACAATAAACTTAGGTTCCTTACTGTATTTAATCTAATAATAAATGGCTAATTTCTAGCATGGTTAACTAATCCTGAATTCATTTCTAAAAGGAAGACATTGTTAAAACTGGAAAACACTTATCAATGTAACACAGCCACAAGGTCAATAGTGGAACTACATAGGCTATAATTACGTAACAAGCAGAGAAGATACTAAATACACTAGGGGTCTGTCCCAAAACCTAGGGAGCTCTCTACATAGACAGCTTCTTACGTCATGGGATGCGCGTTCCCGAGAAGTAGGCTGTCCCAATTCTTAGATACCTTAAAATGCTGTCTACTAAGATACCTTATTCTGACCCTGTAATAAGAGAGCATTAGACCCTTCCTCAGCCGGTAAGGCAATCCCATGATGCAGCGCGGGCAGCACAGCGTAGCTCAACTTCTTCCATCATGGCGGACGGAAGTGGATCGGCCAGCGGCGAAGTCATTTTCAAATGTAAGTTATTTAAGTTTTTATAGCGTAAGTGTGGTGTTTCATGAGTTTTCTTGGCATAAAATAACATAAATTAGCGTTTTATTTGTAGTTTTGGTTAGTTGGTGGCCGTTTTCCAGTTTTTTATATATCGAGGTGTTAGCATTTATGCTAGCGGGTTTTGAAGCGCCAGTGCATTGTTTTAGATGGGCTGATGCTAACTAGCCTGTTAGCTCAATAGCTAAGTAGCCTCACTGGCGATATTCAGCGCTTTTTTTTATCAGTCGCCGTAATATTTTATTAGTTAACTCAGTTAACCCTTTCTGTATAGTTAGTTAGACCTGTCGGGTTTATACGATCTGTATGTGGGCTGTTTAACGTGATAGCCAGTGTTCAGATATACAAATTACTTCCACTCTTTTAGGGAGCAGATCAGCAATAGAAGCCTTTATAAAGGCTCGCAAGAGAGGCTCTTCACTGGGGAGAAAAACTCAGCTCTCTCAGCATGGAATTAAGAGCTTATTTAAGCTAAACTAGTTAGTTATTTAACGATAATATATTCTTATTATATTCCATCTTAAATTATGCAGCTTTTACACTTTGATACATTAATCCAACCAGCTAGCTAATGGCTTATGATTACAATAATAAAACAATAGGTTTGTGGCAAATAAGTTGATAGAAAACCCGCTTTAGAAAACTAGTTAATACGTAACTAATGCATTGCCAGTTACAGCATATCTAAGCTAATATTAAGCTAATAATTGCTTAAGTTATACATTCATGCATTTAGGCATCTTTCTAAACTAATTAAAAAATGTAGGTAGATTTTGCAAAATGTTTGTTTACACTTAAATCGAAGCCATTGTGTAGATCACTGAAGTTAAAATGGTGTTATTTTCCTCAACTATAAAGCATCTTAATGCCATAATTTGTTTTTGTTTGTTCTTTGACAGGACTATTGTTCTGGAATTGGGGCTTGCGGACAAAGTAAAAGAAATGGGAAAACTTAAAAAATAAATACAATGTAAGTTCAAAGATGAATCTGAAATTGTGTAGAATAATTTATGTATTTTATTGATTTTTATGTATTGATTTGAGTGTAGTATAGATATGTAAATTATTGTTAAAGTATAATTGAGGGGGAGAGAGAAGAGAGCAGAGCAGGAGCGGTCAGAGCGCTTGTATAACCTCCTAGAAAAGCTAGTTAACAAAATTAACTGAGAATAATTTATGCATGTTTTACAATAAAGTTGTCGTTTTTTTTAAGTTGAGAACTGGCATTTGTGTGTTTTTAAAGCAGTCATGGAAAACTAATGCATGCCTTGTAGGTATTCTATACTGATATAAACCTACTTAATAGGTTGTTCATAATAACACTGAAATTCATACTTCAGTTATATTGTTTGTATTGTTTATTCTAACCACACTTACAGAACAAGACTAATATTAACAGTGAGTGGAACACGTGAACTGGTTTAAAGTAGCACAAAATAAGACAATGAAATAAGACATTTTAAACTAGAACATTAAACAAACATGAATGATGCGTGTACAATATTTACACAATATTGGCAGTGCAAATTTAACATTTAATGAAAACCAAACTGATCTATTTGTTTCCAGTTTGATAAAATCACTGGACACCAGCAATGTTGGGACAAAGTTGCTCCCATAATTGGTGGCCACTGACAGCTGTGATGTCTTCTTCCTGCACATCAGCTTCCTCATCTTCATCTGCTTCCTCCTCAGGCTGAACAACATCTCCCGCTCCCATGCAGATGTTGTGCAGAGTGACACAGGCAGCAATCACCTCTGGCACATACCTTGGGTTCACTTCTTGAGCATGCAGGAAAATTGACCTCTATCTGGTCTTCAGCGTCCCAAAACCACGTTCAATTGTAGAACGTGCCCTTGCATGATGCCTATTGAAGGCCACCCTCTCTTCTCCACTGACAGGCTTCTTGAATGGAGTGATGAGGGCTATGGGCTGAGAGATACATGGGTACCCACCATCACCAAGGATCATGTAGCCTCTGGGTGGGAAAGTGGCCTGCCGATACAGAGTGCTGTAACAGAGCGCCCTTGCATCACGTACTGAGCCAGGAAAGCAAATAAAAACATCAAGAAACTTTGCCTGGTGGTCACAGACAGCCTGAAATTGCACAGAGGGGTAGAGCTTCCGATTTCTGTAGCAATGTGCATCAGGTTCTCCAGAGTCTTTGATTTGCACATGGCACCCATCTATGGCACCCACTACAGAGTGGAAAGCTGCATGGATTCCCAGCCTCACAAAGTCATCAGAGATGCTCTGCAGTTCTCCGGGTTTTGGGTGCCGGATAACTTTCGGAAGGATTCACCGCATTTCATTGGCCACTCTGTGAATTACACGGTGCACTATAGAACGGGGCATAGAAAAAGCACGGGACACAACACAGTATGATGTGCCACAGGCCAACCAAAAAAGAAAAACCAAGACTTCAATGGTCCCTCCCCAACCATGGGTGCTCTTGTGCTGAATAAGTTTAAAAAGCACTTTCAGGGATTCACGATTCAGGCGAAAGTCAGGCTTGGTGTCTTGGGTGTCGTCTGGGAATATTCTCAGAAGTGGTACACTTGAATTCAGAGCACAGTATCTTGTAGGTCTTTCTCCCTGCAAGAAAAATTACTTTTATATATGCTATTTATTTATTTATTTATTTATTTAGTGTGTGTGAACAGTTATTTTGCAAAACAGAAAAGTGATTTGTTCCTTTGTGTTTAAAGAATATCATTTATCTGTTTTGTAAATTAACTGTTTGCACAGGTTCTATTTATGTATTTATTTATTGATTGATTGATTAATTGTTAATAAATGAATTGTCTGCATGTGTATAGTTGTATCACTTTGAAGTTAGCATAAAATAAAATGCATTTGCAAAAACAGATGAGTGCTATTCTTTAAACAAACCTTTCATGCTTAAAAGACAGCATTTGTCTGTCTGCATATAAACTTTTTTCCCCCCACAATTTTCAATTAATTGTATCAGCTTGATTATTAGCAACTATTTAATCAATATAAATGTATTAAATAAACTATGTAGGTGTTCTGTACATGTTGTTATAATAATTATTCATTGTTATTATTATTATTATTATTATTATGATTATTATTATTAATAGCTTAATTAATTAATTGTTGTTAAAATACCATAGTTTTTACAATGAACTAATATGGGGGGGTGTTAATAGTGGAATTTTTACCACAGAGTATAAGAGGAAATGTTTTTTTCTGAGCGGATCTTACCTGTTCAAGGGCAGAAATCAGCGCTCTTCTTCTTAAATTTCGGACTCTGGCTGCAGCATGTCTACTCTCACGTCTCTGTCGCTCTTCCTCCAGCGCAAAAACGATTAAAATTGTAATAAAAACAGCAAGAGGTTCGTCCATAATGCCGGTAGGGTGATGAGGTGGTTCCCGCGGCTGAGGTAAGTAAACAGTGGGCGCGTGCTGTGGGCGGGGCCAAGTCGTGACGCAGTCGCTGCCTAACTAGAGAGTCCCAATAATGTGTCTTATAAGGCTGGATGGTGGTTAGAACGCTGTCTAGTTAAATAGCTGTCTACGTAGTCAGTGCCTACATAGAGAGCTCACTAGGTTTTGGGACAGACCCTAGATTTTAGCATGCACACTGACGCGCAAACACTCTTAAAACGAATGTGTTGGAAATCAACACATCTTTTGTGCAAATGTAATTTCAACAAATGTTGTGTTATATTTCAGAAATGTTTAACACAAAAATTACACACATAACCAACACAAATATGTGTACCTGCGGTTGGCCAATCAAATCATCACTGTCAGCGCGAGCACGTTTTAAAATACTTGGCTCCGCCCGTATTAAAACTGAACGTTCTAGAAGTTCTGTTACTGTCTGGATGAACGTTGAAGTCCGGCGTTGTGTGCGCGCGTTTGTCACTCGACCTGGACCAAAGGACTGAGCAGAGAGAATCATTGCCTGAGGAACGAGTCGACGAGAGAGAGCTTGGAAATTCGTCACTTTAAGTCAAGGTACGTGTGATTGAGTGGAGGTGACATTGCTCATAAAGACAGTAATATGAATGCGTTTGTTTCGCAGTGTTAACATGACAGATATAGTATGGTGAAAACATTGTGTTGAAAAACTTCCAGTTTGGCTAGCTAGCTAGTATGACGAAGGAACATTAGCTTGGCAGCAGTGACCAAGGGAAAATAACCTCCGTTAGAGGATGAAGATGTCAGGGTTTAGTAGTTTAACAATAGTTAGTGAAACTTAAGGTAGAAGGTTGTCATTGACCTCAGAAGACAACAAATGCTTTTGACAGTAACACTGAGAGTTCACTCAGTAGGCTAGTAGATTCTAAGCTAAGCATGCTAGTTTGTTGAAGACGACCTTATGCTAACTTTAATATGCAGTTGAGGCGCTGTGGTGCCGCTGTCCTTCATTGAGGTAAATTAATAAAATTTCTTGCGATTGTCTTAGGTGGAAATGCATGAAGTGGTGTTTAATATGCACGAGGTAGAGCTCAGGAAATTTTTTTTCCTTGGAATGTAGATTTGTAAGGCAATTCTGGTTTAACTTTTTTCTTTCCCGCTCATTTATAGATTTACATGTTTCACATGCGGATGGTGCCATTTTGAGATTCACGATCCCAACCAAGGTAAGGCTTATCTGTATGGCAATGGAAAGTCTTCATCTTAAATAAACAGGTGTATTGCATTAAATCACGATGTTAAAGGGACATAGGTAGGTAGGTAATTAACTAGGTAGTTTACTTGTGAATCACTAAAGCTGAACTGGGGGTATTTCATGAACATGGTTAAGTGACAATCCTGGCTTGGTTGACCTACAGGAAGGGATAAACCTGCTAAAAGATAGCCCACAGATGTGATTTAGTTAAGAAAATAAGGCATCCAGGCTATTCTATTAGATGATTTACCACTACCTCAAGGTTAAGTTAACATGGTTTACTACTAAGCCAGGTTCTTGGAATTCTCTGGCTGGAGTGACATTATGTAAGTAATAACAGTGCATAAAACCCCCTGATTCAACATAAATGGTTCACTTGCCAAGGTGGTTACGTGTAATTATGATACATTTCTGTCCCAAATGTGTGTAACAGTTTATCGGCCTCCGTTACTGTTCATGCTCATAAAGTTGTGTCTGTGCAAGCTATTACACCATTTAGTTTTTTAGAAATGTATTTAAAGAAGAAACTGAATTGAAATGCATAAGAAACCGAACCTGTCCTTTTGAAAGGATATATTGTAAAGTTTCTAGATTTTAATGTACATGAATATTTCCTTTTGTTTAACATTATTAGAATGGCCGGCACATTTTGGAGAAGACAGGAATATGAAAATGTTCATCTTAAAAACTTTGTAAATGTTTTACTTCTCAGTATGTACACTTGCTGTGATTCTGAAAAGCACTTAATATGATACAAATGTGCAAATTTCAATCTAACTGTAAACTTGGTATTAATTGTACTTTATTAATTTTTCTACATGGTGACATTTTATGTATTGGCAACTGATGTATGTGTGTGTGATCGGAAAATAAAATTCATGTCGATATGTAATCTTGTGTTTGTATATTTTTCTAATTGTAAGCTACTAGGAACAGTTACACAAGACGTGTTGATTCACTGTGAAGTAACACAAAAACCTGTTGCAAACATTTACACAAAAGTTATGTTAAATACTGCAACACACAGAATGTGTTAATATTAACAAAAGTTCTGTTGTCCCATTCTGGACATAGAGATGTGTTAAAAAACAACACAAGTTGTGTTATTTTCAACACGTGTTTTAAGAGTGAAGCTTTTTAAACAGTACCGCGGCGCTTTTTAAACTGTACCACAGAGCTTTTTAAACCCCGGGAAGTTTTTTAAACTGTGCCGCGGAGCTTTTTAAACTTTTAAACTGTACCGCGGAGCTTTTTAAACTGTACCACGGAGCTTTTTAAACTGTACCGCGGAGCTTTTTAAACTGTACCACGGAGCTTTTTAAACTGTACCGCGAAGCTTTTTAAACTGTACCACGGAGCTTTTTAAACTGTACCGCGAAGCTTTTTAAACTGTACCACGGAGCTTTTTAAACTGTACCGCAAAGCTTTTTAAACTGTACCACGGAGCTTTTTAAACTGTACCGCGAAGCTTTTTAAACTGTACCGCGAAGCTTTTTAAACTGTACCACGGAGCTTTTTAAACTGTACCGTGGAGCTTTTTAAACTTTTAAACTGTACCACGGAGCTTTTTAAACTGTACCGCGAAGCTTTTTAAACTGTACCGTGGAGCTTTTTAAACTGTACCGCGAAGCTTTTTAAACTGTACCGTGGAGCTTTTTAAACTTTTAAACTGTACCACGGAGCTTTTTAAACTGTACCACGGAGCTTTTTAAACTTTTAAACTGTACCACGGAGCTTTTTAAACTGTACCGCGAAGCTTTTTAAACTGTACCGCGGAGCTTTTTAAACTGTACCGTGGAGCTTTTTAAACTTTTAAACTGTACCACGGAGCTTTTTAAACTGTACCGCGAAGCTTTTTAAACTGTACCGTGGAGCTTTTTAAACTTTTAAACTGTACCACGGAGCTTTTTAAACTGTACCGCGAAGCTTTTTAAACTGTACCACGGAGCTTTTTAAACTGTACCACGGAGCTTTTTAAACTGTACCACGGAGCTTTTTAAACTTTTAAACTGTACCACGGAGCTTTTTAAACTGTACCACGGAGCTTTTTAAACTGTACCGCGGAGCTTTTTAAACTGTACCACGGAGCTTTTTAAACTGTACCACGGAGCTTTTTAAACTGTACCGCGGAGCTTTTTAAACTTTTAAACTGTACCGCGAAGCTTTTTAAACTGTACCGCGGAGCTCTTTAAACTGTACCACGGAGCTTTTTAAACTGTACCGCGAAGCTTTTTAAACTTTTAAACTGTGCCGCGGAGCTTTTTAAACTTTTAAACTGTACCGCGAAGCTTTTTAAACTGTACCGCGGAGCTTTTTAAACTGTACCACGGAGCTTTTTAAACTGTACCGCAGAGCTTTTTAAACTGTACCGCAGAGCTTTTTAAACTTTTAAACTGTACCGCGAAGCTTTTTAAACTGTACCGCGGAGCTTTTTAAACTGTACCACGGAGCTTTTTAAACTGTACCGCGAAGCTTTTTAAACTGTACCGCGAAGCTTTTTAAACTGTACCACGGAGCTTTTTAAACTTTTAAACTGTACCACGGAGCTTTTTAAACTGTACCGCAAAGCTTTTTAAACTGTACCACAGAGCTTTTTAAACTGTACCGCGAAGCTTTTTAAACTGTACCACGGAGCTTTTTAAACTGTACCGCGTAGCTTTTTAAACTGTACCACGGAGCTTTTTAAACTGTACCACGGAGCTTTTTAAACTGTACCGCGGAGCTTTTTAAACTTTTAAACTGTACCGCGAAGCTTTTTAAACTGTACCGCGGAGCTCTTTAAACTGTACCACGGAGCTTTTTAAACTGTGCCGCGGAGCTTTTTAAACTTTTAAACTGTACCGCGAAGCTTTTTAAACTGTACCGCGAAGCTTTTTAAACTGTACCACGGAGCTTTTTAAACTGTACCACGGAGCTTTTTAAACTGTACCGCGAAGCTTTTTAAACTGTACCACGGAGCTTTTTAAACTGTACCGCGAAGCTTTTTAAACTGTACCGCAGCGCTTTTTAAACTGTACCGCAACGCTTTTTAAACCGTACCGCGTAGTTTTTTAAACTGTGCCGCGGCGCTTTTTAAACTGTACCGCGGCGCTTTTTAAACTGTACCGCGGCGCTTTTTAAACTACCGCGCCGCTTTTTAAACCGTGCCGCGGAGCTTTTTAAACTTTTAAACTGTACCGCGAAGCTTTTGAAACTGTACCGCGAAGCTTTTGAAACTGTACCACGGAGCTTTTTAAACTGTACCGCGGAGCTTTTTAAACTGTACCGCAACGCTTTTTAAACTTTTAAACTGTACCGCGGAGCTTTTTAAACTGTACCACGGAGCTTTTTAAACTGTGCCGCGGAGCTTTTTAAACTTTTAAACTGTACCGCGAAGCTTTTTAAACTGTACCGCGAAGCTTTTTAAACTGTACCACGGAGCTTTTTAAACTGTACCACGGAGCTTTTTAAACTGTACCGCGAAGCTTTTTAAACTGTACCACGGAGCTTTTTAAACTGTACCGCGAAGCTTTTTAAACTGTACCGCAGCGCTTTTTAAACTGTACCGCAACGCTTTTTAAACCGTACCGCGTACTTTTTTAAACTGTGCCGCGGCGCTTTTTAAACTGTACCGCGGCGCTTTTTAAACTGTACCGCGGCGCTTTTTAAACTACCGCGCCGCTTTTTAAACCGTGCCGCGGAGCTTTTTAAACTTTTAAACTGTACCGCGAAGCTTTTGAAACTGTACCGCGAAGCTTTTGAAACTGTACCACGGAGCTTTTTAAACTGTACCGCGGAGCTTTTTAAACTGTACCGCGACGCTTTTTAAACTTTTAAACTGTACCGCGGAGCTTTTTAAACTGTACCACGGAGCTTTTTAAACTGTACCGCGGAGCTTTTTAAACTTTTAAACTGTACCGCGAAGCTTTTTAAACTGTACCGCGAAGCTTTTTAAACTGTACCACGGAGCTTTTTAAACTGTACCGCGGAGCTTTTTAAACTGTGCCGCGGAGCTTTTTAAACTGTACCGCGGAGCTTTTTAAACTGTACCGCGGAGCTTTTTAAACTGTACCGTGGAGCTTTTTAAACTGTGCCGCGGAGCTTTTTAAACTGTACCGCGGAGCTTTTTAAACTGTACCGCGGCACTTTTTAAACTGTACCGCGTAGTTTTTTAAACTGTGCCGCAGCGCTTTTTAAACTGTACCGCGACGCTTTTTAAACTTTTAAACTGTACCGCGGAGCTTTTTAAACTGTACCACGGAGCTTTTTAAACTGTACCGCGGAGCTTTTTAAACTTTTAAACTGTACCGCGAAGCTTTTTAAACTGTACCGCGAAGCTTTTTAAACTGTACCACGGAGCTTTTTAAACTGTACCGCGGAGCTTTTTAAACTGTGCCGCGGAGCTTTTTAAACTGTACCGCGGAGCTTTTTAAACTGTACCACGGCGCTTTTTAAACTGTACCGCAACGCTTTTTAAACTGTAGCGCGTAGTTTTTTTAAACTGTGCCGCGGCGCTTTTTAAACTGTACCGCGGAGCTTTTTAAACTGTACCGCGGAGCTTTTTAAACTGTACCGTGGAGCTTTTTAAACTTTTAAACTGTACCGCGGAGCTTTTTAAACTGTACCGCGGAGCTTTTTAAACTGTACCGCGGAGCTTTTTAAACTGTACCGTGGAGCTTTTTAAACTTTTAAACTGTACCGCGGAGCTTTTTAAACTGGACCGCGGAGCTTTTTAAACTGTACCGCGGAGCTTTTTAAACTGTACCGCGGCACTTTTTAAACTGTACCGCGTAGTTTTTTAAACTGTGCCGCAGCGCTTTTTAAACTGTACCGTGGCGCTTTTTAAACTACCGCGACGCTTTTTAAACTGTGCCGCGGAGCTTTTTAAACTGAACTTTTTAACTGTGACAGTAGCTTCACCCAAAAACAAAATCGATTTTTTGAAAATGAGAATCGATTCTGAATTGTTCAATGTTAGATTCGCGATTCGAGCTCGAATCGATTTTTTCCTGCACCCCTAATTCATTCTGTTAAATAATAAGCCTCGTCTACTTGGTTGGATCCTAGCTAATGTCCAATCCGACCCGCCACATAAACTTTAATTATGAGCCTGAGCAGGGGTGACGCGCACCTGATTAGAGGGGGGTATGAAGAAGACCTCAATTACTGAACTGTGAACTGAAACTTTAAAGAAGTTCAGCGTCTTTTTTCTTTCTTTAGTAGAGGCATTATTTGAAGATTCATATAGAATATTACAGACTTAGCATAAATCATTGGTTTTCTCCTCTTTTTTTATCCTTTTTACTTGCCGCTTACAGGTGTGTTTTATTGCATTTTTGTACCATAATGTCACAAACTTTTATAGTTATGTTTTTTGACTTCCAGAGTGGTAAAAACCTCTAATGCTTGGGCAGAGGTTGGTGTTTTGAGTTACATATTTGCACATTATCTTTATTTAAAAGACTAGTTGCCCTATTAACTTAATTTTATTTAATAGATTTTTTTTACATTGATAGTGCATGTTAATATTTACAATACATCTGATTAAGCTATCAACCTTCAAAGTTTCATATCCATGTTTAATCGCTCATAATTTTGATTTGAAATAACAAAGATGATATCTGATGGTATGACGGAAATAATCGTGACTAATCAAATTATCGCCAGATTAGTCGACAACTAAAATAGTCATTAGTTGCAGCCCTGACCAATGTCCATACTGGGCTAAATTTGGAACAAAACAAACGGACTATACACAGCCCAATTTTTAACGTCTATATTTGGTCTGAATAAAGGTCATGTTGGACCGACCAAATTTTGCCCAAATAAAAAACAAATAATGCTTTGTGGAACAGGTAAGCTTTATTTGCTGATTTAGCTAAATAATTTATTTGGCTTTCCATAATTAAATGAATATCCTAACTATGTAACTGATGACTATTTTTAATTTGTTTTAGCTCCATTCATTTTGGACTCTGGTGGGCTCCCTCTAGTGGTCTGCAGTCATCTTCTGATAGAATGGTGAAGATTGGAAGTGGGCATTTCATAAACCGTCACTCTTTTCTATAGAAAGACACACACCCCTCAGCATATCGAGAACAGTCACTGCTGGAAGCTTTAAGTAAGTAGCTTAGTAATGTAGTTAACTAATTGTCAGTTGCTATTCTGACTAAAATACTGTGGTTAGCTGAGCTGCTAATCTGACTAAAATACTGTGGTTAGCTGAGCTGCTAATCTGACTAAAATACTGTGGTTAGCTAAATTGCTAATCTAACTAAACCACGGTGGTTAGCTAAATTGCTAATCTGACTAAAATACTGTGGTTATCTGAGTTGCTAATCTGATTAAAATACTGTGGTTAACTGATTTGCTATTCTGACTAAAATACTGTGGTTAGCGGAGTTGCTAATCAGACTACAATACTGTGGTTAGCTGAGTTGCTAATCAGACTACAATACTGTGGTTAGCTGAGTTGCTAATCTGACTAAAATACTGTGGTTAGATTTACATAATATTGGTGACTGATCATGTTTGTAATGATGCATGAATTGGAATTTTTTGGACCATGCCAGCCATATGAGAAATACCCTGATAAAGTTAACTATCAAAGAAAATCCATGACCTTATTATATTGTTACTATAAATGAAGAGTAAACATACTCATATTGTTACGCATTCTTTGTTTTTTAGTTATTAATACAAATACAAAAAAAAATTTTGGTTCCATGTTTGATCTTCTATTATTACATTAATTTCTGGTGTTTTAGGTTTTTGCTGCGGATCATTTCAGTATTGAAATTGAGATATTTAAACAGATATTTTCATAATTTTAATATCGTGACTGTTACACTACTTGTAACTGTGCCATGTTTAAAGGGAAGAGATTTGTGTTTCTGTACTTCAGACTTGTGAAATGTGAAGTACACATTCAGATACGTTCACACATTTCCACATGCACGCAAAGTGTGATACACAACTACAGGCTGTTAAAATATAATTTCACAAGGTCAAATTATTTATATCACTGATTCTATTATTTTCAGTTTTTTTAAGTATGTGATTTTAGCTTAGGCAGTACTGTATGAATGGGGAAATGTATTTAGTTAGATAACCATAACTTTGTACCTGAGCCTATTTTTAGTGTACAAACAGTTCCATTTTTGTTTGTGAAAATCTGTTAATTCTTGTTTGTTTGAAATATTGGGTTTGTCAGAAAATACAGGTTTTACAAGCTTACTGTAAAATCTTAATATTAAACTTAATATTGGTGCTGTGCTTTTTGATATGAAAGTAAATCTTAATTTTGTCTGTACCGGTGTAAAAAATAATTCTAAAAAGTTTAAAGTGTTACATAAATTAGTTACTTGTTTCTGAGCACTTCATAGCCTTGTTATACTTAAATATATACTGTACAGTTCTCATTTAATAAAAAAAAAATGCAGACGCATTGTGTTTTATTACTTTCATTTTCATAAAATCATTTGTGGTAATAAAATACTCATGTATATATTGACCATATTGTCAAAATTATTCGCTCAGCCATCCAAATAACTGAACTCATGTTTCAATCACTTCTATGGCCACAGGGGTATAAAGGCAGCAGCTAGGTATGCAGACTGCTTTTACAAACATTAGTGGGAGAGTGGGGCACTCTTAGGAGCTTAGTGAATTCCAGTGTGAAGCATAGTAACTTTCTCTAGAATAAACTGATAAAGACCTTCTACTAGAACAGTAGAGTGTAGAGAGCATCATGGAATGGGTTCCCATCCAAGCCTCACATCTCCAATGCAGGCAACCAGATACTTATGTATTGAATAAATATGTAATGAAGATTAATGTAATGTAATCTCATTTTACCTTTGTTTGCTTTTTTTGTCCACAGCATGTTTTACAACAGACCTGCACCTCTCAAGATAAAGTGCGTTGCAGTGTGATTGATGACCAGGGCAGAGAGCTTTAAAATGGTGATCGGTGTGGTGGTCATGAAGAACAAAAAATTGGTTGCTAACTGTGCTCTAACTGATGGGCAGCAAATTATTGTTGCTCATCTTAAAAATGAGGAGTGTGGCCGCATGCAAGAGGGTGGCTCCTATGTAAAGAATCCTAACGTAACTGATAAATATGACCACAAAAGTCTATTTTTTAACCCTAGAACAACAGTGTTTAAAACAGACAATTCGGAAATACCTGCTGAAATGAAGGAAAAATGCCACCAAACCGTCCACCCAGCCTCAGGCCCACTGGGGTCCAGTGGTGATTACTTTAGTATCAAAAGCACAAATGCAAAACATACAAGATATGCAGCATATAGATATATAGGTATAAATATGAAAACAGACAAATTACAAATTGAAAAGACATAAATTATGCCACAAATTTACAGTATATATTACAATAAATTAGTATACATTAAAATTAAACTATACACATTTTATTTGATAAAAATAGTAAATGTAGTGAATTGATAATCAGAATGGTGGTAAGGAGATTCAGCTATGGACAGTTTAGTAGGGAAACCGCTCTGGGGAAAAAGCTGTTCCTCAATCTGCTTGTCCAGGTATGGAGGCTCCTAAAGCACCTGCCACAAGAAAGGGGGAAAAAACAACTATGAACAGGGTGGGAGGAGTCCTAGACAATGCTGCGAGCTTCACGCAGACAGCGTTTCATCTGGACTTTCTCAACTGAAAGAAACTTGAAGCTGGTGACTGGCCCAACAGCCATCCCACTTATGTAGACAGGATTATGGGTGTCACCCTTCACTTTCCTGAAGTCAATAATGAGTTTCTTAGTTTTGGTGGTGTTAAGAAGCAAGTTGTTGTCACCATGCTGTACTTCCAATGACTGTGGTGTCGTCAGCAATTCATCTGCTTTCAGTAGCACCTCTGCTTTCGCATGATCTGCAAGTTGATTTGCAGGTAAACATTGATGGCTTGCCTCTTTTCAAAAGTTCAGGCACTCAGCTGTGACCATTCCTTGCTGTGGTACAGAATTTTCCCCACAGTAAGCCTGTAATTATTGGATTGTTCTGTGAAATGAAACCAAGAAAACAAACTCTAAACGAATTTCTAGAAGAATTTGTTGCAGAAATCGAGGATTTTGAATGTGGTTTTCAGTATGAGGGCATCGCATTGAAGCTGTTGTAAAAAGAAAATGAAAGATGGGTTTCCCCCCACCCCTCATCCGGGGTACAACTCCCCTACGTGTTCGTTTTGATGGAGAGAGTCGCAGACAGGTGGAGTGAAGTTGAAAGCAAATCAAGTATTTATTACAAAGTACTGAATTCAGGAGAACCAATACATACAAGACAGTTTACAGCCGTCCCAGTAAAAGTTCTGACCCCCCTCTGATCTGACTCCATGTTTATACCCCAAATGACGTGAAACCTGCTGATGAGGCGTTTCTAATGATTAGCTCATGTTAATATGCATAATTTCACGTGTTAGTACTCAAGTTTCACATGTCTGGCCGGACCACTAGTGTTTGGCCTTGACTGTGTCCAGCCAGACAGTGTGATATTGTTTCAGGAATTGGACAGTGCCGCCCTCCCTATGTGCGCGTGTCCTCCTCCCGCTTTGATAGGTGAAGGACTTTACACGCACACAGAGAGAAAGGCCGCCCTGTTCATCCCGAAGTCTCCTTTGTATCAATTTAGTTCGTACAGAGTGCACCAGTCGATGATTGATGGCCGTTAGTTAGGATCATGCAGTGACCAAAATGCCTTAAGCGTGAGCTAAACAAGTCACACAATAGATTTCATATGTTATATGCTAATATGTCAGTAACACGTGGTTAGTACGCCATACAATAGATCCTCTGTGTTAGTTAAATGCCTTATGCATCATGTGGGTTAGTTTGTCATATAATAGTGTTAACTGTGTTAGTTACATGCCTGATCAAGCAATGTTTAACTATATGTGTAAAGAATATATATTGTGAGTATTGGTTAATCTTCTATATAAATGCGTATAAAATACAAGGTTTCACACAATGATTATGTGATCGTAGATGCTAAAGTTAAGTAATCATTATTGAAGGATATTTGTCAACACACCCAAGGTATAATAAACGGTTAACTCTTCAAAGCTAATACTGTCTTCACTAGCATGCATTTCTTAAAAATTCCAAAGGGCAATCTTGATATTATGGATGTGGAAAATGTACACAGGAGGAGGAATATAAAGACAACAGGGCCATGTACTGAGAAATTAATGCTCCAATAAGGACAGATGAAAGCTATAAAGAAATGAGCGATGAAGAACATCATCTTGGTCCTTCCCCACTACAAACTACTTAAGTAAGAATGGTGTCAGGTTTACCTCTTGACTATATGCATCTAGTGTGCCTTGGTGTAATGCGACGTCTCTTGGTAAAGAGGTCCACTTTCTTGTAGGTTATCCAGTATTAATCTAAGTAGGCTCTCTGAATAGGTATACTAAACCTGCGGAAGGAATACTGAATGGTAAATTCTGTGAAACTGACACCAATAAATTCCTGGTATTTACTTATTTTGGAGTATTTTATCCTCTTCAGTAACACAGACGCTGTGACCTATTGTAGAGTATTGTCTTGTCATTTATTGAGTATCACAGATTCACAGTATTGTTATCATCGTAATTGTGAGATGTTCTTTGATTTCCCACTTCTACAATTTAAGTGTCCAACACATGACTTGTTATCTGCAAAAAAAGTAGCCCCAATAATATACACAATCAGTTCACAATATTATGACCCTCTCCTTGTCACTTACTATGCATTTTAGATATACTGGTAATATAGGACACTTTGTAGTTCTATAATTACAGACTTCTTCTAGTTCTGTATCTGTTTCACTGCATACTTTAATTTTGTTCTCCTTTCACCCTGTTCTTCTGTACTTCAGTACAATACAGAGCAGCTATTATGTCAGTGTTTTTTAAAAGCTTTTTTACACCTCATACACCACCACCATGCTAATTAATCAGTATTTAATCAGTATTAAGCAGTGCTGAGAACAATGACCCAATACCCAAATAATAATGGTTGCTCTGTTGTGGGCTTTCCTGTGAGGTCCTGAGTATTGAAGAGAACAGGGTGAAAGGAGGATAATAATACAAAAGTATGCAGAGAAACAAATACAGGACTACAGTCAGTAACTATTCTTATACAAGAACAGAGTGTCCTACATTATCAGCAGAGGTGGTCATAATATTGTGTATAAAATGATTGAGGGTAATTTAAATACTTTCTTCCACAAAAAAAATAGTAACTGTATGTGTGTAGTGTATTTATCCAGTATTATTTAACACTACTACGGTTTAAATTTTTTATAGCTGAATTCAACCTGGATGCAAGTTACAAGAGATGGGTCTTTTCCTGTTTGTGACCTCATCTTAGACGAAGAGGGAAAGCACCACAAGGTGAGGCTGTGGTGAGAGGCAGCGCTGACTGAACTTGCCCTCTTACAGCTAATGAAAATCACACATTGTGAAAAGATTGTGAGACAAAAAGACAAGAAACAAAACTAAATTTAACAGTGCACACCATCTTAAAGGTAAATAATGATTGCAGCTGTTTGGAGGAGGTGGTGTTAATGTTGCTGTTCACCATTTTTTAAGCTGCACACTAACTACTTTAAACTATATCAAAGTGTCATTTCTTCCGTGTTCTCCTATGAAATTATATGAAATATTGATGAAAATGTGAGGGATGTACTCACTTTTGTGAGATACTGTAGTCTTTGTTTAAAGATAATGGCATTTGTTTTACATTTTTTGAATGTATTTAATTGTCTAATGGTAAAAAAAAAACTGGAAAAACAACAACTAAATATTTTACTTGCAGAAACCTGAGAAAGAAAAAAAAAAACCGCGAAATGGGATTGTGGTGGTTGGTGTGTCAGCCGGAAGCAACACCACTCTCCTTTTGACGACAACAATGGAGGAGCTCATCGTTCCACACAATGTGTGAAATGGTGATATTGATAAACATTATTAAGCACCTTCCAATCATCATAAACATCTCCTATAAGGGAGGAGTTGTCTGTTCTGTAGACAGTCCAGCCTTTACAGAGGCATAAATCCTTAAAAATGTCTTCACACCTACTAATCCAGTTCTAATCCAGACTGTTTGTTTTTTCATCCCTTGTTTCTCCTTTTCAGTTTAAAGGAGAACTTGTAAAAGGACATGGTTTGTAGTTAATAACGAGTAGGAACTTTCTGTTAAATAGCCAACGTTTTCCACCAGCATTTTGAAAGACAGTGCTTTTAGCCGGTGCTCCCAAACAGGCTTAAAATGCTAGTGATAGGGGCATAGTTTTGCTCATGTGAAGAAATCACTGTTTTTACACCATTAAAAAGCAAATTGTTGGAAATGATAGGACAGCACTTTGTTTCCCAGAAGACCTTGCTTTATCTAAGTCTTTAAAATGGTTATCTAAACATTTACACCATTTGAAGAACTGTTGATTAGATAAAACAATGTTATCCTGTAAAGTACTTTAATAAATGATAATTGTATTTACTAAAGTGTTGTTTCATTTGATTATTTTGAAGTGAATATTAGTCAGCGTTAAGGGAATGTATGGTTAATGTTAGTGTCTGTACTTCCAGTCAGACGGAAAATGTATGTTAAAAACATCATATTCTCACTGATATGAGATAAGAATCAATTTATCTAAAATATAAATACTTAATTTCCCCTTTTTGTAATTCAGATTCACATTCAAATTAACATAATGTAGAGTGAATTCAGTTCAAATTCATTTATTGTACTGAATTTAATTCTGAATTTTTTAATTTTCCACAGCCCTGTAAAAAACATAGACTGGAAAAAAACATGGCATGTAATTGCAAATCATTATTATTATATTAAATCTAACATCTTATATTATTATTAGTTGCAAGCTAGTAGCAGCAGAGGAATTATTCTCAGTTTGTAACTAAGCAGATTAATGTTTATTATAGATTCAGCTGATATTAATTTAGCATTTTTATCTTTAGGCTATTTTTAGGAAGCTGTAAGAGCTCTAGTTGTGGTGCCGACTGTAAGAGCTCTGCCTTTTACCAAACAGGAAAAAGTGCAGAAAGGGAACTGAAACTGCCTCTCCTCTCAAGCTTTAATAAAACACACTCTTCACCACTTCAGTGTAAAGACTGCAGACTGTGCTTGCTTACTGAAGGTAAAATCTAACTTGTAACATTTAACATGGTCCTGAGTACCAGGATCCTGAGTCCTTCCCTTAATTTATTGCTGGGGAAATTTAATCATTCTTATTTATTTTATTCAGTTTTTCAAACTTCACTGTTTAATTACAATACAACCAAAAACAACCTTATGACAAATAATGATATGACAAGCGAAACAACACAGCCATCAGAAACTGAGAAGATGAGGTCATCATTTTTTAGCATTCGCAAAAGACCTTGTCTAATTTGCAAACCAATATCTCTGCAAATAATCCAGCACTATGTGAATGTAGGCAGTAGTTCCGCTCCGAGCCGCCAGGTGGCGCCAGTGTTCAGTAATCGGCCTGAGCCCCACTGTTGTTATGCTGTGTGAAGGTAAGATGTGAAATGAAGCATCCAGTTAAAAATAATAGTTTTAAAAAGCCATCCATGTTTATTGTGTGTTTTAAAATATGTTAAAATTGTCCATGACACTAAAGAAATTATTATTTAGGTCATAGTGACACATTTTGTACATTATTTTCATTGTTTATATTAAACGTATAGCTATGAAGGGAATCACATTGTTTTAATGCACTGAGCTGCATAAATAATTCTCTGAGGCTGAAAAATGATTGTATTAGTTGTTTTTCCCATTACTTATTACATAATACATTTTTGTGCACTTTTCAGGGTATTACAGTTAAAATTAAACAGAAAAATACTCTTTTCCCCACAAGATCAAGGTGTGAGTTAAGTAGGTTAATTATTTTGAATTATTTAATTGTGAAAACACAGATATACACAGATAACACGATTTTATAAACAATTAGCTAATCAAGCCAATAATAATTATTATTATTATAAAAATAATGTATACAAAACACTTAGAAGCATACCAACAGTGTATTTAATATATTTATATTGAATAAATAGTTCCTAATAATCAAGCTGATGCAGCACTAATTAATTAAAAAACATAAATTAATTTAAAAAAAATGTGTGTGGAAACGTTTATATAAACAGACAAGCACCATCCTTTAAACATAAAAAGTATATTTAAAGCACAATCTGTTTTTGCAAATATTTATTTTATACATTTTTTGATATTCCTCTTATTTAGCTGATACGATTCAGCAGTTAAGTGTTAAGCAGTTTATCAGAGCTGTGTGTGGATGACTGGTGAAACTGCTCACTTACAGGAAGCTGCAGTTCCTCATCCAACCACAAGCTGGAGCTGCAGCAGCAGCAGAAGACTTGCTGTTTTCACGCACACTCAGTGCTACAGACCTGCCACAACCTACAGGCTCAGTCTGAACGTTTTTACAGTTTCTGCAGTTCATATGTGGAAGACCAATGCGCTTCGCTGTGAAAAGAAAATAAAGGTTTTAACCCCACTAACCCCACTAATACCGCTCTCTACCAGTGTTGCCAACTTAGCGACTTTGTCGCTATATTTAGCGACTTTTTTTTGTAAAAAAGCGACTAGCGACAAATCTAGAAAGTTTTTGTGGTGTTATTGGAGACTTTTGGCGACTCTGAGATGAACACGCGCTCTTCAGTTACTGTCCTCCGCGCTGCAGCGGGCGCTGCCGTCAGCCCCGCCCCACACCACTCACACTGCAGTGTGACCATAGACTGTATATAAAGATGGACGCTGTGTCACCGTTCCCATTCATTCAATGAAAATGAAGCCAAAATCTTCCGCCATTTTGGCGATTCAGAGACCAGAGTCTGCGCAGTAGAGACCAGAGGAGGGAGAAAGGCTGTGGAGACACCGCCTACTCATTTAAATAACCCCGCCCCTGAGGGCTGCCTCGGTCACAGACTGCAGAGCGGGGTGGAGCGGAGCTGACGGTCTGTTATTGGTCCCGCCCATAAGCAGCCCTTTTACCATAACCACACCTTTTTTGAATAGAGCTGAATAAAGTTTTAAAAACCGAATTCTGTGGGGATATAAAAATTTGACAATATAAGCAGAGGTTACACTAGCTGCTGCATTTAAATAATGGAGGTAGAATTACAGTATATTAGAAAAAAACGTGATTGAAAGTTGTCTGTTTTGCCATTGAAACCTATGGGGATGGGTGGAGTTACACAGCTTTCTGCAGCCGAACAGCAGGGGGCGCCCGACCTGTGGTGGCTTCACTTTTAAGAGACTATGCTCTGTCCAGCTATATACAGTCTATGAGTGTGACTGTCAGAGCACACACACCGCTCCACCAACACACTGTAAATAAACCGCGCGTGCCCACAGCCGCCGCTGACTGACCCCGCTCTGTATTTACAGAGCAGAAGTATAAATATTAATGTGTCTTCAGTGTGACACGAACAGAAATCCCTTAATTTAACTCACACAGTCTCAGTCATTCACTCACCACATAGCCTGTCACTCACCTCCTCCACAGTGTCTGCCTCTTTATAAAAAAGCTCAATATCTTTTGAACCATTAAACAATTTGTCTATGATAGGTTTAAAAATAAAGAAAACTTAAGAAAACGTAAAAAAATAAAATAAAACAAAGCTAAATACAAAGCTAAAAAAATAATAATAAATAAAACAAAGCTAAATATATGTTGAACCATTGAACAATTTGTCTATGATATGTTTAAAAATAAAGAAAACTTAAGAAAATGTAAAAAAAATAAAAATAAAACTAACAACCTAAAAAAAAAAACTAAAAAAAACATAGAATAACAGTTCCGGCTGCTCTTATAATAACATTTAAGAACATGGCAAAAAACTAATTTATGTAATTCACGTAAAAATGAAGTTAATGTATAAAAAATGACGTCCTTTTAAAAAAAACAACAGAAGTTGTTCATTTATATCATTTCTAACACATTTATGGTGTTTTTTACTCAATTTTTTCTCTCCCACAACCCTAATCCTTTACAGCTTCAAAAACATGAATTATGCAAATTAGGCGATTACGTCATTTAGCGACTTCTAGCGACTTTTAGGACAGCCAATAGCTACTTTCCTTACTGAGGAGTTGGCAACACTGCTCTCTACAGTTTAGCCCAGTCAGCAAGTCACGGAGTTAGTTAGCTCACAAACTAACAGTAGCAGCCAACAGCAGCAGGAATAACAGAGTTTATTCGTTCACAAGCTAACAGCAAGAGCTAACCTCAGGAGCAGCAGGAGTCACGAAGCTAAATAGCTCACAAGCTAACAGCAGCAGCTAACAGCAGCAGGAAAAACGGAGTTAGTTAGCTCACAAGCTAACAGCAGCAGAAATAACGGAGTTAGTTAGCTCACAAGGTAACAGCAGCAGCTAACAGCCGCAGGAATAACGGAGTTAGTTAGCTCACAAGGTAACAGCAGCAGCTAACAGCAGCAGGAAAAACGGAGTTAGTTAGCTCACAAGCTAACAGCAGCAGAAATAACGGAGTTAGTTAGCTCACAAGGTAACAGCAGCAGCTAACAGCCGCAGGAATAACGGAGTTAGTTAGCTCACAAGGTAACAGCAGCAGCTAACAGCCGCAGGAATAACGGAGTTAGTTAGCTCACAAGCTAACAGCAGCAGGAGGAGTCACAGAGTTACTAGATATGCGGACGTTTGTGTTTGTTTCCACCCCAAATTACCTCAGAATTATAACTACGCGGTTTAGTGGACACGGCTGCCAGGTAAGACTGTTGAAGACTACTGAAGACTGTTAAAGGATATTGGAGGTTATTGAAAGCGTTATTGGGGGCAGAAATATGTATATATTTACGTCCTTGCAGCGCTCATATTTTCTTAAAAGAAAATAGTCTTTTTCCATGTTGTACTGTTTATTAACATCATTAAAACAGATTTCGCTCATTCCAACTATTTGGAAATTTAGTTAAAAGCTCCGTTTTATTGCTGTAACATTACTTACTAAAAATGTGGAGTTTGAATCAGGTCCCTGCTTGAAATAGTTTATGAGGGCAGGCAGAGTCAGGCTGGATCTTTAGCCCAATCTAAGCTCTAGCTGAAGTGTTAGTTTACTGTTGTTCTTAGTAAAATAATATGTTATTATTTATATATAAACAGTAATTATTCTAAGCAGTAAGCTGACTTTGAAGAACAGTCTGTGAGGCGGCTGATGCTGGGACACATTCCTGTGGTATTGGCATATAAATATAAAAATCCTGGTGTCTTATAACTATTTACACTTAACCTATATCTCTCTTGAAAAGCGTTTATTTTTTGGTTAGTAACACGCTTCTGTTTATTTACTATCAGCATAAATTACCTGTGTTTGCTTAGGCGTGGATGTAATTAGGGGAATCTGTACCACCTGTGTGGCATTTAGCCCCGCCCAAAATCAATATCGGCCGATCAAGATGAAAGATGATTGGCGATCGAAATCGGTCCCAAAAACACTGATCAGTACATCTCTATAAAAAACTGATGCAACTGTACACATGCAGACAAATAATTTATTTACAAATAAATGTATAAATAAAACCTGTGTGAACAGTTCATTAACAAAACAGATAAGCAGTAACCTTTGAACACAATGAAATAAAACAAAGCATTCATCTTTTTTATAAAATAACTGTTCACACTCACTAACACACACACACACACACACACAAATAAATAAATACACAAACTGCATAAACAAAGTTCTTTTTCATTTCTTGCAGGGAAAAAGACCTACAAAATACTGTGCTCTGAATACAAGTGTACCACTACCGAGAACCTTCCTTGACAACATCCAGGACATCACTGTCATATTTTTGTTTGCTCTGTAAATTTCGTTGTGATTGTATAATGTTGTGTCCTATGCTTTTTCTATGTCCTGTTCTACAATGCACAGCATAATTTACAGAGTGGCCAATGAAATATATATTTTGATGGCTTTGTGAGGCTGAGAAACCATGCAGCTTTCCACTCTTCAGTTGGTGCTATAGATGGGTGCCATGTGCGAATAAAAGCCCCTGGAGAACCTGATGCACAGTGCTACAGAAACCAAAAGCTCTACCCAATTTCTCTCTGTGACCACCAAACAACGTTTCTTGATGTTTTTATTGCCTTTTCTGGATCAGTACATGACACTCTGTACCAGAAGGCCAGTTTCCCACCCAGAGGCTACATGATCCTTGGTGATAGTGGGTACCCATGCATCTCCTAGCCTTTAGCCATCAACACTCCATTTAAGAAGCCTGTCAGAGGAGAGGAGCCTTCAGTAGGGATCATTCAAGGGCACGTTTTATAATTGAACGTGCTTTTGGGATGCTGAAGACCAGATGAAGGTCCATATTTCTGCATGCACTAGAAGAAAGCAGTGTTAAGTAATTGGCCTGAGCCCCACTGTTGTTATGCTGGGTGAAGGTAAGATGTGAAATGAAGCATCCAGTTAAAAATAATTGTTTTTTTAAAGCCATCCATGTTTATTGTGTGTTTTAAAATACGTTAAAATGTTCTGGAACACTAAAGAAATAATTATTCAGTTCATAGTGACACATTTTGTACATTATTTACATTGTTTATACTAAACGTGTAGCTATGGAGTGAATCACATTGTTTTAATGCACTGACCTCCATAATTAATAATTAATAATAATAATTTCAGTGTATTTCATTATTTCAGTGAGTCAAAAATTCCACAGTAAATACTCTTTTCCCCACAAGATGCATAACAATAATATACACAGAACTCTAAGAATCTAATTTTGTATTTAATACATTTTATTATTAAATAGTTCCTAATAATCAAGCTGTTGCAGCACTAATTGATAGAAAAGCATTAATTAATTCAAAAAGGTGTGTAAAAGTTTATATGCAAACAGATAAGCACCATCCTTTAAACATGAAAGGTATATTTAAAGGATATCACTTAACCGTTTTTGCAAATAATTATATTATGCTAACAAACAGATATAACTATAAAAATACTGACAATTCGTTTATTTGCAAACCAATAAATATAAAAATAAAACCTGTGTTAACACACACACACACAAATAAATACACAAACTGCATGTATCAACAAAGTTCTTTTTCATTTCTTGCAGGGAGAAAGAGTGCTTTTTCAGGTTGGTATTTCTTTTTTGATTGGCTTGTGTACTGTGGCCCAGAAAGGACATCACAACAAAATTAACAAAGCAAACAAAAAAACTACATTAAGAAAACGCAGCATTTCAGAAACACTACATTAAGGGGAAGCAAATACATTTGCCACACTGGAAATACTCCAGGCCGCTAGAGGGCGTTAGCTATTGACGTTGTACCAAAAGCCTGTGCCAGAAGCTTGCTTTGCTGTGCTGGTTGAGCCTAGACAGATGAGTGGAGGACAGGCGTAATTCTAGCCAATGGTAAGCGTTTTGGTGTGGGCTGTGGAATTTTTTTCAGTAGCAAAGAGCTACTAGTCAGTTAAACTGCTATAATTGCTAGCTACATTAAACTGACAAGCACCAAGATGATTCTTAATTGATCGAGCGAGCTTCTCACTGCGCACTCTCTCTCCATGTTGAGATGTTCTTAATGCCAATATGTTTTTGAGAAAGAGGTCTCTCATAAGACTAGGATTATGGCTAGTCTTAGACTATGTTTTAATTGAAATTTTCAGTGAAATATTTCAATTCAAAATGCATTTTAGACTAGGCTTTATATTTTACTAGGAAACTGTCTGATAGCATTTTTTAGACCACAATTTGAGGTCCTGTTAAAAAAATAATAATAATTAAATTTGTATTAACCCTCCTGTCGTGTTCGCCCTTTACTTTAGTGTTCCCGGTCAAATTTGACTGGTCAGTTTTAACTGCTCTTAAATTAGCACAAATAACATTTTTCACCACCAAATTTTTATTCAACATTCTTCAGCTGTATTTATAGTATTTATATATATATATATATATATATATATATATATATATATATATATATATATATATATATAACTGCAGTGAAAGTACAAATAGGCACTGAACATTTATGTCAAAACTAACATATTATAAATAATAAATTGAAAACCATAGACAAAACTCAACATGAAGGTGTGTGTGTGCATGTGTATGTGCATGTGAATTCATGCACATGAGTGGCACTCAGGGCAGAGTGGGTCTTGCAAACATAGGCATCACATTTGCTGCACCTCCACCCACCTGTCCCAAATTTTCCTGATAGCAGCCAGTTTGTCATTTCGCCAGTGGATGGGTCGCGTATCTCTGTCATTGAATCAAATAATTCTTGAAGGGACATGAAACTGTTGTAAGGACATTGTTGCCCTGAATATAGGCCTGCCAGACTCTGCATCCCACAAACGTTTTGTAGCCTCATTGTTTGAGCAATATACTCCAGCTTAAATCAACAGACCTATGTAGGCTTGGAGGTCTACCAGGTCGATTTCTCTCCAGGTGTCCTCAAACACATGCTTCCCCTGCAGGTTTGTCATCTCCATTATAATTCCCTCAATGGACTCTGGTAAAAAAGAGTTGGAACACAAGATGTCGCATACCGTGTTGGCCCTGGAGTCATCTTCATGATGTTTTCCACTCTTGCTCTACTTCCTTTGTTCTGGGGGGATGAAGACCAGAGCAAGTGTCCACTCTTGGACCAGAATGTCTCCTCTGGTGCCTGTTCTTCAGGTGCCTCTCCATCTGTTGACTGGTCTCCTCAAAGTCCAGTTCAAAATCTGTGTTGTCTTCCGTCTGAAATATGTGTGTGAGTGAGTGTGTGTGTGTGAGTGTGTGTGTGTGTGTGTGTGAGTGAGTGTGTGAGTGAGTTGGGGTGGTGTGTATGTGGATGTTTTATGTCTAATGAATGAATATATTCTGGATACCCATTCATTTCCTATGCCGGTCATTTTTGACCGGGAACATCACAGGTGTAACAAGGTTGAATAAAACTCTCAACATTTAATGAAAGAGGTGATCATCACTTCTATGTGTTTAAGTGCATGGTGTGGAGGATATCATAAGGCCTTGAGGCAATCAGATGTAAAACACAATATTTATGAGTGTTTTAAATTGTAAATCAGTCAGATTTGACCCGAACACGACAGGAGGGTTAAATGACAACACTGAACTCATAAAAAAAAACTTGTTATAAGTGATAATATTGAGGATTTTGGAATAATAGGATGGCACATGTAGGAAAATGTCTATGAGGGTCTGCAGCTAGCTTTTAAGATACAGTTAAGCACAAAAGTTGTCAGGCATATCCATGCATAATTTTACCTGATTTATTGAATTTGACCGGAATGCTTCACTGGCTGACATGCACTAATTCTATATATGTATTTATTTATAGTATTTATATGCATTTTGTATCTCATCTAAGCTTGAAGAAAACTTTTTTAACTACAAGTTAGAGCATGTAAGCAGTACAGTTCTGCATAATTATTATTATATTATAAAGATTGGGGGCACAGGTTTTTTTTGGAAAATACTGAGCATTTTAAACTCAGTCTAAACCATAGACCTGCTCAGACCTGTACAGTATAACTAATAAAAATGTTTTAATTGGTTGCCAGCTGAACAAAACAGCAAAAACTTGAAAATATACACTAACATTTCTAAACAAGTATGGGGTCCGTTTTGAAAGTGTTCGTTCATTAGTTTGAAACCTTGCACCAGGCATCTTTCTATTATTTTGATGAAGTAACTTGTATTTCTTCCACCCCTCCAGATAGCAAATGCACAGATGCTGGATGAACCTCAGAGTTCAATTGATAGGCACTCCAGCATGTTACAGACTGCTGAGTGTTTTCAGTACCTAAAAACTCCAGAGAAAAAGGAGAACATCAATAAAGACTTCATGCAGTGGTACATCATCTACCAGAATCATTTCTCGATTCGGAGGTAGTGTGTAAATCCTTTTTTTTTTGTTTGTTTGAGTTTTTTGTGCATCAATACTTTTAATTTGTCATTGTCACTTTTTAAGTATATCTGTAACTGTTTCCTAGATTTAACCATTCATGTGCTACAGTGAAGAAAGAGTATTGGAATACTGGAGGGACTGCCCGCTCGACAATGAAGGTTTGTTTTGTTTTATTTATTTATTTATTTATATACTTTTTTAAAATGTATTTTAATATATATATATATACTTTCCTAGGATTCCACCTCAGAAGAAGTTTTCTAGCAAGGTGATTGGCAAGTAAAACAAATGGACATAGTGAGGGGAAAACACTGAATAAGGCAGTAAAAACATTGGGCTCAATATAAGGATGTCCGAGAGGGTTTAGAAAATCTTAGCCCAAAACTGCTGTAATAAGGGACAGGACCAAAATGAATGCAGGTAATTTGCTAGAACTTGTTGACACCTATCACAAATTTCTTTGTCATTATGTACATATCTTACCAACGGCACATTCTGTTCTGTTTGAGATATGTCTGGTGTTTAGTCACATATGACAGAGTTATACGTGACAGAATATATTGCTTCTTCTCTTTCTTTCAGGATAGTGTTGAGCACTCTTGTGCCACAGAGCTCAATTAACTCATTCTGTGTGTCTAGACAGAATGAGTAGTGAGGTATGAGGTAGTGAGTTAAACGGGACCCTTTCTTTTTTTTTAAGGTTTGGCCTCTGAATGCAATTTTTTGTGAAGACAAATAAAGCGTTATATCCAAAAGCCTCTCTAAGATCTTGGTATGTTTCTCTGCTTCTGTTTTTAAGGCACCCATCAACTCCTGTGGCAACCAATAATGAGTGCTGAAGGCTTTTTCTGTTTACATAGTACTGCTTATGGGGAGTGTGTGAATGTTCTGGGAAGTTTCTATGAATTTTTTGCCACCTAATGTCTGATAACTTAAGTCCATCCTTGCTGTTCAGTGCACTTTTAGATGGCCTTGTCTGTTCATGTGAGAACAGAAAGCATAGGATGCAGAACAGAGCCTTTGCACAGTCCCTCCTAACCTTCTCACGTCCATTGAGAACATATTGAAGATAGTCAGGAAATGCTTTGCCTTCCTTGTCTTTAGGTGCCACTTTGTTTAGGTCTACACTTTCACTAGCCAGTCTACAAACTAGAGTCTCTCTCTGCTGAGCAGTTAGCTTGTCTGGCCACAGTCCTGTGTCCTCTGACAACAACTCCTGTGCATTTCCCTCACTTGGCCCTTCCTTTTCTCTCTTCCCTGCCTCCTCACTACTCTCAAACAAATCTACAAGCATAGAAAAGGAATATATAATTGTTGTGTACAATGCTAAGGCTTTTTACCAGACAAAAATATGAATGAATGGCTAATGAAATGCAGCAAATCGTCCCAAAAGTTATCCGGCACACAAAACCTGAAGAACTGCAGAGCATTTCTGATGGCTTCTTGAGGCTGGAAAACCATGCAGCTTTCGACTCTTCAGTTGGTGCTATAGATAGGGTGCCATGTGTGAATTAAAAGCCCCTGGAGAACCTGATGCACAGTGCTACAGAAACCAAAAGCTCTACCCCTCTGTGCAATTTTAGGCTCCCTGTGACTACCAAGCAAAGTTCCTAGATGTTTTTATTGGCTTTCCTGGCTCAGTACATGATGCAAGGGTGCTCCGTCACAGCACTCTGCCACTCTGCCAGCCGGCCACTTTCCCACCCAGGCTACATGATACATGGTGATAGTGGGTACCCATGCATCTCCTAGCCCATAGCCCTCATCCCTAAATTTAAGAAGCCTGTCAGTGGAGAGGAGTGGGTGGCCTTCAGTAAGGATCATGCAAGGGCATGTTCTATAAGTGAACATGCTTTTGGGATGCTGGAGTCTAGATGGAGGTCCATCTTCCTGCGTGCACAAAAAGTAAGGCCAAAGTTTGTGCCAGAGGTGATTGCTGCCTGTTTCACACTGCACAACATCTGCATGGGAGCAAGAGATGTTCAGCGTGAGTAGGGAGCAGATAAAGATGAGAAAGTTGATGTGCAGGAAGAAGACATCACAGCAGTCAGTGGCCACCAATTACCGGAGCAACTTTGGGCCAACATTGCTGGTGTGCAGTGATGTCATTAAACTGGAAATTAATAGATCAGTTTGGTTTTTATTAAATGTTGCATTTGCACTGACAATTATTTTAAAATGTAAATATTGTACATACATCATTCATGTTTGTTCACTGTTCTAGTTTAAAGTGTCTTATTTCATTGTCTTATTTGTACATTTTTATACAAGCTCACTTGTAGTACTTATTGTTAATATTAGTCTTGTTCTGTTTGTGGTTAGATTAATACATGAAAAATATTCAAGTATTATCTTCATCAAGTGTTGCAATAAATACCTTTTAAGTAAGTTTATATAAATAGAGAAAACCTGAAAATAGAATGCCTCCAAGACATGCTTTCACGTCCTTGCCCTGTTTTTGTCTGTTCTCGTGCCTGTGTGTTGTTCCCACGTGACCCCTGCTCCTCTGTGTCTCCTGTTTCAGTAGTTTTCCACCACATGTCTTATTTGTAGCTCCGCCCCTTCTCCAGGTGTTTCCACTTCTAGTGTGTTTCATGTTAGTATAAATAGCCCTCCTCTGTCACTTGTCCTTCGGTCCGTCGGTCTTTGCACTAACCCCTGTTGTTTGTCTCTCTGTGTCTCTTTGTTATTACAGCATTAGCCCAAACCCTAGTTCCTTGTTCATATCTTCTTGTTTATTTTTTGTTCCCTTTAGTTCCTTGTTTTGTGTTTATCTGTTTATTTCTGTTATTTTCCTTTGTTTTCTCCTTGCTCTGTTTAGTTTATTCATTCTTGTCTAGTTTAGTTATTCCCTGTCTAGTTTAGATTCTTATTGTTTTCCTTGTATATATCCCTGCCCTGTTTAGTTTTGTTTTATCCTCAGTTATTCCTGTTATTTTCTAGTTTCTTGTTTATTCCTTGTTTATGTTCTTAGTTTTGTTTAGTTCTTCATTTATTAGCCTCCCTCTTTGTTTATTATTATAATCTCTAGTTTGTTTTGGTTTATTTAATTTTTATGTGTTTACTTGTCTCTTTGTTTATCTTTGTTATTTATTTATTAAATTATTCATTTCGCCCTTACCTGCTCTTCCGTCCGCTTTCCTCGTCTCCCTGCCTGGATAGACCGTGACACATGCATTCGTTTTTTCATTACTGCAACAAAAAAAAACACACTGCTCATTTTTTTTACTTTATATTATTATATGCATAATTAAAATGAATCTTTAGTTAATTTTGTTGACTAGCTTTTTAAGATCATTGTCTTGCAGGAGGTCAAGACGTGTTCCCTGCCACTTCCTTTCCTCTATTCCTCAGATGGGGACATTGCAACAGAAGATGGCCCTAGTCCCTCCTCATTAGATGAGGCTTTTAGCAAAGGAAATGTGACCAATGGCCAATTACCAAGAGTGAACTTACTTTGATTTTCTCTTCAATTTCTCCTCAAGAAACAGCTAACGTAGCGTTAGCTAGCTTTAACTTGGGTTCAATAGGGGGAACCTCTTGCCAGAAAAGGCTAGGTTAGCTTACAAGAAACAACCTAAAGTCTACTAGCTAGCTTGTGAAATATCATAGTGGGTGAAATATCAGGGCACAGAGTATCGGACTGATTTAGTTATTGTGGTGAAGTAGGCCATGATTTGCCAGTCTTTTACCAAATCAAATCTATCATTGTTAAAGATTAACTTGTGTTACTGGTTGCGTCAGCTCTTGAAACGTTCTGTTTAGATGAGCATTTTTTGCTTTTAAAGTTGTCCTGAGAGGGAATGATTCTCTTAAAGTTTTCAATGCAAGTGATTTGATGTACTTTAATCCATTTGATTTGCAGACGTTTTATGGCTCTGATAACTTCTGTTTGTATGTTGTACCCTACTGCAACTGAATCATATACAGGTTAACATGTCAATGGAGGATGCCACTTTTGTGCCCTTGTGCCATTTTTTGCAGAAGTGTTTAGTGGCATAAGTGAGTCTTACTTCAGAGGAATGAGATCATTATACCACAAGTAAACGAGATAAAGTGGGATGTGTACATTTAAATTGTGGTCATGTTCAGATATGTTAAGAATACCGCACTGTTATATCTAAACAGGCATTCTGTGCCCTTAAAAAACTGCTGGTTACCACAGAGGCAATGGTTGTGAGACCCAAGCCTGGGGGAAGATTATCAGAGTTCTTAGCTGACATGAGGCTGCAGAGGAGGCAGCAGCAGGAATAGGGTAAAATGGCAATATACAAAGTATATGTATGTTTCTGTCTCCCATTTAAACAGAGAACAGTCTATTTTTAAATATATTTCTGACATACAACTCACAATCTCTAGTTACAGTTATGCAACACACAGACAATAACACTCAAATGAGAGGCATCAGGAGATGGCAAGACATGATATTGCTACCCCTAAACTTAAAAAGTAATGGATGAAACAATCAAATCCACTGTAAAAACTCAGGAAGCAAGATTCAATAGCCTTCAAAGCAAGTATAGTCTAGGGTGACCAAACGTCTGTATTTCCCGGGACATGTCCGTATTTCACGTCCCGTTTTTTTTATTATTTTAAGTGAGGAAATGTCCTGGTGTTTAAATTAACTTCACTGGACCATTAAATTTACAGGCACTAGGGCACTGCGCACGGCGCTGCGTGTGACATAATCCCTGAGCCGCGTCAGTGAGGGAAGCCCTGTTCTTAATCAGAAAGTAGACAGTGTGACTGTCAGTACGCAAGCAACATGCTGAAGCGCAAGTGTATGTTTTCCAACGATTTATAAAAGAGTTTCCCCGCTTTCAGACCGGGTCGAGACAAATGGGAAGCCTTGTGCACAGTGTGCACAGTGTTCATGTCCCTCATAGTTAAGGGTCTGCTGGCCGAAAATCGCAGAGAAGGACTTGAAGAATTTATAAATGTATTTTTTCCAATAGCTGATTGTTAATTAGTTCGTTTGTTAATTTTTTTCCCCCCAAAAGCCTACAGAACAGGCAATATTTGGTTCATTATTTTGAATAAAATTATTGTTTGTTATTGGAGTTTTTGTTGTTGACTTTTACTGAAAAACATTATTAATAAACCAACTGTAAATATCATGTTGTAGGATTACGTCGACCTATGTTAAGTAAGTGCATGCCACAGTATATGTGTGCCCCCCTCAACTGCTCAGATTTGGTGCCACACATTGATTAAATAACTCTTTTGAATGTATAGAATATATACATTTTCCCCCAGAATATCCTGCACCTTGTGTATGTAACAGAGCAGGGTTTCCAACTCTCACGCATCTGGCAGACTTAATGTCACGCTCTCACGCTTAACAAAGAAGTCTCACTCTAGATCATTTTTTCTTTCTGTGTTGATTTTTTTCACACTCGTTCTATAATTTCCGAATGCTTTAAACTCATGATTGGACCACAGCAGAGTGTCTAATCACTCTCTGTTGATTCGCTGGAAAAGACAACACACCCTGGACGGACTGTTAAAAAAGCAAGAGGGGAGGCGGGGGGTATTACAGTCAAAGCTGACTAGCTAGCAGTAAATTTTAGAGTTCGGAATTCGGGCCAGGTCGGGCCGAGATTTCCCACCATTCTTGTCGGCCGGGTCGGGCTTGAAAAATGGTCCATGACTTGCTCATGCTATTTTTATTTTATATAAAGCTATAGCGTGATAATCAAAATATATAAAAATAACACATCAAACTGTGATTAAAAAAAATTGCACAACTTAAGTGCTTAATTTCTTTGATTTTTTTTATTTGTTTGGTTTTGTCACAAAGACGCAGTTTTTTGTGTTGACTATTTCATTTTTATCTTTTGAAATTCGTTAGATTATATTGTTAATATTTTGGATTTTGTTCAGTTTAGGTGGTTTTCCAGTTTAACATTTATTTTTATTGTATTAATAAATTCGCATTAGCAGCTCATTTGGGCAGTTAACTGGACATCGCTTCCCCTCTCACACTGCAGGACAAACGATGCTCGATAAAGCTAAAATTCGGACCAATCATTAAGTTAAGATGCATCCGACCAGATCAGTCTTAAAATCGGGCTAAAATCATAGTGTCTGCCTGGCTGTTCCATTTTGGGTGCTTATTAAGACGGTGCGTGTGCGTCCATTTATTTTTTCAAAGCCGATAAGAAAGAGCGCATTCAACTTAACATCAGACTATTCAAAATGAAAAGTGTTCATTGATTGGTACTGAACGAGAGCGGGAGTAGCAGAGAAATTACTGAGGTCGAGTCCTGGCATTAAAATACATTCTTTTCTATTTTCGAGAGTTTATATATTGATGTTTGTAATATATTATATTGTATATATTAAGTAATTTTTTAAGAGAGACCGTGTACATTGTCATTTTGTACAGTGTCTGTTAAATTCTGAATTGATCTATGACTATGGCATGAAACTCGTACACTGAATACACTTCAGGAGAAGGAGAGAAGGTTTAAGCCTTGGCAACAAGCTGAAAATGGCCCATATCCAGTGGAAGAAACAAAAATGAAAGTCAATCTGGCAGCAAAGCTCTTCAGTAGCAGCATTGTTGATGCAATTGAATTCTGTGACTGAAGTTGAATGAATTTACAGGCAGTGATGCAACTGTACAGACGCGGTCCTCTTGGAAAAGGCTCCAAGGCTCAAATCAAGCCAGCCACAAAAGAACATGCTGGGGCCATCTTGCAGCTTGCAGAAACCATGCTCTCCGTGGGCTAAAGGTCCAACAGTATGGCAAGATGGTGCCAATTTACCAAACCAGAAAAGACACACCCATCTTGGGTTTTTTAGCTACTGGCAGAGTGTCCTAAATATCTACCACAACCTTGTTGAGAGGGACAATGCACCATGCTAGTATCTTCTTACCTACAAACTAAGTTACGATCACTTGGTGCTCTTCTTTGGTGCTGTCCCAGCTAGGGGTGGACACAACAACAACCCAGATGCTAGAAAGTTCAGAGCTGCATACAAACGACTGCTTGTACGGCACCAGGTAAAAACAGGCACAGGTAACTGCCTCCTCAGAGACAACACTGAAGTTCTTGACTCAACACCAGCAACAGTCAATGTTGCAAGAAGAGCTGAAGTGGAGTTAGTGGAGGTGAATATATCTGAAGATGCAATTCCTGACCTCCCAGAGGTAGACAGCCTCTCTGTACAAAATCCTGCCTTCCTTGCACAAATGCATTACATCTGATGGTGCTGCACACCCTTTTGTTTTACTAAAGGATAGAGGTGGTTTTCAGAAACCACCAACAGGCATGGTCTCAATCTGCCATACCACAGAGAAAATGGTCCAAAGCACTCTCAAAGTCCACGAAATGAACGGGTTTGATGGTATAGAGGAGCCTGTTTGTGTAGCAGTTATTGAAAAAAAGAGAAAGCCATCAAAAGAGTCTCATGTACGTGAAAAGGTAAAGAAAATTATACTGTTATTTATTATTGTATTTTGCAAATTTTCAGTCAAAAAAAATGTTCTATTGATGCCAAAGGATATATAAGACATTTTGAGAAAAAAAAAAAAAAAAACATGGCATGGATTTATTGCGTTTTGCGAAAAAATGAATATTTTTTAAATTAAAACCTTGATTTGATTTTTTTGTGTTATTTTAACCTTAGTATGGTATTTGATAGTTTGAAACAGAAAACGGTGGTTTTCAGCCTACCACTTTCTTGCTAAAGAAAACCCTTTTTTACTCAGATTGATAAAAATGGATTTATAGCGTTTTGGAACCAAACTCTTCATATGTTTGTCTGTTTATGTAATTTATTTTTTATAAATTATTATGAATATAATTTTGGAATGTAGTGTCATCCTTTCATTATTTTACAAATTATGCAATTGTTCTTGAATAAGTGAGCACTTGCTTTTATGACACTGCCTGACCTGGCATATTGCTCATGGAATAAATGGGCAATGAGCAATAGCTGAAGAACCGTTTTTACCTGTCCTCTCATGACGCTGCTCAACCTGATGTTGCTTCTGCAATAGCTGAAGAAACAATTTCATGTGGTCCTCCAGTTATTATTTGAACATGTTTAATATTACAATTGCAAGTTTAGGTCTTTTAATTGTTCATGTTTTTTGTGTTGCAATCAAAACAATAAAATACTTTTACTTGTGTGTGTTGATGTTCCTTTCAAGTTCCTGCATTCTGCATGTCTACAAAATAAGTTTTTTTCATCTTTTTTAAGTTTATTCTTATAAGTTGTATGAACTTCATTTACATTTGAGTTGTTCTGAATATTATTCAAAAAAACATAGTATACAGGGGTTGGACAAAGAAACTGAAACACCTTGTTTTAGACCACAATAATTTATTGTGGTGACGGACAGTTCTGGTGGAAACAGGAGAGTTGAGGTGCACATTGAATTCTGCCGTGATTTGAGCAGCCGTGGTTTTATGTTTTTTGAAAACAATCTGGGTTAGCACCCGAACATCCCTTTCAGACAGCTTCCTCTTGCGTCCACAGTTAATCCTGTTGGATGTGGTTCGTCCTTCTTGGTGGTATGCTGATATTACCCTGGATACCGTGGCTCTTGATGCATCACAAAAACTTGCTGTCTTGGTCACAGATGCACCAGCAAGACGTGCACCAACAATTTGTCCTCTTTTGAACTCTGGTATTTCACCCATAATGGTGTGTGCATTGCAATATTTAGAGCAAAACTGTGCTCTTACCCTGCTAATTGAACCTTCACACTCTGCTCTTACTGGTGCAATGTGCAATTAATGAATATTGACCACCAGGCTGCTCTAATTTAGCCATGAAGCCTCCCACACTAAAATGACAGGTGTTTCAGTATCCAAGCCCTGTATATTCTTATTTTCTTCTTATTATATAAACATTTAGTTATTTTAACTTGTCAGGAGTATAGGTAAGTGCCTGTTGTTGTAAATGTTTTTATATGTGTTCAAAAATAACCCCAAAATCCCATTCTACATTTGCCATGGGACGTAAAAAGGAGGAGATCCCATTGGTGGAATGATCTTGGTGAATGTGGGCCCAAACATAAATAAATACAAAAGGATATGGGGGTAGATGGTCAAAAACGGATAAGCTCAGGAAGAACAGTGACAATGTTGAACAGTGTTATGCATAAAATGTTTTTGTAGTTAAATTATATTATGAAAAAGGCACATCACATGACACATAGAGTTTAAAAACTTGAACTGTTTCAGCCAAAACTGTCAGCCTGAAATATTAATCCAGCATCACCCTTACTGGATTGAGGCTTTCAATCTTTAGGATAGATTACATAAAAATATACATTTTCCAAAGGGGACAAATGACCATTATCTTTTAGAAACAGCTAAGACTTGTCAAACGCTATGTCTGAATCACGTACAATACCCCCCTTTACTCCCAAGACAAAATTAGCCATCAAACTGTTCACCCATTTCTGGGACCTGTCGATCTTTTTTGGCTTTGTGGACCCTCATCGACGTTGCTGGGTTATTTCAGACAAGATGATCCTCATCTGTGGGAAACGCTGATGAAGATTATGCAGACCCTCCTTTATCTCTGCGACAAGATGAACACTCTTTAGTTGCCCAAGGTCGTTCCCACCGCAGTGGATGACCAGGACATTCGGAACTGTTCTTCCTCGCAGGCACTGGTAAAAGAACTGGGTGAGAGCCTTAGACATTAGTCCACCCCAACCAAAAAAACGGACCTTGGCATGGGTTCCCAGGTCTGTTCCCAGGGACCTCCTCGCTCTGTCCTTCACACAGCGAATGTAGCTGTCTCCTATTATCCATACAGTTGGAACTGTAAAAAGAAAAAGAACAATAGTTTATTACAATAACAGCAATATGTACTAAAATATAGTACAATTAATCATGTGTACAGCAATACATCAATACATGCTTAATCACCCCTAGTAATGTTGTAGTTAATTCCTGCTTATTAAGTAAGATTTTTACACAACTACATTTCACTGTGAATAGAACATTATTTTTCACTAAACATGTTTCCTAAATTTCCTTCCGGATCAACAAAGTAAGTATCCATCCACCCACCAACCCACCTACCTACCCACTTGCTATATACAGAACTATAATGTGGCTGGGTACACGGTTAATATCCCTAATGAATGGGAACGGCGACACGGCGTCCATCTTTTTTACAGTCTCTGATCTAGACATTGTGTTACCTATGTGATGAATAATGTGAAGGGCCCAAGTTAAATGTCCACCAAAGAGCAACAGAGTGGAGTGGTGAGAGAGAGGGAGGGGGACACTCAGACAAACACACCTCACACAGAATCACAACTACAAACTCCACTTTCACCCAGACATTCACTACACAAAAATATTTACAGAAAACACACAAACAGAAAGAACCAGCTTTACCAGTCTCAGAACTCTCTAATGCCAAGCTCAGACTACATGACATTTTTGTCCCTCACAATGTTCACTATGTCAGATTAAGCAGTTATTTTCGTTTTGCATCGTTCTCAGGGGACTGGCAACACTACACGTTAGTCACCGACCAATCATCGCCCGTGTAATTGCGTGAGTTCATAGGTCATCGGGGGGAGAAGCATAGAATCTGAGAATCACAGCTACAGAAGCCCTTTGCGTATGGTATGGTATGGTAAAGATGTAGCTACTTAGGTTTCAGTGCCTGTAAACAGCATATTCCTTGGATAAAATGAATTATTAAATGATTATTAGATTATTCTTCTGTTTCTCTGGTCCAGCGAACTCCAGGAGCACCGTCCTGCTTTCTTTTCCCGCGTTTACATCTGTGCGCCACAGAACGCTCTGTCTTCCTATTGGTCAGCGTCAGGGAGCACGTCGAGGAGCATGTCAAACTAGGCGATAAAATACAAAAAATTGTAACATGCTAGTCTTTTCGTTGGACGCTCCGACGGCGTCGCTCACGTCAAATTACTGATCTTTGACTGTGTCACACTACATGGACCTTTGTCGCTCGCGACAATGAAATTCGGATCCGAAGCACGCAATGTGTCGACGACGACAAAATCGGGTCAAAATCGGGCTAAAATTGTGACACATTTTTCGCGCAGATGCACGTAACAGTCGGTCTTTATTAAAGCGTGGCAAAAAAGCCATTGTTAAAAGAAAACTATAAAAATTCCTGGCAGTATGCCAGAATCCATATTGGTGACACCACTAACATGTGGAACAAGGAGCTTTGGTCAGATGAGACCAAAATTGAACTTTTTGTCCAAAATGTAAAACATATGTGTAGCGGCAAATTAACACTGCACATCACTCTGAACACACCATCTAGACTGTCAAACATGGTGGTGGCAGCATCATGCTGTAGGCATGCTTCTCTTCAGCATGGACATGGAAGTTGGTCAGAGTTGGTGGGAAGATGGATGGAGCCAAATACCTTTGATCTTGGAAGAAAACCTGTTGGAGTCTGTAAAAGACAAAAGACTAGGGCGGAGGTTCACCTTCCAGCAAGACAATGACCCTGAACATAAAGCCAGAGCTACAATGAAATGGTTTAAAACAAAAAATCTGCATGTTTGTGAATACAGAGAGTCTTTTTTATTCTGGCCACTCAATAGACACACCCTCCGAGATTCCCTCTTATAATATTTTGGTAATTTTACCCTATTCTGCACTACCAGTTTGTTTATTGTCCACTGTTTACATCTTTACAAATTTGCAGTGCTAAATTATTATTATATAACTGCATACTTGCACTGTCTATATGCCGAGCATCTTCTCAATATGCACAACTAGTGTACACTGTTGTTTACTGTGTTTAACTGCACTACCTCCATTACACCCACACTAAAAGACTCTACTTTTGTACTTTATTATTTTATTGTATTTTTATATGTATCATTCTATCTTATCCTTCTATTGTCGTGTCTTACTATTTGCCATAATGGATCGCGCCAGACGACGCGGGGGAGCGTGAACTGTATGAGGTATGCTTGGGCACAGTTCTGTACTGCTTGAGTGGGTCTCAAGCGAACCCCCCCCCCCCCTCCCCCCCCCCAGCAGCAAGCTGAGAATGCAGATAAGGGAGGTGAAGGGGTGGTGGTGGGCGCGAGGTTGAACGTCACAAAGGTGAGGGGAAACAGGGAGGTATATATATGGCCAAGGGGAGGAGCTTGTAATTGAGGCGCGCTCCATATACCAAAACTCTGTTAATACTTAACATCACTTTGCCATAATGGATCGCGCCAGACGACGCGGGGGGGGGGGGGGGGGGGGTGGGGGTCGTGAACTGTATGAGGTATGCTTGGGCACAGTTCTGTACTGCTTGAGTGGGTCTCAAGCGAAAACCCCAAAACAATGGAAGAAAGTATGGCAACTAATGGAATTAAGGAAATACAGAAGCTAGGAGTTCGTGGGCAGTGAACAGGTCTCGGGTGTGAGTGCGGATGTAGCTGTGATAGACATGGGAGGACCAGCGGCCGAGGATCTGAATGGTGTGGTCAGGTAAACCTTGGTGAGAAGCTGTAGTGGCTGCTCCAATTCTGAAAGAATGGGCGGAGAAATGTGCGGGGTTAAATCCACTGAGGGAGAGTACGTTCTTGAGGTGAAAATGAAACCAATGACTGGTAGCAGGGGAACCGGATTCACTGATAAACAGGGGGTCATGAGGACGAGCACCTTGGGAGGGACGGAACTGGAGGTAGAGCTGGAGAGGTTCCTAAGGACTGAGAGATGAATGAAGTCTGAATATGTAAACTGGAGTATATATACCAAATTGGTTAGTTTTGCTTCTCTTGATGTTGAAAATGAGGGTGTCGGTGTCCAGGATGGTGATATCAGACAGACAGGGGTGGAGAGAGGGATGATGAGTGGTGGAAGGAGTGGTAAATTCTGAAACTCGGAGAAAACCAAAGAAAGCTAGCAAAAACATAGCTTCTAAGGTTTGAGAAATGTTGGGAGAATATTGTCCGGAACGTAGAGTGGAAAGGCAGCAGGAGAGAATGTGAGGTTAGGGGAAGACGTTTGTGAGTGAGAGGAGGTTCGCTCCTTTTAATGCCTTTTAAAAGCAGTGTGATCTGAGGATGACTAACGAAAGGATGAGGTGAGCCATGGAGGAGTTTATGAAAGAAGTTGATAGCTGACAGGTAAACTTTGAGGGAGGATGATCGAATGTAGAGGCGGGAGCTGGTAAAGGTGAGGAAGTTGGCCGTGCTAAATAGATCAAAGGAGGGAAAGGGGATTGAAAGAAAAACGTGGAACCGACGAAAACATTGCCATCCTGTCCAGTAAGCAGAAAGAGTGTTGGGGGAAACGGTGTTAAGAATGAGGTCCTGGGATTGGAGAGTCAAATTGTAGAAGGCGTGTGCAGCGGGAAGATGGTGTCCAAATAAGGTGGAACTGGGGTTGGATGTGGGTCTGAGAGTGGAGCCAAGGTCCTGAATTTCTGAAATTGGAAACGAGACAGAGAATCAGCAATGGGGTTAGATGAACCAGGAATGTGAACAGCTTTGAGAATGAACTGATGCATGATGGAGTGCCACGTGAGCCTCTGGAGCAATGGCATTAAGGACGGGGAATTTGACCGACCCTTGTTAATTGCGTTTACTACGGCTAGATTATCAGAGTGCGTGAAAATTACGTGTCGCGTCCATTCGTGTCCCCATAGCAGGGCAGCGACGATGATGGGGTAAAGTTCACGAAGCGCGGACGAATCACAAAGATCCGAGGGGAGCTGAAAAAATTCGGCAGGCCATTGGGAGGCGAACCATCTGCCGTCGTAGAAACCGCCAAAGCCTGTGGAAGGTGCGGCGTCCGTGAAGAGATGAATATCAACAGGATTAGATACTGCGTCGTTAAAGAAAAACGAAATGCCATTCCAATGAGAGAGGAGTAGGAGCCAGAAACGTATCTCTGCTAGACAAGCCTCATCCAGGGTGACGAACTGAAAGTAGGATGTAGCTGAAGAAGCGAGGAGGAGGAGATGGGAAATAAACGCGCGACCTTGTGGGATGATGCGCATGGCGAAATTCAGATGCCCGAGAAGCGACAGGAGCTGCTGCTTGGTGCAACGAGGCTGTTGCAGAAACTCTGAGAGAACTTGGGAGATGCGAGTTTGCTTATCGCGGGGAAGAGAAGCCTGTAAGTTGACAGAGTCCAGCAAAATCCCCAAAAATTCGAGCGATGTAGACGGACCAACGGTCTTTTCGGTGGACAGCGGAACGCCCAGGCGGTGAAAAACTGATGCTAGGGAGGTGATGCAACGAGCGGGCGGAGAAGACGGGGCGTCGAGGACCAGAAAGTCGTCCAGCAGGTGCACGACATGAGCAGGATCCAGGACAGTGCCTCAGCGAAACAGTCAAATATCTTGGGGCTGCTCTTACAGCCGAAAACGAGCCGGGTGGCGAAGTAGTAACGCCCCTTCCAGCGCACGCAAAATAGGTGCCAAAAGACAGGATGGATGGGTAAGACCTTAAAAGCTGAGACGATATCTGCTTTGGCCATCCAAGTGCCGCGTCCGACGAGTTTGATGAGGGAAATCGCATCATCGACGCGGGCATAGCACAAAGAAAACTCGTCGCTGGGCACCAGGCTATTGACGGAAGGAACAAAAGAGCCATGGGGAGCGGATAAGTCAATGATGAGGCGCAGCCGCCTGTGCGGAGAAAAGGCGATGGTATTCATAAAATCCCGATCCTCCGTATCGCACAGCCATGTCAAGGATGATGGACAGGTAATCATCGAGTTCCTGCCGGCGGGCAGGGAAAACAGCGCAGATAACATCGCGGAAGGTAGAAAACGCGAGAACGAACTCAGGCACGGTAAGGATCTTGGAGGCGCGGGATTCAGAAGATCCGAGCGTGAGAGATACGCCCCCGACATCGTGAAGGCGGGGCGCCGCAGCGGCAGCTGATGGACGTAGGAGAGAGGAAAGGTCTACATCCGCACCTTGCAGGATTCGCTGGCGTAGAGATGGCTGAACCAGAGGAGGGCAGAAGGAGCGGGCGCCGGCTGGAGGCGGGGCGGGAGCTGCGGTGGAGAGGGAGAAGGAGCCGTCGTGGACCTGAGGAGTGGGGAGGAGAGGCTGGGCAGCTTGTACACTCGGAGCACCTGAGGAGAGAGTGAAAGGAAGAGAAAGTGATGTTAGCTGCTGAACGGCCTGGGGGGGATCAGAGGAAACGGGAACAGGGGGAACAGGGGGGGCTTGGGGAACTCGGGGAACAGGTGAGCCGAAGGGAACAGAAGCATGGGGAACAGGTGGGTCGGAGGGAACAATAAAGGGGGAAACATGGGGGGCTTGGGGAACTCGAGGAACTCGGTGGACGGGGGGGTTGTGGGCGGGAACGGGAACCAAGTTTATCGTTTATCATCTTTTATCCCGTCTATAATTGTTGGACTTGTGTGTCTATCAGTGTTTTACTGAAACTGACCAGGATTTACATCATCGCTTATTTCTATCTCCGACACATAATGTCCCTGATGGGTCACAATCATTATACTGTAGTTTTCGACAATCACAACAAAATCTATTTCTAAGTTTTAATGCACTGTAAAATAAACTTGGTTTATTTCATACAACGGTCATCAGCAATATTCATACAGTATAGAGAAGAGGTGATGTCTTTATAATCTATAGGTTTAATTGGACATGATTAGATCTCATTAAGGTCTCATTAAGGTTAAAAAATATACTATTATTTAACAAATTAGCAAGTAGTAGTAATAATAATTATATATATATATATATATATATATATATATATATATATATATATATATATATATATATATATATATATATATATAAACATTGCATATATCTGTTCCAAGCATGAACATCCTAACATTCCATGAAAATCCTGTTTCTAAGCTTCTAATCTGGTGTAAGTCGGTTTGTGATATGTAAAATTCATGCAGCTGTGCTTCTGTTTTTTGTGTTGGTAATGCACGGGTGTACGTGCATGGAGCATGTGCAGCACACCTGCATTGCCAAGATAGCAATGAAAATTTGACTGTTCAATTTTGTCAATTTTTTTTTTTTTTTTTTTTTTATTCAGGTGTGCACCTGTGTTTTCAACCAACCAGGCCTGACAACATAAGGCAGGATAAAAGCTCTCAAAAAGCAACACATTATATCTCGATCTGAAGAAATTCAAGAACAGATGAGAGAAAGTAATTGACACTGTGGACTTACAAGGCAAAAATGAAACTTTTTAAAGGTGTGTGTCCTGTTACTTCTGGAATAAAACGAACACAACATTTCAGAAAAAGAACATCATACTGAAAGTCAGACATGATGGTGGTGTGTGTGTGGTGGTGTGGGACTGCTTGCTGCTTCAGCTCCTGCTATTATAGATGGAACCATAAATTCTGCTCTCTTCCAGACAATCCTTAAGGAGAAATTCTGCCCTTCAGTTTGTGACATTAAGCTGAGGAGTACTTGGTTTCTGCAGCAGGACAATGATCCAAAGCACACAAACAAGCCCACCTCTGAATGGCTTAAAAAAAAAACTAAATGAAGGTTTTGGAATGGAGAGATTCTGTGGCATGTTCTTAAACAGGACGTTCATGCTGGGAAATCTATTATTAAAATGTAAGAAGTAGAAGGTTCAGACAATTGTGGGAAAATGAAAACAGAAGTAAAACGTCAGCTGAATAAGATAGTATAGATTGGGGAACTGAACATTTTGTGTAGATGCTGCTCTAAATACTTTTTTAGATACAGCCCTAGACATGCCTCTGGAAGACTCTTAGGGCCTAATCTTACACTAAGCACAGTATAAGACAAGTATCCAGTCGTGATTTCAGGTCTTTACAAAGCAGCTCTATTTAAACTTGGTTCTGGGTATGGAACGCCTTGATTCGAGTTTTTGCAGGTTATTTCTGGTTATCAGTTTGAAACTAACAAGTTCCTCCTTTTTTTTACAGTGAAATTCCTGCAGCCTACTATCTCCTTCAGTCCCCATTATGGGGCCCCAGGGGCTAGAATTGACCAAGGCCTACAGTTTCTCTATCATTTGCTCACCTCAACCGCAGTATCCTGGAGGTTCCTTCCACCTGGAGTTCAGTGAATCCAATATGACCAGTATCAGTCAGCCTGCTGTTAACCACTCAGCCACCTTCTTCTTTCATGAGGCTGTGTTTATGAAGTTACTGTGTCAATGCACTTTCAGATCCTCTCACACTGAACTGTTGTATATTACTGTAAAAGTTACAAAGGAGCAATAGAGTTGTTCAGTCACCTATTTTGAAGTTTAAAGTATCATGGTCCTGATGTTATTTTTTTTACAGCTTCACTGGTGTCCTTCATTGGTTCTGGAGTGGGTATGGGACTGTTACTCATATTCAGTGTTGGGAAGTAACGGATTACATGTAACGGCATTACGTAATCAGATTACAAATTATGAGTAACTGTAATCCGTTACAGTTACTGCTTCAGTAAGTGGTAATCAGATTACAGTTACTCTGCTAAAATAAATGGATAACATTGCGGTACTTTCCTATTTTTGCTCTTCCAATCCAACACTGACAAAACGCAATCACATTCACATAAATCACGACATCAGAATATTCTATGATTCACAACCTCCTGGTCACACTCTCAGAAAAAAGGGTACCTTATAGTACCTATTAGGGTACAATCGCTTGTCACTGTGGCAGTACCATCTTAGGGTACAGATATGTACTTCTACTTATAGGAACAAATGTGTACCCTTGTATTTTGTACCTGAGGGGGACGAGTTTGTACCCTAGGACCCAAAGTTGTACCTTATCCACAACATGGTCACAGGTACAAATACAGTACCTTTTTGAATGGTACATATTTGTACCCACAGGGTACTGCCACAGTGACAAGACCAACTGTACCTTAAAAATGACAATGCTGTACCTTTCAAAAGTCAATTTTGTACCTTTAAAAAGACAATTTTGTACCATTAATTAAATAAACATAGAAAGTTTTATTCCAGTTTATTAAAGGTTAAAGCCACTGACTTAATAAAAATGTTGCATGTAAACAGTTCATTATACAGTAAAACAACCAACATATCAGCATACAACATACACAGCCATCAGTGAAATTAAAATGAAAATGTAATGGCATACATGTATAAGAGTGAAAATGCTAGTTATAAAATATCAACAATAAAAAATATTTAAACTTTGGAAACAACATTAAAAACAAAAACCTTCAACTCTGCCTGGAGGACTTGACAATTGGTTATATTAGGCTTACATTCATTGTAATTAAACAGTACAAAGTAAAAACATTTACCTAGCCCATAAAAACAGTGTAGATAACTCACAATGAATAAGAACATAACTCATATCGACATTTAACTAAATAACATCCATCTAATATCAGAATCACTGCTCAGGTCAATGCTAATTTTCATATTCAAGCTTTAAAAGGTGAACACTGGTGTGAAATGGACTTGGGGTATAGTAAAATATGATTACGAGTACTAACTTTTGAAGAATTAGCACTATAGGTATAGGGCATAGTGTTTTCACCATTAACAAGCTCAAAGCAGCGCCACACTTAATTGGTAGAATTCTGAGAGCCCTGACATTTAAAACAAGGTATTGAGAACTGAGAATGCAAGTGAAGTTTATTAAAAAGATATATAAGACCCTAAAGAAAAAGTGTGTAGCATAAAGCTACTTCTCCAGATGCCACCATTTTAAAGTTAGGTTATGGCAAGTTGCCTGTCATATTTTAAAACCTTTTGAGCTAAGTTTGTAATTTATTGTTTTTGTATTTATTCTCATGTAGATAGTCACCAGATAATTTCAACAATAGATGTAATTCATGCACTTCCACAAACTTCCTTTTGCAAGCTGTTAAACTAGCCTACCCATTTGTTCGTACTCAACATGTTTCACGACACCCCAAGTGCATTTCACACCAGAGTTTTCATTTAAGCACTTGCATACACTACTCTTCACTTTAGCATCACCCAAATTCACATATATGAATGTCTGCATACCACTAACAAACGTCCATCGGCCATGTATGTGTCAAGTGGCTGAGTCAGATTCATCCCCTGGGAGTACACAAACCCAATCAGGGTCATATGCAACCTCATATGCATGAAAGTGTGCATCAAATGATAATGGAAGTAGTAACTTCCCACACACAAGCCACACAGTGTCCACATTTAGAATGTATTTCACTTGAAAAAATAAGGGAATATTTTCAGTATGTACAAAGCCAATTACAAATACATCCCTTACAGCATACTTGACATTGTCAAGTTTTACTTCTGTTACACACTGAAGTGTCTTCCCAGACAAATCTGTATCTTTCAGTGCCCTGTTGAATCTTAGACTACTCTGAAGCTCTTGTGGTAAAGATGTAAACTGTGTGTCCACACTTACACCAGACATTTTTTCATAATCTCCCAACAAGTTTTTTGAAGAAAATTCCCAGCACTGTTTAAACTGGTGACGTTTGCTTAGAGTTACAGGAATATTAATAAAATTCCTACATGTCCTGGCCACAGTTTTAAAGTACTGATGCTTGCTTTCAAAACGCATGAACCAAAGTGAGCGCAAGGGTCCATATGACAAAAGAAGCCTTGAATAATGTATAAGATAATGACATTTAGGTGTTATTACATCTTTACCTAATACATAACTTAACTCTGACAGGAAGTCTTTGACAACAGCATCAAGTACAGGAAGGAATTCTCTGTTAATTACAGGTGCAAGAACAATATCTACTATTTCTCTGCATAAAAGAAACACACCCCAATACCTACAACTGGATGGTATACGATGGCCTACCAAAAAAGGCAAGAGTCTAAAGAGACACCATTTTTGTGCAGCTGACCCACTAATACCAGAATTTTGCAATATTTTTTCAGAGATTTCAGCAGGTTTATTTTTTGTCATTTTTACCCAATGAAATGTGTTTTAATTCTTCATTAACTTCTTGTATTGTTATATGTTTCTCACAATGAGCTTTACATAAAACAAGTCTCATTACCAATGGTATTACTCCTTCTAGTAAGTCGTGCATGATGTCAGCAGGTAGTGATGTTGTAACATCAAAATAATCAAGTTCATTAAAAGGACAACTACGCTGTACACCATATATTGCACTGTTTGCTGAATTCTCCCTCATACAGTCCAGGTGATATCTATGGACATCAGCAGTTCTCAAAATAAAGTGGTCCTCACTGAAGTGTTCCTTCTTATTTGAATGGGTTGCCATGCAATAGCGACAAATTCATCCAGAATTAAATGACATTTTGAATCCACCAATCATATGAGCAGACAAATTATCTCCAGAGAAGGTAGCCAACGCAGCATGTACTTTGTAGTTGTGGTCACCAAAGGTTACAACAAAACCTTCAGTTGCAAGTACTTTTAAATCATCAATTAATGGTTTCAGAACAGCGTCCATATTTGTTTGTTTAAACAGTGCATTTCTGATCAACAGAGCCAGATGAATGTGCTTTACCTTAGACCTGTACTTGCAACCAATATTGCCTACAGTGTAGTAAAAGGCACAGAGTTTGTGTTTTGTTTTTTTGGAACCTAGTGGATTAACCACTTCAAACTCTTCATAAAAATGCAAACGCAGCGCTTCTGGATTGACAGAGAAAAATGGATGTTGTTTAAAGAACAAACCATCTTGATAATCCTTCAACACATGTTCATCTCTTTTTTGCATACTGAGTGCTTGCATGTGATCCCATATCTTCGTGACCACAATATTTTTTTTAAAACATCAATTACTGGTACATAAGCATAACTTCCAATTTCCTGGCCTGACAGATCTTTTACTTTATACTGCAGAGGTTCAGTCATTCCCAAGTTAGATTTGCAATATTCTTCTAGCAAATATTCTGAGCGTATTACTTTAGAGGCATCCTCAAAAAAATCTGCAGATTTTAAAAGTTCCAATAGCTCAGGACAATCTTCAACACTGAAACCATTCTGCTGGAGATGATAAGAAATTATGGAATCATAGTGTTCCTTAAAATCACTAAACAAATTCTTAATATCATCAAGAATGTCCTGTTGAACAGATTTTGGTAGAACATTCTTTTCTCTGCATTTTAATGTGAAATTAACAAAATTCTCCCTGAAATTTGTTAGTAATTCCTTTTTGTTAGGCAGTAAATGCACATCTGTAGCATCTTTCTCTAAAGTTACTTCTTCTGAAGATACACCACTGACATCTTCAGCATCATTTGGAATATGTGGCAAAATCTGCGTTTTATGTTTTCTGTAGACATGCCTCCTAAAAGACTCATATTTGGTAAAAGTTCTTTGACAGTTATCAAGACCACAACTTACACTAATATCTGATTGGTGCGAGTGAATTAACCCAATATGCTGTACCAATTTCAACAATGTGAAAAAGCTGCGCGAGCAGATAGGACAACAATACGGCTGTGGCATTCTCTATTATGCCAAAAGGTTAATGATCCTAGTAATAGCAGTTGGCAGTGGCTTGTCACCAGCTTCAGACACTTTGAGCACGTCTTTGGATAAATGTTAGCGTATTCCTGATGTGAGGGGGGTAGGCCAGGTTGAAAGTGAAGTAGGCATAGAATGCTGCAAGAATGGCATCCTCCACACTCACAGTTCTGCAGATTTCTAAACCCTCCATTTTAACAACAGCAGCATTCCTTCTTTCACAGAAGACCTTCCAGTCACAGGAATCCAGTAGTTGAACAATGGGATATGGTGTGGCAGGTTCCTCCTATGCAAAAATTAAGGATTTTTAGTTCAGCCATCCAAAAACAATGACAAGCCCTTATAGTAAAGACATTTCACTTTGCGACCATGTTGACAAAGCCACGTGTGTATGTACTGCCCCTCTATACATAAAAAAAACAGCATCCTTAACCTTAAAACATTGTTCCATTGTTGCTCATCAATAATTGTTGATTAATTGTAGTGGTAGATACAATGTGGACTCAATGATAAAATTTGAGGTCAAACTGCTAAGCACTTTTTATTCACTACTAACTGGAATAAAAAAAGTGGAATTTACCAACTACATAAGGGAGAAAATGTTATTCATTTGCATCATGCTTATCTTAGATTTAGCCTTTCATTAATTTTTATTAATTTCAATCTTTTTACGTGAGATGGACAGAGTGAAATGTTCATTAAAAAGCCAAATGTTTATTCTGCTACACATTGATGCTAGCTTTAACAGTTAGTAGGTTAGTAGTTTTGCTTTGGAACTTCAGCTTGTTTGAGCATAACTGGTTGCCATAATACAAAAGCTAAATTACCTGGACATTGCTCTAGACCTAGGACCTTCTGAAGTAAAGAACACTCCTGACCCACATCTGAACATAAAATGATTATCTTAAACAATAACAATTTATCCACCCTTACTACCAAAACCTTCAGATATTATAGGGCTTTTACAATAACTCTACGGAAGAGTCCACACAATCTCTACTAATGAATTGCAGATTCATAAAAGCTAAAATTAATACTATATGTTTTTCAGAAGCCATATAGTTGATATCCAGATTGGCTCTGCTATGGTGGCGTGCTAATATGTTCTTCCCTGGAAAAAAATACTGTTACTGTGATTTGGTAAAATAAACATGGTTTGGGTACAATTTGAGTAAAAAATGAACTATTGTGGTAAGTGCATCCTGAAAAAAAATAAATATCAAATAAATACCTTTCCCAGTGATATATAGTTCTCCAGCTTCTCTTTGAAGACTGTAGGCAGGAGTATAAGTGCAGCTTTAAAGTCCATTCCTTAAATGGAAAGATCACACAGGAAAAGCTGGCATTAAATTATAAAAGTACATAAATGGCTGCGAACTTTGACTTGACCAGAAAAAAACAATACATCCTTAAACCCACCAAGGTTCATATACACATGCATAAATATTAGGGGTGTCACGATTCTCTAAATCCTCGATTCGATTTCATTTTCGATTTGAGGGTCACGATTCGATTCAATTCTCGATTTTCTTGTTTTTTTTTCTTGTTATTATTTTATGCCTCATAAAATTTAAATAATATATTTATTATTATTATTATTATTATTATTATAAATATTATTATTATTATTTATTAAGATATATATGGTAATGCCATCTAGTGACTTTTTTTTGGTAGCAACAGTGTGCACTATTAAAACAAGCAGTTTATCAGAGCTGTGTGTGGATGGCTGGTGAAACTGCTCATTACATGAAGCTGCAGTTCTTCATCCAACCACTAGCAGCAGCAGCACAAGCCCCGCTCTCTTCACTCAGTCACTACTTCAGTACAGCCCAGCCACGGGCTACAGAGCTCAGCCAGTCCGTTTTTACTGTTTCTGTAAACAAATAAAGGTTTTAACCCCACTAACCGGATAATACAGCTCACTACAGTTCATCTTTCAGCCCAAGCAGCTAACAGCAGCACGTTAGAACAGCCGACACGGAGTCACTGCTCGGATTACATTATAAACAGGTCAGTTAGCGCGCTGCTAACCTCAGGATGTTTATAACTACGGAGTTTAGTGGACACACCACGGCCGCCAGGTAAGTCTTTTAAAGGCTACTGAAGACTATTAAAGGCTATTAGAGTGTAACCCCTGGCTCCCAGGGGTTACAAGAGGTTATTGAAAGCATTATTGGGGGGCAGAAATCAGTACAGGCTGGTTAGATAAGTGATGTGGGTATTGTCTTATAAATATTTACACATAACTTATATCTCTCCTGAAAAGCTTTTATTTTAGTCAGAAACACGCTTGTGTTTACTTTATCTGAGAGAAAGATGTTTTTTTAATTCAATGGAAAGCAACAGGTGTAGTCAATTATAAGTTTAAGATTTTTAATCCACCTCACTGTGATCTATAGTCAGTGTTCTCAAGTCACACTGACACACGCATTTCAGCGAGTTCACACTCTCTCACCTGCGCGCACCCACCCCTCCGTTAGATACAGATACAAAACCTGCGCGCCCAACCCCCGCCCCCCCTCCCCCGTTGGACAGATAAAAACAGTGATCACACTCCCGCCGACTGCGCTCATGCAGTGGCTATCTCTATTTAAATGAATAGGATGCGCTGTGTTGGTGCCGCGCCATTTGCGTAGCGCGCTGCGCTATTTGCGTAGCGCGCGCAGGAGGGATCGTCGATCCTCTTTTTGACTTCGATACTCGAGATCGTGACCTCATTTCGAATCGATTTCGATAAAATATCGAGATCGTGACACCCCTAATAAATATTAACTGAAATACCATGTCAAATTGCACACTGAGCAAGATAACTTGTAAAACATACCAATTGTGTCTTCAACAAGTGCCTCTCCTCTCGAGTCCGCATATGCTTTTTCAATTGTAGATTTTCCTCGCAACAGCTTCAGCAGACTGGGAACCATCTCACTGAAGTTCTCACGGAAGCGCAGATTTAGGTCAGTGACTGTGTATTCGCCCGACTTCCTGACACAACTGCAAGAGACCATTACGAAACAATTAAGTAAACAAAATCAATGCATGAAATCAAAAATAAATTTAATTTAATTCCAGCTTGACATGTATAATTGAATCATAGTCAGCAATTCCACATTTGTTACTGAGAAATAGAACAGTACTCTCACCAAGCTGCTACAGTTTAAAATCATATTGCTTTATGGTACACATTTATTTTTCAAACATCAATTTTTAGAAAAATGGGCAAATAAAAGGTTTAATATGCACTGTATTGAAATAAGATACAGTAAACCGCACAAACTATAGTTTAGTTTCTAACTCACGCCAGTGGCTGTTCGAAGGAAGGGGTATTTTTCAATAGCTTGTGCAGTCATCATGTCATGTGTGATCTCTCTTCTTCTCCAATGAAACGTCCGAGTCATTCGTTCATTGACTACTGCATTGTCTGGTTGTGTCCTCTGGTACTGTTCTTGAAAAATCTTTACATGAGCATCCACTGAGATGGAATCTTCACCAACAACATCTGGTTGCTAGACCTACCAAAGGACAGTTGTTAAACACATTCACACAAGCACAAGCACACAAGTTAAAAAGACATTTCTGCATTTAGACGTGGCAGTCATGTCTAACTTAAGTACTACTGTACATCCCGAATTCTGCCCAAGTATAGTATATTTATTTTATTGTAGTCAGAGACTACAATAAAATAATAATAATAATAATAAAAACATTTAAATCTTACCGATGGACTATCAATTCTTTGACAAGTTGTTTCTGGTGGCTTGTGTCTCTTGACACCATGGCCAAACCGTTCTTTAAACCTCTTTACCTCTTCATCACTGACAAGGGGAGCACGTTCACTTTTGAATTTTCTTTTTAAGGACATGTGCCAGGTATGCTAGAGAAAGGAAATTAAAAAACCTTAAGACTACTTGTTCCTGTTTTGAAACACTAAGGCTGTCCAAAAAAATATCCAAATAGATGATTTCAGTTCCAGCCTTAAACAGATCTTCTAATGATTAGAACTGTTGTATTTTTACTACAAAATACAAGTATTTTAAAATTCAGAACACAAGACACAACATACTTACATATCCATTGCCCTCCACATCTCTCAAGAAGGGAAACTTTAAGATGAGAGCTTTGGCCACATTCACATAGTCACAGTTTGATGGATACCTATAACAAAATTACACTATACAGTAAGGCTGCAAAAAAAAACAAAAAAAAAAAACAAATGAACTAATCATTCAGCATCTATGTACTTATAGTGTGTATTGTGCCATTGCCTCTTGTAAAAATATATATAAATTAATACTTAAATTACATCAGCACTAAAAAAAAAAAAAAAAACACACTGGCCTTTCAGGAAGAAGGGGCGAAGCCTGGCTCTCAGAGATATTTTCTTTTCGCACAGTATCCAACTCCATCTGGCGGATAAGACTCATGAATTTAGCTTGCTTTTTGAAAGATCCTGGAAATAATCATCATTCATTTATTATCATAAATAAATGAAAAACATTTCCCCCCAAACTTGGATACAACATAGGATAAACAAATCAGGAAGCCATTTTCTCTCTCTAGGAAAATTGCCCCCATGTCTGGAAAATGTGGAATAACGTCCCCGAGTCCTACAACACAGACTGGCACCACTAGCTAGCTAACTAGTTAACTAGTTATCAACTTATTAACACTACCCCTGCTTAAAATGGTCTTACAAAAGTACTGAACATTGATTTAAGCGGTGCAACAAGTCTCCCTCCCTCTCCCTCTCTCTGAGCGGGGATTTTCTCCCCACGCGCCTTCCAAAGTGAGCGGTTGTAAAAAATTCCCTTAGCCCTTCAGCTAGTTAGCTGTGGCTAACAGACCAAATACTGCATTATCTACACAACTCATGCATACAATTATCTAACTCTACACTTTGTGAAGGGACAAGCATTTTTTGGCGCCAATAACTAAGGTTCCCTCACAAAAACGGGGTCTGCAAGCTAGATAGCTAGCTAGCTAACTTAAATACTGTTAGCTAAGCAACCTAGCTAGCTTGCTAACTAGCGTTAACTTACGAAATATTTAACAAACTTTCTTTTGCATATAAAGCATATAACCACACCCAAACATATTTAAAAATAGTTAAACCATAAGAATATTACTTGGTTACCTCAGTCCATTCACGAGTTACTTAAACAGCTAACAAACAGGCTAGCTTAGCTAGCGTTAGCTAATTTAGCTAGCTAGCAGGCTAACCTAGCTGGTTTAGCTATTATGATTATGGTAACTTCTGACAGAGGCCAACACATCACAAATTAAACTCACCTTTGAATTTCTTTTCTTCCTCTGGTGATATTTGTATGCCCCCATCTGTCAGCTTTTGTAGAAGCTCCTCAGTGGACATCTGTTCAACAGCCATCCTTACAGGTGCCCAAACGATTTGATAAAAGTCTCCTGACTCTCCTCGCGCCAGATTACTACTGAGCACTGATTGGCTGGGTGACGTCATTAACTGACCCAGGGGGCTTGGCATGAACAAACCTTACTGTTGGAAATAAAGTCTTTATCTGACCTTATTTGTATACTTGAAGTTGTATAGTCGTAATTGTATGCTTGAGTTGAATAAAAAAAATACTTATATTAAAAAAGATAAAAGATAATATTTTAAAAAGGAACAAACTTTACCAAGTGAGAGGATCTACTACTTAATCCATAGATTCTGCACTTTTCTCAAGAGATATAAACTTAACATTGTAACTGTGAGCTCTTTCAGCAAAAATGCTACCAAATATGTTACCCATCCATGTAAATTTCATTATTTTGTTGTATTTTATTTATTTATTAATGAGGAAGGGGAGGAAGAAAAAAAATAATTTTATAGTAAATACAAAAATCAAATAAGGAAAGTATTTTACATCTAATTATGAATTATATGTTCTTAGTTGTTACATTTCAAATTTATCTAAATAAACACAATGTAACCTAATCTTTTTGTTTATATGATTGTATAAACTTGCCACACACTCAAAGCAAAGAAGGTGCTTTAGTATTTAAAATATAAGGCTTCAAATGACTACAAAGTTTATTCATTTTTTGCTCATTTGTTAACGCCTATCTTTAACATTTTATGTTCATTGTTGTAGAGTGTACTGTATAAAGGATTTTGTATGTACTCTACAAAAATGCAGATATGATTCTAGTAAACTATTTTAAAACAAAAATGCTTAAATATTTTAGAAGGATCAGCTGTTAATTTATTTAAATAAATTCCTAATGCAAGTAATATAACATAAAAAAAACCTGAACTACTTGTAAGTACTTTTGTGTACTTTTCAATGCTTTGTACCTTTAAAGGTACTGAACAGTACTATGCAGGGTCAAACATGTACAATTAAAAGTACAGTTGTTGATGGGGTACATATTTGTTCTTCAAAGTAACAGTATTTGTACCCTCATGTACCTTTATTTCTGAGAGTGCAGAATGTTTTCACTGCAGAGGCGCCCCCTAGCTGACTATGTAAAGTAGAATGCTTAAAAGCGTCAAATGTTCTAAACACACCGACAAACTAACCGACTCATATTCATTAGTACTACTATGACTACCTGCACGCAAATTTTCATCCATTTACATGAAATCAGTCGCCAGAAACTGAAAACAGCCTGTTTTTTCACATTATTTAAATGGAGAACACGCCTCCCCAACAAAATAGCCTTATAAAATATTATTAGTATGTAAAATAACATCATATTAGATTATAGAAAATCACTTACTATCACAGCATCCACAGTACAGCACTGAACCGCAGATAAAATATCCATAAAGTCCTTTATTCGCCTGTTCACTTCTCCTCACAAACATGCGTTTAGTTTCAGCGCAGCCGCAACACAATATTCTCAAGCTCCTAGTGAGCACGCAATGTAATCTTTTCACGTAAAGTTGTACGTGAATACAAAGCTAAGGATGTCCTCTTCTAGATTCTGTGTTTTTTATTGGTCCACAAACCACTATTTTTCTTGATTGATCGTCTTTTGCACAAATAACGTGAGCACTGGATCGATCCAATCCAATCAAATCAGGTTATGGCCTTTCTCCAGGGTCACAAAAGTGATTGACACCTATTTCAACCAATAGTCCACCCTTAGACGAAGAATCCTATGATTTATGACATTACCGTCAGTCGCTCTCCTTCGCAAAATCACGTTACTCTCCGACGCTCAGATTCACCTGTGTTCTGAGGAAGTTCCGGGTTATGCTCATCATGTATTTTGTATTTAAGGCTGCATTATGTATTCTATCTTCGCGAGGTATTGTTGACTTTGGTTGCATACTAAGCGTTTCTCATGTGCTCTTCTATTGCCTTCTCGTTACGAGCCTCTTTTCTGGTTTATCGGTTAATGTCTCTTGTTTTGCCCCTTTTGGATTTAATGCTTGGTTGGACTGTCTTTTGGTTACGAACACGGACTGTTTATACTACTACGGCTTTGGTTTCTGGTGAGATTATTGTTTGTTTGGCTCTAACATCTGTACTATCTGGTTATCAGCCTGTAAATAAATCTGTTTGTTCATTTTACTCTGCAAGCATCGCTCCACTCTGTCTGGTGTTACAACTGGAAAGAAAAATAAAACAATAATATGCAATATGTGGTTGCTACATTCATTCAGGCTTAAAAAATGACAATATTGTAAGTAATCCAAAGTAATCAGATTACGTTACTCACTTGAAGTAATGTAACTGATTACGTTACAAATTACATTTTGAGTGATGTAATCAGTAATCTGTAAGGTATTATATTTTAAAAGTAACCTTCCCAACACTGCTCATATTAGTGCCAATACTTATTTTCCTCATAAAGAGATGTTAACAAGCAAAAACAGCAAATGGACATGAAGATGGTTCATAAACAATTTGAGCACTGACTTTTCTCAATCAAACTTTAATGTACATATAACCTGCTGTACAGATTTTTTTTATGTTTATAATATTTACATTTTTCAGATTAACAAACAGATTTTAATATCAGACAAACATGACCTTAGTAAATATAAAATCAGTTTTAGATGATGAATTCATTAAATAAGGGAAATATATACAGGGGTTGGACAATGAAACTGAAACACCTGGTTTTAGACCACAATCATTTATTGTCCTGACGGACAGTTCTGGTGGAAACAGGAGAGTTGAGGTGCACATTGAATTCTGCCGTGATTTGGGCAGCCGTGGTTTTATGTTTTTTTGAAAATCTGGGTTAGCACCCGAACATCCCTTTCAGACAGCTTTCTCTTGCCTCCACAGTTAATCCTTTTGGATGTGGTTGGTCCTTCTTGGTGGTATGCTGGTGGTATTACCCTGGATACCGTGGCTCCTGATAAATCACAAAGACTTCCTGTCTTGGTCACAGATGCGCCAGCAAGACGTGCACCCACAATTTGCCCTTATTTGGACTCTGGTATGTCACCCATAATGTTGTGTGCATTGCAATATTTTGAGCAAAACTGTGCTCTTACCCTGCTAAATAAACCTTCACACTCTGCTCTTACTGGTGCAATGTGTAATGAATGAAGATTTACCACCAGGCTGCTCCAATTTATCCATAAAACCTCCCACACTAAAATGACAGGTGTTTCAGTTTCACTGTCCAACCCCTGTAAATCCAAACCTCCATGGCCCTGTGTGAAAAAGTATTTTACCCTGAACCTAATAACTTGGTTGTGCCACCCTTGGTAATGACAACTGCAATTAAGTTTTACCGATAACTGGCTATTAGTCTCTCACATCTCTGTGAAGGACTTTTGCCCCACTTTTCTTTACAGCCAGTGTGTCCTGTGTTCAGTATGATGCTTAAGGTGTTGTTGCCCACACAGACTGTTTGTAGTTGCAAGTTGCAGAGAGAGGTACTGAGCCCCAGCTTGTCAAGTTTGCAGATGAGTTGTTGTGGTATTATGGTGTCAAATGCCAAGCTGAGGTCTATAAACAGCATTCTCACATACGAGTCTCTCTGGTCTAAGTGAGTGAGGGCTCGGTGGAGAACAGAGCAGATTGTGTCCTCCATAGACCTTTTGGCTCGGTATGCAAACTGACAGGGGTCCAAAGTTGGGAGGAGAATGGATTTGATGTGGACTAAAGCACTTCATGATGATGGGTTGTTGTTAAAGCAGAATAGAGCAGATTTTTTAGCACAGGTTCAGTCATATGAAAAAGTTTGGGCACCCCTTTTAATCTTAATCGTTTTTAGTTCTAAATATTTGGGTGTTTGCAACAGCCATTTCAGTTTGATCTAATATCACACGTATCTAATAACTGATGGACACAGTAATATTTCAGGATTGAAAAGAGGTTTATTGTACTAACAGAACATGTGCAATATGCATTAAACCAAAATTTGACTGGTGCAAAAGTATGGGCACCCTTATCATTTTATTGATTTGAATACTCCTAACTACTTTTCACTGACTTACTGAAGCACAAAATTGGTTTGTTAACCTCATTGAGCTTTGAAATTCATAGCCAGGTGTATCCAATCATGAGAAAAGGTATTTAAGGTGGCGAATTGCAAGTTGTTCTCCTATTTGAATCTCCTCTGAAGAGTGGCATCATGGGCTCATCAAAACAACTCTCAAATGATCTAAAAACAAAGATTGTTCAACATAGTTGTTCAGGGGAAGGATAGAAAAAGTTGTCTCAGAGATTTAACCTGTCAGTTTCCACTTTGAGAAACATAGTAAGAAAATGGAAGACCACAGGGACAGTTCTTGTTAAGCCCAGAAGTGGCAGGCCAAGAAAAATATCAGAAAGGCAGAGAAGAAGAATGGTGAGAACAGTCAAGGACAATCCACAGACCACCTCCAAAGAGCTGGAGCATCATCTTGCTGCAGATGGTGTCACTGTGCATCGGTCAACAATACAGCGCACTTTGCACAAGGAGAAGCTGTATGGGAGAGTGATGCGAAAGAAGCCATTTCTGCAAGCACGCCACAAACAGAGTCGCCTGAGGTGTGCTTTTGCATACCTTCAGTTTCAGTTTGTCAGTTTTTCCTTTTTTTATTATTATTATTTTTTTTTGGAGTTCTGCAAAGTCCGTTGGACTTTGAGATGAAGCACAGTGTTCCCTTTTTGGTTTTTATCTCAGTTATCTCATCCAGTATTCCCTTTCTCTTCTGTGCTTTCTGCTCATCTTGCTTTAGTTTTTCATTTTTGGTCGTCAAGATGCATGTGATACTAAGCAGTAGCTCCTTTGTTTAAGCAATGTTGAGCAGCCCTCCAACATGGTTCACATGGTCATAAATGATCGGCTGAGAAATCAGTGAATGCTCTTTAAGGTTCTCCACCATCACCTCCTTGTTCACTGAAAATCCTCTCTCAACAGAGGCCTGCTTTGTTTGATAAATGTTTGTGGTAAAATTCATCCAAACTTCCACTTTGTGGGTTGAAGTTCTCGAAGGAATCTAACACTGACATCAGGTGGCTGTCATAAAAGTGGCCAAACTCCATCAGAAAATCATCACAGCATTTTTCTTCAATGCGGCCTGTTTCCACAAGGAGTTGGAGAACAGTGGTGAGTTTTCGGGTGCTTACTATCTTTGCTCTTAAGGAGCACCCTTGAAACCTGTACCAGGAAAAGCTCAACACATCCTCTTTAAAACATGGTGGTGGCAGTGGCGTGCACAGACATTTTGGGGGGCAAGTGCTCAGGGGGAAAAAGGGCACTTTTTAGTGCACGTAAAACACTTCTGTAAGGGCTGGTGCCCAATCGAGGCATCCTCCGGGGCATCGGAGGGCGCGCCAGGCCAGCGCCGAGGGTTAATTGGCTAATTACCAACACCTGCTTGCAACACCTCTTAAGCAGCGCCAACCAGCCACTCGGCGCTGGATCTTTGATGCTTCTCAGAGCGAATCTATGCCGGTTCCTCGAGTGAGCCTCGGCTCCTTCGTTTTCCTTCCTGCTCTATCCACGGCAACAGCCGTTTTCCTTCTTTGTCTTTGGAGAGAGCATTGTTCAGCATCGCTGGCGTGCTCCTCCTGCCAAAGTATTTTCATCTATCCTTTTTTATTCTTGAGTTTGGTGTGGCTGTGTAGAGCTGTGTGCTCCACCGCTCTCCTCTTGAGTTTCTGTGTCTGTGTGTGTGTGTGTGGGTGAAACAGCTGCGAGGCCACGCGGCTCGCTCACCTTCTCTCTCCCGCACTGTTCCTCTCCACTCTGGTGGAGCAACGTTAAAAATCCACAATCACCTTAGTTCACTTCTTTGTTTAGTTTGGAAGCCCTTTGTTTAGTTAATCCTCACCTCGCGCCATAAGAGGTAGCCGGCACTTACCGGCGGTCTTTGTTTTGATTCACTCCCCTTCTCTCTCGCTCACGCTAGGCGGGACTTTAGTTTTCCACCCGTTTTTCGTTGCTCCGCCCCTTTCGGCGGAGGCTTTAAGGGTGAATAAAGCGGCTGTGTCGCAATCCGCTCGCTGGTTCAGCGGTTAGAGCATTGGGCTGCGGCCGTGACAGCCTGGGTTCGATCCCCGCGTGGAGCGGGGTTTAATAATAATTATATATACATAATATTATTGTATAATATTATTATATATCCTATTAATATATATATATATATATATATATATATATATATAAATGATTATATATTTATTATTATTATTATTTTCCTTTTTTCTTGGGTTTACCTGCTTTGAGATCTACTGTTCTGCCATTGGGTTCTACAACTATCTGGGCTGGAGTGCCACCTACCTGTAGCACTCCACCCATTACAACTTCTGTATAAAAAAACGTTATCTATAATTGATTTGAGCTAGAGCTGCGAGTTTATCTGGTGACCAGTCAGCTAAAGATGTTTAGTAGTTTGGTGCTGTATGAGAGATTTTACTGCACAACAAAATGATTTCACGTTGGGCTTAGAGGGCAAACGGTACGATTTTACTTGATGTGTATGTTACCTGGCTGGTGGGACACGGGGGAGAAGAAGCCTATCTGTTGCTGTGCGTGCTGTGCTGAAGACTCGCTGAACTGAACTGCTGCTGCACGCGTTTCTAGTGGGCCTCTAGTGTGGGTCACGTGACAGAGGAAAAGAGAGGTCGGGTGTGTGCGAGCTGATTTCAGGGCATTCTGTTTTCACTCGTTTTTAATCGCTCAGGTTTTCAAAAGATCATTTCAATCCGGCCTCAGTAAAATCTTAATAATATATATATTTTTTTCAAAAGTGCACTTTGGTTGATAAAGGGCAAAGTTGATGTCTATGTCTGCACGCCTCTGGGTGGTGGTATGGGTTGAAAGGCTTCTGTGGCACTTCTGAGTCACTTGTGATTATTAAGGATGTGACAAAATGCAGAAGCATGAGTACAGGGATTTACCTTCTGTTCAGATTCAACCAAATGTAGCAAGGCTGATTTGGGAGGAGCTTCACAGTACAGATGGACAATGACCCAAAACATACTGCGAAAGGAACCCAGGAGTTTTTTTAAGGCACAGAAATGTAATATCCTGCAGTGGTCGAGTCAAATAGCAGATCTCAACCCGATCCGGAAGCATTTTACATGCTTAAGAAAAGACTAAAGGAAGAAAGACCTACAAACCAGCAACAACTAAAGACTGCAGTAAAGGCATGGCAAAGCATCATAAAAGAGGAAACCCAATGTTTGGTGATGCCCATGGGTTCCACACTCCAGGCAGTCATTGCCTACAAAATTGACATTTTATTCATGGTAAAGTCCATTTGTCCAGTTACTTTTGAGCCCCTGATATGAGGAAGCTTTGTAGATAATGGCTGCAGTTCCTAAATGCTTTTAAAAAAAGTTCAGCCCCTTGAATTAAACTTGAAAGTTCACACTTCAGTTATATCTCATTTGTTTAGTTTATTTTTGTTGTTTATTTTCATGTTGTTCAGTTCAGTAAAGCTGAACCACTGTCCATGATTATCTACATAAACGCAGAAGGACATGTTGGGTTTTGTAGTTGGGTTCCTAAAAAAAACTCCTTCATAAAAGCATATAATAATATGCTGTTAAATAAAGCATAATCTGAAGAATTTATCTCTGTAGCATTGTGTTACTGTGTCACTGTAGCATCTCTACACATACCTAAAGGGGAAGTAACACTTTGGTTATGTAGATTAGTTTCACAATTTTACCAATACGTGTGACTTAACACATTTTGCCTTTAGTTGGGTAAAGTCAAAATGTGTGACTCACACTTACAGTACAGTGTACAGTGCACTACAGTAGAGTTGGGTAAAGTATGATAGTGGATGTTTTTTTCACTAAACAGCACTGTTTTTAAATAAAGTGCCATTTAGTGACTTAAAATTCATTGTTTAAGGATAAGGTTATTCTTATTGTATGTCATTTGAACGTGTACCATGGTGCAATTTTTTATGGATTAATTAAACTTTATACTGCATATATATATATATATATATATATATATATATATATATATATATATATATATATATATATATATATATATATATATAGGTTGTTTGAACTGAATGATGAAAAATATATATAATAATAATAATAATAATAAATGCCTCTCTGGCCAGATTTTGTATACATTCCTCGCCTGTCTCTCTGTTGCGCTCGGCGTGACTTTACTTTCGATTAGTTCGATCCCGTGTGAGGAGTAGTGTGTTTATTTTAAAAAATTTTCCTTACCGTGTCTGCACAGGTCTGATTGACTAAAGAAAGCATTTGGTGATCTTACCCCACACGTGATTGGTCTGTGATTTACTGCACTGCAAAGCACTTATACAATTAAATCCTTCTCAGTAGGTTTGGGTCCGCATTGGACAACGTTTGGGTCCGGACCCAACCATTAGTGACCTCTGTTCTATGCAAATATCCGAATTTTCCTCTTCTGCTGAGAGCTGCTCTCTCTGCTCAGCCACCCACTGTATCGCTACTGTGTTGCCAGATCCCTCTTAAACTGTTTTTTCTTCCCGCGAGACAGGTTTAAGCTTGACGAGAAATATTGTCACGTTTTGATCTCGCGAGTATATATATATATATATGTTACGAAAGGAGATTTTTATATTTTTCTCTTTGTTGCCTTCCCTTTCTAAGCTACCTCACTCTTGCAATAGAACCGGCCTTGTGCTTTAATCCCAAGGACACGATTTATGTCTATCGTAGGTCACCAAATAAATCATCATGAAGCATGCTAAATGCTTGAATAACATATTGATTAGGTTAAATGCTGATTTAATAACACACAGATTAACCCTTTAATCAATGAACATAATAAGGCCAAACTCCTGAATACACTTACACTTGCCTACAGTGAAGCATGGTGGTGGTAGCATTATGGTTAGGGGCTGTATGAGTGCCACCAGCACTGAAGAGCTGAATTCCAACAGAATCTGAGCTGCATGGCAGGTTTCCAACACAATAACAACCACATGACAACAGTTTTACTAAGGAAGCACCCCTGGGGCATCCTCAAATTAAAAGCTCAAATCTGTGATGTTGTTGTCATGGAGGTGTGGAAGATGATTTATATAGCAATAAAAAGTGTGTCATTTTCACACTTTGTGTACTCACTTGTCACTTGTCAATGGTATAGACATTTATGAATGTGTGTTGAGCTATATTGCATTATACAAGCTGTACAGTGACTACTTTACATTTTATCAAAGTGTTCAACATTTGGACATCCAGTAAATGTGAAGTTAAATGAATTATTTACTTCTTTTAATGAACACATACCACCCCCCCCCCCCCCCCCTTCACTGTGAATGTTAACATGTGTTCAATAAAACCATGCAAACATATCATTTATAGTTTAAGCAGATTGTGTTTGTCTTTTGTTGTGACTTAGATGAAGATCAGAACACATTAAATGACCTGCAACTGTCTGTAAAAAGACCACGCCCATCAGCATTAATATATTTCTAAACTACAACGCTATTTTAGGGACATGTGTGCAAGGCGGGGTGTAAGATGGCAACGTGCATCACCACGGGCCTTGCAAGTCTTTATAGCTTGTTATTTTTTATTATTAATAATTCATTATTAAAGTTAGTGTATAATGGGTTGTGTTATTTGTCACCCTCTTTTAACTCTTGCACTCTTATCACACTTCTCTTTCTGCATCTGTCAGTCCAGCACTGTTCACAAAGTGTTTTGAAAAGTAAGTGAAGGGGAAGTAACAGAAAAGTGTCGGTCTTTAAGCTCGTAAATGTGCAAACTACAGCGCAATATGTTTACACAACATGGTTTGACAGAAGCTTGTCATGGGAGCTGATCTGTAATTGATTTTACCAGGATTTAGTAAAATACTAAAAATATCTCTACAATCTTTATGCATTAATAATGTTTAAGAATTATTCCTGGACATCTGTCTTTACTTATACAGAATAGGAATATATTATAATATTTATTGTCAATGTATAAAAATGGCAAAAAAAAAAAAAAAACAATCACACAAAAAAACATGTATTTTATAGATTTTAAACACAGTTCAATTACATTGCATGTCAATGAAAAATACAACCCCAATCCCCAAAAATAAAAAGGGGTAAATAAAAACAAAATATAATGATTTGCAAATTTTATGGGAAAATATTTTATTTAAAGTAAAACACAGAATACATATCTTATTTATATATATTATTTTAAAAGATAGAACTTGATGACAGTAACACACCACAAAAAGGTTGTTAAGGGGCAACAAACATCTGGAAAATAAGTGGCACTAAATCAAATGACTGGGTAAAAAAATGGATTTTTCTCTCTTAGAAGTTATTTTGCAAAAAACTGCGTTTAAAAGGTTCCTCAATGTAAAACTGCAAACACTTTCACTATCCCACCATCCTATGATCACAAAATTCAGAGAATCTGGAGAAATCTCTGGGCAACTTTCATTATTTGGGCACAGCATTAAAAAACAGGCCTGATTTAGTACCGGAAATCGCTGCATGGCCTCTTTTATGGAACACTTCCATAAATTACGTATGTAAACACAGTTCACCGTACAACCCAAAGATGCATGTTAAAGCTGTATCATACAACGAAGAAGCCACATGTCAGTACTATCTTAATACACTGCTGTCGTCTCTGAGGCAAAGCTCATTTAAAATGGCCTTAAATAGAAAACTGTCAACTGACTGCAGTCAGATCAATGTTGAACTGTTGAAAACCAGAGAACTGTCTATGGGTGAAAAACAAGCAACTGTGAAGCTGAAATATTGTCTATAGCCAGTACAATCGTATGGAATGTCTTGAAGAAGAAAGTCATCACTGGTGTACTAAGTAAAAGGTGTTGAACAGGCAGACCAAGTAAAACTATAGCAGTTGATAACAGAAACATTGTGAGTGCTGTAAAGAAAAACCCTAAAACAACTGTTAGTGTCATCAGCAACAACCTCTAGAGGGCAGTAGTAAAGGAATCATAATATAAGGAATCACAGCGGTGGCTTCCTCTGTGGTGTCCTCCCATAAACTCCATTCTTGTTTAATGTTTTCCTTATTGTATATTTGTCAGCAAAAATGTTGCCAGAGATTTCTGTAAGTCTTACGCTGACACTCTAGGATTCTTCCTCACCTCATTGATCATTCTGCCCTGTCATCATCAAGATGCTCTGTCATCTTTACAGGACGACTACACCTAGGGAGAGTAGGAAAAGTGCTGAACTTTCTCCATTTATAGATCATCTGTTTTACTGTGGACACATGAACATCAGGGCTTTTAGAGATACTTTTGTAACCCTTTTCAGCTTCATGCAAGTCTACAATGTTTGAGCATAGGTCTTCTGAGAGCTCTTTTGTGTGGGCCATGATTCACATCAAACACTGCTGTCGTCTCTGAGCCAAAGCTCATTTAAAATGGCCTGAAATAGAAAACTGTCAACTGACTGCAGTCAGATCAATGTTGAGCTGTTGATAACCAGAGTTTTCTGTCTATGGGTGAAAAACAAGCAACTGTGAAGCTGAAATTTTGTCCATAGCCAGAACAACCGTATGGAATGTCCTGAAGAAGAAAGTCATCACTGGTGTACTAAGTAACAGGTGTTGAACAGGCAGAGCAAGTAAAACCAAAGCAGTTGATAATAGAAACTTTGTGAGTGCCAGAAGGCAAAAATGAAGGAATCACAATATACTGTTTGCAGAAGAACAAAGAAGAAGATGAACAAAACCACAGAGGCTTCACCAGAAGATGAAAAGCCACTCTGGAATTTTCCATGAAGTATAGAGAAAAGCCTTTGTACAGATAATGGACTGATTACACAAAGATAAACATTTACCAGCGTGATGAAAAGGCTAAAGTTAGGAGAAAAAAAGGATCTGCTCATGATTCCAAACAAATCAGATGATCTGTGAAACACAGTGGCGGTAGTGTTATGGCTTAAGCTTGCATTGCTTTTTTTCTGGGATGGGCTCATTAATCTCAATTTATGTTTAATGAACTCAGAGTTCTACAGAAACATTTTATCTATCAAGTTAAAGAAAGATTTAACCAAACTGATCGGAACATACTTTATCATGCAGCAAGATACTGACCCAAAACCCACTGCATTAACAAAAAAATAAATAAATCACAGAAGAATAATGCAGAAACTTAGGGATATTAAGTCTTATTCACTTTCATTTAATTTAAGTTTATCTGTACCAATACTTTTGCTCAAAAGACAAATGAGACATAACGGGAGACATAAGATGCTATCTTCTGAACTGTGTATCAGACCCAGATGTAAATACCTGCAAATTGGATACCCTAAATTGTCCTGCTCTGTGTGTATATGTGTGTGAATGTGTGTTTGACTGTAAGCCCAGATATGAATTGGCAGTCTGTGCTGGTTCAGCTCCTCAAAGCCTAATGTACTGTATCATTCTGGAGTATTTGGATACCAAAAATGTCCATTTGGTTTTGTGTAAAAGAAATTCTGTGTGCTATAAAACCAAAAAATCAAATTGTTATCAAATTAGACCATGAAATCCTGCCTTGTATGTTGTATAAAAGCCATGATGTTATTTGTGATAACACACTCCCTCGAGTGTTCTATTGCTTTTATACAACAGTTTTTTTTTACAAAATGAATTAAGAAAATAAATCAAAGAACTTTAAGAAATTCAGTTTGAATATGCTTTATTATGGACTGTGCCTTCCGCCAAAAAGTAGTTCCACAACAACTGTAACAGAACTGAAACTTAACTACAAAACGGTGCATGGTTCATACAGACTAACACCACGAAAGTTAGCTTGAAATCAAACTTGGGAATAAGCGAAGATGTTAACGTTAGGAGCGTGAAATAACGCTAATACTCTCCTCTCCTGCTCCGTGGAGTCGTCTTCAGGTGAAAGCTGCGAATTTTTTGAGCATTTCTGCTTGTTTTGCTGGTTGGTGTTGGTTTTAGCTAGCCGGCTGGACTGTGGTTAGGTTAGCGTAGCTTGCTTTAGCTCAGCACTAGCTTAGTGTAGCTTAGCCTAGCCTGGCTGGTTAGCGCTCTGGCTGTCAGACGGCAGTAGCCGAGCGATTTTCTTTCCCTTTTTTCCGCAAAAGACCAGCCAGCGCTGCGGGCTGCGGCCAAGCGTGCCACAGCTGAGCGCTAGCCTGTGCTAAGCTAACGCTGCTGTGGGTGTCCTGTGTGTATACGCCATTACTCGGCAACGCGTCGGCGGATCAGATCAGATTGTGAGGTCGGAACTAACTGTTGCATAATTTTAAATTAATTTTAAAATGATGGAATGAGACTTTTTTGAACATGGTGTGACCGGTAAAATACCACTTGGCCCTCTAAAAATATTGTGTTACTCGAAAAAATCCTATAATATAACGGCAGACCTGTTTTTTAAGAAGGATTTCTGCAGATGCATTTGGTAAGTGCAGAACTTGACTGATGCAGAGCATTATTACACACCCATTAGCTGCAAGTGCCCCATCTACTTGGTGACTGTAGACACTTCCTATACCATTTCCTCTTCTGAATATATAGGGGCAGCTAATGCGGTTACTGTGGAACATTGTTCTTTTTTTTATTTCACAAGACATGACCTCGAACGAGAACAAGAAGAGGAAATGCTGCCACTCCAATTTTACTCATCGGCGCTTCAGTGTGAAGCTGTTTGAAGCAGCAGGAGTCGTGCAGCAGATTTAACTGTAGTTCAGATTAAACTGGATTTTTATCATGGATGTAAGGACCAGGATGCTGAGACCTTGCCTCACTCTAATGCTGGGTAAACTCAATTTTAAATGGCTTTTACTGTAACAATATTGTCAGTGTTTTTTGTATCTATTGTTTTTTTAATTGTTAAAATGTTTATACTGGTATTGATGTCATTGCAATACCCATAAATAATATACAGTTCTATAACTAAATTTCAAAGTGGGACAAATCTGCCCACCTGTAAGAAATAGCACTGTGCCTGGTGCACTCGTACACATGATCTACATATTAGCGTGTCAGTGCTGCTGCTGTACTGTGGGAACAGATTACCACAGATCAGTTGTGGTTTTTAGATATTGTTTGACTACATGTCCAGCCTATGTAAGATTCAGATGAGGTATATTAATGGGGCATATTTAAGATTAATTAAGAAGCCCACCCCAAACCAGTACTAGCTTCTAGTACATCATAAAAATAGTCATATAAAATATGTACAAAACCCACTCAGAGCCCATCCAAAAGTGGTTCTTTAATGAATGACATCACTCTTTAAAATAGATAAAACTATAAAAGCTAAATATCCACGTATTTTACCTTCCTGTACATAATCACAAGTGTGAACTGTGTCTGCTTTTATTCAGTTGTTGTAGATCCTGAAACAACAGAATAACAACCCCGTTCATAATAACATACCATAATAAACTAATATTCTTATGTAAGTTGGGAATGTGCTTTCAGTATGTGATTGATTGAAAGAAGAAAAAATAGAATTAGTTTGGGTTATAGTTCAGGCAGTTTTACTTGCAGTAGGATCCAGTCAGAAATTAGATATAAAAGAGATTAAAGAGAAGGATACAGGCTGGAGGATGGGTTGCAAAGACGTGGCATAGAAGCGTGAATGGGGTAACAATAACATTTATTACATTACATTACATTACATTTGGCAGATGCTTTTGTCCAAAGAGACTTACAAGAGTGAAGTACAAAAAGTAATAGAAGTTAAAGGTAAAAAAAAAGCATTTTTAGGGAGGGCCTAAAGGAGATCAAATGGAAATAATAGAATAGAGGAATAAAGGAAGGGAAGAAGGAAATTAGGTTAGAGTAGTTAGTTTGTTGTTAGAGGTGTTAGGAGAGTAAGTGCTCTTTGAAGAGCTCAGTCTTCAGGAGTATCTTAAAGATGTGAGATATAGGACATATGTATCATGTAATTTCTACCTCTACTAATTACTGATTTATTATTAAGTAACAAGTAAGAAATTGACAATTCACTTTTTTCACCCACATATTACCATATTCTTACCCATTTACTACCACTAATCTGTCACTACAACAATGAGTTTGTATTTAGTAAAAAGTAGGAAATTTATATTAATTTATAATAACTAATATTGTTACCATAATATTACCATATTATTACCCACATATTATTGATCTGTTACTGCAACAATAAGTTTGTATTTAGTAACAAGTAATTTGATTTAAAATAAACACAACTTTTTACCATAATATTACCATGTTATTACCCATTGATTACTGGTCTCAACTCGCAATAAAGAGTTTTTATTTGATAACAAGTAGAAATTTAAATTTAAACATTTATAATAGATATAACTTTTTATTACCAAAATATTATCATATTATTACCATCTTTCTACTGATCTGTTACTGCAACAATAAGTCATTACTTGATAAAAGTTGAAAATTAATAATTCATAATAAATAGAACTTAAAAAAAATATATATATTACCATATTATTACCCATTGATTACTGATCTGTTATTGCAATAAAGAGTTATTATTAAGTAACAAGTAGGAAATGGACAATTAATTCATGAAAAATACACATTTTTAATACCAAAATATTATTATATTATTACCCTCTTTCTACTGATCTGTTACTGCAACAATGAGTTATTATTTGATAACAAGTTGAAAATTAATAATTCATAATAAATAAAACGTTAAAAACATATATTACCATATTATTACCCATTGATTACTGCTCTGTTAGTGCAATAAAGAGTTATTATTTAAAACCTATTTTACCTTTTACCAAAGTATTACCATATTATTACCCATTTATTACTGATTTGTTTTTTGCAATAAAGAGTTATTATTTAGTAATAATAATTTAGTCAATTTAGTCAACTACTTAATTTAGTCAATTAAGTAGGAAATTGACAATTAATTAATGATGAATGCAACTTTTTCCTACCAAAATATTACCATATTATTACCCTCTTTCTACTAATCTGTTACTGCAACAATGAGTTATTATTTGATAACAAGTAGAAAATTAATTATTCATAATAAATACAACTTTTTACCAAACTATTTTACTATACTATTACCCAGTGATTACTGATCTGTTACTGAAATAAAAAGTTTTCATTTAATAACAAGTAGGAAATTGACAATTCATAATAAATACAACTTTTTACCAAACTATTACCATATTATATTATTACCTACTTTTTACTGATCTGTTACTGCTACTATACGTTTGTATTTAGTAAAAAGTAATTGAAACTAAATTAAAAATAAAACAAAGTTAATATTTAAAAACAAGAAAGAAATTGAAATTACATTTTTTTAATAAATAGATTACCATATTATTAACCACTGATCGAAGTGCCACTAGCCTGACTTTGCTTGACTCACCACCCATCAAAACTAAAGTGGTTGCGAACACGTGACATAGAAGTGTTAACAGGGTAGGAATGAGATTTATAGGATACCAGCTTGAGAAGAGGAGAGTGAGTAAATTGCTATAGTGAATACTATATAGAATTATTGTTATTTCTTACTGGGACAGCACTGTTTGTTGGGTATTTTGCATAAACATGTTTTGTTCCTTAGTTATTCTGTTTAATATAAAGAATGTATGTCTGTCTTTCTACGAATAAAAGAAACATTTGTTTTTAGGAAGTAGCCTAACGTTAAGTAAAAGGAACTGAGATGGGGCAGAAGAAATCATTTAGAAGAAACAGAGAACTGTAGCCTAAAGGCAGAAATGCTGTTTGTGTAGAGTGCACTAGAGTTTAGTCCTCAAAAGCTTTTTAATAAATGATTGCCATTATTTGCAAAATGTCTTAATTCTATATAGAGTTATACACTGGGTTCTAGAGTTATACACTGGGTTGTAGGGTTTACACTGTGTTGTAGACTTACACACTGTGTTGAAGAGTTACACACTGGGTTGTAGAATTATACACTGGGTTGTAGAGTTGTAAACTGGGTTTTAGAGTGATACACTGTGTTGTAGAGTTGTACACTGGGTTTTAGAGTTATACACAGGGTTGTAGAGTTATACACTGCATTGCACAGTTATACGCAGGGTTGTAGAGTTATTCACTGGGTTGTAGGGTTTACACTGTATTGTAGATTTACACACTGGGTTGTAGAATTATACACTGGGTTGTGTAGTTTACACTGGGTTGTAGGGTTTACACTGTATTGTAGATTTACACACTGGGTTGTAGAATTATACACTGGGTTGTGTAGTTTACACTGGGTTGTAGAGTTATACACTGCATTGCAGAGTTATACACTGGGTAATGTAGTTTACACAGGGTTGTGGAGTTATACACTGGGTTGTAAAGTTTATTCACAGGGTTGTAGAGTTATACACGGTTGTCGTGTTATACACTGGGTTGTGGAGTTATACATTGTGTTGTACAGTTATTCACAGGGTTATAGAGCTATACACTGCATTTTAGAATTATACACATGCTTTTAGAGTTATGAATTGTCAATTTATACACAGGGTTGTAGAGTTATACACTGCATTGTGGAGTTATACACTGGGTTGTGTAGTTGACACAGGGTTGGAGAGTTATACACTGCATTGTAGAGTTATACACTGGGTTGTGGAGTTATACACTGGGTTGTAGAATTATACACATTGTTGTAGAGTTATACACTGTATTGTAGATTTTTACACTGGGTTGTGTAGTTTACATTGGGTTGTAGAGTTATACACTGGATTGTAGAGTTATATACAGGGTTGTAGGGTTTACACTGTGTTGTAGAGTTACACACTCGGTTGTAGAATTATACACTCGGTTGTAGAATGGGTTGTCGATTTATACACAGGGTTGTAGAGTTATACACTGGATTGTAGGGTTTACACTTTGTTGTAGAGTTATACACTGCATTGCAGAGTTATGCACTGGGTTGTGTAGTTTACACAGGGTTGGAGAATTATACACTGCATTGTAGATTTATACACTGGGTTGTGGAGTTATACACTGGGATGTGAAGTTTATACACAGGGTTGTAGATTTATACACGGTTTTCGCGTTATACACTGGGTTTTAGAGTTATACACAGGGTTGTATAGTTATACATGGGGTTGTAGAGTTATACACTGGTTTGTATATTTATAATCTGCACTGTTTTTACGGTAATTTGCCTAAATTGCCTATTATAAAATCATATAATGGTTTAAAATGATTGTGGTGATATGTTAAGTTTAGTTATAATGCTGTTATATGGTTGGACACAGTATGGATCTATATCTGTAAAAATTTTATTTATTTATTTATTATTTTTTTTTATTAAAGTATAATTTTAATTTGGTACCAAACTAGTATATCAATTATTTACCAATGATGTTACTAGCTGATTATTGACCAAGAACTTGTTACTATTTACTCACTACTCTCAAGCAGACTGCCACTACAATGACAAAAAAACCTAAAAAAAAAAATTAATGATTAGAAAATGTAAAAATATGTTTTATGTAAATATAACTTTTTAAATATAGCTGTTACTAACTGATAAATTATTATCCATTAAAAACTAAAAAAAATGGTAATTTCTACCTCTACCCATTATTACCAATAACAACTAGGAAATTAACTATTAATTAATGATACATACAACTTTTTACCAAAATATTACCATATTATTAGCCATTTTTTATTGATCTGTAACTGCAACAATGTGTTGTCATTTATTATACAACAGTTAGTTCCGACCTCACAATCTGATTGGTTGATGATATATGTGATAACATTACGACCTTCTCACACTAAACCTGTATCACTCTGCCGACGTGTTGCCGTGTAACTGCGTATACACACAACACAGCTCAGAATCATCAGTGGCATCAGCGGCAGCATTAGCTTAGCACAGGCTAGCGCTCAACCACAGCACGCTCGCCCGCAGCGCTGGCAGTTTTTTTGTGGAAAAAAGGGAAAGAAAATCGCTCTGCTAATGTGGTGTTAGTCTGTATGAACCACCGTTAGTTAAGTTTCAGTTCTGTTACAGTTGTGGTGGAACTAATTTTTGACGGAAGGCTCAGTCCATATTAAAGCATATTCATTCTTAATTTCTTAAAGTTCTTTGATTTATTTTCTTTATTCATTTTGTAAAAAAATAAACTGTTGTATAAAAGCAATAGAACACTCGAGGTCGTGTGTTATCACGAATAACATCATGGCTACGACCGAATCACAGCCGCGATGTTATTCGTGATAACACACTCCCTCTCGCGTTCTATTGCTTAAGTAACAACTAGAACAATTATATTTAATTTATAAAAAAAAAAAAATACTTGTTATTATATTATCATATTTTAACTCACTTATTTATGACCTGTAAAGTAACATGTTACCAGTATGGCTTTGCTTGACCCGCTACCCATCAAGATTAAAGTGATGGAACTTACTGTCTGTCTTAAACACCACCCTATTTCTTCCATATGCAAATAAGTGAAGAGCTATGCCATTATTTCTGGATGCCAAGTCATTAGTGTTGTTAAGTATTAACAGACTTTTGGCATATGGAGCGCGCCTCAATTACAAGCTCCTCCCCTTGGCCATACATATATATACCTCCCTGTTTCCCCTCACCTTTGTGACGTTCAACCTCGCGATTCGCGCGGAAGGCGCCTTTATTTTCTTGGGAATCAGGCCGTGTGCAATAATTTTAACGCGAACGGGTGCCGCGCATCTTCGTGTCGTTTCCTGCACATCTGCTCTTATTGCGCTCAGGCTCACGCCCGCCCTTCCTGCCCCCACCATCCCCCCAAGTTCGGGCGGAGCTGACTGCTCCGCTATCTGTCAACCCCGGTAAACGTACCTGAACTCGCTGCTTGCCTGTCTTCTCACCCTGACCCTGTATCGGTACGCTACCTCCTCGATGGTTTCACTTTCGGTTTTTCTCCTGGGCTCGTTTCTTTGCCGGACTTTTCTTTCTCGGCTCCCAACCTCCTGTCAGCACAATCTGAACCCGACGTTGTCTCCTCTCTCCTCGCCAAGGAGGTTTCTGATGGTTTCATGGTCGGCCCCTTTTCCTCTCCCCCTTTTTCTACTTTTCGGATTAATCCCATTGGCATTGCCACGCGCAAATACTCGGGGAAGAAACGCCTCATCATTGACTTGTCCGCTCCCCATGGCTCTTCTGTTCCTTCTGTCAATAGCCTGGTGCCCAGCGACGAGTTTTCTTTGTGCTATGCCCGCGTCGATGATGCGATTTCCCTCATCAAACTCGTCGGGCGCGGCACTTGGATGGCGAAAGCTGATATCGTCTCAGCTTTTAAGGTCTTACCCATCCATCCTGACTTTTGGCACCTATTTTGCGTGCGCTGGAAGGGGCGTTACTACTTCGCCACCCGGCTCGTTTTCGGCTGTAAGAGCAGCCCCAAGATATTTGACTGTTTCGCCGAGGCACTGTCCTGGATCCTGCTCAACGTGTGTCACATTCCCTATGTCGTGCACCTGCTGGACGACTTTCTGGTCCTCGACGCCCCGTCTTCTCCACCCGCTCGTTGCATCACCTCCCTAGCATCAGTTTTTCACCGCCTGGGCGTTCCGCTGTCCGCCGAAAAGACCGTTGGTCCGTCTACATCGCTCAAATTTTTGGGGATTTTGCTGGACTCCGTCAACTTTCAGGCTTCTCTTCCCCGCGATAAGCAAACTCGCATCTCCCAAGTTCTCTCAGAATTTCTGCAACAGCCTCGTTGCACCAAGCAGCAGCTCCTGTCGCTTCTCGGGCATCTGAATTTCGCCATGCGCATCATCCCACAAGGTCGCGCGTTTATTTCCCATCTCCTCCTCCTCGCTTCTTCAGCTACATCCTACTTTCAGTTCGTCACCCTGGATGAGGCTTGTCTAGCAGAGATACGTTTCTGGCTCCTACTCCTCTCTCATTGGAATGGCATTTCATTTTTCTTTAACGACGCAGTATCCAATCCTGTTGATATTCATCTCTTCACGGACGCGCACCTTCTACAGGCTTCGGCGGTTTCTACGACGGCAGATGGTTCGCCTCCCAATGGCCTGCCGAATTTTTTCAGCTCCCTTCGGATCTTCGTGATTCATCCGCGCTTCGTGAACTTTACCCCATCATCGTCGCTGCCCTGCTATGGGGACACGAATGGACGCGACGCGTCATTTTCACACACTCTGATAATCTAGCCGTAGTAAACGCAATCAACAAGGGTCGGTCAAATTCCCTGTCCTTAATGCCATTGCTCCAGAGGCTCACGTGGCACTCCATCATGCATCAGTTCATTCTCAAAGCTGTTCACATTCCTGGTTCATCTAACTCCATTGCTGATTCTCTGTCTCGTTTCCAATTTCAGAAATTCAGGACCTTGGCTCCACTCTCAGACCCACATCCAACCCCAGTTCCACCTTATTTGGACACCATCTTCCCGCTGCACACGCCTTCTACAATTTGACTCTCCAATCCCAGGACCTCATTCTTAACGCCGTTTCCCCCAACACTCTTTCTACTTACTGGACAGGATGGCAATGTTTTCGTCGGTTCCACGTTTTTCTTTCAATCCCCTTTCCCTCCTTTGATCTATTTAGCACGGCCAACTTCCTCACCTTTACCAGCTCCCGCCTCTTCATTCGATCATCCTCCCTCAAAGTTTACCTATCAGCTATCAACTTCTTTCATAAACTCCTCCATGGCTCACCTCATCCTTTCGTTAGTCATCCTCAGATCACACTGCTTTTAAAAGGCATTAAAAGGAGCGAACCTCCTCTCACTCACAAACGTCTTCCCCTAACCTCTCACATTCTCTCCTGCTGCCTTTCCACTCTACGTTCCGGACAATATTCTCCCAACATTTCTCAAACCTTAGGAGCTATGTTTTTGCTATCTTTCTTTGGTTTTCTCCGAGTTTCAGAATTTACCACTCCTTCCACCACTCATCATCCCTCTCTCCACCCCTGTCTGTCTGATATCACCATCCTGGACACCGACACCCTCATTTTCAACATCAAGAGAAGCAAAACTAACCAATTTGGCATATATGCCATGTGCCCAAGCATACCTCATACAGTTCACGCCCCCCCCCGCGTCTTCTGGCGCGATCCATTATGGCAAAGTGTTGTTAAGTATTAACAGAGTTTTGGCATATGGAGCGCGCCTCAATTACAAGCTCCTCCCCTTGGCCATACATATATATACCTCCCTGTTTCCCCTCACCTTTGTGACGTTCAACCTCGCGCCCACCACCACCCCTTCACCTCCCTTATCTCCATCTTCAGCTTGCTGCGGGGGGGGGGGGGGGGGGGGGTTTACGCTTGAGACCCACTCAAGCAGTACAGAACTGTGCCCAAGCGCATACCTCATACAGTTCACGCCCCCCCCCCCGCGTCTTCTGCCGCGATCCATTATGGCAAATCTGATTTCCTGTTATTCTAACCTTCATGCACAGAATGAAAAAAAAAAATCTGTTTTTTATATTATTTTAAGTGGCATGAATGGTCTTTCCATATTTGTAAGAGCTCTTGCTTTAACCTTAATTTCATGTTAATGACTATTTTTTCCTGTTATATGTTCTATTTTAAAGCCTCTAATTATGAAAACTGTCTCCACATTCTGATAATTGTGCTTCTTTTGTATCTAGCTATCATTACTGTCTTTTGTATGTGGCAGTGTCTCAGTTTAGAAGCAGAATTACTGCATGAAATGTAATGAAATGTGCTTTAAAATTAATTAAAACTGCAGAGGAGTTTTGAATAGTGTGAAAACTGGTGTGAAACTGCTGTTATTCTATTTCTAACATAGATGATCAGTTTCAAGATTAGCTCACTGTCACAAGTCACTGAGCTTTTTTTGGAACAATCAGGAAGAAGCCAGAAAATCTCTTTATACTAAGGAGTTAAAAGACACCACATGCTGTTTTTGGTCCTTAAGAGTCCTTCTCTTTTCTAGATTGCATTTTTTATAACACTGAGGCTTCTTCCTCGAAATTACTCCAGTGAGGGTTACGATCGCACATGATGTGAAAGTCTGTCACATGACTGATGCTGTTGGGAAGTTGGTTCAGATGTGTTGTCTAGTGACATAACAAAAGAATATGAAGTCTTTCTCCGAACAGTTGGGGTTATTATACATACGGCCTAGCCTGTTCTCTTCACTGAAAAAAAATAAATCTGAGCGTTAGTAAATGTAACGTAATTAAATTTGTGTTATTAACAACAAAAAAATATTTTCTACCTTTACATGAATATATCTGGTTTTTAATTACTCCACATTTGTTCAAAAAACAAGACATTGTGTATTTTTTCCTTAATATAATTTATTTCTGTAATCCCAACTAATCTTTTTAGGTACACAACAAACCTGCACAACAAACAAAAGTCTTGTTATATTTACTAGGGTTTTAGTCACTACCTGTGTCAATGCTCTTTCTACAGTGTTGGTTCATGCAGCTTTCCTATAGGCTCCTGGTACCATATATTTGCAAATTGGGTGTGGCCTCTCCCTACTTACCATCTTTGTGTTGTCTGTTGCCCAAAGCTACCTGATCCTGGGCGTGCAGTAATTATAATATGTGTGTTGGTTGCCAGGTCGCAGTGTTGTAGAGCTGTAAGAGCACAGTAATTTTATTCTGTGTTTCTAGTGATCACAGTACGCTGGCTTTGAGCTACAGAGTTCACTCTTTACTGAGTTTACTCCTGTGTTGCTCCAGTATTATACTGTCAGTATTATACTTGGCAGTTAAATAATAATATACTAAATATGTTGAGAATATCCATGTTTAACTTAAAATGATAAGTTATGTGAATATTACTAAAGTTTTATTAACTTGAAAGTGTGTGTTAATATAAAGATGAATTGTTAGTTTATTTGACTAAACAGATCATTTTTTAAAAAGGACAAATCAAACACTTAAGTTGAGTTAACTCAGCTTTTTAAGTCAGCAGTGTACAAGAGAAAATTAAGTTGACAATATTTAAATTTCCCATGTAGTGTCAACAGACTCTTTTGAGTTGACACTACCTGAAAAAGTATGTTAGCACTACTTGAGAAAATTAAGTAGGAAATACAATGTCTACTCTTGCTTGATCTACCTAATTATCTGATGCAAAAAGTTGACATGATTTTTTTAAGTAGATCAAGCACACTATTTTTTTCAGTGTTCCCATACAATCTATTCTACTACTATCTTTTTCTACAGAAAAATAATCTACACCTAACATAAAACATGAAACACCTGTCTGCCCTAAAGCCCTTCACCCATATACTAATCATCCACTATATAACAAGCTCTTCACAGGGGTCCTCAAGTAGGGACATTCCTTCATCAATGTTTTGCTGAAATAAGCATAGAAGCAAATTCCGGCATCCCAGACTCATCCCCTATCCAAGCTTCACTATACACTGAAAAAATTATGAGTAAAATTTACTTAAAAAAAAAAGTTTAGCAACTTTATGCATTTGCTTTTTTTTAAGTACATTTAAATTCAGATAAATTTAAGTCACTTCAACTCGGTTTCAAGACTTAAATGTTATATAGAGTAAATAACTTCAGTCAATCCTTTCTTTTATTAAACTTTACTTCATTTATTTTTGCTGAATCAATCTTTTCTTTTTGTAAACTTTACTTAATTTCTGCATACAATATTACCTAATAACAATTACTTAATTTATACAATATTACTCAAATAATTTATGATACATAACATATTATAATTCCTGAAATTTTTATATTTTAGTTCAGTTTAGTCTCAACACATGGATGTACTAAAATAGAAAATAGAATGTACTAAATGTGTTGAGACATTGAGACTTGGTCTGTTTACAAAATAAATCTTTGAGATGGTGTAAATATTTAAATGTGATTTTTAAACTAAAAATATTTAAAGTTCAGTAATATTGTATAAATTTGGTGATTGTAATGAGGTAATATTGTATGCAGAAATTAAGTAAAGTTTACTAAAAGAAAGTATTGATTCAGCAAAAATAAATTACTAAAAGAAAGGGTTGTTTGAAGTTCAGTTCACTTATTTACTTTATGTAACATTTAAGTCTTAAAACCGAGTTGAGTTTTTAAAAATTTATCTGAAATTAAAAAGCAAATACAGAAAGTTGTGAAACTTTTTTTAAGTAAATTTTACTCATCATTACTTTCAGTGTAGGACATTACAGGATTTTACCCATAACCTTGATACCATGATCTTGGTACGCAACCAACAACCTCAGTCAAGCATGCCCTGCAGGTGTGGATCAGACCTGCACATGATTCAGGAGGAATTCTACTTAATTTTTTAGCTCTGTCATATGGCTTGGGTGCGCCAAATTCACGACTCAACTTTAACTTCAACTCAGTCTGCTGCAGGGGTGTCCAAACTACAGCCCGCCATTTGCGGCCCGTTTCCTTTTTGGAGCGGCCCGCGAGGTATTTTAGAAATAGAATGAAAGTTGGCCCGCTGTTAAACCGTTTTTTATAATGTGAGATTCAAAGTTTGAACGCTAGGTGTCAGAAACGGGCCAAAGAGTCTAAAAGCGGAGAGAGTGCGCATTTCTAGCGCAGAAAAAACGGGCCAAAGAGTCTAAAAGTGGATAGGATGCGCATTTCTAGTGCAAAAAATTGGGCAAAAGAGTCTAAAAGCGGAGAGGATGCGCATTTCTACTGCAAAAAATCAGGCAAAAGAGTCTAAAAGCGGAGAGGGTGCGCAGTTCTAGCACAGAAAACAGGCCAAAGAGTCTAAAAGCGGAGAGGGTGCGCAGTTCTAGCACAAGAAAACAAAAGAGGAGAGAATGCGCAGGTGTAGCACAGAAAAACGGGCTAAAGAGTCTTAAAGTGCGAGAGTGTTCAGTTGTTCCATAAAAAAGGGCAAATGAGTCTAAAAGTTGCCGTAATTAAGGAGTTTAATATTAAGAGACAACATACAGAACAGTGGGAATATGCAGTATAATATGCAGGAACAGGGGGTAGAAACACTGATCTAACCTGACTTCTGTTCATTTGTAGTTTACAGTAACACCACAGTAAGACTGCATGTCCTGAGTAAATAGAGGGCAAATCAAATTATTAATATTTGTTTTTCAGTTTTTTTTTCACTGTAATTGTATGTTTTGAGCAAATATACAGCAACTTATTAAATGGTATGACAATGTTCAAACAAGTTTTGAGAAAAGTATAAAGAGAAAGAGAATGTTGCAAAGTTAGTTAATTTTAATAGGTGAGTTGTGAATGTTGCAAAATGAATTTTGTCGCTGTCCAATGAAAAAAACTTATCTCCAAAACAACAAGGAGAGAGAAAAAAACTTGTAAACTTTCAATGAAAGTCAATGTAAAAAGAGTTTATTTCAGGTAATTCTGAAGAGTTTCTATTGGTCCGTTCATCAAGAAATTTTGGCACAGTGTAAGGGACAGTTTGTCTTATCAAACTGTGTAGTAAACTAAAAATGGACATAATAGTTTTTTTAATTGGACAGCGACGATTTATTTTAATAGTTCAGGGTTAGAGTTTGTTAGAGTTTGTTTAAATCTCAAGTATTGTGGTGTAATGTATTTCCTAATACTACAGACAAGAAAGGGAGAACAGTACAGAAGAGGGATTTTATGTGTCATGTGTCAACAAGTGAATTGTTTAAATTATTACATTGTTAAAATCCATTGTTGATGTACTGTTTTGCATACTTTATTGAGGAATGGATTTACTGATGAAACATATCTGGTCCATGTCACCAACGGTGATTTTACTGAATTTGTGCACCCTTTGTTCAATTAAAAAAAAAAAGCTACCCATTATATATATATAAGTAATAAGTAATATAATACAGGAAATTGACAAATCCTGCACCTAACAGCTAGGGTTATGCATAGGGCTCAGCCAGGATCTACTACTCACTCAACTAACAACAATAGCAAAACCACCACAATCTGATACTGGCTCGACAAAAATCCAGAAGCACAGCCTAACACTATGTTCATGGTCCATTGCCTCAACTGCCAAGTAACAGACCTACCAAAAAATAACCTATGAACAAACAGAATCCCTCCTTAATCTAAGCTCACTTCCTTTAACTATGGCAACAACACACTTACCTAAGCACAATCACACACAATAAATCACATTATAAGTTGCGTGAGCAGAACACAGCAACCTCTACCATCTGATACTGGCTCGACAAGAATCCAGAAGCATAGCGAACTATGTTCATGGTCCGTGCCTCAACTGCCAAGTACTCAGACGTCTACAAAAACTCATGAGACAAATTATTACAAAAGCAGGACCACACCAATCCCCTTCATCCAAACTCTAACACAAACTTCAGTGCAAGCTCTTCTCAGGGGTCATCAGGCAGGCACCTTCCTTCGTCAGTGTTTCGCTGAATTAGGCCCACGACACCTCCAGAAGGCTCAACAGTGAAGTCTGGCGTCCCAGACCCACCCCCCTCCAAGCTTGCTGTAGAAGCACAAACTCACTCCCTTCCCCACACAGCCTCAGCCCTTCTGAACCACAACCACTGACTAGATCTTTCAGCTACATCTGACAACTCCTTCACTACAGTCCTTAGCACACGACCTCTAATTCCGAATTCAGACAGCAGTCTTGTGGCAGACTTCGCAACAAAGCCTCTAGTACCTACCTCTACCGGTCTAATATACGCTTGCCACCCACGCTCTCTCACCTCAGCCACCAAGTCTGTATACTTCAGCCTTTTCCTTTCATAAGCTCCATCTACCTCGTCTTCAAACGGAACAGTCAGCTCTATAAAATACACTATCCGCTTACTTTCAGAGTACAACACTACATCCGGCCTCAAGGTTGTAACCAGAATGCACTCTGGGATCTGCAGTTTACTACCTACATCCACTAATAACTTCCAATCTCGTGCATTGGCCCACTTACCAGCAGTTTTCAAGCACTGTGCTGTTTCTCCACTATGCTGCCCCTCACGCACAAACGTGATTACCCTACTGCAACCTACCACGGGCATGTTATTAACTTCTAACCGTTTCTTATCAAGTGCACCTGCAAGAGATCTAAGTACCTGATTATGCCTCCATGTGTAGCGCCCCTGGGATAGACTCACCTTACATGCCGACAAAATGTGCTTCAGCGTGCCACTTCCTGCACATAGCTTACAACTTGGATCCTCACCCACCCACTGAGCAAGGTTTTGTGGCGTTGGCAGAACATCATATGTAGCTCCCAAAAGAAACTTTATACGGCCTGTATCCAATCCCCATAACTCTCGCCAGGTGATTCTCCGCTTCTCTACACTTTCCCATCTCATCCACTGCCCCTGTTTACTCTGCCCTGCTGCTTTTGCCCTCCTTGCTTCCTCCTCCTGCTCACGAATAAACCCTGTAACCATACGCCTTTTCTCAGGTGATGTGGCCTTGCCGAATGCTTTCCAAGAATCACCTAAACCTAATCCTGCCCTCCCATTTTGCACCTGCCCCACAACATCCCTGTGCTCCAGTGCCCTCCTTGCGGCTTGAGTAGCTTCTCGAGCATTCCACTTTCTCCCAGACCTAGTCACTGGTGCTGTTGCTTTAATCAGCCCGTCTTTTGACCCTAGCAACTGCATTTCACGTCCTACCTTAGCACATTTGAACTCCTCAACCAAGCTTGTCAACGGCAGTTCCAGCATCCCTCTCCCACACCACGCCACACTACTAAGGCAACGCGGCACCCCCAACCATGTCCTTATAGCCTTGCTCATAACCCTTTCTAACCTCTCAACCTCAGAAATCAGAATATCATAAACTGTAAGTGGCCACCTTAGACGAGGCAACAAACCAAACTGCAGACACCACAATTTTAATTTACCTGGCAGAAAAGACTTATCAATTCTATTAATGGCCTCCACCATTTCTGTCCTCAACCCTTCCACCTGCTCTTTATCATTCAGTGCTGCAGTATACCACCTACCTAAACTCTTAACTGACTTTTCCAATATAGATGGTATGACTTGTCCCTCCATCATAAACCTTTCTTGTATCAATTTCCCTTTAACGATTGATACACTCCTAGACTTGCTCGGTTTAACTTTCATCCTAGCCAGCCTAAGATTATCATTTAACTTCCCTAGCAGTCGCCGGGTACATGGCACCGTGGTCGTTAATGTTGTCATATCATCCATAAACGCCCTAACTGGTGGGAGCCGGGTGCCATCATGCAGCCTCTCCCCGCCTACGACCCACTTAGAAGCCCTAATAATCACCTCCATTGCCATCGTAAACACTAAACGCTATATATATATATATACAGGGCTCAGCCCAGTTAATTATATATATATATATATATATATATATATATATATATATATATATATATATATGTACGTATATATATATATATATATATATATATATATATATATATATATATATATATGTGTGTGTGTATATATATATATATATATATATATATATATATATATATATATATATATATATATATATATGTATACGTATATATATGTAATATGTATATATAATTATTATTATTATATATATATAATTATATATATATATATATATATATAATTAACTGGGCTGAGCCCTCTATCTTTATAAACCCAGGCAGGCAACGCCCCTGCAGCCACATCCTGTTGCTGCATTCTGTCATTTCATTAGAAACAATAAGCATTTGTGACATTAGTGTTTTAATATTATTGAAACAAAGATATTAGTTACAGTTAACTCAAGTTATTTTTACATTATTCTAACAGACCTGCCTTGCTCCAAATTGGACACATATCGGATTTCCACATCACAGTGCCAAATGTGTGAAAATGTCAGATTCAATGTGTTTTTTGCTGTTTACACTGACACACAAATGACCCCCCTGTATCACATACATATGACAGAAAAAAAATCAGATTCGGGCCACATTTACCTGCTGTGCCTAGCTACTGCAATGCAATGCAATGTGGAACCTGTAGTTTACTTAAGCAATAGAACACGGGAGGGAGTATGTTATCACGAATAACATCACGGCTGTGATTCGGTCATAGGCACGAGCCGAAGGCGATGTTATTCGTGATAACACACGACCTCGAGTGTTCTATTGCTTTTATACAACAGTTTTTTTTTTACAAAATGAATAAAGAAAATAAATTAAAGAACTTTAAGAAATTCAGTTTGAATATGCTTTAATATGGACTGAGCCTTCCACCAAAAAGTAGTTCCACAACAACTGTAACAGAACTGAAACTTAACTACAAAACGGTGTATGGTTCATACAGACTAACACCACGAAAGTTAGCTTGAAATAAAAATTAGGAATAAGTGAAGATGGTAACATTAGGAGCGTGAAATAACCCTAAAACTTTCCTCTCCTGCTCCGTGGAGTCGTCTTCAGGTGAAAGCTGCGCGTTTTTTGAGCATTTCTGCTTGTTTTGCTGGGGGGTGTTGGTTTTTTTCCAGCCGGCTGGACTGTGGTTAGGTTAGCATAGCTTGCTTTAGCTCAGCATGAACTTAGCTTAGCCTAGCCTGGCTGGTTAGCGATCTGGCTGGTTAGCGTTCTGGCTGTCAGACGGCAGTAGCCGAGCCATTTTCTTTCCCTTTTTTCCACGAAAGACGAGCCAGCGCTGCGGGCTGCGGGCGAGTGTGCCACGGCTGAGCGCTAGCCTGAACTAAGCTAACGCTGCTGCGGGTGTACTGTGTATATACGCCGTTACTCGGCAACGCGTCGGCGGAGTGATGCAAGTTTAGTGTGAGAAGGCTGTGATGTTATCACATAGACTGTATATAGCTGGACAGAGCATCGTCTCTTAAAAGTGAAGCCACCACAGGTCGGGCGCCCCCTGCTGTTCGGCTGCAGAAAGCTGTGTAACTCCACCCATCCCCATAGGTTTCAATGGCAAAACAGACAACTTTCAATCACGTTTTTTTCTAATATACTGTAATTCTACCTCCATTATTTAAATGCAGCAGCTAGTGTAACATCTGCTTATATTGTCAAATTTTTATATCCCCACAGAATTCGGTTTTTAAAACGTTATTCGGCTCTATTCAAAAAAGGTGTGGTTATGGTAAAAGGGCTGCTTATGGGCGGGACCAATAACAGACCGTCAGCTCCGCTCCGCCCCGCTCTGCAGTCTGTGACCGCGAGGCAGCCCTCAGGGGCGGGGTTATTTAAATGAGTAGGCGGTCTCTCCACAGCCTTTCTCCCTCCTCTGGTCTCTACTGCGCAGACTCTGGTCTCTGAATCGCCAAAATGGTGGAAGATTTTGGCTTCATTTTCATTGAATGAATGGGAACGGCGACACGGCGTCCATCTTTATATACAGTCTATGTGTTATCACATATATCAGCACGGCTAGAACACTTCTCAACCAATCAGATTGTGAGGTCGGAACTTATTGTTGTATAAAGCCTCTCAGCACACGACTGATCTGACTGGACCAGAATTCCACCAACCAGTGCTGAATGACTTTCATTGAACATGTTAATATTTGTTGTAAATGCTGAACTAAATGACTGCAACTACAAATAATGAACATGAACTCTCGCGTGACTGAACACGCAACCAAGCCAGATCCAGTAATAACTGTAAACTGCTAGGTAAAGCAGTAACCAGGGGAGTTGCCTGGGTATGTAAAGATCCGGGCTCAGCCCAGTTTATTAATCCTGATATATAATGTTTAACACTATAATGTGTAGTTTATTAGCTGATCAGTTGGATCTGATAGAAAACATACAATTTTAGGGCAGAGACCAGGGTTAAGAAACTCATTTAATCTAAGTATAGTACTAAATTCCGGCTATCCACTAACATCCAGCTTTTAGCTAACTGGTTCCTGTCCCTACTAGCCCACCACGCTGATTGGCTGTTTCTCCTGAAAGGCGAAACTTTATCCTTAAACTGGCTCTGTGATTAGCATTAAGAGATTTTTCATTCACAGCAGACAGTGACCTGTCTCCTCATTAATAATACAGCTCAGCTGAGCGAAATGACTCAGGGCTGCTGGAAATTAATTCGGGACTAAAGCCCTAGAAGCCCAGGCCAGGCGACGCCCCTGGCAGTTACTATTCACTAAAACATCATAACAATACAAATATTAACCTCCTAGGACCTGGCGTCCACATGTGTGGACTTCACATTTTGGGTTGTCTAGACCACAACAATAAATCTTTCTCTACAAGGGTCTGGTGTCCTCTTATGAAGCAATTATACTGTCACCTAGTGGTGGCAGAAGAGTTTAACACCTTAGAGTTTCGATTCAAGATGGCTGACAACACACCCAGAAGTTCAGATGGGAACTCCCGATACAAACATCGACCAGGTAAAGAAATTGATCAGATTTTGTGGCTGATTCTTGATCAGATATGTATAAAAGCATTCACTGTTTGTTATGAAAGTCAAATTTTACAAAAGTTAGCAACTGTAACGATTTACCATGTCGCTAAACATGATGTCCACATATGTGGACTTGCGGACTTAGTTTTGTTAGTTTAGTTGAAAGGGCGTCATATATGCTAACAACATAATGTAAGAATTAAATTGTATTTTGTAATGTTTTAGGTAGAAAAAAGTTGTTTACTACAGTACAAGCAGATCTAGCATGTTTTATAAGTAAATCTACATCTCTCTTAGTTTTGTTAGTTTTTTACAAGCAGATCTAGCATGTTTTATAAGTAAATCTACATCTCTCTTAGTTTTGTTAGTTTTTTACAAGCAGATCTAGCATGTTTTATAAATAAATCTACATCTCTCTTAGTTTTGTTAGTTTAGTTGAAAGGGCGTCATATATGCTAACAACATAATGTAAGAATTAAATTGTATTTTGTAATGTTTTAGGTGGAACATTTTTTACTTCAGTCGAAGCAGATCTAGCATGTTTTATAAATAAATCTACATTTTTTTTTACATTTTTCTCATGATTTTATTTTCCAGAGCGGTATTCTCTGTCACAAGCACTGGAGTTACTGGAGTTAATGGGTGATGACAACTCAGAGGTGGAAGATTTGTCAGACATCGACGATCTCGTGGGGGATACTGACTATCAACCCCCACAACAGGTGCCAAGCAGCAGTGAGGAGGACAGTAGTGGGTGTGAGGACCCCATTCCACAACCCTCTCAGCCTACCAGGGGACGTAAACGTCATCGTGATGAATATGAAGGATATCGCTCCGATCGTGACATTGCCAGATCACGGCCTTCTAGACGTCACTCTCGGACACAGCAAGATGCGGCTGATGTCTCAGACAATGTCCCTGAAGAGACAACACCAGGACCAAGCCATCAAGAACAGGTCAAAGAGGGGCGTGGGATGCGATGGCGGGCTTCTCCACTAACACCAAATCAAGGCCAGTTTGAGCATGAGGAGGAAACTGTGCAGAACAGAGAAAACTGGACCCCACTGGACTACATAGAACAGTATATTGATAAAGATTTAATGAAAATGATAGCAGATTGTTCTAATGCTACATCACTGTCTAGAAGTGGGGCCCCACTCAACACATCAACTGATGAAATTTATCATTTTTTTGGTGCCTGTATTTTGATGTCTTGCGTACCCTATCCTGCAATCAGGATGTACTGGTCCAAAACTACAAAACTGCCCGCCATCACTGAAAAGTTCACACGTGACAGATTTTTCAGACTGAGGCGATCACTCAAAGTGCTCATTGATGATGATGTTCCAGAAGATCTGAGAGAGTGTGATAAATTCTGGAAGGTGAGGCCTTTTCTGAACCGCATTCTGAAAGGCTGCAAATCTCAAGCTCGACCACAATGCGTTTCCATTGATGAGCAGATGATTCCATTCACAGGAGCTTGTCCATGGCGACAATATCTGCCAATGAAACCAAATCCAGTTGGCATGAAAAATTTTGTGTGTGCAACAGCAGATGGTATTGTGCTGGATTTTGACATTTATCAAGGTGCAGATGCACTCCTTGAGCAGGTTGAACAACCAGGGGATCTGGGTTTGGGAGGCTTGGTGATAGATCGTCTGTCTCAAACTCTGCATCCTAATACAAACATTTACTGTGATCGGTTCTTCACATCCATCCAAGTCATGGAACATATGATGAAGAAGCAGATGCATGTAACTGGTACAGTTATGAAGAATCGGGTCAATGCAGCAGTACAGAAGCTACCAACTGACAAAACAATGAAAAAGGATGGAAGAGGTACTTCAGCACAAGTTACCACTGAGGATGGAAAGATTTGCGTGGTGAAATGGTATGACAATAAACCAGTGTTGATGATGTCTTCTGTTCATGCTAGAGAGCCAGAAGACAACTGCCAGAGATGGAACAAAAAGCTGAAACAATATGTGACCATCTCGCGACCAAATATCATCCGTGAATACAACTCCAAGATGGGTGGAGTTGACCTTGCCGATAGAATGATGAGTTACTATCGCATGAGTGGCCGTACAAAGAAATGGACACTGCGGATGCTGATGCACTTTACCGATCTGGCTTTATCCAACAGCTGGCTACTGTACCGCAAAGACCTGACTGTATGTGGCACGCTAAAAAAGAACATCATGCAGTTCCTTGAATTTCGAATGGAAGTGGCCATGACATTCTTGGCTCAGCATGCCAATGACAGCTCTGACTTTTCAGAAGAGGATGACCCAGTCGTGTTATTCCAAGGGAAAAAGCGTCCAGTGAAGGCAGTGCCCCATGTCTCATTCCGCAGAAGGGCCAATGCACATCTGCCAGAGATGGTAAACATGAAGAATGCAGCTCGCTGCAGAGCAAAAGGCTGCTCAGGGAAAACTCGAGTGCAGTGTGTTACATGCAAGGTATTTCTCTGCTTACAGGGAGATCGCAACTGTTACACAGCATTTCACACATAAGTGTAAACACATTCCCACAGGGAAAAAAGTTTCAAGTAGCAGTATTGGAACGTAAATGAAATGTTTCATGCGTCATGCAATTGTTCAGAAAAAAAAAAAAAAACTAAATACAAATAAAGTAAATACAAATGTTCTTTTTTTTACTTTGTCTTCATGTTGAAGCAGCACTTCAAATGTTTCATGCAATGTTAATGCAATTGTTCAGAAATAAAAAAAAACAGTAAAACATCAAATACAAATTTTATTTTTTTTTACTTTGTCTTCATGTTGAAGCAGCACTTCAAATGTTTCATGCTTCATGCAATGTTAATGCAATTGTTCAGAAATGCAAATGAACACTAAATAGAAAATGTTTGTTTTTTTCTTTGTTATTTCTTCATGTTGAAGCAGCACTTAAAATGATCCATATTGCTCAGAGGGGCACAATTGTTGTTTCTACTTTTGTTTTGCACTCAGGCAAAAAATGCTGCTGTGTTCAGGCATAAAATAAATGTTTTGCACATCATTACTAATTGTGATTTCATTGTGTTTTATCGAAATATAAAACTAAAGTCCTCATATGTGGACATCATTTTTCTAAGAAACTACATCATGTAAAAAGATAATTCTTTGTTTTTACACTAATCAGGTGCCAATTAGCCCACATAGCAAAGAGAAATAAAAAATGCATGCCATGCAAGAGTTCAGGTCCTAGGAGGTTAAATATGCATCTGGCCAGGATATTTCTTGCGTTTTGGAAAGTAGAATGATGTATTTTTGCTTTAAAAAAGCAAAGAAAATTATCTTAATATTTCAGTTTTTCTACATTAAATGGGTTTTAGGCAGTAAACGCGCTGCATTACTGCTGCTCTGAGCTGATAGTCTGATTGATGAACAGATGCTGGAGTTACAGTCAGAGCTCATGAGTTTAAAAGCTTTACAAAATTGTCTGTAGTACTGAAATGTTCAATATTCTATATGCATTCTGTGTTGAGGAAATGAGTTTTAGTATTAAAATTATCGTGATATATAATAATGATATATATTTATTTTGGATATTTTTTTTATATATTTATTTTGGGCTGGTGATGGATGGGTAGAAAGAATTTCTATTAAAAAGGATGGCAGCTTTTTTATTGATTGAAAAAAATAAAACAAATGAACTTGAACCCAAATCTAATATTAATTTCAGCGTTAAATTATCTTTTTAATCTGATCCATATCTGACATTTGTCAAAACATTCCGCACTGTGTTACCGAGGCACACGTGCAAAACACGAACGCTTCATGTTTAGTTTCGCTTTAATCTTCATCAGAATCTCAAGAGCTGTGAATAAGTTCAGTCTGGCAGCTGAACATTTGTGACTTGAGAATTTTATATTACTGGAACCTCAATCCAAATATTTATGAGTTTTTATTCACAGTTCTTTGCGTTTTCCTGTCAACTCACATTCATTTTTTCATTCTCACTGCCTTGAAAATAACAGCAGTTATTTCAAAGTTATAACAAGTGAATGATGTGTCATTGTGTTACTAAAGACATGACTTAATACACCTAACATAAAATTAACAAAAGTTTTTTTCTTTGGCATTGTTTCAGTGTCCAGTATGCTCAACACTTCATTATTGGCTGGTAAGTGTAATTTTAGTGAGTTTATTATGAATATAAATACACACACACACACAGTAAATGATTGATTATTTTTTCACCAGGGCATTATGCAAAAGTACAGGTTTTTCTTTTAGCATAAAAAAGAGAAACATTAACTACTTTAGAACTTGATGGCAGCAACATGAGATTTCTCCAGATTTTTGAATAGCCAAATCTATAGTCAAATTATAGCCACATTTTCTTCTGCCCATCTTTGTTTCTTTACCTCTTGCTTTTTAAAATGTTGTTTTTACAACCAGGTATATGACCTGCAAACTGTTCCTATTGCAGCTGTTTTTATTAGTGCATCTTATTTTTATGCCTTTTGTTACTCTATGATTAACTTTTTTGATATGTGTTGCTGCCTTCAAGTACTAAATGAATTAATGTTTTGTTTTATTTTATAAAAGGGTATAGAATTAGAAGAGTATGCTGAACTGTGCCTGACCACAGTACATTTGGCAGAGTTGATGGATTACTCATAAGGTTAAATTTAACATTGTAAGAAATGACTTAAGATAAACAGAATGAAACTGAACACATAATGCACTAATGCAATATGTTCAATGGTAAAGTTAACATTCCTAATGTTAATTTAACACTGGCAAATACAGGGGTTGAACAATGAAACTGAAACACCTGTCATTTTAGTGTGGGAGGTTTCATGGCTAAATTCGACCAGCCTGGTTTTGCACAGTTTTGTTCAAAATATTGCAATGCACACAACATTATGGGGGACATACCAGAGTTCAAAAGAGGACAAATTGTTGGTGCATGTCTTGCTGGCGCATCTGTGACCAAGACAGCAAGTCTTTGTGATGTATCAAGAGCCACGGTATCCAGGGTAATGTGAGCATACCACCATGAAGGACGAACCACATCCAACAGGATTAACTGTGGATGCAAGAGGAAGCTGTCTGAAAGGGATGTTCGGGTTCTAACCCGGATTGTATCCAAAAAACATCACTGAACCGCAGAATTCAATGTGAACCTCAACTCTCCTGTTTCCACCAGAACTGTCCGTTGGGACAATAAATTATTGTGGTCTAAACCAGGTGTTTCAGTTTCCTTGTCCAACCCCTGTATGTTAAACGTGTAGTTACTATATGTTAGAAGTTAAAGGGTTTCTGCAAGTATAATGTTACACCAAAACATATCTGACACTGTAAAACTAAACATCAGAGACTAAAAAAAGTATTTTCTTCATAACAAGCATCAAAACAATCGATAAATACACTAAAATCCAATCCCATTCCTAATTTATACCCCTGCACTTGTTTATGATTATAATCCTTGAAAGGGGATTAAATCCTCCCTCTAAGAATTTGAATAACCTTTCAAGACCCTGAAGAGCTGATGTTATAGCAGTAGAGGGCTAAAGTTCAGCAAAATTAACTTTTTGTCCATTCCTTTATTCCTCTGTGATGGGAAGCTAAATTTTTTATTTAATAGCTGTTAAATAACAGCTATTATTTTATTTTTCCGTTCCACCTTAAATGATGCAGCCCCTGTTGTTTGTTTCACCATTAAATGTGGAACTGGAAATTTAGTGATTTATCGATTGTTTTGATGCTTGTTATGAAGAAAATGGACATAAAGCATTAAAACTACACATGAAATGATGGTTGTACAGTAGTTATCTTCATTTTTGGTTGCTTGTGTTGCCATCTTGCAATTGATTGTCATATCCTTTGGTTTTTAGGGGCCAAAAATAAATAAGGAGTATGGCTAAGTGGTAGATTTGAAAAGGTGAAATGGGGTTGGGCCTACATCAAGGAATGACAGGATGAAACTAGCAGACAGAGTTAAAAACTGTTGTGGTAGAGTGGATGCAGCTGTAGTGTGTAGACAGACAGGATGTGGCAGAACCGTCAGCGCACCTCAGAATGCCCCTTAGGTCAGAGAAAGGAAACATAAACGTAATGCATAAAACTGTTAGATATAGAATCGATGAGAACGGCATAACTCCGTGCTCTCACAGAGGATAGGGTGTGGGGGACTGAGAACATTAGAGATTAAAGGTCTCATTCCATCGTTTTTTCATTTGTTTTTAAAATGTCTAGTTGTGGTCTCTAGTCTGAATGAATGCCATGTGAGCCTTTTTTTGTGAAAAAAAAAGTGCTCCGTTGTTTCTATTTAACCACGATTTAGATCACTGAATTAGTGGTCTCTAAAGAAAGACAGGATTTGGGCTCTTGCTCGTTAATATTTACTAATGCAAACATACGGCCTCTGATTGGCTAACAACACTGCAGCAGAGAACGCCTACGTGCCTTCCCTCACAAGGACACAATAAGATACAGCCTTAGTCATAAAGATACAGCACTGAGTGCCAGGTAAAGTTAACCCTTAAACTTCACTTCATGTCAGACTGTCAGCAAGGCAAGGGAGGGGGGGATCCGCCGAATCCATGCCCCCGCCTTCCCGCGACACTGAAAATGTTTCTTTTAGCTAAATTAAGGCTACTAAACTCTTACCTCAGACTTGATGAAGTGGTGCTTGGGCAGTTTCACCACGTTGAAGCGCCAGAGTCCGCTCTATATCATAAAATCCGTCACAAACAGCTCCCGCTTTGACCGGTGTTCTGTCGAGTTGTGCTATCCTGTCAAACTGTGTTTCCCTAGTGTATATTTAAGGTCTCAGTAAAACACAGAATCAACCGGAGATCCAATTTAAACCTATGGTTACTTAGACAAGACAGCTAACTTTATCTTATCAGAAACTGTCAACAGAGTAAACAGAGCTCTTAGCTCCTCCTCCGCCCGGGTTCAGCTCTGTCTGTGGGCGGTCCCGAGTCGAGATGGGCGAGGCCATGAACTCACTGGTTGACGTGGACACCCTAACGTCTCTCTGATCAACTCGTATTTCTGAGTATTTTCTTATACTAGCTACTGCAGACAAGGGAAGCTGAAAAACATTTTTGTATGCAACATGCATATACAACTCAGAGAGACCTATAGTATTTTACAAAAAAAAACAAGAAAAAACAAAACAAGAAAAGGTGAATTTTATCAGAAGGAGACCTTTAAGATTTTTTAATGCATTATTATTAGTAGTTTTTTTTTCCTCTAATAATCCTATTTCTTTTACAGGTGGCCAGACGAGCCCCATACGACACTGTGCTGTCCTACCTGGAGAAAACGTGCAGTTTGAATGTGAATTACCCGAACCAAGGAACATCTCTGTAAACTTCCACTTGTACAGAAATGGGATAAAAGTTGAAGGGCTAAGTGCTAAAAACTCAACATTAACTGTGGCTGTGAATACCTCAGGTCTGTACAGCTGTATCCATGATCAGAGGAGCAACTCTGACAAATCACCTGGGAACAACCCTGTTAACATCACTGTGGGTAAGAGCTTAGAGAATAACTTTATAACCAAGGGTGTCAAAAGTATTCATATTCATTACTCAAATAGAAGTATAGATACTGGAGTTCAAACATACTTTTGTAGAAGTTGAAGTATCAACTCAAACCTTTTACTTAAGTAAAAGCATAATAGTACTGCTTTTAAAACTACATTTACATTTAAGCTATTTAACAGACGTCCTTATCCAGAGCGACTTACAACAGTGCTTCAATTTTACTGTGAATATCCAAAGCTAGTTTGTAGACTAGGATCAAGAGATACACAGAGCTTGATCATGTGTAGAACCCTAGGAGCTTTTTTTTTTAGTTTAGGAACTCTTTGAAAAGATGAGTTTTCAGTCGAAGTTTGAAGACCGCGAGTGACTCTGCTGTTCTGACAACCAGTGGAAATTCATTCCACCACCTTGTTGCCAGCACAGAGAAGAGTCTGGCTGTGTGTTTGAACTACTTAAATAACTGAACTGAAATGGTGCTAAAAAAGGTCTTCAGAGATTCTGAGGGATGTTGTCAAAATCTTTTACAGACAGACTCATACAGACACCATCATACCTGTCCCTACTACATGCTTCACCAACCAGCTGTAGACTGTAGATTGATTGCACAATGAACTTCGAATTATTGCATATGGAAATAATATAAAGTACCAGTCAAAAGTTTGGACACATTTAATTCTCTCTTTTTCTTTATTTGTTGCAGATAATATTAAAGCTATCAAATCCATGGCATATTAATTTACATAGTTATTCAGTAAACAAAGCAGAACAAAGCAAAATATGACTCTCTGCTCAGTGACAGTGTCGGGTTACATCCCCCTCCCCACCTCTTTCTCTATGCAGAACACGGCACCTGATTGGCCGACAGAGCTGATTCACGTCTTTCTTCAAAGATTCTGCACATGTGCATTATTAAGCTGTAAACTCAACCAAACATTTAAATAAGGCGTTAACTGATATTATAATTTTTATGCCTCTAAATTTCTTGGATATAAATGAGGATTACTGGCGAATGGATTTATGGATTTACTCATTTGCAGTGATTGTGAAGCAGCAGGAAGCGGTAAGCGCTGGTGGGGGCTGGGCGTGTGTGAGTGTTGATCTCTAGAAACCCTGGAGGATTACACAAGCTGCTGTAAAACTGTATAAAACAGTCTAACGCACTCTTTCGGCTTTAATTCAGGAACAGTGCGGTAAAATGGTTTGCAGTTCTGTAAGTCTGAGAGTTAGACAGTTTGAATATTGTATAACATGTTCGCCTTGGATCAAATATTGACGTACAAAAACGCAAAGATGAAAATTATGAATCATATAAAAAAAAACAAAAATACATATTTTGCCGTAAATGTATATTTTCTATAAGGAAGTACAGCTAAATAGGCTAGACAACTGAAAAGCAGAGATTTTAAGACTTAATATACTGCATAGTAGGTCTATATTAAGCCCATAATTATTCATAAACACAGCCAGATATTAATTATGACATTATTCTGGCCCGTGGATTGGCCAGGGCGCGTTAAGACAATAAAGTAGAAGCTTTTCCATTGATGCCAGTGTTACCTACTCTCAACGCTCTCTTAGCTCGGCTTGGAACCTAGAATGGTTCTTTTAGGAGGAGCCAAACTCACATGTAGCTACAGGTGGGTAATCCAGGTCCAGAAATTAAAAATCCATCCCATGAACTAGCTCCAGAGCCAGCCAGGCAATGGGAGCGAAATCCTGGGATGGATTTTTACTTTTTGAACCTAGATTACCCACTTTTACACGAGCTCTCCAAATGAACTTGAATCATAGCCTAGACCTAGCAAGCAAATCTTGGCATGTACAAAGCCTTAGCAAACATTTCAAATTCACCATTAGTGCATCACTAGCTTACTACAATATCTTGTACACTATTGACTGTAGTAGTGTAGTCAAACATTTATTTGACTGAATCTCACAAAAAAGAAAAACTGTAGGTGAGTTTTGGAATATTTGGTAAGTAATCAGCTTCTAATGAATGTCAATCAATTTCAACTTTGGTTATAAATTTTGTATGATTAATCATATGCAGCGATATAGAGGGGTGCGTTTCCTGATAACAAAATGATCTTAGTGACTTACAAACAACTTTAGGAACAACACAACTTGGAACGCCAATTTTATGTATATACAGCGTTCTGAAAAAGTTTGAGCACCCCTAGTCATTTGCATGATTTTCCTTCATAAATCTTTGGTTATTTGAAACTGCAATTTCAGTTAACTACTGTATATCATATAGCACATGAACACAGTGATATATGAGAAGTGAAATTAAGTTTATTGGATTTACATAAAGTATGCAATAATTCTTTAAACAAAATTAGGCAGGTGCATACATTTGGGAAAACTTGTCGTTTTATTGATTTGAATAGCTTTTGCACTAATTTTTGGAACACAAAATGTGTGTTCAGTGTTCATTTAAAGCGGAGCGTTTATTGTCTTTATGGTTCAGTGCTTTACAGCGCAGTAAACTCACAGACCAATCACGTGTGCTGTTAGATCACCAAACGCTCTCCTCTGCCAATAAGATCTGTGCAGATGCGGGAGCGTGGAGCCACACAGGTGAAGCAGGCGATGAGAAGTTGGAGAATAAAGCGAGAAAAGCTAATACAGATGGTGCGCACCAGAAAAAAAACATTAAAATACTAGAGTTATAAAACATACTAACAGTAATGTAACCGAGCGGTGTTACTTGGAGAAATTACAGAGAAACAACCGAGACAAGAGTCCAAAATATTCCACTTTACTCCACCTGATCAGAACTCCTCAGCAAGAAAAAAAAACTCTCTCTCTACTCCCAAAACAACCCTACCTCAAAACTAAGGCAACCCCCAGGGGACAAAAGGCATTGGCAACTCCCCCTATCAGTTTTACCCACAACATAATAAAGTCTGATACAGTAATAATATTAAATAAAATAAAACTGCTGTTTTTTTTTTAAAGCTGATATTTTGGCCAAGTTCAGCAAACATTTCTCCATATATTGTATGATTTATCATTCATGTAATTATTATTATGACAGGCAGGCCTAAGTCTAATATAAATAAAATCAAATAGAATAAATATAACATTTTGAAACAAAGTGAACATACAGATTCACATTATTAGACTCGATATGTTAAATTATTGAGGGTGTTTCCATTTATTTTATGATAGGTTGATAATGTAATTATTGTGACAGGCCTATTTAAAACAATAAATATTGTTGAAATATACTAGTATGTGTAATTTGTTTTGTCTTTCAGTTGTTGATAAAACACAGACAGAACTACTATAGGCTTCTTCAGTAAACAGAATTAAACACTGAATTATAACACAAGTTAACATTGGCGACGATCCGGACCTTAGCCTGATGACATTTTCTTTAACCTGACCAAACTGAATTCTAATTAAATACCCCTGGTTTAGAGGAAGGATTCAAAAAGCTATCTCAGAGATTTCAGCTGTCAGTTTCCACTGTGAGGAACATAGTGAGGAAATGGAAGACCACAGACACAGTTCTAGTTAAGACCTGAAGTGGCAGGCCAAGAAAAATCTCAGATAATCAGAGAAGAAGGATGGTGAGAACAGTTATAGTCAACCCACAGACCTCCAGAGCTCTAAAGACCTACAACATCATCTTACTGCAGATGGTGTCAGTGCACTGCACTATTCAGCGCACTTTACACAAGGAGAGGCTGTATGGGAGAGCAATGCAGAAGAAGCCTTTTCTGAGCACAAACAGAGTCACTTGAGGTATGCTAAAGCACATTTGGACAAGCCTGATTCATTTTGGAATAAGGTGTTGTGGACTGATGAAACTGAAATTATGTTTTTTGGAGGGAGGTATGCATGGCAGAAAGAACACAGCACTCCAAAACAAACACTTTACTGCTCCCCACAGTAAAATTTGGTGGTGTTTCCATCATGCTGTGGGGCTGTGTGTTTAGTGCAGATACTGGGAATCTTGTTAAAGTTGAGGGTTGTGTGGATTTAATTAATATCAGCAGATTTGTGGTCCAGTACACAATTGGCCCTGCTCCCTACGGGTGGGTAGATGGCGCTCTCTCCCCACATCACTCCTAGGGTGATGTCCACAGCACAGGGCCTCTGTGAACTGATGTACCGGAGCGTGTTGGCTCCCAGCGCGCTGACTGCTCGGCAATGCTGCATCAGCAGCAGCTTGAAAAGAAGCGTTGGCTGACCTCACATATATTGGAGGAAGCATGTGTTTGTCTTCACCCTCCTGGTGTGTTGGGGCATCACTAGTGATTGGGGGAGTTCTAAGGAGTGGGTTGGGTAATTGGTTATTTGATTATTTGTTTCTTTGTTGTTTATTTAATAAATATAAATATCCGCTTTACCTGCATTTGCGTCCGCCTCCACGTCTTCCTTTCTGGCTCACCCTGACATACATAATATATTTTAATTCCTGAAATCTACATATTTTAGTTAAAACACACATTAAAATATTTACATAATCTCAAATATTCTTTAAAAAGAATGTATTACATGCCATTCATGTGTTGAGACAGTAAGACTTGGTCTGTTTACAAAAAAGAGATGTATGTAAATATTTGAATGTGTGTTTTAACTAAAAATATTTAAATTATTTAAAAATAAATATTACAATATTTAAATCAATCGAGTTGAAGTTACTTAAATTTATCTGATATTAAATTTACTTTAAAAAGCAAATGCAGAAAGTTGCAAAACTTTTTTAAGTAAATTTCACTTATCATTTTTTTCAGTGTTTCACCTTCTGTTTTTCAATGCATTTTCTTTATTTTCATGACTATTTACATTGTAGATTAAAGGCATCAAAACTATGAATGAACACATGTGGAGTTGTGTACTTAACAAAAAAAGGTGAAATAACTAAACAAAATGTTATATCTGCTTTGCACACTCTTGGCATTCTCTCAATGAGCTTCATGAAGTAGAGTCACCTGAAATGTTTTTCCAACAGTCTTGAAGGAAGGAGTTCCCAGAGGTGTTTATTAGCACTTGTTGCTCCTTTGCCTTCTTCACTCTGTGAAGCTCCAGCTCACCCCAAACCATCTGGATTGGGTTCAGGTCCGGTGACTGTGGAGGACAGCTCATTTTTGTTAAGTACAAAAAACTCCACATGTGTTCATTCATAGTTTTGATGCCTTCAGTGAGAATCTACAGTGTAAATAGTCATGAAAATAAAGAAAACACATTGAATGAGAAGGTGTGTCCAAACTTTTGGCCTGTACTGTATATGCTTATATTAAGCAAAAAAAAAAAAAACTGCCAATGAGGTAAGCAAATGTTTTTAGTAAGATTAGTAAGATTCTTTTTGCATGAAGTGTGAATGTAGTGTCAGTTTACAACTTCTGATACCAGTTCTTCTTGTTTATGTCCTTCAGTAAACTTGCTTCAGCCTAATATCTCCTTCAGTGCTTCTGGTGATTGGTTTCACTGGTGGCTTCAAGAGCAAGAGGTGACCAGGGGCTACAGCTTCTCCATCATCTGCTCTACTCAACCACAGTATCCAGGAGGTTCCTTACACCTGGAGTTCAATAATGGATCCAGTACCACCAGAATCAAGTCCGCTGTGAACCACTCAGCCACCTTTGACTTTCATGAGGCTGATTATGACCGTCAGGGAAACTACAGCTGTGTTTATGAAGTAACCGTGTCTTTACGCCCTTTCAATTCCTCTAGCCCTGAACTCTTGGCCATCACTGTGAAAGGTACAGTAATAAGATGATGAGCTCATTGTGTTTGTTGACTTGTTCTCCTGAAATGTGAACGTTCTGACAGTACTTTCTTCCTCAGCATCGCTGGTTCCCTTCATAAGTCTTGCAGCAGCAGCAGGACTGTTATTTGTATCAATACCGATCATCATTTTCTGCATAAGGAAATTTCAGAAGAAGCACAGTAACAGCTACGGTAAGTACTTAAACTGTAGAGAGTACATTATATACACTTTGGGCTCTATCGTACAGCTTTTCCTAAAAATTATTTTCACGCCTTGCACCCACACTGTTAAAATACTTTAGTATTTTTTTAGTGTTGAACTTTATGAATATATTAACACGGATGGGCGTGGTGGTGTGGAAGTGAGATGTGTTCAGTTAAATTTCTGGCGTGTTTCTATCTTGGCGGCGGAAAATAGAGCTGCGCGACTGATCCAGTTAAACCCAGACTAAAGTCAACCGTCACGCAACCAGAGCTGGATCACCAAGCACACAATACCACATACCATCAAGCTCATTCTCACTCATTCTCTCTCTCACATCCTGCAGTTTTGAAAATGAAAGAAATGAAAAGACAAAAGCACTTCGACTGAACATAAATGTATTTTATTTCACCTCGCTTTATTATTTAACTGAAATTCACTTTTATATATTTTTATATTAAAAAAACATCAAAGCACATTGCCACTGCACTCATGGCATGGAAAATAGTTTTAATAAATAAGGTTTGATCAAGTGTAGTTCAGAGCGAGGCTATGAATATAATATAAAACTCACTTCAGTTAAATAAACTTATGATGAGTAAGGACCTTAACGTGAAAAATAATTAGTTTATGAAGAAAACTAATGTCAGTTATTCTGCGCACCATCAGAAAGTCTGTGATTATTTTAAAAGTTTTTTTTAATGAGTAGATCTTTTTTATTATTTAAAATTTTAATCCATTTTATTTATTTTTATGTATTTATTTATCAAATGAATGTTTTTATTATGTTTTTATTTTTATTCCCATATTCTTATTTCCTTTTATATTTTATGAATTATTTACTTTTTATGTGTCAATTTTTTATGCTCTTTTTAAAATGTCCTCTTTTTTCCGTATATATTTTATTCATCTTTATTAAACGTCGGTTTGAATTTTGTATTTATTTTTTTACTATTTTGTTCCTTATTAATTTCTTATTAAATATTTTCAATCCCTTTGTTCAACTGTTAATGCTCTGCGGCATCGTAAATCACCCGCGATACATGTCCAAATGAAAATACATATTTGACTAATTGATTAATATTTAGTTTTGTAAACCCAGATTTTGCATAAACAATAAACAGAATAAAGAATAATATAACATTACTCTTCCCTTAAATGAGCTGCTGGTGTATCTTTACAGCATGATGCACACTCAGTCTCCTCTGTTGAGAGGCACAAATGGCAGCGCTCATAAGATACCAATGCGCAAAAGTCAGAGCACACCTGCGTCTTAAAGGGAAAGTCTACTGGCACACTGATTGGTTTATGTCACGTTATGCCCAAAACACACCCATCGATAATTAAGAGAATTAGTACACATATTCTGCACCTTTAGAGCTGTGCAATGCGTTTTTGTTCGCGCCCTCATGATACCAAAGACACAGGACACGCCCCTAAATTCAGCTGCACAAAGCGCAATTAACTAGTGCGCTATAGATCGCTAAAATAGGGCCATTTACATCCAAATACCTGTCTGTTGATGCCCTTTCTAATGAATGCATTCAATTAATTAAGGCTGCACCCATAGCTAAAACAAACAAGCAAATACATCCCCTACGCACACATAGTGTGTCTAGTCGTTGATAGGTAGGACCTCTGCCAAATGCTGTTTTGCCAAGGTGCTGAATACAATGCTCCAAAATCTAATAGAAAGCCTTTACTCGACTGGGGTGTGTTTCCCAAAAACTTTGTAATGATCAAGTGGTAGAGCTGTTTAATGCTGCTTTATTCTAAGCATTCGGTAGTCTGTGCATATATTCGGTATATTTTGTGTCTTATATTTTGTCTTGTGAAAAACTTTTTGCCCTTTTTGATTCCTTTTTTTTTTTGTTGGTCAAGTTGAACATTTGGAACACCTTTTGGAAGATGTGTGTTCCATTACATCTGGTGTGAAAGTAACAACGCATTTCAGAAAAACACAATACCTACAGTAAAACATGGTGGTGGTAGTGTGATGGTTTGGGGCTGTTTTGCCGCTTCCGGACCTGGAAGACTTGCTGTGATAAATAGAACCATGAATTCTGTCATGACCTGTTTTCAAAAAAGTAGTAGTAGTACTTGAGAAAAATATTTTTTTAAATAAAGTTTAGCAATATAAATATTAAATTATATGAACTTAAAATTTCTCAGGTAATTGGTTACAACAAAAGTTTCGGTTGTTAACTGTTTAACACAGAGACTTTAAAGAACTGGCCTTTTTAAGGTGCAGAGAAACATGTTGTAAAATTTGGAGTACCAGTTCAGTTACTGTGTTTATTTTATTAATTTCTTTTGTCTATTTATGTACCTCTTGGCAGGTGTCAGAACTTTGGAGGAAAATGAGAGGACTGAGATTGATGAAGATGATTATGAAAATGCAGCAATAGCTCTGCAACAGAGAAAAGATTCGGATGAATCTGGTGAAGACTATGTGGATATAGATGATGATTTGGAGAAAAGGCGAGTGGCCAATAATACAAAGTTTGCAGGTGAGCAAATGTATAATCTTTTTAGCAATTTAGTTTAAAACAACAACAACTTGGCAACATTTTAAATGCACCCCACCTCCCAAACACGTCTACACACACATTTCATTATATTTGTGTTAGTGATGTCAATCAAAAATGAAATTAAAAATGAATTGTATCAAACACAACAACATTCTGTGATTAATCATAATTAAAATAATGTTTTTTTAATTTATTTTAGGTAGACTAGATCCTTTTTTTTACTTGCTAGTTCTGATGATTTTTTACTGAGTTTAACTGAGAGCTTTAATAAAGCAAATAAATGCTAGTGTAGCTCCATATTCCACACTTTCAATCATCTGGAAACGTGCCATCAGCTGTGTGTGTGAGAGAGAGAGAGAGAGAGAGAGAGAGAGAGAGAGCTCACAAAGTGAGGTATAAAAAAAATTAATTAAGCAATCTGATTGGCCGAAAGTACTTCAATAACAGATCAGTGGCAGAATCAACTTCAGTGACAACTTGACTGAAGCTGGCATAATGTAAGATAAAACATTATGCGTAGTTTGGAAAATGGAACCATACAAGCATTCTAGGAGGTTAAAATACGTGACAGTGGGCGCCGAGTGGTCCAGCGGTCTAATGAGCTGCCACTATGAGCGGGAGGACGCAGGTTCGAACCCCAGCTCATGCAGCTTTGCCATCAAGCTGCTGGCGCTCAGAGGGAGCACAATTGGCCCTGCTCCCTCTGGGTGGGTAGATGGTGCTCTCTCCCCACATCACTCCTAGGGTGATGCCCACAGCACAGGGCATCTGTGAGCGGATGTATCAGAACCGAGTCGCGGTGCTTTCCTCCAAGTGCGCTGTGATGCTGCTCGGCAATGCTGCATCAGCAGCAGCTCGAAAAGAAGCGGTGGCTGACTTCACATGTATCAGCGGAAGCATGTGCTAGTCTTCACCCTCCTGGTGTGTTGGGGCATATTTAGTGATGGGGGAGTCCTAATGAGTGGGTTGGGTAGTTGAACGTGTAAATTGGGGAGATTAGAATTAGAAATAAAATTATTTAAAAAAAAGAAAGTATGTGACCGTCACGGAAAGTGCAAACATGATGGCAGGTCTGCTTTAGTTTACTTGCTGTTCCTTTTTTAACGCCAACACTGAATCTTTTATCCCAAATTTCTAAGTGAATTACAGGAGTAACAGAGCTTGCCAGCACACAGCAGCAGCTGCACAGTGAAATAATACTTTAATGACTCCTCCCAAACCAACCAATCCTGAACTTCCAAAGTGTTTATAACTAAAACTATCTGTGGGCCCTAATCATTGAATACCAAGGCAGCCTAAGGTAGCCTGTGTGGAGGTTTAGAGGTGCACTGGAAATAAAATAACTCTTTAGTTTCATATTTTGACCCAATCATTTTGCAGGTGCCAACAACACAAACCAGATCAACTGCACGAGGAACGACTCGGAGGATGAAGACGATGATTATGAAAATGCAGAGAAAGAAGGTTTATTCGATTCTGATGATGACTACATCAATGTAGCTGCTGAAGAGGAGGAGACAGAAATTCAGTGTATAGGTGAGTTAATAACAACCATGTATCAAATCTACAGCTGCAAGAAAAAGTATGTGAACCCTTCGGGATTACTTGGATTTCTGCATAAATTGGTCATTAAATGTGTTCTGATCTTCAACTAAGTCACAACAATAGACAAACACAGTCTGCTTATACTAATACCACATAAAAATGACATGTTTGCATGGTTTTATTGAACACAACATGTTAACGTTCACAGTGCAGGGTGGAAAAATTATGCAAACTTTTGGATTTAATAACTGGTTGGTCCTCCTTTGGCAGCAAAAACCTCAACCAAACCTCAAACCGTTTCCTTTAGTTGCAGATCAGACCTGCACAACAGTCAGGAAGAATTTGGATCATTTCTCTTTATAAAACTGTTTCAGTTCAGCAATATTCTTGGGATATCTGCTGTGAATCGTTCTCTTGAGGTCATGATGCCACAGCATCTCAATTGGGTTAAGGTCAGGACACTCCAGAAGGAGTATTTTCTATTGTTGAAGCCATTCGGTTGTTGATTTACTTCTATGTTTTGGGTCGTTGTCCTGTTGCATCATTCATCCTCTGTTGAGCTTCAGTTGGCGACAGATGGTCTTAAGTTTTCCTGCAAAATGTCTTGGTAAACTTGGGAATTCATTTTTCCGTTGATGACAGCAATCCGCCCAGAACCTGAGGCAGTGTGTTCCTTCCAAACATGTCAATTTTGGTTTGATTTGTCCACAGTATATTTTGCCAGTACTGCTGTGGAACATCCAGGTGCTCTTTTGCAAACTTAAAATGTGCAGCAGTGTTTTTTTGAAGAGCAGTGGTTTCCTCCGTGGTGTCCTCCCATTAACTCCTTTCTCATTAAATGTTTTCCTTATTGTAGATTTATCAACAAAATTTTAGCATGTGCCAGAGATTTCTGTAAGTCTTTAGCTGCTACTCTAGGATTCTTCCTCACCTCATTGATCATTCTGTGCTGTGCTCTTGCAGTCATCTTTACAGGACCACCACGCCTAGAGAGAGTAGCAACAGTGCTGAACTTTCTTTATTTGTAGAGTGTCTGTCTTACTGTGGACACATGAACACCAAGACTTTTAGAGATACTTTTCCAGGTTCATGCAAGTAAACAATTCTTGAATGTAGGTCTTTTGTGTGAGGCATTATCCGCATCAAGCAATGCTTCTTAAGAACAGCAAACTTAAAACTGTTGTGTGTTTTTCTGGCTCCAATTAGCTTTTAGAAAAGTCATACATTTACATCCTTCACATACTTTTTTCCCTTACTGTGAATGTTAACATGTTGTGTTTAATAAAACCATGCAAACATATATATATTTATATATATATATATATATATATATATATATATATATATATATATATATATATATATATATATATATATATATATTTTGTGTGGTATTAGTATAAGCAGACTGTGTTTGTCTATTGTTGTGACTTAGATGAAGATCAGAACACATTTATTGATCAATTTATGCAGAAATCTAAGTCATCCCAAAAGGTTCACATACTTTTTCTTGCAACTGGATGAGAATTTTGGAAATTCACTTGTAGAACACAGCTTCTGTGTTCTGTTGGCACAGATTGCTGTCTTGGTAAAATTAAATAAAACCCTGTTCTTGCTTAAGTTACCTAAAACACCACTCAAAAAGACCACTATCTAACTTAAATCTATGAAAGTCCCTTTTTAATCTATGGATCCTAGCAACGGTTTCCTCAAATTGTAAATTTCTGTGATGTCAGCAAAAGGTTTATGATACAATGTTCTTTGTGGCGTCTGTAAAAACTGGATGCTCGAATTACATGTCAAGAGCGCCCACTTGTGGACAAATGTGTGATTTGCCAACAATCAGAATAATTCAGATTACCACACACAATAGAATGAGCACTTTCATATTCATCCTAAAATCTATGACCTAAAATATAAACAATGGATTAATAAACACCAATCAACCATAAGATTATGACCACCTGCTTGTTTCTACGCCCATTCATTTTTCAGCCCCACTGATCATATAGAAGCTCTTTGTAGTTCTATAATTACAAACTGTAGTCCTGTATGTGTTTCTGTGCACACTTTATTGTTCTCCATTCACCCTGTTCTTCAATACTCAGGACCTCACAGAGCAGCTATTATTTGAGTGGATCTGACATGGTGGTGTTATGTTTGCCCCTCAGCAACGTCCTGCAGTTAGCAACGTCCTGCTCTGTGAGCAGCATGCTGTGGGCAGTGTCCTGTGGGCAGCATGCTGAACGCGGCATCCTGTAGTCAGAGTTCTGTAGGCAGCGTCCTGTGGGCAGCATGCTGTGGGCAGCGTCCAATGGGCAGCATGCTGTAGACAGCATCCTGTGGGCAGCATCCTGTGGGCAGTGTCCTGTGGGTAGTATGCTGTGGGCAGTGTCCTGTGGGCAGCATGCTGTAGGCAGCATCCTGTGGTCAGTGTCCTGTGGGCAGCATGCTGTAGACAGCATCCTGTGGGCAGTGTGCTGTAGGCAGAGTCCTGTGGGCAGCATGCTGTAGACAGCATCCTGTGGGCAGTGTGCTGTAGGCAGAGTCCTGTGGGCAGCATGCTGTAGGCAGCATCCTGTGGTCAGTGTCCTGTGGGCAGCATGCTGTAGACAGCATCCTGTGGGCAGTGTGCTGTAGACAGCATCCTGTGGGCAGTGTGCTGTAGGCAGAGTCCTGTGGGCAGCATGCTGTAGACAGCATCCTGTGGGCAGTGTGCTGTGGGCAACGTCCTGTGGGCAGCAAGCTGTAGGCAGCATTCTGTTGGCAACGGTCTTTATGCAGCATGCTGTAGGAAGCGCCCTGTGGGCAGCGTCCTGTGAGCAACATGCTATAGGCAGCATGCTGTGGGTAACATCCTGTAGGAAGCGTCCTGTTGGCAGCATGCTGTGGGAAACGGTCTTTAGGCAGCATGATGTAGAACGTGTCCAGTAGGCAGCATCCTGTGGGCAACGTGCTGTGGGCAACGTGCTATAGGCAGCATGCTGTGGGTAGCATCCTGTGACCACTGATGAAGCACAACAGAGTGCAGCGTCCTGTGGGCAACATGCAGTAGGTAGGGCAGCATCCTGTAGGCAATATGCTGTGGGCAGCAACATGTAGGCAGTATCCTCTGGTCAGCATGTTGTGTGCAGCATCCTGTAGGCAGCGTGCTTTTGGCAGCATCTTGTAGGCTTTGGGCAATGTCCTGTGGGCAGCATCCTGTGACTACTGATAAAGGATAACAGAATGATCAACACCAACTGTGCAGCAATAGATTCAAATAATTGAGTGAGCAGCAATGCTGTGTCTGACCTACTTGTACCAGCACATCACACACACACACATCACACACACAAACACAGACCAAGCATTATACATTATTATTAATATATTATAATGTAATGTTTATTGAAACTGTACTATTCCTTAGGAGCCAAAAACACAAACAAGACTACTTGCCTCATGAAGAACACAGAGACAACTGTTCCAGAAAAAGAGGATTCAGATGAGACTGATGATGACTACATCAACGTAGATGAAACAGAAGCACAAAATCAGTGTGCAGGTGAATAATGTAACGTAATTGTGGCTTGTGGAAAACATTATAAAAATTTTGTGTCAACATTGGTTAAATAATGGAAATAATGGAAACCTAATTTCCCCTTTCCCCTTTCCTGCAAGCCTTGCAGTTCACATTACAGTGCTGTGAAAAATGATTTGCCCCTAAAAACTTCTTTTGTTTTTGCTTTTTTTTTATCATACTTACATTTTTTCAGATTAATAAACATATTTTAACATCAGACAAATATAAACAGAAAATATTAAAAGCTGTTTTTAAGTGATGATTTCATTCATTAAGGGAAAAATACAACCAAATTATGGTTGGGACACCATTGGCTGCAACAACTGCAATCAAGCGGTGGTGATGACTGGCAACGAGTCTTGCACATCTCTGAGGAGGAATTTTTACTTACTAATCTTTGCAGAACTGTTTTAATTAAAGCCACATTGGAAGGTTTTTGAGCATGAAAGTCCTGTTTAAGGTCTTGCCACAGCATCTCAATCTGACTTTGACTTGGCCACTGCAAGAAGACTTTTTTTTGATTGTGTGCTGTGGTTCATTGTCCTGATGCAGAACCCAAGTTCATTCATGATTCCATTAATTACAGAAAAAAAATTCTAAAAGCAAAAGTTCTAAAGCATCAAAGCAGCCCCAGGTCATCACACTACCACCACCATAAATTACGTTCAGTATGATGTTCTTTTTCTGAAATTATGTTAATTTTACGCCACTTTTGTCTTGTCAATGCAAATATTTTCTCAAGTTTTGGTCAGCAGTGGTTTTTGCCTGGGAACTCGATGAATCCTATGGATATCATTTTTGACCGGTCTCTTTTTTTAATCATAAAATAATTAACACTGACCTTAATTGACTTGCAGTTCTTTTTGGACCTCTTGGATGAGTTTTCCATGCCCTTTTGAATACATTTTTTGTAGGCCGGTCACTTCTGGGAAGGATCACCGCTGTAATTTTCATTAATGAATAATAACTCCCAAAGCCTTAAAAATGAGAAATTTGTAACCCTTTTCAGTCTGATAGATGTCAATGACTTTATCTATTTATCTCACTATTACTTGAATTTCTTTAGGTCAGACATAAAGTGTTGCTTTTTGAGATCTTTTACCTTGTTTAATGTTGTCAGACAGGTTTTATTAAAGTGATTTCTTGATTCTACAGGTCTTATAGTAATCAGGTCTGGTTGTAGTTGGGGAAATTGAATTTAGCTTTCCAAAAATGTGACTAATTTTAGTTAATTTATCAGGGGCAATTACTTTTTCACATAGGCTGGTTTGAATAGATTTTTTTCCTTAATAAATGAAATCATCATTTAAAAAATGCTTTAATTAAGTTTGTTTGATCATCTAAAAAGTAAGACAAAAAGCACAAACAAAATAAATCTGTAAGGGGACAAAACATTGGCCTTATAATGCAAAAAAACTTGTATCTCCACTATAGCAGTTTTTTGTTATTTGTTTTGTATCAGAATTTAATTAAGAATAGACTTTTATAGTGACCTTTAAAGGTGTTATTTTAGGGATACAAAGTTCTGCATGATAGTGGCATTGCACTGTTGTTAATCTCATTAACCAGTATTTTCTGATATTATATGTCATTAGATGCCAACTACACACAAGCGACTGCACACGAGGAGAGCGATATGGAAGATGACGATTATGAAGATCCAGATGCTAATATTCAACAGATTGTGGATTCAGACTTCTCTGATGAGGACTACATCAATGTTAACTAAACAGTGGTGACAGTCCACTCGACTGTTTCTTCAAACATATAAGGACACTAAGCTCAGAGAAGCTTCTGATTGGATTAGACACTCCTACCATTTCTCTAATTCAGTTTCTCTTCTGAAGACTGCTTTCATGTTTTACCACTAAATGAACTGAATGAACAGCTAACTTATTGTCATGTGCATGAAACCAGTCTGAGAGACTTTTGCTTTGGTCATGAATGCGCATTGTCAGTAATGATACTTATAGATTTAAAGGGGACACACTGAAACACCTGGTTTAGCACCCGAACATCCCTTTCAGACAGCTTCCTATTGCATCCACAGTTAATCCTGTTGGATGTGGTTCGTAATTCTTGGTATGCTGACATAATGTTGTGTGCATTGCAATATTTTGAGCAAAACTGGGCTCTTACCCTGCTAATTGAACATTCACACTCTTACTGCTCTTACTGGTGCAATGTGTAATTAATGAAGATTGGCCACCAGGCTGCTCCAATTTAGCCATGAAACCTCCCACACTAAAATGACAGGTGTTTTAGTTTCATTGTCCAACCCATGTATTAAATCTCTTTTTTTACATAAGTTAGAATAGATCTATGAGCTATATAAAACATATTCATGAAGTTCTTTGCACAAAATCACTCTCATTCTTGCCAGTTTCAGTCCCTATCTGAATGAGACGTTTAAGGGCTCTGTCATGTTATGCAAATAAGCTGTTGCAAGCCATATAATGTATATGCTTAGCAATATGCTCAGCAATTACCATGTGTTAGTGTTAGCTTCGGCTAAATGGCAAAACATGAACAAGTTAGTTCATTTCTAACTGTGATAGAAACACAAAACTCATTATTTGAAAGTACTTACATCACCCACATCTGCTGACATGCCACAGACAGCAGGTACAGATCCCCCCTCAGACGAAGTCTGTTGACTAATCCTGCTGTGTATTGTCTGAGGTCTTCAACCAAAATATCCAAAAAATGGTAATATTCAACTGATCTAGTGGGTGGGGCTTTGGTGGGGGTTGATGGGTGAGGTGAGGTTGATTCTATCCATGTTTCCAAACAGCTCACAAAAGAATATGATTCCCGACACCAAACTCTTTCAACGGATTCACAAAAAATGGATGGAAGTTTTTTTTTTCCATAGGGGCAGTCGATACCCAAGTGGAAATACAAAAGCACCCAAAAACCTTTTGTTTTAAACAATAACATTTTAAGATAGTGTAACTCTGTATTTGAGAAAGGTTCAAATGTGCTTGAGAAAGGTTTGTGACAATAATTTCCTGGCCATGTGGTTCTATCAGCTTTTTAATGAATGATGGTTCTTGATGCAGAGTCGTCTGAGGGATGTATGCTTGTGCCCTTATCCTTTACACACTGAATTATTATTATTTATATCAGATTTTTTTTTAGTATTCATGGTTTATTGAAGAAATATGCAAATTATATCCAGTCTTTGTTGTTTTTAAACATTTCAACAATTGTGTCATTCATTTGTTACAAAGTGGAAATCCTCTGCTTGTCTTTGCTCCTCAAGGAATTAATTAGCCTTGGATATTGAAAGTACTGTATACTGCTTTTGCACAAAAACATGAATCACCTGCTGACATAACCTGAGTCTTCATCCACACAAAAATATGTAAGGCACACCAAAAAAAAACAGTTTGAAATATTTCTGAAACTACTTTTACAAATTTAGACATCAAAAATACATTAGTCTTGACCAGTACGGTCAGCTAACCTTCCAGGCACCTAGCAAAATAAAACAAAAGAAAAAATCAGGGAAGCTAAATGCAAAGAAGTAGCTTGCTGTACCAGGGCTGACCACAAGGGATGGCAGTTTTGTTTTCCTAGCAAAAAAAAAAATTAAATATCCTTTCCTGAGTTATTTTTATTTTCTAGGTCCCTTGAAAGGTAAAGGCCAATTAATACTTCTGCGTCAAATTTACGCAGTAGCCTGTGCGTATGCTGTGCATATCTGCGTACTCAGTGCCGTAACCTGATGCACACCTCCCCTGAAATGTAACCACATGTTGGGCGACATGAACAGCAGCAGCTGTGATTGGTTTGCCAAGCCTTGTGTTTCCACCTACACCTTCACAAACACAGTCGTGGAAGCATGAAATGCAGAAGTACGTAGACCTAGGACACTAAGGCTACGCCATGGGCAACATGTTGACTCAAGGCAGAAAAATAAAGAAGCCTTAAGAGAGAAAAAATTGTCACCCCTTGTGGTCAACCCTGGTACAGCAAGCTATGTCTAAGCATTTAGCTTCCTTGATTTGGTAAAAAAAAAAAAATACAAATCTTCTGCCCCTGCTGGTCAAGTCTGGTGTACCGTTCTAGGTGTTAACCAACAACTTTTTTCCATGTGTCCACTTCTAGTGCACCTAAGTAGTAGAAACAGAAAAAGGTTTTTGCTGGTTACATTTGTATATGCAGAAAAAAAGATATATAAAGATGTATGTTTGTTTTTCCATCTTACCCTTCAGAGCCTCTGTACCGATCCCTTGTCCCCTGTCCCAACTTGTTCTGAAACGTATTGTATCAAATAAAAGCCAAAGCAACAAAACACTGCATATTTTTATTTGCATTTTCCACACTGTCCCAACTTTTTTTGATTTGGGGTTACACAAGGCAGACTCGGTCCATGGATTTTTGTTGTTGATGTCAAATCGTACACCCTGCGCAAGGCGCTTCGCGATGTTCGTTGCTATCTTACACCCCGTCAACAGTGTATTGTCACACCTTTCACTCTGCCGTTTAAATAGTGTTGGAGTTCAGGAATAAATCTACACTGATGGACGTGGTGGTCTGGAAGTGAGGTGTGTTCAGGTAAATAGGCGCCACTGACTGACTAAAACCTTGACAACAGTCAGGTGGCAGTCATATCTTAGCCATGCTGGAGCGCTGTGTGCGTGTACATCACCGCTCAATATGCACACAAATATACATACTGCAGCGGGCAATTCCAGCTTTTACTCCATCAATAAACAGAATAAGGAATAACATTACATTCTTGTTCCTTTAAATGAGCTTTGTGCGTACCTTCACAGCGTGAATGTGCAGGTCACTTTCTTTCAACAGCTTCAATGTTAAGATTTAAAGTGTTTAAAGAAATCAGGTCAAGAAAGATTTTCTTTATTTTATATCTTTTATAAAAACAAATATTTTTGTGTTACACCCAATGTCATAAAATAAATTTGGCCCCCTTAAAAATTATACCGCAGAAAAAGCAGAAATTGTTTTAAAATAAACTTTTATTTTGAAAGCATGCCAAAATCTGCACCCCCTCCAGGAAGAGTACCCCCTCACAGGAGAGGCTGCAGGCGACATGTCTCTTTTTCCTTATTTCTTACAAGTCAGCGTAGCTTAGAAAAGTATCTTGGGCATTTCCTAGAAGACGTGCATGCATGCCCCTGCAAGGGGGTGCTTTTCCTGGTGGGGGTGCTGAATTTGGCACAACATCAGCTTTACACGCGAGGTCAGTGATGAGAGCAATGAATCATAACAACAATATACTGCAATAAATAATTTAATCTGTTGGTAAATTATTTTAAATATTAGGTGACAACTGATTAGTTTTTGTCTTATGTATATAATTCAGACATTGGACACATTGGACAACAGTAAATGTAATGTGGAGTAACATGTTTAGGCTGTAAAGTCACCTTTAGTTGGATTTAACTAATAGTAAACAGAAGTGCAAATTTTATTAACAGTGATTAACTATATTCGCACTATAGGGTGATCTTTAATTAATTTTAGCAAATGTGCCCTAATGTCAAATCCACTCCTACGCCTTCTGTCAGCATTTACTTAAAATGCTCCAGGAAAAGACAACCAATGAGTCAATGACAGTGTCATGAACGCCAAAGACTCAAGTAAAGCTCATGAAGGCTTCGCTGACTTCAACAATTTACAGGATTTACAGGATTTCCTGTTATAACCTAGGTGCCAGATATGTAAAACTGGTGAATTATCATTTAAACATACTGGGACTTAATGTGCTGACACTCTCCGGCCACTAGGGGCCCTCGTAGATAATTCTGTGTATTGAAGTTACACATTACTACACAACACATCAGTGAGGAAATGTGCTTCCTTTTTTTTTTTTTATTAACAAACGACAATATTCAAAACTAACATCAACATGTATAAAAATGGGTCATTATCATTATAAAGTGCCTTTGAGACATTGCAATTTCGATAAGATTTCCCCTTTCACTTTATAATCATGTTATTAAGCTGCCCCTTGGGTGTTAAAAATACATATTGGTCAAGCTTAAACACTTTTTATGAATTAAATACAGAATGTCAAAATATGGGCATATTGCAAAATATGTCCACCCTGTCGGGGACTTCAACTATATGTTTTATTTATATAATTATAATTAAACATACCTTTTCAGAAAGGTCTTTTGTCCCTTTCTAGTTAACACATTTCAGATAATGGGAAAAGTCTTTGGGAAATAGGGGAGAGCGGCGTAATGTGAGCCATTTTTTACATTTGCCCCTTGCTAGCTGAGCTACAATGATATATAAGTAAAATTTAAATTTTTCCAATTAATTCAGGATGTTTCCTAGCTATTAAAGTTATCAGAATGTCTTCAATACAAAGGGCAATGAAAATATGTTTGTTTTAAAAAAAAGTGGTCTTGTGTCTCACTTTACCCCAACTCAGGGGTAAACTAAGACAGACCAGAGAAATTAAGGGGGTAAAGTGAACCAGTTGGGGGTGTGCTGTTCCACTTATGTTTTCCACTTTTAAATTACCATTAACATTACATGTTGTAACAAATGCGTGTCTATTAAAGATGAGAGACAAGGGAAGAACCTTATTGAAATCAAAGCCAAAAATTACAGGTAAAGTCTCCATAAAACCTATGCAGCTAAAGAATTGATTCTGTCACCAGTCCATTACTACAGCGAGATTTTCGAAGAACTCCCTCACTGTTGTTTTATTGAAAGTTGTAGCCCTTCGCAGGGATGTTGCCTCAGGAGTTCATACAGAGAGATGTTGACGTGCTAAGAATCTGCCAAACCACTCTTTTCCTAAAAAGTACAGTATTCATTAGTATAGATTTTGCTTTTGGAAAGTTAACCTACAGAATCATATAGTCATGTAATCTCTTATCTATGTAATCACACTCTAGCCTACCTGCACAATGTTTCTAAGTCCAATTGGCTGGGACGGTGTTTCACTTTACCCCACAGCATTTGTCTCACTTAACCCCACGGCTACCATTTTAGAAAAAAACGTAATCTCTAGCAAATCAGGCTAATCTTCAACTAGCATCAATCACATGGTTTGATATGTTGAAAGTTCATAAGCATGTATGATATTAGTTTTTCTACCTGAATCAATTTACTTTGATAAAATAGTTGATTAAGTTCAAAGCAAGAAAATTTACTTTTAAATGCATAAAACACCTTTTTGTGAAAAAAAAAAAACAAAACTTAACAGCACGAGCAACAACTTCCTCTTCCTAGTAGTGGGAAATGGGAGGGACTTGACAACATAATGGTCACATGACCACAATTGTGTTCAGTTGCCATTATACAAGGGGTGTCTCACATTACCCGATGTCTCACATTACCCCGCTCTCCCCTACTAAAATTAGAATAAAATTACAGCTCCTCTACAGCGATAGCCATAGGTCTTCTTTGTTTTTTAAAATAAAATGACAAAAACAAATGTAACTAGCAAAACTTTTTAATGGTTTTGTTTGGTCATCATTTGGACATCAGGAAATCACACACGGGCTTACTTTATATTCAATACATATTTTGTTTTTTTCATTAAACTTAAATTTGACAGAGTGGACATCGGCACGGTAGGATGGAAAATAACATGACAGGGTGGACAAATGCAATTCGTTAAGTACAGAAAAACATTAGAAAGGATGAGTTAGGTACAAACTGTACTCAGTTAATTCATACACCAACATCAGAACACATATATGCTTCTCAACAGAACATCAAAACAGAACATCAAAAAACATCTAGCGTAGGCCTACTCATCAGAACATTAGGACATGTATCTAGGTCTACTGTAATTGGTCCTCCATGTACTTCCAAACAGATGGCTCCACTGAGAAAGCACGCCTGTTAACAAGTTGCGTTTCCGGCATGAGGCACAGAATCTGCCAATCCCCATACCAGTTGATGTCATCACGAGGACTTGGCCAACAGAAGTTGTTGATTCCTTTGTTGTGCATGCATTTAACTTTCACGCTGTGCTCCTCTACATCGAGAATGATACCAGGGTATCCATCATTGTCGTAGTTGACTACACACCATTCACCGATGTGCTTCTCTTCGATGACTTCTGGCCTCCAACTTTTATTTGGTTCCTTCACATGTACTTTTGACTGATCAGATGCCAGCAGGGACACTTTTTGAAGGTTGAAACATAAACAATCCAGGGTGCCTTCCTCCCATTTACAGAGACATGAAATGTCTCTGTACATCATTTCGCCAGGTTTCATGCTGATGGCAAAACGCTGGCCCTGGACTTTGCTCTGGCTGCTTTTTTTGCCTCTCTCCACTTCTTTCTTTTTGCCCTCTTCTCTCGCTCACTCAGCTCATCAATGCCCTTTTTCTTTCCAGTGTCTCTGTGCTTCTTCCACCTGGCCCTCTCTTTTTCAAGATACTGTTTTCTTCTGTCAGGGTCAGCATCACGGCGCTCCCGGTAGCGTTTTGCTATTTCTCTTTGACTCATAACTAAAACAGATGCAGGACACCCTTAAACCAGCAGTCTGACTTCAATTGTTATTGTTAACAAGAGGTGTGTATAATGTTATTTTATTACGTTATTATTGTCATTATTGTCAAAAAACTATCCACCTGTCCCCCCTGTCATGCATCATGTCCACCCTATCAGGAAAGTATTAATGACAGGGTGGACAACGATAGGGTGGACATTTTCAGCTAAAATTAGCAATTGATAAGCACATGGGGGCCCCTCAGCTAGCAGAGTTAGCATTAGCGAAGGTGACCTCAAAATAAATATGACAATATTTAAAAATTTTGAAAAATAACAATATTTTTTTATATTTCCCCATGATAGGGTGGACATGTTACGCTCGACACCATGCAACAAGAAAGACAATATGAAGAAAATTGTGAAATTAAGGTGTAAATACTTACTGATAAGGGGTCATATGTGTCAACCATCACTGAAGATCGTCAAAATGGTGGTCGTGATGTCACCGATGACATCAGCTACTGCATTAAAGGGCCAGTTACAACATAATGACAGGGTGGACACTGATTTGAGGGACATGTATTAACTACTTAATATTTATATTAAATATCTGTTGAAAACTACTAGAATTACCCGTTTATGAAAGTTCTTGGGTCTATGATCATGGCCTTAATTTTCAGGAGGCTGTGCAGAGATTCCCATAACGTTTTTACAGGTTGAAAGAGAAAGAACAGGTGTTCTGTTGTTTCGGGTTCATTACATATATAACAATTATCGCAATCAGTTTTAAATCTCTGTTTTATAAACTTGTTTGATGGATATATATATATCATGTAGAGTTTTAAAATGAATTTCTTTAAATTTTGGTGGGAGAGCAAATTTATGAAATTTTGTTAGTAATTTACCATGGCCTTTCTTTTCATAATTTTCCATGAATTTTCTTCTCATCATACCCGGATGCACTTGTTTTGTTAAGTATTGTCTTAAGAAACTGGAAATGTGCTTGCTAGGCTTAGCCCTTCAGGTCAGGCCACAAAGGTCAAAACTCTGTCTAACACAGAGGAAAAACTCTCCTGTTTAATATATTTATTTATAGAAATAAACAAATACATCTTTGCCTATTTAAACCAACTTTATTGAGAATTAGTATACATCCAATACAACAAACATCAGCAATAATACACAATTAATTAATAACATCATCTACATCAAATACACATTTAAAAACAGTTCAAATATCACTTACCAAATTAGAGATTACAGTTTTAAAAGTGTCCATGGATGTTTTTTGTATTGTCGTATGTCCATTGTTCTTTGTCTTTTGAGTTCAAAGGTTATTTGCGTAACAACAGCATCTGCTGAAATCTTAGTTTGATTAATAATCAATAATTAATCATTTGCATCTTGTGTCCCGTATTTTGTAATTAACAATGCATACAATTAACCAATACAATTCTCGTTGCTAAAATATACAATGCAGCGCTCAGAGGACAACCCTGCTTCACTCCTCTCTTAACTTCCACTTTCTCAGTCAGAACACCATTTACATTCATTTGCACAATTGTTTTTTTTCATATAGTAATTTTATCACATTTATAAAAGAACTGGGGAAAACATAAAACTCCATAACTGTCCACAGAAGTCAAGACACAAAGCCAAAGGCTTTCCTTTGATCTTTTCTAATTATTGTATCTAATATATCTTCCATTCTTTTCATTAGAAATTCTGCTAATGTTGTTCATTCTGTAATTAATATTCATAATAGTAATCTGTCTCCATAATAGTATTTAATACAGTCTCATCTCCTTTCTTATAGATTAAAGAAACTATACCTTCATAGAAACGACTATTTAATACATTATTTATATACATCAATGTATATAATGATACCATAACCAACACATAGTAATAATCATAAAGCTTATTAAAAAGCTCAATTTTCTTGTGATCAGTAAATATTAATAATTCATAATTTAGTTTGTCAAAAAAACACAAACTACTACTAATAATCTACCTGGTACAATTTCCCTTACTCTTTTTATTTCAACTGATTGACATTATTAATATCATCGAGACTTTTCAACCTTAACTCCTTGTTCAACAGTATCTCAGTTTTCTTTTTCCTATTCTTTTCAGACTGTATTCCCCGCACATTAATAGATAATATGTTATTAGTCATTTTTATAGTATATTAACATGCACAAGATATTAATTACACATCAGTTATTCTTGTCCTGCTCCCTATAGGTGACTGACTTGCACATGTGTATTCCCTGCTTTGACATACCTACTTCTACTCTGTTAGGCCTTGTACAGCAACTAATCTCCTCCTTTTGAAACATAGTTTTAAAAATAACATTGAACGATACAGAAGAAATGGTACTACACACATAGAAGTGATTTTTATATTATTTGCATAGTCAATGCACCAGTCTATGCTTGAGTGGTGATAAATCATGTGAGAAGTGAAGTGAGTGCTAGTCGGTAAAGCCATGTCTTAATAAAATAATTAACCCTCTGAAACAGATAAAAATAAAAAAGAAACAGCTGGAAGAAGAAAAGAAACAGCAAGACAAAGGTAGGTGTACATGTCTAATATTACAATATCTTTAATTATCACCATTAACCAAGCCTTCGGTTCAGCACCCAGTAGCTAAGGAAAGGATGTGGTTAAAAAGAGGGGTAAAGCTCCCCGATTATAAATTGATTTATGGAGATTTATTTAAAAAACACAAACAGTTAAAAATTGATCGGAAAACACTCACAAATAAGAATATATACAATCAAATATGCAAACAGGTATACGCATATAAGCATCTAAGTCCAACTGAATATAAAATTGTTGTAAAAAATTAAAAATCAAATGAGATCTCTGAAAACATGCAAGAAATAACGTGGCTGGTTAGCATGGGCAGATTAGCTGTAAGATGCGTAGTGAAATGGAGTTGCTACGTCACTACAAGAGTCTGCCCCTCTCTGCAGTGCGGATGAAACTGTTTAACCCCTTTTATTAGAATGTGAAAGAGCAAAACAACTGTGGTGCAGTATGAAACAAGTGGGTTTTAATATTGATGTAAAATGTAAGTCTGTTCTGTATGGTGTCTTTAATTAAAATCTTCCAAAAAAAATACCACAGAATTTTACTGGCTTGTAATTTGTGTTGTAAATTGTAAATTGTTGAAAACAAGATGTATCAAATGCAAATCTCTGCTCAGGTTGTTTTTAAACAGGTTATATGTAAACTGAAAAGACTGAAAATTGACATAAGGACCAAGAACAAATATCCATGGACCCTTTTATTATGAGAAGGCATGTATGATATAAGTGCTAATGGAAATTTTTGTTTTATGTGAACTTTTGTATTGTATACAATTTCTTCATCTTGTTGTGATGCTCAACTTGCTGTATGTGTTTGAAATTTCTAATAAAGTTCATTTAAAAAAACAGTGATGGAGTGGCCAAGCATGTCTCCAGACCTAAACCCAATACAACATCTTTGGGGCATCCTCAAGCGGAAGGTGGAGGAAAGCAAAATCTTAATTATCCGCCAGTGTCATGGTCAGAACAGAATAGCAGACAGGCGCAGATACTGATAAAAACAAAGTATGTTTATTATAATAATAAACAGATGTAATCAGGGTCGATACAGAAATAAGGTTGATCACCAGTAGACAGAGCAATGAAGACAAAACCATACCATAAACAAGAGACAGTCCAGAGTTCATACACAAACAATCCAGTATCAGAGATAATCCAAGAGGCGGTGGTGAAAGTACAGTCCAGGTCATACACAAACAATCCAATATCAAAGGCAGAGGCAAGAATCGGCGTCGAGAAACAAAAAGCAAGGTCATACACAAAGTAAACTGAGACAAGAGATAAGTAACGCTTTGTACGAGGATAACCTACAATACGCGGCGTGGTAGTCTGTTTGGCGTGCACCTTTATAGTGCCAGTAATCAGTATTCGGGACTTCCAGGAGGAAGCAGGTGAGGTGTCACGTGATCAGGTGAGTGCGTGATGTCAGCGGGTGATGCATTCTGGGTAGTGTAGTTGTTAACCTGAGAACCTCCGTTAGAGCTTGGTGTGGAAGGGACAGAGGAGCTAACAGCACCAGATGTGACAGCCAGCTCCGTGATGTTCTGGAAAATAATGGTGGCCACACAAAATACAGGCATATGAAAAAGTTTGGGCACCCCTATTAATCATAATCATTTTAGTTCTAAATATTTGGTTGTTTGCAACAGCCATTTCAGTTTGATATATCTAATAACTGATGGACACAGTAATATTTCAGGATTGAAATGAGGTTTATTGTACTAACAGGAAATGTGCAATATGCATTAAACCAAAATTTGACCAAAAGCACACCTCAGGCGACTCAGGCGTTTGTGGCGTGCTTGCAGAAAGGGCTTCTTTCGCATCACTCTCCCATAAAGCTTCTCCTTGTGCAAAGTGCGCTGTATTGTTGACCGATGCACAGTGACACCATCTGCAGCAAGATGATGCTGCAGCTCTTTGGAGGTGGTCTGTGGATTGTTCTTGACTGTTCTCACCATTCTTCTTCTCTGCCTTTCTGATATTTTTCTTGGCCTGCCACTTCTGGGCTTAACAAGAACTGTCCCTGTGGTCTTCCATTTCCTTACTATGTTTCTCACAGTGGAAACTGACAGGTTAAATCTCTGAGACAACTTTTTGTATCCTTCCCCTGAACAACTATGTTGAACAATCTTGGTTTTTAAATCATTTGAGAGTTGTTTTGATGAGCCCATGATGCCACTCTTCAGAGGAGATTCAAATAGGAGAACAACTTGCAATTGGCCTCCTTAAATACCTTTTCTCATGATTGGATACACCTGGCTATGAAGTTCAAAGCTCAATGAGGTTACCAAACCAATTTTGTTCTTCAGTAATCAGTAAAAAGTAGTTAGGAGTATTTAAATCGATAAAATGATAAGGGTGCCCATACTTTTGCACCGGTCAAATTTTGGTTTAGTGCATATTGCACATTTTCTGTTAGTTCAATAAACCTCATTTCAATCCTGAAATATTACTGTGTCCATCAGTTATTAGATATATCAAACTGAAATGGCTGTTGCAAACACCCAAATATTTAGAACTAAAAATGATTAAGATTAATAGGGGTGCCCAAACTTTTTCATATGACTGTCGACACTTCATGAACTTTACCTAGGGGGAGAGGGAGAGACTTTATGAACAAAAAGACCCGTCAGACTGCATTTACTGGGGTGTAAACTATATCTTTACATCTCGTGTCAGCAAGGCTTTCTTTCGTTTTCTGTCAGTTGAAGAGCAATTTGACAGTTGACATTTTGCACAGGCTCTATTGATAAGATGACATAGGTTTTTAATGTAAAAACCAGAAACCAGTCACAACTACTTTTTTAGACTGTACCTGTACTATATTGTACCTTCTCATTACAAATGTAATGTAGCCTATTTGCTCTCCTGTTCAAAAATAAATGTTTTTTGCTCAGTGTCATGAATTAAAACATTAGTACACAAACCAGATGCCTAGCCTAATATTTTAGGTATTTGAGCACAAGTAGGCCAAATGCATCAATACAGATGGTGAGTGAAAGAACCACTTATCAATATAATCTGATCTGATTGTAGCTTAAAACCATGCTTTTTTATTTTAAATGAATATCCCTTTTTTTTGCTCATGCCTCTCGTGTACTGGCATGGAAACATGATGTAGCCGGTAGGGCTACAAGTAAAACTTTTATTTTGAAAGGAATCCCTGGGGGCAGCCATAGCAGTGGGGAAGCCCATAGGGAGAGTGCTAGAGATTAGGGGGGGGGACTTTTATTTTGAAGTTCGGTGGTGGGGGCGGCCATTTTAGAGGGGCATTTTAGTCTCGCGGTAGTTTGCCAAGGATCGTTTGGTCTCGTTGGGTCACCGGTGGGCCGCAGGCACGGTGTGTAGTACCGGTAACTGGTTTAATGCGGATAATTATATCCTTGTTTTATAACTCGAGTGAGTTTTTTTAGAAAATAGACTGTTGCGATTCTGGATCCGAGGTGTGAAACCTCCTGAGGGGAGTGAGGAGCTTCTGGAGTGGAGGGAGACTGCGTGAGCTTGTGTATGAGCTAACCATATGAGGGTATGTTGTGCTTTCTGCCTTATAAAAGTTTAGCAGGTTTTAACTGTTTAGACTTATATATATATATATACACGGTGTTTAGATTGCAGGAGGGTGATTGCGAGGCTGCCTAGGAGAGCTTAGCGTGGGCATTTATTATCAGGTATGAGATTATCCATGTTTGGTGTGTGGGGGGGGGGTAATATTAGCTTATATCAAATTAACTAAAGTTGATTGTACATATTACAGTGAGAGCTTCACCTGGAGGGTGGGCAGGAGCTGAAGGAATACTCTTAATTGGGCAAATACTGCTGTTGCACAGGTAAATATTGAAGTTAAAATAAGCTAATACTGATTTTTAAGAAAAACTCAAAGGAATAATTGGGTACTTGTGTCTATGTGTGCCTTACAGGATGGCGCATGCCTGTGATAGTAGCCACTGTTCTACATACTGTTTTTAGAATGTTTTATTATATAGTTTAATTCTAGTGTTATACTCCCTGCTGTAGTCTCAACCTTGTGGGAGACCCAGTCCTAGTCCTAACTAGAATTTGGTTGATATAACCCAAAATACCGATTTAACCTACTGCTGATATTAGTGGGGTGCCTGAATCAACCCAAGTTACTAATTCAATAATGGTTAGGTTTCCTTTTTTTATGGAGTATAACCTCAGTAAGCTCTGAGTAATTAGGATTCACCTCAGTATTGTATTTGGTTTTCAATTCTGGATGTATGGGTTTAATGAGTGTGTATATTTATTTTTCTAAGTTTGGGATTTGCTTTGTGTAGGTTGTGATTTTTTTTCTTTTTTTTTTGTTATTTTCATCGCAGTATATTTATATGCATGTGAGTGTAGTGTGAGGTGATACAGCCGTACTGAGTGTGAGCCCTTGGTTGCTCGAGATTAAAGTGGGTACATTCCTCTTTCTTGGGGAACCACCATTTGATACTTGAATAATTTTATTGTCTTGGAACATTTTTTAGCTACCCTAATAAAATTATCTACGTTTTATTTTATAATCTAAATACTGAATGAGTAAAATTGTGTTTATAGAATTGTGTATGGTTGTTTACCCCGTTGTGGGTTGAGAGTGTACTCTGACATTTAAAAACAAGAAAATAAAGATTCCTTGTTTGCATCAGACTCCATGAGAATGTACTTGTGTCCTTAACTGTTAGAGGGTGTATGTGGGACTAATAGATTACGATCAAAGGTTGAATTGTGGGCATTTTGGTCAATCTTTTTTTTATTAGGGGTCTCCCACCCGATATAACAAGGGAGTGGCGTAGTCATATTGCCTTAAATGGTGGGTCAAGGTCACATTTATGGCGTAGTCGGCAGGATGGAGTTTTGATGCAAGAAAGGAAAAATTATACTTATAGTAAGATATAATCGTATACTAATAGTGGCTGTAGTTGTGTTGAATTTTGGCACCCCATGGTTTATATATAAGGGAGAACAGAGAACAGTGGCTATTATCTGAAGACCAGCTGGGATCCAGGACCAAACCTTCAAAGAAGATTTTTTTTTTTTTCCCTTCTTTGTTTTTCTTTTGGGGTTGGAGAAGTAATTTGTTTTGCTGCTTATCTTGGGACTCTGGAAATATACATATAGATAGATAGATATAACAAAAAAAAAAAAAATATATATATATATATATATTGTTTTTTTCCCTTTTCCCTTTCCGCTCTCTTAATGTCTGTAGTAGATTCTGATATGGAAGAGCAGCTTAGAGTTTTGGCTGAGCGTGTACAACAGCTACAAGCTGATAATGAACGTTTGCGCTCCAATGTAGGGGCTAGTGCTAGTGCTAGTGATAATGCTACTGAAGGGAGTGTTAATCTTTCAGAGACACGTGGGGTAACTGAACGATATGTATATATGCCTAGAGAGAGAAAATGCCCTAGATTTTCAGGGAAACCTACTGATGTGTTAACAGTGGAGGACTGGGTTGAAGAGGTCCATCGGTCCTTGGAGAGCCGTCACATGTCTCAAATCGAGCAAGCTTTGTTCATATATGATCAATTGGACGGTGAGGCTAAAAATGAAATCAAATTCCGCCCCATTAGTGAAAGAAATGACCCGAAGAAAATTTTAGATATTTTAAAAGAAATTTATGGATGTTCTCAATCCTATATAGGCCTTCAGAAACAATTTTTTCAGCGTAGACAACTAGACGGGGAATCTTTACGTGAGTATTCCCACGTTTTGCTGTCCCTTATGGAAGCAATCAAACGTAGAAGCCCCCGGTTGATTTCAAATGCAGACCATCTGGTGCGTGATCAATTTATTGAACACGTAAGAGATGGTATGCTTCGAAGGGAACTTAAGCGATCAGTGAGACTTGACCCTAATGTTTCTTTTTTGACTATTCGCAGCGAAGCCATCCGATGGGTGGAAGAAGGCGAGCATGTGGGCAATCCAAGGGCCAGGGCGTATTCTTGTGACACTCAGGTTGAAGTCATGGGTGAGTGTAACATGGAAAGCCAGACTGTAACACCTAAAGCTAATACGGGACTATCTGAATTAAAGGAGTGCCTGAGAAAGCAGCAAGCACAGTTAGACATGCTGATGAACCATCTTTCCTTGACTAGCACCCACCCTCCGCCTCATAGGGAACCTATGGCTAATGCAGCTGGACAGTTTCGTTACGATCCTACAGGGAAGCCTATTTGTTTGCGGTGCAACCAGGTAGGACACATTGCAAGGTTTTGTAGGGCAGGAAGGGGACCAGGTATGGTGCCTAGAGGGGGGGACAGTCGCTCCAGTCCTAGGACGGGTGTGGTGGCCAGCATTTCAGAGCCGCAGGGAAACTAGAACCCTCTGGTGGCGAGAGCCAAACATCAGGTCAGGGTAAAGTGGGCTCAAGGTTAACTTCTGGGGATGGGTCAAAGCTTATGGGGGAGTGCCCGGTAGTAGAAGTAGTGATGGGAGGGGTTCCGGTGTCTTGTCTGTTAGACACAGGCTCCATGGTAACCACCGTGACAGAAAAATTCTTTGATGAACATTTACAGTCTCTATCAGGCCAACTTCAAGAGTGTCGCTGGCTTCAACTCAGAGCAGCTAATGGGTTGGAAGTTCCTTATTTGGGTTATCTAGAGGTTGACATTCAAGTCTTGGGTAGAACTTTACCAGGGATGGGTGTCTTGGTAGTAAGGGATCCTAGTGATCCCCATACTAGAGTCCAAAAGTCCAAGGTTCCAGGTTTACTAGGCATGAATGTGATTAGCCCATGTTACAGCGAAATATTCCAGCAGCATGGTTCTTCCTTGTTCCAGACCACTCTTTTGCAGTCAAAAAGGAATGCCTGGAGACAGGTGTTTGCCGAATGCCAAAAATTAGAGTGTTTGCCAGCAACCGGGTATCTAGGACCAGCTAAGGTGGCCGGGCGTACAGCAGTGCGTGTCCCTGCAGGATCAGTGAAGTTGGTGGAGGCCATAGGAAACCAGCATTTGGGGCCATCACTGCAGTCTGTGCTCCTTGAACCGGGCAATGGAAGGCTCCCTCCAGGTATTTTATTATCTAGAGCTTTTCTTTCGTTTAATAGAGGACAGTTGGTTGTACCAGTGGTAAATGTAGAAACTAGGGATATATGGATCCCTCCCGCTACTGTGCTTGGAGCATTGTTTTGTGCAGAACAGCAGACGAGTAGGCAGGTACTGTCTTTTGAGGAACAGACTGGAGTAGAAGGGCGAGTAGCAGTGATTAGGTCCTTGAGTGTCGGACATAGCGAATTGGATTTGTCTAGTCTTTCTTGGCCTACATTGTCTACAGAGCAGGAACAGCAAGGAAAGGCTCTACTCCAACAGTTTAGTGGAGTGTTCAGCCATAGTGAGGGTGATGTGGGGTGTACTAACTTGATCGCCCATGAGATTCCTGTTTTAGATGATATTCCAGTTCGTCAGCGGTACCGCCGTCTCCCGCCGTCACAGTATGAGCAGGTCAAAGCCCATATTCAAGATTTGGTGGATAGGGAGATTGTCCGGGTGAGCTGTAGCCCCTACTCGTCTCCAATTGTCGTGGTCCAGAAGAAGGATGGGACGATACGGCTGTGCGTGGACTATCGACAGTTAAACGCCAAGACTCGAAAAGACGCTTATCCTCTGCCAAGGATAGAGGAGTCCTTGGATGCTTTGGCAGGGGCAAGACTGTTTTCCACCCTTGATCTTACCAGTGGCTATAACCAAGTTCCCATGGCTGAAAAAGATAAACAAAAGACTGCTTTCTGTACCCCATTTGGGCTCTTCGAGTTCAATCGAATGCCCTTTGGACTTTGTAACGCCCCGAGTACTTTTCAGCGTTTAATGGAGCGTATTTTTGGTGATAAACGGTTCCATTCGCTATTATTATATTTGGATGACATAGTTATTTTTTCTCCATCATTTGACACTCACCTACAGCGTCTGGAAATGGTACTGGGAAGACTGCAACAGTACAATTTAAAATTGAAACTTGAGAAGTGCCATTTCTTTCAGTCAGAGGTTCACTATTTGGGACATGTGATTTCTTCGAATGGGGTGGCAACAGATCCTGAAAAGATTCGAGCGGTTGCAGAATGGAGACGTCCCGAGACGGTAAAAGAACTTAGATCCTTTCTCGGGTTTGCGTCATATTATCGCCGCTTTGTGGACCAGTTTGCCAAAATCGCCGCCCCTTTGCATAAGCTGGTAGCAACCTTGCAAGAGGGTAAAAGGAAGATGAGTAACAGGTCTTTGGAAGGGAGGTGGGATAATCTGTGTGAGGTCGCCTTTAATGCTTTGAAAAATAAGTTAGTGACTGCACCAGTGCTAGCGTATGCTGATTTTTCAAAGCCATTTATCTTGGAAATTGATGCAAGCCATAGTGGTCTTGGGGCCGTTCTGTCGCAGGAACACGAAGGAAAGAAAAGACCTGTTGCTTACGCCAGTAGAGGGCTTCACCCAACAGAGAGAAACATGTCAAACTATAGCTCTATGAAGTTGGAACTCCTGGGGCTGAAATGGGCAATAACCGAGAAGTTCCGTGAGTACCTGTTGGGGGCCAAATTCATGGTATTTACTGACAATAATCCATTGAGCTACCTACAGACAGCAAAATTGGGAGCAGTAGAGCAGCGGTGGGCATCCCAACTGGCCCTCTTTGACTTTGATATCAAGTATCGCCCTGGAGGGGCGAATCGCAATGCTGACGCTTTATCTCGGCAGGTCGAGCGGCCACCCCCTGTGACGATCCAAGAAGTAACACCAGGGATTGCAGTACCATGTATTGACCAGGAATTGCCAGGGGTACAAAACACCGGAATGATTGCCGAAATGAACACTCTCCCTTTGCGACGAAAGGCTGACTTAATGGCTCTGCAAGCAGATGACCCCATTATTGGGGCATTTTTGGTGTACTGGAGAAGGGGCTACCCGCCTTCGGCAGAAGAACGAAAAACAGAGGCACGGCCAGTTCTAGAACTGACCAACCAGTGGAAAAGGATCAGAAACCATAGTGGAGTACTGTACAGACTAACTCATATGCCAGGGGAATGTAAAGAAGTGTTACAGCTGTTGTTGCCAGAGGTATTAATATCTGAGGTGTTGACAGCTCTCCACGATAATCACGGACACCAAGGGTGTGAGAGAACCACTCACCTGGTAAGAGAGCGATGTTATTGGCCCCAGATGAGGAAGGAGATCGAGCAGTGGTGCCAACAGTGTTCTCGTTGTGTGGCCGCCAAAGCGGTGTACCCAAAGGTGCGAACTTTTCCAGGTAGTCTAATTGCTTGTAAACCCTTGGAGATTGTGGCAGTGGACTTCACAGTACTAGAGCGGGCGAGTGATGGCCGAGAGAATGTGTTGGTCGTGACTGATATATTTTCAAAGTTCACTCAGGCTTACCCCACCACCGACCAAAAGGCCAGTACAGTGGTGCGTATTCTGACCGAAAAATGGTTCTATCTGTATGGTATCCCTCAGCGAATACATTCAGACCAAGGTCGAAATTTTGAAGGAGAACTGATGAAGGCTCTTTGTAAGGTGTATGGGGTGGAGAAAAGCCGCACTACTCCGTACCATCCAGCCGGAAATGGACAGTGTGAAAGGTTCAACCGGACGATGCATGACTTGCTGCGAACGTTGCCAGTGGAAAAGAAGCGCAGGTGGCCCCAACATCTTCCACAGTTAATTTTTGCATACAATACTACCGTGCATCAATCCACTGGCCACACTCCATATGAGCTCATGTTTGGCCGAAAACCACAATTGCCCATCGACTCATTGCTGGGGAGAGTGGAGGAGCAGTTTATGGACGGATCAGTGGAAGATTGGGTGACGGAACAGAAAGAATTTCTTCAATTCGCTTATGCCAGTGCGGAATGCCACTTGAAAGCAGCAAGCACCCAACGGGCTCAGAAACATCAGACTGGGATAGCCCCAGTACTTCCTGTTGGGACTGTTGTTTTTAGGAAGAATCATGTGCAAGGCCGTAATAAAATTCAAGATGTGTGGGATGGCATTCGGTACAAGGTGGTGAAGTGTTTAGATGGAGATGGTAGAGTATATACAATTCGCCCAGAAGGAGAACAAGGGCCAGATAGAAACATTCACCGGACAGAATTGCGAGTGGTTCCGGGACAAGATGTTGCTGGCCCCGCAGACGTCCCGAAAGAAAAGCAGGGGGCCCCAGAAGAGGAGCAATGGGAAGGTAGCCAGAGCACAATTGAGGAGGAGGAGTCCCAATGTTGGGTAGTAGAGCTTGAAACTGACATTCCTACTACAGATCCGCAGCCTCCCCAACCAGAAGTTTGTCCACCCCAGCCAGTACAGGTAGCACTGAGGCGCTCAACAAGAACCACAGCAGGTAAACACTCAAACCCTCATAATCTCCCCCGCCCAATGGCTGATCCAAGGGGGTCAGAGGGGACTACAGTTCACCCGGTCCTTAATACAGTGCAAGGGTTTTTTAGACCCTGGTAAGAGCAGGGAAGGTCACCGAGACGGTGACATTTCAAAGTGGGGTTGAATGTAGCCGGTAGGGCTACAAGTAAAACTTTTATTTTGAAAGGAATCCCTGGGGGCAGCCATAGCAGTGGGGAAGCCCATAGGGAGAGTGCTAGAGATTAGGGGGGGGGACTTTTATTTTGAAGTTCGGTGGTGGGGGCGGCCATTTTAGAGGGGCATTTTAGTCTCGCGGTAGTTTGCCAAGGATCGTTTGGTCTCGTTGGGTCACCGGTGGGCCGCAGGCACGGTGTGTAGTACCGGTAACTGGTTTAATGCGGATAATTATATCCTTGTTTTATAACTCGAGTGAGTTTTTTTAGAAAATAGACTGTTGCGATTCTGGATCCGAGGTGTGAAACCTCCTGAGGGGAGTGAGGAGCTTCTGGAGTGGAGGGAGACTGCGTGAGCTTGTGTATGAGCTAACCATATGAGGGTATGTTGTGCTTTCTGCCTTATAAAAGTTTAGCAGGTTTTAACTGTTTAGACTTATATATATATATATACACGGTGTTTAGATTGCAGGAGGGTGATTGCGAGGCTGCCTAGGAGAGCTTAGCGTGGGCATTTATTATCAGGTATGAGATTATCCATGTTTGGTGTGTGGGGGGGGGGTAATATTAGCTTATATCAAATTAACTAAAGTTGATTGTACATATTACAGTGAGAGCTTCACCTGGAGGGTGGGCAGGAGCTGAAGGAATACTCTTAATTGGGCAAATACTGCTGTTGCACAGGTAAATATTGAAGTTAAAATAAGCTAATACTGATTTTTAAGAAAAACTCAAAGGAATAATTGGGTACTTGTGTCTATGTGTGCCTTACAGGATGGCGCATGCCTGTGATAGTAGCCACTGTTCTACATACTGTTTTTAGAATGTTTTATTATATAGTTTAATTCTAGTGTTATACTCCCTGCTGTAGTCTCAACCTTGTGGGAGACCCAGTCCTAGTCCTAACTAGAATTTGGTTGATATAACCCAAAATACCGATTTAACCTACTGCTGATATTAGTGGGGTGCCTGAATCAACCCAAGTTACTAATTCAATAATGGTTAGGTTTCCTTTTTTTATGGAGTATAACCTCAGTAAGCTCTGAGTAATTAGGATTCACCTCAGTATTGTATTTGGTTTTCAATTCTGGATGTATGGGTTTAATGAGTGTGTATATTTATTTTTCTAAGTTTGGGATTTGCTTTGTGTAGGTTGTGATTTTTTTTCTTTTTTTTTTGTTATTTTCATCGCAGTATATTTATATGCATGTGAGTGTAGTGTGAGGTGATACAGCCGTACTGAGTGTGAGCCCTTGGTTGCTCGAGATTAAAGTGGGTACATTCCTCTTTCTTGGGGAACCACCATTTGATACTTGAATAATTTTATTGTCTTGGAACATTTTTTAGCTACCCTAATAAAATTATCTACGTTTTATTTTATAATCTAAATACTGAATGAGTAAAATTGTGTTTATAGAATTGTGTATGGTTGTTTACCCCGTTGTGGGTTGAGAGTGTACTCTGACATTTAAAAACAAGAAAATAAAGATTCCTTGTTTGCATCAGACTCCATGAGAATGTACTTGTGTCCTTAACTGTTAGAGGGTGTATGTGGGACTAATAGATTACGATCAAAGGTTGAATTGTGGGCATTTTGGTCAATCTTTTTTTTATTAGGGGTCTCCCACCCGATATAACAAGGGAGTGGCGTAGTCATATTGCCTTAAATGGTGGGTCAAGGTCACAATGAGAACATTTATTTGTGCACAAAAACATGCAATGCAACTGAGCGCAAACATGCATCATGCAAACGCCCACACATAGACTCCCTTTTACTGCTGTTGGTCAACCCTCACACACTTCCTCTAAACCACAAGACCATAGCATTTCTTTATGCAGCCTCTTACAACTAAAACACAGTCCAAATCACCTTAGATCAGAATGACTTTATAACAGTGTAATCTCAGTGTTTAACTCTCGCACTAACACACTAGTGAACTGTGGGTGAGAACGCATCTTTAAGAGTGATAGGCAGCAACCTCAGCACCTAGTGAACGGCCCTGAATGTTTCTTTATCCCCCAGACCAATTTCCTGCCACGACGAAGGGTAGAAACAGCAGCGACCCAGTCCCAAGCATGTTTCTCCAACATCTAGGCCACCACAGCCCACCTCACTCTAGCACAAAAAAACTACAGTGGCTTGCAACTTTTCCATATTCTGTCACATTACAACCACAAATGTTAATATATTACATACAAAATGGTATACAATTGTGAAGTGGAAAAAAATTCTGTGTTTTTTACAAATAAAAAGCTGAAAAGTGTGGTGTGCAAAAGTATCCAGCCCCAAGTGACATCCTCAGAGTTTGGTTTAGGAGAATATTGGGGAGTAAACAGCATCATGAAGTCCAAAAGTACACACCAGAAGGGTCAGGAATAAGGTTGTGGAGACGTTTAAAGCAGGCTCAGGATATAAAAAAGATTTCCTAAGCTTTGAATATCTCACAGAGCACTGATGAATCCATTATCCAGAAATGGAAAGAGTATAGCACAACTGTAAACCTACCAAGACAAGGTCGTATAACTAAACATACAGGCCGAACAAAGAGAGCACTGATCAGAAATGCATCCAAGAGGCCCATGGTGACTCTGGACGAAATGCAGAGATCCACATCTCAGGTGGGGGAATCTGTCTACAGGACCACTGTTAGTCATGTACTGCACAAATGAGGAATTATGGAAGAGTGACAAGAAGAAAGTCACTTAAAAAAAAAAAAAAAAACATATAAAAGTCCTGTTGTTGGGGACACAGCTAACATGTGGTACCAGGTTACTTTGGTCAGATGAGTCCAAAAATGAACTTTTTAACCAAAATGCAAAATGTTATGTGTGTTGGAGAATTAACACTGCACATCACTCTGAACACATCATTCCCACTGTCAAACATGGTGGTGGCAGCATCATGCTGTGGGCCTGCTTCTCTTCAGCAGGGACAGGGAAGTTGGTCAGAGTTGTAATGGGAAGATGGATGGAGCTAAATACAGGGCAATCTTGGAAGAAAACCTGTTGGAGTGTGCAAAAGACTTGAGACTGGGGTGGAGGTTCACCTTCCAGCAGGACAACGACCCTAAAAATAAAGCCAGGGCTACAATGGAATGGTTTCAAACAAAACAAATTTATGTGTAACTTTTCAGTTTTTGATTTGTTAAAAATGTTTTGTATCATGTATCATTTTCTTTCCACTTCACACTTGTATAAGTTAAGATAAGATAAGATAACATAAGATAAGATAAGATAATCCTTTATTAATCCCACAATGGGGAAATTTACCATGTTACAGCAGTGCAGAGTACAGGACAGAGAAACAGGTCAGGAAAAGGTAAATACAAATAATGATCTAATGAAATCTATATATTAAAAAAAAAAAAAACGATTGCAGGAAAATATATAAAGATACTTAAAAAAAATTATATATAGTAAAAGAAAAAATATATATACATCTAGTGCATAGAGATATGATTATGGTAGGGTGGACCAGTATTATTGCACAAGAGTAACAGTGAATAAATATCAAATAAATAGTAGATAAAAACAAAAGTGAGAAAAAATATTGCACATTAAATATACAAGTAATAAATATACATATAATAAAGTATACCAATTTGTGTTGGTCTTTTTACATTAAATTCCAATTAAAGATATTTATGTTTGTGGTCGTAATGTGACAAAATATGGAAAAGTTGAAGCGGTATGAATTATTTTCTAAGCCACTGTAAATAAACTTGTGTTTTAGGTTAAATTTGACTTTTGGTTTGGACAAAAGTAAAGTGTAAAGAAGTACACAGGTATCTGAAACTCCCCCAATGAGCCTCAGTAAACCACAGTCTTCAACCTTCAGAGGAAATATGTAACAGGCAGCAGCAGTCCACGATTTGATAAATTCAGACCACAAAGTAGAACAAGAGGAAACATTGTCTTCTAGTGAAAGCTTCAGTATAAAGCTGTGTGCAGATTGCAGCAGCTCTCACTCAAGCTCGAATTAAACTGGATCTATTAACACAGATCTAAGAACCAGGATGCAGAGACCTCATCTTACTTTAATGCTGGGTAAATTCAACCTTATCTTCTTTTTTGCAGTGTTTTTCAAGAGCAATATTAAAAATAAAACTGATCGAACTGTCACTATCATGCAAAAATCTCCATTTTGGTGTTTTTAACTTTTTGAAAATATTGGAGAGGGGTTTTGTTTTTCTTAATGAAAGGACGCATATAAATGCTCCATTCCAAGTTAAATGTAAAAGATTCTTTTTTTAATTGATGTTTTGGATGTTTGTTTTATATGTAAAGGTTTGGAGGTCTGGGAGGCTTTCATGTGACATGTGAAATATTTGCTTTATTTTTAACACATGATAAATTAGCAAAGAACTCAAATAAATAAATCGTCTGGATGAATGTTTATCTGATTTTACTGAGCATATCTCACGCAGCAGGTAAATGTGTCCCTAAGTCAATCTTTTACACTATACAGTGGGGAAAATATATTTGATACACTGCCAATTTTGCAATAAGCAAGCAGCTTTGTGAGAAAGCAACAACTGTTCACAACACAAAATGACTGTAAATCCTTGCTGTTGTGTGTTTACTTGGTCGAATCTACACCTGGGACACCTGGGCCAGGAAATCGAGGGGGCGGGGTTACAAATAAGGTGACAACACTCATGGCTAGGGCGGGGCTTGGGCGGAGACAGTACATGGGGATGAAAACTAAACAGACTTAAAGTAGAGGTGGGCGATACCGGGAATTTTGGTATCGATCCGATACCAAGTAAACGTAGGGCCAGTATTGCCGATATCGATACTGATACTGATACTTTTTAATATTTAAGCTTTATAGATCCAAATGATCCAAAAACCTAGGATATAATTTCACCAAAAATTGTAAGTGATAACAAAATACTTTAGTATCACAATCAACATTTTTTGTTTAGAAACAATGGAACAGTAACAAAACAAAAGTTTGCCTTAACATTAGGAAAATATATGTCTTTAAAAAAAAAAATATTCTACCCTCACTAGACATCACTTTTCTAGTTCTTTCTTTCTTTGTTTCTTGTTTTCAAATAGAATTGTTATTTGGAAAAACAATAAAAAATTAAGGAATTGTCTTTCTTTCAGTGCAATTCAAGTTGTTCAACTTGCAATTCAAATGCAATTTTTTTCTTAAATAAACAGAGTGTAAAAAAATATCACTCAACACAAATCTCCTGAGGTAGAGGCGTGTCGACTCGAGGAGAGCGCTGGGTGGGCGGGGCCAGGCTGAGCCTACCTGCGTGGCAGTTTGGCTGGCTTTGCTGAGCCATGTGACGCATGTGCAACAACAAGAGACCAGAGAGTAGACTGTGGTGAATCCTCGTGCGCAGCAGTCAGTGCGTGCGGCAGAGAAAAAAGCTTGAATATCGATATTTTTACACGAGTATTGCTCAATACCAATACCAGCGTTGGTATCGATATTATCGATATTTGGATCGATCCGCCCACCTCTAACTTAAAGGCAGGTAAGAAACAGAAGGAACAGAAAATGAAACACATGACATACAAAGGTTAAAGGTGTGATATAAACATGGATTAAAACTCGCCTTTGAATAAACTGTGTTGCTGATTGCTAACAAAAAAAAAGAAAATTCTTTTCAGTATAGGTTAGGTTGGAGAAAATCTTGTAAATTAATTAAAATAAAATGTATTTTTGGTTTCAGCAGCCAACGTTCTTAGTATGACATTATTGGCAGGTAAGTTTGACATTTATATCAATGAATTTATACAAATTATTACACAGATGGATTCCTGTAATGTTTGTGCTTGTAACAAATCGTAATCAATGTATTATTCTCTGATTTGGACAGATGGCTTAAACATAAGTCTCATTAATGGCGATGGTTTCTGCTCTGGTAGAGTGGAGGTTTATTATAAAGGCCGGTGGGGAACAGTGTGTGATGATGGCTGGGATATAAAGGATGCAGAAGTGGTGTGCAGACAGATGGGATGTGGAAGAGCTCTTCATGCCCACAACAAAGCTTATTTTGGTAAAGGAACTGGCCCCATACATCTAGATGATGTTGGTTGTTCTGGAAATGAAAGCTCCATCTCAGAGTGCTTTAAAGATGGATTTGGTGAACACAACTGTGGCCATGATGAAGATGCTGGTGTTAGTTGCTCAGGTAAGATAAAAAATCTATGCCAAGTTTAACTGTATTTTCAGAACAATTTTCTGATAGCAAACATTTGTGACCACAAAACACAAAAATTTAAATAATTGACATGTTATCATCAAGATTATTCCTCAAATTATTAGTGAGGTATTCCATAATATTCCATAGGAACGACTTTAGCTTTGATTGTGCCACAATCATTTGCTGTGGCATTGTTTTAATAAGCTTCTGCAATGTCACAAGATTTATTGATGATGGTAGAGTCTGACCACTGCACAAAGTCTTCTCCAGCACATCCCAAAGCTTCTCAATGGGGTTAAGGTCTGGACTCTGTGGTGAACAATCCATGTGTGAAAATGATGATCTCATGCTCCCTGAACCACTATTTCACAATTCCAGACCCTTGAATCCTGATATTTTCATCTTGGAATATGTCCCTGTCATCAGGGAAGAAAAAATCCAAATATCATGAGAAAATCGAATTGTGAGCAGAGTGCATTGCTACAACTCTACGAAAGAAAATTGAGGTGGATCAGGGGTGTTTGTGAGATGGTACCTGGTTCAGCATGGCTGCCTGGCTTTTTCTTGAATAAAAAAAAATAATCAAAGAACAAATAATTCTAAATATACTGATAAAGTTTATTTTAGTCTTAGTGCATTACTGACTTTTTGTAAAACTTTTTAAAACGTAACCTTAAAAATAAAACACAGACGTCACAGTCTTTTTAACCCTATTGCATAGTGGCTACATTTTCAAAACTTAACCTTAAATATGTAATCCCTTACAGATTACTGATTACATCACTCAAAATGTAATTTGTAACGTAATCAGTTACATTACTTCAAGTGAGTAACGTAATCTGATTACTTTGGATTACTTACAATATTGTCGTTTTTTTAAACCTGAATGAATGTAGCAACCACATATTGCATATTATTCTTTTATTTTTCTTTCCAGTTAACAAATAGATAAACAAATAAAACAGCCTTTTCAATCACTCTCTAAAAATACTTATGAAACCATTTCATCAAACAATTTTATGAAACACTTCTATAAATTAATGATAAAACCATTAAAAACCATTAAAAACGTGAAAATCTCTGACTTACCTTTCATTAGCTCCAGTATTAAACACTATAGCTGTTTTAAAAGCCTAAACATAAACACCACTCTGACAGCTTGGTGGGGATTTTTAAAGATAGCTAAGTCTTCACTAATACCATGTAAAAGGACACCCATTTGGAACAACCCAGATATATGTCAGAAAAAAACAGTTATTAATTTTTCACAATGGCAAGAGAAAGGAATTAAGAATTTAGAACATGTTATACAGGAGGGGACCTTTATGTCATTTGAAGATCTTATTTCAAAATACGAAATTAGCAGTAGCAAATTTCTGGAGTATCTACAATTAAAGTCCATTATACAAGCAAGATTTAATTTAAATAATCTAACATTAGAAATCCCAGTATTGATAAAAGAGTTCATGAATCTCTATACTCCTAAATTGTTATCAAAAATATATAAGTTATTATCCAAAATTAATGATTCAATATCCCTCCCAATTACAAAATGGGATCGAGATCTCTCCATGAACCCAGATAAGAACTTTTGGACACAGATATGTTTAAACAATTTCAAAATGACGAAAAGTCCAAATTTACAACTCATACAATACAAAATTCTCCATAGAACCCATTATACAGGGCATAGAATGTTCCAAATGGGCCTTAGAGAAACAAATATATGCACTAACTGTTCGGGCAATCATATTGAGAATTATATACATGCTATATGGTTTTGCATGCCTGTTCAGAGATTCTGGCAGATGATATGTGAAGACTTATCTACCTGGTTTAATTGCAATATCCCAGCTTCACCCAAACTATGCATTTTAGGTGATGTAAGTGAACTAAACATGGAAACAAATATATTGCACATAGTTCTCACTGTCTTATGCATCGCTAAGAAAACTATCCTCATGAAGTGGAAATCAAAAAATGATTTATGCATAAACCACTATAGAAATTTACTTTTAGACCACATTAGTCTGGAAAGAATGTCTGCAACCTCAAAAAACCAATTGGCTACATTTGAATCCGTTCCTGGAGGGGTGGGCGTCTGTGGGTCCCTGGGTGCGTGGCCGGATGCCCTAATGTGGTCTCTGGCCCGCCCCCTTGGTGGCCGTGGCCTGGGGGTGGCTTGGGCCCCCTTGGCGTGGGGCCTGCCGGGTGTCGGGCTGTTCCCGGGTGCTTGGGATCTCGGGGGCCGCATGCTCGGCTCGTGCAGGGGGTGCTGGCCTGCCGGGGGGGTGGGCTGCTCGCTTCCTTTGGCTCTCTGGACTCTTGCTCTTTGCCATGGGGGCTTCGTCTGGAGTCTCCCCCGTCCTCATCTGGGGTGTGCGCATGGTTACCATCGGGATGTGTGGCCGCGGGTCTTCTGGGCTCCTAATGGGCTGTGGATGGTCTGGGTCCACTGGGTTCTTCCCTATCTGCCTCTGGATCGCAGGGGCATGGTGGCGGTTTCTTGCCTCCATTGTGGTAGGCATTTCATGACATAATCCGTAACACATGACATATTTTTGCAAAAAACAATAGAATAGAAGTAACTGTGCGTGTGTGTGTATGTATTTATGTGTATGTATTAATATGTATGTATATTTATGTATGTGTGTATATGTATAAGCATATGTATAGTTAGATATGTGAGTATGTGTATATATGTATGTTTGTTTATTTTATGTTTGTTTTATTTTTTTTATTTTTTTTGTTTGTTTGTTTGTTTTTTGTTTAGTTTTTTTTTTTTTTTTTTTTTTTTTTCTTCTTCTTGTACCCCCCTCCTGTACCTCACACTCCGATCCTTCCAACCCTGAACTCCCACAACTATATCCACACAAAATTTATATATATATATATATATATATATAAAATAATAATAATAATAAAATATATTAAAAAAAAATAATAATAATAATAAAAAATAAAATAAAAAAAATAAATAAATAAAAATAAAGTATTAATTGTCCTCCGAAGAGGGGGGGTGGTGGTTGGGCCAAAAAAAAAAAAAACATTAAAAACAAAAATTGTAACAACAACTGTAAGCTATCTATTTGCAGGTTTGCCACCAGTGTTGATTTTGACAATAAATTTTGATTTAGTCTTAGTCATAGTCTTGTGACGAAAATAGCATTTAGTTTTAGTCACAATTTAGTCATCTGAAATGTTTTTAGTTTTAGTCGACTAAATGTCATAAGAATATAGTTGACTAAAATTACAGTCAATTTAGTCGACTAAAATGTAAAGGTTGTAAATGTAAATGCTTTTTCATCAGTTCCCTTGAATTATTAACTATACACTTATATGAAATGAAACGTTTAATAACCACTTGTGTAATATTGTTAATCTTTGAATGTGAAATATATTTATATATGATTTAATGTTTAATTTTGCTCTAGAAATTGGGACATAAAACATCTGAATAGTTAAATTATAGTTTAAACAGAGCTGTAGACGTGAAAACTGCTTTTAAATTATCTAGTTTTATATCCAGCACTAACCCAGCACACCTACTGTAGCTACAGTCTATAAATGAGATCAAAAACACACATTCACACAGTCCTGTAGAGATGCTCTCAGGATGTACTGAGAGACTTCATGAGTTAAAGTGAGAAACTTATGAGAAAGTGCTGTAAGGAATTTACACAGACTTTTGGGTTCATAGATTCACTTATTTTATTGTTTTATTTTCGTTATATTATTGAGTTCCTTTCAGGCCTGTTCCTGCTTTAACACTAGCTATATCTTTCCCACTGTGAGACTAAACAGATGATCTGATCTTATTGAGTGAGTTCTGTATCAGTTCTGTGTTTTAGTGCACTGGCGAGTTAAACACACTATCAGCTCATGAAATAACATCAGCATTAAAACGCGGATCTCTGCATGGAGATGGAGTCGCTCCACACGGTTTACACGTTATCTTGTTTTTCGTGACGTCAAAGGAGAAGTATATCGCCTCTCCCCTCTCTCTCTTCCTGCTGAACACTGTCCAGTTAACTTTCAGTCGAGCTCTGTAACGACAGTTTAATTCCCGGGTTTGTAACTGAGCGCGCGGCGCTACTGCAGGAGAGGCGGGTACTGATTGGTTGAGTGCCCCGCTTGTCCCGTCTCTCTACCTTAGCTAAAGTAGCAGTGATTGGATCTCTTCCTAACTGGTCCCTACCTTTCACAGAACTAAATCAGTCTGATTGGATTTCGTCCCTGCCAAACATTTTCGTCTCGTTTTTATTCGTTGGCGAAAATGTCAGTTAATTTTGTCTCGTTGTGTGTGCGGAGCCGCTGTCTGCCCCTCCTCCCGTCTCGCTGCCTGCACTCACACAGACACCACTGCACACACACAGGGAGGAGTGTTCCCTGTCATATCAGAGCGATTTCACCGCAAAATGTGATTGCGTTTTGTCAGTTTTGGATTGGAAGACCAAAAATAGGAAAGTACCGCAATGTGGATTACAGTTACTCATAATTTGTAATCTGATTACGCAACGCTGTTACATGTACTCCGTTACTTCCCAACACTGCAGAATTCACAGTCAACAATAGTGCATTCTTAAATTTTGAACAAAATGTCAAAACGTTTGCAAGTTTGCCCAAAACACTTCTAAACTGTATAAATTCATAAACCACCATTACTGATTTTTTTAGAACTTGTGCTAATCAGTAATGACTAGATTCTTTTGCAGAAAAAGGAGCTGATCAACATGGTCATAAGTAAGCATGCTGCGCTGCGCTGTCACAATGTCCCCTGCTGTAGAGAACACTCGTTCTGCAGCAATGCTGGCGCCAGGAATGCGTAGATAGCGCTTAGCTAGTCTAGACATTAGAGAGTCTTCTGAGAGAGTCAGTGGAGGGACTTCCAGGTACGTCTTGAGCTCCTTTTCAGCTTTGGTTCTGGTGGATTTAGGGAGGACACTGACCTTGTTAAATGTCTTTCCTAAGAGATTAACCAGTGCTGATTTTCTTTTTGGAGAAGGACCTTCATCTTAGCTTGACGCTGTCTCCTGGCGATGTTGTTTCTCATCTGGTCTCTGTTCTATCTGTTAAAAAGACAAAATCACATCAAGTTTTTGTATATACATCATACTAAGATTGTATAAATTGTATATAAAAGTTTTGTATAGAGTGAGAAAAAACAGTTACCCCTTCAGTTGCAGCTTCATCTATTACTTTCCCATGGATCTCTTGACGTTGTTTTTTATTGTGAAATGGTAGAGTTTTGAATCTTAAATCCAAGGTAGAAGCAGTGTACAGGAGTTGGGGTGGAGTCCTCTGACATTATGTTGGTGGCATCTTTCATGGGCTTGAGAGCCATAGCTAATTCTTCAGCATGGGTGATGACAGTCGCATTGAGAGGGCAAATGTCCTCTGCGTGGCCACATTTTCTCACCTGGGGTGAAGGGAGGGTGGTGCAAATTGCAGCCTGCTGCTCCAGAAACCTTTCAAGCATCTCATAAAAGCTGTTCCATCTTGTAGCAACATCAGATTTTAGCTTGTGTGGTGGCACTCCCAAAAGCTTTTGACTGTCCTCCAGTACATGACTTGCAAATGGGCTGTGGTGAAAAAAAGAACAGATTCTCCTGATCCTGCCAAAGTCGTGACACAGTGTTTTCTTTTAGAGCTCGCTGAGCAGCAAGACTCAAGGAGTGGGCAAAACACTACGTGAAGGTAAAACGTACCTTGGGTTCAGCGTATTAACCATGAACTTACACCCCAAATCCTTATATCGATATAGCAGGCGATGAGTGGAAAATCTGCACAGCACCTGGGGAATTTGCGGGAAGTTTGTTGCATTGCTCCAGAGTTCGCTGGTCTGTTGCTTTTGGCCGCGTTTCAGCTTCTTTTAGCTCAGGTTGATGTCGTGTTAAATGGGCTTGTGCATTTGTCGTATTTCTGAAGTACCTCAGTTTCATTTTACACTGCTCGCAAACAATTGTGCTATGTCAAGCTCTCTCTTTTCCTGGGCATTGTAAACTCCAAAGTGTGCCCAAACACTGGCTTTTAGCGACGACGGGGCGGGTTGAATTACTCTCCCTCCTGCTCTATGCTAGCTGACGCTGGCTAAGTAACTAGCTTGATGAACGGTGGCCTAGACGGCCTGCTTATACCAAATAATTATGTAGATTATGTAGAGCTGGGCGATATGGGCCAAAATTTTTCGATTTAAATCGATTTAGATTTTTTCCCCTACTAAAATCTCCTAAAAGTCACTAGAAGTCGCCAAATGACGTCATCGCCTAATTTACATAATACATGTTTTTGCAGGTGTAAAGGATTAACATTGTGAGAGAGAAAAAAGTGAGTAAAACACTCTAAATATGTTAGAAATGATACAAATGAACTTCAACAAACGAACAACTTCTGTTGCGTTTTAGTCACGTCTCAAAATAACTTTATTTTTACATAAATTACGTAAATTAGTTTTTTGCCGTGTTGTTAAATGTTATTATTAGAGCAGTTTTTTATTTTATAATTTTTTTTTTAGCTTTTTAAGTTTTCTTTATTTTCAAACCGATTGAAGACAAATTGTTGAATAGCTTTTTACAAAGAGGAAGACGCTGTGAACGAGGTGAGTGACAGGCTACGTAGTGAATGAGGGGAGTGAGTGACTGAGACTGTGTGAGTTAAATTCAGTGAGTGTTTTTTTCGTGTCACACTGAAGACACTTTTATATTTAAATTTCTGCTCTGTAAATACGGGGCGGGGTCAGTCAGCACGCACAGTGTGTTGGTGGAGCGGTGTGTGTGTGTGTGTGTGCTCTGAGTGTGAGAGAGTGTGGGTCTGCACTGTGAGTGGTGTGGGCGGGGCTCACGGCAGCGCCCGCTGCAGCGCGGAGGACAGTAACTGAAGAGCACGTGTTCATCTCAGAGTCGGCAAAAGTCTCCAATAACACCACAAAAACTCTCTAGATTTGTCGCTAGTCGCTTTTTTACCAATAAAAGCCGCTAGAGGGTCTGAAAAGTAGCTAAATATAGCGACAAAGTTGGCAGCACTGTTCCGCCGTCATGTTGTGTGTGTGGGGGGGGGGGCGCAGGAGGGAGGGAGAGAGGGGCGGGGCAGCGTGCGGGAGAGAGGGGCCGGGCTAAGCTTAAGGGAGCATCGGTGGTGAAAATTAAAACTCGGAGAAAATCGATTTTTATAAAAAACAGAAAAAAAAACAAACAAACAAACAAAAAAAAAAAAATAATAAAATTAAAAAACAAACAAACATAAAATAAACAAACATACATACATACACATACTCACATATCTAACTATACATATGCTTATACATATACACACATACATAAATATACATACATATTAATAAATACACATAAATACATACACACACGCACAGTTACTTCTATTCTATTGTTTTTTGCAAAAATATGTCATGTGTTACGGATTATGTCATGAAATGCCTACCACAATGGAGGCAAGAAACCGCCACCATACCCCTGCGATCCAGAGGCAGATAGGGAAGAACCCAGTGGACCCAGACCATCCACAGCCCATTAGGAGCCCAGAAGACCCGCGGCCACACATCCCGATGGTAACCATGCGCACACCCCAGATGAGGACGGGGGAGACTCCACACGAAGCCCCCATGGCAAAGAGCAAGAGTCCAGAGAGCCAAAGGAAGCGAGCAGCCCACCCCCCCGGCAGGCCAGCACCCCCTGCACGAGCCGAGCATGCGGTCCCCGAGATCCCAAGCACCCGGGAACAGCCCGACACCCGGGAACAGCACCCGGGAACAGCCAACTACTGCTGGCTCACTAGGCACCCAGTTCCATACACCCAACCGCAGTACAGGGAAGGCAAGTCCAGGGTGTAGAGCGGCTACAGCCCCAGGACACCGCCGCTCTGCAAGACAGCACCCCCCCCCCCCCCACACTGCAATACAACATAAATACACATCCCCACTCACATACAAAAGACAACAAATATTACACACACACACACACAGACACATTTACAATAAACATCCCACTCTTTCTCATACACACACACACAGTGGTCCTGAGCCCAGGACCAACTGGTCTTAAGTGGGAGACTGCCGCTTCCCCACCTGAGCGCCCCTACCTCCCCACAGGGAGGGCACCCAGAATCCCGGAGTGCCAACCAGACACCCCAACACGGACCAAACCACCACCCCCCACGACGGTGCGCCCAAGAGAGGCATAGACCCTCCCCAGCGCAGGGAGGGACCCAAACAGGCGACAGACGCCCACGGGCACCAGGGCCCCGGACTCCGCACCCCGACCGCCACAGGGGAACCCAGCCAAACGGACAGGGCCAGCACCCACCACCATGGGCCCCCCAGACCCACACCCCAAGACCACAAGAGCATACATCCAGGCCCCCCCCACCAACAACCAGGGCCCGCACACAGAAATCACCAAGCGGCAGCCACCGTCCCCAGTCCAAGAGCCATCAGACACCCGAATCCCCCGATCCCCCCCAGCCACCTGCCGGACGCACCAGGAGACACGACTCCAGCCGCCCACCCCCATCATGTGATGGAGCTGATCAGTGGGAACCAGAGAGATTCAAATGTAGCCAATTGTTTTTTTGAGGTTGCAGACATTCTTTCCAGACTAATGTGGTCTAAAAGTAAATTTCTATAGTGATTTATGCATAAATCATTTTTTGATTTCCACTTCATGAGGATAGTTTTCTTAGCGATGCATAAGACAGTGAGAACTATGTGCAATATATTTGTTTCCATGTTTAGTTCACTTACATCACCTAAAATGCATAGTTTGGGTGAAGCTGGGATATTGCAATTAAACCAGGTAGATAAGTCTTCACATATCATCTGCCAGAATCTCTGAACAGGCATGCAAAACCATATAGCATGTATATAATTCTCAATATGATTGCCCGAACAGTTAGTGCATATATTTGTTTCTCTAAGGCCCATTTGGAACATTCTATGCCCTGTATAATGTGTTCTATGGAGAATTTTGTATTGTATGAGTTGTAAATTTGGACTTTTCGTCATTTTGAAATTGTTTAAACATATCTGTGTCCAAAAGTTCTTATCTGGGTTCATGGAGAGATCTCGATCCCATTTTGTAATTGGGAGGGATATTGAATTATTAATTTTGGATAATAACTTATATATTTTTGATAACAATTTAGGAGTATAGAGATTCTCAATACTGGGATTTCTAATGTTAGATTATTTAAATTAAATCTTGCTTGTATAATGGACTTCAATTGTAGATACTCCAGAAATTTGCTACTGCTAATTTCGTATTTTGAAATAAGATCTTCAAATGACATAAAGGTCCCCTCCTGTATAACATGTTCTAAATTCTTAATTCCTTTCTCTTGCCATTGTGAAAAATTAATAACTGTTTTTTTCTGACATATATCTGGGTTGTTCCAAATGGGTGTCCTTTTACATGGTATTAGTGAAGACTTAGCTATCTTTAAAAATCCCCACCAAGCTGTCAGAGTGGTGTTTATGTTTAGGCTTTTAAAGCAGCTAAAGTGTTTAATACTGGAGCTAATGAAAGGTAAGTCAGAGATTTTCACTTTTCCACTGAGTGTTTGTTCTAGGTCCAGCCATGAGCTGCCTAAAGGGTTTGTTTTAATCCAACTTGTAACATATTGCAATCTATTGGCTAAAAAATAGTGATAGAAGTTTGGTAGTTCTAGACCACCATGGCATTTTAGCTTCTGTAAAGTCTTCAAACTTATTCTCGATGTTTTATTTTTCCATAAAAATTTTGAAATGTTTGAGTCTAATCGTTCTTAACTGTAAATTTGAATTAATCGATAAAATCGATTAATCGCCCAGCTCTAGGATTATGCAGTACTGTCTTTTGTAGTAGCGGAAAAAATACAATCTAAGCGGTTTTTACATCGATTTCGGGGAATTTTGAATCGATTCAGAATCGCCAGGACTAGGAATCAAGATTCTTTAAAGCACCGCTAGTTTATTGCATCAAAGTTTGTCACAGATACCACTTCTTTACTTAAGGACTGATTGTACTGAATTATTTGTTTTTATATTATAAAACAGAGAGAAACAAGATCAGGCTGGTGAACGGAACCAGGAGCTGTTGTGGTAGAGTGGAGATCTACCATAAAGACCAGTGGGGAACCGTGTGTGATGATGACTGGGACATCCAGGACGCAGAAGTGGTGTGCAGACAGATGGGGTGTGGGAAAGCAGTCAGTGCGTCTCATAACACAAGCTTTGGTTGGGAAAGTAGACCAACGTGGCTGAATCATGTTGGGTGTAGAGGAACTGAGAGCTACATTACTGATTGCTCACACGAAAGAATGCGGAACATGAACTGCGGACACAGGCGAGATGCTGGAGTTGTGTGCTCTAGTAAGTATGTAGCATGTAGTAAGTATTCTTTAGGAGTGCACTGTTAAAATTCATAATTATTGATTAATAATGTTACATTACTGCATCATATTTTGATAACAGACATCCTGCAGAGCCCCACACTCACTCTGATCTCCCCAAACTCTGCCGTCTCACCTGGAGAAGCTGTTCAATTCAGATGTGCGTCACCAGACCCAACTTGCATCTCTGTAGAGTTCAGTTTGTACAGAAATGGAGATTCAGTGAAAACTCAAAAAGCAGAAACTTCAGCTACATTCACTCTGACTGTGGATACCTCAGATCAGGGTCAGTACAGCTGTAGCTATTCATACCAAAGTAGCAGCTCCAACATCTCATCATCCAGGAGCAACTCCTTTAGCATCACTGTGGGTAAGAGCACAGACAATAGATATAATTCACTTATATCCTCATGAGATTTTTCTTAAAAAGTAGATCCACTCTCAATATCTACTGGACTGGTGTCCTACTCTCTGAGTACATGAATAAAATGCTTGTTACAAGTCAGAAAAGTAGCGTATGTAGGTGGGGCTTAAAAAGACAGAAAGACAGAAAGATGTACTCTAAAACCAGATAGAACTGGTTTCTATCTCAAATTTTCTATCCATTTCTATCCCACTTTGAGAAAAATGCCTGCACATGGGGCTCTGAGTGGTCCAGCAGACTAAAGTGCTGCCATTATAAATAATCAGGAGATCGCTGGTCATGCAACTAGCCATCAGCAGCCGGAGTCCGAGAGAGCACAATTGGCCATGCTCTCTCTGAATGGGTAGGTGGCGCTCTTTCCCCACATCACTCCCTACATGATGTTGGTCAGCACAGATGTCGGTTAGCTGATGTTTCAGAACCAAGTCCCTGCAATTTTCTTAGAGGTAATGCTGCTCAGTAATGCTGCATCAGCAGCAGATCAGAAAGAGGCGGAGTCTAACTTCACATGTATCGGAGGATCGGAGGAGGCATTTGCTTATCTTCACCCTCCTGGTGTTGGGCAATTCCTATTGATAGGGCGAGTACGCCTGAGTGGGTGGGATGGAGATTCAGCATAGCTAAATTTGGGAGAAATGTGAAATCAATTTTATAAGAAACAGAGGGAAGAGCCACTTACTTTTTATGAGTGATTTCATTACAGAGGCCTATAATACAAACTATATGTTTTTGAATACATCATATTGTTAGTGGATTTGCATATTTAAGAAGGACTGAGTCTGAGATTCACCAACGTGTTCTAACTTGGTATGTGTTCATCATAAATAAATCCGTACAATACAAACACATCCTGGGTCTAATTTAATTTAATTCAACTTCTTAGTGTTATCTTAAAACTGATTATTAGTTTTTAATGCTGAAAACCTATTTAAGATTGTTGTTAAAGACAGCAATTATTAACTTTTTCTTTTTTAATAAAATGATCATTAAAAGTATACTTTTGGAGTAGGAGTGTTTCTAACTTCTCTAACACTAAACTCTTGGCTGTCACCTTTATTTCTCCCTCAGCATCGCTGGTTCCCTTCCTCAGTATTGCAGCAGCAGCAGCAGGACTGTTATTCACATCAGTGCTCATCATCATTTTCTTCATGATGAAACGGCACAGAGCTGAGAAGAACCGTCATTGTGAGTATTTTTAATCTGCTCAAACATAGACTGTATATAGCTGGACAGAGCATCGTCTCTCAAAGGTGAAGCCACCACAGGTGGGGCGCCCCCTGCTGTTCGGTTGCAGAAAGCTATTTAACCCCACCCATCCCCATAGGTTTCAATGGCAAAATGGACAACTTTCAATCAGGTTTTTTCCAATATACTGTAATTCTACCTCCATTATTTAAATGCAACAGCTAGTGTAACCTAGGGGAGGGCGATATGGCTCTAAAATAATATCACGATATTTCAGGGTATTTTTGCGATAACGATATACTTGGCGATATAGAAAAACTAAAATAATTCATTAATTTCAGGAATATAGTATAATAGTATAACAGTATAATCATAATGTGGCAAAATAAATAATATAGCATAAAATATAAAATATAATGCAGCAAAAAATATTGCAGAATATTTAGTGCATGCATATAAACTGCAAACTAAAACAATTATACAATAAATACACCTAAAGCTTCACAGTGAATAATAGACTACTTTTAAGACAGAACAGCTCTATTATCACGATATGGATTTTTAATATCATGATATTTCTGTGTCACGATATATTGTATACGATATAATATTGCCCACCCCTAGTGTAACCTCTGTTTATATTGTTAATTTTTATATCCCCACAGAATTACATTTTTAAAACATTATTCAGCTCTATTCAAAAAGGTGTGGTTATTGTAAAAGGGCTGGGTTACACCTAGCCGGGGTGGGACTAATGACTGTATGGGCAGGACCATAGACTGTTTAAGCCCTGTGGAGGCTATTTAAATGAGTAGGCTGTCTCTCCACAGTCTTTCTCCCTCCTCTGGTCTCTACTGCGCAGACTCGGGTATCAGGATCGCCAACATGGCGGAAGATTTTGGCCTCATTTTCATTGAATGAATGGGAACGGCAACACGGAGTCCATCTTTTTTACAGATTACAAATTTTACAGATTACAAATTACAATCGTTAAGAAAGTATTGGGGAAAAAAAGTATTTTTTAAATTTACTTCGACTTTTATTTTATTTGATACAGAATGAACACAGTGTATTACTGCATTTATTCCTGCAACACATTCCAAAAAACGTTGGGAGCGTCAAGCATTTATTACAAATGATATACATATTATACCTCTTTTTACACAAGTTATAATAGGTCTATGGGCTATACAAAATATGGTCATGAACTTCTTTGCACAAAAGACTAAAGTACTCTCACATAAAGAGATCTCACCATCTCTATTCTAGCCAGTTTCAGTCCCTTTTAGAATGAGCCATTTAAGGGCTCTGCCACTTTTATGCAAATAAGCTGTTGCCGCCTTGAGCATTTACCGCATGTTAATGTTAGATTGTGCTAAATGACTTAGCACTGTGATAAAAGCACGAATCTCATTATTTGAAAATACTCACATTACCCTCCTCTGCTGAATTGCCATGAACACTAGTTACAGATCCCTCCTTCAGATGAGGTCTGCTGGATAATCCTGCTGAGTACTGTCTGAAATTCTCAACCAGCAGACCGAAATAGCAGATTTTCAACTGATCTAGTGGGTGGGGCTCTGGTGGGAGTTGATAAGTGAGGGTTGGTGCCAGAGTGGTTCTATTCAGGTTTTCTTATTGTGACGTCACAATAAGGGAGCCATCCAAACGATTAGAAGCATATGATTCCTGACACCAAACTCTTTCGACTGATTCACAGAAAAAGCTAAAAGTTTTGCATAATATGTTCTCTGTAATATCTGGTGATTCATCCTGATCATGTTATGATTATAATTATAATTTTTCACGGTCCTTAAAATATTACGGTCTCAGCCCAAGTGTGAGAAGTTAGAAGTACCTTATTGTGCTTAGGTTTGCACACTGTTCTCTTGGCTTTATAAACTGTCTGCACACTCCATAAGCTTCATGGCAACATGAGATATGGCCTATTCTGTCTTGCAACCCAGTGTTTGCCGAATGCTGAATCTAAGTTGTTCTTTCTGTTCACTGAGAGAGGAATCTTGTTCCAAGGCTTGTAAAGGAAACATATGTATGGGCGGGATGTGTTGGATGTAGTTGTCCTGGTGTATTTGTACTAAATTGTCATTAGTGACAAAGTCTATTCCCACATTACAGAAAGTATGAGATGAAGTTATTACAGTGGTTGTGAAATGTTGTATGCACCCCATTACAGGGGTTGGACAATGAAACTGAAACACCTTTGGACCAGCCTGGTCATTAATTGCACATTGCACCAGTAAGAGCAGAGTGTGAAGGTTCAATTCGCAGGGTAAGAGCACAGTTTTGCTCAAAATATTGCAATGCACACATTATGGGTGACATATCAGAGTTCAAAAGAGGACAAATTGTTGGTGCACGTCTTGCTGGCACATCGGTGACCAAAACAGCAAGTCTTTGTGATGTATCAAGAGCCATGGTATCCAGGGTAATGTCAGCATACCACATCCAACGGGACCAACCACATCCAACAGGATTAACTGTGGACGCAAGAGAAAGCTGTCTGAAAGGGATGTTCAGGTGCTAACCCGGATTGTATAAAAAAAACATAAAACCACGGCTGCCCAAATCACGGCAGAATTTAACTTAAAGAAACCAGGCGCGGGCATCACAGAGCAAAGTGGCGGGCATCATGGAGCATGACGGTTTAGTCGCCGGAATTGGGGAGTGTGGCATAGTGGTCACGGGAACCTCAGAGCGCGGCGTAGTAGTCACGACGGACTTAGGAGCTGTGCGTCCGAGAGCCGGGTACAGCCCCTAGGGGAAATGGCAATGGAGTACGAGCTGGTGCGGGGTAGAGCTACTGTGCACACTGTACTGTGCGCACATTACAGGTAGTCCCACGGGCTGCATCCATATTTGGTCGATTCCTCTGTCAGGGTTGGGGTGCAGGAAGGACGAGGAGGCAGACGCAAATGCAAACAAAAGGAAATTTAATAAAGAAAACAAAATAAACATAAAGTCGACAAAGAAACCAGGACTGAGCATAAACAGAAAAAAAAACCACAAGGACTACTGACAGACGAAAAACGTACAAGGATCGACACCGGAACAGGAAACACATGGCTATAAATATGCACAGGAACTAGAAACACCTGGGACTAGGGGGCGGAGTTACAAATGAACACAGTTGACAACAGTAAAGGAAAAGACGTGAACTAACACTGGGGTGGAGCTACAAATGAATACAGAGGGAGCATTTGGGAGAGCACAGGCACAAGGAACAGGTAAATACACCAAAAAACATGAGCACAGACAGGAAACAGGGCACGGACGTGACACTAAAGTTTATTAATATACAATATTAAATATTGTGGTGATTAAGATAATTAAAAAAGAAATAAGTCGCTAGAAACAACTAGACAAGGGTACAGGGACACAGACGGACACAGGAACTACAACTGGGAGAGATACAGGGACATGTACAAACATTAATGGCCCAGGAGTTGCAAAAGTCTGAGGTGCCAGCCTGAGCACAGTTCTAGGAGCTAGTGCAGGAGACCTTGGGGTAGGTCTAGAAGCTCAAGACCTGGGGGTGTGCTTTGTTCTGGAAGCAGGCACAGGGGTGGTGGGTGTTGTAGGCACACGAACAGGAGAGGTAGCGGGCAACACGGGCACAGGGTCAGAGATGGCCAGAGCCGGGGGCACATTGTCAGAGGCGGCCGGAGCCACAGGCACAGGGTCAGAGAAAGACAGAGCCGGGGGCACATTGTCAGAGGTGGCCGGAGCCGCGGGAACATGGTCAAAGGTGGCCAAAACTGCGGGCACATGGTCAGAGGCGGCCAGAGCCGCAGGTACATGGTCAGAGGTGGCCAGAACCACGGGCACATGGTCAGGGGCGGCCGGAGCCGCGGGCACAGGATCAGTGGGTACCACAAGAGTGGCAGGCACTGCTTGCACTGGAGCAAGTTTTGTAGCAGAGGCAGCAGGTGCTGCTGGAGCTGGAACTGTAGGTGCTGCTGGAGCTGGTGCCGAAGCTGGGGCAGCGGGCGCTGCTGGAGCTGGTGCTGAAGCTGTGACAGTGGGTTCTGTTGGTGCTGGAGCTGTGGCAGCGGGCGCTGCTGGTGCTGAAGCTGGAGCTGAGGCAGCAGGCGCTGCTGTTGCTGGAGTTGGAGCTGTGGCAGCGGGTGCTGGAGCTGAGGCAGCGGGTGCTGCTGGTGCTGGAGCTGGCTGTAGAGCTGGGGCAGTGGGTGCTGCTGGAGCTGGAACTGTAGGTGCTGCTGGAGCTGGTGCCGAAGCTGTGGCAGTGGGTGCTGCTGGTGCTGGACCTGGAGCTGAGGCAGCAGGCGCTGCTGTTGCTGGAGTTGGATCTGTGGCAGCCGGTGCTGGAGCTGAGGCAGCCGGTGCTGCTGGTGCTGGAGCTGGCTGTAGAGCTGGGGCAGTGGGTGCTGCTGGAGCTGGTACCGGGGCTGGGGCAGCGGATGCTGCTGGAGCTGGCTGCAGAGCTGGGGCAGCGGCAGCAGGCTTAGAAAACCTCAGTTTCAGCTACTCAAAGAACCCCTCCACAGTCTTTGCCCTTTCAGGCCTGCTTTAAAAAATAATGTCTCCCCACTGTGAAGCCCTACCCCTTAGCAAAGTCTTTATAAAAAGTACCTTGATAAGTTCTGGAGGGGTAGGGCACAACAAATGTTTCAAGTAGATGCAGCACTGCATTATAAAGGCCTCGCAGGACCCATGTTCTCCATCGTACTCACTGTGGGGTTGCATCAAGGAGGGTAACAAGCGGCTGTCCATCTTGTAGCTTGGATACAAGGCTTCTTAAAAATGCCATTTGCTCCTCCATTGCCACGAGTTGACTTGCTGCATCCTTAGTGGGTCGTGCTTTATGTAATGGAGAGGAGGCAGGATGCAAACGCAAGTCAGTTTTATTTTCCATTTAACAAAACTAAACAAAGAACAAAACACTATGAAATAATATAAAGAAAAGGTAACTAAAGCAAGACACTATGAACTATGATGATAAACTAAAAGACTGAAACAAACAAGCAAAAATAACAAATAAAGAATCAAACTACATAAAGCAAACCTGGAACACTTAAGACAAAAACACAGCAGGTCTGAGGCTAAACAAAACAGATAAACAAGATTCAGACAGAGTAACAGGACACGTTCAAACAAAAAGCACGACAGACCAAAGGAGCACATGAGGGATTTATACACAGGCACACACTAGTAACATCTGTAGAAGTAATGAGGGTGCGGAGTTACAAATGAGACAGGAGGGGTTACAGATGACAAGGCGGGGCTAAGGCGGAGACAAGACCAAAACACAACAGTAGCACATGGCTGGGAAACATGACAGGTAAACAAAAGAGAACAGAGGACAGGAGCAGGAACGAACCAAACAAAGGAAGATACTATTTCTACCATGTTCTTTAGGTCCATTAACACTTCCCAGGCCTCCTGTTTTTCTGGAATTAGATTACCTATCATGAAGGGGAGGAGCCTAATTAATGCCCGGTTCTTGTGTCCATATCCACCTATACATTTTTTTGACGCAAAGCCCTGTGGATTTTTTTGTGGTCTGTTGACTCTGTCAGAATGGGCATCTGGGAATGACTCAATAATAGAGTTAAGACTGTCTAATTTAAAATATTTACCAGAAATGAGTTTCTGAAGACACAAGCCCATCTCAACTGGCACAATGTCTTCAAAGAAGTCATGAAGCACATCAGGGGAGAATGCAGTTACAGGATAAGAAAATAGGACCTTGCTAAGGACGCATTCTGCCTTCACACTGCCTTCCTGCCTGACACAGGAGGTTTCCTGATTTTCTTTAAGCTCATAAACAAATTGGTCATGCAACTCTGGTGTCCTCAACTGAAAAATTCCTTTGCATACTTCAGTATTCTGAATCTCATGGAGAGAAGCCAAACAAAATCTGCCAAATTTGTCCACTTTGAAGCTTTCCTGGAATCCTGCAAGACCATGTGCACCAAGATTATCAGCGGACACTGTCAAGACAGTTCCCTTAATTTTGTCATTAAGCTGTTTAATGTACAAACCTTCCTGTTCAAGAACCAGCAGTTCACTGATAAGTGGCTGGAAAAAAAATTCATACTCATTTTTTTTTCCATCAACACTTTTGCCTAGCAGTGCCAACTGAACTGCATGGAGACCACTTAGAAACTCTGAATGCCAGTTGAGTATAACCCAATATACAGCTGTTATTTTACGTTTTTTTCGAGAAATACCAAGTGGATTGGCAATCTCAAAATCATCAATGTACAGCCCAATGGAAATTGTATGCTCCTGGCCACCAATAAGCTTGTTTCCTTTATAGTACTGTCCATCTGAGAAAGACTGGTAAAATGATGGTGTGCACACCCACACAACAGCAAAATGAGTCTGAAAATAAGTCGTTCTCCTATGATCAGTGGCCAGGGGGCCTGTTTCAGATGTTTTAATGAAAGGATTTGCTTTGGAAATGCTCTCTGTAACTTCCTCAAGAGCTGACTGGCTAACATCACAATTGTGTTTTCTTAAAACATCCTGAAGTATTTTGACTGTGTGGGAGCTGGAAAGGGATGCAATATCATGTAGATTTTCAATAATCTGCTGAGTGGCACGTTTTGAAATATGCAGAACTGTCTGCATGCACAGAAACAATGCAGCAAGTCTGCGCTCAAGCAGTGATTCAAACTCTTCCTCAGGAGGTGAACTTGATTCAATATTCAATATTACTGCTACAAGTAGTAGACACACTTTCCTCGCTGGCCACAGTAGGCGTAGCTCTCCTATTGGTTGTTGACGTTCACGTCACTATTTGCGCGAGTCCAGTCTCAAGACTTGTGATAATATTAAACACGGTTGATTTTATCAGAGAGCCAGGACGTGAACTCGACTGACTAAAACGTTCAGTCGTAACTAGCTTACACTGAATGATCGGGATGACTCGACTGCAGCTCAACTCTAGCCAGACTGAATTTATCCTGACTCTGGAAATTTGTCTGCAACTGTGAAATCGTTTGAAAATCGTTAGGTGTAAGGCCGGCATAACTGTATCTGCTTGCAGATGTTTCCGACTGTAAGCACTGAAAGCAAGCTTAACAGTGTCACAAGGACAGTGTGAGCATATGTGTGACATTTAACTTCCTGTGGGTCCTATTCAGTGGAGGTGTGAAATCAAAAGAAACACAGCTGCAGCTTTACTTCAGCTAATGCTGAGCATTAGGTCTGAGTATCATGAGGAATATGATGGTTTTGCCTTGCTTGACCAATGACGACCTTGAATTAACGACCTTTAGGCAAGCCTTCACCCGAGACCTGCTCCTGGGCAGCTTGATTTAAAGTGTGTCAGTGTGTCTTTGCTATCGTAACGGCAGGAAAAGTGTGCCTTGCACGGCTCAACACATGCTAAAGGCATGTACTTATTCTCTTATTTAATCATCAGGGTGTTTTTTGTGTCATGTGCAATAAACACTTAGCCTGTCCCTTGCCATTCCCTTTAAGAGCCAGATGCACTCTTTGGCAGACTTTGGCGGATTGTTATTTCAGGGGTGCAGCTATCTGGATGTGTCCAACACTTCTCAGCAGAGGAAACTGACCTGCTCGTTCACACTGTGAAGATGTGCAACCAGGTCATTTACAGGAACAGGAACGCTATATTATTTTGCAATTTGTTATTTATTTCTGTTCCAATGATATTTGACTTGTCATGATTCTATCTAGAACCCTTGAAGAGTCCCCATCTTCCATTTATGAAGTAATATTCAGCTGTAAAATCTTTTTAACAACCACAATGCAATTATTTATTTCTTTGTTTATTTATCCACACAATCACTTTTCAGATGCCAATGCCTCAAGAAAGAAACAAAAGAAGACTGACGGGGATGATGAAGATGTTTATGAAAATGCAGAAGTTGTTCTTCACCGCAGAGTGAATATATCGGATGAGGACTATGTCAATGTAGATGATGGTGTGGAGAAAACAACAGCAGGAAATCACGGTTTAGGTGAAGGTTTGGGTAAACTGTGTAAAAATTGAAGGGTTGTAAACTGTTATTAGTGATTAAAATCATTTAAAACTTAATTTCCCATTTTCTTAAAAACATTTTTAAATGATACTTTTTGGAATTCCACACATTTCTCTGTACAGAAAACACTGAAATGCTTATATTTAACCTGTCATGTGTTTTCTAACACAATCCTTCTCTAGGTGCCAAATATACAGCGGGGGCTGCAGACATGAAGAGCAAGGTGGATGTGGATGATGATGATGATGATGATGATTATTATGAAAATGCTGAAGCCACTGCCAAGCAGAATAAGAATACAGAGGTGGTCTCTAATGAGGACTATGTCAATGTAGAAAGTGTTCACAGCCACACATTCAGAAATAAATATTAAATAATAATAATCAAAAAGTAAATTTCTTTGGCATTAAATATACACTTTTCTATCTTTGATTTGTTAAGGTTCTACAGTTATAATAATAATAATAATAATAAATGTATTTTTCACCTGTTTCAATAAAACTTAATAAAAGACAGTGAAAGGTGTGTGAAATGTCAGTTGTGTGGGGTTTTGAGTTTGTTTTTGAAGGAGGGGAGTGAGTCTGAGGGTGCTTTCACACCTGAAAGTCCGAACCAAGGTTCATGTGTTTTCTACATTGTATATATTTGGTCCGCTTATTTTTGTTTTCACACTGCAGTTTAGGGAGCGCACCAAAGACCTTTGTGTGATACTCCTACATCCTTTCATCATCACTTACGTATCGATGCGTTTTCCTTAACTTGCCGCTGATTGGTTTTAGAAGGACATGTGTCTGACGTTGGCTTGTTGACAATTCAGCGGGTGGTTCATTTGGTGGAACGCCTTTCCAGGATAAGGATAAAATGAATGAACAGATTCATTTCATCTCCATAGTAGTGCTGCTATTGTGGTTTTTATACCAGCAGCAGCAACTTCAGGCACTGTAGTACTGTAGGTTAGTTCAAATTCACCAACTGAACGTGCTTATCCTGAAGCAGCTGTATCCACAGCTCATTTTTCCTGGTTTTCCGGTTATTTTGAGAGGGTACTGACTGCAGCCTGCAGGAAGGCGGAGTTGGACGTCCAGTGCGTCCAGCTCCGCCCACTTTGTTAGCGTCATGCCGTCCAGCTCCGCCCACTTTGTCAGCATCATGTCTTAGCTCCGCCTCTAAACGGAAGTAAACAATCTACAGGGCAGTTAGCAGACTTTAAATATAATGTGCCGCGTCATCCGGCTTTAATACTGTGTATACACTACAAGCTTGCAAGACTGACAAGGCGTGGCGTGGACTAAGTGTGTGGGACTGGACGCGCAGGACGTCCAACTCCGCCTTCCCGCAGGCTGCAGTTAGTAGTAAATGGTTATTTTTCTTCTTCTGCCTCCGTTGTTGAGGAACGCCTGCTCAGCTTCCTGTAATTGGTCTGAGAGTTCGAATCATCCAGAAAAGCGCTTTCACACTGCAGGCGAACCGGATCATGGTTCAGAAGATCCGGACCGAGACCACCTCTCTTGGTCTGACCAAAATCTGGTCCTTTCGTCCGGACCGTGGTTTGCGGCCCCTTTCATGCCTTCTACTTTGGTTTGGACCAAACGAGGCAGTCCACACACGGACACAGATTCAAATGGTAAATTAAACCTCTGAGTTCAAATCTGATATAAAATTATAATTAAAAAAAAAAAAACAGAAAAAGGATTTGCCTGGAATTCCTCTATTTACTCAGGACATGAGGTCTTACTGTGAACTACAAATGAACAGAAGTCAGGTTAGATTAGTGTTCCTACCCCCTGTTCCTGCATATTCTACTGCATAATCCCACTGTTCTGCATATTATACAGCTTCCTCTGTTTAGAGGCACTTTAATAAAGTAAGTGGTGGTATGAATTGTTTAATACACTGATGGATATACATAATGATTGATCTATGGTCGATAGGTAGCTAAGATATTTTAACAGATAAACTCAATAAATGATTGTTTATTAGCTGATCAGTTGGATCCGCTGGAAAACAGTTTTGTGGCATTGATGATCTGTAATAGGCAGGGAGCAGCAACTCTCCCGCCCAAAAGGTTGTAGGACCCAAGTGCAGAGCAGTTGATCTCAAAGCAGGTAAACCCAAGAAAAGGAAAATAATAATAATAATAATAATATATAATCGTTTATATATATATATATATATTAATAGGATATATAATGTTATATAATAATATTATGTGTGTGTGTATATATATATATATATATACACAACCCCGCTCCACGCGGGGATCGAACCCAGGCTGTCACGGCCGCAGCCCAATGAAAAAATGTCCACTTCTACCCAAAAAAAATGGCCAAACATCATAACACCTTCAGTGCAAGTGTAATTTTGAGAGATTCAAAACACTACAAACTAGTGATGCTACCCTTGAACCTGAAGCTTCGAGGCGTGTGTTGAAAAAACGACACGCATTGGTTCGAATCACTGAGCCGATGCTTGATTCGTTCTACAAAGATCACGTGACCAATGACGTCCGAAGCTTCATTTCGGCACACAACCACGTGACTGCTTCAGGGAAAGATTCAAAAGCGGCAAATCCTGGCGCGCAGTTCGAGGGTTGTTAGCGGAGATACAGATACAGAGCGAGAGAGCGATAGATAGATAGATGGAACCAGTAAGAAAAAGAGGCCGTTCTGAAGTTTGGGAACACTTTGAACTTTTGCCATCAAATAAGGTAGAAAATTATTATTTAGAAAATATAAACTTTGGAAGAAAACTATGCCTTTTAGACATATGGCATTTTATTAGTTCTATAAGAATGTACAATAATTATATATATATATATATATATATATATATATATATCCTCATAGTTCAATGTGTGTACTGTCATGGCATACATCCAGTAAAAGTGTTGCCTTATGACAACATATTTTGAAATAATTTTTATACAGAGATGCACACCATTTTTAAATGTTAAAATCCCTGTATGCATTTCCTGGTTTAAAAGTTGTGGATGTTTTGCCTCAGGTGAAGTGCCTAGTCTGCTCTCAGCAGTTGGCTTACAACAATAACACCTCTTCAATGCTAAGACATTTTCGAGCAAAACATGAAAACATTCCTTGCCAAAGCCGAACAACTCTGTCAAGTACCCAAGGTATTGCTTACTCTTTTTTATTAGTTTACATATTCTATCCTTCATCGTATGCCACTCATTATTTATTCTTTCTTGTGAATCCTGTGTATTATTTGGCAAAGGTCACCTTCCAACATAGATTGGTATATACACAGTATGCCAAATTCTAGTGAATCACATTACAAATTCTGTACAATTAAACATATGTAACATATCCCTATATTTGTTCAGGGCCAAGACAACAAATGCTTGACAGTGCTTTGGTGAATATGATTGTTAAGGATTTACAGCCCTTCACAATAGTGGATGATGCTGGATTTAGGGAGTTTGTAGGTATCTTGGATCCTACTTATGTCATCCCATCAAGAAAAGCGTTGAAAAGTATGGTGGAAGCTAAGTACACAGAGACAAAAGAAAAGGCCAAAGAAGAGGTGCAGAAAGCCACAGCTGTGAGCCTTACATCTGACATGTGGACATCTATACATATGGATGCATATTTGGCCATCACATGTCACTTAATAAATGAGAAGGATGAGCTATCAACTTTTCTGCTGGGAGTGGGAAAATTCCCAAAGTCTCATTCTGCTGAAAACTTGGCTGAGGTGAAGACAGCTCTGATGGCAGAGTGGGGTATTCAGAAGAAGGTGAGATGTCTTGTGACAGATGCAGCACCTAATATGGTGGCATGCGCAGGACTGTTAAAAATGCGTCACACAATCTGCATTGCACATGCCTTAAATTTGATTGTAAAGAAGGCCATAGATCAAACACCTGGACTGGAGCACATTAGATCAAAGACCAGAAAGATTGCTGGATATTTCAGATCCAGCACAACTGCCAAAGAAAGACTGTTCCAAATGCAAGGGCAAATGGGTAGGCCTACACTTAAACTCATTTTGCCATGCTGCAGAGGATGTATCAGCAAAGAGAGCCAGTTGGTGCCGCTTTAGTCACACTGAAGACAGATTTGACACCTTTGACTTCAGAAGAATACCACACCATTAATGAGTGTCTCGGTGTGTTATCTACATTCAATGAAGCAACCACTGAGTTATCCGAGGAACGGAGAGTGTCAGGATCCAAGGTAATTCCCCTCATTCGAATGCTGAGACATGCCTTGAATACAAAGCAGTCACAAGCACAGGATGAAAAGTCAATACAATTGTGCAGCAACCTGTTCAGATTGCTAAATGACAGAGTGTCCTCCTATGAAACAATGAGCATCATGACACTGGCCACTCTTTTAGACCCACGATATAAAACTGTGGGATTCTGTAGCCAGTCTAATGCTCAAGCTGCTGTTAAACGTCTCACAGGAGAATGTGCAACTGTAATAAGGATCCAAGAACAACAAAACACTCCATCTACTTCCAGTGCCACCAGTCAGCCACAATTAGAAGCAACAGTAGCCTCATCCAGTACTACACCTAGCACAGGTACTCCCTATGAAACTTTGTTTTTACTTATAACTGTCATGAAAATGTAGTGCCAAATGCTTTAAGAAATATTTGACTATTATGCTTCTTAATTCTTTCAGGTGAAGGGCTGTGGGATTTGTTGGACAGCCATGTGGTAGAAACCAGGAGAGTAAGAAATGCCACTGCAGATGCCACTGTTGAGGTCCAGAGGTACCTAAGTGATCCAATCATACCACGGACTGAGGATCCCTTGAGATTCTGGGCATCACATAAAAATGTGTATCCCCACCTTTATCATCTTGCACTGGAGTTTTTATGCACACCAGCCTCCTCTGTCCCGTGTGAGCGGATTTTTTCAAAGGCTGGAGAAGTTGTGACTAAAAAAAGAAACCAACTGAACCCCAGCACTGTGGAAAAAATCTTATTCCTAAATAAAAACTAAATTACACATGTACATAACCACGTCCATTAAATATGTGCCCCCTGCCCCTTACACAAGCACCTTCACCTTTATGAGCATACATTTCTTTCATCAAATTCTTCCAAATCCCCCATGCAGCATATCTACATGAGCCTTGCCTATGGAAAAATAGGCAATGGACTAGTGATACATGTAAACATGTTACAAACCCTGCTTGGAAAGATGTGAATAATAGTGAATAATATAATTTAAAAATTTGGTATATTAACAGATTAATAACATGGTGAAGGGAAAAAAGCAACAATGTGAATGCAATTAGAATTACAAGTGTAGTTTCTCCAGTGTGCCTTATCAAGGTACATTCTAAGTGTATTATATATTAATTAAAAATATATTACAGTTATGTCTTTTAATATAATGCATTAAATTATCCAGACATCAAAGTATTCTTCCATTTCCTTTTTTCAGTTTTTATTTAAACCTCAAATGTCATGTAAATGCACTGGAACAGGTTTAAAAACTGTAAAAAGACAAAAAAAACGCCCCTCGTCCTTTAAATACACAAAGCACTTTCAGGTTTTGCCCACCAGGTGCCGCTGATGTCCACTGTGTTATGAAGCTCCGAGTAATGAACCATTTTTTGATACAATTAGGAAAAAGGCTTCAGTGCTTCAGAAAGCCTCGGTTTGCCATCACTACTACAAACTGTTTCTCTCCAAAACACTCTCTAAATCTCTACAAAAAGCAGTAATCCACAATATCACTTTTTTTCTATTCCTTTCACTCCCCCAGCCATGAAAGACTGACTCCTTATATAGGCCTCCCCTAGTGGTCAACTGAGGAAGGACATACCATTTTAGAGTGGAGGGGGGGAGCCAAATATTTACACACAGGGTTGTACACAAATATATCTGCCACATTCAGACTTATTAAGTAGATGGGTACAACATTTGTAAATCTTGCTAAACAGAGTGTTAGAAAACCCTATCATAACAAAAAAAGTAGAAGAACCAAAATAGGTCATTCTCTTTTCCCCTCAAGATAGGTCAAGCCACTTGGCCCACACTGGGCATGCTTCAACTTGCCCTGGGCCAATAAAAGGGCAGGTTTAACCATTTTATAACCCCTTTTTTCTGCCAGAAATCACAACTGCTACCACTTGACTGTGGTTAAATGATGAGGCAACAGCAGCGCCCCATTTGCCAGGTTATCTATTCAAACCTGCCTAAACACCTGACCGGTTTCCACAATGTGGCAAATACTGAGGAGAAGGCCCTGCTGCTGAACCTCTCCAGCGGACGGTAATTACTACTTATAAACATAACAGCACAGCAACTTTTATACTTAATATTCAACTACTTGTAAAGAAAAAAGTGTTATTTAAACATCTGTTTTTGTATAGAATAGCATTTTATGTGTTTTTGTTTTATAGCCCAACGAAGCAAAAACACTAGTCATGAGGGGGAAGAAGAATTTGAACCACACCCCATCACTCCGCCCACGGCCACCCAACCAGTCCGCCGCCCGCCATTCCACTCGCCCAACAACTGCCCACCACCCCCCAACACACCCCAGGTCACTACGACCTGCTCAAACCCAGACTGCCAATGGCTCCTGAAAGACAATCAGGAGCTGAAGCCGCGAGTGCCCCAGGCAGGAATGCCGGCAGAGGAGTGAGGAGCTGGCCAGGCTCATCCAGTTGTACATGGCCAGTCCTCAAAAAAAAAAATTGCAAAAAGTTTTCGAGGAAGGATGAGTTTGAAAATCAACACAACCCCAAGTATGGTAAGAGCATCTATTTTTATTGTTTATATTAAAGGCAAAAATGTTTTCCAATTTAAATATTTTATTTTTTTAAACAAGGAAACAGCAAAAGCCAAAAGTAAGTATTAAAAATTATACTTACCTTTAATTTGTAAAAATTATACTAACCTTTAATTTGTAAAAATTATACTTACCTTTAATTTGTCAAAAATTATACTTAACTTTAATTTGTAAAAGTTATACTTAACTTTAATTTCTAAAAAAGATATACTTACCTTTAATTTAAAAACATATATACTTACCTTTAATTTCTAGAAAAATGTACTTACCTTTAATTTCTAAAAAATTATACTTACCCTTCATTTCTAAAAAAATATATTTACCTTTAATTAAAAAAAATATATACTTACCTTTAATTTCTAAATATTAGACTTACCTTTAAATTCTAAATATTAGACTAACCTTTAATTTCTAAAAATGTTACCTTTAATTTATAAAAAAATATACTTACCTTTAATTTGTAAAAGTTATACTTGCCTTTAATTTGTTATCTAACTGTGTTATTTAAATTAACTGTTGGTGTGTTTGTATTTTGTTCTATGGTCTATTGTTTACAAGTGGGTTGTGGTCCTGAAGGCTGACAATCTAAAACCGACCACAATCAGGGTAAACCTGATCAACATTTGAAAATTCATCAGTTTTCTGAATGATCTTTAGAGGATGAGGACGACATGAGCACCATTGAAGTAAGTGAACATTCTAATCATTAAGGGTTAAGGGCTATTATCCTTATTTGTTGAACATTGGGTAATTTGGTTAGTGCATATGTTTAATTGCACCTTGTTTTTATGTTTCTTTTTTATCTTTTCATAGGTCCAGTCCCACAAGTTGGCATGCCCTGGCTTCCATTAATGAGCAGCAATATGGATGGTTTATGTCCCTTTTGGGCATGAGGGACAAATTTGAGGGCTCGCAAAGCCCTTATTTTTTTGACTCCAGGTCCGGAGGCAGATGCAAAAAGCTCTTGGATTATTTCCAGCATCAGTGAATTGAGCTCGATTTTGAAGAAAAAATTACATTTTCGAACCTGAGGACGTCCATGGTCGACTACGTAAGTACTTTTCCTGCAGACTACAATTAACCAAGGCTACACTGAAAGTAACTTTTAATTAGTTGCTTGTTTCGTTTATTTTTTTGGACCAAAGACCTCAGTTCGTGTAAAAAAAAAAAAAAAAGGCCATCGTTCCATGTGCCATTCCGAAGCAGTGGCCTCCAAATTCTATATGCCATTGAATACAGCCGCCAGAGCCACAACTGTAAGAGGTCTGCTTGTACATGTCTCTGCCCCATGTAAACCGGGGAAGAGACCAAAAAAGAACAAAAACGGCTTCTCTGAACTGGACAGCCGCTCTCAAACACACACACAAATGCGCACAAACTCACTCACTCACTCACTCGCTGATAGGAGGTGGGACAGAGAGACGCTCAGCCCTGGCTCCCAGAGAGAGGGGGATGGGGAAACTCGAGAACGGAGGAGAAAGCCGGTGTTCTGAAAATCTGTGCTACCCATCGAGCTCACCTACCAAGGCTAGTGTGCATGCGCAGATCACTTCTACGTCAGTGATTTATTGTGCGTGTAACGTTGTTAATCGGATTATAACATATGTTTTGTTGCAGTATCATGTATTTTGGCGACAATTATGAAACTGCTAGTCAGTTTGTTTTACTCGTGCCAATAAATAACCACGTTTTCTTTCATCATTTCATTCCACACTAACTGGTTAGTTAATTGAACTTGAAAAGAGCACTTAACGTTAAACGTTGGTTCAGTTTATCTATTTTACATTTCCAGACAAGTAGGTTAGCATAGCTACCGGTGACTCAGAAGGCAGAGTTGTTTTGCATTGCAACATTTAAACTGTTTCATTAATTAGCTAAGTTAACTAACTACTGTTAGTACAAATTTTATTCAGCAGAGTCGTGTGTAAATGAGATCACAGTAATAAGGTTGCATTTTCATATAATTACGAGTAAAAAATAAATAATGATGTTTGCAGTAAATGTACAATAGAGGAGAACCTTAACGAAGTCACAGACTACAGACTAAATTACCTTATTAGAACATGCTTCCAGCATCAGTACAGTAGGTAGGATAGATGTATAGACTAAATTACCTTATCAGAATCTGTACAGCTAGTGTAGGTAGAATAGTTTTTATAGACTTTCACTTTTTTCAAAGTGTGCTTTTCACTACAAATGTTTGTGTGGTGTCTTTTTTCCTTTTAGATGGAGACTTCTTGTGAACAATGGAGGAGGCCAGGATTTCGTTCAGGGAGTTTCACTCCCCCCAATTGGTGGCCACTCAGGCATCATGAAGACTTGGGCGGCCATGTGTGACAGGTCTTACTGGCCAAGCATTACGGTTGATGTTGAAAATTGGGTATGGTTTTTGTAGTTATTTTATTTTTTAAATAACAGGAAGTGGCGTAGTATCTTGACAAATTTATATCTCAAGGTCTTGGAGTGTGACAAATGTCAGAAAGCGGGGAAGCCACTGACTGTTGCACAGCCACTTCAATGTACTAAGGTAAGTGCCTTCAGCAACATTATGTTCATAAGCATAGTCGTTAGAAATACATTAAATATACATTGTTTTGTTTTATTCTTTTACAGGTAGGTTTCTGCAGCTTGGGATCTCATTGGCATTGACCTTACTGGTCCATTCCCCGAAACCAATGATTGATTTCAGCACCTATTAACTGCAACAGATTACTTCTCAAAGTGGGTTGAGGCCTTTCCATTGAGAAGTAAAACAGCATCTGAAGTGGGCAAACATTTGTGCACCATCATTTACAGACATGGATGTCCCAAAAGAATCCTTTCTGATCAAGGACGAGAATTTGTCAATGAAGTAAGTGTGTTAGAACACCGGAATAGTCTCTATATTTTATGTTTTTATTGTGTATTGAGGAGGAGGGGGAGCCGTGGATCCGTCCCCTGCCGGAACGCACAGCTCTATCTGTCCCAGCTGGTCTGCATCAGGACTGATTAAGCAGCCAGCTGGGACAGGTATAAAAACTCTGCCTCAGCCCTCACTCAGGGGAGGACTTTACTAGGGAGCTGAGGGCTGAGGCCACACGGACCTTCAAAGAAGACTCTTAAGTAACCTATACGCGACTGGAGCCCAGTTGGCCCGCGTTTATGTTGTTTTAAGTTGTTTTGGGAGTGGTGGAGGGCCTTTCTACCAAATAAAGGTATGATTTTGAGTTAATTTACTCCCCGTGTCTGTGTTCTCTGTGTGCTTCCTACTACCAGGTCACAGTGGCCACGCCCCTAACCCCAGGGGCCAGTCACAGTGGTGGAGAATGGGACGGTGCCAGGTGACCTGGTTCGAAGGAAGTCGCGGAGTGGAGCACGACACGGAGTTGTATTGGGTTCAATTCGTGCCTTTGTTTGGCCGCCCGAAGCCACACCTCAGTTTTTGTTTTGCCTTTTTGCACACACGCTAACCACTGTAAACAATGTCATGCGGGACTTCACCGGCGCACTTCTGCCGTGACCCACGGGACTACCCCTTTACCTCCTTTCTCCTCAAGCCGGAGCCCCAGCCGAGGGAAACAGCTTCAGAGAACCTGGAGTGGCTCCGGCAGCTCTGGGAAGACGCCAGCGAGAGGCGCCTGCTGCAGCTGTCGACACCCCGCCCTGAACTTGGCTGGTGTGCCTCGTCCCAGGCACCCGGAGCCAGACTGCTCTCACACTGGCCCGGACTTCTGCTGCGTCTTCCCGGAGGAGGAGGACGAGCTCTGGGACTCTCCACCCGAGCTGACGTTCGACTCCGCCCCGCCTCTCCTGCGGGGCTCTTTAGCGGCCAAGTCGGAGTCGTGGAGAGGGGAGTACGGCCACGACGGGAGCGAGGTCGACCCCGAGGGGGAGCCGCCTGTTACACACCACCACCAAACACACACCTGTTCCCATCTGAGGTACCTGTTAACTTACTGGTAAGTCTTTACTTGGCTTATTGAACAATTGGTCAGATGAATGTCAATTGGATGTTAATTTATTTGCTCAGGTTTATTTTAGTTTATTATAAGGCTTTAGTCCATCAAAGGCAAATCCAATGAATTTGATACAAGCCCATACTAATGCACAGTAATCTATCCCCCAGACAAAGGTCTTTACCTTAATATTAAATCTTTCTATGCACATTTCACTAGCAAACTGCTTACTCAAAACAAATGCATTTCAGTTAACATTTTTGAATCCAGTGCTGTTTTTACAAAAAGGTTTGTAATCTGATAACAAACCCTTTGCTATGTAAAAGCTAATATAACCAGCTGTCTATCATTGTGGATGCAGTGCAGCAGTTTCTGACCAAGTGCTGGCATACTTTTGACAAAATTTGTCTGATTAGCATTATAGCTAGATCTTTTTAATTTTTTAATTAAACTTTTAATTAAAATTCATTTTATCAAAATGAAACTGAATTGTTCTGGTTAATGTTCAGCTGGTTCTGAAATGGAGAATGTTGTCACTGTTTGCATTCTATTACACAACCCTAATTTGTTCACTTAATTGTTGTACTGTTTCGTTCTTAACTTTTTTTTATTTATCTTAGCTTTCTGCGATCATTCTCCCTGAGGGAGGATATGGTGAATTTCATAAATCACAAAAAAATGGAGAACACCAAAGAGAAGAGAACACCACCAAGTGCCAAGAGAAACAGAAAGAGGTTTTTGCCAAAAGAGTCCAGATGAAATGCAAGCAGTTGTTTACAACGTTGGTGATAAAGTTCTTCTTCTGAACATGAGAAAGCGTAGAAGGAAGAGAGGGAGGGAGAATGGAGTCAGATTTTTCTGGTCCCTGTATCATAGCCTCTTTGTGCTGCAAGCTTGTAAACCTTAAGGGCGCTACCTTAAAAACTACATACAACATCTCCCACCTCAAACCTAACAGGAGAAGCCAAAATGAAAATGGTTCATGGTATTCAGTGTCTACTCATGCAGCTGATAACAGCAGCCCTCCACCATGTTCTCAGCCAGCTTTAAGCAAGTGCTCAGATTCAATTAATCAGAGGCCATAAATCATACTTTTTGCCCCCAAAAAAACAACAGAACAGGTAAACATAACCACGGTAGATGAAAAACCCACATTGGAGGATGCATCAAATCCAAGAAGCACACAAGAAGAAGGTGCACTAACTACAGAGCTCCAGTTTTGACCAGTTGGTCCATTTTTAGCCAGTTTGGCTTAGCCCCGGTTCATTCTTTGCTTTCGTTTCACGTTGGCCTGTTGGTCGTTTTTTACAGCCAAAGAAATTATGTGAGCCATAGATCCGGATCCGTATTAATGTGGAAAGCCAGCTTGTTTGGACCATTTGGGTGTCATTTTGTATAATAACTAGAAAATTGGGCTGTCTTGTACCTATTTGTATCATTATGCCATAATCTAAAATAATATACACATTTGTCTTATTTTATGGAATCATTTGGTTATAATGTCCAGCCTGTTTTATTTCCGTCGTAGTGTGTTGACCCTGTCTTCTTTATCAATTAACATTTATTGTAATGACCGTAATATAGATGGGTGCCACATATTAAACCCCCGGTGTTAGCTGGTGTGCCTAGGTCTTAGTTATATTTTGTAAAAATAAGCTCTTCATTGTGGTCAGTTGTATGGGGCCCCAAAGGGGCATGGTGTGTTTGTTTTTTTTTATGTAGAAAGTGGTGAGCACCACATACTAAGTCGTGAGCACCACTTAGTAAGTCGTGAGCACCAAATACTAAGTCGTGAGCACCACTTGTCTGTACCTGACTTAACAGACTGCTACGTTGTGCTGTGCACATGCTACTCCACCCAGTTATCAAAATCATATTTATTTAGCTGCCATTTGTGATCTAATGTAGCCTGCTTTTTACAAAGATCTAGGTAGCTAACCTAACGCTAGCTAAGTTAGATTAACGTTATTGCTTTCATTGCTCTCTGTACAATATATGGTAGGCTTGGGTGAAAGTAGCCTGTGTGTGTGTGTGTGTGTGTGTGTGTGTGTGTGTGTTTGTGTGTGTGTGTGTTTGTGTGTGTGTGCGCGCGCGTGTGTGTGTGCGCGCGTGTGTGTGTGCGCGCGTGTGTGTGTGCGCGCGTGTGTGTGTGCGCGCGTGTGTGTGCGCGCGTGTGTGTGTGCGCGCGTGTGTGTGTGAGCGAGCCCAAAAGCTTTTTCTGTGCACATCTAATAAGAGTTAGCTAGCTAATGTTAGCTAAAACATTCCCCACTGAAATGAAGTAGTTAACATTAGCTAACCTAGCTAACATTAGCTAAAACATTCCCCACTAAAATAAAGTAATTAACATTAGCCAACCTAGCTAACGTTAGCTAAAACATTTCACACTGAAATAAAGTAGTTACCATTAGCTAACCTAGCAAATGTTAGCTAAAACATTTCACACTGAAATATAGATAACATTAGCTTACCTAGTTAATCACAACATTACACTGTGGAACAGATGCCAGATTAAACTATAGCTTGCTAGCAGTGGCGATTGCTCTAAGACTGCAAGGGAAGCTCAGCTTCCCCTAAAATGTAAAAAAATAAGTGATTAAATATATACTGTTGTGTGTACATGTCACTGATTAAATATGCGCTACACCGCGCTGAACTAGTTCAGAATCAGCTTCTTATCACTGCTAACGCCGCGGCTTTCCTCTCACTCATTCCCACAGCGCTGCTTTAAAAAGTGCGGACGCTGAGCATCCACAGAGCTCAATAGCGGAGCAAAGCGCACGGCGAAACGAGACGAGTCATTGGATAAATGCTGGGCTTTGTCCCGCCCATCGGACGCTCAGCGTCTCTGGGGGTCTATGGAGCAGTGTGCTGGCCTCGGCCGGCCCGGACGCTCAGCTTCTGCATGATGATTGGATGATCTGTCTGAGGCGGAGTCCCTTTTTGATTGACAGCGAAATGAGCGAATCAGCGATCTTTTAGTGTGAAAATCCGTGATGGGAGCATTTTCATTCTGTTCAACAGTTTTAATGTTGTGGACGGATTTTGGAGAAGCCATTTGATAGTCTTCCTTACGAAGAAAAACAGCAGGGCAGATCAACTGCTCAGATTAATTTGATGTAAAAGGTGGGGAAAAGTAACAGGTATTTTCAGCTGTTCTGGTATGATAAAGTGAGCTGGCTGACTGGAAGTGCTGTAACAAATAAAATGTACTGATGGCCATTCCTCTTGATGAAACCATCTCAGGATATAAATAAACAGGGGCAAGTAGTAAGTATTGTGTTATCATTAAAAATAATTAAAATAATTTAAATGAAAAAAGGGATTATTTAAGGAAATTAAAACTGTCCAAAAAAGAAATAAATTTACCTGCATTTCTTTCCTTTACCAACTTTAAAGATTTTGCGTAATGTTTTTTTTTTTACTGATCATTTTATGTTTATTCATGTCATAGCTTCTTTTTTTTTATGTAATTGTTCAATGTAAAGAATGGGTACCTTTCTGTTGTGTAGTGAAAACTTGAAAATAATGCTTTTTGTTTACAAAAAAAATTAAAAAATCTCAGGGAGAGTAGAATTTACGTATAAATAAAACTACATATATACCTAAGATGTAGGCCGAAATTGAGCTTCCCCTCCTTGAAAGACCAGCATCCGCCACTGCTTGCTAGCTACCATTATCTGGTGCTCATGACTTAGTAAGTGATGCTCACGACTTAGTATGTGGTGCTCACCACTTTCTACGTAAAAAAAAAATAAAAATACACACGTCCCTTTAGGGGCTCCGTACAGTTGACTTATTGTCTGAGTATTCATACATGCTTATTTATACCTTATTTATTCAAATGTTTTATACAAATGTACCCAGTGTTTACTGATCTATTTAAACATTTCATTCCTGTTCTCCACATCCTTCTGAATTAATATAATAACATAATTAACATATTCTAGCGTTCTTCAACTGTTTTACTGAGCAATTAAGAAGCAAGTGTTGTGTTTCTACATAATATTGCAAAAGTTCAAGCAATCTATATATCTGAAACTCTATATACCAAAGTCATACCAAACCCTCATGATCGATTTCATTGTTTACATTATTTTATCAATAAGTTTTTTTTTTTAACAAAAAAAAAATATCTCTCTGCCCTTTCCTCAGCTGCCTTCATTCGCTTTTCCTCTCTCTCCTCCTCCTTCCTCATGTCCTCCTCTAAAAGCTCCAGCACACTTCACTTTCTCCCTGCCTTCCCTGCTTCTGGAGGGGCCACTGCATCATGCATTGAGGCAACTATAACAGGAGGCACAATGGAGTGCCTTCGTCCTAAAGCTTCATCCATGATGGTGAACCACGGCCATGATGCAGCAGTGGCCTCCCCATTTTCAGTGCCACTCCCTGTTGGTGGGCACTTCAGCTCTTAAAACAGAGAAAGAGAGAGAGAGAGACTTTATTATATTTAAAGAAAAAAAATTAACTTATAGCACCAGCAAACAGTGCAAGTAAAATCAAATATTCACAACGAAATAAGGTCCGGTAATGTCACTGTTAAATATATGTTCAATACTTTACATAAAGCTACAGTAGTATAGTGAAAAACAGGAACCACCTCCATCCACTCATGGAGTTTTTCTCTCCAGTAAAGAGAGCCTCTATCTCTGCCCGAGCCTTTATAAAGGCTTCTGTACTCACTTTTGTCCCTGGGTCAAAATAACATGACAATTAGTAACAGCAGTTCATGGACACTACTATCATAATTCTAATTAGACAAACAATCACTGAGTTACAGGTTAAGCGCTGCCACTATGAGCGGGAGGTCGCCGGGTTGAACCCCGCTCATGCAGCTTTGCCATCAGGCTGCCGGCGCTCAGAGGGAGCAAAATTGGCCCTGCTCCCTCTGGGTGGGTAGATGGCGCTCTCTCCCCACATCACTCCTAGGGTGATGTCTGTGAGCTGATGTATCGGAACCGAGCCGCTGCGCTTTCCTCCAAGTGTGCTGGCTGCTCGGCAATGCTGCATCAGCAGCAGCTCGAAAAGAAGCGGTGGCTGACTTCACATGTATCGGAGGAGGCATGTGTTAGTCTTCACCCTCCCGGTGTGTTGGGGCATTACTAGTGATAGGGGGAGTCCTAATGAGTGGGTTGGGAAATTGGCTGTGTAAGTTTGGGAGAAAATGGGAAAAATTAGAAATAAAATTATTAAAATTGTTAAAAGTTTTATACTGGACAGCCGGGTTATCTTAGTGTCCTAGCAGGGTTTCCTCAGCACCCCAGCCACGTTTGGTACGCTGAAAGTCGGCTAGGTACGTGTTAGCTTACCAGTTAAATTAGCGTGATAACCTATCGGTAGTTTCACCCGGTCAGTTCTTACATTAAATAAAGAACAGGCGAAAACAACACTTGAAAAAAAAACTTAAAACAGTCTAAAATATATTAGTTTGATAAACACATGCAACAGTAAGTGGAAATACATGAGAAAATTACTTACATTTGTAGAGAAACTCTGCCCCAGTCCCGTCTGCCATTTTTTTCGAACTGAGCTCTGGAACGCTGAGCTGGTGAAATGCATCATGGGATTGCCTTTGCCGTGAAGGATACATCTCACGCTGCTTTCAGAATCGGGGTAAAATAAGGCAGCTGCCCATGTAGGCAGCACATTCTACCTTCCGTATGGGACACTCCTTTTCTCGGGAGCGCGCCTATGCTGCCTGTAAATGCTGCCTAGTTAGGCAGCTCCCTTCAGAATGGACTGCAGCTACAATATCCATAGACATGAGCCACTATAGATGAAGATGTAATCAATGTTCATTGTCAAGAATATCAACTCATTTCACCATATAGTAGCTCTTTGTAGTACTTTGATTCCAGACTTTTCAACGGTCATGACCGCACGTGGCATGTTCTCAGCCACTCTCAGTACTGCAGTGACACTGACATGTTGGTGGTGTGTTAGTGTGTGTTTATGTGGATTTAGATACAGCAGTGTTGCTGAAGTGCTTAAACAATGTACACTCTCTGCCCACTCTATTAGACCCTCTAAAATAGTTGGTCCATCTTGTAGATGTAACAGGACACTGTTGTCTGGAGTAGTGCTGTGCGATATGATGATAAATATAGTGGGGATGATAGAAAAGTGTCTATCCTGCTACTTACCTTCTGTCTCTATCGTTTCTACAATAATTTCATCAATTATTCATGCAAATATATAAAATAGGCTACGATGAAATGTATTGGCGTGGTCACTTTGCATAAACTCGGTTTATGTAAGTGATAAAGTAATCTTCGCAAAAAAAAAAGCATAATGTGGTACTGCAACATGTCGCTGCTTTACGGTATTTGATAGACACACCGGTTTGAGACATGCTTTACTTTATTTACCTCACGAGACTGCATCTACCTCATCTGTTTTTATTTGATATATTCATATTGCTGCACTAAAAAATAGTAATTCTCATTTGTGAAAGTTAGGTTTAATGTCACTTTGAAATAAAGTTGGAAAAAGTAAGCAATTATATTATTTTGTCATATTTTTTGAAGAATAACTGAAAACATACTTAAATGTGGTATATCATGATATATATCGTTATTGTGATATTAAAAAGTTCATATCGTGATATATGATTTTTCCCATATCCCCCAGCACTAGTCTGGATATTTCTGGTTGGTGGGCGAAGCTCTGTCCAGCAGTGACACTGATTCACTCAATGTTGGTCCTGTGGGGTCCTGACCATTAAAGAACAGTGTGAAATGAGGATGAGTATGCAGAGGAAAAAGATGGACTACAGTCTGAAATTATAACATTTCATGGTGCTACTATATGGTACACTAATCTGATATGTTTGACAATGATTTTTTAAACAATGTAGTCTTAATGTCATGGTTGATCTGTGTGTTGGTTATTATGTAGACAGTAGACTAATATGACAAGGTGACATTTTTTGGGTGTTGTTTTTTGTACTGTTGTAGCCATCAACATTCTTTTATACCTTTTATGCAGATGAAGTTTCCAGTTCAGGATACCTGGCTGTGTCCACTGGATTCTTGTGGTATATATTACCCAACTAAAAAGCTTTCTTTCTTTAACTAATTATTTTAAGAAATTCTGGCTTATTGTCCACAATGTTTTCCCTGATACATTGTTTATTTTTACCAACATTACTCCACGAGTTTAATGACATGAAATGACCCATTTCAGCATTTTAATGTAACTGTTTTTTTACTGTTAGTTATTTATGTGCTAAAAAAACTCTAAAAAGTGCAAGCCATGACATTATTCTCCAGTACTATTGCATTATTATTATTATCATTTATTTATTAATTATTCTTTTTTTGTGGTAAGGAAGTGATGGTATGGGGTATCTTGGAGCGCAGGGCACAGGGTGATCGTGATTCAGTTCTGCGTGCGCAGCTAACCGTTGAATTTAGACGTCCTTTCAGGGGATCAGTTGCGAAATACTTTTTTCTACATTGAATTCTGCCGTGATTTGGGCAGCCGTGGTTTTATGTTTTCTGGATACAATCCGGGTTAGCACCCGAACATCCCTTTCAGACAGCTTCCTCTTGCGTCCACAGTTAATCCTGTTGGATGTGGTTGGTCCTTCTTGGTGGTATGCTGACATTACCCTGGATAGCGTGGCTCTTGATACATTACAAAGACTTGCTGTGTTGGTCACAGATGCGCTAGCAAGACGTGCACCAACAATTTGTCCTCTTTTGAACTCTGGTATGTCACCCATAATGTTGTATGAATTGCAATATTTTGAGCAAAACTGTGCTCTTACCCTGCTAATTGAACCTTCACACTCTGCTCTTACTGGTGCAATAATGTGCAATTAATGAAGATTGGCCACCAGGCTGCTCCAATTTAGCCATGAAACCTCCCACACTAAAATGAAAGGTGTTTCAGTTTCATTGTCCAACCCCTGTATATGTTGGAAGTCAATGCTGTTCACCAGCATGTTTTCTATTATTATATTTAAAAATATGAAAATTTGATCGACATTCAAACAGTATTGAGAGATTAGTTATTAGACATTGATATAACTAAAAACATAAAACTGAAGTAATGTCTTTTAAACATCATTAGGGATTTAGCAGACAGTTTAATGGCTTTAAATGACTTAAATCTCTTTTAAGTCTTCTCTTTGGATCTTTATCACAATTCATTTACAATTTTACAATCAAAAGCAAACTAAACTGAGGTTTAAATAAAACAGTTTCCTCTAAAATCCTCTATAAGCATTTCAATTAGTTACACTTTTAAAATGATATTTTTGTTATCACCACATCTGTCATTATTGTATGAAGATCAAATGTCCATATGTTTAAAAAGGTTGCATGAGTCTCAGTTTTTTATCACATGATTCAAATGAGGCCTCTTCCTAACAACCCTTCACACTTACTGACTCGTGAAAGCAGGTCTAGTAGAAAAGAGCTGAACCACAGTCAGATGTGGTAGAGGTGTCAAGCAGAAGTCTACAAAACTGATACTTGATACTCATAAGTGAACGATGTTAAATGCAACTGTTAAATGAAAGGTTAACAACTGCATGCAGTTACCCTAGTAAAAAAAAAAGTAGATTAAAGTATACTAAGCATTATTATGCTATAGTGCACTAAAGTGTTCTTGTCGCCACATTATTAATCAGTATATTTAAAGAGTGCTAAAATGGAACAACTTTTTTGTACTTATTATATTTTAATTATATAAAAATAGAACAAAAGTCGTATTTAAATTGTGCTAAGTGTACTTAACTGTACTAAAATGGTACTAAAAAAAAGTAACACTTAAATATACTACTTAATGTATACAACAACATATTTTAAATATGCTTATAGTAACATTATAATACATTCAATGAGTATTACAACGGTATCACTATTAGGAATGTACTAAGAATTGATGTTAAATATATGTGATATATTTACATTAGAGTACAAATATGCTTCTTGTTCCTTCTTGGTCTTTTGTAAGTAGCACACTCCCAGTAAACTTATATATATATATATATATATATATATATATATATATATTATATTTATTTTCAACTTTTAGCATGTTACAAATTTACTTTAACTATTTTTATTTGACATTTAATATGTTATTTGACACTGAATCCTATAATTTACTTATATTTATATTTTCCTTATTATAATTACAGAGCACTGAAGTACATTATAGCTGTTATTTTAATGTAATACCTAAATATATATATTTAAAAAAATATATCAATGTAGTAACTTAATATACTTTCTTAAAAGTATTTAAAATACACTATATTGTACTTTTTAAAAGCATGACTAAAGTTTACTTCTTAAACATTTGATGAACGCATAATATTAATGTATTTTTAATATATTTTAAGTAAATACATAAATCTGTTAGTATATATACGGCATACTTAGATATTTCTCAATATGTTTTGAGTACAATTAAGTATATATTTATTTTAACACATAAGCAGAGTAATGTTCTCTCTTCATGCAATCAGGAAAGGTAAGTGAAAGTGACAGCAGTGAAGTTTCAAAGAAACAAGATGGCATAAAAAGGTGATTGTCTTATGTTAAAGCTCCACTAGGTAGGATTGAGATTTTTTGCTCGCGGGCTCCCCCTACAGTCGCAGAGTGTAATAAATGTTTCAGGCGGATTAGTTTCTCTTTCTCGTCAGAAAGCAGGTCGCAGTTCTCGTGAGCGTTGGTCGCGGCCGCCTCGGAAAACTTACAGAGTCTGGTTTGAGCTCCGAGGAGCTCCGGCACAGACACGAGAGCACTGATATTTCTCCTATTACACCTCAATGCAGCGCTGCAGTGAGTTTCAAGCTGTAATTTTACTTCTTTAAAAAGATCAAAAATCAAGGAAATCCTACCTAGTGGAGCTTTAAGTATTTTTTACTAAAACATGTGAAATTATTATTATAATTATATTTAATATTATTGTTGTTGTTAAGAGTTATTGTTGTCGTTGGTGGTGCTAGTGTTGGTGCTGCTGTTGGTGGTTTCAGTGGTGGTGGTATTAGTGGTATTGGTGTTGGAGAAAAGCTCTACAGCAGAGGCTATCGGCAGGCAGGAGACAAAAAGTAAATAAAAAGTTCAGAAACAAAAATGCTGGTTTACATGGAGTGAAGACAATAGACAACAATAAAGAAAAGAAGCTACATGTCTAACCAAAATTACAATAAGCAATGCCCCTTACCTCATGTCTATAGGCAAATGTTACCAAAGGTGATAGAATGTATACAGTGTTGGCACCACTGATTTTTTTTTTAATTATTGTAATTACACATGCTTTGCTGTACACATGTTTATTTCCTTTGTGTGTACTGGAACAACGCAAAAACAGAGAAAAAAGTAAATTGATATGATTTCCAGCTAAAGCAGGGAGAAAAAAAGAGAAGGACTTTTCTTAAAAATAAAAAATAAAACTGAATTGTTAATAAACAATCAAAAATTGATCACAAAAAAAAAATAACTGAGGAAATAACAACAATCCATCTACAGAAATCTTGATGTTTTTTTTTTTGTCCACGGTGTGGAACACAACTAAGAAGTTTACAACCCATGGTCCTGAAGCTATCTCCCTGGAAACTCAGTGTAAATGGATCGTCTGGATGGTGGATAAGCAGCCCCAATCAAGTTTCAAATATGTTCAAGCTGTCCTGCAGGCTCAGGGTGCATCAGTGTCAGTGTGACCTATCAAGTGACATATGAACAGAATGAAGCTCTATGGCCGGAGACCCAGGAAAACACCACTGCTGACATTAAAAAAGCTAGACTGCAGTTTGCAAAAATGTACGTGAGTAATAAAATATCCTTCTCTGAAAACATATTGTTGACAGATGAGACCAAAGCAGGGTTCTTGTTCTTGTTTTTAAATGTCAAATTTTAAGCTTTTTAAGACCTCAATACATATATTTAATGCCCAAAAATATGTAGAAAATAATGAATTGTATTGAAAATTAAAACATTTCCCATTTATCAACTTTCTTTTTTAATTTTGTTCCGTTGTGATGCAGAACATGTTAGCATCTTAGCTAGCTTACCGCTAATGTTAGCTAGCTTTCCGCTAACCCTAGTTTTCTACCCGATAATGTAGCTAACTCACCGCTAAAGTATGTTAGCTAGCTAACTCCGCTAACCTTATTTTTCTCCCCAGTAACATTAGCTAGCTCACGGCTAATGTTAGCCAGCTTTATGCTGATATTAACTATCTTCTCAGTAACGTTAGCTAGCTCACGGCTAATATTACTGGGGAGATAACTAATATTAGCATAAAGCTGGCCAACATTAGCCATAAGCTAGCTAACGAAAAAAAAACTGGATGAAAGTTTTTTTTTTTCACATAAATGATGACGTGTGAGTGCGCCGTGCAATTTCTTGCGTCTCCGTTGCATCCGGTAATGCAATGTACGGTTTCATTAGTTTTACTTGTATTGCTTGGCATACAGCGTACACACAATGATGAACTGTTGTTACGCTTACACCAAACGTTTCACCCACTACCCTATACTCCGCACAGGTGGCCAGTTTGTATATGGGGATGGCGATTCTCCTATCTGTTGGCACAGGTGGACGATGACTGGAAATAAGTGGCCCTACAAATGGTCCAATCGTGACGCACAGCTTTTCAAATGTTGTTTTGGACATTCTAAAAAGCTGAATCCAAAGCTGATCAGAAAAATGGCTCTAAAAGATGTTCTCCCAGAAAAGTTTGCTTTGTTTGCACTCCCAGGTATATGGTGGATGTCGCCATACTGTTCAGTGCTCGTCCTGCCCGGCATCTTTAAAAAAGCAAACATCATCACCATGTAGAGATGGCAAATGCATACAAAAATAATTCTGGAAAGAGCAAAAATGAAGAATCAAACTTTTCCATGCTTGTTTGGTGTCCTCTATCACGTAATCTAAAGTTATTTGCATAACTATAGTGAATGGAAATACGGCTTAATTCGCATTTTTTCAGCCGAAATTTGGAAATTGTGCATTATTTTTTCTAAAGGTTTGGATGGAAACCCTGCTAGTGTTTCATTTGCCATTCCATTTAAGATGCAGGTGTGCTCTAAATTTTGGCACGTTGGTATCCTAACAGCACATCGATTTGCATGTCTCAGCAGAGGATACTGATCTGCACGTTCACGCTGTAAAGGTACACCAGCAGCTCATTTAAAGCAACAGCAACCTTTTCTGTTTATTGTTGATGTAAAAGTTGGGTTTGCGAGCTGTAGCATGTCCAAGAAGCAGGGTTTTTTTGCTCATGGTGGACCTGTGTAGCTGAGAGAGGAATGGACTCTGACGGTTGTCTAGTTTCATTTCAGTCAGTGGCGCTCTTGCGTTTTCTGCCGCTAAAATAAAATTGATAAGCCTTGCGCTGGGTGTAAGAAAGGGCCCACTGTTTTAATGTAGTTGTGCATGTGTGTGTGGGTTTGGTGTTAAAGTTGGTGGTCTGCACAGAGAAACGCTTGACAATGTAAGGCTATAAGTCATCTGAAGATAAAGGAGACAAAGGAAACTGCAGCTCAAGCCTCAGTAAACCACAGTCAACACTAAAGTGTAAAACTGGTAGCAGACGGCAGCAGTGTTCCCTGAACTAAAGTCAGAATGGAGGAGAATCTAGTCACCAAAATGCTCAGACTTCACAGCACTTTAATGCTGGGTAAGTTAAATTTAAACTTCTGTTTTATATATTATGTTGTCAGGATTTATACTATAGTTCTGCATCTGTATCAGTTTAGTGCACTATTAGGCAGCGTTTGTATTCTAATTTGAGCTGAAAGCGGGCACTGTGGTAAAAAAAAAAAAACAAGTTAATGTTTTATATTTGACGAGTTGTTAAAGAGTATTGTCATTCTGACTGAATGATTTAAAACAATCAGAATAGTTAAAAAAGCCACCACAGACCCCCCCCCCCTCTTTGGAGGACTATTAATATTTTATTGTTTATTCATTTATGTGTTTAATTTATATATACATATATACATTTAATATAGTTGGGGGGGTTCATGGTTGGAGTGAGTGAGATGCAGAAAGGGGTACAAGGGAAGAAAAAAACAAACAAACAGACAAACAAACAGACAAAAACAAAGAAACAAAGAAAGAAAAAGATAAGAAAAAATAGTAAAGAAAGAGACGTACGTATATATATATATATATATATATATATATATATATATATATATATATATATCAAAATATAGCTAAACAAAAAAACAGAATCATGAACTAATGTGCGATTTTAACTAATGATTTTGCTAAATCACAATGATAAATGATAAAGCACAATGAACTTATTGTTTATACATCAGGTTCTATTGTTGGCACCCTCTTGATTAAAAAAAAAAAAAAAAAAAAAACACCGGACACTAAAATAACTTGAAACAGACAAAAACTACTTGCTGAAAATCACCCCTTTAGTTGAAAATTTACTTTAACAGAATCATTAAAATAAAATAATAATAAAACCAGCATGGACTAATATGAATTTCCACTAGAAAAGAATGAAAACAATTTGACCAAAGGAAAATGTTAAACTAAGGCCTGTTTTTAAAATTGGAATCACATTTGCCTTTAAACCTGTAATCAGTCATTCTGCCTGTTTCAAGGGTGTAGTCACTGTGCTGTTTGGTATCATGGTATGTACCAACAAGAACACAGAGCACAGAAAGCTAAGGAGAGAGTTGTCTCAGGAGATTAGAAAGTTAACTATACACAAATATGTTAAAGATAAATGCTATAAATGTCATCTTCAAGCAGCTGAATGTTACTTGTTACTACAGCATCTTATTTAGAAGTTTAAGACCTACAGAACTGTGGCTAACCTCCCTGGATGTGACAGCAAACTACAAACTGAAAAGATGGAATATACAAATGGGATCCTATATTAGTGGTTAGTGCTGGGCAGTATGACCAAAAATGTATATCACAGTATTTTTTTTGTGATTCTGACAGTTTCACGGTATATCACTGTATTTTTATTATTATTTTTTTTTATATTTCTTTGCATGACTGGGCTTTAATATAGGTTTGCTACCTGCTGTACTGTTAGGAATACATATAATATAAAACATTAAGCCTTTAAATTAAGGCTTTAATTACTATTGGGTTTATTTTGTCCCACAAAATTACATAATACATGAAAAAAAAACAGACTTTATTAGTATAAAAACAGCTAAAGCATATAAACAATACTCCTTAACCCTCTTATTATGTTCCGGGTCAAATTGACCCATGTTAAAGTTAAAGATCTAGGAAAAATAGTTAAAAGCATTTTTTCAGTATGAAACTTCTTCTGCTTGCCTTAATTAGTGTAATCAACATATAATATGAAAATGGTTTATCTTCAATGTATGCGACCACAACCTACAAAAACTAAAACTAAAATTAAATTGCAATGTTATGTTTTAATATATGTTTTATGTTTTATATTGAAGTTTTTTTTTATTAAAATGAGTGAATTAATTGAAGCATTACCTGTTAGAGGTAAGGAACACCATTGTACTAAATATTGATATAATAATTAGCAATAGAGTTAGTTAAAAAATATCAACACTGCTGGTTAGGATTTACTTTTGGATAATTACATATACAGCTGGCCAGTAAACTACAATATCATCGAAAAGTTGAATTATTTCAGTAATAGCATTCAAAAAGTAAAACTTGTACATAATATTCCTACATTGCAGTCAGACTTATGTATCTCAACTGTTTATTTCATTTAATTTTGGTATTTATAAGTGACAACTAATGAAAACTCCAAGTTAATTACTTAAGGCCAATGGAACAAAAGGATTTTTAGAAATGTTGGCCAACTGAAAAGTATGAGCATGTACAGCACTCAATACTTGGTCGGGGCTCCTCCAGGTGTTATGAGAGCCCAGGTTGCTCTTCAGTTGGCAGGGTGTAATATAGCAATGAACATCGTGATGCACCTCGCGCAGGATCAGCAAGGGTTAACCATACCGGCGTAGAAGGACAGTCTAATAGTCATCCACAGCAAGGTGAAATCAGAGGTGAGGCAAAAATACATAAGAAAAAGTAAACATGGTCGGTATATGAGAGAGCAAAAGACAAGAATCAGTAACGTGTCGTAAAGTGGGGTTAGCCAAACAATAATCAGCAATGAGTGACTGGATTGGAGGTGTATTTATACTGTGTGGGGCAGATGATTTCAATAACCGGGTGATTGGCTTCCAGGTAGTGTCGCGTGTCGTGGTTGCGTGAGGGAGTGATGTCAGTGTGAGGAGCATTCTGGGTATAGTAGTCCTGAGATAAGGTAATGTGTGTGGGAGAGACAGATGCGCCTTCGACAGTTTCAGCAAAGTTGATTTAATTGAAGACAGCTGAGGAGGAAAGCACTGTTGAAAGCAAATCATGAAGAGGTGACGCTGGAATCAGCCAAAATGCATATCGTCGCTGTCCAATGAAAAACACTTATCTCCAAAACAGCAACTTTACAGGAGAGAGAAAAAACCTGGTAAACTCTTAATAAAAGTCAATGTAAAAAGAGTTTATTTCAAGTCATTTTGATAAGTTTCTGTTGGTCCGTTAATCAAGAAATTTTGGCACAGTGTAAGGGACAGTTTTTATGTTCAAATACTGTAGTAAACTAAAAATCGACAAAAATGGAGATAAGTGTTTTTCATAGGACAGCGACGATATTGACAAGGCAGAAAGCTTCAGGGAGAATGTCCTTTGGGATGATGAGACACAACATTAAACCTTTTGGCAAGTCATCTCTATAATCACAGATGCAAAAGAAGAGTGTATCTAGTGTGAAACATGGATGAATCTCAGTTTTGTTTTGGGGCTGCTTTGCAGCATCTAGCACAGGTTATCTGTGCAGGGTATAATGAAATCTCGAGACTATCAAGGCATTTTGGAGCGAAATGTGCTACCCAATGTCAGAAAGTGTGGGAGGTTTCATGGCTAAATTGGAGCAGAAATGTGCGAATCGGCAGCCAGGAGCATCAAAAACCAGAGATCATCCTGGGTTATAATGCCACAAACTGAGGGGTGGACAAAATAACCAAAGAAAACACTATATACCTACATCAAGTACAAGAAGGACAAATGCAACACACTCAGAGTAAAATTCTGCCCCTCATGTGTTGTGTAGTCTTGTATGTAAAGGCAATGTGATCAGTGGGGATGGTGTGTTGTGTAGACTGACATGGTTACTTTATATTCAGCTTGTGTAAAAGTTCTAATAAAGTTCAAATAAATTAAAATTAGTTGAGAAAAACATTGCTTCATTTGTAAATGTAAAAATTAACAATTTTCCACTCATACATTTAATTTAATTCATTTTCTTTTCAATTTTATTTAAAAAACTAACAAAAAACAAATACCACTGTTTAAAACAAATGTAACATAAGAAAGATAAAGGGCAAATATTAACCATATAAGCGGTTTATGTTGCTTGTAATTGAGGTGAAGCAAGCATCTTTTAAGTATTTTAAAGGTCACCTTCCGTTGTTTTTTCTTTCATTTTAAAATGTCTAGTTGTGGTCTCTAGTATGAATGAATGACATGTGAGCCGTTTTTGTAAAAAAAAAAAGTGCTCAGGTGTCTCTGTATAGCTCTTTTTCAATGCACTGTTTTAGGGGTGTGTCCAAAATGACTGGATTTCAGCTTTGCTCATGAATATTCATACATGCAAACAGCATGCAAATATCTCTTCTCTGATTGGCTAGAAGCACTGCGACGCCCCTCCACCGCTCGGCCGCTCACTGCCTCCCCGCTCCAGTCAGCGTTGCAGCTGTAAACACTACCACATGTCTTCAGAAATACAACCGTATATGTTTGACCCTGAATCTGAGGAAGAAGGAGGGATGACAGAAGAACCGCTTCCTGATCGTTTGTCGATAAACATTTCAGAATGGTAATATTTGCTTATCAACTTAACGTTTTTCCTAAAATAGGTATAAAGTTAAGTTTTTAGATATAGTCATTATGCGTTCAAGTTTAACAAACAGAAAGAAATCTTTTAAAAATAAAGATATTTTTACACTAACTACAGTATTTGCAATGTCATATGTTACTTTACAACATCTGTGTAATGCCAAGTGCAGTTCAGCCACTGACCTAGTCTTAGAGTCTCATTAAAACGCGGAATCCAACCGGAGTTCCTATGTAAACCTAAAGTTACTTACAGAAGGTAGCTAACTTAGCCACCTAGCTAAGTAACTAACCAATGCTAATGTAAACAGAACTCTTTCATTGATTTCATGGTTAAATAATACAACACTGGAATTAGGGAAGCTCTAAATACCCATTAATTTGTTTATTTGCCCACTGTTTGCTTCCTTTCCTAGTCCCTAGTTCTGTAGTTTCTGTAAAACACGGAATCCCCTGGAGATCTGATTTGCTACACCTATAGTTAGCTTAGCTACTTACACAAGATGTAAACAGAACCATTTAATTTATTTTATTAACACAATATAATTATATATACACAATAATTAACACAATACTGAGATAATGGGAAGCTCTACTCATTTACAGCGGTTAATGAATTCCGCTTCTTATTGAGTTATGGTTTTAATTCCAGGTACCTCATTTAAAAGACCATTGGGTCATAGCACAACAATTGAAAATGTTCTAAACATACACACTTACCTATCTCAATTTTACTAGGTGCACTTGTGGGAATTGCGCCAGGATGCCCACAGAAGCAGAGAATGTGTGCTGCAAGGAGATTCCTCCGGTAAAGATAAATATTAGATGGCATTTGTTGATACCATAGTTTGTTGACAAATGGTCCTCATGCTGTTTACGTTCACGTCTGACTTGTCAGGTGGTTAGAAGAATGGGTGACACCAGTACCCCTGTGTCCTGTATGACCCTCCACCCAGGATTAGAACCAGTCTGCCTAAACATATACTCCCTTCAAAATGCACTAAACATTTATAGAGCTGACTATGGCCCCCTGAGAGACAGAGGATATGAAAGGTAAGGTAAACCATATTTAACCTAAAAAGTAATATACAAAAGCCAATATACCAAACGGTGGTCCATTGTCAAATTAAATACCTTTTTATTATATTTACATAGAGTAGAATTGAAAAATAAGGCAAAACAAAATAATAACATCGAAACAATGTTCAGAATTTACAAATTTCTCTGTTTACTAGGCGATGCAGACATCTGGCCTACAGGTCATTTGTAAGCTGGTGCTGGGGTTATTTAGGGAGAAAGGTCCGAGTTGTTGTTCCAGCTTGTGTTGTCCTGCGGATCAGAAGGGAATTCCCAGACACAGAGGGCCAATATGTCGGCTTTAGGGCTGCTCTTGGCTAAAGCGAGACCTGTATGCAGCCACAGCTTCTGTCAGTGGAGGACGGTAGAACTCTGAGGACAAGTCACCAGGAATAGGGATCTTTTTGAACTCCTCCAAGTAGGGCTGGGGATTGGGGACGATGTCGTCAAACACTGCAGCAATCAGGTTGTAGACGTAGCCTGGAAGAATGTAAATATGTACATAATGTCACCTTAATATGTTACAAATTCATTTGTTTCTCATATATGGCAATAAATAGTTGGTGGTTGAGTTACTTACAGTATGTTGGTGGTGATTTTACTGACTTCACGGTGTGTCCTCCCTTTTTGGCCTTTGGAAAATGCAATCGGTACCTCAGTGCTCCTGAAGTTGTTCTGGCCTGAGTCCGACCAGCATTTTCATTAAAGTGCATTGCAGCCAGATATAGTCTGATGAGAAAGAAAAAAAAAAGTCTGTAATGACAAATCACTATCCAACCAATATTGGTCACATCCAAACCAACAACAACAGAACATGTTTTGGTGTAGAAGATTATATTTTCTCTCTTAATTGTAGGTTTCCTTGTTAAATCAGAGTGTCAATACTTCATATGTGGTGGTTAATATAGATGTAGCAAAACATACCTGCATAACATCCCAATGAAAGGGAAGACCACACTTTTGGGTGTGAAGCGCAAAATCACACTATGGAATGCCTCCAGTGTTGAGGTCTGGTAACGGGAGCTTAGCCTCTCAACGTCACCGAGGACCCTCTTATTGGTCAGTATTTTCTCCAATTTGTAGAGGGCTTTGGAACCTAGAGACATGAAATAAATGAGAACTCAAAATGTAGGGAGGTATCAAGAGCCCTACTTCTAAAGCAAGCAGTTAATCAGCATGAGGACCATTCTTCACATTCAAACAATACCCAGGGTCAGACCAAGAAATCTAATGTACATATGTGCCAAAACTCTGAGAAGACAAATACTGTGGTTGTATAGTAAATATTAGGGAAAAAGGTGTAGTATACTTTACCTTTGTGACTTGAAAATATGAAGAGCCTGTGAAGTATATAGCAGCAGACAGTTGTATGTTGCCTACAGGGGAGCTCCCAATTAGTGGCTGGCTCTTCCATTTCTTGGAATATTGGCAGTGATGGCATTTTTGGATGATGGACACAAACGTTCCTCGTCTGTAGGTCTTTACATCTGATAACCGGCTGCACACTGGACAAGTTTCAAAAAGTTCCATGAGGTTCTTCTCAAATACTATGTACTTGAAGTCTTTGTAACCAGTTGAAGATGTATCACTGTTTGACAAAAATGACATAATAGACATACACAATGTTAGTTTATGACGCATAGTATTAATTTTACACAAAAACATGTCAATATATACATTGTCACTTAGATTAAATGACAGGCCAAAATACATACGTAATCTGTGATGGTTCTATTACACTGCTTATTGACTGAGTTGGATCATAGGTGGAGGACTGGGGTTCAGTTGGTACTGTGCAGTGGTCACTCTCTTCATCCTCCTCCTCCTCTTCATCTACCCAAGGTCTTTTAGCTGCCCTTGGAACAACAGACTTAATGGGTGTAGAGTGTACAGGCCCCCACGGTGCATCCAAAGTACTTGTGGCAATACTCGTACTTGTGATGAAAGACTCTGTTTGGGTACCTATAATAAATGAAGGTTTTTTACAGTCAAGGTACAAGATAATACACACTCACTATTTCACATAATACTGCAATGGAACAATGTAAAAAAAAAAAATAATAATAATTCAACAAGAGTGTTAATGTGTATGAATTACCAGGTAGCACATCACAAAAAGAAAACATTCTGGAATATCAATTGTATTTAATGCATTTGATTGATGAGCACACACAAACCTAAAGTACCAGAAAAATCATCTTAGAAAATAGTACTACATAAATTAAAATAAGATCTAGATTACAAACCTTTGCTTCTAAAGTGAGGGCCTAATGTACCCCTAGAAAGTTGTGTAGCCCGACATAAAAGGCTGGGTGGGTCTGTTTGGGTACTGGTATGAATGATGGGTGTCACCAATGTCTGTGATGTGCTCTGGAAGACACACAAAACACTAAGTAAACAGCAAGTAATCAAGCGAAACATTAATGTAAACAAAAAACAATCATAATAAAATAAGACAGGCTAAATTACACTATTATAAATACTCTATCTGCAAATGTTCTACTGATACGGGAAAATTCAGAATCTTGGATAGCTTGGTGATCTTGATAGCTAGTTACTTACACAAGATAGCTAGCATAACAAGTGTAAAACATAAATAATTTTTACATTTTTTTTATGTTATACGTATATTATACATATTTCATATTTTTTTGTGAAATGGGAAGCTACATATACTCATTAATTAGCTAATTTATCCACTGTTTACTTTCACTTGATTCTGTTCTTACACAGTCCCTAGTGATATCAAGTTAGCCATTTTAGCCAGGCTAAGATGATTTTGTTGTTAATATTATAAATCGTGGGGTAACGCTTAGTTTAGGACGGAGAATATGGGTTTAACACGCTAACATTAAGTCTCTGGATAGCAGCTAGCAGGCGAGTGTGGTCATAGATCTGAGTGCTAGCCTGCCTCAGGGGTGCTCATTCCTGGTCTTGGGAGATTTCAGATGTAAAACAAGTCAATAATGGTAGCTAACCTGTCCTGAGGTTAGAGCAGATAAACCATAGATCTCCAGGAACAGAAATAAGCACCCCTGGCTTAGCTTGTGCCTACTTCATGTGTGCTAACGCTAACATGCGAACGTGAAGAACATAAACAAACTATTTAGAAACAAAACCCTCAGGGGTAAAAATTACTTACCGGCTGTGAGCTGGTGGTCAATCGGCGTTTTAATATCAACATTGAAGCAAAACCCCTACTGTATTCACCATAGTTGGAGAAGTCACTGCGTTCAAAATGACTACAATGTAATGAGACAGCTACCCTAAAGGTAAGATCCAGATAGCTGTCTCAGATTGTATTTAACCTGGTGAAATATAGCACCAGGATGAACTCAAAAGCAAATATGGGAGAATACATACAACACACCAATATGTAAGTATTGTATCTCGCTGGTGGTGTTCCATAGATAAATTCTAACCATCTGTTCCTTAGCTCTGAATTTCTGGGCAAAGAATATAACACGGATGTGTTATTTCCACAAATAACACAGGTACGGACTTTCTCTGCCATGTTACTCCTAGCGCTGTTACCTCCTAACTGAGAAGCGGTGCGTTGCTTCAGCTCCGCCTCTGGGAGTTTCTCGAGCCAAGGTGGGCTGGTCTGTGATTTTCTGCCTACGTAGGCAGAAAGGTAATTTAAAATTCACCCGTTTTTCAGAGGGGGGGAGGGGGGATTTCTTTGCTTAGCTCCTGCAGACAATGGGGGCTGCAAACCAGTTTAATGAGCAGGTGTACACATTCAACTCAGAGAGACCTACTGTATTCCACAAAGAACAAGAAAAATCGGATTTTCGCGGAAGGTGACCTTTAATGTAGAATCGCATAATTTTGCAGAATTTAAAATATTAAAATGCAGCGGGTCCACCAGACCCATGAACACTGTCTGAGTAACAACAATATGAACACCATACAAGGGTTAAGGTTGGAGTTGTAAGGCTATTCAGTGAGGTACCCTTTTTGTCTTTGCACACCCACGCTTCTCACCTTGGATATTAATAGTCTTCAACAGAGAGGAAGGAGCCTGTATGTGACGAATGTACCATTTGACACCTGGTCACAGGGCATTAACAGATCTTATTTGGAGAGGTCTACTGAGTTGAAAGAACATCATTTTAAATGTTGGAGGTGAAATGTTTATCTTGTTTATATGAAATGTAAATGGATTCATGTTTAATATAATTTTATTTGTCTCAGTGGGAGAAGTACAATGGTCTCAGTAAAGAGAACCCAAATGTGATACTTATGATCTTTGGAAGAAATGTTTCCATTTTGGAGAGACGCTCCCCTTCCTGCTACTGATGTGTTTAGGATTGCTCTGTGGTGGCCAAAGGTATCAAAATATAAAAAGTTTTTTTGGTCTGTAGACATGAGACATCCCATGCTCTGCATGTATTTCAAATATGCTATGCAATAGGGTTGTGCCGATGGATGATATCATCGTCATTTATGACCCACCATCGCGATGGATGGTAACCATCGCGATGCCATGCCCACTTTTTTGTTTTTTCAGAAACATGCACTGACCTTCTTTAGGTCTCCTTCACCTAAAACTTTAGCAGGGATTGTATGGAAAAAGATCAAATCAGGTATATAACTGATATATAGCTGTATTAGAAAAAATATTTGCGGCCTGACAACTCGTACTGCCTATCAAACGTGTGTAGCATGGCCTTGAAACTGGGCTTCTCCACCGTGTTGAACGATACCATTTCTTTGGCCAGGTAGCGAGTTACAACACCTGTCAGCTCCTTCCACCAGTCACTGTCAGTTTGATATTTAGTGCTTTTCGCAAACATCCCAGATATGGTCGGTTGAGTTTTTTTAGCAAGCCCTGAACTTACAGACACGTTGATGGTTGCATATTGTTTAGGATGGTGAACACGCAGGTGATCACGTAGATTTGTTGTCTGTACATCTTATACACGGACCACAGATGCGCAAATCTTGCAGACACATTTATTTAAATCTTTTGGCAACCTCATCTGGTTCAAAACCAAAGAAATTCCAAATGGGCGAAGTGGTGCCCTTCTTTCCAAACAACTCCTGTGTCAAGGTAGGTAGCCGACTGCTTAAACGAAACTGAACGAAACTTTCCTACAATTGCTTTGCTGATGACACCCAGCTATACCTGTCATTCTCACCTGAAGATAACTCAATCTCTGCACGGATATCGTCGTGTCTCTCTGACATATCCTCTTGGATGAAGGAGCATCACCTTCAATTAAATCTCTCAAAGACTGAACTTCTGGTCATACCAGCAAAACCATCTTTTCAACACAACCTCTCTATAAGCATCGACTCTCTCTCTCTCTCACCGACAAAGGTTGCTAGGAACCTGGGTGTTATGGTTGATGACCAGCTCTCCTTCACGCACCATGTGGCCTCGGTTGCTCGATCCTGCCGCTTCGCGCTTTATAACATCAGGAAAATTAGACAGTTTCTGACGCAACAGGCCACCCAACTCCTGGTACAAGCAGTCGTCATCTCACACCTCGACTACTGCAATGCCCTGCTAACTGGCCTCCCGGCCTGCGTAGTAAAACCACTCCAAATGATCCAGAATGCAGCAGCACGTCTGGTCTTCAACCAGCCAAAACGGGCACATGTCACCCCGCTGCTCATTGAGCTCCACTGGCTACCAGTTGCTGCTCGCATCAAATTCAAAACTCTTACAATCGCCTACAAGGTGATGACAGAACAGGCTCCTTCCTACCTGCACTCGCTCCTGAAGGCTTACGCTACCTCCCGGCCGCTGCGCTCCTCCAATGAACGTCGCCTCGCTTTGCCAAACACTCACACAAAGCAATCCAGACTGTTCTCATACAGAGTTCCCCAATGGTGGAACAAACTACCTTCCACTACCAGATCAGGAGAATCTCTCACTATCTTTAAGAAACTCCTGAAGACAGAGCTCTTCAAAGAGCACTTACTCTCCTAACACCTCTAACAAACTACCTTCTACTACCAGATAAGGAGAATCTCTCGCTATCTTTAAGAGACTCCTGAAGACAGAGCTCTTCAAAGAGCACTTAGTCCCCTAACACCTTGTTGTAGAAAAGAAAATGAAAGGTTGGTCAACACCCACCTCTCGTCCGGGGTACAACTCCCCTGCGTGTTTGTTTGATAGAGAGAGTCAGACAGGTGGAGTGAAGTTGAAAGCAAACCAAGTATTTATTACAAAGTACTGGATCCAGGAGAACATACAAAACCAATTATTAGCTGTCTCAGTAAAAGTTCTGACCCCCCTCTAATCTGACTCCATGTTTATACCCCAAATGACGTGAAACCTGCTGATGAGGCGTTGCTAAAATCATCTCATGTTAGTATGCGTAATTTCACGTGTTAGTGTTCAAGTTTCACAGGTCTGACCGGACCACTAGTGTTTGGCCTTGATTGTGTCCAGCCGGACAGTGTGGTATTGTTTCAGGAATTGAGGGGTTTTTAAAGAACTTTATTGAAAAATTTTACATATTACAAAGCATCAAATACAAAAACATATACATCACAAATTACTTTTCAGAATAAGCATGTAATTACACAGTTCATAATGTTATACTTCGAAAACTACATATCAACTATCATCAATAAATTTCATAAGCAATTTAAAAAGTCCCATGAAACATTATTTTTCTTTTGTCTATTATATTTTTGTCTCTGTTTTAGTTTAACTATACACTGTTTAATTACTTTATCACTATTTATATAAACATTTTCTGTGGTCATTTTACATCTAGTGATCCATAGTTGATTTACGATAGTGCATATATATAACCAATAATCAGTTCTTTTTTTGCATGATTTATCTAGATTTATTCACAGGTCTGACCGGACCCCTAGTGTTTGGCCTTGACTGTATCCAGCCGGACAGTGTGGTATTGTTTCAGGAATTGACTGGGTCCAGTCAGACAGTGTGATATTGTTTCAGTAATTGGACAGCGCCGTCCTCCCTATGTGCGCGTGTCCTCCTCCCACTTTGGTAGGTGAAGAACTTTGCACGCACAGAGAGAAAGGCCGCACTGTTCGTCTCGAAGTCTCCTTTGTATCAATTCAGTTCGTACAGAGTGCACTAGCTGATGATTGATGGCCGTTAGTCAGAGACATGCAGTGAACGAAATGCTTCAAGCATAAGCTACACACGTCACACAATGGATTCCATATGTTATATGTTAATGTGTTAGTAGCGCGTGGTTAGTCCGCCATATAATAGGTCCTATGTGTTAGTAAACGCCTTATGTATCATGTGGGTTAATTTGTCATAATAAGGTCGGTGTTAGTCACATGCCTGATCAAACAGTGTTTTACTATATATGTAAAGAATATACTGTGATTATTGGTTAATCTTCTATATAAATGCGTGTAAAATACACTGTGAGTAATAAAAATGATCAAATACAATGTGAGTATTGGTTAATGCATATAGAATACAAGGTTTCACACAATGATTATGTAATTATAGATACTAAGATAAGTAATCATAATTGAAAGATATTTGTCAATACACTCAAGGTAAAATAAACAGTTACTCTTCAATCCCCCTTTTGACGTATCAACCAGATACGTCAACACATCGTAAATATGTGAAAAAACACTCGATAAACATGTGAGTGAACATGTTACTAAGAAGGTGGGAGCGAAAACCTGTCCGGCAGCCTTCCAACCAATTTTTGACAGGAAAAATTCTCCCACAGCCCCTCTGCCCCAGGCGGCTAATACTTTGAACCCTATCAAAGGAGGAAGTGACATCATTGCCCTAAAGTCATCCCCAAGAGTGGTCGGTTTACAGCAGTTCCTCTTGCTCTTCCTCACACTCAAGTATAGGTAAAATACATGGTGGTTTACAGACTTTATTATCATCATACCCATTAGAGTAATGGTTATTATTACCTGGAGCCATATTGGAATAACTGGAGGAAATGCTGGTTCGTTATGGTGTCCGTACTTTGACCTGTTCCACCCCCTTTTTCCGTACCAAGCCATTATTAAACCATAAATGTGTTTTCCCTCTAAGTTTCCCACTATTTAGTAAACTTGTTATCTATAGCCCTATATGTGTAAGTGTTAAGGTTACAGAGTGTATATATATATATTTTTTTTTTTTACAATTCTGTTTTTTTCAAGAGTCCAAGGCAACCTGTAAAGAAAAACAATGTCCAGGACAACCTGTAAAGGAAAAATAATGTGTTCCCCCCTAATCTAGCAAATCACAGTCTATAACCTTATATGTGTAAATGTTAAAGTTACAATGCGTGTTTTTCTTTTCTTCTTTCTTCTTGCTTCAGGGTTCTGAAGGTAGACTACCTCAGCCCCACGTACGAAGAGCTTTATTCTGGCTCTTGATGTCTGCAATATCAGTGAATGAAAAGTATGAGTTGGTGTGTGATAAGACTATGTGTGTTTTTAATGAGATGTGTTAAGAGTCTCTGTATGTAGTGTACTTTGACGCAATCGAAACGTTGCTGAATGAGTTACTCCCTCACTTCCTCTTCTCGGTCACAGCCAGGCTGTGTGCTGCTGCTGCTGCGCTCTGAGAAACTCTTTTCTCTGCTGTGGCCAGGCCAGGCCCGTGCTGCGGGGGCTCTGCTGCCCCTCCTTCCTGCTGCGGGCCTGCTGCTGCTGCTGCAGGGTCAGACTTTTCAGCTGCTGCTGTCTCGTCTCCTCCTGCTTGCTCTGTGAGCGATCTCTGTTGCTGCACAGCTGTCGAACCCTCGCCTATCAGGTGATCTGCGTACGTTGTTCTCTCAGTCACCTGGAAAGGCTCAATCCAGCCAGGCTCGTTCCCCTTTCGTGCGCAATGGCGGAGGAACCCTCACTCTGTGTCCGGACTGGTCCACCTTTGCACCACGTTCTCCTTCTCCCCCTGTGTAAACAGATCTGAAACGAAACTTTTGTATTCGTTATAATCATGTTTAAGGTTCTCTATTCATTTGGAAGTCTTTTAATGCTTCCGCCGTGTCTCCTTCCTGCAAGTTAAAATACATGGTTAAAATACATTTATCACACTTAACTTGAGCTCTAATTTCCCCTTGGAAGTTAATTATTTCATATTTAAATTTTGTCTGTGCACAGATTTCAGCCCAATTTTTGTTTTCTTACCTTCTTCAGTTGTCCTGATTTTCAGTTATACTCAACCATGATCTTTACTGTCAAATGTGCGTTCAATCCGTAACATTTAGTCATTTTCAATTTTAAATTGCAACATTTAATTATCATCACCATTAATTACTGGCTTTTACCTTACTTTTGTTCACATCCCTTTCCTTTTTAGTGTAACTGCTTCCCTGTTGCTCTAACTAATCTCTTATATCCAAATTAGATCTTACAAACACTTCCAATTTGCACGACCAAGTTTACCACCAGACACACACTATGGCTCATGCGCACACACACAAACTCAAACACTTCTACTTCCACTCTCAAAGACCCTACCAAAGTTAAAGATCAGCACTAGACACTAAAACAACCCAGCTCTGGAGTTCCATCATTGTACAGACCATATTTTACTGCTTCACAGCCCAAAGCTGCTGCTTTAAACGCACCTGCTGTTAAACCTCCCACTGAATCCTTCATATCTTCTTATATTGTATTGATAATACTATATAGATAATAAATAAGGAGCAAACATTTGGAAATATATCTGAATCATGTTTATTATTATTGCAACATGCAAAGTTTTAATGATCAGCTGCTCTATTCTCCCATTCATCTCCACACTGATTTATACAATATCAGGGCCCAAAGTTTTCAACTCAGCACAAACTACACACAATGTGGCTTCTGTCTCAGGAATGGTTCCATATTGATGTACTGGGCTTTCTTGGGTTACTTTTGCTTGGACTTTAGAATCACCGCTTGTGGCTATATTACTTTACCTGCCACTTTATTTTCTGCGGTGTGCTATTTTACTAGGAAATTATGTTTCTGACTTTTTTCAGTTCCCAAGATTTTTATAAAGCCTTGATTTCTAGATTTAGTTGATTTTATTAAGTGCTTTAAGAATTGGGATAGTGGAAAGTGATTATTTTTCTCTGTATCAATCGTTCCATTACAGACAATAATATTAGCAATATCAATAAACAATTTTATGCTTTGCTTTGTTCTTCTTGTTATTATAGCAAATAAAATCCGAGCAATGCTTTTCATTTACTGATCAATATGTTCAATATGTATTTATGCATATGCAATGCACAGCAGACTGCTTTTCACAATTATCAACTATACATCTATTTCCTTAAACAATTTATCAAGCCCCACACATTGTTCCTCTTGTTCAAAAAAAAAAATGGCTTACATGTTGAATAGTGAAAGTTTAATTTTGTGAATTCTAAAGTGTCTACGTTTCATATTTTAAAATTAGGATTGAGTGTGTCTTAAAAGCTAAAACTTTTACAATATTGCTGAAAGTAATTGCTCATCTGCATAGTGGTTGTTTTAAAACCAAAAGTTAAAAATAAATAAATAAACTAAAAGTTGAACAATGCTCTATATGTATAAAATAATGATTGGTCAAAAAAATTTAGTAATAGTGGTAAAAGTGGTGTGAGATACAAAATAAAAAGTTAATGATAGGTTTAAAAAGGGAAAAAAGTATAAAACAATAGTCTGGCAAATAATGGTGGTAATAATGGTGATCTATTTACATCTCCCCCTTTTTCTGAAACAGAATTTCTGTTTCAAAAAACTTAACACAAAATTGCTTCACCCTCTGTCTGTCCCCTGTCCATTGGGCTGGTCTACCCTGCACAGGCCTCCACTGACACACACCCCATCACTTCATTCATCCACTCACTCTCCCCCTGGGCTGCGCTTCCCTTCCACGATGTTTTCTCCGTGGTCTGTTGATTTGCATGTGGTGGTCAGATCGAGACTGTGCCTGTCTTATGTTGTCCCGTTGTAGTACGTTGGGATCTTACCCGTCTTTGGCTAACCAGCCTAGCCCACTGAACCACACACAGCGTAGCAGCACAGTTTTATCAACATTCAGTGCTGTAGTGTTCCTGCAGGGTACAGTTGGGGAGCACAAACCCCAGGTATGTCGTACTGTCATAAACTCACACTCTGGTGTTGACCGTGAAAGCCTGTGCAAGGCACCAAGTACCCATGGTTTATTATTTGTTATTCTTGTATACAGATTTTATTTACTACCATCATTATCACCTTTTCTCTCCCACTGAATTTAACTTAAATGATTGGCTTTGATTACACTGCTCTGGAATGGACCCAAAACTCCCTCACTGATAGAAAACAGTGCATGTCAATGAATAATTATTCAGATTTTGCATCTGTACCTTAAAGGTGTACAACAAGGTTAAGTTTTGGTCCAGTTTTATTTAATATATACATAAATTATATTGCTGGCTCTGCTTTTCAGATTGCAAACTTTACCATTATGCAGATGAAACAAGTTTATATTGCTTAGTTGATTTTGTTCATGCTACAGCCAGAAAATTTCAGAATGCATTTGCTTTATAGGTGGCATTGTATAAGCATGAAAACTAAATTTATGCTGTTTTCCAGATCTCTTTCTAGTCTAATTTATTACTATAAAGAAAGAAAGTAAAGCAAGTTCTTCATTGCAGAAAGTAAAGCAAGTTCTTCATTGCAGAAAGTAAAGCAAGTTGAAAGCAAAATAGAAAGCTCAATTTTTTTAATACATTTGATTATGTCCCCTTATCAGAAAGATACCCAATTCCCTGTAGCTTGAAATAGATGCAACACTGCATTTCCTTTAAAAATAATAATAATAAAAAGTAAAAAAAAAATAAGGTCTTTCCTCACTGGTTTCTGAAATCTACTATCGCTTTTAAGATAATCAAAATATCAGCATAGACTGAGAAACATGAGAATATAGAGAAATGAGATATTACATGTATCTTATATAGATCTCATTCAGCTGAGACTGAACTCAGGTCAGTCTAAATAAGACATAAATAGAAAGAGACAAGGAAGATAAACAAAAGCTGTGTTTGGAATGGCTCACTCATTAACTCATTCACTATGTAGCATTTTTCTATTTATTGAACTGATTATTTAAAAATCAAATAATAAACCATGTTTATTTGTCCTGCTCTGAGGACATCTTACACAGCAGTGCTGCATGGCATAGTATATTTTGGAATGTCTAGCATACATCTTCTGTACAATATTATTATAATATAATGTAATTAATAGTGAACTATATGGGGAAAAATGTACTGCTCAGTTTTTACAAAGCACTGCAAAAATGGCCAATCCAAATTGCTTAGTATTTCTGCAATAGGAAACGATTTCGACACAGCCACACACATTCATTATTTTCATTATTAGATTTGCTTATAGAATATAGAGTTAGACATATGTCCCTGTTAGGTTAGGGCCCCCAAGATAAAGTCCAATGCCCAAAATTAAGCTAATTATTTTCCTCAATTCTGTCTCCATAATCCCTTTATTAGAGTCTCTAAATTCTCTAATTATCTATCCAGTCACACACCTCTCGGACATTATTCAACAACTTAATTATTTATATTAACACTTCCCCAACCTTGCTTACATTAAAGTACGCTGTACTCATGATTGGGTATTCACATTTTCACATTCTCTTTTTAGAACTGTCTTATAACGTATGCATATATTATATTATATTATATTATATTTCTATTTCACATTAGTCACTTTCGTAATCGATGTCATCGCACTTTACTCTGTTAATTATTTAATTATTTATGACCATTAGTAATATCTACTGCACTGCTCCGTTTACAGATAGATCCTTACCTTGTATAGTTAGGTTTTTTATATCCTTATATTTTCTTATATATATATATATATATATATATATATATATATATATATATATATATATATATATCTACCCAAACAAAAGCCTTTTCCCCCTGTTCACCTCTGTCCCCCATTTCACTGTGTATTACTCTATTTCCCTACTGAACTTACGTTCTATTTTCTATGATGTCCCACAAGCGTTAATTCACAAATAAAACCAACCTCTCAGTCTAAAACCAATAGGCTGGACCAACTCCACCTACTGCACCTTGGACTCCTCCCCTGCAGTGGGACTCATCCATTCCTATTTTGTTGTCACTCACGACTTCGTACACTCAACCAATCACACCGCTTACAGGAGCCCCGCTCACAGTTTCACACACACTCCAACACATACGCACACACTTCTGTTTCACGCACTCTGTCTTAGTACTGCATAGTAGGTACAGCGCCTACTAATTTTACCAAATGTCTAGAGCAGGAACAGCGTCTGTTTCTATTCTTTTTATGTTTATTATTATTTTTATTTTTATATTTTTTATTTTTTTATTTTTATTTTTTTTTATTTTATTTGTTTTTTATTTATTTTTGTTATTTTCTGAACCTGTTCACGAGCGGATCAATCTCGAGGTGGGCTTACACCTAGCCGTTATCCGAACATCTCGTCAGAAGCCGGGGGGACACGCCAGCTTCCAATCCTTAACCCTTGAGTAGGAACAGCATCTACTCTTTTTTAAAACTCTTGAGTAGGAACAGCACTCTTATGTAAATAGCTTGGTATGCTTCCCGCTCCCCTCCGGACAGCAGCCAGAGCGCCGCTCCACTCAAATTTGAAATAGCCAATATGCAGAATTTGATTAAACCGGCTCTGCTTACCTGTTTTGTGAAGTTCGGCCGTGAGTGGATCAGTGCCGGATGCTGTCCTCTGCCAGACTCGTCGGGGTCACCAAATTGTTGTAGAAAAGAAAATGAAAGGTGGGTCAACACCCACCTCTCGTCCGGGGTACAACTCCCCTGCGTGTTTGTTTGATAGAGAGAGTCAGACAGGTGGAGTGAAGTTGAAAGCAAACCAAGTATTTATTACAAAGTACTGGATCCAGGAGAACATACAAAACCAATTATTAGCTGTCTCAGTACAAGTTCTGACCCCCCTCTAATCTGACTCCATGTTTATACCCCAAATGACGTGAAACCTGCTGATGAGGCGTTGCTAAAATCATCTCATGTTAGCATGCGTAATTTCACGTGTTAATACTCAAGTTTCACAGGTCTGACCGGACCACTAGTGTTTGGCCTTGATTGTGTCCAGCCGGACAGTGTGGTATTGTTTCAGGAATTGACTGGGTCCAGTCAGACAGTGTGATATTGTTTCAGTAATTGGACAGCGCCGTCCTCCCTATGTGCGCGTGTCCTCCTCCCGCTTTGGTAGGTGAAGAACTTTGCACGCACACAGAGAGAAAGGCCGCACTGTTCGTCTCGAAGTCTCCTTTGTATCAATTCAGTTCGTACAGAGTGCACTAGCTGATGATTGATGGCCGTTAGTCAGAGACATGCAGTGAACGAAATGCTTCAAGCATAAGCTACACACGTCACACAATGGATTCCATATGTTATATGTTAATGTGTTAGTAGCGCGTGGTTAGTCCGCCATATAATAGGTCCTATGTGTTAGTAAACGCCTTATGTATCATGTGGGTTAATTTGTCATAATAAGGTCGGTGTTAGTCACATGCCTGATCAAACAGTGTTTTACTATATATGTAAAGAATATACTGTGATTATTGGTTAATCTTCTATATAAATGCGTGTAAAATACACTGTGAGTAATAAAAATGATCAGATACAATGTGAGTATTGGTTAATGCATATAGAATACAAGGTTTCACACAATGATTATGTAATTATAGATACTAAGATAAGTAATCATAATTGAAAGATATTTGTCAATACACTCAAGGTAAAATAAGCAGTTACTCTTCAACCTCTAACACACTAATTACTTCTAACCCCGTTTCCTTCTTCCCCTCCTTCACTTCTCTATCCCTTTATTTCCCTTCGACCTCCTTTAAGCCCTATCTAAAAATGGGTTATCTAAATTCCTATTACTTTTGTACTTCATTATTGTATGTCGCTTTGGACAAAAGCGTCTGCCAAATGAAATGTAATGTAATGTAATGTAATGAACGGAATCTCTCTCTAATTAAACTGACGCTTTTAACCGTTAACATTTAAACAGCTTTTTGAAACACGCACCAGCATTCAAAATGAGCATTAAACCCAACTAGGGTTTAGCAACAATTTGTATATCTTGCCAACATACATCATATAGACCAACTTTTAACAAAGGAGCTAATACGGTTAGTTGAGGCAAATCACTTTAATACAGTTTAAACTTAAATTAATAAACAAATTTCAGTCTTTGCATTTTTACCGTGTATGTACTTTTCCTGTCTTTTTGGTCACGGCCAAGTCGTCTCCTACAATGATTATGAAAGAGTTATATAGCTGTTTGATGACTGCCCTACAGTAACCTCAGATTTCTAATAGTTAATTATACTTTTTTTTTTCAGTGTTCAGTTTTCTTCAGGCTTCATTTTTGACTGGTAAGTGTCTCTTTCAGTTAATAGCGAGAGTGAGTGTGGATAGATTGAGAATACACCATTGCCTATTTACTGCATTTACACTCCTGTTAATTCATGTGACTTGTATCTGGAAAGCAAACAGAGGGCTATTTATACAGGTACACACAGGTGAGAGCAATCACAAAGAAGGCAAGGACGAATGTTGCAGAGTCACGTGATCATTGTAGTTCATTGTGGTTCAAGGGCTGAGAATGCTGGGAAATGGAGTCTTTAATAGAACAATTGTCCAGATTAGGCAGACTGACAGCATCAGGACTGACAGTAGGGGTAAAGTGGGTAGTCAAAACGAGCAGGGTCAACACTTTGTACCAGGCAGGTGGATTTAATGTTGTGTCTGTTTGACATAAAGTAACACATTTAGAAGAGAATCTCTGGAGTCTGGAGCTCAAATATGACAACACACAATTTAACGTTCTAGGCCGACCTAGGTAAATTTGTAGTTGCATTTTCATGCACATATTCCCAATCCAGATGTTATCCTGATTAATGGCTAAACACATTTAACTTCCAGGTGTAAATGGGGTTAGAGTAGGTCTAGTAATTTTAAACATTTACTGTATTATTCTGCTTTTGTAACAGACAGCCTAAACATACAACTCGTTAGCAATGATGGAATCTGCTCTGGTAGAGTGGAGATCTATCATGATGGCCAGTGGGGAACAGTGTGTGATGATAACTGGGATATAAAGGATGCAGACGTGGTTTGCAGACAGATGGGATGTGGCAAAGCGGTCAGTGCCCATATCGGTGCCTTCTTCGGCAAAGGAAGCGGCTCGGTACTTCTGAATAATGTTAACTGCTCTGGGAGAGAAGGCATCATCACAGACTGCCCTCACGATGGATTCAGAAATCACAACTGCGGCCATGGTGAAGATGCTGGAGTCACCTGCTCAGGTATGAAACAAAACTGCACTGCACTGAACAACTGAGTTGTCTTGAAACCCAATCAGATTACTTGATACCCTCTGCAAGATTAGATGTGTATCTCTTTTTTCTTTATCGAGTTCATAAAACATACATTAAGTATAAAAACACTGAATTACAAATATAGAATACTATATATGTCATAAAAAAATTAACATTCCTTATTACAAATATATTTAAAGCTATAAAATAAAATAAAACCCATTATTATAATTTATTGTCCTATGCACATGTAGAGAGGCCCCCAAATATGACAGGGTCTCCGTGGGTCTCCAAGGAAACGCGCGCCCAAAGTGTAATTACGGCGCGTAGCAGTGGAAAAATAGCTATTTTATTAAACACGAGGAGACGAAATTCAGAGAAGTGAGTCTAGACGAGACTAAAATTACCGGAGGACCAAGGAGTTCAGAGAAAAACAGGATAGGTAATTCAGCCTGTAACTTTCTCAGAGGACGTCTGAGAAAAAACACACATACATGGTCGTTTCGGACTGGAATAAAATCACAGAGGACCCCCCATAAAAGAAACAATTGCAGAGGACCCCCTGAGAAACTAATCCCAACCGGATAGGGCTTTAGCCTTATGTATTCTGTTTTTTATGTCTCCACTTTCTTTGGTTTATTTTTGTTTGTTTAAATAAATATCTCATTACCTGCGTTTACGTCCGCAATTTCATCCCTCATTGTCTGTGACAGCTGTTACCCAGGGGTATAAGGGTGCAAGTAACAGAACAAGGCATTAGATTATTTTACCTCATGACTGAAATACTGTCAACCAATTAGAGCTGAGCTGAACAAAACTTTGAAATACATAAATATAACATATATGTATATAACATAAATCAACATTTACTGCTCATGCCACTTTTCATATAGACCTACATTTATATAGGGTGGATTTAAACTGTGTTAACTTCTCACCTGATATTTGAAGGGAGGGATTTTGTAAATGCACTATTAACCCAAATAAATTAACTTCATAAGAAAAGTGGGTGAAAACTCCTTGCCTTAAATTACTTGAAGAGACCCTTAATTGTATAAAACTACACTAATACAAACAAGTCACAAACAAACTATAAAATAATGGTGAAAAGTCTATGAAAAGATTATGCTGTCACTGATACTCTTCGAAAAAGTAAGAATTTACTTACAGAGCTTTCTTTGTAGAGGTCTGCGGGACTGTCTCCAAGGATAATAGAAAGCCCTCTGAGCACCAGAGTCTGACTGTCAGTTGGTTGTTTGGTCTGTTGGAGAGTAAAACAACACTGTTACGGAGGTAGAATGACAAGTTATTTACTGGTCAATTAAACAGATTTGATTAGATTGCACAAGCAGTATTGTTGCATTTTCAGTGACAAGCTATCATTACATAAGCTGTGAATAACACAATGCAAGTACATAAACAATATGGACCAACCTTAGTATGCTGTGATAACTGTAATAAAAGCTGCCCAATGTTCCGTCTTTTAGATTAAAATCTCTCAATGAGACAAAGACTGTGTCGATCAATGCTTTCGTAGAACTCCTGCTTGAGGTTCTTAAGCACAATACTGTTAAACTCTTTGCACACCTGAAAAAAAAATATTTTTACACTGCAGAACCAAATAATACAGCAGCTGGGACTGCAGCCGTCTTGTTTCATCCCATCTTAGCCTCTTTGTTCCATCCCTAATCAACTACACCTGACCAATATCACACCCATCAATCATTATTGTATGGACTTCAAAGAAAGACGAAAATGTATCATAAGTAAAGCATTGGGTCAGATAAATTTGTTTGGGCATGGAACAAGAATAATTGCAATGGAACATATCTAGAAAATTATTAAATGGGGATATCCAGAGATGCCAAAAATGACATTACAGTTACGATAATTCTATAGTTTAAACTCTCTCTTGAACATACCTGGTTTTCTGTAAAAAAAAAAAAAAAAAAGAGCAGGTCATTGTTCCACTATCTTGTTTATGGCCGGTTCAGACTCCACCGCCTTTTTTCTTCTCAATGCAAACGTCAAATCCATCTTCTGTTTTATTACTAGTCCATCAGGAGTTCTCTCCAGCAATTCATCAATCAAGTGCACAAACATTCTTGGTGTAAGCAAGGAAATGTTACAGTTCTTCTGTAGCCCCCATGTTTTAACTTGTAATGTTTTAACCCTTTTTCACATATAAACTCACAATGCTTCCACTTCCACTGCATCTTCACAAGAATCTGTTAAAAAGAGCACAAAGAAAGTTTAAGCTCAACAGTTGCAGCTCTGTTTTGTGAACTCCACTGCAAAACCTTTATCAGCCACTGCTAATGACTAAATATGTTGGTATTTGTATTAACTACTATATACAGTACAGGCCAAAAGTTTGGACACACCTTCTCTTTTTTAATGCGTTTCTTTATTTTTATGACTATTTACATTGTAGATTCTCACTGAAGGCATCAAAACTATGAATGAACACATGTGGAGTTTTTTACTTAACAAAAAAAGGTGAAATAACAAAAAAAAAAAAAAAAATATATATATATATATATATATATATATATATATATATATATTTTTTTTTTTTTTTTTTTTTATTTTTTCTCTCTCTAGTTCTTCAGCCACCCTTTGCTCTGATTACTGCTTTGCACACTCTTGGCATCAAGAGGTGGTCACCTGAAATGGTTTTCCAACAGTCTTGAAGGAGTTCCCAGAGGTGTTTATTAGCACTTGTTGCTCCTTTGCCTTCACTCTGTGGTCCAGCTCACCCCAAACCATCTGGATTGGGTTCAGGTCCGGTGACTGTGGAGGCCAGGTCATTATTTTATTAAGTACATAAAACTCCACAGGTGTTCATTCATAGTTTTGATGCCTTCAGTGAGAATCTACAATGTAAATAGTCAGGAAAATAAAGAAAATGCATTGAATGAGAAGGTGTGTCCAAACTTTTGGCCTGTACTGTACACTGATTCATGGAGAGGCAAAGCTCAACTCAGCAAGGGGTGCAGTGGACGCGGATGCGGCCTGGGGGAATGGACTGGGGTTGTGAACCGCCCAAACACTGTGAAAGACTAACTTGCTAACTAGTTGTGAGGGTGGTAACTGCCCAAACAGCATGACAGAGCTTGCTAGCTAGCTACTATAAGGTGTGGTGCCCTGTTTTTGACCACCCCCTAATTTCGGCCAGTTCTACCTATTGCGCAGTTTCCTTTCCCTAGCTGCCAATTGTGTTAAGGAAATTCAAAACACGTTACCTCCCACCTTAGACGAACACTTAAACTTTATTCTTACAAATAATATCTGCATTAAAAATTGTGTGGAGCGTGCACCGCAATTTTGTAGCACAACGACTATTTCTCTCTATTTTTTTATGTTGTACACTACTTAGGGAGCCTAATTGTAAGTGAACAAGGGCATTGGCATGTTTTCCTGACGTAATCAGAGTATGGTTGCCCACACAGGACAAATGCGGTGTCAATATACACCACTGTATAATGCCATGGCCACACAAATAAAAGAGCCCAGTGCATTAAGCATTATTACACACATTATCAGCCACCAATATCAGGTTAAGAGTAGTTTTATTCAAATAAAAGTTTGTCAACTGCCCAAACATTGTGACAGAGCTAGCTAGCTGCTATAGCTAACTGTAGCTAACTAGTTTTGGGGGAGTTAACTCCCAAACACTGTGACAGAGCTAACTAGCTAGATGGTTTGTATATTTTTTTGAGACATGAAACACATTAACATATCATTTAAATCAGTACTTTAATCAACTAGCATGCTAGTTAGCTAAGCTATCTATCTATTACATTCAGAATACAAGTTGGTATTAGCGAGCATATGCAGACACAGACTCCAGACAATGTTGTTAACTTTTAACTCCACAGAAATAGGTATCTGAATACTAAACTGTGCCCTGACAAGCATAACCCTATAAATAGTAAATATATAGCTAGTTGACTCTGTTTGGCAGGCTTACTAGCTTGCTAACTAGAATGCGCACTCCCTCCGCTTTTAGACTCTTTGGCCCGTTTTTCTGAGCTAGAAATGCACACTCCCTCCGCTTTTAGACTCTTTGCCCCGTTTTTCTGTGCTAGAAATGCGCACTCTCTCCGCTTTTAGACTCTTTGCCCCGTTTTTCTGTTAGAATTGCGCACCCTCTCTGCTTTTAGACTCTTTGGCCCGTTTTTCTGCGCTAGAAATGCGCACCCTCTTTTTCTATTCTATTTCTAAAATACCTCGCAGGCCACTCCAAAAAAGTAAACGGGCTGCAAATGGCCCGCGGGCCGTAGTTTGGACACCCCTAATATAGATCAATATGTGTAAGCCAAATAGCCCCTTAACAGTTTTTATTTGTTATACATGTATTAAACCTTAATCATTTCTTTCTCTTTTGTTATTATTAAGCACGCAATATCAGGCTTCTGAATGGAACGGGTTACTGCTGTGGCAGGGTGGAGGTCTATCAAAAAGGCCAATGGGGAACAATGTGTGATGATGACTGGAATATGATGGATGCAGAGGTGGTATGCAGACAGATGGGATGTGGCAGAGCAGTCGGTGCCACTCAGAATGCCAGCTTTGGATGGAGAAGTGGACCAGTGCTTCTGAATAATATTCATTGTTCTGGAAATGAAAACTCAATCACACAGTGCTCTTATACTGGATCATCTGACTGTAGTCATGGTAAAGATGTCGGCGTTATCTGCTCAGGTAAGGTGGTGCTGTGCTAGTGAATGCTGATGTTGTTTGAACTCATATGATTTAAGTCTGTTTTACATAAAATTGTATATTTAAAAAAAAAACTCAACTATTTTGAGTTAGTTGAACATTTGTGGGCACATATACTGAGATCTTTGAGTTGAAGCAACTTATAAAAAATTTGTTTAGCCTGTTGCCATTGGTAGCTTTTTTCCACTGGCTTCTGTCACAATCTATTTGCATACTGGGTGTGTCCAACCGTTTCTGACTAACACTCACCATCAGTGTGTAGTGATTCCCCCTGGGCTACCTTAGAAATAAATCAAGTTCCCCTTTAGTTTAGTAATAACTTGATGTTTTAATTTATGCTAACTCAAGTTTTCATTCGCCTTTACTTAAAAAAATGGAGCATACCTGCTGCCTTAAGAAAGTTAAGTAAACTCATCCTATCTGGTCTTACAGTATAACAAAAATAAAAAAGTTAAATCAACGTCCCCTTTAGTTGTAATAACTTGTTGTTCTAAGTTTTGCTAACTTAAGTTTTCATTACCCATTACTTAACTTTCAATTTTTTTTAAGTAAATTCGACTTATCCGAGCTTAACAGTGTGGATCTTATGGGGAAAAAAGCATGATGAAAAATGCAGATGATTTGTGGAACTTAACTTTTCTTTACCAGACATCCTGCAGAGCCCCACACTCACCCTGATCTCCCCAAACTCTGCCGTCTCACCTGGAGAAGCTGTTCAATTCAGATGTGCGTCACCTGACCCAACTTGCATCTCTGTAGAGTTCAGTTTGTACAGAAATGGGGAATCAGTGAAAACCCAAAAAGCAGAAACTTCAGCTACATTCACTCTGACTGTGGATACCTCAGATCAGGGTCAGTACAGCTGTAGCTATTCATACCAGAGTAGCAGCTCCAACATCTCCTCATCCAGGAGCAACTCCATCAGCATCACTGTGGGTAAGAGCACAGAAATACACATTGTTATTATTATTTGACAAGTTATTTGATCTGGATTTGTGGATTTGGATTGTTTTTCCTGAGTAAAAATTCAGGTGATAGTTTAAAACAAGTTGGCACACCTGTCACCTAACACCGCCTGTAATAGTTTTGTGTAGGCCTGTCACAGTAATTACATTATCAACGTATTGTACAATAAATGGACATGACCTCAATAGTATTTGATAATTGTGATATTGTCTATTGTGTTTATTTGTATGTTTGTTCGCATATATGAACAGTGAACAGTATTTTAGCCAGACATACAATTGCCAATGCTTTAGTAATTGTGACTGCATACCAACAGTAATTACTGCAGTAATTTAAAAAAATTACATATTACCCAAACTGTGATTAATTACAAATTTGTTGTTTATCATTATATCAGTCGCATTTAATAATATCATTTATTGCAATAATTTCTGGGACGATATATATCATTCAAAAACAAATCTTATCGTGACAGGCCTTGTTTTGTGTCTCTCAATCCTATCCTCAGAACCTGTAAATAATATTCCAATGTATGTATTAAAATATCAATGGTTTGTATCTTTGTGCTGCGAACCAACAGGAAAATATGAATACAGGGAATATGCGAGTAAACTCATTTTATGCAGCAACACAAAATGTTATGCCACTACAAAAAATAAATAAACCAATAAATGAATTAAAACACAGTATATAGCCAGTAGTGCTGTGGAACATCCAGATGCTCATTAGCAAACTTCAAACGTGCAGCAATGTTTTTTTGGACAGCAGTATGAACTCCATTCTTGTTTAATGTTTTCCTTATTGTAGATTTGTCAACAAAAATGTTAGCATGTGCCAGAGATTTCTATAAGTCTTTAGCTGACACTCTAGGATTCTTCCTCACCTCATTGATCATTCTGCGCTGTGCTCTTGCAGTCATCTTTACAGGACCACCACGGCTAGGGAGACTAGCAACAGTGCTGAACTTTCTCCATTTTTAGACCGTCTGTCTGTCTTACCGTGGACACATGAACATCAAGACTTTTAGAGATACTTTTGTAACCCTTTCCAGCTTCATGCAAGTCAACAGTTCTTGAACGTAGGTCTTCTGAGAGCTCTTTTGTGTGATTCACATCAAGCAATGCTTCTTAAGAACAGCAAACTTAAAGGAGATGAGACTGTGTTTGTCTGTTGTTGTGAGTTGGATGAAGATCTGAACACATATAATGACCAATTTATGATGAAATCCAAATAATCCCAAAGGGTTCACATACACTTTTGTGCAATTGTAGTGAAAGGTAGAGGGAGTGGGTGTGTTTATTTGCTCTTTGAAGTTTGAAGTGCGGATGCTCTGACAGTAATTTCTTCCCCAGCATTGCTTGATCCCATCATCATCATCTCTGCATCAGCAGCAGGACTTTTACTTATATCAGTACCAATCATCACTTTCTTCATAAAGAAATATAAAGGACAGAAACAGCAGATGACTGTGGAGATGGACAGTAAACATGGTAAGTACTTTTTGTCCCCAATTCCAGTTAAATTGTTGGAGGCAGTGCCAGATTAACACTTTTTGAGGCCCGGGGCTAATTACCAGGATGAGGCCCTTCATATCATGTTCTGATGCATGACCTCACACACACACGGACACTTCAGCGACAGTGTACACAGTACCAATCTATGACAGACTACCGTTTATTTCAATTCAATTTAGGGTTGGGCGATGTCTCTTTAATTGGCAGATGACGATGTTTACAGGGAAACATCGCGATGGACGATGATATCGAGGGGGGTGGGTGTTGATTAGAAATAACTAAAAACTGATTTACTATATTTTACTTATATTTACTATACATTTACTATAGACGAATAAAATATATACGCAAAAAAGGAAAAATAGGACACTTTAAAAAGATCATTAAAATGGATACATAAAAAATAAAGAATGTATATCTTATGAAGATAAAAATATTTTAATCAATAAAATAATAAAAATATTTCAGATTTTATAATAATTAATATAAAATAAAAACTCATTTAAAACACAATCAAAGGCATTCTTATAGTGCGCAGAATAATAAAAGTTTCAGTTTCAGTTAGTTTCAGTTTCAAGTCATTGAAACAGCTCCTCAAAACCTCAACCTATCCTTTATATTTGACAACATTCGATTAACTTTACAGGTTCTTACTCATCTTCATTTATTTAACTACAATGAGTTTTATATTATTGTATTATATTATTTATATTATTATTATTGTAGCCTCGCGCTGAATTCAGCTCCGCGCTGCGGAAGAGCGAGAGAGAGCGAGAGAGAGAGCGCAGCGCATCTTTGCTGGTGGTGCTGGTGGTGCTACAGCAGGCTGACTGCTCCACCCTGGTTAATTTGGGTGTTTTCTGTAATAATTCTGTCGCTCTTTCCTTTTTTTATTGCTTGTAATTTTCGTTTTTTTTATTAATTTTTGTCATTTGACATTCAGCGACCGGACGCCCCCCCTAGTGGTGAGGCCCAGGGCTGCAGCCCTTTCAGCCCATTCTTTTAATCCGGCCCTGGTTGGAGGAAGCACAAAGCCACTCCCAAAAGCATATGATGCTTCCTTGCTATTTGTTCTTATATTACACTTTACAATCTTTAAACAAATATATATTTATTATAATATGTTATTCATCTCATGTAGTTGTTTTTCTTGTTTGTTTGTTTCATTCTATTATAACATTAAGCAAGTCTACAAGCAGTGTTGGGCACGTTACTTTGAAAAAGTAGTTAGTTATAGTTACTAGTTACTCCTCCAAAAAAAAAAAAAAAAAGAGTTACTCCACTATAAAAGTAAATAGTTACCAGTAAAAGTAACTACTGCGTTATGTTTGAGATTGTTGATATAAAGTGCTCACTACAGACAACTTTCTTCCTCTGAGGATGAGCCTGCGAACCCCTAAAGTGTGCTTTGTGGCCCCCTGGTGGCCAGGGTTTAAAAAAAAAGTGAATTGAGCGGCTAAAGTAACGTGCAGTAACGGGGTGTCGAAAATTGTAACGGCGTTATAGTTACAGTCAGAGTAATTAGTTAGATTACTCGTTACTGAAAAAAGTAAAATTTCAATGCCGATACTCCCATCACAGTCTACAAGACACAACTCAGACTATAGAAGAGACTAGCACAGAGCACTGTGATGTTTTTACTGATCACAAAGACAAACATTTGTCACTGGTCTCAGTCGACTGTTCCCAAATGGAGTGTAGAAGATTTATTTATCATTTTCAGCTGATTTTATTTGAACACTGTCTCTGTAGGTGCCAAAAGCTCAGAGGACAATAAGAAGACTGAGATGGAGGATGATTATGCAAATGGAAAAATTGTTTTTTACCACAGAAAGGGCTTGAAAGACTCTGATGCTGCCTTTGTTGATTTAGATGATTTAGAAGTGGAGAAAACGGTAGTGGACAATAAACGTGCTGGTAAGCAAGAATTAACAATAATAAATCATTCTTAATTTTTAATTAAACTGAAGCTTTAGATTCTGGCAAATATTAAATAATAATGTGTTTCTATTATTTAAAGATTTTGTTTAAAGGTTTTGACACATTTATTCCGTAGGTGCCAAAAACACAAACAGGATCAACTTTCTGAGGAACAAGATGGAGGATGAAGATGACGATTATGAAAATGCAACAAATGTTCCTCACCAGAGGGCGGGTTCAGTTGACTCTGATGAGGACTACATTATCGTAGATGCTGAGTTGGAAAAAACAGAAGCAGGAAGTCATTGGGAGAGTGAAAACATTTATGCAAACTGCAAGGAATATTAAATAATAATAATAATAATAATAATAATAATAATAATAATAATAATATTATTATTATTAAATACATAACTTATTAAATTAAACTTTCTAAAATTATATTAAAATTATAGTTTGGTTAGGTAGGGAATGCTATCCTGACATGGAGTGTGGACAAAGACCAGTATAACAATAAAAACACATGTGAAACCACCCCGCTATAAAATACATGTTACTCATCTTTTACCTTTGCACATTCTGGACCACACCCAGCTTGCTTCAAACTGCAAGTTTTTGTCCTCACTGAGTTTAAAATCTTTGAAGGTTTTTTTTTTATCCTGAGCACTCCTCAGGTTTAAATGAGAGATTTCCTGGTCCTCTGCACCCTCTGCTCCTGCTAGTGATGAAGATCCCACTTTTTTGGGATAAGGTCCAAAGGTGTAGAACAGAGGTCACTAATAAGCAGATCATGATACAGACCCAGAACTATTAAAAACTATTGAGAACCTTTGAGAACAGAACTACTGAGAACTATTTAATTTTGACACTGTTTATTTATAGCTGCGTTACTTTTCTAGCCTTACCAGGTTAGGCTTTGTGGTCCAGCTAACTCACAGACCAAGCACATGAGTTTCTAAATATTCCAAATTACACAGGCGAGGTGGTCTCGACCCAGTCTCAAATGAATTCTGGAGCAGTTCGTTCATAGTGAGAATGTGACCTGTTTCGATCCGACCCAACAAAGTCAAATATGCTTCTTTAATTCGAGCAAAACTACTGTTCAGGTGCAACAATCACCTAACCCTAATTACCCTGATAATTACCACAGCTCTAAACAAGCACTGGCGCTGCTGCTGCTCCATGCTACACTGTTTACACACTGAACGCCATATGTGCAGCATTCACTGCTGGCGGCTATTTAACTTGTTTTACTGCAAGACACATACCTGTCAAGTTTTGGTAAATATAAGGTAAATTTTCTGCCACCCGCTTCGAGCCGCCCACCAACCCAACTGAGGTTCAGAATCCCTTCCATTTCAAGACAGGTTTACAAGATATCTAAAATAACCACCTTCAACCTTCAACCTTCTACAAACTACAATTAGATTATCAGAATCTGATCCACTCTAAAAAACAGAGGTACGATGTAAGTACTTTTTTGTACTCCGAGGTACACTTTTCATAATTGTACCCTCAAAGGTACAATATTGGTCTTTACAGGGTCAGATTTGTTCCCTATGAAGTACAAAGTAATTTAACCATTTAACCAGCCAAAGGGTACATTCAGTATTCTGTATCACTGTACTAAAAAACAATATATATTTTAATTGCACATTTTTTTATTTGAAAGCGAGCCTAAGTAAAACCCTTTTCTAGATATTTACATGGAATCTTCTCTTTTTTGGCATATATATACTTTTTTTATAGATTTAAAATGACCTAATAATAGTATCATGAGCTTTTACAAAAAGGACATGGACCAGATATATTCCATAAGTAAATATTAGTCCTAAGGGGCCTACACATTTAATAATTTCATTAATACATCTTTCTATTGATCAGTCCAGTCCTGATCAATTCAGTTAATTTCAGCTCTCTTCACATTTTTCTCTCTTCATCTCTTGATGGAACCATGAACAAACTCTAACAAACCCTAAAACTATCCCTGAACTAATAAAATATATGAATTTTCATACTTTGCGCTCTGCAAAACCAGGAACCTGATTGGCTGTTTCACCTGAAAGGAAGGACTTTCTCGTTGAACCGGCACTACGATTGGTTAAGAGACACACAGCAGCCAGAGCCCTGTCGCCTCAATAATAAAGTTTTTTTTTTAATTCTAATAAAATACGGGAATTTTACGCGAAAATACTAATACGGGAGGACGGCAGGAAAGAGGAGTAAAATACGGTAGTAGAGACTTGACAGGTATGGCAAGACATTCCATTGAAAACACTGTTTAAGAGTGCAGCAGTATTTTTTTTTCAGTGTTCTAGCAGTTTCACACTGCCCAAATGTACACGCTGGTCTAGAACACAGAGCTTTTTTGTTATATTTATGGTTTTGCTCCTGTGACAGACAGCTTTGACCAATCAAAGGAGACAGCCTTCTCAAATCTAACCTGAAATCTTATCTTTTCGCACTTGTCTACAACCTCCCTCATGCTTTCAATGTCTGACTCTGCCATTGTACAGTGTTCACTATGTAAACTGCTCTGTCTCACCTCACTTTTAACCTACCCTCAGTCTGTTATGCTCTCTCATTAGACCTGTCCATGTTCTCCCTTGTCTTCTTGTATTACTGTGCTCTTGTTGACTGTGTTAAGTGTGTTGTTTTCTATGTACCTTGTATTGTAAGCGTCTTTCGGTCCTTGATAAAGCACAAAATAAAAATAAAGATTTATTATTATTATTATTATTATTAACATTCTTGCGTAGTTTGTAGGTGTGCATTATGGTTAAATTGTATTGCTTCTGTCAGACCCAAAGTAGACAATGCTAGACCTACATCCACAAAAACTTGTTTGCAAAGAGGTTACAATTATTTTCTTAGTGGTCTGAGTCATGGCAGTTCCCCCTACTCATAAACTGTAACTTGTCTTGGTGCTAAATTTTCTTCAGAACCTGTAGTATACAGGCAAGTCCCCTCCTACCCTGAAAGTCTCTGCATGACACAGTGCTGCTGATGTTGTCTCAACAGGATGTTTCAGCTAAAGTACAGCTGAAGTGAAGTACTAGTTACATTTGTGATGGTTCTATGATTTTTAAATGCCATTTTTGTATTTTGGTTAGTTTAGTTGTTGGTTAGGTAGTTTAGTTGGCTTTTATTATATTATATATTATTTTCTTTTTGTTGGTGCACTGTCCTTTGTCCACCCACAGACAATAAACTTCAGTTGACCTTTTTGTGTTTAAAATATACTTTATAGTTTTCTGTTATATAGATACCCTATATAGATATTGGTTTATTCTATGTAGTTTCAGTTTATTTACATATTTTGGGATTTCTGCAACTTGATTCTGCATTGCTGTAATAAATTTCTATCTTTTTGCCAACAATGAATGTCCTCCTGCTTTTTTCCCTCATCACATGCATATTGTTACTCCTCTGCACCCCTAGACAAGTGAGGCACTCAAATTTGGGGCTCGTCCGGCATAGTTTCCTGTCCCGTCTACACCAGTAGTGTGTATTGTGCCAGTGTTGTTGGTGGTTATGGGAACAATTTTGGTTGGTAGTGGTTTAAGCCTGTTGGTAGAGTTTGGTTACTTGTCTACTCAGTAGTTTTGCATTACATCTGCAGTGTTTTTTTTTTTTTTAATCGCCTAGTTGTGAGGCTCTTACGAGTTGTAAGAAGCATGACCTGATTTAAATAGATGAACACTTCGAGCTTCCCACAACAGGGGCCATGTTGAAGAGGGACATATATACAGTTGTGTACAAAGGTTTACATACCTTGGCAGAATGTCTTCATAGAATATGAATGATACCACAAAAACTAACTGTTAACACTAAAAGTAAAAATCCACGCTGGACTTTCTAGACCAGGACTACCCACCACTGTGTAAGTAACTGTAAGTTTACATAGGATCTCCAGTGGATTTCACGTTTTACAGAGACTCTAAGACTAGATCAGTGGCTGAACTGCACTTATCAGGGCATTGCACATGTTGTAAAGTAACATATTACACTGCAAAGACTGTTATTAGTGTAAAGATGTCTTTATTTTAAAACATTATGAACTGTTGTCCATCTCCCTGCCTCACAGTGCCGTTAGCCAATCAAAGGCAATATCTTAACATGTATGAATATTCTTACTACTCCGGATCACCGGAGTGCTTTTTTTATTTATTTTTTTTAATACAAAAAACAGCTCACAGGATATTTATCACACTAGAGACCACAACTAGACTTTTTAAAATTAATTAAAACTCGATGGACTGACATCTTTGGTCTTTGTGGACTGTATAACACTATTTTCACGCCTTGCTGTTAGCGTTGGTAAAATAAATCTACACTGGTGGGTCTGGATGTCTGTAACTGAGGTATATTCAGATAAATGTCAAATACGTTGCTATCTTGGCAGCAAAAAACACAGGTGCGCCACTGATTTAAATCCTGACAAAAGTCAATATTCAGAGGTCTATTCCTATCTTGACTAGCCCAGCTAATACGGCTACTGCTCATACAGCTATCCCTGCTCATTCAGCTACCCTAACTAATACAGCGAGCCCAGCTCATACAGCTACCCCTGCTCATACAGCTATCCCTGCTCATACAGCTACCCCAACTAATACAGCTACCCCTGCTCATACAGCTACCCTGCTCATACAGCTACCCCAACTAATACAGTGAGCCCAGCTCATACAGCTACCCCTGCTCATACAGCTATCCCTGCTCATACAGCTACCCCAACTAATACAGCTACCCCTGCTCATACAGCTACCCTGCTCATACAGCTACCCCAACTAATACAGTGAGCCCAGCTCATACAGCTACCCCTGCTCATACAGCTACCCCAACTAATACAGCGAGCCCAGCTAATTCAGCTACCCCTGCTCATACAGCTAACCCTGCTCATACAGCGAGCCCAGCTAATTCAGCTACCCCTGCTCATACAGCTACCCCAGCTAATACTAATACTAATACAGCTAATAATAGAGAAAGTGAGAAAGAGAGAGTGCTCTGATTAAACTCAGTATTTTGTTGGTTAAGAGTTAAGTATTAGGAGAAGAAATTATTTCAACATAAATTTAAAACTCAGAAGACAAACCATACGATTTTTTTTTCTAAAAAAAGGACTCAAAAGGACTTCATTCACATTAAAAACTAAAACAGCTAAAGCTAATGCTAACACATCTGGCTAGAGTGTGAAGAAGCTAAACTTTGGAAAACCACAACTGGAAAAGAGAGAAAATCTGAAGACTTCTAGAACACAGGAGAGAACAGATATCAGACCAGAGGACAAGAAAAATAAAAAAATAAAGTCATTTAAAGGAGGTAAGCCCTTTATTCTCCTGATTAAATCAGCTACACTAGCCGCAAAAGCTAAAGTTGCTAAAGCTACAGGACTCAGTCAGTTAGAAATGGAAACATTCAAACAGCCGGAGGGGAGGAGCCTCAGCAGCCTAGCTTTCTGCTATCCTGATAGCATTAGCAGTGAAACTGCTAAAAAGAAGTTTAAAACCAAAACTCTCAGAGAATTTCCAGAGACTCTGAAAGCAGATTTCATGATTATGCAGGGAGAAGAGATAAAAACAGATCTGCTGTTCTATACTGATGATCCAAACGCCTGGCACACAGCCCTCCGCTCAGCTATGCTAAACCTAAAAATGGCTGGAAACAAAACCATGAGACAGCTTTATTTAGACACAACTCCCAAATTCACTATAAACCTGTACAACAACGGCACTGTAATGGTTCAAGGCTCAGAATCTAGTCTTCAGCTGTTTGAAAAAGACTTTCCTAAACTGAAGGAATTAGCAGAGAGGGAGAAGTCTACCCAGCTAACAGCAGCAGCAGCACAGCAGTCCCCCACAGCCCCTCCCCCTGCAGCTTCTACAGCCGCCCATCCCCCGACCCCACGCCCAGCCCCCTCCCCTCACACACCCAGAGCAGCAGTGTCTGTGCAGCGCATACAGGACTGCCTCGCCCTGCTGGAGCTGGAGATCATAGAGTTTAAAGAGAATAAACTACAGGAGAACGACACTATCCAACAACTGAGAAACGAACTGAACGAGTTTAAGCAGGAGAGCAGAACAAAAATCAGAAATCTTCAGACAAGCCAGACTGAACTAAAACAACAAAACAGTGCTCTAGAACAAGAGCTGAACAGAGTAAAACAAATATTAAAAGAGCAGGAAACTCTGATCTGTAACCTCCAACAACACCTAGTAATGCCAGTACATCCTCACAGCCAATCAGCAGGCTCACAGTCAGACTCTCAGACCACCAAGAACAGCTTCAACTTCACAACAGCCACACAGGCTAGCCCCAGCCCATCAGACCGACAGCCAGCTAGCTCACCAGCCCCACAGCCAGCTAGCTCACCAGCCCCACAGCCAGCTAGCTCACCAGCCCCACAGCCAGGAAGCCCACCAGCCCCACAGCCAGCTAGCTCACCAGCCCCACAGCCAGGAAGCCCACCAGCCCCACAGCCAGGAAGCCCACCAGCCCCACAGCCAGCTAGCTCACCAGCCCCACAGCCAGGAAGCCCACCAGCCCCACAGCCAGGAAGCCCACCAGCCCCACAGCCAGCTAGCTCACCAGCCCCACAGCCAGCTAGCTCACCAGCCCCACAGCCAGGAAGCCCACCAGCCCCACAGCCAGGAAGCCCACCAGCCCAGGTCAGCTTCAGCCCACAGCCAGGTCCTGCACCAGCCCCACAGCCAGACAGCCCCCAATTCTCACAAGAATCAACCATAGGGAGACCTACATCTCCACATCCTCCCAAAACTGCAGTTCTTATTGACTCCAACGGTAAATTTCTACACCACCGAAAACTGTTCCCCACTCACAGAGTAGCAAAGTTTTGGTGTCCGACCACAGACAGCGCAATGAAGCTACTCTTTCAGTCGATGCTACATGACCCACAGAACATTGTAATTCACACGGGTACAAATGACCTGCATTCAAAAAGAGAGAGAGTGGCAGATTCCCTCAAAAAGGTAGCAGAGAAGGCTCACAGAGAATTTCCAGAAGCAGAAATTACTATCTCTACACTGCTCCCTAGAAAAGATATTTCTGATGAGTTCATTAACAGCATAAATCAGGACATCATCAGATTCTGTGCCATCATCCCAAAGGTCAAAGTTGTGGCCCACCCAACTCTACATGATGGCTACCTGTACGATCATGTACATCTTGATCAGGAGGGAATCAGACTTTTTGCTAATGATCTTAAAAATGCAACACTTGGAAAAGCCCCACCCATGCACAAACACGACAGAACTCAATCACATTACCATGCCCCGCCCAGCAGAGCCCCGCCCAGCAGAGCCCTGCCCAGCAGAACTCCGCACAGCAGAGCCCCGCCCAGCAGAGCTCCACACAACCCACATGAACATGAAATTGACAATATTCCTAACTGGTACCATCCACCTCCACATGTACTCACATATTCAGAGGTTGTTCAAGGTAAAAAACACTCAACCTCAGACATCACTGAAGTATGTCAACTGCTTCACCACATCTGTAAAATACTGGCATAATCTACAATTCTAAATATGAAGAAAGGTTGAAAATGATTTTGTAAATATAGTCTGCATATAAATGTGGAAATATTGAGAATATTTCTAACAATAATCTCAAATTCAATAATATTTTTAAATTAGTTTAGAATATAAACATTTCTTACATTTATTAAACATACTTACCTTTTTACTTACCTATAAACATACTTTTATACATTCAATCACATTTTAATCTCTGTATACTTACCTTTTTAACCAACTTTTTATAACCAATGAAATCTCTTTCTATAAGTTCCTGGAATATTCAGGGTCTGTATTCATCCCTCTTAGGAAACAAAGCTTTAAATGCTGAATTCCTCAAAGCAATCACCAATCAGGACATTGTTATTTTGATCGAAACGTGGTGTCGATCAGATATAGATACTCACTGTCCTTCAGGCTACAGGGAAATTCTTCTACCCTTTTATAAAAATTCAAAAATAAAACATGGCAGAGACTCAGGTGGGGTCATTGTGTGGTATAAAGAGAGCCTAATCTCAGATATAGAAATGATCAAAAAAGAACTCACGCATGTTTGGCTAAAACTAAAAAAAGGAATCATTAACTCTGACCTGTACATATGTGCAGCGTATACACCCCCTGTAGAATCCCCCTACTTTAATGAGGAATTCTTTAACAACCTCCACACAGAAATCAGCCATTTCCAGGCTCAGGGCAATGTGCTGTTGTGTGGAGACTTTAATGCCAGGACAGGTTCAGAACCTGATTTTATAGATAGTGACGGGAACAATCATATATTTAAGGCCTCTCCATACCTGACCCCGACAGTAACCACTCGTTTAAATCCGGACCCTGTGCTCAATAAAAATGGTAAGGAGTTAGTGCAGATCTGTCGAGGCCTAGGCCTGTACATGCTTAACGGTCGGATCCGAGGAGACTCCTTAGGCCGGTTCACCTACTGCTCAGCTCTTGGGTCTAGTGTAGTCGACTATGCCATTACTGACATGGACCCCTCCTCCATCAGTGCATTCACTGTCAGACCACAGTTACCACTATCAGACCACTGCCAAATTAATGTGTTTCTAAAAAGAGTTCTCCAATCAGAGAAACCCCAAGAGTCCAACCAACTAATCCAAATCAATCCGGCTTTCAAATGGACTCCTAACAGTGTGTCTGAATTTACCAAAGCAACCAGTTCTGCAGAGATCACTAACCTTATTAGCATGTTCCTAACAACAGAGTTCCAAACTAACCAAAAAGATCTTAAATCAAATAAATCAAATTTATAACAAATGTGCAATCAAGGGGAACCTCACTAAAATAAAACAATACAAAAAAAAGACCCCAGAATGAAAACTGGTTTGATAAAGAATGTGAAATTATATGAATACAACTTAGGCAACTCTCTAACCAAAAACACAGAAAACCACAAAACCCTGAACTGAGACAAAAATACAATGAAACACTTAAACAATATAAGAAAACTTTATATCAGAAAAAACAACAACACTATAACAAAACCCTACAAGAAATTGAAGATTCAATTAACCAAAACCAATTCTGGGAAAAATGGAACTCATTGAACAGCAAACAAAATCAGGATATTCCAATTCAGAATGGAGACATATGGAAAACCTACTTTGAACATTTATTTAAAGAAACAACAAATCTTACCCCCCACCAAAAACATATCCAGGATGAATTAGAACATTTAGAATTGGCAATTAAAAACAACCAAAACCCCCTTGATTACCAAATTACCCCAAAAGAATTGGCAGACGCCCTCCAAAATCTAAAAACAAAGAAAGCTTGTGGCCCTGACAGCATCAGGACTGAGATGTTAAAGGACTAAACTAAACTAAACTAAAACTCTTTAACCTGGTTCTTAAAGCTGGCTGCTTTCCTGACTCCTGGAACAGGGGGCTTATTTCCCCGATCTACAAGAGTGGAGACAAATTCGACCCCAACAACTACCGAGGCATCTGTGTGAGTAGTAACCTGGGGAAAGTATTCTGCTGTATCATTAATGCCCGGATACAGGCCTTCCTTACCGAACACAGCGTCCTGAGTAAGAGTCAGATTGGCTTTTTACCAAAACACCGCACTACTGATCATATTTACACCCTACACACCTTAATCCACCAGCACGTCCACCAAAACACCAACAGTAAAATATATGCATGCTTTGTTGACTTTAAAAAAGCATTTGATTCTATTTGGCACACTGGACTCTTTTATCAGGTTCTAAAATGTGGTGTAGGGGGTAAAGTATATGATATCATTAAATCTATATACCTAAACAACAAGTGCGGAGTTAAATTAGGCAACAAAAGAACAGAATACTTCACTCAAGGGCGCGGGGTGAGACAGGGCTGCAGCTTGAGTCCAACCCTGTTCAATATCTATATAAACCAGTTAGCGGTGTTACTGGAACAATCTGCAGCCCCTGGATTCACTCTCAACAACACGGAAGTCAAATTCCTGCTCTATGCAGACGACCTGGTGATGCTGTCCCCCACAGAACAGGGGCTACAGCAGCAGCTGGACCTGCTGGAGCAATACTGTCAGAGCTGGGCCCTGACAGTCAATCTGGACAAAACCAAAATTGTAATCTTCCAAAAAAAAGCCAGGTCTCAGAAAAACAGCCACCTTTTCACTCTGGGAAACACCGCCCTAGAGCACTCTTTACACTACGATTACCTGGGCCTGAAAATCAGCGCCTCAGGACACTTTGATCTGGGAGTGAATGCACTAAAGGAAAAGGCCAGAAGAGCCCTCTTTGCAATCAAGAAAAAATTCCACAAAACAAACATACCAATTAAAATCTGGTGTAAGATATTTGATAGCGTTATTGCGCCTATTGCGCTGTATGGACAGTGTTGGGAAGGTTACTTTTAAAATGTAATCCCTTACAGATTACTGATTACATCACTCAAAATGTAATTTGTAACGTAATCAGTTACATTACTTCAAGTGAGTAACGTAATCTGATTACTTTGGATTACTTACAATATTGTCATTTTTTTAAGCCTGAATGAATGTAGCAACCACATATTGCATATTATTATTTTATTTTTCTTTCCAGTTAACAAATAGATAAACAAATTAACTAGCCTTTTCAATCACTCTCTAAAAATACTTATGAAACCATTTCATCAAACTATTTTATGAAACACATCAATTGATGATAAAACCATTTAAAACCAAACAATGTAACAACAACTGTAAGCTATCTATTTGCAGGTTTGCCACCAGTGTTAATTTTGACAACAAATTTTGATTTAGTCTTAGTCATAGTCTTGTGAAGAAAATAGTATTTAGTTTTAGTCACAATTTAGTCATCTGAAATGTTTTTAGTTTTAGTGGACTTAATGTCATAAGAATATATTCGACTAAAATTACAGTCAATTTAGTCGACTAAAATGTAAAGGGTGTAAATGTAAATGCTTGTTCATCAGTTCCCTTGAATTATTAACTCTACACGTATACGAAATGAAACGTTTAATAACCACTTGAGTAATATTGTTAATGTTTGAAAGTGAAATATATTGATATATGATTTAATGTATATTATTATTATTATTATTATTATTATTATTATTATTATTATTATTGTAGGTGTGTGACTATACATATGTTACATTTAAAATTTTGCTCTAGAAATCAGGTCATAAAACATCTGAATAGTTAAATTATAGTTTGAACAGAGCTGTAGATGCAAAAACAATTTTAAAGGATCTAGTTTTATCTCCAGCGCATCTACTGGAGCTACAGTCTATAAACGAGATCAAAACAAACATTCACACACTGTCCTGTAGAGATGAGTCCAGTACTTCATGAGTTAAAGTAAGAAACTTATGAGGAAGTGGTGTAAGGAATTTACACAGACTTTTAGGTTCATAGATTCACTTATTTTATTGTTTTATTTTGGTTATATTATTCAGTTCCTTTCTGACTTGTTCCTGCTTTAACACTAGCTATATCTTTCCCAGTGTGAGACTAAGCAGATGATCTGATCTTAATGAGTGAGTTCTGTATCAGTTCTGTGTTTTAGTGCACTGCCGAGTTAAACACACTATCAGCTCATGAAATAACATCAGCATTAAAACGCGGATCTCTGCATGGAGATCTGTGTGACTCTGGTCTGCAGAAGCTGAAAGATTAGTGGTGTTTTTACCAGAGATGGAGTCTCTGTTTACACATTATCTTGTTTTTCGCAACGTAGAAATATATCGCCTCTCCCCTCTCTCTCTCTCTCTCTCTCCCTGCTGAACACTGTCGAGTTAACTTCCAGTCAAGCTCTGTAACGACAGTTTAATTCCCGGGTTTGTAACTGAGCGCGCGGCGCTACTGCAGGAGAGGCGGGTACTGATTGGTTGAGTACCCCGCTTATCCCGCCTCTCCACCTTCGCTAAAGTAGCAGTGATTGGATCTCTTCCTAACTGATCCCTACCTTTCACAGAACTGAATCAGTCTGATTGGATTTCGTCTCTGCCAAACATTTTCGTCTCGTTTTTATTCGTTGACCAAAAATGTCAGTTAATTTGTGTGTGCGGAGCCGCTGTCTGCCCCTCCTCCCTGTGTGTGTGTGCAGCGAGACGGGAGGAGGGGCAGACAGTTCCCTGTCCTATCAGAGCGATTTCACCACAAAATGTTATTTGCGTTTTGTCAGTGTTGGATTGGAAGAGCAAAAATAGGAAAGTACCGCAATGTAACCCTTTTATTTTAGCAGAGTAACTGTAATCTGATTACCACTTACTGAAGCAGTAACTGTAACGGATTACAGTTACTCATAATTTGTAATCTGATTACGTAACGCCGTTACATGTAATCCGTTACTTCCCAACACTGTGTATGGAAGTGAGGTTTGGGGACCACTCAGTAAACTCGACTATACTAGATGGGACAAGCATCCCACAGAGACCCTGCATGCTGAATTCTGCAGGAATATTCTAAAAGTTCAAAGAAAAACACCAACAAACGCATGCAGGGCCGATTTCCACTTATCATAGCAATTCAAAAAAGAGCTTTAAAATTTTGGAACCATTTGAAATGTAGTAATGAGAAAACCCTGCAGTATAAAGCACTAAAATCCCAAGAGCTCAGCCCTAAACCCAGTCCCCTCTGTCAGCTGGTTCTGAGATTAACTAACCCACTGACCCCTAACACACCACAGCCTCAGTCCAGCACTGCTGACCAAAGTCCAATCAGAGTCCACCCAATCATCAAACAGACCAAATCAGACTATCTACAACACTGGGACAACCACACCAGAACCCAGTCCAAATTACAATGCTATCGGGCCCTAAACAGACCGTATGAATTAGCAGAGTATCTCTACACCGTCAGAGATCCACAGCAGAGACAGATCCTGACAAAGTACCGGCTCAGTGACCACAGCCTGGCCGTTGAGACCGGCAGGTATAAACAGTCCTGGCTGCCCAGAGAGGAACGAGTGTGTGGTCACTGTGAGAGCGGTGAGGTCGAGACAGAACTGCACTTCCTCCTGCACTGTACAAAATATAACCTTATTAGAAATAATTTCACCCAAAAACTTAGAAATACCCACCCAAACCTAAAAACCCTGAGCGAATGTGAATTGGCAAAAATATTTCTTGGTGAAGGAAAAACAGCACCTCTTGCGGCAAAATATGTGGCAACTTGTCACCGCCTGAAGGACAGTGAGTAACTCCCCTAATAAACAACTGTTAATATTATTATACTTGATCATTATAATCACTATAATTTTTTTTATTATTACTATTGTTATTATTATTGTTGTTTTTACTATTATCATCATTGTAATTATTATTATTATTGTGATTTTTTTATTATATTTATTATTTCTTTAATTAATTGATGTTTATGTTTCATCGTTGTTTCACTATAGGTTCGGTTTTGATATTTGTGTGCTTTGGCAACATTGTTTTTTTTAAAACAGTCATGCTAATAAAGCCAATTTGAATTGAATTGAATTAATACAGCTACCCCTGCTCATACAGCTACCCTGCTCATACAGCGAGCCCAGCTAATTCAGCTACCCCTGCTCATACAGCTAACCCTGCTCATACAGCGAGCCCAGCTAATTCAGCTACCCCTGCTGATACAGCTACCCCTGCTGATACAGCTACCCCTGCTCATACAGCTACCCCAACTAATACAGCTACCCCTGCTCATACAGCTACCCCTGCTCATACAGCTACCCCAGCTAATACAGCTACCCCTGCTCATACAGCTAGCCCAGCTAATTCAGCTACCCTAACTAATACAGCTACCCCTGCTCATACAGCGAGCCCAGCTAATTCAGCTACCCTGCTCATACAGCTACCCCAGGTAATACAGCTACCACAGCCGCCACTGACTGACCCCGCTCTGTATTTACAGAGCAGAAGTATAAATATTAATGTGTCTTCAGTGTGACACGAACAGAAATCCCTTAATTTAACTCACACAGTCTCAGTCATTCACTCACCTCATTCACCACTCAGCCTGTCACTCACCTCCTCCACAGTGTCTGCCTCTTTATAAAAAGCTAAACATCTTTTGAACCATTGAACAATTTGTCTATGATAGGTTTAAAAATAAAGAAAACTTAAGAAAACGTAAAAAAATAAAATAAAACAAACTAAGGAAAAATAACAGTTCCGGCTAACTGCTGCTCTTATAATAACATTTAAGAACACGCAAAAAACTAATTTATGTAATTCACATAAAAATTAAGTTACTGTAAAAAAGTGACATACTATTTAAAAAGCAACAGAAGTTGTTTATTTGTAACATTTCTAACAGATTTATGGTGTTTTTTACTCACTTTTTTCTCTCTCACAATCCTAATCCTTTACAGCTTCAAAAACATGTATTATGCAAATTAGGCGATGACGTCATTTAGCGACTTTTAGGACAGCCAATAGCTACTTTCCTTACTGAGGAGTTGGCAACACTGCACACAGTACTGTCAAACTATCACCAGACACATTTACATAATTAGCTGCTAGCTAAATCATCATCATTAATAAAATTAGAATCTTGGCGTGTACGGTATATCACGACCCCCAGGTTAAGAATTCCTGGTTTAGGGTATAAGACAAGCATGTGATTAGGGGAGAGTGTAAGGGCTGGGAGAGAAAGTGCTTTGGTGTGTGTGTGTATAAAATGGAGAGAGAGGGAGGCTTGCTGTGTGTGTGTGTGTGTGGACACAGGAGACATTTTTACTAAGGAAAATTACAAAAATAGTAATGCACAGTGACTTGGATAACTTTAATCTGTTTACTGGATTGGAAATAGTAAAGCGTTAGATTATTCTTTAGTGAAAAATGTGTTCAGATTTGAAATTTATTTTTACATAACTGATTTGTAAAATGCCAATGCATCTGCAGAACTCCTAATTCATTGTTTTTCTGCTGTTTGGTTCATACTCACACTGAAAGCTGATGGTCGGCAGCTTAAGTTCCTCAGGAAGGAAACAGGTGTATTTGTATCTACTCTGCCTTAAGAAGACCAGCGAGGCTTGGTTTAAAGCCAAACTGCACTATTCTTTCTGCGCCCTGTTGCATAAAAACACCATAAGTGTATTTTTTTTTTTTACTTAAGATTGCCCTTAACAATCTCTTAATAATACGTCCGTTGTAGAAAAGCATCATCAGTGGGCTTTCTTAGGGGAAATCATTGTAACCCCTTTAAAATGTTCTCTTAACTGTACAATTGATCTGAAGTTATCCATTAAGTGTCTTAATGACCTATTTCCTTTTTATTTACTCAACTTATCCAAAACCTCACCTTTAACATCCTTAAAATCAAGAATATTACCAGTTTACAAGAGTTTTACCAGTTTAAATCAGTACCCGTTTTACCAGTTTAGACACACCTCTTCTCATTCAATGTGTTTTTGTTTTATTATTAAGATTTATATAATTGTAAATTCAATATAAAAAACAGAATATGTTTTATACTTTAGATTCTTTTAAGTACCACATTTATCTTTAAGGACAGATCTGCACACTCTTTGTATTTTAAACTCAGCATCTTCATGAGGGAGAGTCACTTGGAATAGTTTTCTCAGCCTCTTGAAGGAGTTCCTAGAGGTGCTGAACAATAGTTTTTTTTTTCTTTTCTGCTTTTTCTTCACACTGTGAAGCTCCAGCTCATCCTAAAACACCATCTCAATTTATCAGGTTTAGGTCAGGGAATTGTGGAGGACTTTTTTTATTATGTAATTCCATATGTGTCTCATATGTGTTGTTTTTGTCTTTAATATTAATCTACAATGTAGAAAATAAATTAAATAAAGAAAAACACTGAATGAGAAGGTGTGTCCAAAGCTTTGACTGGTACTGTATATAGGTAACATTTATGAATTCATTATGCAGGAAGTAGAGACACAGATATTAGTAAAAGTACAAGTGGCTTATCAAAAAGTGACTTGAGTAGAAGTTGAAGTGTTCTTTAAGTGTCACACTAAAGTATTCAAAATTTTTAGTACTTAAATATTGCACATAGTTTATTCTAAAATGTACTACTTAAGTACTACAAGCATTGTGTTATGTAGTTACTACAGACAGCGGTCAAATGCAGCATTTCAGAAGATCAGAAATAGGAATAAACTAAATATAAAATACAATAAAACAGTGCTGGTTATACATGTTGTTACTAGAACAATGCCCAGCAATGTGCACCACTGTTTCTTAACTGTGGATGGAGAGCACAATTGGTTTTCAACAATGTTCGTAAGAAGCTTGCCACACACTAATTTGAGAAATGTAGCTACCCAACAGCCAATCAAAATACAGCATTCTGTCACATCCTTCCCCTGTTCCCTGTCATTTCCCTTCTGTGCCTGTGTTTCCTGTGTTTGTTTACCTTTTCCTCCTTTGTGCCTGTCATTTCTCCATGTGGTCCTGTTATCCTCCTTGACTCACCTTAACTGTTCACCTGTGTTCATTTGTAGCTCCGCCCCCTCATTACCAGTCCTCAGTTGTTACCTGTTTCCTTTCTCGCCTTGTGTGTGTATTTATAAGCCCCTGTGTCTTCAGTGTTAGTTTGTCGGTTGTTGTACGTGTTTTACGTCTGTCTTGGTTGTGTTTATGATCTGTTTGTTCTCTAAGTTCCTGTTTTTGGTTTATTGTTTGTTTGTTTTCTGTTTTAATAAATATTACTTGCGCTTGTGTCCGCTCACCACGCCTGTCCCTTCCAGCAGCCGTGACACGTTGTACTTGGTAAAGTTTACTTGATCCTGCCAATAACTGTCTCACAAAGACTTCACTGACGGGCTTAAAATTGGACTTTGGCTTTAAGATTCAAAAAGACTTGACAACCTGATTTTTAAATGTCATTTCTTTCAGCTGTTAAATAAATACTGATTGTATGGTGCTGTTTTACTGTAAAAGCATCTAAGAAAGACCTGAGGAAGTCAAGTCAAGTACAGAGCAGACACTCGATCCCAGGTAAAAGTCCTTGGAATACTGGAATTTCACAGCTGGTATTGCGTAAGTAAAAAAATGGCATACATACTTCATGAATGATCTAATCACATAAGCTATTTTTTTATTTAAGATTTATAGCTAACTATGGGCTTGAGGATTGTTTATTTGTTGATCTCAGAAAGGTTGTGTTAATAGGTGATTAGTTGGGTCTGGTGTGCTGGGAGTGGTGGAGCTCCAGCGTATGCTATTAAACAGCTGGTAGAACAATAAGGTAGGTGGATCTCACATATATCTACTGAACTCATCTGAAATTAATTTCCTACAAGAATGTGTTTAATTCCTATAGATTCCTATAGAATTAATACTTCATCAAATTTTACCTCTCAAAGTTTTCATTCGTCTTCCCTCAGTTAATGTTATTTAGTTTTCAGAAGGTTGAGTAAAGATATTGTTTGCTCACTTTGCCCCTCCTGCATTGGATGTTCTTGTTTCATATTCAGCTGATTGCTGTTTTTCACATTTGCCTTCACATCTATTTCTCTATTTATTGTTTCACACCTTTGTCCACTACAGCTACAACCGCCGCCTCACATTGTGCCTATGCGCTTCCGGTTAAAGCGTGCCTTCCTTTCATTTCTCTGATAACTGAAGTATCTTACTTCAGACTCCTTCCTGTTTGAAAGTGGTCGCTCGTACCCTCGCCCTCAAAACATCTGAGGATTTTAAAAACGACAGGCCTGCAAGTTTGCTCTGTGTACCAAAAGTAAATGAGGAGAGAAGTGGAGAAGAAGCATTTAGTTTTTATGCACAGAATAAATAATAAACAGCTTCATTAATAGGACTAGAAAATAAACATCAGTACACAGTTTAAAAGGCAGCTTAAAACATATTATTTTAAACTCGGTTTTATCATTATGTTAATGTTATTTTTTTACTTTGTTTATTTGCATTTGTCCCTTTTTTAGAGTTTTACGTAACAGTTCTATTGCCTTTGCTACTTTTGTGTTATTTGTATTACTATTTAATAATAACCCTTTGTATTTTTTCTTTTCTTCTTAATTGTGCCATTATCTCAAAATTTTTAAATCACTTGTGTTCATAGCGCCAGTTTTTTAAATGCATAATTTCTTGTTTACAACCACTGATAACAGTAAAAGTACATGAATTAACAGTATGTTATATTTTTATTGTTTGATTTACATTGACCTTTGCATTCTTATAAAAGTTTTTTTATACTCTACTTGCTTTTGGAAATTACCAAATCTACCACTAATTAGGTTCTACAGTATCTATATTAAGCTAAAATAAGCTAGTCTGGAGGTTTGATACTACCTATTATATGCTAAAGTGGAGCTAAAATGCAAACTAATTCTTACCTCAAACCTTAAACCTAAACCCTTAAATAGTAGTAATATATTTCCATGATCTTCAGAAGAACCAACTGATGTCACTTCCTGTTGTGGATGTGACTTGTAGAATGTTCCAGATGTGTCAGATGGGGTAATGTTTTATGGTAACAGGAATGAGTGAAACCCATCGACACAACTAAAATGTGTATTTTAACTTAAATATTATGGATTTATTATGAAAAGAAAAAAAAAACATTTTTAAAGCATAGATGGAAAGTCAAACAACAATACAACATACCAAAAATTAATCTCTAAAGAATTTTAATAATTATATGTTATGGTAAAGTTTATAGTTAAAGAGTGGGGACACGTAACAAATGCTATTTTTTGAAAGTCAAAATTTATTAATGTTTTTAATTACATATTTTACTTTTGCATTTAGGTCAATGTACAAGGTAGGAAACTGGTAAATGTTTTGCACATGTAATGTTTTAGCTGGGATGGGGAGTTTAAATTGTGTTGTAGCTCAGGAACTTAAAGCGTTTGATTTGTGATTGTTTTAAAGTTGTTTAAAACTGTAATTGCTGAGGAAAATAGAATAGATAGCTAGTTACATGATAAAACAGCACTGCAGCACTGATGCTAAATACTAAACATATATATTAAACAGAATGCTGAGATATAAAGCAGGGAGATTAGATTAATCTAATTAAGCTAGTTAGTTAGCTAGATTGTGATGTATGGGGAGATTTGTTCGCCCACTGTCTTAAATGCTGTAGTACTAGTTCAGTTGTTCGCTAGCTAGCAGTATTAGTTGGTTAGTTAAGCTAACTAGCTATTCCTGGTTTATTTAGAATGCCCTTAACTTAAATAACACTATTAAATTAGCTAGTTTCCTGTATTAGTAAATTAAGCTAGCTAACCTAGCTAATATTCTATTTTTTATTTAGAATACCCTTAACTTAATTAACACTATTAAATTAGCTAGTTAGCTGTATTAGTAAGTTAAGCTTGCTAACTGAGCTAGTATTTCTTTTTATTTAGAATACCCTTAACTTAAATAGTACTATTAAATTAGCTAGTTAGCTGGTTTAGTAAGTTAAGCTAGCTAACCTAGGTAAGTTATTCCTCTTTTATTTAGAATACCCTTAACTTAAATAACAATATTAAATTAGCTAGTTAGCTGTATTACTTAGTTAAGCTCGCTAATCTAGGTATTTCTCTTTTATTAAGAACACCCTTAACCTAATTAACACTAGTAAAATAGCTAGTTAGCTGGTTTAGTAAGTTAAGCTATCTAACATAGCTAGGTATTCCTGTTTTATTTAAAATACCCTTAACTTAATTAACACTAGTTAATTAGCTAGTTAGCTGTTTTAGCTAGTTAAGCTAGCTAACCTAGCTAATATTCTATGTAAGTGCTGATGTTGATGCATAAAGCATTCCATTTATTTTCATTAAGTAAATAATTAATAAATAATATGCTCAGTGTTTAATGTTAGATTAAAATTACATTGATTTAATATACTGTAAATTCATTGTTTTGGTGTTTAAAATACTGTGTAAAGGGTGACACGCATCTCGCGAGAATGTTTGGCGGATATGAGATCTGTGTTTACTTCAGTAGCAGGCTAGCTAATATCTCGAGACTCTGCTAGCTCACAAGAAATACAAGCACCGACGTCTGCAGTACAAACGGACTGTAAAAAGGAACTTTCCAAGACTCAAGAACCTCTTTCCTCAACAAGCAGCCAACGAGTTCTCACGGCGTGACTAAGTTACTGTGTGGCACCCAAGCTAAAAGACGTGTCTAATAAAGAAACGCCCGTTTGGAAGAACTGACCTGCGTCTGTGTTGTTGTGGAGAGAGCTATAGTGAGAACTCGCCTGCTCATCGCGGGTAGAAGGAGACTACGGGACCGCCGCGGGGAAAACCGCTGGGAGCAACGCGACGAAGATCCAGCACTTCAGATAAGCCAAGCCACTGTGTGCTGTCTGCATACTGACTGCAAGCTACGGTGATTAGACTGAGTTAAAATCGCAGACTTTCAAGCTAAAGCCAAGAAGTACTCTGCCACATCCGTTAAGTTAAGGTGGTTTGAGAAGCGGTTGAACTTGAAAATTGCAACTAAGGACTCAAGTCTATAATTATTACATACTGTGCTTAGTCTGGATGTATGGGAAACGTTTAATGTGCTGGTGCATTCTTTACATATCTCAAGGTTAAAGGGGAACTTCACCTCCTAAGCAAGCTTGAAGAAGCAAGTTAATAAGCTTAGTAGTGATTTAAGAAAATCAAATAATAAGCTCAAATTAAGAATCTTTAAGGTTGTGTGTCATATACGAAATAATTGAGTTTAAATGAACAGTACTAAGTGAAGTTTAAATGGGGCATCAAATTATGTGAAAACTTTTTGTGTAAAGGACAAGTAATTGAATGCATTTCTAGATATATATTCTAGATATATTCTCTGAACACAATTACTGATTATATAAGCATTTACATTTCATACTTGTATATTGAGCAAAGTAGTTCTCAGTCTTATTTGTTTTAAAATTTAACTCATACATTTAAGAGCTGAAAGTTATCTTCCAACAGATCTAAAATCCACACACAGGAACACTGTATTTTACAGTTACACATAGCCTAACACAAAATCATTTCAAGCTAATTCACATCACATGCATTACATAACCATTTAAGTTTCTCAAGATGTCTAGCACAAGTACTGAGACCTGCTGTAAACAGGTTCATCCTGAAGCTACAGATACTGAGTCTGCAGAAGAAGTAGAAAGGCTACGAAGAAGCGAAAGAACACGAACTTTGACAGAAAAAGGAAAAGAACTTAAAGAAGAACAGCTGAAGACTGTACAACGTCGGTACCGAATGATTTTTGAGAAATGGAAGTATTATGCAAGAATAAGCAAGGAAATACTCACAGATGAAGCCTCTGAAGAGGAATTGAGTGAATTAATTGAGAACATTAAAGGTACCTGTTCTGATGTGAAGGTAGTTTATGAAGACATACGTCGAGTGCAGACTCCTGAAACAGATCTGCGGCGCAAGGTTGACGCATGTATTGCACTTTCTGAGTTTATCGTTCGAAAGGCAGGGCGACTGATTGAAGGGCACACAACTGAAGAAGAATCTTGGCCTGATGTTGGTTCGATTCTAGACTCAACAGGTTCTATATCAAGACCACTGTCTCATCAATCAAAATTTGGTTCTGCCCACTCAAGCATTCACTCAGTTAAGAGAAAGGAGGCAGTGGCAGAAGCTGCTGCATCCAAGGAAGTATTGGCTGTGCTGGATGAACAGGAAAGAGAAGTAATGGAACTTCAGAAGTTAGAGGCTGAAAGTAAACAGCGACTGGCACAATTTGAATCTGAGAATCTAGCTAGACAACAAGCAATGCAAGACAAGCGTAGAAAGCTTGAACGCCTGGAAGAAGTAAAGAAGTTGAATGCTGCTAGAGCTCGAGTAAAGATCTACGATCAAGATGAAGAAAAGCTTGATGTAGTTGACTCAGTTCTTAATGTTGAAATAGCAGAAGAATCCCCAGTTCTCGAATACACAGGTCCACATTCTTTGCCAGTCACAACTCAAGCTCTGAATGCCTCAAGTTCTCCATTCTTTCCACATTCTCTACAATATGCTAGTCAAGCTCCTGTTCCCCAAGGCCTGCAGTTCGTATCTCAAGCTCCGCCAGCTTCAGTGGCTGTGCCTCACGTGCAAAGCAGCTGTGATTTGGTAAATGTGTTAGCAGAAGCTATAAGTGCTAATCGTCTTCCAACACCAGAACCTGCTTTATTCTTTGGAGATCCTTTGAAATTCAAAGATTGGCAACTGTCTTTTGAAACATTAATAGACAGAAAGAACATTCCAAAGAATGAAAAACTGTACTACCTAAGAAAATACGTAGGTGGTGCTGCGAAGAAAGCTGTTGAAGGATTCTTTTTACTTGGCACTGAAGCAGCATACAACTCAGCCTGGCAGTTGCTGGAAAAACGTTTTGGAGACCCATTTATAATTGGAAAGTCCTTTAGAGACAAGCTGCATGGATGGCCAAAGATAAGCTCTAAAGATGGTGGCGAACTAAGAGAATTTGCAGATTTCCTTAAGAGCTGCGAGGCAGCAATGCCTCACCTTAAGACATTAGAAGTTCTCAACGACAGCTGTGAGAGTCAAAAAATTCTGAGAAAATTGCCTGATTGGTTGGTTTCCAGATGGAACCGCAAAGTACAAGACTTTCGACAAGCAAATCCTGGATACCCACCATTTAAAATGTTTGTAGACTTCATAGCAAAGGAAGCAGATCTCGCTTGTGATCCCATATCCTCAGTACAAGCACTTAGGAGTGTAGAGTGCGAGAAACCAAGGCATCTTAAATCCCAAACTGTTCAAGCAAAGACACTGTCCACAAATGTAGCAAGAAGCAGCATCCCATTATGCACCTTCTGCAAAAGAACAGGACATGTTCTTGACAAGTGCAGAAAGTTTTGTGAGAAGACAGTTGAAGATCGTGTTAAGTTTGTACGTGCAGAGAAGCTTTGCTTTGGATGTTTGAAGACTGGGCATCATTCAAGAAGCTGTGAAAATAAGAACACATGTGATAAGTGTCAGAAGAGACACCCAACATGCTTGCACGAGGACAAGTTCAAGGAACATCCAAGGTCTACACTCTCTAAGATACCTACCAGCTTAAACGACAAGGTATACAACAAAGACATGGTGGCAACAGCAACTACAAATACAGTCACACAAGAAGGCCTATGCACACAAACGTCTTCAATCATACCTGTCTGGGTCTCATCCACAAAGCAGCCAAGTCAAGAAATCCTAGTCTATGCACTTTTAGACACGCAGAGTGATACAACCTTTATCTTAGATGAAGTAGCACAAGACCTTGACACAAATAAGGAAGATGTTAGTTTGCAGCTATGCACAATGTCTGCGAAGTCAACAGTCATACCCTGCCAAAGACTAACAAATCTACAAGTCCGAGGATACAACTCAGAGAAGAGAATTTCACTGCCAAAGGTTTTCACGCGAGAGTTTATTCCAGCAAACCGATTGCATATTCCAACTTCTGAAACAGCTCTAAAATGGTCTCATTTGGAACAGTTGGCAGACAAGATTCCACCACCACTGGATTGCGATGTAGGTCTTCTTATTGGTTATAACTGTCAACAAGCCCTTCTTCCTAGAGAGATCTTGTCTGGAGAAGAAAATCAGCCATACGCACAGCGAACTGATCTCGGCTGGAGTATCATAGGTTGCTCTAATCCAGCAAGTGACTATGACGATGCAGTAGGAATCAGTCACAGAATCATAGTGAGACAAGTGACACCTGCTTTGCAGCCATCAATTGAGCTAAGGAAAGAAGTACACTTTGTGTGCAAAACTCATGTAAAGGAAATTATTTCAAGAGATGTAATCAAAGCTCTCGAATCTGATTTTATAGAGCACACTACAGATGACAACTCAGTCTCACAGGAAGATCTTATCTTTTTAGCCACATTGAAAAGGGGCATAAGACAGAAAGAAGATGGCCACTTCGAACTCCCACTTCCCTTTAAGACAGATAAACCTCATCTACCAGACAATAAAAAATGTGCAGTTCATAGGCTCAGCTCATTAGAGCGACGACTGAGGAGAAATGAGCAATACTACAAAGATTATGTCCAATTCATGGATGACATAATATCCAGAGGAGATGCTGAGAAGGTTCCACAGTCTGAACTTGATAACCAACCAGCATGGTACATTCCGCACCACGGAGTCTACCACCCCCACAAACCTGGAAACATCCGTGTGGTTTTTGACTGTTCTGCACGTTTCCAGGAAACGTCACTAAATGATCATCTGTTGACTGGGCCAGATTTGACTAACACATTAGTTGGTGTTCTATGCCGATTTAGAATGTATCCAATAGCCATAATGTGTGACGTTCAAAAAATGTTCCATCAGTTTCACGTTGCAAAGGAACACCAAGATTACCTAAGGTTTCTTTGGTGGGACAAAGGTGATCTGGACTGTAATCCTTCCGTATACAGAATGAAGGTGCACCTGTTTGGTGCAGCCTCATCTCCTGGCTGTTCCAATTTTGGCCTGAAGCATCTAGCAGCCCAGGGTCATGGCAAGTTTAGTCAGAAATCCATCAATTTCATTCAGAGGAGCTTTTACGTCGACGATGGTTTAGCAAGTGTAAAGTCACCTGCTGAAGCTATACGTCTGGTGGAAGAGTCAAGAGCCTTGTGTAAGACAGGAAACCTTCGGCTGCACAAGTTTGTATCCAACAACAAGGAAGTGATTGCAGCAATACCTTCTGAGGAATGTGCCCAAACCAAAGATCTAGACATGGCTTTAGGAGAAGTTCATATTGAGCGAGCACTTGGAGTTCAATGGTGCGTTGAGGCAGATGAATTCCAATTCAGGGTCATAGTCAAGGAAAATCCACTGACAAGGAGAGGAGTTCTCTCAACCGTCGCTTCCGTCTATGATCCACTAGGGTTTGTGGCCCCCTTCGTATTGGTTGGTAAACAGATTCTTCAGACACTGTGTAGAGACAAGGTAGGCTGGGATGAAGACCTTCCTCAGCACATTCTACCTCAGTGGGAATCATGGCTTAAAGACTTACCTCACTTAGCAGCCTTGAAGGTTCCAAGAAGCTATCTCCCATCCAATTTTGCTGATGTCATGCTATATGAACTTCACAACTTTTCAGATGCGAGTCTTAGTGGATACGGTGCATGTTCATATCTCAGAGCAGTAAGCAAAACAGGACAAATCTGTTGCTCACTTGTCATGGGAAAGGCAAGAGTAGCTCCTACCAAAGTAATGACTGTTCCCAGACTTGAATTGTCATCGGCTGTGACTTCAGTCCGCAATGGAGATGTTGTCAAAAGAGAGCTTGAGATTGAAAACCTACAAGAGTACTACTGGACTGACTCAAGGGTGGTCCTTGGCTATGTAAACAATGACGCCAAGAGATTTCACACATTTGTAGCCAACCGGATTCAACGAATAAAATCTAGCACAAAGCCTGAACAGTGGCGGCATGTCAGATCTGAAAACAACCCAGCTGATTATGCCTCAAGAGGGCTGAATGCAGTTCAGTTGAAAGAGTCGGACTGGTTTAAAGGACCTGACTTTCTATGGCAGGAGAATCTTCCATGTAAGGAGAAAATGGTGGGAGAAGTTGATGTGACAGACCCTGAGCTTCGCAAAGTGCATGTTCACACGCTAAAATCAAAAGAGGTGAATTCTGTGCTGACTCGCCTGGCCAAATATTCTGAGTGGTCCAGAGCAGTAAGAGCTGTCGCCAGGCTCAAGAGATTTGTCCGAGAGTTCAAGAAACTTCAGCTGAGAACAAATGAAGCAACTAGCCTTGAGGAAAGAAAGGAAGCGGAAATGTTCATTATCAAGCTGGTGCAAGAAAATGCCTTTGCTGAAGAAATTCAGAAATTCAAGCTAAATAAGGCAGACACACTGAACAGGCGTAACAGTTTACGTCAGTTAAACGCCTTCTTGGACAAGAATAATGTCCTCAGGGTGGGAGGACGGCTTTCCCGATCGGCTCTGCACTATGATGTAAAACATCCAATAATTCTTCCTAAGAAATCTCATGTATCAACTTTGCTCGTCAAACATCATCATGAGCGTGTATGCCATCAAGGAAGAGGCATGACCATGAATGAGCTGCGTGCAAATGGAATATGGATCTTAGGATGTGGAAAGGTAGTCTCATCACACATATACAAGTGTGTGAAATGTAGAAGATACAGAAGAACTACAGAAGTCCAACAAATGGCAGATTTGCCAAAAGAGAGGACAGAGACATCCCCTCCTTTTACTTATTGTGGTATTGATTGTTTTGGGCCCTTTATAGTAAAGGAAGGAAGAAAGGAATTAAAACGATATGGCCTATTGTTCACCTGTTTGTGTTCAAGAGCAGTACATATAGAAACAATAGATGACTTAACAACAGATGCATTCATGAATGCACTTCGGACATTTGTAGCTATCAGAGGACCTGTACGGCAATTAAGGTGTGACCAGGGAACAAATTTTATGGGTGCTAGGAAGGAGTTTTCTGAGTTGCTCAAGGGAATGGATCAAGAACGTCAACGAACACTCGGTTGTGAATTTGTGGTCAATGTTCCATCAGCGAGTCACATGGGTGGAGTCTGGGAGCGCCAAATTCGAACAATTAGAAGCATCCTGTCTGCCATCCTCGACAAGTCTGTAGGCAGACTCGACACCACAACTTTGAGGACATTCCTTTATGAAACAATGGCTATAATCAACAGCAGGCCACTAAGTGTTGAACATCTTCATGATGCTACTGGTCCAGAACCACTCACCCCCAACCACATACTAACCATGAAATCCTCAATCATTCTGCCACCTCCTGGACAGTTCTGCAAAGAAGACCTCTATCTGCGCAAACGATGGAGAAGAGTGCAGTTCTTGGCCAATGAATTCTGGCAAAGATGGAAAAGAGAATACCTGTTAAACCTCCAACAACGACAAAAATGGCAAGGAACCTCACGAAATTCACAAGAAGGCGACATTGTGATTCTTCGAGATGACAGCAGACCTAGAAATGAATGGAAGCTGGCCAGGGTTGTAGAAGTTTACCCTAGTTCAGATGGCATGATACGAAAGCTAAAATTACTACTGACTGACACTACACTTGAGAAGGGAAAACCACTCACTAGGTCATTTTACCTTGAAAGACCCATTCACAAGGTAGTTACACTACTTGAGGCAACTTAAGTCACTATAAAGGGTTACATGCATTCAGGTTCATATCTTTACTCAAACTTGTCATTAACATTTCTGTAAAAGAAAGAAGAAAATCTCACATTTTAAGTTAATGAGTGATTTTGGTGGGAGTGTAAGTGCTGATGTTGATGCATAAAGCATTCCATTTATTTTCATTAAGTAAATAATTAATAAATAATATGCTCAGTGTTTAATGTTAGATTAAAATTACATTGATTTAATATACTGTAAATTCATTGTTTTGGTGTTTAAAATACTGTGTAAAGGGTGACACGCATCTCGCGAGAATGTTTGGCGGATATGAGATCTGTGTTTACTTCAGTAGCAGGCTAGCTAATATCTCGAGACTCTGCTAGCTCACAAGAAATACAAGCACCGACGTCTGCAGTACAAACGGACTGTAAAAAGGAACTTTCCAAGACTCAAGAACCTCTTTCCTCAACAAGCAGCCAACGAGTTCTCACGGCGTGACTAAGTTACTGTGTGGCACCCAAGCTAAAAGACGTGTCTAATAAAGAAACGCCCGTTTGGAAGAACTGACCTGCGTCTGTGTTGTTGTGGAGAGAGCTATATTCTATTTTTATTTAGAATACCCTTAACTTAAATAACACTATTAAATTAGCTAGTAAGCTGTATTAGTAAGTGTGTTGTTTATGAACTCAGTCAATAAACATTGTAGAATCAACAGATGAGCTTGTGCTCTATTTTATTGAACATGAAACATCTTCTTACAGTTCCTACGTCCCTTGTTCTACTCCACCATCTCTGTAGTTGACCTTAATTATTATCTCCTAGGTCCACCTAGTGGTCATATTTGGAACTGCTATTGAATGCATTCTGCATATCAACACATCCCCCTTTCTGTAGATCTAACCTTAGTCTAACACACTGAATTTACTTTAAACATACATTAACACATCAGTCTAACACAACTTTTTTTTTTTTTTTTTTTTTTTTTTACAATCAATATTCAGTCCATGCTCTTACAAGTCCAGTCTATCAGGTCTTTTCGTCTGGCGCCCAGACCTTCTCAGGACAGGTGATTCCAACTGAACATGTCTTGTGTCCACCTGCAAATTTCCATCATCATCTGCATTCGATGCTGCGACTGCACTGTATGTATCAGAATCATTCTTAGTCTCTGTGAAAGTCTCTTTTGTTTTCAGAAGGCTGCGGCGGTTCCTTCTGAGCACATTTCCTTCCTCAGTCATCACTTCATAGGATCTAGGTCCAACCTCCTGGAGAACAGTGGCTTTCCTGTTCCATGCAGAGCTGCCACTCTTTGCAGTTGTAACAAGGACCATTGTCACTCACTACTGTCTTTGGTATTCCATGCCGGGCAAATATGGACTTAACATGCATAATGACAGTACTGGCAGTTGTGTTTGACAGCAGGGCAATTTCAGGGAAGTTTGAGTAGTAATCTATGACTAACAAATAGTCCTTTCCGTTGCAATGAAACAGGTCAGTTCCAACTTTCTCCCAAGGTGCACTGGGAAGATCTGGAATCATTATAGGTTCCCTTGCCTGTTTGCCCTGGTACTTGTTGCATGTGTCACACTTTCCTACCATGTTTTCAATGTCTTTATTAATGCCAGGCCAATACACAGCGCTTCTGGCTCTCCTTTTACATTTCTCAATTCCCAGGTGCCCCTCATGAAGCTGTCTGAGTATCTCTGGCCTAAGGCTGTGTGGGATGACAATTTTACTGTCTCTTAATAACAGTCCATTTGCCATGCTGAGCTCTGATCTGATGTGATAGTATTTTGGACAAGAGCCCTTCGGCCATCCACTGTGCATATTGTTGATCACTGTTTGCAATTCATTGTCTTTGTCCAATTCATCACTGATTTGTTTTGCTTTGACATCAGATACTGGCAGGGATTCAACTATCATGTTGATGTGATTGTCAATTTCTGTTTCAGTGGAACTCTCTTCATTCATCACTGGCGCTCGCGACAGCGCATCTGCTAACACTAAGTGTTTGCCTGGAGTGCATATTAACTCAAAATCATACCTCTGCAATTTCATGATGAGTCGCTGGATCCTAGGCGACATCTCATTGAGATTCTTCTTGATGACTGACACCAGAGGGCGATGATCTGTTTCAACAGTGAAAGTGGGAAGCCCGTAGACATAGCAGTGGAATTTTTCTAGTCCATAGGCCAATCCCAAGCACTCCTTCTCTATTTGAGCATATTTAGTCTCAGTTTTAGTCATTGATCGTGAAGCGTAGGCGACTGGCTTCCAGCTATCTCCTTCTTCCTGCAGGAGGACAGCTCCCAGGCCATCTTTTGACGCATCTGTTGAAACCTTCTGTCTTTTTGTTGGATCATAATACACAAGCACAGGGGACCTGGTCAGTGTCGCCTTGAGAGCATTCCACTCTCGCTCATTCCTTGTTGTCCACTTGAACTCTGTGGAGTCATGCAGTAGTTCCCTCAGTGCTGAAGTTTTCACGGATAAGTTGGGTATAAACTTGCCAATAAAGTTGATCATCCCCATCAGTCTGAGTACCCCTTTTTTATCTGTGGGGCGTGGCATGCTAAGGATTGCTTTTATCTTCCGGTGATCTGGCTCAATGCCTTCAGCAGACAGCTTGTCTCCGAGGAATGATATTTCTTGCACACCAAACAGACATTTTGCACGATTCAATTTCAGTCCAGTGTGAGATATCCTGTGGAGGACTTTTGCCAGTCTCTCGTTGTGTTCTTGTAGGGTGGACCCCCATATGACCAGATCATCGATGTAGCATCGCACCCCTTCTAGGCCCTCCAGCATGTTGTCCATCGCACGATGATAGATCTCTGATGCTGAGATTATGCCAAACGGCATTCGTAGGAATCTGTATCGACCGTAAGGCGTATTGAATGTGCAGTATCGTGAGCTCTCGTCATCTAGCTTGATTTGCCAGAATCCTTGTGCTGCATCTAACTGGGAAAAATACTTAGCACCTGCCATCTCACTTGCAATTTCCTCACGTTTCGGTATCTGATAGTGCTCACGTTTTATGTTCCTGTTTAAATCTCCTGGGTCCATGCAAATCCTCAGTTCTTTGTTTTTATTCTTTTTGTCTACACACACCATAGAGTTTACCCACTCTGTTGGTTCTTCAACTTTTGTGATCACATTCATCTCACACATTCTGTCCAGTTCTTTTTTTAGGCGTTCCCTAAGTGGTGCTGGGATTCTCCTTGGTGCGTGAATCACTGGTTGCGCATCTTCTTTTAGTTGAATTGTGTATGTATAGGGAAGGCAGCCCAGTCCTTTGAAAACATCAGGAAAACGCTGCACTATGGAGTCAACTGTACTGTTGTGTGCTCTCACAGCTTCTGAACAGCTGATTTGGTAGACTCTTCTCACCAAATTCAGTTTCTTCGAGGTAACCCCTCCTATCAGTGACTCACGACCGTCAGGTACTACAGAGAACAGCACATTGTTTTCTTTGTTCTTCACAGTTACTCTCAGTCTGCACTGACCTTTGCTTTCTATTTCCTTTCCATTGTAATCTTTCAGCTGCACTGATTTCTTGAGTATTTTCGGCTTTTCTTTCATTGCTCTGATATCTGTCATGCTGATCAAATTGGCTTGCGCACCTGTGTCAATTCTCAATGCTACCAGAGCTCCATTTATTGGCAGTGAAACAATCCAATTGTCATCTTCTGTGTGCCTTTCATGTGCCTTTTCTGCATTTTCACATGACACCATGCCTACGAAGAAAGTCTCACTTAGGTCTGTTTCCTCAACTATCCTCACTGGCTTTGATCTCTCTTTAGTTAGACATTGTTTGGCAAAATTATTTTTTCCATTGCATTTTGCACATCTTTTCCCATACGCAGGGCACTGCCTTGGCTCATGTTTTCCACCACATGTTGCGTCTTTGTTAGTTTTCTGTTGATCATTTCTTTTCATTTTGTTTCTGACGACTGCTACTTTAGCACTCTCGTGCACTACAGAGGCACTCATGTCAGCAAACGTCTTTGCATGCTGTTGTGCTAGCTCACTAGCATGGCATATTTTCTCAGCCTCATCCAGTGTTAGCTTATCGTCTCTTAGCATTCTCTCCCTGGTCTTTTTGTCAAGTATTCCATAAACTATCTGATCGCGGACCATGGAATCTTTCAAAGTCCCAAAATCACATGACTGTGCTTTCAGTTTTAAATCAGTCATAAAGCAATCAAAAGTTTCGCCTGCCTGTTGCATTCGTGAACTGAACACATACCTCTCGTACACAATGTTCTTTTTGGGGGAGCAGTATGCCTCGAACTTCTCAATTACTTTGCTGTACTTGTCTTTGTCAGCAGCCGTGTCAAACTCAAATGTATTAAATACCTCAATGGCTTGGGGACCCGCGACCGTGAGCAACACTGCGATCCTCCTTGGCTCTGGCTTGTTATCCATTCCCGTGGCGGACATGTATAGCTCGAATTGCTGCTTGAAAGACCGCCAATTGCTGGCCAAATTTCCGACCAATTTCAGTCCCTCCGGTGGCTTTAACGTCTCCATCTTCGATTAATCCAGTGGCTTGACACGAAGTTTCACTCCTGGTACCATGTGTTGTTTATGAACTCAGTCAATAAACATTGTAGAATCAACAGATGAGCTTGTGCTCTATTTTATTGAACATGAAACATCTTCTTACAGTTCCTACGTCCCTTGTTCTACTCCACCATCTCTAACTAACACAGTAAGTTAAGCTAGCTAACCTAGCTGATATTGTATTTTTATTTAGAATATTCTTAACTTAAATAACAATAATAAATTGGCTAGTTAGCTATATTAGCTAGTTAAGCAAGCTAACCTAGCTAATATTCTATTTTTTTAGAATACCCTTAACTTTAATAACACTATTAAATTAGATAGTTAGCTGTATTTATAAGTTAAGCTAGATAACCTAGCTAATATTCTATTTTTATTTAGAATACCCTTCACTTGCAGAACACTATTAAATTAGCTAGTTAGCTGTATTAGTAAGTTAAGCTAGCTAACCTAGATATTCCTGCTTTATTTAAAATACCCATAACTTAAATAACACTATTAAATTAGCTAGTTCGCTGTATTAGTAAGTTAAGCTAGCTAACATAGCAAATATTATATTTTTATTTAGAATATTCTTAACTTTAATAACACTATTAAATTAGCTAGGTAGCTGTATTAGTAAATTAAGCTAGCTAACCTAGCTAGTATCCTTTTTTATTTAGAATACCTTTAACTTACATAACTATATAAAATTAGCTACCGTATTTTACGGACTATAAGGCGCACCGTATTATAAGACGCACTATCAAAGAACGCCTATTTTCTGCTATTTTTCCATACATAGGGCGCATCGCATTATAAGGCGCGTTAAGTGACACTAGAAAGGGTGCCTATATCAAAGTGAACAGGGGTGGCGCCATGTTTCCCTTCCCCCACCGGGGGTGGCCGCTTGCCGGTGGAGCGTCTCAGTATACAAATCTAACGTTAGCTCTTTCAAAGTCAAACGAGTGCTGGATATTAATCTACACAGATTCCTCTCCTGAAAACTGTTTATTTGGGTGAGTAACGTGCTTCAGTTTATTTACAGTAAGCTTAGATTTCCAGATGTCCACTAAGGCTTGCTGCACCAGCGTTAGCATAGCTATCCGCTAGCACGCTAGCTAGTCACCTAAACTAGTAAAGTTAACCCAAACTTAAACGACAGCGTTACACTGAGTAATCCTGTGTGTTCTGGTAAGACAGTGAGATATTAGCTAGCGATTCGTCCCCCGTAGCTTGTTTTAACACGGTAAACAAACAGATTACAGGCTGATAAAACTCACCTCTGAGAGAGTTAGCGCTTAGCATCTAGCTAATGCTAGCCAGGCAAAGCAGCACAGACTTACAGGCCGATAACTCACCTCTGAACGGTGAACGCTTAGCGATTAGCATCTAACTCTAATAATACTGCTCCAGCAGTATTAAAAGTGCTAAATTTAGAAAATACTGATCTCTGAACAGTGAAAAAGCTAGCTAGCTAAGCGGTTAGCATCTAGCTAATGCTATTGCTGCTCCAGCCTCGGAGCGGCACGGCTCTGCACGGAGTGTGTGTTTACTGCTCCTTACACCTGACGGGTAAAATTTAGATAATACTGATCTCTGAACAGTGAATAAGCTAGCTAATGCTATTTGCTGCTCCAGCCTCGGAGCTGCACGGCTCTGGACTCTGTATAGCACTGAAACTCTGTATAACGCTGCACGGAGTGTGTGTTTACTGCTCCTTACAACCTGACGAGTAAAATTTAGATAATACTGATCTCAGTGAATAAGCTAGCTAGCTTAGCGGTTAGCATCTAGCTAATGCTATTGCTGCTCAGCCTCGGAGCTGCACGGCTCTGGACTCTGTATAGCACTGAAACTCTCTATAACGCTGCACGGAGTGTGTGTTTACTGCTCCTTACAACCTGACGACTAAAATCCATACAAAAGGCGCACCGTATTATAAGACGCACTGTCAATTTTTGTGAAAATTAAAAGTTTTTAAGTGCGCCTTATAGTCCGAAAAATACGGTAGTTAGCCGTTTTAGTAAGTTAAGCTAGCTAACCTAGCTAGGTATTCCTGTTTTATTTAAAATCCCCTTAACTTAATTAACACTAGTTAATTAGCTAGTTAGCTGTATTAGCTAGTTAAGCTAGCTAACCTTCTATTTTTATTTAGAATACCCTTAACTTAATTAACACTAGTTAATTAGCTAGTTAGCTATATTATTTATTTGTGACTGATGTAGAATACTGTGATTTTGTTTTGTGGACTGTACACAGTGTACTCTTAAACTGTAGAAACTTTATTCAAGCCTTTATTACAGTCCAATTTCTAGAGGCTACATGAGAAATAGTATTTACAAGGGGTGGGTTTTTATGTCCCCTAATTGTACAAATTGTACACTTTTAGCAAGCACTAGCGAGCATTTAAAAAAAACTTACTCTGTTGTCTCTTTTTTTTCTTCATTCTAGGAGAACATGTCCCTCAGAAACAATGTGACGAAAAATGATGAATGTTCAACAGGCATTTGCTGCAAATCACAGTGTGAATTGTCCAACCTGGTCTGTGAACAGTAAGTCTATCATTTTACAGTTTTTCTGAACTGTTTCTGAGCTGTGTTAAAGAGAGGGCACTTGATATGAAAAAGGCAGTGTAATAAATAGATATGGACTGATCTGTGTTTGTGGAGAAGACACTGATCACTGATTGACCTAGTGCAGGGCTGTACTTGTGCAGGGCTTCTGTAATGTTTTGTGCTCCTGTATTCAGGTCTCTCAGTATGAAATGCACTTTACACACACTTTGAAACACATTTAAAATGCTGTTGAGCCACTTTACTATTCATAACCGCACTGTGGAGCTCAGTGTGCTTAATGGTGTTTGCTTGTTTTGCTTTGTTCTGATACCCACTTTAATGAGCTGAGTTTTGTACCCTCAAGATGAATATCCAGTTAGCGGTGTAGAAATTGACTCTGCTTCCACCACACGACTTGTTAGTCTTACACATTCTACAAATATGTGAGTGTGTGTCAGATACTGTAAAAAACATAGTTGGTGTGGAGTTCTACTTTGGAATTAATTTACCCCTAATTTTGCAGCAATGAGTAAGGTCCATACTGCCACCTAGCAGTTGATAGAGAAAGAGCCCTGTGAGCTCAAGCAGAGGAGCAGGAACTTATAATGGATACATAAGGAATCTTGTAGTACATTTAAGTGTTAAAAAACAAAATACTCTGTGAAGCATTTAGGTGCTCTTATCTATGGTGCTGTTAACTTGAAGTTTCTGAGGCTGGTAACTCTGATGAACTTATCCTGTGGAACAAAGATAACTTTTCTGCTTCCTTTCCTTGAGTGGTCCTGATGAGTGCCAGTTTCATCATAACGTTTTGATGGTCTTTGCTACTGCACTTGATACTTTTAAAGTTCTTGACATTTTTCGAATTGACAGATCTGTAGTTTTTAAAAGTTATTTTTCTTTACTTAGTTAAGTAGTTCTTGCCATAATATGGATTTAAACGTTACTCATATAGGGTTATTCACTGTATACCAACTCTAGCTCTTCACAACACAACTAATGCTTTCAAATAAATTCAAGAAATAACAATTTTAGCTAGGGGTGCGAATCTCTCAGTGTCAGGCGATTCGATTCCGATTTTTGGGGTCACGATTCGATTCAGAAACGATTTTGGATTCTGGAACAATTTTAAATTCAAATGGCCTATAACTTTAGTTTAAATTATGTGAGAAGATAAATAGATGAAAGCACAATTTAAACAAATAGAACATTTATTAAAACAATAAACTTAGGTTCCTTACTGTATTAAATCTTTTTGCAACATAGTGACAGTGCCACAATAATGAATGGCTAATTTCTAGCATGGTTAACTAATCCTGAATTCATTTCTAAAAGGAAGACATTGTTAAAACACTTATCAATGTAACAAAGCCACAAGGTCAAGAGTGGAACTAGAAAGGCTATAATTACGTAACAAGCAGAGAAGATACTAAATACACTGGATTTTAGCATGCACACCCTCTGTTGCCTAATAGGGAGAGGCAGTCGCGCAGAGCTTTTTAACTGTACCACGGAGTTCACCTATTTTCACACGGAGCTTTTTAATTGCAACAGTAGCTTCACCCAAAAAAATTATTTTTTTGAAAATGAGAATCGATTCGGAATCGTTCAATGTTAGAATTTTTTCCTGCACCCCTAATTTTAGCACAGCTGTTAACTGATAGCTATTCCAGGTGACTACCTCATAAAAAGCTGACTGAAAAAATGCCAAGATGTGCAAATATGTCATTAAAGCAAGATGTGCCTATTTTGAAGAACCTGATATATATAATATATAAAAACATCTTCTGGTTTATTCAACACTTTTACTAAATAAATCCAGATGTTTTCTTTCATGATTTGGATGACTTTTGGTACTGTATATTATCATATCACGTCATAAATCTTGCATAAAAAAACATTCAAATACGTACTGTGTAGTAAATTAATATAACATGCTGGCTGTCCGCTGGTTTAGTTCTTTTGGTCTTTTAAAGAGTAGCTGCTAACACTGTGTACACTCATTGCTGTAATCTGTTAGAACCTGCTGTCTTCCTACCCATTCATCGGGTTTGTTACTCTTTACATATGACACAAGTATTCTCATTTTGTATTAAAAAAAATAATTTATTCATAACACTTTTAAAATCACAAGGCAAGGTTGCTGTAAAATAGTGCATTCATAAACAATTTTTAAGATTATAACGAATCAATACCAAATTTTAAAGCAAATCATATGGTTAAAAAAATAATTACAAATCAGACATAACATATTCATGATTTATATAGCCTAGGATGGCAAATGCAAAGTAAATAAACCAAATTTAATGGAATAATTTATAATAATATACATTTACACTTAGTTAATACTTACACATTGCCCCCACCAGATTCTTATCTAAACAACAAGAGCTTAAATGTGCTTCTCACTTAACCCTGAGACTACTGGCATACAGAAAAATACAATACAGGTTAAAAAAAGCATTTGCCACATTTGCTAGGAAGATACTTCCCATGAAGTTGAGAACTGTAGCTAGTTCTTCACAGCTTCTCAATTTTGATGGACCAGTACTTTAATTTAATGCTATTGCACCTTTTCTCATAACAGTAAAATTTCCAAAATTAAGCAATTTGGTTTAACCCTAGTACCCTACATGAGAATTAACTCTTTGCCTTATTTTTTTATTTTATTTCATTATTTGTCTCATGTATGCACTTGTGACCACCAATTAATTGCATGAATACATGAGAATCTGCTAGACAATGAAAACACAATTTACTTATGTGTAAACCACAGTCTTTTTAGCTGGTGCTCAGACTTTTAGCTGGTATTTTGAAATAACAGCTAGTTACTATGGTTTCATATATGCTGCTACAGCACTTCCATATGTGTGTGTAATGAGCAGGCATGCTCTGAAGGCAAGCAATGCACACTGCGCACCTGCATGGCTAAGATAGGTTGGAAGGGTTTTAATCAGTGGGTGGCGCACCTGTATTTCCTGCTACCAACAGATATTTACCTAAACACACCTTATTTCCAGAACACCACGCCCATCAGTGTAGGTATTTCTTAACTCCGACACTATTTTTACGGCACGGGCACAGAGCATAAAAATAGACTCTTGACGGGATAAAATAGCAATGAGCATTGCGATGTCCCTTGCTCACAGTGTGAAAGATGGGGCCCAAAATCTCATATTAAGCTCAAAATATATATATGTTTTTCTCATGTGTTTAAACATAATGTAAAATAAAAAATAGTCACATTTTCCTTTAACACATAACTTAATTTTTTTTACATCTATTTTCAGTATATGACAAGAACAAACTTTTTACACAAGGCTTTGTTTTAGTCTTGTCATTTCTCAACATGTTTAGAAGTCACTAAAGGCCTGAAGGTTAATGCAGGATAGTAGGTCTCCAGGACCACCTCTGCTCTAAGTATTAAAACTAGGGGTGTGACAAGACACTCATCTCATGAGAGAAGACAAGATATTGGGTTCATTAAACTAGAACTAGATCTAGGTTTTAACAATATGTATTTGTTTAAATTTTAAATTGTAACAAATTTGAATTTGTTAAAATACTTAATGCAGAACAGTAAGTAATTACTGCAGCCGGTTTTACCATAAACCCAATATCTTCTCCTGTACGAGTCTCTTAAGAGATGGCACACAAGACACATTTAACACCTGGAGAGAAATATTGTGCTCTTGTAATCTCGCAAGATTTTATGCCACAAAATCTCGGCACACCCATAATTACAACCATTTAAAAAAACTCTAGGAAGCTGAAATATCCTGTCAAAGATATACAGAACTTGACAGAGTAATTAACTCAATACTTTTAAAGCATAGTCTTCCAGACTACTCCACATTTGCATATATTTCTTCATCATCAATTTCACCATCCACCCAGCATTTCTCTGCCCCGGCATGCATATCAACTCGCCCCTTTTCAGACATACATACATTTTCATAGTCTTCATCTTCATCTTCATCTTCCTCCATCTCATTTCCTGCAAAGGTCTTTCCACATTTGTTGGGACCTACAAAATAATACACTAGTATTAAAAAAAATGGGACAATTGTCTGCATTTAGTGTTACGTCAATGTTTACAAGACAGCAAGTAGCGGTTTGATTTTAGAGTATTTTTTTTTTTACAGTGATTCCTCCTGTATCATAAAAATTCTGTACATTGCTGTACAACAGATAGATTCACTCACCAGTATATACATTGTCCACATTTGCCTTGGCCTTTTATCCACTTTTATCGACATTGATGTAGTCCTCACCAGAATCATCTGAATGTTCGTTGTGTTGAAAAATATCTGCATTTTCGTAATCTTCCTCATCTTCATCCATCTCATTTCTCCCATGGCTGGCGGTATCATATGTGTTTCTACCACCTGAGGAATTGTTTAAATAAAATATTACTAGAGTATTACAAGTTCAGGTTTACCAGTTTTGCATCACAATAAATGCCTTTATACACTGTATTAAAATTTAAACGCAACACTGGGTTTGCTTCCATTTTTCACGAGCTGAACTCAAAGATCTAAGACTTTTTCTATGTACACAAAAGGACTTTTTTCTCAATTTTTGTTCATATTTAGGTCTAAATCTGTGTTAGTGGGCACTTCTTCTTTGCTAAGGTAAACCATCCACCAGTCACAGGTGTGGCATATCACGATGCTGATTAGACACAGTGATTACTACTCAGGTGTACTTTGGGCACAATAAAAAGCCACTCTAAAATGTGCAGTTTTGTAACAAAGATTGATGCCACAGATGTTGAAAGTTTTGAGGGAGCATGCAATTGGCATGCTGACTGCAGGATTTGCCCATCAGTTACCCCTGAATGAAAATGTTAATTTCTCCACCATAAGTCATCCCCAAAGGCATTTCAGAGAATTTGGTAGTACATCCAACCAGCCTCGCTACTGCATACCGTGTGTAACCAAACCAGCCCAGGACCTACTCATCCAGCATCTACACCTTTAAGACCTTTAAGTCTGAGACCGGCATATACGAAAGCAGGTTTCAGTTCCTGCCAAAATCAAGCAATTTCACACAACCATTAAAGAGGAGTGGACCAACGGTCCACAGGACACAATCAACAACCTGATCAGCTCTATGTTAAGGATATGTGTCTGCTTTTTTGAGCACATGGCATTGTTTTGTTATTGTCCAGTCTCCACCCTAGCCCTGCCCTAGTCATTAGTTTTATCACCTTGAGTCTCCTTTGTAACTCCGCACTCTCATTACCTCTACAGGTGTCCCTAGTGTGTGCCAGTGAATAAATACCCCATGTGCTTCTTTGTTCTCTGTCATGCTTTTTGTTTGACCTCTTCCTGTTACACTGTTTGAATCTTGTTTAGCTGTGTTTGTTGAACCTTTGACCTGCTGTGTTTTTGTCTACAGAATTGTCTACAGTATTTGTCTTCAAGTTTATCCTTTGTTTTATAGTGTTTATTTAAGTACCTTATTCTTTTTAGTTTGTCCCTAGTGTTTTGTTCTTTGTTTATTTTCATTACGGAAAATTATAAGCGACTTGCGTTTGCATCCGGCCTCCTCCTCCGTGTTACAATACTGACTGTTTTTTTCTTACAATACTGTAAAAATGCACATTTTAGAGTGGCATTTTATTGTGGCCAGTTCAGGGTACACCTGTGTTATAATTGCTTTGTCTAATCAGCATCTTGATATGCCACACCAATTTGAGAGAAAAAGGTACATAGTAAAAGTCTTAGATCTTCGAGTTTAGCTCATGAAAAAGCAAAACCAAAAGTGTTGCGTTTATTTTTTTGTTTAGCATATCTACACATTCTAAATGTATAAATTGTATTTATTTTTGCTCAATGTTAACAATGTTAAACATGAACATGGATACAGGCAAAGACTGCATATATGCATTGTTCATTTTGTCCATATTTGTGCAAATTCTCAAAAGCTTAGGACAAAACAGAGCAGTACCAATGACAGTACCAAAAATGTGCAACATTGTAGCCAGTAGTGATGGCTATTACAAAGCGTTTCAAAGCATTACATTTATATTTATCCATGGACAAAGAAAATATTCATGTTCTACAGAGGGACTGTAGAAAGCATCCTGAGCACCTGCATTACCGTCTGGTTTGGGAACTGCAACACCTCAGACCGCAAGACCCTAAAGCGGATAGTGCGGACAGCTGAGAAAATCATCGGAGTCTCTCTTACCTCCATCACCGAGATCTACACCACACGCTGCATCCGCAAAGCCACCAGCATTGTGGAAGACCCCACCCATCCCTCACACGGATTCTTCGCTCTGATGCCGTCCGGCAGAAGATACAGGAACATCCGAGCCTCCACTACTAGACTCTGCAACAGCTTCATCCACCAGGCAGTCAGACTTTTCAACGCACAGAGACAGAACTGAACTGTACTCTGTACTCAGATGTTACAATAAAAGCCTCTTGACTTGACTATGATTTAATAGAGAGAGAGGAAGACTGGGGGAGTGAGAGAGAGAGAGAGAGCGAGTGGTTGAGAGATTTTAGCACAGCGGCTGTGTGTGGACAATTTGAGTTATCACTGTGTTTCTGCATGTGCTCTCTCCTTGAGTGTGCCAGGGCAGCGTAAAAGTTGTTTTGAAAACAGATTTTTTTTTTTTACCTTTCAGTACTCGGTAGTATCAAGACATTTTAGTCTGTGGCTTTTTGGTTTCAAATTTTGATACCCAGCCCTAACTAAAGCGTGTCGTATTGGAACATGTGACTGTAAGGTGTGTTTTGTTCCCTAGGTGTGTCCTGATACTTTGATTATTCAAACAATAATCAGCGCTCATGTTCAGATTTGGGTTTTATCTGTGTAGACTGTGCATTTATAGTTAGAGGAGTAACCAACATGAAAACCAGAGAGGTGTCTATGGGTAAAAAACAAGCAACTGTGAAGCTGAGAGAAGATGTAAAAAAATTATTCATAGCCAAAACAACAGGTTAGAATGTCCTGAAGAAGAAAGTCATCACTGGTGTACTAAGTAACAGATGTCGAACAGGTAGACCCAGGAAAACCATAGCAGTTGATGACAGGAACATTGTAAGTGCTGTAGACAACCTCCAGGAGCAACAACAACACATCAGCACCAACCTCCGGTAGTGAAGGTGTCACAATCTACTGTTTGCAGAAGACTTCATGAACAAAACCACAGAGGCTTTACCAGAAGATAAAAAACATTATTAACTAGAAGGCGAGGCTGGAATTTACCAAGAAGTACAGAGACAAGCCTGTGGATTGATTATGAACTAATGAGAAATATTAACCATTACCAATGTGATGAAAAAGGAGATCCCTCATAATGCAGCAAGATAATAACCCAAAACTCATTGCCTGGAGGAGAAGAATGCAGAAGGTTAGTGATGTCAATTGGTCACAGACATGCAGCTAAATATTAAGTCTTATTCACTTTAATCTACTTTAGGTTTATCTGTTTCAATGCGCATAAGGAAATTGTGTGGGTTCAGACAGAAGATGCTATCTTCTGAACTGTGTATTAGATCCAGATATAAATACCTGCAATTAAATAAATAAAAAAAAATTGTCTCCTGTTGTCTCTTTTGTCTCATATTAATATTTTAATGTTAAACCATTTTTTTTTCTTCTACAGCAGAAATAAACGGATCAGCCTCACTGTTCCAATACTTTTGGTTGGCGGGCCTGCTGCTGCTGTAAACAACACGACAGAAAACAGTTTGGTTTCAACAGCTTTCATATCCGCCTACCAGCTGAACATTCTCATGAGAAGCGTTGCCCTTTTGTCCACTGTAATTTAACCAAAACAATGAATTTATCGTACATTAAACTAATAAAATGAAATCTACCATTAAACATTGAACATACTTTTTATTATTATTTTTTTATTTAATGAAATTAATGGAACTGATTTTAAATAAAATATCATGCATCAACATCAGCAATTACTAAAACATTTATCATAGCTGATTGATGAGGACAATAAATCAGAATATTTTAATAGATGTAGTTATAGGCACAAACTAAAGCTTTAAATGTGTTTATTCTGTTATAAATGTTTAATTATAATTTAGAGTTTTGATACTAGAGGACATACCTGTAGGGCATTTTATGCCTTCTATATACAACTTTACTCAAATACTGATATCAGTAATGCATGGTCAGTGTTTGAATGCTGATGCTGATGTGCTGATGTCTCCTTTCTTCTGGCTTTTCTTTAAAATAACGTGACTGAAGAGAACTAAGAAAATGGTGCAGCACTGCTTAATGAGAAACCTTATGTAATGAGGAACTCACTGAAAGCTGATAGCCTTGTTGAGTTTTTTTTTTTTTGGTTTCATGTTCTGAGGAAGTGTGTGGTTGTGTTATCAGCACTTTAAGAATACCTCACTCTGCAAAACTCGACATGCACACATAATTCTCACACTCAGTAAAACACGCCTTTCTGTCCAGCTCTCCATTATTGACGCAGGTCAGCTGTCCTTTAGGCCTTTTCTACATTACGGCCCACCTGTTTACAACTTGAAAGCGTCAAGTTCCAGTTTACACCCAAGAGCTGCAATTAAAATAGATATATAGATAAAATAAAGAATACAATAAAAATAGAATATACAAAATAGATAAGATAAATACCCCCAGTGCAAGTGTGCTATAGCAGCATGATATGGAATTAGAGCAGTAGAAGATAAAGTGTCTCGGTGTGGGTAAAATGACAGTGTTTTGTAAACAATAATTTGTTCTTGTGTGTCAGTGCAGTGTGTTGTTAGGTGTAGTTTAAGAGTCTTACAGCTTCCAGAATGAAGCTGTTTCTCAGTCTGGTTGTTTTGCACTTGATGCTCTGCAGGGGAGCGGGACAAAAAGTGCGTGTGCTGGGTGGGTGGGATCCTTCCTGGTGCAGGTGGCCCTTTTCCTGCATCTGGAGGTGTAGATGTCCGTGGTGCTGGGGAAGCTCTGTGCATCCTTCACCACCCTCTGCAGAGCTTTCCTGTCTGTAGCAGAGCAGCTTCCATGCCACACATTGATGCCGGAGCACATGACTCTCCACCACACATCTGTAGAAGGAGGTGAGGACTGCACTCCCGAGTCCAGCTCGTCTCAGCCTTCTGAGGAAGTAGAGCCGCTGATGTGACTTCCTGGCCAGAGTGGAAGTGTTGTTGCTCCGGGTGAGGTTGCTGCTCAGGTGCACACCCAAGTACCTGTAGCTGTCGACCACTTCCACCGCAGATCCTCCAATGTGCAGGGGGAGGTGGGCATGCTGGCCCCTTCTGAAGTCCACAATCATCTCCTTCGTCTTCTTTACATTGATGCAGAGGTTATTTTCTCTGCACCAATCCTCCAGGTGTTCCACCTCCTGCCTGTAGCTGGACTCATCTCTGTTCTTGATGCATCCAACCACTGCCGTGTCGTCCGCAAACTTCACAATACGACAGCCTGGATGGAGAGGTGAGCAGTCATATGTAAACAGTGTGAACATGAGGGGGCTCAGCACACAACCCTGAGGGGAGCCAGTGCTGAGGATTATGGAGGGGGAGGAGATGTTGTGAATCCTCACAGACTGCGGCCTGTTGGTCAGGAAGTCTAGGACCCAGTTGCACAGGGGAGAGCTCAGTCCAAGTGAGGAGAGTTTGGTTATCAGTGTCTGAGGAATCATGGTGTTGAAAGCAGATGTGAAGTCCACAAAGAGCATACGGACGTAGGAATCCTTCTGCCCCAGGTGGGTGAGGGAAGTGTGGACCACGAAGGAAATGGCATCTGCTGTGGATCGGTTCTTCCTGTATGCGTACTGGTGTGGATCCACAGTGATGTTGATGGTGGCTTTCATGTGGGTCTGAACCAGTCTTTCAAAGCACATTGTGACTATCGGAGTGAGGGCTACTGGCCGGTAGTCATTCAGACCTGTCACTGCGGAGTTCTCGGGGACTGGGATGATGGTGGCGGTCTTCAGGCAAGTGAGGACAGCTGCCTGGATGAGGGACGCGTTGAAAATGTCGGCCAGAACGTCCGAGAGCTGGTCTGCGCAGTCTCTTAGCACCCGTCCGGGGATGTTGTCCTCCTTACGTCCTCCTTACTTCTGCTGGTGTCACGCTGAGGGGCTCCTCTCCTGGTGAGTGTGGGAGACCAGCACGGTTTGACAGGGTAGCACAACTCGACAAAACACCTGATCACTCGGCTCACCGTGTGGGCGTATCTGTGACGTTTTTAATTCAAATCAAGCAACAGGTTTAGTCAATCATACGTTTAAGATTTTTTATCAAGCTCACTGTGATCTATAGTTATATAAATCCGTTTTCAGCTTCTCCTCTGTGATTGAAAGGCAGCTGTTCTGTGTGTGTGTGTGTGTGTGTGTGGTTGTTTGTTTGTTTGTGAGTGTGTGAGGCTCCTGTGTGCCTCTCTCACACACAGCGGAACTGTTTGCCAGAGGGCGGGGCTGCGCTCATGCAGCGGCTCTCTCTATTGGGTGCGTTTTTTTTGCGTGCGTGCCGCACTAACACTAAAATTTGATTTCAAATCGGAGGCCACAAAATTTTTTTGTTTTTGTTTTTGAGACCCCTGATTTAAAGTGCTCAATACAGACTACTGTCTTCCTCTGAGGATGAGCCTGCGGACCCCTAGAGGGTGCTTCAGGGCCCCCTGGTGGTCCGCGGCCCCCCAGTTGAGAAACCCTGCTTTAGGCCAAACATGCCATTAAAGTAAAAACTGAAATTTCTGTCCATTTATTATTGTAATTTGAATGCAAAGCAGGGGTCAGATTAACACACACACACATAATAAATAAATAAAAGAAAGTCTGACGCTCTCGCCTTAAACACTACAAATTTAGCTTATTCATTATTTGAAATATAGTATTTAATTCCCTTTTGAGATTATTTCCCATCATGCTCAGGGACATTTTAAAGCATTTGGGGGCCCCAAGAAAAATGGATCCCACTCATCCACCGACATCCACAGCAAAACACAGTGTGGACACACTGTTTCAGTCACACTTTTAATCAATATATAATATTTTTAACAGTGCAAATTCTGCTTACATATGTTTCGTATACTGCACACATAGTAATGTTTACATTTGAACATTTGCAAAAATCCCACCACCATCCCATAGTAACCAACACATAAATACATTGCAAAGTGCCCCATATTCAAAAATCTGTAATATCTAGTGAAATGTCTATCAGAAAATCTGTGTGACTATTTTATACAGTGGTAAGAATCAGTTTGGGCATCCCTGATCATTTTCATTGGTTATTTGGAACAGCAATTTTAGTTAAATATATCATATAGCAGACAAACAAAAAAAAAATAGGATTTACAGACAGTGTGCAATAATTATTTAATCAAAATTAGGCAGGTGCATTAATTTGGGCACCCATATCGTTTTACTGATTTGAATACCTTTAGCTCTAATTACTGGAACACAACGTTTGCCAATATGGGAGCCTCAAAACAAAACTCTCAAATGACCTGAAAACAAAGATTGTTCAACATCATGGTTTAGAGGAAGGATACAAAAAGCTATCTCAGATATTTTAGCTGTCAGTTTCCACTGTGAGAAACATAGTGAAGAAATGGAGATTGCTGGTTCTAATCCCGGCCATGCAGCTTATCATCAGCTGCTGGAGCCCTGAGAGAGCACAATTAGCCTTGCTCTCTCTGGGTGGGTAGATGGCGCTCTTTCCCCTCATCACTTCAAAGGGTAATGTTGATCAGCACAAGGTGTCTGTGAGCAGATGTATCGGAATCAAGTTGTTCTGCTGTGATGATAATTTGTAATGCTACATCAGCAGCAGTTCGTAAAAGGTAGTGGCTGACTTCACATGTATCGGAGGAGGCTTGTACTAGTCACTAGTGGTGGGGGATATAATGTTACCCAACCCAACTCAAAATAGTTCAGTGGTCATTGATATAAGTAATCTTTTACTCACAGATATTGCTGTAACTGTAAGAAACCAACCAGGAGTTTGGATGCAAATGCAGACAGGTTTATTAGTCCAAAACAGAAGGCAAAAATCGTAGTCAGACAGGCAAGGTTCAAAAGACCAGAAAAGACACGCTAGGCTAGAATCGTAGTCAAGGGGAAGCAGTAGATCAGAAACCAGGGAAACAGTAACATTCAATAACGCTCGATAAGACACAATGTGGCAATATCTCGCAACTAGGCAGAGCATGAGTCCAGTTTATATAGTCTTGTGAATGAGTAATCTCCCACCGGTGTGTGGGAGAGGAGGAGTCAGCCTCAATACTCAGGAGAGGCGGATCTTAAAGGTGTAGTGCGAGCAGGTGTTACAGAACCCCCTTCCCTACGCGCTACTCCAGGAGCGCCAAGAGTCCGGCCGGGGGGTCGGCCCCGAGGTCTGGGTGCAGGACGTTCCGGCCTGCGGGAGTGGAAATCCGTAATGAGAGAGGGATCCAGTATGTCCGATGTAGACACCCAGCTCCTCTCCTCGGGACCGTACCCCTCCCAGTCCACTAGATACTGGATGTGCCCCCGTCTCCGACGTGAATCCACAATGGTGTTGACTTTGTAGGCAGGACTGCCGTCGATGTCCAGAGCTGGAGGTGGTGATGAGAGAGGGGAGGCATCATCCAGTGGACCAGGAATAACCGGCCTGAGGAGAGACACATGAAAACTGGGTGAGACTCTGTAGTTACGGGGCAAAAGCAATTTATAAGTCACATTGTTAATTCTTTGCAGTATTCTGAAGGGTCCAACAAACCGTGGACTGAGTTTACGACAGGGCAGGCGCAACTTGAGGTCCCTTGTGGAAAGCCAAACTCTGTCACCTGGGTTAAATAAAGGGGTTTTACCTCTATGTCGATCTGCCTGTGCTTTTTGTCGTCTGACAGCCAAACCCAGACGTGCGTGTGTCTGTTCCCAAGCCCTCTCACTGTGTGTGAACCAGTCGTCTACAGCAGGAGCGTCTGTCCTCTCTGCATTCCAAGGGAACAATGGTGGTTGGTAACCTAGGACACACTGGAATGGAGTTAAACCTGTAGATGAGCTACGTAGAGAGTTCTGAGAGTATTCAGCCCACGGCAGAAAGCGGGACCACTCCCCCTGTTGGTCATGACAGTAATGGCGCAGCAGACGACCTATTTCCTGATTGAGCCTTTCCACTTGTCCATTAGCTTCGGGGTGATGGCCTGACGTGAGACTGACAGTAATCCCCAACTTATCCATAAAAGCTTTCCAAACTGAAGAAGTGAACTGAGGTCCCCGATCGGATACAATGTCCTCCGGTATCCCAAAATTCCTGAAAACGTGAGTGAACAAAGCCTCTGCAGTCTGGAATGCCGTGGGTATAGTGGTGAAAGGCACCAATTTACAGGCCTTAGAAAACCTGTCTATAACTACAAGAATAGTGGTGAATGTTTGTGATGGAGGTAAGTCGGTGAGGAAGTCTATAGACAGATGGGACCAGGGTCTGAGAGGTATGGGTAAAGGCTCTAATTTACCTGCCGGCAGTGATCTGGGAGACTTGGTACGAGCACACAGGGAACAGGACTGAATGTATGCGTGTACTTCCGGCTCCATCCGAGGCCACCAATACCGTTCTCCCAGCAGATGATAGGTGCGGGCTGTGCCTGGATGACCCGTAGCCAGAGAGGTGTGGGCCCATCTTATCAACCTGTCCCTGCATGATTCGGGAACAAACACACGATTAGCTGGACAATTATGAGGAGTGGGTTCTGACCGAGAAGCCTGTCTTATGTCCTCCTCTATATCCCACTGGATAGGGGCAAGGATACAGGAGGGATTGAGGATGGTTTGAGGATCTGACTGAGTCTTTTCTTTTTCAAAAAGCCTGGATAAGGCATCTGCTTTACCATTCTTGGAGCCTGGTCGATAAGTGATGGTGAAGCAGAAACGTGAAAAGAAGAGAGCCCACCTCGCTTGTCTGGAATTAAGACGTTTGGCTGTACGCAGATACTCCAGGTTCCGGTGGTCAGTGAGGACGACGAATGGGTGATGCGCTCCCTCCAGCCAGTGTCTCCATTCTTCCAAAGCTAATTTAATAGCCAGCAATTCACGGTTGCCTACATCATAGTTGCATTCTGTGGGAGACAGTTTTTTAGAAAAATATGCACATGGGAACAGTTTAGCAGGATTACCTTGACGTTGTGACAGGACCGCTCCTACCCCAGAGTCAGATGCGTCCACCTCCACGATGAAGGGCAGAGAAGGGTCGGGATGTTTCAGCATAGGGGCTGATGTAAAAAGTGTCTTAAGCTTATCGAATGCCTGTTCAGCTGCCAGATTCCACACTAACTTCTTGTGTTCCCCTCTAAGCATAGTAGTGAGTGGAGCTGCCACCAAACTAAAGTTTCGGATGAACCTTCTGTAGAAGTTGGCAAATCCAAGAAAACGTTGCAAATCTTTTCTACTCACAGGTTGCTTCCATCCAGTTACAGCCTCCACTTTCTTTTCATCCATGTGGACCCCCTCACGATTGATCAGATAACCCAGGAATGAGATGTGGGTCTGGTGGAACTGGCATTTCTCTGCTTTGACGTACAGTCTGTTCTGTAGGAGTCTTTGCAGTACTTGCCTCACCTGTTGAACGTGTTCAGGAAGAGACGCAGAATAGATAAGAATATCATCTAAAAATGCAATGACATATTTACCCAGCATGTCTCTCAGAACTTCATTGATGAATGACTGGAAGACAGAGGGAGCATTTACCAATCCATAGCTCATCACCAGGTATTCATAATGGCCAGAGTTAGTTGAAAAAGCAGTCTTCCATTCATCACCTTCTTTAATTCTAATCAAATTATATGCACTGCGAAGGTCCAATTTTGTGAAATAACGGGCTCCCCTAAGCTGTTCTAAAGCAGCAGGTACCAAAGGCAGTGGATAACGGAACTTTTTTGTGATTTCATTCAAACCACGATAATCCACACACGGTCTTAAACCACCATCTTTTTTTTCCACAAAAAACATACTTGCGGAGGCAGGAGAAGTAGAGGGTCTAATGAAACCCTGGTTCAGGGCTTCCTGGATGTAATCCTCCATTGCCTGTGTTTCCTTGACTGAAAGAGGATAAATGCGAGCTCGGGGAGGGATTTTTCCTTCTTCCAGTTCAATGGAACAATCCCAGGGTCGATGAGGTGGCAATTCAGAGGCTCTTCTTTTACTAAAAACCTCTAATAGGTCTAAATAGACATCCGGAATGTCAGTGAGACTGGGTTCTAAGGGGCTTTCAATGGAGGTAGATGCCAAGGTCAGTTTAATACAGTTTTCAAAACAATTGCTGGACCACTGAACAATGTCTCTATCTTCCCAGGAGATTTTAGGGTTATGTTTAAGGAGCCAGGGTAGACCCAAAACAATGGGGTGAGAGGACACTCGGAGGACATGGAAAGAAATCTGTTCACTGTGAACAGATCCAATGGTTATAGTTACGGGTTCAGTGATGTGCGTTACTGTGCCCTCTCCAATGGGTTGATAATTGATGGCTTGAATCCTTAATGGAGTATCTAATTTTATGGCTGGAATCTTCAGTTTCTCGGCCACGGCTTTCTCGATGAAGTTGCCTGCCGCTCCGGAGTCCACGAGGGCTGCAAAGGAAAAGATCTGATTAAGGTAGTGTACAGTTACAGGTACAGTTAACATCTTTATTGAGATGAGAGGATCAGGCATACTCACTGCGTCAGCGCACGAATCGGAACTCGTGCGCTGGGTGGTGTTGCCTGGCCTTGAAAGTGGTCGATTAGGACAGCCACTTCTCATATGACCCCCGTTTCCGCAGTAAAGACACAAACCGCCCTCTATGCGGCGCTGGCGCTCTGCTTGACTGAGTCGCGTGTGTCCCAGTTGCATAGGTTCACCCTCTTCGGCTGAAACTATCTGTGGCAATGCGTGACCACGCTGGGCGCGTGACGTATGACGCCGGCTTTGCAGTAACACATCCAGACGGGTGGCCATCTTGATAAGGTCATTCAAAGACAACGCATCATCCCGGCAAGCTAACTCAGTCTGGATTACTTCGGACAACCCTCTTCGGAACGCCGTGATGAGAGAAGCCTCATTCCAACCGCTTTGCGCGGCTAACGTGCGGAAGGTAAGGGCATAGTCCGCTACTGTGTTACGGCCTTGTCGGAGCTCCAGTAGTTGTTCCCCAACTTCTCTACCCCCCTTTGGGCTGCCAAAAACAGTCCGGAAAGTACTGGCAAACAGTTCATAACTCTCATTCATCGCGGGGTTTTGAGACCAGAGCGCTGTAGCCCACTTTAGGGCTTTACCAGAGAGTAGTGAAGTGACAAACATTATTTTAGCGTTATCGTTGGGACCAGGCGGGGGTTGTTGGGCGAAGTAAATATCGCATTGCAATAAAAATCCCTCACATACCTCTGGGTCTCCGTGGTATTTCTCCGGGAGGGCGACCTTGAGAGGAGTTAATACAGGTGGCTGGGGTTCTGGTACAGGAGGAGGTTGTGCTGGTGGGTTAACCACCTGCTGGACGGGATTAGCAGGCTGGTTGCTAAACAGAGCCTCCAGACGCTCAGTCAGTGAGTTAAACGCGGTACCCAGTTGATTGAGTTGTTGTTGTACGAGTTCTACTGCTCGTGATTGTTCTGCCACAACCTCATTAAGGTCCCGGTTCCCTGCTGCATCCATTGGTGGCGAGATATTCTGTAAGAAACCAACCAGGAGTTTGGATGCAAATGCAGACAGGTTTATTAGTCCAAAACAGAAGGCAAAAATCGTAGTCAGACAGGCAAGGTTCAAAAGACCAGAAAAGACACGCTAGGCTAGAATCGTAGTCAAGGGGAAGCAGTAGATCAGAAACCAGGGAAACAGTAACATTCAATAACGCTCGATAAGACACAATGTGGCAATATCTCGCAACTAGGCAGAGCATGAGTCCAGTTTATATAGTCTTGTGAATGAGTAATCTCCCACCGGTGTGTGGGAGAGGAGGAGTCAGCCTCAATACTCAGGAGAGGCGGATCTTAAAGGTGTAGTGCGAGCAGGTGTTACAGTAACTTACAGTTTAAAGTTCATTCGACTCATTTAAAATTTTCACGTCATTTAACTAACTTAAAAAACAGAATTTGATGAGTTAATATAAATGAAAAAATAGGTTATCATAACTTTCTACTTAAGTATTTTTTTTATGTATTTTAAATTTTTAAGTGTTGTATAGCTGTATATATGTTACTGGTTGTTTAAAAGCGCAGTGTTTCAGGGTTCTGTGTTTAAAGCTGCTTCACACTGCACAGATATCTTCTCATCCCCAGGCCAGACAGCTCTGACCAATTAGAGAAAACAATGTGCTCGTGTGGTTTATTGGTGCACATTTTGGTGCATTTAATTTTATACCTGTGTGAAACCACACCAAACAGAGAAAGAAAACTCTCCAAGTTTTGTGGAATGGTGTGACATGAATCAACTTAACCTAAATGTGGCTAAATGTAACCTCAGGTTTCTTCTTATAAGTATCTTGGTGTCTACATTGAGAGTACATTAGGGAGCTCAACCCATGTGGAGTATGTGTGCTAGATTGCAGCAAAGACTGTATTTTTGAGGAGACTATGAAGCTTTGGGGTGAATCAGAAGATCATGACCCTGTTTTACAAGTCCATATTAGAGAGCATTTTAGGATATGGTATATCTGTATGGTTTTATAATCTTTCAGTGCAGCTAAAGAATAAACTAGCTAGGGTCATCAGAACTGCTTGGAAAATTATCTGTGGTAGTCAGTTCTCCTCTCCTGGGGAGGAGTCTGTTTTTGGGTTAGCAAAGCGAATTACCTCTGATCCCGACCATGTTCTTTTCCCAGAGTATCAGCTTCTCCCTTCGGGTAGGAGATTCAGAGTGCCAAAGTGTAGACTAATAAGGTACAGGAATTCATTTGTACCTGCTTCGATTACATTTCTTAATGCTAACAGATGAAGATGAGGATGGAAATCTTAAATTATTTTATTTTTTATTTTAGTATTTTACTGGCTTTTATGTTCATGTTCGTTGTATTGTATTGTCTTATATTGTATTATGTCTGTAGAAAGGCTTATGTGATTGTATTGTATTGCCAGTACAGCCAGATGCAATCTTGGGTAGCCCAAGAAAACTTTCCCCTGTGGGGGACAATAAAGGAAAGTCTAAGTCTAAAAAACACTAAGGCTTTACTTTGTCCCACAAAATTACACACTACATAAGGAAATCAGATTCATTAGCAGAAAAACAGCAGTTAAATGTAAACAATAATTTTATAAACACTCTAAATGGACCTAAATACTTAATGTGTTTAAATACTTAAAAAATTTAAAACAGATATTTCTCAAAAGCTCTATTTCACAAGCAAAACACAATTTACAATATGTTATTATTGAAGCCATTACAGGCATTACAGTATTAAAATTAGCCACAGTATTAATATAAGCTACCGTATTAGGTAACGCTTTATAATACAGCCCGCGTTTTAGAGGGTAAGTACCCTTTACTTACGGTGTAAGTTCTCTGTATGTACCCTTTACTTACAGTGTAAGTTCTCTGTATGAACAGGGTACATTCAACATACTTACCGGGTCCTACAGGTACTTAACTGTAAGTATAAATAAAGAACACAGAAAGAACCAGGAACAAGAGAGTAACAACTGGGTAACTTTCTGACACTTACCTTGTACTTTACCAAAACATATGGTATAACGTTTCTGTATTTATCAGTTTATTCTAAATACTTATGGGGCTCTCCTAGTACTTAAATGTAGGTACAAATTAATTACCAGGAACAACAGTATAAAAATTGGATATGTCATTACCTGCACTTTCCCTAAACTTCTGGTGCAATATTAATGTATATATATATATATATATATATATATATATATATATATATATATATATATATATATATATATATGTGTGTGTGTGTGTGTATGTGTTATTTAGACATTTTGTTCATGATAGTTAGAAAGGTTTCATTCCAGTCATACCCAAAGGACTTATTATTCTAATATATTTTATTAGTTTGAATAAGAAGATAATGCTTAGATTTCAAAGGAAATTTATTTGTTAATACACAGATAACACAAGGTTTTATTTTAATGGATAATGGTGGATAGGTTTCCATCTTCAGTCCTTTTCTGCTCGACTCTTCTCACCGTTGTTGCCTTTGTCTTGCTCCTGGAGTCCTGGTGCACACCTTGTCCTGTAAAGCTGCTTTTTATAACCCCTGTTCTAAAAAGAACTTTAAACCCACACTTCACCGAGTTCTACTGTTCTTACTCTGTAAGCATATAGTACTTACTCTGTAAGTACTCAGAAACAACAGAGAGCGGGCTGTATTATGTAGTGTGCAGTGTTCCACAGTTCTTACTCTGTAAGTACCCAGTAAGTACTCAGAAACAACAGAGAGCGGGCTGCATTATGTAGTGTGCAGTGTTCCACAGTTCTTACTCTGTAAGTACCCAGTAAGTACTCAGAAACAACAGAGAGCGGGCTGTATTATGTAGTGTGCAGTGTTCCACAGTTCTTACTCTGTAAGTACCCAGTAAGTACTCAGAAACAACAGAGAGCGGGCTGTATTATGTAGTGTGCAGTGTTCTGCAGTTCTTACTCTGTAAGTACCCAGTAAGTACTCAGAAACAACAGAGAGCGGGCTGTATTATGTAGTGTGCAGTGTTCCACAGTTCTTACTCTGTAAGTTCCCAGTAAGTACTTACATTACATTATTATGTAGTGTGCAGTGTTCTGCTGTTCTTACTATGTAAGTACCCAGTAAGTACTTACATTACATTATTATGTAGTGTGCAGTGTTCTGCTGTTCTTACTCTGTAAGTACCCAGTAAGTACTCAGAAACAACAGAGAGCGGGCTGTATTATGTAGTGTGCAGTGTTCTGCTGTTCTTACTCTGTAAGTACCCAGTAAGTACTCAGAAACAACAGAGAGCGGGCTGTATTATGTAGTGTGCAGTGTTCCACAGTTCTTACTCTGTAAGTACCCAGTAAGTACTCAGAAACAACAGAGAGCGGGCTGTATTATGTAGTGTGCAGTGTTCTGCTGTTCTTACTCTGTAAGTACCCAGTAAGTACTTACATTACATTATTATGTAGTGTGCAGTGTTCTGCTGTTCTTACTCTGTAAGTACCCAGTAAGTACTTACATTACATTATTATGTAGTGTGCAGTGTTCTGCTGTTCTTACTCTGTAAGTACATACCACTGAGACCAATTTTTTGTTAAATCTTACCAAAGCAAAAACAATCTCTACAACAATACATAACATTAAACTTATTTATTTACATTATTGATTATACGTTTCTTTTAGAAAAAAATATATATTTTTTGTTCTTCTTTATCTTCTTCTTGTCCTTTTCCTTTTTTTCTTGTATCAGAGAGCAGCATGCAGAATCTTCTGCCCCTCTCCATCCTGCTTTTGTCCATAAGAAAAAAAATATAAAATGAATAAGTTTACTTTTTAGATGCAATTATATGTATCATTAAATAACAAACAATTACAAAATGTAACAGAATACAGTAAATGACTGTCAGCCAGATTTATAAACATACAGTTGGAAGTTTACATACACTCATGGACACAAATGTCATGAAAATGTTTGCAAATACAGATTTACACAAGAGTGATCACAAAAATATGCAAGATTTTTTCACTGGATCAGAAATAATTTAATTAATTTAATCAACTGGCCAATAGGAAAGTTAAAATAGCATCATGCTTTTTGGCAGTTTTTTTGGCAATAGATCAGATACATTGAAAAAAGGTAAAGGGAAAATGAAGAGAGTAGGAAAGCTCAGAATTCTGCGGTTGAACCTAAAACTATCAGCTACACTGCTGAAGCCTTTACATAATTGGATGTTTCACAAAGACAATGAGTCAAAATGCACAGCAAAGGAAGCTGTGGAATAAGCAAGGCAACTTTTTGAAAACACTCTGGCCTCAAACATACAGGAAACGTGTATTGTGCTTAAAAGTTGTATCTGTGCAAGGAAACCAACAAATTAACCGACATCTACTACTTCAGCCAAGAATGATCAAAACTACAACCACACAGACACACGCAAAGGCAATGTGTTGACACGTCTCAGAGGTATAAACTTATATATGTATATACTACGTCTTGTCTCTTGAACCCAATATTGTGAGATGAGTGTCTCGTCACACCTTTTGTGAGCAGTGAACACTGCACATACACATTCAGTGTGAAACAGCTTAGCATGGAGCAGCAGCAAAGATGCATTAGTTAACAGCTGTAGTAATTATCTGGCTAATATATCAGATTAATCTGACCACAAACAAACTGCTCCAGACCACAGGGCACCTAAAGAGGACTTGTGATTAGGAAGGTGTTGATAATGTTATGCTTGATCTGTGTATTTCTGCAACTGAAAGTGAGAGAGAATTTAAACGATTTAAACAATAATTTACACATGCACATGGACACACACACCTGAAGGACCTGCAGCCATGTCAGGAACAGATGATAATTTGTCCACATGTTCCTTCAAAAATGTGCATTCATCCTGAAGGAATTTGATTTCCACCTTTAGCTTTGCCACCTCAACTAAAAACAAAAACAAAAGAAAGTACAACATGTTAAGATGTAAAACCTTGTGCTGCTTGAGAAAATGTTTCAGGCTAATGAATTAATAAAATAATCACACCGCTAATGTATGTATTAAGTTTGCTTTAGTTTAATAAATGGTTTCATTTATAATTAAATATAAATTATACAGATTCAGTTAGTCACATTTAAGGGGGAGGGGGATCACTGTTTTTAAAATGCCTGGATGATGGTGCAAAAATATATACAGTGCCTCAAATAGGGCAGTGCAACAAGATGATATGTTTCGTTATGACAATAAAAAAATATCTATTGTTTAGTATTAAGGTCTATCATCTATATCGTTGCAAAATACAACTGTTTTTTTTGTTGCCTGGGTGATGCACCAAGGCTAATAGGTAAGCACACCACACTGGGTACTTGGAAAAGTTTGCAACATCAGCTCCACAAGTGCATAGGACTGATATAAAACTGATAAAAAACTCATGATGTTGTCTCTTTAGGTGTTCATCTTTTTAAGTTGGGTGCTTAATTTCATTTCAGTTGAAAAGAGAAAGTGAAAAGCATGTTATTATTTTTGTTATTACAATTTGATAATTTAGAGTTTCTCAATAAAATGAAATAAAATATAAACACACTTTTATGTGTAATTAAATATGTCTAATATTTTCTTATATATAGTTATCAACATATGAACTCGCCCTACATCAGGATAGAAATGTTTGATCAAATTGCAAGGAGTAGTATTCAACCCCCTACAGATTTTGCAAGTTAAACAGTCAGAATTAACATATAATCGTGAAATATGGCCTATACATGGCCCTTGACATATGAAATACACTGTAGCAAAAAAAATATTCTCTGTTTAATTCATTTTTAAACATTTTGAAAAGTTAAAAACGGTCAATTATTATCCAACAATTCAAACCACCAGAGTTCTGTTTAGTTCCCTCAAGTTTTAAAATGTATTTAAGCTATTACAAACAATGAGCTTCACATGCTTGGATTAAATTTCAGCATTTTGCCTCTTCTGACTATAAAAGCCCCTCCCTAAACAAAAGAACAGCACTCATACATGGTAAGCATGGAAAACACTTGTCACAGATAAAACCCTGGAGGGTCACATGGCTGGCAAGGGCTATAAAACCCTTTCAATGAGATGGGCCTTTATGTCTTTACTGTCGGGAGCATCATCCAGAATTGGAAGGATTATGTAGCTACTTGTAACCTTACATGCACTGGACAGCCTTTCAAAGTTTCCTCCTGTGCAGTCTTGTCTAAATGGTCAAGGCTAGCTAATGATGGTGGGGACATTGGTTTCAATAAATACCATAAATTTAAATTCATTTAATCATTCAGTATTCAAGTTATTTCTCAAAGAACTTGTTTTGGATCATAGTGCATCCTTATTTTATTTTGTATTTTCTTATTTTTTTTAATAAAAGACCCTTTTGTATCACTGCTCCTCTAAGGTGCAACATGGGTCAAAAATGGCCTGCAAGACATATCATAGATCCCAGCACCCAGCCATACATGAAGTTACATAGAAAATGAATGTTGGTCATTTTTGACTCATGCTGCACATTAGAAGGGGTGTGGAGCTTGCACACCAAAGGGTTATGAAATCACAGTAGATGTATAATATTTTGTTGTTGCATTTTAATTTATATAATATCCACTGTCACCTTGGCTGCTTGGCCTGCTTCTTTCTTGCCTAGAGGGTTCATCTTTGGTCACACCTGTCTCCTCCTTGTCCACATATTTTTGAGGAAGACATTTTTGTCTTTTTGGTCTTTCCATCCTAGGGCACAGAGTAAAAATGTTTATGAAATTTGTAAATTAAAACAAAAAAATCTACTGCTTTGTCAAAAACCTGCTATTTAACATTCATTTTTTTGTTGTTGTGCAGTAATTTTGTAGGCAGATCATTGACATGAGACTGTATAAACATACATAGTTTGAATCAGAACTGAAAACAATTATTGCATTAAATTAATATTAACACTACTATTTTTGTTGTTGATACTTATGTGTACTAAATAAGGGTATGTTGTTAGACGGTTGTGTATTATTATTAATATTGGTGCATATTTCATACTGTAAGACTGCACCCTTAACTTGAATATTAGTTAGAATGTCTGAATCATTAATTGAAAATACTTGTATTTAGAAATGTATTTAACTTTATTAAATAATGAAATAAATGTTGGATGAACAAACTATTTCACAAAAAATGTTTGATTAAATCAATTTTACAATAATAAAGATGTGTAAATTAAAGAGCAGTACATTTATAAAAAAGGGAAACTCAAAAATGGTAGTATATTAAAATAATTATAAAATACAATACATTAATAAATATAAAATACACAAAGGTAAATTACTGCATTAATATGTGAATGATAATTTTTTATAATAATAGTAGGAAACATTGTTTTTCTGAACAATACAATAATTAAATGTAATTTGATATTATGTTCAGTATGATATTAAGTCTAGTGCATTTCATGTACTGAAATGTTACAAAACAATCCAAATAAGCCAATATTTAAAATAATAAACTGAATGAAGGAAAGGTTGTAATTAAATAATCTCTGATTATCTACACATAAATGAATTGCAAGCCAAATTAACCAGCAGAGGATCTAACAATCATGGCTGGGTTTAAGATCATTAAGACTGATGTTCTTAATGCTAAGATGCTTTTGGAAAACAGAATCTATGTCACTATAAGTTCTATATACCATAACTGTAAATATTAAAAAGAAAATCCTGCATTTTGTGTTTTAAAAAGGACCTGGGCGTGCTGTTAAACTATCAATTAATATGTAATTAATAAGTATTAATGAGTAGAACAGACCACATTAATAATAATAATAATAATAATAATAATAATAATAATAATAATAATAATAATAATAATAATAAACTTTTTTATGGATTCAAAGAGTGCATTTTCCGATCCTATGGCCGTCACCAAAAAAATATTTTGCTTCTTGTTTGAACAGACCGCTCTATTGAACATTCCCAGTACCACCTTAAATTGCGCAACGGATACTTTCTATTCTCTCGTTCCACATTTAATGGGGCTTCAGTGCCAGAATCCTGCAGCAATATTTAAGGTGGAATGGGGAAGAATGAAGCGTCACTTAAGGTGTAACAGAGTATTTGAACAAAAAAACTCACAACAGCCTTGTTATTTTCTTTGAGGTAATTTTGTTATGAACCCTAGCTTAAGTTAACCTAGCTATCACTACAAATCTGCTGTCGGGAGCAGAGCAAAAAAAACGTTGCTGAGGAGCTCCGGGTGTGTGTGTTGACCAGATAGAGCAGTGTTTCTCAACCTTTTTTCTATCACGTCACCCTTTAAATATATGCGAGATGTCAAGGCACCCCAGTTTAGGGGGGGGGGGGGGGGAAGTATTGCTGGCGCAGTACTTCAGGTGAGAAGGGGGGGGGGTGCTGTTGCAGTACTTCAGGTGAGAACGGGGGGGGGGGGGGTGCTGGCGCAGTACTTCAGGTGAGAACGGGGGGTGTTGCTGGCGGAATATGAAATAAAATAGCGCGTCACAATTAGCGCGATTAGTGCTGCCTGTGATTTGGGACACACCCCGACACGCGCTGACTCTGGAAAGGAAATATGCACGTGAGGCGCAATATTTTGACGGCACCCCCGATGAAGCCAGACGGCACCCCAGGGTGCCGCGGCACCCTGGTTGAGAAACACTGAGATAGAGGATTTATAATTTAAACTAGTTAGGTTAAGATTTGTAATATCTATGTTGACTTAAAATAAATAAACCCTATTATGCATATCAATATTAAAGTCTCATATTATATTCCACCTTACCTCGCTCCGTGCTTCCCTGTCAGTGTTGTACAAACAGTTTACCAAGTGAACTAAGTTTAAATTCTCAGTACGCCACCTACTGGAGTGGAGGTTTGGCAATACAGCTAGCTTGTAATGCTTTATTTTTTTTCCCGAAAAATTCCAAGGTACCTTATAACTAGTCTACAAAGTAAATAAAGTAACAGTAAAACAGAAAAAAAAACATTTTCTAAATAAATAATCAGTAAAATAAATACAAAAAGTGTTGACCCATCTTGACAATATCGCTTAATTAAGTATTGGGTTTGATCATTTGAACAAGGCATAAAATGAAATTATATTAATAATAATATTATTACAGTAATCATAATAATAACGTTTTAATTATTATTATTATTATTATTATTATTATTATTATTATTATTATTATTATTATAATTCTTATTATATATTTAACCTCTTAAGCTCCAGGCCTATTTTTACCATTTTCCGCATGAAATTACAAACTCACATTTGAAGGCTTATCACTCCAATATTAAATAATTCAGAGTCAAATCAATGCGTTTTTTTTTCCTGAGCGCTCGCCCCACCCTCAGGAATTTTTCTTGCGTTCTTTGAGTCTCGGGTAACAAGTCCCACCCCTCCTTTCAGCTGGCTGAACTCAGCACCTGATTGGCTGACAGACCTAATTTGCATATCGTCACGTGCAGTAGGCTTGGCCGAGTCACCACACGTGACGTGATTAGTTATTTTCTGCCTCAACATTTTTTAAGCACTGGTGGGATATAATCGAGGATTACAGGGGACTGGATTGATGGATTCTCTTCAATTTGGACGCGTTTTGAAGGTAAGAGCTTGGAGGACGCGCTGGTGTGTGTAAAAGCGGAGAAACAAACCGCTTTTAACTGTAAACATGCGCTTCGGCGCGCTCTTTCAGCTCTAATTCAGGAACCGTACATTAAACTGTTTTACTACAGTAAACGGAGCACAGTTCCGGAATCCTGAGAGCCAGACGGTTCGAATGGTGTATAACATGAACATCATCAAATATGGACGCACGATAAACGCAAATATGAATATGATATTTGATATATTTATGAAACTTAAATGGTATATTGGGTGTCTATATTGAGCCTATAAGTGTCCATAACTCTTCATAAATACAGCCAGATATTATATTTCATGATTTTTTGGCCCGCCGGCGGGCCAGGGCGTGTTAAGAGGTTACGTATATATATATATATATATATATATGTATATATATATTCAATTCTTAAAATTACAATAATATCGTTTATCTTAATAATGTATTTAAAAAAAAAGCGTCCACAAAAATGTTATTGTGAAACGCATATGCATGTATTACTTTTTGCTATAAAAGTAAGTTGACAGCAACAAATTAAAAGAAAATATATTATGGCCAATTTGACATTAACCAGAGTAAATCTCTGATGCCTAACTGCAGTAAATGCAGCAGGAAATGACGGCACAAAGCGAGGGAGCCAGCAGCCGTGAAGAAAGGAGACACGAAAGGAAAAAGGTAAAATCAGTTTAGGTTAACTATCTGTCATTGAGATAAGTAAAGCGTTACTTACTGAAATTATGGACGTTTATAATCATAGTTTTACTGCTGTAACTTACAAAAGTTGTTGTCGGCCTAAGCACACCAAAATAATAAGACTAGCTAGTGAGCAAACAACTCACTCGGGTTGAGCACACACAGCAACACACACATAGCTACCAACGAGGCTGAAGTTGGTTTGATATTCGCAGCTCCAGATTCGTTTGGCTCGATATTCGCAGCCTCGTATTCCCCGGCTGAAGTTGGTTTGATATTCGCAGCTGCCGCTTCACTGAAGCACCGTGAACTAAAGGGAGCGTTCACAAACCTCACAGACCAACACTGAAGGAGATAGAACGAAGAAAAGCAGTACATCTGTTTATTAACAATGTAAATATACAATATCGTATTACATGTAATTTTGTATATTGTAAAATATTTATTTTAATTACTGAATTTATAATTATATATTACAATAAATAATTAAATATATATTTAATAAAATTATATTTTAAAAGCCATTGCGCTCAAAAAATATGAGGCAGATGTTCAAGTGTGCTTTTGAAGAACTTTTTCATGTTGGGCCAGACCAAATACACATGATCTGAAGAGTACTAGTCTTCTACTTTAAGAAAAACCTGGAATTAGCCTGACCCAAGCTGATTTTATACTTTAAAATGAACTGGCAACATGGAATACCGATCCATAAAGCACAATTTTTTTATGTAAAGCTGATGTTCCAGTGTGATTTTGAAGGACTTTTTCATATTGGGCCAGACCAAATACACATGATCTGAAGAGTACTAGTCTTCTTCTTTAAGGAAAACCTGGAATTAGCCTGGCCCGAGCTGATTTTATACTTTAAAATTAACTGGCAACATGGCATACCAATCCATAATGCACAATTTTTTTTTATGTAAAGCTGATGTTCCAGTGTGATTTTGAAGGATTTTTTCATCTTGGGCCAGACCAAATACACATGATCTGAAGAGTATTAGTCTTCTACTTTAAGGAAAACCTGGAATTAGCCTGGCCCGAGCTGATTTTATACTTTAAAATGAACTGGCAACATAGCATACCGATCCATAATGCACAAAAAAGTTTAATTTAAAGCTGATGTTCTAGTGTGATTTTGAAGGACTTTTTCATCTTGGGCCAGACCAAATACACATGATCTAAAGAGTACTAGTCTTCTACTTTAAGGAAAGCCTGGAAATAGCCTGGCCCGAGCTGATTTTATACTTTTAAAATGAACTGGCAACATGGCATACCGATCCATAAGGCACAAAAAAGTTTAATTTAAAGCTGATGTTCTAGTGTGATTTTGAAGGACTTTTTAATCTTGGGCCAGAACAAATACACATGATCTAAAGAGTACTAGTCTTCTACTTTAAGGAAAACCTGGAATTAGCCTGGCCCAAGCTGACTTTAGACTGCACAATTAATTGGCAACATGGCAGCACAAAAAAAAATATTATTTAAAGCTGATATTCCAGTATGATTTTGGACTTTTTTTTCAGACCAAATACTCATGAGATGAAGAGTTCTGGTATTCTCAAAATCAATGCTTTATATTCACACTGGAACATCAGCTTTACATAAAAAAAATTGTGCTTTATGGATCGGTATTCCATGTTGCCAGTTCATTTTAAAGTATAAAATCAGCTTGGGCCAGACTAATTCCAGGTTTTTCTTAAAGTAGAAGACTAGTACTCTTCAGATCATGTGTATTTGGTCTGGCCCAACATGAAAAAGTTCTTCAAAATCACATTTGAACATCTGCCTCATATTTTTTGAGCGCAATGGCTTTTAAAATATAATTTTATTAAATATATATTTAATTATTTATTGTAATATATAATTATAAATTCAGTAATTAAAATAAATATTTTACAATATACAAAATTACATGTAATACGATATTGTATATTTACATTGTTAATAAACAGATGTACCATATTTTTCGGACTATAAGGCGCACTTAAAAACTTTTAATTTTCACAAAAATTGACAGTGCGTCTTATAATACGGTGCGCCTTTTGTATGGATTTTACTCGTCAGGTTGTAAGGAGCAGTAAACACACACTCCGTGCAGCGTTATAGAGAGTTTCAGTGCTATACAGAGTCCAGAGCCGTGCAGCTCCGAGGCTGAGCAGCAATAGCATTAGCTAGATGCTAACCGCTAAGCTAGCTAGCTTATTCACTGAGATCAGTATTATCTAAATTTTACTCGTCAGGTTGTAAGGAGCAGTAAACACACACTCCGTGCAGCGTTATACAGAGTTTCAGTGCTATACAGAGTCCAGAGCCGTGCAGCTCCGAGGCTGGAGCAGCAAATAGCATTAGCTAGCTTATTCACTGTTCAGAGATCAGTATTATCTAAATTTTACCCGTCAGGTGTAAGGAGCAGTAAACACACACTCCGTGCAGAGCCGTGCCGCTCCGAGGCTGGAGCAGCAATAGCATTAGCTAGATGCTAACCGCTTAGCTAGCTAGCTTTTTCACTGTTCAGAGATCAGTATTTTCTAAATTTAGCACTTTTAATACTGCTGGAGCAGTATTATTAGAGTTAGATGCTAATCGCTAAGCGTTCACCGTTCAGAGGTGAGTTATCGGCCTGTAAGTCTGTGCTGCTTTGCCTGGCTAGCATTAGCTAGATGCTAAGCGCTAACTCTCTCAGAGGTGAGTTTTATCAGCCTGTAATCTGCTTGTTTACCGTGTTAAAACAAGCTACGGGGGACGAATCGCTAGCTAATATCTCACTGTCTTACCAGAACACGCAGGATTACTCAGTGTAACGCTGTCGTTTAAGTTTGGGTTAACTTTACTAGTTTAGGTGACTAGCTAGCGTGCTAGCGGATAGCTATGCAGCAAGCCTTAGTGGACATCTGGAAGCACGTTACTCACCCAAATAAACAGTTTTCAGGAGAGGAATCTGTGTAGATTAATATCCAGCACTCGTTTGACTTTGAAATAGCTAGATTTGTATACTGAGACGCTCCACCGGCAAGCGACCACCCCCGGTGGGGGAAGGGAAACATGGCGCCACCCCTGTTCACTTTGATATAGGCACCCTTTCTAGTGTCACTTAACGCGCCTTATAATGCGATGCGCCCTATGTATGGAAAAATAGCAGAAAATAGGCGTTCTTTGATAGTGCGTCTTATAATACGGTGCGCCTTATAGTCCGAAAAATACGGTACTGCTTTTCTTCATTCTATCTCCTTCAGTGTTGATCTGTGAGGTGTTTAATATAAACAGCGGGTGTTTGTGAACGCTCCCTTTAGTTCACGGTGGTTCAGTGAAGCGGCAGCTGCGAATATCAAACCAACTTCAGCCGGGGAATACGAGGCTGCGAATATCGAGCCAAACGAATCTGGAGCTGCGAATATCAAACCAACTTCAGCCTCGTTAGCTACCACCTATTCTTGACCATTTCAGTTAAAACACAATCTAAGCTTACTGTTAATAATCAGAAGCGATTTACTCACCCAAACTGTTTTCAGGAGAGAAATGTGTGTACTTTAGGACCCATGAGTCGCTTCACTTGGAAAGAAAATGTTTTTTTAAGAATTAAAGTTTTTGTTACTTAGGCACCCCTGGCGGCGAGACCTGTGGAATTACACGGCTCCCCTATTTTCGGCCACCTTCCATTTTGCTTAAATAATCTAACTATAGTAACTGGAAGATATATACCTAAGCCTTTATGTTAATAATAACAACTCTTAACATGATATTGGTGGCTGATAATGTGTGTAATAAAGTGTATTTTTGAATCGCTTATTTGTGTGGACCGCGTCTTTGCCTGCGTCATTTCTGCACTGTGGGATCTGGCGGTGCGTGGTGGTGTAAAATAAGATCGCATTTTTCCTGTGTGGGCATCCATACTCTGATTACCTCAGACAACATTAAAATCTAGAAAAAATAGGAGTCGCGTGACAAAAACGCGGTGCGCGCTACACGCAGTTTTTTACACACATATTTACAACATAGCCAGCGATACTAAAATACTGTTTATGACAGGAATTTTCTATGAGAATAAAGTTTAAGTGTTTGTCTAATGTATTAGTATTTTTTTAATGTATTGAATTCCCTTGGCAGGGAGAGAAAGTGAACTGCGCAATAGGAAATAGCGCAATAGGGGGCAGCCTGCATCTCCTGTTAAGTGAGATCACATTGTAAAATGTGAAAAATAAGCATGAAATGAACATGTATTTTACTGTTATAATTTTACATTTTTATTTCCTTTTATAGATTTATCAAATCATTAGGTTAACATCTGTGCAACAGTAGGTGTATTTCTCAAAAAGTTTGGACAAACACTATATTGTTGAGTCAAAACAGCAGTTTTTTTTACTCTTTTACACTATTATGCTATTTAAAATTGTTATTAAAGGTCTAAATGGTTGAGATGGGACAAATAGGTTTGAAAATTTGAATTCTGATTCGAACAATGCAGCAAAGGAAAACTTTAAATATTAAGGAAGTTTCCTGAACACTGAAGTTTCAAGTTTCTTTGCAAACTGTGCGCCAGTCAGCCTGTGATGCAAACAGTTCACAACAAGAACTTATTGTTTTAGAGTATTGTCAGAGAACCAACACTATAATTAAAGTAATGCAAATGTGATTGTTGGAGCTGTAGTTGTTGTTTTGATGATTCAAAAGTGATCTGAAACACTAATTTCTGATGATGGGCAGAAGAACCCTTGTGAAACTTTAGGTCTGGCTTTGTATGCATGCCACAAAAGATAAAAAAAATTCCAGGGTTTTAAATGCAGCAATAACAGACTGGAGCACACCAAGGAAAGGTAGTTTTATCATATATTTGAGCCATTAGAGCCAAAAGAGACTACCTCTATGTTTCCCTCATAATGGTTGAGAAAAAAGTATTAGGCATATCTCATGACTAACATTTAGCATCATAATACTACAATTAACTGAAAGAAAGACGAAAGTATTGTAGAATTTGGAATTTATTTATAAATGTTAATCATTTTAATCATTTTTTCAAGACATTTTCTTTGTATGTCCCACAGACATGCCCAGCTTGATGAGGGAATTGCTTGGCAAAGCAGAAAAAGGAGGCAGATCATTGATAAAGTGGTTGCAAGAAAAAAAACTTCTTACAGCAAAAATGAAGTGCCCTGTGTGCAGACATAACATGCAAATTAAAAGGACCAACTCTACAAAGGATGGATACAGATGGTAAGTTTGTTGTCTTTTACATACCCATAACTTTACACCCTTTCCTATCTTAACTGGTTAAGCATGTAGGGAAGCAGGCTGTATGTTAACCAAAGCTGCTTTGCACAACATCAGGTGTAAAAATAAACATAACTTTTTTATCATTTTTGATTAAACTGTTGTTTAATCATTAGCAGTTGCTACAAATTCCTGGCCTCTTGTTTTTCTTTGTAGTTCTACAAAAGCTCATGTCCTGATTTATTATGACCCATTGTGTAATTTTGTATATACAAGCAGTGCCGTAGCTTTTTCACTTTTGTATTGACATTCTTGCCAATATTTATGTGTCTTCATGAACAAGTACAAACAAAGTTACATCAACCCTACAGCACCACATGAGGCAAAGTGCAAAAATACATGAATTTTAGAAACACATCTCCATGAAGCATGTCCATTGTCAGACAATCAAATAAACAATAACTGTACCTGTTGTTTGGATGTAACGTTTTTCCAGTAAAATTTTCTTAGTACATAACTGTGTAACACACTTATAAAAAATATTTTTTCCCAGACACTTTTTAACCATTTCATGAAAGAAACTAATGTATTATTCTGTTTAATTTTGTACATAATTGCATACCAATTTAGTTAATACTCAATTCTAAACTATACATTAACAATTAATAATGATATTTCCCAAAGGAGATGCAGAAGACACTGCCATAGGGACACCAGCAGGTCCATCAGGAGTGGTTCAGTTTTTGAGGGTTCACACTTAGAACTTTCAGTTTGGCTCAAGCTTATACACAAGTGAGTTTATTTTGTTTTATGTATGTATATGGGGTAATTTGTTGTAAGGTGCTTGTTGGAAACATGCTGCACAATGTGACAGAGTGGATAATTAAACTTATAATTAATAAATAACATAATAGGAAGATAAAGTTAAATCCTGCACATAACAGCCAGGGTTATACATAGGTCCCATTCCCTTCCCCTGTAATCTACTCTCGCACTCATACAACTTTTAACAACGTAACACTAGTGACTAGGAACAAACCCTCCTCCACATAAAACCTTAATCGCTGTTGTCATTTATGATTCGATCAGTAACATTTAACTTAAACATTAACACATACACAGATATATTTTGCTCACACTTGAGATTCATAATGTTGGATTTTGCAACTTTAATTCTTTGTCTTCTATACATTGAAATTATTTATAGACAATATTTTTAACTAATACGTAGTTTGTATTTAATATGAGATTTTTTTTTAAAGATTAAAACGGTTGTGAGGAAGAATAGGAATTAAATGTATGATGCATATTGAGTGCACATGCCACATGTCAATAAGATTTTTGTAAGGTTTCCCGTGTACATTAAAACAAAGCTTTACAGTTCACACATGCTCTTGGTAATGCATTTGAAACAGGACCTAGATGTTGCACAACTTTTTTATAGGAACAAGAAAGTAGGTAATGCATACTATTTATATAATCACATGGAAGTTGTAAACTGCACTATATCTCTCTGTCTGTCCATTCATCTCTCCATCTTTTGATTCATCTTTCCCTCCAGTCTTGCTCAAGGACTCCGGAGGAGGCATGTGGATTTGATTGAGGATGGTGTTTGTGGGAGTAGCACTTCAATAACCAGGGTGTATGATCGTCTTCGTGACCTCTGCATTACAGCAGTACAACGTCTCCAAAGAAAGAAGAAAATGAGGATTGGTGGAAGACATGCTTTTGTGGTCCTTGATGAGAGCAAATTTCGCCACAAAAGAAAGGTGAACTATTGTATTGATAATATATGCTATGATTTCATTATAAATTTGTCTGTGTTAAGTATTTAGTAATTAGAATTGACAGCATGAATTATTTAATATTGAGCTTATTATAGTTTTTCCCAGTCACTTCAGTACATTTCTTTATCATAAACATTTGCAAAACAGTACATGTATTTCACAAAATTTGGACAAACAGCACAACCTAATTACCATCAAAAGAACATAACTCACTCCAAATGATTAGTCCTTAAAGTAAGTGTTTTTTTTAAGAACATAAGTGTCATGATTATGACATCATAGTGTTGTTGATTATGTATAGGACATGAAAAATGTTGTCAGTATATTAGTATACGCTCCTGGATAATATATTATATAAGTACATTTTTTTTTTTTTTTTACTGATGGTAAGAGTCCAATTTTACACCCTTTATGAAAAGGTAATCCCACCCTATGCATAAACCATGTTTTTCAGCTTCTTTCAGCCGTAATTCCAGATATTTTTGTAAAAGTCTTTAATATTTTCAGAAAAACATGGACAAAAAATAAAGAATTCTTTATCAATTTGATATAGTTATTATTTGTTGTAAAGACTATTAAAGCTTGTTTAGGCTTTTTTCCTGGTATTATCTCATGGTTTTCCTGAGAATGATAATGCAAGGCTGTTTGATATGTACTATTTTAACCAGTACTAATTACGCTTTGCTGTATCTATGGGACTGAATGCATTTTGATAATTTTTGTAATATAACAAAGAAAGCTGCCACTGCTTGGCCTTTGAGCAAGGCCCTGTTGTGATGGGTGTGTGGGTGGGGGTGTTGGTGTTTCATGGGTTTAAGGCAGAAGCCACATTTTATCTATTCCTAACACAGGTTGTGTTCTGTCTGTATATCATTGCCAATTCAAGGTTCTCATTACATTTCTCTCCAAATGGAGAATGACCCAAATGTGTAAGGCCTGCTATACAGGTTTTGGCAACTGACTATATTAAATTACTTTGGCAAGTACAATATAAAATATAATAGTACAACATAAAACAGTTTGATTGACATGAGAAATTGATTGACAATGCAGGAAATATAGTTATATTTAATTCAAGGATTCAAGGGGATTTTATTGTCATTCGCATCACATGTGGTACATGAGGTGGAATGAAATTGTGATCTCAAGATCCAGTTTACACCCAAAGAGCTGTTATTAAAATAGATATATAGATAAAAAAGAATACAATAAAAATAGAATATACAAAATAGATAGATAAAAACCTCAAACGAATAAAAAAATAAATAGAGAGTAGAAAGGTTTCCGCAACATGAAGTCCAGAGTGCAAATGTGCTATAGCAGCATGATATAGATTTAGAGCAATAGAAGATAAAGTGTCTCAGTGCAAGTAAAGTGACAGTGTTCGTAAACAGTATTTTGTCCTTGGTGTCAGTGCAGTGTGTTGTTAAGTGGAGTTTAAGAGTCTTACAGCTTCCGGAATAAAGCTGTTTCTGAGTCTGGTTGTTTTGCACTTAATGCTCCGCAGCCTCCGGCCTGAGGGGAGTGGGACAAAAAGTGCATGTGCTGGGTGGGTGGGATCCTTCCTGATGCAGGTGGCCCTTTTCCTGCATCTGGAGGTGTAAATGTCTGTAAACTCCAACAATCCTCTGTGCAGCCTTCACCACCCTCTGCAATCATTTGTATGATTTATGCTAAACCATTTGCTGTTTGTTTAAATTGAATGAGAAATTGCATAAATGTGCACAAGTGACTAATTTTATCTAAGGGCTGGACAAATAGTTTCGATAATATTGAGTTATTTTCTGAAAAATGCACCAAAACAGCTGAGAAACAGTACATGTGTAACATGAATTAAAAACAAAACATGTCATTTTTAATCCAGTACAATCGTGGAAGACTTGGCAGAACGTGGAGAAGAAAGAGGTCTTGGGTATTTGGAATGCTGGAGGTGAGAGGGGAACGTCGAAGGCCAGTACTGAAATTGGTAAAACGACGTTCAAGAAGGCACCTGGAACGTATTGTGGAGAAATATGTGAAGCCTGGAAGTCAAGTAATCAGTGACTGTTGGAGGGCATATCACAACCTGCAGCAAAGAGGTTACATACACTTCCAGGTAAACCACCAGCGCTTTTTTGTCCATCCACAGACCGGGGTGCACACGCAGCACATTGAGCGTGCATGGCGCACCTACAAAGAAACTGTATACAGATACAGGGGTAACCTGTCAGAGATGTCACTGAGACAAACTCTACGTTTTATTGAATGGGACTACTGGCTTGGAAGACAGCATAGACATGGACAAATTGGTCGCATACTTCATGACATTAAAAAAGTGTACAAGGTGTAAGGCAAACATTGAATATCTTTGTAAAACATATTACTGTAACGGACTGCTGTGTCATGTTTATATCTTTAACAATGTATGTGCTGTTGTGTAAATATTTTTTAACCTAAATGACTTTGATATTGAAATGTTCACAAAAATAAAAAAATCTATTTTGTTAACCTTTTAAACACTTGTAGTATGATACATCCAAAAAATATTTTTGTGTTAATATTTAAATAAGAAGTGATATTTGATATGTAATACTGCATGATCTGTAATTGGGATGTTACTGTTGTAGGGGCTATAGGTGTAATTTATATTATATACTAGAGGTGTGCCAAAAAATCGATTCACATAAGAATCTTGATTCTCATTTACTACGATTCAGAATCGATTTAAAATGTCCCAAAATCGATTCTGAGGGGCGGGTTTTAGACTGATTTTGGGCTGGGTATTTTTGTTGGACCTGGCAACCCTGGGGATAGCGCTTGTCCCTTCAAACGGAGATCTTCCAGACACACACAGAGCGTAGGTGTTTGAGAATCACCGGTAAGATGGCAGAACAAGCATTATATTACCTTAGATTAACGTGTAGTTTTAATGTTTTATGGCAGAATGCTTCATAACAAGCATAAAAAAGATCGCTAGTAGTTAGTTTCAGTAACTGTTAGCTAGCTAACTAGCTAACTTTCCAGTTCCACCTTAAATAACGCTACAGGTGGCAGCGGGCTGCAGCATTTAAGGCGGAACGGAAAAATAACAATAAGCTAATCAGAGCTAATTTCAGCTCCTCATCACAGAGGAATTAAGGAATGGACAATATGAATTAATTTCTCCACCTCCTGCTCCCTTTCTGAAGAAATACAACGACCTTAAATTAACTAGTTAATCAGCAGCTGCTCCTGAACTTTAGCGCTCCAGTGCTATCATCACATCAGCCCAGCAGCGTCACCTACACACCACCGCTAGTAGCCTGGTAATAAAGCAGTGTTATTTATTATTTATTTATTGTTCATTAACGTCATTGTGATATCCCAGTGATTCCTCTGTCACTGAGGACCCACATTCCTGCACATTTTATTGTTTTTGTAACACATTACCTGCTTCAGGACCAGTGTATATTTTGGAGGCTTTTTTCAATAAGATTCATAAGCCAGAAGCAGAAATTTTTATAAATCAAATCGTTTTGAATCAAAAATCGATTTTGAATCGAATCGTGGCCCCCAAAATCGGAATCGAATCGAATCGTGAGATAGTAAAAGATTCCCACCCCTATTATATACATATATTCTAATCATTCATTCTTGGTGAAACGTTATAGCATTTTAACATTTATTGTAATTAAATTTATGGTTTGGTGGAGCTGTTAACAACTCAGACATAATAAATGTGACCTTGACTTTGCACTGCTTTTTGGATGATGTCAGAAGCCAAAACAGTTGGAAACACACTGGTTTAATTAATAACAATGTTATGCATTGTGATCACTCATATAAAAAGATAAGTGCAAATATGTCTGTAATTACTATAGATGGCATACAAAATAAAGTATTTCACTCGAAAAAGACAGCCAGGTGAAGTATAGTCAACAATTTAGTGAATTGATATAAATAAGTATGTTATAAAAAATATATATATATTTTTTAAGTTACAATACCGGCTGCAGCAGTGCATATTTTGTTAGAGAAAATATGTAATGCATTTCCGGGTTTTGTTTTCACATTTTAAAAGACTTTTTATTGATGGCTTAACAGCTTATACAATAATACTAATATATTTATTGGCAACAAGTATGTTACAAAACCTAGTACAATAAAATATTGTGACATCACAAATCAAATGTAAAGATCATGCACCAACTATTTACATATATATATATATATAAAGTTATTGTTATTATTATTATTTTTTAGTGTAGGTAGGTAGGAACGAAGGTAGGACTAGGTACTGACTGAAGGACTTGATTATTTTCAGTACAAATCAAACGGTGGCGGATCGGGTAGTGACACGCTCTTGTACTTCCTCTTGATTGACGGGTTAAATCGCCACAATTCATATCTGATGCCTGTGCGCAGCAGGAATATAATTTGGATGCTGACGCGTTCCAAAATTCAGGGACTCGGGCTATACATAGTTGGAGAACGTGTGTGGGACAATATTAACGAGGGCCTGGGCGAAGAAGTTACTCATTTTCTGCGTTGTCGACTGCCAGGATCCAAAGAAGAGGCGGTTGTCCCAGTGCAGACAGAGACACAAATTCGCATGCTAAGAGCAGGTATTTTAGTATTTTTGCTAATTTAAGGCAAAGTTGCGACTAAATGTGCTGCCTCGTCCAAATATCTTACCGTAGCGCGCGATCGTAACGGTAAGCTAGATGGAGTACAACGTGAAAGGTTAGGTTATGTCGCTAGCATAAATTACACAAAGTTTAAGTCAACACTTTTTTTTAAAAAAGCTTGTTCATTTTTCTGTTCCAATTCAAAGAAACTGACGGAGAAAAGGCTCTCATCTTGCTAACATTTGCTACATTTTTAATCCCTTTTAGAGCAGTAAGCAAAATCTATAACTGAATTTACATTAAAAAAGAATTAAACATTTAGTAAACGCTAGTTAGCTAGCTAAGTTAACACACTAAATTGCTTCACGGCTTTCACATTTAAGGTAATTTACCGTTAGCTAACCTGTTGGACTGCTCAAAGGGCATATTCTTAGCCTAATTACCGACAGGTTTTGAGTAGTACATATGGTTTTGCTTGTGAAGTGTATTTCATATTTTAAATATATGCTTTAATAGGTAACGTTAAATATTTAAAATGATGTCTGCTTTATGCAAAAGTGAATAAAACTACCAATTTCTAATGACCAATAAAACTTGTTTCTTCATTAAAACATAAAATATATTTTATAATTAATATAATTTATATAATTATTAATATGCCACACCATATGTCTGTCTTATTGTAAAAGCATATTTCAGCATGAAAGCACGTATTTGTAATATGTAACATCGCCCTGTATCATAACTATATCTCTGCTGTTTGTAACAAACCAAACCGTATGAAAATCGAGTTGTGATTATTATAGTTGTATTTCTGCGCCTTCCTCAGTACAGATAAATACACTTGGGGCGCATGGGAGACCCATCCAATATGGGGGCCGGCTGCTACGCCAGCTCCAATAGACGGCGCCAGTCAATGTCGTGTCTATATATGTCTATGTCTCTCTCTCTCTCTCTCTCTATATATATATATATATATATATAAACAACGTTTTGAAATGTAATGTAAATGTAGTATTGATTATCACAAAAGGTCATGAACGTAAACATAAAAATTAAAAGTGTGACTAAGCATAGTAATATTTTCTTAAACATTTTGCCCTGATAAAGGTCTGCCAGGTGGAAATGCATTTTTGGTTTTGACAAGGCTTATATAGCTTTAAAGGTCACATAGGGTTGTTGTTGTTATTATCATTGGTATTTTTTTATCAAATAATTAAAATGAATTTGTAAAAAATATTTTTAAGGATATAATTTCCAACACTTCAATCAAGATTATTTTGCATTAATTTCATAACTAAATGCTAGAAAGCCCGTGATTCCATATTTGCAGATTGTTGTTGTTTGTTGGGTAAATATTAATACATATTGACTGAACCCTATGCATAACTTCAGAGGGTTTAATATGTTCCCGTATTGTGTTACTTTCAAGAATGTTCAAAGCGGCCATTTTGTGTGTGTTATTTGCAAAAATGAGTCTCACACGTTCTAGTGTTAAACCATGTGATTGAAAATATAACACATTTTGAAGGATTTTGAATAATTGAAGGACCATCACAGTGGGTGGCTGAAATGACACCAGCCAGTACGTATGTCAAAAATATTTTTAAGATTAATTTTTTACAGCATCTGTAACAAACTTTCGTCACAGTTCAAATTCAGAGACACCAATTATGAATAGGCCTGTTATGATAATTCTGTCATGACCTGAATCATATTTGATAATCATGAAATCATCTAGACTCAGTGGTGTTTATTTGTATGTTTGTTCACATAATGGCGAACAATATTTTTGACAGTCGCTCAAAGACCAGTGCTTCATTAACTGTGACTACATATACAGTGTGGACTGCATTGTATATTAATTATTTTTTTGTCGTTGAAAAGGTATAATTGCTTTGTTATGCTCTTATATTACTGTCATGTCAGTGGAACTTAATTGTTTTAAAATGAAAATAATATGGTTTATTCCAATAATTTCTTTGATGATATATTGTACAAAAATAAATTGTTGAGCTGGCCTAATTTTTAGAATTCTTTGACATTGAACTGCATTTTTTATGTTGTTAATATTAATATGGAATTACAACGGAACAACTTAAAAAAAAAAAAAAAAAAAGTTCAATTTTTTTTTTTATTATACTGCATATTAATGTATTACAGGATGTACAAAAAGGCCTACAGTGCTATTGTAGTAGTCTTATGTGGTTTGTGTTCTTCTATAACAGCTGAGCCAGATCACCAGGCACGTGGAGAGCAACTGGCAGAGTCAGTCCACAGATGGTTTGTATTTGCCTTTATGTTATTAATTACTTTATTTTTTGTATTCCTAGTTTATGTTTAATATATTTCTTGACTAACTGTATGGTTACAACTCCCAGCTCATTAACCAACATGTTATATTTTCTTTTTTCTTTTGCAGCTCTAATATGGATAACAGTAGCTGTGATAGTGGAAGTGTTAAAGATTTGAGTAAGTAGTAGAGATGGACTATTGTGTGTTTTTGGGGTCCATAAATGATTTTTATGGTTAGTATAGATGCCACATTAACCCTTTCAGGTAAACTTTGTAATCCTTTGTAAAGCAACTTTATCAACTTTACTTGTTAAAATCATACACGATAAAAACACAGAGTAACTACAGAACGCACTACTGAAAAGTGCTGCTTATACAGTGCTCAAAACTCTGTTATTTTGAGCATGACTCCTTTAGCTCTTTTGCTGTAGCTGCTGTACTATTGGTGGTGGTTAAATGTTGTTTGCTGTTTTGTGGGAACAGAGCCATTTGTTATTAGTGAGTTTTGTCAACAAATAGTAAAAGCAATGAATGCAGGTGTTTAAGAGTTTTACCCAATTTATTTACATGTACATTTATGGCATTTAGTAGAAAGTCTTATCCTCTGTAATTTACAAAAGTAGCAGATACCCTATGATTGTATTTATAGTGCCAATGTCCTGTATTTAAGATACTCAGACATCAGAGATTACCAGTTTACACTTACACTATTTCTGGGCAGAATATATATACTGTATTACTAAACTATGCAAAATCATAAGCAGAGGGGATGATCAGAGTGGTCTAGCGTACTAAGGTGCTGCCCCTGTAAGTCGAGGGCCACTGGCTAGAATACCAGGTCGTGCTGCTTGTCGTCAGCAGCCAGAGTCTGTAAAAGTACAGTTAGCCATGCTCTCTCTGGGTGGTTAGATGATGCTATCATCACATCACTGTCAAGGTGAATTGGGAGGTGTTGGGGAGAAATTGGGATAAAGTAGAAGAAAAAATACAAAATAAAAAAAACCTAAGAAGAGGTATAAGATAAGTAAAATAGTAAGAGCAGCTTTTTTTACATGTCAGTGCTCATCTTAAGTGCTTAGAAAAGACGTTGGTACTCTGGAAAAAAAAAACAAAGGATCAGTTGTGTGCTATCAGTTTGACATGGATATGCTGTGAGTAATTTGAAGCATGTTCTATGACTTAGCTGTTACCACCTTCGTACATTAGTAAAATGTTGTTGGTACACTTTCAAAACCCCTTATTACCATTAACATTACCATTAGACTATAAGTTTACAAACAAATTATTTATTCATTTACAGCTTGCCCTGCAGACACTCAACAAGTAAGAAAAAGAGATGAAGCACCCACTGCTACACTTCAACTTGAAAAACTGAGAGAACAAAGGAAAACATTGGTTGAGAAGCGCGACCAACTGAGAGCCGAGCTCAGCAAACTGGCAGACTCCGCTGTTGCAGCTTCTTCTGTCCGACCCCAATCCCAGTGTGCCCCTCCTAATCAATCAGAATCAGGTTTGGGTCACATTTTATATATATATATATATATATATATATGTGTGTTTAAGAATTGTAAGATCTGTGTAAGTATCAGTCACATGTAAATGCAGATTTTCTGAATTAATCTAGGGTCTTATACAATTGAACATTTTCCCATATAATTTACCAGTTAAAAACCAATGAGAAACACTACATTACAAATCATTAAGTAATAATAACAGGATTATATGAAAATTAAACAAAAAATATTGATGAGTTTGTTTGTGATTTGTTGTAATCCCTTTGGTTACTAGTCTTTACAACACCTAAACATCTACAAGTACAATGAGAACTGGCTCAACTATTTTTAGTTTATAAAAGTATGTAATAAAATGTATTTAAATTGTACGTAGAGGATGGACAATGTAGCGGACTTAATACATATTCTTTAGATTCAAAATGAATGAAAATGAAAATAAAAAAATTAAGATAAATATAATTGGGACACTCACTGAGGGGACAACCTATAGGGTTGGTAGAAGTTCACAATTTCTTTGTTGCAAAAGCCACCATTTACATTTGTCAGACAGATAATTGAGAATCCTGTCTATAGCATTGTAGGCAAAACATGTTTGGTATACTTTTTTTAAAAAAGAGAATGGCCAACCGTGTCAAAAGTTTTAGAGTAATCAATGAAGAGGACTGAGCCATATTTATTTACATTCATAGTACATAAAAGTTTATCTAAATTGATTGTAGTAGCAGAATTGTGCTTCATATAACAGAGATAATAAATGTGGGTACTGTGTTCTAAAATGACCAGAGATTCAAGCTTCACAAAGAAGGGATTCAACATACTCTTTTCTAATAATTTTTAAGTGTTTATGGTTATGAGGACTTTAGCCATCATATAGTTATTGTTTATGTGGAACACTTAAAAATGTAATGCATCATATTGAACTAGTAACGAATTACTTGAATGAATACCTTAGTAGTTACTGGTATACAGAAGGCAGTATGGGTTTTCTCACAGTTCACGTAAAGTAAAATCAGAAAAAAAAACATTTGCTTGTTTTATTTAGTGTGAGTAAAACATAAGTTACACAATGACAAACCAAAACCAGTGCACTGTAAAATATCCAACTTAAAAACATTTAATAACAATTTTCTTTTCAAGATCATTAAGCAAAAATCCATATTAGTCAAAACAAAAGTATGTTTTAAGTTTGCAAGAAAATATAGCAAGAAGTAGTTCCATGTTTTTGTTGTTCTATATTTTGTATAATGTTTTTACAGTATGCAATTCACAAGAATAACTAGAATACATTTACATGTTTAACTCCGTTGTGAAATGCTCTTGGGGTGTAGTGAAGCATAGTTACAAACAAATACAAACCTTTGTTAAATAGATGACACCTGTTTACCCCAGTATTCTAAAATACAGCCTTTTTTGAAGTTTATCCAAACAAGCTTTAGAATGGGAGCTACATGTAGCACTTTTTAAAGAAAATCTAACAATTATAAAGAAGTTACATTAAAACACAAATTGTGTATGATTACATTGTAATGATTTTATCTTTAGATGAAGCAAAAAGACAAAGAACAATTTCTTCATCATCATCAACATCTACGTCCACATCCACCTCATCAGCATCTTCATCCGAGAAAAAGAAATCCAAGAAAAGGAGAAAATACAACAAAAAGGATAAGAAAAGGTCTTTCACCAAAAGTAAGTTTTCCAGAGTTTAGATTGAGTGTAAATTATAGTATGTGTTTACATACCCTCTTATTGTGGTACAAATATTGATTTATGGGTAAAATCAAATTCAAACCAGTTATTAGCTTTTTAAATAATAAAGAGTACAATTACATGTTTATTTTGAGGTATGTTAAGATTTTGGAACTAATTAAAAATATTTAAAAACTGTTTTAGTCAGATTACTTTGTCCTATACATAACAAAATGCAAATATGCAGAAGAATTCAGGAAAGGAGAAAATACTGATTTCATAATGATGTAATTGTTGTATGTTGAAATGTAAATTGTTAAAGGTGTCATTTAATCTTTTTTGTGAAAAATTTTGATGTTCATGTTTCAGGCTGTTAAAGTTTGGTGGACAAGTGGGCGGGGAAGAATGACTAAATTTCAGCTCTTACTCATGAATATTCATGACATGCAAAAGTCTCACCTCTGATTGATTAACATCCCAATGGCCATGGGATGTAGCCATGATTACTAATTCACATGGTTTATGTGGACCCGGGTGCTTTTCCTGATCGACTTGTTTTTATGAGTATTTTCTTTTACTAGCTACTGCATACAGTGGAGGCTGAGGAACAGTTCCATTTGCAGAGACCTATTGGATTTCCCAAACAACATGTACTAATGTTTTTGTGGAAGGACACCTTTAAAAATGCTAATGCATATATAGCACTTTTAAAGGAAAAAGTAACCATAATAAATAAGTTACAGTAAAACACTAAATATGTGATTATATTGTAATGTTTTTACTTTTAGAGAAAACAAAAAGACAAAGAACACTAACTTCATCATCTTCATCATCGTCCACATCCACGTCATCATCGTCTTCATCTGACAAAAAGAAATCCAAGGAAAGGAGAAAATACAACAAAGACAAGAAAATGTCTTTCGCCAAAAGAAGTAAGTTTTGCAAAATTTATACTGAGTGCTCTTTAAATTATACTGTGTGTACCCTTTTGTTGTGGTTCAAATATTGATTAATGGTTCATCTGTATTTATTCTGTGTTTATTTATTCTTTATGCTTTCATACAAATATTACTTGAAATTTAGATATAGTTTGCTGTTCATTTAAGCACGTATAGAATTAATTCTGAATTAGGTATCTTTATCCTACAACACCTGCCACATGCAGTTCCCTATGTATTTTTTTGGAACCTAGGACTTATTACATATTATATATTGCTCTTTTTGTACTTTAAAAGTTTTGTCTGCTCTCTGTCACTCACTCACTCACAGATACAAACAAACACACACTCTCTCTCTCTCTCTCTCTCTCTCTCTCCCTCCCACACACACACACTCTCTCGCTCTCTGTCTCTCTCATACTCTCACATGCAGCACAAATTTGAAAACTGTTTGTGGCTTTCTCACCATTTAACCGAGGGATATATGTATATCTGTAATTTCTGTTTTAAGTCAAAACCATCTGTGATTTCCCGTGTGTGCTCTGTGGGAAATTTCCTGACCTTTGTCCGCCACATGTAACCTGCAGGATATCCCATTAACATGATTGAGCTGTCACATTTATTTAAAAACAATATGTATGTTTATTTCCACAAGCACACACCCCGAATATCTATTATTAATACACCCACAATAATGATACGTTGAATAAATTTTTCTCACGTCTCCCAACAGTTACATTAATCTATTTGTTGTTACTTAATCTTACAATATGTTGTCATTAGCATCAACTACCGCACCTTTGACTGAAACCGAAATCTACAGATCTGAAAGTGTCCTGTTGTATCTGGTATCTAAGAAAATATGATGAAGTCTTGAAAACTTCTCAGAGTGTAACACTGCATCTGCCAGTTTGCCTTTTATTCATGAATCAACCTGGTACCATCTCTTTCCCAGACAAGCAATGCACATGCTCACAGCCATCCACATTACGTATCCAATCTTTTGATTAGTTTGTCCAGTCCACCTGGATCAGCATTGATTCTACAAATGGTCTACAATTGCACAAGAACCCATACCCATCAAGCTTAAAAGCATGTTTGATGTAAACCACATTCTGGAAACCTCCCACACTGCCTGATGTTTTGGAGATTTTCTGACCCAGACTACAAGCAGTTTGGATCTTGTTAAAGTACCTTTGTGAATTTAGATTGATATGTGCAATATTTATCGAGCTACACATACAGAAGGTGTGTAACACGTGTATTGCAATATGCCTGATGTTTCAGTATGTAGTTGTAGAGGGTCCTGAAGGTGTTCTGCAATAAACCATCCCATGCAGTCTGAATATTCCTGCAAAATGTGCTGTTTAGTATTGTATCTGCTGTTTAATGTTTAGCCTTCCATTTTTTTGCAGGATAGGTCTAGCAATGTGACTAGCCTTGGCAGTACATCTGTCCTGGGGGAAATGACCCACAAATTTGTGTGTAGGGGCATTGTTTTCAGGGGCAGAATGCCATGTCACCTTTGGTTTTAATAAGGTCCTGCCACGTGACCTGCCCCCCCAATTACAAATGCCTGGGGTAGTATTGGATGTGATAAACACTGCACCACTGCCACAAAATATGCAGGAAAATTCCATCTTAATGGAATGGATTATTGTATGTGTAGCTCAATATGTTTTGCCAGTATAAGTGAAATATTTTATTCTTTATTGTTCCTGGAAACTTTATCTTTTTTTTGTATAGTGTATAGAGAGTATGTGTTGTTCTATTAGGGGCATCAGTCCTTGTATATTACTGGATACAATAACCGCATTTTATGTTTTTTTTTACTCATGTACACCAATATTTTTGGGTGTAAATATTTTTTATAGGCTGATATTTTTGCTGGTTCATTGTATCAGTAAAAAACTGATAGAGCGTTCTGATGTGATGACACCACTTGAATACAAGTCAGTTTTGTGACAATGATGTACCAAACTATGTGCAGTGCTGATGCCAAAAAAAATTATTTTGTATTTGTTGTGCAGTGACCACACCCGACCAGGTCATCCACAGATATGGGTATGTTCTAAAGACATACCAAAACTGCCTCTCTGTAAGACATGCCTTAAAAAAAGCACCATGTGGAAAAGACAACAATGGCCTTGACAAGCATCATAGCAGAGGTAATGTATGTGCACTGCATGGTAAAAGGTTTTTCCTGTATTTGTTGTGCCACTATTCTTGCTGTTAACATGTAAGAAACTATTACAAGTTATGTAATGAATGATGTTTAACAGTTGTGTTCTGTTTTTAAAACTTTTCTATTCTTTAATACACTTCAACATTTCCAATTACAGGTGAAAATTGCTTCAGAGGGGGAAAACTTCCCTGTTCCTCTGTACAAAGAAGGGACAACCCTTAAGGAGTTCACGGTTAAATTAAAAAGATTGGTGGAATCCTGCCCAGCACTAAACAGCAAAATTGCGGAACTGAAACGTTGCAACAAACTCCTCCCGTTGAAGTGGAAATTCAGATAAATGAAAGTTGTTTTGTTTAAAATGTAAATAGTTCATATTTTTGATTTAGGAAATAAAAAAAAAAATAGAATTTGATTTGACTGTATTATATGCTATAATATTGCAAAGTGTTTGGACAAGATTAAAAACAATACCTATCTAAATTTTCTAACATTTTTGGAAGCAGTCAATTTTGTATTTGTTTCGCCAATTACTGCATTTGCTGTGATTTGTTTGGCAATAAATATGCTACATTTTGTTCTGTGGTACATGTTTTTTATATTTTCTTGGTAAGACCAGGATTTAGACATTTTTCATTTTATTCAAATAATAAAACTGTTATATTAATGCCAAATAAAACATTTATATTTATTTATTTTTGCTGCAGTATTATATAACAATAGTGGTATTGTATCACCAAGTAACACTATTCAGTTCCTTACACAGTAAACTGACTAACATTAGTTTAGATATTTTGATGTTTAAATTTCATAGATAATATAGATAAATATATTAAATATACAAGTAATACATACTAGACGAACTGCCAAAGTGTTAGATCAACACTTTCAGTGTTACATTGGCAGTAATATTTAATTTACAGTTTAATGAATGTAATATATTGTGTTAAGATATTTGAATGTTTAATTTAACATATTTGATTTAATCATCTTTTGTAAAGTTTTCTCTAAATGTGTATTTAGAGTAAGAACAGCAGAACACTGCACACTACATAATAATGTAATGTAAGTACTTACTGGGTACTTACATAGTAAGAACAGCAGAACACTGCACACTACATAATAATGTAATGTAAGTACTTACTGGGAACTTACAGAGTAAGAACTGTGGAACACTGCACACTACATAATACAGCCCGCTCTCTGTTGTTTCTGAGTACTTACTGGGTACTTACAGAGTAAGAACTGCAGAACACTGCACACTACATAATACAGCCCGCTCTCTGTTGTTTCTGAGTACTTACTGGGTACTTACAGAGTAAGAACTGTGGAACACTGCACACTACATAATACAGCCCGCTCTCTGTTGTTTCTGAGTACTTACTGGGTACTTACAGAGTAAGAACTGTGGAACACTGCACACTACATAATACAGCCCGCTCTCTGTTGTTTCTGAGTACTTACTGGGTACTTACAGAGTAAGAACTGTGGAACACTGCACACTACATAATACAGCCCGCTCTCTGTTGTTTCTGAGTACTTACAGAGTAAGTACTATATACTTACAGAGTAAGAACAGTAGAACTCGGTGAAGTGTGGGTTTAAAGTTCTTTTTAGAACAGGGGTTATAAAAAGCAGCTTTACAGGACAAGGTGTGCACCAGGACTCCAGGAGCAAGACAAAGGCAACAACGGTGAGAAGAGTCGAGCAGAAAAGGACTGAAGATGGAAACCTATCCACCATTATCCATTAAAATAAAACCTTGTGTTATCTGTGTATTAACAAATAAATTTCCTTTGAAATCTAAGCATTATCTTCTTATTCAAACTAATAAAATATATTAGAATAATAAGTCCTTTGGGTATGACTGGAATGAAACCTTTCTAACTATCATGAACAAAATGTCTAAATAACACATACACACACACACACACACACACACACACACACACATATATATATATATATATATACATTAATATTGCACCAGAAGTTTAGGGAAAGTGCAGGTAATGACATATCCAATTTTTATACTGTTGTTCCTGGTAATTAATTTGTACCTACATTTAAGTACTAGGAGAGCCCCATAAGTATTTAGAATAAACTGATAAATACAGAAACGTTATACCATATGTTTTGGTAAAGTACAAGGTAAGTGTCAGAAAGTTACCCAGTTGTTACTCTCTTGTTCCTGGTTCTTTCTGTGTTCTTTATTTATACTTACAGTTAAGTACCTGTAGGACCCGGTAAGTATGTTGAATGTACCCTGTTCATACAGAGAACTTACACTGTAAGTAAAGGGTACATACAGAGAACTTACACCGTAAGTAAAGGGTACTTACCCTCTAAAACGCGGGCTGTATAATAAAGCGTTACCCAGTATTAATATATTTAAACAGGGTTATAGTTACTTCCTCGTATCCACAGTGTAACAGACTTTAAGGAAAATTGATTTACGGAATGTGTATGTACACTGAATGTCCTGTTGGGGTAGCCGTAGGGCAGAAAAAAGGAGAGAAGAAGACTAAAGTAAAGTGTGGCTGCTATTTTCCCTCATTCCTGAGTCTGTGTGCATTTTATTTTATTAATTATTAAGTTAGTAGTCGAACTCTGGTAAACTCGGTTATAAGAGTTTTAGGGAGTTTTATCTCTTGTGATGAATAAACGATCACTTATGACCGATTCTAGGCTCTTCTGGGGCACAAGAGGAACATTTATCCGATCTGTGGATCGATTGTGCAATTCTATTCCTCTCAATCCAGTGCATTAGCTTGTTATGCTAACTTGTTATGCTAGCATTATCTAGCAAACTGTATGTGCTTCTTCGGCAGTGCTGTTCTACACGGTGCTCCACAGCGCCTCTAGCAGTGTGGCAGTATGAGACAAATGCATACCGGTTTTAATTGCACCACTGCTATGAACCGCCCAGCACTAATAGAAACTAAATACAGGTGTTAAAACAGCCTAAGAAATGTTAAATATGATGTAACGCTCTTATTATGATAGGGAATGTTATGTGTATATGGTTCAACAGCCAATCAATACACTTATGTGATACAGCGTGTGACGTAATGACGCATTGTGTGTAGTCGTGTGGAGCACGTTCAAGAGGACGACCATGCTCAAGTTGTACTCCATGTTTATAATAAAGAAAAATAACTGAGAGACTCAGCTCCGCTTATTATTCGCCACATAGGTTAAGACTGAGCAAATAATAAGTATGATTTTAACAAGAAATCACAGTGAAGCAGCTGAGAAGCACTGTTAAGTTCTCACTTCTGTGAACAGCTCATGCTGAACTAGATCTCTAAAAAAAGTAAGAAAGCAAGTTAGAATAGAAGCATTCGACACCATCAGAAACACACACACAAAACAGGAGTCTTTATTAAAGATTATTCTTATCATCCAGGGAACCGATACAAGAGACACATTAAAATGTGTGCGTTTGAATGTGTAACAAGTGTTGGAGCAGTACAGAACCGTGTCTTGTGCTGGACGCTGTGGGATGTCTGCAGTTTTTCGTCGTGTTCGAGTGTGTCTGAGACTGTGTGTGTGTGTGGGGGGGGGTGTGTGAGGGAGGTGGAGGGGAAGACCACACTGAGGTGTGTGAAACACTGTGGCTCACTGGCAGTGAAACATCTGGCCAGTATCTAGAGTCCAATACTCGCTCACATTATCCACACTATCTTACACGCATACGCCAAAAAAAATAAGAGTAAAGAAACGAAAGTAAACTAAAGGTGAGGTTTCTGAGAGCGTTTTTTTTTTTTTACGGGAGGCCGGTGGGATCTCAGAGCGAGCGGGTGCAGCTCGGCACGCCGGCGCTCGCTCAGATTCTGTGCAAGTCGTGTGCATAGTTGAAGTGAAATGAGGAAGTGAGAAGTTTGCGGCAGCAGGCCGCGATCAAGTGTGTCGAAACGTTTAACGAGGATCCCACCGAACGAACACCGTCAGTGAGCATGGCGTACAGGCAGAGGTATTGCAAAAAAGGTACAGTGATGACACCCCGACACAGATCTACGACAGGACAGCTGGATTGGAGGGAAGACGCGTGTTGTAGCCGACATTCAGCCAAAAAAAAATCCTGGGGATGCAGTATCCAAGACGGACAAGATTTGTCTGGTTTTACCTTTATTTCTTTGTTGTCCAATGAAAAACTAGTATTTTTATTTTTGTTGTTGTTTTTTGTTTACTACACTACAATTTGAATTACCTGTTTGGAATGTAGAAGGCCAGTCCAATGAGACTTGATTACTTTAATGGAGCAAGATGCTTCTCCAAGTAAATGACACTTACTCAAGCACCTATCTCTTCTTAGGTCTGTGAATTATATTACTGTAAATTTAAAACCAGCAGATTTTAAAGGTCTCATTCCATCGTTTTTTCATTCATTTTTTTATGTCTAGTTGTGGTCTCTAGTATGAATGAATGCTCTGTGAGCCATTTTTTGTGAGAAAAAAAAAGTGCAGGGTGGAAAAGTATGTGATCCTGTTATGCTCCTCCCCTTTTGTCTAGGGGTGAGGAGGAGTAACAAAATGGCATGTGGTAGTGGAGGAAGTGGAAAGACAACAATTGGTGGTAAAACAAAAAATGTTTATTACAGAAATCAAAGGGGTACAAAAAATATATAGATAGAAATAAATAAACTGAAGCTAAAGAGAATAAATTAAATTAAATGTACTTTTAACAAAACTAGAAAGTGCATTTAAGAGAAAATAAATCAACAGAAACTGTAGTCTAAAGGTGGACTAAGGACGGTGCCAACGAAAAGAAAATAATAAAACAAAACTAAACTGCCTAACCAAAAACTAAACTAACCAAAATACAAAAGTAGCACCCGCCCCTAACCTAGTGTATCTAAACAAATATGCTCCTGCGTGTGTGTGTATGTAGGGCGCCCATCTTACCTGTCCACACAGTAGACAAACAGAAGTGAGGTGGAGTAATTAATGTGCTCAAACAATGTGAGTTGTTACCAAAGTTTAGAATTAAGAGCTAGAGTGTAGATTTAAGTATACATTGGATCAGAATCAATAAACTCAGCACAATTGGACTAGAGTGCAACAAAGGATCTACACAGGATCAGAATGAACAAACTCACAGCACAACTGTTCAACAGGACTACCTCAACATTAACTGGGCAGCAAACACACTCACTCAGATGCACACACTCTTAAATCGCTCTCACTCTCACAACCAGCGTTTGTATCTGCCGCCTCGGACGCGCTCACACCGCTCCATGCTGCTGCGTGCCATGCGGCTCCCCTCAGGCTCCTCTTACACTGTAAGGCCCGCCTCTTCCTGTCTCAGCGCAGAGTGTGATTGGCAGCTGCAGCCAAGCTGGAGGAGGATCTTCATTGGTGCTCAGCCAATCACGTTTCTCCATTAACGTAACCTACACAGAGAGAGAGAGAGAGAGAGAGAGAGAGAGAGCGCGAGAGAGCCAGAGACACGGGGGAACAAAAAGAAAACCAAAACACACGTGCACTCGTTGCACGTAACACCCCCCCCCTTAAAAATTTTACCACAGAAGTCTTCACAAACATCCCTAAAATTTACTGCTCACAACTGTCGGCTGCTCGAGAAAGTGCATCGGCGACGACATTCTCCATTCCCTTTTTGTGTCGAATCTCCAAGTTGTAATCTTGGAGAAGCAATGCCCACCGCATAAGACGCTGATTCTTGTTATACATTCTAGAGAGGAACACCAAGGGGTTATGGTCTGTAAAAACAACAACAGGAAGAGAGGAAGAGCCCACATACACCTCAAAATGCTGGATGGCTAAAAGCAAGGCCAAAGCCTCCTTCTCAATTGTTGAGTAGTTTCTCTGGTAAGATGTAAACTTGTGAGAATAAAAACAGACTGGGTGTAAAATACCATCAGCATCCTCCTGGAGCAGAACAGCACCAGCACCAACAGCACTCGCATCAACCTCTAGAAGAAAAGGCCTACTAAAGTCAGGGGCAGAGAGTACAGGAGCATCAGACAACAAAATCTTAACACTGGTAAAAGCATGATCACAAGCAGAAGACCATTTAAAATTAACAGAAGGGCTAAGCAGACTAGTAAGAGGCTGCACTACAGCAGAAAAATTACGACAAAACCTTCTGTAGTAGCTTGCCATGCCTAAAAATCTGCGCAAGCATCGCCTTGTTTTGGGCAAGGGGAACTCCAAAATAGCCTTTACTTTGGCCTCCACAGGCCGGACCTGACCTCTCCCAACCTGCACTCCTAAGTAGGTAACTGTGGCCTGAGCAAAAACACATTTGGCCAAATTCAAAGTCAAAGAGGCTTGTTTGAGCCGACAAAATACCTCACACAAAGTTTTCATATGGCTATCCCAATCTGCACTGTACACCACAGCATCATCAAGGTAAGCAGAGCAACCTTTAATATCACCCAGTACAATATTAATAAGACGCTGAAATGTAGCTGGGGCATTTTTAAAACCAAACGGCATAACAGTGTACTGCAGAAAATCATCTGGCGTCACAAACGCAGAGATATCTGAAGCTTCAGGTGTAAGAGGGACTTGCCAGTAACCTTTTAATAAGTCTAACTTAGTAACAAAGTGGGCTGCACCAATGTTGTCTATGCAGTCATCCATTCTAGGCAGGGGATATGAATCTGCAACTGTAACTGCATTCACCTTCCTGTAGTCTGTACAAAACCTATGGCTTCCATCAGGTTTAGGAACTAAGACACAAGGGGAACTCCACGGACTTGAGCTAGGCTTAGCAAAACCATGTTCCACAAGATAGTCAACTTCTGACTTCATAATAGCTCTCTTAGCTACATTTGTCCTATATGGGTGCTGCTTAACTGGAACACTACTAGTAACTTTTACATCATGCTGCACTACAGTAGTTTGTGTGGGCACATCATTAAATAAGGATGAAAAATCCTTTACCAAGCAAAGAACATCATTTCTTTGTTCACTACTGAGATGTGTTAGATTTGAAGGTAAATCTACCAACGCCTGAGAATTGGACAATTTAGCAGCCACTTCAGAAGGTGCATGTAACTGTACATCATTACCTTCATTGTGCAAATCCAATTCAGCTGAAACACCCACAACAGCAACAGAGGAGACTGGAGCCACCTCAGCCTTCACAGCATCCCTGGGAAGATAGGACTTCAACATGTTTACATGACACAAACGTGAGCCACGTTTACGATCAGGAGTCTGAATCACATAGTTTGTATCACTTAGCCTTTTTCCCACTAAATAAGGACCAGAAAAACGTGCGGAAAGACAAGAGCCAGAGGTAGGCAACAAAACCAAAACCTGATCACCAGGGTTAAAATCACGTTGCACTGCCTTTTTGTCATGAACATCCTTCATGACACCTTGGGACTTTTGTAGGGACTCACGAGCAATTTCCCAAGCTTTAACCAACCGCTCACGAACAGTACTCACATACTCCAACACAGACTTTGTTTTCTTACTAGTCCCATCATCAGACATAAGAGATTCCTGTAAAACCTTTAATGGGCCACGCACAGTATGCCCGAAGACAAGATCTGCCGGACTAAAAGACAAAGATTCCTGCACTGCCTCACGAAAAGCAAATAAAAGCAAGGGTACACCCTCATCCCAGCCTTTACCTGTTTCCAGGCAATACCACTTCAGCGCTGACTTCAGCGACTGGTGAAATCTTTCCAGAGCACCTTGAGATTCTGGGTGGTAAGGACTAGAAACCACATGCTTAATGTTGAGCATCTTCATGACCTGCTGAAAGATCTTGGACATAAAATTAGTTCCCTGATCAGTCTGTACTTCTCTAGGAAGACCAAAGGTAGAAAAGAACTTCACCAAAGCACGCACAATTACTGGGGCAGTTATCTTCCTGAGAGGTATAGCTTCAGGAAAACGTGTAGCGGTACACATAATAGTCAGGAGAAACTGATTACCTGATTTAGATTTTGGCAACGGACCGACACAATCAACCAAAACACGTTCAAATGGTTCTCCCATAACAGGCACAGGACAGAGCGGGGCTGGAGGAATCTTCTGATTAGGTTTACCTACACACTGACATGTATGGCAAGTGCGACAGTACTCCGCAACATCCTTCTTAAGAGAAGGCCAGAAAAAACACTTCAGAACACGGCTATATGTCTTAGTGACACCTAAGTGACCAGACCAAGGACTATCATGTGCAAGACGCAGCACATGCTTTCTGTAGGCAGTAGGCATTACTATTTGGTAAGCTGTGTGCAGCTCAGGATTTCTTACAGCTTTCCAACATCTCATAAGTAAGCCACCATCCAAGTAATAAGTTACCCGTTTATCAGACACTTCAGACAACTCAGATACCCAAGAGTAATACTTGTGTAAAGTATGGTCTGCCTTCTGTGCTTTTACAAGTTGTGCCCGACTAATTCCACAATCAGACAATTCCGACTCGTCCAACTTAACTGGAGCTACATCTCCAGAGACAACTTTGTGCTCAGACACGAGAGAACTCACATTCTCTGGACCAGGGACTAAAAACGTATCAGACAAATCCACTACATCACGCAACTTACGTGATTGAGCACGAGTGACGACACAAGCAGGGAACACAACAGAAACCTCATCATCCACAAGTGATTCAAGAGTAGGGGTATCTAAAACTTCTAAAATGGGAAATACCTTCCCACCAGCCACATCATTGCCTAAAATCAGATCCACACCATCTACAGGTAAAGCATCACATACTGCCAGTTTAAACTCACCAGACAAAAGGTCTGAGGACAGATCAACTATGTGTAGAGGAGCTTTAATGTATCCTGACCCTACACCCTTACATACAGCATATGCACCACAGAATGACTGAGCTGAAAAAGGTAAACAACTGGATAAGATGAGAGACTGTGCCGCCCCAGTATCCCTTAATATACTGACTGAAGCTGCAGCACCACCATGCCCCAAACTGACATTTCCTCTTGACATAAAAGGCTTAAAAGAAGAATCAACACATTGCATAGGGCAATCAGACATGTCAGTACATACACAATCCACAAAACCAACACTTTTAGCTGAACCACCAGCTTGCGGCTTATTCGGTCTCTCCAACTTTCTTTTCAGCGCTAAACAGTCACCAGCTATATGGCCAACTTTGTGACAGTAATAACATTCACGGGCACTAAAGGAACGTGGTGGGGAACCACCACCTTGAGAATTCTTTACACTACTTCCCGAAGTACTCTCTATCTTAACTACAGGAGACCTAAAGGTTTGCCTGTGCGTGAGTACAAACTCATCAGCCTGCACGGCTGCTTGGGACACATTAACAGCAGAGCGTTCATTCAAATAAGTCACAACACGTTCTGGCAAACAGTTCTTGAACTCTTCTAAAAGAATAAGTTCACGGAGCGACTCAAAATCATTCACCTTATTTGCGCTACACCACTTATCAAAAAGAACTCCTTTCTCCCTCACAAACTCAACATGAGTTTGAACTGACTGCTTTCTTAGATTCCTAAACCGCTGACGGTATGCTTCTGGCACTAACTCATAAGCGCGTAAAATAGCAGACTTAACAACATCATATTGCAAGCTATCCTGAAGTGATAAAGCAGAACACACTTCCTGTGCCTTACCTACTAGCTTACATTGCAAAAGAACAGGCCAGATATCCTTTGGCCATGCCAAAGTTGTTGCTAATCTCTCAAACACGCTAAAATAGGTGTCCACTTCAGCTTCTCTAAACACAGGCACCAAAGAGATATATTTAGACACGTCACAGGAGGAAGTGTGAGGCACAACCGGGACAACTACTGGCGACTCAGACCCACCACTAGATGGCACTGCGACAGGTGGAACAGGAGTGGCAGAAGACATCCACTTAGGTTGAACTGAGGTGATCTCCAACGCCTTCAGCTCTAACTCTCGCAGACGTATTATCCGCTCAGACTCCAACTCAAGTTTACGCACCGCTAGCTCAAACTCAAACTTGCGCACCTCAGCACGCTCCTTAGCATCAAACTCAAGTCTGGCTAGGCGTAACTTAAAAGGCTCCTCAGCCAAAGACTGAGGAGACTCTGTATAACCAGGTGAGACAGGATCAAAGTGAGGTAAAACATTTCTTACCTCAGTCTCCACAACTGGCACCACCACTGTCGTCTCCGGCCCATCCGAACTATCCACCAGCTCCGCCGGTGAGGTACTCTCCTCAGGAACAGCACTCTCCACAAGTGGGGAAGGAACACCACACGTAGTATCTACCACTGGTTGCACACTCAACACACCAACTGCAACTAAATGATCAAAAACCAAGTTATATATGTCCTTCTTTAACATAGCCCGTGTTGTGGGAAGCTTAAAGTGGTCAGCTATTAAAATCAGGTCATCCTTCTTACAACATTGTAGTGCTTCACAACTAGGTGACTCAAAAAAACATTGCAGATCAAACGAAGCCATTTTTACAAGTAATGAGCGACAATTAGCCAAATTCTAAACACTAGCAACTACTACCAACCAAAATTGTTTCCACAACCACCATCATCACATGCTCAACACCCACTAGTGGGGTAGGCGGGACCAGTAATTATCCCGGACGAGCCCCCAATTGTTATGCTCCTCCCCTTTTGTCTAGGGGTGAGGAGGAGTAACAAAATGGCATGTGGTAGTGGAGGAAGTGGAAAGACAACAATTGGTGGTAAAACAAAAAATGTTTATTACAGAAATCAAAGGGGTACAAAAAATATATAGATAGAAATAAATAAACTGAAGCTAAAGAGAATAAATTAAATTAAATGTACTTTTAACAAAACTAGAAAGTGCATTTAAGAGAAAATAAATCAACAGAAACTGTAGTCTAAAGGTGGACTAAGGACGGTGCCAACGAAAAGAAAATAATAAAACAAAACTAAACTGCCTAACCAAAAACTAAACTAACCAAAATACAAAAGTAGCACCCGCCCCTAACCTAGTGTATCTAAACAAATATGCTCCTGCGTGTGTGTGTATGTAGGGCGCCCATCTTACCTGTCCACACAGTAGACAAACAGAAGTGAGGTGGAGTAATTAATGTGCTCAAACAATGTGAGTTGTTACCAAAGTTTAGAATTAAGAGCTAGAGTGTAGATTTAAGTATACATTGGATCAGAATCAATAAACTCAGCACAATTGGACTAGAGTGCAACAAAGGATCTACACAGGATCAGAATGAACAAACTCACAGCACAACTGTTCAACAGGACTACCTCAACATTAACTGGGCAGCAAACACACTCACTCAGATGCACACACTCTTAAATCGCTCTCACTCTCACAACCAGCGTTTGTATCTGCCGCCTCGGACGCGCTCACACCGCTCCATGCTGCTGCGTGCCATGCGGCTCCCCTCAGGCTCCTCTTACACTGTAAGGCCCGCCTCTTCCTGTCTCAGCGCAGAGTGTGATTGGCAGCTGCAGCCAAGCTGGAGGAGGATCTTCATTGGTGCTCAGCCAATCACGTTTCTCCATTAACGTAACCTACACAGAGAGAGAGAGAGAGAGAGAGAGAGAGCGCGAGAGAGCCAGAGACACGGGGGAACAAAAAGAAAACCAAAACACACGTGCACTCGTTGCACGTAACAGATCCCCTAGGCTAATGACTTTTCTAAGAGGTTATTGGAGCCAGGAGTCAGTCAACCTGGAGTCCAAGCAATGTGATGAAATTGGATGTGTTGGTAAAAGCTGCCCTGCCCTATAAAAAAACACATCAGTTTTGAGTTTGTTGTTCTTGAGCAGCAACTTCTTTATGTGAATCATGCCTTGCACAAAAAAGCTCTCAGAAGACCTACGTTCAAGAATTGTTGACTTGCATGAAGCTGAAAAGGGTTACAAAAGTATCTTTAAAGGTCTTGACCTGTTCCGATGTTTCTGTAATTCACTGAATTATTTCACTGAATTAGTGGTCTCTAAGGAAAGACAGGATTTTGGCTCTTGCGGATGAATATTCATACGTTCAAACATATCGTCTCTGATTGCCTAAAAGCATTTCAGCAGAGAAAGCGATCTGCCTCTGACCCACAGTCAAATTTGCAGCAGTAAAACTGAAAAAATGTTTCAGAGATACAGCCTTAGTTAAAGATACAGCACTGAGTGCTAGATAAAGTTAACCCTTAAACTTCACTTAAGGTGTTGCTTGGCTGAGGGGCAGAGCCAATCCCTAACCAACCACATTAACTCATGAGTAGAAGAAGACATGGTGCTTTTTCAGAACTACACGTTTTACTGAGCATTATGTTTACTAACTACTGCAGACAACAAAGGGTAAGGGACAGTTTCATGTGCCGCATGCATATACAACTCAGAGAGATCTATAGTATTTTACAAACAACAAGAAAAAGTGGATTTTAGCAGAAGGAGACTTTTTAAGACACAAACTGAAATACACGACGGAGCTCTAAGGAGCAGCTGGCTCCCAGATCACACTAAACCATACCTAGGAAGCTCGGGCTGGTTCTAATATCCAGTACTTTGATTTTATTTTGATTGTACTGAGATTTAGATTCCATTTGATATGTGTCTGGTAATGTTGTAGTTACACATTAATAATACCAACAACAGTGTAACTACAGGTGATATATTACTTGATACTTTAGTTACAGTTCCTATTAGAGCTTTTGTATATACATTTATATTAGGGGTGTCACAATTTCGATATTTCATCGAAATCGATCGTAATTATGTCATGGTCTCGAGCCTCGAAGTCAAAAAGAGGATCGGCGATCCCTCCCTCTAAGCTACGCAAGCTACGCAAATGCCGCAGCACTGTAGCCGAAGCCGCGGTCACTGTGACTGCTGAAAGAGCAGCCCTTTCTCCAGAGAATGTGGACATTTTCATCTTCTTAAAGAAAAACTTGACAATATAAAAATAACAGTCGTTTTGTCTAGCCTCAAATATGTTAATAGTTTTGGTACCTTAAGGAGCATCTTTCTCTCAGATAAAGTTAATAACTTTAAAAACTTGTCACAGTCATGTTTAACTGATATAGTAGGATAGAGTTCAGTTTGTTAAGGCTCTTATTGTTCTATTATTTTGTACATGACTGTTCCTGTATTTTTTTATTATTTATTTTGTTGTGTTGCACATTGCTGTTTTAATAGTGCACACTGCTGCTACCAAAAAAGCCACTAGATGGCATTACATATATATCTTTTTATTATTTATCATTTAAATTTGACCATTAGTGTGGTGTATTACAGATCACTTGTATCACTTTGCATCACTTATATCAAGTCCACCTTTTGAGATAAGATATTGTAAATTTGATAAATCAAGCCAATGACTGACCATAGACTAATATAAAACTGGCATAGGCCTCTCTGCTGTAAAAAAGAAAAAAGAAAAGAGGATTTAGAGAATCGTGACACCCCTAATTTATATCAACCCCAGTTTTGATACAAACATGTAAAAGGATAATGGTATTTTTTATATATTATTTTTGTTTTATATAATTTCATCCTTCTTTTCTCCCCAATTTAGCTATATGATTATCCCACCCACACCGCTGCTCAGCTGCACTTTACCTATCACTTAGTGTTGCCCCAACACCAGGAGGGTGAAGACTAGCACATGCCTTCTCTGATAGATGTGAAGTCATCCACCAGCTCTTTTCCAGCTGCTGCTGATGTAGCATTACAGATTATCATCACTGTTGTTGTACAGATTGTAAATAGTATGTAGCTTCATAGAGGTGCTTAATATAAAGTGGAACCGAATTTTAACTGCAGGGTTGCAAGTGCAGTAAAATGTAGAATATAAATATCCTAATATTCTGGCATCTAAACATTCAGATTTTCATGACTTACAATTTTCTAATTTGCTATATTAATCAATTGAATCCATTTTGTTTTAAACAAATATCTTTTATATAAGCATCTGGTTTGTCCAAGCAGCATAATAATAAATGTGCATGTAAATGCACTCACTATGATTTTGGTGTAATTGTGCATCCCAGGTATTCCCCAGTCTTATGGGCATTAGCTTTTCTGTAACACTTCAAAACACTTTTTAATTACTCTGAGCAAGGCCAGTTCAATAACAAGTGTTGGCTTTAATTCCAAACCTTCTGAGTCTTTAAACACCTTCAGGATGAGTGAAGATAAGGTTGCAAGAAAAAGTATGTGAACCCTTTGGGAATACTTGGATTTCTGCATTAATTGGTTATTAAGCCACAACAATAGACAAACACAGTCTTAAACTAATCCCACAAAACATGTATATGTTTGCATGGTTTTATTGATGCATTGCATGGTTGCATACTTTTTCTTGCAACTGTATATAGCCACGGTTATAAGACTAGCATCCAAATGTTGGGGTGGACCTATAGCTGCAATGGCCTCCCCCAAAGGAACTGTGCCAGGGAAGCTGCTCATTCCAGGCCAGGAGTTTGACCTGGCACCACTGTTGTAGATTCCGACACGTCCATCCCAAGGACCGCATGTGCATTTAATTCAAGCTCTGTGTAAAACATTGCAGCTCTACCAATTTAGTATAAAGCATAGCTGGTTTTGGTGTCCCACCAGGCACGGGAACTTCAAAGAAGTCAGCAATTCACAATAAATCAACAATATGGCACTGCTGAAATACTGACCACAAAAAATAAGCCAAAGTGATTTACTTTAAAGCAGTAGCATTAACCTCAGGAATAGGAACAGCTAAAATAAAAAACAAAACCCAAACTTAAGTTAAAGTATAACTAACTTAACAAAAAATAAACAAAAATACATTTACCTTTCCTTTCTCCCTAACCCCTAACAAAAACGCTTTATTTTAAGTAAATATGTTAACAGTAACATATAAACAACAAACAGCACATAATTAACAGTCTTTCACTGAAGCAGTCTAATAAATACATTTTTTTCACTTTATTTGGAAGTGCCCATATTAAGATTTGAAGATGTTAACATGAGAAATGACTGATTATGTAACATTTCCAGTACAGCCCATGAAACGTCCACAACAAGCTGACACAGTAGCTAGCAATAAGCTATATGCTAGCTGCCAGCACAATTAACAAAGAAAACAAGAAAATCCCAACAGAGAAACAATATTTATCCCCAAATAAAAAATAGAAAGGAAATAAATGCAAATAAAAACACAAAAAAAATAAAAAATTAACTAACCAGTGGGGACCACAGGAAAAACCCAAAATAATTAATTAAACAAATCAATAAACCTAATTAGGCAGATTGTACAATAGCTATTTGTTTGCTGTTTTAGTGGATGTCATTAATTAGGTATATGAACTGGACGTCCCACTCCCCCTTCTTGCAGGCTGCATTCAATACTAGTTGCCGCTGGGCCAACAGTTTGCTCCTCGAGGGCTGGATCAGGCCTGCGGGCCACCTATTGGGGAACCCTGAGCTACAGGGACGATAGAAGAAAATGAGCAGCGCGACAGTTCTAACAAAATAATTAAAATGTATATACAAATTCAGCCTAGGTGCATACAGTAGCAAAGCAGCAGAGCTACCACAAAAATTAATCCCCAACAGGCCTTAACCCTTACAGATCTACACTGGATTAAGGTTATAATTACTGTATACTTACAAAAATGGACAAATAAACAAATAAATGAATAAAAATGAAGTCACTATTAAGAGCTAATACTTTTACAAATACCCCCAACATCAACACTTGGTTTGGGCTGCATGGTGCTGGTAGTAAAACAGGAAGAGTGTCGCACCAAACTCCACAGCTGCCAGAGCTTTATACTGAAGCAGGACCAGGATCAGTCAGACGGCTCTTCGTCCCTCACACAATAAACCTGTAGAAAAGAGCGATCTAACCCAAAAGAGGGAGGGAAAAAAGAGAAGAAGAAAAGAAAATGAAACCTCTCCTATTATAAAAACTCTACAAATAATGTGACAAATTAAATGTGGTTGATTCCAAAATGTAAAGTACTTTTTTATCTTGAGAGACAACACACAGAATATTACAGAAGTCCTGCATGATGATTCATAACCAAGTTTACATGGTGGATATTGTGGCTAACAGCTGCTCTTTCTTTATGTATCTGTGATTGGCATTTGATAGAAGTCCTCAAGAATATCAGACAAATTTATAAATATTTAACTCATGTTATGAACAAGAAATTCAAGTAAATATTGAAAGGTAAGTCATCATATGTTTCATTCTTACAAGTCTAATACATATGTAATTGATTTTCTACATTAGCTATAAAGCACATTAGGGGCAAATAAAAAAAAAACAAATAAGATATTTCTTACCTATAACAGTAAATTCCACAGAGCTGCTCCATGGAGAGCTGAAATCTCGACTGGAGACTCGTGTCTGGTACTGGCAGTAGTAAGACCCTGCATTAGCAAAGTCTACTTTGGGAAAACTGAAGGTGACAGAGGTTCCACTCTTTGTCTGAATAACAGACCCAGAACCTGTTTTTAGATTGAAGGATCCTCCTGTGTGTTGAGTTTCTACAGAGCAGGTGATGTCAACTCTCTCTCCCCATGTGACCTGTTTGTTGGTACTGAGAGAGATGCGAGGAGTGGGTAGAGTCACTGGAAAATATAATTAAAAACACTTAAACAGTATAGAATCTGTTTCTCTAAATAAAAACGCTTATACCACAGCAAATACACTGGTAAAGCTACCTCATTTAAACCTTATTCCGGAGTAATGATGTGTTGCTTGTTTTAGAGTTTGTCTGCTGTAGCATAGATTTTTGCTTGTTTTAGAGTTTGTCTGCTGTAGCACACCCAGCTCAGTTAGTTCATTACACTGAAAAAAAGTATTCTTTGTCTCAACAAGCCATACTTAAAAAAAATCAATAAATACTACTTAAAATATTTATGTTTTTGGATTTACTTAATATAATTGAGTATATGCTATTTAGAAATGTCATTATTCTCTGAACTTAGATTAATACATTGTGTGAACGAATATTTTTTTAGTTGTTTCAACTTCCAGTCAAATTTAAGTTCGTTCAACTTGAGGCTGCATTGATCCTTGTGAAACGCCTCCGCCATATTAGTCAGGTCAAAACTAGTGTGTAAATATATTCACAAGTTAAATGTTTTCTTCCTGGATAAACAGCACAACATGATTTATTATCAACACCGTCGATTTATTTTTGTGTTCAGCGGCTTAGGAGCGTATTTTTCAGGTTATCTTACTTAAATTATGAGAAACTGACCTCACCAATACGGCGGCAACGGTGACCCGTTCAGCGGAGAATGCGCATGTCTGGACGCTTGAACGCGCCAAATCGAGATGAAGACGACGCAAGTCATCACCTCCATGGTTCCACTCTTTGCACTTCTCGTGTCAGCGCCGGTATGAGAACTTTTACCAGGTAAGAGGAGTTCTGTTATCTCCTGGTGCGCTGCTTCGTGGAACTGTTCCTCTGCGTTATAGCTACAGTTAATTAACTTTATAAATAAAGGAAATAAAACTTTTACTAGTGCAGGAGTTATCTCTGTGTTTTATATAAACCATTAGTGTTGTACTCCAGTCCGGTCTCGAGACCATAGACGAGCGGCCACGGTCTCGTCTCGGACTCGACCTTGTTTGGAATCGGTCTTATATATATATCTCTCTCTTTCAAATAATGTTACCGGGAGAGAACTAAAGCTAGCGACTTGCGCTAACAAACTAATGCTACTGGTGAGAACACTAAATCTAGCAACCAGCTAGCTAACCTTAGCGACTTGCTAGCTCTGTTTAGCGACTTGCGCTAACACACTAATGCTACTGGGGAGAACATTAAATCTAGCAACCAGCTAGCTAACTTTAGCGACTTGCTAGCTAACTTTAGCGACTTGCGCTAACACACTAATGCTACTGGAAAGAGCACTAAATCTAGCAACCAGCTAGCTAACTTTAGCGACTTGCTAGCTAACTTTAGTGACTTGCGCTAACACACTAATGCTACTGGGGAGAACACTAAATCTAGCAGCCAGCTAGCTAACCTTAGCGACTTGCTAGCTAACTTTAGCGACTTGCGCTAACACACTAATGCTACTGGAAAGAGCACTAAATCTAGCAACCAGCTAGCTAACTTTAGCGACTTGCGCTAACACACTAATGCTACTGGGGAGAACACTAAATCTAGCAGCCAGCTAGCTAACTTTAGCGACTTGCTAGCTAACTTTAGCGACGGGCTAGCTTAACACACTAATGCTACAGGAGAGTATCATTCCCAGTAGATAGTCTACATGATAAAACACCCTCTATATGTGCACTGTGTTTACGTTTTTGCAGCAAAGATTCACATATAGAGGATACCTAAGTAGCATGAATGTAATAATGATGTAATCAGATTTAAGGGGTGCATTATCTTGGAGGCTGACTGACTGTCTATTACCAAAAGTATTTCATGGTTGGGTGTACAGTTATAAGAGTGCCTTGTAAGGTAGACTATCTGCTGGGAAATATTGGGAATATGTTTTTTACATAAATTACGTTTATTCAATTAATACATTTTGGCCCTATATTACTAAATCCTTATTGAGAAAGTAATAAAAACAATTCCACAGAGATCATAACTTTGACCCGCATATCATGTGTACTTCACAGTATATCTTGATATGGTTTATATAAAACACATCAGTAAAGGCTTTATTTATGTCTGAAATTTACTGTATTTTATGTTCTTTTGGCGCAATAACGCAGAGGAACAGTTCTGCAAAAAATATAAATTTGACTGTATGAGTGTGTGCTAATGGTAACACTTCCATAAGGGCCACTATATTAAGGGTTAATATTTTTATGTAATTTAATGGTTCATGCAGAGTTTACGAATCACTTATAAGCATAATCCCATATTTACAAGTACTGTTCATTAACTGTTAATTAATTGACTTAATGGTACATAACAATTGCTTGTTGTTTCTTATCCATTTATGAACCATTAAAAAACCCTATACAGTTACCCTTAATGTGAAATGTGAATATGCTAATATTACTTTTATTGACATAATTAAACAATCGAATTAATGATTTTTTTATTTGTCAATGTTTGTAGATAAAAGAAGAATTCAAAAGAATTACAACCATTGAGCTGGAAACAACATTCGTTGCAAATTTGGACAAGCACACAGTGAGGCTCCTGTCTTTGTTCTCTGCTAAAGGAGGTGCTGCTGGACGGAAGATGGGTCAACTTCTGGATCTTTTGAAGCAGGTATTATGGTGGTTGACATACTGTATATTATAGGATACTGACATGCTGCCAAACTTGCAGGTTGTACAGACATTAGATACCCTTTTAGAGCTAGTTCCTTTCATATACATACAAACTAAATTTCCAATTAAATTAATGATGGGATTACCAAACAGCAAAAGACTTAGTATTGCGTAAACAGTTTTAGGGTTTACATACATTAACTACAAAGGAAATTTGTATTGTCTCTCTGATCCTTAAATTTTCTATTGATAGTCACACTAAAAGCAAAATACATCTTGATTTCAGGGTTGCACTACCATGGTTTTAAAATGGTTTCAACATGGTGCAACAACTATGTACTGGTGCTTTTGTAAATCTACAAGGTGCCAGAATGTAACTGCGTTGGGTTTCAAGGTGTGGCATACTGCCCACCCCAATTGCAAATAAAAACTCCAAACCATATATTTAGTTGAAAGCAGTACAAAATCAACATTTCTGATTTTAAAATTGAGAAATCTTACGGTTTAAAATAAAATAAATGCTCAATTTAAGATTTTAATTTGTGTAATACTACTTAACAAAATAGTTTTTTTGGTTACAAGCCAGATATATGATTGGTGTAAAAAGAGTCCCAAGGTTTACCATTTTACATTGAAAAATGTTATTTTTGAATTGTTGCACTGCCCATGCTGTCTTTTACAGAGTGACGACCCCCCCCCCTCTATCTATAATTCTGCAAAAATCAGTCTCTTTTTTTATTTTTTATTATTCAATCATTGCCAATTAAACAAATATGGCCACTGACCACGTGCTAAAAGGGGCACAACAACAATACTAGTTAGTGTAAATTGTAAATGTCGCTAGTTTAATTCCTCTTTCAGGCTTAATGTGTAAAACCCTTAATTTTGAAATGCAGAAATTCGTCCAAATGTAGCATTAAATATGCTTTTTTTTTATTTTAGGGTGCTCCATCTGATGAAGTAAAAGAGGATCTTGCACAGCATACAATCAAAATTGTCACCAAAGGTGGTTCTACGGAGGATGACCCATTGGATGTTGGGATTGTGCTGGAAGGCAGAGAAGTACTGTCTGGGTTGTCCAGTGTAGCAAGGGCGTGTGCCTTGTTACTAGGTCTGATCTATGCTGTGAACCTTAGTTACCCCAAACAACTCAGGTACACGTTTGAATTTTGTCAAAAGATGCTGTTAGAACTGGACAGTGGGAAACTTTCACCAAAAGTGCACGCACTGAAGTCCAAGTTGCTGAGTTAAATGTGTGGATATCAGTGTCTCAAAAGAGGTATGTGCAAGTTGCTAAGCAGTAGGTCTCAGGGACTTTTGTTTTGTGTAAAGTGATGCTATTTTTGGCTAATGACATGTTGTCATGTTGTAATATTGAAACATTGTCTTGACTACAACTTTCAGTTTGTTTTATGCACTTTGCACTTTATAGGCTAACAGCAGTGAAAAAAAAACATTTTAAATGGATTTTCTTTAGTTTTGTGTAACTTGCTGCAATTTATGGTCACTGATGTTGTTGGCATATTCTAATGACAGTGTTGTCTTTGTAAGAAGTTGTCAGTTTATTGTTTGCACTGTAGTTCCCCCCTCCCCCCCATACTTTTTCTAGTCAGCCATCAATCATTAGGATTTTAAAACTCCTAAAATGTTTGGATTTTTCAGATGATTGACTGTTAAAGTTGACTGTTAAAACTGGCAAGCTTTTGTTCATTTAAAACTATACAGCAGGTCTCAAGGCCTCTTTAAGGAGTCTGTTTTGTTTTGCACTTAATCTGAATCTGTATGTTGGACTGAGAAACTGAGTTTTTGGTTTCAATTCTTAAATATTTTAGGAATTTAAAAATACTGTACCTCAACTTCATGCATTGTTAATGTATGAGTAAGAAATGTATTAATAAAAATAAATTCAAGTAATACATTTTGTATAAGTCAATTTGTACATTTATAATTTGTTAAGGTGAATATGTAAATTGAGCTTGATTTCATTGAGTTAGACTAACTTAATATTTAAAGGTGAATATGTAAATTAAACTTGATTTCATTGAGTTAGACTGACTTAATATTTAAAGGTGAATATGTAAATTAAACTTGATTTCATTGAGTTAGACTGACTTAATATTTAAAGGTGAATATGTAAATTAAACTTGATTTCATTGAGTTAGACTGACTTAATATTTAAAGGTGAATATGTAAATTGAGCTTGATTTCTTTGAGTTGGACTGACTTGATATTAAGTTGTATGAGTCTAATACAAATGAGTTGGTGTAACAAAATATTTTTAGTTGAACTTACTTAAAAATTCATCAAGTTGAATTTACTTAAAAAAATTGGTGCAAAACGTTGCCTTGATTTTTTTAAGTAAATCCAACACATGATTTTTTTCAGTGTAGTTAGATCAGCTGTGTGTAATATGCTGTAAAACGATGACCGATATCACTGGTGTTGTGCCAAATAGAGTCCGCTCGCATTCTTTGCTGCTGTGCTGTGACTCCAGTTCAGTGCACTGTAGCATTAGCTTAAAGCTAGCATTTTCTAATTATTGCTCTTAAACATTCTCGTAATTCAGAGGATCCAGTGTTGTTCGGGAGGAAAATGTACACAGAATAAAACCTACAGGGACTTATTTGAACTTATTTATTTACCGCAGAATGTGATACAGGCAATTTTTTTAACAGCATATTTATTTTGGCCGTAGACAAAAGCTGTTTAGACAAGGAACCCCAAAAATGGGCATAAACAGGATGACACCGACTAAAAAATGATTACACATCTGCAATGGTCTACTAGAGGCACACTGCTCAGCCCAATCAGCTCTCCCTTCTGACCAGCCCATTTAATCCATACATCATTCAGTGCCCATCCCAAACTACTCCTCTCATTTTATTTTAGAATTTTTTTAATTTGAGGGTGGAGTCAGCTAAAATCAGTGGGTTTAGGTACGCTTTAATGTTCTACATGCAATTTTCCGCCTACACATCATATCATGCACCAGTGGACAGGGCATAATGCCGGCCGTTTCACTTCCTCTTTTCAGATACTTAGATTTTCCAGCCTTTAATACATACACTGTCCAAATCTTGTTTTGAACACCCCTCATAATGAATACATTCAGCTACTTTAAATTGTTATAGTGAAAGTGTATTATAGCAGAAGAATTGCCAACAAACACATGAACCAATTGGCACCATACCTAATGCCAGGCTTGGGCTATAAGGCTACAAAACTCCCCAGCATTGAGTTGTGGAGCAGTGGAACTGTGTTCTCTGAAATTATACTTCTGGGATGAGCTGGGAATAAATTGGGGAGGTGATTTTCCAAAATCCACACTTCACTGTTGCTGAATGCAAACAAATCCTTACAGTAGTGATTGAAAATCCACTACAGGGTTTTTTAACCTGACATAGACCCAGCGGGGTCATGCTGCTGATGCTAATGGCCTTTTCTTTTGAAAATTAACAGATTTAGATCCAGACATCATTTATAAAGGAAAGTCTTGAAAATTATCAGGCATGCCCAACCTTTCGATACCACTGTATGTCCATATATTATACTTCTTTTTAGAACAAAGTCTGTAGAGACATTTCAGGATTAGCTTACTACTGTTGGAGTGATTATAATGAGGTAATAATTTATGCACTCACCGACAGTGATGTTAACTGTGCTGCTTCTGGATGAAGTGGATGAGCTGCTTCTCTGGTATGAACAGTCACAGCTGTACTGTCCCTGATCTGAGGTATCCACAGTCAATGTAAATGTTGCTGGAGACTGAGTTGTTTGGGTTTTTACTGAAACTCCATTTTTATATAAACTGATGTTTAAAGACATGTAGTTTTGACGGGGCAAAGTACATTTAAACTGAACAGATTCCCCAGGTAAGACAATAGAGTGTGATGAGATCAGGGTGAGTGTGGGGCTCGGCAGCACATCTGTTAAAGAAAAGTTTGTTACAATACAGTATATGCATTTTCTTTAAAGAGTGTTTTTTTAATACTACTTTCTTACCTGAGCAGACAACTCCAGCATCTTCCCCATGACCACAGTTATGGTTTCCAAAACCACTGTGAGAGCAACTTGTGAGGGTGGTTTCAGTTCCAGAACAACTAACATCATCCAGTAATATTGGTCCACTTCCCTGACCAAAGTGAGCGCTGTTGTGGGTACTGGTAGCTTTGCCACAGGCCATCTGTGAGCACGCCACCTCTGCATCATCCATGCCCCAGCCATCATCACACACTGTTCCCCACTGGCCATTATGGTAGATCTCCACTCTACCCCTACACCGACCTCCCCCGTTCACCAGCCTGATGTTGTCTGATTTGTGATATGCAAATATAGAAAAATGTTTTGTGTTAGTTCATGAGATGCTTTAAAGGACCAGATTAAATGTATATTTTTATGTCCTCTTTTTTACTTTTGATTTTAAACAAAAATGGGCTGAAGCAATGCAGTAGTGCAGAAGTGCTATGTATGAAAAACTATGACTATGAATACAAGATTACCTTTAATGTTTTACATTTCTAAAATATGGTAAAAATGTAAAACAAACATGGTAAAATTAATTTAAATTTACTACCATAGGTGTAGTGTAAAAATGTTTAATTAAACATAAAAAACATGTTACAAGTACAAGTACCTGTCTTTAATGAAAAGTTGGTTAATGTCATTTAGCCAGTTGCATCTTGTGTACTTGAGTGAAAGTTGTAACTGAAAGTTGCAAAGTGTCTGCCCCCTAAATCTAATAACTTGGTTGTGCCACCATTGGTGACAACAACTGCAATCAACGTTTGCCCACTTTTCTTTACAGAATTGTTTTAACTCACAACTTGGAGGGTTTTCAAGCATAAACGTCCCGTTTACAATCATGCCACAGCATCTCGATCAGTCTTTAACTAGGCCACTCCAAACCCTCATTCAGTTTTACTAAGTCATTCTGAGGTGGACTTGCTGGTGTGCTTCGGATTAGAGGTCTGCACTCCAGCGGGACCCGTCAGAATATCTTGCGGCGCAGGACAGAACTGAATTGTTATTGGCGGGAGCGGGAGTTTAATCAATCTAGCTTATGCGCACATGTAGTCCCACTCCCACGAATGAATAAATAATTAAGAAAATTGTGATAATCACGCATTCCCATGCAGGGAAAACCCTCAAGAAAAAACACACACACACACCGATGGGAGATTTTCAGCATCTCCAATTCACCTGACAGCATGTGTTTGGACTGTGATAAGAAATGTGACAGTCCTATTCAGAACTGAATTGCTGTTTAAATAAAAACATAAGTAAATTTGAAGCACTAAATATAATTAATTCAATTCCTGTAAGGACCGTGGGGCGGAGGCGGGAGCGACGGAAATGTTTATGACGCAGGCGGGCACGGGATTAAAAGAAGCAATTTTTTGCAGAAGCGGGCGGTAATGGGACAAAAACGCACGGGTTTAAAAAAGCAGTCCCGCACAGACCTCTACTTCGGACACTGTCCTGTTGCAGAACCCAAGTACACCAGAGCCTAAGGTCACAAACCAATTGGGAGACATTCTCCTTCAGATTTTTTTTTTTCTGGTAGAAGCATAATTCATGGATCCACAGCAAGTCCAGATCCTGAAGCAGACCAAAAAACTACCACCACCATGACTTCCAAAAACTTCCACACCTTCCAAAAAGTTCAACTTTATTTTATCAGCCAACAGAATATTTACCTGGGGGTCATCAAGATGGTTTTGCATTGAAACCCATGGATACCATTTTCGCTCAGTCTCTTAACATTGACCCTAATTAACACTGACCTTAACTGAACAAAAAGAGATCTGCAGTTATTTAAATGTTGTTCTGGGTTCTTTTGTGACCTCTGAATGAGTTGTCCTTGCCCTTTTAGAATAATTTCGGTTGGCCAGTCACTCTTGAAAAGGTTCACCAGTGTTCCATGTTTTCTCCATTTGTGAACAATAGATCTCACTCTGGTCTGCATGAGTCACAAAGCTTTAGAAATGACCTTGTAAGCTTTTCCAGACTGATGTATGTCAATGACTTTGTTTTCTCATATCGGGGCATAATGTGCTGCTTTTTGTGAACTCTTAGCTGCATCATGTTGTCAGACAGACAACATGGGGATAATATTAAAAATGCAAGTACAACAAAAATAAAAGCTGTCGGTCATGTGGCACAAAGAAGCTAGCAGCTGTAGTCAACCATAATCATCAGAAAGTAAAGAGGCTTTGGTTTTAGCAAATTAAAAGAGTGAGAAAGTGTCTGTGGACCTGAGCATGACAGCAAAAAAATAAATTTCAATTTGTTTTACCTCTCTAAAAAGGACAAGTGTTCTACTTTCTGATCAAAAAAGAAAGTGATGGGCAATTAAATATTTATGGCAAGACATGACAAGAGTTGGAACATTAGCAGTATAAACATATTGAGTTTTTACCTACCTGCACAAGTAACCCCAGCATCTTCACCATGACCACAGTTATGCTTGCCAAATCCATTATGATTGCAGTTTGTGATGGAGCTTTCACTTCCAGAACAACCCAGATCATCTAAATGTATCGGGCCACTTCCTTCACCAAAATGAGCACTGCTGTGGACACTGACAGGTCCGCCACATCCCATCTGTCTGCACACCACAGCAGCATCACTACTGTCCCAGCCATCATCACACACTGTTCCCCATTGTCCATTATAATAAACCTCCACTCTACCAGAGCAGAAACCATTGCCATTAATAAGTCTCATGTTTGCACCATCTATCACAAAAAAGAATAGTACACAGTTTTATCACACATAACATTTTTTTATACAATTACCACATTTACATAGTTCCATAGTCTTGCACTAAATGTTACATTATATGGGCAAAGGAATAGGATATTGCATGTTATTTAGTAATGCAGCAACATAAAATATAAAATTAGACCTAATTTAGACCTAAAAGTTTGAATTTCCTAACTTGTGTTGTTAAGAAAAAATAGAAAGTTGCTGATGTTAAACCTTACTGTTATTCTTAAACAGAAACTCACAATTAGTTAACTACCATGTGTTTAAAGCACATTACCACAAACAAAGACGGCTATATAATGCACCTGTTCCAGTAATACCATGACAGGGCATTACTTTTACTTTTTCAACAGCAACATGTAAACACAGCAAATATAAGGTTATCTGGGTATACAGCTCTGGAGAAAATCAAGAGACCACTTCAAAATGAACCGTTTCTCTGATTTTGCTATTTCTTTATATTTATATATATTTATATTCTATAAACTACTGACAACATTGCTCCAAAATTCAAAAAATAAAAATATTGTCATTAAGAGCGTTTATTTGCAAAAAAAAAAAAAAGAGGCAGATCTTTCAGATGTCAGATTTCAGATAATAATCCATAAAAAATACTGATGTTTTTAAAATCCAGAAATCTGCAGTCTTTTTCAAATTTAAGTGTTTAAGCAAATTATCTTGTTCACAATCAAATTAAATTAGGACTTGTATAATAAACAAATGCAACTTAAATAGCAACAATATGTTTTCAAATATACCAACAAATGTCCTTTTTGTGATTTCCTCATTGACAAACCCCTTAGTCACATTCATTAGTTATTTGGCAGTAATAATGCCCGTGAAACATAGCTTGACCCAAGTTTCTTGCAGAGATCAACAGGTATGTTGGTATAAAAAAAGTTTGGGCATCCCTAATAATTTTCATTATTATAAATAATTGGATGATTGGATCAAGCAATTTCAGTTAAATATCATATAGCAGATGAAACAGTCATATTTGAGAAGTGAAATTAAGTTTATAGGATTTACAGAAAGTTTGCAATATTTCTTTAAACAAAATGAGGCAGGTCCATAATTTTGGGTACCCTTGTCGTTTTACTGATTTGAATATTTAGCACTAATTATTGGAACACAACATTTGTTTAGTAAGCTGATTGACCCTTGACCTACATACACAGGTGAATCCAATTAATAGAAAATGTTAAGGTGCTCAATTGCAAGTTTTTGCATCTTCTCTAAAGAGTGGCAACATGGGAGCCTCAAACCAACTCTCAAATGACCTAAGACAAAGATTGTTTAACATCATGGTTTAGAGGAAGGAGACAAAAAGCTTTTTTTAGAGATTTCAGCTGTCAGTTTTCACTGTGAGAAACATAGTGAGGAAATGAAAGACCACAGACACAGTTCTAGTTAAAGCCCAAAGTGACAGACCGAGAAAAATCTAAGATAAAAAGAGGTGAAGGATGGTCAGAACAGTCATAGTCAACCCACAGACAAACTCTAAAGACCTACGACACAGTGGAGATTCCCTGTACACGAAGAAGCAAAACAGCCCTGAAGTTTGCAAAAGACTATAAGGATTGGATCATAAAAGAATGGAGGAATATCATCTTCCCTTATGAGTCCAATTTTCAGCTTTGCCGAACACCTGGGCATCTTATACTAGACCTGGAGAGGCATAAATATGCAGATCCATCTCCAGACCTGAACCCAATTGAAAACCTCTGGAATATAATTAAAAAATAGATGGATGGTCATAAGATGTCAAACAAAGCTGAACTGCTTGAATTTTTGCTTCAGGAGTGGCAAAAGGTCACCCAAAAGTAGTGTGTAAGACTGGTGGAGAGCATGTCAAGATGCATTTAAGCTGTATTTTAAATCAGAGTTATTACACCTAATATTGATGTATTCGTCTTGAGTTAAAACATTAGTATTTTTGTTGTTTAAACTTGATGTTTTTGAAATATTTTAGGTCTGGACGTGCTGCATGTTTTTATCATTATTTAAGATGTTTCATTTTCTGCAAATAAATGCTCTATATGACATTATTTTATTTGGAAATTTGGAGAAATGTTATCAGTAGTTAAGTATAGAATAAAACAACAATGTTTATTTAACTCAAACATATACCTATACATATTAAAATCAAAGAAACAGTTTTTTTTAGTAATCAGTATTTCAGTTTTTCCTCATAAAATTAAAACTTACCAGCCAACCAGGAAGCTCCAAGTACAATGACTGCTGAAATAAAGAAGATGTTTTCATTAATTAAGTCACATAGTAATTAATACATGTTCATTAGGTTATTAACTCCTCTAACTAGTTACCTAGTCACTGAGTTAGCTACTTACCTCATCAGTGAGTTAGCTTACTTGTTACATAGTCAATTAATAGTTAGCTATTCCCCTAGTTAGTGAGTTAGCTAACTAGTTACCTAGTCAGTAAATTAGCCAACCAGTTACCTAGTCAGTAAATTAGCCAACCAGTTACCTAGTCAGTAAATTCGCTATCTAGTTGCCTCGTCAGTACATTACTTAACTGGTTACCTAGACAGTGAGTTAGCTATTTACCTAGTTAATGAGTTAGCTAACTAGTAACCTAGTCAGTAAATTAGCTATCTATTTACGTAGTCAGAAACTTAGCTAACTAGTAACCTAGTCAGTAAATTAGCTATCTAGTTACCTAGTCAGTAAATTAGCTATCTAGTTACCTAGTCAGTAAATTAGCTATCTAGTTACCTCGTCAGTACATTACTTAACTGGTTACCTAGACAGTGAGTTAGCTATTTACCTAGTTAATGAGTTAGCTAACTAGTAACATAGTCAGTAAATTAGCTATCTATTTACGTAGTCGGAAAATTAGCTATCTAGTTACCTAGTCAGTAAATTAGCTATCTTGTAATATAGTCAGTAAATTAGCTATCTAGTTACCTCGTCAGTACATTACTTAACTGGTAACCTAGACAGTGAGTTAGCTATTTACCTAGTTAGTGAGTTAGCTAACTAGTAATTATAGGTCTTACATATAATGTTAAATACTACAAAAACAATGCAGTATCTAAGCCTAGAATAATATTGTGTTACATTTTCAAGCACCCCTAAAGTGGATCATATCGTTCCATGTTAATAAGCATTCCTCTTGTTTGCCCGCCTGACAACGTGTAAGTAGCTTGCTATCTACTTAGTATTCCTAAATATGCCCTGTAGATACTATTTTAGGCGCTTTTAAGGTGGAACAGAACATTCAAATGCCGTTCTGTTTCATAAGGACTGTTTGTGATTTCTGCACACCCTAAGCAGAAAAGTGTAAAACTTCTAAAACACTTTATCATGGAAAAAAAAGTAAAAAAAAAGAACTGTGTTTTTAGCTACAGAAAATTTGTTTTAATGCAGGGAAACTGTTAAGGTGGACTGGAAATCTGTTTTAAGGTGGAATGGAAATGTGAACAAGAAACTAAAAGCTTCATACACTGCAGTAGACCTAGTGAGGAGTTTTTTTTTTACAGTAAACTGGTGTATTACATCTTTTTAATAGGCTACTTTGGAAATTAACAATAAATTGGCTTTTTAAAAGGCATTGATGCAAGGTATCAACTTAACTAAGAAAAAGAAGAGTGCATGTAGAAACAAGGTGTATCTAATGAGGTGGCATTTCACCAGTGTAAACATCAAGCATCTAAAATTAGTCTAGTCTTCTGATCCCAACTGCCCATTGGTGTTATAAATAACGATTACACTGGACAGTAAATTAAACGCAAACCTGCTCATTTCTTTGGGTTACTGTGGGGGGCGGTTGTTGCATTCAACCCTGCCCGTCTTGTCCCTGAGCCAGGGTCTGACAAAATCACACCACCTTTAGTAACGCTGACATATAGGAACTGTTAGCTCCTTAAAAGCTAAGCAAATAATGCTAACCAGTACCTACCTGGCTTTATTTAGAGGCATAATAACTAGCTAACCCTAGATAATTTACTAAGTAACTGGCTAACTTACTAGCTCACTGACTAGCTAACTCACTAAATTACTGACTAGCTAACTAGCTAACTCACTGACTAGCTAACTAGCATACTTAAAGCATAAATATTTAGCTCACCTCACTAACACAAGTTTTGAGTCTTAAAATTATGATTGTGGATTTTATTTTTTTTACTTAAAATAATTTTTGGCACAATATTCACTCCATAGATATAACAAGCTTTTACACCTCTCTCAACCAGGTGTTGAGACCAAAGCAGACCCAAGGCATACTCAAATTACGGCCCCCAATGCCATCAGTGGGCGCCCAAGAGCACCAAGATATCATGATAAAAATATATATATATTTTTGAATAACATTAAATAACAGATAGGATATAGAATTAGAATTACACAAAACCCACCAAGGTGCACCAATATTCTTTAACTGTGGTTAAAAAGCAGCTGCAGGCATCCCGTGGTTTCATGCAGAGTTCAGATAAAGCCACCAGTCAATAAATTGAGAAATGTAGCTAACCAACTGCCATTATGCGTTTTGACATTCAGAAGTATAATCCTACTGCTTTAATGTGCCCTAAATTGCCTTTCCTTTGGCTCTAAACTTCCTCTTTTTGAAAAATGAAAAAGGGAATTTTCCTCTTTTTATTCTCAGCGATATCATATTTTGCACAAAAAAAAAAAACACGTTTTATATTCTAAGTCAAAGCGCAAAAAAATAAAAGAAGTTTCTGTTTTCCGATTATAAATGGAAATGTTAATCAGCTTGTCCAGCCAATTTATTTTCAAAATTCGAAACCCAAATCTGCCACCAACGCTTACAACACACAGCACCAACCAGACAGGAATCTACAAACACTCACAGCTGATACTCATGTTCTCATGTTTCAGCATTCCAAATTCAGTGTCATCTTGGACACAGACAGAAAACATTACAGATGCCCTGAGCAATGTTCCATTACCAAGTTTTTTGGCAATCTGTATCAGCCCCAGTCACCCCCTCACTCACGTTATTTTGTAGTTTATATTGCACATTCTTTTACCCTCCTGTTATGTTCTGGGTCAAATTGACCCATTTTGAAGTTAAAATTTTCAGTATGAAACTTCTTCTGCTTGCCTTAAGTAGTGTAATCAACATGTAATATGAAAATGGTTCATCTCATATTTGCAAACACCCCCTGCAAAAACAAAATCTAAAACAAAATTGCAATGTTATGTTTTAATGTTATGTAAAAAATACTGTGTTTTATATGTTGGTCTTTCAAAAGTAATAAAGAAACATTAAAAAAAGTTAAAAGTGTATTTTTTAATGAAAATAAATATTGATAGAATAATAAGCAATGGAGTTAGTAATTAAATATTCACACTGCTTGTTAGGATGTTTTTTTTTTTGGTTTCAGATATGTTTTGGATAATTAAATCTGCACCAGGTCAAATTGACCCAGGAACACCATTGCTGTTCCTGACAAATGAAAAATAACAGGAGGGTTAAATGATGTCTGAGAGATTGAAGAGCAAACACATTAAGAATAACACTATGAAGAATTAAATGCCTTCAATTCTATTTAAGGTACAAGTTTATTTGCTGGTGTCTCTGCAAACTGATGGGACTCCACCCAACAAGAAACAGAATACACAATAAAATAACATTGCTGTTCCCATAAATGACCTGCTCGTACACCTGCACTGCGTGGACGAGCAGGTCAGTGTTCTCTGCTAAAATGTGCAAAGCGCTGCACAGTGTGTCGACCACTCTTAAAGGGAATGCCAAGTGAGACGCTGATTGCTTTATTTCACGTTACATCCAAAACACACCCATGATTAATTAAGAAAACTAGTAAATACCTTTTGCATGTTTTGAGTCAAAAAAGGTGTATCCCCACCAAACACAAGCTGACACACCTTAAACCAAGCTACACGGTGCGCTGTTGGTGGCTCATCCATAGGTCGCTAAAATAGGGCCCTAGGTAAAGGTGCCTTAGCTGTTAGACCATGACCCTTATGCAACATTGCAGGAGGTCCTCTGCACTCTGATCTTTGTACATTATATGTTTAAATAGTTACAGTATATTTAACTATTCAAAAAACTGCCCACTGTTTGTATTCTCTTTTCATTTACCACCCAACCTTGTTTTGAACTGTACAAATGTACATGTAAATAGTAAAACAGCAGTATTCATTTAATTCAAGTAATAATAATTTAATTTACCCAGAATTAAAGTGAGATGAGGTCCCAGCATCCTGGTCCTCAGGTCCATGTTAAATCCAGTTTGATTTGATCTTCAGTGAACACTGCTGCAGTCTTCACTCAGTTTTGCTGTTTTATTGAGGTTGGAGAGGAGGAGGAGTTTCAGTTCCCTTTCTGCACTTTTTCCTGTTTAGTAAAAGTCAAAACCTCTTACAGTCAGCAGCATAACAAGTGTTCTCAAAGCTTAAACTGAGCTTTTAACAAAGACCCAAGTACTGGCATTGAGGCTTATGAGGCACTAACTTTCTCTGTCTGATAAACAATCAAATAATTATTGATATTAAATTAAGCTGTACCTGCTCAATACCTACCTGTTATACTGTGTGTCATATGTATTACATTAAGCTACTTTACTTATCACACATATAGGACATTTTTGTACAATGCATTGTTCCAAAAATCATTGTGATAAGCCAAATTATTATCATTTTAATGAGCATTGTGGAAGATTGGCCTTAAGATAACAAGCTTAGCTTAAAATAATCATGCTAGCCAAAGCCTTAACCTATAATTAAAACACATATTACACAAATATATCTATGTAAGCTATAATCTATATTCTAGTAATCATTAATCACTGAATCAAGAGTTAGTCACTAATCCACACGTAGACACATTCTATACTTGATTAAATGAATCACGTATGCCTCTCATATCAGCAGCACTGACCCGTGTCCCAACCGACCCAAGAGACCCTTGAACGGGTCAACGACAGAAAGCATACTTCCTCTTCAAATGCTAAACATCTTGAGGTTACAGAGGTTAGCAGACTAAAGGGTTCCTCTTTTTACTCCTACGGTCTACACTCTAAAAAACAGAGGTACGATATGAGTACTTTTTTGTACTCAAAGGTACACTCTTCATAATTGTACCCTCAAAGGTACAATATTGGTCTTTACAGGGTCAGATTTGTTCCCTCTGAAGTACAAAGTAACTTCTAACAGCAATAAGTACAGATTTGTACCATTTAACCAGCCAAAGGGTACATTCAGTATTCTGTATCACTGCACTAATAAACAATATTTATTTTAACTTCACATTTTTCATTTGAAAGCCAGACAATTTTGGATCATCAAGTTTGTAGTGGATTAACCAGAGGATTTCTTCATTGCTTACACACAGACACACACACTACCCCCACTTTACGGCCTATAAGGAAACTTCGAACCCAGAACACTCTAAAAAAACCTTGGAGTAATCTTTTTTTCAAACAACCTTAAATTTCAAAATGACATTTACTGACTATTTCTTCACTCAGCCTCGCTCAAGAGCCCTAAATGCGAGTTTAGGGTAAAATTCTGTTTACATTCCTCCAAGTCATAAACCTCGGAGTTAATGTAAACATTTGGAACATTTGCAACACATTTGCAACACCATCACTAGGATGGGACTGCGGATTTAAGAGAGTGTCAAAACTTAATTAATGCCTTGGAAATTGTTAATTCACCAAATATTATACCAATTTAGGGGTTTGTGCCTAGTTATTTCTGCAATCACTTAGAAATAAGATTAATGAAATTAAGAGAAATGTTCTAAGCTTGGAAATTCCATTGACCGTTTGTAAGTGAGACTCTCTGCTCTCTGTTCACCAACCTCCCCCACCGTCGTAAATTCCGATGCCAGCCGCTTATCTACACTCAGCAGAGAAGAGGAATTTCTCACTGAGAAGATTTTGCTTAAAATACATATATATTGACTATATAAAAAAGGTGTTTTATAGAATGTTTACTAGATAATGGTATATGTGTCTGGTATATGGTATATGTGTTTGGATGTGTCCTGATTAAATTCTCCTACACATTCAAGTCTGAATCAACAAGGTTTAACTAGCATTTGATAATTTAGCTTTATTTGGTTATCAGTGGTTTAACCATGTATTATCTTTTAAGTGATTTAATTGGGTTTAAATAATAACATGACTCTTGATCTCTTTCTGACAGAGTACCATCCATCGTTGTATTTCTAAGATTATCTTGAATATTACATGTTTGTGGGCAATATATATATATATTACATTTATTGTGATTCAATTGTAAGATTGTTTGTTTCCTGAATTTATCCTCACAAACTGATATGCTGAAAAATGTATTTTGATCCACTGTTTAATTGAGTTTTCTTTTGGTTTGATCTATTAGAAAAATGCTGAAGCATGCTGACCATGTGAGCGAGGGGGGGTTTATGGCCCTTTGTGAATCCCCACCAAAGTTTGAAATTGCTCCTAGACCAATCAAAACACAGACATTTGGGCCACAGGGCCAATCATAGCTCAGGGGCCAAACAGGCCACAGAGACTAATAGTTAAACTGGGCAGACACAGTTCAGTTTCCAGTTTAGAGTTTGCCAGTTTAGAGTTTCCAGTTCAGTTCGGAGGAGTTGGAGGAGAAGCAGTTGGAGTTAGAGAAGGAGTGGAAGAAGATGAGTTGAGGAAAACAGTTAGAGGAGAGAGGTTAGGGAGCCCAGAGATGGAGAAAGGATATACTATTAGTGTAGTCATCTTAAGTTAGTTTTCTTAGACTAGTGCATTTAATCTTCAAGTATATTAATATTAGCTATCCTAGTTTAAATAACTAGGCTATTTTATGATCTACAGAGTTCTCCTGCTTGCCAAGATAGTTAATATAGTTCAGTAAACCAACTAGACCAACCGACGGATCACCGAGAGGGTACGCCAGCCGAGCCAGCTCCAGGGAAGGCCTTCCCTGTGCAGAGACTAGAAGCGGGTGTCGTCCAGGTGCGCCGCTGGCCCACAGAGCACCATCTTTACCCTGCGGATGGGTCCACACCGGACCTTCTAGGGGTGCAGGATGTCAGCCGAACAAGAGGTTTAAACAGCGGACCGAACCGATGGGGACCCCCCTTTGTAGACGTCTCAGAGTAAGGCCGTTTGGGTATTTCTCTCAGCAATTGGTGTTTTGGTTGGTCAAGTCTAGTTTGGTTATTGTTCTTAACTCTCTTCGTAGTATAGATTAATTTTTAGTTATTTGGCGAAAGGGATGATCTTTGTAGGCCGTAAAATATCTTACTTATCTACTTATTTTAGTGTTCTCATTTGATTAGTTTGACCTCATTACATTTAGACCCTTATTTAGAAATATTCACTTAATAGTTCTATTAATCTCTATTCCTTTCATGTCAGCATTATAACGTGTTTGTTCTTTTATTTCTCATTTATTATTCTACACTATGATTTGATATATAATGGCTACATTATGACTTTTTAATGAATTATTTACTCATATCTGTGTGATTGAATAAATACTTTTATTTTACAAAACCTGTCATTTCAGTGTGTTTTTCTGGATAACTTGGTTATGAAAATTTCTGTCACCTGTAGAAACCACACCCTGAGATGTCTTGTGTTATTAATTAATTTGATTAATTAATTAATTAATCTAATTAAATTAATTTAATAACTGGCGCCCAATTAAAAATATTTCAACATCTCAATTAGCACCAGGTATTAAACCACTGAGCCGCTACATAATTTGGCGCCCAACGTGGGGCAGGATTATTATTGGCTCTCCGCCGCGAGACCAGAATATACACATTTCATAACCAGTTCCAGAAAATAGCGCTGTAAGTTGCAGAATAAAGTGTATTTTGTTTTCATTATTAAATGCGTTAGCTGCTGGCTAGCTGGCCTAGCTGGAGTTAACTGCATAAACCTAGCGTGTTAGAAACACACGCACATGTTCTACACGTGTTTTTTGTTTACAATTCAGGACTGGCCAGTCCCCCGCTGTGTGTGCGCGTCGCGCGCACGGTCCCCTGTGTGTCTGTATAACGTGTACAGTTGTGTGTGTGGTATGCGAGCGCTCTTGAAAACATTACGCTTATTTGTAAAATAAGCTTGGTTGACACACCGCCGTGTGTGGGCAACCTTAAACCCGGGTGTATATACGTGTATATACGTGTGTACTTACATAAAGTTCGAACTGTTTCCGGTAAAATAGACATATTTTGCCAGTGTTGATCTGATAAGGCCTTCGCGCAGCTATGAGTCGCGGATTTCCGGCTCATTGACTCTGCGCTCCAGTTAAAACTGCCGGTTTTTGCGCGAAATCCGTAAAATCCTGCAGTACTGGACACTTCCACGTGCGTAAAAGAGTAGCTAACTTTTACGTAACACCACCCTGAGTGGCAGGAAGTTTATTGTGTGCGTGATTAAACTAACCACGCCAGGATGTAAATCCTCTTTGCTCATCTTGTGAAGTGTGTTGCTGCTGTGTTAAACTTTCGGACAGCCGTGTCCTTCTCCTCTGCTATTCACAGTCGACTGAGTCAGTCAAATCTGCTGACCAGGTCCCAGACCCAAGGGGCGGTCCTTAACGTGGCATCATCAGTGGGCGTGACCACTCCCACCAGTCGGCCTCTGCCACCATCTGGTGGACAGCCTGACTATTTACACTCAAACTCAAAGGGTGTTTTACTACCCCTCACCACTAGGGGGGGTACACGGCCACATCGCCATCTGGTGTTTGATTTGGGTAACTGCATACAGTGCAGAAAGGTGCATCTCATTTGTTTGACCACCAGAGGGAGCCACTTAGCCATATAGCTGTGTCGCCACCTGGTGTTGTATTTGTGTAATTGCTATCATCCTGTAGAGTGCATTTAGAGTTTCTGTCGCCAGAGGGTGCCAATTTCAAACAAACTTTTTGTTAAGTTAATAAAGGGAATTTGCATTGTGGTTGGGTTAAATGGTTTGTAAATAAGTAAACAAATAACTGCATTCATTTAATCGGTTTATATTAAATAGTTAAATTTAAGTTTCAGGTCTGCTCTCTCAAACATCACTCTTTATGTTACATTGAACCAAGCTAAATAGCTATCTCCATTGAGTAACTAATCACAACATAAAATAATTAACTGGTCATTTTAATCAATTTGATTAAGTAAAGTTAATTAAATTTTTGTTAATTAATTATTTTCAATTTAATTCAACCATCTTCAAATAAATTAAGCTTAATTATTGATCGATTAAGATCAATTATTAATAACTAATTGAAATTAATTAATTAATTAACCATTAAAAAAAAAAAAAAAAAAAAAAAAAAAACTTATCCAGTTATCAGTTACTCAACCATATACCCAGCACACCTGTGCTTAATACATAGTTAAATTCTCCCATCCTGTACATAGTTGATAACTATACTCATATTTAGACATACTGTGTATAGTGGCCTACAGTTATTAAACTGTTCACTAGCACCACTGACAACAAATCTAACTATTCTTTTAAAATTAATCTACTAATTGTAACCTTAGGTCACTCCCTTTTAACAGATTTTCTTCTTAGAAAGGCACAATGCTAATTGACTCGAACATAAAGTAAACTTGTTTGTCATCAAAATTGTTTGATTTCACGTGCTTTACATAAATCAAAATGTGTGTCACCGAAAAAGCTCTTTTAGAGCTTACAGCTGGTTTACCCCAGGACTTACCGTCCCAGTCCAACAAACGGACAGTGGGGGTCTCCATGCACTAATTGCCAAAAGCCTCAATGAGTGTGTATCTAAAATCCTTGAGGGCAAGCAACAAGTGGATCCGATTTCCCTAATACTGTGGAAACAACTGCTGTTGTCACAGGATCAACTTGCTGCTTCCTCCAAAACCATTCAAAATCTCCAAGCAGAGATTGTGACTTTAAATGATAGAGTTGCAGACCTAGAGAACAAAACTGTACAGTCTGAAATGAACCAAAGAGACCTCAAAACCGAAGTGCAGCTGCTTCAAAAGGAAGCCAACATAGCTACCCAACTTGCAGCTCAGTCACAGGAAAAACTAAAACATGCTATTGCAAAACAGGTTGAGCTACAAACTGAATTAGCACATGCTAACAATGCAGTCAAATTAACTCGAGACCAAACAGAGTTAACATTTGAGCTGATGATGGAGGGAGACTCCCCCATCAATCCAGCTGGTAAATCAGGAACCCCTGGGGTTCCGGATCTTAAGCAACAACCCTCCACAAATACATTCCCTCTAGTCTCCCTTAAAGGTGTTGAAGCGCCAGTAGAACCAAGGTTCACTCAGCGTTCCCAGCCACATGGGACCTCTGTGCAACCTCAAGCACCCTCTGATAGAGATTTGGACAAAATTGCGCGTAACATCCCACGCTTTGAACCAGAACCGGACGGTTCTAATGATGTCCACCAGTATCTTCGTGACATTGACTTCTTCTTACGCCGTTTCCCCAAGGCCACGGTAGATGATAAAATCTACCTCATTAAGGTGTCCTCTAGTCGGGAAGTTGGACGTCTCATTGAGCGCCAACCACCCCAGGTTAAGAGAGACTATCCTGCTCTTTGCAAGGCTTTGGAGAATGAGTTCTCCAACCACCTTGTTCAAACCGGCCTTGCTGCAGCTCTTGCAATAAAGCAGAGTCGCCAGGAAACACCCCTACAGTACTATCACCGCCTCAGGCACGCTTATTTCGGCTATAGAAATGAGCCTGGAATGGAGGAAGAGGAAGTTTTCAAAACATTGTTCGTGAGAAACCTCCATCCCTCCACCAGTCACTCTTTTGGAGTCGCAGCCTGCCCTCGTACGCTAACAAGCCGGCAGCTGCGTGATTTGGCTCTCAGAGGATTTGCTAAGTTCCAACAAAACATTAATAAAAAATCAGAGTCAAATGACGTCCTGATAATTAATGAGCAGTCCTCCCACGTCAAGCAAAAAGGGGCACACAAGGCTCCAATGCCACCTAAGACCCAGTTAAACCACAAAAACCAGAGAGTGTTCCACTCTTGGCGTCGCTCGTCCCTACATTGGGCCAAGCAAAGTGACCAAAAGCCCTCCTATCGAAGGAAAGGTAGGATAAAACGCAGTTGGAATGGCAAACACTCACAGCACCATGCTCGAGCACAGAGCTCCAGCAAACTTCAATCTCCGCTCAGGAGAAAGAGCCCAAAGCACCACAAACGTTGGTGTCCACCTAAAGGGCACAAGCATGAGAGATATCCAACTAACCTGAGCACTAAAGACGGCAGTCTGCTCAGACAATTTCGTAACGAAATACGCAAGCAGGACAATGCTGAATCTGAATTCTTGCCAATTGTCCATGCTCCAGATCAACCTGCTTGGGGGGGTGCGAAATCCATCCACTCCAATGCAGCCTTGGTTGTACAGCCAGACGCTGAAGACAACCACACTGAGGAAGCTCCTTCCCTCAGCCTGGAGGATCCAATACCTAAACAATTCTTGGGTTTCTTAACCGAGAAAGGTTCAACACCAAAATTCTACCTAGCCACCTGGCTGGAAGATGTGTTCGGGTATGAAGCTCTTTTGGACACAGGGTCAGACATTTCTTTGATGTCAAATTCACTTTTTGACCAGGTGAGGGCGACAGCCCGCCGAAACAACAAAGAGATACCTCTGAAAAAGTGTGCTCTTCACCTTCAACCATATTCGCACACTGGTATCACTCTGCATTCAGCAGCCCTGGTGCACGTTGCCATCGGTCCAATGAGCCTCACCCATCCAATTCACATTTCTCCATTGGAGAACGTCCCATTGCTCTTTGGCAAAGACCTCCTTGACCGGTTCAAACCATTGATTGACTTTCAGCATTGTAGAATCTGGGCACAGGTGTGCGAACCCCTGCCCTGTCCTAAGGCACAGGATAGAGTTCAATGCTGTCATGTTGCTAGCAACATTGAGCCACACAAGCTCATTGAACCTTCAAATTCCACGGGAACCAATGAGAAGCTCACTGTCAGGGTTCTGAAACCACCATCCTCAGAATCCCCTAGCATGATTCTAAAACAAAACACCTGTTCATGGGCATCGACTCCCTCTACGGCTGTAGATGAGTACAACCCAAAAGCTGGAAAGTCATTCACTCTTAACACAACGGTCAACGGTGAAATTTTTCTTCCATGGGCTGACAAGTCAGCTGTTCACAGACCACCTGCAGGTTCCTTGCCACGGACTAACTGTGATCCTCTGTTCGTGCACCAAAAGGATTGTTCTCTTCTTGTTCCTGCACCAGTGGTTCCAGACAAACACAGTCCCTTGGATTCTTATGAATGTAAAAACATTCCCACCATCTACACAGATGGATGTGCTTTTCAGAATGCTCAAATCAAATGGAAAGTTAACATGACAATTGGTGCATGTGACAACACTTCTTTCAGAACACTGGCATTTCAACTTGATCCACTTGCCACTTACTGTGCGTCTTTCAGGATGCTCAAGGGCCTGTTTGTTTATGCCCCAGATACACACGCTTCATCTTCATTCGTGGTGCCTCAGTGCCATGGGGGGGAGAGCCTAGCCCAGGCCCTCGATCACCCATGGGTGGACCACAAAATGATGGGGAAAACACACAGAGCATTCCCACAATTGACATATCTGCCACTTGTTGGAAAAAGGCTAGTGTGTTTTCAGCCCCAATCTTCAGAAGATCTGTGTGGTGTATGGCCAATTCCACAAATGGATTGGGTCGAAAGACTCATGAAATTTGTTCGAAGGAACAAACATCTCATCACTGTGGCAGGTGCATTTGCCAGATGGGGGGGACGTCCCCCAGACCCTATTGAAATGGCTCAGGCCACAACTTTTTCGCTGTACCACACTTTCTCAGGTGTTGGTATATCTCATCGTTCTAGCGGTGAACTGCGGAAACACCCAAAACTGGGAAAAAGCACGCTTGGATACCAACCATTGTGCTACACTGCTGACAAGCTACTGGTGAGGTCCCAGCACAGCACTGGCAAAACAATTCGCGAGCTCAGGTCTCATTGGTTTGGTCCTCATGCAGAGGCAGACAATCTGCCTCGCATCTGGAACCAGATCCCGCATCGTCAGTGTTTTATTAAACCGATTCTCAAACAAGTTCACTGTAACCCAATCAAACTATGCAAAAGCCCCATGGGACAAGTCGGGACCAATAATGCCCTAGGTTAAATCATAATACTGGGCCAAATACTTAGACACACTGAGTGTTCATTGTCCACCATATTCTGACCTGACGCAATTGTTAAATTGAGAAAGTACCACACATTCACTGTCTCACCTATCCAAGTAGCATAACTCACAACAAATTGGATATTTTGTTAAACCTAGTGTTTGAATCACCATTTCAAACCATTAGCATAACAGTATAATAAATACGTGGAGAACGGGGGGTGCCAATTTTTTTTTTCTTCTTCTCTCTCTTCAGGTGCCCAAAACATATTTTGTTTCCCTTCTGACTATGTTTGCTCCGCTATATTGTTCTCAATTGTTGACTAAGTAGTGGCTAATTATTGAAGCATACCTTATGGGTAGGTTGTCTTGATAAAGTTATAAAGGAACAAATAGCTAGCAAACTATTTGTGATCCTTTCATATGCTTGTTGCCACACTATCACATTAAATTAACTATTCTATTCAGAACCAAAAGCCAATAGCTACAACAAAAAAACTGATCATCAGAGAAATCTATTAGACCAAAAACTCTGTCAGCTACCTTGTAGTAGATTGTCTTAAGAAAGCATGACCAACAAGACACCAATTGCATGAAAGATGTACCCTAACATGCTCTGTCTACAGAAATCCACGTTGACATCGACCGATGACCCAACGTCCAGTGGCCCATCGATCGATGGGGGGGGGGAATGTAGTGGATTAACCAGAGGATTTCTTCATTGCTTACACACAGACACACACACTACCCCCACTTTACGGCCTATAAGGAAACTTCGAACCCAGAACACTCTAAAAAAACCTTGGAGTAATCTTTTTTTCAAACAACCTTAAATTTCAAAATGACATTTACTGACTATTTCTTCACTCAGCCTCGCTCAAGAGCCCTAAATGCGAGTTTAGGGTAAAATTCTGTTTACATTCCTCCAAGTCATAAACCTCGGAGTTAATGTAAACATTTGGAACATTTGCAACACATTTGCAACACCATCACTAGGATGGGACTGCGGATTTAAGAGAGTGTCAAAACTTAATTAATGCCTTGGAAATTGTTAATTCACCAAATATTATACCAATTTAGGGGTTTGTGCCTAGTTATTTCTGCAATCACTTAGAAATAAGATTAATGAAATTAAGAGAAATGTTCTAAGCTTGGAAATTCCATTGACCGTTTGTAAGTGAGACTCTCTGCTCTCTGTTCACCAACCTCCCCCACCGTCGTAAATTCCGATGCCAGCCGCTTATCTACACTCAGCAGAGAAGAGGAATTTCTCACTGAGAAGATTTTGCTTAAAATACATATATATTGACTATATAAAAAAGGTGTTTTATAGAATGTTTACTAGATAATGGTATATGTGTCTGGTATATGGTATATGTGTTTGGATGTGTCCTGATTAAATTCTCCTACACATTCAAGTCTGAATCAACAAGGTTTAACTAGCATTTGATAATTTAGCTTTATTTGGTTATCAGTGGTTTAACCATGTATTATCTTTTAAGTGATTTAATTGGGTTTAAATAATAACATGACTCTTGATCTCTTTCTGACAGAGTACCATCCATCGTTGTATTTCTAAGATTATCTTGAATATTACATGTTTGTGGGCAATATATATATATATTACATTTATTGTGATTCAATTGTAAGATTGTTTGTTTCCTGAATTTATCCTCACAAACTGATATGCTGAAAAATGTATTTTGATCCACTGTTTAATTGAGTTTTCTTTTGGTTTGATCTATTAGAAAAATGCTGAAGCATGCTGACCATGTGAGCGAGGGGGGGTTTATGGCCCTTTGTGAATCCCCACCAAAGTTTGAAATTGCTCCTAGACCAATCAAAACACAGACATTTGGGCCACAGGGCCAATCATAGCTCAGGGGCCAAACAGGCCACAGAGACTAATAGTTAAACTGGGCAGACACAGTTCAGTTTCCAGTTTAGAGTTTGCCAGTTTAGAGTTTCCAGTTCAGTTCGGAGGAGTTGGAGGAGAAGCAGTTGGAGTTAGAGAAGGAGTGGAAGAAGATGAGTTGAGGAAAACAGTTAGAGGAGAGAGGTTAGGGAGCCCAGAGATGGAGAAAGGATATACTATTAGTGTAGTCATCTTAAGTTAGTTTTCTTAGACTAGTGCATTTAATCTTCAAGTATATTAATATTAGCTATCCTAGTTTAAATAACTAGGCTATTTTATGATCTACAGAGTTCTCCTGCTTGCCAAGATAGTTAATATAGTTCAGTAAACCAACTAGACCAACCGACGGATCACCGAGAGGGTACGCCAGCCGAGCCAGCTCCAGGGAAGGCCTTCCCTGTGCAGAGACTAGAAGCGGGTGTCGTCCAGGTGCGCCGCTGGCCCACAGAGCACCATCTTTACCCTGCGGATGGGTCCACACCGGACCTTCTAGGGGTGCAGGATGTCAGCCGAACAAGAGGTTTAAACAGCGGACCGAACCGATGGGGACCCCCCTTTGTAGACGTCTCAGAGTAAGGCCGTTTGGGTATTTCTCTCAGCAATTGGTGTTTTGGTTGGTCAAGTCTAGTTTGGTTATTGTTCTTAACTCTCTTCGTAGTATAGATTAATTTTTAGTTATTTGGCGAAAGGGATGATCTTTGTAGGCCGTAAAATATCTTACTTATCTACTTATTTTAGTGTTCTCATTTGATTAGTTTGACCTCATTACATTTAGACCCTTATTTAGAAATATTCACTTAATAGTTCTATTAATCTCTATTCCTTTCATGTCAGCATTATAACGTGTTTGTTCTTTTATTTCTCATTTATTATTCTACACTATGATTTGATATATAATGGCTACATTATGACTTTTTAATGAATTATTTACTCATATCTGTGTGATTGAATAAATACTTTTATTTTACAAAACCTGTCATTTCAGTGTGTTTTTCTGGATAACTTGGTTATGAAAATTTCTGTCACCTGTAGAAACCACACCCTGAGATGTCTTGTGTTATTAATTAATTTGATTAATTAATTAATTAATCTAATTAAATTAATTTAATAACTGGCGCCCAATTAAAAATATTTCAACATCTCAATTAGCACCAGGTATTAAACCACTGAGCCGCTACAAGTTTTTGAGCCATATTTAGTTGATGATAATGTTTATAATCTTTATAATCTTTACTGGCACAAAAAACATGGGTACAAAAAAGGACTTTCACTGAAAGGTACTTTTTTGTACCTCAATATAAGGTACAGCCCCAGCGACAAGCTTTGTACTCTTTTAAGTACAAATCTGTACTTACTTTTCTTAGTGTGTAGGGACAGGTCAAGCAGAGGACAGCTAGATTGAAACCAATGAATAAAGTACATTTTGTAACCTTACATTAAAAGATTGCGTCTACAAAATTATACATACAGCTTCAAGCTTTGTTAAAGATATACTAACTAACTAATCTTACTGTAAATGTAGTAAAACTATTATCAACAGAAAGTATGAACTGGGCTACTGTAAATGTAGGAAAGCATGATCAAGAGAGAATGTGAACCTTGATGAACCCAAGGCCTGTCACAAAGGGGAAATGAATCTTCCCCTTGTCACCGAAGCAAGGGAAGTTAGCAACCCACGATTCCCCAGAGGGCCTACTGGACAAAGGTCAATCAATACATCTCACGGGTCCCGAGAAGGTCTAAAAAACTAAAGTGTAATGCATAACTATACCATATTTGGAAGAATAAGCATAAAACGAGAACTATTACTCATTCATGCCTAGCAACCACCTAGCAACCTAGATACGTCAGAGAGGGGTATATAATATGGAGTCAGAAGCTATGAGGTTGAAGAACTTGGGGCGACGTCTAGCTTAGGCTGGGATGCATGCCTGTAATGTTCTTCCCGGATCTGAAATAAATCATACTTGTTCACTCTCAATCTCCGTGTCGTCTGAATTCCTTGGATCAACGAACATGCAACACAAAAGCTAAGATATTTTTCTACAGCATGTTATGCCATTGATATAATGATAATGTAATACACTGCCTGGTAAAAAAAAAAAAGTGTCCACCAAAAAAAGGTCACACACTCTAATATTTTGTTGGACCGTCTTCAGCTTTGATTATGGCACACATTCTCCATTCAGCACATCCCAAAGATTCTCAGTGAGGTTAAGATTTCTGTGGACACTGTGGTGAACAATCCATGTGTGAAAATGATGATCTCATGCTCCCTGAATGACTATGTCACAATTCCGGCTTGATGAATCCTGACATAATCATCTTGGAATATGCTCATGTCATCAGGGAAGAAAAAATCCATTGATGGAATAACCTGGTCTATATTCAGTATATTCAGGTAGTCAAGGGAGGTTAGCATGGTGTGAGTCTTAATTGGTGGCAACTGATAGCAATTAGTGAGTACTTAAGCTCTCTGGAGTTGAGCTCTAGCTTTCTTGTTTTTCCCCTTTAAAACCATGCCTCACAAACTTGTTTTGCTTTTGTCTCTCTTCTAGGAGTCCTGGATTCCCATGTTTAAACAGCTGACCAGTCCTTCTTTTTAATACTTCTCCCCTAGACATTTTGACCTTTTTCTATTTTTGATAATAAATAAATTAAGTGTTTTATATTTGCTACTAGTTTATTGTCCTCCCTTTGCGATCCTGGAACGAGCTGGGTCGTAACAAATGTTACTGCCGCCTCAACATAACAGTATTGACAAAACTTACTTTACTGGAAGCTTCGCTCCACCTTTGGAACTTGTTCTGTAAGTGTGCCGCTGCAACCCCAAACGTTCCTTCAAATTTGACACTGTGTTTTTAAAGCTATGGAGCACTTTGTCGCCAGCACAACCAACCTTTTGTCATCTTTAACTGATACAAACTCAGAATAGTGTCTGTTTTTCCAGCTAAAACACGTGTATCTCTCTCCTCCCTCCCTATAAATATATACTGTAGCAAATCTGTAGTCATGTTCTTTGTTTACTAACTGTTTACTAATTCACTGTGGTGTTTAGGGCAAGGGTTTTTAACTGTGTGACCCCCTTGTAGGCTGTAGAAAATTACAAGAGAAGTTTTCTTACTTAATTTGATGGTTGCGCCTGCACTGAAGCACAAAGATGTTTCATGCGTGGCTTAGTAGGGCTCAGTAATAGTTGCGAGACGGGCTCTGTATTTGTTTTTTAGGAAAGTGCAGAACATCTAGATTCACAGAGAAATGTTGATCCAAAAGGGAGGAGTTTTTTTTTTTAACGCCATTGAACTCAGTTCTGGGAATTCCATTAACAGTGAAATCCAGAAATCAAGCAGAGAGCGTTCTGTGTTTCTGGGCTGTGTGTCAGTGGCCAGATCAATCAGTGACTCTTCTGCTTCAAGAGACAATCCTGTGTTCTTTGCAGAGAAAGGATTCCGTATCCATTCATTTGTTGCTGACACATGCAGCGTTTTCAGGAAAATACTCTCGAAACTGTGTTGTCATTCCATCAAGATGAGCCTGAATAAGCACACACTTCTCAGCCTTAGAAACTGCGCCGTTGTTCAAAAACTCCTCCAGAGCAGGAAACGCCTCAAATGCTTCAAATAGCATAGCAACTTGGACGGCTTGAGACTTTCCTTGGCTAGCACTTCGCCACAAACCACACACTGCGGTCGTGCATTCTCTTCTTCGCATATTTGCGTAAATCCTTATTTTAAGTACTTTTCATCATATTTTTTTAGCTTTCTTCATTTTTTAAAAAGTTTCTTTAAGCGGGCGTTTTGCATTTCCACTTCTAATTCGACCTTCTAACAAAACGCTACATTGTAATCCAGCCTGGACTTGCAGAGCCACGGTGCGCATGTGTGAACCTGAATAGAGATTTAGATTGAAGAGCTGAGTATTAGTAGTATTAGTACAGGCCAAATGGTTGGACACACCTTCTTTTTTTAATGCGTTTCTTTATTTTCATGACTATTTACATTGTAGATGAATGAACACATGTGGAGTTATATACTTAACAAAAATGTGAAATAACTGAAAACATGTTTTATATTCCTAATTCTTCAAAATAGCCACCCTTTGCTCTGATTACTGCTTTGCACTCTTGGCATTCTCTCAATGAGCTTCAAGAGGTGGTCACCTGAAATGGTTTTCCAACAGTCTTGAAGGAAGGAGTTCCCAGAGGTGTTTATTGAGCACTTGTTGCCCCTTTGCCTTCTTCACTCTGTGCTCCAGCTCACCCCAAACCATCTGGATTGGGTTCAGGTCCGGTGACTGTGGAGGCCAGGTAAATTTTTGTTAAGTACATAAAACTCCATATGTGTTCATTCATAGTTTTGATGCCTTCAGTGAGAATCTACAATGAAAATAGTCATGAAAATAAAGAAAACACATTGCATGAGAAGGTGTGTCCAGAAGCTCCATGAGGAATTTTTATTAGTTAAAACCATAGACTGTATATAAAGATGGACGCCGTGTCGCTGTTCCCATTCATTCAATGAAAATGAAGCCAAAATCTTCCGCCATTTTGGCGATTCAGAGACCAGAGTCTGCGCAGTAGAGACCAGAGGAGGGAGAAAGGCTGTGGAGAGACCGCCTACTCATTTAAATAACCCCGCCCCTGAGGGCTGCCTCGCGGTCCCCGACTGCAGAGCGGGGCGGAGCGGAGCTGACGGTCTGTTATTGGTCCCGCCCATAAGCAGCCCTTTTACCATAACCACACCTTTTTTGAATAGAGCTGAATAAAGTTTTAAAAACCGAATTCTGTGGGGATATAACAATTTGACAATATAAGCAGAGGTTACACTAGCTGTTGCATTTAAATAATGGAGGTAGAATTACAGTATATTAGAAAAAAACGTGATTGAAAGTTGTCTGTTTTGCCATTGAAACCTATGGGGATGGGTGGGGTTACACAGCTTTCTGCAGCCGAACAGCAGGGGGCGCCCGACCTGTGGTGGCTTCACTTTTAAGAGACGATGCTCTGTCCAGCTATATACAGTCTATGGTTAAAACTGTGGAGGAAGCCCTAAAGGTGCTTTAGGAAATCGTCTGTTTTTTCTTTCCCAGAGTTTCAAACTGACAAACCCTCAAAGAAATGAGACTTTTAACAGAGCCGAATGGTCCAGGCTAATGTTAACCTCAACTTAATAAAAAAAAAAAAGGCACTCCCATTTTTTTATGGTTGGGCATTGCTTTTGCCTTAGCAACCACCTAGCAACACCTTAGCAAACTATTACAACATGAACATGATGTTAAATTGATGTTAAATTGAAAAGCAGTTACTGCAAATATAAGTAAACACTGTTTCATTCCTCCATCCAAACGTTTTGAGAAATGTTAGTAATTATAATTAGGAAAATATAAATCTTAGTAAATGAAATGGATACATTTAAATAACACATTTAAATGTCCAAAAAAAAAAAAATCAAGTAAATATGTAACACACTAAAAACTGTATTACAGTATATTAAAATATATTTTCATACCCAACGAAGTATACTAGAAGGGTGCTACTTACAAAAGACAAGAACAAAAGAGCATATTTGTACTCTAATGTAAATATATTTAATATCAATTCTTAGTACATTCCTAATATATTCCTAATATAATGGTGATACAGTTGTAACACTGATTAAATGTATTATAATTTCACTTTAAGCATATTTAAAATATCATCATACACAAGAAAACAAACACTGAGAGTAACGCTTTGTAATGTGGGCAAAACCAAGCAATACACGGCGAAGGTGTGTGTGTGTGTGAGCTGTCCTTTTATGCTGCAGGAATGATCAGAATTCGGGACTTCCTGGTCGGGGCAGGTGAGGTGTCACGTGATCGGCAGTGTGTGTGTGATGTCAGTAGGTGGTGCAGGAAGTGACAGTGTGTGTGGTCCTGCTGATTGATTATGACATCACGGAATTCTCGATGATGTCACTAACATTCTGTTAAATCCGTGGTGGTTGCTATGGTATTGCTAAGCAGTTGCTAGGTGGTTGCTAAGGTGAAATGAGACTTTTAACAGAGCCGAATGGTTTAGGCTAATGTTAACCTCAACTAAATTTTGAAAAATGCTAAAAAAAAAAAAAGGCACTCCCATTTTTTTATGGTTGGGCATTGCTTTTGCCTATGCAACCACCTAGCAACTGCTTAGCAACACCATAGTAACCACCACGGATACCATAGCAATGCCTTAGCAACCACGTAGCAAGACCTTAGCAACCACCTAGCAACTGCTCAGCAACATCATAGCAACCACCACAGATACCATAGCAATGCCTTAGCAACCACCTAGCAACACCTTAGCAAACTATTACAACATTAACATGATGTTAAATTAAAAAGCAGTTACTGCAAATATAAGTAAACACTGTTTCATTCCTCCATCCAACCGTTTTTAGAAATCTTAGTAAATGAAATGGATACATTTAAATAACACATTTAAATGTCCAAAAAAAATCATGTAAATATGTAACACACTAAAAATTGTATTACAGTATATTAAAATATATTTTCATACCCAACGAAGTATACTAGAAGGGTGCTACTTACAAAAGACAAGAACAAAAGAGCATATTTGTACTCTAATGTAAATATATTTAATATCAATTCTTAGTACATTCCTAATATAATGGTGATACAGTTGTAACACTGATTAAATGTATTATAATTTCACTTTAAGCATATTTAAAATATCATCATACACAAGAAAACAAACACTGAGAGTAACGCTTTGTAATGTGGGCAAAACCAAGCAATACACGGCGAAGGTGTGTGTGTGTGAGCTGTCCTTTTATACTGCAGGAATGATCAGAATTCGGGACTTCCTGGTCGGGGCAGGTGAGGTGTCACGTGATCGGCAGTGTGTGTGTGATGTCAGCAGGTGGTGCAGGAAGTGACTGTGTGTGTGTGTGTGTGTGTGGTCCTGCTGATTGATTATGACATCACGGAATTCTCGATGATGTCATCACCATTCTCTATATAAACAGCTGCTGTAGAATGTTCTCACAATTTATTCAGAGAACGTGACGAGGTAAATCACACACACAGTACTGTCAAACTATCACCAGACACATTTACATAATTAATAATAATTGCTCCACGGATACCATAGCAATGCCTTAGCAACCACCTAGCAACACCTTAGCAACTGAAATTAGTGTGTATTTTCTTAAATAAGACTCTTATTTTATTACATAACCAGAAATTAGCTACAATTTAAGTAAATATGCTGCGCTCTATCATAAAAATTTAAAAACATGAACTGTTGTAAGCAGCACTGATATGTTTCATTATTTTAAAGGAACACATTTCAGCTATTAGTGAAACAACAATGGTTTAGGGTTTAGAGGCTCTTTAAAGACGTTGTAGTGAACTATGTTGCTTCATGAGAGATTATAAAGTGCTCATATCTCATTTGAAGTAAATGTACTGTTTTTTACAGAGATGAAGGACCATTCCTCAGCCAAATATCTCAGTTTAAGCTGGGATCAAGTACTACCCGTTGGAGCCGGACTCTGGAACATGGGCAACACCTGCTTTATGAACTCTGTTCTCCAGTGTCTTTCATACACTGCTCCACTGGTGAACTACACGCTCTCTGGAGAGCATGTCAGAACATGTACGTAGTCATGCATTATTTTCTTACTGTAGAACTTCTTAGTTCAGGTCTTTTTAGGCTTATTTTTACGAATGATTCTTTGTTTCCTCTCAAAGGTTCCAGATATCGGTTTTGCATGTCATGCACATTGCAGAACCACATCACTGAGACGATTAATAACTCGGGCACAGCCATTGTTCCCGCACGTGTCGTGACTCAACTTAACCGTGAGTATATAACCCTTATTACTCTGATGAATCTGATTAATACAAACACTATTCTCATTAACATTTATGATTTATTAATCAAGCTCTGTCTGGTTTTCTCTTAGTGATCGGAGAGCAGTTCTGTTTAGGACAACAAGAAGACGCGCACGAGTTCCTGAGGTACACAGTGCACGCTCTACAGCAGTCCTACCCTAATGGAAAAATGTAAGTCTACATGAACCATAATACACATCAATTTAATCAGTTTGATTATTTTGTCTGCATCATCTGTATATCACTGATCATGTTTAAAAATGCATTTTTTTTGTTTGTTTGTTTTTAGGCTAGGCAGGGAAACCAACCTCATTAATCAGATCTTTGAAGGTTGCATGAGATCTAGAGGTGAGTTTGTGGATCATGCTTCTGCGGTTATAATGCTGTGTATATCTTATCCAAACTTTTATTCTTTATTTTATTCTTCATTTATTCTTATTTCACAGTGAAGTGTCTGAACTGCAAGGCAGATTCAGATACGTTTGAGCCGTTCATGGATGTTGCACTGGACATCACGGTAACGTATACAAAACGCATACAAAACCACTTTTTTTTGCCTTTAAAAGATAAGATAACACTAACATGCCAGCACAAGGGCTTTAAGTGATTTGTTAAGTTACAGCAAATGTATTAATTACATAGTGTTTATCATTTACACATGCTTATCATTTCCTTTATATCCAGAGCCTGTGCATAATCTGTTGTTTTTCATGTGTTTTAACTTAAAGGGAGCCAAGGATCTTACCGAATCGCTACAGCGATTTGTTAAGCCTGAGCAACTTGGTGATGGTTACAAGTGCATCCGGTAAGTGTAACTAACTGCCCTTATGTACCCCAACACTTCTAGATGAACATATTTTGAGCCATCTGCTATTGGATAGAAGAAGCATGTGCTCTTAATAAGGCTTCTGAATTTATTTTGAATTCTGTTTTACAGGTGTATGGAAACGAGCCCGGCCTCCAAAAAACTGACCATACACCACAGCTCAAACGTGCTCACCATCTGTCTGAAGAGATTTAATTACTACGGACAAAAGATTTCTACGGTATGATTATATGAAACAACATTTTTACAGACAAAATATTGATTTATCAGACAAAACAGTAGCTTTTACAAGTTTACTGTAAAGTAAATCTGTAAATGTAATATTGGTGCTGTTTGACTTTTGTCATTTTGTTATTGCAGTTTTGTTTAATATTTTTATGTAGCTTTTAATTTGATCTCTGATGTTTATTAAAAAGTCTGCAGAGACGCTTATGTAGAGCAATCCTGAGGAGCTAATGTAAAGTCTTTTCTTTTTATGCACAGCTTGTGAAATATCCGAAACGCCTTGACATACGCCCGTTCATGTCCGAGTCTGAGGGAGAGTCACAAGTGTACGAGCTGTATGCTGTGCTTGTGCACGCTGGTTACAGCAGCAACTGTGGACACTACTACTGCTATGTGAAGGTTAGACATACTGCACATATTACTTAATTTATCTGTATATAATATATTCTTATTTTGCTAAAGAATAGAATAATGATTTGAGTAACATAAAAGTGTGCGTTCATTTTTTTTCTCAGGCTAGTGACCGCAACTGGTATAAAATGGATGATGAACAGGTGTCCGTCGCCGATGAAAGATCAGTGCTCAATCAGCAAGCATACATGCTGTTCTACATCAGGTAAGACTCTTTAACAGTTTAGTAAAATAAGTATTCAAAAGGTAAAGAACCATACTGGTATATGTGCTTCTGTTATTATTAATTCATTCTGATGATAAACACAAAATTACCTAATTTAATTCTGCAGGACTTCAGAAAAGCCCATGGCAGAGGGGAGGAGCCAAGGGTACAGCGGGTCTACTTACAGAAAGTGCAGCGAAACCTGTGACACCAAACAGCAGAGCACAGGAAAACGAAAGCGCTGCCAAAGCCCTGACAGAGAGGAGTCTCAACCCGCTGCTAAACGGGCAATCGTAGAAATACCTGCAACTGATCAGAGGTTACTAAAAATAAGGTACATTTTTAATTAAAAATTTGAGAATATAAAACAGTAATAAAATAAATAAAACAGCCCATCTCAAGACAAGCTAGATTTGAATAAGGCTAAAAAATAAGAGGGGAAGTTTGGGAGGGGCACTGGGTGATGTATGGGTTTAGGGGCAGAGCAGGAGGGAAAGCTCATTGGCTGAGCTGCAGCAGTGAGACAGTGCCTCTGATAGCAGTAAGACCCAGATGAGATTAGATTTGAAAGGTATTTTCCCTATTTATTAAAGTTTTTAGTGTTTTGGCAGGGAATAGAGGAAAAAAGAAGTGTTTAAAAGTAAAGAAACTGTACTGTCCCTGTTACAATACTTTTATTATGATAATAGGCACAACACTCTAGATAGTAGTCTCCTTAACCACATTTGTTCTTTCTATCCTGCAGGACATGCAAACGAAAGCGATGCCCAAGCCCTGAAAGAGAGGAGTCTGAACCCGCTGCTAAACGGGCACGCATAGAAACTTATAGAACCTGTGACACCAAACAGCAGATCACAGGAAAACGAAAGCGCTGCCCAAGCCCTGAAAGAGAGGAGTCTCAACCTTCTGCTAAACTGCCAATCATAGAAACTTATAGAACCTGTGACACCAAACAGCAGATCACAGGAAAACGAAAGCGCTGCCCAAAGCCTGAAAGAGAGGAGTCTCAACCTTCTACTAAACGGACATGCATAGAAACTCATAGAACCTGTGACACCAAACAGCAGATCACAGGAAAACGAAAGCGCTGCCCAAGCCCTGAAAGAGAGTTGTCTCAACCTTCGGCTAAACTGCCAATCATAGAAACTTATAGAACCTGTGACACCAAACAGCAGATCACAGGAAAACGAAAACGCTGCCCAAGCCCTAAAAGAGAGGAGTCTCAATCTGCTGCTAAACGGGCTCAAATACAAACACCTGCAACTGATCAACAGTTACTACAGGAGAAAAAGAAACTACAAATAAGGTACATTTTTTTTTTATTAAAGTTACTTTAAGAATATTATCATAAACAGTTCATCTAAAGAAAAGCTATGCTAATGTTAAAGGGGCACTAAACCCCCCTTGTTTTTGCTGACTTTACACTCAGCTCAAATTTTAAAAAGGCTAAAAAATAAGAGGGGTAGTTTGTAAGGGGCACTGGGTGATGTATGGGTTTAGGGGCAGGGCAGGGGGGAAAGCTGATTGGCTGAGCTGCAGCAGTAAGATCCAGATGGTTGGATGTCAGCAAAGGGGCGTTTTTATGACTGCATTACACCAGTGCAAATATCTTATGTTATAGCACGTCCTCTCATGTATTACTGCTTAATGAGATTTAAAAGGGAAAAAGAAGTGTTTAATATTAAAGAAACTGTACTGCCCCTGTTATAATGTCTTTATTATGATGATAGGCACAACACTGTAGCTAGTAGTTTCCATAACCACATTTGATTTCCATCCTGCAGGACTTCAGAAAAACTCAAACAGAGAAGAGGAGCCGTGAAGACAGCGATGCGTATGGCGAGTGCTCTGAAATCAGTAGCACCAAACAGCTGAGCATCATAGTAAAACGCTACCATAGCTTTGAGAAAGAGAAGTCAAAACAGACACACATAAAAAAACCTGCAGTTCAGAAACAATCATTGCTGACAGAAAATAAAAACATAGATCTCAAAGCTATTCAAAACATGATCTTAAACAAATTACCTTAAGAAAAACTAAAAATAATGAACAGAGTTAAAGGCTAAAGAAATTGGGGAAAATGTGCAAGAGTGTCTGTGTGCAACAGGGGCTTCACAGTGCATGTGCGTGGCCAATGAAATTAGATATGGGCGTGGGCACCGCCCAGCCCCGGAAATGCAGTCTCAAGCTCTTTTTTACACTTTTACGCTTCTGAAGAATTATGACTATATAAAAAATAGTTTATAGCGCTGATATAAAAATATTTGTGCACATCAATTTTAGGTTGAGTCAACATTATGGTTTTATATGTTTTATATTGTTTGTACTAAACTTTATTTGTATTAAACATGTACATCTTCGTATTTTATTATACCTTGTACTGACATTCTGGTGTAAAAAGGGGAATTTAAACAAAAATCATAAATTATATATTATTTGAACGGAGTTTGTCTAAAAGCATTGTGAGTGTAGCGCTTGAGAGTGCATTTCCGGGGCTTGACACTGCATGTGCACTGTGAAGCCCCTATTGCACACAGACCCCTCTCAAAATGTGAGCTACTACAGCTACAAAAATTTTTACGGAACAAGATGATGTTAGCAATTTGACATTCCAGTAAACAAATATGGCGATGTTGGGTCGAGTTCAGCACCTTCATCAGGAAAAGCACCCCCTCTGGTGAGCATGCGCTTTGTTGTTTTGTATGTAACCATGACTAAGATAACCACAACTTTTGGCGTGTATTTCTAAGTTCATGTGGATTATCTCCGATCTTTTATCGGGAAGACAGAGCGAATGTGCTCCTGAGAGAGGGTGCTTTTCATGGCGGGGGTGATAAATTCGGCACAATACCGGCAAACCCAATGAGCAGAAAGTAATGACGTTAGCAACACCTTAGCAACCACCTGGAATATGTTGGCAATGTCCTAGCAACAGCTTCGTGGCGTCGAAGCGTCGTGCTCCGTGATGCCCGCGGCTGAGACTCCGCGCTCCGTGACTCCCACGTCTGAAGCGTCGTGCTCCGTGATGCCCGCGGCTGAGACTCCGCGCTCCGTGACTCCCACGTCTGAAGCGTCGTGCTCCGTGATGCCCGCGGCTGAGACTCCGCGCTCCGTGACTCCCATGTCTGAAGCGTCGTGCTCCGTGATGCCAGTGGCTGAGACACCGCGCTCCGTGACTCCCGTGGCTCATCCACGCTTATCAACTCCGGCCTCCCCTGAACCTGCATATGCTGCTTCCGCAGCCCCAGAACCTGCATACACTGCAGTACCAGCAGACTCAGCACAACTCCTACCTCACTTCCTTTTCGCAGACGAGTGATGGTTCTCATTCCCACTACAACGTGCAAGTTCCTGGCCCACTGGCAAGGTCCCTTCACCATTCGGGAGAAAATCAGCCCTGTCAACTACAGTGTTGATCAGCCAGATAAGAGGAAAAGGACTCAGGTATACCATATTAACCTGTTAAAAAAAATGAATCGAGCTACGCGGCCCTGGAACGAGAAGCGCTGGCCATCAAGTGGGCTGTGATTGAACTGCGCTACTTCCTAATAGGTAGGCAGTTCACCCTAGTCACCGACCATGCACCATTGAAGTTGGTTTCCAAACATAAGAACACTAACGCTCGGGTGACTAGGTGGTATCTCGCTCTTCAGCAATTCTCGTTCCAGGTGTGGTACCGACCAGGGAAGGACAACTCGGATGCGGATGCTCTTTCTCGCCTCCACCAGGATTCTCTGTCCCAGTGCTGCTAGCTGAGGGGGGGGGGGGGGACAGAGCTGAGCTTTCAGCACCTGGACAGCGCCGAACCCATGTGACCTGGAAGCAGCAGCACTTTTCAGACACGGCTGGCAGCTCATGATCCGCGCTGCCTGAGAAAGGAGAGGGGCCTTTAAAAACGCCACTTCTGGGAGCTCTCGGTTGGGTATGGTTTGGCTGAACCCTGCTCCTCACAACTCTGACTTTTGTTGTTTTCTGTTTTTAGAAGGCTGATTGGGACTTACCTGCCAAGGACGATCCTGGAACCGACCCAGTGGTGGAGTGAGTTAACCTGGATTTATCCTGGACTTTTTAGCCGGCTAGCTAAACCTCTCTCCCTTCCACACACCAGAGACTCTCTTTTTTTTTGCTTCTCTTTTTGCCTTATGATTGAAAATAAATGCCCTATGGGGTTCTTTTTGTTGAAACCTGCTTCTGTCTCCTGCTTTGCATGGGTTCATCCAGCTAATTTGCTCACAGTTGATATATATATATTTTTACCTGATTTAGTTTCTTGTAGTGTTGTGTTGTGTAGTCTTACTCAAGTATGAACATGTTTAGAATTACAACAAAAGTCTCTGATTTTATTGGAATTAAAGTAAACTTTATCTCCTGGGAGGTATATGTTTATATTCTTGGTTTTGCAACCAACAATCATCATTTTGTGTTTCTCTAGATGCAGTAAGAAGCTTGGCCATCTACTTTGGGTTTTTTGCCATATAATTGTTTGTTGTGCCCACCATATTCATCATATAGTCTTTGGTCAATGGTGAAAGATGGCTAAAATTACAGTCTTGCACAGATACACTCTAAAAATGCAATATATGTACAAATGAGATTGTCATGTATGAAATATTTGGCCATATAAAGTAAAAGGGTATATGCACACATACAGTGCTCTCCATAGCTATTGCCACCCTTGGTTAATTAGTGTTCTTTGACTTTTAATAATTTTTTTTTTTTTTTTATAATATAGGACAACAGTGGAAAAAAAAGCTTTAATTCAAGTGCCTTTTATTTGGTGGGGAAAATAACACAAGAAATAAATATTTTAAATTAAATCATGTGTGCCACAATTATTGGCACCCCTGATGTTAGTACTTTGTACAAAGTTCAAGACAGCACTTAATCTTCTCCTATAATTCTTCACAAGATGAGAGAATACAGAACGAGGGATCTTCCACCATTCCTGAATGGTGAGTCCTGAATATTCGCTTGTGCTTTCTCCTCTTTTGCTAGCTCACCTCACAGATTTTCTATTGGACTGAGGGACTGACCTCAGATGGTCATGTAAGGAGCTTGATTTAGTGCCTTGTGAACCATTTTTGAGTAGATTTGGCCAAACCAGGGTTTTTCCACCACATATTGATGGTATTTCAGCTATTTCTCATTTTCTGCAAACAAATGCACCAAATTACAATATTTTTATTTGTAATTTGGGAGAAATGTTGTCCATAGTTTATAGAATGAAACAACAATGTTCATTTTACTTAAACATATACCTATAAATAGCAAAATCAGAGAAACTGATTCAGAACCTGAAGTGGTCTCTTAATTATTTCCAGAGCCGTATATCTATACAGTACCAGTCAAAATACAAGACAGACCTTCTCTTTCAATGTTTTCATTTTTCCTACATTGTAAATTAATACTGAATTCATCCGGACTATGAAGGAATACGTAAGGAATCATGTAGCAACTTACAAGTGGTAAACAAACAATCATAAAACCCCTGTAAAGCATTAGGTGCTCTGGGGTTATCTGGGGTGCTGTTAACTTGCGATTTCTAATGCTGGTAATTCTGATGAACTCATCCTGTACAACAGAGAAAACTCTTGGTTTTCCTTTTCTGGGGTGGTCCTTAAGAGTGCCAGTTCCACCATAATATTTTTGATGGTCTTTGCGACTGCACCTGAGGATACTTTCAAAGTTCTTGAAGCCAAGAAATTCAATTATTATAATAAATGATTTCTTGCTCTGTAATTATTATTAGGAAAATATAAAATAAGTAAATAGGATACATTTCGGATACATTTAAATAACACATTTAAAAGTCAATTAAAATAAATTCAAGTAAATTTGTAACACGCTAAAAATTGTAGTACAGTATATCAAAATATATTTTCATTTTCAATGCTTCTCCTTAAATCTTCATTGGTCAGCAGGTTTTAGACTGACAGGTACCCTGAGCCCTCATCTGAGATCGACCACACCCATCTCGTCAGTTTCAAACATTCTTCCAAACACAGAGCCAGTGTTGCCAACTTAGCGACTTTGTCGCTATATTTAGCGACTTTTCAGACCCTCTAGCGACTTTTTTTGTAAAAAAGCGACTAGCGACAAATCTAGCGAGTTTTTATGGTGTTATTGGAGACTTTTGGCGACTCTGAGATGAACACGTGCTCTTTAGTTCCTGTCCTCCGCGCTGCAGCAGGCGCTACCGGGAGCCCTGCCCCACACCACTCACAGTGCAGACCCACACTCTCTCACACTCAGAGCACATACCGCTAGGGCTGTGACGATAATTTTATTACCGCAATACCGCGGTTATGGGACGTCACCGCGGTGATGAGCTCATTACCGTCATTACCGCATTTTTTTATGGCTGTCAAATCTGATTGACTGCGTTTTGAGCGGTAGTAAAATGCTCCATATAAGCACAACTGTGGTGAATTCAGTATTAATATGTCAAGTGTAAGTCCTACACTATAGGGCTGTGCAATATATCAAATATATTTTGATCGCGATAGATATTGGTGTCAAACGATCTCAAAATTCATAATATCGAATATAAATTTTTTTGTCATTTATCTGTGCTGCCGCTGCACTGGCGCGGCAGCGAATGGGTTAAGCAAAACGCGGTGCGTGGTACTCATTGAGGTCAGAACAGCTCTGGAGTCTCCTGCTCACTTCGTCTCCATTGAGGCTGCTGAAGAGAGTGAAGATTAGCAGCACTAATATTGGCTCGGAAATGGAAGCTACAGGGCAGGCTCAGTAAGTTGAGAAAAAAGGAAGAAAAAGACTCAGAACAGAAGAGAATCATCTGCAAGTTTTGCCGGAAAGTGGTGTCTGCACCTCTCGCCAACACATCAAACTAATTCACCCACCTCAAGGTAAACCATAGAGCCATGTAAGGTGTTCCGTGGTCACATTTTGAGAAAGTAAAATATATTAATTCATTGTCTGGCTGTTGGCTGTTCTGCGTGAGCACCGCGGAGAACGCGCGGCATTGCGCCTCAGTCTTGGGAAAAATAGTAAGGTTGGTTGAAGTGTAGTTCAAACAGCAAAGCAATGATATAAAACTATAACCACCATCTTTACTGAAATGTTGTTATCTGACCAAGTCTGAGGTAAAATGCGCTGCGCCTTGTCTCTTTCACAGCACGCGGAACTGAGTTCAGAACCGCTACAAATATAACCATATAAAACTCAGTTCAGATAAATAAACTTCAGATGAGTAAGGACACGTAAAGTGAAACAAAAATTGTCAAACATAAAGGACAGGTTTCTATTATTTTAAAATGGAACTAATGTCTTTTTTTTGGTCGGTTGTCTCTTGCGAGCCGATTTCTTAACGTCACGACATTTTAATCAACATATTATATGACGCGGGTCCCGTCAGGATATCTTGCGGCACAGACAGAACTGAATTGTTATTGGCGGGAACAGGAGTTTAATCAATCCAGAGGATGTGGGAGCACATTAATAAATAGTTAAGAAAATTGTAATAATCACGCAGTGATTCTCATGCACGCAACAAAAAAACCCTAAGCACAAAAAAGGAGCGGAGAATGGACCGACACGCGCACACACACACCGATTTTTTTTTTTTTGTAATGTGGTAAGAAACGTGACCGCACTATTCAGCGCGGTTTTAATAAATATTTTTTTTTATTTTAAGCACTAAATGTAATTTATTAAATTTATTTAGGACCGCGGGGCAGGTGCGGCAAAACTGTGTATGTGGCGGGCTGATGCGGGATTAAAAGAAGGTTTTTTTTTGCGGAACGGTAACGGGACAAAAAAGAAATGATGTCTGAATTAATTTCCTCCAATCAAATATAATTTAACATGGTTTAAGAATATAAAATAATTTATAAACAAACGAAATATTTAATATTGAGCTAATAGCCCAAGTGCAAAAATACAAAATCTGTAATACTCTGCACTGCACAATTCAAACGAAATAGCCGTAACGCAGCTGCGCTCCTGCCCTGCGATGCAGCCGAAGCCTGGTGTGAGGCAGCAGAAATTCTGGGGTGAAAACTACATAACATCACAACATAAGGAGACATAATGCACTCCAAATATTCAGGAGGGAAGTGAAATAAATGATACTGTACAGATATAATCTGTATCTAGTAGATATTTAATGAGAAATAAGAAGAGTGTGAATAAAAAAAAAAACAGACGCCTATCACAGACTTCTTGAGCCTTGAGCCCGAACGGCCCGAGGAAAGGGGTGAGAAATATATTTTTTTCGGGGCCGGGGGTCAGTGGAAAATGTTGCTGTGGATTAATTCGTCTTTTTTTTTTTAACGAATATTAGAATATTCGCTACCAATTACTGCCGAATATCCTGAGCTCAAAACCGCTATTCGGGCCAGCCCTAAAATAGATCTATGGATGGAGAAGGGGGAGGCGGACAAGCTCCTCCTTCAAAAAGTCTGCTCGGAAAAAGACAGGTTAGCTGTACAATGACGAATTATACAGGCAGCATATGTTCACTTGTTATGCTGTATTTATGGTTTATGTAGAGGTTGTATGTAGGCTGTATGGTTTGAAGAATAAAGATTTGTTACCAATAAATTTGTGGTGTTTTTTTTTTTTTTTTTTTGGGGGGGGGGGTGGTTTGGGGTCTCGCGGTTAACCGCAATATCGCGGTGATGCGTTAGTTTTTTACCGCGGTTATAAAAAATCAATACCGCCCCAGCCCTACCATTCAAGAACATTTCGGTTTCCATGTTAGTCTCACCTCAGTTTCCACCCCATGTGTAATGGCCAATGCGAACGTATGAATCAGGTAAATTCCTAAGAATATATTGTGAAGTCAAGTACTCCACTGACTGGTCCCAATCTGGGCTGAAGTTGCTCAAAATTAAACTGTTTATTATCAGTCCCTTCCATCAGCGGTACAAATGTACATTTGCCATATATAAAGGTTGTTAAAAATATATATATATGCGTTAGGGGTGAAATTTATGAAAACTAAGAACTTTGTTGTACTGATTCCTGACACAAAGATACACAGCAATGTTCAGCTGTAGCGCTGTCAGCTTGCTGAAACTTACACTTCTTTGCATGAGACGCTTTCATGACTTTATTAAATTCAACACACACACAGTGTGGATAGCAGAAGTGGCTGAGCTGTCTGAGGTTTTTGCGGAAATACATTAACACCCCTATGTGCATATCAGTGGCGATGGCTCTAAGACTGCAAGGGAAGCTCAGCTTCCCCTAAAATGTAAAAAAATAAGTGATTAAATATATACTGTTATGTGTACATGTCACTGATTAAATATGCGCTACAACGCGCTGAACTTAGTTCAGAATCAGCTTCTTATCACTGGTAACGCCGCGGCTTTCCTCTCACTCATTTTCGAAGCTTCACATCGCTGCTTTAAACAGTGCACAGACTTCAATAGCGGAGCAATGCGCGCGGCGAAACGAGACGAGTCATTGGATAAATGCTGTGCTTTGTCCCGCCCATCGGACACTCAGCGTCTCTGGGGGTCTATGGAGCAGGGGTCTATGGACACTCAGCTTCTGCATGATGATTGGATGATCTGTCTGAGGCGGAGTCCCGTTTTGATTGACAGCGAAATGAGCGAATCAGCGATCTTTTAGTGTAAAAATCCATTTGATAGTCTTCCTTACGAAGAAAAACTTAGAGTTAAACAGCAGGGCAGATCAACTGCTCAGATTAATTTGGTGTAAAAGGTGGGGAAAAGTAACAGGTATTTTCAGCTGTTCTGGTATGATAAAATTGAGCACCTCTGGTCAAAAATTGTGGTGGGTTCTGTACTTTCTGTGTTACTTTCTTCATAAATACGTGAAAGTGCGTCAGCTTTAGTATTTTTGGTCCCTGGCCGATAAGTAACTACAAAATTAAAACGTGCAAAAAACAAGGACCAGCGCACCTGTCGTGAGTTCATACTTTTCTGATCTCCACTATTCTAAGTACTTGTGGTTGGTTATTACCACAAAAGGGTGTAATGCTCTAATCAATGTGTGTGTTGGGTGTGAGATGCGTTTCAAAATCATCGGGGGGGGGGGGGGGGGGCACTGTGCATGTGTGTGCACACATATGTGTGAATGCATGTGCGCCACTGTGCACATGCATTCACACATATGCAAAAATACATATGCATAGACACATCAGAAATAAGTATATATACACAGACACATACGCATACATATACATGCATACACACACACATATCTATCTGCACATACTACACACACAACAGACAAGTAGATACTGTACATATCTGCACATGACCAGAAATTTACCAATAGACTCATGCACAAACATACAAAGACAGAAACATACACACACATAGACACAGGTACAAATGCATACACACATGCATACATGTCCATTGTGTAGGGAAAGTATTCAGACCCCTTTAAAATTTCCACTCTTTGTTTCATTGCAGCCATTTGCTAAAATAAAAAGGTTAATTTTATTTCTCATTAAAGTACTGCCAGCACTCCATCTTGACAGAAAAAAAAATAAAATTGTAGGAATGTTCGCAACTTTATTAAAAAAAGAAAAGTTGAAATATCACATTGAGTAGCAAAAACACCACCATGTTCATTAATAGACACATATGTACAGAGGCAGAAAAACATGCACTTGTTAAAGTTCACCAACACACACCCACACTGTAATACATCCGCTTGTGCTTTCACAAACACTACCAGTGTTCACTTCTCCAACAGACACCAGCACAGACTGAAATACATGCTCTTCATATTCACTATCAGTGTTCACATTCTCCAACAGTCACCAGCACAGACTGAAATACATGCACTTGTGCCCTCATATTCACTACCAGTGTTGAAGTTCATCAATAGAAACAAACATAACATCTGCATCACACACACAACCTGAAATGCATCCACTTGTGTTCTCACAAACACTACACACTGGTGTTAAAGTCCACCAGCAGATACATACACGCACAGCCTGAAATGCATCAACTTGTGCTCACACAAACACATCCAAATGTATGCAAGCACAAGCAGACACACACTCAAATATACCCAAATGACCTCTTACAAACACTACTAGTGTTCACGATCAAGTTCACCACTAGACACAGACATCTCTCGTGCACCAACTTGTGCTCTCACAAACACTACCAGTGTTCAGTGTTAAAGATCAGCAATAGACATTAACAAACCCCAGCTCTGGAGCTCCATCATTGTACAGAACACATTTCCACTGCTTCACAGCACAGTGCTGCTGCTTTAAACACACCTGCTGTTAAACATGCCACCCAATGCTTCCTGTACATCTTCTCATGTTGTATTGGTAATATTTATAGATAGGGAACAAACATTTGGAATATATATCTGAATTATTTTTCATAGCTCCATGCATCTTCACAAGAAAATGATCATCTGCCCCATCCTCACCTCCATCTCCACACTGACGGATAGACCATCAGACCAACATTTTAAACTCTGCACAAACGACACATAATGTGGCTTCTGTCTCAGGAATGGTTCCCTACTGATGTATTGGGCCTTCTTGGGCTATGTTTGCTTGGACCCCGGAATCGCCGCTTGCGGCTACATTTAAAGTTGGTGGCTGACAACATCTAGGCCAGGGGTCACTAATAGGTAGACCGCTGTCCGGGTCCAGACCCAAACGTTGTCCAATGCGGACCCAAACCTAGGGTGACCATATTTTCATTTGGATAAACCAGGACACTGGATAAACTGCTCTGTCTGTTGAATTGGGATGCAGCCGTGAAAAAACGCCTATATAAGGAGATAGGGAGCCCGAGAACGGGTGGAAAAACGAGAACGGGCGAAAACTAAAGTCACGCCGAGCGACAGAGAGAGACAGGGGAGGAATGTAAACAAACTCTGGCCAGAGAGGCATTTATTATTATTATTATTATTATTATATATTTTTTTATGGCCTGTCAACATTTTCTTTAACTGGACCATACAGAATTACAATTAAATACCCCTGATCTAGGCTATGATGTAGCTCACCAGTACCTATCATGGACCTATCAGCAGGACTGTGTTGTAATGCAGCACAGATGTGCAAGTTAGAAAACGTTTTTGGGAAGAGCATGCTTGGTAGTTAGCTTAGTGTCATGATACAGTTGCAAGAAGAAGTATGTGAACCCTTAGGAATTACATGGATTTCTGCATAAATTGGTAATTTGTTTTTTTCTGATCTTCATCTAAATCACAACAATAGAAAAACACAGTCTGCTTAAACTAATACCACACAAAAATGATATGCCTGGTTTTATTGAACACAACTGTAAAGTTTAGTTGGATTGCATTTGGTGGAAGGGTGGCTGTCGTGATGGTGTGTCCATTAAAACACAGGAGGGTGAACAGACTTCAACTGATGCAGTTTATTCTCAGAGTCACAGCATATCTCACAATGAGGCAGAGCAGGTGCATGAATGGACAGTTAATGCATGGCTGAGGAAAGGATGGATGGAGGAAAGAAGATGATGTATGGAGACATAGAGTGAATGGAGAGATTATACAGGATGGTTGTATCTACAGGATGGATACACAGGATGGATGGTTTTATCTACAAATAAACAAAATACAAGGATCAGTAAAACAATACAAATAGTGCAACAAAAGGAACAAACCAAGTGAGCAAACAATAAACCCAATCACAATCAAATTGGACAAGTTAACATAAATGAATTAAGTAATAAATCAGAAAACTTACACAAACACACATCCATTGGAAGCTCAGTCCACAATCCAAAAGAGGTTCAAATCCTCAGACCATGCCAAACAAAGAAATAATAAAATGGCCGACAGTGCCATTTTAACCTCTAAGCCCTGCCTTATCCTGCTGCAAAGAATTATGGTCTATGTAGTTTACCTGCTCCCAGGGAATTTCCAACAGCCGCCCCTCAATATGTGTGCATATTGATGAATTTAGGAAGAAAGAATATTAGATTCAGAAACAACCTGAAGTGGAATAAGACGAGCTACAGGTCTAATATAACTTTTACCATTTAAACATACTTCAGCTGTACGAACTTGTCCATCAGAACTTGGAATAAGGCGAGAAATTTTGCCTACTGGCCACATACCTCTAGGCTGTTGAGGGTCCATTACAAGTACTGCTGTTTGTGAGTTTGGGCCATCAGTCAACTGTTTCCATTTATGTCTTAGTTGCAAAGTGGGGAGGTACTCTCTAATGAATCGAGTCCAAAATTGGTCTGCCAGGATTTGGCTGTGCCGCCACCGTCTCCGTTTCAATGCATCAGTCTGTGCATACACTGCTTGTGGTAGTGATGCATCCCGCCGCCCCATGAGCAGAATATTAGGAGTTATTGGATCCAAGTCAGAGATATCTGAAGATACATAACCCAGAGGTTTTGAGTTTAACATACCTTCTATTTCCACCAGTACTGTTCTCAAAACTTCCTCAGTTACAGACTGATTACAAAGAATGGTTTGAAGTGCTGTTTTGATGGATCTGATCTCCCTTTCCCATGTCCCACCGAAATGAGGAGCGTTAGGAGGATTGAAATGAAAGTTTATCTGGTGTTTGGCCAGTACTGTTTTCAAGTTAGAATTGAGGTTCTCGAAAGCTTCTTTCAGTTCTTTACTTCCACCTTTGAAATTTGTTCCTTGATCAGACCACAGCTCATAAGGACATCCTCTCCTGGAAATGAATCTTCGAAGTGCCATTAGAAAACTGTCTGTGTCAAGGTTATTGAGCAGGTCAATATGAATGCACCGTGTAGTTTGACACTTAAATAGTATGCCCCATTTTTTCTCTGTTTTGCGGCCATGACTAACCATGAAAGGTCCAAAACAATCCATTCCTGTAGCCCAAAAGGGGGGTTGCCATACCTGTAAGCGAGACGATGGTAGATCTGCCATTTGTGGATTGATTGGTTTTGCTCTCCATCGTCTGCATTGCATACAAGACCACTGGTGTTTGCGCACAGCTTGCCGTCCACGCAGAATCCAGTAGTACCTTCGAATTTCTGAGAACACTCTCTCTGGACCAGAGTGAAACAGGATCTCATCATAATGTTTGATAAGGAGTGATGTTAAAGGGTGCCTGGGATCTAGAACTATTGGATGGATGGTGTCTGGTTCAACAATGTCTAACCGTCTTAATCTACCTCCCACTCGAATCAGTTTTGTATGGGGATCATACTCAGGTGCTAAAGCTGAAAGTCTGCTGGAGTTTGGAACAGGGTGGTTTGCTTTGAGGGCATTCATCTCTTCAGGGAAACTTTCGTTCTGGGCTTGGGACAACAGCATTGCTTCCACCTGTTTCTGGGTAAGGTCTGGGACTGTTGGAGTTAAAGACTGATGTGTTTCATTCACCAAGTCAGTCCAGCTGGAGTACTTTGTGATGTCAGGCAATGGACTGGGCACATCAGCTCCTGCATGACCACAAAATTGTTTTCTCATTTCTACTTTGATTGTATTTTCAGGGCAAGGAGGCATGCATGGCCAAAGATTTTGTGGTTTTTGGAGGAAGGATGGACCATAGTTCCATTTAGAGGATGATGCCAAGGAAGTTAGGTTAAGACCTCTAGTTATATAGTCTGCAGGATTATTCTTTGAGTCCACATAATGCCAGTCATCTGGGGAGGTGTGTTCTAGGATCTCTGTCAAACGATTAGCTACGAAAGGTTTGTAGCGACAGGATTCTGATTTCACCCATGTTAAAACTACAGTGGAGTCAGACCAAAAGAAGGTTTGGTCTATCTTCAGAGTTAGTTCGGTTCGAAAGAGTTTAGCCAATTGCACCCCTGTTACAGCAGCTAACAGTTCTAGTCGTGGGATGGATATGATTTTCTTGGGTGCAACTCTGGATCTTGCCATGAGAAAGGATATGTGGATGTCACCTTGAGCATTCTGATGTAAGCTACAGAACCATATGCTTGTTCTGAAGCATCACAGAAGACATGCAGTTCACTTGCTTGATCACTTGTTCCATACCATCTAGGAAAACGAATGTTATGCAGACTTGGTAGTTCTTCTTCCCATTCCTGCCAGGATTGTTGCAAGGAATCTGGTAGGAGAGGGTCATCCCATTCTCTCTTTTTTGACCACAATTTTTGGAGAATGATTTTGGCTCGAGTGATGAAAGGACTTAGGTAACTTAATGGGTCGTATTGGGTGGCCAGTACTTTGTACACATTCCTCATTGTTAAAGTGTGGTATTTCACTGGACGGTACTTATAACCGAGAGTGTCAGAAGTGCAGTCCCAGGTTAATCCAAGCGTTCCTTCAAGTGGATTGTTAGCATCTTGATTCAAAAGTTGAATTGTGCTGGTTGCCAGAGCTTCCAGTGGGAGTTCATCAATCACTGCTGGATCATTGCTAGCCCACTGACAGATGTCAAAGCCACCTTCAGCCAAGATTGTTCTGATCCTTGTGATGAGTTCTTTAGCTTGTTTTGAATCTTTCAAGGACTGCAAACAATTGTCTACATAGAAAGACTGCAAGACTGTGTCTACAATGTCTTTGTCTGCTTGAGGGTGGTTTCTGACATGAATTTGGAGCGCATAAACAGCACAACAAGGATTGCAGGTTGTCCCAAAGGGTAGTACTTGCCATTCGTAGGTTGAAGGAGCTTCAGTCATCTGCTCACGCCAGAGAAATCTAGTGAATGGTCTGTCTTCAGGAAGGAGTCTGATCTGGTGGAACATTGCCTTGATATCGCCACTGATTGCAATAGGATGTTCACGAAATCTGAGGAGTACACCAATTAATTTAGGACCAAGGATAGGTCCTGGAAGGAGTTGCTCATTTAGAATGTAATCTTTGTGAGAGAAGGAAAAGTTGAAAACAATGCGATATTTTTGGTTATGTTCTACTAAATGATGAGGAATGTACCAGGATGCATTGGACTTAGCTTCTTGTTCTGGGGACACTAAAGAAATATAACCCAAGTCTTTTAATCTTGTGATCTCTTTGGCATAGACCGCAGTCAAACATGGATCATTTTGCAGTCTTCGTTCTGTGCTACGAAGCAATGGGAATACAGCTTCCTTTCCAGATTTAATGGTAGGCATTTCATCTTTCCACAAAAGGGGAGTTGAGTGACGTTGAACACCATCCATTTTGACTGTCTGAGATTTCTCTTCCAGCATGGCCAGGGCTCGTGTGTCCTGTTTAGATCGTGTGACCTCTCGTTCATTTTGATAGGGCAGGACATCAACTTGCCACAATTTCTCAACATTGTGCATGAGTTCAGCAGAGGAAGATGTGGAAACATGCATACATTGGACTTTGCTTTTTACCTTGTGTAGGTAAGTTGGTCCTTGCAGGGTCCATCCCAATCGTGTGTGAATGGCCACAGGGGTTCCAGGGGGTCCAGCCCTCACCTCTTCTATGGCAGTTATCAGGTAAGTGTTGTCTGCTCCGATGAGTAGCATTGGCATGGCATTGTCAAAATCTGGCAGGGGAAGATCTTCCAGGTGTTGGTAGTACCTTTTGAAATAGCTCATTGGATAGCTATGCTCAGTCAAAGCAAGATTTGAGGATGTGAACGCTCCCTTGATTACATATTGCTCAGATGGATTATCTGCTGCTGCAATATTGAATGTTACAGATGAGCCTTGTATTTGTTCAATACCTTGCCGAATGGTGTGAAGCTCCAAAACTTCAGGTGTTCCTTCAAGTTGTAATGTGTCTGCAGCTTGTGACAAGATCATTGTTCGTTCTGAACCATCATCAAGAAGAGCATATGCATGGCAAGACTGACCTTTGTAACTCAGAATGACCTTTACCATCTTCAGAAGCACTTTGGGGGAATAACTTGATGGGTTCAGGTAGAGTACCTTGGAGGATGAATGCTGAGGGACTAAATCATCTGTTTTCCTGTTTGCTTCATGAAGAACACCAAGGTGTGGACCCTGACATTTTGGGCAGGGTTTCTTAAGGTTACATTCCTTAGCTTGATGGTGTTTCGCACATCGCCAACATAATCCGTTGCTTCTGATCCATTCCTTCAAATTACTTGGGCTTAGTAGTCTAACTTGGGAACAGTATGTCAAGCTATGCTCCTGACTTTTACAGTATGGGCAGGATTGAGTTCTCGCATGCACAGATAATAGAGTTGGATTCTTGGCTTGGGCTTTAGCTTGTTGGAAATATGAGGAAGTAGGAACTGTAAATTGGTTCTCACGTTTGAATGACTTGATGGGGGCAGATCTAGCTGGTCTTGTGTATTCACTACTGACCAAAACACCAGATGCTAGAGCTTGGCATTGGGCTTCTCCTTGAAGCCAAGCACTGAAGTGCATTAAGTTGTACTGGACATGGGGATGGTGTAACTGGGCGTACCGTGCATAGTTTGCAATTTGGTCAGTAGGTAATTTGCTTAATAATTGTTGGACATGGGATGAACAAGACAACTCTGCTGTCCCAGCTCCTGGACCTAGTGATTGAAGCATTCCCACTAGGGATTGTACTCTAAGGGCAAAGGCATGAAAACCCTTTGAATCTCCTGGACGTATTCGAGGGAGTTGCAAAATAGAGGATATCTCTCTCAGGGCAAGATGGTGTGGCTGACCATATTGCTGTTCAAGAGCTGCTACTGACTTGGTGTAAGGTTGTGGGTCATGGGCATATGATAATGCTATGTAGCGAGCAGAGGGTAGCAAAAGGTGGTCCAATAAAACATGATACTTAAACATCTCAGACTCATAGGGGGGTACCAAGTTGTCTAATGCCATTTTCAACATAATGAATTCATATGGGTCATCACTGCGAAAATCAGGAAAGGAAGGAGTAACTATACGGGATGAATAATGGCTAGTAACAGGAGTTTGGGAAGGGGAGTTGGTATAGTGAGCCTGAGGCGCATAAAAGCTATGTACAGGAGCAGTTGGAAGCTGTAGGCCAGGTAGAGGAGGGACATAAAGGTTGGATACAGGAGCAGGCTGTACTGAAGGAATGGGTTGGGGAGCAGGTTGGACTAAAAGACCAGGCTGTAAAGCCAAAGGAGGCAATGGGTTAGACTGGGAATCAGCAGGAGTTGGAAGATCAAATTGGGGGGCAGGATAAGACTGAGCAGGCTGGAAGTTAGATTGGAGATTACAAGGAAGCAAAAAACCAGACTGGAAAGCTGTGTGGGGCTGAGGCTGAGACTGTAAAGAGCTAGATGGGGAGGCAGGATAATGCTGAGGAGGCTGGGAGCTAGGCTGGGAGCTAGACTGAGGGATATGAGGAGGAAAAACAGCAGACTGAGAGGAAACCTGAGGCTGTACAGAACTAGATGGAAAGGCAGGCTGAGGTTGAGGGGGCTGGGAGCTAGACTGAGGGATATGAGGAGGCAAAACACCAGACTGAGAGGAAACCTGAGGCTGTACAGAACTAGATGGAAAGGCAGGCTGAGGTTGAGGGGGCTGGGAGCTAGACTGAGGGATATGAGGAGGCAAAACACCAGACTGAGAGGAAACCTGAGGCTGTACAGAACTAGATGGAAAGGCAGGCTGAGGTTGAGGAGGCTGGGAGCTAGACTGCGGATTATGAGTAGGCACAACACTAGACTGGGGTGCAATCAAAGGCTGAGGCTGTACAAAACTAGATTGGGAGGCAGGATGGGGTAAAGCTAATCTAGATGGGGCTGAACATGAACTTCTAGCTCTGTTCTCTTCAGGTATAGAACATTGAAATTCTACACAACTGTGAGGTCTTTGTACAGGTTGGGAGTAATCAACATCAAAGTCATCATCAGAGCTAATGCAATCTTCAGAAACATTTACTGATTCAGAGTCTCTGTTACAAATATGCAGGGATCCCATACGATCAACAAGTAGTTTTATTGTCTCTTTCAGGCTGCATACCTCGTCCTGTAATTCCTTGAGGTCAGATTGTTGTTGTGCTGAGGCAGGATTCGTGATCCCTCTACCTCCAGGTTTAAGATGGGTAGCTGAAGGCCTTGGATGAGTGGTGCAGGGTTCCTGTGGCTTTCCAAAGCCCACTGACTCGACGTGATATTGCTGAAGATGGGTTGGAGGCCTTCTCTGCCGTGTGGATCGTCTGTTCTCTTGATCTGTATCCATCATAACTGCCAATCCCGGGTTTCGGCACCATGTAAAGTTTAGTTGGATTGCATTTGGTGGAAGGGTGGCTGTCGTGATGGTGTGTCCATTAAAACACAGGAGGGTGAACAGACTTCAACTGATGCAGTTTATTCTCAGAGTCACAGCATATCTCACAATGAGGCAGAGCAGGTGCATGAATGGACAGTTAATGCATGGCTGAGGAAAGGATGGATGGAGGAAAGAAGATGATGTATGGAGACATAGAGTGAATGGAGAGATTATACAGGATGGTTGTATCTACAGGATGGATACACAGGATGGATGGTTTTATCTACAAATAAACAAAATACAAGGATCAGTAAAACAATACAAATAGTGCAACAAAAGGAACAAACCAAGTGAGCAAACAATAAACCCAATCACAATCAAATTGGACAAGTTAACATAAATGAATTAAGTAATAAATCAGAAAACTTACACAAACACACATCCATTGGAAGCTCAGTCCACAATCCAAAAGAGGTTCAAATCCTCAGACCATGCCAAACAAAGAAATAATAAAATGGCCGACAGTGCCATTTTAACCTCTAAGCCCTGCCTTATCCTGCTGCAAAGAATTATGGTCTATGTAGTTTACCTGCTCCCAGGGAATTTCCAACAACAACAAAGATAAAAAGTATGAGAACCTTTGGATTCAATAACTGGTTGATCCTCCTTTAGCAGCAATAACGTCAACCAAACGTTTCCTGTAGTTGCAGATCAGACCTGCACAACAGTCAGGAGGAATTTTGAATTATTTCTCTTCACAAAACTGTTTCAGTTTAGCAATATTCTTGGGATATCTGGTGTGAAATGTTGGGTTGAGGTCAGGACGTATTTACTTCTGTTGAAGCTGTTCGGTTGTTGATTTACTTCTATGTTTTGGGTCGTTGTCCTGTTGCATCATCCATCCTCTGTTGAGCTTCAGTTGGAGGACAGATGGTCTTAAATTTTAATGCAAAATGTCTTGGTAAACTTGGGAATTAATTTTTCTGTTGATGAAGGCAATCCGTCCAGACCCTGAAGCAGCAAAGCAGCCCCAAACCATGATGCACCCTCTACCATGTTTCACAGTTGGGAAGAGATATTGATGATGGTGTGCTGTGCCTTTTTTCCACACATAGTGTTGGTTGTTCCTTCCAAACAACTAAATTTTGGTTTAATTTGTCTCCAGTATATTTTGCCAGTACTGCTGTGGAACATCCAGGTGCTCTTTTGCAAACTTCAAACGTGCAGCAATGTTTTTTTTGGACAGCAGTGGCTTCCTCCATGAACTCAGTTCTTGTTTAATGTTTTCTTTATTGTAGATATGGCAACAAAAATGTTGCTTCAAAGCTCATGCAGTGAACTTTGTACACTGCATGGCTGGATTTGCTACATCAGCCTTTTTGTTTAATATCTGACTTGGAGTTTGCAGATCAGTTTCCTCTGCTAAGAAGCGTAGAAGCACTGCGCCATGTGCACCTGTCTCTTAATGGCAAGTGACACACTGTTCAGTTAATTTCACGTTACGCCCAAAACACATTCCTGATTAATTAAGAGAATTAGTGCATTTCTTTTGTGCATTTTGAGCTGCACAAGGCATATTTTTTTGCGTCAAGCTGTGCGGTGCGAGATTGAAGGCTCGCCTATATTGCTAAAATAGGGCCCTAAGACTGTAGTAAAGGTCCTTTAGATGTTAGACCATGACCTCAATCAGAATTGAAGGAGGTACTCTGTACTTTGATATTTGTACCCTATATAACTGTCAACTGTCAAATAACTGTCCACTGTTTGTATATGTATTCTCTGTTCATTTACCACCCAAACTTTATTTGGATTTGGGATTGTACATGCAAGTAATAGAAATAGAATAAAGCAAAAAATAAAGCAATTTTATTTACCAAGCATTAAAGCGAGCCGAGGTCTCAGCATCCTGGTCCTCAGATCCATGTTAAATTTAGTATGATTTGATCTTCAGTGAACACTGCTACAGTCTTCACACAGCTTTGCAGTTTTATCAAGGCTGGAGAGGAGAACGAGTTTCAGTTCTCTTTCTGCACTTTTTTGTGTTTAGTAAAAACCAGCAGTGGCTTCCTCTGTGGTTTCCTCCCATGAACTATTTTTGTTTAATTTTTTCCTTATTGTAGATTTGTCAGCAAAAATGTTAGCATGTGCCAGAGATTTCTATAAGTCTTAAGCTGACATGCTAGGATTCTTCCTCACCTCATTGATCATTCTGTGCTGTGCTCTTACAGTCAACTTTACGGGATGACCACGCCTAGGGAGAGTAGCAGCAGTGCTGAACTTTCTCCATTTGTAGACTGTCTGTCTTACTATGGACTCATGAACATCACAGCTTTTAGAGATGCTTTTGTAACCATATCCAGCTTCATGCAAGTCAACAATTCTTGAACGTAGGTTTTCAGAGAGCTCATTTGTGCAAGGCATGATTCACATCAAGCAATACTTGTTAAGATCAGCAAACTCAAAACTGGTGTGTGTTTTTTATAGGACAGGGCAGCTTTAAACAACACATCCAATCTCATCACATTGATTGGACTCCAGGTTGGCTGACTACTGACTCCAATTAGCTCATTAGCCAGGAGTTTACATACTTTTTCCCCTCACTGTTAATGTTAACATGTTGTGTTAAATAAAACCATGCAAACATATCATTTTTTGTGTGGTATTAGTTTAAGCAGACTGTTGCTGTGACCGAAATGGCTCCCTACTCCCTTATTAGCCTTGTGCTATTTAGGGAGACACTATGTAGTTCACTAAGTAGTGGTAAAACAGGAGTGAATTCGGACACTAACTCATTATCATGCGCCAGCACCGGTCGCATAAACACACACAGGTGGGAGGGGGTTGAGCTGTGTTTAAAACTCCATAAACACACTGAACTGAGCTCTGAATTAAAGTTAGTGAAGCTCTGAGCTGATCATGAAGTTATTTATCTGCCTGTATATTTACACTGTTTAAAAGATAATCCTCACAATATTGAACTACATGAAGTAAACCTGAAATGAACAGCATACACCGGCTCGGGTGTTGCCAGATTGGGTGGTTTCATGCCAAAAGTCGAGTTGTGTCTGAAACTCTCTGGAGGAAACGATGTGCTAAGAGTTTGGGAATTGAACTCATCAGGGCTGTAGTTAGATATCCAATCTGGCAGAGACAGAGCTTTTAGTCCTGCTGATTTGAAGCTGTGTTTATGTTCGTTATTATATATGAGTATTTATTTCTTTCATTGCTTGCAAGGTTGTTTTATTTACTTTTCTTTGGTCCGTGTGTCCAATGATACAATGCACTAAACACATAATACAAACATGCAGATAAACTCATTTAAATATCGTTTTTTTGTAATCAGTGATATTTAAGATATTTATGGTATTTTAGTTAAGATCATGTTGGAATAAACCCTATTGTTAATATGACAAACATCAGCTGTGTGGGTGGTTTTCTCAGTATTTTGGCAGATTTGACAATTCACACCCAGTGAATTGTTTTTTTCTGAATCCCACTGTAACAATCTGGCAACCCTGGTGGTTCGCTGTCCGCTCCGTTTCTTCGGCTGTCTGTTGCTTAGTAGCGAGACCCGCAATGCATTTTGGGACACATTTAGCTCACTTAGTAAGCAGCGATGTTTACTATAAATCATGATGCATTATGGGAGTTTTTAGTGCCCTCAAAATCACGTTCGAATTCCCCCTTGGCTGACATACTCAATAGTGCCCTAACTAGTAAATAGGGAGACATTTCGGTCACAGCCTGTGTTTGTCTATTGTTGTGATTTAGATGAAGATCAGAACACACTTAATGACCAATTTATGCAGAAATCCAAGTAATCCCAAAGGGTTCACATAATTTTTCTTGCAACTGTATATTTAAAATATTCATCAGTTTACTAATTAGTTACAGTATAAGAGCTGATAGATTGTTTAATTAGCCTATGTATTTTTTTTCACTTTACCTTGCTCAATATCCAATAAAAAAAAATTGTTATATCCAGGTAGAATTTATGTGATTCTGGCAATAAATTAAGACGATGCAGACTGACACACAATGTGGGAATATCATATTCGTTGTGTAGCCTACAGTACAGTAGGACATTTCATTAAATTGCCTTCATTTTGACTTCCACTTTTAGAAAAAAGGAACTGTTTTTCTGTTTTTAGTTTTTAGCAATTTTATGTTTTGTACAAATCTGTAATTTAAAAAGGGTCGGATTTCACATTTTTCACTCAACACTCAAAGCACAAAAATAAAAAAAAAAATACAGTTTTACATTTTTCATTTTCCAGTTATAAACAACTCTTTGGCTGTTATTTATTAATGTTACAAAAATGTTAACTAGCTAACCAGTTTGACCAGAGTCTGTGAGCTTGTCTAGCAACTCTAATCTTGAGTCCTTGCCAGTTTTAAAATTCAAAAATCCAAATCTGCAACCAACACTTACAACACAAAGCACCAGTCATAACCGCCCAACCCTGTGCGATGACACCCCTCACCAACACCACCCATGCCGGTATCAACAAAATCTCACTCTGAACTGTCTTCTAAACTTGAGAGCCCAGGCCAGAATGACACCAGAATTATATAAGCTATTTACAAATAAGGCTAATGATAATGGGTATGTTACACACACAGTGTAGCCCATGGAACAATAAAGCATCTGGTGTTGAGGTGGTGGCACTGGGGCCATAAAGGCTTGGGCTGGCCCTGACTCAGACAAACAAGCTTGTCTGTATCATCAGTTTAATGCTGCTCTTTTTTTTTTTTTTCTGTACTATGTTACATGCGAGTGAGAAAGCGTGCCATTAAGGGGGCTGAGTAGTGCCCGTGTGGTGATGCTTTACACTGTCATTTGCCCTTAATCATGTTTATAGTAACCAGAACTGTTAAACTAAGGGGGGTTTTCACACCTGTAGTTCATTTCTCTGGTCCGAATTAGTTGATGAGTTTGTTTACTTGGAGCGTTTTCTCCCTCTGTTTAGTCACCAAAATGCGCACCAATAAACACGCAAGCAGGCTGTGTCCTGTGATTGGTGAGAGCGTGGTCTGGCGTGGAAGTAAATATACCAGTGGCGATTGCTCTAAGACTGCAAGGGAAGCTCAGCTTCCCCTAAAATGTAAAAAAAAAAAAAAAAAAGTGATTAAATATATACTGTTGTGTAAATGTCACTGATTAAATATGCGCTACAACGCGCTGAACTTTAGTTCAGAATCAGCTTCTTATCACTGGTGACGACGCTCTTACTCATTCCCGCAGCTTCACACCGCTTTAAACAGTGCACAGACTTCAATAGCGGAGCAAAGCGCGCAGCGAAACGAGACGAGTCATTGGATAAATGCTGGGCTTTGTCCCGCCCATCGGACGCTCAGCGTCTCTGGGGGTCTATGGGGCAGTGGGCTGGCCTCGGCCGGCCCGGACGCTCAGCTTCTGCATGATGATTAGATGATCTGTCTGAGGCGGAGTCCCTTTTTGATTGACAGCGAAATGAGCGAATCAGCGATCGCTGGGTGTAAACATGTGCGCTGGGAGCATTTTCATTCTGTTCTGAGTTGAACCGAAGACTTTCCTAATCCTTATAGGGGCTTTTTTTTTATTAAAAACGACTAGCGACAAATCCAGCTTCTATTTCTGGTGCTTTTCTGTAGCTGCTTGTGTTTGGAGACTGACTTCTATCACTCTTTCTGACTTCTATCATTCTTTCTGACTTCTATCACTCTTTTCTATCGCAAGCTGAACATAATGTCAGACAGTTTTAATGTTGTGGACAGATTTTGGAGAAGCCATTTGATAGTCTTTCTTACAAAGAAAAACTTAAGGTTTAAACAGCAGGGCAGATAAACTGCTCAGATTAATTTGGTGGAAAAGGTGGGTAAAGTAACAGGTATTTTCAGCTGTTCTGGTATGATAAAGTGAGCTGGCTGACTGGAAGTGCTGTAACAAATAAAATGTACTGATGTCCATTCTTCTTGATGAAACCATCTCAGGACATAAATGAACAGGGGCCAGTAGTAAGTATTGTGTTATCATTAAAAATAATTTAAATAATTAAAAATAATAAAGGGATTATTTAAGGAAATTAAAACTGTCCAAAAAGGAAATAAATTTACCTGCATTTTTTCCTTTACCAACTTCAAAGATTTTGTGTAATGTTTTTTTTACTGATCATTTTATGTTTATTCATGTCTTTTTTATGCAATTGTTCAATGTAAAGAATGGGTACCTTTTTGTTGTGTTTTAGCTCAAATAAATGGACTATATTTAATAGCTGGGTCGGATCGAAACCGGATCACATTCTCACCACAAGCGAACCGCTCCAGAGTTCGTTTGGTACCGGACCGAGACCACCTCCTCTAGCTGGTCTCGGTCTGGTTCTTTTGATCCGCACCCGAGTGCGATTACTGTTTTCACACCTGCTCAATCAAACCGCACTAAAGTTACAAACGGACCAGAGTTCATTTTAAACGGACCAAATAGTGCTGGGCCTCAAGAAAGACAATTAATTTGTGTTAATTTAAAATGAATTAACTACTTAATTTAACAGCCCTAATTATTACTATTAATATTATTTTTGGCTAGAGCTTGCACACAGCTAAAGACACCTATTAGAGTGAGTTTTGTACTCTGCATGAATGACTCTGCTGGATTTGATACATCAGCCTTTTTTGTTTAATATCTGAATTGAACTCAAATATTTGCAGATCAGTTTCCTCTGCTAAGAAGCGTAGAAGCGCTGCGCCATGTGCACCTGCCTCTTAATGGCAAGTGACGCACTGTTTGGTTAATTTCACTTTTTACGCCCAAAACACATTCCTGATTAATTAAGAGAATTAGTGTATGTCTTTTGTGTATTTTGAGCTGCACAATGCCCATTTCTGCACGATGCGAGGTTGAAGGCTTGCCTATAGATTGCTAAAATAGGGCCGTCAGACTGTGCTAAAGATCTCTCAGGGGGTTTTCACACCTGTAGTTCGTTTCTTTGTTCCTAATCAGTTGATGAGTTTGTTTAGTGGGAGCATTTTCTCGCTCTGTTTGGTTTAGTTTCACAAAGGCATAAACACAGTGTTTGGACGTACAGTGCAGATGTAAAAGTAGTGTGAGCAGTGACTGCAGCACAGATGGCGCGTGCATGCACACAGAGTTTGTTCAAAGCTGTGGTAATAAGCGTTATCTGGCTAATATATCAGTTTAAAATGCACCTTTTTTATTTGAGCAGTTTAGCTCAATCAAATGGACTATATTTAATAGTTGGGTCGGATCGAGACCGGATCACGTTCTCACCACAAGTGAACCGTTCCAGAGTTCATTTGGGACCGGCGCCTCCTCTAGCAGGTTCTTTTGATCCGCACCCGAGTGCGATTTCTGTTTTCAAACCTGCTCAATAAAACCGCACTGAAGTTACAAAGAGACCAGAGTTCATTTTAATCACACCACATACAGCTCCTTCTCAAAAAATTAGCATATTGTGATAAAGTTCATTATTTTCTGTAATGTACTGATAAACATTAGACTTTCATATATTTCAGATAAATTACACACAACTGAAGTAGTTCAAGCCTTTTATTGTTTTAATATGGATGATTTTGGCAAAAAAAAGTAAAGAAAAAACAAAAATCCCTATCTCAAAAAATGTGCATATTTCATCCGACCAATAAAAGAAAAGTGTTTTTAACACAAAAAAAGTCGAACTTCAAATAATTATGTTCAGTTATGCACTCAATACTTGGTCGGGAATCCTTTTGCAGAAATGACTGCTTCAATGCGGCGTGGCATGGAGGCAATCAGCCTGTGGCACTGCTGAGGTGTTATGGAGGCCCAGGATGCTTCGATAGCGGCTTTAAGCTCATACAGAGTGTTGGGTCTCGCGTTTCTCAACTTTCTCTTCTCAATATCCCACAGATTCTCTATGGGGTTCAGGTCAGGAGTGTTGGCGGGCCAATTGAGCACAGTAATACCATGCTCAGTAAACCATTTACCAGTGGTTTTGGCACTGTGAGCAGGTGCCAGGTCCTGCTGAAAAATGAAATCTTCATCTCCATAAAGCCTTTCAGCAGATGGAAGCATGAAGTTCTCCAAAATCTCCTGATAGCTAGCGGCATTGGTTTTGAGTAATGAACCAGACTGGGAGTTTTTAAAAGCCTCAGGAATCTTTTGCAGGTGTTTAGAGTTAATTCGTTGATTCAGATGATTAGGTTAATAGCTCGTTTAGAGAACCTTTTCATGATATGCTAATTTTGTGAGAATTTTGGGTTTTCATGAGCTGTATGCCAAAACCATCAGTATTAAAACAATAAAAGACCTGAAATATTCCAGTTGGTGTGCAATGAATCTAAAATATAAGAAAGTTAATTTTTTATCATTTCATTATGAAAAAGTGTGAAAACGCCATTAGATGTTAGACCATGACAATCTAAAATTGCAGGAGGAACTCTGTACTTTGATCTTTGTACTCTATTTGTTTGAATAAAAGTCACTATATAATTAAATATGCAAATAACTGTTGACTGATATGCATTCTCTCTTCATTTATCACCCAACCTTTTTTGGATTTGGCATTGTACATGCAAATAAAACAGCAGTATTAATTTAATAGTTTCATTATTGCTTCTGACAGAATTGGAAGACTGAATAGAATAAAGGAAAAAAATAACGCTATTTAATTTACCCAGCATTAAAATGAGGTGAGGTCCCAGCATCCTGGTCCTCAGGTCCATGTTAAATTCAGTCTGATTTGATCTTCAGTGAACACTGCTGCAGTCTTTACACAGCTTTGCAGTTTTATCAAGTTGGAGAGGAGGAGGAGTTTCAGTTCCCTTTCTGCACTTTTTTGTGTTTAGTAAAAGCCAAACATCTTACAGTCAGCAGTATAACAAAAATTCTCAAAGCTTAAACTGAGCAAGCTTTAACCCTTATGCACATATGCACACCCCTTCTAATGAGCAACATGGGTCAAAAATGACACGCATTCATTTTCTATGGTAATTCATGTATGGCTGAGGGTTTCTTTAGCACAAATCTTCAGTTTTATTCTCTTTTATTACTTTATGAAGAAGCGTTTGTAGTTCTACATCAGGTTTACACACAGGTCAGAAAAGGCCCACGTTTACTATTTTACAGCTCAGCACAGCTCCTGTCACACAGCTACGTCAGTACTGCTTATAAGTGTTTAATATAACTTTAAAAAATATCTGATGACAGTTGTATTTGCAACATTTATCATTTTGTCTTACACACACACACACACACACAGTCAGGTTTACTGGGTGGTTAAGCGGTTAGACCCAAATGCAGATGCCATAGGTAGAAGGAGTTTGAATTAAGCATCTTTAATATAATTAGTATTATTAGCTAGCTGTTGCCTACTCTGTATTAGTTAGCTAAATCTACTGTAGTCAGACAACTATATTTAAAAATATATTTTGTTGTTGTAACTATTGTACTTAGCTAAGTACATTGGTGTATATTTAGGAAAGTAGATAGCTTAAAATCCATTATGTGATACAGGATTTCTATTCATTATTATTATTATTAATATTATTACAAAGATTTACAGATTTTTTTCTACTGAATGTCTGAAACTGTTGTACTATATATTATACTTATTATTTATTTTGTTTAAGAAACTTATTCTTAAAATGAATAAAATATTTCAGTTATTGTCACCACAATATACCCTGTAGCTAAATGGCCAACCAATGTACTGTGGCGATCGTGAGGCAGACACCGACTCGGGAAGCATGGTCAAACCAAAAGCTCTTTATTTTGAACAGGGCACGGCTCACTTAGGGCATTTACAAACACCAGGAGCATAAAAACCAACCACCCTACAGTGTGAAAACAGCCCAAAGGTCACTAAACTAGCTGTGAGTCTCCCAGATGGTAGATAAAGAGTGGTGCCCACCACTCTGCATAACCCCTCCTAAGAGAGATGCCCCACACCTGTCATCACTCGCACACAGGCACACAGAGGCGAACACACAGGATAACAGACCCACCCCTGTACTTGCTACAGTACTTATCTAAGCTAACTACAACATTTAACTAACTACAGTAGATTTAAATAGGGCCGGGGCGATGCTTCGGCATAATCAACGTCATCGATTACGAAAATACATCGATTTGCATAACGTGCGTCGGCGCGTCGTAAACATGGTGGCGCCTTTGGAGAGCATGAACTCCGGAGAGCAATCTCCAGCTACAAAAAAACGCCAGGGGGCATCTAAAGTTTGGGAGCATTTCACGCAAAAGGGCAACAATGTGGCCCTCTGCCATATGTGCAAAATGGGGATGGCCTATCACAGTAGCACAACTGCTATGCAGGAGCATTTGAAGCGCAAACATCCAGGAGCACTATGTCAACATGGGATCAAGACAAAACAGTACGTATCGTTTACATCAGGGTCTCCGCGGGTGTCCTTAAAAAGACTTAAGGCTGTTTACCAAAGGTTTTAAACCTGCCACAGGCAGAAATTATACAATTTGGTTTATATTTGTGCATGGCATTTCGCAGTTTCCAGAAACAGTAGCATATTTAATAAGTTCAGGTGTTTAGCTACGCTAGCTGCCTTAAGTTATTTTAGCTAGCGCCGTCGGCGCTGCGGTGTTACACCGTTTTCTGTCACCGTAGGAATTTTGTGACCAGTGCTCACGGTTATGAGCGTTCATTGGCAAAACGGAAGCTTTCTATACCTACACCTTACCCTCAGCCCTAAACTTAACCGTTTTGGCCAGTCGGAGTAAACATTTGAAACGAACACGTTTCGAAACGGCCAGTGCACCGGTCTGCTGAGAACTACTTGCCCGTGGTCACAGAAAACAGTGCAACACACGTTTGTGGTGTATGGGAGCTTATCCATTTTTAGCGTTATAGATCTGAACAACGTGCTGTACATGTGGTGACCTTTTTTTGGCCAGGCAGTGTGTTATTCAAAAGTAGAATTCCTCCCTTTTAAAACGTATAATAATCATTATTTTACATATGTTTCTCAATAATTAGATTAGTCGACTAATCGAAAAAAATAATTGTCAGAATAATCGTTTAAAAAATAATCGTTAGGGACAGCCCTAGATTTAAATAACTAAAATGGATTGTCAATAACTAATAGAAAATAATAAAATATTTGTAACTTTCTGACAGGTAATGTACTCACTCTCAAGGTAACCTAAACCTCATCAAATATTATTGACAGTTATATTTCACTACTGGCTTTAAATATTTACTAAGGTAATATTATTGTAAAACAGTAGTTGTGAGACTGGAGCTGTGCTGAGCTGTGAAAACTTCTCCCTGGGAAAGGTTGCTCTCCCTCTCTGGCCCTGAATGCAGAGCAATGGAGGAGTATTGTTAGGAGGCCCCTTGTCTGGGGTTTATCCGCCCATCTACCTCTCCAGCTGACACAGGCTTCTTCATTGTGGGGAAGAAAGACGGTGGGTTGAGGCCCTATCCTATCCTAGACCTCTATCCCTGGCACTGCAGCAGGCCACCATCTTCACCAAGCTGGACCTGCACAGTGCTTATAACCTGGTCAGGGTCAGGGTGGGTGAAGACTGGAAGACGGCGTTCATCACCCAGTGCGGGCACTATGAGTACCTGGTCATGCCGTTCGGGTTGATGAACGCCTCCACCATCTTCCAGGGGTTCATCAATGAAGTTCTCTGGGAGGCCTTGGATGTCATCCGGGAGACCTGGATGACATTCTTATCTACAGCTGGTCTCTAGACGAACAAATCACCCATGTCCGACGGGTTCTCCAGCTCCTCCCTACTGCGCATGGACCACACCAAGATCAAGGGAGTGGAGAACTGGCCCCAGCCCACCTGGTGCGCCTGGTCCAGCATTTCCAGAGCTTTGCTAATTTCTTCCACTCATTTGTGAAGAATTTTAGCTATGTGGACGCCGTGCTAACCGCTCTCATGAGGAAGATGAAGCTCTCTGAAAATATTGTGGTAAGTAGGTGACCTAGCAGGAAGTAGCATTCTCAGGAAGTCCTGTTGTTCCTTGTGCCTCATGGAATGAGCTTCTGCAGAGTAATCCTCCCCATCCTTGCTAAAAATGCCTCGCTTGAAAGTTTTTGCACTGTTAAAAGGTATATTTGTGCATTTTAGTTAGTATTTTCTGGAGAAGAGTTCTTTGTTTCTGATGATAGGCTTTTTCATTGTCAGCTACATATAACTGTGCTGGATATATTTTACAGTGTTACTCTATTACTTACTAGCTTGTATTTTGTGTTCATTTTTGCAGTTTTACAAAGAAATGTATATATTTTCCCACATTAAATCCTGACAAATACAAAAATGTGTCTGTTTCTTGGATGTTGCAAGACTGGAAAATATTATGTAATACCAGCTGTTTAGCTGAAAATACTGTGGTAGGCCCCTGGGGTTAGGGGCGTGACCACTGTGACCCGGAAGGAGGAAGCACACAGAGATACACAGACACGGGGATTAAATGAACTCAAATCATACCTTTTATTGGTTTCCAACGCCCTCTACCACACCCAAAACAAACTTAAATCATAGCTACGGCCCAATGGGGCTCTAGAGTCTGTAGAATTAACTTAATATTACTTTTAAAGGTACTGAGGCTCAGTTTATATGCCCGTCCCAGCTGGCTGTTCAATCAGTCCTGATGCGGACCAGCTGGGACAGACATGGCTTTGCGCTCCGGCGTGGGCGGAACCCACAACTCCCCCGCCTCCTCACGCCACAATACATTGCCAGCAACAACTTTTAGTGAGGACAGTACTGGTATGAGTTAATAAGACACACCTTGCTAATCATTTCAGTGCTGAGAATGACCCACCACCTAAATAATAGCTGCTCTGTTGGTCCTGTGGATTCCTAGGCATTGTGGAACAGGGTGAAAAGAGGATAATTTGTTTATTAGCCAAGTAAACATGTTGAAAAGGTGTACAGTATTTTTGTATTTCTAAATATCTGAGTACTTTACACGTTTTGAAGGAGACATGTATAAACCAATTTCATGTTACACCATTTAAAAAAACACCTTGTTTCTAAATGCACTGTTTATTTTATTAGGGAAACTGAACACTAAAAAGGCCATAAATCACTTCCTTTTATTTCATGTGAATGTTTAACATAAATACAGCCATACTGGCCTTTTTATTACAAAGGCAGTATTTTATTTATTTTTGTTATTAATAATTTTATTTGGCTTAGTACATACTGCATATTTAAAAAAAAAAACACCACAATAAAGATGGTCTTTTACTCTCTATTTGTCTTTTTGTTGTAACTACATCTTTGAAAAAAAAGTCACTTTGGTTATGGAAGAAATTAAGTTGAAAGAAAGGAAAACCAGATGTGTTATTTTCTTAGTAAGTTTTATGCTTGTGATTAAAGAAAGAATATTGATTAAGGTGTGATTAGTATTTTTAGTTTGTGCTAAATCATTGCCTGTAACAAAATTAGATTTTATTGTTTTAGTCTAAAGTAAAAAACATAATTAAATGTAATAATAAATATTTGTTTATTATTATTATTATGTGGCAATTACTGAAAATATGCATGTTTTGACTTGTTTATCAATAGCATACCTGGCATATGTCACTTAAGAGGAAGTTCAAGGCAGAACGGGCGCTGCTTCTCAACGACACAGAGGTCAGAAAGTTTAAAGAGATGTTTCAGATGGACCTAGTGATACCTGGCAATAGGGCAAAAATGTAATTATTTACTTTTTTGTTGTGAACTGAGTACTTGTGTCTCTGATAAAGAAATCATGCATTGTTGGAAAGGATGCTACATCTGTTGAGGACCATGTCAAGGTATTTCATGAACAGTACAGGAAGACACAACCTGATTTCATGATCGTGAAGGACCGCATGAAAAGACCTTTGCATGGTGGCGTCGAAAAAATAGCGGAGGGAACGACCAACATGAAAACATCTTGATGAAATACCCATTTTAAGAACATCCTCATGGGTACATGTAATAATGTAAAGGGAACTGATGATGTAAAGCCTTTAAATGTACTTAATGGCAAGTAATGAACCAACATTGTATCTCCTCTCTGTTCTCCACTGTGGTAGGCCCCTGGGGTTAGGGGCGTGACCACTGTGACCCGGAAGGAGGAAGCACACAGAGATACACAGACACGGGGATTAAATGAACTCAAATCATACCTTTTATTGGTTTCCAACGCCCTCTACCACACCCAAAACAAACTTAAATCATAGCTACGGCCCAATGGGGCTCTAGAGTCTGTAGAATTAACTTAATATTACTTTTAAAGGTACTGAGGCTCAGTTTATATGCCCGTCCCAGCTGGCTGTTCAATCAGTCCTGATGCGGACCAGCTGGGACAGACATGGCTTTGCGCTCCGGCGTGGGGCAGACCCACAACTCCCCCGCCTCCTCACGCCACAATACATTGCCAGCAACAACTTTTAGTGAGGACAGTACTGGTATGAGTTAATAAGACACACCTTGCTAATCATTTCAGTGCTGAGAATGACCCACCACCTAAATAATAGCTGCTCTGTTGGTCCTGTGGATTCCTAGGCATTGTGGAACAGGGTGAAAAGAGGATAATTTGTTTATTAGCCAAGTAAACATGTTGAAAAGGTGTACAGTATTTTTGTATTTCTAAATATCTGAGTACTTTACACGTTTTGAAGGAGACATGTATAAACCAATTTCATGTTACACCATTTAAAAAAACACCTTGTTTCTAAATGCACTGTTTATTTTATTAGGGAAACTGAACACTAAAAAGGCCATAAATCACTTCCTTTTATTTCATGTGAATGTTTAACATAAATACAGCCATACTGGCCTTTTTATTACAAAGGCAGTATTTTATTTATTTTTGTTATTAATAATTTTATTTGGCTTAGTACATACTGCATATTTAAAAAAAAAAAAACACCACAATAAAGATGGTCTTTTACTCTCTATTTGTCTTTTTGTTGTAACTACATCTTTGAAAAAAAAAGTCACTTTGGTTATGGAAGAAATTAAGTTGAAAGAAAGGAAAACCAGATGTGTTATTTTCTTAGTAAGTTTTATGCTTGTGATTAAAGAAAGAATATTGATTAGGGTGTGATTAGTATTTTTAGTTTGTGCTAAATCATTGCTTGTAACAAAATTAGAGCATTTTATTGTTTTAGTCTAAAGTAAAAAACATAATTAAATGTAATAATAAATATTTGTTTATTATTATTATTATGTGGCAATTACTGAAAATATGCATGTTTTGACTTGTTTATCAATAGCATACCTGGCATATGTCACTTAAGAGGAAGTTCAAGGCAGAACGGGCGCTGCTTCTCAACGACACAGAGGTCAGAAAGTTTAAAGAGATGTTTCAGATGGACCTAGTGATACCTGGCAATAGGGCAAAAATGTAATTATTTACTTTTTTGTTGTGAACTGAGTACTTGTGTCTCTGATAAAGAAATCATGCATTGTTGGAAAGGATGCTACATCTGTTGAGGACCATGTCAAGGTATTTCATGAACAGTACAGGAAGACACAACCTGATTTCATGATCGTGAAGGACCGCATGAAAAGACCTTTGCATGGTGGCGTCGAAAAAATAGCGGAGGGAACGACCAACATGAAAACATCTTGATGAAATACCCATTTTAAGAACATCCTCATGGGTACATGTAATAATGTAAAGGGAACTGATGATGTAAAGCCTTTAAATGTACTTAATGGCAAGTAATGAACCAACATTGTATCTCCTCTCTGTTCTCCACTGACCTGGGCATCGAATGGGCAACATGCATTCTATCAGCCAAGGACGGCAAAAGGGCAGTTGCCCAAGCACATTGGGCCATAGCGTTTGCACGTCACTGCTGTCATGGGCTAGCAACCATGGTACCACATGGTAACCATGTGTGTGCAACCAAGCAAGCTACATTGAGAGAGAGTAGAGCTTAGATTCTCTGCCCGAACCTGACCTGACCCGAGGCTTGCCCGACTCGAAATAGTCTGAGATATAGGCATCTGTTTTTTAATTATATTTTAATTTTATATAAAGCTCTGTGTGATAATCACAATGTTGCTAAGTAACCAATTATTATTGTTAACGAAAACGAACGAAATAACGAAAACTGAAGGTGAAAAAACATTTGTGTTAACCGAATCTAATAAAAAACGATAATTAAAAGAAAAAACTTGACTAACTGGAACTGTATTGTGTGTTTTTAAAACTAACTAAAACAACTGAAATTACTGATAGAATAGCATCATTTTCGTGTTTAATTTATTTATAAGTGCTGTTTTCACTCCCGGAGTTGTACGGCGGGCGGTGTTGTGCCAATTCTGTTCGTAAAGCAGACTTGGATTCAGCAGGGAGTCGGATTCGGCACAACAGCGGCAGCGTGTGGCACCTCGTGGTCCGTGGTGTTAGTTTTTTGTTCACAGGGCTCGCGCTAGCTGCAAAATACGACAGAAAACACTGAGAACCTGCAGAATTATGTATAGGATTAGAATATTAGCACGAGGCAGATGAAAGAGTAGCAGGAGATCTCTCTCTCTTTCTCTCGTTTGTGTGAAAACTAATAAAAAAAATAAAAACTAGCCCACTCTAAAAACGAATTAAAACCTACAAAACTGTAGGAGAAAAAAAAGAAAAAGAAGATAAAATTAAACTATGATGAAAAATTTAAAATGTTATCACGTAGCTCCGGGCGCATGTGAACTAATAATAGTTCTATACTTCTATGTTACAGTGTTAATTAACATAATTCTGATCATATGTCGCTCAATCAAACAGCCCAAAAACAGTTTGTGGGGCGGGGCGGATCGGGCTTGGGCTCATAAAGACAGTTTATAGTTCGGGTTGGGTTGGGCTTGGGCAGAACGTGCACAGGCTTGGGCTGGGTCGGGTCAGATTTTTTGGTCCGATCTAAACTCTAAGAGAGAGAAAAGCAATACCCCAGGAGTCAGCGAGAGCAAGATGACTTGCAGACGGATAACATGGTTACAGACTCTGGAACGGACATGACTACGAGAAGTGGGTTAAGCAGAGTGGCAGGTGGGGGTCATAGATGGACAAGAGTTGCTGACTTGTGGGTGTGGGTGGAGCAAGGTCACATCAGTGAGAGGGCTGAGGATTCACCAAGAAAAGATAAGGTAATTGAGCGTAGTAGTACAGGGGCCCTGCATTAAACAAAACTTTGTACAGAATTGTTTGAGTCAGTCGGCTGAAGTCCAGTGACAGGTTACCTGCCACAGTTCGCAGGATATCAATACCTTTGATGCTATGGAGGCACATGAGATAAGATGGCATGGAGGAGTATCAACGATGATTTGAGAGGTATTTTTGACGGGAACAGCAGAGAGTAAATTGAACAGGTTAGGTAAAGTTATCTACGATTATGGAGTGGAAAGATTTGGTGTTGTGCAGAGGAATGTAAAGGGTCAAGATGTAGTCAAATCAAGGCGACAGGTAGAAATAGAAAAACTGGTTAAGGAATCAGGACTACTGAGAAAGCAGTGGAAGAAGGGGAGTGAGGCAGAAAGAGAGGGCATTGAGTTATTGCAGGAGAAGCTGAAAAGTAAGTTAATGAAATTGCGGAGAGCAGAGGCTATGAGAATTCACCTAAATACTTAAAACACATCAGGTACATGAACACCCACATGGTAAGTCTAAAAGCAAGTATATATTGGTCCACTAGCTGGATCAGGCCAGGACCCCTGATCAAGTCAGTGTCTGGTTTGTAAAGCTGCTGACAGGAACATCAGAAACTGTTTAAAAGGAAGCATTACTACTACAGAGCATGAAAGTGCTTCTGTGCAGCTCTTAGTGAGTACTTTAGCTGAGCAGCAGAAGAGGAACTTGAAAAGTACATCTCCTCAAGGAAACACATGACAGTTCCCAATTTTTGTTGCTATGGTATTCCAGCTGATTACCATGTTGTTGATATTTGCTTATTACTATATCCCAGATGGTGGTTGCTATGCATTTGTTAAACAGTACTTGTTGTACTTGTTGTTAAACAGTTGTTATATTATCCAAGGTGCTGCTAGACAGTTGCTATTGCATACATAGTGCTTGCAAGAGCTGTTGCTTTGTGGATGCTATGGTATCCTAGCTGGTTGTTAGGGTGTTGCTATGTTATCCAAGGTAGATGATAAGGTATTTTCAGAAGGTTGCTATTTTTTCCATGCTGGTTGCGAGGTAGTTGATATGTGTTTGTGTGGTATCTCAGCTGGTTACTAGGGTGTTGCTAGGTTGTCGATTTGTTATCCTTGTTGGATACTTGGGTGTTGCTAGGCTGTACTGTTTTGCAGGTGGTTGCTGTGTTGTTGCTAAGTAGTTACTACGGTATCCTAGATGGTTGCTAAGATTTTTAGATGTAATTGTAATGGTTTCTTCTATTTCCAGAACTGTGCTTACACGCTGACGGGTCAATGAGCAAATCCCTAGAGTACAGCTGGAGGCAGCCGCTAGCTGGACCCCATCTTTACAGTGAGTGGACCGACTCTGATATGCTGTTTTCTTGCTCTCTGGAAAGCTGCCCCTCACTTTTTGCCCAGCCAATACAATTCAAGAGATTATACATTTAATTAACCCGCAGCAAAACTATATCACATTGAGTTTTTAACAACTGATGATGTAAAGCAGATTTATTGATATCCAGTAACAACAACAACAATAAAACATAAAAACATGATGGAGTTGTGCAGGTACATAACTTCTATATAGCTAGATGAGTACTAATAACCCTTTGTAAACTAGGTCGGTATTTCGGGAATTTATTTGCAGTTTACTCTACATTTATCTTTCTATTTATTACAAAGCATTTATAGGAGAGAATCACCATTAGATATTATTTTCAGGAGATTTAGATGTGTTCCCCCTGAAGTACAAAGTCTTTCCTAACAACAGAAAGTATAGATTTGTACCAAAGAACCAGCAAAAAGGTACATTTGCTATTCTGTATCACTGTACTAATAAACTAATATAATAATTTGTTTTTTCTTTTGAATGCCAGCCAATTGTGGATCATCAAGTTCTTGACACATATTCAGTTGATGATAAAGTTTATAATCTTTACTGGTACAAAAACATGGGTACAAAAAAAAAGACTTTCACTAAACGGTACTCTATTGTACCTCCATATGAGGTACATAAAATATGTACTTATTTTTCTTAGTATGTATCCTTTTCTGGATGACCATTTTTACAAGGTTTTCAAGGTACTGTATGATAAGTGATTTGCAATACATGACAGAAAACAAGAAATCTGAATGCTGTGTGTATTTTTGAATTTTTCATATGGCTGTCGGTATAACAGAGCCACTTAATTCCGCCATATATATATTGGCCAGAGGACAGTTAGAAAACAGTAGTAATCAATAATGTTTTAACTCAATCAGTTAGAAACAGTTGCTGAGGAACTGCTTAACTGACCTTTGCACAGTATGTATGGGTGGGGTTTTGGGAATATAAGGTCTTGAAACTGTAAGGATCACTGAACTTCTTCTACAGAAACTCTGTGTGAGTGGAAGGGGTTCCCAGAGCTCTGTTGTAATAAATTGCTAATTTGCTGAAGATCTAAGTATCCTGTCTCTCTATCAACTCTACTTCGGGCTTCCATCTAAAGAAACCAGGGGAAACACACTGGAGCAGTAAGGGGTACTTTGTAGTTCCCAAAAAAAAAAAAAAAAAAAAAAAAAATATATATATATATATATATATATATATATATATATATATATATATATATATATATATATACGCGATGCGTAGTTAATTTCTCCTTCTGTACACTCACTACACCGCGCTGTAGCTGAAGGGATTTGGGTCGGAAACAGACATGGTTAGAGCTGTTTTCCTGCTGTTTCGCCGCTGCTCCGGTACTGAATGGATCTATCCACAGTTTCCAGCGCTATAGCTTCTATTAACGGTAAGAAAAACTGTATTTAATGGCCGCCGCTGTGTGGTCTGATCTGGGAGATCTGGACACAGCTGCCAGCCCGGTTCCGTGTACTGACCACACACAGCTACCAAACACAGGGTCAGCGCCACTGCTGATCGCACACAGAACCCAAACACAGTGGTTCAAATCTCCCAGCTCAGACCGCGCAACAGTGGCCATTAATACAGTTTTTCTTACCTTTAATAGAAGCTGCCAAGCAGACCTTCACTCAGACCATTTCTAGAACCAGACTGGCCAGAACCAGTGGATACTCATTCGCTATTGGTCAGACAGACGTGTAGGTGGGCTTCTTCTCCTCGGAGCGTAATGGCCTAGTGAAGTGCTAGCGGCTATGCTAACCGCTGACCCGCGCAGATGAAGTGCAGATAAAATCCAGTGTTTAATAATCACTCTAAACCAGAAATCTAAACATATTCGGGTGGTAAAGATATTTTCAGAGTGTATTTCTATTGTAAAAAATATTTGCAATAGATGTATATCTGGACAACATCTAGAGGCTAAACACTCAAACTGCTGCTCTCTGACTACTACAGAAACTATGGTCCACAGTTCCCCGGGGCTTTTACCCAGTCCTCACTTATACGCAGTTGTAGGAATATGTGTGTGTGACAAAGAGTGAGAGAGAGAGAGAGAGAGAGAGAGAGAGAGAGAGAGAGAGAGAGAGAGAGAGAGAGAGAGCTAAGTAGACACACGATAAACAGTTCAAAAGTGTGAGCTTTGGATGAAAATAAAATGCTCTGATTGGCAGAAAGCACATTGTGTAATGATCAGATATATTCAGACAAGCGCAGCTGCAGTACAAAGAAAATATTTATTAAACAGAATAGAAATGAATACAATGACGGGATAGTCAGACTGAAAAATATGGTTAACGGGAGCAAACAACAACCAGAGAGGAATAGCACAAACCAGAGTGAGGGACAGTCCAGAGTTCATACACGAGGAGGCAAAAAACAGAGGTAATCCAAACAATCAGAAACGGTAACAGTCCAAGTAATACAGAGAGTTCCAACAATAGGGAGAAGGCAAAAAATCAGAATCGAGGAAGAACAGTCCAGAGAGTCAAAACCAGAGATCAAAATAGGAATATCAAGAATACGCTTTGTAATGAGGGCTAACCAATCAATTGAGTGTAAGTGAAGGGGGTTTTTATAGTGTGTGAAATCAATATTCAGGGCTTCCGGGTGGTGACAGCTGACCAGGTGAGTGCGTGATGTCAGAGTGTGGTGTGTTCTGGGAAATGTAGTTGGGAGACTGGAGATCGTCTGCAACGCTGAATGTGGGAGAGACAGGAGTGTTTTCAGCACCAGAACTGACACATTGCTTACAGATCAGAGGTGGAATCAACTTCAGTGACTTGACTAAAGCTAGCGAAATGTGAGATGAACTGATATTCGTAGTTTAGAGCATGGAATCGTACAAGTGTAATAAGAGGTTAAAATTCGTGACCATTACACAAAATGCAAACATGTTAGCAGGTCTGCTATACTTGACTTGCTTTTGTTTATTAAGTGCCATAACTGAACTTTTTATTCCGCATTTTTCAGTGAATTACAGGAGTAACAGAGCCAATGGGAGTTAAAAGTTTGTAAAAAAAAAAAAATAATAATAAATTGAATGTAGAGTCAGTGGTGTGTCTCAGACCCGCGGCTCCCTCCCGTCGGACGCCAGCAGCTCACACTAGCTTAACAGTTTTAGCCTGTTGCCACCCAGTTTAGCGCTTATTCACCACACTTCTTGTAGATCACTTTAGGCTGTGGTTTCCTCTAGCTTCTTGTTGTCTCTTTCTCGCTTCACACACAGGTTCTTAAAAATAAATAGAAGTCTCCTTTAAATGCATGTTAATAGATAATAATAGTTTTCAAAGTAACTGCCTCATCACGCCTGGCTCTGAATAACAGTGTTACAAAATTTTCACCTGCACTGTGTAACAGGGACAAAAGCACAGCTGGCCTGTCTCCTGATATCTGCTCAATGCTCTGGACTACTGTGCTGACAGACAAAATAGCTTACAAAAATATAACATGTAAGAGCTCATAATGTTAAGAAGCTACACTATGCTTCTGTGAGCAGTTGACACTTCACACAAACGGCCAGCAGGAGGCGCTATTACTCCAAAAAAATGGCATGACCAAAGCTGTGGTGATTTACAGCTCACATTATTAATTTAGCTTTATACAACTGCTCATAAAATAAATAAATAAATAAATAAATAAATAAATAAATAAGTAAAGGGAACACTTAATGATGCACGCATCAATGTGGACCGATGAACTCTTTGGAAGGTTTGTGTCCCTCAGTACATCTGGCGTAAAAGAAAAGCTGCATTCCAGAAAAAGAACATTATACCTACAGTAAAAAATGTTGGTGGTAGTGTGATGGTCTGGGTCTGTTTTTCTGCGTCAGGGCCTGGAACTATGAATTCTGCTGTCTACCAAAAGATCCTGAAGCAGAATGTGTTCAGGACCATATGTTTGTGACCTCAAGCTGAAATGAACTTGGGTTCTGCAGCAGGACAACGATCCAAAACACACCAGCAAGTCCACCTCTGAATGGCTGAAGAAGAACAAAGTGAAGACTTTGGAGTGGCCTAGTCAAAGTCCTGACCTGAATCTGATTGAGATGGTGTGGCATGACCTTAAAAAGGCCGTTCATGCTCAAAAATCCTCCAATGTGGCTGAATTACAACAATTCTGCAAAGATGATTGGAGCCAAAATTCCTCCACAACACTGAAAAAGACTCATTGCAAGTTATTGAAAAATGGGGCAAAAGAGTCTAAAAGCGGAGAGAATGTGCATTTCTAGCGCAGAAAAAAGGGGCAAAAGAGTCTAAAAGCGGAGAGGGTGCACATTTCTAGCGCAGAAAAACGGGGCAAAGAGTCTAAAAGCGGAGACAGTGTGCATTTCTAGCGCAGAAAAACGGGGCAAAGAGTCTAAAAGCGGAGAGAGTGTGCATTTCTAGCACAGAAAAACGGGGCAAAAGAGTCTAAAAGCGGAGAGGGTGCACATTTCTAGCGCAGAAAAACGGGGCAAAGAGTCTAAAAGCGGAGAGAGTGTGCATTTCTAGCACAGAAAAACGGGGCAAAAGAATCTAAAAGTGGAGAGGGTGCACATTTCTAGTGCAGAAAAACGGGTCAAAAGTGTCCAAAAGCGGAGAGGGTGCCCATTTCTAGTGCAGAAAAACGGGCCAAAGAGTCTAAAAGCAGAGAGTGCACATTTCTAGCACAGAAAAACGGGCCAAAGAGTCTAAAAGTGGAGAGAGTGCACATTTCTAGCGCAGAAAAATGGGGCAAAGAGTCTAAAAGCAGAGAGTGCACATTTCTAGCGCAGAAAAATGGGGCAAAGAGTCTAAAAGCAGAGAGAGTGCACAGTTCTAGCACAAAAAAAAGTTAACTGTTTACACGACCTAGTGCTTTCCAAATACATGAACACAAAGAATAAACTCAAAACAGTTAGTTTATTGTCAGTTGAATTTTTTACAATCAATATATATATTATATATATATATTGTCGTCAACCCATGGCAGAACAGCAGGTCAGTACTGAGTTGTTTTACAGTTTTATGGTTCTGTTTATAGAATCTACATCCTGTTATATTGTGAATATACACTGCTCAAAAAAATAAAGGGAACACTCAAATAACACATCCTAGATCTAAATGAATGAAATATTCTCATTGAATACTTTGTTCTGAACAAAGTTGAATGTGCTGACAACAAAATCACACAAAAATAATCAATGGAAATCAAATTTATTAACCAATGGAGGCCTGGATTTGGAGCCACACACAAAATTAAAGTGAAAAAACACACTACAGGCTGATCCAACTTTAATGTAATGTCCTTAAAACAAGTCAAAATGAGGCTCAGTATTGTGTGTGGCCTACACGTGCCTGTATGACCTCCCTACAACGCCTGGGCATGCTCCTGATGAGGTGGCGGATGGTCTCCTGAGGGATCTCCTCCCAGACCTGGACTAAAGCATCCGCCAACTCCTGGACAGTCTGTGGTGCAACGTGACGTTGGTGGATGGAGCAAGACATGATGTCCCAGATGTGCTCAATCGGATTCAGGTCTGGGGAAGGGGCGGGCCAGTCCATAGCTTCAATGCCTTCATCTTGCAGGAACTGCTGACACACTCCAGCCACATGAGGTCTAGCATTGTCCTGCATTAGGAGGAACCCAGGGCCAACCGCACCAGCATATGGTCTCACAAGGGGTCTGAGGATCTCATCTCTGTACCTAATGGCAGTCAGGCTACCTCTGGTGAGCACATGGAGGGCTGTGTGGCCCTCCAAAGAAATGCCACCCCACACCATTACTGACCCACTGCCAAACCGGTCATGCTGAAGGATGTTGCAGGCAGCAGACCGCTCTCCACGGCGTCTCCAGACTCTGTCACGTCTGTCATGTGCTCAGTATGAACCTGCTTTCATCTGTGAAGAGCACAAGGCGCCAGTGGCGAATTTGCCAATCCTGGTGTTCTCTGGCAAATGCCAAGCGTCCTGCACGGTGTTGGGCTGTGAGCACAACCCCCATCTGTGGACGTCGGGCCCTCATACCATCCTCATGGAGTCGGTTTCTAACCATTTGTGCAGACACATGCACATTTGTGGCCTGCTGGAGGTCATTTTGCAGGGCTCTGGCAGTGCTCCTCCTGTTCCTTCTTGCACAAAGGCGGAGGTAGCGGTCCTGCTGCTGGGTTGTTGCCCTCCTACGGCCTCCTCCACGTCTCCTGGTGTACTGGCCTGTCCCCTGGTAGCGCCTCCAGCCTCTGGACACTACGCTGACAGACACAGCAAACCTTCTTGCCACAGCTCGCATTGATGTGCCATCCTGGATGAGCTGCACTACCTGAGCCACTTGTGTGGGTTGTAGAGTCCGTCTCATGCTACCACGAGTGTGAAAGCACCACCAACATTCAAAACTGACCAAAACATCAGCCAGACAGCATAGGTTCTGAGAAGTGGTCTGTGGTCCCCACCTGCAGAACCACTCCTTTATTGAGTGTGTCTTGCTAATTGCCAATAATTTCCACCTGTTGTCTATTCCATTTGCACAACAGCAGGTGAAATTGATTGTCAATCAGTGTTGCTTCCTAAGTGGACAGTTTAATTTCACAGAAGTTTGATTTACTTGGAGTTATATTGTGTTATTTGAGTGTTCCCTTTATTTTTTTGAGCAGTGTATATATGAATTTGCAAGATTTGATGGTCCTGCTGTCTAGCAGAGCTGTACCAAAAACGCAACTGGTGGGTGTTGATGGACGGCAGAGGACAGACGGACATGCAGCTGATAGAATCCCAAGGTAAAATGCGCTCCGTTGCATGGGGCACTTATGTGGACAGCACATAGAGTCGACACAGAAGTATAAATTGGCTTAAGAAAATCTCCACTGATGAATGATCTCTCACTGAGCTGTTAACAGTGACCTCTTCCAATATGCTAACATAGTTATAAAATGCTCACACCTTTTTTTAACAGGATACTCATTAATAGTTACTAAACAACTTGCACTTTCTTCAGATGTTGGTTGTTATGTGATGGTGGCGGGATTTTTGCAAATGTGTGCAGTATAGGCAACATATGTAAGCAGTGTTTGCACTGTCAAAAACAGTATATTGATATCAAATACATCTACATTTCATATTAATATAAAAAATATATTACAAATGTTGGGTGAGTGTGCTGTAGTTCCTGTAGGTTTTGGGGTGGGCGAGGTAGGGGGTTGAGAAGTACGTTTTTTTTCCAGTGGTCCATGGGTGTGGGTCCAATGGAATGGTAGAGGGTTTTAGTGGTTGTTGGGTGTCCATTTTGCTTAGACCCCAAATGCCTTGAAATGCCTTTACTCATCTGTTAGTTCCACTTCCAGTAAGGAAAGTGCAGGGTTCAGCGTAACTGAGCTTTTATAGGGTGAAGGTGTGGTGTATATCTTAGTGTGATAAATTATGTAACATGAAAGCTTAAACTGTGGACTCTGTACAGTGTGTTACCGGCCTTTATACCTGCCTTGGGTGGGTGGGTGAGTGGCTTGAGTCTTGTAGCTGATTGCCATCACAAAAAGCTTCACAGCAATGCTTCTAAATGTAGTATGTAGAAATATATCCCTGGACAGTAGAGACAGTTACTTCTCCATATATTTTAACAAATAAACACTTTATTAGATGTTCCTAAAAGTCCTAAAAGTAGATACGGATCACGTATTCAAACAAATAAGACAAAGACGTTAGACTGTGATTTCAAGTGTGAGTGGGCGCTAGAGTTGCAGCCGTAACCAATCTTATGGTAAACCATGGTGTAAAAAAGTTCAGCTCTGCCAAAGACTCAGATTCATTTTCAGGAGAAATAAAGACTTAAGAGTATAGGAACTCTCTCATTGGTGGAGAATGCGGAGCCAGCACCCCCTTGTGGCCTGGCCTCCTGTTTTCTGACTGGAAGCTAAGTGGGTCTCAGAGACAAGCCTAGGCTTTTTTTAGTTTAGCTTATTGTTAAACAGTCAAGGAGTAAAGAGTAGAAAAAAGGCCAAAGGGTTGTTGAAAGAGAAATGCTTGGAGCACAGAACTGGCTCCATTGTTTTGTGATCTACTGAAACTTCTCCATTGGGCATAGACCCTCCTGGTTTGTCCTGGGCACAAGGACAGATACACTGTAAACCCAGATAAGTTGAATTTACTTAAAAAAAAATTGAGGAAACAGGTTGCCTTAAAAATAAGTTAAGTAATGGGTTAAGAAAACTTAAGTTAACATAACTTAGAACATCAAGTTATTACAACTAAAGAGGAAGCTGATGTAACTTTTTTATTTTTGTTATATTGTAAGACTGCACTGTAAAACCCGATAAGTTGACTAAACTCAAAACTTTTGTTGTAACCAATTACCGATTAATACATTTTAAGTTCATGTAATATAATTTTTAAGTACAGTGAACTTAACAAATATATATACATATATATTTAAAATTAATATTTTCCTGATCTTGTATTTAGTCTTCTTTCTGGTTTCAGACTGTGTATTTTTTAAATACAGAGGTAAATGATGCTTGTTCTACAGCCAACAACACAGAGGCCAAGTATTTAATCATAATATGTGATCTACAAGTTTACCTAAGGTAGCCCCGGGGGAATCACTACACACTGATGGTGAGTGTTAGAAACTGTTGGACACACCCAGTATGCAAATAGATTGTGACAGAAGAAAATAGAAAAGAAGCTGTTAATGGCAACAGACTAAACTCAGTTATTATAAGGTGATTCAACTCAGAGATCTCAGTTTGAATAATGCAGTATATGAGCCCACAAATGTTCAACTAACTCAAAATAGTTGAGTATTGCTTAGAAATCTCTAATTTTATGTAAAACAGACTTAATTTATTTGAAATTTATTTGAAAATTTATTTTCAAACAACTTCTGAGTTTACAGTGTACAGCAGCGGGCAGATCTATGCGTAATAGAGGAGTTTCAGTGGATCACAAAACAAAGAAGCCAGTTCGGTGCTCCAAGCATTTCTCTTTCAATAACCTTTTGGCATTTTCCATTTTCCTGGTTAAAACAGCCTGCAGTGTCAGCAACGCTGTGTGTCCTGAAGAGAACAATGGAATTGCCATTGGCCCCCAACAGCAGCACAGATTAAATTTGCATTATTATATTTGACTAATCATTGTTAATAATAATATTAATATTCATTTAGAACATTTCTTTGGCAACAATATAGTATGAATTTGACTGCAGTACCTGTATTTATGAAATTTACTAAACACAACTGTAGGGATTTAAACAAGATTTGGCTTTTTCTCCTGCAAATAAAACTAAAAACACTAAAAACTAAAAGCACTAAGCACTAAAAACATTTTAGCATAGAAAACAATAGCAGCAGTACCTCCAGGGACAAAAATGCTTCACTTTTCTCAAAGTAGAATTCTTCCAAATTGATAAATAAAGACTTACAGAGCAAATGGTTGTGACACTAAACAATAAACAAAGGAAAATGCCCTGTTTTTAGTGCTATACAAAATTATCTATACATACACATATTTTAAAGAGGCAACTATTATAAATAAAAAATAAATAAAAAATAATTGGCACTGCTCCGATGATAAACGCATGAGAGAGCATGCAAAAGAAAAAGGTATAAGGGACATGTGTTCAAGTCAAGATTCACTCTGTGGAAACTCTGTGGTACAACATGTGACTTATTTGTTTTGTCTGACCACTTTTAGGGAAAAGCTTATATAGCCTTGTTCAAGTCCTCTAATGTAAACGATTTCTTTGAAATCAGCAATTCCAAACAATAAGCCAGCTTAACAGGCACAATACCCTCAAATAGATCATGACCAACATCTGGTGGGAAACCGGAGACAACATGAAAATGAGACAGTTTTGGTAAAAACACACTCTCTTTTTTTTTTTTTTTTACTCCAAAGCAGTGTGTGTTGCTCTCACATGGTAATTTAACATGATCTGCATGGTTCCTTTTTTTTGTTCTCAGGCTGAATATACTAGATGCAACACAGTGATGCCTGACCAGAACTCTTTCCTGTACAAAAACGGCAGAAGTAATCTCCAGAAAAGCTTTCTACATAGGCTGCAATACTATGTGCTCCCAAGTTATCAGCCACAATGCTCAGTACAGTTCCTTTAAGAGACTCGCCTAATAAAGGCACGTACACTCCATGGCCCTCAAGAGTTTTAAGATCCTGAATAAGAGGTTCTAAGACTTTGTCATAACCATACGTTTTAACATCGCTACTTTTGCACAGTACTGCAAGATATAATATGATATAATTAATGACAAAGAGGAGTAAAAGCCTGGTGGCAAGTTACCTAATATCCAGTAAACACCACAAAGTTGGTGTTTTTTTCCGAGAGGTGCCTAGAGGGATAACTTTTATATTTCACCATTAAAACAACTTTAGATGCAAAGACTTAGATCTTTAGGAGATGAATCCATCATTTTTTATGGGAGAGGGAGAAAGAAAAGGGTGATGTTAGCCTTTCCTGAAGATGCCAGTGAGGATGAATTAGTTGACAGTGATGAGGAGGAGGAAATAGAGGTCCAACTGAACTTGGATCAAATTACGACAACCGCCCTGTCACCCTACTGCGCACATTTCTTTTAGCAAACCCCACTTCTGAGGTGCAGAGGTGGGATAAGAAAGAGAAGAAGATGGTCCAGGTCCAGACTCCCAAACATTGTGTCTAGTGCTGGACGATATGGCCATAATTTATATCACGATATATTCCTTAATTTCGGTCGGTACGATATAATTTCGATATCGTTATAAATACTTAGAAGGCCTCAGAAAACTGCTAAGAATCCCTGTAATGGAAATCTGTACACTACTGTCTGACATTTTAATTTAAGTCTTTAAAGCCTCCTCTCACAAAAACTGTATAATACTTTAGAAATAAAAAAAAAAATCAAAATAAATCAATGCTCAATTTTATTTGCATATAGCAAAATAAAAACATGACATCCCTGTCAAACATAAGCCTATATAACTATTACCAATAAAAATAACTTTAAATTACAACAGAGGCAGAGCTTCTTATTCTTTTGTAAACAAATTTAACAGATCAAAACAAAAGTGTTTCAAATAGGATAAAGAATACAAGAAGCCTTTATATACATAAAAGCAACAAGATTTTTCCATCAAATAAACAAACCTATAGACTTTATCAACTATAAATAACTTGGTTACAATATAAGCTATAAAAGTTCTTCAGCCAAAATACAAGAAGCCTTCATATACATAAAAACATGATATCCCCGTCAAATAAACAAACCTAAAGGATTCATAAACTTTAAATAACTTAGTTACAACATAAGCTATAAAAGTGCTTCAGCCAGTAATGTTATAAGTAACATATTGTATGTAGTGGAGTTATTTAAGGTGGTGGAACAGATTAGATGTATTAATGTTACCGCTACTGGTCGGCTCCACTCTCCGGCACAATTTGCAGCAAACTGAAGTTTATCAGACCTTCGAGAGTCGAACCAAATCCTCACCACTGAATTAGACCTCCCTCCTTCAATTAATCACTTGTGGAAGCGGCAGGCTCCCGGCTCCGTTTGGCTCCAGTGCGAGGCATTTTAGATGCATAGCGGACCCAAGCCTAGCCTAGCCTAGCCAAATCTAGCCTAGCCTAACCTATCTGGCTACGTGCCTGTGTGATTACGTCATCACGCACAGACATAGCCCAGCTACGGAGGCTGATTGGGTTCAGCTCTGCGGTGAGCTGAAGCCAGTAAAAAATGCATGTCCTTGACAGATTCTGTAAATAATTCATTTCGATATACCACAAAAATGATATCATCGTTATTGAAACATTTCTTATCGTGATAAATACAGATATCGAATTATTGTCCAGGCCTAATTATGTCCTATTACAACAGGAGCATGGGAGGTGTAGATCTCTTGGATTCCCTACTGGCCCTCTACCACATCAAGATCAGGTCCATGAAGTGGTACCACCGTGTGGTCTTCCACATGCTAGACCTGGCACTAGTGCAGGTATGGCTACTACACAGGTGGTATTGCAATTGGCACACAATCCCAGAGAAGGAGCAGATGCCTCTCCTTGATTTCAAAGTCAGTGTCGCCTCCTGTTTGTGCCCTCTGATTGAAGTCTTCTGATTAGCTGTGATAAACAATTTTACATTTTTAGTCCAATTTAAAAACACCACAGAGAGTTGCTCAACCCTCCCCAAATGCGAAGCTCATTCGGGTTGCCAAGTTTAGGAGGCTGAATCTATACAGATAGATAGATAGATAGATAGATAGATAGATAGATAGATAGATAGATAGATAGATAGATAGATAGATAGATAGATAGAACTTTATTGATCCCTTTGGGAGGTTCCCTCAGGGAAATTAGGGTTCCAGTAGCAGCATCAATACAGTACACACAGATAGAAACAAAGAGTAGGTGACAGGGAGTAATAAAATAAAACTAAACAATCTTACAATATAAAAGTGCAAAGCAAGTAGACACAAGTATAAAACAGCAAATATAATTAGTATAATTATAAATATAAATATGCAGTGAATGTATTTGAATATAATTTTGGTAACACTTTATAATACTGTTCCATAGTTAATAGGTAACTAAGCAGGAACTAAGCAGTAACTAATTAATAGTGCTGCATTAACACCTAAATATTTTCTATTAACTACCAGGGAGTACTGAATAATTACTCAGTAGATAGTACTGAACTAATGATTATAATAGTTCACTATTAACTCCACAATAATTACTGAGACTTACATATCTCTCGGAGAACTACTTACTAATGATGTCTTCTTTATAATAACTACTTATTAATTACTGCTCAAATCAACATTAACTACTGAAAACCCTTACATGCCACCTGGGGAACTATAGATCTAAATCAGGCATATTTGAGTTAAATGCATAATAATTGAAAGCATTTTTGTATTAAGCAAGTGACACCATTTGTAGTAGTGGTAACCTTAATTACCTTATTATCCTCAGTTCCTTCCAAATATTAGCAACATATAGTAAAATACTACAGTGTGTATTACTCTGCTTAACCATCATTTTTGGAAGAAAAAAACAACATTATAACGTAATATTATTGCATAGAAGACATTGATGAAAGTTCTCCAGAAGGCATCTAAGACTCTAAGAATGACTGTAAGACTGTAATAATGTAACAATCATTGCTTTAATATTAGGTATCAGCCTTATAAAAGTGCATCTTCAGCCTTTGCAGTCTCACAGAGATTTATTTCACTGCGCATTATTAGGGTAATTACGGTAATTTCGCAGCGGCCGCAGCTCTCCTGGTCCTTCGTGTAAATTCTCTGCTGTGCTGATGCTGCTGATGGAGGAGGATTAAGAGAGACTCTGCTGCTTTCATATTTCTGTATTTGATTGAAAATAAACTAGTAATCAAGATATTGAGATCTTTTCCAGCTGATTTTACCCCCGGATCAGAGGAGGATTCTTTGTGGGTTGTTAAACAGTTTTAGGATGTGTGTTAGCTAGCTAAGTTAGCTAAGTTGTGTGTGTAGTTAGCGTTAGCCAGCTAAGTTAGCATGGTTATGTGTGTGTGTTAGTTAACTGGCTAAGTTAGCTAGGTTATGTGTGTGTTAGTTAACTGGCTAAGTTAACTAGGTTATGTGTGTGTTAGTTAGCTAGTTTAAATGTGTGTTAGTTAGCTAGGTTATGTGTGTTCGTTTGCTAGCTAAGTTAACTTTTATGTGTGGGTTAGTTAGCTAGGTTATATGTGTGTTAGTTAGCAAGCTAAGTTAGCTAGGGGAAATGTGTGTGTGTTAGTAAGCTAGGTTAAATGTGTGTTGTTATTATTATTATTATTATTATTATTATTATTATTATTAATGTATATTTCCCTTTATAATACTGTGACATGATCTGCCGTAACTCCTAAAGAAGAACACAGTAACTCCTCAGTCATTAGTAATTAGTTACCATGTTTCTCACTTTATAATACTGTGATATGATTTGCAGTAACTCCTCAGTAATTAGTAATTAGTTAACATGTTTCTCACTTTATAATACTGTGGTATGATTTACAGTAACTCCTAAAGAAGAACACAGTAACTCCTCAGTAATTAGTAATTAGTTAACATGTTTCTCACTTTATAATACTGTGGTATGATTTGCAGTAACTCCTAAAGAAGAACACAGTAACCCCTCAGTAATTAGTAATGGGTTACCATGTGCTGCTGTTAACTCCCGAAAAAAGAAGACAGGGACCCCTTATTAATTATCTATGAAGAACACAGGGACACCTAGTCCGTTATCTAACACAAATATTTATTCATTTAAACATGATTTCCTCCAGAATAAGGATGTAGGACACAGCCTAGAGTAAAGCTGTATGTGAGCCATCACTTCTACTGAGCACATCTCCAGGAGGACTGAAGTGGAGCACAGGTTTAGAATAAACACCTGTAACACACTGACAGAATATTACAAAAATGGGGGTTAAGCAGACTACTGCACATTTCAGTGTGTCTAACATTTGGAAGATATTGAGCATACTAAGGTAAGTAAGGTTAATATATGATAAGTGGTGTCACTGACTTTAATATCACCACTGATAGAATAACCTGCAGCAGATAAACACACTGATAGAGGCTAGCGTTCCAGCGCTGTGGAATTACCGTAATTACCCTAATAATGCGCACTAAAAACTGAGACTGCAAGGCTGAAGATGAACGTTTATAAGGTTGGTGCTTAAAATTAAAGCAGTGACTATTAAAACAAAATTGAGTACAGTCAGTCTTAGAGTCTTAGATGCCTTCTGGAGAACATAAATAATGTCTACTATGTAATAATATTACGTTATAAAGTTTAAGCAGATTACAACACACTGTAGTATTTTACTATATGTTGCTAATATTTGGAAGATAATGATGATAATAAGGTAATTAATGTCACTACTACTACAAATGGTGTCACTGGCTTCAAATATGCCTTTAATATCACCACTGATCAAATAATTGTTTGTGTAGACTGATTTAGATCTATAGTTCCCCAGGTGGCATGTAAGGGTTTTCAGTAGTTAATGTTGATTTGAGCAGTAATTAATAAGTAGTTATTATAAAGAAGACATCATTAGTAAGTAGTTCTCTGAGAGATATGTAAGTCTCAGTAATTATTGTGGAGTTAATAGTGAACTACTATAATCATTAGTTCAGTACTATCTACTGAGTAATTATTCAGTACTCCCTGGTAGTTAATAGAAAATATTTAGGTGTTAATGCAGCACTATTAATTAGTTACTGCTTAGTTCCTGCTTAGTTACCTATTAACTATGGAACAGTATTATAAAGTGTTACCATAATTTTTATTGCGCTTAGTCCGTATGTGTTATTTTATTGCACTTAGTCCATTTGAGTTGCTACTGCTCCTCCTCATCCTCTGTCCTCCTGTTACTCCTCCTTCCCCCAGGGGAGGAATTGTAAAGTCTGATGGCATGATGGACAAAGGAGTTTCGGAGTCTGTTGGTCCTGCATTTGGGGAGGAGCAGTCTGTCACTGAACCGGCTCCTCTGGTTGCTGATGACGGTGTGCAGAGGGTGACTGGCATCGTCCATGATGTTCAGCAGTTTGTCAATAGTCCTCTTCTCTGCCACCGTCACCAAGGAGTCCAGCTTCATGCCGACCACAGAACCAGCACGCCTGATCAGTTTATCCAGCCTGGATGAGTCCTTCTTTGATATGCTGCATCCCAAGCACACCACGGTGTAGAACAGGACACTGGCCACCACAGACTGATAGAACATCCACATGAGTTTCTTGCAGATGTTGAAGGACCGCAGTCTCCTCAGGAAGTACAGCCTGCTCTCACTCTTCCTGTACAGGTGGTCAGAATTACAGGTCCAGTCCAGCTTGCTGTCCAGCCACAGCCCAAGGTACTTGTAGGAGTCCACAGCCTCCACCTCAACCCCCTCAATCAGAACTGGTCGTGACCTTGGTCTGGACCTCCCAAAGTCAATAACCAACTCCAAAACCAATGCAAGACGAGTTATTCTACCATGTCAAGCAATGATGAGTCATACTCTGCAAGTTAATTAGCTAATCAATTTGTTTGGAGTGTTTTTATTGTTTGCTATTGTTATTATAAACCGGCTTACAACTATATCCGTAGTTAGCTAACCTAGCTTTATGCACTGCTATGGTACTTCCTGTCGGCGGCGCGAGCAGTCGCAGCGGCTACTCCGGAAGCAAAACACTGTGCTTTTGTTTGTTTTTCTGTGTAAATAATCCGATCTGAACTCGCAATCATGCAAAAGTTCGCTATGGGAACAACTTACGACCGACAGACCCTGCTAGACCTGCAAAATCAACAAAAATCTGTACTTACAGACGGTCTACGAGCGGAGCTACGCGCGCTAGGCCTGCTAAGATCCGCGGCGTTTCCTGAGCCTGCTATCCGGAAGCGGTCTCTCCGCAAGCGTTGCGCGAGGAGCCGAAAGCGTGGTAAGAGAGCCGGTGTCCGCGCTAAGCTAATGGCTAACTCCAGCCGGCCAGCGGTTCCATCTCTCCAACATTTGCTCCCTGCCAAACAAGATTGACTATCTCCGGCTCCAGCGGACATCCCAGCACGAGTTCAGAGACTGCTGTGTGTTCGTTTTCACGGAGACGTGGTTAACGAACTCCATCCCGGACTCCGCGATTGAGGTGAGCGGCATGCTATGCTACCGCGCGGACCGCGACGCCGGCCTCTCGGGCAAGGTACGTGGAGGTGGGGTGTGTGTTTACATCAACACAGCATGGTGTAACAACGCTGCGCTGATCTCCAGCTACTGCTCACCGCTGGTGGAGTTTGCTGTAGTCAGAGCCAGGCCATTATACCTGCCCAGAGAGCTTAGCAGCGTGTACATAATAGCAGTGTATGTAGCACCCAGTGCTAATGCTAACAGTGCTAATGCTAACGCTCTGCAAGAACTGTACACTGTTGTCTCCAAACTCCAGAACTCACATCCCCGACGGACTGTTTATTGTTGCTGGTGATTTCAATCACAGTAATCTGAAGGCTCTGCTGCCCAGCTTTCACCAACATGTGGATTTTCCAACCCCTGGAGCTAACCTACTCGATTGTGTGTATACTAACATTCCCGGTTCGTACAGAGCAGAGCCCCGCCCCCACTACGGCTACTCTGATCATATCACTGTCATGCTCATCCCAGCATACAGACAGCTCATCAGACGTGCCAAATCAGAGAAGAAGCAAGTTACAACCTGGCCTCCAGGAGCCATCTCTGCTCTTCAGGACTGTTTTGAGCACACTGACTGGGACATGTTCAGAGAAGCTGCTACCTCTGATGACTCCATCAACCTGGAGGAGTACACAGACTCAGTGACTGGCTACATCAGCAAGTGCATTGAGGATGTTACTGTCTCCAAAACCATCACAACCCGCCCCAACCAGAAGCCGTGGATGACTGCAGAGGTGCGTGTGCTGCTGAGATCCCGAGACAAGGCCTTTAAGTCAGGGGACAGGGCTGGCCTCCGAACAGCTAGAGCCAAGCTCTCCCGGGGGATCAGAGAGGCAAAGCGCACCTACGCAAAGAAAATCCACGCCCACTTCCAGGACACTACTGACACTCGGCGCATGTGGCAGGGCATCCAGACCATCACCAACTACCCCCCCCCTGCTTGTAACAGTGATGCCTCCCTTCCAGATGCACTGAACTCCTTCTACGCAAGGTCCGAAGCACAGAACTACACGACAGCATGGAAGACTACACCTCCTCCAAACGATCAGGTACTGTGCCTGTCCTCAGCTGATGTGCGGAAAACTCTACTCAGAGTCAACCCACGGAAAGCCCCAGGACCAGACAGCATACCTGGCAGAGTGCTCAGAGGATGTGCAGAACAACTCACGGATGTTCTCACAGACATTTTCAACATCTGCAATCGTGCCGACGTGCTTCAAGACGACCACCATCGTCCCTGCGCCGAAGAAGTCTCAAGTGTCCTGCCTTAATGACTACCGTCCCATTGCACTTACTCCCATCATCATGAAGTGCTTTGAGAAGCTGGTCATGAGGCACATCAAAAACCAGCTCCCGTCCTCACTGGACCCTCTGCAGTTTGCGTATCGTCTAAACAGATCAACAGACGATGCCATCTCTACTGCGCTCCACCTGGCTCTCACCCACCTGGACAACAAAGACTGCTATGTTCGAATGCTGTTCATCGACTTCAGTTCAGCATTCAACACCATCATCCCTCAGCATCTGATTGGAAAACTGAGCTTGCTGGGCCTGAACTCCTCCCTCTGCAACTGGGTTTTAGACTTCCTGACTGAGAGACCACAATCAGTCAGGATTGGAAACAACACCTCCAGCACCACCATACTGAGCACTGGCGTCCCCCAGGGCTGTGTGCTCAGCCCACTGCTGTTCATTCTGCTGACTCATGACTGTACTGCAAAGTACAGCTCAAACCACATCATCAAGTTCGCTGATGACACAACTGTAGTTGGCCTCATCAGCAAGAACGACGAGTCAGCATACAGAGAGGAGGTGCAGTGGCTGACGGACTGGTGCAGAACCAACAACCTATCTCTTAACGTGGATAAAACCAAGGAGATGGTTGTTGACTTCAGGAGAGCTCCAGGTGTCCACCACCTGCTGAACATCAACGGCTCTGCTGTGGAAATTGTGGATAACACCAAGTTCCTCGGTGTTCACATTGCAGAGAACCTCACCTGGTCCCTCAACACCAGCTCCATAACCAAGAAAGCCCAGCAGCGCCTCTACTTCCTGCGGAGACTGAGGAAAGCACATCTCCCACCCCCCATCCTCACCAAGTTCTACTGAGGGACTGTTGAAAGCATCCTGAGCACCTGCATTACCGTCTGGTTTGGGAATTGCAACACCTCAGACCGCAAGACCCTACAGCGGATAGTGGGGACAGCTGAGAAAATCATTGGAGTCTCTCTTCCCTCCATCGCCGAGATCTACACCACACGCTGCATCCGCAAAGCCACCAGCATTGTGGACGACCCCACCCATCCCTCACACGGACTCTTCGGTCTGATGCCGTCCGGCAGAAGATACAGGAGCATCCGAGCCTCCACTACTAGACTCTGCAACAGCTTCATCCACCAGGCAGTCAGACTTCTCAACGCACAGAGACAGAACTGAACCCCCACCCCACCCACCACTCACCCAACACACTCACACAAAACAAAACTGTACACCCCCCCCCCCCTTTACACTCACAAGGCTGACATGACTTTATTTGCTGCACTCTTAAAAACTATAAACTCTACCTCAGTAACTGCTGTGATTATATATGTTCTATATGTTACAGTATGTCACACATCTCTGCACCTTATCCCCACTATACACTTATTATACCGTATCGGTACTGCACTGTCCTGTCTTTAAATTGTCTCGTCCTTTGTATTTATTGTTATTTAGTGTTATAATTTAATAATTTTATGTTGCACTGTCGTCACTCCTGCACTTTATGTTGTCTATTGCTTGTTGTTCTATGTTGCACCATGGTTCCGGAGGAACGTAATTTCATCACACTGTGTACCTGTACTCAGATGTAATGACAATAAAAGCCTCTTGACTTGACTTGACTTGACTTGCTAGCTGTGTTAGCCTAAGCCAAGCCAAAAATTTAATGCTTAAAAAATACACGTCCCTGTATATATATATATATATATATATATATATATATATATATATATATATACATTTGAGTATCCAACCGTTTTATCTTGTAGGAGCCTGATCTAGATCTTAGATATGATGTGCTCTTACTGCTTGTCAAGATGAGCCTGTAAAGACTGGGCGGGTGCCGCTGGTAGAAGAGGCAGAAAAATTTTCGAACTCACTGCTAATATTTACTCTTGCTTTATTCCTTTTTTGGTCACTGAGCTTTTTTGGTCATGCCGAGGCTTTTTCGGCTGTGTAGAAGCTAAGGTTTTAGCTAAATGAGCCCGCTTGCTACCTTCCAGGCTGTACCACCACTAGCTTGCTGTTGTGTATGTACTGGTAACCTTGGAGGTGGAGTTAGTTTTGGGTAACCAGCAGCAGGCGGAGTCAGAGGTCAAAACAAACACAGATACCCATGAGGGACTGCACAGTAAAATTGGAACGTACTGCTGAAGCCCTGCTGACAAGAGCTGCCAGAGCCTCACTCAGTGTGTTTCTTTAATATCTGATGATACAGCCTGATATTTTTTTCCTTTAATACTGATAATAAAATCCTTACTGTTCCTTTAACATTCACCTTACGACTTAATTGGATAATTTTTCAGATTCAAATTTAAACTGATATTTTTGTGCTAATATTTAAGGAGGATAAGTGTGGAAAATACTTTTGGCGACTCTGAGATGAACACACGCTCTCTTCAGCCGCGCTGCAGCCGCTGCTGCAGTGAGCCCCGCCCACAACACTCACACACCGCTATTTACAGATCAGGATGTAAATATTGTGACACGAAAAAAATATTGAATTTAACTCACACAGTCTCAGTCATTCACTCACCTCATTCACCACGTAGCCTGTCTCTCACCTCCTCCACAGTGTCTGCCTCTTTGTAAAAAGCTAAATATCTATTGAACCATTGAACAATTTGTCTATGATGGGTTAAAAAATACAGAAAACGTAAAAAAAATAATAAAATAAAACAAACAAAAACCCTAAAAAAACACTTCTGGCTAACTGCTGCTCTTATAATAACATTTAAGAACACAAAAAAACTAATTTATGTAATTCACGTAAAAATGAAGTTACTGTAAAAAAGGGACGGCATATTTAAAAAGCAACAGATGTTGTTCAGTTGTAACATTTCTAACATATTTAGGATGTTTTTTACTCACTTTTTTCACTCCCACAACCTTAATCCTTTACAGCTTAAAAAAAACATGTATTATGCAAATTAGATGTTAACGTCATTTAGCGACTCCCCCCCCCAAATCCATCATCCAAAAATAGAAAAAGTATTCTACCCCAGCAAACTTACCAGGACATGGCTGTCCACCCAAATTGACAGATTTAGCAAGGAGATTACTGGACAGAGAATCAAACAAACAAATATTTCAGTGACAGAGAAGCTGGTCGGAGTTGATGGGCTAAATACCAAGCAATTGTGTAAGAAAACCTGTTGAAGGCTGCAAGAGACTTGAGACTTGAGATTTACCTTCCAGAAAGACAATGACCCTAAACATACAGTCAGAGCTACAGTGGAAATGTTTAATTCAAAGAATTCATTTTCATGTTAGAATGCCCCAGTCTGTTGGAAGACATTTGTTGACAATTGCTGTTAAAAGACACCCTCCATCCAACCTTGAGCTTGAGCTATTTTTCAAGGAAAAATGCACATAAATCTCAGTCTCTAGATGTGCAAAGCCGATACTTTCAAAACTGCTGACAGATATGTTGTGATCTTTTACTTCCCAGTGGATTTAACATGATCACCACAACCTGAAATTAGCTGAGCCAGCAGGATCTGACAGCTTTCAGTCAGAACCATCATGCTTGTTAAAATCTGAGTGTCTATCTGAGCATTTTATCCTCATCCAAAGTCGTATGAAATAAGTATGTATGAAAGAATGAACAACTTATATAATAATTAAATTAATACTTTCTATGACACCATAATTGGAGTCTGGAAGTGTGTTTTTGTAATCCAGACAGATCTGATTACATAAGTGCCACTGGATGCTTTCGCAAGTGTTGACAGATTTAAGACTTATTGCGCTACACATTATTTTAGTTTTACTTCCCTTATCCCCACACAGAAAATTAGCCAATGTGATTTGTAGACACAGTTGTAGCTGAACCGGCAGATATGTCAACCTTTACTGGAACTATTGCTAGTGTGCAGTCTTTACTGGAAGGAGTGATTATATTTTGGTAAGAAAAAAAAAGACATTCAGATCTGTTAAGGAACATTTTGTCACAAAATGACCAATTGATAGTTTCGTTCAACTCATGAGTGTCACAACTAAATAAACTTTCAATATGTTAGATAAATACATTTAAGAGTATCACATTTACTCACCCTGAGTGTTCTTTTTTTTTTTTTTTTTTTTTTTACAAAAGTACTGCAGTTATACTGTAGTATTAATTAATTTATTCTTTCATTAATTGTCAAACCAGCTTAATACATTCCGGAGCGTGGGGAGTTGGAGCCAATCTCGGCAGCCGTTGGGAAAAAGGCAGAAAACAAATACATCATATACAGTCTGCCAATCCATCTCAGGGCAGACAGACAGACACATGCAGTTATATTTATACTAGTGGTGTCACTGTCCCTTTAATAGACTCTTAGTTTAAGTGCGCAGACACCTGGTCCACACTGCTGTGCATCTGAGTAACAACTTTACCTGGAGCAACAACACTTCCACTCTGGTCAGGAAGGCACATCAGCGGCTCTACTTTCTCAGGAGGCTGAGACAAGCTGGACTCGGGAGCCCAGTCCTCACCAGTCTTGTGCCAGTTCACAGCTTTTCTGAACTAGTTCAAGATTAGTTCATACATGCTCAAAGTGAACAGTTCACGTTTAAAGTTCACAATTTTAATTCTGAACTAGTTCAAAGTTCAGTTCATTTTACTTTTTTCGTGAGATATTCAAATAAATACTTTTTTCACACTACAAGCTAGAAATCACAATACGTTCTTTGAAACTGCTCATTGTAGAAATTTGCTCATGACACTGCAATTGTGGGTTTCATACCAGGTGATGAAAATGTTCATAAGGAGAATCGGTGTCTGTCTCCGTGCATCACTTCCACTAGCATTTTTTTAAATTGCAGCGCTTTCTCTCACTCTCTCTCTCTCTGTCTCTCTCTCTGTATCTCTCTCTTTCTCTCTCTCTGTATCTCTCTCTCTCTCTCTGTATCTCTCTCTCTCTTTCTCTCTCTCTGTATCTCTCTCTGTATCTCTCTCTCTCTGTGTATCTCTCTCTCGCCCTCACGCTCCGCGTCGTTGCTCACTTCCACTAGCAATTTTTTTTAAATTGCAGCGCTTTCTCTCACACACTCTCTCTCTGTCTCTCTCTCTCTCTCTCTCTCTGTATCTCTCTCTCTCTCTCTCTCTGTATCTCTCTCTTTCTCTCTCTCTCTCTCTCTCTCTGTATCTCTCTCTCTCTCTCTCTGTATCTCTCTCTCTCTCTCTCTTTCTCTCTCTCTGTATCTCTCTCTTTCTCTCTGTATCTCTCTCGTCCTCGCGCTCCGCGTCGTTGCTCCTCTCTCTGTATCTCTATCTCTCTCTGTATCTCTCTCTCGCCCTCGCGCTCCGCATCCTTGCTCCTCTCTCTCTCTGTATCTCTCTCTCTCTCTCTCGCCCTCGCGCTCCGCATCCTTGCTCCTCTCTCTCTCTGTATCTCTCTCTCTCTCTCTCGCCCTCACGCTCCGCATCCTTGCTCCTCTCTCTCTCTCGCCCTCACGCTCCACTCTCCACGTCGTTGCTCCGCTGTGAGTTTGTGTCTCACCTAGAAAAATTCCCAGTCTGTCTCAGTGCAGCCATGTATACAGGTCCTTCTCAAAAAATTAGCATATTGTGATAAAGTTTATTCTTTTCCATAATGAAATGATAAAAATTAAACTTTCATATATTTTAGATTCATTGTAGGGCTGGCCCGAATAGCGTTTTTTGAGCTCCGGATATTCGGCACTGATTCGAAGCGAATATTCGAATATTCGTTTTTAAAAAAAGAGGTAAAAAAAAAAAAAAAAAAAGCAAATCACGGCCCCTTTAATCCACTGAAAAATGTTCAATTTGCTCTGACCGACGAGACATATTCACCCCGGATTTTTGGTGTTTTTATCCCGGATTTTTGTGTTTTCACCCCATATTTTTTCTGTGTTTTTAGCCCAGATTTCTTTGTGTTTTCATCCCGGAATTTCTGCTGCCCCACACCGCGGAAGCAGGCTAGGAGGCTGCTGCACGGTTTCTCCGCTGCGCAAGCCAGCCCAGTAAATTGCTGTTTGTGTTTTCACACTTAGGCTATTTGCTTAAAAAACAAACAAAAAAAACGTTTGTTCAGGAAGTATTTTATATTCTTAAACATTGTTGATTATATTACAGTCATATAGGACAGTCATTGTAAACTGTACTAGGTCTATTTCGGTTAAAGGATTGTGCAGGGCATATTACTGATTTTGTATTTTTGCACTTGGGCTATAAGCTCAATATTAAATATTTCGTTTGTTTAGAAATTATTTTATATTTTTAAACCATGTTAAATTATATTAGAGTAGAGGAAAGTCATTGTTAATGACGTTATTGTACTTGGTCTATTTCGGTTTAAGGATTGTGCAGGGCATAGCCGTATTACTGATTTTGTATTTTTGCACTTGGGCTATAAGCTCAATATTAAATATTTCGTTTGCTTAGAAATTATTTTATATTTTTAAACCATTTTAAATTATATTAGATAAGAGGAAATTCGTTCAGACATCATTTTTGTAGGCCAGGCTTTTGTAACCGATTTAGCCCCTACTGTTGCCACATTACCCCTTACGTTTTATTATATAAATCAGTTTCGAAGAGCCTGCATTTTTTTTATCATGTATAATAGAGGTCTGCGCGAGACTGATTTTTAAACCCACTCTTCCACGCTCCCGCGTTTCTGTCTCGTTACCGCGCCGCAAAAAAATTGCTTCTTTTAATCCCGCGCCCGCCCGCCACATACACATTTCTGCCGCTCCCGCCCCACGTTCCTAATATAAATTAAATAAACTACATTTAATGCTTCAAATTTACTTATATATTTATTAAAACAGCAGCGCTGAGTAGTGCGGTCCCCTTCCTTACCCCAGTCCAAACACCATCGGTGTGTGCGTGTGTGTGTCGGTCCATCCTGCGCGTTGAGAGTTTTCTTTAGGTTTTTTTTTTTTTACAATTATTACAGTTTTCTTAACTATTTATTAATTTGCTCCCGCATCGTCTGGATTAAACTCCCGCTCCAGCCAATAACAGTTCAGTTCTGTCCCGCGCGCAAGATATTCTGACGGGACCCGCGAGAACAGAAGTGGTTAGAGTGAGGTGGAACTCTGGAAAGGAGAAAAAAAACGAATATCCGAATACCAAAATTAAAAACCGAATACCTACTCAACGAATGAATATCCGAATACCCGAATATTCGGGTCCAGCCCTAATTCATTGCACACCAACTTTTTTTATTTTTAATTACAGTTTTTCCCAAATGTTTAAACGCATTTCTATAAAACGTGGCTCAATTTCTCAAAACTCTAAACACAAACTGCAAATTATTAACTGCTTTGTTAAAACTCTACAAATCTCCAGCAAAACTGATTCCTTCCACCAAAACAACACACACAGCTATTTTATGCTTATCTCTTACAGAGCATCAAATAAACACTGACAAGATCAATTCAAAGCACTATTATCAGAAGTATTTGGTTGTGTTTTTGACTTCATGAGGCCACTGTACAAATTCAAATGCAGACAAGTCCATGGAAATATGTTGTCTTTCTGTTGTTTTTATTTATTTGGTGTGGTGTAGGACCCCCCCATTTACAGTACTACACAAATGTAAGCTATATTTACTGTATGCAATATGTTGCAAAACTGTAATTTTCACCTATTTTCACAATGAGAAACATGATAAGGAAAATTCTCATACAAAGAGGACACCAAAATGCATTTATTGCAAAATGCAAAGAAACAGATCACTGTTCATCAGACCCCTGATCTCGGTCAGGCAAGAGGACTCATCTACATCAGCTGCAATGTTCTCCCTCGCCAAACAGTGGGGGAAAAATGCCTTGCATGGCAAATCCATCTTTGGCAATCATCTGCGTGGATGTCATCACATGCCTCCCCCATTACATGAAGTAGAGCCACACGCTCGTGGGGTCTGAGTTTGTACACTTTCCACCTCCATGCAGAAAAGAATCACTCTATTGGATTGAGGAAAGGGGAATATGGTGAAGGGTGCAGCACAACAAACTGTGGATTTAGAGAACCAATCATTGACCAGAGCTGCCCAGTGGAAACTTACATTATCCCAGATGACAACGTAGTAGGGCTGTATCAGTCACTTGAGGCCTCTTTTATATTCTGACAAGTGATTGAAACGTTCTGCTAATTAAGTTTATATAGCTGCAACTTGTGTGAGACTATTTGGTAATAAGGGTTTTATATTTGAAAGTCAGTGATTCTTAGGTGACCAAGGTTTTCTAAATGATGAAATTTGTGTTTAGTGATTTGCAAAGCTGTGATTTAGAATGATATTTGAGTGAGAACATATAAAATTGTGTTTAGAGTTTAGCAGTTTGGAGTCACAATGTTGACACATGAGCTTCATGTTTTTGGATTTGTGTGCATAGTTCCACATTTTTTGTGTAAACATTTGGGAAAAACTGTAATACTGATGATTTTGGCATACAGCTCATGAAAACCCAAAATTCCTATCTCACAAAATTAGCATATCATGAAAAGGTTCTCTAAACGAGCTATTAACCTAATCATCTGAATCAACGGATTAACTCTAAACACCTGCAAAAGATTCCTGAGGCTTTTAAAAACTCCCAGTCTGGTTCATTACTCAAAACCGCAATCATGGGTAAGACTGCCGACCTGACTGCTGTCCAGAAGACCATCATTGACACCATCAAGCAAGAGGGTAAGACACAGAAAGAGATTTCTGAACGAATAGGCTGTTCCCAGAGTGGGAAGTCTGTGGGAAGGAAAAAGTGTGGCAGAAAACGCTGCACAACGAGAAGAGGTGACCGGACCCTGAGGAAGATTGTGGAGAACAGCCGATTCCAGACCTCGGGGGACCTGCGGAAGCAGTGGACTGAGTCTGGAGTAGAAACATCCAGAGCCACCGTGCACAGGCGTGTGCAGGAAATGGGCTACAGGTGCAGCATTCCCCAGGTCAAGCTACTTTTGAACCAGAAACAGCGGCAGAAGTGCCTGAGCTGGGCTACAGAGAAGCAGCATGGACTGTTGCTCAATTTTTGCATGTCATTCGGAAAATAAAGGTGCCAGAGTCTGGAGGAAGACTGGGGAGAAGAAAATGCCAAAATGCCTGAAGTTCAGTGTCAAGTACCCACAGTCAGTGATGGTCTGGGGTGCCATGTCAGCTGCTGGTGTTGGTCCACTGCGTTTTATCAAGGGCAGGGTCAATGCCGCTAGCTATCAGGAGATTTTGGAGCACTTCATGCTTCCATCTGCTGAAAAGCTTTATGGAGATGAAGATTTCATTTTTCAGCAGGACCTGGCACCTGGTCACAGTGCCAAAACCACTGGTAAATGGTTTACTGAGCATGGTATTACTGTGCTCAATTGGCCTGCCAACTCTCCTGACCTGAACCCCATAGAGAATCTGTGGGATATTGAGAAGAGAAAGTTGAGAAACGCGAGACCCAACACTCTGTATGAGCTTAAAGCCGCTATCGAAGCATCCTGGGCCTCCATAACACCTCAGCAGTGCCGCAGGCTGATTGCATCCATGCCACGCCGCATTGAAGCAGTCATTTCTGCAAAAGGATTCCCGACCAAGTATTGAGTGCAAAGCTGAACATAATTATTTGAAGTTCGACTTTTTTTGTGTTAAAAACATTTTTCTTTTATTGGTCGGATGAAATATGCTCATTTTTTGAGATCATCCATATTAAAACAATAAAAGGCTTAAACTACTTAAGTTGTGTGTAATGACTCTAAAATATATGAAAGTCTAATGTTTATCAGTACATTACAGAAAATAATGAACTTTATCACAATATGCTATTTGTTTTAAGAAGGACCTATATATGTGCTCTTATCTCAGTTCTTCTGTGACCAAACAGTACCAAGTGAAAGTACTTTTTATAGCTGTGCTAGTAACAAATAAAATGTGGACTCTGGCCCTGCATGCATTTAGTGACCCACATTTTATTCTCCACATTACCACAGCTTTATGTGCCTACCAACTTGTCACATTTTATTACTGTCTATATAGTCATGACACAAGACCAAGATCGAAATGCAGAACAATTCGAAGATCTACTGTTCAGTTCAAAAGCCAGAGCTGGATTCAGACTATCATCTGCTGACAAAAAAGGTAACTTGCTTAATATTTATTAGCCAGGTGTGTTTGGTTTGTTGGCAAGATTGGTCATTATTAGTTTATTAGCTAGATTAGTTAACAGTCAGCAAGTACAAGCTAAGCAGGTAAATTAGCCTACATGCACAGCTAAACTGGCTGAGCTACGTGTTTCTCCTATAATAGACTGAATCAATGTTAATCAAGATGACAATGTCTGTTACAAATCTATTAAACTCATCTATGCTTCTGTAGGAGGGCTGTATGTTATTTTTCCAGTAACATTTATATCTCCAGATTATGAATTCATGTTACAAAAAAGGATTTGGTATAAATATATAATTTATTGCTTTGAGAGTATAGTGATGTTTTTCAGTGAGAGATCAGTTAGTAAAATCACAGTAGGTGTTTTTATAATACTTTTAGAAGATGCTCAGTACTAATATTTTTCATATCCATAAAATATTTATTACAATCCTTAATATTATCTTAATTACCACCAGTTGCCATACCTGTCACTTGTCGCTCAGCATTTTTCATTCGTATCCAGACAGATGATGAACGAAAGACTGTATTTCTCAAAAATAGAGGGCACTACAAATACCAGGTAATGAGTTACAGTTTATTATACTACAGTTAGTTCCGACCCTGCAATGTGATTGGCTGAGAGTTATTCTATGAGTGCAGTTATCAGCCGGTAATGCACTCTGTAACCAAAGCTTTCCATGTATTACTCCTCCACATACAGCTAACCTAGCAACGATGCAGCACTTACAAGCCAAACAGCACAGCTACAAACAAAACTTTGAGGGCTTTGGAGACTCTCCCACAGCCTACAGGACTTTAAGAAGCTCACTCTGTTCACTCTCTACTCCACAGGAATCAACCCAAATTCTGCATGTTTAAAAATAGACATAAAAACTAAACTGTAATGAATCGAAAGATATGATGTGTATTCAGGAAAATATTGATTTAAATTCAATACAGTTCAGGAAAGCTCCAATTGTTTTCATAATATTTTGACAGTTTTACTTCAAATTTGTCAAATAATTTCTATAACACGTACAATTAGAATTTTTGATAATGCTTCTTATCAAACATGAAATCTTTTTATGTAATGCTTGAATAGATATCCTATAGATATTGGCATGTAATCAGGCTGAAAATTGACTAAAATGCCTGCCTGTTAAGAGGTTAAGCTCTAGTTCATACCAATCTTTTGGATGCCACATCTGTATCCACTCCTCCAATCCACACCAATACAGAAGAAAGAGATAATTTAACCCGTTCTGCACGCCAAACATGGTTCACTATAATATCATTAGCCATACTGAAGGACTCATAAATGACCTAAAGCAGGGGTGTCCAAACTTTTTTTGTTGGGGGCCAGAAGGAGAAATATATTTGAAGTCACGGGCCACACTCCATAATAAAACAAATAATGAAATATACCACTTTAAATAATACTTTAATCTTTTCCTGATTATTTCATTTACACACCATTTTACTCGACTTATTACCTTTACCTTTGACAGTGTTATGTAAACTAAGATTTTTCAAATTGATGTTTAATTTCATGATGTCTCTTAATATTAAACTCCTTAATTACGGCAACTTTTTGGCACGTTTTACAGCAACTCTTTGGCACGTTTGGCACCCTCTCCGCTTTTAGACTCTTTTGCCCCGTTTTTCTGCGCTAGAAATGCGCACCCTCTCCGCTTTTAGACTCTATGGCCCGTTTTTCTGCACTAGAAATGCGCACTCTCTCCGCTTTTAGACTCTTTGGCCTGTTTTTCTGCGCTAGAACTGTGCACTCTCTCCGCTTTTAGACTCTTTTGGCCTGTTTTTCTGCGCTAGAACTGCGCACCGTCTCCGCTTTTAGACTCTTTGGCCCGATTTTCTGCGCTAGAAATGCACACCCTCTCCGCTTTTAGACTCTTTGGCCCGTTTTTCTGTGCTAGAAATGCGCACCCTCTCCGCTTTTAGACTCTTTGGCCCGTTTTTCTGTGCTAGAAATGCGCACCCTCTCCGCTTTTAGACTCTTTGGCCTCTCTTTCTGCGCTAGAAATGCACACCCTCTCCACTTTTAGACTCTTTGGCCCGTTTTTCTGTGCTAGAAATGCGCACTCTCTCCGCTTTTAGACTCTTTGGCCTCTCTTTCTGCGCTAGAAATGCACACCCTCTCCACTTTTAGACTCTTTGGCCTCTCTTTCTGCGCTAGAAATGCACACCCTCTCCACTTTTAGACTCTTTGGCCTGTTTCTGACACCTAGCGTTCAAACTTTGTATCTCACATTATAAAAACCTGCTTAACAGCGGGCCAACTTTCATTCTATTTCTAAAATACCTCGCGGGCCGCTCCACAAAAGGAAAGGGGCCGCAAATGGCCCGCGGGCCGTAGTTTGGACACCCCTGACCTAAAGGTATAGGTGGTACCTAACTGGCCTTCTCCTGTAGGGTACTAACTATTTTGTCCACATGTGTATTACCAGTGCTCTTATGCTAAAGAACCCATATCTGATTTGAGTGACTTCAACCTGGTAAAGTGAACACAGTCATAGAGACCGTGTTGCAATTTTACAAGACCCAAGCAAATAAACAATGGAGCGATACGCCTTCATTCCAGCTTGGGGACAAGGTTTGCTTATCAGATTTATGGTGAGCTGCAGGAAGCTCCTTCCCAAGCAGTGTTCTCAAGACACACGCACCTCAGCGAGTTCACATGCTCACACGTGGTATTTCTCACGCCTGCCAATCCATCGGCTGTATATTATAATGTACTCTCGGAATATAGATCGCTCTGTTGTTAGGCAGACCTAGTCAAAGAGGGTGGAGTTTCAGCCAGAGTGTCAGGCGCGAAGAACTGTCCGATTCGAAAGTTCTGAAACACACGTCGGTGAACAACAGCAACCACGCCCCCCCTCCAACACAACAACCCCCCCATCCCCTCCCTCCGTTTAACAACTGAAGAACTGTTGTGCCTGCTCCCATTTTCCACTGAAGGACTAAACCTTACTAAAGTATACACTGACATGAAAATGACCATGGATCATATGACACTACTCTGTTCAGCCTCATCTCACTTGTTTACAGTCCTATATCCAGTATCCTTCGCATTTTTGTAAATATTTGATTATATCTTTTCATAAGACAACACTAAAGATATATTGTATATCATTTTATACAACGTAAAGTAGTCAGTGTATAGCTTGTATAACAGTGTAAATTTGCTGTGTCCTCAAAATAATTCAACACAGCCATTAATGTCTAATTGCTGGCCTCTAAAGGGAGTAAAAATAGCCAAATTATGCCCAGTTAGCCATTTTCCTTCCTTGTTATGTGACTCGTTAGTGTTAAAAAGGTTTAGGTGTGAGTGGGGAACAGGTGTGTTAAATTTGGTGTTATCTCTTTCATAATGATCACTGAAGGTTCAATATGGCTCAGGATCATATCCAAAAGTTGGCTTTTGAAAATATGCATATGAATGCCAAATTGTTCTGTTGTCCCAAAAGAGAGCATCTTCTAAAGATGATGCACAAGAAAGCCTGCAAACAGTTTGAAGGATATGTCCAGACTACAATCTTTTAACAATGTAAGAAAGCAATTTTAGTTACATATTCGATGTTTTCACTATTTGTGCCACAGTGAATAAAGGCCAGGTCCAGATGGCGTGATCTTGGCTAGAAAATGGATTGTGGAAAACAGGACAGAGTTGTGAAAACAAGTAAAATGTAATGGGGAACCAAAACTGTCAACTCTTTTGACCCTCAGCAAAAAAAAAAAAGAAGCAGTCAGTCTCATCCCTGAGTCTCAAGCCAGACTGTCCAAAGGTTTGAAGAAGGATCTAAGGACCAGGATGCAGAAACTTCAACTCATTTTAATCATAGGTAAAGTCATTTTAATTCCTAATTCTGTTGTTTTCAGTATCATTATTGAAAGTATTATGCCCATACTGTGTGTAAAGAATGGGGTACAGTTGTTAACCCCATGGAAAAAGCACATTACAGCAGCATGGAGACTGAGTGTAAATATTAAAAACATAGGAGTAGATTATATGCTATATATTTAATAAAATGTACATATACATTAACGTAATTATGTGCAGAGCTTATGTCAGCATGAAAGCATGGTTATTTTTTGTATTTGCTTGTATTGCTGAAGTCTCTATTTTTCTTTAGTTAGATTCTTAACCATATTGTCGCCTGCAAAAAATCCACAAAACAGCATGCCTCTCACTTCTTTTTATCTCAATATGTGAACTTCTAAAATCTGTGGTACCTTTTCTACTGTTTAAATAATTGCATAAGGAATATAAGTTTACTGCAGTAAAAACAAAAATAAAACCTGAATACATCTGTCACTGTACACTGTAAAAAATCCATTGGCAAAAACAAGATAAAATTAATTTAAATTGAGACATAAATGCTTAAATTAAGCAAACAAATCTGCCAATAGGAAAAGCAAAATTTTCTTATAAAGTATTCTTAAAATTTGCAATGACAAAGCCTCAAAATGAGTAAATTAAGAATCAAATCAAGCAAAAAAAAATATATATATTTTTTTTACACAAGTATCAGAGTGGCTTGATTGATGACCTTTTGTGTTTATTTTGAGTTCAAATTATTTAAAATAAAGTGAAAATTCTAAGTAAGACTGAATAAGATAACTATTTCTAAAATATGTAAAACAATCTTATTTTTACAATGCTCAGTAAGACTAAAAAATCTTATCAGAGCAAGAAATAAGATTAATTGCTTTGAAACTAGATAATTTCTCTTTTTTTGCAATTTCATTTTTGCAGTGAATAATCCTCTTGTTTCTGGGGTGGTACACTCAGTGGTTTTTTAGCACTTTTAGTTAAAGCTCCACTGGGTAGGATTGAGATTTTATGCTCGTGGGCATCCCCTACAGTTGCAGGGCGTAATAAATGTATACAGCACTGTCGTAAAACCCCCACTCCATCTCCTGGCACTTTTTATCTACAATACCAACATAACATTGTGGAGTATATATATATATATATATTTTTTTTTTACATGCATACAGTTGACTCTTATGTACTAGTTACATAAATAACATTGTGGAGTATATATATATATATATATATATATATATATATATATATATATATATATATATATATATATATATATATATTTTTTTTTTACATGTATACAGTTGACTCTTATGTACTAGTTACATAAATAGTGGAAAATCCACCTGCATGTAAGCTACTTTTTCCATCAGAAAGAAACACGATAATAAATACAACCATCATTAATTTGTCTCTTTTAGCATGAAATGTTTACTTTATTGTAATCACAACTGAAACAAGACATTTCTTCTGTGTCTACAACTGATAAAACAGTGTTTACAGAGTAGCACTGTTACCCCTCACCACCAAACAAGCACAGCATGAAATAATATTAAGACAAAAACACAGTATTAGTAAAATCTTTTACAATTTTACAATTTACTGCAAGCTAAGCTTACAAACAGCCATATTTTACATCTAACATTATATTTACACATTTAATCCGATTCCTAATGCTAATCGCAAATGCTAATCGCTGATGGCTTCCGCCTGCTAGCCTACAGCTTTAGCAGTTAAAACACTTTAACTCAACTTATACCTCACATATTTACACTCTGGTTGTTTTAATAACCTTTTCACTCTCTTTTAAACATTTTAAGCTCCTTACAAAACAGAAATACCCACTGATTTACTTATAATCTGTCTTTATCTGGAGCTTCTCCGGTACAACACAGACGAACAGCACAAAAGATTTGTTCAAACGAACAAATCGTTTGAACAAATCTTTTGAGTGAACGGATTCTAATGATTCAGTTCATCTAAAAGAGCTGCTGTGCCCATCACTACTAGTTAGCTTCTGTAAAGAATTAACCAACTCAAAATCGCGTTTTTGTAGTCCTTGTAGAACTGTTAGAATGTACAGGTTATGTACAGGTCGGAAAGCAGGTCGCAGTTTTCGAAAAAGGCGCAGTTCTCGCAAGCGTTGGTCGCGGCTGCCTCGGAAAACTTACAGAGTCTGGTTTGAGCTCAGAGGAGGCCCGACACAGACACGAGAGCACCGCTATTCCTCCTATTACACCTCAATGCAGCGCTGCAGTGAGTTTCACACTGTAATTTCACTTCTTTAAAAAGTTAAATAACAAGGAAATCCTACCTAGTGGGCCTTTAAGGGAAAAATTTGTACTATATTTATTTGCGCAGCTGGACTAGAATAATCATGTTGTACCTGCACTGTTTGTACATTGGTAAACAAAACTGTACATATGCAGCAACATTTTCTGAGTGTTTTTCTTTTTTTCTTCCTTTTAATGTCTCCTATTTCCATTATCATCCCAACATGTTCCTTACTCATCCCACCCTCTTCTCTCATAATCCCAACACCATTACTACTTATTCTACCTTTCCCCTAATCTTCCCTACCCCTTCCATGCTCAGCCCACCCTCTCCCCTCATCATTCTCACACCTTTCCTGCTCATCCCACCACCTCACTATATTGTTCCAGCCACTTTCTTGCTCATCCGAACCCTCCTCCTGTTATCCCAGTCCTTTCCTTAATCATCCTTTTCCTGTACTTTATCATTCTTTATCTTAATTCCCCACTCAATTCACCACTTCCTATCTCTCCCATTCCAATTTATGTCATCTCTCTATTTCCTTTACATCCCACCCCTCACTGCTTTATCCCATCTCCATGTTCAGAAGGAATTCCCTATTTTTATCTATCCTAGTTCTGGTTGATTGTTCATACATACAATCTGCACAGCTGTTCCTCAATGCTCTTACTTATTTTCCTACTCTAATTACTGTGCTTTCACTCGAATGCCATACTAATAATTAATTAATGTTTATTTACTCAACCAACATCTTACCTATCCAACCAGGTACATATTGTTGCTGTCCAATGAAAAACACTTATCTCCATTTTTGTCAATTTTTAGTTTACTTCATTATTTAAACAGACAAACTGTCCCTTACACTGCCAAAATTTCTTGATGAACGGACCAATAGAAACCCTTTAAAATGACCTGGAATAAACTCTTTTTATATAGAGTTTACAAGGTTTTTTTCTCTCTCCTGTAAACTTGCTGTTTTGGAGATAAGTGTGTGTGTGGGGGGGGGTGCGTTTTAAAATCTCAAAATCTTCAAACTCACTGCAGCGCTGCCTTAAGGTGTAATAGAAGGAATAGCGCTGCTCTCGTGTCTGTGCCGGAGCTCCTCTGACCTCAAACCAGACTGCAGTGTTGCCAACTCCTCAGTAAGGAAAGTAGCTATTGGCTGTCTAATTTGCATAATACATGTTTTTTAAGATGTAAAGGATTAGGGTTGTGGGAGAGAAAAAAGTGAGTAAAAAAACACCATAAATGTGTTAAAATTTTACAAATAAATAAATAGTAGGTCACTTTTTTACAGTAACTTCGTTTTTACATGAATTACATAATTTAGTTTTTTGCCATGTTCTTAAATGTTATTATAAGAGCAGCATTTAATCGGAACTGTTATTCTATGTTTTTTTTTTTTTTTTTAGTTTGTTTTATTTTATTTTTATTTTTTACGTTTTCTTAAATTTTCTTTATTTTTAAATCTATCATAGACAAATTGTTCAATGGTTCAATAGATATTTAGCTTTGTTTTATTTATTTATTTATTTTTAGCTTTGTATTTAACTTTGTTTTATTTTATTTATTTATTTTTTTACGTTTTCTTAAGTTTTCTTTATTTTTAAACCTATCATAGACAAATTGTTCAATGGTTCAATAGATATTTAGCTTTTTTATAAAGAGGCAGACACTGTGGAGGAGGTGAGTGACAGGCTATGTGGTGAATGAGGTGAGTGAATGACTGAGGCTGTGTGAGTTAAATTAAGGGATTTTTTTTTGTGTCACACTGAAGACACATTAATATTTATACTTCTGCTCTGTAAATACAGAGTGGGGTCAGTCAGCAGTGGCTGTGTGCACGCGCGATTCATTTGCATTGTGTTGGTGGAGTGGTGTGTGTGTGTGTGTGTGTGTGTGTGCTCTGACAGTCAGACTGCACTGTAAGAGTAGTGGGGCGGGGTTCACGGCAGCGCCCGCTGCAGCGTGAGGTCAGTAACTGAAGAGCGCGTGTTCATCTCAGAGTTGCCAAAAGTCTCCAATAACACCACAAAAACTCGCTAGATTTGTCGCTAGTCGCTTTTTAACAAAAAAAGTCGCTAGAGGGTCTGAAAAGTCGCTAAATATAGCGACAAAGTCGCTAAGTTGGCAACACTGCCAGACTGTAAGTTTGTCTAGGCGGACGCGGCCAACGCTCGCGAGAACAGTGCCTCTTTTCAGAACTGCCACCTGCTTTCAGACCTGTATTTAGTTCTAACAACTCTACAAGGACTACAAAAAAACTATTTGGAGTTGAATATTTCTTTACAGAAGCTAACTAGTAGTGATGGGCACAGCAGCTCTTTTAGATGAACTGAATCATTAGAATCCGTTCACTCAAAAGATTTGTTTATTTGAACGAATCTATTGTGCTGTTCGTCTGTGCTGTACCGGAGAAGCTCCAAATAAAGACAGATTATATGTAAATCAGTGGGTATTTCTTTTTTGTAAGGAGCTTAAAATGTTAATAAGAGAGTTAAAAGGTTATTAAAACAATCAGAGTGTAAATATGTGAGGTATAAGTTGAGTTAAAGTGTTTGTTTTAACTGCTAAAGCTGTAGGCTAGCAGGCGGAAGCTAGCAGCGATTAGCATTTGGGGTTAGCATTAGCGATCAGGTTAAATGTGTAAATATTTCATGTTACGTGTAAAATATGGCTGTTTGTAAGCTTAGCTTGCAGTAAATTGCCCCAAACTGAAATATACATTTTAGTCTGTGGCTTGTAGAAGCTTTTACTGATACTGTGATTTTGTTTTATTATTATTTTTATCTGTGCTTGTTTGGTGGTGAGGGCTAACAGTGCTACTCTGTAAACACGCTGTTTTATCAGTTGTAGAGACAGAAGAAATGTCTTGTTTCAGTCGTGATTACAATAAAGTAAACATTTCCTGCTAAAAGAGACAAATTGATGATGGTTGTAATTATTTTTGTGTGCTTTTTACTTTATGATGGAAAAAGTAGCTTACATGCAGGTGCATTTTCCACTATTTATGTAGTACATAACAGTCTACTGTATATATGTAAAACAAATTATATAACTGTAGGGGGAGCCCACGAGCAAAAAATCTCAATCTTACCTAGTGAAGCCTTAAAGCCAGGCGGACACTGTGCGATTTTAGCCCGATTTTAGCTTGATCGTGCGCCGTTTGTCGTGCAGTGTGAGAGGGGAAGCGATGTCCGATTAATTGCCCATACGAGCTGGGAATGAGCAGTCGGACGCGACCAGGGATTTCTGACATGCCAGAAATTTTGGTCGCTTGTCTCACAGTGTGAGCTGTTTTGCGGGCCGATTTCTTAACGTCACGACCTGTTTTCCCAAAAATCTGCACAGTAACTATAAATTATTATTAGTCATATTTATTTCTGTCAGTTATAAGGATTTATATTTATGTTCGGTACACAGACTTATAGCTTAATATAGCAGACACAGGCATTCTGCTGTTTAATAATTTCAACAGATGCTTATTCTTAGTCAATAGCTGGAGTTTTTGAAAAGAAAAATTAGAAGAGAAAATAACTTTGACTGAACATAAATTTATTTTATTTCACTTTGCTATTATATCTGAAAAATAAAGCACATTGTCAGCGTCTGGTGCTGCCCATCAATTATATAAAACTTAAAACATGCACAGAAATATAAAGCTATATTTTATAATTCGTTTCTTTTCGCCAGGGCAAATTTATTAAAATTATAAATATATTAATTTATTAATTAAAATCTCGTCCAGTGCTCCAGAATATTAGCCACACAACGCCAGCTTAGCGCAGCGCGTGGCATTGCGCGCGGCATTGCGCGCAGAATAACCTCTGTCTTCTAAAATAAACGTTTTAATAAATAAGGTCGGAGAAGTGTAGTAAAATTAACGCTATTAAACTTACTAAAGTTAATAAATGTACTGATAATTAATCAACATAAATCGGACAAAATGCGCTGCGCCTCTCTCTCACTCTCTTTCGCAGCACGGAGCTGAATTCAGCGCGAGGCTACAGATAATATAAAACTCAGTTCAGTTGAATAAAAATAAGTAAGGGCCTGTAAGTACAAGCAAAGGACCTGTAAGTAAATATTGTCAAATATAAAGAATAGTTTGAGGTTTTGGTGAGCTGTTTTCATGATTTGAAACTGAAACTAACTGAAACTTTGATTATTCTGCAGAAAGCCTGGGTTATTTTAAAAGAATTTTTAATGAGTTTATATTTTATATTTTTTATTAATTCATTTTAATTATTTTTCTTCTTTTATTAATCAAATCATTAAATATATATCTTCATAAGATATAAATTTTTTACCTTTTATGTCAATTTTTATGATCTTTTTAAAAGGTCCCATTTTTCCTTTTTTACGTATATATTTTATTCGTCTATTTTTATACTATTTCTATTTTTTAAATATTTTTTTAATCCCTTTTAAACTGTTAATGCTCAGCGGCACTGTAAATGAGGGTCCCTATCCAGTGTGATCCAGTGTTTCTTTTGCAAGGCGACATGTTGTGTTGAAGCGAGAGTTTGTACGCAAAGAAAGCTCCGCCTACGGGCTGCGTTTAGACGTGCAGTGTAAGCTCCCCCGTCGCAGCAGGTCAGTCGGACCGTACAGTGTGTGCAGATGAATCGCAGGCGTTGTTCATACACGACAAACGATTCATACGTGCAGTGTGAGCTCTCCAGAACGCATCCGATTAAAAAAATCGCACAGTGTCCGCCTGGCTTAACTTCTCTCAATCTAACTTTACATAATATTCAAATCTCAAAATTAAAAAAAGTATATAAACAATATACAGTATTTTGTTTAAACAAATTGAATATATGTAATGTGATTATAGTATATATTGAGTATTTGTATTTTTTTCTCCTTCATTCAAGGATTCAAGGAGATTTTATTGTCATTCGCATCACATGTGGTACATGAGGTGGAACAAAATTGTGATCTCACGATCCAGTTTTACACCCAAAGAGCTGTTATTAAAATAGATATATAGATAAAAAAGAATACAATAAAAGAAATAGAATATACAAAATAGATAGATAAATATCCCAAAGAATAATAAAAAAAAATAGAGAGTAGAAAGGTTCAGCAACATGAAGTCCAGAGTGCAAGTGTGCTATAGCAGCATGATAATGTGAATTAGAGCAGTGGAGATAAAGTGTCTCAGTGCAAGTAAAGTGACCATGTTTGTTTCACTTTTACTTCTCTAGATATTTTTGATGAGTTTACATGAGATTTTTATGTAGGTTCTTATCATTAAGTGTATTAAGCAATTGAACTGATCTTATAAGAAGACCTTCTATGTAATTTTTTTAAATACCAAAAATGTGTTCTTTGTTTCAGTAGTCAGTGCTCTTAATGCTTCAACATTGGCTGGTAAGTTTCTTTTTTTTTTTTTTTTTTTTGCAAACTACATTTTTTTAGGATACTTAACAGTTTCAAAGGCATTTTTAAACAGACATTAGCTAAACCTGGGTAAACAAGTAACAGTCTAACTTCCTACACATTTATTTTGGATAAAACTGCATTTATTGCCTTTTTTTTATAGCTGAATTAAATGTGAGACTCGTCAGTGGAACTGGAAGCTGCTCTGGTAGAGTGGAGGTTTATTATAAAGGTCAGTGGGGAACAGTGTGTAGTGATTACTGGGACAACAATGATGCAGAAGTGGTGTGCAGACAGATGGGATGTGGTAGAGCCATTAGTGTCCATAAATATGCACATTTTGGTAAAGGAACTGGTCCAATACTTCTGGATAATGTTTTATGTTCTGGAAGTGAAAGCTCCATCACAGAGTGTCGTCATAATGGATTTGGAAGACACGACTGTAGTCACGGTGAGGATGCCGGTGTTACTTGTTCAGGTGAGGAAAATGACATTTTCAGATTGTAATGTTGTTTAAATAGTATGTTTTATTCCTTGAACCAAGTAAAATGTTTTTTTTTTCTTTTATTTGATGCTGCAAATCAGACATTAGGCTGGTGAATGGAACAGGTGACTGTGATGGCAGAGTGGAGATCTATCATGATGGTCAGTGGGGAACAGTGTGTGGTGATAACTGGGACATGAAGGATGCAGAGGTAGTGTGCAGACAGATGGGATGTGGCAGAGCTCTCAACGCCACTCGTAGTGCGCATGTTGTTGACGGAAGTGGGCCAACATTTTTTGATGATGTTGATTGCACTGGACACGAAAGCAACCTCACAAGTTGCTCTCAAAGAGGTCGTGGAATTAACAACTGTAGTCACAGTGAAGATGCTGGTGTTATCTGCTCAGGTAAGATACTGTTCCTGGTAAGCAATTCTGTTTATATAAATGAACAATAATTTACTGAAATTACTTCTTACTTCTACAGATGTCCTGCAGAGCCCCATACTCACCCTGATCTCACCAAACTCCACTGTGTTGTCTGGTGAAACTGTTCAGTTCAGATGTACTGCACCCAATTCAACATCCATCTCTGTGGACTTCCGTTTATTTAAAGATGGAGTATCGGTAAAATCTCAAAAAACTCAATCTACAACAACATTTACTCTCACTGTGGATACTTTAGGCCAGGGTCAGTACAGCTGTGGCTATTCATACCAGAGAAGCACCTCCGTCATGTCATCATCCAGAAGCAACTCCATCAGCATCACTGTGGGTAAGAGTTTATAGTAAGCATACTTGTTTTTTATGTTTGCACATTTTGAGGAGTTTCTTGAGTTAATATTTCCAAGATGTCTTGTGTGTTTATTCCATTTTATAACATAAATTATTTTTTTAACAAAAAAATTCACACAGAACTAGTAACTGAAATTTTTGGCCATTCTTCTTTACAAAACAGCTTAAGCTCAGTCACATTAGATGGAGAAAGTTTGTGAACGGCAGTTTTTAGATCTTGCCACAAGTTCTCAATTGGGTTTAGGTCTGGACTTTGATTGGGTCATTCTAAAATATAAATATGGAAGGTGAACCTCCACCACAGTCTCAAGTCTTTTGCACACTCCAATAGGTTTTCTTCCAGGATTTGCCTGTATTTACCTTCATCCATCTTCCCATCAACTCTGACCAACTTCCCTGTCCCTGCTGAAGAGAAGCAGGCCCGGAGCATGATGCTGCCACCACCATGTTTAACAGTGGAGATGGTGTGTTCAGAGTGATGTGCAGTGTTAATTCTCTGCCACGCATATTGTTTTACATTTTGGCCAAAAAGTTACATTTTGGACTCATCTGAGCTAAGTACCTTTTTCCACATGATAGCTGCGTCTCCAACATGGCTTCTGGCAAACTGCAAACAGGACTTTTATATAGTTTTCTTTTAACAGTGGCCTTCTTCTTGTCACTCTTCCATAAAGACCACATTTGTGCAGTGCATGACTAACAGTGGTCCTGTAGACAGATTCCCCCACCTGAGCTGTGGATCACCATGGGCATTTCCGATCAGTGCTCTTCTTGTTTGAGCCATAAGTTTAGGTGGACGCCCTTGTCTTAGTAGGTTTACAGTTGTGCTATACTCTTTCCATTTCCGAATAAAGGATTCATCAGTGCTCTGTGAGATATTTAAAGCTTAGGAAAACTTTTTATAGCCTAAGCCTGCTTTAAAAGTCTCCACAACCTTATTCCTGGACTGTCTGGTGTGTTCTTTGGACTTCATGATGCTGTTCACTCCCCAATATTCTCTTAACCAACCTCTCAGCACGTCACAGAGTAGCTGTATTTGTAATGAGATTAGATTACACACAGGTGGACACTTTTTAGTCATTAGCAGTTGGTTTACAGTTTTTTGTAAATAAAAAAAAGTGTGTATAATGCATCATTTTCTTTCCCCTTCACAATTATATATCGCTTTGTGTTGGTCTTTCACATTAAATTCCAATGAAAGATATTTATGTTTGTGGTTGTAATGTTACAAAATATGGAAAAGTTCAAGGGGTATTAATACTTTGCCAGACACTGTATCTTTTTTCAACTGTCTTGGTGCTCAGTTTTGGCTTGTAAGTTTCATTTGTTGTGTCTAGCAATGAATCTAACAATTTTACAAAACATCAACAAGGTTTACAAAGAATGTGCGATTCTGACATTTTAGAACTTAAAGCTACACTTGGTAGGATTGAAATTTTGTGCTCGTGGGCTCCCCCTACAGTTGTAGAGTGTAAAAAATGTTTCAGGCAGATTAGTTTCTCTTTTTCGTTTTCTGGCTTTCACACACATATTCGGTCTCTTTCCAGCCTCTTTTAGAGTGTCTGTATGTTAGTTTGTAAAGAATGAACCAGTAGTCCTTGTAGAACTGTTAGAACTAAAGGTCGGAAAGCAGGTCGCAGGTCTTGCAAGCGTTGGTCGCGGCCACGAGCACAGAGACACGAGAGCACAGCTATTCCTCCTATTACACCTCAATGCAGTGAGTTTTAAGCTGTAATTTTACTTCTTTAAAAAGATCTAAAATCAAGGAAATCCTACCTAGTGCTGCTTTAAATATTTGCTAGAACAGAGATTTTTCATTAAACTGGGTGTTTATTCTTTTTGGCAGGCCTAAATGTGAGACTCGTCAATGGCACTGGAATCTGCTCTGGTAGAGTGGAGGTTTATTATAAAGGTCAGTGGGGAACGGTTTGTGATGACTTCTTGAACATCAATGAAGCAGACGTGGTGTGCAGGCAGATTGGATGTGGCAGAGCTGCCAGTGTCCACAATAATGCTTATTTTGGTCGGGGAACTGGTCCCATACTTCTGGATAACGTTCGCTGTTTTGGAGGTGAAAACTCCATCACAGAGTGCCGTCATAATGGATTTGGCAGACACGACTGTAGTCATGGTGAAGATGTTGGTTTTACTTGCTTAGGTGAGGAATATTGCATTTTTACGCTGTAATGCCGTTTTGATTGTTTCATTCGTTGAACCAAATAAAAAAATATGTATTTTATTTGATGCTGCAAATCAGACATTAGGCTGGTGAACGGAACAGGTGACTGTGACGGCAGAGTGGAGATCTATCATGATGGTCAGTGGGGAATAGTGTGTGGTGATAACTGGGACATGAAGGAGGCAGAGGTAGTGTGCAGACAGGTGGGATGTGGCAGAGCTCTCAACGCCACTCGTAGTGCGCATGTTGTTGACGGAAGTGGGCCAACATTTTTTGATGATGTTGATTGCACTGGACATGAAAGCAACCTCACAAGTTGCTCTCAAAGAGGTCGTGGAATTACCAACTGTAGTCACAGTGAAGATGCTGGTGTTATCTGCTCAGGTAAGATACTGTTCCTGGTAAGCAATTGTGTTTATATAAATGAACAATAATTTACTGAAATTACTTCTTACTTCTACAGATGTCCAGCAGAGCCCCATACTCACCCTGATCTCACCAAACTCCACTGTGTTGTCTGGTGAAACTGTTCAGTTCAGATGTACTGCACCCAATTCAACATCCATCTCTGTGGACTTCCGTTTATTTAAAGATGGAGTATCGATAAAATCTCAAAAAACTCAATCTACAACAACATTTACTCTGACTGTGGATACTTTAGACCAGGGTCAGTACAGCTGTGGCTATTCATACCAGAGAAGCACCTCCGTCATGTCATCATCCAGAAGCAACTCCATCAGCATCACTGTGGGTAAGAGCACCCTTTATAATATACATTGTTGCACCTCCCAGGCTCTCTTACAATGTTTCTGCATTGTTCCTGCATTGTTTTTAAGGAAAGCTAGGAAATTTCTGTTGTGCAAATCATGCACAATGCAGCTTAACACCAGAATGAGAAAAAGGGATGTGGCTCCAATGGTAACAAAATAATTGTCTCCTGAGAGAATTTTTTCCTCTTGCTCTGGCTTTGCTGGATGCTCAAATGTCTTATTTTAATGCATGATAACCAAAAATTAAACGTGTCACGGAAGCTCAGGTAGTTTTCTACAGAGGAACTCTCTGATACTTTCATATGAGGAAGAGAGAAACACACACACCCTCAGTCGCTGCTAATCAGAAAAGATTATAGAAATGCAATAGAGTAAACGGGGACATAACCACCATAAAATATATAGTGTAAAAGCATCAGCCCCCTGGTGTATATCTGTTTTTGAAAGTTGACAACCCTAGCGCCAATTGTTAGGTACTGACACCAACCCCTGATGTTCATACTTTGTACAACCCCCTTTGGCCAACAAGACAGCACTTAGTTTTCTCTTATAACATTTCCCAAGATGGGAGATGAGAGGGATCTTCAACCACTCCTAATCCTTGGTTCTCTCCCATGCACTCTCCTCTTCAGCTCATCTCACAGGCTTTCAAAAGGGTTGTGGTCTGGGGACTGATATCGCCATTGGAGAAGCTTGATTTTGAGATTTTTGAGATTTGGCCACATGTTCAGTGTCATTATCTGGCTGAAACACCCAGTGACAACACACCTTCAGATTTTGTGCAGAGGCCACCAGATTCCTGGGGCCTCATGTACTAATAGTGCGTACGCACAAAAACATTGGGTACGCCATATTTCACGCTCACGATCAGATGTACAAAATTTGACTTGAACGTGAGAAAGTGCGTTCCCCCACAGCATTTTTGTTTCGGGCGTACGCCTTTTTTTGAGGGAGTCATGGCAGGTGTGATGTGTTTGTGCACTTGTGCTTAATTTCAAGTTGATTGAGATGTACTAAGAGAAAATACGTGGGATTCGGCCTAGGCACGATTTGATAAATCCGGATTTTTTTGAGCGTACGGAACTTTTCAGCTCTGAGCGTACGGAACATTTTAGTAGAAAGTCCACGCAAGTCTTATGACATGAGGCCCCAGGTATTTAAAAGAGTTCATGATGCCATGCACCTTAACAAGCTTCCCGGGGCCTTTTGGAAGAAAAATAGGCCTGCAGCATCAACGATCACCCCCATAAGGTGGTTTTCCATATACTCATTTTGTGTGCTACACCAGACCCATTCAGATTGTTGCCAAACATCTGACCAAAGAACACGGTCCCAGTTGAAGTCCCAGTACTGCTTAGCGAAGTGCAGGGGCCTCATGTACTAAGACTTGCGTGGACTTTCTACTAAAATGTTCCGTACGCTCAGAGCTGAAAAGTTCTGCACGCACAAAAAATCCGGATTTATCAAACCGTGCATGATGCCCCAAATGTTTACATTTAGGCTTATAAGTGAAAAAGTCTGCATGCCTCCCAAAAAACCATAGCTGTCAAGTTTTAGATTTAAAAATAAGGGATATTTTCCTCTGTCCACTTAAAGCCGTCCCATCAGCCCAACAAAGGTTCAGTATCCCTTACATTTTAAGACAGGTTTACAAAAAATCTAAAATAACCACCTGTGAACCACTTACACACTACAATTAGATTATCAGAATCTGAAATGTTGTGGACATTCCTACATATTTCATTCTTTTAATACAGCCAAATTAAAAATCCTTTTCTAGATATAAAAAAGTTAAGATTTCATGTCTTTTTTGCCATAAATGCACTCTTTTATATTATATATTTTTATTTATGTAATAGATTTAAAATTGAACAAAGGGTGCACAAATTCTGCAAAATGACTGCATGTGACCTAAAAATAGTATTATGAGCTTTTACTAAAAGGACATGGACCACATATATTTCATCAGTAAAAAATAGTCCTAAGGGGCCTACACAATTAATAATTTTTAATTAATACTTCTTTCTTTTGATCACTCAACCCCTGATCAGTTCAGTTAATTTCGGTCCTCTCCACATTTCTAGTTAAACTGAGTCACAAGCTGTAATTTTTTTATTTTAAAAGGTTTAATCTGTGTGTTTTGTTTCGGAGACGAGTATTTTTAAGCAGCTATCAGAAAAATCTCATCACAGTTTACATGATTAGCCTACCGTTCCCTTTCTTTAAGAAAAATCACTGAATATCCAGATATGTTTTAACATCAGCTGCTCCGACTAGCTGCCTGAACTCACAGCGACGGGGGGCTTCACCCCACTGACTCTCCTTTTCAAGCTGATTGGCTGTTTCTCCTGAAAGGCGGGACTTTCTCCTTGAACCGGCTCCACGATTGGTTAAGAGACACAGAGCGGTCAGTGCCCTGTGTCCTCAATAATATATATTTTTTAATCTTAATATAATACGGGAAATTTACGGGAAAATACTAATACGGGAGGACGGCAGGAAAGAGGAGTAAAATACGGTAGTTTCCCGGCCAAAACGGGAGACTTGACAGGTATGCAAATAACTCGTTGGCATATAGTTAGTGTCTAATGGTTGTTATGGAGACTTTGTGACCATAAGATGCTACTGTTTGATACCATTCTTTAACATTGCACTTTGACCAAGATTTTACTTCTCTTACCCTCCTTCTCATGGTGTGTGGTGGCAAGATAATCGTGCGTCCTCGCCCAGGCTTGTTTGCCACTATTCCACTATTCTTGCGTTCCCATCTTCAAGTCAAGTCAAGTCCAGAGGCTTTTATTGTCATTTCATCTGAGTACAGGTACACAGTGTAGTAAAATTACGTTCCTCCAGAACCATGGTGCAGCATAGAACAACAAGCAATAGACAACATAAAGTGCAGGAGTGACGACAGTGCAACATAAAATTATAACACTAACAATAAATACAATAAATACAAAAGACGAGACAATTTAAGAGACAGGACAGTGCAGTACCGATACAGTATAATAAAGTGTATAGTGAGGATAAGGTGCAGAGATTTGTAACATACTGTAACATTTAGAACATATATAATCACAGCAGTTACTGAGGTAGAGAGTTTATAGTTTTTGAGAGTGGCAGGAAATACTGCTGATAGGGATAAAGACATTTCAGTCTCTGTGTGCTGAGTGTGTGTGTGTGTGTGTGGGGGTGAAGTTTAGTCTTTGTGTGTGTAAAGGGGGGGGGGGGGTCAGTTCAGTTTTGTGTGAGTGTAGTGGGTGGGGTGAGGTTCAGCTCTGTCTCTGTGCGTTGAGAAGTCTGACTGCCTGGTGGATGAAGCTGTTGCAGAGTCTAGTAGGCTTGAATGCTCCTGTATCTTCTGCCGGATGGCATCAGAGAGAAGAGTCCATGTGAGGGATGGGTGGGGTCATCCACAATGCTGGACAATGCTGAGACTTATTGATAATTCCTCTGACTGTAGATATGGACAGGTGTAGGCAAGAGGCCTTTTTCTTGTAGCTATTGCTTGACTTATGAAGGTCGACACACAGCTGCCTTACTTGAATAGTGTGTTCTCTTGTCTTTCCCATGTTGAAGAGTGGATAAGAGAAATGGGCCTCTGTGTCACATAATATTTATACCCCAGGGAAACAGGAAGTGATTAATTATTTATTGAAGATTTCTAGATACTTTTATCAACTTTATAAACTACAGTAGAAGAGACAAAAGTTCTAGGAACTATCAATAATTGTGGAGGGTGCTGTAGCATTTAATTTAAGTGTTGACGGACTGACGCTGAGACTGATGCACCCTGAGCCTGCAGGACAGATTGAATTTCTTCGGAACTTGACTGAGGCTGCTTATCCGCCATAGGGACTATCTTGCATTGCAACCTTTTATAAATCCTTCACCCACCCACATACAGGGAGATTAGCTAGTGTCATACAGAGTTGTACATTACTCTTTATGTTATCCAAGGTTAGTGTGGCACATAGAAACACAAATGCTTAATTCAAAGTTTAAGTCAGCTTCTCTCCTTTTCAGGTGTGATTTTTATATTGCCTGCATCTGTAACACGTCTGTGTATACAGAAATTTCTAATTGCAATTATTTTCTGTGAGAAACACTTTATTTTTAAATTTCAGGGGTACAAACACTGCTACAATTATTTTTCTTTCTTTAGTTTGCTTACTTAATATTTTCAGTAAAAAACAGTCCACCTGTTCATGTGTTATTAGGGTAAGTGTACCCATTAAGCCCATGCACCCTTTAAGCCCACTTTCAACTTTGATGTCAATTTACAAACAAAGGAAAACATATATTTTGGCATCCATTACTTTATCCAATCAAATGGTTTGTTACTTCCATAACATTTTTTATTGCATACAAATCACATTTTCCATTGTTGAGTTAGCCCAGCCCAAGTGTATACAGTCTCGGGACCCCTAAGAAGAAGACACTTAAAAACTTTGGTGTTTTGAGACCTGTCAGGAATCATCAATCTTCAGCAATTTTCAGCCACATTTTTGGTAGGTACATTAATATAATGTAAAATAAGAGCTAAATGTACCAATTTTGATATGTAAATAAATAGTATTTTGCCTAATTATACTATTTCCCTTCAAATGGAAATATGAGTTTATGAGCTAGCAAACATAGCTGATACTAATGCTAACACCCCTAGCCCTGTTAATGCTACACTTCCACAATAATTAAGGTTGTCAGCTACAAATAGTAAGCATTTTGTTATACATTTAACATTGATATTTAGATAAATGCATCATAATTTGTTCTGTGAAGCTGATTAATTTAATAAATTAGCTTTTTTTACAGGTGGGCTTAAATGGTACATCCCATCAAAATGCATGCAAACTGCAGCAAGCACATGTTAATATTCAATAACAAAAACTTTATATTTCTGAATGTGGGGATAGTAGTAACTGCTGTAATGTTTGATGCAAACTATATTTAAGCTTCATGCATGGATTTGTGAGCATATCTTAGATTTTGAAAGGAAATCGTTGTCTTTTTTTAGCGTTCTTTTCTGCGGAACCATTTAAGCCCAGTATGCTCCATTTAAGCCCACCTCATATATTTCAATAGGGAATTTCCTCTAGTACAAGTTAAATACATTTTCTGTTCAAAAGAAACAGTTCACTGTGTGATTTTTAATTACTGATCTACTTTACTAGATAGATAGATAGATAGATAGATAGATAGATAGATAGATAGATAGATAGATAGATAGATAGATAGATGGATAGATAGATGGATAGATAGATGTCTGTGTTAGCAAAACAATGTGGCGTAGACAGAAAATCTTTGAGGGAAAGAGTGAAGGCCAAGGTCAGAGTTGAGGATTATCAAGGCCAGGATGCAAATGGTTTAAACGTTTCATGTGAGATCATCCTGAGCTTACGATTCACAAATTGGAACAGTTTTCTGTGGCTAGATGGGAGGCCTCAGCCAATGATGACATACTGAACCACTGGTTCGAGCTTCTAATAAGGGAAATGGATCTTGCCCGTTCTACCTGAGCAACCACATTGAGGTGGAGACTTCATATAAACAAAAACTTAAAATGATCAAATCTACTCATTGAATTGCATGAAAGAAGCTCAGATAAAATAGGTAAAAATGGGTTACAATGTTAATAAGGCTATATTGGAGATTTTTAGACAATTCTGCTTCTAAACTGTTTTTCATGTACAACCTTTTTTATTAGACTAAAACAGAAACAAAATGAAATGATTCATTGTTCCATGTTGTGTACTACACTGTTTGTCATGTTCAATGTTATTTGTTCAGATGACGATTATGTTTAAAAGGGGTTTTAAAAAAACATTTTCACTGTTACTGATAAAATATATTGCTATTTACTTTAAAACAAATTATTAAACAAGTTTATTTGATCAATAAATTATGTTATGGGCTTATTTGGAACACACATGGGCTTAAATGGTACTATGGTACCAATTAAGCCCACGCCAGACTTTTGACGTTTTCCCTAAAATTTCTTAATTTTGTATTTTGAAATGTACATTAACTAATTAATAAATATTCAAATGAGAGGTAAACCTTGCCCTTTAACAAATTATGTCACTTACAAATTATGTCAATATCTAGAAAAAATTGCAAAACTTAGATATTGGTGGGCTTAATGGGTACACTTACCCTACACAATTTTGAGTTAAATAATGGCCAGTAAACAATGCAGACATTCAGGTCATTTCAAATGGTTCTCTTATTTTTTTGTTGGTGTGGCATTATCAGCTGGTTAGTTTACTTAATGTTAAAAAAGAAATGGATTTCGTTTTAATACACAAACAGTTGAAGACAGATTACAGAGCAACTAGCTGGGAGGGGAATCTCATGTGTAGCATTGAAATTGGAATATTGATCATGAGTGACACCACCGCTCTAGCTTAAAAAGGGGGTCACATGTCACTCTCCCTCGTTTGTCTCACATGTAGATAAAAGTTACCTCGCTTCTTTCATGTCTAGCCACTCTGGACCTAGACAGCAATCACTGACTGTCATGTTTGGGCTCAGGCCATATTTGTGAGGAGCTTTTTTAACCCATAACTCCCTCCCAGTTTTACGTGATAGTGGTGGATCGGCGGTTACATCACCAGGTCACCGGCAACAGTGTTGTGGGTCCGATACCCAGTTAGGCAGGCTGCCACGGTTGGACACCTGAGCAAAGCCCTTAACCCTCATTGCTTAATACCAGCCACCACTGGTTATAGTGATGTTCTCTCTACTGCAGCATCGCTACTTCATCGACCGTCCACAAGGACCTTCTTGGCTCTTGTTGTAGAAAGTGAACATTTTGTTCCATTTGGAAGGTCGAACACCCTGTCTTCTCCTATCTATATGCCTAAGGTCTTGGCACCATTACTCAGCCCTTTTAAAAATCTGTATTTCCGAAATTAATTAAATAACAGATTGATTTCTCAGAGCTGGTTAGAGTGGGTAGGATCTGTGGTTTGGTATTCAATGTGGATTATGGCTGTAGTTCTCTTGAGTTATTTATTATACCTTCTTAAAACCGGATTGCTTCTGACGGCCCTACGCTAGCTGAGCTAACAGACTGCAGATATTAATGGAGATGGCTAACGGCTAACTAGCGAGGCTAACTGTATTCCCGAACTAAATCAATCACTTTTCTTTACCAACAGATGGGTGGGTTTGTGCTGGTTAGTGTTTGTAGATCCTGTGGATTTATAAAATTTGTGGATTATGACTTAAGATTACTCTAGTCTGTGGTTGTTACCTTTACAACACCAGAACGCAGCTGTCGGTGCTAATGCTAGCTAGGATAACAGACTGCTGGTGTTAATCTCTTCACCCCTCGGACGCTGAATTTACAAAGATTAAGTTACATGTAGCTGTTCTGCTGTTCGGCGTCTCCAAAGAGAAAACTCTCCAAATAGTCGACGTTGTTTGGTAGAAAAACAGCTAAAGTTTACTCAGTCAGCCGCAGACTGAAGCTGCTGGTGGTTCAGCGTAAACGGTGAAACGGAAATCCGGGTTAGTGATGTGTCTTGTGTTAACATTACGGCAGGTTTATTGTCCAGCTCAAGCTGTGGACTGGAATATGTATCGGTCCCATCTAAATATAAAATTGGGAATTGTCCAATCACAGGATGTTTAAAAACAAATTATCTAGTACTAACACACTACCAGTAGTGACCACTAGAATGGGTGTGTCCGGGACGCAGATCCCTGCGTTTAAAAACCTAAAATAACCAATAAATAATCAGCCTCAGATCACGTGCCTGCCAAAAGTTGACGTGCCTACATACACTCTCATTAGACTGGCGCCCTGCACATGGGAAGTATGCACAATGTGAGCAATTAAATACAAATATGTATTTATTATTTTAATAAATTCTAACGTGTATATTAAACACGCAGTGTGAATAAATATATTTCTAAATATTTTGCAGTTCATAATTAATTAATTTTATTATCTGAACAATTTTAAAGGGGGCGGCGCCCCCTATAGGCCAGCCGCCGCTGGGGAGTCTGCCTTCATGAAATTTTTTGGTATTCGTCATCAGTGTTGGGAAGTAACGGATTACATGTAACGGCGTTACGTAATCAGATTACAAATTATAAGTAACTGTAATCCGTTACAGTTACTGCTTCAGTAAGTGGTAATCAGATTACAGTTACTCTGCTAAAATAAAAGGGTTACATTGCGGTACTTTCCTATTTTTGCTCTTCCAATCCAACACTGACAAAACGCAAATAACGTTGCGGTGAATACGCTCTGATATGACAGGGAACTGTCTGCCCCTCCTCCCGTCTCGCTGCACACACACACAGGGAGGAGGGGCAGACAGCGGCTCACAGCGGCTCCATGCTCACACAACGAGACGAAATTAACTGACATTTTGGTCAACGAATAAAAACGAGACGAAAATGTTTGGCAGGGATGAAATCCAATCAGAACTGATTTAGGTCTGTGAAAGGTAGGGACCAGTTAGGAAGAGATCCAATCACTGCTACTTTAGCGAAGGTGGAGTACCTGCCTCTCCTGCAGCAGCGCCGCGCGGAATTAAACTGTCGATACGGAGCTCGACTGGAAGTTAACTCGACAGTGTTCAGCAGGGAGAGAGAGAGAGAGAGAGAGGCGATATATTTCTCTTTTGACGTCGCGAAAAACAAGATAACGTGTAAACCGCGTGGAGCGACTCCATCTCCGGTAAAAACACCACTAATCTTTCAGCTTTTGCAGACCAGAGAAACACAGATCTCCATGCAGAGATCCGCGTTTTAATACTGATGTTATTTCATGAGCTGATGTGTTTAACTCAGCAGTGCACTAAAACACAGAACTGATACAGAACCCTAACTCATTAAGATCCGATCATCTGTTTAGTCTCACAGTGGGAAAGATATAGCTAGTGTTAAAGCAGCAGCAGGTCAGAAAGGAACTCAATAATATAACGAAAATAAAACAATAAAATAAGTCAATCTATGAACCCAAAAGTCTGTGTACAGTTCCTTACAGCACTTTCTCATAAGTTTCTCACTTTAACTCATGAAGTCTCTCAATACATCCTGAGAGCATCTCTACAGGACAGTGTGTGTGTGTGTGTGTGTGTGTTTTTGATCTCATTTATAGACTGTAGCTACAGTAGGTGTGCTGTTAGTGCTGGAGATAAAACTAGATCCTTTAAAAGTTTTTGCATCTACAGCTCTGTTTAAACTATAATTTAACTATTCAGATGTTTTATGACCTGATTTCTAGAGCAAAATTTTAAATGTAAAATATGTATAGTCACACACCTACAATAATAATAATATACATTAAATCATATATAAATATATTTCACTTTCAAACATTAACAATATTACTCAAGTGGTTATTAAACGTTTCATTTTGTATACATGTAGAGTTAATAATTCAAGGGAACTGATGAAAAAGCATTTACATTTACACCCTTTACATTTTAGTCAACTAAATTGACTGTAATTTTAGTCAACTATATTCTTATGACATTTAGTCGACTAAAACTAAAAACATTTCAGATGACTAAATTGTGACTAAAACTAAATGCTATTTTCGTCACAAGACTATGACTAAGACTAAATCAAAATTTGTTGTCAAAATTAACACTGGTGGCAAACCTGCAAATAGATAGCTTACAGTTGTTGTTACATTGTTTGGTTTTAAATGGTTTTATCATCAATTTATAGAAGTGTTTTATAAAATTGTTTGATGAAATGGTTTCATAAGTATTTTTATAGAGTGATTGAAAAGGCTGTTTTATTTGTTTATCTATTTGTTACATTCATTCAGGCTTTAAAAAATGACAATATTTAAAGTAATCCAAAGTAATCAGATTACGTTACTCACTTGAAGTAATGTAACTGATTACGTTACAAATTACATTTTGAGTGATGTAATCAGTAATCTGTAAGGGATTACATTTTAAAAGTAACCTTCCCAACACTGTTCGTCATCCACTACATACTGCTCTGGTGGTTAGTAGGCATGGCACAGAACACTTGTTATTTTATTGTTATTTTATTTTTTATTTGATTTCTGTGTATTTTCTAATTTGTAAAGCACTTTGAATGACCGTTGTGTATGAAAGGTGCTATATAAATAAACTTGCCTTGCCTTGCCTTGTTATGCATCGATCTGTGGTTCAGTGATGCTGGATGAGCAAAATCGTCATCCTCGTCATTTAGGCAGAGACCATAATAATGCAATGTGTAACAGTAATGTGTGCTCCCTCTTTTTTTAGAGCTAGGGGTGTGGTGTCGTGTATGACTGTTGGTATTCAGGTCTTAATGCATGCTATACATTCTCATCCACTACCTAACCACTCTGGTGGTCATCCAACATAATAATAATCACAGCATTTGATGTTCTGACATTTTGTAACAGAAATGCAATGGGTCTTTTTTGTTTCTTTCTACATGAGTGAACCAGGCTACAGTCTGCAATATTTGGTTAAACTGTGCATTTATTCTCCTTTTTGATAGGCTTAGGTGTTCGACTTATAAATGCTACTGGAACCTGTTCTGGTAGAGTGGAGGTTTATTATAATGGACAGTGGGGAACAGTGTGTGATGATGGCTGGGACATTAATGATGCTGCAGTGGTGTGCAGACAGATGGGATGTGGCAGAGCTCTCAGTGTCCACAGCAGTGCTCATTTTGGTCAGGGAACTGGCCCCATACTTCTAGATAATGTTCGTTGTTCTGGAAGTGAAAACTCCATCAGAGAGTGCCGTCATAATGGATTTGGCAGACACGACTGTAATCACGGTGAAGATGCCAGTGTCACTTGTTCAGGTAAGAAACATTTCATTTAATTAAGTAGTAATACTGTTTAATGCTTTTTTATTTGTTTATTGAAACAAATTAAATGTTTTTCTTTTATTTTCTGCTGTAAATCAGACATTAGGCTGGTGAATGGAACAGGTAACTGTAATGGCAGAGTGGAGATCTATCGCCATGGTCAGTGGGGAACAGTGTGTGGTGATAACTGGGACATGAAGCATGCAGAGGTTGTGTGCAGACAGGTGGGATGTGGCAGAGCAGTCAGCTTCACTCCTAGAGCTGATGATGTTGGTTGTTTTGGACACGAAAGTAACTTCACAAGTTGCTCTCATAGAGGTCTTGGAAAAGCCAACTGTAGTCACAGCGAAGATGCTGGTGTTATCTGCACAGGTAAGATACTGCTCTTGGTAAACAGCACTCTTTTTGGTAAATAAATATGCATACATAAATATGCATATATATTACTTTATTAACAGATGTCCTGCAGAGCCCCATCCTCACCCTGATTTCATCAAACTCTGCTGTGGTGCCTGGGGAAACTGTTATTTTCAGATGTAATTCAACCAACCCAACATCCATCTCTGTAGACTTCAGTTTATTTAAAGATGGAGTATTGGTAAAAGCTCAAAAAGATCAATCTAAAACATTGTTTTTTCTGACTGCGGATGCGCCAGTTCAAGGCCAGTACACCTGTGGCTATTCATACCAGAAAGGCACATCCATCATGTCATCATCCAAGAGCAACCTTATCAGCATCACTGTGGGTAAGAGCACAGAACAGTAAGGAGACAAAGATTTGCATGCTTATGTGCATCTCTGATCACTAGATTAATCTGTAGTTAGTGTTAATCAGGGGATATTCTATGAAGTGAGCTTGTAAACGCTTGGCTTATTTGAGTTATCCTCACTTTAGTTAGCCAGCTCACTCCACGCTCATTGTTTTTTTTGTTTTTTTTTGTATTATTATTATTATTATTATTATTATTATTATTATGTATTTGTATTACCCTTGGCCGCTAAGGTGTTGGCACAGAGTGCGCTGGCCAATAGTACCTTCGCTGGCTGAGGTGTTGGCACAAAGAGCGCTGGCTCTTCTTTGTTAGCTTTGTTATTCTTTGTTAGCTAGTTTTGTGGTGGTCAGTCAAACCTGGCTAGCCCATAATTGCTGATTAAAAAGGCATTATTTTACCTCATATAATTCTTCTGCCACAACAGGTCTTACTTGTTAAAGCCGAATCCAAACATTACAATGAACGTTTTTTTTTTTTTTTCATTTACAATGAATTCAAACAGAGATAATATAATGACTATTACATGTCTTTATTATTAGTAGTATTCTTATTTTAAACCTTTGCTCTGGCCCAGCATTAATTGGGTGTGATACTATGGAGAGTGGAATTAGTGCCAGATTGAAAAGCAAACACTACCATGGAAAAATGTAAATGCAATCCACAAAATACATTCTCTAAGTGTAATACTCAGAGTATTGCTTTTAAACACTGATGGAAAAAAACGTGCCACACTGAGAAGTCAAAGCTCCAGTACATTGATTTAATGTCTCCCAATCTCTTAGCAGGAAAACAGTGTGTGTATCTGAATTTAAAATAAGAAACACTGAAAAAAAAAAACAGTGAAAAGCTTGAAAAAGGTAGTGTGAAAATTAGGGATGCAACAGTACAGTGTGGCCACGGTTCGTTTTGTATCGCGGTTCTTGGACCACGTTATCGGTTCGGTTTCGATATATCAATATTAGAGCTTAGATTCTCTGCGCGAACCCGATCCCGACCCAATGTTTGCCCCCACATTCCTCGGGTCGAGCTCCAGGGAATAGTCATGTGACATAGGCATCTGTTTTTTAATGCTATTTTTATTTTATATAAAGCTCTGATTCAAGATTCAAAGAGTTTATGGTCATGTGCACAATAAGAAACAAGTTTCCTCGTACAATGAAATTCTTTTTTTGCCCCTCGCCAAGTATGCTGCATAAAGATAAAAATAGAAAATATACAATAAAGAAAGAAATAAACTAAATATAAATATTAAATTGGTGTTAAATTTACATCCAGGATGGAAATGTATACATGAAAACAGTAATGTGTTATGGATATTATTTACAAGTAAGTATATGTTATCTACAGCAGTGGAATATGAAAAAAGTGCAAAAAGTTCAGTAGTGCAATTATAAAATTTTGCAGTAAAGTGAGCATGTGCCTCTGAGAAATGTCCTTGACATGTAAACATGTAGAGAGTAAGGTGAATGGTTATTTCTGAGGTAGGTTCAGGAGTCTGGTAGCAGTGGGGAAGAAGGAGTTCTTTAGCCTGGTGGTTTTGCATTTCACTCTTCTGATTGAACAGTTCATGCTCTGGCATGATAAATCACAATATAACCAAGTAACCAAGTATTATCATTAACAAAAACGAACAAAATAACGAAAACTGAAAGTAAAAAAAACACATTTTCATTAACTGAAACGAAGAAAAATGGAAATTAAAAGAAAAAATGTAACTAACTGGAAATGTATTGAGAGTTTACAAAACTAACTAAAACAAACTGAAATTACTGATAGAATACCCTTCATTTTTGTGTTTGGTAATTTATTTATAAGCGCTGTTTCCACTCCAGCAGTTTTACAGCGGGCGGTGTTGTGCCGTGAAGCGGAGTCAGATTCTGCGGGGAGTCGGATTCGCACTCACTCATAGTTGATAATGTTGGTGAAAATTGGGGAAACCTGTAAAGTTTATTGAGTTTTTGAGTTTGTTTATGTGTTTCTCAGATTGATCTCTCTGATTTGATGTGTAAAAACTAATAAAACCAAGCAAACTGACTCTAAAAACCAATTAAAACTAACTGAATTGGACGAGAATAGGTGAAAACAATATCAAATTAAACTATAATGAATCATTCAAAACTATTATAACCTTAAGTAACAAATCAAACTGTTTAAAAAAAATCACCAGTTAGAATGTTATAATCACGCAGCTCTGGGCGTGGGCAAGCTTCTCCACTTTTGCGTTTGACACATTTTTATTAAATAATAGGTTTATGCTTCTTCAGTGTTGCAGTGTTAATTAACATCATTCTGAACAAATTTCGCTCATTCAAACGGCCCAAAAACAGCCAGTTTATGGTGGTGCTCTGCGCTCAGCAGCCCCTTCCCCTGGCCATTTAGGACCAGAGCATTCATTCACTCTGTTAGTGCGCGCACTGAAATACCACCTGGGTGTATCAAACCGAACAGGCCGAACCGAATGGTTTGATAAAATACAGAGAAACGTTGCATCCCTAGTGAAAATGTAGTAAGTATGACAACCAAGCCTGTGCTAAAATCTACTCAAAGGCACACAGTCGACTGTTGCTGTGCCGGCTTTAATTTATAGAATTATAATGTTTCTTTCCAAATATATCCTGTTGCAAAAAGACAATTGTTTCTGGTTTAAATTACTGCAATGAGTGCTCACATCTGATTGGTTTCTCAGCCTTTTAGTAGTGGGTTCTGATTGGACAGTGATTACATTTCATTTTGGCCGGGCTGCTCCTAGACGAAATGCAATCCTGTGCATTGTGGTTTGCTTCTGAACATTTGCAGCGCCACACAGTGGAATACAATGTCATTGAGCTGATTGCATGTTAAGGAGCTTTGTGTGCAATTCTGACACAAATTCAGGGTTTCTTATTTTAAATACAAACCCACACACAGTTTACTGTTAAGAGATTGGGTGACTTTAAATCAGTGGCACAGTCCCTAAGATCTGCCGATCGGCTTCGTCTAGTAGTCCCAAAGTCGAGGCTGAAACAGAGGGGTGACCAAGCGTTTGCTGTGGATACCCCAAAACTGTGGAACGAGTTACCACTGCAGATTCGTTTGGCACCCACTCTTATCACGTTTAAAATCTCTAATCTCTTGTGAATTTCTAAGTAAGTCACAATCAGTTCGAATATTGTTTTTTAGCAGAAGTGTGTCATTTTGAGGATTTCAGACAAAAAAGATCTACAACTCTATGGAAACAAGTTAAAGTCTTCTTGAAATTTCATTTGTTCCATTAATTCTCCTATTTGATAGGCATGAATGTGAGACTTGTCGGTGGCACTGGAACTTGTTCTGGTAGAGTGGAGGTTTATTATAGAGGCCGGTGGGGAACAGTGTGTGATGATGACTGGGACATAAACGATGCAGACGTGGTGTGCAGACAGGTGGGATGTGCCAGAGCTGTTAGCATCCACAGCAGTGCTCATTTTGGTCAGGGGACTGGCCCCATACTTCTGGATAATGTTCATTGTGTTGGAAGTGAAAGATCTATCACAGAGTGCCGTCATAATGGATTTGGCAGAACTAACTGTCATCACGGTGAAGATGCTGGCGTTACTTGCTCATGTAAGTCAAATTAGATTTTTAGTTTATAATGCTGTTTAAAGTGCACTTTTCATTTATTACACCAAATAAAATGTTTCTCTTTCCCCATTTCTGCTGCAAATCAGACATCAGGCTGGTAAATGGAACGGGTGACTGTAATGGCAGAGTGGAGATCTATCATGATGGTCAGTGGGGAACAGTGTGTGGTGATAACTGGGACATGAAGGATGCAGAGGTAGTGTGCAGACAGGTGGGATGTGGCAGAGCTCTCAGCATCACTCATAGTGCTCACTTTGGTGAGGGAAATGGACCAGTATTACTGGATGATGTTGGCTGTTCTGGAGACAAAAGCAACTCCACAAGTTGCTCTCATGGAAGTCTTCGAACTACCAACTGTAGTCACAGAGAAGATGCTAGAATTGTCTGCTCAGGTAAGATACTGTTATTGGTAAACGACACTCTTTTTAAATAAACATTCATTTCCTGACTTTCCTTACTTCTTTAACAGATGTCCTGGAGAGCCCCATACTCACCCTGATCTCATTCCGTACCACTGTGTTGCCTGGGGGAATTGTTGTTTTCAGATGCACTGCACCCAACTCAACATCCATCTCTGTAGACTTCCGTTTATTTAAAGATGGAGTCTCGATACGAACCCAAGAAGCTAAATCTGCAACAACATTTGTTCTGGCTGTGGAAACCTCATATCAGGGTCAGTACAGCTGTGGCTATTCATTCCAGGGAGGCACCTCCATCAGGTCATCATCCAAGAGCAACTTCATCAGCTTGACTGTGGGTAAGAGCACAGAACAGTGATGAGAAAAAAATGTCCATGCTATTATGTGCATCTCTGATCACCAGTTTGAGTAATCTGTAGATAGTGTTACTCAGGGGCTATTCTACAAAGTGAAAATAGGGGCTTAGCCTTTCTTAAGTTAGCCATACAGTTTAGTCCAGGCTCATTATGTTGCAGTACTGAGATATAGCTGACGAATAGTTACTTACTCTCAGAGTGGGTCAGATAAATACACATGACTAGGCATTATTCAATTTTTATCAAATGCAATAGTAACTTATAATAATGGTAAACAATTTAACTATGTAACATTCCTAAACCTTGATGTTTATTTAACCATTTCACAAATTATTTAAAAAAGTACATTTAATACACTTTGTATATCTGTCACGTCCTGGTCCTGTCCCTTGTTCGCCTCCATGTTCTTCCCATCCTTTGTTTGTAATCAAAGCCATGTGCTCAGAGCACCTGGCTCTCCCCTAGTCCATGCCCATGTCTTTAGTGCTCCCACCTCTTTCAATATGTAGCTCCGCCCCCTCATCAGTAATCCCAGGTGTTTGCCATTTCCATTGTGTGTATTTAAGCCCCTGTGTTTGAGCGTGTGGTTGTCTGGTCTTGTGTGTGTTCTTCCCTTGTGTGTTATATAGTCCCCCTCTGTCACTTTGTCCTTGTCGGTCTTTGCACCAACTCCTGTCGTTTATCTTTCCATGTCTCTCTTGTTTATTCCCACGCTCCTTTATTCCCTGCTTTGAGTTTATCTTTGTTTATATTTTTGGTTGTTCCTGCCCTGTTTATTTTCTGTCTAATCTAGTTCCTTGTTGTTTCTAGTTTATTTCCTTGTATGTGTATATATATATATATATATATATATATATATATATATATATATATATATATATATCTGCCCTGTTTAGTTTATAGTCTTGTTTCAGTTACTCGTTTGTTTCCTTGTATAGCCTCCCTGTTTGTTTTATGTTATCGTTACACCCGCGTTTGTTTTGGTTTATTTCTTTATTCCTTGTTTCTTTGTTTCTTTGCTTACTGGTTTATTTGTTTATTTGTTATTTATTTAAAACATTTTATTACCTGCGTTTACGTCCGCCTCCACAACTCCCTGCCTGGCTTTCCTGAGACTTACTAATTTATTTTTGGGGTTTAAAAATAAGCTGTTTGAAATGAAATATTGTATCCCTAGATATTAGTAGTTTATACCATAGACTGTATATAGCTGGACAGAGCATCGTCTCTTAAAAGTGAAGCCACCACAGGTCGGGCGCCCCCTGCTGTTCGGCTGCAGAAAGCTGTGTAACTCCACCCATCCCCATAGGTTTCAATGGCAAAACAGACAACTTTCAATCACGTTTTTTTCTAATATACTGTAATTCTACCTCCATTATTTAAATGCAACAGCTAGTGTTACCTCTGCTTATATTGTCAAATTGTTATATCCCCACAGAATTCGGTTTTTAAAACTTTATTCGGCTCTATTCAAAAAAGGTGTGGTTATGGTAAAGGGCTGCTTATGGGCGGGACCAATAACAGGCTGTTAGCTCCGCTCCGCCCCGCTCTGCAGTCTGTGACCCCGAGGCAGCCCTCAGGGGCGGGGTTATTTAAATGAGTAGGCGGTCTCTCCACAGCCTTTCTCCCTCCTCTGGTCTCTACTGCGCAGACTCTGGTCTCTGAATCGCCAAAATGGCGGAAGATTTTGGCTTCATTTTCATTGAATGAATGGGAACGGCGACACGGCGTCCATCTTTATATACAGTCTATGGTTTATACAGTATACTGATAATAAAACATTCACAGCTTCTATAGTGGTGGCCTATTAATGAACAGTAACATTAGTGTTAAGTGTTTTTGTAATACAGTATACAGGAATAGCATTCTCTGTTTTTACAGATTTCTGTATATCTTTTGCTGTTTTACTTGTGCTCTTTATCGCCTTGTGTAGGATCACTCTTTGTACTCTTGGAATGAGGTTCTCTCCTAGAGAGTATCCCGTTTTATTTGTAGACAGTTTGTCTAACTATGGAGTGGTGAACATCCTGATCTTTAGCAATGTCTTGTAGCTTTTTTACTTTCTTGCGTCTCTGTAACCAAATCTATATTACATGAAAGGTATCTGGACTGCTGGGGCATTAGTAGAAAAAAAGGAAAAAAGTGAAGAGCATAAAGTGAATTTCCAGGTGACACAGGGTTTCTTTTGAGGAGTGATTGGCCAGATCATAGGTTTGATCCGCAGTAAGATGACAGCAGAGCAGAGTTCCAACTCGCACTACCGGCCTCCGGGTTTGCTTGAAATGAAGGCATTGGAGAGCTTGTCAATGTGTCATAGTAATTCACAATCAGTTTGAAGAACTTTTAAGCAAAAATGTATCATTTTTGAAATTTTAGACAAAAAAGATCTTCAACACTATGCCAACAAGTTAAAGTCTACTAGTAATTTCATTTGTTTCATTTATTCTCCTTTTTGGCAGACATAAATGTAAGACTTGTCGGTGGCACTGGAAGCTGCTCTGGTACAGTGGAGGTTTATTATAGAGGTCAGTGGGGAACAGTGTGTGATGATGACGACTGGGACATAAATGATGGAGATGTGTTGTGCAGACAGATGGGATGTGGCAGAGCTCTCAGTGTCCACGGCAGTGCTCATTTTGGTCAAGGGTTTGGCCCAACACTTCTGGACAATGTTCACTGTTCTGGAAGTGAAAGATCCATTACAGAGTGCCGTCAGAATAGACGTGGCAGAAATTATTGTAATCATGGTGGAGATGCTGGTGTTACTTGCTCAGGTGAGGAAAATAATATTTTCAGGTTTTAATGCTGTTTAATGTCTACTACTTGTTTATTGAAACAAATTTTATCCTCCTTTTTCTGCTGTAAATCAGACAATATCAGGCTGGGAAATGGAACAGGTGCCTGTAATGGTAGAGTGGAGATCTATCACCATGGTCAGTGGGGAACAGTGTGTGGTAATAACTGGGACATGAAGGATGCAGAGGTAGTGTGCAGACAGGTGGGATGTGGCAGAGCTCTCAGCATCACTCATAGTGCTCACTTTGGTGAGGGAAATGGACCAGTATTACTGGATGATGTTGGCTGTTCTGGACAAGAAAACAACCTCACAAGTTGCTCTCATGGAGGTTTTGGAATTACCAACTGTAGTCACAGTGAAGATGCTGGTGTTATCTGCTCAGGTAAGATACTGTTCCTGGAAAACAACACTTTTTGGAAGCTTAACTTTAACTACAATGTTAACTAAAATGATTCCTTTAACAGATGATGTCCTGCAGAGCCCCGTACTCACCCTGATCTCATCAGACTCTACTGTGGTGTCTGGGGAACCTGTTAGTTTCAGATGCGCAATACGTAACCCAACATCCATGTCTGTAGATATGCATTTATTTAAAGATGGAATATCGATAAAAAGCCAAGAAGCTAAATCTACAACAACATTTACTCTGACTGTGGATACCTTAGACCAGGGTCAGTACCGCTGTGGCTATTCATATCAGAAAAACAACTCCATCATGTCATCATCCAGGAGCAACTCCATAGGCATCACTGTGGGTAAGAGCACCGCGGGTCTTAAAATAAACACACTTTCTAAATGTCTCTAAAATTTGCTTTAACTTTTTATTGCAGTCAGTATGAGCCTAAGATAATTCATTCTTTGTCTGGTCATCTATATTAAATTTGCTGATATGCAGTCCTCCCCCAAAAGTATTGGAACAGTAAGACCAATCCTGTTATTTCTGCTGTGAACTGAAATCATTTGGGTTTGACATTAAAATATGTATGTGACCCCCTGAAATCATTAAACTTCTGCAGTTTCAGTAGCTCCTCCATTTCCACTAGCTGTTCCGTTTACATGGATCTCCGTGGAAACGTGTGCCCAAAGTGTAAATATTGTGCGTAGCAGTAAACAAATAGCTATTGTATTAAACGCGAGGTGACGAAACTCATAGATTTGCGTCCGGACAAAACTAAAATTTCCAGAGGACCACGGAGTTCAGTGAAAAACAGTATTATTTTTTTTTTATTTCTGAGAAAAACACGTACATAGTTGTTCCGGACGGGAATAAAATCACAAAGTACCCCCCATAAAAGAGAATATTACCCTGGGACTCCCTAAAAAACGAATACCATCCAGATATGGCTTTTGTCTTATCAGTTTATAATCAATCCATAGACTTGTCTCCGTATTTCTTGGCAAATTCCAGCTTGGTGTTGCAATTCTTCTTGCTGGTTAGTGTTTTTCATTTTTTTGTGAAGCCTCTTTGTACTTTTTGTTCATGATGTTTTTTGTGAGCAGTAGATTTGTGATACCTTGACTCCTGCCCTCTGGAGGTTTTTGCTGATGTCACTAACAGTTGTTTTAGGGTCTTTCTTTACAGCACTCCCAATGTCCCTGTCATCAACTGCTTTGGTTTTACTTGATCTACCTGTTCGACATCTGGTGCTTAGTACACCAGTGATGACTTTCTTTCTCAGGACATTCCATACGGTCATACTGGCTATTATTTGTGCTCTAATGGTTCTAATTGATTTTACATCTTCTCTCAGCTTCACAGTTGCTTGTTTTTCACCCATAGACTGACTCACAGCTCTCTGGTTTTCATGTTGGCTAGTCTTCTAACTATAAATGCACAGTCTGCACAGATAAAACCAAAATCTGAAACTGTGCGTAGAGATTTAGCGTTGTTTTTTATTTGAATTATGTATCAGGACATACCTGGGCCACACAACACATCGAACTATCACATGTTCCAAAACATTTGCCCTTTTATTTCCACATACCTGGAAATAAAAGCTGAATATTGATTTTTTTTTTTGTTTTGTCCCATATTTATATTTTAATTTCAACCTCAAATGTTTGGAGATTAGCCTCACTGTTCCAGTATTGTGGCAAGGGTGGTCAATCAATTAGAGAAAAAAAATGGAAATGTGATTTCAAACAGGTAATTATAATAATTATTTGGTACAAAACCTGTATACAAGACAGGCTTTGATGAGCAAAAATGGTGACGTGACGGATGCATGTGAAAAAAAAAAGTATATCAAAGTAATTTTGGAAGGAATTTGCATATTTCTCCCTATAGAACCCATAATACTATTAAACCCTTCAAGGAATCTGGAGGAATTTTAGTGTGAAAAGCGTAAGAGCACAAACCTAAGCTGAACTCTTGCCATCTCTGATCCCTCAGACAGTACTGCATAAAGAGTCATCATTCAACAACATGATGGGGGTTGAATCATTACATTACATTACATTAGGCAGACACTTTTGTCTAAAGTGACTTACAATAGTCAAGTACAAAAGTAATAGAAGTTTAAAGGTAAAACATCTTTAGATAGGGCCTAAAGGAGGTCAAAGAAAGATAATGGGACAGAGGAGTGAAGGAGGGGAAGAGGACATTGAGGTTAGAAGTAGTTAGTGTGTTAGAGGTGTTAGGAGAGTAAGTGCTCTTTGAAGAGCTCTGTCTTCAGGAGTTTATTAAAGATAGTGAGGGATGCTCCTGTTTTGGTAGTGGAAGGTAGTTTGTTCCACCACTGTGGAACTCTGTATGAGAACAGTCTGGATTGCTTTGTGTGAATGTTTGGCAAAGTGAGGCGACGTTCATTGTAGGAGCGCAGCGGCCGGAAGGTAGCGTAAGCTTTCAGGAGTGAGTGCAGGTAGGAAGGAGCTGTTCTGTCATCACCTTGTAGGCGATTGTAAGAGTTTTGAATTTGATGCGAGCATCAACTAGTAGCCAATGGAGCTCAATGAGCAGCGGGGTGACATGTACCCGTTTTGGCTGGTTGAAGACCAGACGTGCTGCTGCGTTCTGGATCATTTGGAGTGGATTTACTACACAGGCCGGGAGGCCAGTTAGTATGGTATTGCAGTAGTCGAGGCGTGAGATGACGACTGCTTGTACCAGGAGTTGGGTGGCCTGTTGCGTCAGAAACGGTCTAATTTTTCTGATGTTATAAAGCGCAAAGCGGCAGGATCGAGCAACTGAGGCCACATGGTGCGTGAAGGAGAGCTGGTTATCAACCATAACACCCAGGTTCCTAGCAACCTTTGTTGGTGAGAGAGAGAGAGAGAGTTGATGCTTATAGAGAAGTTGTGTTGAAAAGATGGTTTCGCTGGTATAACCAGAAGTTCAGTCTTTGAGAGATTTAATTGAAGGTGATGCTCCTTCATCCATGATGGTATGTCTGACAGACACTGCGATATCCGTGCAGAGATTGAGTGATCTTCAGGTGAGAATGACAGGTATAGCTGGGTGTCATCAGCAAAGCAATGGTAGGAAAATCCATCTGAGCGGATAACCTGACCAAGAGATGTGCGGTGTATATTGAGACGAGCGCCCAGTGAGGTATGATCTGAACCATGACAGCACTTGGTTCAGATAGAGTGGAGTGTTCTTTTTTAAAACCAGATTGGCTCTGATCACTGGATCACTGATGGAACCACTTGGGAAACTGTTTAGTGAATAGCAATTAATTTCATATGCGTACACCAATTTCATCTTTCAGAAAACAAAATGTTACTGTTGGGAAGCTAACAAGGGGTTTGACTGTATATCAAACTAACAGATTGCGCCGTTCAGTTTCCCATCGAACACAATCAAGGAGTGCCGGCCAGAGCACTACTTAAGGCCTGAAGATGTTGAATGGGGAGTTTTGATAGAAATGATGACGCCAGACGGATTGACTAAACTTGGTTTCTTATATTAAACTTCAAGTGGTTACATAGGTACAGGTTTGTCACTGTTTGCAAGATCCTAAACATAACAGAAATAAAATACAATAAATCAGTTGCTGTCTGTGGCGTTACTATAGTATTCACACCACACTAAGCTCCATACTAATCATAAATACCAATAATACACGTATCTGAGGTAGATAAACTAGATTTACATCAGTTACATTAGCAGCATGTGATCTAGGCAGGTTCGACACAATCTACCAAATAACTACAGGATTAAACGAAAATACACCAAAATAAGCCTCAATACTGACTTAACCTGATGCAAATTACAATATTTGGTTACTTACATTGTTCATTTATGCACACAAACACCAGAATTAATTTGGATGAAAAAGTAAACTTTCTGAAGTCAGGTAACACTGAATCAGGGCTTCTGAGTTAAAAAAGATGGAGACATATGTGATGTAATATCCTAGAACTAACATGTCAAAATAAGAGTCATAAGGCTGAACTGAGGAAGTGCAGTAAATAAACAGGGAAAACTACTTGTTAGAATAAAAGTCCATAGCCTTTTCTACAGTTACAATGGAAAAGTCAGTGGTAAAATTGTGCATGCATTCTTCTTTTTGATAGCTGGTTTAAACGTGAGACTCGTCAATGGAACTGGAAGCTGCTCTGGTAGAGTGGAGATTTATTATAAAGGCCAGTGGGGAACAGTGTGTGACGATGACTGGGGCATAAACGATGCAGACGTGGTGTGCAGACAGATGGGATGTGGCACAGCACTCCTTGCCCACAGCAGTGCTCATTTTGGTCAAGGAACTGGCCCGATAGTTCTGGATAATGTTTTATGTTCTGGAAGTGAAAGCTCAATCAGAGAGTGCCATCACAATGGATTTGGCAGGAATGATTGTGGTCATGGTGAAGATGCTGGTGTCACCTGCTCAGGTGAGGAAAATAATATTTTCAGGTTTTAATGCTGTTTAATGTCTACTACTTGTTTATTGAAACAAATTTTATCCTCCTTTTTCTGCTGTACATCAGACATCATCAGGTTGATAAATGGAACAGGTGCCTGTAATGGCAGAGTGGAGATCTATCACCATGGTCAGTGGGGAACAGTGTGTGGTGATAACTGGGACATGAAGGATGCAGAGGTAGTGTGCAGACAGGTGGGATGTGGCAGAGCAGTCAGCATCACTCATAGTGCTCACTTTGGTGAGGGAAATGGACCAGTATTACTGGATGATGTTGGCTGTTCTGGACAAGAAAACAACCTCTTAAGTTGCTCTCAAAGAGGTCTTGGAATTACCAACTGTAGTCACAGTGAAGATTCTGGTGTTATCTGCTCAGGTAAGATACTGTTTCTGGTAAGTAATTCTGGTTTTATAAATGAACAATAATTTACTGAAATTATTTCTTTAACAGATGTCCTGCAGAGCCCCACACTCATCCTGATCTCACCAAACTCCACTGTGTTCCCTCATGAAACTGTTAATTTTAGATGCACGTTACGTAACCCAACATCCATGTCTGTAGATATGCATTTATTTAAAGATGGAGTATCGATAAAAACACAAGGAGCTGAATCTACAGCAACATTTACTCTCACTGTGGATACTTTAGACCAGGGTCAGTACCGCTGTGGCTATTCATACCAGAAAAACAACTCCATCATGTCATCATCCTGGAGCAACTCCATTGGCATCACAGTGGGTAAGAGCACCACAGGCTTTATAATAAACACACTTTCGAATTAAGACCAAATCAGAAAAAAAAGTTTTGGCTATATGGAAAATGCAAATAATAAACAATATTTATTACATTTACTTTAACTTTTATACAATTGCAGTCAGTATAAACCTAAGATAATTCATTGTTTTGCCTGGTCAACTTTATTGAATTTGTAGATATACAGTAAGGTAAATAAGTATTTGAACACCCTGCGACTTTGCAAATTCTCCCACTTAGAATTTATGGAGGGGTCTTAATTTTTTTTTATCTTAGATACATGTCCACATGACAATCTAAAAAGAAATTTGGAATGATTTTGTACAAATTCAAATAATAAAAAAAGGTATTTGAACATCTGTGAAAATCAATGTTAATATTTGGTACAGTAGCCTTTGTTTGCAATTACAGTGGTCAAATGTTTCCTGTAGTTTTTCACCAGGTTTGCACACACTGCAGCAGGTATTTTGGCCCATTCCTCCACTCCAGATCAGCCAGGTTTCTTGGCTGTCGCTGAGAAACACAGAGTTTGAGGCTGGCTAGGCCACTCCAGAACATATACTTTTTACAGAGTCCCTCCTTGGTTACCCAGGCTGTGTGCTTTGGGTCATTGTCATGTTGGAAGACCCAGTCATGACCCATCTTTTATGCTCTAACTGAGGGAAGGAGGTTGTTCTCCAAAATCTCACAAAACATGGCCCCGGTTATCCTCTCCTTAGTGCAGTCATCCTGTCTTATGTGCAGAAAACACTCCCAAAGCATGATGCTTCCACCCCCATGCTTCACAGCAGGGATGGTGTTTTTGGGATGGTACTCATCATTCTTCGTCCTCCAAACACGGCGAGTGGAATTAAGACCAAAAAGTTCTATTTTGGTCTCATCTGACCAAAGAACTTTCTCCCATGACTCCTCTGGATCATCCCCATGGTCACGGGTAAATTTAAGACGAGCCTGGATGTGTGCTGATTTAAGCAGGGGAACCTTCCAGGACATGCATGACTTTAAACTATGACGTCTTAGTGTATTGCATACAGTAACCTTGGAAACAGTGGTGCCAGCTCTCTTCAGGTCATTGACCAGCTCCTCCCATGTAGTTCTGGCCTGATTTCTCACCTTTCTTAGGATCACTGGTTCTTCCATTTTCTAAAAATTGCTCCAACTGTTGATCTTTTTTCACCAAGCTGCTTGGCAAGTGCCCCGTAGCTCTTTCCAGCTTTGTGGAGGTCTACAATTGTGTCTCTGGTGTCTTTGGACAGCTCTTTGGTCTTAGTCATGTTAGTAGTTGGAGTCTGGAGACACTAATTGTGTGGGGTGGACAGGTGTCTTTATGCAGCTAACGACTTCAAACAGGGGCTTCTAATTTAGAATAGTAAGTGGAGTAGAGGTGGACTTTTTAGAGGTGGACAAAACAGGTCTTTGAGGGCCAGAATGTTTGCTGATTGGCAGGTGTTCCCATACCTTTACACAATTAAATTATAAAAAAAAACATACATTGTGATTTCTGGATTATGTTTCTCACAGTGGACATGCACGTAAGATGAAAATTTCAGACCCCTCCATGATTTCTAAGTGAGAGAACTTCAAAAGTTGCAGGGTGTTCAAATACTTATTTTCCTCACTGTATATCCATTGCTGTATTTCAGGCCAGCAACACATTCTAAAAAACTGAGACAGGGGCGATTTAAGGCAAGCAATTAGAGAAAAAAACAAATTATGAGAAAATTACTGAAATTTTTTTTTTAAACATGTTGCTCAAAGAAAGTTTGGAAGGGATGAGCATATTTCTCCCAATAGAGTCTATAATATCATTACACCATTCAAGGAATCCGAAGGTACAGTCATATGAAAAAGTTTGGGCACCCCTATTAATCTTAATTGTTTTTGGTTCTAAATATTTGGGTGTTTGCAACAGCCATTCCAGTTTGATATATCTAATAACTGATGGACACAGTAATATTTCAGGATTGAAATGAGGTTTATTGTACTAACAGAAAATGTGCAATTTGCATTAAACCAAAATTTGACCGGTGCAAAAGTATGGGCACCCTTATCATTTTATTGATTTGAATACTCCTAACTACTTTTTACTGACTTACTGAAGCACAAAATTGGTTTGGTAACCTCATTGAGCTTTAAACTTCAGCCATTTCTGCGAGCACGCCACAAACAGAGTCGCCTGACTGTGCTTTTGCATACCTCAGGCGACTCTGTTTGTGGCGTGCTTGCAGAAATGGCTTCTTTCGCATCACTCTCCCATACAGCTTCTCCTTGTGCAAAGTGCGCTGTATTGTTGACCGATGCACAGTGACACCATCTGCAGCAAGATGATGCTGCAGCTCTTTGGAGGTGGTCTGTGGATTGTTCTTGACTGTTCTCACCATTCTTCTTCTCTGCCTTTCTGATATTTTTCTTGGCCTGCCACTTCTGGGCTTAACAAGAACTGTCCCTGTGGTCTTCCATTTCCTTACTATGTTCCTCACAGTGGAAACTGACAGGTTAAATCTCTGAGACAACTTTTTGTATCCTTCCCCTGAACAACTATGTTGAACAATCTTTGTTTTTAGATCATTTGAGAGTTGTTTTGATGAGCCCATGATGCCACTCTTCAGAGGAGATTCAAATAGGAGAACAACTTGCAATTGGCCTCCTTAAATACCTTTTCTCATGATTGGATACACCTGGCTATGAAGTTCAAAGCTCAATGAGGTTACCAAACCAATTTTGTGCTTCAGTAAGTCAGTGAAAAGTAGTTAGGAGTATTCAAATCAATAAAATTTTGGTTTAACCTCATTTCAATCCTGAAATATTACTGTGTCCATCAGTTATTAGATATATCAAACTGAACTGGCTGTTGCAAACACCCAAATATTTAGAACTAAAAATGGTTAAGATGAATAGGGGTGCCCAAACTTTTTCATATGACTGTATTTTAGTGTGTAAAGGGTAAGAGCACAAGCCTATGCTGAACACTTGCCATCTCTGATCCCTCAGACAGTACTGCAAAAAGAGCCATCATTTAACAATATGATAGTGGTTAAATCATTGATGGAACAACTTGGGAAAGGATTACATTGGCAAAAGTTTGTTAAGCACTGCAGCTGTGCTACATCAGCTGCAATCTTGGCTGATAAATGTTCTATTTAGTGAATAGCAATGAATTTCACTTGCATAAACCAATTAAAACAAAATCTTACAATCCAAAAGTCAATGGTAATATAGTGCATGCATTGTTTTTTTTTGATAGCTGGCTTAAATGTAAGACTCATCGGTGGAACTGGAAACTGCTCTGGTAGAGTGGAGGTTTATTATAAAGGAGAGTGGGGAACAGTGTGTGATGATTACTGGGATATGAGAGATGCAGAAGTGGTGTGCAGACAGATGGGATGTGGCGGAGCTCTCAGTGTCCACAGCAGTGCAGATTTTGTATTTGGCTCGATAATTCTGGATAACGTTCATTGTTCTGGAAGTGAAAGAGTCATCACAGAGTGTCGCCACAATGGATTTGAAAGACACGACTGTAATCACGGAGAAAATGCTGGTGTTACTTGTTCAGGTAAGAAAAAAACAATGCCTGGCTTTTGGGAATAGTTATGTAATTTTTGTGGGGAAAAAAACAATGTTTATACATATACATACTTTGCTCTGATTACAGCTTTGCACACTCTTGGCATCATTCTCTCAATGAGCTTCAAGTGGTGGTCACCTGAAATGGTTTTTACAATAGTTTTGAAGGAGTTACCAGAGGTGTTTAGCACTTGGTGGCTCCTTTGCCTTCACCCCAAACCATCTGGGTTGGGTTCAGGTCCGGTCACTGTGGAGGTCAGTTCATTTTTTGTTAAGGACATAAAACTCCACATGTGTTCATTCATAGTTTTGATGCCTTCAGTGAGAATCTACAATGTAAATAGTCATGAAAATAAAGAAAACGCATTGAATGCGAAGGTGTGTCCAAACTTTTGGCCTGTACTGTACATACATATATATATATATACATGGATCAGATAGTAACTAAGGTATAGATATAATAGATAGATATATTCATTATTAGATGTTGGAAAAGGAAGTAGACAAGTAAGAATTTGCCAATGTAAATATTCAGGGTCTAAGGAAACATAAAATAATCGATTATGAACAGTATGCTTTAGGGGTGTAATGATGCATATATAAAAAAATGTATAAATGTGCATCGTGGGAACAAATCATCTGTTAGTATAAAATCTTGTGCAGTTGCATTGTTTAAACACCACAGGTCCGAATTTCGCTAGTGCAGGCCATAGAAGCAAAGGGTGGAGAATATGTCAAATCATTCTAGACTGCAGCCAATCACACTACTGCTTTCCGATGTCTGTCACTTTTAAAGCCAATTAACAGCCAGAGTAAGCTGTCCATTTTTTGTTGCAGCCTCCTAAATAGGTTTGTTATGGATCTGTCATTTCTCTTGGCTTGTTGGGGCTGAGGCTGAGCCTGCAGGGCTGAGGGTGTTTTGTGTCGTGATTGTGTGCGGGTTGACCACGCTCGCCGTGCCCTCTCACCTGGTGCTTATTGCCTCCATGCGGCATTTAGTTTAGGGATGTCTGCGCACCCTGGCGAAAGAGCAGGGTATGCATGGGTGGCCGATCCTCCAGGATGCAGTGCCTCTGTCATGACAACCACCTGATAAACTCCATCATGAAGCAAAGAGATATATACATTAATATTATACATTTATGGGAGAGTAAAAAGGGTGTTGCCAAATGTATTTTTTTTTAAACCTGTGACAAAGAAAATAAAAGCTCAACAGGTAACAGCAGAACACCTCCGCAAAGCACCGCATGCTCTGCCAACTGGAAGGTGTCTTGTGGCAGGCGAGCCGAAGGCTAGGCTATCGGTACACTGTATTATGTAACTGTAATAATACAGCATTAATAAGCAACAAATTATATATATATATTTTTTATATATATATTTTATATATATATATGATAATCACAGCAGCCCTGTAACAGATCATGAGCAGAAAATGCTCCTTTCTCTCCAGGCTTCTTAAACTGGCAGCCGAAGCAGTTAACCTTCTTTTAATATTTAATGACTTTATTTCCACAATATTATGACTTTAATCTCGTAATACTGCCAGTTTAATGTCATAATATTATGATTTTATTCTCAAAGGCAACTCTCAATGTCACCTTTGTCTCCAGGCAAATTCTCATTTGAGCTTGCACTTTCCTCTTCAGCATGCAGCAGTCCAGCCTTTTGAAACCCGTTGCTTGGATTTTTGGCACTGTTCCATGCTGTCAGGATCCACTGGCAGACTGGAGCAAAAGTCGCTTGTCCCATGCGGCCGGTTTTGGTTAATTATTTCTCGCAGTGTTTCATCCAAGCCTCCCACTCAGCTCAGAGCGCCACTTTAAATGCATGATTTACACTGATGTCGAGTAGCTTCATTGTCCTGATGAACCCTGGATTAATCTACGCACCTAAAGCATGTGGAAAATATAGCCGGAGAATTGCGGTACTGTCTACTCCGTTTCATTTCTTTAGACCTGTCCCATAGAAAGATATAATACATTTTCTGAGTGGTGTAGTCACTTTTGGTTGGATACTGAATGTATTGATACACAAAGAATAAGAGACGGAGGAAGAGAGAGTGAGCAAGAAAGAGAGTTTATTCCTGCATGATACTGTCATTGCTGTGGATGTGACTTGAATTCTTGAAGCTAGTCAGGGGTTGGTCTGTTTATAGATGGACTGTTGTCCCACCTTAGCCTGTGTCTGTCTAGTGTCTTTCCTTTTTTTGGGTCCTTCCTGCTCCTGTCCTCTGTTCTCTTGTTTTGTTTACCTCCCCATGTCATTCATGTGCTTCACATGGCTCTGTTTTTGTTTTGGGCTTGTCTCCGCCTTAGCCCTGCCCTGTCCTGTCATCTGTAACCCCTCCTGTCTCATTTGTAACTCCGCCCCCTCATTACCTCCACAGGTGTCTCTAGTGTGTGCCTGTGTATAAATACCCCATGTGCTCCTTTGTTCTCTGTCGTGCTTTTTGTTTGATGCTGTCCTGTTCAACCGTGTCTGGAAGTTAACCTGTGTTTTGTCCATAGAGTTCTGGTTTGTTTTCTGTATATTGTTTGATCCTTGTTAGTTTATTTCACTTCTTTGTTTAGATCTGGTTTAGTGATTTGTTTTGAAGTATTTGTTTTATATTCTTTATTTTATAGTTTTTTAGTGTTTGTTTTCTTGTCCTAGTTTTTGGTTGTCAGATTATGTGAAATAAAACTTGCATTTGCATCCGGCCTCCTCCACGTTACAACTGTGTCTTAGGCAAAACAATGGGATCTAAATGTTTCACAGCTGTTTCACATATTTGTGCAAGATCAATCATTCTAGTGTTAACCTAGATTGTAGTGCAGATTAAAAGGACTGATGTTACGAAATTACATCTGTCAAAGGTCGAGGGCGCAAAAAACACGGTGTAAAAAATGACCCAGCGTGTTTTAACATTTTGTGTGTGTAAATTAACTTCTTGTGAGCACAAATGTCAAACTAGTGAGCAAAAAAAGTGAATTTTGTGCGCGCTGAAGAAAATGTTGCTCTCGAGCTTAATTTTTCTCCTTTCGGGGGATTTGTTTTCCTGAGTTTTTTGCACTCGAGTTTTGCGAGGGGTGGTTTTGACAGTTTGTGGGAGGGGTCAGGGTCATCTCCCTCATGCGAGAGCCGATCGCTCCAGGCAGTGAACCCAGGCAGACAGAGCCGGTACGCCAATCGCTCCAGGTGCTAACCCAGGCAGACAGAGCTGGAGAGCCGGTTGTTTGGATTGTAGCATAGGCAGTTAGCTAACTCTCCTTCTTTCCTTTGCAGTATATTGTCAGCATATTTTTCAGTATTTTCTTTATATTCTCCTTTTCTTTTGTTTTTCTTCACACTCTACACTAATGTATGTACTTTAGGTAGACTGCCCTTATGACTGTCTATGGCTATGTATGGCTTAAGTGCTTCCAGATGTGTACCTTAACACCATATGTAAACAGGTCCCCAAGAGTGGGGAGGAGAGAGAGGGCAGGAACATCTAATTGGAAAACATGGAAATACCTTGTAGATATTGTCTTAGTCTTTTGTAATAAATAATTGAATTACACTTAAGGCAATGTCTGCGGTGTCTTCTTCCTCATCTTCAAGCACCGTCACGGCAAAGAGACAGCAGTAAACGACACCTTCTTTCTCCGCCCTTTTCTGGCTGTTGTTAATAGGCGGTTCGTCACAAACACAGTCGAGCACAAACTGCTGGCGCAGGTAACTCACACAGCACGCGAGGAAAAAAAGTACCTGAGTGGAGAAAAATTAAGCTTGAGAGCAACATTTTCTTTGCTCGCTAGTTTCACATTTGTGCTCACGAGAAGTTAGTTTACACATGCTGAACAAAATGTTAAAACACGCTGGTTAATTTTTTTCACCTGGTATTTTTGCGCCCTCGACTTTTGACATTGATGTGACGCCATATTTGGATCCCAAATGCTGGTAACACTGAGGCTTAAAATCTGATTCTGACCCGGTCTAGGTTTAGCCTATATAAGAAAATGATGTATGAGTGATGTAATTCATTCAATATCATAAAAGTAAACACAGTGTCTTAGCCTTGCCTTAGCCAATGCCATGGAAACATAACAAATAAGTAGAAAATGTTTAAAAAAAAAAACTAATTAAATGTTTTTTTAGACTGCAGTTAAAAACTAATATGAAGTTGGTCACAATATGTATAATCATGAAATGATTTGTTTTAACTAACAAACAAATCTCTTTCCAGTGCCTCTGCCCACTCCTCAAATCTCTCTCAGTCCCACCAGAGAGATCTCATGGGGAGAGAGGGTCGACATCACCTGCTCTGTAGAAACTCAGTTCACAGGAGGAAGCTTCACTCTGACCAAGAGTTCTGGGTCTTTTAGAGAAACCAAGCATGGCACCTCGGTCACCTTCAGTTTACCTACAGTGGACTTCACTCATGAAGGGTCTTACTACTGCCAGTACCAGACACAAACCTCTGGTTATAATTCCAGTTCTCCACAGAGCAGCTCTGTGGATTTTTTGGTTGTAGGTAGGGAACGTCTTTATTTAAAGTACTATTTTGTTAGTCATGGTTACTACTTCACACCTTTTATGAGTTCCTCTTGTTTTTCAGTAAACTTGCTTCAGCCTAATATCTCCTTCAGTGCTTCTGGTGATTGGTTTCACTGGTGGCTTCAAGAGCAAGAGGTAACCAGGGGCTACAGCTTCTACATCATCTGCTCTACTCAACCACAGTATCCAGGAGGTTCCTTCCACCTGAGGTTCAATAGTGGATCCAGTATCACTAAAATCACCAAGTCTGCTGTGAACCACTCAGCTTCCTTCTTCTTTCATGAGGCTGATTATGACCATCAGGGAAACTACAGCTGTGTTTATGAAGTAACCGTGTCTTCACGCACTTTCAGTTCCTCTAGCACTGAACTCTTGGCCATCACTGTGAAAGGTACAGTAATAAAAGGAGCTCATTGTGTTTGTTGACTTGTTCTCCTGAAGTGTGAATGTTCTGACAGTACTTTTCTCCCTCAGCATCGCTGCTCCCCATCACTGGTTTTGCAGCAGCAGGACTGTTGCTTGTATTAGTGCCGATCATCGTTTTCTTCATTAAGAGAAGTAAACAGAAGATGTCTGCGAAGATGTATCACAGACAATGTGAGTTTTTTTCTTTTGAATTCATTTCTTTCGACTTTTTTCCACTGCAGTTTCAAACAAGTACAGTGGTATTTATTCTAGAGACTTTTTAACAGTCTCTATTTTGGCACAGAACTCGTACAAATACAGCAAGAATGAGCCACTCAACCATTAGTTGGGAGTGCTTAATAACATGTGTATCTGATTAGCTGACTGTATCTTAATTTGTGGAGAATTAGCTCTTTTTGCTGCTGTCTTTAGGTATTTGTGGAGTGTAATCTGTCCTAACACCATGGTAGAGATGTTAGACAAGGCCTGGTCCTGATTTAGCACAGCCAATGCGCTCTTTGCACAACTACTTCCGCATTCTCATCAGTGCTGCTCCAGCGTTTCCTGTTTGGCTTTTCCAACACTCGCTATGGCAGTATTATCAGCTGGTGTTTACAAGAGCTTCTAAAAATTAACCTCAACGTCAAGGAGACCAGTAAAGCCTACCACTAGAAAGCTAGAGAAAGGCTTTAAACTATATGCCTATAAACTATATCATACCTACACACTACGAAGATTTGTTTCTTATATTTTACGTTAGCCCACATAGCTCAGCATTAGCTAGTATAGCTAACTAGCTTGCTAGGTGCGTTACTGTTAGTTGTTAGTTTCATGGAAGTTGTCACGTGGTCCCTGTCTGTTCTCGTGTTTCTGTGTTTATTTACCTTTTCTGTGCCTGTCTCTGCTTGTGACTGTGAGTGTGTCTCCCACGTGATCCGTGTTCCTCAGTGTTTCTTGTTCTCACCTGTGTTCATCTGTTACTCCGCCCCTTAGCCCCAGGTGTTTTCTGTTTCCCGTGTGTGTGTTACACTATTTATAGTCCGTGCTCCCTTTCCCTCGTGTCGGTTCTTGTGCTTTGTTAGCCTGTTATGGTTGCGTCTCTGTGTCCGGTGTTTCTTGTTTTCAGTTTAGTTTCAGTTTATTTGTTTATTTTTGTCTTTTGTTTATTGTTTAATAAAATCTCTCGCATTTGCATCCGCTCTCCTCGTCCCTCCTTCACGCACCCTGACAGAAGTCTTATAAAATGCTAGTAATAATAATAATGCTAACTGTAATAATCATCATAAAAATACTTAGACAAATGCTAGCTATAATAATAAAAATACTGGCTATAATAATGCTAACTATAAAAATAATAATGATAGTAAAAATAATAATCACTATAAAAAGTATCATACAAATGCTAGAAATAATAATATAAGTGCTAGCAATAATAATAATTCTAACTATAATAATCATTATAAAAATAATTATACAAATGATAGCTATAATAGTAATAAAAATGCTAGCTATAATAATGCTAACTATAATAATGATAGTTAAAATAAATTATACAAATAATTAATAATAATAATTATTAATTATACAAATGCTGGCTATAATAATAATAATAATAATAATCATACATTCTAGCTATAATAATAATAATAATAAAAATGCTAGATATAAAAATAGTAAAAAATAAGAATACAAATGCTAGCTACAATAATAATAATAATAATAATAATAATAATAATAATAATAATAATAATAATGCTAGCTGTGGATCATTCAGGCAGGTTACTCATACTCGTTGGATACTCATTTTGACCTCTCGCTAGTAAAAATGTTAAGTTTTGCCTATACAGGCGATTGTAAACAATACAACCAGAAACGTCCGAGCCGCATTATTTAAAAAAAACAAAAATGTGCAGAGCCGTGAGTGCAAGGAGCCCATTGAAAAATAAATCATAAAATAAGACCTATATGACTTGTATTTGTTTGATCTGTTGTATGTATTGTTTGAGATCAATAAATCTAAATTGACATAGTAACTGAACACTATTTTACAGGTACAGAAAATGAGTATGCAATGACTCTTGTGGAAAATGATGCCAATGAACATCCTTCCATTGAGGAAGACTCATTTTCTGCCACAGAGAAGTTGGAGACTAAGTTGATCTAAATGCTAATGCTCATAAATGTAGAAGAATTGTGTTTATTCAAGTGGTTAAATAACCCTTTTTTTAGTTGCAAATGCTTCAAAAACATTCATAATCATCATAATCAACATTTTACATGGCTGAATGGGCTTGGCTAAACTGCTATAGGCTGAATGAGTGGGAACAAAATAATACAAAATAATGCACAATTAATGAGTTTAACAAACCTTTTTAGGCTGAATAAGCAAGAAAACAGTTCTGTAAGCCACAGGTGGGTTTAAACTGCTGTAGACTGAATGGGATGTCTCAAGCTGCTGTAAGATGTAGGTATGAAATGTATGGGCAGGGCTAAGCTGCTATAGACTGAATCGGCAGAGATGCTAAAGGATGAACAGATAGCACTAAGCTGCTAAATGCTGAATGGGTGGGGCTAAACTGCTTTAGACTGAAATTCATGTTTTCTTCTTTTTTTATTTCCACCTTACTTATGATGAAACTGTTATACTAATAAAATATGTTTTATAATTAAAAAAAGGATGTCTGCTTGTTTGTTTTCTGCAGTACTGCCCTCATGCAGTAAAAAAACATGACAGTAAAAGTACTAGGCCATTTATTACAGACTAAATTAAACATCAGGTGTGTGTTTAAATAACAAACAGAATGAGTTAATTCACTTTCCAATCACCATATATCCTCATTGCCTATTAAAAAAGACAAACATTTTCACCCTACATAATAGACTTTGAAGCACATGGTCTAGAAAAATAACGGATCTTGTGATAAATGTTGTGAGAAGCATGAACTCATCAGAAAAGTATAAATGCCTTTCTTTGTTAACTCTAAAAGTACTTAAATAGGCCACAAGCCTGTTAAATGCATACAATTGCTTACTCTTAACCCAACAGACAGTAAATCAAGGGCATGTCTCGTGTCCTTTAGCTCTTAATGGAACACTAAACTAGTCTTTTCGTGGGCATCTGTTGTATGAACCTAGTAGCTACTGTGCCAAACTCGAGGATTTCTGTCATCCTAAATGGTATTCTTAAACAAAGCCCTGGCTGTGACCAAAATAGAGAGTACACGACAAGCCATGTGTGAACACTTAAACCACATTTTGAGGTACTCTGAGACAAATCATAAATTGAAACATAACTTTTATAGTCATGTACATTACAAACATGTTATTCTGCTTTGCCTGTTATCTCTGTCAGGTCTAAACAGTCAGAAACACACACTGAAAGCACCTCATCAAAGATAAACTTGAATGGGGGCACCGAGTGGTCCAGCGGTCTAAAGCGCTGACACTATGAGCGGGAGGACGTAGGTTCGAACCCCAGCTCACGCAGCTTTCCATCAAGCTGCCGGCGCTCAGCATCACTAGCTCCCTAGCTCACACAGGGCACTTATGAGCTGATGTATGGGAACCGAGTCACTGCGCTTTCCTCCGAGTGCGCTGTGATGCTGCTCGGCAATGCTGCATCAGCAGCAGCTCGAAAAGAAGTGGTGGCTGACTTCACATGTATCGGAGGTCAACGGGAGAGAATAAAGAGAGACTGGATTGTGATGTTTTCTCTTGTGCTGTATTGCAGAGAATCTTTTCCATAAAGTACAGAACAACTCAAAAGCAAAATTGTCTTTCAGCATGTATCTTTCAGCATTAACAATTGCTTTATATTATAGAGAAATATTAACGAAACTTCCTTGCACAGTATAGAACATTGTTTACAGAGAGATAGAATATATATAAAATATCAAGACATATTTATGCTTGTAGTTACTGGAATAGGCCAATATTCAATCCCTGTAGCAATATTTGTTCTCATAAATCCCTGTTTAAACATGCACCCCATGCTATTTTATAAACAATTAAGCAAGAACAATAAGCTACTGCGAACCACATGCTCAGTCTGCTAAACACAGTAGTGTTTTTAGCATATTTATCTCACTCAAAACTTCCAGAAAATGCAAACAACATTTTCTCTTACTCTAGCACTTATATGTTCATGGGTGAATCCACCTTTTTATAAATATTTACCTGTCAATGGGAAAGAATAAAGAGAGACTGGATTGTGATGTTTTCTCTTGTGCTGTATTGCAGAGAATTAGAAAACACGTGAGAGCGCCCTTAAGTTCCTCTTAGAAATAACTTCCCCACTGAAAGGACTGACAAGAGCTCCCCCTACTGTCCACTTATACACAAACCATTTCCCATAGTAGCTAAATCCCTTTAGGATTCTCATAACAATAAAATCACCATTTCTCACTCAAATAACTTTTATATAAATTAATCTCTGCTGTATGAACTCATTTGAATCTTCTATTCTTCCTGTGCAATGCATGACTTTTTAGCCTTTTTAATATAGTTAACATGAATGAACTAAACAAGTAAACAGCATTAACTGAACAACTCAGATTTTAATCTTTTTAACCAACACTATCTTTTTATATTTTAACTCTTTTTAACCATTTTTACCCACACCGTGTCCTTTTATATTATTTACCTCTTTTAACTCATGAATGTTATTATATTGTGGCGTCTGTGTGTGTGTGTGTGTGGCTGCTGTATGCCTGTGTGTGCCTGTCTCTGTGTGCCCGCCTCTGTGTGCCTGTGTGTGAGTGGATGTCAGGTGTGGGGCCTCCCTTTTAGGTGGGGTTATGCAGAGTGGTGGAAACCACTCTGAATCTACCATCCGGTAGATTCCTAGTTGGGTTAGTGGCCTCAGGGCTGTTTGTGCTTGTGGGTGAGTTGGGTTTCGCTCTCCTAGCCTTGTTAAAGGCTATAAGTGAGTGGCAAGCCTGTAAATAAAGAGCTGTTGAGTACTTGCAATGAGTCTCACGAGTCCTCCTTCCTCTTCCACGCCACATTTGGTGTCAGAAGCGGCCCTGCTGGATGATATGGAGCTGCTGGCAGGGGAAATCGAACGGCTGAAGAGGATAACGGCGGACCAGCGGACAAGGGGCAAGACTCACCAGCGGAGTGGACCCAGACCTGACGGCGCTGAGGGTGCTGATCGAGCTCCCCGCGGAGTGCCGCTGCGAGCTGTCTGACTTGACGCGGGCGCTGAGAACCCGCTTCAGCCGTCAACCTTCCGAGGCGGCCGCCAAAATACTAGTGGCGGACCGGCGCCGGCAGCGGGGAGAGACTTTGGGCGTGCTGGCATCTGAGATGGCTCTGCTAACCCGCCAAGCTTATCCGGCGTTTCCGCGAGCGGCTCAGAGAAGTCTCGCGCTGGATAATTTCCTGCGCGCCCTAGAGCCAGACGAGCTGCGCAAACATGTGAGACTGGCCGACCCACAGACCCTGGAGGCCGCGGTGGAGGTGGCTGAGCGGTCCGAACTCATCCTGTCCAGCCATCCGGAACCGTGGGGGGCGTCGCCCGGAGCCCATGATCCACCGAGATGGAAACGGAGCCGGGACCACCAAGTGAGGGTTACGGTGGCCCCAGGGATTCTAGGCTTACCCTCGGGACCTGATCGCGGAGCTGTCGGACCCGGCGGCTATTTTCTGAAGTGCACGCTGAATGGAGTGACGGTGGACGCGCTAGTGGACACGGGCTCGTCAGTCTCGCTGATAAAGCCTGAGCTCGCGAGAGATGTGGCGGGCGGGTTTGTGATGGACTACAGCCGGCGCATCGCTCTCTCTTCAGTCACCGGAGATCCTATCGCTCTCATGGGATTAACGGAGCTGACAATCGATGTTGGCAAGGGCCCCTTTCAGCAGGAGTTCTGGGTTGGGCACATCAACGATCCGTGCATTCTGGGCAAGGACCTGCTCGCACGCGTTGGTGCCATCATTGATTGTGCACGGGGCTCGGTTCTGGTGACTGGACTCCCCGTAGAGGAACATGACGAGTGCGGGGTAAGTGAGCCGTTTGGGGGGGATGTGTGTGATTCGGTACACGTTATGGTCGAGGGTCCGTTAGATGCGGGGTTAATTATCGATCTGATAGAAGAGATGCTGGAGCGCAGTTGTGTGGGCTTATCAGAGCCCCAACAACTGCGCTTACGCGACCTGATTGAGCGTTTTCGCGCTAGCTTCGCTGTGTCTGAGCGTGAGTGTACTAGGACTAGCCTTGCGTTTCATTCTATAAACACAGGCGTTTTATCAGGGGGTTCGCGGAAGTGGCGGCGCCGCTTCACAATCTAACTAGACCGGGTGTGACATTCCGCTGGTCTGACGAGGCGGAGCGTGCGTTCGAGGAGCTAAAAAGCCGTCTATGCAATGCTCCAGTTCTAGCATATCCGAATATGTCGGGGAGTTTCATTGTGGATACTGATGCGAGCGACCGTGGCCTCGGAGCAGTCCTGTCACAGGTTCAGGATGGCTCAGAGCGCGTAATAGCGTACTATAGCCGCCGCCTGGACAAGGCGGAGCGTAACTATTGCGTAATGCGCCGGGAGCTACTCGCGGTGGTCGAGGGCCTTAAACATTTCCGACCGTATGTGTATGGGGTCCCATTTCTGCTGCGCACCGACCACGCCTCGCTACAGTGGCTCATGCGTTTCCGCGAGCCCGAGGGCCAGCTCGCGCGCTGGATATGTAGACTCCAGGAGTTTAGCTTCGAGGTTGTGCACCGACCGGGCCGTAGCCATGGTAATGCGGACGCTTTGTCTCATTTTGCACATTGCGCTGCAGTCTCAGCGGATGTGGCCGGCGGTGTAGCGGTGGCCCAGGTGTCCGTAGAACAGATCCGAGATGCGCAACGGGTGGATCGCGACTTAATGTGGGCCGTACACGCGCTTGAGGCGAATGTCACGCCGTTGTGGGAGGAGGTGGTGCCGTTGGGTCCGGTCGCTAAAGCGCTGCGCTCCAACTGGGCTAGCTTTAGCTTATCTGATGGCGTGCTGTGTCATACCTGGGAGGATCCGGCGAACGGGCGGCGTGTGTTTCAGGTGGTGATACCGCGGGTGCTTAGGGATTCGGTCCTACGGGGAGTCCATGGGTCGCCTGGGGCTGGGCACTTTGGCGTTACCAAAACCCTGAAGCGCCTGAGACAACGCTTCTATTGGCCTGGGTGCAGGGCTGACATGGAGCTCTTCGTGCACTGCTGTGACGTGTGCGCTGCCAAGAAAGGCCCCGCGAGGGCGCCCCGCGCCCCACTTCACCCCTATCAGTGCGGCGGCCCGATGGAGCGGGTGGCCGTGGATGTGTTGGGCCCCTTCCCGGTGACGGACTCTGGGAACCGCTATGTCTTAGTGGTGATGGACTATTTTACGAAGTGGCCGGAGGCCTACGCGGTGCCGGACCAAGGGGCGGTCACTACTGCGGATGTCCTGGTGCGGGAGTTCTTCTGCAGATTCGGGGTTCCGGAGGAGCTGCATAGCGACCAGGGGAGGAACTTCGAGTCGGAGGTCATGGCGGAGGTCTGCCGCATCTTGGGCATCCATAAGACCAGGACGACGCCCCTTCATCCGCAGAGTGACGGGCTGGTGGAGCGTTTTAACCGCACGCTGGCGGCACAGTTGGCCATGGTGTCGAGCAAAGGCCAGCGTGACTGGGACAAACATCTACCGGTCGTGCTGCTGGCCTGCCGCTCGGCCGTGCAGGAGACGACAGGATTCACGCCGGCTCTGCTTATGTTTGGTCGCGAGCTGAGGACGCCGGTGGCTCTGGCTTTCGGGGCGCCTCCTGATGGGGGCGAGCACGCTACGGACGCGCCCACTTTCGTTTTGCATCTCCTGTCCTCACTGTATTTAGCGCACGGGCTCGCACGCTCGAACCAGTCTGCTGCCGGACGGAAGCAGAAGTGCGCGTATGATACGCGCTGCTTTGGGGAGCCTTTATCTGTGGGGGCGAGGGTTTGGCTGTACAACCCTCAGCGTAAAAAAGGACTGTGCCCGAAGCTTCAGTCGGCATGGGTGGGTCCGTGCTTGGTGCTGTCCAGACTTGGGGAGGTTGTTTATAGGATCCGGTGGGGCAGACGCACTATGATTGTGCACCGGGACAGGCTGGCCCCGTATAGGCCGAAACTGCTGGACACTGGGGATGGCGGTGCAGAACCTGCCGGCCCTGCACCTGAGCCTGACCGGAACTCTAGCTCTGTGGAGCCGCTGGCGGGTGGCGCTTTGCCCGGCCCCTCCAGGCTGCCGCGGGTGAGGAGGCCGCCCGCCCGTCTTCAGGACTTTGTGTGTGGCTAATTGCAAAAAAAAAAAAAAAAAACAGTGTTTTGTTGTTCACGGGGTTATGTTGGGTTTGTGGGGTCGCCGGGACGGCTGACACTTGAGGGGGGGGGCTATGTGGCGTCTGTGTGTGTGTGTGTGTGTGGCTGCTGTATGCCTGTGTGTGCCTGTCTCTGTGTGCCCGCCTCTGTGTGCCTGTGTGTGAGTGGATGTCAGGTGTGGGGCCTCCCTTTTAGGTGGGGTTATGCAGAGTGGTGGGCGCCACTCTGAATCTACCATCCGGTAGATTCCTAGTTGGGTTAGTGGCCTCAGGGCTGTTTGTGCTTGTGGGTGAGTTGGGTTTCGCTCTCCTAGCCTTGTTAAAGGCTATAAGTGAGTGGCAAGCCTGTAAATAAAGAGCTGTTGAGTACTTGCAATGAGTCTCACGAGTCCTCCTTCCTCTTCCACGCCACAATATATACCACAGAAGCATGTGTTAGTCTTCACCCTCCTGGTGTGTTGGGGCATCACTAGTGATAGGGGGAGTCCTAATGAGTGGGTTGGGTAGTTGGCCGTGTAAATTGGGGAGAAAATGGGAAAAAAAAAAAAAGATGAACTTGAATGAATTCACTTAAGGAGCAGCGGCAGCCAAGGACAGTTAACTAATTCCTATGGCAGTAATATTTGAACATATATATAATGTGCCTTTAACATCACAGAAATCTCCAGACTTGCCAAGTCTCCAGGAGGTTGCGGGAGTCTACTGCATACCGCATAACGGCTCCCTGATGCCCACAAGTCAGCTAAAATCTCCTGGAATCTAGAACGAGTGGAGTCAACACAAACATGTGTGGAAAAAGAGGAGAAGGAGAGAAAGACGCTCCCACCGTGTGCATATTAATGAAGTGCATGCAAAACAAAGAGGGTTCTGATTGGCCTGTTCTTGGCAAAGAGTCTGTGAGTCAGCCAATCAGTTTTTGGTGTGGGCGTTCAGTGTTTTTTTTTTTTCCTCCTGGACAGGATGCTTTCAGGAGCATCATAGCTCCTATCAAAACTCATTCCACAGCTAAATTCTCTAAAGTATATCCATTTTAGCATTGCCCACAGGTGAATAAATGATTGCAAAAGGCAAGTTGAGGTGAGTAATATACATATATGGCAAGGAATATATGAAGGGTGGGTAGGATGGGTAGGCTGCAGCGGCTCAACTGAATGGGACTACTCTACGGAGTATTTCCTGTTTCCTGTTTGAGATTCTACCCGCCACAACTAAAGTCAGAGCTGAGAAACGAGCCAGAGATTTTGATTCTAGTTTTGTTTCAGACCACAAAACACCAAATTAATTAAGTCCAGGTTAATTAACTGTGCAGTTACTTAAATATTTTAAGGGCGTGAAATGAAGTTGGAAAAAAGAAAATAAATTAGAATAAATTATTTTATTATATTTTGTAATATTTATATATTATATAGTATTATGTATTATATATATATATATATATATATATATATATATATATATATATATATATATATATATATATATATATATATATAAATACCATCAGTGATGGTATAGTTACTTTGAAAAAGTAATCCGATTACTGATTACTGATTACTCCTTTAAAAAGTAACTTAGTTAATTTATGGATTACTTGATTTTAAAAGTAACTAAGTTACTTTACAAGTTACTTTATTAGTTACTTTCAGCAGCTGCAGACACCACCTCCCGCCGCCTTAACATAAAAACTATAACCAGTTTTGCCATTATTCCCTTTATTGAAAAATTTATTTTTAACAGCAACAATGTATCTCTTGTCTTGACATTCAAAGTTGAAATATTTCCTGAAAAAAAGAAGTTTTTATAAAAATAAAAGACCATTTCTCTTGAATTAATTTAACATAAATAATTGTTTTTATAAAAAAAATAAAATAAGGTCTTTTTTGATTTCACTTAACATAAATACTTTTATAAAAATATTTAAAACAAAAAAAAGGATTTTCTAGAACTGACATATTTAACACTTTAACACTGTAACTCTGAACATTAAACCTGTTGTTCTCAGCAGGGCAGCAAGGAGTGGTTTTACAAAACAAAACCGTTAAGAGTGAAACAGTGGAGTGGGGTGAGTGAACCAATAGTTGTACCTCATTAACAGAAGCTTCTCAATCCTCTTTTCAGAAAGTCTGTTTCTTCTTGGTGTGAGCACCAAACCTCCCAGACTAAAAAGCCGCTCCACAGGAGCAGATGATTAGGTTGGAGTGTTATATTTCAAGAAAATGTTCTTTATATTTGGAAATGTATGCAGAATGTGAAGGTCATGGGCTGACGTCAGGTAGTCCATGACTTCCTTTTCTGCAGAGTAGATCTCCTCTGACTCTGCCTCAAAAGTGAAAAAGTCCATCTCACCTTGGCTGGCAGTGGTGGTCATGGGCACACTGGCAGGGCTCTGTGCTGTAAGAGCAGTTGTGTGGCACTCTGCTGTCAGAAGCTCTTTTACTCGCTCCCTTTTACCTGTGTCTCTCAGCCATCAGAGTTTGAATTTTGGACAACTGACAGCTGCGAGAAGGGCATCTTTGTCATCCAGCACACTGGCAAAACGAGTCTGAATAGCCTGAAAAATATAATTGATATTTGTATGCCTACAAGGCTTACTATTCATTATGTAATTGAATTTCATGCAAACCATGCCTAATGTTATGGATTTAATTTTGTGGAATTATTTTCTAACATCATACGTGTGTCTACCGCGAATTCTTCTACATGCCAATGCAGCCTTGTTGCGCTCTAATGTAGATCTACTGATCCAATGGAGCGTTACTCCATATAGCTTCTGTTATTAGCAGTCCAAATATCCGCGGTAGTTGACACAAAGTCAACTTCATTCAGCGCAGCCTTCAGATTTCTCTCCATCTCTGCATACTCCTTCTCTAGGTAAGAAGAAAAGGCTGCTCTGTGAGGCAACTCGGCACTAATCATAGTAGGGATTTTGTTTATTATGGAACGAAACGAGGGCGAGTCAACAGTGTTTAAGGGCAGCATTTCCTCTACTACATACCGCCCCACCAACTTCTTCAGCTCTCCTCCACTTACTGGTTTTGAAGTCCAGCTTCTGTTGTTTGGGTGGAGGAGTACCACCCGGATTAGTTGCAGCTCTCTGCTTTGGACCATGTAGTGTGACTTGCTCGGTAAGTTTGACTGTGCTGTGCTGCGACTCAAAATGTTTCTTTAGATTAGATGTTGTGTTTCTGAAACTGGATAGCACTTTGTTGCCAGCACAAAGTGTACAGCGAACCCTGATATTGGCACCTATGGCTGACACTAACTCAAAATAGTGTCAGTATTTCCAGCTACAAAACGCGCTTCTCTCGCCTGCCTCCATGGATTAGTTTGTGTCGCTGCGTGGTGGGTGTGTGTGTGTGCACAGGCCAGACGTCACCCCCCGAGACGCGTGTGATTGGGGAAGAGCGGAGGGGGGATGAGGAAGGGAGCGGTGTGTGTGTGTGTGTGTGTGATTTGGAGAGAGAGGGGGTTCGCTGTGAGTGTGTGAGGTGGAGAGAGAGAGAGTAACGCACAGTGACTTAAATAAGTAACTTTAATCTGATTACTGGATTGGAAATAGTAACGCGTTAGATTACTCGTTACTGAAAAAAACGGTCAGAATACTGACATCACTGAAAACCATATATATATATATATATATATATATATATATATATATATATATATATATTATTTAGTTTATGTAAATAAATATAGTAATAATAAATAAGTATAGATCTATAAACTATTAACACAAATAAAACATAATATATAAATAATATTTATAATATCTATAAGTACTTATATATCTATAAACTAAATAATACTACATAAACTACACAATACAGAGTGGGTAATGTTTTATGGTAGGAGGAATATGTGAAACCCAGGGACACAGCTAAAATGTGTATTTTAACTTAAATATTTTTAAAGCATTGATGGAATTTGAAGTCACACAAACAATGCAACATAAAATTACATATGAATCATATTTAATTGCAAAATTTATAGTTAGAGAGTAGGGACAGGTAATAAATGTTATTTTTTTCAGTGTTCTAAGTTTTCATATTAAAAGTCTCATTTCATCGTCTTTAATGAAATGTCTAGTTTTTATAAACAAATTTAACAAATTTTAACAAATGTCAAGTTGTGGTCTCTAGTATGAAGGAATTTTGTGAAAAAAAAGCAGTGTTTCTATTTAGCCCTGCTTTAGATCACTGAATTAGTGGTCTCTGAAGAAAGACAGGATTTCGGCTCTTGCTCATAAATATTCAAACATGCAAACATATCATCTCTGATGGCTAACAGCACTGCAGCAGAGAACGCCTACCTGCCTTCCGTCACATTAAGTTTTACAGCTCTAAATCTCAAAGGATATAGTTATAAAGATACAGCACTGAGTGCTCGGTAAAGTTAACCTTAAACTTAACTTCAGACTCTCAGCGTGGCGAGTGGCCCCACAGCCGAGGAATGTTATTAATGTCGCGATTTGGTCAGAGACTGCCCTCCGCGACGCCGCTCTCCCCATGGCCGCGTGGATTTTCCCCACTAACCTGGTGATTCGGTGCTTGGCCAGTTTTACCACATTAAAGCTCCAGAGTCTGCTCTATGTCAAAAAATCCGATGCGAACGATGCTTTGACCGGTGTTCTGTCGAGTTGTGCTACCTTGTCAAACCGTGCTTCCCTAGTGTATATTTAAGGTCTCGTTTAAATGCAGAATCAACCGGAGATCCAATTTAAACCTATAGTTACTTACACAATATAGCTAACGTTAACTAGCTGCTGTAAACACAGCTGTAAACAGAGTAAACAAAAGTTGTAAGCTCCTCCTTAGCTATAGCTACTAATGCTGCAGCCCGAGTTTAACGCTTCCTGTGGGCGCTCCTGAGCCAAGGTGGGTAAGGCCATGAAGTCACTGGTTGATGTTGACACCCTAACGTCTCTCTGATCAACTCGTATTTCTGAGGATTTTCTTTTACTAGCTACTGCAGACAATGGAGGCTGAAGACCTTTAATGTTTTTAATTACACATTTTACGCTTGCAATTAGGTCAATGTACAAGTCACTGTGCTTAATAATGAAATGCATTGTAAGGTTATTTTGTGTGCACATTTATACATGTAATTTACTGAAGACAGAAATGGCACCTATTCAGTGAAATTACCCCATTATTATTATTTTTTTTATCAAATAGATAAATTTTACTAAATAGAAATATTTTAGTAAAGACAGAAGATTAAATTAGCTGTGTAGCTACAGCACAGAGATTGCTGGTCTTTGCAAAGTATGGCCAGAGTATGGCTCACTATTTATATCTTAGTTGCTTTAAAACATTTTAGTGTTAGTATAATTTAAATGTAAAATAAAATCTAAATAATAACACATCTAACAGTAAAACCACAAAAATACATGACATAAATTAAACTATATATATTTGAAATGTAATTAACTAAAACTAAAATGTTTTAGATTTAGTTACAAACAAAAAAAAAACTTTGTGACTAAAAGGTTTATACATTTTAGTTAAGACTAAAACTAAATACATAAAAAAAACAGCTGTCAAAATAAACACTGGTGAGTTTGTGTGACCTGGAATGATCCCCAGTCTGCCTCAGTGCAGCCCTGTATACATGTGCCCTTATCTATTTTGTTTGTGAGCAGCTGTGCAAGTGACAAACAAAACTTTGAACTCAGGCCCTGCATGCATTTAGTGATGACGCATATTTTATTCTCCACATAACTACAGCTTTATGTGTCTACTCGTTTATTTTGTTTTTTGCTGTCTATATATTCATGACAAAAGACCAGGATCAAAATGCTGAAAAAGTAAGAGTGACATACAAGCTGGATTTAAATTCTCCTCTGCTGACAAAAAGGTAACTTGCTTAATATTTATTAGTCAGGTGCATTCTGGAAAAAAAAAAAAACATTAAATTAATAAATCTAACTCAAATATATATATGTTGGTTCAATAACTTAAGTTTTTAGTTATATACATTACCAGCCAACAAGCATAAGTTTATCACTTAGTAAATCAGCCTACATGCACAGCTTAAACTATATTTCTCCTATGATAGACTGAATGAATGGTAATCAAGATGAAACTGTTAGAACTGTGTTAAAAATGTATGTATATTTCTGTAGTAAAGATGTTATTTATGGGAGATATTTCCTATGTCCCAGGTTATAAATTCATGTTAGAAGGACCTTTTTACTAAATAAATAGCTTTGGTATAAATGTATTATTTATTGCTCTAAAAATATAAGGATGATTATGAGAAACATTAGGTTTCTACAGATACATTTTCCTTTTTTAATATTTAAGCATTAACAATTGTCATCAACCCACATGATCAGTGATGAAAAAATTGATTAAATGTAATCAATTTACATTATTTAATAGCATGCAATTCAAATACATTTTAGCAAATGTATGAATCAGAAACTAGCAGAGACTTAAAAGCTCCCTGTATTAAACTTCAGTCAGTAACCGCTGCTGTACATACTGTATATTTCCTACAATCCTATGGCAATTTTTTAGTATTCCAGTGTACCTTTATTTTTTTTAGAGTGGCCTAGTCAAAGTCTGATAATAATCTAACACTCAGGCTCAGAGGCAGCTGATACAGTATGTGAATCCCTGTACAGAACTGTACTGTTGAGCTTAAAGTGGAAACAGAAAAATGTTGTTTATCTATTGTGATTTATTAACGTTTTTCTGTTTCCACTTTAAGCTCAACAGTACAGTTCTGTACAGGGATTCACATACTGTATCAGCTGCCGCTGAGCCTGAGTGTTAGATTATTGTCAGCCATGGAAAATGACTTCCGTACGGCTTCGAGGCGATTCTGGTCCACCATACGGCGTCTCAGGGGGGGGAAAGCAGTATCCCACAAACACTATTTATAGTGGGTGTGGTGTGCTGTTGACCTCAACTCGGGACGTTGTGGGCCGGTGGGCAGAATACTTCGAAGACCTCCTCAATCCCACCAGCACGCCTTCCATTGAGGAAGCAGAACCGGGGGACCTTGGGGTGGGCTCTCCAATTTCGGATGCTGAGGTCACCGAGGTGGTTAAAAAGCTCCTCGGTGGTAAGGCACCGGGGGTGGATGAGATTCGTCCGGAGTTCCTTAAGGCTCTGGATGTTGTAGGGTTGTGTTGGTTAACGCGACTCTGCAACATTGCGTGGACATCGGGGGCAGTTCCTGTGGATTGGCAGACCAGGGAGGTTGTCCCCTTATTCAAAAAGGGGGACAGGAGAGTGTGTTCCAACTACAGGGGAATCGCACTCTTAAGCCTCCCTGGTAAGGTCTATTCGGGGGTCCTGGAGAGGAGGGTTCGTCGGATAGTCGAACCTCGGATACAGGAGGAGCAGTGTGGTTTTCGTCCTGGCCGTGGAACACTGGATCAGCTCTATACCCTCAGCAGGGTCTTGGAGGGGTCATGGGAGTTCGCCCAACCAGTCTACATGTGTTTTGTGGACTTGGAGAAGGCGTTCGATCGTGTCCCTCGGGGAGTCTTGTGGGGGGTACTCCGGGAGTATGGGGTACCGGGCCCTTTGATACGGGCTGTCAGGTCCCTGTATGACCGGTGTCAGAGCTTGGTCCGCATTGCCGGCAGTAAGTCGGACTCGTTTCCGGTGAGGGTTGGACTCCGCCAAGGTTGCCCTCTGTCGCCGATTCTGTTCATAAATTTTATGGATAGAATTTCTAGGCGCAGCCAAGGTGTTGAGGGGATCCGTTTTGGTGGCCTTGGGATAGCATCTCTGCTTTTTGCAGATGATGTGGTCCTACTGGCTTCATCAGCTCGTGATCTACAACTCGCACTGGAGCAGTTCGCAGCCGAGTGTGAAATGGCCGGGATGAGAATCAGTGCCTCCAAGTCCGAGGCCATGGTCCTGAGCCGGAAAAGGGTAGAATGCCTTCTCCGGGTTGGGGAGGAGGTCCTGCCTCAAGTGGAGGAGTTTAAGTATCTTGGGGTCTTGTTCACGAATGAGGGAAAGATGGAGCGGGAGATCGACAGACGGATCGGTGCTGCGTCAGCAGTCATGCGGGCGCTGTACAGGTCCGTCGTGGTGAAGAGAGAGCTGAGCCAAAAAGCAAAGCTCTCGGTTTACCGGTCGATCTACGTTCCTACCCTCATCTATGGTCATGAGCTTTGGGTCATGACCGAAAGAACGAGATCACGGATACAAGCGGCCGAAATGAGTTTCCTCCGCAGGGTGTCTGGGCTCTCCCTTAGAGATAGGGTGAGAAGCTCATTCATCCGGGAGGGACTCAGAGTAGAGCCGCTGCTTCTCCACATCGAGAGGAGCCAGTTGAGGTGGCTTGGGCATCTGATTAGGATGCCTCCTGGACGCCTCCCTGGTGAGGTGTTTCGGGCACGTCCCACCGGGAGGAGGCCCAGGGGAAGACCCAGGACACGCTGGAGGGACTATGTCTCTCGGCTGGCTTGGGAACGCCTTGGAATTCCCCCGGACGAGCTGGCCCAAGTGGCTGGGGAGAGGGAAGTCTGGGTTTCCCTACTTAGGCTGCTGCCGACCCTGGATAAGCGGAGGAAAATGGATGGATGGATGGATGGATTTATTAACTTTCTGACTCCTGCTGCAGCAAGTTTTGCAGGGGTTAAATATGCTCTGACACATTGCGTGCGTCAGAACCGAATTTCATTATCGCGTGCGACTAAGGTCCGTGTAGTGTGACACAGTCAAAAAGCAGTAATTTGACCTGAGCGACACTGTCGGAGCGTCCAACGAAAAGACTAGCGTGTTAGAATTTTTTGTATTTTATTGCCTAGTGTCAGGTTTGACCCAGGCAGAGAGACGAGGAGGCGGACGTATTCACAGGTAGGGCGAATTTATTAAATAAATATAAATATATAAAAAAAACAAGTAAACAAGAAACAAAGAAAAACAAGAAACAGAGGCGAGCTAAAACTAACAAACAAACAAGAGATACTAAAGATAAACAAACGGGGAGACTATAAAACTAGGCAGGATAAACTAAAACAGGGCAAGGGAATAAACTAGGGAAAACACAGGGAACTAGAAAATAACAGAATAAACAGGAAGATAAATATATACTACAAACAAATAGGGAGGCTGACAAAAACAAACGAGGAAAACAATAAGGAACTAAACTAGATAGATAATAACTAACAAACAAAGCGGGAGTAGATAAACAAAGAAATAAACTAATAACTAAAGCTAGACAGGGCAAGGGAGTAGACAAGAAACTAAACAGAGCTAAGAACTTAAACAGGGAATAACTACTAAACTAGGAACAAAATAACAAGGGAAGAGAGCTAAAGGCTACGAGGAACAAGGAAACACTGAGAATCTAAGAAATGCAGAGAAAGAGACAAACAACAGGAGTGCAAAGACCGACCAGGGCAAGTGACAGAGGAGGGAATTTTAACCAAACAGGAAACACACTGGGAGTGGAAACACCTGGGGAAGGGGCGGAGCTACAAATGAGACATGAGGTAATGGAAAAGTACTGACAGAAAACAGGGGTCCAGGTCACGTGGGACAACACAGGCACGAGGACAGACAGGAAACAGGGTCAGGCGTGACAGAAACCTCCCCCTAAACGCGCAGCTCCCGAGGCGCGTAAAAACAAACCCCGGGGGCTGGCCGCAGGGAGAGGCCAGGGAAAACAGGAGACCGAACGGGAGGCTGGACAGGAGACAGAGACTGGACGGGGAACTGGACAGGTGACGGAGACTGGACATGAGACGGAGACTGGACGGGGAACTGGACAGGTGATGGAGACTGGACAGGTGACAGAGACTGGACGGGAAAGTGGACAGGTGACGGAGACTGGACATGAGACGGAGACTGGACAGGTGACAGAGACTGGACAGGGAACTGGACAGGTGACGGAGACTGGACATGAGACGGAGACTGGACGGGGAACTGGACAGGTGACGGAGACTGGACAGGTGACAGAGACTGGACGGGAAACTGGACAAGTGACGGAGACTGGACATGAGACGGAGACTGGACGGGGAACTGGACATGAGACGGAGACTGGACAGGACCGGACATGGGAACAGGGACGAGAACATTGACGGGGACGGACACAAACACGGTGACTGGGACAGGAACAGTAAAACCACAGGGGACAGGAACAGGAACGAACACAGATATGGAGACCAGGACAGCGAGAGACAGGGGTACAAAAAACATAGGTGGGTGCCCAGGACTGGCAAAAGTCTGTGGGGACAGCCTGGGCACATAACTGGGGGCAAAGTCAGGAGGCCTAGGAGCAGGCCTGGAAATAAGGGGCCTGGGCCCAAACATAGTTCTGGGAGTTGCAGGTGCTTGGGCTGGAGCCGGAGCAGCTGGAACTGCTGGTGTTTGAGCTGGAGCCGGAGCAGCTGGAACTGCTGGTGCTTGAGCTGGAGCCGAAGCAGCTGGAACTGCTGGTGCTTGAGCTGGAGCAGCTGGAACTGCTGGTGCTTGAGCTGGAGCCAAAGCAGCTGGAACTGCTGGTGCTTGAGCTGGAGCCGGAGCAGCTGGGACTGCTGGTGCTTGAGCTGGAGCCGGAGCAGCTGGAACTGCTGGTGCTTGAGCTGGAGCCGGAACAGCTGGAACTGCTGGTGCTTGAGCTGCAGCCGGAACAGCTGGAACTGCTGGTGCTTGAGCTGGAGCTGGAGCTGGAGCAGCTGGGACTGCTGGTGCTTGAGCTGGAGCTGGAGCAGCTGGGACTGCTGGTGGATGGCCCCTTCCGGTTGAGTGAACGCAGGCGCGTGTAGCTGCCGCTACTCACCGGTGTTTGTTTGCTTGTTTGTTTTTTAGTTATTTTAACCGTTTTTAATGTTTTGACTGAATTGACGACACATATCAGGTGGATAACAGTTGAACGCGATCTCATCTGGATTACATAATACCTGGTTCCACTGGACTTTAAATCCTGCTGCTGCTCTACACTGTATGTGACGTCCACTGGCGTGCACCGGGCTATGTGCCTCTCAAGCTGACTGTCTCAGGCTGATGGAAGTAGGTAGCTTCAAATCTACTTTTCCCAAACACTGTCTGTAAAGTGGTTTAGTGGTCATCTGGCTCTGGCTATTGTGTCTTCTATATGGACGCGTAAATAAACGGAAAGACCACGATGTTTTCAAATGCGCTGGTTCTCCTGCTTGGGATTATTGGACTTTGTGTCAACCCTCTCTCTGATTCTCACAGTAACAGTGAAATCATTCAGTATTCAGCATCGGATTTGCGGCGTTTTAACTCAGCGAGCCGGCTTCCCTCGCGGATTTATGCGCATTGTGTTGCGCTAGGAATATCCCGACGCGCACGCTATGTTCACCGGGGCTCCCGCCGCAACCTGTGCAAATCAGGATATAAAGCCAAAGGCGAGGGGATTCTGTCGATTTGGTCGTCACGGCGCCGTCGCTCTGGTAGACTGTGTGCGCCGCCTAACTTCAGTAATCTCCGTAAACTGGAATATTCAGCCTTAAACAGCATGTCGCCCAGCTATGCACTTCAGTCACTTCCAAACTTAGCTCCAGTTAAAATAGCACTAGTCAATGCTAGATCACTGGTGAACAAGACCTTCTTGCTGAATGACTTTTTTATTTCTCGTGCTCTGGACTTTCTTTTTCTGACGGAGACGTGGCTAACGGCTGGTGATTTAAGTCCCCTTGTCGAACTATCCCCTAATGACTGTCAATTTTTAAGTACACCAAGGATTACCGGACGGGGAGGAGGACTAGCAACTGTTTTTAAGAACTGTTTTAAATGCCGATCTCTCACTATGAAGGAGTACTCTAGTTTTGAAGTCCAGCTGTGTGTAGTGGATTTGTCATGCCCTGTATTCTGTGCTCTTGTATACCGCCCCCCCCCCCCCCCCCCCCCCCCCAAGTTAAATAAGAACTTTCTTCATGACTTTTTGACAACTACTTTGCCTAGTGTTGATAAGCTCTTAATTTTAGGAGATTTTAACATTCATGTCTGTTGTCCTTCCAAACCTTTAGTTAAGGATTTTTTTATAGCTTATTGACTCATTTAACTTAATTCAGTCTGTTATGGGCTCCACACACAAGCTTGGTCACACTCTTGACCTTGTTCTTTCATTTGGCATTTCTGTGTGCAACCTTGAGATAGCAGATGTATGCCTGTCTGATCACAAACCCATTATGTTTGGCATTAACATCCCTTTTTCTCCTATGAAGCACGGCCCACTTGAAAAACTCTCTCGTTATCTTACTCCTCAGACAGCTAGTCAGTTTTCATTCAACTATCATGCTGTTTCAGCTAGCTCTAACTTTGTTGAAACATCCCAGGAAAATACTAGCACAGATGAGTTAATTGATCTTTTTAATAATACATGCCAAAACATAATGGATTCAATTGCTCCTCTTAAACCTCAAAAGCACAGATCATTAAATCAGCCTTGGCTAAATAGTGAAACTCGGGTGCTCAGACAGGACTGTAGGAAAGCTGAACGAAAGTGGAGAAAAGATAGGCTCCAAGTATCATATCAGATTATAAGGGACAGTTTAGTTAAATATCAAAACTCAGTTAAAACAGTTAGGGCAAAGTATTTTTCTGATATAATCACCAAAAACTCTTACAGACCCCAAGTCCTGTTCAAGACAATAAACTCTGTTCTGCACCCTGTTGCCAATTGTGTTCCCGAAGATTTTAGGAAGTTCTTTGTAGATAAGATAGATACAATAAGAGCAAATATTATATCCTCCAGCACTGACCCATATGAACTGATAAATCATCACACATTTAGTTTTATAATTATGCATATGAAGCCAACCACCTGCTCACTGGATGTACTCCCTACAAAATTTCTCAAAGATGTGCTGCAGTCAGTTGGTCCCAGCATTCTATCTATAATAAACAGCAGCCTCTCTAGTGGCACTGTGCCTTACTGCTTTAAGCACGCAGTTGTTGAGCCCCTCCTAAAAAAGCCAGATCTTGACAAAATGATTTTAAATAATTTTAGGCCTATCTCAAAATTGCCATTTCTTTCTAAAGTTTTGGAGAAAGTGGTTCTGTATCAATTATCCACTTATTTATGTACCCACAACATTCTGGACAAATTTCAATCAGGCTTTAGAGCACATCACAGTACCGAAACTGCCCTTCTTAAAGTGTTTAATGATGTACTTCTTGCTGTAGATGCTGGAAAATGCGCAGTTCTAATTCTTTTAGATTTAACTGCGGCTTTTGACACTGTTGATCATAAAATCTTGCTTGATCGTCTAGAGCACTGTGTTGGCATCCAGGGAACTGCACTGAGGTGGTTTACTTCATATTTGGAAAATATAACATTCTGTGTAAAACTGGGAAAATATACATCCACTACAGTTAATATTACTTGTGGAGTCCCTCAGGGATCCATTTTAGGCCCTATTTTGTTTTCACTATACATGCTCCCTCTTAGCTCTATCTGTCAAAAGTACAATATCCATTACCACTGCTATGCCGATGACATGCAGTTATATCTCCCTAAACTAAACTAAATCTGGCTAAACTAAAACACATGTTGTCCTGGGAGGACATGGAAACTGTCACCCATGCATTAATTTCTTCTCGTCTCGATTATTGCAACTCTCTCTATCTAGGTCTCAGTCAGTCCAGTCTATCACGCCTGCAGCTGGTTCAAAATGCTGCTGCCAGGCTTCTGACGGGAAAAAAGAAAAGGGAGAACTCACTCCTGTACTTGCCTCCTTGCACTGGTTACCTGTGAGATATCGGATTGAGTTTAAGGTTCTATTGTATGTCTATAAGGCCTTACATGGTATAGCACCAAGCTATATATCAGATCTCCTCTCTCTTCACTCCTCCTCTCGGTCTCTGCGGTCCTCAAATCAGCAGCTCTTAGCCGTTCCGCGCTCCCGGCTGAAGTTTAAGGGTGACAGGGCTTTCTCAGTCTCTGCGCCTAAACTTTGGAACAGCCTGCCATCTTTCATAAAATTTTCCCCTACATTAGAAACTTTCAAGATTAATTTAAAGACTTATCTATTCACCCAGGCATTTAAATCTTCCTAGGGATTTATGGTGGCCCCTGTTCTTTTTATTGTTGTCTTCTTAGTAAATTAACTTATTAATTCACTCAAGTAAAATATTCAAGTGCTCATTATAGTCAACTCAATAGTTTTACCACCGTTTTGCTTTCTTTTAAATCTTGTTTTGTTTTATTGTACAGCACTTTGGTCAACACTTGATGTCCTTTTAAATGTGCTTTATAAATAAATTGACTTCACTTGACTTGACTTGAGCTGGAGCCGGAGCAGCTGGGACTGCTTGAGCTTGAGCTGGAGCCGGAGCAGCTGGAACTGCTGGTGCTTGGGAGAACGGCGCGGCCGCCGCTGAAGTGTCAGAGCACGGCGCGGCCGCCGCTGAAATCTCGGAGAGCGGCGCGGCCGCCGCTGAAGTCTCGGATAGCGTGCTTAACGGGGCGTGGCATGAAGAGATCCGACGCTGCAGTACTGGAGCCCGAAGCTGCGGGTGAAGTAAAAACCTGAACGGAGTCCTACTCTCTCGTGCAGCGTCAGGTGTGAGTAGCGCAGGCAGCGTTGATTCGCCGGTGAAAGCTGGCGCGGGGAAAGTCTTTGACCGCGGCTGGCTCGCCGCGCAGGGGGTCTCGGAATGCGGTTCTGCTGCTACCGCGGGAATCACGGGCTGCGGTTCGGCTGCCACCGCGAAAGACACAGGGCGCGGATCGGCAGCTACCGCGGGAGGAAGTAGCGGCTGGCGGGCTGGTGCAGGAGGATATTCCTCTTCCTCCTCGCTGGACGCAGGTGTGAGGAGATCGGAGTAGTCCCAGAGAAAGGACTCCTCACAGCCTGCATCCACGTCACCCCCGTCCTCCTCGGGGCGAGGACCGAGGCTGACAGCACACAGCCCCAGCGCCCCCCCAAAATTTTCCCCGCTCTGGAGGGAGTCCTCCCGCGGCTTGCGGGCTTTCCGGGCCTGTTTCCTCCGAGACTTTTTCCCCTTATTAGTCTCAGTGGGCGCCGCTGAAGCTGGGTTCACGGGCTCCAACCCGAGGAAAGGCGCCGGGAGCGGGTCATCGCCCCGGATTCGCTCGGCGAGGAGGCGGAGAAACTCCAGGTCCGCCTTCCGAGCAGCATGCCACTGGTTTACGTCCATAGGGTCGGTCTTTGTGTCAGGTTTGACCCAGGCAGAGAGACGAGGAGGCGGACGAATTCACAGGTAGGGTGAATTTATTAAATAAATATAAATATATATAAAAAACAAGTAAATAAGAAACAAAGAAAAACAAGAAACAGAGGCGAGCTAAAACTAACAAACAAACAAGAGATACTAAAGATAAACAATCGGGGAGACTATAAAACTAGGCAGGATAAACTAAAACAGGGCAAGGGAATAAACTAGGGAAAACACAGGGAACTAGAAAATAACAGAATAAACAGGAAGATAAATATATACTACAAACAAATAGGGAGGCTGACAAAAACAAACGAGGAAAACAATAAGGAACTAAACTAGATAGATAATAACTAACAAACAAAGCGGGAGTAGATAAACAAAGAAATAAACTAATAACTAAAGCTAGACAGGGCAAGGGAGTAGACAAGAAACTAAACAGAGCTAAGAACTTAAACAGGGAATAACTACTAAACTAGGAACAAAATAACAAGGGAAGAGAGCTAAAGGCTACGAGGAACAAGGAAACACTGAGAATCTAAGAAACGCAGAGAAAGAGACAAACAACAGGAGACAGTGCAAAGACCGACCAGGGCAAGTGACAGAGGAGGGAATTTTAACCAAACAGGAAACACACTGGGAGTGGAAACACCTGGGGAAGGGGCGGAGCTACAAATGAGACATGAGGTAATGGAAAAGTACTGACAGAAAACAGGGGTCCAGGTCACGTGGGACAACACAGGCACGAGGACAGACAGGAAACAGGGTCAGGCGTGACACCTAGTTTGACATGCTGCTCCATGACCTGCTCCCTGACGCTGACCAATAGAAAGACAGAGCGTTCTGTGGCACACAGATGTAAACATGAAAAAAGAAAGCAGGACTGTGCTCCTGCAGTTCACTGGACCAGAGAAACTACTTCATTCATGAGATATTCTGTTTACAGGCACTGAAACCTAAGTAGTTACATCTTTACCATACCTTAAGTTCTCTCTGGAGTAAAAAAAATCATGTAATGTCCAAATTTGGTCACCCAGGAACGAGCCCACAGTTGCTTTTTCCCCTTTTTTTAGTTTTTTTTTTTCAGCACAAAAGCGGCACCATCATGCAAAGCGCTTTTTAAGAAACTAAAATTGAGTTATTTGGAGGCTGGTATGCATGGGGGAAAAGAACACAGTATTCCAAAACAAACATTTTCTACACACAGTAACATTTGGGTGGTGGTTCCATCATGCTGTGGGGCTGTGTGTCCAGTGCAGGTACTGGAAATTAAATATAGACCTGAATATTATTGAAAATAGTAGTTTTATTTAAAATGGGCTGTCTAAATCCCCTGGTATGGCCGCCAATCCAAGTTAAGGGTGTTATTGGGCTAATTGGTTGTTAGGACACCCTTGCTCAACTGTGAAGCACAAATAAAAAACTTTTTATACTAAAAAGGGAGCACAACATTCTAGGTTATTTTAGTATGTTGAGCATCAGCAGTTGATGGCTTGCTTACAGGTTCAAAACAGCCAGAAAGAAACAAATTTCTTTAGAGACCCGTCAATTTAATGTAGTGTTAAGGAAGGAAGGCTACTTAATGCAAGATATTGCCAAGAAATTGAAGATATCTTAAAAAAGTGAATCAAAGAGTGACACAAACTCGCTCTAACAAGGACAGAAAAAGGAGTGGGAGGCCCCGATGCACAACTGTGCAAGAAGATAAATATCTTAGAGTGTGCAGTTTGAGAAAAAGATGCCTCACAGGCTGTCAACAATGGAACCCATCAAACACCAGTGTCAGCATCAACGGTCAGGAGGCGACTTCAGGATGCTGGACTTCATGGCAGAATTGCCAAGAAAAAGCCATACCTCACACTGTCCAATTAAAAAGAAAAGGCTGTGATGGGCCAAACAGAAAAGACAGTGGACACTGGAAGATTAAAAGAAGGTGTTGTGGTCAGATGAGCCCAAGGTCTTTGGATCAAACAAAAGAACATTTGTAAGGTGCAAGATTAGTGAAAAGATGCATGACCAATAATTAATGCTATCTGTCAAGCATGGTGGAGGCAGCGTGATGGTCTAAGGATTCTTTAGAGGTGGTAAAATAGGAGAAAAAATTATACAGAGTGGAAGAAAGGGATCTTAAAGAAAGAAGGCTACCACAAGATTTTGCAACGCCATGCCATACCCTGTGGACAGCGCTTGATTGGGGCCAATTTCATCCTACAACAGGATAATGACCCAAAACACACTTGTTAAGAAATAAGGAGTCAGCTGGAATTCTGACTGTAATGAAGTGGCAGCACAGTCTCTGGATCTGAATCCTGAACCCTTTCTGAGCTGTTGTGGGAGCAGCATGACCGTATGGTACGGAAAAAGACTACATCAAGCCAGTCCATGTTGTGGGAGATGAAGCTACAGGAAGCATGGGGTAAAATCACATCAGATTACCTCGAAAAAGTTGACAGCTAGAACGCCTGGAGTCTGGCTCCCCATATATATATTTTTACATGATTAATTAATTAATAGCTTTAACCTAATTGTATGACATTTAGTTTTATTATTGACATTTTTAAGCACTTGTGATGAGTAAAAATGCTGCATAACAATGCTATATAAATAAAACTTTTATTATAACCAATTATTAAATTATCACAAAATAGCACCACTTCCACAAAAATAACTTAAAATAAATTAAACAGTTATGAATTAAAGTATAAAACTATGAAGGATAAAAGAGACCATATGAACAACACCAGTTTTGAACCACTAGAAATGGAGAACTCACTGTATTAAATATAAATACCCAGAGCACAAGCGCAACGACAGGGAGGCGGAGAGACAGCGAGACACTGAAGGAAAAAAAAGTCTCCCAAACAGGATCCTAAAACGGCTCCCATTGTGGAGCCGGTTCCAATCGTTCACTCTTAGAGCCGGATCGTTCGCGTCCCTTGAAATCTGTAATCGTCCCGTATCCAGGGCGAGGGCAACTTCATCAATCAAAATGGCTGAACACTATCAGCCAATTAGCATTCAGCAGGCATTTTAGCAGGCTGTATGTTGCAGGATCAGGATGAAACTTGGGAGTTCTGTTCAGGTGGAGACATTGTAGTGACCTGCAAAGTGCTGAAACAATCCGGCCACTGGGGGCGTTGTTCCAAAAAAACTAATATAAATCAGTCATACTGTAATATGTTGACATCTAATTGACTTATTGACATATAAGCTACTTAGCTCTGCCCATTAGCAGAGTGCTCTGGTAGAGGCTAAAATAGGCTACCTAGCTAGTTAGCTTGCCTGTCACATGTTCAGTTTAAGATAAGTTGTATTAGCATTCACAAGTGTTAGTCTTGCTGCTGTTGTCCTTATTTTGTTCTGGGTGCCAAATATGTACAGTTGCAAGAAAAAGTCTCCGAACCCTTTGGGATTATTTATTGGGATTATGATTTCTGCATAAATTGGTCATTAAATGTGCTCAACAAGTCACAACAATAGACAAACACAGTCTGCTTATATTAATACCACACAAAAATTATATGTTTGCATGGTTTTATTGAACATACCTGTTAACATTCACAGTACAGGGTGTAAAAAGTCAGTGAACCTTTGGATTTAATAACTGGTTGACCCTCATTTGGCAGCAAAAACTTCAACCAGATGTTTTCTGTAGTTGCAGATCAGACCTGCAAAACAGTCAGGAGGAATTTTGGATCATTTCTCTTCTCATGATGCCACAGCATCTCAATTTGGTTGAGGTCAGGACTCTCCAGAAGGGGTATTTTTTCTGTTGAAGCCGTTCGTTCGGTTGTTGATTTACTTCTATGTTTTGGGTCGTTGTCCTGCTGCATCATCCATTCTCTGTTGTGCTTCAGTTGGTGGACAGATGGTCTTAAGTTTTCCTGCTAAATGTTGTGAATTCATTTTTACGTTCCAATCTCATCACATGCTGGCTCCAATTAGCTCTTAGAAAATTCAGTGAGGTGCTGATAATATACTAGTGTAATAATGCCCTAATTCTGTTGTGTTTGTTTTAGAACTCTTGCCGCTGCATTTAAAAACTTTTTTATCTCTCTCTTCTCTCGCTCTTTAGGTAAGTCAGTAATTCAGAAACTGCATTACAGAAATCTGAACTGTAAAAACAAAACTGAGTGCATTTCCTACAGTGAAAGAAATGCCTACACTCTGACACGTTTTCTACGATGTAATTAAGCTTTATAACTAGTGTACATTTACAATACTCTTATGTGTAATTTTACACTGAATGAAGGACGTGTCCAGATGGAGTCATTGTTGTAAGAGAATCGATTGAGGAGAACAGGAAACAGTTGTGAAGACCAGAGGTGGAAACTAATGAATTACATTTACTCAAGTTACTGTAATTGAGTAGATTTTATGAGTAATTTGTAATTTTTAGTGTAGTTATTAAAATAGGTAATTTTACTTTTACTCAAGTACATTTTGACACAATGAATCTACTTTGCTACATTGGAAAACTCCCAATTACTGAGTAAAAATAAAATGCTGGGGAAAAAAAACAATTGTCTAAATGAAAAAAAATAAATAAATAAATAAATTGGCGCACGAATGCTCACGCGTAGAATAACGAGGCAATAACGTCCTCACGCAATGCAAAATGTGCCCCGCCGGACAGAGCTGCCAGTTTTCAAAGCTTTCACATCAAACCTGTGAAAGCATGTGCTTACTGCCTAAAAGCTCCAAATTATTATGTGAAATAATAGTTCGTTAAAAACTATTTAATAAATTATTTGTTGTACTTATTTTACATCAAATAATTAAAAGTAACTATGTAACTTTTACTCAAAGTACATTTTAAATTGAGTACTGTTTTACTTTTACTAGATTTAAATTTTTAGATGGGTGCTTTTACTTTTACTTGAGTAGATTTTTAGCAAAGTAAAGTTACTTTTACTTAATTACAATTTTTCAGTACTTTTGCCACCTCTGGTGAAAACAAGTAAAATGTAATAGGTAACTAAAACTGTCAACTCTTCTGACCCTCAGCAAATGAAGTCCACCTGATTAAAGATTTGAAGAAGGATCTAAGGACAGGATGCTGAAACTTTACCTCACTTTAATCCTGGGTAAATTCACTTTAATTACTATTTTATAAATTATATTTTTATTTTTCATATAAATATTGAAAGTATCATGTTGTTCATGCTGTAGTGCAGAATGATGTCCAGTTGTATGTAAAAAAAATCCTAAAACTGTCCGGCACTGCTAAAAACTGACAGGAATCTCACTAGCATTTTCTATAACAGCTGTGACATCACAGCTACATTTAAGGTTAACCTTTTCTATAACATAAGAAATGTAAATTTCCCACCAGGTGCTTGTTTGTCCAGACCTTGGCCAGAATCTCAGTTTGCGATAAGGTTCATATGTTACACGTTATTAATCTGCAAATCGCAGTGAGAACAGAACCAATCCAGACGCTGTACATGTTTCAGGCTCATTCCGAACAGGCTAAGCTAACGTACAGACTCGCAGTGTGACGTCAGAGTTTTCAGAAAGCTCAATTTTCACCTTCCACACGGCTCTGCTGATAGCGGAATTTTTTTAAAATCTCCAGCTTGGAAGGCGTTTTTGAAAAACTTCGTTTTCAGTTACCGAAAAGTTATTTTCCCGTTGGCGGAAGGCCAAAACGGAGACAAAACCTTCTGTTTTTATAAATATCAGGGCTCTTGTAGACGAGGCCTAGAATGCTGTGTATTACATAGCCATGCTATTTTGGTTTAAAAGTGTATTTAGCAGGCACCGAGTGATCCAGCGGTCTAATAAGCTGCCACTATGAGCGGGAGGTCGCAGGTTCGAACCCCCACTTATGCAGCTTTGCCATCAGCTGCCGGTGCTTAGAGGGAGGGGGCGCACAAAGGGTCCAAGGGCACAATTGGATATGCAAAATTGGGAGAAAATGGGAAAAAATCAGAAATAAAATTAATTTAAAAAAAAAAAAGTGTATTTAGCAATGTAGCAAATTCAATTTACTTTGTGCGTTTGATTCATCAATAACTTATCCAGAAGATTATTATTTTTGATGTGCTCCTGCTTTTTCAGATACATTTGTTCTGTCCTGTTCACTCTGCCACTACGTCAGCACTTCCAAAATCTGACAGGCACCTTGCCTCCACTACTAAAAACTGACAGGCACCCTGCCTCCACTACTAAAAACTGACAGGCACCCTTCCCCCACTACTAAAAACTGACAGGCACCCTTCCCCCACTACTAAAAACTGACAGGCACCCTTCCCCCACTACTAAAAACTGACAGGCACCCTTCCCCCACTACTAAAAACTGACAGCCACCCTGCCTACACTACTAAAAACTGACAGGCACCCTTCCCCCACTACTAAAAACGGACAGGCACCCTTCCCCCACTACTAAAAACTGACAGCCACCCTGCCTACACTACTAAAAACTGACAGGCACCCTTCCCCCACTACTAAAAACTGACAGGCACCCTTCCCCCACTACTAAAAACTGACAGCCACCCTGCCTACACTACTAAAAACTGACAGGCACCCTTCCCCCACTACTAAAAACTGACAGGCACCCTTCCCCCACTACTAAAAACTGACAGGCACCCTTCCCCCACTACTAAAAACTGACAGGCACCTTGCCGGCATAGCTAAAACTTGACTACTTCACTACTGCAACTCTCTACTGGCTGGTCTTCCACTGCGAGCCACCAAACCTCTACAGTTCATTCAAAATGCTGCAGCACGACTCGTCTTCAATCTACCGAAGTCTCCTTTGCTGCGTTTCCTCCTCCACTGGCTTCCTGTTGCCGCCCGCATCAGATTCAAAACCCTAACTTTGGCCTACAAGGCAAAAAACGGACCAGCTCCTTCATACTTGATGGCATACATGATGGTCAAAGCCAGATCTGCACCAAGAGCTCTTAGAGCTTCCAGTACGGCTCGGCTCAAACCTCCATCTCTCAAAACACACAGAAAACAGACATCCAGACTCTTCTCTGTGCTGGCACCAAGGTGTTGGAATGAATTTCCACTGGTTGTCAGAACAGCAGAGTCACTCGCTGTCAGTCTTCAAACGTCGACTAAAGACACATCTTTTCAAAGAGTTCCTAAACTAATCCAAAAACATGATCAAGCTCTGTGTATCTCTTGATCTAGTCTACAAATTAGCTTTGGAAATTTGAAGTAACATCGAAGCACTGTTGTAAGTCACTCTGGATAAGGGTGTCTGCTAAATAGCTTAAATGTAAATGTAAAACCTGACAGGCACCTTGCTGACACTAAGCTGGCACTACTACAAACTGACAAGCACCTCGACAGCACTACTAAAAACTGACAAAAAATGCTGGCACTGCTAAAAACTGACAGGAACCTGGGGGAAACGCTACGGTAGAGCAGACAAGGGAGCCTTCCAACGCCTGCCCGGTACGTCTCAGCCGTGATTGAGTCAGGAACACTGTCCGGAAGAATGTAGGGAGAAAACCAGCGGCAGCCGTTAGCGTTGTGTTTGTGTGGGGTAGTTTACTCACCCTCAGCTCGAGTTCAGATCCCTTTTTATCCTCTTTTGTGTGCTCGTTAGTTCTCGCAAGCCATGCAGCATTAAGCGGTTCCTCCCCCTTAGTCACGTGTGCGTGTTGACAACGAACATTCTCTCCTGCAGTGCTAAAAACACGCTCAGAGGGTAAACTAGCATTTGGAATGCACAGGTATTTCATAGCCAGGTCTTAATTACCACTTACAGGCAAATGTCTTGTCTGTCTGTCCGCTTCATTTTCTGAAACTGAAATACATCCACACTCATAATTTGTATCCAACAGGATGTTGGGCGACTTGTGGACGGCTCCTGCATTGTGTAACTCTGAACACAGTGTGTGCTCGGCAAACAGCAGCGTGCTGCCACCTACAGTTTAGGTGGAGCACAGCGCAGAGAGGAATCATGCACATAATGTTTAAAAATGCGTAAAAAACACACTGCATGTTTAAAGATCTGCGCTGCAAGTCCCACCCACACAGAAATCTTATTGGCCAACTAAGTATTAAGAGAAAGAGGAGTCAGCTGAGGTGGTTCGGGATTCTGATCAGGATGCCTCCTGAATGCCTCCCTGGCAACATGTTACTTATGTCATTTTTCATCCTCCATATTTGTCCACACATAATCTGATGTGAAGTTGTTAGTGCAGTTGTAAACAAAGCCCTTCTACATGATTTTCTTAACCAAAAGTCTTCTTTGTTTCAGTAGTCGGTGCTCTTACTGCTTCATCATTGACTGGTAAGTTTATTTTTGTTGTGAATAAAATTAATATAAAACAGTTAAAGAAGCACATGATTAAGCATGTTAAGCAACGTGTTTTTTTTATGGTAACAAATCTTTCATGATGAAACATCTCTATCTTGTGGTCTGTGCAAAAAGTTTTAGATCTAAAACATTTATTTTAGATAAAAGTGCATTTATTCTCTTTTTTGACAGACAGTTTAAATGTAAGACTTGTCGGAGGCACAGGAAGCTGCTCTGGTAGAGTGGAGGTTTATTATAAAGGTCAGTGGGGAACAGTGTGTGATGATAACTGGGATATGAGAGATGCTGCAGTGGTGTGCAGACAGATGGGATGTGGTAGAGCTCTCCGTGCCCACATCAGTGCTCATTTTGGTAAGGGAACTGGACTGACACTAATGGACAATGTTGGTTGTTCTGGAAATGAATCATCCATCAGAGAGTGCCGTCATAATGGATTTGGCAAACATGATTGTAATCATGGTGAAGATGCTGGTGTTACTTGCTCAGGTGAGGAAAATTGCATTTTTAAGTTGTAAGGCCGTTTAAAGTGCAATTCTCATTGTTTTCCTTTTTTATTTTCTGCTGCAAAGCAGATGACATCAGGTTAATGAATGGAGGAGGTTTCTGTGATGGCAGAGTGGAGATCTATCACAATGGCGAGTGGGGAACAGTGTGTGGTGATAACTGGGACATGAAGGATGCAGAGGTAGTGTGCAGAAAGATGGGATGTGGCAGAGCTCTCAGCATTACTCATAGTGCTCACTTTGGTGAGGGAAATGGACCAGTATTACTGGATGATGTTGGATGTGCTGGACATGAAAGTAGCCTTACCAGTTGCTCTCATAGAGGTCTAGGAATAACCAACTGTGGTCATAGTGAAGATGCTGGTGTTATCTGCTCAGGTAAAGTACCTTTCCTGGTAAGCAATTGTGTTTTTTGACAAATGAACATTCACTTACTAAAATTAATTCTTTAACAGATGTCCTGCAGAGCCCCATACTCACCTTGATCTCACCAAACTCCACTGTGTGGTCTCAGGAAACTCTTCAGTTCAGATGCACTGCGCCACACTCAGCATCCATCTTTCTAGACTTCAGTTTATGTAAAGATGGAAAATTGGTAAAATCTCAAAAAGCTCAATCGTCAACAACATTTACTGTGACTGTGGATACCTCACATCAGGGCCAGTACAGCTGTAACTATTCAAACTTCATAATTCCATCATCCAGGAGCAACTCCATCAACATCACTGTGGGTAAGAGCAAAGAAGGTTTTATATACACTGCCTGTTAAAAATGTTTTGTTGAACTGCCTCTAGCTGCAACAAGCTTCTGAAGTGTCACAACATTGTTGTGACCCCACAGGACACACAGTGAAGCTGTGATTTGGGTGGTGGGTCATCTTTAGCACTGCAGTGTCACTGATATATTGGTGGTGTGTTAGCGTATATTGCAGTGGTATGAGTGGATCAGACACAAAAGAATATCATTTAAATAATAAACACAATACGCAGTATTATTGTGGTAGAATATTCCAGTGTTGTTCCACAGAGGCAAAAAAGACAACCACATCATCAAGATAAAAAGCACGGACTAACGGACAGCAACCCTCAAACATGCGCTCCATTAGACGCTTAAATGTTTCCAGGTGCATTGCCTAGGCATGCGGTTAAATTCAAATAGACCAAAGGGGGTGCAGAAAGCTGCTTTCAATTGATCTTTCTCAGCTATTGGAACTTGAAGATCGCTCAATCTCTGCACGGATATCGCAGTGTCTTTCTGACATATCCTCATGGATGAAGGAGCATCACCAAAATCTCTCAAAGACTGAACTTCTGGTTATAGCATGGACTCTCTCTCTCACCGACAAAGGTTGCTAGGAACCTGGGTGTTATGGTTGATGACCAGCTCTCCTTCACGCACCATGTGGCCTCAGTTGCTCGATCCTGCCGCTTTGCGCATTATAACATCAGAAAAATTAGACCGTTTATGACGCAACAGGCCACCCAACTCCTGGTACAAGCAGTCATAATCTCACGACTCGACTACTGCAATGCCCTGCTAACTGGCCTCCCATCAAATGATCCAGAATGCAGCAGCACGTCTGGTCTTCAACCAGCCAAAACGGGCTCATGTCACCCCGCTGCTCATTGAGCTCCACTGGCTACCAGTTGATGCTCGCATCAAATTCAAAGCTCTTACAATTGCCTACAAGCTGATGACAGAACAGCTCCTTCCTACCTGCACTGAACTCCTGAAGGCTTACGCTACCTCCCGGCCGCTGCGCTCCTCCAATGAACGTCGCCTCACTTTACCAAACACTCACACAAAGCAATCCAGACTGTTCTCATACAGAGTTCCCCAATGGTGGAACAAACTACCTTCTACTACCAGATCAGGAGAATCTCTTGCTATCTTTAAGAGACTCCTGAAGACAGAGCTCTTCAAAGAGCACTAACTCTCCTAACACCTCTAACACACTAACTACTTCTAACCTCATTTCCTTCTTTCCCTACTTCACTTTTATATCCCCTTACTTCCCTTCGACCTCCTTTAAGCCCTATCTAAAAATGTTATACCTTTAACTTCTATTACTTTTGTACTTGACTATTGTAAGTCGCTTTGGACAAAAGCGTCTGCCAAATGTAATGTAATGTAATGTAATGTAATGTAAAGTAATGATTGTGTCTACTGGCCAGGTCAGCAATGGAAAACAATCTCCCAATGTAATGATCTCAGTAAAATCATTAAAAGTTTCCTTGCAGTATTATTTTGGTAGAATATTTGAGTGTTGTTCCACAGTGACAAAAAAGACAACCACATCTTCAAGGTAAAAAAGCACGGACTAATAACAGCAATCCTTAAACATGCTCCATCAGGAAACCTACGATTTATTAGGTACAGCCTAAATCATCTTCTCCTTTAGAGTATATACTACCATACTTTGAGAAGATGGATTTAGCCTGGGAGCCCTGAAGGTCCAGAGTAAGCTGATCAGAAGAGCTGGTAGACTATGACACCTGTGTGTGCATATAAAAGCAGAGCATTCCTTCCAAGAACACTCAGAAGCAGCAGACACTGTTCCCACAGAAGTTTATACAACTGCTTTGGGAAGGAGGAAGAGGAAGCCACACATCAGCATTGGTGGCGTTCACAATAGTGTCCTATAACAAGTCCCACCTTGCAAAAATAAAAGTGGGAAGCAAAAGCACACATTCTTGAAGCTGACCATCTTCAAAGCCCAATGGCTCCAACAAGAATTCCGCCGATTCCTACTGGGGACAGGTGACGGGGACCATTGCAAGTGTCCCGGCCTCAATGCGGACTGAAATTTGTCCATGTAGGTTAACCTTAAAAGACTTAACAGCATTCAGAATGACTTCCATCTTCTTGGAAGCCATTCCACAACTCTGGGCATCAACAGGAAGCGAGAGGAAATGCAGCAAAGGAGTCACATGACTGAATTTCGAAAGACTGAAGATGAGTTGCGCTGGAAGCTCTAAGAGCTCTTGGTACGATCCCACAATGCCATGCTGCTTGGGGTCTGGTGTGGGGTTTCCGCAGTCGGTGATGGTTTGAAGAGGCGTGTCATCTGCTGGTGTTGGTCCACTGTGTTATATCAGGTCCGGAGTCATTGTGGTGTTTTCCCAGGGGATCTTGCAGAACTTAGTGCTTCCCTCTGCTGGCAGCTTTTGTGGAGTTGCGGATTTTGTTTTCCTGCAGGGCGTGATCATTGCCATCAAGTAGGAAGGAGTTAGTTCGTTTTTGGCTTTGTAGGCCAGCGTCAGGGTTTTGAATCTGATGCTGGCAGCAACAGGAAGCCAGTGGAAGGAATGCATTACATGGCGTTACATGATGGTACTTCGAAAGATTGAAGACTGAAGAGTCGTGCTGCTGCTGCATTCTGAACTAGTTGCAGGGTTTTGGTGGCTCGCAGTGGAAGACCAGCCAGTAGAGAGTTGCAGTAGTCTAGTCTTGAAATGACAAGAGACTACACAAGCACCTGAGTGGCTTCCTGAGAGAGAAACAGAATTCTTTGGATGTTGTACAGGAGAATTCTGCATGAGCGTGTGAGATTTGCAACATGGCTCGAGAATGATAATTGGTCATTCATTACTACCCCAAGGCTTTGTGTCTCAAAAGGGATGGAGAGATTGTGGTGAAGACCTGTTGATTCTGGAATGAACAGAAGGTCAGTCTTGCAGTGGTTGAGTTTAGGTGATAAGAACTTGTTTACCCAAACAGGTCCAATGGCCCAAAGTTCAATGTTAGCCTTGCCACTATAGCTCCAAGCTGTGTAGGACCCAAAAAGGTATCCATATAAATGTCTTTCAAAAGGACCCCTGCTAAATGTAGATGCAGGCTGCCACCCTGATTAATGAAGTAAACCCCATACATGCATCACACATACACACCATCTCTCATTTCACCAAAGCTACATTTTCTTGTACATTATAAAATGCTGATGGCTGATGGCATCTTTTTTTCCTGTTCCTTGTCCTTTCTGGTCTGTCTCTGTGTTTTTTCAGTCTGTTTTGTGTTTGTCTTGTCTCCTTCCTTGCCTCCGCCCTAGTCATTATTGTAGCTCTGCCTCTTTGTTACCATCTCCAGGTGTTTCTAACCCTCATAGTGTATATATAGCTCTTTGGTTTCAGTGTTCCTTTGGTCATGTGCGTGTTTCACATCTGTTTGTTTGCTTCTTTACTGTTTTTTTGTCATAGTTTATTTCTTGGTTCTGTTAGCTAAGTCCTTTTCTAAATCAGTTTCTTTATCTTGTTTTGTGTTTCCTTTTTTGGTTTGTATTTTGTTTTCTTGTTTAATAAATGACAACTAAAGTATGGCAGAAGGAACCCACCTAAACCCTGACTCTCCAAATCTAACTTTGGGTTTGACAATGAAACTGAAACACCTGTCTTTATTAATTGCATATTGCACTAGTAAGAGCTGAATGTGAAGGTTCAATTAGCAGGGTAAGAGCACAGTTTTGCTCAAAATATTGCATTGCACACAACATTATGAGTTCAAAAGAGGACAAATTGTTGGTGCACGTCTTGCTGGCGCATCTGTGACCAAGACAGCAAGTCTTTGTGATGCATCAAGAGCCACGGTATCCAGGGTAATGTCAGCAAAACCACCAAGAAGGACCAACCACATCCAACAGGATTAACTGTGGACGCAGTAAGAGGAAGCTGTCTGAAAGGGAGGTTCGGGTGCTAAGCCGCATTGTATCAAAAAAACATAAAACCACGGCTGCCAAAATCTAACAGAATTTAAGGTGCACCTCAACTCTCCTATTTCAACCAGAACTGTCCGTCGGGACAATAAATTATTGTGGTCTAAAACCAGGTGTTTTAGTTTCATTGTCCAACCCCTGTATATGTTATTGTAATGTGTAATTCAAATATTTACTAAATACTTTCTTTCTTTCTACATGTTTGTAAGAACATAAGCATTAAATTCCTTTAACCTTCTCACAATAATACTAGATAACTGAGAATTACACCAGCTGAATGATGAACATTAAACATTAACTTGTTTTTTAGTGATTCTAACAACAGAATGAAAGGTTAGATTCAGAAAACATCACTATATTCAGGTCTGGGAAGTTCCAGGCTAAATATTAAAACTTTTTAAAAAAAAAATAAAAAATGTAAGATAACACTGCATTTGTTTTGTATTTTTATAGCTGAATTAAACGTGAGACTCGTCAATGGAACTGGAAGCTGCTCTGGTAGAGTGGAGGTTTATTATCAAGGTCAGTGGGGAACAGTGTGTGATGACTACTGGGACATAAATGATGCAGAAGTGGTGTGCAGACAGATGGGATGTGGTAGAGCTCTCAGTGTCCACAGCAGTGCTCATTTTGGTAAAGGAACTGGCCCCATACTTCTGGATAATGTTGGTTGTTCTGGAATACAAAGCTCCATCGGGCAGTGTCATCATAATGGATTTGGCAGACATGACTGTAATCATGGTGAAGATGCTGGTGTCACTTGTTCAGGTGAGGACAATTGCAGCTTTTTAGGTTGTAATGCTGTTTAAAGTGCACTTTTAATTTGATGAAATAATGTTTTTTTTCTCTCTTTTTCTGCTGCAAATCATCAGACATCAGGTTGATAAATGGAAAGGGTTTCTGCTCTGGCAGAGTGGAGATCTATTATCATGGTCAGTGGGGAAAAGTGTGTGGTAATAACTGGGACATGAAGGAGGCAGAGGTAGTGTGCAGACAGGTGGGATGTGGCAGAGCACTCAACACCACTCATAGTGCTCACTTTGGTGAGGGAAATGGACCAGTATTACTGGATGATGTTGGTTGTTCTGGACAAGAAAACAACCTCTTAAGTTGCTCTCATGGAGGTCTTGGAATAACCAACTGTAGTCACAGTGAAGATGCTGGTGTTATCTGCTCAGGTAAGATACCATTACTGGTAAGCAATTGTTTAGTTTTTTTTTTTATTTAAGGAACATTCATTTACTGAAATTAATTATTTAACAGATGTCCTGCAGAGCCCAATACTCACCCTGATCTCACCAAACTCCACTGTGTTGTTTGGTGAAACTGTTCAGTTCAGATGTGCTGCACCCAACCCAACATCCATCTCTGTGGACTTCCGTTTACTTAAAAATGGAGTCTCTATAAAATCTCAAAAAGCTCAATCTGCAACAACATTTACTGTGACTGTGAATACCTTGCATCAGGGCCAGTACAGCTGTAACTATTCAAACTTCCTAATTTCATCATCCAGGAGCAACTCTATCAACATCACTGTGGGTAAGAGCAAAGACAGATTTATATACACTCTCTGACAAAAAAAAATCACAAACTCTAATATTTGACCACTTATGAAGGACTAGAGACAGACCAACACAAACAAAGATGATCTTCTGTTTCTGACTTTCTGTGCACAAGTGTTTAAAAACAAACAAACACAGTGTTTAAAAACTCCAGCAGCACCGCTGTGTCTGATCCACTCATACCTGTGCTGTCATTCCTCATTACACTGGTTTTCTAACTCCATTCATCCTTTCTTGCATGTCTGTCTGTGTGGAGATTAGATTCTCTGCCCTTAGGTTCTCTGAACTCGGGCCGGGTCGGGTTCAGTTTTTAATGCTGTGTTTATTTTATATAAAGCTATGCCTTACCTTGATAATCATTTTATATTCTTAAACATTGTTAATTATATTAGAGTTGAGGAAGATCATTGTAAATTATCTTATTGTTCTTGGTCTATTTCGATTTTTTAAGTGTGTGTTGTGTTTTGCTGTAGGCTGTATGTTTAAAAAAAAATAGTATTTTATTTTCTTAGACATTGTTAATTATATTAGAGTAGTTGGGGAGATCGTTTCTTAATAAATGTTGGTCTTAAATAATAGGTCTATGCTTCTTTAGTGTTGCAATGTTCAATAACATAATTCTGAACAGATTTCATTCAGATTAGCTGAGTTTAAACGCTCTACTTACTTTAAAAAAATGTCGGGTTTAATTCAGGTTCAGGCTCATAATGACAGTTTATGGGGCGTCGCGGGCTTGGGCAGAATGTGCACAGGCTCAGGCTGGATTTTTTGGGCCTGATCTAAGCTCTATGTCTGTGTGAGTACAGTTGTTTCAAATAATCGTTCTGTGAGCTGAGCTCTTCTTACTCTGGTGAATCTGTACCACTCTCATAACACAATTCCTTCAGAACATCCCTCTGCTTTCCTCAGTCTGTCTCTACCGCTATTGTTTTTGCCTTAAAAGCATTTTGTTACGCTCCTCCTCCTGGACTAGCATTAGTTAAATGCATGAACCTGCAACTCCCTGTGGGCTCTGTCCAAAAACTGTTGTTGCTTCTGGTCTTTTTCCAGTTGCTGCAGTCACTCCCTAATTCTTTTAATACTTTTACATTTAACTCTAAAAAAAAAAGAGTTTCTCTGTACTGTGATTACCGAGCTGTCATTCGTTGTAAACCAAGCCAACAATCTCTTCCTTGTAGTGATGGGAATTTCGGCTCTTTCTAGGGAGCCGGTTCTTCTGGCTCGGCTCACTAAGAAGAGCCGGCTCTTTTGGCTTCCAAGTGGCTCCGTAGATTTTGTGGTTGCTTAAATATATATATATATATATATATATATAAAGGTTTCAAAGCATGATAACCGATAATGACACTTTATATATATATATATAATAACACTTTTTAATTGAACCAGATTCACACTGTATAATTGTAACTAATAAACCGTGTTTATCCAGTGCTCAAATAAAAAAAATGGCACTCCCCTTCCCATTCCGCTCTTGCTCAGTGTAGACATACCAATCACGTGCAGCAAATAATTAAAAAAAAAAAAAAAAAAGGAACCGGCTTGCTCTCAGGCTCTTAGAGTAGGATCGTTCGTGATCGACCCATAACTACTTCCGTGATCTGCCTTAAGATCTTAAATTACAAACAATAAAACTGGATAACTAAGTTTTACACCAGATGAAAGCCACAGGATAAACATCAATCTGTTTTTTGCAGTTATAAAAAACTTAATAAATGGTTCCCGACTTACTGAAAATCACAGCTCTGTCTGTACCTGGCATTAACGTAATTTTCAAGTAATCTGGTTAAATTGATAAAAGTAATAAAACACTTTTAAGATTGTAATGCTGTAGATTGTTTAATGTCTGTAGATATAAAAGAAACAGTTTAGAAGAAAAATCTGTATTTTTTATTCTGCAAATCAGAGAATATTAGATTTAGGTCACTGTGGGGGGAAGTTGACATGAGTCTTTAGACAGTTTTACTTTACTTTGTTTTGAAGTTGACAGATTTATCACACATTAGAGGTGTAAACTTTTTTGTCCACATATAATCAGGTGTAAATAAAGCCTATCTTTCATCTTTTGGCTTTTCTCTTTTTTGCAGTAATTGGTGCTCTTCAACATGCTTCAACATTGGCTGGTAAGTTTATTTATAGTGAAGGAAATTGTAAATATAAAACAGTTCAGGAAGAACCAAAATATTTGGAATAAAAAAGGCCTGTGAAGATAAGCTCCAGGCTTAATATTAAAATGTATATTAGATAAAAGTGCATTTATTCTCCTTTTTGACAGACAGTTTAAATGTGAGACTAATCGATGGCACTGGAAGCTGCTCTGGTAGAGTGGAGGTTTATTATAAAGGTCAGTGGGGAACAGTGTGTGATGATGACTGGGACATTAATGATGCAGAAGTGGTGTGCAGACAGATGGGATGTGGCGGAGCTCTCAGTGTCCACAGCAGTGCTCATTTTGGTCAGGGAACTGGCCCCATACTTCTGGATAATGTTGGTTGTTCTGGAAATGAAAGCTCCATTGGGGAGTGCCGTCATAGTGGATTTGGCAAACACGTCTGTAATCATGGTGAAGATGCTGGTGTCACTTGTTCAGGTAAGGAAAATAGCATTTTATGTTTTAATGCTGTTTAAAGCTCACTTTTTATTTATTGAAACAAATAAAATGTTTTTTTTTTTATTTGATGCTGTAAATCAGAAATCAGGCTGGTGAATGGAACAGGTGACTGTGATGGCAGAGTGGAGATCTATCATGATGGTCAGTGGGGAACAGTGTGTGGTGATAACTGGGACATGAAGGAGGCAGAGGTAGTGTGCAGACAGGTGGGATGTGGCAGAGCTCTCAGCATCACTCATAGTGCTCACTTTGGTGAGGGAAATGGACCAGTATTACTGGATGATGTTGGCTGCTCTGGACAAGAAAACAACCTCATAAGTTGCTCTCATGGAGGTCTAGGAATTACCAACTGTAGTCACAGTGAAGATGCTGGTGTTATCTGCTCAGGTAAGATACTGTTCCTGGAAAACAATTCTGTTTTTATAAGTAAATGCTCATTTACTGACATTACTTCATTAACAGATGTCCTGCAGAGCCCAATACTCACTCTGATCTCATCAAACTCCACTGTGTTGCCTGGAGAAACTGTTCAGTTCAGATGTACTTCACCCAACCCAACATCCATCTCCGTAGACTTCCGTTTATTTAAAGATGGAGAATTGATAATCACCCAACAAGCTGAATCTTCAACAACATTTACTGTGACTGTGGATACTTCACATCAGGGCCAGTACAGCTGTAACTATTCAAACTTCATAATTCCATCATCCAGGAGCAACTCCATCAACATCACTGTGGGTAAGAGCACACACGGTTTTATATACACTACTACAAAAAAAGGCATTTGATTGGACCACCTTTAGCTTTGATTACAACAGACATTAACTGCAGCATCATTTCCACAAGCTTCTTCTTTGTCACAACATTTATTCCTGTCCTTTTCTCAAGGACAGAAATACTTGTTCCTTTGCATGAATGCTTTAGTAGATTATGAACAAAGAAGATAAACTTAATTTGACTTCTCAAATATAACTGTGTTCATCTCCTATATGATATATTTAACTGAAATTGCTGATCCTAATAACCAATGGCTTATAAAGGAAAATCTTTACATTTTCAGGGGTGCCCAAACTTTTTCATGTACACTTTACACATAAGTTTAAACATTAGGAGGCAGCTGTCAAGCAGCTTTAATCATTAACTAGCAAATGTGATTTAGAAGGCTCTCAGGATTGGAAAATTAGAGAAATATTGGTCAATTACTTATATTACTTATATTTTGGATGAAAAAACTGAATGAATGAATGAAACTGTTTGTTATTAGCTTAATTAGATTTTGTTTGTTCGTAAGGATAAGTTAGATAATGTTAAATAAATGTTTCAGAACTAGGTTAGATGTGTCTACACAGCTAGCAAGTTACTCACACTGATGGACACTGGATTATACTTCAGTGACCACTGTGTCTGTCACAAGAAACTTTGACGGAGCAATTATTAGTGTTTTCCACAATTAATCATGCATCTTGACCAGAGAGCAATGATGCAGATTTTAGAAATGGTAGGATTCATTTTTAGTTAAATATATACTTTATCTTACTGGGTGTTTATGTCAAAAGTGCTGGAACAGTGCTGGAACTTTTTTCAGTCCACGGCAGAATGTTTAGAAAATATTAGTCTGTGGGAGGCACCGGTAACCAAGGTAAGAAGGATAAACACTTCAGAAATGAGAAGCGTTTTCGGATATTTTAGATTAACCTCTTAACGAAAAATGTCATAATAAATATCTGGCTGTGTTTATGTATAATTATAGATTCAACATAGACAAGCAATATGTCATATATTTATGCTTAGAATCTGGGGGTTTTCAGTTTACTTGCCTCTTTAGCTGTATTTCCTTTTAGAAAATAAACATTTGGGGTGAAATTTGCCTTTTTTTAAGGACCACTATGTAAATCATTTTCAGTAGTAAATGATAAAATGATCAGGATGTATCATCAGATATTAAGGAAACATGTTGAGTGAAAGCACTGGCAGCTCTTGTAAGCATGGCTTCCGCAGTACGTTCCTTTTTTAATTGTGCAGGCTGTCCCGGGGTTTTGTGTTTGTTTTGTCCTCTGACTCCTCCTACTGCTCCTTCCCCAACACTAACTCCACCCACCGAGGTTGCCAGTCGTAACACTACACTACAGCGATCGGTGCTGCGGCAAAGGAGCTAGAAAGCAGAGCTGGTTCAGTTAAACCTCAGCTGCTACACATCTTAAAGAGCCTCAGCATGTCTCAAAAAGCTCAGTGACCAAAGCAGGAATATAACAAGAGTGAATACTTGCAGTGAGTTTAAAAGTTGGAGACTTAGAGCTAAAAAAAAACTACAAGACTGACCCAGAGCTGCTACTTTTCTCCTAAACAGGTAAGCTAACTGGCTATAGCTAATTCAGTCAGGTACTTTATCACCACCACTAGATGTGCTTACTAGGGACGAGCTGTCTCTCACATGGGGCTCACTCGCCGAGCGGGGGATCACTCTCCAAGCGGGGGGCATAGCCTAGCGCAGAACTCACTTGCCGAGCGCAGAACTCAATCGCCGGGCACGGGGCTTACGGGTGATAGAAGAGTTTAGAATTGCTGTATTCCTCCTCTTGCTCGTAATTTAAGTTCTCTGCCTCTCCTTGTCTTACCTTTATGTAGAGTGTGTAGATTCAGCCTGCTGAATTTGGCAACCCGAATAACTTTCGTGGCTGGGGAGGGGTAGACGGAGCAGACTACGCTCTGTGGTGTTTTGAAATTGGACGGATGTAGCCATTTCACACACTCACTCTCAGGTCTTACATAATGCACCTTTAAATATTATTCATAATTTGCATATTTGCATATCTGACCAGTGAAAGGGAGCAGTTTATAATTTTACATGGCGAATCTAAGCACCTTATAGCAAAATATAGAGCTGCAAAAACACTTCATCCATATAAATATTTCATTTTTTTATATGAAATTAAAAAATAAAAATAGAGAATCTGAAATGCGCCTAAATCTTTTCTTGTTTTTTACTATATTTTGACCATTACATGTTCAAGTGAATAATTTTAAGTGTTTTTAATTAATTATGTCTAGGTTTCTATGTAATATTAAAAATAAAAAATAATAATTGCCTCTGAATTATTTAATATTACATTGAAAAGCCTTAAAATTTGAGTATGTAATTTCAGATGGAAATTGGTCAAATTAGCTTGGTTAGGATTAAAAAGATAAAATTTCTGTATGGAAAGATGTAAAATCGCGATTACTTCATTTTTAAAAAATGCGTTAAAAAAAAACAAACTTATTGGTGCAACATGTTTCTGAATAGCAATTAATTATATATTAATACACAGTTGAAGAAGAATTGTTGAATATATCGTGCTTTTATAAAAGAGTTTGGTTTTACATAGAATTTGAGGTTCAGCCGAACATGTAGAAAGTATAATTAGAACTTCAACACTATGGAAATGAGTCTTAATATACCTATTTGACTTATTTCTTTTTACACTACATTTATTCTCTTTTTTTATAGCTGATTTAAATGTGAGACTCATCAATGGAACTGGAAGCTGCTCTGGTAGAGTGGAGGTTTATTATAGAGGCCGGTGGGGAACAGTGTGTGATGATGACTTCGGCATAAATGATGCTGCAGTGGTGTGCAGACAGATGGGATGTGGAGGAGCTCTCAGTGTCCACAGCAGTGCTGATTTTGGTAAAGGAACTGGCCCCATACTTCTAGATAATGTTCGTTGTTCTGGAAGTGAAAGCTCCATCACAGAGTGTCGTCATAATGGATTTGGAAGACATGACTGTAATCACGGTGAAGATGCCGGTGTCACTTGCTCAGGTAAGTCAATTTGCATTGTTCATTTGTAATGTTGTTTAATGTTTACTACTTATTTATAATAAATACTAAAACAAATATGTTGAAATAGGTTTATTTTCTTTTATTTTCTGCTGTAAATCAGACATCAGGTTAATAAATGGAACAGGTAACTGTGATGGCAGAGTGGAGATCTATCATGATGGTCAGTGGGGAACAGTGTGTGGTGATAACTGGGACATGAAGGATGCAGAGGTAGTGTGCAGACAGGTGGGATGTGGCAGAGCTCTCAGCATCACTCATAGTGCTCACTTTGGTGAGGGAAATGGACCAGTATTACTGGATGATGTTGGCTGTTCTGGACAAGAAAACAACCTCTTAAGTTGCTCTCATAGAGTTCTAGGAAATACCAGCTGTAGTCACAGTGAAGATGCTGGTGTTATCTGCTCAGGTAAGATACTGTTTCTGGTAAACTATTCTGTTTTTATAAATAAACATTGACTTACTGAAATTACTTCTTTACAGATGTCCTGCAGAGCCCCATACTCACCCTGATCTCATCAAACTCCACTGTGTTGTCTGGAGAAACTGTTCAGTTCAGATGTACTTCAGCCAACCCAATGTATCGCTCTGTAGACTTCAGTTTATTTAAAGATGGAGAATTGATAATCACCCAACAAGCTGAATCTTCAACAACATTTACTGTCATTGTGGATACATCACATCAGGGTCAGTACAGCTGTGACTATAAATACAGGAAAAGAACCTTCTTCAGGTCGTCATTCAGGAGCAACTCCATCAGCATCACTGTGGGTAAGATCACAGAAAGCTTTAAAAGCTTCCTTTATATATAGCTTTGTCTTGATGACACCTTTAAATACCTGTTTGTTCAGATCAAGATTGCTATGCTCCTTTGCATTTATGACTACCAGTTTGAATAAACAGATCAAAGTGTTTTTACATGTATAGATAATCTTGTCCGCATATGATCATAACATTCTTTTTTTTTTACAATTTCATTTCAAATTTTTCCCATTTTCTTCCCAATTTACACTTTCAATTACCCAACCCACTCGTTAGGAGTCCCCCTATCACTAGTAATGCCCCAACACACCAGGAGGGTGAAGACTAGAACATGCCTCCTCTGATACATGTGAAGTCAGCCACCGCTTCTTTTCGAGCTGCTGCTTCTTTTAATGCAGCATTGCAGAGCAGCATCACAGCGCGCTTGGAGGAAAAGTGCAGCGGCTTGGTTCTGATACATCAGCTCACAGACGCCCTGTGATGCAGACATCACCCTAAGAGTGATGTGGGGAGAGAGCGCCATCTACCCACCTGGAGGGAGCAGGTCCAATTTTGCTCCCTCTGAGTGCCGGCAGCTTGATGGCAAAGCTGCATGAGCGAGGGTTCACACTACACAACTTTTTGTGTCTTCAGTCATTGCGCTGTTCACACTACACGACTGTTTGTGCTGTAATTGTGAGCGAGTCCTTCAGTTGTTGAGACTTTCACAATCGCCGACTCACCTGGCTGCTCTCCAGAAACACATTTTGTCACGGGAACACACCAGAACTAAACACACACAAGAACTAGCGATGCCATGTCAGAGAATCTCTATAGAGGAGAATACGCACTCGCAATGAATAGGTTCATATGAAGCAACAGTTTTTAAATGTCTGATCAGTTTTATACTAAAATATATGTACTTATGTCCTCAACACAGAACTATATCAAATGTTTCAGTACCACAAACACTTTTTTTATCATTTTGAACTTATAATTTTTGAAGTTTTAAACCTTTTAAACATGCTTTACCTGTATCTCCAGGATCACCAACCAATCAGCTCACAGTAGCAGTAATGCTAGTGCTTTACAGTGTAAAACCCAAAACAGTTTTCTTTAGATAAAATGAAACATACAGGCACACTTTCTTAGTTGTTTTTAGTAGTACATTATTCTGCTTTCTAAAATTAAAGACATTTTTAATTTACCGTTTTGGTAACGCTTTCTTTTACAGTACCCTAAGTTCTAGGTATTAACCAGGTAATAGTGAGGTACAAACTCGGAAGTACTAAGTAATTATTTTTGGTAACAAGATGGTAAGTACCAGGAAAGTCTTGCCTAATTACACTGAAATGTCTAGGTATTAACCAGGTAATAGTGAGGTACAAACTCGGAAGTACTAAGTAATTATTTTGGGTAACAAGATGGTAAGTACCAGAAAAGTCTTGCCTAATTACACTGAAATGGAACTAGGTAATAAACAGGTACATGGGTGGTACAAAGTCCAAAGTACTAGGTAATTATGTTGGTTAACAAGATGGTAAGAACCAGACAGTTCAATTTAATTACACTGAAATATCTCACAGGTTCTAGGTAATAACCAGGTAAGTGTGAGGTACTAACCCCAGTAACATGATGATAAGTACCAATATAGTCTCCTTACCCTGATATACCTCACAGGTTCTAGCTAATAACCAGGTAAGTGTGAGGTACTAACCCCAGTAACATGATGATAAGTACCAATACAGTCTCCTTACCCTGAAATATCTCGCAGGTTCTAGGTAATAACCAGGTAAGTGTGAGGTACTAACCCCAGTAACATGATGATAAGTACCAATACAGTCTCCTTACCCTGAAATATGTCGCAGGTTCTAGGTAATAACCAGGTAAGTGTGAGGTACTAACCCCAGTAACATGATGATAAGTACCAATACTGTTCATTTTAATCAGTCTCTATTTATTTGACTGAGAAATCCCTAAAAATGAATTTAAGGTTTATAGAGTGGAATTCTTCACTAGGAAGACAGCACAGGAATGGAATACTTGGCCATATGTTTAAAGACATTAGAGCATGTTACAAGGTTTAAGGGTGAAAAAGTATACCATAAGAATAAAGTGTTGAATATGTGTATTTACCCCCTTTTTAAACATAATTTGTAGAATAAGGTCTTACATGTTAAATATATATATATATATATATATATATATATATATATATATATATATATATATATATATATTTAACTTATATATATAAATTAAAACTGCTTAAAAATCAGGGTTATTAAAACTACCAAATATTGATTTCTGAAATCTTAAAACATTATTATAGTTGTTTCTAAATTAATATTAACTGCTTTTGTTTGCATTATTTGAGATCTGAAAGCACTAAAGCATCTTTTTCATTATTTTGACCATTTCTCATTTTCTGCTCTAAATTACAATATTTTTATTTAGTATTTGGGAGAAATGTTGTCAGTAGTTTATAGAATAAAATAACAGTGTTCATTTTACTCAAACATGTACCCATACATAGTAAGATCAGAGAAATAGAAAATTTGAAGTGGCTTGGAAGGGTCAAGGGGGCGAAGGCAAGCTCCTGCCCGCAAGCTGCTTACCCCAATAAAAGCTGTCCTCAGCTTTCATTGTATATACACTGCTCAAAAAAATAAAGGGAACACTCAAATAACACATCCTAGATCTAAATGAATGAAATATTCTCATTAAATACTTTGTTCTGTACAAAGTTGAATGTGCTGACAACAAAATCACACAAAAATCATCAATGGAAATAAAATTTATTAACCAATGGAGGCCTGGATTTGGAGCCACACACAAAATTAAAGTGAAAAAACACACTACAGGCTGATCCAACTTTAATGTAATGTTCTTAAAACAAGTCAAAATGAGGCTCAGTATTGTGTGTGGCCTACACGTGCCTGTATGACCTCCCTACAACGCCTGGGCATGCTCCTGATGAGGTGGCGGATGGTCTCCTGAGGGATCTCCTCCCAGACCTGGACTAAAGCATCCGCCAACTCCTGGACAGTCTGTGGTGCAACGTGACGTTGGTGGATGGAGCGAGACATGATGTCCCAGATGTGCTCAATCGGATTCAGGTCTGGGGAACGGGCGGGCCAGTCCATAGCTTCAATGCCTTCATCTTGCAGGAACTGCTGACACACTCCAGCCACATGAGGTCTAGCATTGTCCTGCATTAGGAGGAACCCAGGGCCAACCGCACCAGCATATGGTCTCACAAGGGGTCTGAGGATCTCATCTCGGTACCTAATGGCAGTCAGGCTACCTCTGGTGAGCACATGGAGGGCTGTGCGGCCCTCCAAAGAAATGCCACCACACCATTACTGACCCACTGCCAAACCGGTCATGCTGAAGGATGTTGCAGGCAGCAGACCGCTCTCCACGGCGTCTCCAGACTCTGTCACGTCTGTCATGTGCTCAGTGTGAACCTGCTTTCATCTGTGAAGAGCACAAGGCGCCAGTGGCGAATTTGCCAATCCTGGTGTTCTCAGGCAAATGCCAAGCGTCCTGCACGGTGTTGGGCTGTGAGCACAACCCCCATCTGTGGACGTCGGGCCCTCATACCATCCTCATGGAGTCGGTTTCTAACCGTTTGTGCAGACACATGCACATTTGTGGCCTGCTGGAGGTCATTTTGCAGGGCTCTGGCAGTGCTCCTCCTGTTCCTTCTTGCACAAAGGCGGAGGTAGCGGTCCTGCTGCTGAGTTGTTGCCCTCCTACGGCCTCCTCCAAGTCTCCTGGTGTACTGGCCTGTCTCCTGGTAGCGCCTCCAGCCTCTGGACACTACGCTGACAGACACAGCAAACCTTCTTGCCACAGCTCGCATTGATGTGCCATCCTGGATGAGCTGCACTACCTGAGCCACTTGTGTGGGTTGTAGAGTCCTTCTCATGCTACCACGAGTGTGAAAGAACCACCAACATTCAAAACTGACCAAAACATCAGCCAGACAGCATAGGTTCTGAGAAGTGGTCTGTGGTCCCCACCTGCAGAACCACTCCTTTATTGAGTGTGTCTTGCTAATTGCCAATAATTTCCACCTGTTGTCTATTCCATTTGCACAACAGCAGGTGAAATTGATTGTCAATCAGTGTTGCTTCCTAAGTGGACAGTTTAATTTCACAGAAGTTTGATTTACTTGGAGTTATATTGTGTTATTTGAGTGTTCCCTTTATTTTTTTGAGCAGTGTATATAAGTTCAGTAATGCATGCTTGGTTGTGTCAAAAAAGAGATAAATAATAAACAGTAAACAGTTCTGTTTTGTTTTGAAGTTGTATGTTGTTCTTTTTGAAGTGCTTATTTGTTGAACTACATGGTAAGAACTGAGTAAAACCAGAGAAATAAGCTCTGCTCTCTTTTACAGTCCTTTTACTCCTTTATTAAGCAGAAAGTTCTGTTAGTTACACAGTGTTTTACATGGTACTTACAGTAGGATGTTCTACAGAGGGTTATTTGTTGAACTACACGGTAAGAACTGAGTAAAACCAGAGAAATAAGCTCTGCTTTCTTTTACAGTCCTTTTACTCCTTTATTAAGCAGAAAGTTCTGTTAGTTACACAGTGTTTTACATGGTACTTACAGTAGGATGTTCTACAGAGGGTTATTTGTTGAACTACACGGTAAGAACTGAGTAAAACCAGAGAAATAAGCTCTGCTTTCTTTTACAGTCCTTTTACTCATTAAGCAGAAAGTTCTGTTAGTTACACAGTGTTTTACATGGTACTTACAGAAGGATGTTCTACAGAGGGTTATTTGTTGAACTACATGGTAAGAACTGAGTAAAACCAGAAAAATAAGCTCTGCTTTCTTTTACAGTCAGTCCATTTACTCCTTTATTAAGCAGAAAGTTCTGTTAGTTACACAGTGTTTTATATGGTACTTACAGAAGGATGTTCTACAGAGGGTTATTTGTTGAACTAAATGGTAAGAACTCAGTAAAGAGAAATAAGCTATTTCTTCTCTGTTATCAGGTATTGACCTTTTATTTTTAAATCAAATAAATAGAGACTGATTAAAATGAACAGTATTGGTACTTATCATCATGTTACTGGGGTTAGTACCTCACACTTACCTGGTTATTACCTAGAACCTGCGAGATATTTCAGTGTAAGGAAACTGTATTGTTACTTATCATCATGTTACTGGGGTTAGTACCTCACACTTACCTGGTTATTACCTAGAACCTGTGAGACATTTCAGTGTAATTAAATTGAACTGTCCTTGTTCTTACCATCTTGTTAACCAACATAATTACCTAGTACTTTAGAGTTTGTACCACCCATGTACCTGTTTATTACCTAGTTCCATTTCAGTGTAATTAGGCAAGACTGTCCTGGTGCTTACCATCTTGTTACCCAAAATAATTACTTAGTACTTCCGAGTTTGTACCTCACTATTACCTGGTTAATACCTAGACATTTCAGTGTAATTAGGCAAGACTTTCCTGGTACTTACCATCTCGTTACCCAAAATAATTACTTAGTACTTCCGAGTTTGTACCTCACTATTACCTGGTTAATACCTAGATATTTCAGTGTAATTAGGCAAGACTTTCCTGGTACTTACCATCTCGTTACCCAAAATAATTACTTAGTACTTCAGAGTTTGTACCTCACTATTACCTGGTTAATACCTAGAACTTAGGGTACTGTAAAAGAAAGCGTTACCAAAGTTTTTAGCTTTTAGATCCATTTACTCCATTCATAGAGGACTCACACATGGGCTCCCTCTAGAGTTAACAATCATTTACTGATATAACGGGGAATGGTAGCGTGGTCAGACTCTCCATAAACAGCTCTGGTGTGTTTTGGACCTGTGGTTCTCTTTCTGTGCTCTCATTGGCTATATGTAGCAGCTGCTCCTGACTCCTAGTCGCTGACTGAGTCTGATATTAAACATGTTGAATATTTGCCGGGCGTCTGTGACTCGTTGGCGATCAGTCAGTGATGGATCGGCGAGCGTCTTTCAGTAGTTTACACTACGCGACAGCGCGAGCGCCGAATGATCCCCGATTTCCCTCCAAGCAAAGTTTTTGTCGTCGATCAATGAAAAACTGTCAGCGACTGAAAAACTGGCCCAAAATCATGTAGTGTGAACATCCATGTTACAGGCCTTTAATATCTTTAGCAGCAGTCATTAAAGTAAAACTAATATATTTCTTGTAGACAACAAATAAATTGTGTTTTAAGTGTTTTATATGTAACCTTCGCTTGATTTGATCATTAGATATCAGGTGAATCATGACTTTTACTCAGAATAGGATGTTTGTGAACATTTTCCAGATGAAATAAGGGCCACGATTGTGGACCATATTATCAGTTCTGGCCTTGCAATGGCAGAGGCTGGTCTAAAAAAGCAACCGAATGTTGGGAGATCAATAATTTAAACATTTCCTAAAAAGCACAGATGTGTTCATGTTATTTGATCCTTTTTAATCCTTATTTGGACCTGAAAATTCTTTTTTTTTCTGCCTATCTCTTCCTTTTCATTAGTTTTTTAAGGCTCCATTTTTTTTCTTTTAAAAAGAACAATTGAACAGTTATTTCATAGAGCAAAGAAAAAGCAAGCCAAATCATTTTAGAAGTTAAGAACTTTGAAGTTTGTAACTAAATTGAACACATTCACTCAACACAAACAACAGTCTGTAATGATTCACACTGTTTAGGATGCAACTGCAAGTTTATTGACCTCATAATAAGGAAAAATTGGATATCAAAGAATCAGTCCAGGGCCAGCACAGAATTCAAATAATCAAATATATAGGAGAGAAAAAAAAAGATTAAAGATAAAAAAAACAGATGATACAAAACACAAGTACGTCTCGTTTTACATCTGTAGTTTGTTTCTCTGCTCCAAATCAGTTGATGAGTTTCTTCATTTGAAACATTAAGCACCAAAAAGTGCTCCAACAAACCACAGAGCACTTGTCCCTTGTCAAGGCTAGACAGTACTCAGACACGTGCAGATGCAAAACACTGTGATTTATTTTACAGCACAGAAACAACAGGTAGTCAATATACAGAAAAGGTTCAACAGGGGCGAACAGCAGCCAGATAACAGAGAGAGATAACACGTACCGAATAACGAGGGACAGTCCTGAGGTCATACACGGCAAGGCAATAGTGAAGAGCAGGCAAAAATCAGCAATGGTATAAACAGTCCAGGTAATACACAAAGATCCAATGTCAGAGCGTAGGCAAAAAATCTGAGTCGAGATTAAACAATCCAGGGGTCATACACAAAAGGAAAACACAGGCAAGAATAGAAACGTGTTGTAAAGTGGAATACCAATCAATACTCAGCACAGGTATGCGTGTGAAAGGGCTATTTATACTGTGAAAAATTAGTATTCTGGACTTCCGGGGGGTGTACTGAGATCAGGTGAATGTGTGATGTCAGCGTGTGGTGCGTTCTGGGTAGTGTAGTTCGGAGACTGGAGATCGCAGGGAGCACTGAGTGTGGGAGAGACAGAAGCGCTATCAGTATCAGACCTGACATCCCTGTAGTAAACGTTTGTGCGGGCACGAGCAGTGAACACTACACATGATGTGTTTAGTGTGAAAACAACTTATCATGGAGTAGCAGGAGAGACAGCATTTTTTTATAGCTATAGTAATTATCTGGCTAATGAATATATCAGGTTAAACTGCACCTGAACAGCCATTTACCTAAAAAAAGGAGAATATTTGATAATTGGGCAGAGCAGTTAATAGACCACTATTTCAGGATAAGCTGTTTCGGATATGACAGTAACCTCACAAGTTGCTCTCATAGAGGTCTTGCAAAAACAGTTTGTTCTCATAGTGAAGATGCTAGTGTTGCTCCTCAGTAAGGAAAGTAGCTATTGGCTGTCCTGAAAGTCGCTAGAAGTCGCTAAATGACCTCATTGTCTAATTTGCATAATACATGTTTTTGAAGCTGTAAAGGATTAGGATTGTGAGAGACAATTGTTCAATGGTTCAATAGATATTGAGCTTTTTATAAAGAGGCAGACGCTGTGGAGGAGGTGAGTGACAGGCTGAGTGGTGAATGAGGTGAGAGAATGACTGAGACTGTGTGAGTTAAATTCAGTGATTTCTGTTCGTGTCACACTAAAGACATTAAAATTTATACTTCTGCTCTGTAAATACAGAGCGGGGTCAGTCAGCGGTGGTTGTGGGCTCATGTGATTCATTTGCATTGTGTTGGTGGAGCGGTGTGTGTGTGTGTGTGTGCTCTTGCACTGTGAGTGTTGCGGGCAGGGCTCACGGCAGCGCCCGCTGCAGTGCGGAGGTTAGTAACTGAAGAGCGCGTGTTCATCTTAGAGTCGCCAAAAGTCTCCAATAACACCACAAAAGCTCTCTAGATTTGTCGCTAGTCACTTTTTTTTTTTTTTTCCAAAACAAGAGGCTAGAGGGTCTGAAAAGTCGCTTAATATAGCGACAAAGTCGCTAGGTTGGCAACACTGAGTGTTGTCTGCACAGGTAAGATACCATTTTAGGAAAGCATCACTCTTTTTGGTAAATGAATGAACAATTATTGACTAAAATTTCTTCTTTAACAGATGATGTCCTGCAGAGCCCCATACTAATCCTGACCTCATCAAACACTACTGTGGTACCTGGGGAAACTGTTGAGTTCAGATGTTTATTACGCAACCCAACAAATCACTATGTGGACTTCCATTTATTCAAAGATGAAGAATCGATAAAAGCTCAAACATCATCTAAATTTTACTCTACATTTATTCTGACTGTGGATACCTCACATCAGGGTCAGTACAGCTGTGACTATTCCCACCGCAAAGCTGGATCCACCATGTCATCATCTAAGAGCAACTTCATCATCATCACTGTGGGTAAGAGCACAGGATACCTTATAATAAAAACTTTATTATTGTGGCAAAGGCATCATGAAAATGTAAGTTAAATTTAAATTCAGTAACCTGTAGATCTTTTTTAGCAGCAGTCACCTACAGCAATTTAATTGGACAGCCACACTTAGGATGTTGGGGAATTTAGGACCCTTCCTTATTGAGCCTCACCAGCTTAATAATAAAAACATGGTTAATGGCATTTTATACAAAAACAGGTTGATGCCCGTTGTCATGACATTGTAAAGTCTAGGAGTTTTTCTGCGCTAGAAATGCGCACTCTCTCCGCTTTTAGACTCTTTGGCACGTTTCGTGTTCACTTTGAATCTCACATTATAAAAACCTGCTTAACAGCGGGCCAACTTTCATTCTATTTCTTAAATACCTCGTGGGCTGCTCTACAAAGGGAAACGGGCTGGGTAAATGTGTTCATATTGGCGTGAACCTCAAACGCAAAATGCAACTCTTGCACTTTAGAGCAGTATTTCTGTGAGCATCAGTCTAAAGCAGGGGTGTCAAGCTCATTTTGGCCGAGGGCCACATTGGCATATTGGCTGTCCTCTGAGGGCCAGATGTAACTTATAAATGTAATAAAATGTAACCAAATGATATATAAAATGAATGTAATTACTCCTTAATGATAAATAACTCTCAATATATTATTTATTCAATCAAATATTACAGTTGCATGGAAAAAATGTTTTGCTTGTTGCTCTATTAACATAAATCCTTTTAATTTGTCATGTTATGAAATCCAAAAACTCCATCAATCAAGAACCAAACTATACAAGTGAATAAAAATGACATAAAATACAAGTTATATTAACTTTGATCAAAACGTTTGATACTGAAAAGAAGCTTAATAAATATAAAATCAAAAATTGTGAGCTGTGACAGATTTAGCATTTCCTCATCCAACCACTAGTCAGAGCTGCAGCAGCACAAGCCCGCAGTCTTTACTGAGTCAGAGCTACAGCCCAGCCACGGGCTACAGAGCTCAGCTCAGCCAGTCTGGAGCGTTTTTAAAATTTTTAAGTTCTTCCGTGTATGAAATAAAGATTTTAACCCCACTAACCGGATAATACAGCTCTCTACAGTTCATCTTTCAGCCCAAGCAGCTAACAGCAGCAGTTTAGAGCAGAGTCACGGAGTCACTGCTGGGATTACATTATAAACAGGTCAGTTAGCGCAGTGCTAACCTCAGGATGTTTATAACTACGGAGTTTAGAACACACCACGGCTGCAAGGTTAGACTGTTGAAGGCTACTGGAGACTATTAAAGGCTATTGGAGGTTATTGAAAGGGTTATTGGGGGCAGAAATCAGTACAGGCTGGTTAGATAAGTGATTCACCTCCTCGTCCTTTACTGTGGTGAAACTGTGACTAGCGCTGTCACAGTGATGTTTATTAACGTCATTAAAACAGATGTTGTCAGGTATTGTCTTATATTAAATATTTACACACAACTTATATCTCTCATAAAAAGCGTTTATTTTGGTCAGTAACACTCTTCGTAACACAAAAGGCATACCGGTCTTTCGCCTTGAAGCACAGCCGTCCGTCTGCATCAACTTCTCTTTTTCTGGATATTATGGGATAAACATTTGTATGTCTCAATTCCACCCGCGAAGTTACACCTTCCCTCCGGCAGGGTTTCCACATCAATGACTACACTGCCGTGTAGTGGCAGTAAGCCGTAACTTCGCGGGTAATACAATCGACAAGCATTGTGGGAAATGTAGTTTTTTGTCAAAGCACGCTTCTGACCTATTTATTATAGACACTAAGATTTTACAAGCTCTCGCGTGCCACATAAAAGGACGTGGTGGGCCACATTTGGCCCGCGGGCCTTGTGTTTGACACATGTGGTCTAAAGACAATAAACAAATGTTATGAATTTATAACACTCCTCATTTATCGTTTTTAAAGGAGTGGTTATCCAGTTTTCCAAGCTTTAGAAAAAACTATGTTTAGTTACATGTTCAAAGTAATTAATACTAAAAATTTGACTGAATAGAACTACATTTCGATTAGTTGTGCAAACTGGACAACACAGGTGCTATGCTTAGGTTTTGTAAGTATCTAAGATGCTGCTTGCAGGTTGAGGAAACGGGCCCCTTTTTTTAGAAGTTTGCTTAGGGTTAAATATTTATTAAATATTTTTTTAATTATTTGAATTTCATGCATTCCTATTAGGACATTGAGAATACAATATGTTCAACACTAAATAAAGAAGTTAACTTTTGTGTTAAATTGTGCATTTATTCTTCTTTTTGACAGACAGTTTAATTATAAGACTCTCTGGAACTGCAGACAGTGGAACCTGCTCTGGCAGAGTGGAGATCTATCATGATGGTCAGTGGGGAACAGTGTGTGGTGATAACTGGGACATGAAGGATGCAGAGGTAGTGTGCAGACAGGTGAGATGTGGCAGGGCTCTCAACACCACTCTCAGCACCCACATTGGTGAGGGAAATGGACCAGTATTACTGGATGATGTTGGTTGTTCTGGACAAGAAAACAACCTCATAAGTTGCTCTCATAGAGGTCTTGGAATTACCAACTGTAATCATAAGGAAGATGCTGGTGTTATCTGCTCAGGTAAGATACTGTTCCTGGTAAACTGTTTTTTTTTTAAAAAATGGACATTGATATACTTACTTTACTTCTTTAACAGATGTCCTGCAGAGCCCCATACTCACCCTGATCTCACCAAACTCCACTGTGTTGCCTGGAGAAACTGTTCAGTTCAGATGTACTTCAACCAACCCAACATCCATCTCTGTAGACTTCCGTTTACTTAAAGATGGAGAATTGATTATCACCCAACAAGCTGAATCTACAACAACATTTACTCTCAATGTGGAAACCTCACATCAGGGCCAGTACAGCTGTGACTATAAATACAGGGAAAGAAACTTCTTCAGGTCATCATTCAGGAGCAACTCCATCAGCATCACTGTGGGTAAGAACACAGAAAGCTCTGTCTCTAATACACCTTCAATTACCAGTTTTAATTAGAATTTTGTAAAGAGATGAAGATTGCCATGTGTAGCCAGGTGTGGATCAGGGCGTTTTTTTGTTGTGTAGGTCTTTGAATATTGTATCTTGAGAGAACTTTTGAGGACCCCCAACACCTCTGTTTTTAGAAAACAGTGCTAGCGCTGAGGTAAAAAGGTAAAAAGTCTGTAGGCGCTTCAGTTCCTTCCACACTGAGCTCCAACGGAGGTGTGCAGTCTCGTCTGGTGCTGTAGGCGCTTCTGTTCCTTCCACACTGAGCTCAAACGGAGGTTTGCAGTCTAACAACTACACTACCCAGAACGCACCACCCGGTGACATCACACACGCACCCACTCACACACCCACTTCCCTATTTAAGGACACTGCATGCACTGCACGTTTTGCCTGGTTTTGCCCACTTTACAAAGCATTAATATTCTGTGATTGTTGTCCGTGTATGACCTTGCTTTTTGTTCTCGACTTCGCTTTTTGCTTCTGCCTTCACTGTGGATTATCTCGTGGATTACCTGGACTGTTTACGTTTCTGATTTTTGGATTATCTCTGATACAGGTTACTTCGTGTATGATCTCTGGACTGTCTCCCGACTCTGGTAGCGTCTTAGCCTCTAGGTACCTGTTTGCTGGTGTTATATGCTTTCTGTTTTTGACTAACCCTGTACCCTTTGGACTTGTAATAAAAACTCAAAACTGGATCCGCAAATGTCTGTATTCCGTCCCCACCATGAATTATGGTCAAATACTTCTTATTTTTTAACAAGCATAAAAAATATCACTAGTTGTTTGTCTCAGTAGCTCAGTTAGCTAACTTTCCAGTTCCACCTTAAATAGTGCAACAGACAGCAGTAGCTGCAGCATTTAAGGTGGAACAGAAATATAAAAAGACTAGTCAAAGCTAATTCCAGCTCCCTAAAGTTATCTATTTAACCAGCAGCAGCTAGGTTACTGAACTTTAGCGCTCCTCATGACGTCCCAATTTTTTAAGGGGGAAATTTCACCCCTTACACTCGAAAAAAAGGGGTAGGGCTAAGGGGTGAAATGGGAATGGGTCTCATAAAGTGGTCAGTGAAAAGACATATGGTCATCTCGCTTTCTTTACAGTAGTTCCAGTCGTTCCGTTGTTGATAATAAAAGAAAGAAGAGTCTATGAGACCTTCAGTGCAGGAAGATACAGCTTTATTCAGAAGTTTGTCCAAAGCCTAGCACTTATGATCCATCTCCCGACTAGATCTCAACCCAGTCCTGACTCTCGGACACCACACCCTGGCCCAACACCATGACCCAACTTCACTCTACCTCCAGACAGCAAAGATTATATACACACATTTCACAAAGGGGAAGAGCCATACTCACTAACCAATCCTCATCCAGTTGCAGAACAGGACCTAAGCCAGACGGCCAGCTCTCCTAACTAAAGGAATTCAACCTTTTGCCTGGTGGAACATACTTTACAGAGGTTTCTCAGAGCCTTTAATGACTACGGCTCCACTAAATCTGAACACAGATTTGCAGTAGAGATATTAGACTTTCTTAATCTAATTGTAATTTTATTCTCTTTATTGACAGTTGGTTTAAATGTGAGACTCATCAGTGGAACTGGAAGCTGCTCTGGTAGAGTGGAGGTTTATTATAATGGTCAGTGGGGAACAGTGTGTGATGATGACTGGGACATAAACGATGCAGATGTGGTGTGCAGACAGTTGGGATGTGGCAGAGCTCTCAGTGTCCACAGCAGTGCTTATTTTGGTCAGGGAACTGGCCCCATACTTCTGGACAACTTTGGTTGTTCTGGAAATGAAAGCTCCATCACAGAGTGCCGTCATAATGGATTTGGGGAACACAACTGTAATCATGGTGAAGATGCTGGTGTTACTTGTTCAGGTGAGGAAAATAGCATGATCAGGTTGTAATGCTGTTTAATATCAAATTAACAAATTAAATGTTTTTTCTTTTATTTTCTTCTGCAAATCAGACAATATCAGGCTGATAAATGGATCAGGTGACTGTGATGGCAGAGTGGAGATCTATCATGATGGTCAGTGGGGAACAGTGTGTGGTGATAACTGGGACATGAAGGAGGCAGAGGTAGTGTGCAGACAGGTGGGATGTGGCAGGGCTCTAAACTCCACTCATAGTGCTCGCTTTGGTGAGGGAAACGGACCAGTATTACTGGATGATGTTGGCTGTTCTGGACGTGAAAGTAACCTAAGAAGTTGCTCTCATGGAGGTTTTGGAAAAAACAACTGTAGTCACAGTGAAGATGCTGGTGTTATCTGCTCAGGTAAGATACCATATAAAAAACATGTTTTGGAAAGTGAATATTCATTAACTGAAATGACCTCTTTAACAGATGATGTCCTGCAGAGCCCCATACTCATCCTGATTTCATCAGACTCCACTGTGTTGCCTGGAGAAACTGTTCAGTTCAGATGTGCAATACGTAACCCATCCATCGATGCAGACTTTCATTTATTTAAAGATGGAGTATCGATAAAAACCCAAACAGCTAAATCTTACAGTACATTCACTCTGACTGTGGATACCTCAGATCAGGGTCAGTACAGCTGTGACTATTCATATCGGAAAAACAACTCCATCATCTCATCATCCAGGAGCAAATCCATCAGCATCACTGTCGGTAAGTGGACAGGAGGCTTTATAGTAAGAATAAGTTACCAGAGCAGGAGAAGTTACCAAATGAAGGCAGAGGGGTGGAGTTGTAAGCATTCACAATGTTTGTGTAGACGTGATCTAGCATTTTTTCCCCTCCTGTCAGACAGGAGATGTGTTGAAAGAGTCTGTGGCAGACTGACCTGAGATCAGTCTGATTAAAATCTCCAGTGGTAATGAGCGCAGTCTCTTGGTAACGAGACTGCAGCTTATTGATAGCACTAGCCATTGTTGCTAGCGCTAGCTTAGCATCGCTTTGAGGGGAGATATAAACGGACTAAATACATTGAATTCCCGGGGAAGGTAGAAGGGCCGGCATTTTACCACCATGTACTCCAGGTCGAGGGAGCAGAAGTGCTTTACAACAGCAGAGTTGGTGCACCAGCGTTTTTTTGCAAACACACAGTTTTCAGCGATGCGTATGTCCGATCACCCTGGTGAGCTGTTAGCCCCTCTAGCTTGATGGCGGAGTCCGGATGCTGTTGTGGAGCCAGGTTTACGGGAAAATGAGAGCAAAGCTGTTTCTGGTTTGGTGATCAGTAGTGAGCCGGAGTCTCAGTTTGTCCAGTTTGTTCTCCAGTGATCGGACATTTGCAAGCAACAGCGTGAGAAGCAGTGTCCTAGCTAGCTTAGCTAGCCGCACTTGGACACCAGCTCGCTTCCCCCGCCTCTGGCTACGCTCCGGTCGGATGCGAGGCTGTGATCAGCAGCGGTCTACCGGGGTGGACAGTGTCCAGCAGGGTATCAGCAAACGGTAGGCAGAAAGTTAGAAACGTTTTAAAAAATATTTGCAATGTAATATGGTTATTTTTCAGCATGTGTAACTGCTAAGTGCAGTTCAACCACTGGCCAAGTCTTAAAGTCTCTGTTAAACAAGAAATCCATTAGAAATCATGTGTAAGCCTATGTAAACACACAGAGGTTGTAAGGGGGCGCTTGCGCCATGGTCCTCCTGCCTCTAGAGGGAGACCACCTTCTGACACTCTCAATAATCAGGCTGATTGATCCCACCTGGTTGGTGCCTTTATAAGGACTGCCCACTCTTCAGACTGCTCAGAGTCTTGAATCTGTCCAGGTCAAACTAGTAGCAGAGAGCTGTCTTAGTTTGAGAAAGAAAGAAAGAAAAGTCTGTCTCTTTGAAAGAAAACCAAAGTGGTTTAGGTGTTCTCCCCTGAGGCTGCTCACTGTTTCCTTCTCTTTTGAGGTTTTCAGTGTTTCTTCCTATTTGTTTTTGTTTGAGTAAAAAACTCAATATTGATCTGTAAAAAATACTTTTTTTCCTCTTTCCTGAGTATCCGTATTTGAGTTCCTCGATACAAACCGAGTGCCAGCGGTTTGATTGACTTTCCCTTTAGTTTGTTTGGCGCCTTTGTTCTCGTTTTCCCGCCCTTTTCCTTCTCCTTTGTCTAACTTGCAGCAGAGCTGCAGCCATTTTGTTTTTCCTCAAATAAATTCCCTCACTCTGAAAAACACACCACAACCCCTAAGAGTAGTTTGCATTCAAGCATTTCACAGTGTGAAATCCAACACCAACCCTATTCTTTTCACCACTCTTTGAGATATCCATTAGGGACTGAAAAATAAACATGGCAGCAATCCTGAGGTAATTCTTATCCTCTATTTGGATTGCTGTCCCGTTACAGAGGAGGGTAGTCCAGGTCAAAAAAGTCAAAATCTAGCCCAGGGGTTTGTTGGCTGAGCCGCAGCAGAGCCACCCAGGCAGTTCAAACAAAAACTCGGGATGGATTTTTACTTTTACCCAATGTAAATAGAAATGTTTAAAAAAAAAAAACACCTACACTTTTTAATTGCACTCACTGGTGGTATTCCATAGACAAATTCTAACCATTTGTTCCTCAGCTCTGAATTACAGGGCAAATCATATAACACTGATGTGTTATTTGCACAAATAACTCAGGAACAAACTGTCATGCTGTTCCTAGCACTGTTAGCTCCTATTTGACAAGACGTTTCACTGTGTGGCTTCAGCTCTGCCTGTGGACAGTCGTGAGCCAAGGTGCGCGAGGCCATGAATACTAATTCACGGGCTGACGTAGCCACGGGAATATTTTTTTACTAGCTACTGCAGACAGGGGAAAGGTTGAGGAAAAGTTTCATATGCAGCATCATATACAACTCAGAGAGTTGTGTAGAACAAGAAAAAGTGGATTTTAGCAGAAGGAAATTAAAAAATGACATATTACCTGTTGTGTCTTCAGTACGCTATCAATTTGTACTGAGACAGCAAATAACACACAGAGACGGAGAGGCGGTAGGCTCAGTTCTCAACTTGCTTTACTAATGAATACTGACTGTGTTTTCCTAGGCGGAGTGATACAAAAGTAGTGCTGCGCACAGCAACATATAGTGCCTTCAGGTACTTTTGAGAGATCCTAAATACATGACATATTCCTCCCCCCTTACACAAAAAGTAGTACTTTTGAAAACAGTTCAACACAGTTCAACAAACATGAAGAGGCCATGTAACAATGACATTAGCATAAAGCAATGACTAACCACAATCAAGTCCAGCACAGCAGAATCTTTTTTTTTTTTCGAACAAGAACAAGTGTGTATTTCCTTTTCTTTCTCTTTTTTTTGTTTATACACATATATACACACTAAGGGAGTGAGGGTAGACTGCCTCAAACCCTGACAACACCCTGGGGATTATTCTGCCCCATTCCTATGGGTATGTCTCTAACTAATAACTCAAACGCTCTGGAGGTCGCCGGTTTCTCACTGGATAGCGACGAAAGTCCTCTGCATCTGAATCAGAAATGTTCAATGAAGCTGGAGATACTGCTTGAGTAGTGGGCAGTGTCGGCTGAACTGCAGCAGTGACAGACTCTGAAGATGCAGCATCTCGAGCGGGTGACTCTTTCAAAGGAAATGAACACTGGTTTGGACTATTTAACTGTGAAAGTTAAAAAGTTAAAAAGGACTGGGTGCCGAGACAGACTCTGCAGGTGTAGCTGTCCCTTGAAGTAGCTGATCTGAATGTCTTCTCCAGACAGTGCCTTCTGTAGTCTTGACTGTGAATGACACTGGACCTGTTTTTGTGATGACAGTGGCAGGAATCCACTTTGGTCCACGGGCATGGTTTCGTGCCAAAACTTGATCATCCGGATGGAAAACTCTGTGTTTTGATCTTTGTTTCCGTCTCTCAATTTGAGCTTGTTGTTGACGCAGAACAAGAGTTTTGGTTCTAGCAGGCTTGGGCAGGTCAAGACTGGTACGCAACTGTCTTTTCATGAGGAGTGTGGCAGGAGAGACTTGGGTGGTTGAATGTGACACATTTCTTTATGACAGTAGAAAACTGTTTACTCGTTGGTGTAGTGAGCTCTGTCCACATTAATCTTTCAGAGAATGTTTTAAGCTCTGCACAACCGTTCGGCTAGCCCGTTTGTGGAGGGGTGGTAGGGAGCCGACCGACTGTGCTGTACTTGATTCACTTTGAGGAATTTCTCGAACTCTTGAGAAATGAACTGCGGACCATTGTCGCTTACAAGCTGTTCAGGAAAGCCAAATCGACTGAACATCTCACCTAATTTCTCAATTGTCTTTTCAGTGGTAGTGGATCTCATAATAAACACTTCTGGCCACTTGCTATGTGCGTCAATGGCCACCAGGAACATTCTCTCCTCAAATGGACCAGCAAAATCGATATGAACCCTTTGCCAAGGTTCTTCTGGCCAATCCCACGGGTGAAGTGGGGCCAGTTGTGGCATATTGCGGACCTTCTGACATGATGTACAAGACGATGCTGTTTCTTCAATCTGTCCATCAAGTCCAGGCCACCATAAGTAACTTCTAGCCAGTTCTTTCATGCGAACAATTCCACAATGACCTGAATGTAGCTGTTGTAGCACTCTATTTCTCAGTGATGGTGGAATTATCACTCTCTGTCCCCATAAAAGGCAACCTGCTTGCACAGTAAGGTCATTGCGCCTGATCAGGTACGACTTCAATTCTGCAATGTCTTCTGCTTTTTGTCCACCAACCACAATATCCATCAGCTTGGACAGCAGAGGATCGTTCCTTGTATGTCGTCGCACTTGTAATGACGTAACTGGTGCATCTTCCACCTGCTGAAAGTAGAAGATATCAGCTTGTTTTGGTTCAGCATGCATCACTGGCAGTGGCAACCTGGAAAGACCATCTGCATTTGCATGCAACTCAGATTTTCTGTACCTTATGTCGTACGTATGAGCAGAGAGCAGCAAGGCCCACCTTTGCATTCGACTGGCTGCCAACGACGGAATGCCTACATGTGGCCCAAAAATAGTGGTAAGAGGGCGGTGATCTGTCAGGAGGGTAAATTTCCGTCCAAACAAGTACTGGTGAAATTTGCGAACACCAAAGACAATGCCAAGGGCCTCCCGCTCGATCTGGGCATAGTTACTTTCTGCTTTGTTCAATGTGCGTGACCCAAATGCAATGGGTTTTTCTTCTCCATCTGGCATAATATGCGAAATCACAGCGCCAACCCCGTAGGGAGAAGCGTCACACGCTAACTGCAATGGCAGGGCAGGATCGAAATGTGTCAAGACTTCGGACTTTAGCAGTGCCTTCTTTGTTTTGGTGAAAGCCTGCTCACACTTGTCTGTCCATCTCCAAGCTTTGTCTTGACAGAGCAATTGATGTAATGGTTTTAACAGCGATGCCAGATTCGGGATGAACCTACCGTAGTAGTTCACCAAGGTAGGTACGAAGTTGGCTCACATTCTGAGGTGCTGGTGCCTCCACTATTGCCTTAACCTTGGATGGAGCTTTGTGTGAGTCAATCACATGTCCCAGGTATTCAACAAATGGCTGAAAGAACTCACATTTGGATTTGCGAACTCTGAGTCCATGGTCCTTCAGCCTCTGCAAGGTAGCATCCAAGTTTCTCACGTGCTCTTCTTCAGTCTTTCCTGTGATCAGAATATCGTCTAAATAGCATTGAACTTCAGATAAACCATTTAGTATCTGATCCATTGCTCTTTGGAAAAGAGATGGAGCTGAGGTGACACCATACGGCAGACGACGATAGCGATATAGGCCTTTGTGTGTGACTATAGTAAGCAGCTCCCTTGAGCTTTCATCCACATTCATCTGGAGATAAGCTTGACTAAGGTCAATTTTGCTGAATTTCTGTCCTCCAGCAAGCTCAGCGAACAAGTCGTCAATGTGGGGCAGGGGGTACTGTTCTGCCTCCAGCACAGGGTTTAGCATGATTTTAAAGTCCCCACATATTCTGATGGACCCATCCTTTTTTATTACTGGCACAATGGGCGTTGCCCAATTGCTTATGGTTACTGGCTCCAGAACCCCACTCTGTACTAAGGATTCCAAATGTGCCTCAACTTTAGGCCTGATTGCATAGGGGACTGGACGGGCCTTCAGAAACTTGGGCTTAGTATCAGGCTTAGTGTCCAGTTTGACACTAATGTTTTTCATGTTTCCAAGTTCCTCCCTAAACACTTCTGCATGCTTGTTTAGAACTTCAGTCAGTCCTGTTTCTTCCTTCAACATCATGCGAATAGCAGGCCAGTCTAATGTAATTTCATCCAGCCAAGCACGATCAAGCAGAGATGGATAATCCCCTTTTACCACATACAACGGGAGCTTGGCTGTTTGCTTATTCAGTTGGACTGTGACATCAACAACTCCTCTCACAGGAACCTGTTCACCAGTGTACGTCTTCAACGTGAAGTTAGCTGGTTTCAAAGACAGGTGCTGTAGTGACTTTTTGTACACACTGTCAGACACGATGGAAACTGCAGCACCAGTATCAATTTCCATGCATACTGTCTGTCCCTCAATCAATGGTGAGACCCAGTATCCCTGCGTACCACCAGCAACGGTCAGTATGTTCAGCCCTACCTCCTCATCTGAACTGTCACACTCAATGCCTTGGCTCTGCTGCACCTTATTCACATTCTTTCTCTGTGGGAAAGCATAATTTGTCTTTTTGTGGTTGTACTTTTTGTTTGGTCCTTTTTTAGTTTTACATGCACGTTCAATGTGACCCTTGTTGCCACACCGTCTGCACTCCAAATCCTTGCTCCAGCACTCAGCAGCTAGATGACCAGGTTTATCACATCTGTAGCATTTGTTCACTGCTTTGTTTTTCTCAGTAGCCATCTTGTGCACTTTCACATTAGTACTGAGCTGATGTGCCTCTATAGCTGCTAATTCCATAGACATGCTTATTTCAATGGCTTTCTCTAATATTAGTGCATGTTCTGTTAGCAGGCGCTTCTGGATAGCTTCGCTTCTCAGTCCACACACAAGCCTATCCCGAAAAGTGTCGTTTAATACAGTGTCTAATTCACAGTGCTCTGCCAGCCTTTTTAATGCAGCCACAAAGTTTGCTATCGACTCTCCCTCCTCCTGGCTTCTTTTGTGGAATCTAAAGCGCTCAGCAATCACTAGAGGCTTTGGTGAGAAATGACTGGACAGGTTTTCCAATTTCTTTATATGTTTTGCTGCCTGGCTTGGCTGGCTGAACCAGAGAGCGCAGCAAATTAAGTCTTTGGACCCATGACACTTAAAAATGTGGGACAATTTTATCTCCTTCAATTCCATTTGCCAGGACAAAGTAGTCAAACCGCTCTGTATACGAGCTCCACTGCTCCACGCTAGCATCAAAGGGGCCAATACTGCCTACAATACCTGCCATTTTAGCGCTGTAAGCACACTTTGTTTACTCTGGCAGCTCCGCGTTTTAGTCAGCACAACGGTGAACTTACTCTCTCCACCAGCTCTCTCAAGCGCTAGCACACTCGTTCGCGGCTGTGTTCCAATATCTTCAGCCCGGGCTCTTTATTTATTTATTTTACTCACGGCCGGTGCTTCACGTCCGCGCCGCCTCCGCTTTTTCAGCAGCCACTCGGCAGCACTTCCAAATCCTTACAAGTTTAGCGCTCAGAACTTCCACGGCGTGAAACACAGTTCCATTATCCTCGTCGCCAAGTTGTTGTGTCTTCAGTACGCTATCAATTTGTACTAAGACAGCAAATAACACACAGAGACGGAGAGGCGGTAGGCTCAGTTCTCAACTTGCTTTACTAATGAATACTGACAGTGTTTTCCTAGGTGGAGTGATACAAAAGTAACATATAGCAACATATATGTACATATGTACTTTTGAGAGATCCTAAATACATGACATTACCCTGGCTAACACTCACACAAAGCAATCCAGACTGTTCTCATACAGAGTTCCCCAATGGTGGAACAAACTACCTTCCACTACCGGATCAGAAGAATCTCTCACTATCTTTAATAAACTCCTGAAGACAGAGCTCTTCAAAGAGCACTTACTCTCCTAACACCTCTAACTAACTACCTTCTACTACCAGATCAGGAGAATCTCTCACTATCTTTAATAAACTCCTGAAGACAGAGCTCTTCAAAGAGCACTTACTCTCCTAACACCTCTAACACACTAACTACTTCTAACCCCGTTTCCTTCTTCCCCTCCTTCACTTCTCTATCCCTTTATTTCCCTTCGACCTCCTTTAAGCCCTAAAAAAACGGATTATCTTAATTCCTATTACTTTTGTACTTCATTATTGTAAGTCGCTTTGGACAAAAGCGTCTGCCTAATGAAATGTAATGTAATGTAATTTCACTGTTCTTAGTGAAGCATATTGAACTGGAAAGTCCTTTTTTAGCATAACATATTTCATATTGATACAAAAACAGAAAATGACTGAATATAATGTGTTTTTTATACACCAGCCTGATTACATGTAGGATATAAGGTCCTGACATTTTAAATAGAAACGTGTCAAAGTCAAATAAGTACTTTTAGACTACAAGATGTTTTTATTCTACTATGAGAAAGTCTAACTAGTAAACTAGTTTTTGCTTACACTGTAAATATGTTCTCTTTTTTATAGCTGTTTTCGATGTGCGACTCGTCGGTGGAACTGGAAGCTGCTCTGGTAGAGTGGAGGTTTATTATAAAGGCCAGTGGGGAACAGTGTGTGATGATGACTGGGACATAAATGATGCTGCAGTGGTGTGCAGACAGATAAGATGTGGCAGAGCTCTCAGTGTCCACAGCAGAGATAATTTTGCTGAGGGAACTGGCCCCATCTTTCTGGATAATATTAAATGTGCTGGAAATGAAAGCTCCCTCACAGAGTGCCGTCATAATGGATTTGGAAGACACGACTGCAATCATAGTGAAGATGCTGGTGTTACTTGTTTAGATTAGTTTTTTCCTTTAAAGTAAAAAATAGTAGTAGTTTTTTTCTGAGTGGGGAAAGGGCAAAATATTATAATGAATGGCGTCAGTGTTCTTTTTCTCCCATTCCTGGAAAGCTATGTATCTATTCATTAAAAAAAAAGAAAAACAGTGTGTCTGGTTGGTTTCAAGATCTTTTTTCTGGCTATAAAAGTATTTGCTGGTTACCTGTGCAGTCATGGTGATATATAAAGAGATATGAAGGACATGGGGATACCATACTAGTAAACTCTTCAGCTGAAAGTTTCACCTGCTCATTCACACATCATTACATCAAAGAGACACAGAATTAGAACTAAAGAGAGCATGTGAGGTAAAAGAGAGCTCAACAGAAATCAGCTGATTCATCAACTCTGAAACGAGACTGCACCACAGTGCATGTTTAAGGGCGTTTTCACAACAGCACTACAGCACATTTGTTCTGGTTAAAACAAATTCAAGTTCATTTGTACCCTTTGTGCGGTTTGATTAAGCAGGAGTGAAAACAGCAATCGCATTCGGGTGCAGATCATAACAATCGGACCAAGACCCGCAAGAGTATGTAGTGAAATTGGGGTCTTTAATGGTGAAGAGAAAACAAAACTTATATAGGAAACAAAGAAGAAAACATAAGTTACATTTTTTCACTTGTAAAAAGTGTTTTTAGAATGAATCTTTTGCAAATTTTTCTTTGCGTTTTGTGTTACTTTATTCTTTTTGCAATACTTTTCCTCCTTTGTGTTACTCGTTCTATTTGCGAGTCTATTTTGACCCCTTTTTGAGATGGGGTCGAGGGGAGAGGAGAGGGGCGTGGCCAATATGGAAAAGCAGGTTATAAAGGATCGCATCATCAGCTGGAGCCTCTGCTTTCATATGTAATGCTTCAGGCTGGCCAGTTCAACCGGCCGCCCTGATGGACGCTAACTAGTTATAGTTCATAAGTTAATGCTTATAATTTATTTTATATATACTAATTACTAATTACTGAATTATATAACATTGTTGTTTTCAGTTGTTAAATTCTTCTTTTTCTCCAGCGGGCTTGCTACAGTTACACGCGGCCTTCTGTAGATGGTGGATTTTAACAGTGAAAAACCCCATTAAAACACAACGCTGCGCAAACGCTCTCAATAAAAAGAAAAAACACAAAGTTTGAACTGGCCGGCCTGAAGCATTACATATGAAAGCAGAGGCTCCAGCTGATGACGCGATCCTCTATAACCCGCCTTTCCATATTGGCCACGCCCCTCTCCTCTCCCCACGCCCCCACGTCAAAAAGGGGTCAAAATAGACTGGGAAATAGAACAGAGGAATGCAAAGGAGGGAAAGTATTGCAAAAAGAAAAAAGGAACGCAAAACGCAAAGAAAAATTTGTGTTGCAAAAGATTAATTCTAAAAAAAAAAATGTATATAAAATATTATGGAGACGAGGAGAAGGATTCCAGTAGCACCTGTAGTGAACTCAATGCCCAAGAGAGTTAAGGCAGTGCTAGACATTGTTAATAGTGGCCATAAAAAATATTGACACTTTGGCAGTAGGAGTTATAGCCGTGATATCGCTGTGCCGTTCCTTTTGTTGTGCCTCACTGACAGTTGAAGTACAGCACAGCGGCTCGCACGCCAGTTCAAAGACTGAACCTGCCCCCCCCCCCTCCCACCCCCCACCCCCCCAAAAAAAAAAACACAGGAGACATTAGAGTTGTTACGACCCTATAGGTCATAATTGCTGATCATTGTTCTTTTTTGTTTGAGTGTGCTTTGTTACTGCAGGTTGCTGCTTGATGCCATTTAATCAAACTGGTTGGTCACCACCAGGGGGAACCAAGCATAAAAGAGAACAGGAACAGGAAGTGCCAGGGTGGTGCTTGGCCTCGACCATGGCTCCTGTGCGTTCCTGATTCCCTGCCGCATGGTCTATTCAAAGTTTGTAGCCTGTTAAAGTGTTAGAACTAAGCTGATGGTAAAATCTTGTTCTTTGGTGTGAACACTGTGGTTTCTGGTCTCTCAGTGGGGAGAAAATAAGTTTATTCCTACAAGTTCTCTCAGTAGGAGAAAGAGTTTACTTTTCTATGTTTTCTCTTGGTTTGTTTAATTAGGAAGTTAGGTTAGAGATTTGTATTTCATTTACTTTTCTTTGTTGGGTAAGTTAGTTTTCTTAATCTGTTTTGTTTATTATTTTCTCTTTCATCCATAACTGTTGTCTCCCCTTTGATTTAAGCCTTGTATTCTTTACAATATGTTAAATAAACTGAACCTTTTGACTAATAGGCTTCCGTGTGGTTGGGGAACCAGGAGGGCATCTGTTTTCTATGTTACAGAGTATAAAATTACAGATTTTTGGCTAGTTGGAACAGGTGAGTTTTGATTTAAAAAGAGGAAGAGAATTGATGTTACGGATGTCGAGAGGGAGTTCCAGAGTTTGGGAGCAGAGCAGCTGAAAGCACTGAGAGATGAGTGGAAGAGGAGGATCTGAGGGAGCGGGAAGAAGATGCAATATTGAAAAGATATGGGGGGGGGGCAACAAGATGGCCTTGAATGCATAAAGAAGAATTTTGAAATGAATTCTATATTTAACAGGAAGCCAGTGGAGTTGCTGAACGACTATCTAGGATGACACCAAGGGTGAATCCCATTTCTCCCCTTGGCCCTACCCCTTACCCCTACCCCTCTGTTTTGCGCGTGCACGTCAAGGGGTAGGGGTGTCCCGATTCCTGTTAGGATGAAGTGGTAGGGGTAAGGGGTAGGGCTAGTTAGCCCTTCAAACAGAGATTTTCCAGACCCACACTTCGTACCGAGGGGTATGAGAATGACTGGCAAGATGGCGGAACAAGCGACCAAAGAAACCCACAAATGTAACTATTTTCCGTGTTAAAAATTACGATTAGCACTATATTAACTTGTTTTATGGCTGAATTCTTCATAACAAGCATAAAAAGTTTGCTAGTAGTTCGTTTCGGTAGCTAGCTAGCTAGCTAGCTAACCTTCCCGTTCCACCTTAAATGGTGCAACAGACGGCAGGCGCTACCGCATTTAAGGCAGAACGGAAAAAATAAATCAAATAAAAAATAATCAGAGCTAATTTCAGCTCCCCATCACAGAGGAATTAAGGAATGGACAATATTAATTAATTTCTGCACCTCCTGCCCCCTTTCTGAACACATACAATGCCCTAAAGTTAACTAGTTAACCAGCAGCTAGGCTACTGAACTTTAGCGCTCCACTGCTATCATCACATCAGCCCAGCAGGGTCACCTACACACCACCGCTAGTAGCCTGGTCATAAATCAGTGCTATTTATTTATGTATTTATTGTTCATTGACAAACGTCATTGTATGTCACTCCTGATGACGTACCGGGTGCTTGAAGGGTTGTCCCAATTCCTAGGGGTAGGATTTTATCCCTTCCCCTTGTAACTCCGTTCCAAGGGGAAGGATTACACTCGAAAAGAAGGGGTAGGGGTAAGGGGTAGGGCCAAGGGGAGAAATGGGATTCACCCCAAGACTCTTAACCTGAGGTGAGGGGGAGACTAGGGAGTTGTAAATTTGGATAGAGAAACTGTCAACTTTAGATAGAAGGGATTTTGAACCAAAGAGCAACAAATCAGTCATATCACTATTGAGTTTTAGGAAGTTAGAGGTGAACCAGGGTTTTATTTCAAAGTACTTGGTTTACTGGATAGGTAGAGCTGGGTATCATCTGCATAGCAGTGAAAATTAATATTAAATGTGCGAAATATGTTGCCGAGGGGCAGAAGGTTACTGATGAAAAGGAGGGGCCCCAGCACAGAACCCTGGGGCACACCGGATAGAACAGGGGAAGACTGAGATCTGAAGGATTTGAGTCGAATAAACTGAGTTCGGCCCGAGAGACGTGAATGGAACCAATCAAGTGTGATATGGTTAATGCCTATGGAAGAGAGTCTATTAAGAAGGATAGTGTGAGAAATAGGGTCAAATGCTGCGCTCAGATCAAGAAGACTAAGAATTGAAAGTAAGCCAGAATCTGCAGGAATAAGAAGGTAAGTTGTGATCTTAATAAGAGCAGTTTCTGTGCTGTGGAGGGGGCGAAAACCAGATTGGAATTGTTCGTAGTAAAGGTAGTTTTGGGATAAATAGGTATGGAACAAGTATTTTGTAGATAAAGGGGAGGTTTGAAAGGGGGCGGAGGTTATTAAAATTATTGGGAACTAAGCCAGGTTTTTTCAGAATGGGTGTAATGGCTGCTGTTTCGAAGAGTGAATGATGGCAGTTATGAGGGGGAGCAGAGAGGAAAGACAGAATTTAACTGTAGGGAGAGGATCAAGAGGACATGTAGAAGGTTTTGATTTAATAATAAGATATGAGGTGACAGATGTATCCAGGAAAACAAAAGAGAGATAGTTACTGTGTGAAGGAGGTACAGAGAAAGAGAGAGTGACCGTGTGAAGGAGGTACAGAGAAAGAGAGAGTGACTGTGAAGGAGGTCAAAGAAAGAGAGAGGGAGAAGATTGGGACAGATGTCTTGGTGTATTTTACACATTTTCTCACTGAAGAACATCATTAAAGAGTTACAGATGTCAGTTGAATAGAAGTGAGAGTGGAAGGAGGCTGTGGGTTGGAGAAATTTGTGAAAGGTACATTATGTAAGACCTCAGAGTGAGTGTGTGAAATGGCTACAGCAGTCCAATTTCAAAACACCACAGAGCGTAGTCTGCTCTGCCCACCCCTCCCCAGCCACGAAGGTTACTCGGGTTGCAAAATTCAGCAGGCTGAATCTACACAATCTACATAAAGAGATTAGATTACGAGCAAGAGGAGAAATACAGCAATTCTAAACTCCTCTATCACCCGGGAGCCCCCCGCCCGGCGAGTGAACTCCACGCTCGGTAAGTGATCCCCCCCACTCGGTGAACCCCGCGTGAGAGACAGCCCGTCCCTAGTAAGCACATCTAGTGGTGGGAATAAAGTACCTCACTGAATTAGCTAGCCAGTTAGCTTACCTGTTCAGGAGAAAAGTAGCAGCTCTGAGCCGGTCTTGTAGTTTATTTGAGCTCTAAGTCTCCACCGTTCGAAGTCACTGCCAATATTTACTTTTGTATATATTCCTTCTTTGGTCACTGAGCTTTATTGAGACATGCTGAGGCTTTTTAAGTTGTGTAGCAGCTGAGGTTTAACTGAACCAGCCCTGCTAGCTAAGCTCCTCTGCTGCTGCACAGATCGCTGTAGTGTAGTGTTACGGCTGGCAACCTCGGGGGTGGAGTTAGTGTTGGGGAACGAGCAGCAGGAGGAGTCAGAGGATAAAACAAAAACAAAACCCGGGATGACCTGCACATTTAAAATAGGAATGTACTGCTGACAAGAGCTGCAAGTACTTTCACTCAACCTGTTTCCTTAATATTTGATGATACATCCTGATCATTTTATCATTTACTACTGAAAATTAGTTACATAGTGGTCCTTTAACTAAGGAAAATAGTATTTTATTGTTCCCTTCATTAGCGCTGAGTAGACCAGAGTAGTACAACGATTTTGCTTGAACAATTGCATCCCTATAATGTAGTGTGTGAGTTTTGTGCATTTCTTTATGGATAGTAAGACCAGATTTTCTATAGAGTACTTGAGTTGTCGAGTTTTAGCTTTCAATAGCCGCAGTTCAGGGGTATACCAGGGGGCAGAACGAGAGAAGGAAACAGAGCGGGTTTTCACTGGGGCAAGAGAGTTCAGAATATCAGTTAGGCTGTTGTTATAGTGAGCAGCGGGTTCATCAGGTGAGGATGAATTGTCCAGGTTCAGAATACAGTTGAGGCTAGAGGTGAGGACATCCATATTAATGTCTTTAATATTCCTAAATGAGATGATGGCTTATTTTTTCAGTTTTCAGTTACATGGAGATCATCAGCTGCACAGTTTGTGGGGATGAGACCGGAACAACAAATTAGGTCCAGCGTATGTCCTCTTGTGTGGGTAGGAGAAATCTTTGGTGAGAGGAAGATTACTGCAGTCCATGTGTATATTGAAATCCCCCATCAATATTACATTAGGTAGACAGATGGGTAAGTAGAGAGGCAAAATCCGTTAGAAAGTCCTTGTGTGGCTTAGGAGGACGGTAGGCTGTAGCGATGATGGTAGGAGAAGATCCAGGCAGTTCACATGCTAAACACTCCAGTGAAGGGTAAGTGGGCACAGACACAGAGAGGACTTTCCAATCCTTGTGGTGAATTATCGTGATGTAACGGTCTTCATTAAAATGAGACTCTGTTAAATGTAAGGGTGGAAAACCCACTTACTTGCCTAGGAGAAATAGAAAAACAGTCTAAGATTGCACACAAAACTGTGTATTATAGTCAACAGTGAATTATATATTTACAAATTGTGTCAGTAAAGACATAAAGAAAAAAAAAAAACAGCAGCAGCAACAAAGCACATTTACAGACCCGTATTGGTCACCCCAGTCCCCATTAGACTTTCCAATAGAATTCAATAAGCACAGTCCTTGCAGAATGTTTCCAGGTATAAAGCTTTAACATGGATGGAGCTCACCGATAGTCCATTGATTGCATCTTAGTCAAAATATTTTAGTTATTTTAGTTATTTCCAGGAATGATAACAGAATCCACAGGGAAAGCTCTTCTTTGAGTCCATGATACACCAGAAAGCTTTGGCAACACATAAATCCCCTTCTGTGTAAAACATCAACATATAATCCAGAAAACATCATATTTACAAAATCTAAATCACTTTAATTTACTGTACAACACAAAACCATATTTATAAAACTGTATTGTTCTTACATTGAGCAAGAAATCCTGAGATATCTCAATAAAGGGGTCAATTGAAGGAACAAAGGCAGCAAACAATAGTTTCCCTCCACCTTTCTTCTTCTTCTTCTCTGGCATTTTATGGCAGCTGGCATCCAATTTGTTGCACTGCTGCCACCTACAGTTTCCCTAAAGCATCACCCTAAATCCTCTTAATAAGCCCAGTGTCTGTCAAATATAAAAAAAAAAAAACAATGCTTTCTCTTCCCAGATGAGCATGTCTGTCTAAAATATATTTCATTGATATTTCTACCATGCCCACGTTTTTAAGCTCTGAGATAAGTTCTAATCTTTCTCTACTATATTTACCACAGGCAATTAAAACATGGTCCACTGTCTCAGGCTGACTGCAATCTGGACATAGTCCATCTTGATGCTTTCCTAGGAGGAATAGAGTACTATTAAGATAAGTGTGGCCTAGTCTTAATCTAGAAATAACGACTTCATCCTTCCTTTTCCACCCTCCTCTTTTACAGGATACTGCATCAGTCACTCTTGCACACAATGAGAATAAATGTCTTCCTTTAACCTCTTGCTCCCTCCACCTTTCAAATCCCTTCTTGTCTCATATACATCAGCCAAGCAGAAGATATTACTGCCATCTAGTGGCAGAAAATGGAAGTGACACTAGTGTGTTACCATGAGACCTCCTTTCGCGACTGACGCTGCGTGGTTAACAAAGGTAAACAAAACCCAGGAGGAGTGGAGTTGAGTTGTGAAAAGTCATTAGGTTGTTGCCAGGTTTCTGTTAGACAGAGAAAGTCTAACTTACGGTCAGTGAGGCAATCTTGAATGAGATGTCCCTTGCTCGGAAGCGAGCGGATGTTGAGGAGACCAAAGTTGACAGTGGTGGAGCTGCGTTTGGCAGTAGTATTAGCTGATCTAGCCAAGCTAACTAGCACGCTGTGTTTAGCACGCCGGCTGGTATTTCTGGGAGGGCGGCGGGTGGTGGACCAGAATGATTGGATTGCCGTAGAGCTGTCGAAATGGAGATTCTGACGAGTTCCCCGATGGATTTATCTGGGGCGAGGCAGAAAAGAGATGTCCGGGTGCACCGCTGGCGGGGGCTCCAGGTGATGAGAGCAAAGCTGCAGGAGTTCAGCCACGGTGTAAACCTGCCGCCGGTTGATAAAAGGGCGACAAGGCGACGCAAACAAGTGCAAACAGATGTAAAACTGGCAAACCTGAATTTTAGAGCAGATGTGTGAGTAGACCGAGAAGTGTATTGACCAAAAAGAAAAAAAATAACAAAAATAATACTGGAAAGCACAGGCAGCCAGACACATACAGCGTTCACTCAGCCCGGTCAATCTCTTCAACAAGTGCTCTTTTGAAGCAGGGAAAAATATAAAGTATGAAAAAAAATAAGACAAAGGCACTTTGTTGTGAAAAAAATGATTAAAAAGCCTTTACTTTTCTTTTTTTTTGGCTCGCCCCCCCCCCCCCCCCCCACTTTATTGTTTATTTCTTTGATTATTTACACATTACAACAGTTACTAGTTTCTGTTTTTGTTGAGTGTTTTTTTTTCTTTTTTGAGTATAGTTAAGGGGAATTACAATTACAAGGATTTGGGGGAGGGTGCTGGGGGATGAAGAAAAGGGGATAATTGGGGGAAGATGATATAACAGGAGAGAAAAAAAGGAAAAAAATGTTTGAAAGTAAGACTGATAGAGGTGGGAAGAAAAAAGTAAATAAATAAAAAAAATAACAAAAAAAATAAATAAAAAGAAAGAAAGAAAAAGAAAAGTATATCTATCTATTTGTTATGTCTATCTATATGTTTTGATGACTAAACAGAGACATGAATGTGTGTGCTGATTTTGTCTGATTTTTGGTCCATTAATTTAATTTGTGTGTGTGTGTTTGTGCATGTATGTATATGTGAGTGTATGTGTATAGCTGGGCTCTTTGTTAGCTATTGTTGATCTTTTTAACTGTAGTATTTGAATTAGCGGTGTCCAGGCTGAGTCTGATTCGGTGGTTCTGATTGGTTGTGAGAGTGTTTCTAGGGAGAGATAGTCTGTTAGCAGATTTTTCCAGTGGTTGATGCTGATATTATGTTTGGTTTTCCAGTTCATGAGGATAACTTTCTTGGCGATGGTTAGCAACACCAGGAGGATTTTATTGTTTAAAAAGACTTTGTGTCATGGCAAGTAAATAAAAAAAACATTGAGGCCACCAACATGTTGCGGCCATCTTGGCCTTCTTTAGGGCATGAAACAAAATGGATGAGGAGACAGAATGTTTCGTCATGTTTTAGAAAAAAATATATATCACAACAATTCCATGTACTGGTCCTTATTTGTTGTGCGTGTTCCAAGAGAATCATGCAGTCTGACTTCCAATGTCTGACCATCAAAGGCCTGAACAAACAAATGTTACAAGAAAAAAATGTTAGAAGGGCCACATCTTGAGAAAAAACAAATAGAATTGTTCTCCAAATTACTTTATACACTCACCCACAGAATAAAGTGATTTCCAGATTCTAGAGTTATGTGTCTGACAACACGGAAAACAAGCACTTTTGTATTTTCCTTTACAACCTACAAAAATATGGAGATTGACTGTTCCCCAAAAAGCACTGAAACTACTGAACTACTGAAAGAGACAGAAATTGAGGCATGAAGTCAATATTCCCATGTTTAATTACCACATAATACCCTAAGGCATTTTACAGGGGTTGGACAATGAAACTGAAACACCTGTCATTTTAGTCTGGGAGGTTTCATGGCTAAATTGGACCAGCCTGGTGGTCAATCTTCATTAATTGCACACATCCAACAGGATTAACTGTGGACGCAAGAGGAAGCTGTTTGAAAGGGATGTTCGGGTGCTAACCCGGATTGTATCCAAAAATCATTAAACCAAGGCAGAATTCAATGTGCACCTCAACTCTCCTGTTTCCACCAGAACTGTCCAGGTGTTTCAGTTTCATTATCCAACCCCTGTAAATGCACATCTTGAATAGTCTCTCCACCAGAGTATGAAATCAAAGGTGGGAATAAGGATGACCTGGCATTAAATTACATTTAATATATTTTTCAATTCTATAAAATTTCATAGTTTACTACAGCAATAATAGTTAAGTAAACCCAACTTACATTCTGCCCTCCTTCTACCAACTGACAGTCTTGCATCTACAACCTGTAAAGGGGAGAAAAACAAAGAAACTCAGAATAAATCCCAATCATGTCTTCAATATTATTTATGTTATGATGATGTGTCTCTGAGAATAACCCTTACATTATCTGTCAGCCATGGCATTCTCACTGTTGACTGTCCTTCGTAGCACTAGTTTTCCACCTGTGTTAATTTGTAGCTCCGCCCCCTAGCCCCAGGTGTTTCCACTTCCAGTGTGTGTTAAATAGTCGTCCTGTGTCAGTGTTTGCTGTCGGTCTTTGCACCTTCCCTTGTTGTTTCTGCGTTCCTTCTTGTTCTTAGCCATAGCTTCTTGTTCAGTGTTTATCTTCTTGATTATGTCTTGTTTATTTTTCCCTTGTTTAGTTTATTTCTTGTTCATTTCTTGTTTTAGTTCCTTGTTTTTGTTTGTTGCCTCCCCGTTGTTTATATTATTTTCTCTCGTTTGTTTTGGTTTATTTCTTCGCTCTTTATTTGTTTCTTTGTTACTTATTTAATAAATATCTTTCTTACCTGCTTTTACGTCCGCCGCCACGTCTTCCTGCCTGCATATTCCTGACAACATCAGTTCAGGGGGGCACAAACACTTCCGATCATGAAGGCTGATAGTTTGTAGTCCTTACTATGGTCAGATGCTCATCTTTTTTACCTGCAAAGAGGCAGGGCACTTTTTCCTAAACATAATATTAAAACATGCAACACTGTGGAACTTACTTTTTGATTTAATTATAAGAATAAGAAGAAGAATAAGATGCATATCTCATTTGATTGGTCAATTGGAAAAAGGCCAGTGGAAAATGTTTCCCGCTCTTGGTTTTCTCTTCATGGGGCAACTCATTTGTTTCCATATTCTTGTTTGTTGTCAGGTTTGCAGCAGCAGGGAGAATGTGAGGCAGACGTAAACACAGGTACATTTATTTACAAGTAAACAAACAAACAAAAACTAAACTCAAAACAAGATACATGAAGAGACAAGACTACTGGAATTGACACGGAATAATCTACAAAACAGAAAACAAAGGAACAGCAACCTGACGGCATCATACAAACACACAAGACCAGACAACCACACGCTCAAACACAGGGGCTTAAATACACACAATGGAAATGGGAAACACCTGAGATCACTGATGAGGGGGCGGAGCTACAAATTGAAACAGGTGGGAGCACTAAAGACATGGGCGGAGACAAGGTGAGAGCCATGTGCTCTGAGCACAAACAAAGGAGGGAAAAAACATGGAGGCTGACAAGGGACAGGACAAGGACATGACATTTGTCCCTTCATTTTTCAGTGGATATGCTGCCAATTAATATTTAAACAATACAAAATCCAATGACAGTTATACAAACCTGTTTCACAAATACCAAGTCTTCCACTGCTATCCACTTCCAAAGCATCCAATATAATTCTTTATAAGTCTTTCGTCTTTATGCTCTGTCCTGTTGTTGGCGCGTCTTGCTGTTCTGCCTGCTACATCAGAAATGTAAACATTTGGGTGGTGCTGAAAGGACAGGAGGGCATCAGCATGGTCCATTGCAGGGGAGCAGTTATAAATGACTGAATGTTGGCAAGTCACATGCAACACACCACCTAAAAATAAACAGAAAGTACAATATTTTACAGAATATTTTGTGTGAATGTCAGAATCATGCAGATATAAAAGCCTTATTAACAGTAAACAGGTATCCAATACAATAGAAAAAAATGAATCAAACCAGATATGGTAAAACATTAAAAATACTTTGACCTACAAATTAAGTGAAGTCAAGGGCTGCAAAAAATAAACATATTTGAGAAAAAAGCCAGCTATACTGGCTTACTAACTATTTGAATGATGCAAATAAATCATCAAGTAATGCATAACATTGTTAAACTTTTTTCATCAGTTATTAGCAAAATGGTGTTTACCAAACCCTAATTTACCATTAGTAAAGAAAAAACATATTTCTATTAAAAAGAACAACAGAAATATCAGTAGAATACCAAATTAATGTCTAAATACTAATTGTTCAAACACACATACCATAGGTAATTCAGTAATCAATTGACTTGACACAAGAGCTAGTTCAGTGGTTGGAGGCGAATACATGACCGAAGGAACAGAAGAAGATAAATTGTGGGAAATTAAATCTCTAAACAGCAGGGACACCTAAGAGTGTAAGAGTGCAACATGTTTAACAAGGCATATTGTTGGAGCCAGTTTTAGTTTCCTTAGATTAAATTCTTATTTTGGTTAACTTACTTTGGTTTGCTGGCCTCAGGCCATGGACTTTTATTTTGACACAGTTTTTTGGTCACCTGAGCAGGTAAAGATGGCTGCCTCTCACTTAGTAGCCAGTCTCAGTTAGACAAAGAAAAAGTGATATATATTGTAGTGATATAGTTTTTTACTGCTTTAAGCTTGAATATTTGGAAGCCTTTGAACTTGGAAAAAAAATACTTAAGTTTATTCTTTAAACTTAAACTTTATGTTGAGTCTTTATATTTGGTTTACTTTGCATTAGTTGGATAACAAACAATTTGGATTGCTTCACTGTGTAGCACCTGTTTGGCTGCCTATACCCTTCTTTCTCCCTGCTGCTGCCTGCCTGCCACTTCCCCTCTCCCTCTGCCTGCCTGCTACTTACCTGCTTGTGGCCTACTTACCTCCATCTTCAACATCTTCATTCATCTGGACCAAGGTATGAAAAACAGCTGTACACAGTGTTTAAAGATAAGCCCGTGACAACCACTAGACTACATCTACCCTTTTGAAGATTTAATTGACTCGAAACTGGAACTCACACATATTAAATGATTTTGTATTGTGACACTTACCCCCAGTTTTCTGCAGTTTCACAAACATTTTGGGGTATATGTCTCTGTAAAGTAAGAGTTCCTGTGGTCTGTATAACAGGCTACCTCTATTGTTCCTTCTGCTAAAACACCCAGTGAGTCACATGCTGACACAAGTTCTGCCCTCTGTACTACCTATAGGACAGGGGTGTCCAAACTACGGCCCGCGGGCCATTTGCAGCCCGTTTCCTTTTGTGGAGCGGCCCGCGAGGTATTTTAGAAATAGAATGAAAGTTGGCCCGCTGTTAAGCAGGTTTTTATAATGTGAGATTCAAAGTTTGAACGCTAGGTGTCAGAAACGGGCCAAAGAGTCGGAGAGGGAAGAAAACGGGGCAAAAGAGTCTAAAAGCGGAGAGGGTGCGCATTTCTAGCGCAGAAAAACGGGGCAAAAGAGTCTAAAAGCGGAGAGGGTGCGATTTTCTAGCGCTGAAAAACGGGGCAAAGAGTCTAAAAATTGCCGTAATTAAGGAGTTTAATATTAAGAGAGAAATTAAACATCAATTTGAAAAATCTTAGTTTACACAACACTGTCAAAGATAAAGATAGTTAGTCAAGTAAAATGGTGAGTAAATGAACTAATCAGGAAAAAAAGTATTATTTAAAGTGGTATATTTCATTATTTGTTTTATTACAGAGTCTGTGGCCCGTGACTTCAAATATATTTCTCCTTCTGGCCCCCAACAAAAAAAGTTTGGACACCGCTACTATAGGAAGATAATTTATACAATCGTGCATGTCAAAGATGATTAAGGCAGATGTAAATGCAGGTAATCACTGGTACAGTAAACGCAATACCAAATAACCAAAACTAAGAAAACTAAACTAAGAAAACTAAATAATCAAACATGACTAAGGAAACAAGGTAAGGATATCAATACTAAGGTAAAAAATAAAGACTAAAGAATCTGGACAAAGTAAACTAAACAGGAGACTACCCTTGTAAAAAAAAGAAGTATACTCAAGTTATGTTATTTTGGAACCAATAATATGTACTTAATTACTACTTATTTGTGATTAAAATGATATAAATTTGCACTAAATTCATACTAAGTATACAAGTCGTATGTTATTTTCGGCACTATTTAATATAATTTAAGTATGAATCCTCAAAATGAATGTGATTTTAAATCTATATTTTATTCATATTTGTAATAGATTTTTAATGTTCAGTCAGACAGCTCACACAAATATACTTAATTATATTAAATAGTGACAAAAATAACATACGTCTAGTATACTTAATAGACTAAGAACAGAACAATCATGGCCAGGCAAGGGACATTAACAAACCTGAAAACACAAGGCTCACAAAGGGTCTATTCACAAAATCACACTGGTACAAATGAGTTCTATATACTCTGAGAGAGACAGGGAACGCCTGATGTAGATAACAAGGGGGTGGGCAACAAACCAGACAGGACAGGACAGAGACAACAAAACAGGGCCATGTGCCTAAAGTGCACCTGAGGATGAAAACAAACCAGGGAAAAAACACAAAAATGCAGGTTAGAAAACAAGACAGGAACAGGAAGTACAAAAAAAAAAAGATAAACAAAGGCTAATGTGTGAAACTGTATCACATACTTTTAATAGTCATCACAACCCAGATATTTCCGTGAATAATATTAAAGTATATGTACGAAACCTTTTTTTTTTCTCAATCAAATGGAGAATGTAGTCCTCATTCAATTATGTGCTGGCCACTTTACATTCTTTCCCTGAATTGCTTTTATAATGGAACAGACAACAGGTATAAATGAGAGGCAATTAGCAAGAAAACCCCTTTAAAGGAGTGATTCTGCAGCTGGTGACCACAGGCCTTTTCTCTGTTCTCATCCTTTCTGGCTGATCTTTTGGTCACTTTTGCATTTTATCAGTTCTATCACCGTAGAGGAAGCATGAGGCGGTGTCTACAACCCACAGAAATTGCTCAGGTAGTGCAGCTCATCCAGGATGGCACATCAATGCGAGCTGTGTCAAGAAGGTTGCTGTGTCTGTCAGCACAGTGTCCAGAGTGTGGAGCAGATACCAGGAGACAGGCCAGTACACCAGGAGACATGGAGGAGGCCGTAGGAGCGCCACAACCCAGCAGAAGGACCGCTACCTCCTTCTTTGTGCGAGGGACAGGTGAAGCAGTGCAAAAGCCCTGCATAATGACCTCCAGCAGCCCACTAATATCCATGTTTCTGTGCAAACTGTCAGAAACAGACTCCATGAGGGTGGTATGAGGGCCCGGCATCCACAAGTGGGGCTTGTGCTCACAGTCCAACACCATGCAGGGCAGTTAGCATTTGCCAGAGAACACCAGGTTTGGCAGATTTGCCATTGGTGCTTTTGCTCTATGCTATTCACGGATGAGAGCAGGTTCACACTGAGCACATGTGACAGACGTGACAGAGTCTGGAGACGCCGTGGAGAACGTTCTGCTGCTGCAACATCCTCCAGCATGACCGGTTTGGCAGTGGGTCAGTAATGGTGTGGGAAGGCATTTCTTTGAAAGGGGCTGCATAGACCTCCATGTGCTCACCAGAGGTACCCTGACTGCCATTAGGTACCGGGATGAGATGCACAGACCCATTGTGAAAATTTCCACTGAAGTTGGATCAGCCTGTCATTTGATTTCCCACTTAGATTTTGAGTATGATTTCAAATCCAGACATCCATGGGATAATAATTTTAATTTACATTGATCATTTTTATGTTATTTTGTTTTCAACGCATCCCACCTGGAATATTTGACTCACAGAGATCTAGTAAGTGTTATTTTAGTGTTTCCTTTATTTATTTTTATTTTTTTTACTGTTCTCATCATCCTTCTCCTCTGCTTATCTTCTTGACCTGTCACTTCAGGTCTTAACTAGAACTGTGTCTGTGGTTCTTCCATTACCATTTCCTCACTATGTTCCTCACAGTGGAAACTGACAGCTGAAATCTCTAATAGCTTTTTGTATCCTTTCCCTGAACCATGATGTTGAACAATCTTTGTGTTCAGGTCATTTGATAGTTGTTTTAAGGCTCAACAACTGACTAAAACTAATACTATTAGAGAAATACAGGGGTTGGACAATGAAACTGAAACACCTGTCATTTTAGTGTGAGGTTTCATGGCTAAAATGGAGCAGCCTGATCTTTGTGATGTATCAAGAGCCACGGTATCCAGGGTAATATCAGCATACCACCAAGAAGGACGAACTACATCCAACAGGATTAACTGTGGACGTAAGAGGAAGTTGTCTGAAAGGGAGGTTCGGGTGCTAACCCGGATTGTATACGAAAAACATAAAACCACAGCTGCCCAAATCACGGCAGAATTCAATTCAATGTGCACCTCAATTCTCCTGTTTCCACCAGAACTGTCCATGGAGATAATAAATTATTGTGATGTAAAACCAGGTGTTTCAGTTTCATTGTCCAACACCTGTAGATCCCTATTTAAGTTTTATGGCACTATTAAGTATTGCCACTATTTCTAATATTTTTCTCTGAGTTTCCGTAAAGTGGAATTCAAATGTGAGTTTAAGGGGACTACAAACTCAATCTGGTCACTGCCCCTGTCAGATTACCCCCTCAAACCAGAGCTCTGACCAATGGGCTTTTTTTTCTAGCTCACAGAATTTCTCTCTAGTGTCTCTGAGGATTATTATTTGAATTCTTCAGCTAACCTGTCAGTAATCATAAAAGTGCTACAGGGGGTTCTTTGGTCGATTTTGCAGAAGAACCACTTATGGGTTTTTAAAGTGATGTTGAAGAATTATTTTAAACTGCACATCAAAAATGTTGTCTCATTTATGTCTGATGGGTCTTTTTTCCATTTTATGATTCACATTTTTTTTTCTATTTGGGTAAGGTCTGGACTGCACAAAGAACAGTTCAGCACTCATCTCTACTTCTGAAACCATGCTGTTCGATGGATGGATGTAGGTGGGTTAACATTGTATGTATGAAGTGCTAGGCAATACAATATTTGTCAAAAGGTTTGGGCACCCCTGTTAATTTAATAATTATTAGGAGTTTGTAATTCAATTATAAATTTGTTGTTCAGATCAGCAATTTCAGTTAAAGATAAAATAGCAGAAGAACACAGTGATATTTGAGAAGTGAAATAAAGTTTATAAGATTTAGAGAAATTGTAAAATAATTATTTAAACAAAATTAGGCAGGTCAATAAATTTGGGCACCCTTGTCTTTTTATTGATTTAAATACTTTTAGCTCTAATTATTGGAAGACAAAATTTGTTTGGTAAGCTCATTGAACCTTGACCTACATACACAGGTGAATCCAATTATGAGAAAGAGTTAAGGAGCCAATTGCAAGTTTTTGTCCTCTTTGCGTCTTCTCTGAGGAGTGACACCATTAGAGCCTGAATACACAGCTCTCAAATGACCTGAAAACAAAGGTTGTTCAACATCATGGTTTAGAGGAAGGATACAAAAAGCTCTCTCAGAGATTTCAGCTGTCAGTTTCCACTGTGAGGAACATAGTGACGTGACAGACCAAGAAGAAATCTCAGGTAAGCAGAGGAGAAGGATGGTGAGAACAGTCATAGTCAAACCACAGACCAGGGGCCTATTGTACTAAAGTGCATATGCACAAAAACAATGCGAACGCCATATTTCACGCTCACAGTCAGATGTACTAAATTTGACCTGAACATGAGAAAGTGCGTTTACCCACGGCACTTTCGTTTCAGCCATACGTGTGGTTTTTTTGTATGTATGTATTGTGTTTTTGTCATTTGGCGACACTTTGGCGATGCATTGAAATTACACAATTAAGATATCCTTTATTCACACATTGTAGTAAGCCATTATTGGGTAAAATAAAGTAAACTAATTAGACAACTAAACAGTAAATTAAAAAGACTATTTCATTGGCTTACTGAAATAATCGTTTAACGTGTTTCCACTTAGCCTAGATTACATAAACATGCATGAAATGTTGCGCTGGAGTTGTTTGAGGTGGCAGCGTTGGCATTATTGGAAAATATTGCTAATGGCCAAATACGTTGAGAGCAAGTTTTCTGTGATCATTATGTTTTTTTTGGCCCATGATGATGACTGGCTTATAAACTGTTTCAGATTTCCAAGAGCATGGTTGGTATAAGATTACAAGCTAACTGCGTGACGGATGTCTTCTTGGTAAGCAACTCATTTAAAGCATTTAAATGAAAGCATTCATTCTCCATCTCAGAATAATTCGTTTAAAACATAGGTAATAATTAAATGACACATCGGCTACATTACACGTCTTGCAACACTTTCTCGATGGGCATGTTATACTCTAGCATATTATTATTATAACATTATACTCTGCATAATTTAGGGAGGAGTCATGGCAGGTGTGATGTTTTCGTGCACTTGCACTTAATTTTAAAGTTTGATCCATTTGGATTTTTTTGTGTGTACGGAACTTTTCAGTTCTGAGCGTACGCAACATTTTAGTAGGAAGTTCACGCAAGTCTTAGTACATGAGGCCCCTGTTCCAAAGACCTACATCATCATCTTGCTGCAGATGGAGTCACTGTGCATCGTTCAACTATTCAGTGCTCTTTGCACAAGGAAAGGCTGTACGGGAAAGTAATGCAGAAGAAGCCTTTTTTAGAGCACACGCCACAAACAGAGTCGTTGAGGTATGCTAAAGCTAAAGCATATTTGGACAAGCCAGCTTCATTTTGGAATAAAGTGCTGTGAACTGATAAACAGGGTTCATACACCTTTTACAAGGTAAAATTCAAGCACTTTTCAAGCACATTCAAGACCAATTTTTAAGTATTTCCAGCACCTTTCTGCTGTAGTAAATGAATGATAACTGTGATATCTCAAAACTGCGATTCAGTGTCCTTTCAATATATCACAAAACAATTCTCCACACTTTACAGGATCACCTCCCTCAGCGAATGCTATTGGCTGATATCTCCTGACTTTGTGACTGACCGCCTACTACCAGCAGCCTTCAGAAACAAAGACAGCAGGAGAATTAGCTAGCTATGCTAAAATAGGGTGATAAAACGTCCGTATTTCAGGTCCTGTCCCGGGAGTCCCGGGTTTTTTTTCAGAAAGTGAGGAAATGTCCTGGTTTTTAAATTACCTTTATTGGACCAGAGAGCAGTAGACAGCGTGGAGACCCCCCCACCCCCAAACCTAGGCTAAGCCGAGTGCGCCACTGTTAACGCAGCATCAGCGTCCTCCAATCTCCGGGGCTGTTTGCCCGGATTCAGTGGTTGAAACGAGCCAATCTCAGGGGCTTGTATCGCGGCTTTAGTGCCTAGAACGAGCTGCTCACCAGCACTGTTAACCCAGGTTTTGGCTTTTAGCGTAGCTATCTCCAGCTGGAGTTCGGCTTGTTTCACGGCACTTATGTCGAGCCAACCGCGGCTCGCTTAAGGAGGGTGACACAGCGTTAACAGTGCCGGGCTGGGTTTAGCCTAATAGTATATTGGACGTGTAACCCGGATTATTACTATTATTATTTAGATCAATCCAAAGCTTGGCTTTTAGCATAGCTAGCTAACTCTCCTGCTGTCCGTATAAAAAAAAAACACAAGGTAAAACTATGCTGCATCTGGGGCAAACAGAGCCGGTTCCTCGTGAGCCAACTCCTCTTGGATTACGAGAAAGAACCGGACTTTGTCACACATACGTGGAGGCGCGAGCGAAGCCTTTTTATTTTTCGCTCTGTAATTTTTTCTTTAAGCGAACTTATTTAGTTGACTTAGTTATTTGTTGTAAAGTAAATGCAGTTACAATTTCAAGCATTTTCAAGAACTTTCTCTAAAATTCCAGCACTTTCCAGGCCTGGAAAACAGAACGTTAAAATTCAAGCATCTTCCAGGATTTCAAGCACCCGTACGAACTCTGGATAAATCTTAAATTGAGTTATTTTGAGGGCAGTATGCATGGGAGAAAAAGAACACAGCATTTCAAGACAAACACTTAAAGCTACCCACAGTACAATTTGGTGGCTGCACTGTTTAAAAATTTACAAGCACAATACATAAACTATCACATGTAGACATTTACATTGAGCAGGCATAAAGTAGTTGAATCATTTCTAATGTAATGTGATAAGGTGAGTGGGAGAAAAGGTTTTGGTGGGTGGAGCTTGACGTGAAGTCACAGCTCCAGTTCCAGTAAGGAAAGTGCAGGGTTTAGAATAAGTGAGGTTTTATAGGGTGAAGGTGTGGTTTTCTTTGTGCATTGACATTTTAGTGTAATAATTCACATGAGATGAGAGCTTGAACTGTGGCCTTTATGCTGGATTTCTCACATCTATCGACCTATTTTAGGGATCTAAATAAGAGCTGTCAACTGTGCAGCTTGATTTAGGGAGTGTCAGTGTGTGTTTTTGCTATGGTGAGGTCATAAAAATATGTCTTGCGTTACTCAAAACGCTCAAAGGGCATATTTTAATTCTTTTAGTTAAGCATTGGTGGGTTTTGGGTAAACTCTAATGCTTAATATTAAGGTGTGAAAATAAACTGTTTACACAGTGTAAAATAGCAACGAGCATCGTAACACGCCTTGCACAGGGTGCCGTTTGTAAAATGGCATATGGTAGTGATTGGTGCAGCCCGAGAGGAGAACCACTCACCGGCTGTAATGTGAGTTGTAGTTCTCAAAACAGTCAACCCAGTGACTTTTTATAGATAATGTCCCACCCTTTAACAAAAAGAAGCCAATCAGGGAGGAAAAAAAATTCGAACCTACATGGCCCTGTGTAAAAAATATTCAGTAACAACTGAGAAAGAAAGTAATTGAGATCTATCAGTCTGGAAAAGGTTAAAAAGCCATTTCTAAAGTTTTTGGGAATCTGACTGTTGTTTTCTGTAACAAGTAATCTAATGCATTGTTATTTCCAATCCAGTAATCATATTAAAATTAACTTTCCGACCCATTGTTTGTTATTTTTTTCCTCAGTAAAAATTAGGGCTGTCAACGTTAAAGCATTAACATGTGCTGTTAATTTGGAATCAATAACGTGTTACTATTTTTTTACGCAAGTTAATTAAGGCACCAAGTTTGACCCCTACTTCCGCTGTAATCTGCCCCACCCCCGCCCAACACACTGATCTGAAGAAAAGCAATGTGATTTAATCACAGTTAATCACAGGATTTTGTTGTGATTGATTGGATTTAACTTTTTAATCGATTGACACCACAAGTAAAAAGATATTTTCGCTTTATTGCTGGAACTGTCGGCCGCAACCACGCCAAAATAACAACAGGTTAGCGAGCTAACACGCTAACAGGCTAAACTAGCACTCAGGCTCAACACACACACGCAGCGAGCTGCCCTCTCTCTCTCTCCACCACACACACACACACACACACACCGCACTCTATCACCCATTCCCTCAACCTTCTCCCCAATCACACGCTTGTCTTATACATACATGCAACCCTAATGTGAAGTGTATTTTTAATGGTTTAAGGAAGATGTACATGTCAAAATGTAAACTTAATTAGAGCATGTTTACAAGTAAGGCTGTAGGTTTTGGACCATATATTTTTTAGAGAAGGTGGGCTGGATCTGGGCTTTGGATCTATTAATGAGCCTGTGCCACATTTGGACCAGATACGAAAACGAGTCAGAGATCTGAGTCAAATCTGGGCCAAATGTAATGAAATTCGTTGTAGAGCTGTGCCAGTTCTGCCCAAATTCAAATCAGATAAGCAAAACATATATGTGCCAGTTTGGGACCATTCTGTATTGGCAAAATAAAGCTGTGCCGTTAGTATAAATCTGTAATAGCTTTATTTCTCTGTCTATTATGTAGCTCAGTTGGTTACAAAAAAATAATGTTGGCATAATTTAGATGTAACTAAACTTAGAACTACTGCTTTATCAATATCAATATACACATGATCAAAATAATAACACAAATAACAATACCTTATAACAATCAAAATGAACACTGCTGAGTTTGTGAATGAATCCCAGTCTGCCTCAGTGCAGCCCTGTATATATGTGCCCTTATCTTATTTTTCTAGTGACCAAACAGTACCAGGTTAAAGTACTTTTTATAACTGTAACAAATGAACAAATAAAACTTTGAACTCTGGCCCTGCATGATTTTAGTGACCCACATTTTATTCTCCACATTACCACAGCTTTATGTATCCACCAACTTTGTGTGTCAAATTTTATTGCTGTCTATATATTCATGACACAAGACCAGGATCACAATGATCTTCTGTTCAGTTCAAAAGCTGGAGCTGGGTGCAGATTATCCTCTGCTGACAAAAAAGGTATGTTTCTTAATTCTTCTAGTTATAAGTGAGGTGTGTTTTGGTTTGAGAAAAACTAAATTTAGCAAAATCTAGCTCATAATATGCAGTATGTTGGCAAGATTGGTCATTATTAGTTTATTAGCTAGATTAGTTAACAGTCAGCAAGCACAAGCTTAGCAGGTAAATTAGCCTACATGCACAGCTAAACTGCCTGAGCTACGTGTTTCCCCTATAATAGACTGAATGAATGTTAATCAAGATGAAACTGTCTGTAACAAATCTATTAAAATAATCTAATAAAAGCTTCCGTGGGAGAGCTGTATGTTATTTTTCCATTACAGGAACATTTGTATTCCCAAGTTATAAATTCATGTTAGAAGGACTTTAATGCAAAATAAATAGCTTATATATTTTGTATTGTTCTAAAAATATAATGATTTATGATATGAACAGCAATCTTTTCAATAAAATCTTGGGTGTTAAATACATTTCAATAAAAAATGGGTGTTAAAAAGATTAAAAATAATATTTAGGTCAAAAAGAATGTGTAATTCACTTTATATTTATCAAATTTGGATATTTTGAACAATGTAATATTGTCCTTAACATTTCCATCATTGTCTATGATTTCCGTAGGGAATAATTAAAAGTAGTGCTGTGAGGCGATTAAAAAAAATTATAATTTTAATCTGTACAATTCAAATTAATTAAAGGTTTGGAGAAATTTAATGAATGAATAACTGTCATTTATTTAAAATCTCCCTGTATTAAACATCAGTCTTTAATAGATGCTGTAAATACTGTATATCATCTAGACGCATTTATTATAGCTGCTCACCTAAACATTACAAAAATATTTTAGCTGACAGTCAAACCTACCAGGAGATTAGCAAGGCTTCCAATCCAGTTAGGTTAGCTAAGCTAACTAGCGAGCTAACATAGATAGATAGCAGTCACTGTACGCCAAGTAGCTGTTTAGCTAATGTGTTCTTTTCTGTTTTAACAATTACTGTAGCTACTGTCGAGGATCTGATGTGCTTAGTTTAGGCTTCTTGTTGGACAGAAGACAGAACTGTTTTTATGTATTGCATATTTAGACTTATTTCAGGTCAGAATGGTATGTTTAGACTGTTGTTCAGGTATGTATTGCATCTTAAATATGTTATTTTTGGTAAATGTCGTATCTGTTACTCTGGTAAGTATTAATTATTTGGATGGTTATTTAGGTAGCTGGCTCGTGTATTCAGATCTGTATTGTGTAAACTGATATAGGAGTAATCCTGCTCCATAGCGTTAGCTCGGTTCAGCTCGGTTAGCGTTCGGCTCGCTTAGCAGGTTCCTCAGATTTGTTTGTTTACATTTGCTGTTGGAGCAGAAAGGCACACTGCAGTAGCTCTTGCTGTTTACCCTGCTATTGTTTACTTTCAAACCCAGAAAGGTCAGATGGGCATTACCGATACCGATACTGTGTGTAAGTGCCAGTATTGGCGCCGATACCGATACGGTATCGGTGCAACACTACTAGAGACCATAACTAGACATTTTTAAATTAGTTTAAAAACGATGGAATGAGACCTTTAAATGTATATGGTTTAGGGGTTGAATAAACTAGTTGATTAGTCGACTAGCACTTCCACTAGTCACCACCGTGGGGAGCCACCAACTAGCTGGAGGAAGAAAAAACAGCAGTGAAGATGCAGGCAGAAAGTCTGCACTCTCGCACCCATCTGAATATCTTGCAGCGCGGAAGAGAATGTAATTGTTATTGACGGGAGCAGAAGTTTAATCAATCCAAGCGTTGCAGGAGCAGGACCACATTTTTACATGTAGAAAAATCCTGCAAAATATAAATAATAAATAGTGTATAAAATTATAATTATCACGCAATGGAATAATTTTCATGCATACCTAACAGAATGAAAACTACTAAACAAACAGTACCATTATTATTATTATTATTGTTAATAATAATAATAATCATTCATTTCATTGAATTAAATTTCATAATTTTTTATAAATACCTGAATCAATCCCTTTATTCTGTGTACAGGACTAAATCCACATGTACAAGCTTTTTGATCTGGCTAAAATCAATACTTTAATCCTGATCAATGCATTCAGCTCTGAGAATAAGTCAAAGAAATGTAATTCTAAAACGAACTTGAGTCCGACTGCCACTCCAGGAAAGCTGCAAAGAAAAAAAAATGCAAGCAGTTTCAAGTTAATAGCCATGCAAGCAACAAAAACACTCAAGATATTACTAATAAATATCAAAGCAGAGGATGCACCGACACGCACGCACATGCTCTAATTCTTTAAACAAAAACCAAGAACACAAGGTGAACACACAAGGAAGATATTTTTTATTAAATTTTATTGACGTTCCTTCCTGTATGTTTACTGTTGAAATATGCACAGCTAAGAAACGAGGTGTAAGATTCTAAGCACCTGTATTAATGACTCATTTTCGTCCCTTTCCTGTCAAAAATGCTAGAACGTGTTGTTGCGTCTCAGCTTACAAATCATTTAGTTTCAAACTATTTGTTTGAACTGTTTCAGTCTGGTTTTCGTCCCACACATAGCAATGAATCAGCCCCTATCAAAGTGACAAATGACCTTCTTCTTTCCTCTGACTCAGGACATATTAGTATTCTTATCCTCCTCGATCTTACTGCAGCTTTCGACACCATTAACCACTCTGTTCTTCTTTCACGCCTCAAATCTTCACTCAATATCACAGGTACTGCCCTCTGTTGGCTAAGGTCATCCCTCACAAACCGCCAACAGTTTGTTAATATTAACAACTGCAGTTCTGCTATTGCTCCACTATCCCAAGGTGTTCCCCAAGGCTCCGTGCTTGGTCCACTACTATTTATACTTTACATGCTTCCTCTCGGTAACATCATTCGCCAGCATGGCCTTCATTTCCATTGCTACGCTGATGTCCAGCTTTACATTTCTACCAAATTCATCACTACTGCATCTTTTTCTGTTCTGACAAATTGCCTCACTGAAATAAAATCCTGGATGAAAACCAACTTTCTCAAATTAAACTGTGATAAATCTGATATGATCATTATAGGTCCGAAATCCCTGACAAAAAAACACAACAAACTTCCAGCTCACCATTGACAACTCATTGTCTCCTTCCTCACACGTCCGTAATCTTGGAGTCATTTTTGACAGTAATCTTTCATTTGAAAATCATGTAAATCAAATCACAAAATCTGCTTTTTTTTCATCTAAAAAACATTGCACGCCTTTGTCCATCACTTTCCTTTTCCTCCGCTGAAACCCTGATCCACGCTTTCATTACATCTAGAATTGACTACTGCAACAGCATTCTTTACGGCACATCTAACAAAATCCTAAATAAACTTCAATATATTCAGAACTGCGCTGCACGTCTCCTCACTCGTTCTCCCTCCCGCGACCACATTACACCTGTCCTCCAACAACTTCACTGGCTCCCTGTCACACATCGTATTCAATTTAAAATTCTTTTATTCACTCACAAAGCTCTCCATAATCAGGCCCCTCCCTCATTGACCTGCTTCATTATCATACTCCTTCCCGTTCACTTCGATCATCTGACGCCAATCTACTCTCCATTGGCAGAACCAAGCACCGGACCTGGGGCGACAGAGCGTTTTCCATAGCTGCCCCCTCCCTGTGGAACTCTCTCCCAAAACACCTCCGCGACTGCTCTGATCTTCCCACTTTTAAATCTCTCCTCAAAACTCACCTTTTCAGATCTGCTTTTAAGGCATGATGCCTCTCCTTTTCCTCTCCTCTCCTTTTCTTTCTTTTTTTTTTTACTTATTAAATTTTTCATTTTCTATCTATTATGGATTGATTGTTTTGCTCTATTGATTTCGTCTGTATAGTATTGATGATGTTGATGATGAATATTTTAATGTATTTTTATTTTGTTTTGTTTATTTATTTATTTTTTACTTAATGCAATGTAAAGCGTCTTTGAGTTTCCTGAAAAGCGCTTTAAAAATAAAATGTATTATTATTAATTTTCAAATTTATAATTTTTGAACTTTTTAAAAGGTGTTGCCAAAGAAACATTGAATATGGAGGTGCAGTGTGCAGCCCGTTCAGCTGTTGTTTAAAATAATATTTGCCAACACAAACAAATGAATTCATGAACTTAGCGATCACCCATAATTATTTTTTTTTAATTCAACTATGCAAATTACAACTAGTCGACTACTTTTTTAAACAACTAATCAACTAGTAAAAAAAACTAGTCGTGCAACCCCTGATAAGGTTATGTATCAGTGGGATTATGGAACAACAAATTTAACCTCCAGTGAGGTAATAGCCTTATTTATACCCTCTAGTGCTACTTTAGCTTTGTGACAAGCGACAGCCCGACACCCAAAGTGCTGAATCAGCCCACCTGAATCACTGGTTCCCGCTTATCTGTCTTCCGCTTCTTCCCGCTTATCTATACTGCTCTGGCTTGCAGAAGGCTTTGAGCGACCGCAGCAGCCTCTTCACTTACTACGGTTCTGGGGTTTACAGTGGTATAAAAGTTTGTGTTTCCCCTGATAAACACAGTGATATTTAGCTAGGGAATTGAAGTTTATAGGACTTATAGAAAGTGTGCAATAATTCTTTAAACAAAATTAGGCCGGTGCATAAATTTGGGCACCCTTGTCCTTTTGAGTTGAATATTTTTAGCACTAATAATTGGAACACAAAATTTGTTAGGTAAGCTCATTGATGCTTAAAAACAAAGATTGTTCAACATCATGGTTCAGGGGACGGCTACAAAAAAGCTATCTCAGAGATTTCAGCTGTCAGTTTCCACTGTGAGGAACAAAGCAAGGAAATGAAAGACCACAGACACAGTTCTAGTTAAGGCCTGAAGTGAGAACAGCCATAGTCAACCCACAGACCAGCTCCAAAAATCTACATAATCATCTTACTGCAGATGGAGTCACTGTGCATCGTTCAACTTTTTAGCACACTTTACACAAGGAGAGGCTGTATGGGAGAGTAATGCAGAAGAAGCCTTTCTGAGCACACGCCACAAACAGAGTCACTTGAGGTATGCTAAAGCTAAAGCACATGTAAACAAGCCAGCTTTATTATGGAACAAGGTTCTGTGGACTGATGAAACTAAAATTGTGTTATTTGGACGCCGGTATGCATGGCAGAAAAAGAACACAGCATTCCAAGACAAACACTTGCTACCCACAGTATAATTTGGTGGCAGTTCCATTATGCTGTTTAATCTTGTTAAAGTTTAGGGTTGCATGATTTCAGTCAATTATAGCAGATTCTTGAGAACAATGTTCAAGAATCAGTGAGAAAGCTAAAGCTGCGCCAGGGCTGAATATTATTGAAAATCTGTGGTGTAATTTAAAGCGGGCTGTTTATGCTCGGAAACCATCAAACCTGACTGAACTGGAGATGTTTTGTAAAGAAGAATGGTCCAAAATACCTTTAACCTGAAACCAGACTCTCATTGGAAGCTTTAGGAAGTGTTTAGTAGCTGTTATTTATAGGAGAATCTACTGAACATTAATGTAATTTTTCTGTTGGGGTGGCCAAGTTTATGTACCTGCCTAATTTAGTTTAAAGAATTATTGCACACTTTCTGTAAATCCTATAAACCTTATTTTTTTCACTTCTCAAATATCACTGTGTTCTTCTGCTATATGATATATTTAAATGAAATTGCTGATCCGAACAACCAATGATTTATAAAGGAAAATCATAAAAAATTATCAGCTGTGTCCCAACTTTTTTATCCCACTGTATGAATACCATCAGCTTTTACTGGCACAGGCCACTGCTTGCCAGCAGCAATAGGATGCTTTTTCCAATTGGGGCACCCTCAATCTGAATTCTGCACTGACACTCACTATGCTTTAGCCAAGCACTTTTGCTCCTCTTACTTCTTTTCCACCAACAAAGTGCTGGTGCTGGTGCTTTTAAGAACCGGCCCGTGTTGCCACTGCTTTAAGGAGTCACTCACTACGTATGTAAACTTGAAACTTGTGCTGCTGTCCTCGGTGGAGCACTGTTGATTTATTTTCATTAATTTAGCTGCTTCTGCTGCTCTAAGCTGAGAATGGCGGTGAGGTTTAGCCCCAGAGACGCTTCAACACCCCGTTCTTTGGCCGCTCGCATCACAGGTTTGCTGGTTCAAGATTGTGGGGCCAGAACGGAACTGGCTTTTCTGGCACAGAACCTGTGATTTTGCGGTGGAAACGCAAAGAACCGTTTGGGAACCTGGCGCCCTCTGTGCCTTTAGACAATAGCTGTTTATTATTAGTTAAATCTAAATAAAGGAGACTTTACAACCTAAACATGTTACTCCACATTACATTTACTGTTCTTAGAAAAAAATATGCATGCAATGTCTAAACTATATACATACATGACTCTGGAACCTTACACAATGCACTACTGAAAGCACTTCATTTGATGGTGTCCTTTATGTAAAAGAATGTAACTTAACGTTTCATAAAGACTGCTCCTGCTCTGGTAGCAGTAGGTAGTTTGTTCCATTCCCTTTAAGACGGAGGTGTGCTCTGACTTTTGTGCATTGGTATCTTAAGAGCGCTGTGCTTTGTGAATCTCAGCAGTGAACTGCACGTTCACACTGTAAAGATACACCAGCAGCTCATTTAAGGGAACAGCAATGTTATATTAGTCTTTATTCTGTTTATTGTTTATGTAAAAGCTGGCTTTGCTAAACTGAATATTAATCAACCAATCAAACAAACAAACTTTATTTTCACTTGGGAATACATTAAGGGGTGACCTGATGTTCATTTACAATGCCTCCCAACATTAACAGTTTAAAAGGGATTAAAAATATTTAATAAGAAATTAGAAATAATAAGGAACAAAATAGTTAATAAATAAATAAATAAATAAAAGAAATACAAAAAGTAAACCATTTAATATGAATGAATAAAATATGTACGTCAAAAGAAAACAATAGAAAGAATTCATAAACTATAAAATGAAGAAAAAGATAATTATTGTAAAAGTTAGGTTAAATGATAAGAATGATAAATTATAAAACTAATAAAAATAATAAACTAAGAACATAGGAAAAAAAATAAAAACATAGCAAAAAAAACTAATTTGATAAATAAATAAATAAAAAAGTGCATTTTGCTTTGGTTAAATAATTTTCTCTTGGTTAAATAACAGTAAAGATTGTGGTTATAGTGTGTTTGATACCATTGCTTTGCTGTTTGAACTACACTTGATCCGAACTTGTTTATTAAAACATTTTTTCTAAAGAAACAGAGGCAATACCATGCGCTTCGCTATGCGTGCGGTATTTTAAAGCGCTGGACGAGATTTTAATTAATGAATTAATTAAAATATTTTATATTTTAATAAATGTGCCCTGGTGATAAACGAACGCTTACATATAGCTTTAAAGATCTGTGTATTTCATATTTTCATAAGTTTTGATTAATTAACGACCAGCGCGAGACGTGAGAGCATGGTGGCAATGTGCTTTGATGTTTTTTTTATTATAAAAATATGTAAAAATGAATTTCAGTTAAATAATAGCAAGCTGAAATAAAAATATATATATGGTCAGTCGAAGTGCTTTTCTCTTTTAATTTTATATTTCCTACACTGCAGTGTTTGAGAGAGAGAATGAGTGAGAATAAGCATCTGTTAAAATTCTCAAACAGCAGAATGTCTATATTTGCTATAATAAGCCACAGTTATTAAGTCTGTTTACTGATCATAAATATAAATCCTTATAAATGTCAGAAATAAATATAACTAATACTAATTTATAGTTACTGTGCAGATTTTTAAGTATATTTAATTTTTATAGCGGATTGCTGAAGGCTCTGAGCGAGATGTTTTTTGCTAAAGGTAAAGGTGGTAAAGAAGTGATGGTGTGTGGTATAGTGAAAAGACCCCTGAAGTCGTGCGTCATTCTGTAGTCCTCATACGGCTTCCGTGTCTAAACGGTTTTTCCCTATGAGCAAAATGAATGGGCTTTTTAAAAACGTGCCTCTGTCACATTCTGTGGTAAATAAATCTGTTTAGACCCCTGTACGTTTTATTGTGTGTACATTTTACTCCTGAACATCACTGGATCCTCTGAATCACAAGATCGTTTAAGAGTCGTAATGAGAAAAATGCTAACTTTAAGCTAATGCTACAGTGGAGTGAACTGAACATTGTTCTGACATTGTTCACATCACTATTTGCGTGAGTGAGTCTCAAGACTTGCGATAATATTAAACGCGTTTGATTTTATGAGAGCGCCAGGACGCGAACCCGACTGACTAAAACTTTCAGTCGTAACCACCTTACACTGAACAATCTAGATGACACGACCACGACTCGACTCTAGACAGCTCTCATGATTTTATCCCGACTCTGGAAATTTGTCTGCGACAGAGAAATCTTTTAAAAATCGTTAGGTGTAAGGCCGGCATTAGGGTGCACGATAGGGCCAGTGTTGTGCCAGTTCACAGCTTTTCTGAACTAGTTCAAGTTCAGTTCATACATGTTCAAAGTGAACAGTTCACGTTTAAAGTTCACAATTTTAATTCTGAACTAGTTCAAAGTTCAGTTCATTTTACTTTTTTCGTGAGATATTCAAATAAATACTTTTTTTCACACTAAAAGCTAGAAATCACTATACGTTCTTTGAAACTGCTCATTGTAGATATTTGCTCATGACACTGCAATTGTGGGTTTCATACCAGGTGATGAAAATGTTCATAAGGAGAATCGGTGTCTGTCTCCGTGCATCACTTCCACTAGCATTTTTTTTTAATTGCAGCGCTTTCTCTTACTCCCGTCATTGGTATCTCTCTCTCTGTGTATCTCTCTCTCTCTCTCTATCTCCCTCTCGCGCCGTTGCTCTGCTCTCTCCGCGTCGTTGCTCCTCTGTCTCTCTCTCTCGCGCGCGCTCACGCTCTCCACGTCGTTGCTCTTCTGTCTCTCTCTCTCGCCCTCACGCTCTCCGCGCCGTTGCTCTGCGCTCTCCGCGCCGTTGCTCCTCTGTCTCTCTCTCTCGCCCTCACGCTCTCCGCGCCGTTGCTCCGCGCTCTCCGCGCCGTTGCTCCTCTGTCTCTCTCTCTCGCCCTCACGCTCTCCGCGCCGTTGCTCCGCGCTCTCCGCGTCGTTGCCAGTATGTTATTAACTAGCCAACGTTCATTTACAGGGATGTCTGCCTTTAATGACACAAATTGTGAACTAATTCACATTCAAGTTCTTTATTAAAAATGTGTTGCGTTCAGTTCAACGTTTACGAAAAAATGAGCGTGTTCAATATACGCCTGCTTTTAAACTCGTTCACGCACAACACTGGATAGGGTCCAGAGTAATCATGTGTTAGATGATCTGAAACATTGTTGTGGAACTATAGGCAGGTATTTGTCCATGAATGGCTTTACGAAACAAATTGAAATCCCAGTGAGGTGCTGCTAATGCAGGTGTAATACACTAATTCTCCTATATTGTCATAAATCCAGCCACTGCATTACAGTAATCAGAACTACAGAAATCAAAAGTGTGAGTGCACTTCTTGTAGTGAAAGAAATGCCTACACTCTGACACGTTTTCTACGATGGACAGGTCAAAATGGAGTGAGTCATTGTTGTTAAAGAATGGATTGTGGGATACAGAAAAACAAGTACAATGAAATGGTGAACTAAAACTGTCAACTCTTCTGACCCCCAGCAAATGAAGTCCGCCTGATTAAAGATTTGAAGAAGGATCTAAGGACAGGATGCGGAAACTTCACCTTGCTTTAATCCTGGGTAAATTCATTTTAATTACTATTTCTGTTATTTTCCATATAAATGTGATCCCCCCCCCCCCCCCCCCCGGTACTTTATTTAATTGTTACTTAGTAGCCCACCCAAACTTCACCTAATAAAGCACACAGAAACGGTATGAGGCTGATATATTAACAAATTTATTTTTAAAGAAGTATTGAAAAGCAGATTAAAACATAGAAATCACAAATCCCTCTATAACATTTTATCCCGGTAAAATAAATCTGGGCCTAAAGGGGCAATATCACTAGTAGCCTTATAAATATCCACACTCAGATTATTAGGGGAAAAAAAAAACATATTAACCTGGGTTCACCCCCAATATAATAAATAAATCACACCAAAACAAATTAAATAATAAATAAACAAATAAACAAACTCACAAGAAATTAACAAAAATGCACTGCAAATAATTCACATCATATAATAACCCAACAATGACAAACCAAAGTCAAATATTAGGTGGGAAGAACCTCAAATTTAACTAGGCTAACTATTCCCTGCTTCCAAGCTAATAATCCTAATAAAAGGGCACCAAAATAGACAGAATGTAAGGCTTCTAGGAAAGCCTTGGGTCAGCAGTCTTTCTTGAATAAATACCCAAATTTAGTGCAGAGAACAATATTAATAATAATAAAAAAGGTGCGTAAATTTGGGAACCCTTGTCGTTTTACTTATTTGAATATCCTTAGCACTAATTACTGAAGCACAAAATTTTGTTTAGTAAGCTCATTGACCCTTTACCTGCATACACAGGTGAATCAAATTATGAGAAAGGGTTAAGGAGCCAATTGCATGTTTTTCTTCTCTTTGCATTTTCTGTGAAGAGTGACAACATGAGAGCTTCAAAACACAACTCTCAAATAACCTGAAAACCAAGATTGTTCAACATCATGGTTTAGAGAAAGGATACAAAAAGCTCTCTCAGAGATTTCAGCTGTCAGTTTCCACTGTGAGGAACATAGTGAGGAAATGGAAGATCACAGGCTCAGTTCTAGTTAAGACCTGAAGTGGCAGAACAAGAAAAGTCTCAGATAATCAGAGAAGAAGGATGGTGAGAACAGTCATAGTCAACCCACAGACCTCCAGAGCTCTAAAGACCCACAACATCATCTTGCTGCAGATGACGTCTCTGTGCATTGTTCAGCTATGCAGCACACTTTACACAAAGAGAGCCTGTAAACACCACAAACAGAGTCACTTGAGGTATGCTAAGGCTAAAGCACATTTGGGGAAGCCAGCTTAATTTTTGAAAAAGATGCTGTGGACTGATGAAACTAAAATTGAGTTAGTTGGAGGGTGGTATGCATGGTGGAAAAAAGAACACAGCATTCCAAGACAAACACTTGCTACCCACAGTATAATTTGGAGGTGGTTCATCATGCTGTGGGTCTGTGTGTTCAGTGCAGGTACTGTGAATCTTGTTAAAGTTGAGGATCACATAGATTTCAGTCAATATCAGCAGCTTCTTGAGAACAATGTTTAAGAATCAGTGAGAAAGTTGAAGTTGTGCCAGGGCTGGATACTTTAACAAGACAACGACCCTAAACACTAAACACTGCTCAAAATCTACTAAAGCAAAATCTGTGGTGTGATTTAAAGCGGGCTGTTCATGTTTGTGAACTGACTGAACTGGAGGTGTTTTGTAAAGAAAAATGGTCCAAAATACCTTCAACCAGAATCCAGACTCTGTTTGGAAGCTATAGGAAGCATTTAAAGGCTGTTCTTTCTGCAAAAGTAGGATCTAATAAATGTTGATTATTTTGTTTAAAAAAACAATATTGCACACTCTCAAAGACTACATAAGTAAACACAAAATACAGTTTTTAAATAAAGGTTTTTATTATTAAGGGAGACAAAAAAATCCAAACCTACATGGCCCCGCTTCTGCACAGGCCACTACATCCTGTGTGTGCTACTTCCATTCTGTTCTGACCTCTATACCTTCAGATTTCTATGCTCACTACGACATGAAGCTCGGAGAGAATCGGCTCTCTCGTCGCAAGACACCTCCCGTGTGTGGGGAGAGTGCATTCAGTACATACAAAGCTTATTGCAACCAAAGGAACACAAATACAGTCAATTCCAGTCATGAATAAAGGAAATAAACATTTTACTGTTGCTCATGATTACTGTATGTGTGTTATATAAACCATATCAAGTCAAAGTCATGATGCAATGTGCACAGACTGGCTAATCTTCCTCTCAAAGCCCTCCACGATGGGAGCCCAGACAGTCCAGACACTGGTTGTTTTTCAGCACTTTTTCATCATTGCTCCTTTTTCACATTGCACTGGTTTTCTACCTCCATGCATCCTTTCTTGCGTGCCGGTCCGTGTGAGTACAGTTTCTTCGAACAGTTCTGTAATCTGAGCTTCTCTTTCTGTGGCCGATCTCTATCACTCTCACAACACGTTCCCTTCAGAACATCCCTCTGCTTTGCTCAGTCTGTCTCTGTTCTATTGGTTTTGCCTTGAAAGCCTTTAGTTTGGCTCCCCCTCCTGGACTAGTGTAAGTTAAATGCATGATTTAGATGCGTGAACCTGTGGGTGCTGTCCTACCGCTCACTCCCTATTTCTTTTACTTTTTTAACTTTTAGAGTGCTTTCACACCTGTAGGTTCATGTGTTTGCTACATTGTATATATTTGGTCCGCTTATTTTTGTTTTCACACTGCAGTTTAGGGAGCGCACCAAAGACCTTTGTGTGATACTCCTACATCCTTTCATCATCACTTACGTGTCGATGCGTTTTCCTTAACTTGACTCTGATTGGTTTTAGAAGGACATGCGTCTGACGTTGGCGTGTTGACAATTCAGCGGGTGGTTCATTCGGGGGGAAGCCTTTCCAGGATAAGAATAAAATGAATGAACAGATTCATTTTGTCTTCATCGTGGTGCTGCTATTGTGGTTTTTATACCAGCAGCTGCAACTTCAGGCACTTTTCACATGTTCATCACACCAAATTTCAATTAAACACGCCCCATGTGCTTCCACGGCTTTTCCGGCTTTTTTTCTTCTTCTGCTGTCGTTGTTGAGGAACGCCTGCTCAGCTTCCTGTAATTGGTCCGAAAGTTTGAACCATCCAGAAAGGCGCTTTCACGCTGCAGGAGAACCGGATCATGGTTCAGAAGATCCGGACGAGACCACCTATCTTGGTCGGACCAAAATCTGGTCCTTTGGTCCCGACCGTGGTTCGCGGCCCCTTTCACACCTGCTACTTTAGTTTGGACCAAACTGAAAAGTCAGAAAGTCCGGACCAAATGAGGTAGGTGTGAAAGCACCCTTACTCTAAAACAAGACCTTCTCCGTACTGTGATTACTGAGCTGCCACTCGTTATTGTTTTCTGACTCAACTGACTTAACCTGCCATGCTCTCATATTCCACATTTCCATGAACAAATCCACTTTACAATCCTGTGTTGACCAGAGGATGAAAACGTCCCTTACTCTGTCTTGGTTTCTCATAAGGTTTCTGTCTCACATCTCAGAAAGTTTTTCCTTAAATTAACTTACAGTAAAACTGTGAACTAATAAAAAGGTATTCATCCAATCTTTATACATTCTTATAAATGTTTGGTTCAAGCAATTCACCAAAATGCTACGTTTTTCTTGTACATTATAAAAAAATGCTGATGGCATAGTCTGGACATAACAACTGAAGTATGGCAGAAGGAACATGCCCAAATCCCCCTTCTCCCAATCAAATTTTATATAATATTCCAATATGTCCAATATTGAATTATTTCCTACATTTTTGTAAAAACATTGACATTAAATTCCTTTAAACTTCTTAATTTAATGTGGCTTCCTTGTTTATCCCAAATCATCAGGAGGGCGAGATTGTCTTTGCTAACAATAATACTGCATAACTGAGTATTACGCCAGAATCATTAAACATCAACCTGTTTCTGCAGTTATAACAACCTAATGAACAGGTACTGTCTCGCTGAAAACCAGTTAATAACATCATTTTCAAGTAATAAAACAGTTTACTACTGTCTCTGTTTACACTTATCAGTGAAAATAAAATAAATAGTGTAGAAAAAATAAGACCATTTAAAAATGTATGAGTTTCTTTGATGTTACCAAATTGAAAACCTTTCGAATATAATCATGTGAAAGATGGATGATCACAAGCCATCAAACCAAGCTGAACTACTTGATTTTTTGCACCAGAAGTAAAGGCATAAAGTTATCCAAAAGCAGTGTGTAAGACTGGTGGAGGAGAACATGCCAAATGCATGCATGAAAACTGTGTTTAAAAACAGGGTTATTCCACTAAATATTGATTTCTGAACTCTTAAAACTTTATGAATATGAACTTGTTTTATTTGCATTATTTGAGGTCTGAAAGCTCTGCATCTTTTTTTTTTTCTGCCATTTCTCATTTTCTGCAAATAAATGCTCTAAATGACCATATTTTTATTTGGAATTTGGGAGAAATGTTGTCTGTAGTTTATAGAATAAAACAATAATGTTCATTTTACTCCAACATATACCTATAAATAGCAAAATCAGAGAAACTGATTCAGAACCTGGTCTCTTAAATTTGTCCATTAGTGCAGTTGTAAACAAAGCCCTTCTACATGATTGTTTTTAACCAAAAGTCTTCTTTGTTTCAGTAGTCGGTGCTCTTAATGCTTCAACATTGGCCGGTAAGTTTATTTTTTAGTAAATGAAAATGAATAGAAAACATTTTAAGCAATGTGATTTTTAAGTAACAAAATATTTTACATAAAATCTTTTAAGATAATTTTGTACAGTTACAAGACAAAGTAGGACTTTCAGAAAACATCACTGTCTTGAGTTTTGTAAAGTTCCATGTATTTCAGATAAAACTGCATTCAATCTTTATTTTATAGCTGAATTAAATGTGAGACTCGTCAATGGAACTGGAAGCTGCTCTGGTAGAGTGGAGGTTTATTATAAAGGCCAGTGGGGAACAGTGTGTGATGATGGCTGGGACATTAATGATGCAGAAGTGGTGTGCAGACAGATGGGATGTGGAGGAGCTCTCAGTGTCCACAGCAGTGCTGATTTTGGTAAAGGAACTGGTTTAATAATTCTGGATAATATTTATTGTTCTGGAAGTGAAAGCTCCCTCACAGAGTGCCATCATAGTGGATTTGGCAATCACGACTGTAATCATGGTGAAGATGCTGGTGTCGCTTGTTCAGGTGAGGAACATTGCAGCATTTTAGGTTGTAATGCTGTTTAAAGTCCGCTTTTTAATTACAGAAACAAAACGTTTTTTTTTTTTCCTTTGTTTTTATGCTACTAATCAGACATCAGGCTGGTAAATGGAACAGGTTTCTGTAATGGCAGAGTGGAGATCTATCATGATGGTCAGTGGGGAACAGTGTGTGGTGATAACTGGGACATGAAGGAGGCAGAGGTAGTGTGCAGACAGGTGGGATGTGGCAGAGCTCTCAACGCCACTCATAGTGCTCACTTTGGTGAGGGAAATGGACCAGTATTACTGGATGATGTTGAATGTGCTGGACATGAAAGCCACCTCATAAGCTGCTCTCATAAGGAGGTTGGAAAAATCAACTGTAGTCACAGTGAAGATGCTGGTGTTATCTGCTCAGGTAAGATACCATTCCTGGTAAGCAATTCTGTTTATATAAATATAAAAACATTCACTTACTCAAATTATTTCTTTAACAGGTGTCCCGGAGAGCCCCATACTCACCCTGATCTCACCAAACTCCATTTTGTTTACTCGGGATCTTGTGAAGTTCAGATGCACTGCACCCAACTCAGTGTATCACTCTGTAGCCTTCTTTTTTTTTAAAAATGGTGTAATGAAAGATTTACAAATAGCTCAATCTCCAACAACATTTAATGCGATTGTGGATACCTTAGGTCAGAGCCAGTACAGCTGTGGCTATACATACTCCATTCATACTCCTATTCTATCATCCAGGAGCAACTCCATCAACATCACTGTGGGTAAGAGCAAAGATTTTATATACACTGCCTGGCTAAAAAAAAAAGGTCACACACTCTTAATATTTGGTTGACCACCTTTAGCTTTGACTACAGCATCAGTGTTGCCAACTCCTCAGTAAGGAAAGTAGCTATTGGCTGTCCTAAAAGTCGCTAAATGACGTCATCGCCTAATTTGCATAATACATGTTTTTGAAGCTGTAAAGGATTATGTCACGTGGTCTCTGTCTGTTCTCATGTTTCTGTGTTTATTTACCTCTTCTGTGCCTGTCTGCTGCTTGTGCCTGTGAGTGTGTCTCCCACGTGATCCGTGTTCCTTAGTGTTTCTTTGCCCTCACCTGTGTTCATTTGTAACTCCGCCCCTTAGCCCCAGGTGTTGTCTGTTTCCCGTGTGTGTTACTCTATTTATAGTCCGTGCTTCCTTTCCCTCCTGTCGCTTCTTGTACGTTTTTTCCATCTGTTATGGTTGAGTATCTGGTTCCTATGTTTCCCGTGTTTCTTGTTTTCAGTTTAGTTTCAGTTTATTTGTTTCTTTTTGTCTTTTGTTATCTGTTCAATAAATATACTCGCATTTGCGTCCGCTCTCCTTGTCCTTCCTTGCTGCACCCTGACAGATTAGGGTTGTGGGAGAGAAAAAGTGAGTAAAAAACACCATGAATATTTTAGAAATGTTACAAATGAACAACTTCTGTTGCTTTTTAAATAGGAGGTCACTTTTTTTTTTTTTACAATAACTTAATTTTTATGTGAATTACATAAATGTTATTATAAGAGCAGCAGTTAACCGGAACTGTTATTCTACTTTTTTTTTTTTTTTTTTTTTAGTTAGTTTGTTTTATTTATTTTTTATTTTTTACCTTTTTAAAAAATTTCCTTTTTTTAAACCTATCGTAGACAAATTGTTCAATGGTTCAACAGATATTTAGCTTTGTTTTATTTATTTATTTTTAGCTTTGTATTTAGCTTTGTTTTATTTTATTTGTATTTTTTTACGTTTTCTTAATTTTTTTTTTATTTTTAAACATATCATAGACAATTTGTTCAATGGTTCAATAGATGTTTAGCTTTTTATAAAGAGGCAGACACTGTGGAGGAGGTGAGTGACAGGCTGTGTGGTGAATGAGGTGAGTTAAATTAAGTCAGCGGCGGCTGTGGGCACGCGCGATTCATTCAGTGTGTTGGTGGAGCTGTGTGTGTGTGTGCTCTGAGTGTGAGAGAGTGTAGGTCTGCACTGTGAGTGATGTGGGGCGGGGCTCACGGCAGCGCCCGCTGCAGCGCGGAGGACAGTAACTGAAGAAGAGCGCGTGTTCGTCTCAGAGTCGCCAAAAGTCTCCAATAACACCATAAAAACTCGCTAGAGGGTCTGAAAAGTCGCTAAATATAGCGACAAATTCACTAAGTTGGCAACACTGTACAGCATGCATTCGCTGTGGCATAATTTCCACAAGCTTCTGCAATGTGACAACATTGCAAATATTTCTGTCCAGAATTGCATTCATTTTTCCCCCAAGATCTTGTATTAATGCACATTTTTTTCTCGAGCACATCCCAATGATTTTCAATGAGGTTCAGGTCTGGACTCTGTGTTGGCCAGTCCATGTTTAAAAATGATGATCTCATGCTCTCTGAACCCTGCACTCTTGGAATGTGTCCATTCCATCAGGGAGAAAAAGAAAAAAAAAATCCATTGATGGAATAACCTGGTCGCTCAGTATATTCAGGTAGTCAGCTGACCTGATTCTTTGGGCAAATAACATTTAACCTAAACTGATTACCCAGAATATAGCACTGAACACTATGGAAGCCCATTCCCACCACCTAAAAAATAAAAATACTCCAGCAATTTCTTTTTATTATTATTAAGTAAATTGCTATCTCAATATTTTGAGATACTAAGTCAATATTTTGAGATACTATCTTAATATTTTGAGATACTAAGTCAATATTTTGAGATACTTAATCAATATTTTGAGATACTAAGTCAATATTTTGAGATACTTAATCAATATTTTGAGACACTTAATCAATATTTTGATACATGCGGCCGCCTGTAGATAATGACCTGGGAATTAGGCCAAAAGTGAGAGCAATAACGTTTTAATTCATATTATCTAATTTTATTTACATTATATTTCACTCAGAGTTAAACTCTGTCTCTCGCATTGTGTTCTCCCCTTTATTCAGACCGTTTGCACAGCGCTTCGCTTACATGCTGTTTTTTTTACTGTTAAAATGCGCCATCTACAGGCGGGCGCATGTAAATTCAGCCAGCATTTAAGGTGGAACGGAAATCTGAATAAGACACTGGCGAATAAGAAGCTAACTTCAGCCTCGTTCCAAGATCCGGAGACTTATTTTGATATTGTGTGATTCCTCTAAAAGCACCAATATTTCATGATTTGTGAATCCACGTCTGAAGTAATCCTCTATGATAGTTTCCATTTTGCGTCTTTGTCTCACCTGCTTCTGTCTCTGTACAGCCTACTAGTATCTCAAAATATTGTCTTAGTATCTAAAAATATTGAGATAGTATCTTAAAATATTGACTTAGTATCTCAAAATATTGAGATGGTATCTCAAAATATTGAGATAGTATCTCAGAATATTGAGATAGTATCTCAGAATATTGAGATAGTATCTCAAAATATTGACTTAGTATCTCAAAATATTGAGATGGCATCTCAAAATATTGAGATGGTATCTCAAAATATTGAGATAGTATCTCAAAATATTGAGATAGTGTCTCAAAATATTGACTTAGTATCTCACAATATTGAGATAGTATCTCAAAATATTGAGATAGCAGTTTACTTAATAATAATTAAAAAAAAATTTGCTGGAGTATTTATTTGTTTTAGGTGGCGGGAATGGGCTTCCATAGAACACATTCCTTCCTTGAAGATGACGTTTCCCCACTGTCCAATTACAACGACAAGGGTGTCCAAACTTATGCACCTGCCTAATTTTGTTTAAATAATTATTGCACACTTTTCTGTAAATCCTATGAACTTCTCATCCATTTCACTTCTCAAATATCGCTGTGTTCGTCTGCTATATGATATATTTAACTGGAATGGAAATGCTATAATGTTAAACTGCATTTATTCTCTTTTTTGACAGCTGGATTAGGTGTGAGACTCCTCAATGGAACTGGAAGCTGCTCTGGTAGAGTGGAGGTTTATTATAAAGACCAGTGGGGAACAGTGTGTGATGATGACTGGGACATAAATGATGCAGACGTGGTGTGCAGACAGGTGGGGTGCGGCAGAGCTGTCGGTGTCCACAGTAATGATTATTTTGGTCAGGGAACCAGGGCAGTAATTAAGGATGTTCGCTGTTATGGAACTGAACGATTCATCGAAGCGTGTTCTTCTGATGGATTCCCAAAATACAGCTGTAATCATGCTGGTGTTACTTGCTCAGGTAAATCGAAAACTGCATTCTTAATTTGTAATGTTTCTACTATTTACTGAAACAAATGAAATATGTTTCTTTTCTTTCATGCTGCTGTAAATCAGAAATCAGGCTGGTGAACGGAACAGGTAACTGTGATGGTAGAGTGGAGATCTATCATGATGGTCAGTGGGGAACAGTGTGTGGTGATAACTGGGACATGAAGGATGCAGAGGTAGTGTGCAGACAGGTGGAATGTGGCAGAGCTCTCAACTCCACTCATAGTGCTCACTTTGGTGAGGGAAATGGACCAGTATTACTGGATGATGTTGGCTGTTCTGGACAAGAAAACAACCTCTTAAGTTGCTCTCATGGAGGTCTTGGAACAACCAGCTGTAGTCACAGTGAAGATGCTGGTGTTGTCTGCTCAGGTAAGATACTGTTTTCGGTAAGAAATTCTGTTTTTATAAATGAATTTAGGTCAACAGAAGCTGCAAATGTTCATTTACTGAAATTACTTCTTTACAGATGTCCTGCAGAGCCCCATACTCACCCTGATCTCACCAAACTCCACTGTGTTGTCTGGTGAAACTGTTCAGTTCAGATGTACTTCAACCAACCCAATGTTTCGCCCTGTAGACTTCAGTTTATTTAAAGATGGAGAATTGATAAATAGCTATCTAGATAAACGTTCAAATACATTTACATTGATTGTGGAAACCTCACATCAGGGCCAGTACAGCTGTGGCTATACATACAGGGAAAGAAACTTCTTCAGGTCATCATCCAGGAGCAACTCCATCAGCATCACTGTAGGTAAGAATATAGAAAGCTTTAAAAGCTTCCTTTGTCTTGATTACACCTCAAACTACAGGTTTTAATAAGATTTTATGAAAACTGAAATGCAAATCCATGAAGAAGATTTTGGGGATGCCTTTGTAGGGAATTCTTCACACTTTAAAAAAAGGTAAAAATCAGGAGAATAAAAATACTGGACAGAAAGTTGTGCCTTGTTTTAAACAGAAAACAGAAAATGCCCTCTCTTACTAGACCCATCTCTTCTGAGGCTCTTCTTTTTCTCTGCTCTTCTCTGTTTTTTCCTCAATTCTAACAGCATACATTGTTCTACAAACATACATTGCTGTGAAAAAGTATTTTTATTTTTTTTTGTTTGGTTTTCAATCATTTCGCAGCAATAACTGCAATCAAGCATTGGCAATAACTGGTCTTTCACATCCCTCTGAAGGAGTTTCTAGCATGAACATCCTGTTTAAGGGTGTTTTCACACCAGCACTATTTGGTCCGGTTAAAACGAACTCTGGTCCGTTTGTAACTTTAGTGCAGTTTGATTGAGCAGATGTGAAAACAGTAATCGCACTCGGGTGCGGATCAAAAGAACCAGACCGAGACCAGCTAGAGGAGGTGGTCTCGATCCGGTACCAAACGAACTCTGGAGCGGTTCGCTTGTGGTGAGAATGTGATCCGGTCTCGATCAATCCAGCTATTAAATATAAGCCATTTATTTGAGTTAAACTGCTGATAAAGCAAGCACAGTTTAAACTGATATATTAGCCAGATAACGCTAATTTAATTACCACAGCTATGAACAAATGCTGTGTCCATGCACGCGGCGTCTGCGCTGCATTCACTGCTCACAGCCGCGTGACTCTGTTTATTATATATAAATCTGCGCTGCACGTAGAAACACTGTGTTTGAAAGTGCAGTGTTTCAGCGTTCAGTGTTTGCGATGGAACACAAAATCTTCTCGCTATATTTACTTTTTTCGTATATTCATATTTAACGTACTCCCGTGTCAGACAGCTCTGACCAATCAGAGGACACAGGCTGCTCACGTGGTTTATAAATGCGCATTTTGGTGCGTTTACATTTATGCCTATGTGAAACCAGACCGAACCGAGCGAGAAAACGCTCCAATTAAACAAACTTATTAACTGATTCAGACCAGAGAAACAAACTACAGGTGTGAAAAAGCCCTAAGATCAAGCATCTCAATCAGACTTTGACTTGGCAACATAACATTCCACTATTGTCACGTCAGTCCACAGAATATTTTCCCAAAGTTCTGGAGACCAAATGCCAAATGTGAGATGGACCTTTGTGTTATTTTTGTTCAGCAGCAGTTTTCACCTTGGAACTCTCCTATGGAAATCATTTTAACCCAGTCTTTTTCTTATTAAATCAGGAACACTGTTAACTTAACTGTTAATCTTAACTGAGGCCTGCAGTTCTTTAGATATTGTGCTGGGTTCTTCTGTGACCTCCTTGATGAGTTGTCCATGTCCTTTGGAGTAATTTTGGTAGGCCGGTCACTCTTGTCACTCATAGCTCTCATTTCTAAGGTTAGAAATGACTTTGTAATCTTTTCCAGACCGACAGAAGTCAATGACTTTGTTTTCTTATCTGTCATTCAGTGTCTTCAGATTGGAGTAGAATTTGTTGCTTTTTGGGATATTTTCAGATTCAGATTCAGATTCAACTTTATTGTCATTGCTCAGTACAGGTACCCAGCAACGAAATGCAGTTAGCATCAACCAGAAGTGCAAATAGTAGCAATAGTGCAAATAAAAAGTGCAATATGCAATAAATATTAAAGATATGCTATATAGTATATAACTCAATATATGCATATATATACATACACATATACATACATAAATGTACACATATATACACATATACAAACATGTACATGCGCACGGACACGTACACCTACCTATATACATATGTATAGAAGTTGTTATTTACAAAACTAATGATGATAGTAGAGTAGTGTGGTACTGACTGTTAGTCCGGTGAGTGTAGTATGAGTGCTAGTGTTATTAATGAGTTGTGGAGTTTAACAGGGTAATGGTGGTTGGAATGAAGCTGGACCTAAACCGGCTGGTTCTGGTCCGGATGCTCCTGTATCTCCTCCCTGAAGGAAGGAGGTTGAACAGTGTGTGACTGGGGTGGGAGGGGTCCCTGATGATGCTGTGTGCTCTACGCACACAGCGCTGGTGGTGAATGTCCTTGATGGCCGGGAGCTGCATTCCTGTAATTCGCTGAGCAGTCTTTACCACCCTCTGCAGGGCTTCCTCTCAGCCACGGTGGCGCTGCTGTACCATACTCTCACACTGCTGGTCAGTATGCTCTCAATGGTGCAGCGGTAAAAGTTTGTAAGGATCTGAGGAGACAGATGGTCTTTCTTTAGTCTCCTCAGGAAGTAAAGGCGCTGCTGTGCCTTCTTCACCAGAAGGGAAGTTGATGGTCCATGACAAATCTGCAGAGATGTGAACGCCCAGGAACTTGAAGCTAGATACACGCTCCACGGCCCCGTTGATGTGGACAGGAGAGTGTGTGCAGCTTTTGGTTTTGCGGTAATCCACAATGATTCCTTTAGTTTTTCCTGTGTTCAATATGAGGTTGTTGGTGGTGCACCAAAAAGTCAGGTGCTGGATCTCCTCCCTGTAGGCCGATTCATTGTTGTTTCTGACATGGCCGACTATTGTGGTGTAATCCGCAAACTTATAATGATGCTAGACGTGTGCAAAGGAACACAGTCATGGGTAAACAGGGAGAAGAGCAAAGGGCTCAGCACACAGCCCTGCGGCACACCAGTGTTCAGGGTTATGGTGGCAGACATGTGATTGCCCCATCTCACGGACTGGGGTCTGTCGGTCAAAAAGTCCAACACCCAGTTACACATGGGGGTGCTGATTCCCAGGTCACTGAGCTTAGTGACCAGCCTAGTGGGGATGACTGTGTTAAAAGCAGAGCTAAAGTCAATGAACAGCATGCGGATGTAGGTGTTCCTTATATCCAGGTGAGTAAGGGCAGAGTGAAGAGCAGTAGAAATAGCATCCTCATTTGACCTGTTTGTGCATTATGCAAACTGGTGGGGTTCTAGAGATGGTGGAAGCACCGCCTTTAGGTGACTGAGAACCAGTTTCTCAAAACACTTCATCACAATAGGGGTAAGTGCTACGGGACGGAAGTCGCTCAGACATGCTGCAGATGAGTGCTTTGGCACCGGTATGATTGTGGATTCCTTTCAGCATGCAGGAACAGTAGCCTGGGCCAGTGACCGATTGAAGAGGTCAGTGAAGATCTGTGCTAGCTGACCAGCACATGCCCTAAGGACACGCCCCAGAACACCATGCTTTGTGTGCATGTACTTTGATCAGCACTGCACACACATCTGCTGAGGAGAGTATGAGGAGGGTTCCGTTTTGAGGAGGTTCCCTCCATGTGCCGTGTTGGTCTTTCCTCTGATCAAAACGAGCATAGAACTGATTAAGCTCATCGGGTAAAGAAACACTGCTGCCTGGGGGAGTCAGGGGGGTAAGTCTATAGTCCGTGATTGTCTGAATGCCCTTCCACATGCGATGGGGGTCAGAGTTGTGAAAGTAGTGCTCTTCAACAGACAATTTGTAAGTGTGTTTGGCTTTCTTAATACCTTTTCTCAGGTTTGCCTTGGTTAGACTGTAGGCCTCAGCATCACCACTTCTGAAAGCAGCGTCACGTGTCTTTAGCAGTAGGCGAACCTCTGCATTCATCCATGGTTTCTGATTAGGAAAGATCTTCAGACGCTTGACAGAAGTGACATTGTCAATACATGAGTTGATATAACTCATGACGGCTGAGGTGCATGTGTCCAAGTCTGTATGTGCATCTGTGGTGGCTTGGGAGGAGAACATACTCCAGTCAGTGTTCTCAAACTGACGCTGATGTTTTTTGACACGTTTGATGAGTGGCACATACTTCGGGAGCAGAAACAATGAAAGATGATCAGACTGCCCCAGATGTGGAAGGGGTACAGCCTTATATGCATCTTCAGTGTTTGTGTAAACATGATCCAACATTTTGTCTCCTCTTGTTGAACAGGAAACACTTTGATAAAATTTGGCAGCACAGATCTCAAACTGGTGCGCAGTTTGCTGATTGCTAATAGCCAAACTCAGCTTCTTAATAGCCAGCTTAGCGTTAGCATCAGGTGAGTACTCTCTTGGCAAATAAAATGGACAAAGCTTGATAATTAGATACTCCAGATTAATGGAGCACTGATGTCCAGTTTCTGTGCAGTCCGAGCACCACAGTTTGTTTACATAGATGCATAGACCCCCACCTCTGCTCTTACCGGAGTCCTCAGCCACTCTGTCCGCTCTGTACATGCTCCGCCCGTCTAACTCCACCACCCTGTTCGGAATGTTGCTGTTCAGCCACGATTCCGTCACAATCATGATGTTACACTCCCTGACCCATCTCTGTGTTGTAGTCCAGAGTCGTAGCTCGTCCATTTTGCTCGCCAGAGACCGGACTTTGGCGAGAAATAAGCTGGGAACTGGCGATCGGTGGGGGCTTAGCCTTAGCTTACCACGCAGCCCTCCTAGCTGCCCCCGCCTATGTCTACGGTCTCTGCGCCGGCTTCGCTCACCTGGGGGAGCCGGCTGCGTAGTCCACGGCACTCTCGAGATTTCCAAAGGGAGCTCCAGATTGTTAAATGTGGGTAGAACCAATGTCCAACAGAAACTGCCGGCTGTATGAGATGCTCGCCTGGCAGTTTGTGATGTGGAAATGTGGAAACCAATAGACTACTAAAAAGCGAAATCCGGAGAGACACTGAGCCTCGCGTTGTGCACGCGCTGCCATCTTGCCTGATATTTTATCCTGCTTCATGTTGTCAGACAGGTTCTATTTATGTGATTCCTTGATTCAACAGGGCTGATCGTGGATAGTGACATTACACTCAGCTTCATTAAATTTAGTTTGATAGTCTAAAAATTTTAAGCATGACAAAAATGCAAAAAAAACTGGCATGCCACAGCAGCTTTCTCAGTTGCTTTGGAGCATTTTTCAAAACCATTAGTTCAACCAGCACATCAATTTTATATAAACTTAATAATTTTATATAAATCATTTTGCATACTCCTGCAAATAATTCTGTACAACTGCCTGCTGTTTCCCAAATTATCAATCGCTTCTGTCCTGTAGATCAGAGTGTATATACTTTGCTGAACTGTCCTATCCTACCAGAACATAAGCCCTTATATTCAAATTAGTTAAAGCAGTTGTTAAGACTTGTGAAGCAGAGTTTTATACATTTCAATGTTTTATGTATAACTATCTCCTGATTCGATGGTTTGATATCAGGCCAATCATGACTTTTAGTAATAATGGGAAGTTAGTAACCATTTTTCAGGTGAAACAATGGTCACATTGTGGACCATAGTGTCTCCTGATACTATGATACTCATATTATGGCCTTGCAATAACTGAGGGTGCAGCTGAACGTTGTTTTTCTGTTAGTGGACACAGGAATGTTATTCGTAGAGTTTTTTGTTGTGTCTAGGCAGTTTGTATAACCGTCGATTGATTTGCGCTCATGGTTTTATAGCTTTTCCACCTCCATGCAGGGCTGGACTGGATATCTGGCGTACCAGGCGTTTGCCCGGTGGGCCGACAGTCCTTAAGGGCTGATTCTGTTGGATTATTATTTCTACACTTTTTTTTTTCTAAAAGACTGGCCCACAATTTAGAAAGGGCGGCCCATTGGCCCATCTTCAATATAGACAGTGGACTGAACCAGTCAGGATATAGGACGAAAGCGGCCCCATCCCTCTCTCTGCGTGTTCCACTGTAACTCCCGCTACGTTCAGTGTTGAGCGCATACAGTATGTTAAAGGAGATGCAGAAAGGAGGTGCAGAGAAGTTACTCGTGAAGAAATTGCAGACAGGGAGAGCAGCAGCCAGAGATACAGCCTTGTGACAGAGAAACCGAGGAACAGACTGAGCGGGAAAGTGTAGTATGTAAGCAGGTAATGTTAGTAACATTAAGATAACACAGGGACTTTGAGGTGATGGAGGTAACGTTAGGATAACACAGGGACTTTAAGGTGATGGGGTAACGTTAGTAGCGTTAGGATAACACAGGGACTTTGAGGTGATGGAGGTAATGTTAGTAACGTTAGGATAACACAGGGACTTTGAGGTGATGGAGGTAACGCTAGTAACGTTAGGATAACACAGGGACTTTGAGGTGATGGAGGTAATGCTAGGATAACACAGGGACTTTGAGGTGATGGGGTAACGTTGGTAACATTAGGATAACACAGGGACTTTGAGGTGATGGGATAACGTTAGTAATGTTAGGATAACACAGGGACTTTGAGGTGACTGAAGTAATGTTAGAATAACACAGGGACTTTGAGGTGATGGAAGTAACATTAGTAATGTTAGAGTAACACAGGGACTTTGAGGTGATTGAAGTAATGTTAGTAATGATAGAGTAACACAGGGACTTTGAGGTGATTGAAGTAATGTTAGTAATGTTAGAGTAACACAGGGACTTTGAGGTGATGGAAGTAACGTTAGTAACGTTAGGATAACACAGGGACTTTGAGGTGATGGGGTAACGTTGGTAACATTAGGATAACACAGGGACTTTGAGGTGATGGGATAACGTTAGTAATGTTAGGATAACACAGGGACTTTGAGGTGACTGAAGTAATGTTAGAATAACACAGGGACTTTGAGGTGATGGAAGTAACATTAGTAATGTTAGAGTAACACAGGGACTTTGAGGTGATTGAAGTGATGTTAGTAATGTTAGAGTAACACAGGGACTTTGAGGTGATGGAAGTAATGTTAGTAACGTTAGGATAACGCAGGGACTTTGAGGTGATGGAGGTAACGTTAGGATAACACAGGGACTTTGAGGTGATGGAGGTAACGTTAGGATAACACAGGGAATTTGAGGTGATGGAGGTAAGGCTAGGATAACACAGGGACTGTGAGGTGATGGGGTAACGTTAGTAGCATTAGGATAACACAGGGACTTTGAGGTGATGGAGGTAACGTTAGTAACGTTAGGATAACACAGGGACTTTGAGGTGATGGAGGTAAAGTTAGGATAACACAGGGACTTTGAGGTGATGGAGGTAACGTTAGTAGTGTTAGGATAACACAGGGACTTTGAGGTGATGGAGGTAAAGTTATGATAACACAGGGACTTTGAGGTGATGGAGGTAACGTTAGTAGCGTTAGGATAACACAGGGACTTTGAGGTGATGGAGGTAAAGTTAGGATAACACAGGGACTTTGAGGTGATGGAAGTAACGTTAGGATAACACAGGGACTTTGAGGTGATGGAGGTAACGTTAGTAGTGTTAGGATAACACAGGGACTTTGAGGTGATTGAAGTAACGTTAGGATAACACAGGGACTTTGAGGTTTAGGGGTAACGTTAGTAACATTAGGATAACACAGGGTCTTTGAGGTGATGGAGGTAACGCTATGATAACACAGGGACTGTGAGGTGATGGGGTAACGTTAGTAGCGTTAGGATAACACAGGGACTTTGAGGTGATGGAGGTAACGTTAGTAGTGTTAGGATAACACAGGGACTTTGAGGTGATGGAAGTAACGTTAGGATAACACAGGGACTTTGAGATTTAGGGGTAACGTTAGTAACATTAGGATAACACAGGGTCTTTGAGGTGATGGAGGTAACGCTAGGATAACACAGGGACTGTGAGGTGATGGGGTAACATTAGTAGCGTTAGGATAACACAGGGACTTTGAGGTGACTGAAGTAATGTTAGAATAACACAGGGACTTTGAGGTGATTGAAGTAATGTTAGTAATGTTAGAGTAACACAGGGACTTTGAGGTGATTGAAGTGATGTTAGTAATGTTAGAGTAACACAGGGACTTTGAGGTGATGGAAGTAACGTTAGTAACGTTAGGATAACACAGGGACTTTGAGGTGATGGAGGTAACGTTAGGATAACACAGGGACTTTGAGGTGATGGAGGTAACGTTAGTAACGTTAGGATAACACAGGGACTTTGAGGTGATGGAGGTAACGCTAGGATAACACAGGGACTTTGAGGTGATGGGGTAACGTTAGTAGCATTAGGATAACACAGGGACTTTGAGGTGATGGGGTAACGTTAGTAACGTTAGGATAACACAGGGAATTTGAGGTGATGGAGGTAACGCTAGGATAACACAGGGACTGTGAGGTGATGGGGTAACGTTAGTAGCGTTAGGATAACACAGGGACTTTGAGGTGATGGAGGTAACGTTAGTAACGTTAGGATAACACAGGGACTTTGAGGTGATGGAGGTAAAGTTAGGATAACACAGGGACTTTGAGGTGATGGAGGTAACGTTAATAACGTTAGGATAACACAGGGACTTTGAGGTTTAGGGGTAACGTTAGTAACATTAGGATAACACAGGGTCTTTGAGGTGATGGAGGTAACGCTATGATAACACAGGGACTGTGAGGTGATGGGGTAACGTTAGTAGCGTTAGGATAACACAGGGACTTTGAGGTGATGGAGGTAACGTTAGTAGTGTTAGGATAACACAGGGACTTTGAGGTGATGGAAGTAACGTTAGGATAACACAGGGACTTTGAGATTTAGGGGTAACGTTAGTAACATTAGGATAACACAGGGTCTTTGAGGTGATGGAGGTAACGCTAGGATAACACAGGGACTGTGAGGTGATGGGGTAACATTAGTAGCGTTAGGATAACACAGGGACTTTGAGGTGACTGAAGTAATGTTAGAATAACACAGGGACTTTGAGGTGATTGAAGTAATGTTAGTAATGTTAGAGTAACACAGGGACTTTGAGGTGATTGAAGTGATGTTAGTAATGTTAGAGTAACACAGGGACTTTGAGGTGATGGAAGTAACGTTAGTAACGTTAGGATAACACAGGGACTTTGAGGTGATGGAGGTAACGTTAGGATAACACAGGGACTTTGAGGTGATGGAGGTAACGTTAGTAACGTTAGGATAACACAGGGACTTTGAGGTGATGGAGGTAACGCTAGGATAACACAGGGACTTTGAGGTGATGGGGTAACGTTAGTAGCATTAGGATAACACAGGGACTTTGAGGTGATGGGGTAACGTTAGTAACGTTAGGATAACACAGGGAATTTGAGGTGATGGAGGTAACGCTAGGATAACACAGGGACTGTGAGGTGATGGGGTAACGTTAGTAGCGTTAGGATAACACAGGGACTTTGAGGTGATGGAGGTAACGTTAGTAACGTTAGGATAACACAGGGACTTTGAGGTGATGGAGGTAAAGTTAGGATAACACAGGGACTTTGAGGTGATGGAGGTAACGTTAATAACGTTAGGATAACACAGGGACTTTGAGGTGATGGAGGTAAAGTTAGGATAACACAGGGACTTTGAGGTGATGGAGGTAACGTTAGTAGCGTTAGGATAACACAGGGACTTTGAGGTGATGGAAGTAACGTTAGGATAACACAGGGACTTTGAGGTGATGGAAGTAACGTTAGGATAACACAGGGACTTTGAGGTTTAGGGGGTAACGTTAGTAACATTAGGATAACACAGGGACTTTGAGGTGATGGAGGTAAAGTTAGGATAACACAGGGACTTTGAGGTGATGGAGGTAACGTTAGTAGCGTTAGGATAACACAGGGACTTTGAGGTGATGGAGGTAAAGTTAGGATAACACAGGGACTTTGAGGTGATGGAGGTAACGTTAGTAGCGTTAGGATAACACAGGGACTTTGAGTTGATGGAAGTAACGTTAGGATAACACAGGGACTTTGAGGTGATGGAAGTAACGTTAGGATAACACAGGGACTTTGAGGTGATGGAAGTAACGTTAGGATAACACAGGGACTTTGAGGTGATGGAGGTAAAGTAAGGATAACACAGGGACTTTGAGGTGATGGAAGTAACGTTAGGATAACACAGGGACTTTGAGGTGATGGAGGTAACGTTAGTAACATTAGGATAACACAGGGACTTTGAGGTGATGGAGGTAAAGTTAGGATAACACAGGGACTTTGAGGTGATGGAGGTAACGTTAATAGTGTTAGGATAACACAGGGACTTTGAGGTGATGGAGGTAAAGTTAGGATAACACAGGGACTTTGAGGTGATGGAAGTAACGTTAGGATAACACAGGGACTTTGAGGTTTAGGGGTAACGTTAGTAACATTAGGATAACACAGGGTCTTTGAGGTGATTGAGGTAACGCTAGGATAACACAGGGACTTTGAGGTTTAGGGGGTAACGTTAGTAACATTGGGATAACACAGGGACTTTGAGGTGATGGAGGTAACGTTAATAGCGTTAGGATAACACAGGGACTTTGAGGTGATGGAGGTAAAGTTAGGATAACACAGGGACTTTGAGGTGATGGAGGTAACGTTAGTAGCGTTAGGATAACACAGGGACTTTGAGGTGATGGAGGTAAAGTTAGGATAACACAGGGACTTTGAGGTGATGGAGGTAACGTTAGTAGCGTTAGGATAACACAGGGACTTTGAGGTGATGGAAGTAACGTTAGGATAACACAGGGACTTTGAGGTTTAGGGGGTAACGTTAGTAACATTAGGATAACACAGGGACTTTGAGGCGATTGAGGTAACGCTAGGATAACACACGGACTTTGAGGTTTAGGGGTAACGTTAGTAACATTAGGATAACACAGGGACTTTGAGGTGATGGAGGTAACGTTAGTAACATTAGGATAACACAGGGACTTTGAGGTGATGGAGGTAACGTTAGGATAACACACGGACTTTGAGGTTTAGGTGTAACGTTAGTAACATTAGGATAACACAGGGACTTTGAGGTGATGGGGTAACGTTAGGATAACACAGGGACTTTGAGGTGATGGGGTAACGTTAGGATAACACAGGGACTTTGAGGTGATGGGGTAACGTTAGTGACGTTAGGATAACACAGTGACTTTGAGGTGGTGGGGGTAACGTTAGTAATGTAAGGATAACATAGGGACTTTGAGGTGATAGAGGTAACGTTAGTTATGAGCAATGGTGATTGATTAGTATCAGATGTCCCAATATTAATTGGTATTGGCCCTGCCTCCATGAAGCTTTATAGCACATCATCTGAAGTCTAATGAAGTTTATTTGCATAGAAGAGATTGGATAGTAACCCATGGCTTGCTCTGTGTACTTATTTTCAGTGAGAAAATAGGACACCCTATGAAAATGAGAGTAGGTACACACTGGGAGCATCAATAGAGTTTGCGTGTATGCGCGTGTGTCTGTGTGCGAGTGAGGGGGGGTTTCAGTTTAGTCTCTGTGTGTTGAGGAGTCAGCTTGCCTGGGGGATAAAGCTGTTAGAGAGTCTGGCAGTGGTGGCCTGGATGCTCCGGTATCTTCTGCCAGACATCACACTTTATAATAGGTATGGGTCCCTCTACTCAAATGTCGTTTGTACTGTTTGTTTTATATTCCTGTTATACTCAGCTTACAAAGAATGATAACTCTAATGTACAGAAATCATTTTGCTAACAAACAAAAAAACCTGTTTCATTAGTAGCTTTATTTTTAATTATTGTATGACAGTTAACACAAGAACACAGTTAGCTAACGTGCTAACATAAACTATGCAGTAATAAACCAATGCTATATGCAACAGCAGGTCAAGATTGCTTATACATCTAAACTCTAGTAACTGTTGTTCTATGATGTTTACCAGAGTGGATACTTAGAGGTAGTCAATCCCATGTGTATGAGAGACTTTGAGTCCCGTGTGACACCATGCATCCCTTGGCTATGAAAGGGGTGTACAAAACATCACTTAAACTTTTGAAACCGTCACTTAACGAAGGTGTGCCGTACTGACAAATGGCTCTGGCTAGAGATGCTGCTGGAGATTGAGCTACAGACGAATTGTAAGCAGTCGGCCAGTGCTGCCAGCAGGGGGCGAACACAAAAACCCCAAAATGCCAGAAGGTAATCAGTGCAAACGAGGTATACCTGCTGGCACTGGTAAATAACACTAAGGAAAGCAGCACACTCTTGCCACACCTTTGTAGAGGGGTGACCGGTAACATAGGGTACTAAAGAAAATAAAAGGAAAAGAAAAATCTCAAAAGAAAAAGCAGGAAAAAAAGGAAAGATCTCACAAAAAAGAGAGAAAAATAAGAGATCTAAAAAAAGAAAGCAAAGACTTAAAAAAAAAACAAAGAAAGAAAGAAAGAAAGAAATTAGATAAAGAAAAGAGCTCAAAATAAATAGACTTCTTTTAGCAAGTCTGTCCTAAGTTTCCTTTTTAGTTTGTTTGCCTTTCATTTGTTTGAGAAATGCCATGTGGCATCTCCTTTGTTTGGTTTTCCTGCCTTTTTTCCTCCTTAGTTAAGAGGGTGTAATTCCAACAGCTGCCTGTCCTTGCCAGTGGCGCAGGGGTAGAGTGTTGGCCCAGCACTGACAAGGTTGGGAGTTCAAGCCCAGTTTGAAGCAGTCCCTCTCACACTACTTCACATCCATAACAACATGTAATAAAAATAAATCCTTACGTTGCAAATATTACTTACCTCTTTGTACTTGGGTCCAGTCCTTTATAGTCCCGTGACACAAACAGCTGAACAGTACGACAAACAGTACTGTTGCTGTAATATAGTAACCAAATACCTGAACAAGGCGCAACACTGAAGGTTCAGAAGTACTTGATTTGATTGTTTTTACTTGATGAGGACCACTATATATCAGCACCCCTCCGCTGGCCTCTGTGCAGAGTGTAAGAGGTGCGAATGGCGTATCAGCGGCCCTCAGCAGGTGGAAACAATCAGAAGTCAGGCGATTTAGATTTTCTGGTAAATGGAGTTGGTGAGACAAGAGAAAGAGAAGGAGTCTTTCACTGGAGACTGGTATGACACTCATAGTAATACACAAACGACTGTGGAAGAAAAAATGAAAATAATGTCCTTAGTAATACACCAATGTGGTACGTAGAATAATATGCAGACATTTCTAAATCATTTTGAGGCTTTCAGAATGAATGTGCTCTTCAACAAAATGGAAAAAAAAAGTTTCACTCTAATAGAGCTAATATTTGGTTAAATTGTACATTTTATTCTTCTTCTCAATAGGCTTAAACGTGAGACTCGTCGGTGGCACTGAAACCTGCTCTGGTAGAGTGGAGGTTTATTATAAAGGACAGTGGGGAACAGTGTGTGATGATGGCTGGGGCTTAAAAGAAGCATACGTGGTGTGCAGACAAATGGGATGTGGCGGAGCTGTCGGCGCCCACGGAAGTGCTTATTTTGGTCGAGGAACTGGCCCCATACTTCTGGATAATGTTAACTGTTTAAGATCTGACAGCTCCATCACAGAGTGCCAGCATAATGGATTTGGAAGACAAAACTGTAATCACGGTCAAGATGCTGGTGTTACTTGTTCAGGTGAGGAAACTTGTATTTATAGAGGTAATGCTGTTTAATATCTACTAATTGTTTATTGAAACAAATTAAATGTTTATTTTTCTTTTCTTTACTGTAAATCAGACAACGTCAGGCTGGTGAATGGAATGGGTTTCTGTAACGGCAGAGTGGAGATCTATCATGATGGTCAGTGGGGAACAGTGTGTGGTGATAACTGGGACATGAAGGATGCAGAGGTAGTGTGCAGACAGGTGGGATGTGGCAGAGCTCTCAGCATCACTCATAGTGCTCACTTTGGTGAGGGAAATGGACCAGTATTACTGGATGATGTTGGCTGTTCTGGACAAGAAAACAACCTCTTAAGTTGCTCTCATGGAGGTCTAGGAATAGCCAACTGTAGTCACAGTGAAGATGCTAGTGTTGTCTGCTCAGGTAAGATACCACTTTAGTCAAGCATCACTCTTTATTGGTAAATAGACATTCATTGACTAAAATTTCTTCTTTAACAGATGATGTCCTGCAGAGCCCCATACTCATCCTGACCTCATCAAACACTACTGTGGTACTTGGGGAAACTGTTGAGTTCAGATGTTTATTACGCAACCCAACAAATCGTGAAGTTTATTTTAATTTAATCAAAGATGGAGTATCGATTGAAACTCAAAAGTTTATATTTTACTATACATTTACTCTGACTGTGCAAACCTCATGTCAGGGCCAGTACAGCTGTGACTATTCATACTGGAAAGACAGTTCCATCATGTCTTCATCAAGGAGTAACTCCATCAGCATCACTGTGGGTAAGAGCACAGGATACCTTATAATATAAACTTTACAATTGTCTGTAATGCATCTTCAAAAAGTAAGTGAACCTTTGAATTCAGTAACCTGTAGATCTTTTTTAGAAGCGGTCACCTACAAAAATGTTGTCTTGTAGCCACACTTACAATTATGGCCAAAAGTTTTGAGAATGATACAAATATTAAGTCTACTGCTTCAGTTTTTTAATGGCAATTTGCATATACTCCAGAATGTTATAAAGAGTGATCAGCTTAACAGTAATTAATTGCTAAGTCAATATTTGCCTAGAAAATGAACTTTATCCCCCAAAACACATTTCAACTTCATTGCAGCCCGGCCTTAAAAGGACCAGCTAACATCGTTTTAGTGACTGCTCCATTAACACAGGTGTGGGTGTTGATGAGAACAGGGCTGGAGATCAATCTGTAATGATTAAGTAAGAATGACACCACTGGACACTTTAAAAGGAGGCTGGTGCTTGGCATCATTGTTTCTCTTCTGTTAACCATGGTTATCTCTAAAGAAACACATGCAGTCATCATTGCACTGCACAAAAATGGCCTAACAGGGAAGAGTATCGCAGCTAGAAGGATTGCACCTCAGTCAACAATCTATCGCATCTTCAAGAACTTCAAGGAGAGAGGTTCCATTGTTGCCAAAAAGGCTCCAGAGCGCCCAAGAAAGACCAGCAAGCGCCAGGACCTCTTAAAAGTGTTTCAGCTGCGGGATCGGGCTACCAGCAGTGCAGAGCTTGCTCAGGAATGGCAGCATGCAGGTGTGAGTGCATCTGCACGCACTGTGAGGCGGAGACTCTTGGAGCAAGGCCTGGTCTCAAAGAGGGCAGCAAAGAAGCCACTTCTCTCCAGAAAAAACATCAGGGACAGACTGATATTCTGCAAAAGGTACAGGGAGTGGACTGCTGAGGACTGGAGTAAAGTCATTTTCTCTGATGAATCCCCTTTCCGATTGTTTGGGACATCTGGAAAACAACTTGTTCGGAGAAGACGAGGTGAGCGCTACCACCAGTCTTGTCTCATGCCAACTGTAGAGCATCCTGAAACCATTCATGTGTGGGGTTGCTTCTCAGCCAAGGGAATTAGCTCTCTCACAGGCTTGCCTAAAAACACAGCCATGAATAAAGAATGGTACCAGAATGTTCTCCGAGAGCAACTTCTCCCAACCATCCAAGAGCAGTTTGGTGATCAACAATGCCTTTTCCAGCATGATGGAGCACCTTGCCATAAAGCAAAGGTGATAGCTACATGGCTCAGGGAACAAAACATAGAGATTTTGGGTCCATGGCCTGGAAACTCCCCAGATCTTAATCCCATTGAGAACTTGTGGTCAATCATCAAGAGACGGGTGGACAAACAAAAACCTACACATTCTGACAAAATGCAAGCATTGATTGTGCAAGAATGGACTGCTATCAATCAGGATTTGGTCCAGAAGTTGATTGAGAGCATGCCAGGGAGAATTGCAGAGGTCCTGAAGAACTAATTCTAACTGTCAATAAAAGCTTTTGTTACTCATAATATGATTGCTATTATATTTCTGCATGTGATAAAAACATCTGACAAACACACATAAAAACCAGATCATGTGAAAATATAATATTTGTGTCATTCTCAAAACTTTTGGCCATTACTGTAGACCACACCTCGCAGTTTAGGCACCGGGGGCTGGAAGATATGGCCAAAATTTATATCACGATATATTCCTTAAATTTCGGTCTATACGATATAATTTCGATATCGATATAAATACTTTGAAGGCCTCAGAAAACTGCTAAGAATTCCTGTAATCCCTGCAGCTTGCACTGCAAATTTAAATGATTATATAACTGTGTTATATAATTATAATTATATAACTGTGTTATACTGTGCACTTTTTGTATGGCTGGCATCAGATACCCTCATTATATGCACATCTATCTATCTATCTATCTATCTATCTATCTATCTAATGGTATTCTGTACCTACTACTGTCTGAAAATTTAATTAAATTCTTTGAAACCTCATTTCACAAAAACTTTAATACGTGAGAAATAAAAGTAGTCAAAATAAATCAATGCTCAATTTTATTTGCATATAGCAAAATAATAACATGACATCCTTGTCAAACATAAGCCTATACAACTATTACCAATAAAAATAACTTTAATTATTCTTTGGCCCATGATGATGACTGGCTTAGGACAATACATTTAAAACATGAGTAATTGTTATTTATTACACTACGCGTCTTGCGACACTTTTCTTTGTTGACTTGCATATTATACTCTAGCATATTATTATTGCTATTATTATAGCACAGTCGGAGAACAGGCCAAAAATCAGAGTCGTAGAAAACTGTCCAGGTCGTGCACAAATAATCCAATAACAAGGGGCAGGCAAAAATCTGAGTTGGTAGCAAAACAATCCAGAGGTCATACACAAGGAAAAAAAACATGCAAGAAATAAAGCTTTGTTATGCTGGGGAACCAAACAATTACTCGGCACGTGTGTGTGTGTATGTGTGTGAAAGGGCTTTATATACTGTGGGTAATCAGTACTCAGGACTTCCTGGAAGTGTCGTGTGTGAGGTCATGTGATCGGAAGAATGTGTGATGTCAGTGTGTGGTGGGTTCTGGGTAATGTAGTTTGGAGACTGAAAATCACAGGCAGAGCTCGGTGTGGGAGAAACAGAAGCACTTTCAGCACCAGACGTGACATTATGATTATAACATTATACTCTGCGTAATTGAGGGAGGATACTTGGCAGGTGTGATGTGTTTGTGCACTTGCGCTTAGTTGATTGTGATGTACTAAGAGAAAATACGTGGGATTCTGCCTACGCACGGTTTGATAAATCCGGATTTTTTGTGTGTACGGAACTTTTCAGCTCTGAGCGTACGGAACATTTTAGTAGGAAGTCCACGCAAGTCTTAGTACATGAGGCCCCTGGGGTTTAATATCAATATATCATTGCTGCCTCTGCCTCGCTGTTCATTGCACAGTTTCATGTGTCTGAGAACTCCAGCATTATATCTTGCTCTCCCTCACACTCCTCACTCTAGAACACAGTCCTGAGTCCCAAGTGCCAGGGTTAGACTGGAAGCCCAGTGAGCTCTTGCTAATTTACCGGCAACATTATGTCTGCTCTTGCTCATCAGTTACTGAATACAGCTCAATCTGCTCAAAAAAAAAAATAAATCTAATTGAATACAAACAGGAATTTTTGTTGCACACATAGAAATCAAGGTGTTTATAGGAATGTAGTCTTAAAGGTCTCATTCCATCTTTTTTAAAATTCATTTTAAAATATCTAGTTGTGGTCTCTAGTATGAATGAATGCCATGTGAGCCATTTTTTTCTTTGTGAAAAAAATGTGCTCTGGTATTTCTATTCAGCCCTGCTTTATTTCACTGAAATAAAGGTCTCTGAAGAAAGACATGATTTCAGCTCTTGCTAATGAATATTCATACATGCAAATATATCGTCTCTGATTGGCTAACTCCCCTGCAGCAGAGAATGGCTACCAACCTCCCCCCACAGTCAATTTTACAGCTCTAAAACTCAAAGGACAAAATGTTTTCAGAGATACAGCCTTAGTTATAAATAGTGTTGGGAGTAACGGCATTGAAATAAACGTTATTACTAATGGCGTTACTTTTTTCAGTAACGAGTAATCTTACTAATTACTCTGACTGTAACTATAACACTGTTACCATTTCCCACTTCCCCATAACTGCATGTTACTTTAGCCGCTCAATTAACAGACAAAATGTGTGTGTATGTGTGTGTGTGTGTGTGTGCGTTGTGCGTGCGATTCACAAGGGAGAGGAGGATGAGATAAACGCTGTCATGCACTCTATTCTTCTGGCTTATGAAACACGCTCTGAGAAGGTGGGGGGTCGGAGAGTGGGTGTTATGGGGGCGAGTAACACAAAAGTAACGCAATAGTTACTTTTACAGTGGAGTAACTCAGTAGTTACTTTTTTGGAGAAGTAACTAGTAACTATAACTAATTACTTTTTCAAAGTAACGTGCCCAACACTAGTTATAAAGATATAGAACTGAGTGCTAGATAAAGTGGACCCTTAAACTTCACTTAACGGCAGACTTTCAGTGCCGCTCGTACACAGTGCTCCCTTTCCACAGATAATTAACAGAATAAACTTAAGATTAAAAACCTTAGACAATAAACAGAATAAACTTTATTTAAAAGCACATTCACATCTCATCATATTCACAGTGCACTCACTGTATCATATAGAGCAGGGGTAGGGTTGCAACGGTATGAGATTTTCACGGTATGATAACCGTCTCAGAAAATACCGCGGTATCACGGTTATCACGGTATCACAGTTTGTTACATATATTATTAAACTGACCCTTAAAGAAATTACAACAAAGGTTTTTTGTTCAATTAACTATTTATTGTAGAAACCTGGAACAACTATATAGATAATGTCTCCTTAAAAAAAATAAAGTGTACACCATTAGGTGAAGGAAACCAGGTTTTTCCACTACTCAAGGTCATTAAGGGTGTATATAATTTTATATATATATATATATATATATATATATATATATATATACACACACACACACACACACGTGTCACACATTACATGTCCTCTAAGAAGTAAAGATCCTGTGTTTAAACTATTCAGTACAATTATTTAAGTTTAAATTATTTAATATCTGATAAACTGAGCCTGGGTCAGTGTCTGATCAACAACTGTTGTAAACGTCCGTTTTACTGCCAAGTTGGTATATAACCAGATACTGCAGAAAGAGGGGATTTATTTCTGAGTCTGGTTTTAACACATGAAAAACAGGCACGTCAGAATTTGAAAATGAACGCATGTAAATGAATGGCGTCTTTCACATCCAGTCCGGCGAGCACCTTTACACGGACACGTGAATCCGTCGTAGCACGCACTTCACGCCTGTACCTGCGTGCCCAAATTCCGGATAACTCAGCGCTTTTGCGGGCGCTTACCGCATGGGTTGTGCACGACTACAAAGAGATTTTATTTATGTTCAGATTAAAATTATAAACTAAACACATACTTTGCGCTGCACGGCGGGGTGGTGTTCTTGGAGATGGGAGAACAGGTTTGACGTATGTCCACCTTTAGCTGTGACTTTACGGCCACATTGATTACAAATCGGATAACCATCCTCGGGTGCGTTCGGCGGGTATCCGAAATAGTCCCACACTGCTGATTTTAGTTTAGCCTTTTTTTAGGCGGACGGAGATTTGTTTAGTCTGATGCACTTTCTGCTGTTCTCACCGCTGTGTGCTGAGTAGCTGAAGCGGAGCAGAGTTGCGCATGCGCGGGTGAGTTTCTCCGCTGGCATGCGTTTTACCGGTAATAAGCAAACACACACGGTATGATAACCGTGCATTTTAATACCATGGTATACCGTGAAACCGGTTACCGCTGCAACCCTAAGCAGGGGTGTCCAAACTTTTTTTGTTGGGGGCCAGAAGGAGAAATATATTTGAAGTCACGGGCCACAGACTCTGTAATAAAACAAATAATGAAATATACCACTTTCATTTACACACCATTTTACATGACTTACTATCTTTATCTTTGACAGTGTTGTGTAAACTAAAATTTTTTAAAATTTATGTTTCATTTCATGATGTCTCTTAATATTAAACTCCTTAATTATGGCAACTTTTAGACTCTTTTGCCCTGTTTTTCTGCGCTAGAAATGCGCACTCTCTCCGCTTTTAGACTCTTTTGCCCCGTTTTTCTGCGCTAGAAATGCGCACCCTCTTTGCGCACGGGACTCTTTGGCCCGTTTCTGACACCTAGCGTTCAAACTTTGAATCTCACATTATAAAAACCTGCTTAACAGCGGGCCAACTTTCATTCTATTTCTAAAATACCTTGCGGGCCGCTCCAAAAAAGGAAACGGGCCCGCGGGCCATAGTTTGGACACCCCTGATATAGAGGTTTTCATCTGGCAAACTTTTAAATGATTTAGAATTAATCCATCCCCCTCAGCTTAAAGCCACAGTCAGAAAAGTGTACTGACACACTGCTGGCCTACATCATCTTTTTGGGGGGGGCAATCGTATTGGTGCTGGTGAACCACTCAAGTGGAGGTCCGCACTCCCGCGGTAGTCCCGTCAGAATGTCTTGCGGCACGGGACAAAACTGAATTATTGGCGGAAGTGGGAGTTTAATCAATCCAGGCGATGCGGAAGCGAGACCACATTAACATGTAGTCCCGCTCCTGCAATTTGATAAATAGTTAAGAAAATAATAATAATCACACTTTGATTCCCATGCAAGCAACAAAAAACCCTCAAGAAAAATCTCTCGGAGGATGGACCGACACACACACACCAATGGGAGATTTTCAGCATCTCCAGCAGTCACGTGCAGGGGGGGAGGGGGAGGGGTGGATAGGTTGCTTGAGCACCTGCCCGTTTGGGTCTTTCTCACCTGAATTATTCCGCGAGCGCTCACTTTTTTTTACTTTTATTATAAACATCTCAGCTAAGTATTAAAGGGGCGTTTTCACACCTGTAGTTGGTTTCTCTGGTCCAGATCAGTTGATGAGTTTGTTTATTTGGAGTGTTTACTCCCCCTCTGTTTGATTTGGTTTCACACAGGCATAAATATAAACGCACCGATAAATCATGTAAGCTTAAACACAGTGTTTGCAATGTGATGTGCAGCACAGATGTATTAAATGGATTCATGTGGCTGCGAGCAGTGAAAGCTGCACATACTTAAACAGCATGGAGCAGCAGAGACAGTGTTTGTTAATAGCAGTATTTTATCTGGCTAATATATCAGATGTGCCTTATCAGCAGCTTAGCTTAATTAAAAAGAAGTATATTTCTTAGCTGGGCCAAACTGAGGCCAGATCACTTTCTTACCACAAGTGAACCGATACAGAAAAAAAAAAAAATCAGCAAGTTGGGCGGGGGTGTGGCAGATTGCGACGGAGGTTGAGGTCAAACTTGGTGGCGTAATTAATTGCGTTCAAAAAATAATAATGCGTTACTGATTCCCAATTAATTGTGTGCATTAACACTTTAACATTAACAGCCCTAGAATACACCAAACATAGATTTCTATTTTGACTTTTGAAAATAAAATATTATCAATTGAATTACATGTTTTAGAAAAAGGAAAGACCCAAAACATGCAGGAGTGCAAGAGAAGTGTACCTGCATAACATTGCCCAAAGGCAACAAACGAAAAAACACAGTTTAAGTACATTTACAACAAGAAATTAATACGAATATAAACAGTCAAATATACTTCTTTACTCCAGCGGTCTAAAGCGCTGCCACTATGAGCGGGAGGTCGCAGGTTTGAACCCCCGCTCATGCAGCTTTGCCATCAAGCTGCCGGCACTCAGAGGGAGTAAAATTGGCCCTGCTCCCTCTGGGTGGGTAGATGGCGCTCTCTCCCCACATCACTCCTAGGGTGATGTCTGCAGCACAGGGCGTCTGTGAGCTGATGTATCAGAACCGAGTTGCTGCGCTTTCCTCCGAGCGCGCTGGCTGCTCAGTAATGCTACATCAGCAGCAGCTCGAAAAGAAGCGGTGGCTGACTTCACATGTATCAGAGGAAGCATGTGTTAGTCTTCACCCTCCTGGTGTGTTGGGGCATTACTAGTGATAGGGGGAGTCCTAGTGAGTGGGTTGGATGATTGGCCGTGTAAATTGGGTTAGAAATAAAATGATAAAAAAAATATATATTTATATACTTTTTTACAGGTTTTTGCATATATACATACACTGCCTAGCCAAAAAAAGCGTTGTCACCTGGATTTAACTAATCAAATGATGTGGGGTTGCGGCAGTTGGTCAGCAGGTCTAGGTTCAGCAACAGTATGTGCTGAAAGAATGAGGTCAGCTGACTACCTGTATACACTGAATATAGACCAGGTCATTAATTTTTTTCTTCCCTGATGGTACGGGCATATTCCAAGATGACGATTCCAAGATTTATGGGGCTGGAATTGTGAAAGAGTGATTCAGTGGGCATGAAATCCTGCTGGGCTGGGAAGCCCTTGAACCCCACCTATGCTATTGTAGGTTGAGAGACAACAGGCCTGTGCCTTGTTCTCCTAATGCATATTCTGTGTTTCCGGTACTTTAGATGAGACTTAGGTGAGATACTGATTTAAAATAATCTGACTCCATTTCATAAAGACCAATTAGGTAAAAATTAAAAAAACAGTCTATATCAGTAGCACACCTACTCAGATTAGGTCCTGTCTAACAGAACCAGATCTGGTTAAATAGTTCAATGATAGGAGGATATGGGCATAAAAGCTACACAATGATACTACATAACATGTGAGAACAGCTTGGTACCTGGGTTGAGATATTCAGCAGTCCAGAACTTAATCTACATTAACAATTTTACAACATATCACTCAAACTTCTTGTTCCCCCCCAGCGGTTAAGGGCTTGTTATAGCGTCCAGTGAAACTCACTATATAACTATGAAAGTCTAGAAATTCAAAGAATCTAAGACTACAGACCTCTTATGCCTGGATCTAAACGTGATTACGGATTGCTACCTTATCGTGGCACAGTAGGTGGCTGTCAGATTATTTAGGATCACTAAACGTCCTAAACTCGACAAAATCGGATTTTATAGAGGCTCATTTTTTCGTGAAACGTTGAACTGAAGGCAACACATTTTTAATAAAGATCTTGAACGTGAATTCGTTCACATTATGTGTCATGAACGGCAGACATCCCTGTAAATGAACGTTGGAATTTGTTTTCCATTAAAAACTGAGTGACATCTGCTTTCTCTTTTGAAACGCAACGAGAGAAAGTTCCTCCCTCCTGTATTCTCGCTGGTGCCGCTTAAATCATGTATCACCAGACAGAAATGGTTTTGACATTGTGTGCGCAAAAGAGCGCAGAGGGCTGGGGAGAGCATGAGAGACAGAGGGAGAGAGAGAGAGAGAGAGATTCATCACCTGGTATGAAACCCACAACTGCAGTGTCATGAGCAAATGTCTACAATGAGCAGTTTCAAAGAACGTATAGTGATTTCTAGCTTGTAGTGTGAAAAAAAGTATTTATTTGAATATCTCACGAAAAAAGTAAAATGAACTGAACTTTGAACTAGTTCAGAATTAAAATTGTGAACTTTGAACGTGAGCTGTTTATTTTGAGCATGTATGAACTGAACTTGAACTAGTTTAGAAAAGCTGTGAACTGGCACAACACTGCCCAAGGCATCTTCAAACTCCTCTTGGGTCTCTGCTAGTCGGCTGAAGCGCCGCCCGGTCATGTGCTGCGCTATTTCTTTTTTTTTTCCTCAAGTGAAGCGTGCTGCGTGTCCCTCGCTACGCCCGCGACCCTCCCTTTTGCTCTCCAAGTGTTTGACTCTGAATGATTGACTTTGAAAACTTCAATCAAAATGACGAATTATAAGAAAATCTTGTTGAAATATGAAATCATATTTGCCTATATTATTTTTTCCCCTCCCTCAGAAGAGCATCTGCACGTCACTGGTTCTTGATATTGTTGTTCGGAGACTGGAGATCACAGGTAGAGCAGAGTGTGAAAGTGATAGAGGAAACCTTTGGGACCAGGCATGACATCTTTTATTATGGATTTTTGTAAAAAAAAAAAAAAATAATAATAATAATATTAATCAGCATTGTTTACTCACCCAGCTCGCTATCATAGGTCTTACTCAGGGTTGCCAGATCCAGAAAAATATCAACCCAAAGTCTTTCTAAAACCTGTCCATCAGAAGCTTTAACTAGCCCAAAATCGAACGTTATCACAATGGTTTTAAGCAAACAGGTTAATTTATACTATTTTTAAATCTTTTTGGTTCTAAGGGTATTTTATTAGTATTGCTATTTTACCAACATAATATAAAAGTATTCTTTCAAATAATTGAAGGAACTTATTTATTTTATAAACTACGGACAACCTTTCTTCAAATTTCCAAATAAAAATATTGTCATTTAGAGCATTTATTTGCAGAAAATGAGAAATGTCTGAAATGACAAAAAGATGCAGAGCTTTCAGACCTTAAAAAATACAAAAATTCATAAAGTTTTTAAAGGTTCAGAAATTAATATTTGGTGGAATAACCCTGGTTTTTAATCACAGTTTTCATGCATGCCATTTGGCATGTTCTCCTCCACCAGTCTTACACACTGCTTTTGGATAACTTTATGCCTTTACTCCTGGTGCAAAAAATCAACAGTTCAACCCTGGTTTTTAATCAGTTTTTATTCATCTTGGAATGTTCCCCTCCACCAGTCTATGTAGTAATAATAATTGGTTTGATGGCTGTGATCATCACAGTGGTGTCAATCGATTCAATATTTTATTCAGATCACAACAATATTCAGTGATTAGCTGCAATTAATCACACTTGATATTAGTGTCAATTAAAATACTGGTATATGCTTGTATGTTTGAGGGGAGAAGTTAAAACCAACGTGGGGCGCTGGAATAAAGAATGCATGTGAAATTGGATAGAGAAAATTCTAAAAAATTCTGCAGCACAGACGCCTACACGCGACTGCGAGCAGTGAATGCAGCACATGCAGCGCTCTGTGTGTAAACAGCAGTGTTCGTTCATAGCAGTATATTATGTGGCTAATATTATCAGATTCAACTTATCAACAGTTTAGCTCAATTATAAAGGAGTATATTTTATTTATATGATATAATATAAAGGAGCAGATTAAATGAATATCAATACTGTATAAATTACAGCGGCTATTCTTTGGTTTGTAAGGTTTGTAAGTATCTGAGATGCTATTTGAATTTAAGGTTTTGCTTAGGGTTGAATATTATATTTTTTTATCATTTGAAGTTCAGACATTTGAAGCAGAAACTTGTAGCAAGCATTCAATAATCAAGATGTTCAACATTAAAGTATGAAGTTATCATTTGTGATAAACTGTGCATTTATTCTCTATTTTTATAGCTGAATTAGCTGTGCGACTCTTCGGTGGCCCTGGAAGCTGTTCTGGTAGAGTGGAGGTTTATTATAGAGGTCAGTGGGGAACTGTGAGTGGTAATGGCTGGGACATGAATGATGCAGAAGTGGTGTGCAGACAGATGGGATGTGGCCAGGCTCTCGAAATCCACAGCAGTGGTTATTTTGATCGAAAAACTTACCCAATAATTCGACATGCTGTTCATTGTTCTGGAAAGGAAAGCTCCATCTCAGAGTGCCGCCATAATAGATTTACAAGTTACTATGATCGTAAAGATGCTGGTGTAACTTGTTCAGGTGAGGAAAATTGGATTTTAAGTTTGTAATGCTGTTTAAAGTGCACTTTTCATTTAGTGCGGCAAATTAAATGTTTTTTTCTTTTATTTTCTGCTGTAAATCAGACAGTATCAGGCTGGTAAATGGAACAGGTAACTGTGATGGCAGAGTGGAGATCTATCATGATGGTCAGTGGGGAACAGTGTGTGGTGATAACTGGGACATGAAGGATGCAGAGGTAGTGTGCAGACAGGTGGGATGTGGCAGAGCTCTCAATTCCACTCATAGTGCTCACTTTGGTGAGGGAAATGGACCAGTATTACTGGATGATGTTGGCTGTTCTGGACAAGAAAACAACCTCTTAAGTTGCTCTCATGGAGGTCTTGGAATTACCAACTGTAGTCACAGTGAAGATGCTGGTGTTATCTGCTCAGGTAAGATACTGTTTCTGGTAAACAATTCTGTTTATATAAATAACCTTTAATTTGCTGACATTACTGCTTTATTAGATGTCCTGCAGAGCCCCATACTCATACCTCATCTTCAGCTGAAAATGTTTTATGTTTCTAAAAGCACCACACCCTGGCCCAACACCATGACCCAACTTCACTCTACCTCCAGACACCACAGATTATATACACACATTTCACAAAGAGGAAGGGCCATACTCACTAACCAATCATCATCCAGTTGCAGAACACGACCTAAGCCAGACGGCCAGCTCTCCTAACTAAAGGAATTCAACCTTTTACCTTTGAGCCTGGTGGAACATACTTTACAGAGGTTTCTTAGAGCCTTTGATGACTATGGCTAAATCTGAACACAGATTTGCAGAATATCGAACAATAAATTCTTAATTATAGGTTTTAATACATCAATGTAATTTTACGAAGAATGTGAAGTTAAGATATTTTGAGCAGAAATATAAAAACATGGAAAATAGTTGTAATCTACTAAAACATTAATTTTGTGCATTTTTTCATTTTTTTAATAGCTGGTTTAAATGTGAGACTCGTCGGTGGAACTGGAAGCTGCTCTGGTAGAGTGGAGATTTATTATAAAGGCGAGTGGGGAACAGTGTGTGGTAATTACTGGGATATGAGCGATGCAGAAGTGGTGTGCAGACAGATTGGATGTGGCAGAGCTGTCAGTGCCCAGAGATATGCTTATTTTGGTCGGGGAACTGGACCCATAATCCTGAATAATGTTCACTGTTCTGGAAGTGAAAGCTCCCTCACAGAGTGCCGTCATAATGGATTTGGAAGACACAACTGTAATCACAATGAAGATGCCGGTGTCACTTGCTCAGGTGAGGAAAGTTTCATTTTCATGTTTTAATACTGTTTACAGTTTTTCTGGATTGTTTACACATTTTCTGAAAGCATGCCTCATATTCTCAGAACTCTACACACAAATTAAAGAAACACACACACAATGGTCAAAACCCCTAATGTATCCTGCACAATGAAACATTACATTTAAATCAATGTTATTTCTTCTTAAAATGGGATTTTATGTTCAGATGACAAACACAAACCATCCTATGAGTCTGAATAACAGTGTGTTCCTTGTAAAAACAAGAGATTTTCTTGATGAAAATTGTGTGCAGTGTGATTTAGAAGTGCATTTTAAGTTGTGCTTGTAGTTTAGAAGAACTGCTTCGGGAGGTTGGTGCCTGAGTTACATGTTTTGGTCATTGTGTCTCAAATGCCAGTATTTGTGAGTAAATAACCGCAAAACACTGTAATATCTACTACTTGTTTACTGAAACAAATGAAATCCTTTTCTTTTATTTTCTGCTGTAAATCAGACAATACCAGGTTAATAAATGGAACAGGTGACTGTAATGGCAGAGTGGAGATCTATCATGATGGTCAGTGGGGAACAGTGTGTGGTGATAACTGGGACATGAAGGATGCAGAGGTAGTGTGCAGACAGATGGGATGTGGCAGAGCTCTCAGCATCACTCATAGTGCTCACTTTGGTGAGGGAAATGGACCAGTATTACTGGATGATGTTGGCTGTTCTGGACAAGAAAACAACCTCTTAAGTTGCTCTCGTAGAGGTCCTGGAATTACCAACTGTAGTCACAGTGAAGATGCTGGTGTTATCTGCTCAGGTAAGATACTGTTCCTGGTAAGCAATTCTGTTTATATAAATAAATGCTCATTTACTGATATTGCTTCTTTACAGATGTCCTGCAGAGCCCCATACTCACCCTGATCTCACATAACTTCACTGTGGTGCCTGGTGAAACTATTCAGTTCAGATGTGCTGCACCCAACTCAACATCCATCTCTGTAGACTTCCGTTTACTTAAAGATGGAGTATCGATAAAATCTCAAAAAGATCAATCTACAACAACATTTACTGTTATTGTGGACACATCATATCAGGGCCAGTACAGCTGTGAATATAGATACCAGAGAGGAAGATCCACCATGTCGTCATTCAGGAGCAACTCCATCAGCATCACTGTGGGTAAGAGCACAGAAAGCTTTAAAACTCTCTTCATAGCTTTGTCTTAATTACCAATTACCGGTTTTAATAAGATTTTGTGAAGAGAGAAGAGTCTATGAGACCTTCAGTGCAGGAAGATACAGCTTTATTCAGAAGTTTGTTCAAAGCCTAGCACTTATGATCCGTCTCCCCGACTAGATCTCAACCCAGTCCTGACTCTCCTACACCACACCCTGCCCAACACCATGACCCAACTTCACTCTACCTCCAGACAGCACAAATTATATACACACATTTCACAAAGGAGAAGGGGTCATAATCACTAACCAATCATCATCCAGTTGCAGAACAGGACCTAAGCCAGACGGCCAGCTCTCCTAACTAAAGGAATTCAACCTTTTACCTTTGAGCCTGGTGGAACATACTTTACAGAGGTTTCTCAGAGCCTTGACTATGGCTAAATCTGAACACAGATTTGCAGTAGAGATATTAGTGTGCAGAATATCTAACAATAAATTCTTAATTAAAGGTTTTTTGATTTGAAGGTTTTAATACCCAAATGTAGTTTTTCAAAGAAAGTAAAGTAGAGCTTAGATCGGCCTCAAAAAATCCAACTCGACCCGGCCCAAGCCGGTGCACATTCTGCCTGAGCCCGACCCCACCCGCCGCATACACTGTCATAATGAGCCCAAGCCGCCCCGCCCCGCCCCAGTGACGAAACTTCGCATCAGCCAAATCTTCTGCCCCCACCTGCTAGCATTTCGCTTGCTCTCCGACAATGGACCTCAAACTTACTGCCTCCGACGAGGACCTCTTCCCTCCTAGCCAGCCTGTCTCCTCTCCTGCTCCCCCTCGCCGTGCTCTTCGTCTGAAATCAGTTATCTCCATTCCAGCTACTCCGGCTTCTACTGTGGTGTCTCTCCACCTTACTCAACGTACCGGCTCTCGCCACTGACTTTTCTTCTCACCGTGACACCTCCTTCGCTTGCCGCCTACTGGACGGCTTTCTCTTCGGCTTTTCCCCGGGTCTCAGACACTCGCTGGCAGATGCTATGCCAGAATAGGGACTGAGTAATCTGGGCAGAGAATGTATGTTAGTCCCTAAATATTTTCATTGCGTTTATTTTCTCTTTTTACAGTTTTTCTTTTCTCTTTTTCTATTCACTTGTATAATACGAAATAAACAATCACTAAAAGTGTGCAACTTACATCTGGAGTCAGACCTGATCCATGCGGGGAAAAATCTACCCCTCTTTCCGTTTTCCAAACCTGAGCACTTCGTCACATCTTCACATCCGACTTACTAGTTTTAGTCAATCAATTAAAAAAATATAAAATAATATAAAAATAAAATGATCAGAAACACTAATTTACAACTCACCACAGTACACCACACCACACAAAAAATGTATAAAATGGGTTTTACAAACTCACCAATTTGTACATACTGCAATCAAAACACAGTTGATCATTATATCCACGCTATGTGGCACTGCACACTCGTTTCTGGAAAGAAGTTATCCTCCTATCTCAGGCCCTCACCACCCGAATCCACCCAACACCATCACTCTGCCTATTAGGAGACACATCAACCATTAATACAACACCATGAAACAATAGATGTATCTCAATGCCGCTAGTCATTGCCAAGAAAATCATCCTCATGACCTGGAAAACAAAAAACAACATTAACATCAATCACTGGAAAAATCTACTAACAGACTATCTCCCTCTAGCAATAGTATAAAGCTGCAGCCTCAGAGACTGCAGTTTCAGGACACTGCAGTTTCAGGACCGCAGTTCTAGGACCCTATGTTTTGGCGACGCTGCCACCTAGCGAAATTAATGACTTACTTCTCCTTAATATAATATCACCACGTTTAACTACTTACACATGTGAACTGTATGACGTATGCTTGGGCACAGTTAAGTACTGCTTGAGCTGGGATCTGAAGCGTAAACCCCAAAACAAATGGAAGAACAGGATGGCAACTAATGGAATTAAGGAAAAAACTGAAGCTAGGTGTTCGTGGGCAGTGGAGAGGTCTCGGACGTGAGTGCGGATGTAGCTGTGATAGACATGAGAGGACCAGCGGCCGAGGATCTGAACAGTGTGGTCGGGTAAACCTTGATGAGAAGCTGTGGTGGCTGCTCCGATTCTGAATGAATGGGCGGAGATATGTAAGGTATTAAATCCGCTGAAGGGGGAGTATGTTTCTGAAGTGAAAATGAAACCAATCACTGGTAGCAGGGGAACCGGATTCATTGATGAACAGGGGGTCGTGAGGGCGAGCACCTTAGGATTGACGGAACTGGAGGTTGTGCTGGAGAGGTTCGTACGGACTGAGAGGTGAATGGAGTCTGAAGGTGTAAACTGGAGTATATGTACCGGTAGCGTGAGGAGGCGGGGGAGTTGTGGGTCCGCCCCACGCCGGAGCGCAAAGCCATGTCTGTCCCAGCTGGTCTGCATCAGGACTGATAAAACAGCCAGCTGGGACAGGCATATAAACTGAGCCTCAGCCCTCACTCAAGAGAGGACTTTCACTGGGGAGCTGAGGGCTGAGGCTGCACGGACTCTAAAAACAAACACTAAGAAAACTACTGAACTCTAGAGCCCCACTGGGCTGTAGTTATGTTCTTTTAAGTTCCTTTTGGGTGTGGTAGGGTGTTAAAAGCCAATAAAGGTACATTTGAGTTCATTTAATCCCCGTGTCTGTGTATCTTTGCGTGCTTCCTCCTTCCGGGTCACAGTGGTCACACCCCTAACCCCAGGGGCCTACCACAGTACCAAATTGGTTTGGTTTGGTTTGTTTTGCTTCGCTTGATGTTGAAAATGAGGGTGGTGGCGTCCAGGATGGTGACATCAGACAGACAGTGGTGGAGAGAGGGATGGTGAGTGATGGAAGGAGTGGTAAATTCTAAAACTCGGAGAAAGCCAAAGATTTGAAACACAACAGGAGAGGATGTGAGAGGTTAGAGGAATGAATTTCAACTTGTATAGCGCCTTTCTATAAACCCAAGGACGCTTTACAATTAACACATTTTACACACAAGCACATTACACATTAACACTCATCTACACACCGGTGAGAAGCGGCAGCCAATAGCGCACAGCGTACTCTCAACCGGAAACGACCGTCCACGTGGAGGACTGCATCGGGCACTACAGCAATTACCCAGGACAGAGTGCCAATCCATATCCAGGCACAGTCATACACACACATTTACACACACACTTACACACACATATCACACACTTTACACAAACACACCAGATCAATTTTGAGTATTCAATTTTTCTGGGCAATTTAGAGTATCCAATTTACCTGATCTCCATGTTTTTGGACTGTGGGAGGAAACCGGAGTCCCCGGAGGAAACCCACGCAGACACGGGGAGAACATGGAAACTCCACCCAGATAGGGACTTGAACCCAAGACCCCAGTGCTGAGAGGCGAACGTGCTAACCTCTAAGCCACCCAGACGCCCAGAGGAAGAAGTTTGTGAGTGACAGAAGGTTCGCTTCTTTTAATGCCTTAAGAGCAGTGTGATTTGATGGTGACTAGTAAAAGGATGAGGTGAGCCATGGAGGAGTTTATGAAAAAAAGTTGATAGCCGAGAGGTAAACTTTAAGGGGTGGATGATAGAATGGAGAGACGGGAGCTGGTAAAGGTGAGGAAATTGGCAGTGGTGTGTAGATCAAAGGAAGGAAAAGGGATTGAAAGAAATAGGTGGAACCGGCGAAAACATTGCCTTTCTGTCCAGTAAGTGGAAAGAGTGTTGGGAGAAACAGCGTTAAGAATGAGGTCCTGGGATCGGAGAGTCAGATGGAAGAAGGCGCGTGAAGAGGGAAGATGGTGTCCGAATAAGGTAGAGTTGGAGTTGGATGTGGGTCTCGGTGTGGAGTCAAAGTCTGGAATTTCTGAAATTGGAAACGAGACAGAGAATCAGCAATGGGGTTAGATGGACCGGGAATGTGAACAGCTTTGAGAATGAATTGGTGCATGATGGAGTGCCACGTGAGACGCCAGAACCATCGTGTCTATTCGTGTCCCCATAGCAGGGCTGCGACTACGATAGGGTAAAGTTCACGAAGCACAGATGAATAGCTAAAATCCGAGGGGAGCTGAAAAAATTCGGCAGGACAGTGAGAGGCCAGTGAAACTGCTGGATTGGAAACAGCGCTTAGAAATAAATGAGCAAACACGAAAACGAAGGGTATTGTATCAGAAATTTCAATTCGTTTTAGTTAGTTTTATAAACTTTGAATACAGTTCCAGTTAGTTTCCTTTTTTCTCTTTTAGTTACGGTTTTTATTAGTTTCAGTTAACGAAAATGTTTTTTCACTTTCGGTTTTCGCTGTTTCGTTCGTTTTCGTTATTTATAATAATTGGTTACTTAGCGATATTGTGATTATTACGCCAGAGCTTTATATAAAATAAAAATACCATAAAAAAAAACTGATGCCTTTGTCACAGACTATTTTCTAGAGCCTGACCCAGTCCGAGGAATGTGGTGAAAAAATTTCGCCCCGACCCAGCCAGAGTTCATGTCGGGCCTCCGGTCAGGTCGGGTTCGGGCAGAGAATCTAAGCTCTAATGTGAAGTTCAGATATTTTGAGCAGAAATATAAAAACACTATGGAAAATAGTTATAATCTACTAAAACATTCATTTTGTGCATTTATTCTCTTTTTTGACAGCTTTGAATGTGAGACTCATCGGTGAATCTGGAAGCTGCTCTGGTAGAGTGGAGATTTATTATAAAGGCGAGTGGGGAACAGTGTGTGGTAATAACTGGGATATGAGCAATGCAGACGTGGTGTGCAGACAGATTGGATGTGGTAGAGCTCTCCGTGCCTACAGATATGCTCATTTTGGTCAGGGAACTGGACCCATAGTTCTGGATCATGTTGACTGTTCTGGAAGTGAAAGATCCCTCACAGAGTGCCGTCATAATGGATTTGGAAGAAACAACTGTAATCACAATGAAGATGCTGGTGTCACTTGCTCAGGTGAGGAAAGTTTCATTTTCATGTTTTAATACTGTTTACAGTTTTTCTGTATTGTTTACACATTTTCTGAAAGCATGTCTCATATTCTCAGAACTCTACACACAAATTAAATAAACACACACAATGGTCAAAACCCCTAATGTATCCTGCACAATGAAACATTACATTTAAATCAATGTTATTTCTTCTTAAAATGGCATTTTGTGTTCAGATAACAAACACAAACCATCCTATGAGTCCATCCATCACAATGACTTAGTCCTTTTTTCTTCATGTTACACTTACACTACAGTTGAACATTTTGCTAGCATGCAATATTAATCACGTTTTGCAGTTTAAGTATGCTACTGAGCTATACATTTACTTCTTAAATAGCTGCAGGTACAATATTTACACCTACATGCTCACCTGTGTTCCCTTTCTGGTCTGGCAAAGGGCCCAATCTCACTTTTAGCTGCCCATTGTCACGCCCTGCTCTGTTTCCCTGTGTTTTCCCCGTTTCCCAGTGTGTTTCCCCAGTAATTTTCCATCACGTGTCTCAATTGTAGCTCCGCCCTTTCTCCAGGTGTTCACAGTTTCTTGTTCGTATAAATAGTCCCCTGTGCCACTTTGTCTTCGTCGGTCTTTGCACCCTCCCATGTTGTTTTGTCCCTCTGCGTTTTCTCCGTGTTTCAGAGCCCTAGTTCTTAGTTCCTTGTTTAGTCTTTATCTCTGTTTGTTTCTAGTTTATCTCTTCTTGTTTGTTTCTTGTTCAGTTCTGTTTATCTAGTTTTGTTATTAGTTATTTCTGTGTATATTTTCCCCAGCCCTGTTTATCTTTATTTTTTCTTGTCTGTTCCTAGTTTGTTTATCTTATCGTACACCCCTCGTTTGTTTTGGGTTGTTTCTTTGTTCTGTGTTTACTCGTTTCTTTGTTTATTTGTTATTTACATATTAAAGTCTGTCTTAACCGATTTTACGTCCGCTCCCTCGTCACACCCATAATTGGTGCCCGAGCAAAATGAGGAATGTCCAGTAGGTCCCATTTTGGGTCGTACCATTTAGAGGGGAGTTCTTTGGGGTTTCTAAGATTTTAAAAAATCTTTTCTTGTGTCCATTTTTTTATGGGGTTGAGGCCTATGATATGTACAAAAACTATTTTGAGTATTGTGTTTTTTTTTCATTCTGTGTTTATTTGATTAATTGTTTGTTAATATATTAGTTTATTCCCCTGCAGAAGAAATATTTTGGTTTTGGTTGGGTAGACCAGTGGTGGCCTATTTAAGGCTTCACTTCCCACTATGAGCCAATGCTAGGAGGTTAAGGAAACGATGATTCCTTGTGTTTTTTTTGTAAATAGATTTTGTTTTGTACTGGATGTGCTACTGCACTTTGCCAAATTGTTTGTACTACTCACTACCCTTTTGAGGCACAACTACCCTCACCTGTAAGCAAGGTGTGACAACATACATAAGTGTGTTGTAAAATATTTTTTAACATTTTTTTTACTCAAAACACACAAACACACAGTAGAAAATTTTATTTTCCCACAATCATCCCAACCAACATAAATGTGCACATACAGAAGTGGTCTTCATACAAAACTTCAGAAGAATTTACTGTATACGGTTACAGTAAAAAAAATACAACTAAGCTGCATCTGTTTTGGTCTGGCCACAGCGCCTCATCCACATCACAAGCACTGTTTTCCCTGGATAAGCAGCAGAGAAAATATCCCCTAACATGAAGAATCCAGCCATGAAAAGAAAAAACTGTACTAATAGTCAAATAGTGTAAATACTGTGTAGGAACACAAAGTAGGAATACATTTCCCTAATAATTGAAACATACTTTATTTTTGTAGTCCTACAGAACAGTTCACAGACAACACTGTACTACTGTTCTGATTGATACTGTATTTTTATGCAGTAGTGCAGTTTCTGGGTGCTACACTGTATCTGCTTAAATTTGGCTGAACCTGTTTCTCTTTCACACTAAAGCTCTGACTGCTAATTGTAAATCTGTGTGACAGGTCAGGTGTTTGATCATGTGACGACTCAGTGTGTATAGAAAAGTAAAGGTTTGAATAACAGTGTGTTCCTTGTAAAAACAAGAGATTTTCTTGATGAAAATTGTGTGCAGTGTGATTTAGAAGTGCATTTTGAGTTGTGCTTGTAGTTTAGAAGAACCGATTCAGGAGGTTGGTGCCTGAGTTACATGTTGTGGTCGTTGTGTCTCAAATGCCAGTATTTGTGAGTAAACAACAGTGAAAAACTGTAATACCTGCTACTTTTTTTACTGAAACAAATTAAATCCTTTTCTTTTATTTTCTGCTGTAAATCAGACAGTATCAGGCTGGTAAATGGAACAGGTAACTGTGATGGCAGAGTGGAGATCTATCATGATGGTCAGTGGGGAACAGTGTGTGGTGATAACTGGGACATGAAGGATGCAGAGGTAGTGTGCAGACAGGTGGGATGTGGCAGAGCTCTCAACTCCACTCATAGTGCTCACTTTGGTGAGGGAAATGGACCAGTATTACTGGATGATGTTGGCTGTTCTGGACAAGAAAACAACCTCTTAAGTTGCTCTCATGGAGGTCTTGGAATTACCAACTGTAGTCACAGTGAAGATGCTGGTGTTATCTGCTCAGGTAAGATACTGTTCCTGGTAAGAATTTCTGTTTATATAAATAAACTTTAATTTGCTGACATTACTGCTTTATTAGATGTCATCCAGAGCCCCATACTCATACCTCATCTTCAGCTGAAAATGTTGTATGTTTTTAAAGCGGTCAGCGAAAAAACATGTGGTCATGTTGTTTTCCTCACAGTACCAGTCGTTCCGCTGACGATAATAAAAGAAAGAAGAGTCTATGAGACCTTCAGTGCAGGAAGATACAGCTTTATTCAGAAGTTTGTTCAAAGCCTAGCACTTATGATCCGTCTCCCCGACTAGATCTCAACCCAGTCCTGACTCTCCTACACCACACCCTGGCCAACACCATGACCCAACTTCACTCTACCTCCAGACAGCACAGATTATATACACACATTTCACAAAGGGGAAGGGCCATACTCACTAACCAATCATCATCCAGTTGCAGAACAGGACCTAAGCCAGACGGCCAGCTCTCCTAACTAAAGGAATTCAACCTTTTACCTTTGAGCCTGGTGGAACATACTTTACAGAGGTTTCTCAGAGCCTTTGATAACTACGGCTCCACTAAATCTGAACATAGATTTGCAGTAGAGATAGAAGAATACAGAATATCTAACAATAAATTCTTAATTAAAGGTTCTATGTTTTAATGTTTTAATACACAAAGGTAGTTTTTCAAAGAATGTAAGTATGTAGAGCTTAGATTGGGCTCAATAAATCCGTCTCAACCCGGCTCGAGCCCGTGCACATTCTGCCTGATCCCGACCCCACACGACCCATACACTGTCATTATGAGCCCCAGCCCAACCAGCCCCGCCAGGTTGCTAGTTTTTATTAAAACACATCATATCAGAGAGCTCAATCTGAAATCCCATACAGAATTCTGCAGCTTCATCAGGGTTTTCTGTCGTTATTTTGCGGCTAGCGCGAGCACTGTTAACAAACAGTAATGTGTACCGTGAGGTGCCGCGCGCTGCCACTGTTGTGCCGAGTCTGACTCGCCACAGAATCCGGCTCCGCTTCGCGAGCAGAATCGGCACAACACCACCCGCTATAAAACTGCTGGAGTGGAAACAGGGCTTATGAATAAATTAACAAACACGAAAATTAGGGTATTCTATATGTAATTTAAATTTGTTTTATTTAGTTTTATAAACTCTGAATACAGTTCCAGTTAGTTCCCTTTTTTCTATTAATTAAGCTATTTCGTTCGTTTTCGTAAACGATAAGAATTGGTTACTTAGCGATATTGTGATTATCACACCAGAGCTTTAAAATGAAAATAGCAAACGGAAAAAACTGATGCCTTTGTCACCGACTAGATTCTCTGCCCGAACCCGACCTGACCCGAGGCCCGACATGAATTCTGGCTGGGTCGGGTCAGGTCGGGTTCGGGCAGAGAATCTAAGCTCTAATGTGAAGTTCAGATATTTTCAGCAGAAATATAAAAACACTATGGAAAATAGTTATAATCTACTAAAACATTCATTTTGTGCATTTATTCTCTTTTTGACAGCTGATTTGAATGTGAGACTCATCGGTGAATCTGGAAGCTGCTCTGGTAGAGTGGAGATTTATTATAAAGGCGAGTGGGGAACAGTGTGTGGTAATAACTGGGATATGAGCGATGCAGATGTGGTGTGCAGACAGATTGGATGTGGTAGAGCTCTCCGTGCCTACAGATATGCTTATTTTGGTCGGGGAACTGGACCCATAGTTCTGGATGATGTTCACTGTTATGGAAGTGAAAGATCCCTCACAAAGTGCCATCATAATAGATTCGGAAGAAACAGCTGTAATCACGGAGAAGATGCCAGTGTTACCTGCTCAGGTGAGAAAAGTTTCATTTTCAGGTTTTAATACTGTTTACAGTTTTCTGGATTGTTTAGACATTTTCTGAAAGCATGCCTCATATTCTCTACACACAAATTAAAGAAACACACACACACACAATGGTCAAAACCCCTAAATTATCCTGCAAAATGAAACATTACATTTAAATCAATGTTATTTCTTCTTAAAGTGGAGTTATGTATTATAACTAAGTTTTGGTAGTTATCCACGCCCTCACTCCTCCCACTTCCTTCCCTATTTAAACCGTCACTTCCTCTCTACCTGCTCATTGAACAAACCTCGCGATTGAACAAACCTTGCACCTGTGGTGTTGGCGACCGCTCCTTACCTGGTATACGATGGTTCTGCACCTGTCTGTCTCCTGCGACCAGCTGCTCCCGTCCACCCTAGCTCCTCCACTGCCACTGCTCCAGGCTGCCTTCCCTGGTGGTGGTTTTATCTTGTCTCGGCTGCTGTGGCTGTCGTCTCCTCTACCTGGTCTGGCAGCTACCGTATGGTCTCCTCGGGCCTTAAGCGGTCTCTCTTGCCGCTGCTGCTAAACCCTTCCTCCTGCCCCTGCGGGGCCTTCCTCTCCGCATTCTCTCTCTTTCCACCATCTCTCCAGCGACGCTGCCGCTGTTTATCCTCTCCTGCTGCCCCTGCGGGGCCTCCACGCGGTCTCTGCGTCCTCGGCGGTCTCTCTCCCTCTCTCTCCGCCGCTGCTGCTTCCTTCACGAGGCCCACACGCAACCCTGTCGTCCGCGGCGGTCTCTCTCTCTCTCAGCGCTTCCTCTGCCGCTAAACCACTCCTCGCGTCTTCACCGGACTCCTCTTCACCCCTTTTCGGCGCTGAACGCGCCCCTCCGGCGGCTCACTGCACTGTTTGGAGCCATCTGGTTTGCTTTTCCCCCTCCTGCTGCCTCTCTGGGCGATACTCGAGCTTCGAGCGTTGCCACGCCTCCTCTCTCTCTCCTGAGCGAGTGTAGGCATGCCTTCCATTTCCACGAATCAGCGAAATTCCTGCACAATAGTTCAGCGCCCTTCTTTCTCTCTCTGCCGCTGCCGGCGCCCGCGACGCTCCCGCGGCCCGCTCTTGTTTCCCCTTCCAACCTGCTTTTTTTTCGCCTGACCCGCTGGCTGGCTATGGCTCTGCCTCACTGTGCGGTACTCAAGCGTGGCCACGCCTGCTCTCTCTCTCCTGAGCGAGTGCAGGTGTGTTTTTAATGTCCATAGTTCAGTTAAATTCTTGCAGTGAGTACAGCGCCCTTCTCTCTCTCTCTCTCTGCGTCTTCTTTTTCTCTCGCTGTCTTCTTCCTCTCTCTGCCTCTGCCGGCACCCACGCCGTCTCCACGCTGCCCTATATATATATTTTTTTAAATACATACGTATACACGATTTAATGCAATTACCGCAAAAAAAAAACGAACATGTAGTTCCTGATCGGCTGCGGTTGACCATGATTGACACATGCTCCGCCCTTAGCCTTTGGTGCTCTGGCTTGCAGCATTGCCCTTCTCCATCAGCCTGCTGTGGCTCCGCCTCCCTGCAGCCTCACTGGGCGGTACTCAATCGTGGCCGCACCTCCTCTCTCTCAAGCGAGTGTAGATGTAAAGATGACTTCGGCGCCACCTGCTGGTCACATGCTGCTAGTTTCAGTGACTAAGAGTGCATATCAGGAGACCCCCCCCCCCCCCCCCCCCCAGCTGCCTGTGATATCCCTGCCCTGGGCCGGCTTGCTAAGGCCTGGCACTGACGTTCATGTGAATGCTGACCTGGTTTCGGATTTGAAGACCAATTATCCAACGTGGTGTCCGTCTTTTATGCGGGACAGAGTGCGTGGGTCGCATATGCTCCTTGCTTCCATCATATTCATCCTCGACGCAATCTGAATCATCTTCGCCATCTTTATAATTATCTTGCTCTCATATCAGCATCTTCACCTTCGTAATCTTTGCCTCCATCGCTGCTCTATTTTATTGTGCCAATCTCTGCCTTCATCACTATAACCATTGCCTTCATCATCCCTGCCGTCATCATCATGGCCATCATCACCATCTTCGTCATCGCCACCGTCTCTGCCTGCATCATCTTCATCACCACCTTAGTCGTCATTTTCGTGGCGGTTTTCATCGTCGTCGTCACCTCCATCTTTGCCCACATCACCATCATCGCCGCCATCTTCTCGCCTGCATCTTCATCACTTTCACCTGCTTCGCCTGCGTCATTGCCTTCGTCATCGCCATTGTCTTGAGCGTAATCTCGTTCTCGTCATGGGCCTCTTTATCGCCATCGTCATCATCACCGCCATCTCCGCTGCATCAATTTCATCACCGCCGTAGTCTTCATCACCATTGCCTTTGTCTCTGCCTACATCACCGCCTTCATCTTCATCGCCTCCATCTTCTAGCCCGCATATTCGTTGCTTTCACCTTCTTCGCTCTCATCAACGCCATGCTGAGCATCATCTCGTCCTCATCGAGGCCATCCTTACCTTAATCGTCTCCGCCTCCTTCTCTGTCTGCATCGCCTTCATCGTCGCTGCCATAGTTATCGTTGTGGCTGTCATCGTCATTGTAGTAGCCATCTTCATCCTCATCATTGCCACAATCTCTGCCTACATCACCATCATCGCCGCGATCTTCTCGCCTACGTCTTCATCTTCTTCGCCTTCATCGCCATCGTCTTGGACATCACCTTGCCCTCGCTATGGCCATCTTCGCCACCATAGTCATCATCGCCACCATCTCTGCCTGCATCACCTTCATCATCTCTGCCACAGTTGTCATGGCCATCCTCATTGTCGCCGTCTCTGTCTATCATCGCCATCATCATCGCTGCGATCTTCTCGCCTTCGTCTTCATCTTCATCTTCTTCGCCTTCGTCGCCACACTGCCTTCCCAATGCATCGGCTTTCTCAAAGACTACAAGGTCGGACTTCCAACACTCAGTTGCTGGAGTTCCCAAGCCTTTCACAGTCAGACCTCTTCTTAAATCCTTGCAGTGGTCGAAAGTTCTGATTTAATTTTTGGGGCGTCGGCTTCACGCTTTACAGCGAAGGTGCCCCGAACTCCACCCCAATACTCTGAGTTCGCTCCCCCTCTTTTCTTCTTCTTCTCTGCCCAGTCAAGGGCGTGGGTCAATACTAGCAAAATGGCATTTTGTGTTGTGATCCATATCAGAACTGATAAATAAGAATTAATAAAAAAAAAAAAAAAAAAAACACCATCTGCCACAAAAGCAGAGCTGGACTGGTAATCTGGCATACCGGGCCCGGTGGGCCGACAGTCCTCGGGGGCCGATGCTGTTGGATTTTTTTTCTTCCTTGACCGGCCCACAATTTAGGCTCATTGGGGACTGATCCAATCAGGATATAGGAAGAAAGCGGCCACACCCTTTCTCTGCGTGGTTTAGCTCTGAGCACTCTCTGTCTCTCTCTCTCTTGCTCGCTTAATCGCACCCCGCTCTCTCTCTCTTTCTCGCTGTCTTTCTCTTTCTTTCTTTGTCTCTCGCTCACTCTCTCTCTCTGACAGTCTCTCTCTTTTTCTCCCTCGCTCACTCTCTCTTTCTGACTGTCTCTTTTTCTCTCTCTCTGTCTCTCTCTTTTTCTCCCTCTCTCTCTCTCTCTCTCTGACTGTCTCTCTTTTTCTCGCTCGCTCACTCTCTCTCTGACTGTCTCTCTCTTTTTCTCTCTGGCTTGCTCTCTCTCTCTGACTGTCTCTCTCTTTTTCTCGCTCACTCTCTCTCTGACTGTCTCTCTCTTTTTCTCCCTCGCTCACTCTCTCTCTGTCTTATCTTTTTCTCCCTCGCTCACTCTCTCTCTCTCTGTCTCTTTTTCCCCCTCGCTCACTCTCTCTCTCTGTTTATCTCTTTTTCTCTCTCGCTCGCTTTCTCTCTGACTGTCTCTCTCTTTTTCTCCCTCGCTCACTCTCTCTCTCTCTGACTGTCTCTCTCTTTTTCTCTCTCGCTGGCATTCTCTCTCTGTCTCTCTTTTTCTCCCTCGCTCACTCTCTCTGACTGTCTCTCTTTTTCTCTCTTGCTCACTCTCTCTCTCTGACTGTCTCTCTCTTTTTCTCCCTCGCTCACTCACTCTCTCTCTGACTGTCTCTCTTTTTCTCCCTCACTCTCTCTCTCTCTCTCTCTGAATGTCTCTCTTTTTCTTCCTCGCTCTCTCTCTCTGACTGTCTCTCCTTTTCTCCTTCGCTCACTCTCTCTCTGACTGTCTCTCTTTTTCTCCCTCGCTCGCTTTCTCTCTCTGACTGTCTCTCTTTTTCTCCCTCGCTCGCTTTCTCTTTCTGACTGTCTCTCTTTTTCTCCCTCGCTCTCTCTCTCTCTCTGACTGTCTCTCTTTTTCTCCCTCGCTCTCTCTCTCTCTCTCTGACTGTCTCTCTCTTTTTCTCTCTGGCTCACTCTCTCTCTCTCTGACTGTCTCTCTCTTTTTCTCCCTCACTCATTCTCTCTCTCTGACTGTCTCTCCTTTTCAAAAATGCCAGGGCCGATTTTTTTTGTCCCAGTCCAGCCCTGGACAAAAGCATATCACAAGCCTTCTCAATGTCAAAAGAAGACTGTCACAACCACCTCTTTACGAGCTTGAGCTTGCATAACATCAGACTCCAAACTAATAACTGAAACCATTGGCATCCTCTCCTTTCCAAAACCACTCTGATGGGGTGAAAAACAATTCCGCTGTTCTAAAAAGTACGAAAGCCTCTCTATCACCATATGCTCCATCACCTTGCTCAAGTGAAGTAAGAGAAATTGGTCTGTACCCCTTAGGGTCTTTAACAGGTTTTCCTATAGAAACTACCACTGCCAATTTCCCTTTCCAACACCCCTCATATTCTTAATTATCCCCCGTACTTCACTAACCATAACATGCATCCCTGTAATATTACAGTATGTTTTCCACTACTGCCTTTTTGCTATATTCACAGTCCTTCTCACTACCGCTTGAAGTTGTTGATACGCGATCAAATCCCCAAATGCTCAACCGCCAAAGTACATTCAGCTGTCCACCATGGCAAGGGTCTCCTTTGTCTAGGAGGTTTCTTCCTAGAAATAGCTTCTTTTGCTGCCTCATGCTAAATAGTACAAAGATCCTGATTACATTTATCAACATCCCCTGAGATTGACCAGTCTTGCGACCCCTTATCACACTTATCAGTAAACTTAAGCCACTCTGGCTTTACTAAAATTCCATCTGGGCAAAAATTTCCTCTGCACTCTAGAAACATCAATGCCTAGTGTAATGAAAATGGGATAATGATCAAAGAAGTAGTATCCTGAGTAGTAACCCAAAGAAGTATCCTGACTGACCACCCACTCACTCCTCCTTACTCATCTAGTGATATTCAATCTAGTACTATTATCATCATTAAGACAAACAAGATTGTGGCCCCCAAGGAATTCTTCCACCACCATTCCATTATAATCTGTAGTCAAACTACCCCACAGTGTATTGTGCGCATTAAAATCCCCACACCAAATAATTTTAAGATGCCCTGAACCACCAATCCCTTCCAATATATCTAGTGAAAGCTTATGGCATGGATTGTACAGATTAGCCACTACAGACAGTGTCTGCTCTGCCCGTCTGGTCAGCCCGGTACTAGTAGACTCCCAAGTAATTTTACTAAATATTTTTCAGCAGATCTCACAATAATCTTAATCTTCTCTGTCCTTCTCCCTGTCTGTGCCGTACAATTCACAACATCCGCCATAAACATTACAAATTTAACTTTGTCTACCACTTGGGTATCAGAAGTAATAGGACACCTTGTTTGAGGGACAATCTCTGGTCTCGCCATAGTACCAATGACTTTCTGCCCCCACCCACCTGTGCTAACCTTCGGTGGAGCAGGTCCACCAACTTCCTTTAGCGCTTCTGCATCTTTGTACATAAATTCCCTGAGCCTTTGCAGTCTTTTTGTGTATTTCACACCCCCCATACGCTGCTCTATGACCCCCCCCCCTGCAGAATTTAGGCTTTACCTTCTCTCCACAGTTACCATAAGCTCTCGCCCACAGACACCACATTTCTTTTTAGCCCTGCAAACAGTAGCAACATGGCCATATCTTTGACAATTAAATCTTAACTTATCTTAACGGAGATGGAATGTATGGCCTGACAGTGAAGCTCACGTAAGATTGACCCTGCCCGGTAATCCCTGACCATCAAACTGTATCATCACAGATAAGCTATCTGACTTCACCCCTTCTTTAGAGCCCTTTAATCCAGGGGTGTCCAAACTACGGCCCGCGGGCCATTTGCGGCACGTTTCCTTTTGTGGAGCGGCCCGCGAGGTATCTTAGAAATAGAATGAAAGTTGGCCCGCTCTTAAGCAGGTTTTTATAATGTGAGATTCAAAGTTTGAACGCTAGGTGTCAGAAACGGGCCACAGAGTCGGAGAGGGTGCGCATTTCTAGCGCAGAAAAACGGGGCAAAAGAGTCTAAAAGCGGAGAGAGTGCGGATTTCTAGCGCACAAAAACGGGGCAAAAGAGTCTAAAAGCGGAGAGAGTGCGCATTTCTAGCGCAGAAAAACGGGGCAAAAGAGTCTAAAAGCGGAGAGAGTGCGCATTTCTAGCGCAGAAAAACGGGGCAAAAGAGTCTAAAAGCGGAAAGAGTGCGCATTTCTAGCACAGAAAAACGGGGCAAAAGAGTCTAAAAGCGGAGAGAGTGCGCATTTCTAGCGCAGAAAAACGGGGCAAAAGAGTCTAAAAGCGGAGAGAGTGCGCATTTCTAGCGCAGAAAAACGGGGCAAAAGAGTCTAAAAGCGGAGAGAGTGCGCATTTCTAGCGCAGAAAAACGGGGCAAAAGAGTCTAAAAGCGGAGAGGGTGCGCATTTCTAGCGCAGAAATACGGGGCATAAGAGTCTAAAAGCGGAGAGAGTGCGGATTTCTAACGCAGAAAAACGCGACAAAAGAGTCTAAAAGCGGAAAGAGTGCGCATTTCTAGCGCAGAAAAACGGGGCAAAAGGGTCTAAAAGCGGAGAGGGTGTGCATTTCTAGCGCAGAAAAACAGGCCAAAGAGTCTAAAAGCGGAGAGAGTGCGCATTTCTAGCGCGGAAAAACGGGGCAAAGAGTCTAAAAGCGGAGAGAGTGCGCATTTCTAGCGCAGAAAAACGGGGCAAAAGAGTCTAAAAGCGGAGAGTGTAAAATGGTGTGTAAATGAAATAATCAAGAAAAAAGTATTATTTAAAGTGGTATATTTCATTATTTGTTTTATTACAGAGTCTGTGGCCCGTGACTTCAAATATATTTCTCCTTCTGGCCCCCAACAAAAAAAAGTTTGGACACTCCTGCTTTAATCGAACAGCTTCAACCGCTTTGCCTCCAGGGACATTTTTTTTAAGTTGGTCCGTAGACACATCCAAGGGGACACCCGTTATGACTCCCCTCAAACACGATTTCTCCCTAATTAGACTTGGAACAATTTTAAAGTTACTTTAGCTCCAACCACATCCCCTAGTGCAGCTTTCAGATCCGCAGTTAGCTTGAGAGGGCTAACATTACAATCCGCTTAGGTTCCATATTTCAAAAGCACCACAAACTTCTCTTTCCTTTGCTTAGCCTGCTCCCTCCTCTCTCCACCATCATTACAATCCACATCTTCAGACCTGTGCCTACCTTTTTTCTTACGCACTGTATGCCATTCTCCTCCGCCCCCCCAACCGCCACCTGTGTTTCGAAACAGGTCTTACTCTCTTTCTGACCCCTCGTCGTCATCTTCCATCGCTACTCCAGTCACAGCTCTGTTTCTGCCAAATGCCTCCCTCCCACCCAGGCCCAATCTCACTTTTAGCTAATTTTGTTTATTTTGTTTTCTTTTTTTTTATATGTTTGACTATTGTTTGCACCTTTCACTTGTGCACATACAGTGGTCGTCATACAAAACAAAGGAATCAACTGTACTAAAAGTAAAATACTGTAAATACTGTGTAGGGAAAAGTAGGAATACATTTCCCTAATAATTGAAACATACTTTATTTTTGTAGTCCTACAGAACAGTTCACAGACAACACTGTACTACTGTTCTGATTGATACTGTATTTTTATGCAGTAGTGCAGTTTCTGGGTGCTACACTGTATCTGCTTAAATTTGGCTGAACCTGTTTCTCTTTCACACTAAAGCTCTGACTGCTAATTGTAAATCTGTGTGACAGGTCAGGTGTTTGATCATGTGACGACTCAGTGTGTATAGAAAAGTAATTAACTTTAGGGGTTTGAATAACAGTGTGTTCCTTGTGGAAAGAAGAGATTTTCTTCATGAAAATTGTGTGCAGTGTTTTGAAAAAAGTGTTTTGTAACTGCACTTTGAGTGTAAAGCAGGAGATGTGCTTGTAGTTTAGAAGAACTGCTTCGGGAGGTTGGTGCCTGAGTTGAATTGATGTTTTGGTCATTGTGTCTCAAATATCAGTATTCATAAGTAACCAACAGTGAAAAACTGTAATATCTACTACTTTTTTTACTGAAACAAATGAAATCCTTTTCTTTTATTTTCTGCTGTAAATCAGACAGTATCAGGCTGGTAAATGGAACAGGTAACTGTGATGGCAGAGTGGAGATCTATCATGATGGTCAGTGGGGAACAGTGTGTGGTGATAACTGGGACATGAAGGATGCAGAGGTAGTGTGCAGACAGGTGGGATGTGGCAGAGCTCTCAACTCCACTCATAGTGCTCACTTTGGTGAGGGAAATGGACCAGTATTACTGGATGATGTTGGCTGTTCTGGACAAGAAAACAACCTCATAAGTTGCTCTCATGGAGGTCTTGGAATGACCAACTGTAGTCACAGTGAAGATGCTGGTGTTATCTGCTCAGGTAAGATACTGTTTCTGGTAAGCAATTCTGTTAAATTGCTTAAAAATAAACGTTCATTTACTGACATTACTTCTTTACAGATGTCCTGCAGAGCCCCACATTCACCCTGATCTCACATAACTTCACCATGGCGCCTGGTGAAACTGTTCAGTTCAGATGTGCTGCACCCAACCCAACATCCATCTCTGTAGACTTCCGTTTACTTAAAGATGGAGAATTGATAAAATCTCAAAAAGATCAATCTACAACAACATTTACTGTGATTGTGGACACATCATATCAGGGCCAGTACAGCTGTGAATATAGATACCAGAGAGGAAGATCCACCATGTCGTCATTCAGGAGCAACTCCATCAGCATCACTGTGGGTAAGAGCACAGAAAGCTTTAAAACTCTCTTTATAGCTTTGTCTTAATTGCACCTCCAATTACCGGTTTTAATATGATTTTGTGTAGAGACGAAGATTGCCACGCTCATGTGCATTTCTGAACACCAGTTTGAGTAAACAGGTCACTGTGTTTTCACGTCTGCACTTTGTCTTGTCTGCATATGATCAGGATAATCAGGAGCAGGGCCCCCAACACCGCTGTTATCAGAATACAGTGACAGTTTTTCTTGCAACTATACTGTTGTTCATAATGTTGACAGCCCCATCTTCAGCTGAAAATGTTGTATGTTTTTAAAGCGGTCAGTGAAGAAACATGTGGTCATATCGTTTTCCACACAGTACCAGTCGTTCCGTTGACGATAATAAAAGAAAGAATAGTCTATGAGACCTTCAGTGCAGGAAGATACAGCTTTATTCAGAAGTTTGTTCAAAGCCTAGCACTTATAATCCGTCTCCCCGACTAGATCTCAACCCAGTCCTGACTCTCCGAGACCAACTTCACTCTACCTCCAGACAGCACAGATTATATACACACATTTCACAAAGGGGAAGGGCCATACTCACTAACCAATAATAATTCAGTTGCAGAACAGGACCTAAGCCAGACGGCCAGCTCTCCTAACTAAAGGAATTCAACCTTTTACCTTTGAGCCTGGTGGAACATACTTTACAGAGGTTTCTCAGAGCCTTTAATGACTACGGCTCCACTAAATCTGAACACAGATTTGCAGTAGAGATAGACGCCTACAAAATATCTAACAATACAATTCTTAATTAAAAGTTTTATCCTACAATACTTGTCAGACACAAGGTGGGAAAGGAAGGTGAAAACACTAAAGGCAGAGACAGGACCTCAAGGGGCATGACACAGGCATGGTGGAGGAAAGGTAAACAAAGAAAGAGCAGTAAAAACACGGGGTCAGGACATGACAGAAGTCCCCTGTCTAAACAATAAAAACAAACCAATGAAAAAACGGCACCCAGGAGCGGGACGAGAGGGGCCAGGAAGGAACCGGACATGGAGCGGGACAGAGGACGAGACCAGAAGAGAAACTGGATGGGGGACAAGAACGGAGACTGGACAGAGAACGGAGACTTGACAGAAAATGGGGAATGGACAGGGGACTGGACAAGTGACGAGAATGTAGACTGGACGGGGGACTGGACATGGGACACAAACAGGGGCTGAACATTAGACTGGACAGGAAAATGAGATGAGATGTTCAACTGACACAGAGACTGCACAGAGGATGGTACAAGCAACAGGACAAAAGACTGTGTAGGGGACTGTAAATTGGACATGAATGGAGACTGGACATTACTGGACAAGGGAACTGGGAAGAATACCCTGACAGGGATGAACACAGTGACGGGGACGGGAACAGAGACGAAAACAGAAACGGGTACTGGGACACAGACTGAGACAGGAACTAACACAGAAAGAGACAAAGGAACAAAAAACACAGATGGGTGCCCAGGACTGGCAAAAGTCTAAGAGTGCCTGTGGGGCCAGCCAGGCAGCAGAACAGGAACAGCTTGAGCTGCGGACAGGGACTGGCAGGGACCGGTGCTGCCACGGCTGCCTCCATCGTCAGAGCAGCGGGTACGGGGATGTGGGAGTCGTAGACGTAAAAGCCGTAGACAGGGACCGGCGCTGCCTTTGCTGCCTCCATCGTCAGAGCAGCGGGTACGGGGATGTGGGAGTCGTAGACGTAAGAGCCCTGGACAGGGACCGGCGCTGCCTCTGCTGCCCCCTGGAATGGGGGGCGCAGCACTACTCCTGGAGGAATCATTTTGGGAGTACGGGTTGGCGCAGGAAAGAAGTGCTCCTCCTCAGGGTCGATGGGCGCATGCAGGCAGTGCCATAAGTCCTCTGGGCCATCCATTTGCGGATCTGTATTGCAGGAGCAAGGAGAGGACATGGAGAGCGGACGCAAACGAGATTGAATTTATTAACAGAAATAAACCAAAATAAACACAAAACAGTATAAATAAACAGACAAGGAAACTAGAATAAACAAACACAGATAGAGCAGTAAAAACACGGAAACATGACAGACACGGAACAGGGCCAGGACGTGACAATAGACGTAAAAGTGTTCTTGGTACATCTGGCAAAATTGGCTGGTAAGTTTTTGTTATGGTGAAGAGAAATTAGTTTTATGGTAATTCATAAACAGTTTAAGAAAGAAAGTTTATATATTTTGAGCAGAAATATGAAAATATTAGGGGAAACAAATACAATCTGCTAAAGCAGTTTTTTGTGCATTTATTCTCTTTATTGACAGTTGGTTTAAATGTGAGGCTCATCAATGGAACTGGAAGCTGCTCTGGTAGAGTGGAGGTTTATTATAAAGGACAGTGGGGAACAGTGTGTGATGATTACTGGGACATAAAAGATGCAGACGTGGTGTGCAAACAGATTGGATGTGGCAGAGCTGTATATGTCCACAGAAATGCTTTTTCTAATTTTGGTCGGGGAACTGGCCCCATACTTCTGCATGATGTTCACTGTTTTGGAGGTGAAAAGTCCATCACAGAGTGCCGTCATAATGGATTTGGAAGACACGACTGTAATCACAATGAAGATGCCGGTGTCACTTGCTCAGGTGAGGAAAGTTTCCTTTTTAGGTTTTAATACTGTTTTAATATCTACTACTTGTTTATTGAAACAAATGAAATATTTTTCTTTAATTTTACGCTGCAAATCAGACAATATCAGGTTGATAAATGGAACAGGTAACTGTGATGGCAGAGTGGAGATCTATCATGATGGTCAGTGGGGAACAGTGTGTGGTGATAACTGGGACATGAAGGATGCAGAGGTAGTGTGCAGACAGATGGGATGTGGCAGAGCTCTCAGCATCACTCATAGTGCTCGCTTTGGTGAGGGAAATGGACCAGTATTACTGGATGATGTTGGCTGTTCTGGACAAGAAAACAACCTCTTAAGTTGCTCTCATAGAGGTCTTGGAACAACCAACTGTAGTCACAGTGAAGATGCTAGTGTAGTCTGCTCAGGTAAGCTACCCTATTTAAAAAAATACCCTTTTTGGAAAATGAATATTCATTAACTGAAATTACCTCTTTAACAGATGATGTCCTGCAGAGCCCCGTACTTGTCCTGATCTCATCAGACTCCACTGTGTTGCCTGGAAAAACTGTTAGTTTCAGATGTGCAATACGTAACCCATCCATCGATGCAGACTTTCATTTATTTAAAGATGGAGTATCGATAAAAACCCAAACAGCTAAATCTTACAGTACATTTACTCTGACTGTGGATACCTCAGATCAGGGTCAGTACAGCTGTGACTATTCATATTGGAAAAACAACTCCATCATCTCATCATTTAGGAGCAACTCCATCAGCGTCACTGTGGGTAAGTGAACAGTAGGCTTTGTAATAAGGAGGTGTTAAAGTTCATATTACACCTCCATATGTGATCAAAACACTGTTTGTGTGTTTTAGGAGAGGCTGAACTTCATGCAAGATTCTAAGCTATAGGGGTTGGACAAGAAAACTGAAACACCGGTCATTTTAGTGTGGAAGGTTTCATGGCTAAATCGGAGGACAAAGTTTTGGTGCATGTCTTGCTGGCGCATCTGTGACCAAGACAGCAAGTCTTTGTGATGTATCAAGAGTGTATCCAGGGTAATGTCAGCATACCAACAAGAAGGACGAACCACATCCAACAGGATTAACTGTGGATGTAAGCGTAAGCTGTCTGAAAGGGACATAAAACCACGGCTGCCCAAATCACGCGGAATTCAATGTGCACCTCAAAATCTCTTGTTTACACCAGTCCGTCTTGTTTAGAACTGTCCGTCGGGACAGTAAATTATTGTGGTCTAAAACCAGGTGTTTCAGTTTCATTGTCCAACCAGTTAGGTTCGCTCTGGGAGCAAAGTACATGATAGAAATGAGACCAAGGACGTGGCAATTATGAAATGTATTAAAAGTTATTACAATACAGTAAAAAAAAAAACAAAAAAAAACAGTAATCACAAAGTTTGTCCAGAAAAATAACACAGCCAGAACCAACGCACACTTTCCAAAACAAAACCCACCTCCGTCTCTTAAAGGCTTATAATTGGCTGCTATTTTGAGCATTGAGAATTCATGAGAATTCTGACTGGCCGCTGTTTAGTGCGCCGAACTCTCTAAGAAATCTGATTGGCCGCTTCTTAGCGCCAATTTTATTTCTTTTGTGAAATAATTTAAAACAGTTTATTTGGAAGAGTTTTTGTCATTTTTGTACTATTCAGAATGAATCAAAAATATGAGTATAGTTTTCCATTCTTCATTTATCCACTTTATCAGTGTCTTGTGTGACCCATTTAAGACCTGGGTTACAAGTAATAGAGGTAAAATGATTTTCAAATCCCAAAACATTGGCCTATAGGTCAACAGATATTGCCAATGTTGATCCAGTAACCTCTATTTTCCTTTGATGGGCCGGATAGATTAGGTCTAACACCTCCCATCTGAAAGCCTCAGCAGAAGTATATGGTAACATAGCCAAACCATAGCAGTTCACAGACTAATTGGAAATGGTCCATGGTCCCAGGGAGTCTGTGCTGTCTGCACCATAGTCATAGTTGTGGATTAGTGACTTCCAAGAACTTGTGGCCGGTTAGACAAATGAAGAAGACTGTCCCCAGCACAGATCGGAGAATATTTTAGGTACTTGATCCAGAAACAGGACCACAGAGAGCTAAAGCTGGCATGTGGGGTTTGAGCATAGATCAATTATAACCACTATCATGAGGCTCAGGTGCTTGGTTAAGAGCAGGCCTATTTATTAAAACCTGAAAATACTGCAGTGGAGATAAACACGGCTAAGTGGTCCAGCTAAGAAGCGCAAGGAACTAGGGCAGAAAAGACGTTGCTGCTCGAGGTGGGCTAAGTGTTGGGCTCTAGGAAAGAGAATGAAGGGAGAAGAAAATGATGTTTGAACCCCTTTTATACTGGTTGGTCTTCAGGTCTCAAATCTTTTTTTTGAATTCTTCAAGCCAGTTTCAATATAACGTGTTTGTTCTCAACACATACTCAGAATTAACACTATTATTACAAATATAGAGAAATGTTAACCTTCACTTCAATGTTTTTTTTTCTTTTATGTATAATATATTTAAATGTGTCCAAGAATTAACAGCAAAACGGAAACGTATGACTTTTTGTGTAGACAAAATGTTTTGCTTCTTCTATGAAAAAGTTTTATTTAAACTGTGTATATATATTCTTTTTTTTATAGCTGTTTTTAAGGTGAAACTCGTTGGTGGCACTGGAAACTGCTCTGGTAGAGTGGAGGTTTATTATGAAGGCCGGTGGGGAACAGTGTGTGATGATGACTGGGACATGAATGATGCAGATGTGGTGTGCAGACAGATGGGATGTGGACAGGCTCTCAGTGCCCACAGCAGTGCTGATTTTGGTAAAGGATTTGGCCGGATACTTCTGGATAATGTTGGTTGTTCTGGAAGTGAAAGCTCCCTCACAGAGTGCCGTCATAGTGGATTTGAAAAACACGACTGTGATCATGATGAAGATGCTGGTGTTACTTGTTCAGGTAAGAAAAAAGTGCATCTTTAGTTTGTAATCTTTATCATCAATCACACTCATTTTTAGTTTGTTTCATCTGCAAACAGTTCTTTAATTTAGTGGAAAAAAACATCATGTTGCAAATTTCAGATTTTATTTTTTTTAAAGGCACACTATTTAAACCTTGGTTGGTTTTCCGACTGGCAAACATAACAGTAAAGGGTTCATGCATTTTATGGTTAAAAGTAAAATACAATCAGATTTATTTATTTATTTTTTATCATTTTAGGGTCATCAGTAAAAAAGTTTTATGGCTATTAAACGCAACAAGATCTTGTATTGTGTTAACTAAAAATATTGAAATTAAAAATTTATTTGGGGTCTTAAAGCTCTGCATCTTTTTGTTATTTCAACTATTTCTCATTTTCTGCAAAAAAATGATAATATTTTGATTAGGAATTTAGGAGAAATGTTGTCTGTAGTTTATAGAATAAAACAGCAATGTTCCTTTTACTCTTTTTAAACATATACCTATAAAAAGCAAAATCAGTGAAACTAATTCAGAAACTGAAGTGCTCTCTTAATTTTTTTAATTAAGAGCTGTATAGTCATTATAAACACAGGGTGTCTGGTAGGTTTCAAGACCTCTTTCTGGATATGAAATCCATGATGTTTAATGGTGCTGATACAAGGGTTTACTTTGAACGTAGAGACATCAGAACGGCAAACTCAATCTTCATTTGCTAATTCACACATGATTACACCAAAGAAACACAGAATTAGAACTGAAGAGAGCAGATGAGCTAAAAGAGAGCGCTCATTAAAACCAGCAGATTCATCTACTCTGAAGAGACTGAACCACAATGCATGTTTTAAAAGTACCTTTAGGTATGCTCTGTGAAATTACACACAAGAATTCACAAGAATCTTCAAGCACAAATGAAAACATTTAGGGTAAAAGTGTTTTTGCACCACTGTCTGACACTACAGTAAATCAGCTACAGTACCCAACAAAAGTAAGTACTCCCCTCGCATTTCTGTAAATATTTTACTAAACATTACATTACATTACATTACATTTTGCAGACGCTTTTGTCCAAAGCGACTTACAATAGTGAAGTACAAAAGTAATAGAAGTTAAAGATAAAACATTTTTAGATAGGGCTTAAAGGAGGTTGAAGGGAAATAATGGGATAGAGGAGTGAAGGAGGGGAAGAGGACATTGAGGTTAGAAGTAGTTAGTGTGTTAGAGGTGTTAAGAGAGTAGGTGATCTTTGAAGAGCTCTGTCTTCAGGAGTTTCTTAAAGATAGCGAGAGATTCTCCTGATCTGGTAGTGGAAGGTAGTTTGTTCCACCATTGGGGAACTCTGTATGAGAACAGTCTGGATTGCTTTGTGTGAATGTTTGTTTGGTAAAGCGAGGCGACGTTCATTGGAGGAGCGCAGCGGCCAGGAGGTAACGTAAGTCTTCAGGAGTGAGTGCAGGTAGGAAGGAGCTGTTCTGTCATCACCTTGTACCACTATACAGTGGTATGAAAAAGTTTGAGCACCCCTGATAATTTGTATGATATTTCGGATCAGCAACTTCAGTTATATCATGAAGCAGACGAAGACAGTGATATTTAAGAAATGAAATGAAGTTTACAGGATTTATAGAAAGTGTGCAATAAAGCTTTAAACAAAATTAAATTAGGCAGGTGCATAAATTTGGGCACCCCAACAGAACAATTACATCAATATTTAGTAGATCCTCCTTTTAGCAGAACAAAACAGACTTTAGGTGCTTCTTATAGCTTCCAATGAGGGTCTGGAAATTTGTTTGAAGGTTAAAGGATTTTAGATCATTCTTCTTTACACAACATCTCCAGTTCAGTCAGGTTTGATGGTTTCTGATCATGAACTTTCAATCACACCACAGATTTTCAGTAATATTCTGGTCTGGAGACTGAGATGATCATTCCAGAACGTTGTTCCTCTGCATGAATGATTTAGTAGATTTTGAGCAGTGTATAGTGTTTAGGGTCGTTGTCTTGTTGAAGTATCCAGCCCCGGTACAACTTAAATTTTTTCACTCATTTTAAATGCATGGTTAACAGCAGCTCTAGCCGCAGTTACCATCACTTCACTGAGGAAGTTTGGGAAAATTGAAGGATTTTCAAGTCAAGTAGTTTTATTGTCAATACTGCATATGTACAGGACATACAGAGGAATGAAATTACGTTACTCTCCTTCCCAAATTACAGCAAGTACAGAAATAGATATATAATATAAAAGAGTGGGAGACACTATACGTACAATACGTTAGAGAGAAGACAATAGTGCAATAGTGATGGGGGATGATTAAGATAGGATGACAGTACAAGTATGAACAGAACCCGTATAAAACAGTAGTCCAAATATGGCTACTAGCTTAAGGCTGGTAAAGTGAATGAGTGCATTAAAGTGATTAAAGTTCACAGTTTATGAGTTAAAATGTGTATGACAGTGCGAGTATAAGCAGTAGTGCACACACACAGAAAAGTAACAGTACTGTGTGTGTTCTAGTACAAAGTTGCAGTACTGTGTTGGTGGGGAAGGGGAGGGGGGGGATTGGGATGGGGGGGTAGAGCAGGAAGAGAGTTCAGCATCCTCACAGCCTGATGGATGGGGCTGTCTCGCAGTCTGCTGGTCCTCGCCCCGAGACTCCGCAGTCTCCTCCCTGATGGCAGCAGGCTGAAGAAGCTGTGTAGTGGGTGGGAGGGATCTCCTGCCAGACGGAGGGCTTTCCGTGTGAGGCGGGAGCTGTACAAGTCCTGAAGGGAGGGGAGAGAGGTGCCAACGATCTTCTCAGCTGCTCTCATGATGCGCTGGAGGGTCCTGCGGTAGGATGCTCTGCAGGCCCCGTAAAACACGGTGAAACAGCTGGTCAGGATGCTCTCAATGGCCCCTCTGTAGAAGGTTTTAAGTGTACCCTATAGTGCAAAAAATACGGTAACTCAATTTTAGTTTCATCAGTGCACAGAACCTTACTCCAAAATGAAGCTGGTTTGTCCAAATGTGCTTTAGCATACCTCAAGTGACTCTGTTTGTGGCGTGTGAACAGAAAAGGCTTCTTCTGCATTACTCTCCCATACAGCCTCTCCTTGTTTAAAAGGGTGCTGAATAGTTGAACAATGCACAGTGACTCTGCAGCAAGATGATGTTGTAGGTCTTTGTACCCGCTCTGTGGGTTGACTATGACTGTTTTTACCATCCCTCTACTCTGATTATCTGAGATTTTTCTTGGAATGCCACTTTGGTCCTCACTATGTTCCTCACAGTGGAAACTGACAACTGAAATCTCTGATCTTCTGTCGAGTTGTGCTACCCTGTCAAACCGTGCTACTCTTATGTGTATATTTAAAGCTAAAAATACAAAGGGAGCACAATATTAGAGCATGTTTGTAGCAAGAAGTTCATGTACTATATTTGGAAAGCCTAAATCACTATTTCAGGGTAGAGTTTATTATACTCTGTTCTTTTAGATATTTTATTACTGTTGTTGTTGTTTTTATTATTATTATTATTATTATTATTATTAGGGGGGCCTTGACGCTTTCAAGTTGTAAACAGGTGGGCCGTAAGGTAGAAAACCCCTGCTCTAAACCATGATGTTGAACAATCTTTGTTTTCAGGTCTTTTGAGAGTTGTGTTTTGAGGCTCCCATGGTGTCACTCTTCAGAAAAGATGCAAAGAGGAGAAAAACTTGCAATTGGCTCCTTAACCCTTTCTCATAATTGGATTCACCTGTTCATGTTGGTCAAGGGTCAGTGAGCTTACCAAACAAATTGTGTGAAATTAGTGATAAAGGTGCCCAAATGTATGCACCTGCCTAATTTTGTTTAAATAATTATTGCACACTTTCTGTAAATCATATAAACTCAAATATCACTGTGGTCCTCTGCTATATGATATATTAACTGAAATTGCCTGAAATAAAGGAAAATCAAAAAAAAAAAATGATCAGGGGTGCCCTGACAATAACATATGTTGCAGCAGTTTGCATATTGGCATTTATGCTTTAGCTGAAGGAGCCTCAAGTTCTCAAGATAGAACCAAGAGTACCCTGGGAGGAAAACATTTTAATACACAAGTTTTCATTGAGGCATGGTGTGTTGTTTAAACTAGATTAGTGTTGCAGTGGTGTGCAGACTTAGAAGGACTGATGTGACAAGCACAGACAATGTAATTTCGACAGACAATTTTGTAGATTTTGAAACAGTACCGTCACTGGTTTCCAAATGCTGAAATGTGATTCTACCAGTGCCATAGGAACAAAGTAACAAAAAACAAGACAAATTAATTTAAATTGTGTTAGACTGCAGTTAAACATTAGCATGCAGTTGGCAGTGATGGGAATAATGGCACTGAAATAAATGGCGTTACTAGCGCCGTTTCTTTTTTAAGTAACGAGTAATCTAACTAATGACTCTGACTGTAACTATAATGCCGACACCCATTACTGCACGTTACTTTAGCCGCTCAATTAACTTATGTTTTTTTTTATTTCGCGCATACAGACAAACGTGCAAGTGTGTGTGCGTTGTGTGTGTGAGTCACATGAGATAACCGCCTTAGCAATGCTTGGCTAAGGTATAGTAAGAGCCAATCAGAGAAAATAGGTGGGTGGGTGTTTAGAGCGCTTGCATAGTGGCGGGTGTTTACAGTGCATAGGCAATGGCAAAACAGCCTTTTCCAGATGGAAATACAGACACTATTTCAAACTCACTGAGGTCAAAGGTAAAAATGTGCAGGTCGAGAGCACATTATGTCCCCGAACGAAAAATCTGTCATGGATAAACCTCTATGCAGCTACTTGTATTTGGTGTCGTGCACTCTATTCATCTGGCTAATGAAACACACTCTGAGAAGGTGGGGGCCAGGGGGTGGGGGTTACTTTTACTGGTAACTAGATAGTAACTCAGTTACTTTTTTGGAGAAGTAAATAGTAACTATAACTACTTTTTCAAAGTAACATGTCCAATACTGACAGTTTGTCACAACATGTATAACCGTGAAATTGGACTAACAATTTTTTTTCCCCCAGTGCCTCTACCCACTCCTCAAATCTCTCTCAGTCCCACCAGAGAGATCTCATGGGGAGAGAGGGTCGACATCACCTGCTCTGTAGAAACTCAGTTCACAGGAGGAAGCTTCACTCTGACCAAGAGTTCTGGGTCTTTTAGAGAAACCAAGCATGGCACCTCGGTCACCTTTAGTTTACCTACAGTGGACTTCACTCATGAAGGGTCTTACTACTGCCAGTACCAGACACAAACCTCTGGTTATAATTCCAGTTCTCCACAGAGCAGCTCTGTGGATTTTTTGGTTGTAGGTAGGGAACGTCTTTATTTAAAGTACTATTTTGTTAGTCATGGTTACTACTTCACACCTTTTATGAGTTCCTCTTGTTTTTCAGTAAACTTGCTTCAGCCTAATATCTCCTTCAGTGCTTCTGGTGATTGGTTTCACTGGTGGCTTCAAGAGCAAGAGGTGACCAGAGGCTACAGCTTCTCCATCATCTGCTCTACTCAACCACAGTATCCAGGAGGATCCTTCCAGCTGAGGTTCAATAGTGGATCCAGTATCACTAAAATCACCAAGTCTGCTGTTAACCACTCAGCTTCCTTCTTCTTTGGTGAGGCTGATTATGTCCATCAGGGAAACTACAGCTGTGTTTATGAAGTAACCGTGTCTTCACGCACTTTCAGTTCTAATAGCACTGAACTCTTGGCCATCACTGTGAAAGGTACAGTAATAAAAGGAGCTCATTGTGTTTGTTGACTTGTTCTCCTGAAGTGTGAACGTTCTGACAGTACTTTTCTTCCTCAGCATCGCTGCTCCCCATCACTGGTTTTGCAGCAGCAGCAGCGGGACTGTTGCTTATATTAGTGCCGAGCATCATTTTCTTCATGAAGAGAAGTCAACAAAAACAGCAGGTGTCTGGGAAGACATATCGTCAACAATGTGAGTTTGTTTTCTTAAGAATCCATAGACTTTTTTTCCAGTGCAGGTCCAAACGAGTGACTAGTGACTTTTTTACACATTCACTTTTTGGCACAGAAATCTTATAAATGAGAATGAGCCACACCCCCATTAGTTAGGAGAATTTAATAATGTGTATCTGCTGATTAACTCCATATATGTTCTCTTCTGCAACAAGATCTGTAGCCTTCATATTTACATAAAATGTTGAAGATTGTATTGATTTGTGGAGGATTAGCTCTTTTTGCTGCTGTCTTTAGGCATTTGTGGAGTGTAGTCTGTCCTAACACCATGGTAGAGGGTTTGGACAAGGACTAGAGCCATTCATTTTGCAGACTGTTAATACAGAGTGATCTGCTGACACTCATGCACCTCTAAAATGAGTCCCAGCACTCCTACATGTGAAAGCAGATTGTTGTGTTTTTGTTGATGGTGTTTTTTTTCCTTTTTTCTTTTGTCTCTGGTAAGCTAAAACAGTGAAAACAGATCATTAGGACAGAATTTTAATGAAAAGAAAGAAGATACATCAGTTATCTTCACCAATGGGAAGCATTGTTTGCAATGCTACAATTCACAATGAGGCGCAAAGAAGAGTAAATGTAACACTTAATACAAATGGCCTTAGAATGTCTATTAGACTCTATAACCATACTCATAACATGTTTTAATGTATTCATAGGGCATTATAGACATGGTTTTACATATTTATGAAAACATACCATACATTATAGCTGTGTTTCTTATGCATCATGAATTGTGATTATAAGGCATCATAAGCTGTGACAGTAATAGGTTTGCTACACATCTGGATTAAAGGTTCACAGATTCAAGTTATTTCTGTGACCATTGTGGGTTTTTCATTCATTAACCGAGGGGTACCAACAATTTTGTCCATGTGTGTAGTGTAAAATGTCAACGTAAGTGTAAAAGCTAGTGTGAAGTGTAGAAGTGAGTGTAGAAGCTAGTGTGAACTGTAGAAGTGAGTGTAGAAGCTAGTGTAAAGTTTAGAAGTGAGTATAGAAGCTAGTGTGAACTGTAGAAGTGAGTGTAGAAGCTAGTGTAAAGTTTAGAAGTGAGTATAGAAGCTAGTGTGAACTGTAGAGGTGAGTGTAAAGTGTAGAAGTGAGTGTAGAAGTTAGTGTAAAGTGTAGAATGAGTGTAAAAGCTAGTGTGAAGTGTAGAAGTGAGTGTAGAAGCTAGTGTAAAGAGTAGAAGTGAGTGGGGAAGTTAGTGTGAGGTGTAAAAGTGAGTGGAGAAGTTAGTGTGAAGGCTAGAAGCTAGTCTAAACCATAGAATTGTGTAGAAGCTAGTGTGAAGTGTAGAACTGAGTGTAGAAGCTAGTGCGGCGTGTAAAAGTGAGTGTCTTTTTCAGTAATCACCTAATATAAAGGGCTAACATATAACATAGCAGTTGGCAACCCTAGTATGATGTGACATTAGTAACCGTTTGGCCCTGCAGTTGAAGTAAAGCCCAAATGTATTCCAGCAATTATATGTATTGTTTGAGATCAGTGCTGTAAATAAACCTAAATGAAGGTAGTGACTGAACACTTTTTTTTTACAGGTACGGAAAATGAGTATGCAATGAATCTCATAAAAAACAATAACGACAAAGAAGATCCTCACACTGAAGAAGACTCATTTTCCACTACAGAAAAGGACAGCATGATGGAGACCAAGTTAATCTAATTGCTAATGCTCAAAAATATCAGAGAATTGTGTTCATTCGTATTGTTAAATTATCTCTGATGTATACCTATATAGTTTGATTTTTTGTTCCAAAAGCATTCTTAATCATTATAATAAGTATTTTACATGGCTTAATTGGCTGGGCTAAACTGCTACTGCCTGAATGAGTGGGGCCATTCCGGGGGCTATTCCATTTAAAGTAGACTGAAATCCCTGAATGTATTAATTTCATTTCCAAATTGTTATACTAATAAAATCAGTTGTGATCTTTAAGTACATTAAATGTGTGTTCATGTGTTTTCTGCACTGCTGCCTTCATGCTGTTCAGCTGCTCAGTAAGAAATAAGACATGACACAGTAAAACTACCAGGACATTTATTACAGATTCAAACATCAGGTGTGTGTTAAATAACAAACAGAATGAGTTAATTCACTGTGCAGCTTCCAATCATAATCCCCTCTCTTCAGCTTCTAGAGGGACCAACATTTTGCACCCTACAGAAAAGACCATAAAAGCACATGGATAGAGTAATTATGGTCTGTTTTTAAACTTCCAGTAACCACCGAAGATCATTAGAAAAGCAATAAAACTTGTGATAAATGTTGATAGATGGCATAAACTCAGAAAAGTACACATGCCTGTCTGTGTTAACCCTAAAAGCACTTAATAAATAGGCCACAAGCATACACAAACAGGATTTCTCTCATCCTAAATGGTATCCTAAAACCACACCCTTAAATGAAAGCTCTGACTAATGGGCTTGTTTCCCTAGCTCACAGAATTTTCCTTACTCTATGTGGATTATATTATTTAAATTCTTCAGATAAATTCTCAGTAATAATAAAGGTGCTTCAATGGGTTCTTTGATCAATGCTACATATATGATGGAACCAGTAAAGTTGCTTTATGTTCTAAATTCACTCAGATATAATATTTATGTGCACTTTTTCAAGCAGCCAGGCTACTTTACTGCAAAGTGTCCATATCCTACAATTATTTTCCCTGTATGAAGTTTTCCCTGACTTTGAATTAGTTTTATGTGGTTTTATGAAGAATAGCTGTTTGACGTACCTATATAAGTATGTAAGTAAGTAGCAGTGAGAATTACAGCTGTTTAAATTCAATTTATAAAGCAGCCCAGGCCTAAAACACTCTCTGACTGTGACTGAAACAGATCCATACTTCCGCATCACATTTAACATAAATAAGTTTTAAAAGTTCAGTTTATACTCATTTAAACAAACTAGTTCATATGGTTCACTCTAGTTCAAAAAGAACTAGTTCACGTTCAATGGTTTTTTTTTAATTAATTAACAAGATTCTATTCTTTTTAGTAGAACCCCTTTCTACCCATTCATCACCAGCCCAAAATAATAAATAATAATATTTTATACTGAAACGTGTACTGAATTCCTCAACGTAGAACAATATAAAATGTTTCATTAAACTCAAGTTATAAAACTTTTAAACTCAGCGCTCTGACTGTAACTCCAGCATCAGCTCACAGTAGCAGTAATGCTAATACCTTTACTGCCCAAACCGGTTTACTGTAGTAAAACTGTGAAAGTGAAACACAAGGGCAAGTTTTCTTTGCTTTTGTGGCAAAATACATCATTCTACTTTCCAAAATTAAAGGAATATCCAGGAGTTTTGAGCTGTTTAGCTCCATTCACCACGATTCATTTTGGAAATATATACAGTTGGCTCAAAAGTTTACATAACCCAGCAGATTTTTACGAGAATATGAATGATAACACAACACCTTTTTCCACATATGGTACATTTGGAGTGGTGTCATCCAGGCCTATGATGAAAGGAACACCGTTCCTACTGTAAAACATGGATGTGGATCGCTGATATGTTTGGTATGTTTGAGCTACAAAGGCACAGGAAAGTTGGTCAATGTTAAAGGAACGTTATCAGCAAATACTGGAGACAAATTTACACTCATCATCCCAGAAGCTGCGCATGGGACATTCTAGCATGACAAAGATCCAAAACACAAGGCCAAGTTTGTCCAAGACCTGTCACAAGAACCCGTCACAAGACCAGTCATTGGCTAAAACAGAACAAATGAGAGTTCTGGAGTGGCCATCTCAGTTTCCTGACCTCAATATCACAGAGCCGCTCTGGGAAGATCTCTGGGGAGACAGCCCCAGAACTTAGTACTGGAAGCTTTTTTGCCAAGAAGAATGGGCAGCTTTACCATCTGAGAAAATAGTCTCAGAGAAAGCAAAAGTTCTGCTGGGGTATGTAAACATTTTAGAACAACTATAGGTATGTTTTCTTAGCTTTTGTTAAAAAATTTAAAGAATATTTAGGCTAAGTGTTTGGACTCACTCGCGGACAACCTCTTTTTGCAGTTTGTGGTAATTTCTGATACAACAGGGAGATAAGAAGTGGGTAGGCTCTCAATAAACTAGCTCTGGATTGGCTGTGCGTTCAGTCATGCGAGAGTAAATGACGCTCACGTTAATTATTTGTAAAACAAGTTGTTCGGTTCAGCATTAATAGCAAATATGAACTATAAATGCCATACATGCACAACACTGTCCCCATCTTATTATTGCACTATATAGGGGAGAGACCTTGTGTTTTTTTTTTTTTTTTTTTTTTGTAGTTTGGGGCTCAGTTCACACAAACTGAGTTTTGAAATAAAGATCAGTTTGGTCCACCATCTGTTGGTTTGTAACAAGACCCTCAATGCAGTTTGGTCCAAATTCAGCTTATGTAGTGAGCTAACCTGTTTACTGTAATTTATAAATGCATTATGGGAAATTATTGTATAATTAAAAAAGTTAGAATTTCACTTTAGGAAAATTTGGGTTTTGAGTTCAAATCTAATAGTGCCCTAAAATGTAAATAGGGAGCCATTGTGTTTACAGTCACAGTACAGAGAATAAGTGGCTGGGGCTCTAAGCTGTGTAAAGCCGAATACTTGGAGAGAGCTATGTTTTTGCGATATTACAAAAAGTGAATTTAGTCAGCTGAGGAGTGAAAAGTGTGCTTTGAAACTGTAGAAATGTAATTTTTCTTGATACTTGAGACCTTAATAAGTCCATAAAATTAAAATTCAGACTTTTTTGTTCTTCAAACAGTGTGGTGACTACCTAATTATTACCTATTACTTCGCAAACAAACAAAATATGCACATGCATTCTGACAAGCAGGAGCTCTGTAATGTCACAGGAAGATGATTACATAGCATTTAAAGGAATGCTGTCTTTTTCTGTCAGCAGGTAGGTTCTCATCTCCTGATAAAGAATGTTTGTTTAAGGTGCTTATTTCCCATTAGTACAAGATTTAATTACTTTAATTATCAAAATATACATATTGTAAGTCAATTTCATGATTCGGAATGAGCAAAAGGTCTTCGTTACAAGCATTTCTACACTTTTCAACATCAACACTGAAGCAAAGTGTACATATTTCATGATTGCCACTGTTTTCTTTCACGCGTTAAATCACAGCATACGATTCATTTCCGTCCAAAACATTTCCCACTCTAAAGCTTAGCGTTATAACTGGGTCACCGCGCTTATTCTATCTGGAATGGAGCATTTCACATGATGCAGGATGATGCAGTATTTGTCATTCATCATACAGTTATAGTTCATCCCATGTCAAAAACAGAAGAAAAGAAAAAAAAAACATTGGAATACTTTTCCATAACATTACATTACTGAGATCTTCTTTCTTTAATATGGAATTAGCTAAACAAGCATAATAAACTTGATTGATTAATAATCAGCGACTGTCACACAGACTTACAAAGCTGACCTTTAAGTGCATTTATTCCTCCCCCCCCAAAAAAATAGCAAAACAAATACCAGAAATAGAATGCTCTGAACATTCCTCAGCTTAACACCATGCAGAGCTCATCATTTCAACTTTAAAGACGTTTTTTTTTTAGACGTTCCACATTTCTGACTGACTTTATTGCACATCATATGACTCTGTTCTGATTCTCAGAGCACTAACTACACTTAAAAAAAGCTAATGTTTTAGGCAGTAATACTTAAAGCACTGTTATTTACCTTATTTTAGAATGCCACTTTCAAAAGTTAGATTTTTCCTGCTTTACTATTTGAATATTCGATCAGTTCAAGTTTAGTTAGTTACCGTATTTTTTGCACTATAAGGCGCATTTTTAAAGAGACATAAGGAACTTTTATTTCAGCAGCTGGGTCGTGGTGGTGGTTGGGGGGGGTAGCTAAGTTAAGTAAAGCTAAGCTAAGCAACAAAACTACACAGAATTCTCTTCTGAAAACTGTTTATTTGAGTGCTTCCGTTTATTTACAGTAAGCTTAAATTCCAAATTTCTCCAGCATTAGGCTTGAGCATTAGCATTAGCAGCTAACCACTCCAGCAGTGCTAGCCGGGGTTAGCAGCACACAGTCAATACAGTCTGATAATACTCCCCTCTGAAAGGGGAAATAGCGAAACACGGTTAGCAGGTAATGCTAATGCTACTCCAGCAATGCTAGCCCAGGTTAGCAGCAGTCTACAGGCAGATAATACTAAACTCTGAACGGGGAAATAGCGGTTAGCAGCTAATGCTAATGTGCTAATGTTAATGCTACTCCAGCCCCAGTGCTGGAGAACTAAACCAAAACTCCTGTATAACACTACAGTTTGGCAGAGTGACTTTACTGCTCCTTATAACCGGACTGGTAAAATTCATACATAAGACGCACTGGATTCAAAGGCGCACTGACAATTTTTAGGAAAGTTAAAGGATTTTAAGTGCACCTTATAGTGCAAAAAAAATTACAGTAAATGTTTTTTGGTCATATCGTATTTAAAAGTGAATACAGTCTGAAGTAGCTCCTGCTGTGGACACTGATAAAAATGTAGCTTAGCTGTGCTAACCCAGCAGTCTAACAATGTATTTAACCTTATGCTGAGCTTTGTGGAGCTTAGAAAATAGCTTTCGAGAACAACACAGAAAGATTATAGTTGTGGGACAGAATACTAGAACATTTCTTTTTTCTGAAGAAGAAGAAGACTAATAACTGTGGCTGAAAAGGCTCAATTTAAACATCCACGCAAAAGCTCACACACCTGTTTTTACCCTATTGTGGAGGGAAACTTGTTTATGAAGCACCAAAGCTTCAGGGTCGAGACATTTCTTTGGGTAAGGGAGTTCTGGTGTATGGATGGACTACAGAACGTTTGGGTGAACGTTTTAAATGAATCATCTTTAACCACAGACCCGACCACAGTCCCACAATACTGTGATCTTTCTGTGTTGTGTTCAAGCTAAATCCACCTCTTATTTTGATTATTAAGACACCCTCTAACTGAGCATATTAAACTCATTTAACACCCATTTTGTGCATTTATTATCCCTGTGTTTGTAGTCTATATCAGTGGATTGCTTCACTGTCACGCAACAATTTCTAATGCAAAGTAAGCAAAGATGGCCCCCTACATTACAGGGAGATCACCCTCAAGAATAAAAGTGCTTTAAATGGTTTTTGAGCAATGCCATAAAATAACAACTTTTGCGTCCATAAACTGAAATTACATCAGATGAATTGATGAATATTTATATATTTTTTTTTACAGTGACACAAAACCACTTACAGTCTGTGCAACAGTCTAAGCAACAACAAAAACACATTTAATCTTCTGAATTTTCACTTCAAGATTTTAGTCATAAATATGTAGTAATGAGATCCAATATATTAGGGCTGCACCTAATGATTATTTTGGTAGTTGACTAATCTTACGATTATTTTTTTCGATTACCGTATTTTTCGGACTATAAGGCGCACCGTATTATAAGACGCACTATCAAAGAACGCCTATTTTCTGCTATTTTTCCATACATTGGGCGCATCGCATTATAAGGCGCGTTAAGTGACACTAGAAAGGGTGCCTATATCAAAGTGAACAGGGGTGGCGCCATGTTTCCCTTCCCCCACCGGGGGGGTTGGCTTGCCGGTGGAGCGTCTCAGTATACAAATCTAGCTCAAACGAGTGCTGGATATTAATCTACACAGATTCCTCTCCTGAAAACTGTTTATTTGGGTGAGTAACGTGCTTCAGTTTATTTACAGTAAGCTTAGATTTCCAGATGTCCACTAAGGCTTGCTGCACCAGCGTTAGCATAGCTATCCGCTAGCACGCTAGCTAGTCACCTAAACTAGTAAAGTTAACCCAAACTTAAACGACAGCGTTACACTGAGTAATCCTGCGTGTTCTGGTAAGACAGTGAGATATTAGCTAGCGATTCGTCCCCCGTAGCTTGTTTTAACACGGTAAACAAGCAGATTACAGGCTGATAAAACTCACCTCTGAGAGAGTTAGCGCTTAGCATCTAGCTAATGCTAGCCAGGCAAAGCAGCACAGACTTACAGGCCGATAACTCACCTCTGAACGGTGAACGCTTAGCGATTAGCATCTAACTCTAATAATACTGCTCCAGCAGTATTAAAAGTGCTAAATTTAGAAAATACTGATCTCTGAACAGTGAAAAAGCTAGCTAGCTAAGCGGTTAGCATCTAGCTAATGCTATTGCTGCTCTGTGTGTTTACTGCTCCTTACACCTGACGGGTAAAATTTAGATAATACTGATCTCTGAACAGTGAATAAGCTAGCTAATGCTATTTGCTGCTCCAGCCTCGGAGCTGCACGGCTCTGGACTCTGTATAGCACTGAAACTCTGTATAACGCTGCACGGAGTGTGTGTTTACTGCTCCTTACAACCTGACGAGTAAAATTTAGATAATACTGATCTCAGTGAATAAGCTAGCTAGCTTAGCGGTTAGCATCTAGCTAATGCTATTTGCTGCTCAGCCTCGGAGCTGCACGGCTCTGGACTCTGTATAGCACTGAAACTCTCTATAACGCTGCACGGAGTGTGTGTTTACTGCTCCTTACAACCTGACGAGTAAAATCCATACAAAAGGCGCACCGTATTATAAGACGCACTGTCAATTTTTGTGAAAATTACAAGTTTTTAAGTGCGCCTTATAGTCCGAAAAATACGGTAGTCGATTAACGATTATTTCTACCATTTCTAAAAACTATAGAAACAGCAGAACATGAGATTTCAATGGCATTTAAATATTTGAATGTTGTTTAAACATGGAGAGTACTGAAATTTAGTGATTAAATATGTAATCTGATGTGTTTGGGCACTTCTGGAGACACAGACTAAGTTAAGTGTAAACTGTGTGAGTGAACCATTTACCCATCTCCCATTGCGCTTCTGTCCCCAGCACTTTTAAACAGTCAGATCAGGATTCATACCAATTACATGTCAACATGCAATGTCAATGATGGCACATTTGAAAACAAAACTTCTTGTAAAACAAGGGTTTCAAAGAGCAATATAAATACCAGATTTGTCACATTAAAAAGCTTAAATAAACATAGAATTTGGTGCTGAAATCGAAATTGATCACTTTGCCACTGTGTGAATGTAGTCTAAGTGACAGAAGGTTTTTTTTTTTTTTTTTTTCTTTTAGACCTCTGAAAGGTTATTCAAACTCTATTCAACCCCTCTATTTGGAACCAAAAGAGGTTGTTCTATGGCACTGCTAATCAAACACTTTAAGGCACCTTTATTTTAAAAAATGTAGAGTAGAAATAAAACTTGTGAGAAAACTTGGTTCAAACATGTCAATTTGTTGCACATAACATCATAATACCTTAACAACTTAACTTATCTTTAAATTACATTGTTTTTGCTTAACGCCGAATGAATTTTAAGCCAATTTCACATCAAACACAGCAGTTTGGAGGAAAATCTTATTATACATGTTTCCTTTTACTCAAAAATGTGGTGGATCAGCCAAGAAACATCTTAACTCCCTACATTTTTTGTTACAGAAGCGGGGTTAATAAATAATATATATATATTATATATAATTATAAATAATTTATATATATATATAATTTATATATATAAAAATAAATAATAAAACTTGAGATATTTAACTTTAAATGTTTGGTGTATGCCATATTAGCGCTTGCAGTTTAATGCAACATAATTTATTTTGTTTTAAAAATCTTTTTTTCAGTTTGGGTTTGCAGCTGTTCTCTAAAGGATTTTTGTCTTTTTTCATTCAGTTTTTTAATGCATTTTTTTTTAATTCACAAAACTTCTGAACTTACTAGGCAGCAGTTTGAGCGCCAGGGTTTAAGCATAATACTAAATGAAGTGCTAAACAGAAGTAATATATTTTGATCACATTAAATACAGATTTAAATACTCAGTATTTGTTAACGATCAGATTAAACATAGATCCCAAACATAGATTAACATATCAGCTATATTAGATCCTAACGTTTTAATGGTATAACTACAGTGGCTACAGTGCAAAGGAGTTGTTAATAAGACAGAAATGTGAAAAAAACATTTAAAATTGCTGATTTTTTTTGTACCCCAGTACACCTTTTCTTTCTGTCAGCTAGGGCTAGGCAATATTGTTTTAAAAAAAGTCTCTCAATATTCTTCCTAAACAGCTCTGAAAAAAAAAAAAAAAAAAAAAAAAAGAGCTCACTTTTTTTTTTATCAGTTTCTCTGATTTTTGCTATTTATAGGTATATGTTGGAGTAAAATGAACATTGTTGTTTTATTCTATAAACTATAGACAACATTTCTCCCAAATTCCAAATTAAAGAAATGTCATTTAGAGCATTTATTTGCATACAATGAGAAATGGCTGAAATAATAAAAAAGATGCAGAGTTTTCAGACCACAATTAATGCAAAGAAAAAGAAAAATTCATATTCAGAAAGAGTTCAGAAATTAATATTTGGTGGAATAACCCTGGTTTTTAATCACAGTTTTCATGCATCTTGGCATGTTCACCTCCACCAGTCATACACATTGCTTTTGGATAACTTTAAGCCACTCCTGGTGCAAAAATTCAAGCAGTTCAGCTTGGTTTAAAAACTTGTGATCATCCATCTTTTTAAGTGGTCTCTTATTTTTTTTCCAGAGCTGTATGTGAGTGATTCTTGATTATGATTTTTTTTTTCATTTAGTTCATTTAAACTTTAGTTTTATTATTTGTAAACAGACAGCACTATTAAAGTGATGTGCAAGCTATTGTTTCCTTTACTTTTCATTTTTCCTTTACGAAAAATAAGCACCCTTCAACCTTTTTATATTCTGGTCAACAAGTGAATTTTGGACCTCAATGATGACCAAATGCAGTTTGAACATGTGTTACTAAACATTTAGGTGACTTTTAGGTACTGACTTCTAGTGTTTGTTAGCTACATTAGTCTCACAGCTCCAGTTTAACATAAATAAAAACAGAATTTGGACGTAAAATGTGTCTTGGCTGATCAACTAAGTCTGAGATCAGGGGGAAATCTGTATCACAGGATTTTACACCAAACTGCTCTTTTAAATGTTTAGGAGAAAGGAGCATTTCTATTAGTCTTTACCTCAGCAGGTCCTTACACCTTTAACTACTTAACTACGGCCCTTATATTAATGATATGAGAATGAATGCACTCCAACAGCGAGCGGGAACAAACATTAGTGTTCAGGAAATAAACGCTTGTGGTAATTCTTTACTTGAAGACCCCTCACCTGCACCCATAATGCAGCTCACAGAGACACTCTGGATCACGGTCGATAACAAATGCACACACATGAAAAGACAGAGAGAAAGAGGCATACGGACGCTGACTGCTCTACGGTGGTGTCAGTAGCGGGTGGAGTACCAGTCGTTGTCTTGCATGTGCACCAGTTCGTTGACTACGTCCAGAAGGTTCCGGCCGTGTTTCTGCAGCAAGCGCTGGTTCAGCGCCCGGTCACCGAAGCCCATCTCCACCAGGACGGCCATCATGGCATCCTGAGTAGCAGCTTCTTCAGGAAGCTACAAAAAGTAAAGAGAGAAACGTACCATTTGAATTTCAGTCAAAAATACAGCAATTACCATTTTTTTTCGCAATATAAGGTGCATTTAAAATCCATTTAATTTTTTCAGTTTCAATTTAGTTTTCCAGCAGTATTAGCCGATATACACGCTAAACGCTAGATTTTTGGCCGTCCAAAGGTGAGCATTATCGCCCTGTAGCCTTCTGCTAACCCTGGCTAGCACTGCTGGAGCAGTACTAGCATTAGCATTACCCACTAACCGCAGCGCTAGCTCTTTCTTCATTTAGAGGTGAGTATATTGGACTGTAGCCTACACGTTTACTGTGTTAAAATGATACATGGGATGAACTGCTAGCTAATATCACCCTGGCTTACCAGAACACTCCGGGTTCCTCAGTGTAGCTACTGTCGGATGGCATTACCACTAGCGGTTACGCGCCAATGTTAATGCTCCAGCTTTAGTGGAAATCTTAGCTTACAGTAAAAAAACGGAAGCATTTTAGTCACCCAAATAAACAGCTTTCAGGAGAGAAATCTGTGTAGATTAATATCTGACGCTCGTTTGACTTGTCTGGCTTGTCTGTAATTTTTTTTTAAGAATTACAGTTTTATTTATCCAAACTAGCTTAGCTTTACAGTACAGTACAATACTGCTGAATTAGAAGGAAAACATGGCGACTCCCCTGTTCCTTACTAGCGTCGCATAAAATGTGCCTTATAATCCAGTATGTATAAAAATAAACCAGAAAATAAATGTTTCATTATCCGGTGCACCATTTAGTGCGGGTGTTGTTCTTATAAATGGGGAGTACAGTAAGTTCAGGTGCAGTATACTGAGGTAGACCAGGTCTGGTGTATGTAAACATTCTGAATTCATCTGTGCTCACCTGTTCAGGGCCAGGCTGCCCGGTAAACAGTGCTTTATAGGCAGATGCTGCCACAGAGAGAGCACCTTTCACCAAACCTCCAGTTATACTGTTGGCCCTGAATCCAGAAGAGTGACAGAGATAGAAATGAGAGAAAAATACCCATCAGCAATTAACAACACATCCAGGAGGTCTCAAAATAAGCTAGAATAACATCTGAAGAACTGCAGGTCTCAGTTGCCTCAGTTAAAGTTAGTGTTAAAGATTATACCGGCAGTTTGTGACTTTAAGCTCAGGTGTACTTGGGTTCTGCAGAAGGACAATGATCCGAAGCACATAAGTCCACCTCTGAATGGCTCACAAAAAAGGCAAAATTAAGGTTTTGGTGGTGTAAAAAAGTCTGATTGAGATGCTGTGATATGATCTTTCACATGCTCAAAAACATTCCAATGTGGCTGAATTATAATTGTTTTGTAAAGAAGAGTGGGCCACAATTACTCCACAGAGAGGGGAAAAAACTCAATTTTAGCTATCAGTAAAGCTTGATTGCAGTTGTTGCTGCCAAAAGTGGCACAACCAAGTTATTAGGTTTAGGGAACACAGGCCTAGACTGGTTTAAAAAAAAAGTTTAATAAATTTAATTATGATTTAAAAACTACTTTTTATATTTACTCATCTTTAACTATGTCTACTAATAAAATGTGTTAATCTTAAAAATGCAAGTATGACAAAAAAAAAAAAAGAAATCTCTCGCATACGCTCTCTAACGCATACGCTCTCACACAAACTCGCTCTTGCACACACTCCAACACACTCCAACACACTCCAACACAAATCAACACAAATCAACACAAATCAACACTAACTTACTTGAGTTCCTGTATTTCAGAGTCAGCTGAGCAGGAGCTGCCAGGATCTGGGGGACTGGATGCAGCATCTAGAACACAAACCCCCAGCACAAAACTGTAACGTGTGAAAGTGTAAGGGTAATGTGAGAGCACTGATGTGTGAGAATGTCTGATTCCTATTTTCATCGACTTTTTGAGACCCCGTCTTGTAGCTCCACCTTCCTGGAGTACAGTGAGAGATTGTGACTTCTGTACAGTGTGTGTTAAACATGCTTTAGCCCCTCATAAAAATTAAGTGGCTAGTGAGAGTGAGTACAAGGATGGTGTTTCTTGCAAAGTGGACAGTGAATAGGAATAAAAGCTGGTGATTAAAAGTGTGTGTGTTTATGTGTGTGTGTCTATGTGTGTGTGTGTGTATATGTACCTTGTTCCTGCTCCTCTTCATCTTTGCTGCCAGGCTGTTGAGGCTCTTCTGGCTGTTCCTGTGACTCTAAGCTGTAGGAAAGTGACATGCACAAAAACAAAGAGTCTTGGACACAATACACACCTCGGAGCAGGTTATAATCAGACTGGACATACACTACTGTTTTTTGCAGATTTTTATAAAATCTGAACCAATCAAGAGCACACTCTACACACATATATATACACATTATATATATATATATATATATATATATATATATATATATATATATATATATATATATATATATACACACACACACACACATTATATATATATATATATATATATATATATATATATACATATATACACTGCTCAAAAAAATAAAGGGAACACTCAAATAACACAATATAACTCCAAGTAAATCAAACTTCTGTGAAATTAAACTGTCCACTTAGGAAGCAACACTGATTGACAATCAATTTCACCTGCTGTTGTGCAAATGGAATAGACAACAGGTGGAAATTATTGGCAATTAGCAAGACACACTCAATAAAGGAGTGGTTCTGCAGGTGGGGACCACAGACCACGTCTCAGAACCTATGCTGTCTGGCTGATGTTTTGGTCAGTTTTGAATGTTGGTGGTGCTTTCACACTCGTGGTAGCATGAGACGGACTCTACAACCCACACAAGTGGCTCAGGTAGTGAAGCTCATCCAGGATGGCACATCAATGCGAGCTGTGGCAAGAAGGTTTGCTGTGTCTGTCAGCGTAGTGTCCAGAGGCTGGAGGCGCTACCAGGGGACAGGCCAGTACACCAGGAGACGTGGAGGAGGCCATAGGAGGGCAACAACCCAGCAGCAGGACCGCTACCTCCGCCTTTGTGCAAGAAGGAACAGGAGGAGCACTGCCAGAGCCCTGCAAAATGACCTCCAGCAGGCCACAAATGTGCATGTGTCTGCACAAACGGTTAGAAACCGACTCCATGAGGATGGTATGAGGGCCCGACGTCCACAGATGGGGTTGTGCTCACAGCCCAACACCGTGCACCACAGACTGTCCAGGAGTTGGTGGATGCTTTAGTCCAGGTCTGGGAGGAGATCCCTCAGGAGACCATCCGCCACCTCATCAGGAGCATGCCCAGGCGTTGTAGGGAGGTCATACAGGCACGTGGAGGCCACACACAATACTGAGCCTCATTTTGACTTGTTTTAAGGACATTACATTAAAGTTGGATCAGCCTGTAGTGTGTTTTTTCACTTTAATTTTGTGTGTGGCTCCAAATCCAGGCCTCCATTGGTTAATAAATTTGATTTCCATTGATGATTTTTGTGTGATTTTGTTGTCAGCACATTCAACTTTGTACAGAACAAAGTATTCAATGAGAATATTTCATTCATTTAGATCTAGGATGTGTTATTTGAGTGTTCCCTTTATTTTTTTGAGCAGTGTATATATATATATATATAATGATATGAGCGGGAAGTCGCAGGTTCGAACCCCAGTTCACGCAGCTTTGCCATCAAGCTGCCGGCGCTCAGAGGGAGCAAAATTGGCCCTGCTCCCTCCGGGTGGGTACATGGCGCTCTCTCCCCACATAACTCCTAGGGTGATGTCTGCAGCACAGGGCGTCTGTGAGCTGATGTACCGGAGCCGAACCGCTGCGCTTTCCTCCGAGCGTGCTGTCTGCTCGGTAATGCTGCATCTGCAGCAGCTCGAAAAGAAGCGGTGGCTGAATTCACATGTATCGGAGGAAGCATGTGTTAGTCTTCACCCTCCTGGTGTGTTGGGGCATTACTAGTGATAGAGGGAGTAAATTTGTACATTTGGGAGAAAATAGTAAAAATTTGAAATAAAAAAAAAAAAAAAAAAAAGGAAATACTAAAACAAACTGAAATTACAGATTAAATACCCTAATTTTCATGTTTGTTAATTTATTTATAAGCACTGTTTCCACTACAGCAGTTTAACAGCGGGTGGTGTTGTGCCATTTCTGCTCGCAAAGGGGAGCCGGATTCTGCGGGGGTCAGATTTCGGCAACGCGCTGTAGCACGCATAACGCCTCGTGGTCCGCGGAATTTCTTATTTTTACAGCGCTCGAGCTAGCAGCGAAATCACAACAGAAAACCCTGAGGAAACTGCTTTCCCCACTCACACTAACTTTCCTCCACACTCCGCAAAACAAGCAAGCTGACTGGCTGTTTCTCCTTAAAGGCGGGATTTTATCCGGGAACCGGCACCATGATTGGTGTTAAGAGCTTTCCTATTCACACAGCGGTCTCCTGATTAATACTGTTTTTTTATATAATATGGGAAATTTTGGGGAAAATACTAATAGGTGAAGACGGCAGGAAAAATGGGTAAAATATGGTAGTTTCCCAGCCAAACGGGAATGACATTCACACATACACTTACAAACCAAAAAAAATAAAATGACACAAGGGGATTTTGGGCAATAAGAGCAAAAGGGGCAGGTGCCCCCCTCCCCCTCCCTCTGCACATGCCTGACAAGAATTGTAGGAGGCTCTATAATGTTCATATGATCCACACAGTCAGTCATTCTGACATACTGTAATACTTTACTGGACACAGAGGTGGTTTTGTAACTTCTGATAAACACATAAATACAGTTTTTAGCACTGTAAAGCTAAATGAAAGCACAAGCACAGCGTAGTTTGAACCTACCTAGACTTGGCAGAGGGTCTGGGTGCAGCGACGATCACCGGAGTGAGGGAAACAGAGTCCAGAGTCTGAGAGGCACACAGCATGTCGTTAGCATCGGCGCTAATACATGGCCCGCTGGGTGATTGTATCTCTATGTCCAGCTGATCCGCTCCGTCAGGGTCGTCACCTGGCTGAGACAGAGCTGAGCTGTACATGGACTCCCCCAGTGGCCGGCTGGTGTCAAAGCAGTCTGGCAGAATGATGATGTAATCCTCTGAGGAGGCTGAGGATGTTCTGCTGCGAGTTTCTTTCCCTCCTTCTACAGCTGCAGAACATTAAATTTATATTATATTATTACTGTTCAGATATTCAGATATTAACTATAACAAAGAAAACTGCAATATGCAAAGGAGTGATACTATTTATAACAGTGCTGCTACTCTTTTCCACTACCTTCATCTTTCGATTTCTCCTCCTCTTCCTCTTTATCCTTCTTGCTCTCTGACTCCTCCTCCGCCTCAAACCGCTCGCCATTGACCGGATCCACCAAGATCTGCTCAATGTCGGACTCATTACCTTCATCTAAAACATTAAAACAAACTGCTTATTCTTCCAGAAACCTTAATAACCTCCAGATCCAACACTCACTTCATCAGCAGTTTAACTTGTTGTTAATAAACACAGTATACGTTCATATACAACTAAAATACAACACTATTTTTTTTTTTATTACTTGTGAGTAATTAAAAGTAGCTAATAATAAGTGTATACCTTTTACCATTTCTTTTTGTGGAATAAATATCATTAACAAGACACAAGATCTCTACTACTTTCTTTAAAGTTAGTAATTTCAGTTTCTTTTTAATGTATTTGGCATTTCTCCAAATGGGTGACATTTCTCTCCACAGGACATTATATGTATAAATGTTCACACAAAATATATTTTAAACACATTCTATTATTAAGCATGGTGTCTCGACACTGACCTAATTGCAAAAGTAAGATATGTAATAAGAAATATTATGAATGTAATACTTAAAACACTGAAAAACAGCATTTGTTTTCTGTCCCCACTTTCTAACTATAAACTTTACCATAAAATATAATTTTTTAAAAACCTTTAGAGATGTATTTTTTTTCATTGTTGTGTGACTACAAATCCCATCTATGCGTTTAAAATATTTTGCTTCATTATAAATCCATATTTTTAAGTTAAAATACACATTTTAGTTGTGTCCCTTGGTTTCACTCAGTCCTGTTACCATTAAACATTTCCCCATCTGAAACATCTGGAACAATTTACACGTCACAACTACAACAGGAAGTGACATCACTTGGTTATTCTGAAGATCATGGGAAGACCAGAATTAAGTTGCCTCATTTGTTTTTCTGTATATTTGATCTTATTGTGACTATGACTGAGGAGCTCATTCTCAGTGCTCTGCCCTGTAACCTAAATCACTTTTTGTGAGAAAATTACTAAAACGTGCTCAGTGTCCATGTTATTAGCACAGCTGCCATTTAGCTGTTTCATGTTTTTGCTAATTCTGTGCTAAAAACTCAGTCCTGTTACTTTCAGTCCTGTTGCTAAAATCATAAAAAGTAATAGGAGTGAGTGCCAGAAACAGGAGTGAGTTCCAGTAACAGGAGTGAGTTTTGTCCCCTTGTTTATTAAAGCACTTTTTTCCAATTTTGTTTATCCATTTGTTTAATAAACTACATGATAATAAATTTGATCAATTTCAGCTTTGCGTCTTCTTGAAAAGAAAAAAATGGATTTGCATATTTTAGAAAAATACAATGTGTATGCATATATATAGTGATTTTGAAATAATATGTACATAATGCAGTCAATCATTTCTTAAAAAAAAAAGACTTTTTTGAGAGAAATCAAAGGAATTACTGGACTTGCTTTTAAACATGCTTTTTAAATATCACATAAGTTTTGGTAACAGGACTGAGAAAAATGTAACCGTCTTCGCTTTAGAAACCTTTATAAAAGTTACGTAAGGCTGACAGAGATTGACTAGTACAGGTTTTGAATAATAAAAAAAAATCAATATAGTGTTTTTAGATTCAGAGTTAAGAAAAGATTTAAATATATATATATATATATATATATATATATATATATATATATATATATATATATATATATATATATATATATACACAGTGAGTCCAAGAAGTATTTGATCCCTTGCTGATTTTCTTCGTTGGCCCACTAATAAAGACATGATCATTCTATACTTTTAATGGTAGATGTATTCTTACATGGAGAGACAGAATATTAAAAAGAAAATCCAGAAAATAAATCTAAGGAATATATATTAATTGATTTGTATTTCATGGAGTGAAATAAGTATTTGATCCCTTAGTATTCATTAGCAGTTCTGGCTTTTACAGACCAGTTTGACACTCCCAATCAACTTGTTACCTGACCTGAAGCCACCTGTTCTCACTAATCACTTGTGTGAAAAACACCTGTCCACAGAATCAGACAGATCACACAGATTTCAAGTCTCCAACATGGGTAAAACCAAAGAGCTGTCACAGGACCTCAGAGTCAGAATTGTTGACCTTCACAAAGCTGGAATGGGCTACAAAAAGATTAGTAAGGTGTTGGATGTGAAAGTAACAACTATTGGTGCAATTATCAGAAAGTTTAAAGAGTATAACATGACAATCAATAGACCTCGGCCCGGTGCTCCAAAGAAGATTTCGCCTCGTGGGGTGGCAATGATGCTGAGAACGGTCAGAAATCGTCCTGCAACCACTCGGCAGGAGTTAGCAAATGACCTGAAGGCAGCTGGGACCACAGTTTGCAAGGAAACAATTGGCAACACTTTGCGCAACAATGGATTCACATCCTGCAGTGCCCGAAAGGTACCCCTGCTGAAGAGAGCACATGTGGAGGCGCGCCTCAAGTATGCCAATGATCATTTGAAAGATGAACCAAGTTATTGGGAGAAGGTTTTGTGGTCAGATGAGACCAAAATTGAACTTTTTGGCCTCAACTCCACCCGCCATGTGTGGAGGAAGAAAAATGCTGCCTATGACCCCAAGAACACTGTGCCCACCATCAAGCATGGAGGTGGAAGCATAATGTTTTGGGGGTGTTTCTCTGCCAAGGGTACAGGGCTACTTCACCGCATCACTGGGAAGATGGATGGAGCCATGTACCGCCCAATCCTGAGGGACAACCTCCTCCCCTCTGCCAGGGATCTGAAAATGGGCCGTGGTTGGGTCTTCCAACATGATAACGACCCTAAACATACAGCAAAGGCAACAAAGGATTGGCTCAAGAAAAATCACATTAAGGTCATGGAGTGGCCCAGCCAGTCGCCAGACCTCAATCCGATCGAAAATCTATGGAGGGAGCTGAAGGTCAGAGTTGCGAAGCGACAGCCCACCAACCTTCATGATTTAGAGAGGATCTGCAAAGAAGAGTGGGCCAAAATTCCCCCTGGTGTGTGTGCTAAACTTGTGGTTAACTACAACAAACGTCTCACCGCTGTGCTTGCAAACAAAGGCTTTGCCACTAAGTATTGAGTGTGTTTGGCAAGAGGGATCAAATACTTATTTTCCTCATTGAAATACAAATTAATTAAAATTCATTCTTTAAAATTGTCTTGATATTCTGTCTCTCCATGTTAGAATATATCTACCATTAAAAGTGCAGAAGGATAGTGTCTTTATTAGTGGGCAAACAAAGAAAATCAGCAAGGGATCAAATACTTCTTGGACTCACTGTATATATATTAGGGCTGTCCCTAACGATTATTTTTTAAACGATTATTCTAACGATTATTTTTTTCGATTAGTCGACTAATCTATTTATTGAGAAACATATTTAAATAATTGTTATTTTACGTTTTAAAGCAAACGATAAATTACTATATTTATATATAATAACAACAACAACAACAACAACACAAGCCTACTAAACCAAACCCCACACTTATAATCACTTACATGTACAACACGTTTAGATCTTTAACGCTAAAAATGGATAAGCTCCCATACACCACAACCGTGTGTTGCACTGTTTTCTGTGACCGCTAGATTTTGTGACCACGGGCAAGTAGTTCTCAGCAGACCGGTGCACTGGCCGATTCGAAACGTGTTCGTTTCTAATGTTTACCCCGACTGGCCAAAACGGTTCAGTTTAGGGCTGAGGGTAAGGTGTAGGTATAGAAAGCTTCCGTTTTGCCAATGAACGCTCATAACCGTGAGCACTGGTCACAAAATTCCGACGGTGACAGAAAACGGTGTAACACCGCAGCGCAGACGGCGCTAGCTAAAATAACTTAAGGCAGCTAGCTTAGCTAAACACCTGAACTTATGAATAATGCTACTGTTTCTGGAAACTGCGAAATGCCATGCACAAATATAAACCAAAAATGTATAATTTCTGCCTGTGGCAGGTTTAAAACCTTTGGTAAACAGCCTTAAGTCTTTTTAAGGACACCCGCGGAGACCCTGATGTAAACGGTAACTTACTGTGTGACCCTGTGGACATAGTGCTCCTGGATGTTTGCGCTTCAAGTGCTCCTTTTGCACATATGGCAGAGGACCGCATTGTTGCCCTTTTGCGTGAAATGCTCCCAAACTTTAGATTCCCGCTGGCGTTTTTTTGTAGCTGGAGATTGCTCTCCGGAGTCCATGCTCTCCTCTGCCCGAACCCGACATGACCCGAGGTCCGAACCGAAATCCGACCAGGGCTCCAGAAAATAGTCCGAGATGTAGGCGTCTGTTTTTTAATTATATTTTTATTAAAAAAAAATAACGAAAACTGAAAGTGAAACTAAACTAATTTATTTATAAGCGCTGTTTTCACTACCGCAGTTCTACAGCAGGGGTGTTGTGCCGATTCTGTCCGCGAAGCGGGAGTCAGATTCAGCAGAGAGTCGGATTCGGCACAAACGCGGCGGCACCTCGCGGTCCGCGGTGTCAGTTGTAAGCGCTCGCGCTAGCCGCAAAATACGGCAGAAAACACTGAGGGAGCTGCAGAGTTATGTATGGGACTAGAATATGAGCTCTCACCAGAACAAGCGAATCTCTCTCTGTGTGTCTCTCTCTCTCTCTCTCTCTCTCTCTCTCTCTCTCTGTGTGTGTCTCTCTCTCTCTCTCTCTCTCTCTCTCTGTGTCTCTCTCTCTCTCTCTCTCTCTCTCTCTCTGTGTGTGTGTGTGTGTGTGTGTGTGTCTCTCTCTCTCGCACGTGAACTCCTCCGCGTTTGACTTGCAGAACTGTGTTTAGCTGTTCTTAAAAATCATTTTAATTAAATAATAGTTCTATGCTTCTATGTTACCGTGTTAATTAACATAGTTCTGATCATATTTACGACGCGCCGACGCACGTTATGCAAATCGATGTATTTTCGTAATCGATGACGTCGATTATGTCGACGCGTCGCCCCAGCCCTAATATATATATATATATATATATATATATATATATATATATATATATATATATATATATATATATATTTGGAAGAGTTGGCAAATGGCACCCTTTCAGTGGAATAGCCAATTTATTTTGTTTTGATTGCATGGTATTAATTAGATCTGGAGATTTTATAGTAAAAACGCTATTTTTGCTGATCTGGTGAACTAGATAGTTGAATATAATTAAATAAATGCTACTTTCGTAAATGATTAATAGTGCTTTTTGGTAAATTATTATTTGCCTTGAACCACAATTTAACTTCACTCAGGGTTTCTGGGCTGTGGTTACCTGCAGTTAGCTGCTCAGTGGGAACTGCTAGGAGTGGAGTAGGATCAGGGGCAGCCTCTGGGTCTGTGTGGAGTGAAGCTGGAGCTGGATCTAAGGCAGGAGATGCTGGAGATGGGATTCCTCCTGTCTCCTCTCTAAGTGGATCTGAAAGAGGGCTATCACCAGGGCTGATCTCTGAAACCTTCTCTGGTTTTCTCTCACAGAGAGACACTGAGCCTTGAGGAGCTGGACGCAGCACTGGGGAGAAACAAGCAGAACATAAAGAAAACTGCATGAAACTACTGGTTAACTACTGGTTAAAATTAATTTACAATCCAATTCCATCATTTGAATGTTCATAGTACTTAAAGGTTAATTGCATTTCAATGCTATTACATTATCCTTAAACCAGTGGCATGAAGTGACCTTAAAATGACAATTATAAGGTGTATTACAGTTAAATGCAGAATAATATCATAATATCATTCATGGTATCATAATATGTTTTATAAAAGGCCAGATTTAAAGCAATTATATAACATATTTACACTGGGCATGTGCACACAAATCAAGCTTATCATTATGACTACCTCCATTTTTTTCATCTCCACAGTGATTATATGACACGGCAGCACTGCTATAGTCTGTAATTATAGTCCTATATGTGGAGATAAAAAAGGATAATAATGTTATGTTACATATGTCCTGTATTTTTAAAGATATTATTATAAGATGCACAATAAACATCTACTTTCTGGTCTATTTTCATACAAAAGAGTGGCTTTACTGCTCCTTACAACCTAACTGGTAAAAGTCATACATAAGGCGCACCAGGTTAAAAGGCTTACTGATGATTTTCGGGAAAATTAAAGGATTTTAAGTGCGTGTTTTATATCCGAATAGTATTCAGGCATTTTGCTTTGGTCAAAATGTCTACTTAAAAAGCAAGTCAAAAAGTATTTATTTTTCGTTTTGCTTTTATGTTATAATGTGGCACAACATTTAAATTAGAGTTTAGATTCTCTGCCCTGAGATGTCTGAGATGTAGGCATCTGTTTTTTATTTATATTTTTATTTTACACTCTGGCGTGATCATCACAATGTAGCTAAGTACCAATTATTATTGTTAACGAAAACAAACGAAATAACGAAACTGAAAGTGAAAAAATATTTTTGTTAACTGCAACTAATAAAAAGAGTAATTAAAACAAAAATACGTTACCAACTGGAACTGAAAACGTGTGTTTATAAAACTAACTAAAATGAACTGAAATTACTGATAGAATAGCCTTCGTTTTTGTGTTTGGTAATTTATTTATAAGCTCCGTTTCAACTCCAGCAGTTTTACAGCGGGTGGGGTTGTGCCGATTCTGCTCGCGAAGCGGAACCGGATTCTGCGAAGAGTCAGATTCGGCAAAACAGTGGCACGCTCTAGCCGCAAAATAACGACAGAAAACACGTAGGAAGCTGCAGAAATCTGTGTGGGATTAAAATATGAGCGTGAGGAAGATAAAAGCATGTGTTTGGTGGTAAAACAGGAGATACAGTATGTGGAATAAACACCACACAGCTGTAAGTCCATTTGAGAAGCAGCTGTGAGAACCTTTACCTGTGAGTTGCTCATACAACAGAACACCCACAGCAGGAGGATGAACTGATAAATCTCTCTCTCTCTCTCTCTCTCTCTCTCTCTCTCTCTCTCATAGTTAATAATTTTGGTGAAAATTAGTGAAACCCGTAGAGTTTATTGAGTTTCTGAGTTTGTTTATATGTTTCTCAGATTGAGCTCTCTGATGTGATGTGTAAAAACTAATAAAAACTAGCAAACCCACTCTAAAATAATTAAAACTAACTTAATTGGATGAGAAAATGTGAGAAAAAAATAAAATAAAACTATAATGAAACATTCAAAACTATTATAACATTGTTAGGTACAAATTAAACTGTTTAAAAAAGTTGCACTAGTAAGAATGTTATAATCTCGCAGCTCCGGGCGCATGTGAGCTCCTCCACTTGTCCACGTTTGACGTGCAGCGCTGTGTGCAGCTGTTCTTAAAACATTTTTATTAAATAATAATTATATGCTTCTATGTTACAGTGTTAATTAACATCATTCTGAAGAGATTTCTCTCATTTAAACAGCCCAAAAACAGACAGTTTATTGGGCGGGGCGGGCTCGGTCTCATAATGACAGTGTATGGGGCAGAGCAGGTCGGTCTCGTGCAGAACGTGGTTTTTCTGGGCCCGATCTAAGCTCTAATTTAGATACACTATCCATACAGTGTATCTAAATGTTAAGCCGCATCACATCTGTCTGAATTTGTGTAACCCACCTTTAGTTGGGCATCTCCCGTGAAGAACAGTGTGGTCTAAAACTTCTCCCAGCGTGAGAGAGCGAATCACTGACTCGCTTACAAACTGACGCCCAATGATGGTCTCTTCCCCTTTCTCCTGGGCTGGAACCCCTTCTGACTCCGGCCCCTGGGTTACCTCTGAGGAGATAAACAATGATAAGATGTAAAATGCTTAAATCTAAACTTAAAAAATAAATCAGAATAAATTTTGGTGTGCAAACACCACAATGTGTTACCCAGAATGCTATTGACTTGGGCTTCTGCCTCCTCCTGAATCAGCCCCAGAGTCGTCTTTTCCTGAAGTCCATCATGAGGAAGGGGAGATATGCATGGAGTAATGTCTGGATACATGAAAGAGAGCAAAACTGAAGGTTACAGCAGATCTGGATGAGTGAGTCTTTTTGCATCAATATAGGGATTAAAAACTTGCAATCACCCGTTTAGATCTGCCTGGACAGCAATTTGATGTCAAAATATGAACACATTTTCAATATTTCAATATCACTGCCAAAACTAGAAAATTATTTTCTTTACTTAGTTAAGCTGGATTATAACATTATTCAAATTACTCAAACTATTCACTGTATACCTGTGACTCTACCTCTTCACAGTAGGGCTGCAACTTTTGCTGACTTTTTTTTAGTCGACTAAGCTGCTGATTATTTGTTCGATTTTCGCAATTTTTTTTTTCATGCCCTCCATTTGTATTACCTACTGGACAGCTAAACGTTTACTTCTTTCTTACTTTTTTCCAAGAAGAACCCTCCCTGAGATTATTGTTTGTCTTTAAGGAAATACTTTTTTTTTTTTTTTCAAATAAAGTCTGAAGTTACAATAAAATATAACTTAAATTTAATGAAGAGGACAGAGTAACGTTACAGTATCTCCCTAACACTTATCCAGCTAATGTTAGTTTATCTCCATCACATTTTAACGACGGGTTGACAATTTCACGCCGACTATGCCGACTAATCGTTGCAGCCCTACTTTACAACTTTACAACTGATGCTCTCAAACACATTAGACGAACAAAAAATCCAAGTAATCAACTCTCGACAATTTTTAAATGCAGAGCTGTTGTTTAACACTTTTTGTATATTACATAATTCCATTTGATTTTCTCCAGAATTTGGAGGATTTTAGTATTTAGTACAATGCATAAAAAATTATCCATACTGTCTCGCTCTACATTCAGGAAAAAATAAATAGCCATCAAATTCTGCTACAACCAACAAAGAATGAAGCATCCACAGAGTTTAAGATGAGCTAATATGCACAAGCACAATAAGGAGCTTCTTCTTTTCAAAGAACTTTAAGCTAATCATATCTGAACATCTGTAGTTTTTACAAGAATCTATTAATGATCACTGCGTTGCTACAAAAAAGTCAAATTAAACAAAAAGAATACATTTTTGAATGATTGGGAGTATGTGTCTTTAAAGCATGTAGAGAGGTTAAAACTGTACCTGCTGGGGTGTTGTTGGGTACATTCTCCAGCTCCTGCACAATGTTTATGTCCAACAGCTCAAATGACAGCAAGTCCTACAGACAAATAACAGATCAGAAAGTTAGAACTGATATGTTTTGAATTAAGTGAACTGATAAGCAAGCTTCAGCGACAAATAACTATATATACATTCATCAACAAATAAATAATTTGGGGCCGTGGAAAGTCCTGAGGTGGGTTCTGTGTGTGTGTTTATTAACCTCTGGATCAAGAGGAAGATGGATGATCACAAGCCTTCAAACCAAGCTGAACTGCTTGAACTTTTGCACCAAGAGTGGCATAAAGTTATCCAAAAGCAGTGTGTAAGACTTTGTATTTCCTTTGTATTGTTTAAGGGTCTGAACACTCTTTTTCTGCAAATAAATGTTCTAAATGACAATATTTGTTTTGTGAATTTGTGAGAAATATTGTCCGTAGTTTATAGAATAAAGGAACAATGTTAATTTTACTCAAATATATAACTACAAATAGCTAAATCAGAGAAACTGATTCAGAAACTGAAGTGGTCTCTTATTTTTTTCCAGAGCTGTATACACACACACATACACACACATATCTATCTATCTATATCTATCTATCTATCTATATATATATACGTATGTATATACTATATATATAGTATGAAAACACACACCTGTGCTGTAAGTAGGTCTACAGATGGAATGTAGAATTCCTGGTCACAGTCTTGGTCCACCGTAATGAGCAGCTGTTCTCTGGAGGCAGCGCGACATTTCTCCTCCCTCTCAAGTGTACGAGCTGATTTCTCCTGTAAACACATAGAAAGAGTTTAAACTCAGAGCTCAAGAAATCTGTAAATCCCTCCTGTGGCTGGGGGAACAGTTAAACAGGAAACTACTCTAGGCATACAGATGTACTACAGGTATTAAAATAGATTAAATGTATCAAGTGCAAGGCAATGAAATACAGTTAAAAGCAAAAGCGCATTAAAACCAATGTGAAAATGAACATGCTGAGGTCATACTGAATATATAGGGTGTGCAGATATGAACCAAATGCAAATTGCTGCCTTTATGAAAAAATAGAATTAAAGGGAGAAAAATAACCAGATATTTAAAGTGAACAATGTGTAACTGAGTGGAATACTGTACATATATGTATATCGAGGCAAGAGTTTTTTTTCCTCACTATAAGGCGCACTTAAAATTCTTTAATTTTCCCAAAAATCGCCAGTGCGTCTTTTAAGCTGGTGCACCTTGTTTATGATTTTTACCAGTTAGGTTGTAAGGAGTAGTAAAGCCACTTCACTGAAATACAGCATTATACAGGAGATTCTACAGCACTGAGGCTGGAGCAGTCTTAGCATTAGCCGCTAATCGCAGTGCTAGCTATTTTACCGTTGAGAGGTGAATATTTTTGGATTTTAGTCTGCGTGTTTACCGTGATAAAACAAGCTACGTGGAACAAACCGCTTGCTGATAGCACCCTGGTTTACTGAAACACTCAGGGTCCCTCAGTGTAGCGAATTTATTAGCGCTAAGTGCTACTAAGCACAGCTAGGACCGCTGCTAACCACACTAAAATACAGCAAATCTAAGCCGACTGTAAGTAACCGAAAGTGCCTTACTCACCCAAATAAACAGTTTTCAGGAGAAAAAAATAGGCTAGAAAATAAACATGGTATTATATATAAAAAATATAAAAAATGCACAGCATAATATCTAATTGAGCAGGTAATTAGCCAATAATGTAATAGTTTAGAGTTCATCAGGAGCTGTTGAAGAGCTTGAAAGCAGTGTGAAAGAAACTAGCTTATTCTGGCCTAATACAGTAAAACTGATATAGCATCAGTATAACATGAAAGCATAAATCTTAAATATAAATCAAATAAATACAGTGGGTTTCACAACTCTAACACAAGAAAATGCACAACTATAGCTGTGTCTCAATTCAAGGGCTGCACTCTTCGAAGGACTCATTGGAAGGCCGATTACGTCATCGCGGTGCGACAAGGCTGTCCCAACAAGTATTGTGTATATTTATATATATATATATATATATATATATATATATATATATATATATATATATATATATATATACAAATAAAATACATATATATATAACATATAGTATACATAATACTATATAAAATAATATAACATAATACTTTATTCTAATTTATTCTCTTTTTTCCAACTTAATTTCAAACGCCCTTCATTTGTTTGTGTTCAGTTCACCCATTCACATTTAAAATATTTAAGTAACTGCACAGTTAATTAACCTGGACTTAATTAATTTGGTATTTTCTGATCTAAAGCAAAACAAGAATCAAAATCTCTGGCTCATTTCTCAGCTCTGACTTTGGTTGTGGTGGGTAGAATCTCAAATAGGAAACAGGAAATACTCCGTAGGGTAGACTGTCCCATTTCAGTACAGCCATCGCAGCCTACCCATCCTTCAAAGGACACACCTTCGTAGACCGCGTCCCTTGAAGGATGCAGCCCCTGAATTGAGACACAGCTTATGTCAGCGTCCGGGTGCATGCTGTTCCGAGTAAATGGTAAAATGGTTAGAAAAGTGTACAGAACGAAACAGAACAATATTATCACTATTACTAATGAAAATAGGACTTCTAATCATAAATGTATATTAACCCTCCTGTTATGTTACAAAGTATTTTTCAGTATGAAACTTTTTCTACTTGCCTTATATATGCCTTATATATATAATTTTAATATGGAAAATGAGTGAATTACTCTAATTGAACCATTACACCATTGCACTAAATATTGATAGAATAATCAGCAATAGAGTTAGTAAAAAAATATTTACACTACTTGTAAGTTTTTTTGGGAGGATTTCAGACATCTTTTGGATTACATTTCATTACTTCATTACTGTACGTTTTAAGTCCTAAAATGCTGTATTTTTATCTACTGGAGTATTATTTTTTCTTTTACTTCCACTTTACCTTCACTACATATTTTCCACGAGTTTAATACTTTGTACTCTGATAGATTTTTATGTATGGTATCATCACTTGTTACCAGGGGCTTCACTAGATAGGGGTTTGTCCCACGTAGCTTGTTTTAACACGGTAAACATGCAGACTACAGGCCGATTATACCCATCTATGAACGGCAATAGACCTAGGGCTTAGCGCAGTTGGTGGGTAATGAATGATACTTTAATACTTCCCCTTAAGTATGGTAATTAAAGAACACTTTGACTTCTACTTAAAATACACATTTTTTAATTGAGCACTTGTACTTTTACTTGTACTTCTTTTGTGTCTTATGCTCCATTCAGTGGACTTGCCTGAGGAGTGACGCAGGGGGAGACGAGCAGGCCGTCAGCGGAGATGGCAGTAGGTGCGTGGGGGTCCACAACGATGCTACACCAGACCCGTGGCCCAAACTGCTCCCCCCTATGTGCCAGACGCCAGTGGGAGGTGTACGTGCCCTCCAGTGTCGGAGCACACAGTGCTACACTGACCACGCCCACCTGACCTGGCTGCAGCATGGGCACTGGAACTTCCCTCCACCGCTCGCCCGAACCCACCGCCAGGTTGCCCCACATAAACTTCAGCTGCAGCAGAAAACAGACAGAACAGAGTCAACTCAGTGATTACTGCATGTCATAGAACTAATGCATTATTATATTACATACACTATGATTATTATATTGTTCATGCATATCGTTTAACTCAAAGACTATTGTATGCTATTTAGATGCTTCCAAGTAACACTAGTACTAGTATGTTTTTTTTTAAAGTAGTATTTCATTTCTTTTTCTGGTGCGCACCATCTGTATTAGCTTTTCTTGCTTTATTCTCCATTTTTTCACCGCCTGCTTTGTCTGTGTGGCTCCGTGCTCTCGCATCTGCACAGATCTGATTGGCAGAGGAGAGCGTTTGGTGATCTTAAAGCACACGTGATTGGTCTGTAACTTAAGTTTACTGCGCTGTAAAGCATGTAAACCATAAAGACAATAAACATTCCAGCGCTTTAAATGAACACTGTCAGAATTAAATCCTTCTCAGTAGTTTATAGGTTTGGGTTCGGATTGGATAACGGATCCGGACCGCAGTCCGCCTATTAGTGGCCTCTGCTATATACTGTACTTATATAATTTTTTACTATTGCTAATGTTGTATATAACAGACTTTTTATTACTCTTTTGTTTTTTGGTCATTTTTATTAACTGGATTTTCTATACTGAGTAACAACTTCACAGTTCATAACCTAATTATTTGTATCATAATTATTACTGCTTATATTATATATCCCAATTTTCTTTACAATTTAGCTATGCCAAATATCCCACCCACTCCCACTATCACTAGTGATGCCCAAACACCAGGAGGGTAAAGACTAGCACATCTCCTCCTCCTCCATGTGAAGTCAGACTCCGCCTCTTTTTGAGCTGCTGCTGATGCAGCATTACCAAGTAGCATCACAGTGCTGACTGACCAACATCACCTGAAGAGTGATGTTGGGAAAGAGCACTACCTACCCACCCAGAGACAGCTCGGCCAATTGTGCTCTCTCGTACTACGGCTGCTGATGGCATGCAGCATGACCAGAATACAAACCAGATTATTGGGTATTATAATAACCAGATTATTATGTTTTATTGTATAATACATTCACACTATAGTACATTATACACATTTAGTACATTATAATTTTATTTAGTTTTGAATGTGCAATGGGATTGGATGAGAGGCACTCTCATAATATTGGCCCTTTGACCAAACTAAAAAGAGCAATGTTTATTGAGAAATTGTAGGAGATCGTTTTACATCTGTCCTGTTTTTTCTGAAGCTAAAATAGATTTAACTTGAACATGTAGGAGAAAACAAAAAATTAAATGGATACTGAGTTTTAAAACTAATTAAGTCCCAATCCCATTTTAGTCCTTGGCCCTGCCCCTCTGTTTTGCGAGCGCCTGTCTAGGGGCAGAGTGTACCGATTCTTGTTAGGCTCGAGGGTGTAGTGGTGGGGGTACATGGCCCTTCAAAACAAAGACACACTCAAAACAAAGGGGTGAGAATCACTGGCAAGCTGGCGTCACAAGTGACCAAAGAAGCCCACAAATTTGAGTATTTTCCCGGTTAAAAATTGTGCTAACCCCCATTTTATCATAGCTTAATGTGTAGGTTAAATGTTTTATGGACATTTTTTTAATAACAAGTTAGTAGCTTGTCTTAGTAGCTAGCTAACTACCTTTTCTGTTCCACCTTAAATGGTGCAACATATTGCAAAGATTGCATCATTTAAATTGGAATGGATAAATGGCTGTATCTGTAATAGTGCTACAAATGATGATTATTTTGGTAGTTCACTAATCTGCTGATTATTTCTCTGATTAGTCAAGAATTATTTCTTTCATTCCCTTCATATTTGCTTGCTATGGGTATGGCTCCTGTTTCTATATTTCTCCATTAGTTCAAAATTATAGAAACAGATAAAAATGAGACCTAAATGCTGTAGAAATGCCCAGAATATTTAATTGGCATTTAAAGGAGATCTCTGGGGCAAAATGGACTTTTGTTGTAGTAAAACATGATAAAAAGTGCTTACCTTTGATGAATAGCACACCTCCGCTCTCTACACTAAGCGGACTCTACATAGACTTTGCATAGTGAAGCAGCCGGTGTAAGGAGTAATAGCGGCGCTCAGAGCTGAAGCTTGTGTTATGGGATGTAAACAGTGGTTTTTAATAAGCTTCTTGTGCACTTTATCGATTTATCGAGGTAAATTATGCCCCGTGTCACCCAGTCTAAAGGTTATTTGGACAAACTGTTAAAATTTCTGGATCTCGGAACGCTGTGGGAGAACGGAGGTGTGCTATTCATCAAAGGTAAGTACTTTTTATTATGTTTTACTACATGGACAAAAGTCCATTTTACACTGGAGTTCTCCTTTAAATGTGGAAAGTGCTGCTATTTAATGAGAAAATGTGTATGTGTATCTTTTGTTTTTAGGTGCAGGCCTAGTTGATTGTTCACAGTATTTTGTGTAGTCCTACAAATTTACGATTAGTTGACAAACATTTGGAGTCAACAATTTTTTATAATCAGCATTGCCGATTATATCGACTAATCGTTGCATTCCTAATCTGTAAAGAATGATGTTGGGAAAGAGCACCACCTACCCACCCAGAGACAGCATGGCCAATTGTGCTCTCTCGGACTCCGGCTGCTGATGGCATGCAGCATGAGCAGATTCCGAACCAGATTATTGGGTATTATAATAATCGTACTGTATAAGACATTCACACTAGAGTACATTACACATTTAGTACATTATACTTTTATTTAGTTCTGACTGTGCAATGTGATTGGATGAGAGGCATTCTCAAAATATTGGCCCTCTGACCAAATGCAAACAAAATAATGAAATATTGCGTTACTAATTTGTGTAGTCCTACAAATTAACAATTAGTCGACAATGAACATGGAGTCAACAAATTTTTATAATTGGCATTGTCTATTATATATCAACTAATCGTTGCATCCCTAATCTGTATTCTTGAAGTGATGTTCCAATTCTTAGGGGCAGGATTTCACTCCTTCCCCTTGTACCTCTGTTCCAAGGGGAAGAGTACAAATTAGAAATTTGATTTTGCCTAAGTGTGTGAGATAGTGAGTGAGTAAAAGAGAGAGAGAGAGAAAGAGAGAGAGAGTACTTTGGTCTCTGAGCTCCAGGACATTCTGCCGCTGTTCTTCATTTTCCAGTACTTGATAAACTTGGTGCCTGGACGCAGGCGAGATCCATCCGGCAGATTCTCATCCAGCAGCAGAGCAGTCATAGCAGGAACAGCCAGAGGACACGGTCGCTTAGGACGCCTGTAGAGACAAAAACACATGTGCTTTTTTTTTTTTTTTTTGCGCTATTATTTACCTTTTAAAAGCCAAGGAAAGGACCGATTATTGATGTTTTACTGTTTTCCTGAGAAATCTAAATGTCTGGTTGAGAAGACAGAAGTCAGAATAAAAAAAAAACACAACACAGGGTTTTAAGTGATCAGCTGACTCTAAAGTGCTGACTCAGCTCTCGGATGGTCTGGATCTCTGACGCGAGACAGCGCAAGTGTGGGTGCGGGGATGGTGACCTCATGGGTCCTGCATTGTTCCATATTGCGATTTACAGCTCTGGAAAAAAATTAAAAGACCACTTCAGTTTCTGAATCAGTTTCTCTGATTTTGCTATTTATAGGTTTATGTTTGAGTAAAATTAACATTGTTTTATTTACTACGAACAACATTTCTCCCGAATTCCACATGAAAATATAATCATTTAGAGCATTTATTTGCAGAAAATGAGAAATGACTGAAATAACAAAAAAGGCAGAGCTCTCAGACCTCAAATAAAGTTCATATTCATAAAGTTTTAAAAGTTCATAAATCAATATTTGTTGGAATAACCCTGGTGTTTAATCACAGTTTTCATGCATCTTGGCATGTTCTCCTCCACCAGTCTTACACACTGCTTTTAGATAACTTTATGCCACTCCTGGTGCAAAAGTTCAAGAAGTTCAGCTTGGTTTGATGGCTGAGATCATCCATCTTCCTCTTGATTATATTCCAGAGGTTGAGAATTTAGTAAAATCTAGGAAAAACATCATCATCATTAAGTGGTCTCTTACATTTTTCCAGGGCTGTATATCTTCGAAATAAAAACATTGCAATGTCAGATTTTTCCAATATCGTGCAGCCCTACTAACCATGCATGTTTGTATGTTTGGCTGACCCTCTCCTTTACAGTAACCTGTAAAAGCAGTATTTTGATTAAAATTAAAACAATTAAAGCTATGATGAGGTTCCTTCAAAACTGTAAAAGAAAGGCTGATTTTCAGCTATGATATATAAGGTGGGCAGCTCTGCATACTCTGGGCTGTTGGCCTGAGTGGCTCGCGGTTGCAGAAGAACCGGAGAGGAACTCCCGTCTCCAGCTGATCCCCACTGCAGCCCCCTCCGCTCCATCCTCAGCTGCTTCCTGATCTCCTTCACTTCTGCCTTCAGCTGACGTTTCTCCGCCTTCAAGCGCTGTTTCTCCGCCTTACGGAAACTCCGGTCCCCCCGTCTGTAGAACCTAAACAGGTTAAAGATTAAAGTCTGTTAAAAACCTTGATTATTTTTGATTACGAACTACAGGTTAATATTATGAAAAGGGAAGTGACCTTAAAAAAAACTGGACAAAGTGGTGCGTCATTACTTTTTATTCTTTTGCATATTTTCTAACATATTATTTTACTTGTTTTTGCTTCAATGCATGTTGTAATCACTTACATTAACTTCTATCACCTTTGTAAAATATATAAACATATAACATACTTAGAAAATGTAAAAATGCAGTTTTTAATTTGATTTAAACCAAAAATAGATGCTAATGCTAATGATAGTCTTGCTGAATTTAAGATGAATTTAAATGTGCAGCATTTTGGGAAAAATGGTAGATAAAACTGAACTGCACAACATATACAGTATCTCACAAAAGTGAGTATTGTATTATATATTGTCATGGGACAACACGGAAGATATTACACTTTGATACAATGTGAAATTGCTTAAAATCCTAAAAATAACACAACCATTAATGTCTAAACAGCTGGTAATAAAAATGTGAGAATGGCCTATTGATCCAATTAGCCATTTTACCTCACCGGTGACTTGTTAGTGTTGCAAGGTCTTAGGTGTGAATGGGGAGGTCTGGTATATTTTAAGTTTTGGGTAAAATTTTCTCATACTGGCCACTGGAACATGGTACAAAAGAATTGTTGCTCTCCACAAAGATGACCTAGGCTATAAGAAAATTGCTAACACCCTAAAACTAAGATAGACTGGATAGTATGTCTTTATACACCTTAGAAAGTATGTAGTTGCACCCCTGTAGAGAACAATGGCCATACAGCAGTTTTTTCAATTCAATTTAATTTAATTCTATATTATTAATATAACATTTTTTACAACAAAAATTGTTACAAAGCAGCTTTACAAAGAAAACGTGTCCAAGCCTCTTATGAGCAGCACCACAGTGATGCCAATAATTGTGGTGACAACATTGGCAAGGAAAAATAACTCCCTTGCACTAAGAGAACGAAACCTTAGGAGGAAACACAGGATTGGTTCTACTCAGGACAGGCCTTGCCAGGTTCAACCAAAGAAGTTCACGTGTTTTACATAATATCCAGAGGTTGGCTTAAAAAAAAAAAAAACACATGCATGAATGCTACCAGCATTGCTGCAGAGTGTAAAACTCTAGCTCTAAGAGAGTTAAGGCAGTGCTGAAAAAATAATGGTGGCCACACATTGGGTACAATTTGGCCAATTTCACTTTCATACTCACTTTTGTTGCCAGGGGTTTAGACATTAATGGTTGTGTCGAGTTATTTTTAGGAAATAATTATAAAATGTGAGCATGCACTATTTATTGTTTTTGCTGCTTCATTTAAAAAACACAGGAAATGTGCACACTTCTCCTTCACCATGACCTCATCTACCTAAATCAGATATTTGCAAAATATTTGTCATTTGAAAGCATTGATTTAACACACCTGATAAGGAACATGTGAAAGGCCCCTCAAAGAGCTCTTTCAGTTTACTCCACTATTGTTCCTAGCATTACCAGTCAGCTGTATGCAGTTACACACAAACAGGACTAAAGGAACCTGAGCATTTTAAGAAACAATGGCCCACCTGCTATGGTCAGGAGCTGGGGAACCATGTTCAGGAATGGATAGTGGGGTTCTGGCCCTCACCAGGTTGTGGCTGGGGTCATGCGAGAAGCTACAAGGCTCACACAGAGTGCAGGATGTGCAGACACTGGGAGACAACAAATAAAACAGGTCAAATCAAACCTGAAAACCACCACAGGTGACATAATGAGCAAATACACATCTGAGTATACACACACACACACACACACACACACAAGACTAGGGTGAGTTCCTGAGTTTACTATTATTTTCTGTTAGTCTGTGGCTAAATTAATGAATCAACTAGTCCAACTGTGCTGCCATAATCAGTTCAATGAAACAAGAGATGCAATAACAACCCCACATTTCATGCAGTGTACTTCAATGTGTAGCCAAATTCATAAATGAAAGTTAAATCCACATGCAAAAACTGGGGGTCAAATTAGGTTTGATTGGTGTTATAAGTGTAAATATAAGAACAAGCATCTACATTCAACACAAAATTCGACACAAAATTACTTAATTACTTATTGATGATTTTGGGGAAAATGTTCAAATAGATCACATTTGAAGTTGTATTAATCTGGTTTATTTAGTAAACAGACTGAAATACTGTGCAAAAAAGCCATACATTTTCTGTACACAGTATACTTGGAAAACATTTTAAAAGTACTGTATTTTTCGTACTATAAGGCGTACTATATTTTCTGGTCTAATTTCAAACATAATTCACACCGGATTATAAGGGGACTAATGTGACAGTAGTAAGGAAAAGGGTATCGCCGTATTTTCCTTCTAATTCAGCAGGTTTCACCGCCGGGTGGTGATGGGAGGGGGTACCTAAGTTAAGTAAAGTAAACTAAGTAAACAAAACTGCAATTCTTAAAAAAAAAAAAAACACTTTTGTTTGAAAATCAAACGAGTGCTGGATATTAATCTATACAGAATTAGCTACTGAAAACTTTATTTGGTTAAAATGCTTTTGCTTATTTACAGTAAGCTTAGATTTCCAGATTTTCACTAAGGCTGGGTGCAGCAGCATTAGCATTGTGGCTCACCGCTGGAGCTAGCCGTGGTAAGTGACTAATGCCGCCTGACAGCGCTACACTGAGGAACCTTGAGTTTTCCTGTAAGCCAGGGCAATATTAGCTAGTGGTTCGTAGCAGTGCTACCCGGGGTTAGCAGCAGGCTACAGGCCGATAATTCCTCTGAACGGTGAAAGAGCTAGCGCTTAGTGCGGTTAGTGGCGAAGGCTGCTCCAACCTCGGTGCTGGAGAACTAAACTGAAATTCCTGTATAAAGCTGTACCTCAGTGGAGTGGCTATACTGCTCCTTACAACCTGACTGATAAAAATCATACATAAGGAGTAGGGGTGTGAATCTCTCAGTGTCTGGCGATGCGATTCGATTCCGATTTTCGATTCTGGAACGATTTTTCAAATCAAATGGCCTATAAATTTTGTTTAAATTATGTGAGAAGATAAAAAGATGAAAGGACAATGTAAACAAATAGAACATGTATTTAAAACAATAACATTAGCGCTTTTTAAACTGTACCGCGGCGCTTTTTAAACTGTGCCGCGGAGCTTTTTAAACTGTGCCGCGGAGCTTTTTAAACTGTGCCGCGGAGCTTTTTAAACTGTGCCGCGGAGCTTTTTAAACTGTGCCGCGGAGCTTTTTAAACTGTGCCGCGGAGCTTTTTAAACTGTGCCGCGGAGCTTTTTAAACTGTGCCGCGGAGCTTTTTAAACTGTGCCGCGGAGCTTTTTAAACTGTACCGCGGAGCTTTTTAAACTGTACCGCGGAGCTTTTTAAACTGTACCACGGAGCTTTTTAAACTGTGCCGCGGAGCTTTTTAAACTGTACCGCAGCGCTTTTTAAACTGTGCCGCGGAGCTTTTTAAACTGTACCGCGGAGCTTTTAAACTGTGCCGCGGAGCTTTTTAACTGTACCGCGGAGCTTTTTAAACTGTACCGCGGAGCTTTTTAAACTGTGCCGCGGAGCTTTTAAACTGTACCGCAGCGCTTTTTAAACTGTACCGCGAAGCTTTTAAACTGTGCCGCGAAGCTTTTAAACTGTGCCGCGGAGCTTTTTAAACTGTACCGCAAAGCTTTTAAACTGTACCGCGGAGCTTTTTAAACTGTACCGCGAAGCTTTTAAACTGTGCCGCGGAGCTTTTTAAACTGTAGCGGGGAGCTTTTTAAACTGTAGCGGGGAGCTTTTTAAACTGTGCCGCGGAGCTTTTTAAACTGTGCCGCGGAGCTCTTTAAACTGTGCCGCGGAGCTTTTTAAACTGTACCGCGGAGCTTTTTAAACTGTACCGCGGAGCTTTTTAAACTGTACCGCGGAGCTTTTTAAACTGTACCGCGGAGCTTTTTAAACTGTGCCGCGGAGCTTTTTAAACTGTACCGCAGCGCTTTTTAAACTGTGCCGCGGAGCTTTTTAAACTGTACCGCGAAGCTTTTAAACTGTGCCGCGGAGCTTTTTAACTGTACCGCGGAGCTTTTTAAACTGTACCGCGGAGCTTTTTAAACTGTGCCGCGGAGCTTTTAAACTGTACCGCAGCGCTTTTTAAACTGTGCCGCGGAGCTTTTTAAACTGTACCGCGAAGCTTTTAAACTGTGCCGCGGAGCTTTTTAAACTGTACCGCAAAGCTTTTAAACTGTACCGCGGAGCTTTTTAAACTGTACCGCGAAGCTTTTAAACTGTGCCGCGGAGCTTTTTAAACTGTAGCGGGGAGCTTTTTAAACTGTACCGTGGAGCTTTTTAAACTGTGCCGCGGAGCTTTTTAAACTGTAGCGGGGAGCTTTTTAAACTATACCGTGGAGCTTTTTAAACTGTACCGCGGAGCTTTTTAACTTTACCGCGAAGCTTTTTAACTGTACCACGGAGCTCACCTACTGTGGCGCGGAGCTGTTTAACTGGGACAGTAGCTTTACCCAAAAAAATCGTTTTTTTGAAAATGAGAATCGATTCTGAATTGTGCAATGTTAGATTCGCGATTCGAACTCGAATCGATTTTTTCCTGCACCTCTAATAAGGAGCAGCGGATTAAAAGGCGCACAAACGATTTTAGGGAAAATTTAAGTGTGCCTTATAGTGCGAAAAATACAGTAACGGTTACTGAATACTTCAATTAATACAACTTAAATCTTTAATTTACTATGTTAAATGTTAATTTAATTGGTGTTTTTTGTTAGATCAATTGCTACCACTGCTACAATAATTCTACTTTAAATATTATGGTCAGGTGAATAAAACAGATTTGTATTTATTCTTATTTTTATTTTAATTTTAAACAAAATGCAGATTTTAAATACTGAAAGAAATTTAGATAGGGAGAGGAAAATGTTACAGAGTGAATACAATAGTATAAAAATAGTACAGAACACAGCCACACTTTTACACACAATTAGCGACTCAGCGTAGTTAGCTTAGTTTTAAAAACCTCAACATCAAGGCCAGGTAATATAAGAGTTTTTCCACATAAGTTTACCTAAGGTAGCCTGGGCGTAATGTCCACACACTCATGGCGAGTGTCATTGGAGACACACCCAGTATGCAAATGCTGCCTGAAGCCAATAGAAAAGAAGCGAACAATGCAACAGACTAAAGTCAGTTATTACAAGCTGTAATGTTTGAGTAATGTGTGGAAAAATGCAATTTTATGTAAATTAGGCTCAATTTATTTGAGTTTACACAAATTGTGGGTTTACAGTGTATATGACTTTCTTGCCTAATGATATTTCAGCTACTTTAGTCTCTATTATTAAATGCAAAAATACATCACAAGCTAAACTGATTAAATCCCAGGTCCATCAAATTTGTTGCCATACCTGCACTGGTACCCTCCACCCGCTGTTTGTCCACGGCAGCTGCTGCAGGCCGGCGCTGAGCTCGGGGCTCCGGGCAACGTGGAGGAGGAAACTTCTGGAACCTGGGCCTCTGCTCCAAGCGGCTTATGGATACAGCACTGACCGGAGAACTCCCTACAGATCTTCTCCACTGCCTCTCGGACCACCTGGTCCTTAAACTGAAAACAGAAGGGCTCAGTAAGCACTGAGATGACCACCGTAACATGTAAAACATAATGAAAATCAAACAAACAGGGACACTACCTTTTCCATGTATGATGTAAACCAGGCTGGAGGAGTCTTATCCTCCACTTTCCCCCCCTTAATCTCATTAAGCGTCACCTTAAAAACAACAGATTTGTATGTTTGACAGATTTTCAAACAATGTTCAATGCATAATACAATCTAAAGAAAAGGTTAGAAAGTGGCATGCATGATTTTTCGAATTAATTATTTATTTATTTACTTATAATAGCTTTCTAACTAACATCAGTGCATGCCTGCCAACCAATTTTATGAGCTTTAAGGATTTTATAGCTCTGCTCTGTACAACATATGGTAGGCTTGGGTGAAAGTAGCCGCTGTGTTTGGTGTGTGTGTGTGTGTGTGTGTGTGTGTGTGTGTGCCTAAAAGCTATTTCTGTGCACATCTAATAAGAGTTAGCTGGCTATTGTTAAATCTGGAAACGCTACCTTTGACTACCTAACTTTCCACACTGAAATAAAGTAGTTAACATTGGCTAACATTAGCTTAAACATACCCTACTGAAATACAGTAGTTAACATTACCTAACCTAGCTAACATTAGCTAAAAAAAATCACACTGAAATAAAGTATTTAACATTAGCTAACCTACCTAACATTAGCTAAAACATTTAACACTGAAATACAGTAGTTAACATTAGCTAACCTAGCAAACGTTAGCTAAAACATCCCCCATTAAAATGAAGAAGCTAACGTTAGCTAACCTAGCTAACATTAGCTAAAACATTCTCCATTAAAATGAAGAAGCTAACGTTAGCCAACCTAGCTATCGTTAGCTAAAACATTCACCACTGAAATAAAGTAGTTAACATTAGCTAACCTAGCTAACATTAGCTAAAACATTTCCCACTGAAATACAGTAGTTACCATTAGCTAACCTAGCTAACGTTAGCTAAAACATTCCGCACTGAAATAAAGTAGTTAACATTAGCTTTCCTAGCTAACATTAGCTAAAACATTTCACACTGAAATAAAGTAGTTAACATTAGCTACCCTAGCTAACATTAGCTAAAACATTCCCCATTAAAATGAAGAAGTTAACATTAGCCAACCTAGCTAACATTAGCTAAAACATTCACCACTGAAATAAAGTAGTTAACATTAGCTAACCTAGCTAAAATTAGCTAAAACATTCCCCACTGAAATAAAGTAGTTAACATTAGCTAACCTAGCTAGCGTTAGGTAAAACATTTCACACTGAAATAAAGTAGTTAACATTAGCTAACCTAGCTAACATTAGCTAAAACATTCACCACTGAAATAAAGTAGCTAACGTTAGCTAACCTAGGTAATGTTAGCTAAAACATTTCACACTGAAATAAAGTAGTTAACATTAGTTAACCTAGGTAATGTTAGCTAAAACATTTCACACTGAAATATAGATAACATTAGCTAACCTAGCTAGTTAATCACAACATTAAACTGTGGAACATATGCCAGTTTAAACTATAGCTTGCTAGCTACCATTATCTGGTGCTTAGTAAGTGGTGCTCACCACAAAAAAAATACACCACATCCCTTCAGGGGCTATGTACTACCCCAATCCAAGATTAATTCACAATATTTTTTTTTTATTTTGATGAAAAGAACAATAATCAATATTTTCAAACTGTTTTTGAAAGGCTTAGCCTAGCCCTCATAACCAGCCCTCGTTTCTTAAAGCATAATAATTGGTTGCTAAAAATGTTATGGAAACTATATATACAACTATATATATTTTTTTAATTTACCTGAAACAAAAACATTAAAATCAAAATAAAGTGCAAAAGTCTATGTGTGACGGATGTGCAAACCATGTGACCTACCAGATTTTCAAAATCTTTTAATAATATGTATTTAAATATAAATAACTGAATCAGCATTAGTTTGCCAAAATTTAATAATATTTACATTAGTAGTGTTAGTCACTTTCATGATCAAATCATCACAAATCATGATTAATTTTTTTAAATGCTGGTATTTCCCTGTATTATTGGGAGAGGGACAGTAATTATGGTGTAGTGCAGTTTAGCTCTGGCAAACTAGATCATTTTTACTGTATTATAATATCTCAGGTTAGAGAGAGAGAACAAGAGAGTGCCTCAGAGTCTTCTGCCTACTGCCACTGTGTTGACAATTTAAAGGAAAATGAAGTGTGGATGAAAAAATCTGTATCCATCCAGCGCAACAGCGTGAGTGGCCACAAACATACACTCACAAGTACGACTGTCACGATAATTATGTTACCGACTTAACGTACTATAACACAATCATTTTTGCCGACGTTGATAACCACTGGGTTTCCGCGTTTTAGATTTGTTTACATAAAAATGAACTGCAGCTAAATTTCAGTGAGTTGCGCTCTCTTACTGGCAAAAACTAATCTGTCAACAAGTGACATCTATCAGTCAGGAAATGAGTGTAGTGCACACACAGCTTATGCACCAGTGATGATGCCTCCACACACAGAAGCTAATATGACTTTCTGAATCCTAAACAGCTTTAGGGAAGGTTTAGAGTAGTCCAGTATGGCGTCACATCAATGTCAAAAGTCGGGGCGCAAAAATAACAGGTGAAAAAAATTATACCAGCGTGTTTTAACATTTTGCATGTGTAAATTAACTTTTCGTGAGCACAAATGTGAAACTCGCAAGCAAAAAAAAAGGGAATTGTGTGCGCGCTGAACAGAATATCGCTCTCGAGCTTCATTTTTCTCCTCTCGGGTATTTTTTCCCCTCTCAAATTCACAGTTCTCCTCGCACTACATGCAAATTACCTGCCGCTGCTGTTTTCACTAGAGTGATTTTTTTGCAATCGAGTTTTGAAAGAGGTGGTCTTGACAGTTCAGGGGCAGGGGCAGGGTCGCCTCTCTCTGCGAATACTATTGGCTAATATCTTCAGGGTTTGTGACTGACCGCCTACCTCCACAAGCCGAAGGAGGGCGGAGAAAAAAGTACAGCAGGAGAGTTAGCTAGCTGGCCATGCTAAAATCCAAACAACAGGCTCTAATTTACACACACACAGGTTATTTTTTTCCACCTGTTATTTTTGCGCACCCGACTTTTAACATTGATGTGACGCCATAGTCCAGTCTGGATGGACTTTGTTTTAAAGTTCCATGCCTCCGGTGTGGGAGTATTTTTGCTTTACGGCAAATTAGTGAGGAGAACCGATCTACGCGAATGAGCCGGTATGTTGACTTTTGTTTCAAAACAGTGGCAACGAAAGCTGGCAATACAACTAACCTGAGATTTAACCTCATTTAAAGCACAATACGAATATTGAATATTGTTTACCCAGAGAGATCCTGCCTAAAGCCCACACGCTACACATGTTGGCGTTTCTTGCTCAGAATTTGTCTGACAGTTACATTATGAAATACATTTATAGCAAGAGCTCTGGCCAGCTGAGCCATTTGTCTCTTTGATGATATGGACACTTGTGTTTTTAAGCTCATTTGTGTTTTATAGAATATACATATATGATCAGAAAAAAAAAATCTGCAAGTACATTTGTGTAAATGTTATTTAAACTATTTGTTGTTACTTCATTTTTTAAATTAAAGTCTGTTTAATATTTACTGCAGTTTTCTGAGAACTCACAGAGTCCCAGGGTGGTTGTACTTTATTTGTTTTATTTATTTAGGATATTAAAATATATAAAATATTGGAAGCCCAATGTCTGCTCTTAATGATAAAAAGTTAGTTTAACTGTAAAATGCTGTAATAGTATTATGCTAGTTTATTATTACTGTGAAAAATTGTCTTAAAGCTCCTTTGGGAGCCCAGAAGCATTTTTTGGCTCTTTAAAATGACAATATTATTGCTTATCGCAATAATTTCTGAGGCAGTATATCGTCCTGAAAATTTAGTTATCGTGACAGGCCTACTCACGACAAACAAACTTGGGATGTCATGACAAAAATGAGAGATTAAATGATATGCGTACATTAGAACATGGAACCATACAGCAGATGTTTCCTAACTCAGTGAAGACAGACCCCTAGACAGAACAGTGTCTGCTATCTGTGCTGTTGTGAAAACAGTAGATTAGGAATTCTTACTAAGCCCTCCTCAGGCACAGCAGCTTGGACTTTTCGGCTCACCACCTGCGCCAGAGCTGGGCAGTGCTGCGGAGGGCGGAAGCCTTTTTTGGGTTCTGGGATGGTGCCCGGCTTCACCTGAGCCAAGCTCAGGCCTGGTCCCGGTCCGGGCACTCTGCCTGTGGTCCCCCGGGTTTCATAAACATTCATCTGCAGCCTGTTCCCCTGTCTGGCTGCACTCTGTGGGAAGAACACAAAAAGCAGTAAGCGCTGAGGACGAGGTTTTAGAGGGCAAATCTATCAAAATATACAAAACTAAATATTCTTTATTTGGATATTACTACCATTTTCTCCCAATTTTGAACAGCCATTTACTCTATCCACTCATTAGGACTCCCTCTACCAATAGAGGATGTCAGGAGGAAGACTTCCCATGCCTTCTCCACCACATGTGAGGCTAACCACTACTTTTTCTCAAACTGTCGCTAATGCAGCATCACTGGGCAGCCAGTGTGATTGGAGGAAAGTGCAGTGACCCAGCTCTGATACATCAGCTCACAGATGCCTGTGCTGAACAATATTAGTGGTGTGAGTGATCTGGGGAGAGTGCGCCATCGGCCCAACCCTGAGAAAGCAAGGCCAATTGTGCTCTCTCGGACTCCGGCCGCTGATGACAAGCAGCATGACCAGGGAACTAACCCCCCACCCACCTGATAAAGATTTCATCAATCTTTAGGAGATTATTTAATACATTGCAAATACAGGGCTGGCACAATGAAACTGAAACATCTGGTTTTAGACCCCAATAATTTATTGTCCCGACAGACAGTTCTGGTGGAAATAGAAGAGTTGAGGTGCACATTGAGTTCTCTCGTGATTTGGGCAGTCGTGGTTTTATGTTTTTCGGATACAATCCGGGTTATCACCCAAACATCCCTTTCAGACAGCTTCCTCTTGCATCAACAGTTAATCCTGTTGAATGTGGTTTGTCCTTCTTGGTGGTATGCTGACATTACCCTGGATACTGTGGCTCTTGGTACATCACAAAGACTTGCTGTCTTGGTCACAGGTGCACCAACAATTTGTCCACTTTTGAACTCTGGTATGTCACTCAGAATGTTGTGTGCATTGCAATATTTTGAGCAAAACTGTGATCTTACCCTGCTAATTGAGCCTTCACACTCTGCTCTTACTGGAGCAATGTGCAATTAATGAAGATGGGCCACGAGGCTGCTCCAATTTAGCCATGAAACCTCCCACACTAAAATGAAGATGTTTCAGTTTCATTGTCCAACCCCTGTACATTCAAAATTATTTGTGAGAAAAAAACAATTCTAGAATTTTTTTTTATTTCAAAATAGCTAAGCATTGTAACAAATGACAATAATTACTGTACTACTACTCGATGCAACTGAATTCCCATTCATTATTTTATAACTCCAATGATATATATATATAATTATACACCTCTATATAAGTCAATCATTTAAGAGGTTAAATTAAGGGGTTTTATAAAATGCAAACTGATCATGCTTTAAACTTTTTGGTTTGCCAAGCAAAAAGACTGTCTAATGTAACCCTTATAACAACATCAAAACCAAGCAGATCGAATGTGTTTTACCTTCAGAGCCTCTTCATACTCCACTAAAAAAAAGTAGAAAAATGTGAAATTAATTAATTAATTAATTAAATAGTAAAAAAAAAACAACTAAAGAATAACAAGTGACTTGAACAATTTTCTACACACAGAAGTTCAGTACTCACACTGGCTGTTAACTGACACCTGAAAACAGAATAAAATAGAAATAAAAGTAAGAGATCAGAGAGTCACAGGACAGTGACAATGTTTCAGTATCTGATTCATTGTTATGATGCTTGTTTCCATAAACAGTCTCGTTTACAGCTGAATTCCTTTTGGCAGACTCACCTCCTCATTCTCTTCATCAAAGTACGTCAGCTGTAGACTGCATAAGCCGAACGACCTTTTCACCTGCAGGGAGGAGCAGGAAAATACCTTTACACAACCATGACGCTGCAAAATGCTAAATATGTCCTGGTTTATAAAATGTTGAATGAATGTTCTTCCTTATTGCTTATACAGCCACACATGTCTCTGAAAATTCAGTACCAATGAAAAGTTTAGACACACCTCTTCTCATTCAATGTGTTTTTTTCTTTTTATGATTGTTTACACTGTAAATTTTATTTTGAAGACTACATGATTATTTTGTAAACAAATAGTGTTAAACAAACCGAAATATGTTTTATATACACTCTGGGTTTATAAATGTAGAGTCACGTGGAACAATTTTTTTTCAGCATCTTGAAGGAGTTCCTGGAGGTGCTGAACAATAGTAACTGCTTTTCCTTCACTCTGTGAAGCTCCAGCTCATCCCAAATCACTCATCTCAGCTGGATTTAGGTCAGGGGATTGTGAAACACCTGGCCAAACACTTTTTGTTGACTATGTAATTCCATACGTGTCCATTAATTGTCTATTATTTATCTACAATATATAAAAATTGAATAAAGAAAAAACAAAAAACATTGAATGAGAATTTGTGTCCAAACTTTGACTGTACATATCTTCAAACCAAAGATTACAAAATTAATATCAATATTGATGTGGCCCGCAAGCATGAAGCATCTGGCCCCTGAGGTAGTTTGAACTATAATGAACAATAATGAAAAAATTCAAAATAAAACGCTTCTCTCTTTTTTTCCGGCTGTTTTTGGGCTCCCCATCTCCTTATAAGGTGTTTTTTCCCAGCTGTGTTCCAATTCATTAGCCGGAGCAGCGATAGTGTATTGGACCGATGCCGCGTGAGGAGCGCCGTCTTTATTTATTTCCTTTCTTCTAGGGTTTACCTGCTTTGAGATCAACTGTTCTGCAATTGGGTTCAACAACCCTCTGGGCTGGAGAGCTACTAGTCTGTACCACTTTATCCCATTACACTTCATTTTCTAAAACAGAATGTTTCTTCATGGTCCGCCATGCAATGGCTTTGAAAATATCTGGCCCGTGGCTAAACTTAACTGTCGACCCTTGCGGTAGCGCATTATTATTTTTTTGCAACTTCATTATAGCACCAAGTTTGACCCAAACTTCTGGCAGAAAACCAAAGATGTTCTATCAAGTTAAAGTCAGGAGTCTGTATGGGCCAGTCAAGATCTTCCTCACCAAACTCACTCATCCATGTGCTTATGGACCATGATTTGTGCACTTGTGTGTACTCATGTTGGAAGAAGAACAAGGGGCCATCCCCAAACTGCTACCGCAAAGTTGGGAGCATGAAATTGTCCAAAATCTCTTGGAATTCAAAAGCATTAGGAGTTCTTTTAACTGGATTGGGGGCTAATCCCAACTTCTGAAAAACAAGCCCACACCTTAATCCCCCCTCCACCAAATTTTTACTTGCCATAATGCAGTCAGACATGTATCATTATCTTGACAATAGGGGGGTCACGATTTAGATATTTCATCGAAATCGATCGAAATTATGTCATGGTCTCGAGCATCGAAGTCAAAAAGAGGATCGACGATCCCTCCCGCAACTGGGGCAGCGCGCTGCGCAAATGGGGCAGCGCTACTCAAAGAGCAGCCCTTTCTCCAGAGAATGTGGACATTCAAGAAAAACTTGAAAATATAAAAATAATAGTTGTTTTGTCTAGCCTTAAATATGTTAATAGTTTTGGTACCTTAAGGAGCATCTTTCTCTCAGATAAAGTTAATAATATATCTTTATAAAAAAAAAACTTGTCATTCTCAGGGACAGAAAAGTCTTAAAGTCTTATTTTTTCATGTTTAACTGTTATAGTAGGATAGAGTTCAGTTTCTTAAGGCTCTAATTGTTCTATTATTTTTATTATTTATTTTGTTATGTGCACACTGCTGCTACCAAAAAAAGCCACTAGATGACATTACAAATATATCTTGATTAAATTATTTAAATTTGACCATTAGTGCCTAATGTGGTGTATTACAGATCACTTGTATCACTTTGCATCACTTATATCAAGCCCACCTTTTGAAATAAGATATTGTTAATTTGATGAATCAAACCAGTGAATGACCATAGACTAATCTAAAACTGGCATAGGCCTCGAGAATCGAATCGTGACCCTAAAATTGGAAATAAAATCGAATCGAGGATTTAAAGAATCGTGACACCCCTACCTGTGTGTCCAGTGGCGTGTGCTTTACATTATTGCATCCAAAACTTTGCATTGCGCTTGGAGACATTAGGCTTGGATATAACTGCCTGGCCATGGAAACCCATTCCATGAAGCTCTCTAAAGTTTGGAGGTCTTTAGTCATTGACTGCAGAAAGTTGGTGACCTCTGCATACTATGCTGCCCAGCATCTGCTGACTCTGCTCTGTCATTTTATGTGGCTGACTACTTTGTGTCTGAGATGCTGTCGTTCTCAATCACTTCCACTTTGTTATAATGCTATACTGACAGTTGCTGTGAAATATTTAGTAGTGAGAAATTTCACTGAGCTCCTGAAAGTAACCCATTCTTTCACTAATGATTGTAGAAGCAGTCTGTATACCTAGATGCATGGTTTTATATAAATGTGGACATAAAAATAATTACCTAAATTACCTACACCTAAAGTAAACAATTTCTTTAATTTGTGATGAGAGACTGACAAATCCTCAGAATGCTGATTGGCCTCTCCTCATGCTGATGCGGATGTTACAACTAACGATTTTCAAGCGATTTCACTGTCATGTGTCTTGCTTTGACCCGATTTTGTCAGCGGCGACAAATTGCATGCGTCGGATCCGAATTTCAGTCAAAGATCAGTAATTTGCCATGAGCGACGCCGTCGCCGCGTCCGACGGAAAGACTAGCATGTTAGAATTTTTTGTATTTTATCGCCTAGTTTGACATGCTCCGCAACGTGCTCCCTGACGCTGACCAATAAAAAGACAGAGCGTTCTGTGGCGCACAAATGTAAACATGGAAAAAGAAAGCAGCACAGTGCTCCTGCAGTTCACTGGACCAGAAAAATCTAATAATCATCTAATACCCTACTTCATCCATTAGATATTCTGCTTACAGGCACTGAAACCTAAGTAGCTCCATATTTACCAAATACCTTAAGTTCTCTCTGGAGTACACGAAGCATGTAATGTCCATTTGAGTCACCCAGGAGTGAGCCCACAGTCGCCACCATCAAGGGCTTCTGTAGCCATGATTGTCAGCTTCTATGCTTCTCCCCCGCCATGACCTACGAACTCACGCGAGGACGCGGATGATGATTGGTTGGTGACAAACGTGTAGTATTGCCAGTCCCCCGAGAACGACACAAAACGAAGGTAACTGCTTAATCTGACATAGTAAACATCGTGAGGGACAAAAATGTCGTGTAGTCTGATTTTGGCATTACAGATCGCATCATCTCAATCGTTCAGTATAAGGTGGTAAGGATTGAAAGTTTTAGTCAGTATTTTTCTTGTCCTGGCATTCAGATAAGGTCAACCATGTTTAATATTATGGTAAGCCTTGAGACTTGGCTCACGCCATGTGAACAATGTCAGCCAATAGGAGCCAATAGAAGAAGAGCTACGGGAAGCCGCAAGGCAAGAATATTTTTACATGACTGTTTACAAATTATTTGAAAAATAACACATTTTGCAGTTAATATGCCTTATATGGTTCTTACTTTAATATGTACAGTATTTTAAACACAGGTAGCACTTTAAGGTCATTATATTTATAAGATTATTATTTTTTACACTTCTTTATCTTATTGTGAAGTGTTATTTTTGATCTAAAACAAGTTTAATAAATGCACATTTTGGAAGAATGATATTCTTTATTGCAATAATTCTATCTAAAACAAAGGTTGTAGAAAAAAGGGGGTAATGAACCTTATAGGCAGAGTTGAACACAAAATGTATTCTATTAAAAAATCTCAATAACTAACAGAGTGGCAGAAAAATAAACTGTTGATAGGGACAAAATTTGAGAGTTTCTAATGAATCACAGTATTAAAACACACATTATTTGTAACTTAATATGTAATATGGTTTGTATGTAAACTCCACCAGAAGCATGATGGGAAATAATATAAGAAAGAATCTAGTTGCAGTCTTGCAAACAGTGATCGCCAGTCTGTGACGAGTCTTTAGATGTGAGAGGGTGTCAGACTTTAGTCTGTTAAAAGTCCTTTTAGAGTCATGTAGTCTATGGACAGCATTAGTTGGCAAATGAGGTCTCAGTGTGGGTGGGAGAGAGCGGGAGAGATCTTAAACCCAAGATCGATACTTAGAATAAGCCAATTTGCCCCATATATGCGCAGTTTTAATGCCTTGCATTTTATCTCACAAGAACATCCATTTTTCTGGTTGAGGTGAGCTGAAGCACGAGGAATGGCGGCACTGTGGAAAAGGGGGGGGGTTTCTGTAATTTTCTTCTGTATTTCCACTCACTGCGGCCTGTGTTTATCAAACTAGTACATTTAACACTGTTTTAAGTTGTTTTCCAGTGTTCTTTTTGCTTTTACTTGATTTAATGTAAGACCTGACTGGCTAGAGTTACAGATATTCAGATACATATCAGATATTTTGCGGTACATTTAACAGTTAAACCTGTCACTGGTACTTGGAAATTCGGCTAAAGGGGGTATGTTTCCCTGGAATTTTTTTTGTTTGTTTGTTTTTTTGTGGAAATTATAGTATGTAGCTACTATAACATATAATTTAATGTTAATGGAGTGGACAGAGTACAGTATCTTTCTAACACTTAGCAAGCTAACGTTAGTTTAACTAATGTTAGTAATGTAAATGAAGGAGTAAAGCTTGTTTAAACTCTCCTCAGCAGCTCTCTACAGTAATTTAACTCACCATGGGTAATATAGAAATCAGTGTTTAAACTGTACAAAACTAGCAAAGACAGAATATAGAGTATTGTAGAGTAAAAACTCCTTTAGCCAGATTTCCAAGTACCAGTAACAAGTTAACTGTTAAACGGAATATCTGTATGTTGACATGTAACTGAGTGATTTAATGTGTAAATAGTGAAATTATTATCATGTTCTTTATAAAGCGCTGTTACAAATTTTGATTATTTTGTTCTCAGGGAACACAAGGCTCTTATAACAGGGTAGAAGAGTTCCGCTCAGACCGGTTGTTTTTTCTTTTGAATTTAATAAAGTTTTCTCTATTAACATTATTACTTTTACTTGTTGCTGTCGTCACTATGTTAAGTGAAGTATGCTTATTGAATTTATTGAATTTAATTTTTTCACTTTTATTTGCACATAAATAAGGAATTTATGAAGCATGTTTTGTTTTATGTAACTAAAATGTCAGTATTTACAACCATACAGCGCTGTTGAAAATGATGGCTTACGTAAACATTTGAGTAAAGTGGCCTTTCTAAACCTGTATAGAGATGTGAAGCACTGCATTCATTCCTGAAGGCTTACGCTACCTCCCGGCCGCTGCGCTCCTCCAATGAATGTCGCCTCGCTTTACCAAACAAACATTCACACAAAGCAATCCAGACTGTTCTCATACAGAGTTCCCCAATGGTGGAACAAACTACCTTCCACTACCGGATCAGAAGAATCTCTCACTATCTTTAATAAACTCCTGAAGACAGAGCTCTTCAAAGAACACTTACTATCTGAACACCTCTAGCAAACTAACTACTTCTAACCTCATTTCCTTCTTCCCCTCCTTCACTCCTCCATCCCATTATTTCCTTTGTAATGTAATGTAATGTAATAATGGGAGTTTGAGAGTTAATACATAATTTCATACTCAACCTTCAATTTTTTTTATTGTAACTGAAATTTCCCTAAAGGAATAGATTTTGAATTGAATCGGAACCATGTGAATCAGAATCGAATAGAACCTGGAAATCAGTGGTGATACTCACCCCTAGACCTCACCAGTAGAAAGTACAAATGGAGGGCATGACAAAAAGATAATCGCGACTAATTGACCAAATAATCGGCAGATTAGTCAACTACTAAAATAGTCATTAGCTGCAGCCCTACTGTTTAGATACTTTTTTCTAACAAAAAAAATGGAATTTAGCTTTAATAAAAGCAGATTTTGTAACACTGATAGTTACAAATACCATCCAGCTCAGAGAAATAAGCATCTTTCTTTATAAATTCATTATGCCAACTACTGGTATAGGTCATTTAGAGGCACAAACATAGCTTCATAACTATTGAGCAGAAGCTCTTTGAATCCACATACTTCATATGAGAATCCGTTAAATGATCTGTAAAAATGAAAGGTCAACAATGCCTCTTTTTCTGGTGCAGCTTCTCAGAAGCCGTATTTGGAAAGATTACAACATAAAACCCACAAGGACTGCCAGGTTGAAGTGACTTTCTAAATAAATTACATCAGTCTGCGAGGATGGCAGGAGTTCAGACGTTTGCAAACACAGTGTTTTTTTATTAAATCATTGGCATCAAATGGATTGCTGTCTCCTTTTGCTACAGCCTCTACTCTTCTTGGAAGGTTTCACTTTAGATTTTGGAACATTGCTGTGGATTATTTGATTGTCTTCCACTCTACAAGGTTATATCTGTCACTTCAACTCATTTTAAAAGTACTTTAAGGGGCATCCTCACTCAACACTGTGGGACTTTAAGTTTTTGGGTCAATGCTTTTTATGGAGATTACACAAGCTGTGGTAAATATGCACTTGAATCTTACTGTATATGTGCACAGCTAGACAGCAAGTAATCTGATATTTACACTTAAAATACTAAGTATAAGTGTTGAACATAGAGAAAAAAAAACTGTAATTCATAGACAGTGGCTTGCATTCATAACCCGTGGACTTTTCACATTTTATCACCTTACAAACACAAACTTAAATGTGTTTTATTGAGATTTTAGGTGATAGACCAACACAAAGTAGTAGGTAATTGTAAAGTGGTAAATGGTTTTCAAAATTTTAATCTAGTAAAAACCTGAAAAGTATAAACGTATTTAGCCCCCTTTACTCTGAACCCCCTTAAATAAAATCAGGTGCTATGAACTGCCATCAGAAGTCTTTTGTCTTCAGAAGTCTGTGTGTACTTCAGTCTCAGTATAAATGCACCTGTTTTGAGAACAAACACCATCATGAAGACCAAGGAACTCCCTGACAGGTCAGAAATAAAGTAGCGGAGATGTTTTAAACAGGGCTAGGTTATAAAACTATATTTCAAGCACTGCAAATCTACCAAGACATGGCCGTCCACCCAAACTGACAGATTAAGCAAGGAAAGCACTGGGTAGAAAAGCAGCCAAGAGAACCATGGTCACTCTGGAGGAGCTGCTGAAATCCTGGCGGTATTATCTCATTATTATGACTCAGTATCTAATAATCATGACTTAGTATTCCATAATTACGACTCAGTATCTGTTAATCATGACTTAGTATTTCATAATTATGGCTTAGTATCTTTTATTTATGACTTAGCATCTCAAAATAATGATTTAGTATTTCATAATGATGAATTAGTATCTCTAAATAATGGCTAACTGTTTCAAAATGATGCCATACTGTCTCAAAATTAGGACTTAGTATCTCAAAATAATGTCCAAGGATCTCATAATTATGACTTAGTATCTCATAATTGTGATTTAGTATCTCATAATTATGAAGTAGTATCTCAAAATAATGACTTAGTATCTCAAAATAATGAATTAGTATCTTCAAATAATGACTTAATATCTCATATTTTTGACTTTGTGGCGGAAATGTGCTTCTATAACATACAGGCTAAACAGTTTGGGGTAAAAGCAGGTAAAATACTCAATACAAAAAACAAAGAGGCACAGAGAATAAAATTAGCTAATTCATGTGTATGGACTTGTACAGCCTATAAGAGGCTGTATATCCGTCAAACAGAGACACAATACAATATAAGCTACACAAGGTGTACACAAGATCTCGCGGCAATAATATTAAACGTACAGTAAGAAAACATTAATAAAACCAGGCGGAAACAAAACATTATTTCCTCGCAGTAACCAAACATAGTAAAATGGTCGTCTAACGTCTCCGGATTAAGTGGTCTGAACTGGAGGGCAGCAGGCCTGGACTGTGACCATCAACACAGTCAATATATGAATTTATTGTTGTGAAGGCTTTCATTTTTCACACACACGCCACGCAAACCCCGTTTATCGATCAAAATGCAGAATTAAAGCCGCTGCTGTCGCTGCTGTGAGCTCACCGTGGCCTCCACCGTCTCCCAACTCTTCGTCTCCGAGCCGGACAGCAGAAAACTCTTCGTGTTCCCCCTGAAATTCACCTTCAGGTTGATGTAGAAATCCATGGCGGTTAAACACGGCTATTAAAGCGCTGCATAGATGATTTAGTGCGGGTTATATGTGTAATCCTGATGCTACGGCCTCCAGCTCCCAGCCGTAGCTAATCTGCTCTGTGTGTGTTTACATCAGCGAGGAGGCCACGCCCACCGCGTGACGCGTAAGGAAATAGGTCGGGCGTCAGTGGGGCTGGGCGGGGCTTACTGAATTTATTTTTTTGTTTTATTGAGTCTCTTTACTGCCTTACCTCCAAAAAAAAACTATAAGGAGTTACATTTTCTGTATATATATATACAGCTCTGGAAAAAAAATATGAGAACAGTTTCTGTATCAGTTTCTTTGATTTTGCTATTTATAGGTATATGTTGTTATATTCTATAAACTGCGGACAACATTTCTCGCAAATTCCAAATTAAAAATATTGTCACTTAGAGCATTTATTCGCGGAAAATGAAAAATTCCTCAAATAACAAAAAAGTTTTAATAGTTCAGAAATCAACATTTGGTAGAAAAACCCTGGTTTTTAATCACAGTTTTCATGCTTCTTGTCATGTTCCCCTCCACCAGTCTTACACGCTGCTTTTGGATACATTATAAAACAACTACCTATACACTGCCTGGCCAAAAAAAGTTGTCCCTGTTCTGGGGTTGCTGCAGTTGGTCAGGTCTAGGTTCAGCAACAGTATGTGCTGAAAAAATGAGGTCAGCTGACTACTAGTGGTTCAGGGAGCATGAAATCATTGCATGGATATTTAGCTATGGAATAGTAAGCTATGGAATTCTGTTTTACTTGCTTTCAGAGGCTCCACACCAACAAGGTTTACACACCAAAAAAATCTAAAACATTTTTTCAAGAATATTTTCCAACATCTTATCTTATGTCTTATTTATTACAATTAAACTGATTTTGTGTCTGTGCCTATGTAAATGTAAATTAATCACTCAACCAATACCTGGCTATTTTGGCAGGTTCAATATTTGTACTGTACAGGGAAATGGCGCAAAGGGGATAAAGGGAGGCATCTGACTATTAAATTAAATTAACTACTTTTGTTTTTTTAAGGTTTTTTTTTTGTTTGTTTTTTAATGTTACACAGTAACTCTTATCGTTATCATCTTTATCTTTATTACAATTTATCATGTTTGTCAGTATAATTTTTCAGGTTTTGTAATTTACATTTTTGTTAACTTAAACTACAGTAAGGTTCATTCAGTAACTGCATTAGCGATTGTTGACTAAACCTGACCTGTTTCTGCATCTCGTCGCCTTTATGTGGCCCGCGAGAGCTTGTAAAATCTTAGTGTCTATAATAAATAGGTCAGAAGCGTTCTTTGACCAAAAAATAAATTTCCCACAATGCTTGTCGATTGTATTACCCGCAAAGTTACGGTGTTCTGTCGAATTCTGCTACCTTGTCGAACCGTGCTGCCCCAATGTATATTTAACTGTAAAAATACAAAAGAAGCACTATTCTAGGGCATGTACCCAGTGATATTCCAGTAGATGTACGTTATTAGATTTGGATTGCATAATTCATTGTACCATGGCAAAGTTATAGTAAATATAGCTCATTACAAACTGCTTTTGTATTTATTTATGATAATAAGTGTAATTTTTAGTTTCCATTTACACTTTTGTGCAATGACAGTGCGTCCAGGTCGTTTAATGCATATAAACCCCCCTAAACCCGAGTAATTATACATAAAACTCGAGAAATAATTAAATTGTGTAGGTCGGCGCATGCGCAGTACCTTTGGGAAGCATGTATCGATGGGTAGGAAAATTCGACAGAACACCGGCTTACTGCCACTACACGGCAGTGTAGTCATTGATGTGGAAACCCTGCCGGAGGGAAGGTGTAACTTCGCGGGTGGAATTGAGACATGTTTATCCCATAATATCCAGAAAAAGAAAAGTTGATGCAGACGGACGGCTGTGCTTCAAGGCGAAAGACCGGTATGCATTTTGTGTTACTGACCAAAATAAACGCTTTTAAGAAGAGATATAAATTATGTGTAAATATTTATAAGACAATAGCTGATAAAATCTGTTTTAATGAGGTTAATAAACATCACTGTGACAGCGCTAGTCGCAGTTTCACCTCAGCAAAGGACGAGGAGGTGAATCACTTATCTAACCAGCCTTTACTGATTTCTGCCCCCAATAACCCTTTCAATAACCTCCAATAGCCTTTAATAGTCTCCAGTAGCCTTCAACAGTCTAACCTTGCAGCCGTGGTGTGTTCTAAACTCCGTAGTTATAAACATCCTGAGGTTAGCAGCGCGCTAACTGACCTGTTTATAATGTAATCCGAGCAGTGACTCCGGGATGGCTGCTCTAAACTGCTGCTGTTAGCTGCTTGGGCTGAAATATGAACTGTAGAGAGCTGTATTATCCGGTTAGTGGGGTTATTTTATTTCATACACAGAAGAACTTAAAATTTTAAAAACGCTCCAGACTGGCTCAGCTGAGTCCTGTAGCCCGTGGCTGGGCTGTAGCTCTGACTCAGTAAAGACTGTGGGCTTGTGCTGCTGCAGCTCCCACTAGTGGTTGGATGAGGAAATGCTAAATCTGTCACAGCTCACAATTTTTGATTTTATATTAATTAAGCCTCTTTTCAGTATCAAACGTTTTGATCAAAGTTAATATAACTTGTATTTTATGTCATTTCTATTCACTTGTATAGTTTGGTTCTTGATTGATGGAGTTTTTGGATTTCATGACATGACAAATTAAAAGGATTTATGTTAATAGAGCAACAAGCAAACATTTTTTCCATGCAACTGTAATATTTGATTGAATAAATAATATATTGAGAGTTATTTAACATTAAGGAGTAATTACATTCATTTACATATATTACATTTGGTTACATTTTCTTATATTTATAAGTTACATCTGGCCCTCGGAGGACAGCCAATATGCCAATGTGGCCCTCGGCCAAAATGAGTTTGACACCCCTGCTGTAGGCCTTTTGTCGTGGAACTTCATTTACTGCATTTCTGACTTTCTTATTCAGAGCTCTTATATGTGAAACATATTGCTTTTGGATAGATTTAGGAATCTTACACAATATTCCTTCATTCTCAGTTTAGTGATAGTCCAGCGTTTATTACTAATGTTAGAATAGTTTCTCCTGTTATAAACTAAAGTAGCACACATCAGATATTAATGGCAGATCGACTAAGGGGTCAGTAGTAACATAAACCATTGTGGAATATAGTTATATGTAAAGTGGTGACTGAAATGGAATGCTACAGGAAGTTGTCCTGACCAATGTTAGGCAAGTTTTTAGGTGTTTTCATAGATGAAAAATTTAATTGCAAAAACCATGTATCATTCATATGTAACAAAGAGGCTACGAACATGAGTGTCTTCAGTAGGATAAATGATTTTATATCTCTCTATCCTATGTTAATGTATCCAATTTTTCTTATTATAATTGTGTATGGAAAGCACCTATAGAACAAACCTCAAATACCTTGATAACATGTTTAAACTACAATGACAAAGTTAATTCAGTAACTGCAGAAGTGATTGTTGACTAAACCTGACCAGTGTGTTTCTGCATCTCATCACCTGAAGGGGGCAGCAAATGGATTCAGATCCTTATTTTTAGGGTTGTGTGATGTGATTTAATTTAACTTACTGCTTTTATATTTTGCTCTTATTCAGAGCATCTCCTGTTGCAAAATGTTAGCGTAGCATCTCCTATTGTAAACTAAATGTTAGACTAGCATCTCCTGTTATAAACTAAATGTTAGCCTAGCATCTCCTGTTATAAACTAAATGTTAGCCTTGCATCTCCTGTTATAAACTAAATGTTAGACTAGCATCTCCTGTTATAAACTAAATGTTAGCCTAGCATCTCATGTTGTAAACTAAATGTTAGCCTATCATCTCCTGTTGTAAACTAAATGTTAGCCTAGCATCTCCTGTTATAAACTAAATGTTAGCCTAGCATCTCCTATTGTAAACTAAATGTTAGCCTAGCATCTCCTGTTGTAAACTAAATGTTAGACTAGCATCTCCTGTTATAAACTAAATGTTAGCCTAGCATCTCCTGTTGTAACTAAATGTTAGCCTAGCATCTCCTGTTGTAAACTAAATGTTAGCCTAGCATCTCCTGTTGTAAACTAAATGTTAGCCTAGCATCTCCTGTTGTAAACTAAATGTTAGCTTAGCATCTCCTGTTGTAAACTAAATGTTAGCCTTGCATCTCCTGTTGTAAACTAAATGTTAGCCTAGCATCTCCTATTGTAAACTAAATGTTAGCCTATCATCTCCTGTTGTAAACTAAATGTTAGCCTAGCATCTCCTATTGTAAACTAAATGTTAGCCTATCATCTCCTGTTGTAAACTAAATGTAAGCCTAGCATCTCCTGTTATAAACTAAATGTTAGCCTAGCATCTCCTGTTATAAACTAACCATGAAGTGCCTGACAACTCTGAACCTATAGACATTGGAGCTGAGGTTAGACGGTCCACTAGAGACAGAAAGCCCAGACAGATGTTTACATATCCAACACTAGGTCAGCCCACAGTAGAGTTGTACTCCACAATCAGGTCACTTGTGTCGAGTTGTTTAGCTAGGCATTGGTGGAACATACCCTACTCTGCATCTTATAGTGTACCTGTTACACATCAGTGGAAAAATTGCTTTCTTTTTAGACATGCACCCAATTATTTTGGATGTCTGAATGGGTTTTTGTATCTGAAACATGTGAAACATCCAGTCATATAGTGGGAGCAGTGCCAGGGGGCGGGCGCTCAGATCAAGGTCTCAGATCAAGCTCAGAACTCACACAGAAAACAGTCTCACCGTGTCTCCTCTGTATCGTGTATTCAGCTTTTATTTAGGCCCTGCTCAAACTGCTACAACCTAACTTACACCTGGGGGGTGTAACAAAGACATTTGGTGTACACCAACACTAATAAAATACATGTAAAATACATAGCTGTGGTTGCTAGATACCTAGCTCCTGAAAAAATGTTTTTCAACCAACTTTAGTTCAGTCTTCTCCACAGAGGGCTGGCATGACTGCAGTCTGCTCACCTTTGTTTAAGAAGTTACACAGTATTTTGTACATTATTATTTGCACTGCTTTCTACTGCTTAATTTTTTTTACACATTTTTTTATCTCTATTAATATTAATCATGATTTCTACTATTTTGTTAAATGTTTAAACTTAAACTGCATTGACAAGGTTAATTCAGTGACTGTATTAGTGACTGTTGTCTAAACCTGACTTGTTTCTGAATGTCCTCACCTGAAGAGGGCAGCATATGTAAGCTATAGCTGTAGGCTCAATCTGAGGTCAGTGACCAACAATAATACCTTTCACTAAATAATTATAAATAAAAGAAAGAAAGAAATATCTTGCATTATTATGCAATATAGTTATATGTAAAGAGATGAGTGAAATAGCACCTAATAAATGCTAATACTTCCTTATTATTTATTTTTCTACAAACAATTATAATTACTACAGGCACCCACATTATATTACATATATATTTTAATGATAATATGAATAAATAAAAAAGGCATTTTATGGAAAAATGTAGAATAGTTGCAGAGCCTAAGTGATTAATGTTCTGGACAGTTTCTAAGCTATTGCTATGTGTTCACTAAGGCCAAGTGGCTGTTATGATATAACAGGTGTGTTGTCAGGTGTTGCAAAGTGGTTAATGTAGTACTCAATATATTTGGTGTTGGGTGTAGCTAGTGTATTTGTTTCACAGACATAAAAACTAAATGGTGTCGCTCAGAAAAGAGGTCCTGCTTTTTAAAGTTTCTCCTAGACAAGAAAAGCATATACACCACACTTGTGCTTGGCACAGATGGAATTCGGCCTCCACCTTTAACCCATTCGTACAGTGAACACACATGCACACACTAGTGAGTACACTCACAACACACACGCACAGTGATTTTCTGAAAACACGTGCTAAGTGGTGGCTTAGTGATTAGAGTGTTTATTAACATTTAAGCAGATTTTCTCACCAGTTTTGTCTCTGGATTGCTCAAGTCAGGAATTCAGACTTCGCTGTGGTTTGGCTGTGTCATGATGACCATTTGTTCAGGCCTTGGAAGTTGTTTTGTAGGGCAGTGTTTATATCTTAGAGTGGGTTGAGGATACTAAAGGCTGTTATCAGGGTTCATTTCCTGTACTAGGAGGATTCCTGTTAGACAGATCTGATGTGGGTTAAGGTCGCAGGTGTATCAATTATGGATCAGGAAGCTATCTGAGTAACATTTTTGTAACCTCTCCTAAATTTGTCCTACGAGGTTTAAAGTTACATACAGGCCCGAAAACTATTCTGAATCCATCCATTTATTCTCAGTCAATTTTTTTTCAAAGACTTAAGGTCCTCTAGATATGAGCCTTTCACAAGTATCAGAGCTGAACACCAAGATATTAACAAGACACTGCTCAAATACGTAGCCATACTGGTACATGCTATTCAATGATTTACTGGATTTGCTGTAGCTCTCTCGGTTTTCTCCTCAACAATGTCCGAAAGGGTGCCCTTTCCAAAGGTGAAAATAGAATGCAATGCTGTCTAGGGTACTTTTACAGTAGTGAAAATATACAGATATGCCCAATTAGTTGCTCTTGTAAAGGTGCAGTGCCCCTTCAATGGATAAAATGTAATGTAGAGTAGGGATGGTATATTTTATGGGAAACTTTTCTCTGTTCTAACAGATGCCCCTTTAGTCATGAAAACATGATACAGACCTCTATAGGTGCCCTCACAATGAGATAAAATTGATGTTCCCCACAGGTACCTCACTAAGTGGCATCTTAGATGCCCTTCCAAATGATGACAGTTTAGTCCCCCTAAATACTTTTGATAAAAGTTTGAATTTACCTCACAAAGCTCGGCTTACATTCAATAGACATTATACAACTTAACAAATCCGTATTGCATGGTGTCACATGACAGTCAGTCACCCCTAGTAGTGATAAAAGGACACTAACAGTATGTACAGCAGTAGGTAAAGGGCATCCTGTGGCCTTTCGTGGTAGTGTTACGAATGAGGAGGGGATGGACGTAAGTGCAGAATATAATTAAATTTATTAAATAAACAAACTAAAACAAACTAACAAACAAACAAACAAAATAAACCAAAGTTACAATGAAAACATAACTACAGAACACTAAACTTGAAAACAGGACTCTAACAAACAGCATGAGACAAACCTGACCACAGACAGCAAACAAACCAACAAAAGACTAGACAAAGAAGGCTTGAAACAAAGGGGCTTATATACACGAGGAGGGAACAGGAAACTGGAAACACCTGAGGATCAATCAAGAGGGGGCAGGGTTACAAATAACTAATGACAGGGTGGGGGCTAGGGCGGAGACAGGACCAAAACATAACAGAAGCACATGGCTGGGAAACACATGACAGGTAAACAGAGGGGCAGAAGCACAAGAGACCAAAAGAGGGAGAAACAGAAGACAGACATGGGCTGAGGTGTTACAGGTAGAGCTTCCAAATAGCATTTTTCAGCAGGATAATCCTCACCAACACACAGCAAGTTTTTTTTCAGGATTTCCAGGAATGTCACTATTACTGCCAATCAAACAAATGAGCATGCAGGATTCTACAGACCAAGCTGCAACATCTGTGCTGCAGGATGCCACACAGAGCCTAACAATTAAAGTTTTATTAATGTCAGATTAACAACAAAGAAAACGACGACTCCAACACTCTAAACTCTAAGGCTGTTGTTTAGAATCAGTATTCCTCTGGATCCAGCTGAAGCTCACTTTTTTCTCTGTAGTGAATTCAGTGTCTCTCTTGGGATGCCCATTTTGCTCACTGCCATATTGAGACTATTAAGCCTCCAGAAAGAGGATGTTTGGAGAAGGCCCAGGGAAGGAGATTCAGACAGATATCCCTGTCAGGAGTGAAACATCTAATCAACAAAACAATCACACATTGTGTGGCTTTCCTTGCAGAGCTTCCAATTGCTATTTTTCAACAGAATAATGCTCACTCACACACAGCAAGTTTTCCCAGGTATTACAGGAATGTCGCCAGATTGCAACACTTCCTTGATCTGCTTGGTTGCCACATTTACTGCCAATCCGGCATTCATGGGAGCAGCTGGGAGGCCAGCTTTGACAACCTATTAACATGCAGATTCTACAGACCAAGTTGCAACATCTGTGAGCAAATGGCCCAATCCCATCTCACCCCTTTATCCAACCACTTAGCCCTACCTCTCTGTTTTGCGTGTTCACAACAAGAAGGAGGGGTGTCCCGATTTTCATTAGGCTGGAGGGGTAAAGGGAAGGATTAGGGCTTGTTAACCCTTCAAACAGAGATTTTTCAGAGGCACACTTCAAACGAAGGGGGGAGAATCACTGATAAGATAGCAGCATAAGCGACCAAAGAAACCCACAAATGTAAGTATTTTCCTTTTTAAAGTTACGCTTAGCACAATATTACCATAATTTAATGTGTAGTTTCAAAGTTTTATGGCATATTCTTCATAACATGCATTAAAAAGATTGCTAGTTGTTTGTCTTAGTAGCTAGCTAGCTAACTTTCCCTTTCCACCTTAAATGGTACAACAGGCGGCAGGGGTTGCAACATTTAAGGTGAAACGGAAGAATAAAATAAAATAAAAGATAATTAAAAAATAAAAGCTAATTAAAGCTCCACATCACAAATAAATGAAGGGATGGACAATAATAAATCATTTCTGCACCATTTTTAGTCAATGAGTGTATTATGTCTCTGTTGCTCAGACAGACTGTGTGTGTGTGTTGTTGACCTAGAATAATTCCTAGGTTATTCTAGAAACATTCCAAAAACGGAACAATCTCCTTTCATGTAAAACGCAAAAGGAATATTAATACAATGTTGCGAAAGAGGTAGGGGGTCCAGAAGGCACCGAGCAGCAGGACTGACCCTGAAACTTCTAAGAATACAGTGTTTCTTAATCTCAGATTAATAACAAAGAGAAGAAGGGCACTCCAAACACAAAGGGTGTTGTTTAGCATCAGTATGCCTCCGGATCCAGCTGGAGCTCTCTTTGCCTTACACAAAAACAAACTGTAGTGAATTCGGTGCCTCTCTAAAAAAAATAGCATATTTCATTCGACCAATAAAAGAAAAGTGTTTTTAATACAAAAAAAGTCAACCTTCAAATAATTATGTTCAGTTATGCACTCAATACTTGGTCAGGAATCCTTTTGCAGAAATGACTGCTTCAGTGCGGCATGGCATGGGTACTGACTGACTGTGGGTACTTGACACTGGACTTCAGGCATTTTGGCATTTCCTTCTCCTCAGTCTTCCTCCAGACTCTGGCACCTTGATTTCCGAATGACATGCAAAAATTGAGCAACAGTCCAGTGCTGCTTCTCTGTAGCCCAGCTCAGGCACTTCTGCCGCTGTTTCTGGTCCAAAAGTGGCTTGACCTGGGGAATGCGGCACCTGTAGCCCATTTCCTGCACACCCCTGTGCACGGTGGCTCTGGATGTTTCTACTCCAGACTCAGTCCACTGCTTCCGCAGGTCCCCCGAGGTCTGGAATCGGCCCTTCTCCACAATCTTCCTCAGGGTCCGGTCACCTCTTCTCGTTGTGCAGCGTTTTCTGCCACACTTTTTCCTTCCCACAGACTTCCCACTCTGGGAACAGCCTATTCGTTCAGAAATCTCTTTCTGTGTCTTACCCTCTTGCTTGAGGGTGTCAATGATGGCCTTCTGGACAGCAGTCAGGTCGGCAGTCTTACCCATGATTGCGGTTTTGAGTAATGAACCAGGCTGGGAGTTTTTAAAAGCCTCAGGAATCTTTTGCAGGTGTTTAGAGTTAATTTGTTGATTCAGATGATTAGGTTAATAGCTCGTTTTGAGAACCTTTTCATGATATGCTAATTTTGTGAGATTTTTGTGAGGAATTTGGGGTTTTCATGAGCTGTATGCCAAAATCATCAGTATTAAAACAATAAAAGACCTGAAATATTTCGGTTGGTGTGCAATGAATCTAAAATATATGAAAGTTTAATTTTTATCATTTCATTATGGAAAAGAATAAACTTTATCACAATATGCTAATTTTTTGAGAAGGACCTGTATACAGGGCTGCACTGAGACAGACTGGGAATTTTTCTAGGTGAGACACAAACTCACAGCGGAGCAACGACGTGGAGAGCGGAGCGTGAGGGCGAGAGAGAGAGGAGCAAGGATGCGGAGCGCGAGGGCGAGAGAGAGAGAGATACAGAGAGAGATAGAGATACAGAGAGAGAGAGATACAGAGAGAGGAGCAACGACGCGGAGAGCGGAGCGCGAGGACGAGAGAGAGGAGCAACGACGCGGAGGGCGGAGCGCGAGGGCGAGAGAGATACAGAGAGAAAGAGAGAGAGATACAGAGAGAGAGATAGAGAGAAAGAGAGAGAGAGAGATACAGAGAGAGAGACAGAGAGAGAGTGTGTGAGAGAAAGCGCTGCAATTAAAAAAAAATTGCTAGTGGAAGTGAGCAACGACGCGGAGCGTGAGGGCGAGAGAGATACACAGAGAGAGAGAGAGATACAGAGAGAGAGAAAGAGAGAGAGAGTGAGATACAGAGAGAGAGAGAGATACAGAGAGAGAGAAAGAGAGAGATACAGAGAGAGAGAGAGAGAGAGAGAGAGAGTGAGAGAAAGCACTGCAATTAAAAAAAAAATGCTAGTGGAAGTGATGGCACGGAGACAGACACCGATTCTCCTTATGAACATTTTCATCACCTGGTATGAAACCCACAATTGCAGTGTCATGAGCAAATATCTACAATGAGCAGTTTCAAAGAACGTATTGTGATTTCTAGCTTGTAGTGTGAAAAAAGTATTTATTTGAATATCTCACGAAAAAAGTAAAATGAACTGAACTTTGAACTAATTAAAATTGTGAACTTTAAACGCGAACTGTTCACTTTGAGCATGTATGAACTAATCTTGAACTAGTTCAGAAAAGCTGTGAACTGGCACAAGACTGGTGAGGACTGGGCTCCCGAGTCCAGCTTGTCTCAGCCTCCTGAGAAAGTAGATCCGCTGATGTGCCTTCCTGACCAGAGTGGAAGTGTTGTTGCTCCAGGTAAAGTTGTTACTCAGATGCACAGCAGTGTGGACCAGGTGTCTGCGCACTTAAACTAAGAGTCTATTAAAGGGACAGTGACACCACTAGTATAAATATAACTGCATGTGTCTGTCTGTCTGCCCTGAGATGGATTGGCAGACTGTATATGATGTATTTGTTTTCTGCCTTTTTCCCAACGGCTGCCGAGATTGGCTCCAACTCCCCACGCTCCGGAATGTATTAAGCTGGTTTGACAATTAATGAAAGAATAAATTAATTAATACTACAGTATAACTGCAGTACTTTTGAAAAAAAAAAAAAAAAAAAAAAAGAACACTCAGGGTGAGTAAATGTGATACTCTTAAATGTATTTATCTAACATATTGAAAGTTTATTTAGTTGTGACACTCATGAGTTGAACGAAACTATCAATTGGTCATTTTGTGACAAAATGTTCCTTAACAGATCTGAATGTCTTTTTTTTTCTTACCAAAATATAATCACTCCTTCCAGTAAAGACTGCACACTAGCAATAGTTCCAGTAAAGGTTGACATATCTGCCGGTTCAGCTACAACTGTGTCTACAAATCACATTGGCTAATTTTCTGTGTGGGGATAAGGGAAGTAAAACTAAAATAATGTGTAGCGCAATAAGTCTTAAATCTGTCAGCACTTGCGAAAGCATCCAGTGGCACTTATGTAATCAGATCTGTCTGGATTACAAAAACACACTTCCAGACTCCAATTATGGTGTCATAGAAAGTATTAATTTAATTATTATATAAGTTGTTCATTCTTTCATACATACTTATAAAACAGTGATCTAGTGTCCTGTGTTAAACTATAATATTTGTCTGAATTTGCTGTAGTAATCCTGTAGAATTGCCTGCAGTGTTACGCTAGCCCTTTGTCGCTAGGTCATTAGGTCATCAGTTTAAACAGCGCTCATAAAAATCAGAAGATGCTATGATAAAAATTCTGCACTAGTTTTAATGTTTTAGGTTTTTAGATGCCTCACTGTGTTACTTTCCATGCAAAACTGCAATTGGATGCGACTAAGTTCATGCGATTGTTTAAAAGTTAAAAAAATAACTACTCGATAAAAGTTAATTGAGGACAGTTCCCTTAGGACACATATAGTAAATATTTCATACCATGTTTTTTCAAAAACATTTCTAACACATTGCTTTGTGAAAACAGGTGGAGGAGAAACGAATAGGGGGAGAGTCTAATAACTGAGCCGTTTCTGTGGGTAAAGATGTTCTGTTTTGGTTTCCCTTTCAAAAAATGGTAAGAGCAGATGTATGGATTAGGTTTAAGGTTGGTAGAGTTATGTTTATGGTAAGAGTTTAGAGTCAGGATTAGGGTTAAAGTTAGGGCCAGTATTTAGGGCCATAATGATCTTGAAAGTTTGGTTTGGGTCAGAGTTAAGATAAGAGATAGGATACGGTTTGGGTCACAGTTTCTAACACATTTTTGTGAAAACAGGTGAAGAAATTATTAGGTGGAGAACTTAATAACTGAGCCGTTTCTGTAAGTAAAGATATTCTGTTTTTGGTTTCCCTTTCAAAAAATGGTAAGAGCAGATATGTAGACATTTGAGTGACTTGAGTTATTTTGTATTGTGTTTACAACACTTCTGCTTAAGCTAGATTCTCTATTGTGACACCCTTTAAATAACTGAGTATATTTCACAAATTATATTGCAAAATAATTGTCAATAAAGTCGTAATCTATATCAGTGGGCAAACGTGACCCTGTCCTTGTTGTCATGCAAAATGTGGTATATAGAAACTAAATTGCATTAAAATAATTAAGAACTAAAATATATAATTACATTACAGAAAGACGGCAGTAATTTCTCTACGTCCAAGGGTTAAGAGAATGACTTTGCATGTTGTCAAAGAACATGTCTGGAACACATTTGTATTGTGGAGAAACATCTGGATTGTGTCAGCCGAGGGTCAGCCATGAGAGCGAGAGGCTCGGGTGAAGCTCAGAGCAAATCCTCAGCAAACATTCCATCCAGGAAAGCAAACAAATTGAATTTCACAGGAGGGCCGCAGCGGATTTTATCTGATTGACTAATGATGGGGTTCAGTCCGTCAGATGCGATGGGAGGGCCTCATCTAGAGACCCTACAAGTTATTTTCCCAGATCCAAAAAAGCACCATAAAAGACTTGTTTTTGATGTTTCAGAAGAGCTTCCGCACAAGAGTTATGGCATCTTATACTTATCTATATGCATGTGAGGTGATACAGCAAGACCATTTGTCTTCTCCCAGAAGCTTTTGCAGCTAAGAAAAGGCTGATATGTTAGAGCTCACTGTAAACTCATGCAAAGAAATGATAAATAACACTGACACAATACTGCTGTCCTGTAGTATAGTGTTCTATAATACTAGTGCAGTAAATAATAGTAACATATAATACTGGTGTAGTATCCTGTAGTAAACTAGAGTAACTTATATAATACTATTATAATATCTATATAATCATACTGGTGAGGGTCCTGTAGTAAACTATAGTAATCTATATAAGAATACTGGTGTAGTGTCCTGTAGTAAATTATAGTAATCTATATAATATTACTGGTGTAGTGTCCTGTAGTAATCTATAGTGATCTATATAATGCTGGTGTAGTGTCCTGTAGTAATCTATAGTGATCTACAGTGCTGGAAGTGACGGCGTTGATATTACTTTTTTTCAGTAACGAGTAATCTAACTAATTACTCTGACTGTAACTATAACGCCGTTACCATTTCCGACACCCCGTTACTGCACGTTACTTTAGCCACTCAATGAACTTTTTTGTTTGTTTTAACTTCGCTTTGCCCTGGTTAACCCCTCCTCTTTCCGGTGAACTTGAGCTTCTGGCTGCTGTGCCTGTAGGTTTACGTGGTTTGGCGTGGTGAAGTGAGGCACAATTGTGACGATTTGCGTGCTCTAATCAATTCAGTGATTGCTGTGGACAGTGTTGTGCCAGTTCACAGCTTTTCTGAACTAGTTCAAGTTCAGTTCATACATGCTCAAAGTGAACAGTTCACGTTCAAAGTTCCCAATTTTAATTCTGAACTAGTTCAAAGTTCAGTTCATTTTACTTTTTTCGTGAGATATTCAAATAAATACTTTTTTTCACACTACAAGCTAGAAATCACAATACGTTCTTTGAAACTGCTCATTGTAGAAATTTGCTCATGACACTGCAATTGTGGGTTTCATACCAGGTGATGAAAATGTTCATAAGGAGAATCGGTGTCTGTCTCCGTGCATCACTTCCACTAGCATTTTTTTTATTGCAGCGCTTTCTCTCAAGCTTTTCTCTCTCTCTCTCGCTCTCTCTCTCTCTCTCTCTGTATCTCTCTCTCTCTGTATCTCTCTCTCTCTGTATCTCTCTCTCTCTCTGTATCTCTCTGTATCTATCTCTCTCTCGCGCTCCGCCCTCTCCGCGTCGTTGCTCCGCGCTCTCTCTCTCTCTCTCGCCCTCTCGCCCTCTCGCTCTCCGCGTCGTTGCCAGTATGTTATTAACTAGCCAACGTTCATTTACAGGGATGTCTGCCGTTCATGTTCAAGTTCTTTATTAAAAATGTGTTGCGTTCAGTTCAACATTCACGAAAAAATGAGCGCGTTCAATATACGCCTGCTTTTAAACTCGTTCACGCACAACACTGGCCGTGGACAGGCCAAGTTCCGATTTAAGAACTTTAAGCTCTTTTTAGCTGCTCCGGTTTTTGGGGTGCTGCTGCTTTCTCTTTTGGTAAAGCTGTTTGATCCAGCTGTTAAACTGCGACATCATTAGATTGTTGTTTTAGTCCTTTCTTTTGTTTTGTTTAAACATACATATTTACTTTGAGTGTGGCTTGGTTTGTTTAATTTAATCCCCAGACGCATTTTTTCGTTTTTTTTTTTTTTTTTCCGCTTTTTTCAGTATTACAAGTTTTAGTAATTTTCTTTGGTTGTGTGGAGAATTTATTTTTATTTTTTTTTAATTCGTTAGATTATATTTTTGTCAACATTTTGGGTTTATTTTCGTTTGTTATTTTTCTAATAGTAGTAAATACATAATTGATTTTCTTTTTTTTTTTACCGGCGAATAAAAAAACTAAGGCGATAGTTACTTTTAGTGGTAACTAGTTACTTTTATAGTGAAGTAAACTACGTTAGTAACTCAGTTACTTTTTTGGAGAAGTAACGAGTAACTATAACTAATTACTTTTTCAAAGTGACGTGCCCAACACTGGTGATCTATATAATACTGGTGTGGTGTCCTGTAGTAATCTATAATGATCTATATAATACTGGTTTGGTGTCCTGTAGTAAACTATAATAATCTATATAATACTGGTGTAGTGTCCTGTCATAAACTGGTGTAAACCCGGTGTAGTGTCCTGTAGTAAACTATAGTAATTTATAATACTGGTTTGGTGTCCTTAAGTAAAATATAGTAATATATATAATACTGGTGTAGTGTCCTGTGGTAAACTATAGTAATCTACAGTTGCAAGAAAAAGTATGTGAAGTATGTGAAGTATTGGTCACAACAATAGACAAACACAGTATGCTTAAACTAATACCACAAAAAAAATGTTTGCATGGTTTTATTGAACACAACATGTTAACATTCACAGTGAGGGGGGAAAAAATATGTGAACCTCTAAGCTACAGACTTTTCTTAGAGCTTATTGAAGCCAGGATGTGATTAGATTGGATGTGTTGGTTAAAGCTGCCCTGCCCTATAAAAAACACCAGTTTTGAATTTGTTGTTCTTAAGAAGCATTGCTTGATGTGAATCTTGCCTCGCACAAAAGAGCTCTCAGAAGACCTACATTCAAGAATTGTTGACTTGCATGAAGCTGGAAATGGTTACAAAAGTATCTCTAAAAGCCCTGATGTCCATGTGTCAAAGGTGAGACGGTCTACAAATAGTTCAGCACTATTGCTATTCTTCCTAGGCTGGTCGTCCTGTAAAGATGACTGCAAGAGCACAGCGCAGAATGATCAATGAGGTGAGAAAGAATCCTAGAGTATTAGCTTAAGCACCTGGATGTTCCACAGCAGTACTCGCTAATTGTACTGTGGACACATTCCGCCGTATCAGCTCTTCACGAGCATGATTACGTATAGAGGTTTTTTGTTTATATGGTATAAATTGTTTATATGTACATTGTTGTATACATTTTAATTTCCACCATTTTACTGTTACATTTTTCATATTTAAAAAAAAATTGGGGTATGTTATGAACCCTTTCCACATTTTGATATTGCAATACAGTTAATTTTTTATAATGTTTAAATATAGTTAGAATCCTTGTTAATTTGTTATTGGATATTGTAATTCCTATTCTTAATTGTTGTCCCCTTTTAACCTGCATATTTAATTGAGGATACATACAAAATTAAATAGACTTTCTTCATTTGTCAATGCAGTTGCCTTGTTTTTTGTAGGTTTTGCAAATTACCACATTGACATCAACCCTTTCCAGTTCAGAGTACAATTTGGATTAGTAAAAGAAGTTTAAACTCAAAGTCAAAATAAGAAGCTATTCATTTTTAATTCCGACAGTTCCACACTTGTATTCCCAACCAAAGACAGCCCTGTTTTCTTAGCGCTTTCTTCTGCCTTCTTTGCAGCTCTGGGAAAGTAAAACCACAAGTGTCTAACTGCTTATGCTTGGTGAACTTAACAGACCTAAAATGTGCTATTTATACATTTTAGCTCCTATTTAAATTATAACAAACTTCACTTAAGAGTTTGAATAACTGTATGTAATGAGTTAGCTCCTGAAGTTACTTTTCATAACTTTTGCATATACCACATGCCAGTGCATTTCCACATAATAATGTATAAGACTTTTGGTGTTGTTCTATCTGTCAGGTTTTTAGGGAACAAAATATTTACCTCCCATGTTTTCTCCCTCAATACAACAATCCAAATCATGATAATGATGAACAATGTGAAAGGGTGTATTACCCTTAAGAAACCAATACAATATACTCAAACTTCAAGATACTAAGAAACCAAAATATCTACGTAACTGAAAGTTTCTTACAGATCAGAAGGCTGTAAAGAGACTAGTACCAGCTCTAAACTGGACCAATGGTTTCCAGTCTTATTTGGACCAGTGGTCTTGATTCCAACTAGGCAGGACTACAGTCAATTTACTGAAGCTAATTAATGGAATAGGAAGAGATCCTGTGTTTGTTTAGAATAAAAATCCAGTCCCACTTGTCTAAATTCTACTACTTTGTCAACTGGTGTGAGTACACTTTAAATATCATTATTCAAAGCTAGAATAATCTATCCAAATAAAATGAACATGCTAACATTTCCATAATGCAGAAAAATGGACTGCTATTTATCAAAACACAATAATACCAAACTGATTTTTAAAACTTTATTTTTTTTGCAAGAACCTCCAGAATGCGCAAAAATCTTTCTTCCCTCTCTCTCGCCTCTCTCTCTACATTCTTCCCTTATTCTTGCTTCTGTTTCTCTCCTTTCCTCTCGCTCCTGGGCCTCTCTCTCTCGCTTTTTTTCTCTCTCTCTCTCTCTTGCTTCTTGCTCTCGCCTTTCCTCTCGCTTGACTCTCTCCCTTATTTCCTCTCTCGCTACTGCCTCTCTCCATCTCCTCTCCTCTCTCTCTGCTGCCTCATTTTCCCTCTCTTCCATCTCCCTCAACAGCTGAAATACATCCCTGTCGATCTTTCTTTTTTGGGGGGTTTTGCCTCCAGGTCTAATAAAGGATGGTGAAGCTTCAGCAGCATCCTGGCCAGATGAGGCAACAAGGGTGGGTGGGCTTACAGATGGCTTCCCACCTATTGCCTCATCCATGGCAGCATACCATTTCCAGGATGCTGCTGTTGCTTCACCACCTTCTGTACTCACCCCAGTAGGGGGACACTTGAGTTCCTACAAAAATAATAAAAATGATAATGCAAATAACCTGCATTACAATAAAATCTTCATTAATATTTTTGTTGGATATCTTAAAATCAAAAAAGGTTTACCTTGTATTTTTGTTTTAGATTTTCTCTTTTTTTTAATGAAGGCAGATGTCACCTTCCCCTGCAGGTGTTTTTCCGACACGAATGCTCTACAACATAAAGCACACTAGAATTATCAGTCCAGTACATACATTGTTTCAAATGTGAGTAATTAAAACTAATTAAAACTGTAAATGTTTTGAAGTAAATAAACATTTATTATCACATTACTACATACCATCGTTTGTGTACAATTTAATGCATGACTCACACATAAATGCCAATGTTAAAGCAACACTTTCTAGTTTTCATTTGTTAGCTGAACACTGTGAGCGTAGCATTTTAACACTCACAGCATTGACTTGAAATTGGCTTATTTGAGCTGTGTAACATATAAAGTTAAATTAATTTAACACTTACTCAAAACCTCGAACTGCAGCATTTCTTCTTCCAGTGAATAGGGCCTCATTGACCACCCTCCACTGGATCAGCTGCCTGGTGTCTTCATCAGACCCTGCAATATAAAGATTCAGATTTTAACAAAAATATCTTGTTTAAACAGATTTTTTTTTATTATAATTCAACAGTCGTACATGTTAAAGAGTATAATAGCTTACAGCAAAGATATACTGAGTATGCCTGTTCGATTGATGTGTAAATGTCCACACTGACAGTGTGGCTTAATGAAAAATAGTAATATTCATATTGTAACTGAAAATATTATGAATATTTTTTTAACAAAGTATTTTGTGACAAAGATATTTATTTTTAGAAAGCATTGTTGAAAAAAAAAACATCCCTGAAAAGGAGAGATTAAGATTTAATTTGATATATAGGTTGCTTGCATTGTCCCAGTAATACAACAGAGAGCTAACTACAGCTTTAGAAATTCAGATAAAATAAAATATTTGACTGATTTTTTCTGCCAGTGGGTGAAGGCATGTCAGGAATTACACAAAACAAACTACTTCAGATCTGCAGAAATTGATATAGGCAGAATGAACTATAAAACTTTGTTGAAAAGTGTGCTAGCTAGCTTAACTAAACTGGGATAGCTAGATAAAGGCTACTGAAAACGAGACGACGATAACACACACAATTAACACCGAAGGCAGATCATCTTGCACATTTAACACACTCAAATACTTAACTTACCCCGATTTGTGTTATTGAGTAACTGAAATATATTCCTTTCATAGGGTGCCCAAACATCCGTATTTCCCGGGACATGTCCGTATTTCACGTCCTGTCCCGGGCGTCCCGGGTTTTTTTTAAAAAGTGAGGAAATGTCCTGGTTTTTAAATTACCTTCATTGGACCATTAAATTTACAGGCACTATAGGGCACTGCGCACGGCGCTGCGTGTGACATAATCCCTGAGTCGCGTCAGTGAGAGCAGCCCTGTTCTTAATCAGAATGTAGACTGTCAGTCAGTGATGCCAATTTAGTGAATTTTTTTGTAAAAAAAAAAAAAAAAGAAAAAGCGACTATCGACAAATCTAGCGAGTTTTGGTGGTGTTATTGGAGACTTTTGGCGACTCTGAGATGAACACACGCTCTCTTCAGATGCACTGCAGCGGCTGCTGCCGTAAATCTCTCAGTCAGAGCTTACACACCACTCCACCAACACCATGCCCACAGCCACCACTGACCCCGCTCCGTATTTACAGATCAGGATGTAAATATAACTTCAGTCTTCAGTGTGACACGAAAAACATATTGAATTTAACTCACACAGTCTCAGTCAGTCACTCACCTCATTCACCACGTAGCCTGTCACTCACCTCCTCCACAGTGTCTGCCTCTTTGTAAAAAGCTAAATATCTATTAAACCATTGAACAATTTGTCTATGATAGCTTAAAAAATACAGAAAACGTAAAAAAAAAAAAACAAAAAAAAAAAACAATAAAATAACACTTCTGGCTAACTGCTGCTCTTATAATAACATTTAAGAACAGGGCAAAAAACTCATTTATGTAATTCACATAAAAATGAAGTTATTGTAAAAAAGTGACGGCAAATTAGGTGTTGAAGTCATTTAGCGACTACGCCCCCCCCCCACCCAAATGAAAATATGGCCACCCTACCTTTCATATTAATAGGACATTTAGCTAACGTTAGCGTGGCTGTCTAGTTTTAAGGTTAGCTGTGAATGCAGGCTCAGGCCTGCATTTATAACTAACCTTTAAAACTCACAAGATAGCGAAGTTAAAAACGTAAAATCGGATAAAATGAGCATATTATTCTTCACAACAGTACTCATATGTTACTTGGAGTATTTGGTCTAGACATTTTTAATTTGCTGGTACATTTTACTTACACTTTTAAAGAGCTGAATCTTCGCTGTCCGCCATTTCCCCCTCGGCTCTGCTGCCGCCCCAGTGGAATTATGGGAAAGTTTAGGGGATGAAGTGTGCTGGACTCGCATACTTCCAAATCTCCCCCGGTGCAGTACGTCATCCGGGAACTTTTCACGGACTGTAACTCGACTACTGCGCATTCATACACACTAACCCATCTCGCATACTGCTTTTGTATAATGTTTAGTATGGAAGTATGTGATTTCGGACGCAGCCCTGGACTTTTCAGTATAAACAGCCCCTGCTTTCATGCTCTAGTCATCCGGTATTAAACCTATTTTTATAGCTCTTCTACCTTGCTATACTATATGGGTGTTTTTCAGTGATTTTTGTTTATTTTAATTTTTGTTTATGCAATTTTTTTATTCTAATTACTTTAAGTTTGGTTTTATGATGCACACAATGCTGCCTTTAAGCATTTCAGGAATATCTGAAATTTGTCAGTTCTGTACCTCAGGTTTATATTTCATATTTAACTTTTTAATCATGCTGCATATGAAACTGTTCTTCAACCCCCATTGTCTGCAGTAGCTAAGAAAAGAAAATACTCAGAAAAACGAGTCGATCAAGAAAAGCATCGTGTCTACGCCAACTTTTGAGTTAATGAGTTCATGAGTTCAACTCATGAGTTCATGAGCTCAGTGCTATATTTTTTATAACTAAGGCTGTATCTCGAAAAAACATTTTGTAATTTGTGTTTTAGAGCTGTACATTTGACTGTAGTTGGGAGGTTGATTGTGGGGGCGGGGGGCAGGTAGGCGTTCTTTGCTGCAGTGCTGTTAGACAATCAGAGGCGATATGTTTGCATGTATGAATATACATGAGCAAGAGCCAAAATCCTGTTTTTTTCAGTGAACTAAAGCAGGGCTATACAGAAACACTGAAGCACTTTTTTTTTTTTATAAAAAAACATCTTACATGGCATTCATTCAGACTAGAGACCACAACTAGACATTTTAAAATTGTCTAAATTGTCTTTGAAAAACGATGAAATGAGAGAAATGATTTTGCACTTTTTGTTATTTTTTCATTTATTTTATTAATTATTTATTTTATTTCACAGGTTTTATGAAAAGTATTCTGTCTCCAAAGGGTGCATGGCAGAAAAGGTTTGAGTAACACTGATGTAGACTAGGTGTGGTGAGAAGAAGGTAGGGGTAGAAAAGTAAAAAAGTCTGAAATATCTGTACACTGAGCATAGAAGCAAACTTTGACATAAAAGTAATATTAAAATCTTGCAGGGACACAATTTTTAGGTCCAAAAAGGAGGAAAACTCTAAGAAAATGAAGATTTTGAAGAAGTTTGCACTTTTGTTTGTAATGTTTTTTTTTTTTTTTTTTTTGATTACCACAGCAAAACAATTGGCACCTGTTGAGTGACCTGTTGAGTAAACCCATTTAGGTGTGAAAGGGGTGAAAAGTATTCACATTCATTACTCAGCTGAAAGATTAGGGTTTAAAATACTTTTGTGTAAGGTATCAACTCAAGCTTGTTACTTAAGTAAACGTGTAAAAGTACTGGTTTTAAAACTTCTTATAGTATAAAAGTAAGGCGAAATAATGCCATTAAGGTGCCTAAAACCTTAGCACAGTATGATACTGTATGTCTTTTAAATGCATGGGCCGACTGTCTCACAAAAGAGCTTCTTCAAGCACAGATTCATCCTCATGGAACAAACACCTACAGTACTAAATGACCTCTTAATGATCTCTAATTTGTACCAACCATGGGGTCTTAAAGTTTGAGAGAACTAGTAAGAAAACACTTATTGTTTTACACAATTTAGCTGTGCAGGTTGAAGAAAAATGCATTCTTTCTTTTCTGATTGCCTTTATTCCTTTTCAGCTCCATCTCTGTGAGTTGAGTTGATTATGCTGAGCAGCAGGATGTTGCGTAATCCCTCTCTAAATGGAGGGAGCTGCTTAGACTCTTGTACAATGAGGGGGAGGGCTGGTACCAGTGGGTGTGGTTTTTGTGGTCTTACACATTTAACCCAGCTCCAGCCTGCACATCTGCATTCCTCCACACTGCTCCAGCTCAGGCCCTCTGCATCTGCACAGGCATGGTTGCTCAAGTCACCAACTCCCTGGTCAAGTGCCTGCTGATCATCCTTGGACTCATCTCAGTCATTGTGAACATTGTGCTGATATGCTTGAACTCTAACAGGCTTCCAAAATGCCACCTTCAAGTGCCCGACTCCATCACAGCCAACCACACGGACCACGGCTCCATTTTTGCAGATCTCACACCCAAGGAGTACCAAGCAATCCGGGATTACATGTGGAGCCAGAAAGACTTGAGGATCTCTCATTCCCTCACTGCAAAGCCTTCAGAAAACTTCCTCTTTTTAATTGACCTCCAGCTGCCGAAGAAACGGGATGCTCTGCAATATTTGGACCACCATGCTCAGAAACCCCAGCGCAAAGCCACCGTGGTTGTGTTCTTTGGAGAATTTTCCCACCTCAAGGAATATGAAGTAGGACCCTTGCCTGGTCCCCTTCATCACCGAGATGTCACGAAGGAAAGATATAAAATGGATGCTCTCCCATTCGCTGCCAGGACAGTGACCATTGGGGAATATGTGGAAATTTTCACATTCCTGCATCTCAAGGTGTTTCAGAAGCTTGAGACGGAGCTAAGAGAAAGCTTTGGCTACATCCCCAATAAGAGTGAGCTGAACCCCTTTGAAGGAATGCCAAGAGGACTCAAGCCAGGGGATCGAAAGACGTGGATTTCATTCTTCCGTGATGAAAGTGGCATGTACATTCATCCAGTGGGTTTTGAGGTTTTAATCAACCATGAAAATAAGAATTCATCCAATTGGACATTGGACAAGCTGCTCTACAATGGCGTATACTTTGACACAATTGAGCGCTTCAAACAGAGCTATGAGAAAGGCACTGTCAAAAAAATTGTATTCAAGAAGATTCCCAACTATGCCTCACTGAAACCAAGAAGAAAGCCAACTGGCGTGAGTCCACAGCAGTCTTATTTGCAAGGGAAACGATTCAGCGTGAAAAACAACCAAGTTATCTACATGGATTGGAGCTTTGCCTTCGGCCTGAGCTCCCTCACAGGCATGCGAGTCTTCGATGTCCGCTTCAGGGGGGAGCGAATTGCCTACGAGATCAGTGTTCAGGAGGCCATGTCCGTGTACGGGTCCAACACACCTGGCATGATTCTCACAAAGTTCTTGGACTCCAGTATCGGGATCGGTCGTTTCGCACACGAGCTGGTGAGGGGTGTGGACTGCCCCCAAGTGGCCACCTACGTCGACGTTTACCGCTACATAGACACTAATGCCACACAGCGCTTCCGTAACGCCATCTGCGTCTTTGAGTATGACGTTGGCCGGCCACTGAGGCGCCACTTCTCTGACTTCTTCCACAACAGTTATGGTGGTATGGCCAACAGCGCCCTCTACTTTCGCACAATCACAGCCATCGGCAACTACGACTACATCTGGGATTTCATCTTCTACCAGAGCGGCTCTGTGGAGGCCAGGGTGCATGCCACCGGCTACATATCCTCGTCCTTTAAAATTGATGGAAGCCTCAGGTATGGCCACCAGGTCGCGCACAATGTGCTTGGAAACATCCACACGCATTTTGTCAACTTTAAGGTGGATCTGGACATTTTAGGTGAGTGTTTGAGTTGTTTGAAGTTGTTATCACTGTATAGCTCTGCTCAGGCATTATAACAGGTGTTTTAGTCTGGACTGTTTGGTTGTTAGTCTTAGGGCATATTGCTAAATGGTTTCCTTTCATATACAGTATACAAAATATAAAAGATATAAATATAAAAATTTCTATCTACTAAGCTACAAAAGGCATCTGCTTCAGTCTACATCAGGTTAGCTCCACCCATTCTTACTGCAGATGTACTGTAGATTTAAACAAGAGTTTATTTGTCATTCAGAACTTCTGTATGGTGATGTGTAACATATTATCAGGAAATCTCTCCAAGATACACTTTTCAAACAAAAAGAAAGTAACTCAAGAAAGTCAAGACAGATACGTGTAATAGTCAAGTCTGATATCTTAACAACACAACGCTTTTAGGCGTCTCAGCAGAGGAAAGGATTTAAGATAGCAATGAGCAGAGCGACTCGCCTGGCGCAGGGTGTAAGATAGGGCTACAAGGCTTTTAGTAGTCGAGTTTGAGTCAAATCCAAGTAATTTAGTAGTCGAGTCTGAGTCAAGACCAAGACTTTTAGTAGTGGAGTCTGAGTCAAAACCAAGACTTTTAGTAGTCAAATCTGAGTCAAACCCAAGTAATTTAGTAGTCGAGTCTGAGTCAAGACCAAGACTTTTAGTTGTTGAGTTAGAGTTAAGACCCATACTTTTAGTACTTAAGCCCATGTCAAGACCAGCACTGGTATTTACCAAGACCAAGACTTTTAGTAGTCAAGTCTGAGTCAAAACCAAGACTTTTAGTAGTTTAGTCTAAGTCAAGACCAAGACTTTTAGTTGTTGAGTTAGAGTTAAGACCCATACTTTTAGTACTGAGTCTGAGTCAAAAAAAACTTTTGGTAGTCGAATCTGAGTCAAAACCAAGACTTTTAGTAGTCGAGTCTGAGTCAAGACCAGTACTTTTAGTAGTTGAATTAAAGTCGAGACCCATACTTTTAGTACTTAAGCCCATGTCAAGACCAGAACTGGTATTAACCATAACCAAGACTTTTATTAGTTGAGTCTGAGTCAATACCAAGACTTTTAGTAGTCAAGTCTGAGTCAAAACCAAGACTTTTAGTAGTCGAGTCTGAGTCAAAACCAAGACTTTTAGTAGTCGAATCTGAGTCAAAACCAAGACTTTTAGTAGTCGAGTCTGAGTCAAGACCAGTACTTTTAGTAGTTGAATTAAAGTCGAGACCCATACTTTTAGTACTTAAGCCCATGTCAAGACCAGAACTGGTATTAACCATAACCAAGACTTTTATTAGTTGAGTCTGAGTCAATACCAAGACTTTTAGTAGTCAAGTCTGAGTCAAAACCAAGACTTTTAGTAGTCGAGTCTGAGTCAAAACCAAGACTTTTAGTAGTCGAGTCTGAGTCAAAACCAAGACTTTTAGTAGTAGTAGTAAAACAGTGTCTCAGGTGTCAGATAGTGTATCCATAACTATTTAGCCTAAACAATTCTGTGAGGGAGCTTTTGGAGGTGAATGAATTTGTTTACATTTTAATAATTTTGATATGCAAATAAATAGAATTCCACTTAATTGTTTGTGATGGGTAGATTTTAGATTGAAAACTTTTTAAGTAGTTAAAAAGTCGATTTGCTTTTAAATCACATTAAGCATCATATTAGTGCTTTTTTAAGCATGTTTCTCTTCAAACTGCTAATGTTTGGCCTAAGAATTGTAAAAAAAAAAAAAAGAAATTTATCTTAAAAACCAGCTTGTTGTGTTTATAGAAAATAAGATACTGATATCAAGTTTTATCAGCATATTTATTGGCCATTGAACTATTTATATTTATTGAACTATTGGCTTTTTATCATTTCCTGATAATATATTCCCATGATTAATGTGGATGGTTGCCAGATGTTGCACTCTAATCAGTCTAATCCATTCAGGTTATTACCATTACCATTCTGGTAATTATCTGTATAAGTTCTGTTCATTTTAGATTTTCTGCCCAGGTTTGGTTTGCAGTTTTCATCAGCATGCCAGGGCTCACTGTACTACTTGTACACTCTGAAAAATGAACCTTGCCTATCTTAATAAGCAACTATTCCAATCTAATCCAGAAGGACAGTGATCAAAACCAAGTTTTGAAAGGCAACCAGAGAAGGAAAATCAAAAAACAAAAATGAAGTAAAAAATAAAAGTCAAAATGGAAAACATATCTAAAACAATGTAAATGACAGAGCAGCAGTAATTAAATCAAATAATTTTATTTTCACAGCACAGTGACAATAAAACACAACTGTGTTAAAAAAAACACACAGGTGTAAATACAAATGTTAAACATACATTATTGTTAAATTATACACCAAAATGAGTGGGAGGAATTCTTGGTTGTTGCATTGTGAATGTAAATTAAGTAAAAAAAAATGTGTATATTTTTACAGAGCCCCTATATCAAGTAAAAATGGCTATGCCTTTTTAGGGCATGGGAACAAGATAATTAAGGCATGGGAACGAGATCCTAAGGCATGGGAACTAGAGAATTAAGGTGTGGCCACAACTTCTTAAGGCTTGGGAACAAGTTAATTAAATCTAGCTGGTGAATAATGAAGTTTGCTTTTCTGTAAATGAATGCTCAAACTGAATATTACATCAAAGCTCCTTTAATCCAAGGATAAAGAAAATGGAGAGTGAACTATTTTCTTTTTATTTTAACCTCTGAATAAACTATGGTAATATTTAAGCAACAGAACACGAGAGGGAGCATGTTATCACAAATAACATCACGGCTTTGATTTGGTCATAGGCACGCAACGTTTAAATGTTAGCTTGAATCAAAATTAGGAGTTAAGGGGGTTAGTAGACTTTAGGACCTTGAAATAACGCTGAAACTTTATGTGAACGCTGCATGTTTGTGAGCATTTCTATTTGTTTTGCTGGGTGATGTTGGTTAGCTAGCCGGCTGGACTGTGGTTAGGTTAGCGTAGCTTGCTTTAGCTTAGCAGTAGCTTAGCTTAGCCGTTCCGGCTGTCAGACTGAGGCCGAGGTAACTGATGGATTTTTTTTTTTCACAAAAGACAAGCCAGTCCAGTGGGCTGTGGGCGCTAGCCTGTGCTAAGCTAATGCTGGTGGAGAGGATAATTAAAAACGTTCTTGTGTGTAAGCCGTTACTCGGCAATACATCCGCAGAGTGATACAGATTTAGTGTGAGAAGGTTATAACACTTCTCAACCAATCAGATTGTGAGGTCAGAACTAACTGAATTTGAAGTGTCTTGCAGTGAGAATACACTTAATTTTTTTATACTAAAAGCTGATTGGCTCAGATGCAGACAGTATGCAGATGTGTTTACCTTTCTTAGGCAGTCATATTGTGCACAGCCCCTGAGAGCTGCTTGCTTTCTAAGCTGTGATACAAAAGGAACTTGTGGTCACGCCTTAATGGCTACAATTGAATTAACTTATTCCCACGCCTTAATAAGTCATGGGTCGTGGCCACTCCTTTATTATCTCGCTCTCACACCTTATTAATCTCGTTCCCACGCCTTAGGATCTTATTCCTATGCATTAATAAGGTGTGGCCACACTTTACTTGTTTAATTTTGTACATGATGTCACCTTAGGGGCTTTGTAATTGGGAAAGGCATAGGGTTGTGATAATTTTGTGGTGAGATACAGTATATTAGTAGAGTTTTAGGTGTGTTTTTGACTGTGGAATGTTACACTTGCTACTGGCTATTCAGCAGCCTGATGGTCCGGGGAAGAAGCTGTCTCTAAACCAGCTGCTTCTGGTCTTTATGCTACTGTACCTCGTCTTGGACTTCCTCAGGCTGCGGTGCAGAGGCAAGTGAATAAATGTCGTAGGTTTGGAAGCTGAACTTGAGTGGTGATCTGGGTGGAGCGCAACACTCTGCACAGCTTTCCACACTACAGCCATACAGTCTAGTTACCAATTGTTTATATACCCTGTCAGGATACTCTCAATACAATACGTCTGGAATGCATTGGGGAGTTGAGGGTGATGGGGGAGTTGATTGTTGAACCTCCTGGCCTCACAAGCGCTCCTGTCATTAGATGTAAATCAAATCCTCTCAGCAATGCTCCAAAATTTAGCAGAAAGTTTTCTCTACATAGTAGAGACAGTTACTACAAAAGAAGAAGAATACATTCTTTTTAATAACTTAGATTTAAAGAAACAATTAATGACTGTTTGTATAACATATTGGTTCTTTGCTACAGATCTCATACTTATATTAATGAATGGGGTACAAAGGTTTTTGCACCTTTCTTATGTCACGATTAACACAAATAGAGTAGTAACATCCAAGAAACCTCATAGAATACCACAGCAACCACTTAAAACACCATTGCCATGTATTAGCAAGGCCCTAGCTACCACTAAACAACACCAAATATATTAAAAAATAATTAAAAAACATGTAAATATTCCAGTGCTCTAATTAAAAAACAACAGAGCTCAGACACTAGCAACCTCTGGGCCAATCAAATATAACCTTTATAAGGTTTAAAAGCTGTCATGGCAAGTTTGAGACATCAAACATGTCTTGGCTGTTCGAATATGGCATTAGTTTGACCTTTGGGCTTTTGGGTGAGTTCTACTAACTTACGTTTCTCACTTTGTATTAATCTATAGGTGTAAACAATAATTTTCTGACGAAGGACATGGCGTACGAGGAGGTGGATTTGCCTTGGACGAGTGAGCGGAAGGCGAAGGTGCCATATTTGGTGGAAAATCAGCTGAAGACGGAGTTACAGGCAGCGCTGACACATGCAAGATCTCCTCGCTACCTTCACGTGGCCAGCAATCAGACCAACCGCTGGGGTCATCACCGGTCCTACAGGCTGCAGGTGACCAGCTTCGCTGGAGATCATCTCCCCGAGAGTGAGCCGGAGGAGAAGAGCATGTCCTGGGCACGGTGAGAAAATAGAGTATTCACACACTTGTAGAGCACACACACTAAAAATAAAAACAAAAAATAAGTTTTGTGCCTAAGTAAACAAAACTGTAATAAAAAAAACTGTTTATTTGGGTGAGTGAAGTGCTTCCGTTTATTTACAGTAAGCTTAGATTTCCAATATTTAGTGTATTTAGCAGGAGCACCAGCCTTGGTTAGCAGCAGGGCTAGCCGCAATTAGCAGTGCTTAGTGCTAGTAAACGCTGCCTGATAGCGCTAAAACGAGTAACCCTGAGTGTTCCGGTCAGCCAAGGCACTACCAGCTAGCAGGTTCGTCCCACGTAGCTTGTTTTAACATGGTAAACACGCAGACCACAGTCCGATATATTCTCACCTCTAAACAGAGTTAGCGGCTAATGCTAATACTGCTCCAGCCTCGGTGCTAAAGACACTTCACTGAAACTACTTTGTAATGCTGTACTTCAGTGGAGTGGCTTTAATGCTCTTACAACCTGACTGGTAGAATTCATACATTAGGCGCACTTTCAATTTTTGGTAAAAAAAAAAAATGAAAGGATTTTAAGTGCACCTTAAGTGTAGTTCTCCAGCAGATTAAGCTGCTAACCATGCTAAGCGCTAGTTATTTGGCAGTCCAGAGGTGAGTATTATCAGCCTGTAGCCTGCTGCTAACCCTGGCTAGCAGTGCTGGAACAACATTAGCATTACCCGCTAGCCGTGGTAAGCGCAAGCTCTTTGCCATTCAGAGGTGAGTATATCGGACTGTAGTCTGTTTACCATGTTAAAAAAAGCTATGTGGGACGAACCGCTAGGTAATAAGGGTTTGTTAGTGTAGCGCTGTTGGGTGGCAGTAAGGGCTACAGGCTGATAATACTCACCTCTGTACTGCCAAAGAGCTAGAGCTTCGCAAGGTTAGCAGCTTAATCTGCTGGAGAACTACACTGAAACTCCTGAACAACGCTGTACTTCAGCAGAGTGGCTTTACTCATCCTTACAATCTGACTGGTAAAATTCATACATAAGGTGCTCGAGATGCTAACGCTAATGCGCTAGCTTTAGTGGAAATTTGTACATTTAACCTTAAGCTGTTTACTTAGCCAAATAAACAGTTTTCAGGAGAGAAATCTATGTAGTTAAACATCTTGCATTCGTTTGACTTGTCTGACTTTTCTAAAAATGTTTTTTTTAAAATTACAGTTTTGTTTACTTAAATCATTTTAGCATTACACCTGCTGAACTTAGAAGGAAAACATGGCAACACCCCTGTTTCTACTACAAGTTATTAGTGTTGCATAAAATGCACCTTACAATCCAGTGCACCTTGTGTATAAAAATAGACTAGAAAATAGACGTTTATTGATAGTGTGATTTATAGTGCGAAAGATACGGTATATAAATCCTAAAAGAAGGCAGCATCCTGTGGAGAATATTAACACCCTGATGGTGAGTTAGACAGGGAGGACACTATTCAAATAGTGTGACTAACATCAGGTGAAAACCCCTGCAGAATTGCCTAGTAACCCCCATTTAGCTAAAGAGTCCAACTGAGCATGTGCAAAGTAGTTGACTTGGCCCCAACAAGGGTTAAACTACAATTTGTAAATTTTGCACACAGATTACAGATTTGAACACAGATTAAGTAGTTATTTTAGTTGAGGCAACAAGTTTGCTATGAATTAAGGTGCAGTTCATTTTTTTATTTTTTTTATTTTGAGTTTTGTATTTTACAAAGCAATGATGACAGAAGTTTACAGAAGGTAACAATGGATATCTACAACCATGGAATAAAATGTGGCATAACTATTTAATTGAGGTTGTGTAAACAGGGATGTTAGTGTAAATTTACTTACAATAATTGGTTGTTGTGTAAATATAGAAATGGGTGGCTTGCAATGATTGAAATGTGTGTAGTGCAGTTTTTCTCACCATCCTGCGCGTTTTTGTGCATTTCCTGCTTTAACACCCCCACTGCAGCTCCAAAAGTATATAGGAAAAGAAGGGAAAGTATCAAAGGTGCTGCAACACTGGTGCCGTTATGAAGTGCCCAATTAGACAGTGTCACAATGGGTTTCCTTTCTAGTAAACAAAATGGGATGCAGAAAAGCAATAATGATGAAGTGCATGGTAATGTGCCCCTCTATGGAATAAGTACCCCTTTATTAGATTAAATGTGATGTGATGCCCTATAGGTGCCCTTACAATGGGATATACTGTATTTCGTAAGAATAAGTAAATTTGGCCTTAATGAGGGAAATGTTTTTAATATTATTATAAAAATTGACAAACTGTGTTGTTAAGCAATTTTAGATTTTCAGTACAGTTTGTACAACATTAACAAACAATTAATTTAATATAAATATACATTCATTTGCCAAGTTTGTTGTATAAGTAATTTGTCTTGATTAGAGAAACATGTTTGACATGCAATACATTAAACCAAACAAAAACATATTGTAGCATTGCAGTAATTGACATCAGTGTAGCTGAACTAAAGGCATGCAGTGGTATGAAAAAGTTTGGGCACCCCTGATCATTTTTGTAATTTTCCTTTATAAATGATTGGTTGTTCAGATCAGCAATTTCAGTTAAATACATCATATAGCAGATGAACACAGTGATATTTGAGAAGAGAAATGAAGTTTATAAGTTTTACAGAAAGTGTGCAACAATTCTTTAAACAAAATTACGCAGGTGCATAAATTTGGGCCCCCAACAGAAAAATTACATCAATATTTAGTAGATCCTCCATTTGCAGAAATAACACCCTGTGGACTGAGATGATCATTCCAGAACTTGTTCCTCTGCATGAATGCCTTGATTTCACTTTTTAAATATCACCGTGTTCTTCTGCTATATGATATATTTAACTGCAATTGATGATCTTAACAACCAATGATTTATAAAGGAAAATCATGAAAATTACAAAATTTTTCAAACCATTTTAGCTCTAAAAGGATCTGCTCTGAAGTAGAATAGTGTACAGTTTATTTCATTTGTGACCACTGTAGTTGATGAGCATTACAGCTTTTGGGAAAATCCTGTTCATATCCAGTGACTGGCTCTGCCATCCTGATTAGGCACAGGAGTTTGGTTTGGTCTGGTTCGTTGTTCAGTTTTATTATAATAAAAGCAGTTTGTGACACAGATAGATGATTAATCACAGCACAAATAGTGATGCAATGTTCTGAATGCATATCTGACAGCATAAGATACTGCACTGCCTCAGTTATAACTCTTCTCTGGACCTCTTTCTTTCTCTTTTAGGTACAAAGTTGCCATAACGAAGTACAAAGACGAGGAGCCGACCAGTAGCAGCTTGTATGGACAGAACTACATGTGGGATTCGGTGGTTGACTTCAGCAAATACATCGGAGATGATGAGTCCATTCAGAACGAGGTGTGTTTTCACAGTAATTTAGAATTGGTTCCTTACTCTGAAGTTAAACCCTTTAAACTTATTTTTCAAATAGTGTCGATTCTGTACTTTTACAGTTGAGTATTACACAACTAAAACAAACTAGTCAGTGACTGCTCTGATAGCATAGATAACACAGAAAACATAGAAAAACATAGATAAATGATAATTTACATTTTTTACTCAATCTTTTTAAAGCAGTAAGCAAGAGATTTAATTCCCTTTTACAGCATTTAATTTGCATTATTTTTCATTATTTCATTATATGCAGTGTTCATGAGCAATGAACTCATTGTAAACACACTCACTGCTGTAGTACATTTGTAAGTAAAAGAAAATATTTTTTGTTTGGATTCAGTTAAGCCACAAATGTGTATTAAACCTGGGAATAAACAGGAATAACGTCAGCAAAAACAGACCTTGTTTAATTACTGATAGCATAAAATTAAAAACATTTGGCGTCCGTTAAAATGGAATGTTCCTTGGATCTAAATAAACAGATTAATTCATTAAGATGTACTTTTGGAATATTTATGTAAAGAATCGACTTACAAACAATAGAAAACCTTTAATTTAATGCCCTATTCTTAGTTCAGGTACTGTTTGTTCCTAAATCAGGACTGGTTCTAATGATTGCTGTTAAGAGGTGGATATACACTACTAGTCAAAAGTTTCAGAACACCCCTAATTTCTGTAGTCCAGTAGCAGTCCTGTTTGGCCCAGACTAGCTGCTTTTTAATTTTTTTTTTATCTCAGCCATGACTTTATTACTGCACTTCACCTGTTGTTGCTGTTGCCATGTGGGTCAGCCAGACCTGACTCTTCCTGTACCAGTTTTCTCCATATTCCATGAGTCTTTTGAAGGTGTAGGAAACAGTAATTTCCGCTCTCCGGCTTCATCTGTAATTTCTCTAAAAAAGACGTATACGATTAATAGTTATAGAGTTCTCTGTGTCTTTTTCTAGTTATTACTATGAAAGTGTGAATGTGCTGTGTGTGTAGGTGTGTAAATGCCACAGTGCAGAGTACAGTAATGTCTTTTGCAGCACTGCTGTACTACTTTTAATACAAAGGCTTTGTAAATTGACATTTTTTAAATCAATTTCCAAAGCTTAGTTTATTTCCATTTCTACTTACTAGCTGTAAGCTGTGTAACCAATCAATAGTTTCTTTTAAACAATATGATGATTTTTTCAATTAGTACAGCATATTTTTTACAATATACTAAAATATGTTTTACAATAATAAAATTACTTATCTTTTAAATTTTTAGTTTTTAGTTCATTTATTTTCCTTAAAGCCTGTGGTAGTTTACTGCTAAATTTTGTGTACACTGTATTTTTTACCATTTCTGTTTATCGCGTCCTGGCATTGGAAATGAATGCTCCCATGTCGCTTTCCAGTGAGAAGGCAGGGTTAGGCGCTTGTATTCTCTCTCTCTCGTGCTCTCTCTCTCTCACTCTTTTCTGCATGTGCCCTTTTTATCATGAAGTTTATTATAAAGGTGAGGCTGTACAGAATGCCCAGCCTTTTTATTTTTTCCAACAACCATACCGAAAACATACCAAAAACTTACCGAACTGTGGGGTTTATACCGAGGTGGGAACCGTACCATGAATTTTCTATACTGTTACACCCCTAGTCAGTACCTACCAAAAACTCTGATCAGGCAGAAGCTGATATTGCTCACCTGTAATGTTTAATTTCACCTATTTTTCATCACTATCTTTCAGGACCTGGTTGCGTGGGTGACCGCAGGTTTCCTCCACATCCCACATGCCGAAGATATTCCCAACACGGTTACCGTAGGCAATGGGGGTGGGGTCCTGCTGAGACCTCACAACTACTTCGATGAAGATCCATCCATTCACTCGCCGGACGGTGTGTACTTCCTCCCTGGTTCAGAGCAGGACTGTGAGTACAACCGGGTGGCGTGTTTAGAGAAGGAACTCTGCAGTCCCACACTGGAGCCGTACACCTACAACGGCTTTGAAGGAGTCTTGAAATTTGATTAGTAGCTCCCACTGTGAACTGGTAGCAGTTAGATATCGAGTGACTGGACTTTAATATAGGCTTCTTCAGGTGTGATTAGTTGTCTTCCAGATGTATTGGATCATCAAGACGTGTTTGGTGTCAGCAGGTTGCTTTTTTATTTTAGCACTTGAGCTAGAATGCTAATGTAGCTAACAATAGCTACAATTAATGAAGTTTATGGACACCAATTAGCATCATCTAAATTATCACACACATGAATCATATCGAGGGGTTCAGAATTGTAAGTGTTGGGACACCTGTTCATTTATTGTTTCTTCCAGTATCAATGGTAGTATAAAAGATTTGCACCTGCTTTTTTTGGAGTAACTGTCTCTACTGTCCAGGGTAGCAAGTTCAGCAAAGTCGGTATGGCCAGTTAGCATGCTGGCTAATTTTTCGAGCTACCAAACCACCAAAGAGAAAATTGCTTCACAATTCTAATCTTGGAATACATTTTTTTAAATATTAACATTTATTGAAATCAACCATTTTGGAGATACAATGTTTTTGTCTGACAGCATTGATAGACTCCTTAAATGAATGTATAAAAGACAGTTTTGGGCCACAGCAAAGTTCACATTACTGTAATCTGGGGATCAGCCTTTTAGCTCCAGTGCAAAACTAGAAAAACAGCTTCAGACACGTCTCAGGCATGTCTTGGCTGATGAACTACATCTGGGCTAAGAAGAGTAAACAGTTTAAGAGTCTAGTTTCCTCCAATTCTAACTACTAGAGAGTTCAACAATTAAAAAATGTCACCTGAACTTTAATTTTATTTTTTTTCCAACTTTTCTTATCTTACACTGTTTTTTCTATTTTTTTAAAAGCTATATGATTGTATATGTGAACATTAGATTGTTTTTTTTATCTGCATCGTTTTTGTGTGATAGCGATGTAAATATAAATGCAAATATTTTCTCTCTATTTTTTTTTATTAATGCACTGCAAAAACACAGGCTCTGTATTTACTCTGTATGTGACACCTCATGTATTAAACTGTTATAATGGATTTTGTTATTTTTATTATTATCTACATTGTAGAGTAATATTGAAGTCATCTAAACTGTGAAGGAAGGCATATGCAATTATGAACTAAACAAAACAAAACAAAAAAAGCTAAAATGCTTTTTATACTTTAGATTCTTTAAAGTAGTACATTTTGCTTTGATGCCAACTTTGCCCAACCCTTGGCATTATTCTCTCAGTACAGAGATCCTGGGATGGTTCTTTAACTGTCTTAAAGGAGTTCTAGAGGTGTTGAGCTCTTATTAATTGCTTTACTTCACTCTGCTCTGCTTCGACTCATCCCAAAACACCTTGGGTTAGGTTTTCTTGTCAGGTGTTTTTTTTTTTATCATCTTCTTTCTATCATCTTTTAAAATGTGTATGTGTTTCTTCATAGTTTGTAAGTCTTAAATATGAATCTACAATGTAGCAAATAATACAAATAAAGTTAATAAGAAATATTAATAAGAAATTGTGGAAGGTATTTGTGTAATATTGTGTTATTACTGGGAAACGATCCAAACTGTTTGACTAGAACCAAAAACTGACAGCTTACTATGATTTATGCTTAAACAGTAAGGGCTTCTGGTGTTTTCTTTTCATTTCTGCATTGTTGTTGCATTGGCTCAGTTTATGATTTTATCAGTACAATCAAATTGAAATGTCATGCTGTGAATTTTATTAAAGAGCACATGTCTTTCACTTTTTTCACTTTTAAAAAACATTGTTTTTATAATAAGGTCAATTTTCGTTAGTTTCATACATGGAAAAACAACACATTTTGTATTCATTGACTGTTGTGATGTTAACACAGCATATGTGCCCCTACTCACGAAAAGCAGTTTAGCCCCGCCCACTCACGCTGAAGTTATAAGGAGAGTTTCAGTCCAGACGGTGTTCTGAATGTGCTGTAATATGCTTTAACCATCAGCACCTTAGTATGTATGTTTCACTGCTAATGCACAAAATATATCTGGACTGTATTTACAGTTTGTTTTAAGACTTTTCCTAAACCATATTAGAGCTGTAAATCATAACAGATAAATGAAACTTTTTCTCTGGACTTGTGTTACATGTTAAATGACATAAGGCAGAACTTTTTTTCACAACATTTATTTGAAATTATTTCATAAAGAATTGACCAATAAAAATGCTCCAAAATGACTTGGAATACTATATTTTTAGAATGTTTTTTAGAATTTTTTACCTGTAAAGTTGCTGTTTTTAATATTCACCACTGACAATAGATAATGTTTATATGGTGTTTTGTAGGTTTTATGTTGTTATTAATTCAAGAAGTCAGTGTTTTTACCCTAAAAGTATCTCTGATAAATGCCTTTTATAACGATTGGGATCATTTAGGAGATAAAGAGTCAATAAAACTACTGATGCTATGAAACGAATTCTGTGAAATCTCTTGCACTGATTGTCTATAATCATTTTCAGTAAACAAATGAACATAAACATGTATTAACAAGGTTTGTCAGCAACAGCCAAATAGCGAATGGATTTACATACAGTTGCAAGAAAAAATATGTGAACCTTTTGGGATTACTTGGATTTCTGTATAAAATAGTTAATAAATGTTTTCTGATCTTCATCTAAGTCACAACAATAGAAACACACAAAAAAACTATGTTTGCATGGTTTTATTGAACACAACATGTTAACATTCACAGTGCAGAGTGGAAAAAAGTATGTGAACCCCTAGGCTAATGACTTTTCTATAAACTAATTGGAGCCAGGATGTGACAAAATTGGATGTGTTGGTTAAAGCAGCCCTGCCCTAAAAAACACACACCAGTTTTGAGTTTGCTGTTCTTAAGAAGCATTGTTTGATGTGAATCATGCCTCGCGCAAAAGAGCTCTCAGAAGACCTACGTTCAAGAATTGTTGACTTGCATGAAGCTGGAAAGGATTAAAAAAGTATCTCTAAAAGCCTTGATGATCCTGTGTCCACGGTAAGACAGACGGTCTACAAATTGAGACAGTTCAGCACTGTTGCTACTCTCCCTAGGCGTAGTTGTCCTGTAAAGATGACTGCAAGAGCACAGCGCAGAATGATCAATGAGGTGAAGAAGAATCCTAGAGTGTCGGCTAAAGACTTACAGAAATCTCCGATACATGTTTGGTTGAGGTTATTGCTGCCAAAGTAGGATTAGTAGGATCAATCAACCGTCCTATAAATACCTCCCCTAACGAACTACCTCTCGTGACGAAAACTTCGCATCAGTCGAATCTGCCGCACCCGCCTGCTAGCATTAGCTTGTTCTCCGTCATGGACCTTTAACTCACCGCCTCCGACGAGGACCTCTTCCCTCCTGGCCAGCCTGTCTCCACTCCTGCTCCACCTCGCCGGGCTCGTCGTCTGAATTCCGTAATCTCCATTCCGGCTACTCCTGGTTCTACTCCGGCTACTGCTTATTCTTCCTCCCGGGTCGGTCGTCCTCACCAGTGCACCCCCGGATCTCGGCACTCCCGCCGCTCTTCTCCCCCTTCCCCTACTCCACCTCGCCGGGCTCGTCGTCTGAATTCCGTAATCTCCATTACGGCTACTCCTGGGTCTACTCCGGCTACTGCTTATTCTTCCTCCCGGGTCGGTCGTCCTCACCAGTGCACCCCCGGATCTCGGCACTCCCGCCGCTCTTCTCCCCCTTCCCCTACTCCTCCTGCGCGGGCTCGCCGCTCCGGACGCCTGTCTTCCTCGGCCGGCCTCGCCGGCCCTGGGCCCCTCTCTCCTAGTAAGTCCCAGCCTCCTCGCGTGTCCGATTGGACTGTTGTTAAGCTGCAGCGGGTTTTTGAAGGGCCGCGGCGTCCCTTTCCCCCGTTCTGCTCCAAAAGCGGAACTTTTCACTGAACCTCTGAACAGCGCACATGAGCCGCACCGGCGTCGCGGCCTGATGACGTCACCCGCTCAACTCGCCGCCGCTGCAGCTCTCGCGCCCCTGGCGCGGCACCAACTTCGCCTCAGCGCCTCGTCTCTCGTCTCTCTTCCCCTCTGTCGTCCAACTCCCCCTCCCTCTGTCGTCCAACTCCCCCTCCCTCTGTCGTCCAACTCCCCCTCCCTCTGTCGTCCAACTCCCCCTCCCTCTGTCGTCTAACTCCCCCTCCCTCTGTCGTCCAACTCCCCCTCGCCGCTGCTGCAGCTCTCGCACCCCTGGCGCGGCACCAACTTCGCCTCAGCGCCTCGTTTCTCTCGTCTCTCTCGTTTCCCTCTTCCCCTCAGTCGTTCGAACCCCCTCTCTGTCATCCACCTTCTCCATTTCTGCGTTCCTCCTGCTGTTCTCCAACAGTGTTGCCAACTTGCCAACGTAGTTTGTTTGTTATTGAGAGTTTAAATGAACACACATGCTCTTCAGTTTCTCCTAAGCGAGCAGCAGGTGCTGCCGCGAGCCCCGCCCACGACACTCACAGCGCAGTCTCGGTCAGACCACACACTCACACCGCTCTTCAAACACGCTGCAACGAACTGCGCATACCTAAAGCCGCTGCTGACTGTCAAAAAAAAAAAAAAAAAAAAATTAATCATGTAATTTACGTTAAAATGGAGTTATTTTCGGAAGTCTCTGCCTATTTATAAAAGCAACAGACGTAGTCCATTTGTTAGAGTTCATTTGTAACATTTCTAACATTCAAGGGGTTTTAATCACAAATTGCAGCCAATGGCTACTTTCCTTACTGAGCAGTTGGCAACACTATTCTCCAACCCGTCCCTTCCAGCCAGCCTTTCTCCTTCCTTTACTCCGTCAATTCTCTCCCCGCCTCCTCTCTCGCCGTTTCTCACCGGGCTGCAGCACCCGCTCAGCTCCTTGCTGGAGCTTCATGACCTTCATTCTCCATCTACAGCGCCGCCCCCTCTCAGCTCGCGCTGCGGTTCATCTCCACCACTGGAACCCTGCTACATTCCAAGACGCCCGGATCTGGAACTTCATTGACGTGTGTTTGCGGGACGAAGCTCCCCATCCCGCGATGGGCCTGGCTGTCTAAGGCTGACGTGGTTTCGGCTTTCAAAATCCTCCCTCTCCATCCTGACTCCTGGCGCCTTTTCAGAGTCCGTTTTTCAGTTCACCTGGCTTTCGGGTGCAAAGTAACCCCAAGCTTCGACTCCTTTGCTAAGGCGCTCTGCTGGATTTGCTTTTCTTCTACGCCAACGCAGCTTCCAGCTCTTTCGATATTAAGCTATTCACAGATGCCGCTCCTTCCTCTGGTCGCTTCTGCTTGGCCGGAGAACTTCATCTGCGCAGCCGCGCGATTCTTCTGCGCTCTCTGGACTTATATGCGTTCCTCGTCGCTGCCCTCCTTTGGGGACATGAATGGTCAGGAAAATCAATTTTACTCCATTCAGACAATCTCGCCGCGGTCCACATCATCAACAAAAGTCGATCAAAATCGCTAGACATAATGCCTTTTATCCGTCGCCTCACTTGGCACTCCATTAAGCATCAGTTTATAATTAAAGCTGTCCACATCCCAGGTTTATCCAACTCTATTGCTGACTCTCTCTCTCGCTTTCAATTCCAGAAATTCAGATCCTTGGCTCCGCATGCAGACTGCAACCCAACGCCGGTACCTCCATTTTCACTAACTACACTTCACCTAACCCCCGTCTGAACGAACTAATCCTCCAAGCACAACAAACCATCCTTTCAGCCGTTTCCCCACAGACACTCTCTACTTACTGGTCAAGCTGGAAAGCATACAAAAATTTCCACTCCACACATAATATATCTTTCCCTTCTCATCATCCATCCGTAATAGCAGCTTATATTACTTTCATTCACACTCAACATTCAGCCCGTTCCTCATCACTCAGAGTCCATCTGGCAGCTATCAATTTTTTCACTAAACTAATTACTGGCATACCACACCCTTCCTCTAATCACCCTCAAATTTCCCTTCTCCTGAAAGGAATCCAAAAATCAGAAACTCCATCCTCACACGAACGAGCTCCCATCTCACCAGAAATCCTCCATCGTTGCATTCAAACCCTCCGATCAGGCTTTTACCCTCCGACAACATCCTCCACGCTCCAATCGCTATTTCTCCTGGCATACTTTGGATTCCTCAGATGCTCAGAATTCACTTCACTTAATCTCCCACAACTCCTTTTCATACCCCCTCATATCAGATCTCAGCATCCTGGACTCGGATACTCTCACCTTTAAAATCAAGCGAAGCAAAACTGACCAACTTGGCAAAACCACGATCCTCCATCTGTTTAAACTTGTCTCACCCCTCAACCCGTGCGAACCACTCGTCCACCACCTAAATCTCCGGCTCTCTCAACAAGCATCACCTTCGGATCCTCTGTTCACTACGGAATCTGGTAGTATAATCACAAGGCACTGGTTCCACACACATTTCCGCCACATCCTTTCAGTCAACGGTTACTCACCAGACCAATTCTCCGCCCACTCATTCCGCATCGGTGCAGCATCCAACGCCTCCAGACAAGGAATCCCCGAGCACGTCATCAAGCTTCTAGGACGGTGGTCTTCTCAGGCGTACCACTTATACATCCGTTCCAAACCAGATGATTTGAGACAGGCTCATCTCAAACTAGCTTCATTATAAGCTCCATATTTTGGGGATATAACTGCACGCTTGTTCAGCACGCAGTTCAGAACTCCAGCCCAAATTTCCCAGAGTTCCCTCCCCTTTTTCTTCCTCCTTTTCTACTTCTATAAGGCGTGGTCCGCACTTAGCAAAAATGAGTTTAGATCAGCTGTGTTTATTTTAAAGGAAATTCTGAGAATCCTGCTGTGATTAATCACATTTTTCATTGATTAACACTACTTTTTTGTCACAAAGGAAAGAGTAATAGTACTATCCACAACACATTTAATCAGCACTGTGCCTAATGTCAGGAGCAGGATTGAGAGTTATTATCTCAGCTGCACTGAGCTGAGGAGCAGCGGAACTGTGATTTCCGTAATGACTGCTGGCTGATCTGTTTATGTGCTGATAAATGTATCAGCAGAGGAACAGCTGAACCAGTTTTGATTAGCACAGCTTACACAACTGCTTCACTGAGCCAAGAGAAGATCAGAACACGCTGCGCTGAAGTTCTGCATAAACACACAGCTGTGTGCTCAAAACTCTGATCTCCGGAGGTTTGACGTTTTTGAGGTTTAAGTTTCAGCAGTTCAGAAAAATGAGGCACAGTTTAATGACATCACAGCAATAGTTGGATCATTTTTTCATGAATGATTACGTTTATATCAACTAAAGGTGCACGATATGTACAAAAAATGCAATTTGTAAAAGGACTGTTGGAATACACCTCAAGCTAAACCTAAACATAACCTCCACCCAGAGGTGGAAAGTAATGAATTACATTTACTCAAGTTACAGTAATTGAGTAGATTTTATGAGTAATTTGTCATTTTTAACGTAGTTTTTAAAATAGGTCATTTTACTTTTACTCAAGTACATTTTGACACAAGTAATGTACTTGGCTACATTGGAAAACTCCCAATTACTGAGTAAAAAATAAAATGCTGGGGGAAAAAACAATTGTCTGAATAAAAAGCACAGCAATGGCAAGTTAAAAAATAATAATGCTGTAAAACTATAATATTACAGTTTATAGTCGCCTATATGACCATAACTTTTTAACAGTAAAGAAAAAAAATGCACCATAGAAACCTATACCACTTGTTCTTGAAAATGTTTTATGGGGTGGTCTGAACAAATACTGCCTGAAAGGTCCAAATTATTTTGTGAAATAATAGTTAATTAAAAACAATTTAATTTATGATTTGTTTTTACTTTTTTTACATCAAATAATTAAAAGTAACTATGTAACTTTTACTCAAAGTAAATTGTAAATTGAGTACTTTTTTACTTGAGTAGATTTTTAGATGGGTACTTTTACTTTTACTTGAGTAGAATTTTAGCAAAGTAAAGGTACTTTTACTTAATTACAATTTTTCAGTACTTTTTCCACCTCTGCCTTCACCTCAATCTAACAACCGGCATGATTTAAACCATGACAGCACATTGTCTGAGATACCCATGTTTGAGAGTATAGATAGGAGGAAGTCATGGTTGATTGTGTTGAAGGCGGCTGAGAGGTCCAGCAGAATGAGCACTGAGGACTGACCTACTACACCTTAACCTAAACCTAAACTTAACATAAAACACCTCGAGCTAAAGCTAAAATAAGCCTACTACAGCTTATAACATGGAAAAGCAGCATTCTGAGGAGATGCTGTTTTTTTGTTTTTCTTTGAGGTCATGACTGGGGTTGTTATGTGTATTCGGGAAAACAGCCAAACACAAAGTGAAAAGCCACTCAGTGCACCAGTTTCTTGAGGAGCATGTGACAGGTGCAAGTTCTGATAAATTGACTGATGAGGTAGCAGAATAGGTAGCAGATTGTGAAATTAATTCAGTGGAAATGCTGAATATTATAGAGATATTTCTAGCAATAGCTGGAATTCATGCATGTCCTCTGAATTCATTTTGCAATCTTTTTCTAGACTAGTACCTATTTTTCCATGCTCATTATTCGACTTATTGGGACACCCGGAAGCCTGGAGAACTAAAGGTACTGTGTGTATAAATAGTGTGATTTAATAAACTACAGTCATATGAAAAAGTTTGGGGACCCCTATTAATCTTAATCATTTTTAGTTCTAAATATTTGGGTGTTTGCAACAGCCATTTCAGTTTGATATATCTAATAACTGATGGACACAGTAATATTTCAGGATTGAAATGAGGTTTATTGTACTAACAGAAAATGTGCCATATGCATTAAACCAAAATTTGACCGGTATCTGTGCACGTCCTGTGCAAGTTCCAGTGCCTCGTTTTAAATGTCAGACCCCTCAGAATTCTACCAATGAAGTGTGGAGCTACTTTGAGATTGTTAATGGTTTACAAATAGTGTTTTCTTTGCATGGACAGTGCCAAGCCCTGATCACTAACCATTTGGGAGCATTGGCTAAAAGCACAGCATTTCAAAATGCTGAGGTTGAATGGAAGTGGGCTATTTGAGTTTCACTACACCCCAAATCCGTTTCACACTGGAGTTTCCCCTTTATTGATCTAGTGCACATGTGTCAAACACAAGGCCCGCGGGCCAAATGTGGCCCGCCACGTCCTTTTATGTGGCCCGCGAGAGCTTGTAAGATCTTTGTGTCTATAATAAATAGGTCAGAAGCGTTCTTTGACCAAAAACTACATTCCCCACAATGCTTGTCGATTGTATTACCCGCGAAGTTACGGCTTACTGCCACTACACGGCAGTGTAGTCATTGATGTGGAAACCCTGCCGGAGGGAAGGCGTAACTTCGCGGGTGGAATACAAATGTTTATCCCATAATGTCCAGAAAAAGAAAAGTTGATGCAGACGGCCTTTTGTGTTACGAAGAGTGTTACTGACCAAAATAAACGCTTTTTATGAGAGATATAAGTTGTGTGTAAATATTTAATATAAGACAATAGCTGACAAAATCTGTTTTAATGAGGTTAATAAACATCACTGTGACAGCGCTAGTCGCAGTTTCACCGCAGCAAAGGACGAGGACGTGAATCACTCATCTAACCAGCCTTTACTGATTTCTGCCCCCAATAACCCTTTCAATAACCTCCAATAGCCTTTAATAGTCTTCAGTAGCCTTCAACAGTCTAACCTTGCAGCCGTGGTGTGTTCTAAACTCCGTAGTTATAAACATCCTGAGGTTAGCAGCGCGCTAACTGACCTGTTTATAATGTAATCCCAGCAGTGACTCCGTGACGCTGCTCTAAACTGCTGCTGTTAGCTGCTTGGGCTGAAAGATGAACTGTAGAGAGCTGTATTATCCGTTTAGTGGGGTTAAAACCTTTATTTACTACACAGATAAACTGTAAAAACGCTCCAGACTGGCTCAGCTGAGCCCTGTAGCCCGTGGCTGGCCTGTAGCTCTGACTAGTAAAGACTGCGGGCTTGTGCTGCTGCTGCTGCAGCTCCGACTAGTGGTTGTATGAGGAACTGCTAAATCTGAGGAAATACTAAATCTGTCACATGTTCTTAACAGCTCACAATTTTTGATTTTATATTTATTAAGCCTTATTTCAGTATCAAACGTTTTGATCAAAGTTAATATAACTTGTACTTGATGTAATTTCTATTCACTTGAATAGTTTGGTTCTTGATTGATGGAGTTTTTGGATTTCATAACATGACAAATTAAAAGGATTTATGTTAATAGAGCAACAAGCAAACATTTTTTCCATGCAACTGTAATATTTCATTGAATAAATAATATATTGAGAGTTATTTATCATTAAGGAGTAATTACATTCATTTTATATATCATTTGGTTACATTTTATTACATTTATAAGTTACATCTGGCCCTCAGAGGACAGTCAATATGCCAATGTGGCCCTCGGCCAAAATGAGTTTGACACCCCTGATCTAGTGCCTATATTTACTACTATGTCACTGCTGACATGGATAATAATTGAAATGACACGACTGATAAACGTGAGGGTGGTCTCTGAACTTTACACTGCACTGTTCAGTTACAGACTCTAGTCTGTGTTTGTAATATTTCGGCATGTCTGTTATCCATTACTGGCCGTTTTCTGCTGCTCAGTCTGAGATTCTCACACTCCAGAGAGGCCTGGCTTGTGTGAGATGCCTGTAAACACTCCAGAATGGTTTCAGGGGCCAGATGTCTGGAGGATTGATGGTTGTTTTTCTAACTGGAGTCTATAAGTGAGCACACATGAAACTGTACTTGGTTATCTGAATGCACACGGACACACACACACACACACACACAGTCTGTGGAGTGTTCACAGACTTCAGAACTGTCGGCACACACATTACAGTTCTGTAAGTGCAGACTGGGGTCATCTGATCTGGACGTGCAGAAACTCTACAGACCATGTCCTACAAAAATCAGTCCATAACAATCAAACACACATACAACCACACACACACACACACTAAGCTTCACTTCACCAATGCAGTTACCCCCGACTGCCCTGTTACACATACATTATGTGTGGAGATGAATTAAGTCAGTGAGGGAGGGAGTGAAGTTATTAATGATTTATAATCAGTTAACGAATGAGTGTGTTAATAAATGAGTGAGTGAGTGTAGGAGTTACAGAATAAGTGAGTGAGTGAATGAGTGAGTTAATAAATAAGTAAGTGAATGAGTGAGACAATAGTGAAGGATTAAATGAGTGAGTGAATGAGTGAGTTAATTAATTAGTGAGTAAGTAAGTGAGTAAGGTAGTGAGCAAGTAAGTGAATGAATAGTGAATGAGGGTATGAGTAAATGAGTGAGTATGTGAGTGAGTGAGTGAGTGAGTGGGTTAATGACTGAGTGACTGAGTGAAAAGCAAATGAGTAATAAGTTAGTGAATGAAAGTGTGAATAAATGAATGAAACAGTGAATGAAAGAGTAAGTGATTGAATAACTAAGTTAGTATATGAAAAAACAGTAAATACTTGTGTGAGTAAAGCAGTGAGTGAGTGAGTGAGTGAATGAGTAAGTAAGTAAATGAGTGGGTGGGTGAATAGTGAATGAGTAAGTGAATAAGTGAGTGAGTGAATAGTGAATGAGGGAGGGAGTGAGTGATTAAATGAGCAGCGAGTAAGTGAATGAATGAATGAATAAATGAGCAAGTGAGAGAGTGAGCAAGTGAGTGAATGAGTGAGTGCGTGTATGAATGAATGAGGGAATAAGTGGGTGAGTAAATGAAAGCGACTGGACGCTGATGTAGGACAGTGATGTGAGAACAGTTCTGCACTGCAGAGCATCACTCTTACAGAAACACAGTGGGAAATGATTTGCGAGTGCTGGTGAGTGCTCTATCTGCGTGAGAGCTGAGCAAGTGCTGAGCGAGAGCAGCAGTGTGACGGCTGTATTTACAGTGGACAGTAAGTGCAGGGCTGTGTATGGAGCGGTTCTCAGTGTTTGTAAGTGATCTGGAGAGTTCTCAAAGTGAACTGTCCCACTGACAGAGGAGGAGAGAGTGAGAGAGACCAGACAGCAGACCCCACCATCACACATGCACACACACACACACACACACACACACACATCAGACAGAGTGAAAAGAATTACTCAAAACATATCTAAATGCTCTTCATATCTTAATGTCTCCAAACTGTACAATTAAAGTCACAACAATAAGCAAACACAGTCTGCTTAAAATAATACCACACAAAAATGATATGTTTGCATGTTTTTATTGAACACAACATGTGAACATTCACAGTGAGTCTTCTGAGAGCTCTTTTGCACGAGGCATGATTCACATCAAGCAATGCTTCTTAAGAACAGCACACTTAAAACTGATGTGTGTATAAATAGGGCAGGGCAGCTTTAACCAACACATCCAATCTCATCATATCCTGGCTCCAATTAGCTCTTAGAAAAGTCATTAGCCTAGGGGTTCACATACTTTTTTGCCACCTCACTGTGAATCATAACATGTTGTGTTCAATAAAACCATGCAAACATGTAATTTTTGTGTGGTATTAGTTTAAGCAGACTGTGTTTGTCTATTGATGTGACTTAGATGAAGATCAGAACACATTTAATGACCAATTTACGCAGAAATCCAAGTAATCCCAAAGGGTACATATGCTCATCCTCCAACTGGAGAGAAAGAGGGAAAGAGAAAGAGAGAAAGAAAGTGATTTATAGTGTTAAGATCTCATATGTTTTTTTTACTCTTTCATGCTGTCTTTTTTTTATATGTATTACAAAACATGTTTCTCTCAGGGGGGCCACAAACAACAATTCACTTCAGAAACTAAATCACTCAGTGGGCACACAGAGGCAGAGGAAATGCATTAGAGGGTGTGCCTCTCTCTTAGAAAGAGATTTCTAGGAAATTCCTATGGAGTTATTTCTCCGGGCCCGAACCTGAACCCCAGAAGCAATACGTGCCACATCTGCACTTCCTAATTACTCTCCAGACTAGCCCCTCAGGGGATAGATAAACAAAGACAACAGCTGCGTGATTTACTACACAAAATAACCTTTATGAACCTTTTCAGTGTGGTATTTACATCTTATACAGTACAGAGTCTGCTCAGCATAAAGTTTTGAATACCTCACTGGGAGACATCATTTTGTTCCCATTGGTTTTCATAAATCTTACTTGGCCCCAGTAGTTTGTGATGTTCCTTAAGGATCAGTCCTTGGACCTTTGCTTTTTATTATTTATATATTGTTCTTGGTCAGATTTAACAGTCCAAAGTTTGGATACAATCAATTGATTTTCTTGCCCTCTTAGGCTACGTCACATTACAAACCACATTTGCTCCAATTTTTTTGCTCAGAATTGGCTTGATGGTTCACACTCACAAATGTTAGTAATCTGTATCTGTGTCTAATGTGTACAAATCTGTCCCTGAAGCGTCTCACAAGCGCACATTAATGCGTGTATAAACGTCACCTTCTTCACCACCAACAAAAAACATCATATTTGAGAGATGACTCCTTACGTACCTTAATAAACGGAAATTAATGTGTTAGCAGCTCATGCATCATCTTTTACTGGAGTGGAGAGTAAGCCGCTGGTCTGAAGAACATGTTCAGGTCGAGGAGGTGAAAAAAGGACAGGCGGTTTGCTTTTACTGTTTTTGCAGCTACAGCTGCACAGCTGCATTGAGAGATGAAGCAAAAAAGACACATGAATTCTGATTTGAGCATTCACATTCATGACGCACGTCAATCCAATTTAGAACCACATATGAAATGGCTCAAATCTGAATTTGAATTCTGATTGAAATCTGATTTGGCACATTCACACAGCCATAAAAAACAGTTTGGAGTCACAATGAGCGAAAAATAATTTTTGAGTCACTTTAGCCTGGTAATGTGCCTGGTAATCCATTATGTGTTTGAGAGCATCAGTTATAAAGTTGTGAAAAGGTAGAGTTGGAATACAGTGAATAGCTCTATTTGAGTAATGTTTTAATCCAAATTATGCCAAGAACTACTCAACTTAATAAAAATACTTGAAGAAATGAAAGTTTGTCAATTCGCTTTCAAAGGTACAAGAACTTTGAAAGTATCCTCAAGTGCAGTCACAAAGACCATTAAAAACATTATGATGAAACTGGAGAAGACGTGTTCACACTTTTTGACTGGTGCATGTAGTTGAACATCTGGTTGTAAAACAACTTTTTCACACTGAGTGCAGAAAAATTTTAAGTTTTATTCATTGGGACGAAGACATCGCATTCTCGTCTACCAAATTTCTCTGTCAGTATTGATGGTGTTGATATTAAGTTAACCCTTTCCGTTAAGAACCAAGGCTGCCTCAAGCAGACTAAGCCTTTCAGGGAAGCTCCCTTTATATCCAATCATAACCCACCTGTTTCCAATGAACCTGGTCAACTGTGGAGTGTTTCAAACAGGTGTTTTTTAAACATTTCTCAACTTTTCCAATCTTTTGTAGCCCCTGTCTTAACTTCTTATGCATGTGTTGCAGCCATCAAATTAAAAATGACTGAATATTTGCAAAAATAAATAAAGTTGATCTGTTTTAACCATCGTGTCTTTGTAGTGTATACAATTAAATATAGGCTGAAAAAGAGTTCTAAATCATCGTATTCTATAGGGTTTTACACGATGTCCCAACCTTATTGAAATTTGGGTTAGTATTATTAACAATAAAGATTATAAATAATTTATTTAACATTTATATTTAATTTGTTTTATACCACAGTTAGTTCCGATCCTGCAATGTGATTGGCTGAGAGGCGCTTTATGACTGCCATTATCGACCAGTAATGCACTGTAACCGAAGCTCTCCATGTATTACTCCGCCACATACAGGTAACCTAGCAACGATGCAGTGCTTAACAACCAAACAACGCAGCTACAAACAGAGCAGCAATGGAACTATTTTAACTTGCAGGGTTTTTATAACCAAACAGTTCAAATATTTTTTTCTTATCCTCTTTAACTCAAAATCTTTTAATAAACAGTGATAATGGAACTGTTGTATAATGGGAACTGCCCATGCCTACGACCACAGTGCCAATATTATTGCTTCTATTGCTTAAATAAAAAAGAGCATTTCTAAAACACAAAGATGCTTCATAAAGCATGAAAATCAAGGTCACACCCTGTATGTAAAAGGTTAGATACACTGGTTATATGTGCTAATGTTTTTATTATGGATAACTAAAGTATAAATAATGCATATTCTCTACAAAGACATGCACAAGACCATAATTACAGTTTTTTTTTCTAAATACAACAGATTGGAAAAAGATAAACAAATAATAAACGTATATGGTGTAGGTGATTGCACATTTAATATGTTCAATTTTATAATTTGCCAATCTATTAAATTCAAAAAAATTGAAATTGTATACTTTAATGTGCACAGAAATGTCATATTTAAGTTCCCTGTAGATAAATGGTTCAAACCCAGGGGTCTAGGGGCCTCATAAGACTGCAACCCCTCCCTGCCCACTAGAGCATTTAGTGTTAACCTAAACATTTACATTATACTATCAGTCTGAATCTAAGTAATAGCTCATATTTAACTGTCTGACCAACTAACACTTCTCCAAGCCCACAGATGAATACATTAGACCCACCTGAACATCGCCTTAACACCAGCTTTACTCAGAACACGTGCTTACTGCTTACAGCTTACCATAAAAAGGCCTTCACATGGCCTGAGTCTAATATTTACTTACATTTTGATATTTACACTGTAAAAAGAACACTGTGAAATGCACAAAAACTTGCTGGCCACTATTAACCTAGCTAGTACAGTACCAGTCCAAATTTGGACACACCTTTAATCCAGTGTTTTTCCATTATTTTAAAATGTTCTGCATTGTGGACTAATCCTAAAGTCATCCAAACTATGAAGAAAACCTTAACAGTAAAGTGTTAAACAATCTTGGCTGGATTTTCTCAGTCAGTTTCATGAGGTAGAGTCACTTGATACGGCTTACAGTTAACATTTTTTTTCCTTTTAATGTGTTTGAGAGCATCAGTTGTAAAGTTCTGAAGAGGCAGAATTACAGGTATACAGTGAATAGCTCTATTTGAGTAATGTTTAAAATGTTTAAAACTTTAAAAACGTATCCTCAAGTGCAGTTGCAAAGCCTATCAAAAACATTAAGAGGAATCTGTCTCTCATCAGGACCGCTCCAGAAAAAGAGGACCAAGAGTTACCTCTGTTGCACAGGATAAGTTTACCAGAGTTACCATTTGCAATGTAGGAAAAATAACAAAACGCTTGACTGGTACTGTACATTTCTGTAGTAAATTTTACGGTACAGATGGTACAATTCTTCACTATAAAATTGCGTACTTTTTTATAGATTTTTTTATTATTACTTTTTATTAATGTAATAATTACAGGACTATTGTTTTTAACACAGTAAAAATGTGCTGCATTTTTATCACAATAAATATTAGATTACTTTAAAAGGCATTACTGCATTTAAAAAATACACAAAATAAAATAATTACTGTAAAAAACACATTGTTTATACATTTTATTTATTGTATAATTTTATGTACATCGGCACTTATTAAATGTAGTTTTTTGTAAATCTTTTATATTTTGTATGACACTGCTACCAAATGGCGCACTAGCTAAGCGCTAGTTCACCAGCATATATAGCTAGGCTAGGCTAAGCACTTTTGTATTGCCCCTGGGTGTAGTAATACTGGGTATAGTAACATTTTATAGGCTGAAGAATGAGAAAAATATTCACTTTCATACCTCGCCTGAAGCGCGAGAATTCTCCGGTTAGCTGCAATGCTAGGGGTTAGTAGCGAGCACTTTCTAGACCAGGTGGAGGAGTGGGTTTTGAGTCAGGAGCATTAGTGCCGGACAAATAAGCTGAAGTCCGAGGCTTTTTTCCTCCGTTTTAATTTTTTCCTCTGAACAGCTGGGATGTACAGACCACCCAACTGGGGGTAACATTACTACGAAAGCATAGATAAGCTGACAATTAAAAGATAACATAGCTAGCGTTAGCAGACATCCCAAGTTGCAAAAGTTGATTTCAGGGAGGTTACCCACCCCCACCCCCCTGAATATTTCTGCTCAGGTTTATACAGGAAAGATCTCTGAGCAAATGCTCCACGTTAACCTAGTTTAGCTTCATCTTCATCTATAATCTCCACAAACAATAAACTCTTTTCCCTAACCATGACCGCTATCTGTGTACCTGGGCTCTTCAACCAACCAACCTCGTGACGTCACCAGTGCTGCACGGGCAAAATGGCGGCACACTAGCGCAAACATAACAAACATAAATATAATACAATTTAGTGTGTAAACATTTTATATTAAACCCCCCCCCCCCCAAATAAATTCCACTATATTTAATCCCTTAGAAAACTTGTACAAACTGAAATATTTCATGTCCTCTTTAAAGATGTTTGTTTGACTGTTTTTATGAATGTCGTCTGTTGCTGGATAGTTAAGTGGCTAGTAGAGATGTTCGATTAGATAGTTAGTTAGCACGCTGGCTAGACATTGTTGTTTTGATAATAGGTAACCTTGTTAACTGCCTTTCTATCACTTGCTATTTGGTGAAATTACTTCATAAGTAAAGTTCAGTCCAGGTATGTGTTTTTACTTTATTAAACAGCCTGTTATTTGGGGCAGTTTGGGTTTAAAGTGCCTTTTAAAATGAGCTGTCTAAATCACAAACCAGTAAAAGATCTAGTCAAGAAGCAAGCATGTCTGTCTAGACTAGTGTTTACTGATGACCCCAGAATAGTTGGATATTTTCTGATTATATTTTAGTTTCTACCATGCAATTGCACAAACCCTTTTGCATTATGTTAGTGTGACCTGTGGTATGGTAATAACCTGACTACGCCACCTGGGGGGTTTCACCCCAGGAAATACCTTAGAATTGTAAACTATAAAAAAAGGCACTTACACAGATAAGTCTGAATAACATACAGAGAGGTGAAGTTAGGAGTCAGGAAGATTTATTAATTAAACACTCATTAAAAACACTAATTTATTAATGTGGAGTAAAAATCAACAAACACATGAAAGAAGAAAATTACAAAGGAGCTCCAAAAGCTGGGCTACTGGCTGTAGGCATCCAATACTCTGTATTCTAAGTCTCACACACACACACACAAAAGTGCAGTGCATGTGAACTCACACCACAGCAATTAAGGTGCCAAACCACGAGTGAACAGACAGGAAGGGAGCATCCACTGGAGCACCCCACCACAGGAAGTGTACCACAAGCACTCAGGTGTCCTATGAAAACAAAGAGAGACAATTAGAATTTATAATTCTCAGGCCACTAAAATCACGAGGATGCCCCACAGCCTAAATTACCCGCAAAAGAAACTAAGACCGACTTCTTAAAAATATTCAAAGCACTGCAAAAGAAAATCACATTAAATAAGCAACCAAATAAGAAAAAAGGAAAATAAACAGCATGAAGTATTATCAATTGATCACCAAAATGTAACAAAATAAACCAAAAATAAATCAAACAAAAAATAGAAAATGTTGAAACAGAACCACCAATTATAAATCAAAAACCATATGGCCAAAGGCCATCAATAAACAAATAAATTAAAAGAAACACAAACAAACCCTACAAAACAGCAGCACAAGCTCACAACAAGGTTAGTTGTCATACCAATCCACACTACCTCCCTGTTTGTAAACGTTGTCACCAGCAACCCGAGTACAGGCACGATAGTGCGGTAAGGCCACGGCAACGGCTACTGTTATTACAGTGGTTCCTGAAGCTTGTTGCTAATGCACCAAGAGCCAAGGGAAGAGAGGGGAAGCTTGTATAAACACACGCCAACACACCTTCTCGCGAACACCAAAACACATCACAGCCAACAACAGACTGGCGAGCTCAGTCCCTGCGCTGCTACCGTGCGTATATATAAACACACAGAGGCTAATGCTAACCTGATTTACACCTGGTGTTTCTGTGAGGGGAGGGGGAGACAGCGCAGCGGCTCTGGTCTCAGTCTTGGACTTGGTCTTGGTTTTTTCCAGTCGTGGTGTCACGTCTTGGCCTCGTCTCATGTCTGTGTGTCTTCCCCACGTGACCTGTGCTCCCCTGTGTCTCCTGTCAGTACTTTTCCACCTGTTTCTCATTTGTAGCTTCGCCCCTTCCCCAGGTGTTTCCTATTCTTGTGTGTTACATGTTACTATAAATAGCACTCCTCTGCCACTTTTTCTCCGTCGGTCTTTGCACCTTCCCCTGTTGTTTTGTCTCTCTGTTGCTTCACCGCGTTTCATAGCCCTAGTCCTTGCTCTGTGTTTACCTCTGTTTATCTCTTGTGTATATTTCTAGTTTCCTATTTATTTCCATTGTTTTCTCCCTTGCCCTGCTTAGTTTAGTTCTCCTTGTCTAGTTTAGTTTCTTGTTTAGCTCCATGTTCCCTAGCTCCCTGTATATAACCTTAGTCATTTGTTTCTCGTTTATTTCTTGTTTTCACGTTTATAGTTTATTTCCCTTATATATATATTCCCTGTTTGTTTATTATTATCATCGCTCGTTTGTTATTGGTTATTTGTGTTTCTTTGTTTTGTGTTTCTCATTCCTTGTTTCCTTGTTTATTTGTTATTTATTTAATAAATTATTTATCTTCGGTTCCTACCTGCACTTGCGTCCGCCTCCTCGTCTCCCTGCCTGGGTCCCCTTCCTGACACGTGGTCTTGACTCGGACTCGACTTGGACTTGACAAGCCCCAGTCTTGGTATTGATACGGACTGGGCTTTAGTGGTCTTGACTTCAACACTAGCATTTAACACATGCTCTTGTTAGAAAGCAAAGTAGCTGGTCGGATGTTCATTTAGATAGTTAGTAGTTAGCATGCTGGCTAGGAATTGTTGATTTGGTAATAGCTAAACTAATTAACTGCCTTTCTATTAGTTGCTTTTTGGAGAACTGACATCATTAGTGAAGTTCAGTCCAGGTATGTGAATTTACCTTGCTAAATAGCCTGTTTTGGTTTGAAGTGCGTTTTAGTATGAGCTGCATAAATAAGAAACCAGTACAAGATTGAGTCAAGAAGCTAGTGTGTCTGTCTAGACTAGTGTTTACTGATGACCCCACAATAGTTATTTTCTGATTATATTTTAGTTTCTACCATGCAATTGCACAAACCCTTTTGCATTATGTTTGCCGATCTGCTGTGCTTTAAACAATCGTGCATGGCTAGGGGAGGACATCCCCCCTGTAGGGGAAGCCTCGCAAAGCATGTTTAATGAGTGAGAGTGATGTGTTGCAGGTTGTGAATGTAAATAAAATAGGGTGGAAAGAAAACATTTGCCCCATGGAAACAATTTAAAAGGGTTTTTTACAGAACCATCTACATGTTTTCCTTCTATATGAGCAACACTTTTTAAGCATCCTTATTAATAATCTTAATTATTAATAAGGCTGCATAATCTTAATTCAATAAATATCCATTGTTTTTACATAAGTACTCTCAACAAACATTTTTCAAATCTGTAGAAGGGGCCCATACCACATTTTAGGGGTTTTAGGGGTACCACATTCCCTCCTGCACTATTGGCTCCAGGACAATTGCCAGTTTTAAACTAGGATCTCCTCCAGATAATGGTGTCACAGATGAGCATTAGACAGACTTTACTCTTGTTTTCTCACAGTATGTAATGTGGAAATGTTTTTCTTTTTCTAACTTTTGATTTATCTGAGCAGTGCTAGAGTTTGGGAAGAGACCCTGAGTTTCTCACCAAGACCCCGAGAGCTGTCTACCATGGGAGGAGTTCAGCAGCCAGCAGAGGTAATAAATACCCAGTGTGAACCCGCAAAGAAAAGGCAGTGCACCTGTTGTTTTCCAGGCTTCAGCCTTGATTGAGAAAACACTGAAACTGGTTAGATAACAGATTGTACTGAATAGGGCTGCTCGACTTTCAGTGGATTAAATGTGAGGGCTATTTGGTGTAAATCATATTATTTGAGTTTACCCCAGAACCTCAAGTGCATATCTATTATTTAAAGCAGTATAATATGAGAGTATGTAGTATTCACCCCTGAGTTCCCCCTACAGATGGAGAGTGTAATTCACTTGTACTCCACTGTCATAAATACAAAGTACGCTTTAAGTTCACAGTCATGGACAGCTCTACACACGCATTTACAGAGGAAACATTTGAAGTGAAAGAAGTATTCAGTGAAGCCACTGGGCAGTGGTGGGTTTGAGCAGTGATGGCTCATCTGTCAGCTAGAACACTGCTCTAAATAGCGCATGTTTGACAGGGTAATATACAAAACATTAACATTGTTTTCTACTAGGAGATGAAACAATGCTATGCCAACATTTGTCACTGATAATGGGCGGCAAAAAATAGACCCGAAAGAAATTGTATTTGTTTGGGTTTGCCATTATTTTGCCATTATTAATATGCCATATACAATTCAGAAGATACAGGTGCATCTAAAAAAATAAAATATCATTCAAAGGTTTATTTCAGAGTGTGTAAATGTATTATATAGATGTATTATAAATGTATTGTATAGATCTATTTTAAGAGATTAGTTCTTTAATGGCTTACAGCCAATAAAACACAAAAATCAGTATCATAGAAAATTAGAATATTATTTAAGACCAATTGATACATTTTGCAATGTGGGGAGTGAGTCAAGTCCTGCTGAAAAATGAAATTGGTTTGGATAGTAAATAAAATTACTATTTTATTTAGTTTTATAGTTCCTATCACGACCACGATAAATAAAGAACCACACTTTTTACACCAAAACCCCTCTCTGAATCTCTGTTTACATTTTATGCCCAGGAATGATGCCCATTCCTGCCACTATACCTATACCTCTTGGTACACAGGTTAGAATAGGTCTATGAGCTATGCATAGCATGTTCATTAAGTTCTTTGCTCAAAATCACTCTTACATAAAGAAATCTCATCAGCTGTATTTTTGCCAGTTTCAGTCCCTCTGTCACTTTTACGCAAATAAGCAGCTGTCAGCCATGTCCCATGTTTACACTAAGCATTTAGGCTTGCGCTAAATGGCAAAACATGAACAAGCTAGTCCATGCTTAACTATAACAGAAAAACAAAAATCATTATTTGAAAGTATACTTACATCTCCCTTATCTGCTCCCTCAGAAGAAGTGCGGAGCTCCTAAACCAGCAGTGGATCTTGAATGGTGGATCTCCAACTAACTGATCAAGTGAGTGGGTCTTTGGTGGGGTTGAAGGGTGAAAGTTGGTGCCAGGGTGGTTCTACGCGGGTTTCTTTATTGTGACGTCAGGATAAGGAGCATAGAATCATATGATCCCTGATATCAAACTCTTTCAACTAATTTACAGAAAACAGATGATTTTTTTCACACTTAGAGTGAGGCATTAGAGACCCATTTAAAATACATGAAGTGGGTTTTGCATAATATGTCCCCTTTAAAATAAAACAACAAACCAACAAATAATATTAAACATTTAAAAAAAAAAGTTAGCAAAAAGCATCTTCAAATTATACAGTCATATGAAAAAGTTTGTGCACCCCTACTAATCTTAATCATTTTTAGTTCTAAATATTTGGGTGTTTGCAACAGCCATTTCAGTTTGATATATCTAATAACTGATGGACACAGTAATATTTCAGGATTGAAATGAGGTTTATTGTACTAACAGAAAATGTGCAATATGCATTAAACCAAAATTTGACCGGTGCAAAAGTATGGGTACCCTTAACATTTTATTGATTTGAATACTCCTACAACTACATTTTACTGATTTACTGAAGCACAAAATTGGTTTGGTAACCTCATTTAGCTTTGAACTTCATAGCCAGGTGTATCCAATCATGAGAAAAGGTATTTAAGGAGGCCAATTGGAAGTTGTTCTTTTTGAATCTCCTCTGAAGAGTGGCATCATGGGCTCATTAAAACATAACTCTCAAATGATCTAAAAACAAAGATTGTTCAACATAGTTGTTCAGGGGAAGGATACAAAAAGTTGTCTCAGAGATTTAACCTGTCAGTTTCCACTGTGAGGAACATAGTAAGGAAATGGAAGACCACAGGGACAGTTCTTGTTAAGCCCAGAAGTGGCAGGCCAAGAAAAATATCAGAAAGGCAGAGAAGAAGAATGGTGAGAACAGTCAAGGACAATCCACAGACCACCTCCAAAGAGCTGGAGCATCATCTTGCTACAGATGGTGTCACTGTGCATCGGTCAAAAATACAGCGCACTTTGCACAAGGAGAAGCTGTATGGGAGAGTGATGCGAAAGAAGCCATTTCTGCAAGCACGCCACAAACAGAGGTGTGCTTTTGCTTCTTTTGCATCACTCTCCCATACAGCTTCTCCTTGTGCAAAGTGCGCTGTATTGTTGACCATTTTCTGTTAGTACAATAAACCTCATTTCAATCCTGAAATATTACTGTGTCCATCAGTTATTAGATATATCAAACTGAAATGGCTGTTGCAAACACCCAGAACTAAAAATGATTAAGATTAATAGGGGTGCCCAAACTTTTTCATATGAATGTAACTTAGTATCACAAACTAATGAGATAGCATTTCAAAGTAATAACCTTTTATGGAATGGTCTTCGATATGTTTATCAATGATTATTAAATGTGTCATCAATAGTAAAGTATTAGCAAGCTTAGAAGGTTAAAGAGCTAAAGAATTCTGAAAGACAAAAAACAGTCCCAGCTCAAGGTCTACGTGTGCTGATGTGCTGCCTCCGTTATCTGCAAAATTAGCTCTTTGCTAATCAATGTTTTCTGAAAGGAGATGTTTTCTGCATTTGGTAGTAAGCAGCTCATGATTAGATATCTGCACCCCTCTCTAGAAAAACATTTTAAACCAGTTGACCTGGCTGTGCTGTTCTCCATTTGCAGCTGTTAAAAGAAAGATGGGAAGCAGATCTGAATGCAGGCAGAGAGCGTGAGAATGAGCCGTCTCATGCTGTGCACGAAACTTCCTGTGTTATTTTCTAGTTTCCGAACCCTATTTAGTTTGCATGGGTCATGAGAACATGACTTCACAAGTTACAGAAAAAAATGCCTATACAATTTCATCCTGTTAAAGATCTGCTGAGGGAATGCACAATAAACAAAAATCACTCCATGATAACACCTATTAAACTGTAGACATTTCATTAAACTATTAATACTATATATATATATATATATATATATATATATATATATATATATATTAGATCTTGTTATTCAGTATTAACAGTTAATTGTTCTGCATCCACTTTGAATTAATCAATATCTACTATGAAATATTTGGTAACTACACTCAAATGATTAGATATGAATAAAACATTAAATGTGTAAATTTAATGATAAAATACATAAATAAAGCTGGATACCAGATGAGATGCACATTAACATCCCAGACGGTTCCATAAATGCTTGTTTGGCAATAAATCTGGCTACCAGTCCAGCCAAGTGTTGCATCAATGGGAAACCCTTGCTGTGTGTGGGCGAGCATTATCCTGTTAAAAAATGCCTGCTGGAGGCCTTTACCACCAGCATCAGCGACACGTGTTTCTCCAGGATGTCTGGAACATGTCAGGATGTTGCTGAGCTGTTAATGTCCCTCTTATCACTACTAGGTTTAACCAGATCATTACACCAGCAGTTTCGAAACTGTGTCTCTCTAAGGGATAGGCAGTAATGATGCACTCACCTCAAAGCTCCTATAGTTAAACTTATCTGCCATCACATCCCACACAGAACCTGGAATCATTCAGAAAGATGACCAAATTCTGTGAGTCTGTAAATATGAATATTTACTTGTTTCAAGCTTAACTCAGGATGTTGTTCTAAAATCTTGGTTATGATCTTAGTAACATTGATTTTTATATATATATATATATATATAAATATTTACTATGTTACTAAGATCATATATACACACTTTTTTTGCAAGCAAAGTCAGCAGTAAATAATAAGAAGATGTTGACAATACTAACACAGTGAATGCATGTACAATAAGACAGATATTAGGGGTGTAACGGTACAGAAAATTAACGATTCGGTTCACACCTTGGTATAAACCCCACGGTTCTGTACGTTTTCGGGACGGTTGGTGGAAAAAATAATAGAGGCTGGACATTCTGTATAGCCTCACCTATATTAACTTCATAATAACAATGAATCTTTATTATAATCATGTTTTATTTTTTGGGATGTAATGTTCTTTTTAAAAAAAAAAAAAAATGCTTGAAACCAGGGTTTCTCTCCTACTGTCATCATGAGAGGCTCTATCTTTTAGATCTTGTTGGAAAAACAAATGATGAGCCTGATTGTGGCACTTTATTAAAAACAAAAACAACAGCATTACTTTAACTGCTTAAACTACTAATATTTTTTCCCAAACATATTGAGAGATAGACCACTTTAGATGAATATTCATGAGCGTAGGAAGTGACATTGCTGTTCCTAGGACACTTCCGTTTTGCGGTAAACAGCGTTCAAAACAGTGGATGTGATTTAATTTAAACTTTCCCTTACACACTGTTCCACAGCCACAAGAACTGCTGCAACATGACTGCAAAATTCACCCAATCTGAGACTGAAAATCAGGTCATTACCAGCAGATTCTCAAATTCTTGAGAACTATGGAGGACCAGAAATGACATAAGTATAAATAAATAAATGCACATATAAATGTATAAATAAATAAATATATAAATAAATACATGTTGAAATAATATATTAATAAATGCACATATAAATAAATAAATATATAAATAAATAAATACATGCATAAATAATTGTATAGGTAAATAAGTAAATTAATAGTTACATTTCTTATTTATATATTTATTTATTTATTCCTTTATATGTGCATTTATTTATTTCAACATTTATTTATTTATTTATTTATTTCGTTTTTCACACTGCTAACCTGCCATGCAGTTACAGTGTCCACTCACAACTTCTCCCTCCTTCTTATCTACAAACCATGCAGAATAAGTTTTGGATAGCGTTTGACTTATTCCAACCTCAAAATACACTATAGTGATGCCTTTGTTCCACTATAGGAACAAATATTCCCAACTTTTCCACTGAGAAAGTAATTATATGCGTCCAAACTGCGGTACGCTTTCACTGCCTGTCTGGTGTAAACACACTCAGTTTCAACAAGACAGTGATATATATCTGGGTAGGTCACCTCTGGCAATCCTGAATTTTAAATTAGCTTTCTTGGCGGCCGTACTAGCAGCCATTAGCACTTTTTTCTCCCGGATGTTCATATCAATAGCAGAATCCTCTCCAAACAGAAACAGAGTTGGAGAAAAAGAAAGATCCTGGTCCAGCAGAGAGTAACATTAAAATTGAATAAACATGAGGTTTTATTTGAACATGGAAGTTATATAAATCATTCTGGTTAACATAATGTTATAGAATCAAAGTGTAAAATTTAAATATTCATTTAAATATATAGATTTTATTTTTTCAGATCCCAACAAACTATCTAATGGGTTTTGATATGCTTATGATTGCAGTTGCCACCACACAATCAAGGTAAACACGTTTGTGAGGGAAACTGTATTTTCTGTAACACAAGGGAACATGGATGCAAATTGCTTTTTGTAAAACAAGCCAATGGTTTTTTTAGCTGTCAGCAATCTCCCAGCAGAAGGAATGCTATTCAAAAGTAGAATCTGAGAGCATTTTCTAGGGCAGCAGGTAAAGCACCTTTACTCTTTCTTGTGTTAAGACCTAGGGCTCTATCTTACTGTGCAAGACCACAATCGGGGGTTCTCTGTGTTTTTCTGGGTGTGTAGTTGTGTGTAGTGCTCAGAATGCTGCTGCTGATGAGAAGGTAAATGTCAGGGGAATTTTTACTTTAACATATCAAAGTTTAACAGCTGTCCGTGAAACGGAATTAAAATAATTAGAAATCTAAATGTCATTTTTTTTAAGTAAGCGCAGCGCCATCTTGTCCCAGCGCTAAAAGTGACGTCACAAGGTTGGTTCCCAAACGCCTCACTAACATAAACTATTAGTCTACAGTAACTTAGTTCCTCAATAAATAAAAAAAGCCAAATCAAAAATCGATGCAAAGGGGGGTGGGGGGCACTTTTGTATTGCCCCTGGGTGTAGTAACATTTTATAGGCTGAAGAATGAGAAAAAGATTTACTTTCACTTTCATACCTCGCCTCAGACAGCTGTTCTTTGGTGGTGGCTAGCTGCGCTAAAGCGGGAGAATCCTCCGGTTAGCTGCAATGCTAGGGTGTTAGTAGCGAGCACTTTCTAGACCAGGACTATGTGGGGGAGAGGAGTTTGAGTCGGGAGCATTAGTGCCGGACAAATAAGCTGAAGTCCGAGGCTTTTTTCCTCCGTTTTTATGCTTCCTCTGAACAGCTGGGATGTACAGACCATCCCACTGAGGGTAACATTACTACGAAAGCAGCAGCTGTGAGCCACAAGAAACGAGCCAAACAGCGCGCTCACCCAGCAGAGCAGCGAGAAGTAACTTACCGAAAGTCTAGATCAGCGTTTCTCAACCTTTTTTCCATCATGGCACCCTTTAAAAGTATGCAAAATTTCAAGGCACCCCAATTTGCAATGTATTAAAAACAAATACTATGCATTAATCAGCAAACACACACAATGTGTGAGTAAGACATAGAGGCAGGTAATTGGGACTTACAATTAGTGGGAAACCTGAGCTTGGGATGATGCACACAACAACCCTATTCTGGCAGGAATTGATGAGAGACAGACACGGAGCTCCTGGTCCACAGCCTTCAGTCTTTCCCTGTACTTGTTCTTGATATAAGTTAGGCTTGAAAAGCTCAGTTCGCACAAATACGTTGTAGAGAAGGGTAGCAGAATTGCAACAGCACAACTTGAAACTACTGGATACTCTGACTCCAAAGATATCCAAAACCTGTCCAAATCCATGTCTTGAAATTTTATTTTTAATGTGCGATCCTCCCTGATTTCTGCCAGTTGTTCTCCATGGGTCTCGGACCCAGTCAAACTGCTCAAAAGACTCAGATGAAAAGTATTCCGTAAATCTCATATCAAGCATTTTCAGATGCTGAGAGATAAGGTCAGAAAAAGTGCTGCTGTCCGAATGTTCACTGTACAAAGGAAACATCTCAAACCTGCCCTGTTTCACAAATGAGCGCCAGAGTGTGAGCTTTGATCTGAAGCCACGCAGTTTGTCAGAAGAGGTGAGAAGATTTTCGTCTTTGCCTTGCATTTTAGTGTTCAGTTCGTTAAGATGCCTAAAAATGTCAGCCAAGTATGCAAGTTTCGCACACCATCCTGCATCAGTGATAAACTCCGCGTATGAAGAGTTCTCTCCTACCAGGAACGTTCTGAGCTCTTCTTTAAGTTCATACAGTCGGCCCAACACTTTCCCCCGCGAAAGCCAGCGGACGGCCGTGTGTAGTAACAAGCTATGGTGCTCTGCTCCCATTTCCTCGCACAGAATCGCAAATAGCCGAGTCTTTAACGGCCGCGCCTTGACGAAATTTACAATGTCCACCACTCTGTCCAGTACATCTGAAAGCTCTTTTGGTAGCGTCTTTGCAACTAATGCTTCCCTATGAAGGAAGCAGTGAGTGCTCCGCACATTAGGGTTCTGTGCCTTGACTCTGCTTATAAAACCTTTTGTACTACCTGTCATGGCTGCTGCTCCATCTGTGCAGAGGCTGATACAGTTTTTCCAACTTAATCCTCCGTGTTCCAGATACTCAGTTGTCACACGATAAATCTCCTCTCCAGTTGTTTTAGTAGGCATTGATTTACAAAATAAAAAATTCTCTCTGATATGGTCACCATCTACGAATCGAACATTTGCCAGGAGCTGAGCATGTCCGCTGATGTCCGTTGATTCATCAACTTGTAAGGAAAATTTCCCACTAGATTTGATTTTTTCCAAAACCACGTCTTCAATGTCTGCAGACATGTCATTGATTCGCCTTCCAATTGTACAGTCCGACAGTGGAACCTTTGCAATTACCTTCGCTGCCTGTGGACCTAGCATTTTGTCCACAATTGCTGTGCATGCTGGCAATATGACCGTCTCGGCAATCGTGTGTGGCTTTTTAGCCTTAGCTACGATCTCAGCCACTAGATAGCTAGCCTCCAGGGCTTTATCTGACACTTTTGCACACTTCATAATCATTTGTTCTTGTTGGTTCTGCTGACTTTTTAAACGTGTAAAATACTCTGCACCCTTGCTGGTTAGCGATGGGTGGTTGGTTGTCAGGTGTCTTTTGAGCTTGCTCGGAACCATTGCTTGGTTCGACAATTTCATACCACATACCAGACACAGAGGGAGAGGGCATACTGGATCCCCGGTGAAGACGAAGCCATACGACAAGTAGCTGTCGTCATACTGTCTTTTCTTGGTCTTGCTGCTGGCCTCTGCTACACTCACTGCTGAACTACCACTGGATGTAGATGTTGATGGCTCGAATTCAGAGTTATCTGATTCTGCAGACTTTCTTTTTAAAAAACGTTCCATGCTAGCTTGAGCGCTTCACACAACTCTCGCAGTGCATCGCTTGGGGGGAAAACTTTGTTTACGTGAGGCTACGTGCAATGTGTCCCAATTTAGGGGCCGCATACTTCGGAGGCTGTATTCGAAGGTAGATTACATCACAGCTGCGCAGAAGTACACCGCCTACCTCTGTGGGTCGCAACCTTCAGAGTATGCTGCCTGTAAATTGGGACACACCCAGACACGCGCTGACTCCGGAAAGGAAATATGCGCGTGAGGCGCAATATTTTGACGGCACCCCCGATGAAGCCAGACGGCACCCCAGGGTGCCGCGGCACCCTGGTTGAGAAACGCTGGTCTAGATAAGCTGACAATTAAAAGACAACATAGCTAGCGTTAGCTACTTATCTAGCTATCTTACCATAGCTAGCCAACGCTAGCTAACTAGCTAACGCTAACTAGATGAAGCTACCCAGCAAGCCTTCTAACTTCCAAACTGAACGGTTTATCAACCAAACAGCGCCTGGGTGTTTCAATATCCACTTATATCATGTTCGTTTCATTCTGTCTTAATGAATTCTGGACTTTACATGCTAAATAGCTAAATGTATATAAACAAGCTAGTTAACCGGATGGCAGTACCTGCTGTTGACGGGCTGCAGGGTTTCTGCATGGCTCCACGTAGAGAGAGAATAGACACCTCCAAAACGTCTCGCTCTCAGAAAAGCATCTGAAAATTTCTGCTCAGGTTTATACAGGAAAGATCTCTGAGCAAATGCTCCACGTTAACCTAGTTTAGCTTCGTCTTCATCAATAATCTACACAAACAATAAGCTCTTTTCCCTAATCATAACAGCTTGTTATGTACCTGGGCTCTTTAACCAACCAACCTCGTGACGTCACCAGTGCTGCACGGGCAAAATGGCGGCGCACTAGCGCAAACATAACAAACATAAATATATTATAATTTAGTGTGTAAACATTTTATATTAAAAAATCCCCAACAAATAAATTCCATTATATTTAATCCCTTAGAAAACTTGTACAAACTTTTAAGCTTTGATATAGTCTGTTTACAGCCTGCCCTCCTGTTCCCATCTGTGTTTTTCCATACTGCCAGTACAGAGGGCTGGAAAATTCTGCATCTTGATGAGTGGTGATGGAGCGCATGGACAGGGCCTGCTGATGAGCGTAGCTTATGGGAAAGAGTCACGTGGTTGCCGAAAAACGAGCCCTACCTGTCAAGTACAGAGTAAACATGAGGGCGTGAAGGAATAGATTCTGCACGTCGCCACTAATCAACTGTGTACCGCACTGTGCATGGAGAGGATCAGTCAGGTGGGGTGAAAAACCAGAGGGAAACTCATCATGTCCTCACCTCAGCTGGATACAGCTGGTCTAAGATGGTCAAGAGGGCAGTTACAGTGCCTTGCAAAAGTATTCAGCCCCCTTGAACTTTTCAAACTTTTGCCACATTTCAGGCTTCAAACATGAAGATATGAATTTTTTTTTTTTTGTGAAGAAATAATAAAAAGTGGGACACAATCGTGAAGTGGAACAACATTTGTTGGATATTTTAAGCTTGTTTTAGAAATAAAAAACTGAAAAGTGGGGCGTACAATATTATTCGCCCCCCCTTGCGTTAATACTTTTTAGCGCCAGATTTTGCTGCAATTACAGCTGAAAGTTGCTTGGGGTATGTCTCTATCAGTTTTGCACTCTATGCACACATGTATTTCGTTAGAGAGCAATTCTAACGCCTGGATACGTTTATTTGTGAACCATTCCATTGTAGATTTTTCTTTATGTTTTGGATCATTGTCTTGTTGGAAGATAAAACTCTGCCCCAGTCTCAGGTCTTTTGCAGACTTCAACAGGTTTTCCTCCAGAATGATCCTGTATTTGGCTCCATCCATGTTCCCATCAATTTTAACCATCTTCCCTGATCTGCTGAAGAAAAGCAGGCCCAAACCATGATGCTGCCACCACCATGTTTCACTTTGGGGATGGTGTGTTCAGGGTGATGAGCTGTGTTACCTTTTAGACACAAAAAGAACTTTGTATTTAGGCAAAAAAGTTCAACTTTGGACTCATCTGATCAGAGTGCCTTCTTCCACATGCTTGCTGTATAAACAGCAATTTGTATATCTTTGTTTCAACAGTGGCTTTCTTCTTGCCACTCTTCCATTAAGGCCAGATTTGTGGAGTGCACAACTTATAGTTGTCCTGTTGACAGATTCTTCCGCCTTAGCTGTAGATCATTAGCTGTTTGACATGAGCTTCTGCCTGGCAGGAACAAAGACAGTTTCCATTTGCAGACAAGACTGGCCAGTCCAAGTCTGTACATTCTTTATGCAAAACATATTAGTAGCTCATTCTAAAGAGCCAATTTGTTCTCTGGAGCTCCCATCATAAAATATCCTGGATCTAACTGTTCTCCAACTGTTCTTCAACTATCATTCCAAAACCCTCCTACAGCAAATGCTGAGGGTAGCTCGTTTTCATTTCTGACCCTGATGAAGATGAAGAAATATGGAGGACCAAAACTGCCAAAATTAAAAATAAATAAATAAATAAATAAATAATAACTAGTAAATCACTCAATAAAAGTAATATGGTGGATAAAAACGGTAAAAAAAATAATTAATGTAAAAATAAATACATATACTTAAAAAGAAATGTCTTAATAAATTGTTATTTATGGATTTCTTTATTAAGATTGTTTAATTTTTCTTTTGATTTATTTGTTTATTTATTTACATGACTATTTATTTCTGCATTCATTTATTTCCTGATTTATTTATTTCTGTATTAATTTATTTCCCGATTAATTTATTTCTGTATTCATTTATTTCCCAATTTAATTATTTCTGTTTTTCCTTGTGCTTATATTATAAAAAAGGGGCTGTCCAGCAATGATGTCACGGTGCCCTAGCATTACTATTGGTTGATCGATGTCAGCTAAAGATCACTTAGATAGTAATACATACTCTGATTCATTTCATCAAGGCGAGATCCGATACTGACCTTCGCCCCGACTTTTCAGCTCCTGGACTCTTCTAACTTACTCACATCAGCTCCTCTTTCTCTGGGCTTGATTGCCGAGCCGGTATGTGAAAAACACACCCCTTCATTATAATATAAGCACAAGGAAAAAACAAAATAAATAAATTGGGAAATAAATGAATGCAGAAGTAAATAGTCATGTAAATGAATAAATAAATAAATCAAAAGAAAAATTAAACAATGTTAATAAAGAAATCCATAAATAACAATTTATTAAGACATTTCTTTTTAAGTATATGTATTTATTTTTACATTAATTAACTTTTTTTTTACCGTTTTTATCAACAATTTTACTTTTATTGAGTGATTTACTAGTTATTATTTATTTATTTATTTATTTTTAATTTTGGCATTTTTGGTCCTCCATAGAAGATTGCCATGCTTGTTAAAACCACATGTCCCGGTAGGTCTCTTGCCCTCACCATGACCAGAGAGTACACTTTTTGCTATAAACATAACAATGGGGGCTCATTAAAAATATTTTAGGCTTCTGTTTTAGGCCAGGTGACACCCTTGATTATGATTACTAATATTATTATGATTTTTCACGAGCCTGATTTTTGGTGCCCCCTTTGGGTACTTGGTGCCCTACGTTTAATCTGTGTTATCTTAGTGGCTTTAGTGCCGGCACTGGTAAATAACAATAGTAAAACCAACAATAGTTAACCAGAGCCCTTTCTCACAGGTTCTTACATTAGCCAGCAAGCTAACCACAGCTAACACCTAATTATGCTAACCACGTAACCACTGTTGAATCACCTGAAATATCTTTCTGCTGTTCATTGGTGGATGTTGAACCTGCTGAAGCTGTATCATTTTTTTGTGGTTGAGGGTTGAGGTGATTCTTACTTTTAATACACAATAATTCTCCTCAGTTTTGAGACTGACCACGTCAAACAACTACATTTTTGTGTTGAAGCACTGACGAGATGCATCACCTGTCTCTGCTTTTACATTGTCATTAAAAAAATACATGTATATCAGTTAGAAATGAATTCACTTTTGGTCTGGTGTTTATTTACAGACTTATTAGTACCCGTAATGTACTAATGTAACGAGTTGGATCTCCAATTCTGCCTTCCTACAATCTGCAGCAAGAGACTTCTCAATGAAGCTCAAGTTTAACCAGCTTGTTTAATGTTATAGTGCAGGGGTGTCCAAACTACGGCCCGTTTTCTTTTTTGGAGCGGCCCGCGAAGTATTTTAGAAATAGAATGAAAGTTGGCCCGCTGTTAAGCAGGTTGTTATAATGTGAGATTCAACGTATGAACGCTAGGTGTCAGAAACGGGCTAAAAGAGTCTAAAAGCGGAGAGGGTGCACATTTCTAGCGCAGAAACACGGGGCAAAGAGTCTAAAAGCGGAGAGAGTGTGCATTTCTAGCGCAGAAAAACGGGGCAAAGAGTCTAAAAGCGGAGAGAGTGTGCATTTCTATCGCAGAAAAACGGGCCAAAGAGTCTAAAAGCGGAGAGAGTGTGCATTTCTAGCACAGAAAAACGGGCCAAAGAGTCTAAAAGCGGAGAGAGTGTGCATTCCTAGCGCAGAAAAACAGGCCAAAGAGTCTAAAAGCAGAGAGAGTGTGCATTTCTATCACAGAAAAACGGGCCAAAGAGTCTAAAAGCGGAGAGAGTGTGCATTCCTAGCGCAGAAAAACAGGCCAAAGAGTCTAAAAGCGGAGAGAGTGTGCATTTCTATCACAGAAAAACGGGCCAAAGAGTCTAAAAGCGGAGAGAGTGCGCATTTCTATCGCAGAAAAACGGGCCAAAGAGTCTAAAATCAGAGAAGGTGCGCATTTCTAGCACAGAAAAACGGGGCAAAAGAGTCTAGAAGCGGAGAGGGTGCACATTTCTAGCGCAGAAAAACGGGGCAAAAGAGTCTAAAAGCGGAGAGAGTGCGCATTTCTAGCGCAGAAAAACGGGCCAAAGAGTCTAAAATCAGAGAGGGTGCGCATTTCTAGCGCAGAAAAAGTTGCCGTAATTAAGGAGTTTAATGTTAAGAGACATCATGAAATTAAACATCAATTTGAAAAATCTTAGTTTACACAACACTGTCAAAGATAAAAATAGTAGTCAAGTAAAATGGTGTGTAAATGAACTAATCAGGAAAAAAGTATTATTTAAAGTGGTATATTTCATTATTAGTTTTTTCATGGAGTGTGGCCCGTGACTTCAAATATATTTCTCCTTCTGGCCCCCAACAAAAAAAGTTTGGACGCCCCTGTTATAGTGTATGTGTTGGTTTAGTTAAGAAGCCCAATAAGAGTTCTTAGCTTTTGATACAATTGATACTATTTACAGCAAAAGCGGGTCTCAAACAGGATTGTTCAGCTGGGTAGTGTTTTTATTTTTTTTTTCACAGTTTAGTAAAGTTGGCCTGACTTTGTACTGTTTACGGTGGAAAAGGTACAGTGTGTAACTGTAACTGGCAAAGAACAGCACACACCACTGATATGACCTCTTGAAACAAGTAGGTGTGTGTGTGTGTGTGTGTGCTGATGGAGAGTTAGGCCTAATATTAGCTCCTCTCTCCTTCTGCACTACAAATATGCGTGACAGTAATTTCCCCCTATTTTCTCCACTCGCTCCATTGCTCAGGTGGTGCCTAGTGACCAGCCTCTGGGCTAGGTAAATAAAAGGATGGCATGCAACATAAGCTGTGCTGGAGGTTTATAAGGCCCCATTGCTGACCTCAGTACAGCCTCATGCTCTGATTTCAGTGTGCTCTGGGTTAATGGGGCATCCTGGACCTGGCTCAGATTGCCATGCATGAAAAGCGCTTGTGTTCTTTGAGGCTAGAAGCTGTGATGGAGGCTGTCCATGGTTACGGGATAAGCACCACTCAGTACCTGCAGCTGCATTATGGTCACGCACACGGTTGGTTTGCTTTAGTGTCGGCGGTGGCGGACCTGCGCACCACCTTTCTGGTTTTCTTCCCCATCTGCTTTCACCTGCACACTGCGGTGGGGGTGAAGCTGCTGTGGGTGGCTGTGGTGGGAGACTGGATCAACTTGGTTCTCAAATGGTGAGACTCTTATTTAACTCTTATTTTATTATTTTTCTGTCAGTTTCTCCACCTGACTGTCTGTCTACAGGGAGGACAATATGGCCCTAAAATTATTTCACAATATTTCATGGTATTTGTGCGATAAAAATACTCCTGGCAATTTGAAAAAACACTGAAAAATATTTATTTAATTCTATATATATATATATTCAGAGGTGGACTTGCTGGTGTGTTTTGGATCATTGTCCTGCTGCAGAACCCAAGTTTGTTTTAGCTTGAGGTCACAAACAGATTGCTTTAAATTCTCCTTTAGGACATTTGGTAGACAGCAGAATTCATGATTCCATTTATCACAGCAAGTCCTCCAGGTCTTGAATCATTAAAACAGTCCTAGATCATCACACTACCACCACCATGTTTTACTGTAAGTATGATGTATACTTACTTTTGTGCTAGATGCAATAGAACACACCTTCCAATCAGTCCACAGAGTATTTTCCCCAAATGTTTTTTTTTTTTTGTGGTTTTCATTTTTGCCCAGTCTCTTTCTTATGGTGGAGTCATGAACGCTGACATTAACCTTTTGCAGATTGATAGATCTCAATAACAACCTTTTTTTTGGTCCTGAATTCCTTTGGATACTGGCATGATTTCTATCTTTTGGTCTACTTTGCTTTGTCAGGCAGGTTCTATTAAATGAATCTTGATTGAGAGCAGGTGTTGCAGTAATCAGGACTGGGCGTGGTTAGAGAAAATGAACTCAGGAATTAACCACAGTTATGTTATAACTTGGGGGGGGGGGGGGGGCATGTAGATTTGGATTTTCATCTCCCTTAATAATAAAAAACAAATTGTGTTTACATGTGTTGTCTTTGACTAATATTTAAGTTTGTTTGATTATCTGAAACATGTAAAAAAAAATATTGGGTTTAATTTTTTTTCTCATCTTTGGTCAGGATTCTCTTTGGAGAGCGTCCATATTGGTGGATTCAGGAGACTCTCTACTACAGCAACTCCACTGTCCCCCAAATCCAGCAGTTCCCCACCACCTGTGAGACTGGGCCTGGTAGGTTTATAGATCAAACTCGAGATGTTTTTTATGATAATATATTTGTTTTTGTATGCATCTTTCATAGGCATTTTTCTAAGAGACATAAGCCCTATAAGTCCTACGTCTGAGAAAAACACATACATGGTCGTACTGTACAGGTATAAAATTGCAGAGAACCCCATAAAACCCCATAAAAGAGAAAATTATTTCAGGACCCCTTTGAGAAAATAATCCTGTCTAGATAGGGCTATAAACAGCTTTGAAAATAGTTGAAAAAAGTGAATTATGCCTGGTTTTAGATTATTGACCCACACAAACCTAAAAAACAGATTTTGCAACACAGGATATGGGACATTTAATACTACTGACGCCAGAAGAAGTGTTTTATTGAATTACAGATTAAGATTGAGTTTAACTTGCATTAGTAATGTTGTGTTGCAGTGATAAAAAATGATCCTTTCTTGTGTATTTTTGAAAACAAACACTACATCATAGATTTTCTCACACTCTTCATCAGATCTATAATACACTCAATAGATCCACTGAATATTTAAAGCAGGGTTCTTGCACCATTTTAAAAGTCAAATTTAATGCTTTTTAATACCTTTTTTAGACCTCAATAAATAAAAATAGTCATATTTTCTTTGGTAGAAAATAATTAGTTGTAAATCAAATTTAGCATAGCTAACTCGCAGCTAACGTTACTATGTAATCTAGCTCACCGCTAAAGTTAGCTAGCTTGCTGCGAACCTTATCTCTCTACCAGGTAACGTAGCTAACTCGTCGCTAACGTTACAATGTTAGCTAACGTTTGCTAATGTTAGCTAGCTAGCTTTCCACTAACCTTAGTTCTCTCCCCAGTAATGAAGCTACATAACTCGCTGGTAACGTTATTATGTTAGCTAGCTTTCCACTAACCTTAGTTCTCTCCCCAGTAATGAAGCTAAATAACTCGCTGGTAACGTTATTATGTTAGCTAGCTCTCCGCTAACCTTTGTCCTCTCTCCAGTAATGTAGCTAGATAACTCACTGCTAACGTGAGTATGTAAGCTAGATTACTGCTTATATTAGCTAGCTCTCTGTTAACCTTATTTCATTTTCTGGTAACGTAAGCAAACTCACATTAATGTTAGCATGTGCTTTCCCACCGCAATTAAATGCACAGTCTGAAAATGTAATACCTTCAGCAAATTTACAGTAAATTTAAGACCATTTAAGACCTTAATTACCCGGGTTTTAATTTAAGACATTTTAAGACTTTTTAGGATCTGCAGGAACCCTGTAAAGACTGTTTCAGCTGGGCCTACTTTTAACATGATCCATAAATCAGCAAATCACAAATCAGAACTTATTTACATAAATGAATCATAAAGAAATAGCAACAAAACAATGCAAGGGATGAAGACAGGTTTAAAAATCGCTATTTAAAACTTAACTGATTATGTTTTTGGTTCATAAAACCATAAATCCACACAAATGCAAAAATGTGAATCTTACATTGCATAATGCGGGTCCTTTAAAACCACTGACTTCCCTGTAGTGAATGACCTTTTGTCTTTAGTACCCTGGGGACAGGGTTAAATTCTTTATTAAAGAGCCTATAATTAATTCCTTTCCCTCCTCCTCCTGTTCTTAACCACACTAATGTGGTCAATAGGCTTACACATGCTGTGTGTTAAGTGTGTTAAGTGTGCGTCTTTGTCGTTGCAGGAAGCCCCTCAGGTCATGCTATGGGTGCTGCGGGGGTCTACTATGCTATGGTGACGTCCCTGATGCCTGTTTTACTGAATGGAGATGGAGACCCTGTTAAAAAATGGTAAGGAGAGGCTCCTTCCTTCTCCTAATTGTTTGGAAATGAATTCTGTTCGGTTCATCAATCTTTTGGTTCATAAATCCACATAAACATCATAAAGGGAGCTCAAGGGAGAAATATACAATAAAATCTAATACAAGAAAATATCTTAATCTAAGTTTTATTGTTTTAAAGGGTAAATGTCGTATGTTTTTATTAGTCCTTTGAGCTGCACTTGGATGAGTCTGTGGGTTCATAAATTAGAAACTCTCATAATTCATTTTTACACAACTGTTGTTGCTAAGGTTCACAAGTTCAACAAAATGTGACCTGATTGTGCTTGAACCCTTACAATTGCCATTTCACTTTATTTTAGTGTTTTTTTTTAGTTGTTTATTCTTTAAATAAATTGTTGATTGTTTGATTAAATGATCAAAAAACGGCATACAGTCTTAAAAAACTATTAAAAATCAATTTACTCAGTAAGTGTTTTAGAAGAACTTAAACAATAAAATAATCAAACCGAGTTCAGTATACATAGAAAATTCTTAACATACCAAAGGCAGCTGTCTTGACAGAAATTAATACAACTGCAACTTCAGTACAAACACTGCTTGAAACATATATACAAACTCCACAGGACTGTCGTAAATCGTTCCTGGAGCCATAACAAAGAAAAAGCTCCCTCTTCAATGTTTAAAAAACTGACCTGGGACATGCTAACTATGCTAGCTTAGCTGTGAAGCTAAGACCTCTGAATAATTGCACCATGTAGAATCTTTCCTTTGGATTATAATTATAATCACACTCCATTTAGATTTATAAAAGCTTGAATTAGTCTAGAAAATGGGAAAAATACAAAAGCTAAATATGCACATGACTAGCTGTTAGCATTCAGCTGGCTAGCATCTACTGTGAAAAGGAAATATCTCCTCAGAGCTCAGCTATACAAACATAGATCCATGAGGAGATGTTTGGATCTGTGTGCACTTCTACGATCAACGGTTTTATTTACTGAGCAGAAGAGATATTAATGTTAACCACTGTGCTGCTGACACTCTCAGAAAACGTTCTTTTTTAACAGTTTTGGGTTTTTATCTCTCTCGTTTGGTGCTATAGGTGTGTGCACGGCTGTCTCTGGACGCTGTTTTGGGCTGTCCAGGTTTCTGTCTGTCTATCCAGGATTTTCATTGCTGCTCATTTCCCTCACCAAGTCATTGCTGGTGTTTTAACAGGTAATTTAAGCTGGTCAACTATTACAGAAGCATAACATAAAATGTATTTGTTCTAATTGCATTAACAATAACAAATATATTTAACTATTCAAAACATGTACTGGTCAAACTCAGGCAGCCTTGCTTGATTGTTTACAAGGTTTTTAAGCCAAAAATGGTTACAAAGCTATAATCTCTATTATAGTCTATTAAATCATTTTATTCCTTTTTTTTTTTTTTTTTTACAAAGTCTTTATTTTAAAGAAATGGTTGACTGCATGTTCAAATAATTGATATTTATGACAAAAAAAAAATCCTGTTTATGGCACTCATTCCTGTTATTGGAACTCACTCCTGTTCTAGCCTTCATTCCTGTTACTTTTTATCTTTTGAGTTACAGGAATAAAAGTAACAGGAATGCATTTTTAGCATAGAATTATTAAAACCATGACAAATGGCTAAATGGCAGCTTTTCTAATAGCATGAGGACACAGAGCACATTCTACTGATTTTCCTGAACGTTGTATTTTAAAAATGAACAATGAATGTTGAGATTAACCTCCTCAGTCATAGTTACAATAAGATCAAATAAATATACAGAAAAACAAATAAGGGAGGTTCATTTTGGTCTTTCCATGATCTTCAGAAGAACCAACTGATGTAACTTCCTGTTGTAGCTGTGACTTGTAGAATGTTCCAGATGTTTCAGATAGGGTAATGTTTTACGTTAACAGGAATGAGTGAAACCCAGTGACACGGATAAAATGTATATTTTAACTTAAACATTATTGATTTATCATGAAAAACATATTTTTAAAGCATAGATGGGATTTGGAGTTAATATCTCGGAAGGATTTTATTCACTACGGTAAACATGGTAAAGTTTATAGTTAGAAAGTGGGGACAGGTAACAAATGCTATTTTTTCAGTGTTCTAGGTAGTTTTTATTATTTCTTTAAATACATATCCTACTTTTGCAATTATGTTAATGTACAAGACAATATGCTTAATAATAAAATTTATTTTAAAGTTATTTTGTGTGCACATTTATACATGTAAATTTCTGGGGACAGAAATGGCACACATTAAGTTGTTGTCAGTAAAATGTAATTACTTCTAATTATATTAACATTGGAGTACATACCATTTGTTGATGCTGTTAAAGTTAGGGGATCAGGGGGCAGAGGAGCTACAGTCTGAATCTCTATAAAGGAGCTGTAAAGTAAGGAGGTTTTAATAAAGTGGCCACTGATTGAAAACACAGGGCAGGTGTTTTTAATTAATTTTCCAAAGACCAAAAGCACAATTTGGTGTTTCTATATATATATATATACTCAACATTTTCTTATCCATGTATTTTATTGTATATGCAGGCATTGCTGTGGCCAAAGTGGTCAATAGAGCCTCTTGGATCTACAGCGCCACCCTGAGGAGTTACATCCACACCACTTTATTCCTGCTCTCATTTGCTCTGGGGCTCTACACCTTGCTGGAAGTTGCCTCCATTGACCCACACTGGAGCCTGTCGAAGGCCCAAAGGTGGTGTTTACACCCTGATTGGGTGCGTTTGGACACAACACCCTTCGCTGGTCTCCTGCGTAACACAGGTGCATTGTTTGGCCTAGGGTTGAGCCTCCATCTCTCCATGATGATTGAGACTGAGACCTGCAGTTATAGAGACAGCACCATCTACAGACTGTTCTGTGCACTAGCCACTCTGCTGCTCCTCAGCCTTTTGGACTCTTTTAGGCCTCCAGATCATACACAAGCTCTTTTCTACGCCCTGTCTTTCTGCAAAAGTGCAACAGTGCCGCTTACCACTGTGGGTCTGGTCCCATACTGTGCAACGGCAGTGTTAAATATGTATCAGAGAAGGAAATGCACTTAGAAAAACACATAATACCATCCCAAGTTGCAAAAAATAATTTTAAGGAGATACCCTCAGACCTGGACTGTAATATATATTACAAACGGTACAGTGGGCAAGTTTTTCATTGTTTTTACTTTTACCAGACGTGGATATACTTTAGAGTAGTCTGATGTGAAATGAGTTTTGCATGCACTTCATGAATATGTACATGAGGGGAGCACCTTTCTCTTCTCTTGTGTTCACTCTTGGGCCACTCATTCTAGATTCCGGGAGATTTTATCTGACTTGCGGGCATCAGGAAGCCGTTATTGATATGCAGTAGTCTCCCGCAACTACTCGGAGACTTGAGACGTCTGGACGCCAATTAGCATATCATAGCCTGTCACTAGTTCACTAGCTACCACTATAGTAATGTTTATGGCAGTGGCTATGGAGCCAGTGTTTTTTTAAATAAACACTGCACACCGCATTAAAAAAGAAGCTTTGCTAGTGAAAAAGTAAACATTATTATTGGCACATTTTGGCTAAAGAGTTCCTGGTGTAAAATTCTGGCTAACCCACTTCCTCTGACTAAGTAACTTAACTAAGTTACTGACTGACTGACCAACACTGAATCTCACATCTACATACAAATTCTGTCTGATCTATAATATTATAACACATCCAAGTAAAACAAACTGTTAACGCACAGAGTCCCATGCTTGTTTTAGCCCTGCATGATTTACACAGTGCAATAACTGTGCTATATAACATTTCTGGAGAACATCAGGTTCTCTATTAGACTGACAGCAATATATAGCTCTGTGACCAGCATTTAGTAAATTTCACACAGTGTGGAACTCCTGCGAACAAGTGTTTTAATGTTGGTTTATGCATAACAGTAGATAATATACCAGATTAATGATTTATGTATAATCCTGTGAAATCTTGAACGTTTGATGCATATTTTTATGTATGAGCAGCTTGTGATAAGTCCTGGTACACCAAAGACACCCTGGACAAATTTTTATTTTATTTTATTATTTTGTTACACAGGAGTATTTTATAATGGCTGTGATGTTTTTATGAATATGATTGAAATTCACAAGGTTGCAGTTTTTCTGTGTGCTATTTATCAGTTTCAACAGCAAGATTGCTACACTGTGTTGTGCACTGTCTGTAAATGGAAATTAAAGGTTCATAAGCTGACTGAGTACTGAGCTCTATTTAATTAGTTCTGACAACTATTTAAACCATTTTAAATGTAAAGATATTTGCAGTGAGTGAATGGCTACATGTCTATAAGTGAAAAATGTAGAAAGCAGCAGAATCTGATTAAAAAGTGTTTGTCATTTGTTTAGAATATACACAATATACTATACATACATAAATGAAAAAGTGTCCCAGGGTTACAGGCTGCAAAACCAGGCCCTGCCTGGGAGCAGCACAGTGTTGCCAGCAAAATAACGCCACCTGGAGTACTGAGGGGTCAAGTACCCAGTCAGCATTCAAACACTGTAACCAATCTCTGTATTTATAACAATGTCCCATTGTAAAACTGTAGAATGCAGCCAATGCATGCTATATGCATGACAATTTTTATATTATCTAATTTGTTATTGCAAAAAATAATTAGTGTCATAATATATTTATGCCAAAACTTACTCTAAAGAAAAAGATGTAATACTTTTTTTACGGATAATTTATATTTGTATTATACAGTGTGCTGAAATCTTTCTCCACAGTGAATTACTGTTATTTTACAATCCTTTTTTGGCTTCACTTACTGTTAAATTTACAAGGAACTTTTTAAGATATGGGAACCTGATGAAAAAAACAGATTTCTTCGTCATAGCGGTTAATTCAAAGAAGAACCTACCGGCTGATGCTCTGCTGTCAAGAGATGCCAGTGCCTAAATTTACCGTTTTTCTTTAATATCTGATTATGATACGTCCTGATAATTTTATTAGTTAATACAGGAAATATAATATAGGAAATATATTATAAAAAATATTAAATGTTTAAGAATACATAGAGCTTAGATTCTCTGCTCGCTCCTAGAATTCCACAGAAAAATGACATTGCATAACTTTATTGCTGTTTTAGGTGTTTTGCCCTGAGACTATATACTTAAAATAAAAAATAAAAATAAAAATAGTTTGTTCAGAAAGTATTTTATATTCTAAAACATTGTTAATTATATTAGAGTAGACGAAAGTCATTGTAAATTATGCTATTGATTTTTTTATCTATTTCGATTTAATGATTGTGCAGTGTATATCCATACTGCTGTTTTTTTTATAGTACTGAGGCTATATGCTTATAATAAAATATATATTTTGTTCAGAAAGTATTTTATATTCTGGATTTTTTGGGCCTGATTCCAGGAACATCATCTGCTAGTAAAAATGTTGAACATGACGCCATCTAGTGGTTCAGGAGCGAGCTGCGTGCATAATAAATTACGTGTTTATTAATGTATGATTTAATAAAGCCTGTTATATCTCTGTACCTCATTTATTCGTAAATAAAAAATATGATAAATATTTTCGGATTAAATTTGCATTATAAGGTATTTTTATATAATCGTATTTTATCCCAGACTTAAAAGGGACTTTTAAGTTGAAATTTCCCCGCGGAAACACAAACACCGTGTTGACGGAGCTGCGCAGAACTGAGTGATGAGCTCCGCAGGTTCCACTGATAAACCATAACAGCAAAAACTCATTCATTCAGCCTGCAGAATAGAGTTACTGCACTTACTGCATTACTGTATTTACTGCACCGTAACACAGGGGGGAGACGGGCGATGCCACGGCGTAAGGTAAGAGCGGAGCGCGGGCTTGAGGCCTTTCAGACTGTGTGTGTGTGTGTGTGTGTGTGTGTGTGTGTGTATAATAACAGTGTTTTAGTGTCAGTGTGTCACAGAGTTCAGACTGTTCATTATTCCCTACGCTCTTCCTGTAATAGAGCGAGTGGACGGTTAGTAATGGAGGCATTATGGGATGTAGCTTTGAAGAGGGAGCAGCACAGCCTGTTTACAGCTCTGAAAAAAATAAGTGACCACTTCAAAATAATCAGTTTCTCTGATTTTACTATTTATAGGTGTAGGTTTGAGAAAAATGAAAATTGTAGTTTTATTCTATAAACTACAGACAACCTTTTTTTTCAAATTTAAAATACAAAACATTGCAATTTAAAGCGTTTATTTGCAGAAAATGAGAAATGTTCGAATTAACGAAAAAGATGCAGTGCTTTCAAACCTCAAATAATGCAAAGAAAACTAGAGAAAGGAAGAGTTAGATCTAAGGAAGAGTTCAGAATCAATAATTGGTAGAATAACCCCGATATTTAATCACAGCTTTCATGTGTCTCGGCATGCAGGCTTTCACACTGCTTTTCTTTTCCAGAGCTATTGCTGCTGAGTTATTGCTGATGTTTTGTGTGTTTAGGTTTGTGTTGGTTTTGGAGTTATTGCTGTTGGTTTGTGTGTTTAGGTTGAGGTTGGTTTTGGAGTTATTGCTGTTGGTTTGTGTGTTTAGGTTTGTTTTGGTTTTGGAGTTATTGCTGCTGGTTTGTGTGTTTATGTTTGTGTTGGTTTTGGAGTTATTGCTGCTGGTTTGTGTGTTTAGGTTGAGGTTGGTTTTGGAGTTATTGCTGTTGGTTTGTGTGTTTAGGTTTGTTTTGGTTTTGGAGTTATTGCTGTTGGTTTGTGTGTTTAGGTTTGTTTTGGTTTTGGAGTTATTGCTGTTGGTTTGTGTGTTTATGTTTGTGTTGGTTTTGGAGTTATTGCTGTTGGTTTGTGTGTTTAGGTTTGTTTTGGTTTTGGAGTTATTGCTGTTGGTTTGTGTGTTTAGGTTGAGGTCGGTTTTGGAGTTATTGCTGTTGGTTTGTGTGTTTAGGTTTGTTTTGGTTTTGGAGTTATTGCTGTTGGTTTGTGTGTTTAGGTTTGTTTTGGTTTTGGAGTTATTGCTGTTGGTTTGTGTGTTTATGTTTGTGTTGGTTTTGGAGTTATTGCTGTTGGTTTTGTGTGTTTAGGTTGAGGTTGGTTTTGGAGTTATTGCTGCTGGTTTGTGTGTTTAGGTTGAGGTTGGTTTTGGAGTTATTGCTGTTGGTTTGTGTGTTTAGGTTTGTTTTGGTTTTGGAGTTATTGCTGTTGGTTTGTGTGTTTATGTTTGTGTTGGTTTTGGAGTTATTGCTGCTGGTTTGTGTGTTTAGGTTGAGGTTGGTTTTGGAGTTATTGCTGTTGGTTTGTGTGTTTAGGTTTGTTTTGGTTTTGGAGTTATTGCTGTTGGTTTGTGTGTTTAGGTTGAGGTTGGTTTTGGAGTTATTGCTGCTGGTTTGTGTGTTTATGTTTGTGTTGGTTTTGGAGTTATTGCTGCTGGTTTGTGTGTTTAGGTTGAGGTTGGTTTTGGAGTTATTGCTGCTGGTTTGTGTGTTTAGGTTGAGGTTGGTTTTGGAGTTATTGCTGCTGGTTTGTGTGTTTAGGTTGAGGTTGGTTTTGGAGTTATTGCTGATGTTTTGTGTGTTTAGGTTGAGGTTGGTTTTGGAGTTATTGCTGCTGGTTTGTGTGTTTAGGTTTGTGTTGGTTTTGGAGTTATTGCTGTTGGTTTGTGTGTTTAGGTTGAGGTTGGTTTTGGAGTTATTGCTGTTGGTTTGTGTTTTTAGGTTTGTTTTGGTTTTGGAGTTATTGCTGTTGGTTTGTGTGTTTAGGTTTGTGTTGGTTTTGGAGTTATTGCTGCTGGTTTGTGTGTTTAGGTTTGTGTTGGTTTTGGAGTTATTGCTGCTGGTTTGTGTGTTTAGGTTTGTGTTGGTTTTGGAGTTATTGCTGCTGGTTTGTGTGTTTAGGTTTGTTTTGGTTTTGGAGTTATTGCTGTTGGTTTGTGTGTTTAGGTTGAGGTTGGTTTTGGAGTTATTGCTGTTGGTTTGTGTGTTTAGGTTGAGGTTGGTTTTGGAGTTATTGCTGCTGGTTTGTGTGTTTAGGTTGAGGTTGGTTTTGGAGTTATTGCTGTTGGTTTGTGTGTTTAGGTTTGTTTTGGTTTTGGAGTTATTGCTGTTGGTTTGTGTGTTTAGGTTGAGGTTGGTTTTGGAGTTATTGCTGTTGGTTTGTGTGTTTAGGTTGAGGTTGGTTTTGGAGTTATTGCTGCTGGTTTGTGTGTTTAGGTTGAGGTTGGTTTTGGAGTTATTGCTGCTGGTTTGTGTGTTTTAGGTTTGTTTTGGTTTTGGAGTTATTGCTGTTGGTTTGTGTGTTTAGGTTTGTGTTGGTTTTGGAGTTATTGCTGTTGGTTTGTGTGTTTAGGTTGAGGTTGGTTTTGGAGTTATTGCTGTTGGTTTGTGTGTTTAGGTTGAGGTTGGTTTTGGAGTTATTGCTGCTGGTTTGTGTGTTTAGGTTGAGGTTGGTTTTGGAGTTATTGCTGATGTTTTGTGTGTTTATGTTTGTGTTGGTTTTGGAGTTATTGCTGCTGGTTTGTGTGTTTAGGTTGAGGTTGGTTTTGGAGTTATTGCTGCTGGTTTGTGTGTTTAGGTTGAGGTTGGTTTTGGAGTTATTGCTGATGTTTTGTGTGTTTAGGTTGAGGTTGGTTTTGGAGTTATTGCTGCTGGTTTGTGTGTTTAGGTTTGTGTTGGTTTTGGAGTTATTGCTGTTGGTTTGTGTGTTTAGGTTGAGGTTGGTTTTGGAGTTATTGCTGTTGGTTTGTGTGTTTAGGTTTGTGTTGGTTTTGGAGTTATTGGTGCTGGTTTGTGTGTTTAGGTTGAGGTTGGTTTTGGAGTTATTGCTGTTGGTTTGTGTGTTTAGGTTTGTTTTGGTTTTGGAGTTATTGCTGTTGGTTTGTGTGTTTATGTTTGTGTTGGTTTTGCAGTTATTGCTGTTGGTTTGTGTGTTTAGGTTTGTTTTGGTTTTGGAGTTATTGCTGATGTTTTGTGGGTTTAGGTTGAGGTTGGTTTTGGAGTTATTGCTGCTGGTTTGTGTGTTTAGGTTTGTTTTGGTTTTGGAGTTATTGCTGTTGGTTTGTGTGTTTATGTTTGTGTTGGTTTTGGAGTTATTGCTGCTGGTTTGTGTGTTTAGGTTGAGGTTGGTTTTGGAGTTATTGCTGTTGGTTTGTGTGTTTAGGTTTGTTTTGGTTTTGGAGTTATTGCTGTTGGTTTGTGTGTTTAGGTTTGTTTTGGTTTTGGAGTTATTGCTGTTGGTTTGTGTGTTTATGTTTGTGTTGGTTTTGGAGTTATTGCTGCTGGTTTGTGTGTTTAGGTTGAGGTTGGTTTTGGAGTTATTGCTGATGTTTTGTGTGTTTAGGTTGAGGTTGGTTTTGGAGTTATTGCTGCTGGTTTGTGTGTTTAGGTTTGTGTTGGTTTTGGAGTTATTGCTGTTGGTTTGTGTGTTTAGGTTGAGGTTGGTTTTGGAGTTATTGCTGTTGGTTTGTGTGTTTAGGTTTGTTTTGGTTTTGGAGTTATTGCTGTTGGTTTGTGTGTTTAGGTTTGTGTTGGTTTTGGAGTTATTGCTGCTGGTTTGTGTGTAGGTTGAGGTTGGTTTTGGAGTTATTGCTGTTGGTTTGTGTGTTTAGGTTTGTGTTGGTTTTGGAGTTATTGCTGTTGGTTTGTGTGTTTATGTTTGTGTTGGTTTTGGAGTTATTGCTGCTGGTTTGTGTGTTTAGGTTGAGGTTGGTTTTGGAGTTATTGCTGATGTTTTGTGTGTTTAGGTTTGTGTTGGTTTTGGAGTTATTGCTGTTGGTTTGTGTGTTTAGGTTGAGGTTGGTTTTGGAGTTATTGCTGTTGGTTTGTGTGTTTAGGTTTGTTTTGGTTTTGGAGTTATTGCTGTTGGTTTGTGTGTTTAGGTTTGTTTTGGTTTTGGAGTTATTGCTGTTGGTTTGTGTGTTTATGTTTGTGTTGGTTTTGGAGTTATTGCTGTTGGTTTTGTGTGTTTAGGTTGAGGTTGGTTTTGGAGTTATTGCTGTTGGTTTGTGTATTTAGGTTTGTTTTGGTTTTGGAGTTATTGCTGTTGGTTTGTGTGTTTAGGTTGAGGTTGGTTTTGGAGTTATTGCTGTTGGTTTGTGTGTTTAGGTTTGTTTTGGTTTTGGAGTTATTGCTGTTGGTTTGTGTGTTTAGGTTGAGGTCGGTTTTGGAGTTATTGCTGTTGGTTTGTGTGTTTAGGTTTGTTTTGGTTTTGGAGTTATTGCTGTTGGTTTGTGTGTTTAGGTTTGTTTTGGTTTTGGAGTTATTGCTGTTGGTTTGTGTGTTTATGTTTGTGTTGGTTTTGGAGTTATTGCTGTTGGTTTTGTGTGTTTAGGTTGAGGTTGGTTTTGGAGTTATTGCTGCTGGTTTGTGTGTTTAGGTTGAGGTTGGTTTTGGAGTTATTGCTGTTGGTTTGTGTGTTTAGGTTTGTTTTGGTTTTGGAGTTATTGCTGTTGGTTTGTGTGTTTATGTTTGTGTTGGTTTTGGAGTTATTGCTGCTGGTTTGTGTGTTTAGGTTGAGGTTGGTTTTGGAGTTATTGCTGTTGGTTTGTGTGTTTAGGTTTGTTTTGGTTTTGGAGTTATTGCTGTTGGTTTGTGTGTTTAGGTTGAGGTTGGTTTTGGAGTTATTGCTGCTGGTTTGTGTGTTTATGTTTGTGTTGGTTTTGGAGTTATTGCTGCTGGTTTGTGTGTTTAGGTTGAGGTTGGTTTTGGAGTTATTGCTGCTGGTTTGTGTGTTTAGGTTGAGGTTGGTTTTGGAGTTATTGCTGCTGGTTTGTGTGTTTAGGTTGAGGTTGGTTTTGGAGTTATTGCTGATGTTTTGTGTGTTTAGGTTGAGGTTGGTTTTGGAGTTATTGCTGCTGGTTTGTGTGTTTAGGTTTGTGTTGGTTTTGGAGTTATTGCTGTTGGTTTGTGTGTTTAGGTTGAGGTTGGTTTTGGAGTTATTGCTGTTGGTTTGTGTTTTTAGGTTTGTTTTGGTTTTGGAGTTATTGCTGTTGGTTTGTGTGTTTAGGTTTGTGTTGGTTTTGGAGTTATTGCTGCTGGTTTGTGTGTTTAGGTTTGTGTTGGTTTTGGAGTTATTGCTGCTGGTTTGTGTGTTTAGGTTTGTGTTGGTTTTGGAGTTATTGCTGCTGGTTTGTGTGTTTAGGTTTGTTTTGGTTTTGGAGTTATTGCTGTTGGTTTGTGTGTTTAGGTTGAGGTTGGTTTTGGAGTTATTGCTGTTGGTTTGTGTGTTTAGGTTGAGGTTGGTTTTGGAGTTATTGCTGCTGGTTTGTGTGTTTAGGTTGAGGTTGGTTTTGGAGTTATTGCTGTTGGTTTGTGTGTTTAGGTTTGTTTTGGTTTTGGAGTTATTGCTGTTGGTTTGTGTGTTTAGGTTGAGGTTGGTTTTGGAGTTATTGCTGTTGGTTTGTGTGTTTAGGTTGAGGTTGGTTTTGGAGTTATTGCTGCTGGTTTGTGTGTTTAGGTTGAGGTTGGTTTTGGAGTTATTGCTGCTGGTTTGTGTGTTTTAGGTTTGTTTTGGTTTTGGAGTTATTGCTGTTGGTTTGTGTGTTTAGGTTTGTGTTGGTTTTGGAGTTATTGCTGTTGGTTTGTGTGTTTAGGTTGAGGTTGGTTTTGGAGTTATTGCTGTTGGTTTGTGTGTTTAGGTTGAGGTTGGTTTTGGAGTTATTGCTGCTGGTTTGTGTGTTTAGGTTGAGGTTGGTTTTGGAGTTATTGCTGCTGGTTTGTGTGTTTAGGTTGAGGTTGGTTTTGGAGTTATTGCTGCTGGTTTGTGTGTTTAGGTTTGTTTTGGTTTTGGAGTTATTGCTGTTGGTTTGTGTGTTTAGGTTTGTTTTGGTTTTGGAGTTATTGCTGCTGGTTTGTGTGTTTAGGTTGAGGTTGGTTTTGGAGTTATTGCTGCTGGTTTGTGTGTTTAGGTTGAGGTTGGTTTTGGAGTTATTGCTGCTGGTTTGTGTGTTTAGGTTGAGGTTGGTTTTGGAGTTATTGCTGATGTTTTGTGTGTTTAGGTTGAGGTTGGTTTTGGAGTTATTCCTGCTGGTTTGTGTGTTTAGGTTGAGGTTGGTTTTGGAGTTATTGCTGCTGGTTTGTGTGTTTAGGTTGAGGTTGGTTTTGGAGTTATTGCTGATGTTTTGTGTGTTTAGGTTGAGGTTGGTTTTGGAGTTATTGCTGCTGGTTTGTGTGTTTAGGTTGAGGTTGGTTTTGGAGTTATTGCTGTTGGTTTGTGTGTTTAGGTTGAGGTTGGTTTTGGAGTTATTGCTGTTGGTTTGTGTGTTTAGGTTGAGGTTGGTTTTGGAGTTATTGCTGATGTTTTGTGTGTTTAGGTTTGTGTTGGTTTTGGAGTTATTGCTGTTGGTTTGTGTGTTTAGGTTGAGGTTGGTTTTGGAGTTATTGCTGCTGGTTTGTGTGTTTAGGTTGAGGTTGGTTTTGGAGTTATTGCTGATGTTTTGTGTGTTTAGGTTGAGGTTGGTTTTGGAGTTATTGCTGCTGGTTTGTGTGTTTAGGTTGAGGTTGGTTTTGGAGTTATTGCTGTTGGTTTGTGTGTTTAGGTTTGTGTTGGTTTTGGAGTTATTGCTGTTGGTTTGTGTGTTTAGGTTGAGGTTGGTTTTGGAGTTATTGCTGCTGGTTTGTGTGTTTAGGTTGAGGTTGGTTTTGGAGTTATTGCTGTTGGTTTGTGTGTTTAGGTTTGTGTTGGTTTTGGAGTTATTGCTGTTGGTTTGTGTGTTTAGGTTGAGGTTGGTTTTGGAGTTATTGCTGTTGGTTTGTGTGTTTAGGTTGAGGTTGGTTTTGGAGTTATTGCTGCTGGTTTGTGTGTTTAGGTTGAGGTTGGTTTTGGAGTTATTGCTGCTGGTTTGTGTGTTTAGGCTGAGGTTGGTTTTGGAGTTATTGCTGATGTTTTGTGTGTTTAGGTTTGTGTTGGTTTTGGAGTTATTGCTGTTGGTTTGTGTGTTTAGGTTGAGGTTGGTTTTGGAGTTATTGCTGTTGGTTTGTGTGTTTAGGTTGAGGTTGGTTTTGGAGTTATTGCTGCTGGTTTGTGTGTTTAGGTTGAGGTTGGTTTTGGAGTTATTGCTGCTGGTTTGTGTGTTTAGGTTTGTGTTGGTTTTGGAGTTATTGCTGTTGGTTTGTGTGTTTAGGTTGAGGTTGGTTTTGGAGTTATTGCTGCTGGTTTGTGTGTTTAGGTTTGTGTTGGTTTTGGAGTTATTGCTGTTGGTTTGTGTGTTTAGGTTGAGGTTGGTTTTGGAGTTATTGCTGCTGGTTTGTGTGTTTAGGTTGAGGTTGGTTTTGGAGTTATTGCTGCTGGTTTGTGTGTTTAGGTTTGTTTTGGTTTTGGAGTTATTGCTGTTGGTTTGTGTGTTTAGGTTTGTTTTGGTTTTGGAGTTATTGCTGCTGGTTTGTGTGTTTAGGTTGAGGTTGGTTTTGGAGTTATTGCTGCTGGTTTGTGTGTTTAGGTTGAGGTTGGTTTTGGAGTTATTGCTGCTGGTTTGTGTGTTTAGGTTGAGGTTGGTTTTGGAGTTATTGCTGATGTTTTGTGTGTTTAGGTTGAGGTTGGTTTTGGAGTTATTCCTGCTGGTTTGTGTGTTTAGGTTGAGGTTGGTTTTGGAGTTATTGCTGCTGGTTTGTGTGTTTAGGTTGAGGTTGGTTTTGGAGTTATTGCTGATGTTTTGTGTGTTTAGGTTGAGGTTGGTTTTGGAGTTATTGCTGCTGGTTTGTGTGTTTAGGTTGAGGTTGGTTTTGGAGTTATTGCTGTTGGTTTGTGTGTTTAGGTTGAGGTTGGTTTTGGAGTTATTGCTGTTGGTTTGTGTGTTTAGGTTGAGGTTGGTTTTGGAGTTATTGCTGATGTTTTGTGTGTTTAGGTTTGTGTTGGTTTTGGAGTTATTGCTGTTGGTTTGTGTGTTTAGGTTGAGGTTGGTTTTGGAGTTATTGCTGCTGGTTTGTGTGTTTAGGTTGAGGTTGGTTTTGGAGTTATTGCTGATGTTTTGTGTGTTTAGGTTGAGGTTGGTTTTGGAGTTATTGCTGCTGGTTTGTGTGTTTAGGTTGAGGTTGGTTTTGGAGTTATTGCTGTTGGTTTGTGTGTTTAGGTTTGTGTTGGTTTTGGAGTTATTGCTGTTGGTTTGTGTGTTTAGGTTGAGGTTGGTTTTGGAGTTATTGCTGCTGGTTTGTGTGTTTAGGTTGAGGTTGGTTTTGGAGTTATTGCTGTTGGTTTGTGTGTTTAGGTTGAGGTTGGTTTTGGAGTTATTGCTGATGTTTTGTGTGTTTAGGTTTGTTTTGGTTTTGGAGTTATTGCTGCTGGTTTGTGTGTTTAGGTTGAGGTTGGTTTTGGAGTTATTGCTGCTGGTTTGTGTGTTTAGGTTGAGGTTGGTTTTGGAGTTATTGCTGCTGGTTTGTGTGTTTAGGCTGAGGTTGGTTTTGGAGTTATTGCTGATGTTTTGTGTGTTTAGGTTTGTGTTGGTTTTGGAGTTATTGCTGTTGGTTTGTGTGTTTAGGTTGAGGTTGGTTTTGGAGTTATTGCTGTTGGTTTGTGTGTTTAGGTTTGTTTTGGTTTTGGAGTTATTGCTGTTGGTTTGTGTGTTTAGGTTTGTGTTGGTTTTGGAGTTATTGCTGCTGGTTTGTGTGTTTAGGTTGAGGTTGGTTTTGGAGTTATTGCTGCTGGTTTGTGTGTTTAGGTTGAGGTTGGTTTTGGAGTTATTGCTGCTGGTTTGTGTGTTTAGGTTGAGGTTGGTTTTGGAGTTATTGCTGCTGGTTTGTGTGTTTAGGTTGAGGTTGGTTTTGGAGTTATTGCTGTTGGTTTGTGTGTTTAGGTTGAGGTTGGTTTTGGAGTTATTGCTGCTGGTTTGTGTGTTTAGGTTGAGGTTGGTTTTGGAGTTATTGCTGCTGGTTTGTGTGTTTAGGTTGAGGTTGGTTTTGGAGTTATTGCTGCTGGTTTGTGTGTTTAGGTTGAGGTTGGTTTTGGAGTTATTGCTGCTGGTTTGTGTGTTTAGGTTGAGGTTGGTTTTGGAGTTATTGCTGCTGGTTTGTGTGTTTAGGTTGAGGTTGGTTTTGGAGTTATTGCTGTTGGTTTGTGTGTTTAGGTTTGTTTTGGTTTTGGAGTTATTGCTGTTGGTTTGTGTGTTTATGTTTGTGTTGGTTTTGTAGTTATTGCTGCTGGTTTGTGTGTTTAGGTTGAGGTTGGTTTTGGAGTTATTGCTGCTGGTTTGTGTGTTTAGGTTTGTGTTGGTTTTGGAGTTATTGCTGTTGGTTTGTGTGTTTAGGTTTGTGTTGGTTTTGGAGTTATTGCTGCTGGTTTGTGTGTTTAGGTTTGTGTTGGTTTTGGAGTTATTGCTGCTGTTTTGTGTGTTTATGTTTGTGTTGGTTTTGGAGTTATTGCTGCTGGTTTGTGTGTTTATGTTTGTGTTGGTTTTGGAGTTATTGCTGATGTTTTGTGTGTTTAGGTTGAGGTTGGTTTTGGAGTTATTGCTGCTGGTTTGTGTGTTTAGGTTTGTTTTGGTTTTGGAGTTATTGCTGCTGGTTTGTGTGTTTAGGTTGAGGTTGGTTTTGGAGTTATTGCTGCTGGTTTGTGTGTTTAGGTTTGTTTTGGTTTTGGAGTTATTGCTGCTGGTTTGTGTGTTTAGGTTGAGGTTGGTTTTGGAGTTATTGCTGCTGGTTTGTGTGTTTAGGTTGAGGTTGGTTTTGGAGTTATTGCTGCTGGTTTGTGTGTTTAGGTTGAGGTTGGTTTTGGAGTTATTGCTGCTGTTTTGCACAGTGATGTGCTGTTAAGACATCAGCAGTGAGCAGCACCACACTAAAGCTCTGATTCGATTTCACTTTGGAATTTGAACAGATATTAAAATTATTTTAAGCTGTGTTTCTTTTGTGTCTCTTGTGTTTAGAGGAATGCGTGCAGTAGCTCTGATGGTACGGAGGACTCTGATTTCTCGGCTGATCACACAGACAGCTCGGAGAGTGATGCTCATGCGAACAAAAACACTCGTCTCACTCGCTCCTCACTCCGACTCAGCCAGAACTCCCAAGGTAACATCTGTACTCTGTATCTCCTGCAGCTTCTGGGGGAAATACTTTCATATCAGTATTTCCTCCTGTATATATCAGTATATCAGACATTTTTAAAGTAGGTTAAAGATTACATTTATATTGAAGGAGACAGGTAACCACATCAGCTCCGTGTTTTTTGACTTTATAATGAAATGTTAAGTGTGAACTCTGGAGAAAGGGTGTGATACTGTGTAACTTTCTCCTGTTCTGGATTTTTTAGATCCGTTTAGTAACACAGAGGTGTTCTTAAACGTTGCCACGTGTCTCGATGACTGCTTTTAAATTCACAGACCTTTTCAGCCAGGGCCTATCTCTGGTGTTTCTTGTTTAGCTGCTGGCTGGGGAGTAGGCCGTGCTCTTCAGTGTTCTGAGCTCTCTGATGTTTGAAGAGAGGAAAGAGATAGTTTGGCATAAAAAAATACAAATATAAAAAGATGAATGTAATATTTAGCTGAGCCTTTTATCCCCACTATAAAATCTAAGAAAGCCACAGTTAGTCCCTGATTAATGTTCACCTGCCTGATTGATTATAATGAAGGGGATGAAGGGTGTGTAAATTTGTAATTTGTTGCCGAACTATCACAAAGGCTCTGTGTTTAGATTCCAGCCCTGTTGGGAACCTCTCTCCTCTGGTCTCAGAAGAGGTGATGAGCTTTTCCACCCGGAGAGTGACCCGTAGTCAACAGCAGGGGGAGCCAGTCCCACTCAAAAAAGGCCATACAACTCGACAGCGGAGCGGCTCAGAGGCAGATCACCATGGGGGTAGGAGGCGACAACCCAAAAGTCTGTATCTCAGAAAATCTAAATATTGTATAAAAAAGGTCATTATTGTAAATGCATGGTCTCACACTGCAATCAGTGAATCATGTCATGACATGACAGTTGTCCAAAAGGCAGTAATTAGCTGTTTTAAGTGTATTAAGATGCATGCATATTAATGGAGAATTGAGCAGAAGGAAAAAAGGTCAAGCGGTTTGCTTTTGCTGTGTTTGCAGCTAGAGCTGCACAGCTGCACCAAGAGATGTATAGGTACGAGAGAGAAGCACATAGCGCATGCGGAAAAGAGAGCAAAAATATGCATGAATTGCGATTTGACCGTTCACATTTATCTCTCATGCCCATGGATCGGAGACAACTCTGATGTAGGACCACATATGAAAGTGATTTGGCGTGTTCACACAGCCATAAATACATTAATCATAAAATCTGATTTGAGTCACTTCAGCCTGGTAATGTGAACGTAGCCCATAACATCTCAGCTGTGCCAGGGGCTGTTTGCCTCCATGCCGCACCACATTGATGCAGTAATTCATGCAAAAGGAACCCTGACCAAGTATTGACTGCTTATACTATGCATACTTTGAAGTGAGCCAACATTTCTGTATATTGTTCTTATGTAATATCTTATTTAATAATCTTTGTGAGATGAGATTTGTCTAGTATCATAACGAGATCACTCTGTGTGTGTAAGGAATCTGTATAATACATGAGATTCAGGGGCGCCGAGTGGTCCAGCGGTCTAAAGCGCTGCCACTATGAGCGGGAGGTTGCAGGTTCGAACCCCTACTCATGCATTATGCAGCTTTGCCATCAAGCTTCCTGTGCTCAGAGGGAGCAAAATTGGCCCTGCTCCCTCCGGGTGGGTAGATGGCGCTCTCTCCCCACATCACTCCTAGGGTGATGTCCGCAGCACAGGGCGTCTGTGAGCTGATGTATCAGAACCGAGTCGCTGCGCTTTCCTCTGAGCGCGCTGTGATGCTATTTAGCAATGCTGCATCATGCTGTATCGGAGGAAGCATGTGTTAGTCTTCACCCTCCTGGTGTGTTGGGGCATTACTAGTGATCGGGGGAACCCTAATGAGTGGGTTGGGTGATTGGCTGTGCTAAATTGGGGGAGAAAATGGGGACAATTTTGGAAAAAAAAAAAAACCATTAAATTCACTATTTGAACTATTTAAATTAAAGTAAATGTAAATAAAAAAATAAATAACTTTATAATGATAACATTTTATTTTAGAAATACATGAAGTGTTAAAAATAATCAATACTGTGTTTTTGAGAATCAATCTAGTATCACAAAACATATGGCAAAACTGATTAAAACCACTGTTCACATTATTCACACTGTGAGCCTATTGATTCACAGAATTTGAGATCATTTCAAAAATATAATATATGTATAAACAGCCAGTGTTTATTTTCTGTGTTATTTTTAACATCTATCATGCATCCATGATTCTGTCACTTTCTTTACTGTGGTTTGCTAAATTTGCTGTTAAGTTACTTAAAATGATCTGCACATATTCTGCATTCTTCACATTGTTCACACAGATGTGAAGCAGGCGACAGATCAGGATGAATCTCCACCCCGGACCCCCACAGGAAACGCCCACTCTTCTGAGTCTGATATCGACGTGTCCAGCCCTAATGTGTCTCATGATGAGAGCCTGGCAAAGGAGCTCTCGCTCAGAGAGTCCAGCCTGGCCCACCGGCCCAAACGCCGGCGCTTCCACGAGAGTTACAACTTCAACATGAAATGCCCGACCCCTGGCTGCAACTCTCTGGGTAAACAACTGTTCTACACTGTATTATACACTCCAGCCGTTTATATATCATAGTATAGTTCTTATAATGTCACAGTCACTTCCATGTCGATGAGAATCCTTGATGTGGAAGTACTGTATCTATAAAGCCTCTGCAGCTTATTTTCACCAAGTTATTGAGCCTTTGCTATGAGCTTGGGGTGCCTAATTCTCTCCCATGAGGCTTTCTCCCCCTGTATTCCCCCATAAACCTGATGATATGAGAGAAATGTGAATCAAGAGTAAAGTAAAGCTAAGTAATGGTAAGGTACATGTGAAGGTAATGACCTTCATGCATAAATTATTCTTAAGTCACTATAATTTTTTTATTGTTCTACTGTAAATTATTCAGTGTCTATTGTTTATTATACCACAGTTAGTTCCGACCCTGCAGTATGATTGGATCAATGGTGTTCTTTGAGTGTCATTATCACCCGGTGATCACCTCTCCATGTATTACTCCGCCACATACAGGTAACCTAGCAACAATGCAGCGCTTACAAGCCAAACAGCTCAGCTACAAACAGATCAGCAGTGGAACCATTTTAACTGGCGGAGTTTTATAACCCAACAGATCGTATTTTCTTGTACTCTTTAACTCAAAATCTTTCAATAAACAGCGATAATGGGACTATGGTATAATCACAATAATGCATTTGAGGTTTGTGCTATAACATGTGCTATTGTCACTGCAGTCGTAGGCACAAGGCCACACTCCCTCTCGTGTATTGTTGCTTATTTATTTAGTATTCTGTCATTAAAAAAAGTATGTGTTTAAAAAAATAAATAACGTAAGGGATTTAACAGAGACTGTAAAAAAGATGGACGTCGTGTCTCCGTTCCCATTAATTCAGTGAAAATGAAGCCAAAATCTTCCGCCAGACCAGAGGAGGGAGAAAGACTGTGGAGAGACCGCCTACTCATTTAAATAACCCCGCTCCTGAGGGCTGCCTCGAAGTCACAGGCTGCAGAGCGGAGCTGACGGTCGGAGCTGACGGTCCCGCCCATAACCAGCCGTTTTTCAATAACCACACCTTTTTTGAATAGAGCTGAATAACGTTTTTAAAAACGAATTCTGTGGGGATATAAAAAATTTGACAATATAAGCAGAGGTTACACTAGCTGTTACATTTAAATAAAGTAGGTAGAACTACAATATATTGGAAAAAAACGTGATTGAAAGTTGTCTGTTTTGCCATTGAAACCTATGCAACCGAACAGCAGGGGGCGCCCGACCTGTGGTGGCTTCACTTTTAAGAGATGATGCTCTGTCCAGCTATACACAGTCTATGGGATTTAACATTTTTTCTGTTCTTGTTTTTTAGGACATCTGACGGGGAAGCATGAGAGGCACTTTTCCATATCTGGGTGTCCACTGTACCATAACCTATCATCAGATGAGTGCAAGGTATTGGCAGTTGCACCCAGACTGTTCCTTTTATGGTTTGAATTCTGCAGTTATACCTCACTGATCTGGTCTACCTTTGGTGCTGCTGCTTTTTTCCCCAGGTGAAGTCCAGCACTCGGGATAAGCACGTTGAAGAGAGGACGCTGACCCACAGCCAGGATGATAATCGACATTCCACACGTCATCAGGTACCTGATTAATCCATTTACTAATCCATTAAAGTGTAAATGTGCCTTAAGCTGCATTTACACTGCTTACAAAGGCGTTCCCCTGTGTCATCCAATTCAATTGTTTAAATGGGAAATAGTTTTGTACAAGCTTACTTACTAAAAACTAATAAATATAAATGTATACTTATAAATATAAATGTTTGATTGAGCTTCATTACACTGTCTAATGAGCATTATATAGGCTAACAAAAGCAAACTTTCCCAATTAAATTAAATATAAATATTTTTACCCACTAGAGACTAGGGGTGTGACGGACACTAATATCACGAGACGAGACGAGACACGATATTGGGTTCACGAGAACGAGACGAGATTTAAAAATAAAATTTTAAAGAAAACATCAAAAATGAAAAATGGATTGAAAACTAGAGTTTTATTTGACAAAATCATATAACGCAAACTTAACAGACTGGTTTCTCTCACACATTGATTCTATAAGAAATAAAAATAAGAATAAAAAATTAAAATAAAACTTTTCTAGGTCTTATATAGTGCAAACAATAAGTGCAAACCACAACCAGTCGTATTAAGCCTATGGTTTGTGTTTTTTTTCTCCTAAATCTCTTGTAATTTAACTATGCATAACCATAACCAGTCATATTAAGACTATTCTTGAAGTGCAAACAGAGACAGAACATTTTTTTAAATACAGTACAGAGCTAAGGGATTAGTACACCTGCCTATGAAACAGTCACGTGTAGGATTTACTTACAGTATTTACATATGGTTTGTGTCTTGTTGGTCACTCTGTTACCGTTTATTGTTTCCACTGGAGCCAAAATGCAGCCGGACATACAACTTAAAAGTAGCAGAAGCACCTCAAATTTTCCTCTTCTGCTGAGAGCTGCTCTCACTGCTCAGCCATCATACTCTACGCCAGGGGTCACCAACCTTTTTGAACCTGAGAGCTACTTCTTGGGTACCAATTAATGCGAAGGGCTACCAGTTTGATACACACTCGTGAAATTACAAATTTTCTCAATTTACCTTTAATTATATGTTATTATTAATAATTAATGACATTCATCTATGTGAAGACACAGATATCAATAGGCAACACTATTATTATAAATCTCTGCAAGTGTTTACATTTTATATTATATTTTAATATAATATTACATATTATATTACATTATATTGTATAATAATATATAAACTATAGGCTATCTCTAAGCTAATATTAATGTAATATAATCTAAAATTACATCAATGCAACTGTGATTTAAAAAAAAAAGAATAGCAACAAAAATGCTATTTTTAGACCAGGCCTGCGGGCTACTCATAAGGTCCTTGCGGGCTACCTGGTGCCCGCGGGCACCATGTTGGTGACCCCTGCTCTACGCTATTGCTACTGGGTTGCCAGATCCCTCTTAAAAAGTCCACACTTAACTGTTTTTTTTGCCCCGAGAGACAGGTTTAAGCCTGACGAGAAATATCGTCCGTTTTAATCTCACGAGATCTCATGCCACGAGATCTCGTCACACCCATACTAGAGACCCCAACAATCTAGGCAACCTTTCTCCACACTGTATTACTATAATAAGAGTCCCTGTAAATCAGCAGGAATTGATCATAAAGGACAGGGAGGCCTAAAACTGCAGTGATTAGCTTTTCTTCCATTAGCTTCTCTGAAACGCTTGAAAGCGGAACTAAAATGTTTTCATACACTGCACTAAGGACACGTATCAGGCAACACCTGCTCTCTGATTGGATATATGCATCATGTTGAATGGATTAATTTGCATAAAGTGCACCTTGGCTCGACTTTTTATCGCACAGTTTCCCCTGGATTCGACGCATCTGACCATGACGCACCAAACAGCTGCATCTAACAGAGCCGTCACTTCACCTTGAAAATTAATGGGATACATTGCTGTGCCTTGACACGACAGAGCAGTGTAAATGCAGGGTTCAGCAATTCCAGGTTTAGAGGACCAGAATCCTGTACAGTTATGTGCATTTCTTGCTGAAGCAGACCCTGGCTAGAGGGATGTAAAGCCCCACAGCATTGAGCTGTAGTGTTCTCTATAGTGAAAGTGAACTCATGAAAGTGTAAATCATCTTTTTCTCATCTTATTTATCTTCTGCTTGTGATGTTTCTGTCAGGCCCCAGCGGAGCGGCAACTATGCTACAAGGAGAAGGTGACCGAAATGAGGAGGAAGAGGAACTCTACTCCTCTGAAAGAGCACAAAGAGAAATATGTGGTGAGCGCTATTATATCACATCAGTGTTCTCTAGAGTGGCAGAAGGGGGGTTTATTTGACTGTTTGATCATAAATCAGAAAAAACAGTCCATAGTGCATAGTGAAGAATTTATCGTAGACATATTTGAATGGTGAACTGAACAGTGTCAAGCTTAAAATCTGAATAAAAAGTCACTAAAATGCACTATTAAGCTGTTTGATCATAAATCAGCTTAATAGTGCATTTTAGTGACTTTTTATTCAGATTTTAAGCTTGACACTGTTCAGTTCACCATTCAAATATGTCTACGATAAATTCTTCACTATGCACTATGGACTGTTATGTAGAGCTTAGATAGGGCCTAAAATATCCATCCCGAACCAGCCCAAGCCCATGCACTTTCTTTTTAAAAACATTTTCGGGCTGTTTGAATGAGCGAAATCCATTCAGAATTATGTTAATTACCATTGCAACACTAAAGAAGCATAGACCTATTATTTAAGAAAAATAGAAGAATATTTAGCATATAGCTTACGTCCAAAAACGCACAAAAAACAGCAATAAGGCTGTGCACTGTAAACTCCAGTGGCGGATGCTGGTCTTTCAAGGAGGGGAAGCTCAATTTCGGCCTACATCTTAACATATGTAGTTTTATTTATACGTAAATTCTACTCTCCCTGAGATTTTTTTTTTTGTAAACAAAAAGCATTATTTTCAAGTTTTCACTACACAACAAAAAGGTACCCATTCTTCACATTGAACAATTACATAAAAAAGACATGAATAAACATAAAATGATCAGTATAAAAACATTGCACAAAATCTTTAAAGTTGGTAAAGGAAATAATGCAGGTAAATTTAGTTCCTTTTTGGACAGTTTTAATTTCCTTAAATAATCCCTTTATTAATTTAAATTATTTAAATTATTTTTAATAATAACACAATACTTACTACTGGCCCCTGTTCATTTATGTCCTGAGATAGTTTCATCAAGAGGAATGGCCATCAGTACATTTTATTTGTTACAGCACTTCCAGTCAGCCAGCTCACTTTATCATACCAGAACAGCTGAAAAGACCTGTTACTTTTCCCACCTTTTCCACCAAATTAATCTGAGCAGTTGATCTGCCCTGCTGTTTTTCTTCGTAAGGAAGACTATCAAATGGATTTTCACACTAAAAGATCGCTGATTCGCTCATTTCGCTGTCAATCAAAAAGGTACTCCGCCTCAGACAGATCATCCAATCATCATGCAGAAGCTGAGCGTCAGGGCCGGCCGAGGCCAGCCCACTGCTCCATAGACCCCCAGAGACGCTGAGCGTCCGATGGGCGGGACAAAGCCCAGCATTTATCCAATGACTCGTCTCGTTTTGCCGCGCGCTTTGCTCCGCTATTGAGCTCTGTGGACGCTCAAGCGTCCGCACTGTTTAAAGCAGCGCTGTGAAGCGTTACCAGTGATAAGAAGCTGAGTCTGAACTAAAGTTCAGCGCGTTGTAGCGCATATTTAATCAGTGACATGTACACACAATGGTATATATTTAATCACTTTTTTTTTTACATTTTAGAATAAAAATTTACAAGCAAAATAAAAACTAGGATACTATTTTTTTTATAATGTATGCGGCATATAATAGAATATAAAAAAAGAAATGTAGTCTAATAAAAAATAGCAAAAAATACAGATGCCTACGTCACAGGCCATCTTCTTGAGCCCAACCCAGCCCGGGGAAAGTGGTGGGAAATCTTGCCTCGACTATGCCCGAGTTCAGGTCGGACATTGGGTCAGGCTGATCAGGAGATAGCTGGTTCGAACCCTGGTCATGCAGCTTGCCATCAGCTGCCGGAGCCCTGAGAGAGCACAATTGCCCTTTATCTCTCTAGGTGGGTAGATGGCACTCTTTTCCCTCATCGCTCCTAGGGTGATGTCGTTCAGCTCGCAGCATCTGTGCGTTTACAGTCAAAGGGGGCATGTGCTAGTCTTCACCCTCCTTGGTGTTGGCATCACCAGTGATGGGGGATATACAGCTGAGTAGCAGCTGAATGGGTGGGACAGTTGGCCTAGCTAAATTTAGAGTTTAAAAATAATTTAAAATGAGTAAAATTAAAAATAATTAAAACATATTGTAATTCAATTGTAATTATTTATTAACCACTACTTCATATTCAAGGAGAACTCCGGTGTAAAATGGACTTTTGGTGTAGTAAACTGAATAATTTCATATCCATTTTGAATTATCCAGTGTCTATTATGAATTATTCTAAATCGAACATAAATAATCCAGTGTTTTTATCTCTCTGTGTGTTTTCCGCAGGAGCACAGACAGGCTCATGGTGCGAGTCGTGAGCCTCTGCTGGAGAACATCACCAGCGATTATGACCTGGAGCTGTTTCGGAAAGCTCAGGCACGTGCCTCGGACGATCTTGTAAGAGAGAAAACTCATCACCTGTTCTCCCTCTTTTTTATTTCCTTCCCTTCCGATGTTTCCCATGAGGCAAGCTTCCTCGTTCGATCCTGAGCAGAGTGCTTAGGTGTTATCTTATGGACCTGGATTCTGAACTCCTTTGTCTTCAGTATAAACTTTCTTGTCTTTTTCTCACTCTCTTACTTTTCTTTATCTGTCTCTCTCATATATTTCTCTATCCTTCACTCTGTCATTATTTTTCACTTTCAGACTTTTCAGCCTTTATTTCCTTTTCTTTTTTTGCTGTCTCTTTTTTCCTTTTCTCATTCTTTATCTTTTTTTAAAAGAGCTCCACAGTAGCGGTTTAAGTTTATTTTATTTGTATGTATTTGGTCTATATTTGGCCTTGTATGTATTTTATTTGGTTTTATTTGGTCTATATAACACTAAAAGACCTACCATAACGTACATTTTTACCTTAAACTTTTTTTTCATTCAGCTATTTGTTGAAGCATTAAAAGCTAAAGGCCATTCTTTAATTTTGCATTCATGACCTCTTGCATTTTCAAGCCTCCCGGTATCTCACTCTGCAGTCCGGTCTCAGCCAGGCTGGTGGTATAACTGTCTGTCAGTAAAGCTTCTTTCTTCCTCTCTCTTTTTTTCTCTGGCCTGTCTGGCCTGTAGGAGAAGCTGCGGCTCCAGGGTCAGGTGTCTGAGGGCAGTAATATGATTAAGACTATCGTGTTCGGACGCTATGAGTTGGACACTTGGTACCACTCGCCCTATCCTGAAGAATATGCCCGTCTGGGACGCCTCTACATGTGTGAATTCTGCCTGAAATACATGAAGAGTCAGACCATCCTCAGGAGACACATGGTAGTGTTATTTCTTTTGTAATTTAATTAATTGGAATTAAGCTGAAATCTTAAGTAAACTGAAGGGCTCTGCAATGAAAAAGTGATTTACTCTATACAATCACTCTGACAGACTGTAATACACTACATGAAGGATAGAGGGTGCTCTATAATGCTTTATGGTGTTTGTTATTCCACACAGTACTTTTTAGCAGACTGTAATACACTACAGGACATGAGGTGTAAAAGTTTCACATTCATTTAGCCAAAAAAGACCTTTATTTGTCTTAAAATGCATGAAATGTCTTAAATCCATCTCCCACTCAGCTTAGGAATGCCAAGGATTGTAAATACAGTTCTGGTTTCATTCACCAATTTCATTTAATGCGCTTCATTTAGTATTTTCCGTATTATACGGCGCACTATCAATGAACGTCTATTTTCTGGCCTATTTTTCTACATAAGGTGCACTGGATTATAATGCACATTATGCGACAATAGTAAGGAAGAGGGGTGTTGCCATGTTTTCCTTCTAAATCAGCAGGTCTCACCGCTGGGTGGTGGTGGGGGTAACTAAAAGCTAAGTAAACAAAACTAGTAAAAAAAAACAAAGTGCTTGCTGAATGTTAATCTACACAGATTTCTCTCCTAACAAATGTTTATTTGGGTGATTTACTGTAAGCTTAGGTCTCCAGATTTCCATTAAGCATTAGCATTAGCAGCTAACCGCTAGCGGAATATAAATACCACCCGACAGCGCTACACTAAAAGGAATCCTGAGAGTTTGGTAAGCCAGCGATTAGCTAGCGGTACGTCCCATGTAGTTAGCTTGTTTTAACAGTCCGATAATACTTTGTAAACTGTGAAAGAGTTAGTGGGTAACACTAATACTGCTCCAGCAGTGCTAGTCGGGGTTAGAAGTATGCTACAGGCCGATAATACTCACCTCTGAATGGCAAAATAGCTAGTGCTTAGCGTGGTTAGCAGCTAATGCTAATAGTGCTCTAGCCTTGGCGCTGGAAAACTAAACTGAAGCTCCTGTATAACGCTGTACTTTAGCGGAGTGGCTTTGCTGATTCTTACAACCTGACTGGTAACATTAAAGGATTTTAAGTTATAGCGTGAAAAATTCAGTAACAATTTCCTAATTCCATATGCAAGTTAGCGTACTGATAGCAGACTGAACTAAGTGGAACCAATGGCATTATCAATAGCTCTGAGAGCTAATATTATCAGATACTTGCATTAGGCCTTGGGGAAACTGTAGGCATTGGGGCTAAGATAACCCAAATTTTACACTGGGCCATATTTTCAATGTAAGTACAGTTCTTTGATTATACAAAACTTTTTTTTTTCAGATCCATAGGTCAGATGCATAGGAAATTATCAAATATAGGAATTACAAGATAAATATAAACATAAAATCGGTGTTGTATTCATTTTGTATAAATACTGTTTTAAAAAAACCTTACATTAATTTTTTTCCCCCTACCTGGAGGTATTCTAATAATGTCCTGTAGTATTAATATGACTATATGAAATAGTAATTGTGACTGACTTATAAACTACAGCAGGTGTAGGGGTCACTCACCAAAGCTCTATATTAATATGGCCTATTATGTTCATATGATCCACATACTCATCGTAATAGACTATATACACATGGCTGCTTTGGGTAACTTGTATTTTCTATGTTTTTGATGTGTCAGTCGTGTGCATCCTCAGAATGAATGCAATGCCTATGGAAGTCGCTGTATGCACAGAAATGGTAGGGGCAGTTTAGGCACTTAGCATCAAAATAGTGATGGCGTGAACCATAAAAGCCTCTAGTTTAATCCACATACATTAGGTAAGTTAATGGACAGCTATTGTTGTCGGTTATTTATGTGAATGCTCTATAATGCTCTGTGAAGTTCATGTGTCATTTTGTGTCTATAGGCAAAATGTGTGTGGAAGCATCCGCCAGGTGATGAGATTTACAGAAAAGGTGTGATCTCTGTGTTTGAAGTGGACGGCAAGAAAAACAAGGTAGAAAATCCATCCCATACATAACTGTTAAAGCCAGGGGTGTCCAAACTTGTTTTGTTGGGGACCAGAAGAAGAAATATATTTAAAGTCCCGGGCCACAGACTCTGTAATAAAACAAATAATGAAATATACCACTTTAAATAATAAATTTTCCTGATTATTTTTTATTTACACATCATTTTACTTGACTTATTATCTTTATTTATCTTTGACAGTGTTGTGTAAACTAAGATTTTTCAAATTGATGTTTCATTTCATGATGTCTCTTAATATTATACTCCTTAATTACGGCAACTTTTAGACTCTTTTGCCCTTTTCTGTGCTACAACTGAACAATCTCGCCACTTTTAGACTCTTTGGCTCGTTTTTCTGCGCTACAACTGTGCACCCTCTCCGTTTTAGACTCTTTGGCTCGTTTTTCTGCGCTACAACTGCACACCCTCTCTGTTTTAGACTCTTTGGTCCGTTTTTCGGCGCTACAGCTGCGCACCCTCTCCGCTTTTAGACTCTTTGGTCCGTTTTTCTATGCTACAGCTGCGGACCCTCTCCACTTTTAGACTCTTTGGCCCGTTTTTCTGTGCCACAACTGCACACCCTCTCTGCTTTTAGACTCTTTGGCCCGTTTTTCTGCGCTACAGCTGCACACCCTCTCCACTTTTAGACTCTTTGGTCCGTTTTTCTGCACTACAACTTCACTCTCGCCGTTTTTAGACTCTTTGGCCCGTTTCTGACACCTAGCGTTCAAACTTTGAGTCTCACATTATAAAAAACCTGCTTAACAGCGGGCCAACTTTCATTTTATTTCTAAAATACCTTGCGCGCCGCTCCAAAAAAGAAAACGGGCCGCGAATGGCCCGCGGGCCTTGGTTTGGACACCCCTGCTTTAAGCTCTCTCAAAAAGAGGGTTCTGAATACACTACCTGATGTCTGAGACACTGTTTTACCAGAATGTTTTATATCCGTTCTTGGTGGATGAGTACATACAGGGCATTGTATGGTAAAACAGTCCTGAAGAAAAGATTGGATTTGTTATCAAATAGTGAAACAGAGGTTGTGAAAAATATTTAATATTATCAACATTCCATATAAAACCCATAGAAGACAAATGTAGGATCACTACTGGAAAGTAATGACAAGTAATATACAGTACACACCTTGTTATTCAGTGTCTTTTATTTATTTATTAATTTATTTATTTATTCCACCACCCTGCATTGTAAATTAATACTGAAATCATCCAGACTATTAAGAAACACATAAGGAATCATGTAGTAACTTAAAAAAGTGTAAAAGATAAAAAAAGGTGAAGCTATTAGATGCTCCTATCTGGGGTGCTGTTTACTTGCAGTGTGGCTGGTAACTCAGATGAACTTACCCTGTGCAACAGAGGCAAGTCTTGGTCTTCCTTTCCTGCTGTAGTCCTGATGAGAGCCGGTTTCATCATATTTTTTATGGTTGTTGAATATGCACTTTTGACTTAGTTGAGTTTTTAAGACTTAGTTCTCGTCATAATATGAATTAGAACATTACTCAAATAGGGCTATTCACTGTATACCTCTAACTCTACCGCTTCACAACTTTACAACTAATGCTCTCAAACACATTAAGAGGCAAAAAATTCATGTAATTAACTCTTGACAACTTCAGCACAGCTGTTAACTGAAAGCCTGAAATTCCAAGATTACACAACCTCATAAAGCTAACTGAGAAAATGTTAGGATGTGCAAAGCTGTCATCTAAGCAAGAGAATCTACTTTGAAAAATCTAAAATCTAAAACATATTTTGCTTTGTTTAACACTCACTTTTTGTTTATTAAATAATAAAAATATTTTCTTCACAGTTTGGATTTTAGTATTAATCTACAGTGTAAAAATAATGAAAACCTACATTTTATCTGTGTTCTAAATGTACTGGTACTGTGTTATAGAATCTGAGTTAGTATAGTTTTCTATTATAAAACAATTTTATTGGTTTAAAAAAATTAGAATACATTCTTAATGCTAAAATGTAATAATAAATAGGACCGAATATCATTTATAGTTGTTTAATTCTTATACCAACACTGGCCCCGTGAGGACCCGGGAAAGAATAGGTCCCCAGCACCCCCTTGCTGTTCGTAAGAGGCGAACGAATGGGGCGCCTTGTTTGCCGTGAGGTGCGACCCGTGTCTGCGGAGGAAGAGATCCTGGTGTTTGAGGAATGCGGTGTGCTGCGGCCTCCGCTGACCAACACAGCACTTTGGCTCCTACTTCGCATAGACGGGAGGATGGAGAGGCCCGCTCCATTCAATCGGCTGATCAGGACTTGCCCTGGGTTGCATCCCTCTTTGGGTGATCCCCAGAAGGCGCTGGTTTAGGGTCAATCGAGCAGCGATACCACTCCGTTGTTCGAGTATATCACCACTATATCCCTGGTGCACATCCGCTGGAGGTCCGCGGTTCTGTGCATCCCCTAGTTGGACTCCAAGGTGGGTGGGGAGTAGAGGTGATGAACCTCTCTTACTTCAATATGGATAAATCAACGAACAAAAGAAAATTGATGGACTTGGACATTACCTACAGATGTAACGACACTTACTCTATCCTGAACGATAACTGGCAACGTTTTATCCTTCTGGAATCTGTGACACAGGATACTCCCCTGACGAGACTGTCCCCTTTTGCAATACATAAAGGAATACTTGGTATAGCAGGAACTGTGAAAAACACCAAAAAGCTGAGATCGGGTCAACTTTTAGTTGAATGTGCAAAGAAATCGCAAATGGAATCTCTTCTTCGCACCACAGAACTAGCTGGCATTCAGATTAAGACACAGTCTCACCCTACTCTCAACAGCAGCAAAGGAATAATCCGGACCAAGGAACTTGAAGGAATGGAAGACTCGGAGATCACAGCTGAACTGACCAGCCAAGGAATTACAGATGTTAGGAGAATTATCATTAAAAGGCAAGACAGGACTATCAAGACAAATTCATATGTCCTAACTTTCAACAAGCCACAACCAGCAGAGAAAATAGACAATGGATACCCAGGTCCCAGTAGAACTTTACATCCCTTCCCCACTGAGATGCTACAAGTGCCAAAGATTTGGACATGGATCGCTGAGCTGTAGAAGCCAAGCCACTTGCTGTAACTGTGGTGAACCTGAACGTGGACCAGGGTGCCAAGAAACGCCAAAATGAATCAACTGTCAAGGAAATCACAGCGCTACCTCAAAAGACTGCCCAGTATGGATCAAAGAGAAGGAAATCCAAAAGATCAAACACACCAAAAAGATTAGTTACCCCGAAGCAAGGAAAATGGTAGAAAGTACTACCAACTTCAGACTTTCCAAAACATATGCAGCAGTGACTAAAACAACAGCAGAAAGTGGAAGTCAAACAAACATCACCTGGATAATTGGTGACAAACCTCAAACAATTCCAAATAACAAAGACGCATCACACACCAAAAGTACACCTAACTCTCAATCAAAAACAAGCCAAGAAAGTAATAGAAACAAAGAAGACTGCCCAAGAGACATAGAAATGAGAGAACCAGTAAAACCACACTCTCAACAACCATCACCAAGAGGCAGAATAAAGCAAAACATACCAATATTACCCACTTAATGAAAGAAGAAAACCTCATACAATGGAACTGCAGAGGCCTTAGGGCAAACTACCCTGAACTACAAAGACTGGTTTCATCACTCAATCCGGCAGCAATATGTCTTCAGGAAACTCTGATTTCCCCCTTAAACCCTATACACCTTAAAGGATATACCATATATAGCACACCTGGTCCCCAGACACAACGCCCAACAGGAGGCACATCTATCCTGATCAGACACCATATCATTCACAGCCAAATCCCAATTCAATCCACCATTCAAGCAACGGCAGTACGTATAACCCTCTACAGACCCATCACTCTGTGTTCAATCTACATTCCCCCAAACAGCCACATCACCATCAAAAGTCTAGATGACCTCCTTAACCAACTACCCACTCCTCTCTTACTTCTGGGAGACTTCAATGGCCAGAATCCCATATGGGGTAGCAGCAGAACTAACCTGAGAGGGAATATAATAGAAGACTTTATAAATGCAAATAACCTGTGTTTATTAAATGATGGATCAGAAACATTCCTTCACTCGGGACACGGAGTCTACTCAGCCATTGACCTTTCCATTAGCACTCTGGAGATACTCCTGGATTGTATATGGAAAGTATGTGATGATCTTTGTGGGAGTGACCACTTTCCAATCATAGTAACCCTGTCAAGCACACAGAAACAACAGAACACCCGGAAATGGCTTCTCAAAAAAGCAAACTGATACCAGTTTGGAAGCCTCTGCTGGACGGAATATCACCCATCCAAGGGGAACAATGCAGATCCCATTAAATGGTTCACGGACACTCTTATGGACATAGCAAAAAGGACCATCCCAAGATCAAACCCAAAGACCCCAAAACCACACAACCCTTGGTTTAACGAGTGCAAATTAGCCATAAAAGCCCGTAAAAAGACTGAGAGGCTATTCAACAAGAATCCTACAACTGAAAATCTCACCCGACATAAAATCGCTATAGCTCAAGCCCGTAGGACTGTCAATGAGGGAAAAAAAGCAAACATGGAGGAACTTTGTCACTGGACTGAAAATGAACTCGCCTGCAAGATCTGTATGGAATATGATGCGCTATATGCAAAACAAAGGCAACCACTCCCAAATTCAACATATCAAGCGTCATGGCACCCTTTTAACCACTGAAAAAGAAATAGCGGATGAATTAGCAAAAAGCTTTGAAATAAATTCCTCAGCAACAAACTGTCTCCCAGAATTTCAACAACTCCGTCCTCTACATGAAAACAAACAACTTCTATTCCATTCTAACAATGACGAACCTTATAACCAACCCTTTACAATGGAGGAACTTACAATTGCCATTAAAAGCTCACATGATACTGCAGTGGGCCCAGACAATGTTCATTACCAGTTTTTAAAACACCTCCCTCATATTGCTCTATCGATGCTCCTAAATGACATATGGACAACAGGCAAAATACCAACATCCTGGAAGGAGGCAAATATTATTCCTATCCCCAAACCCGGAAAGGACCACCAGGACCCAAACAATTATCGGCCCATAGCCCTGACAAGTTGCTTATGCAAAACTATGGAAAGGATGGTGAATCACAGACTTGTGTGGTTCCTGGAAAAAACAACATTCTAAACAAGTTTCAAAGCAGCTTTAGAAGAGGAAGAAGCACAATAGACCATCTAGTCCGGATAGAAACGTACATCAGAGATGGCTTCCTTAACAAAAAACACGTAGTGGCGGTCTTCTTTGATCTTGAAAAAGCATATGATACCACATGGAAATGTGGTATACTTAAGGATATGTTTCAAATGGGACTTCGTGGGCACCTGCCTATCTTCATTAAAAACTTCTTAATGGACAGAAATTTTAGAGTTAAGGTAAATGACACCTTTTCTGAACCTCACGTGCAAGAACTAGGTGTACCTCAAGGAAGTATTCTTTCAGTAACCCTCTTTAGCATCAAAATTAACAACATCACACAATCCATAGACCCGAGTATTCAGTGCTGCTTGTATGTAGATGATCTTTGTATCTGCAGCAGCAGCAGATATATGCCAACCCTGGAAAGGAAATTGCAACAGACCATTAACAACATACATAAATGGACAACAGAAAATGGTATGTAACCATTTTTGTCAGATAAGGTCACTTCACCCTGAACCAAACCTATTTCTAGATGGAGAATGCATCAAGGTAGAGAAGGAAACCAGGTTCCTAGGCCTGGTGATGGATAGCAAACTCTCCTTCATTCCTCACATTCAGCAACTAAAAAAGAAATGTCAGAACTCTCTCAATATAATATAAATTCTGGCTAAAACAAGATGGGGAGCTGAATACTCATTGCTAAGGCATCTATTCAAGACAATAATCCAATCACAACTGGACTATGGCAGCTTTATCTATGGAGCAACTATAAAATTCTATATAAACTCACTGAACACCGTTATTCACCAAGGCCTGAGCCTAGCCTTGGGGGCCTTCAGAACATCTCCAGTTAACAGCTTATACGTAGAGTCAGACGAGCCTCCACCCCATCTCAGAAGACAACTGGCACTTCAATACACTATAAAACTTCAAGGATATGATCGAAACCCAGCACATTCCTCCGTCTTCAACAACAATCTCTCAGACCTGTACGAAAGAAAACCAAACGTGATCAGGCCGTTAGGACTTCGAATCCAGCCAGAACTGGAAAAGCTGGCCATTGACATGACAACTTTGAAAAAAGTACACAATCCAATAGCCCCTTGGGAAATTATCCAACCAACAGTCATATTAAAACTAACCGGACACCAGAAATCAAACACCCACCCAAATGATTATAAAACTCAATTCTTTGACATTCAAAACATGTACCCTACCCACAAGACTATTTACACTGATGGATCAAAAACGGAAACTCATGTAGCAGCAGCATTTTCAACCTCAAACTTTTACAGAAGCATTCGCCTATCAAGCCATATTACCATATTCACAGCTGAAGCATATGCACTGCTGCGTACATTGAAATACATCAAAAACTGCACACACCCCAACTACCTAATCTGCTCAGACTCAAAATCTTGCCTTCAAGCTTTGGACTCTTTTGGATTAAAAACAGACCATCCCATCATTTCTGAAGTGCTTGCGAAAGTCAGCTCCCTGCATAAACAAAGATACCGGATAGCCTTTTGCTGGATCCCAGGCCACTGTGGATTTACAGGAAACGATATGGCAGATGACCCCGCCAAGAAGGCATCTACAAAAGAGATCACTAAGTTCTCCACCCCACCTCTGGACACCTTTTACATAATAAACTCCTTCATTAAATCTAAATGGCAAGAAGAGTGGGACCAAGAGCACAACAATAAACTACATGAAATTCAACCTCTGTTAAGACGGACAACCTTCAAACACAACTCAAGATCAGATCAAACAGTTTACACAAGATGCCGTATAGGCCACTCAAAAATAACACATGGACACCTTTTAACAAACACTGAAATACCATCTTGTCAATCGTGTAACACCCCACTAACTATAAAACACATCCTCATCGACTGTCCAGCCCATAACCATATAAGAAAATTGTACTATCAAGAACAGAACATAAAGGACCTTTTTGGGAAACACCCACCAGGGAAGATTTTAAAGTTTTTATCGGCTCTTAATCTTAAACATCTCATATGACACACATGTAGAGGCCTATGTAATGTTTGAATCAACTGTGCATTTATATCTACGCTTTTAAAACCAAGTGTATGCCACAAATAGCCTAATTTGTGCTGGAGTGGCAATAAAACCCCAACAACCAACCAACTATACCAACACTGACAGTAATTAAAAAAGCACTGTAGTGAATGTAAGAATAGATAAAACATAATAATTCAGTGCAGTTTAATTAGCCAATGAGTTTTCTCGATTTTGGAAGCATGCTTGTTGGCTTCCCGACACTGACAAGGATGCCAGATTAAAATGTAGTAACAATGCAGAATTAATAAATGTAATTGGGTCAATAACCAAAATCTGTAACATGTTTAAACGTATCCCTGCTGATGATCCTGTTCTCACTGTGACAGATCTACTGCCAAAACCTGTGCCTCTTAGCCAAGCTGTTCCTGGACCACAAAACTCTGTACTATGATGTGGAGCCCTTTCTCTTCTACGTGATGACTGAAGCAGACAACACAGGCTGTCACCTCGTGGGATATTTCTCAAAGGTAAAACACACTTTGGAAGTTTTAGAACATCTTCATTTTATAAATATCTAAAAAAGGATTTCTGTACCGAAATGAAAAGTTTGGGCCAAAACCAAGGAAAATAAAGCATTTGTCCAAGGCTGAATGCCTAACACGGGTTTTTACAGGTTTTTTATTACATTTGCCAACTAATACTTGTATTTTTTTGCCCTGCTTTTTTTAAAGGCCATAAGCCACAACTATATTACTAATAACAGCAGTGCTACTAAAGTCTCATATGAGTAGAATTCACACAGAGAAAGAGAAAGCCTCCTTATTAGTAAACAAACAAATGCTAAATCTAGCCCAGCTAACGATACTGTCCTAGTCCACACATTTTATAAAGTTGAGCAGTAAATTGTCAGAGCTTCTGAGTAAAATGACTATTTTTAGGGTGTTTTCACACCAGCACTATTTGTTCCAGTTAAAACAGACTCTGGTTCATTTGTACCCTTAGTGCGGTTTGATTGAGCAGGTGTGAAAACAGTGATCACACTCACGTACGGATCAAACAACCAGACTGAGACCTGCTAGAGGAGGTGGTCTCAGGGGGTTTTCACACCTGTAGTTGGTTTCTCTGGTCCAAATCATTTGATGAGTTTGTTTACTTGGAGCGTTTTCTCCCTCTCTTTGGTTTGGTAGAGTTCATTTGGGACCGGACCGAGACCACCTCCTCTAGCTGGTCTCTGTTCGGTTCTTTTGATCTGAACCCGAGTGTGATTACTGTTTTCACACCTGCTCAATCGAGCCGCACTAAAGTTACAAACAAAACAGAGTTCGTTTTAACCGGACCAAATAGTGCTGGTGTGAAAACATTCGCTTGTGGTGAGAATGTGATCCGGTCTCTATCCAACCCAGCTATTAAATATAGTCCTTTTATTTGAGCTAAACTGCTGATAAGACACAGTATAATCTGATCTATTAGCCAGATAAGGCTAATTACTACAGTTATGAACACATGTTATCTCTGTTCCATGCTGTTTACATGCGTGGTCTGTGCTGCGTTCACTACTCGCAGCCGTGCAACACTACTAAGTGTCTACTAAGTGAACATCTGAGCTGTGCATCCTATTAAAAACACTTTGTGTTTGAAAGCGCAGCGCCAAATTTTCAGTGTTCAGTGTTGAAGCAGCTTCACACTGCGCAGATAAACTTGCTGCAACACTGTATCTTCTTGATATATTTACTGTCTTGCTCCCATATCAGACAGTTCTGACCAATCAGAGAGGACATAGCTTGCTTGCGTGATTTTTTCCAGTTCAAAGAAAAAACTAAAACACTCAGATCAATGAATAAACATGGTAGGTTGGCTTTATTTAGCTTTTATTTATTTATTTACTGAGACCAGAGAGAATGTTAAAAAAAAAAAGGTTACCGTCAGTGCAGTGCGCATATCGAACATCAGAAAAGTGCACATAAAACAGAAATAAAACGGCTTTTAAAACAACAAAATGTGCTTTTGTACGTACGATTGGCAAAAAAAAAAGAAAAAGAAAAAAAGTTCATAACATATGATAAGCCCGTGTTCTACTGCACCTGTGATCCTCTGATTTTTTTTTTTTAAGTTGTGTGCCAGAAAAACCAACTTGTTGATGTTGGACGGATAAAGTGCGCTCCGCGAAAACAAAGACATTTCCTATAACAACTAATGCTTAGCAGCAGCCTTGGGCACCCCCATGCAGTCAGAATAGTACATTCGACTATGAGGTTCATAGCCGAATAGGGGTCCTCCGAATCAAATAGTCGAATCTGCGACTATTGCAGGTCACCCTTTGTGAAAACGCTCTAAAATATAGGGTTACCAACTTCTTGCTGGTCTGTAGCAATAGAAGTGAGTTTAGCTTTAATTTAACTGACTTACAAAAGCAGTGATAAACCTCCTGTCTTACTGCAAAGAAAAAGATAAAGGAAACCGAAGAGGTCCAGTACAGAAGGAGGTCTGAAGGACTCAAATCAACAACAACAAAAGGCCCATTTCTTAAAATGAACAGCTGTGTGAAAGACATGCTTCTGAGATGATGCTAAAGCTCTTTTTCTTGCAGGAGAAGAACTCCTTCCTGAACTACAACGTTTCGTGCATTTTGACCATGCCTCAGTACATGCGACAGGGCTACGGCAAAATGCTGATTGACTTCAGTAAGTATCAGCTGCACTGTTCACACAACATAGCAGCTCATTTCTCCTCGTCTACTTACAAATAAGCACACAACATAATATTTCTAAAGTAAAACATAACATTTTATGAATCAGCTCTGTCTTTTTTACACATGATCTCATTAACTTCCAGCCAAAATCCACATAGTCGTAATTAATGAATAATGGATAGACAGACAGATGTGTCACCTACAACTTATGTTACAATGTGTGTGTGATGTAATGCAAAAAGAATGAACATATCAACTGTATTTCACCATCTCAGACAACATAATCCAGTCAGTGAAACAATTTTTTCCAGAGCTGTATATTAAAAAAACACAAGACAACTGCAGTCTTTGTAGTGTTTCACTGACTGGATTATGTTGTCTGAGATGGTGAAATACAGTTGATATGTTCATTCTTTTTGCATTACATCACACACACATTGTAACATAAGTTGTAGGTGACACATCTGTCTGTCTGTCTATCCATCATTCAAAATTAAGAGGCCACTTGCGTTTCTGAATCAGTTTCTCTGATTTTGCTATTTATAAGTATATATTTGAGTAAAATGAACATTGTTGTTTTATTCTATAAACTACGAACAACATCTCCCAAATTCCAAATAAAAATATTGTCATTTAGAGCATTTATTTGCTGAAATAACAAAAAAGACGCAGAGCTTTCAGACCTCAAATAATGCAAAGTAATCATAGTTCATATTCATAAAGTTTTAAGAGTCCAAAAATCAATATTTGGTGGAATAACCCTGTTTTGTTTTGTTTTTTTTTATCACAGTTTTAATGCATCTTGGCATGTTCTCCTCCACCAGTCTTACACACTGCTTTTGGATAACGTATTGCCATTCCTGGTATAAAAATTCAATCAGTTCAGTTTGGTTTGATGGCTTGTGATCATCCAACTTCCTCTTGATTATATTCCAGAGGTTTTCAATTTGGTTACATCAAAGAAACTTATCAATTTTAAGTGGTCTCTTTTTGTTTTCCAAAGCTGTATATACATTACTTACATTACAGACAGTTGGATATATATGAAAAACATGTGGACCTAAACAAAAAAGTGTTTTATAATCTTTAAAGTAGCAACTTTGTTTAGATGACAGTTTTGCACATCTTGGCTGGATTTTCTCTGTCAGCTTTATGAGGTAGAGTCACCTGGAATTCAGACTTTCAGTTAACAGCTGTGCTGAACTTATCAAGAGTTAATTACTTGAATTTTTTGTCTTCTTAATGTGTTTGAGAGCATCAGTTGTAAAGTTGTGAAGAGGTAGAGTTACAGGTATTTAGTGAATAGCTCTATTTGAGTAATGATAAAGGTAAGTCAATCCAAAACATTTCAAAAGCAGTGGCAAAGACCATCAAAAAGTTATGATGGAACTGGAAAGAAAGAGCAAGCGTTTTCTCTCTTGCACACGATAAGTTCATCAGAGTTATCAGCCTTAGAAACCACAAGTTAACAGCTCCTCAGATAAGAGCACCTAAATGCTTCACACAGTAACAGATTACTTCTGTTTTTCTTCATAGTCTGGATGATTTCAGTATTAAAATACAATGTAGGAAAACATATTAAAATGTGTTCTGGTGGCTCATGGTGAAGTAACACTAAACTGACAGTTTATATACATTTTTGGTATATTTTGTTATTGTGTTATTTAGCTTTTTACATCTTAGAATTTGATTAAGAATATTCAATTAGAATAATTTACTTTGAAATATTACAGCATTATTTAATAGAATGTATCATATGTTGAAATACTGTCAAAAATACACAGAATATTAGGGATGTCACAATTCTCTAAATCCTCGATTCGATTTTCTTTTTCCGATTTTAGGGTCACGATTCGATTCGATTCGATTTTTAAATTTTCTATTTTCTTTTTCTTTTTTTTTTTTACAGCAGAGAGGCCTATGCCAGTTTTAGATTAGTCTATGGTCAGTCCTTGGTTTGATTTATTAAATTTACAATATCTTATTTCAAAAGGTGGGCTTGATATAAGTGATGCAAAGTGATACAAGTGATCTGTAAAACACCACATTAGGCACTAATGGTCAAATTGAAATAATTTAATTAAGATATATATGTAATGCCATCTAGTGGCTTTTTTGGTAGCAGCAGTGTGCACTATTAAAACAGCAATGTGCAACATAACAAAATAAATAATAAAAAAAATACAGGAACAGTCATGTACAAAATAATAGAACAATAAGAGCCTTAACAAACTGAACTCTATCCTACTATAACAGTTAAACATGAAAAATAAGACTCGGTCCCTGAGAATGACAAGTTTTTTTCTTTAACAAAGATATATTATTAACTTTATCTGATAGAAAGATGCTTCTTATGGTACCAAAACTATTAAAATATTTGAGACTAAACAACTGTTATTTTTATATTTTCCATTTTTTTTTAAGAAGATGGGAATGTCCACATTCTCTGGAGAAAGGGCTGATCTTTGAGCAGTCACAATGTCCGCGGCATCGGCTACAGCGTGCTGCGGTATTTGCGTAGCTTAGAGGGAGGGATCGTCGATCATCTTTTTGACTTCGATGCTTGAGACCATGAAATAATTTCGATCGATTTCGATAAAATATCGAAATTGTGACACCCCTACAGAATATGCAAACACAACTAGAGGATCTGCTCAAATATAGAATATAAATATATATAAATACAAATAAAGTCTGACACTTTCTTTTGTTTTATTTGGACATTATTATATTGTTGAATAATTTAAGAAAGAACTGTAAACAAAGCAGCTGATTGGCAGCATACTAGATGGATGTGTTCACATGCATTGTAAAGAAACTGGGATCAGCATCTGTTACATTGACTTGTATTTTGTTGTGTCTGAAGGCTACCTGCTGTCGAAAGTGGAAGAGAAGGTGGGCTCACCTGAGCGACCCCTGTCTGACCTTGGCCTCATCAGCTACAGGAGCTACTGGAAGGAAGTGCTGCTGCGGTACCTCTACAACTTCCAGGGGAAAGAGATCTCCATTAAGGGTAAGAGCATAGCACACAGGGCATGCCCTGAAATTATTATTTAAAATAATAAAATGAGGGTTTTTATTTTAATGATTCCCATTTTTTTTTTTTATTTACTAATAGTATTCAGATTAAAGTTACTTATCCAAGTCACTGTGCGTTACTATTTTTATCATTTTCCGTAGTAAAAAGATATTGTACTGTCCGTCTGGGTGCGTTGAAAGAATGGACGAGAAAAATGTACAGTTGTTGGGAAAGTAAGGGATTCATGCTGAGAAACGTAATGTTTCCTGGAATTGTAGTGTGGGAGTGTAGTCGTTCTCACTCTTGCTCATTTTTGTTGTTTTTATATGGCCACTTGTTTTATTTTTGTGTCATGGACAAGCAGGCTACAATAAATGCCCAGTACTTTGATTTAACCCAGTTTCTGCTCATCTTTCTGCTGGAAAAGATGGGAATTACCCCAGAACAAGTGAAAAAAAAACATCCTAACAAACTGGAAATCAAGGGGAAACATCACAATCAATCAATGGGGAAAAACTCACTTAAAGAACATATAGAAATGGAACATATGTCAGCATCTACTAAAAACAGAATGACTCCATCAGCTCTCACACACAGATCACCCATTTTAACAAGAACCATCCTATAAATCTAAAACCTCTATATATATATATTAGGGGTGTCAGAATTTTGATATTTCATCGAAGTCAAAAAGAGGATTGACGATCCCTCCCGCAAATGGCGCAGCGCACTACTCAAATTGGGCAGCCCTTTATCCAGAGAATGTGGACATTCTCATCTTCTTAAAGAAAAACTAAAAAAAATATAAAAATAATAGTTGTTTTGTCTAGCCTCAAATATGTTAATAGTTTTTGTACCTTAAGGAGCATCTTTCTCTCAGATAAAGTTAATAATATATCTTTGTTAAAGAAAAAATTGTCATTCTCATGGACCCGAAAAAGTCTTAAAGTCTTATTTTTCATGTTTAACTGATATAGTAGGATAGAGTTCAGTTTGTTAAGGCTCTAATTGTTCTATTATTTTGTACATGACTGTTCCTGTATTTTTTTATTATTTATTTTGTTATGTGTGTACACTGCTACCAAAAAAAGCCACTAGATGGCATTACAAATATATCTTGATTAAATTATTTAAATTTGACCATTAGTGCCTAATGTGGTGTTTTACAGATCACTTGTATCACATTGCATCACTTATATCAAGCCCACCTTTTGAAATAAGATATTGTAAATTTGATTAATCAAACCAATGACTGACCATAGACTAATCTAAAACTGGCATAGGCCTCTCTGCTGTAAAAAAAAAAGAAAAAAGAAAATCGTGAATCGAATCTAATCGTAACCTTAAATTCGGAAATAAAATCGAATCGAGGATTTAGAGAATCCAGACACACCTAATATCTTGCTTATTTATTTCTTCATTCTTAAGTAAATATTCAGATCCCTTTGTTGTTGTTTCCTAATATTTGTCTCCTTTTTATCCTTTTTTTCTCTCTCTTCCTCTCCCCTTTTTCTCTCGTTGTTTACAAATTATTTTGTTTGCTTCAGTTATTATCATTATTATTACATTTTTTTCTATGTATTTTTTTTCTTCTTCACCCTTTTTTCACTTTTTATTATATTTTTTGTCTTCTTCTCACAATGCCCACAGTACCTAAAACTCTGTATAAACACTAATGAACAATAAACAATAAATTGGTCCTCCGAAGAGGGAGGGGTGGTGGCGGGCAAAAAAAAAAAAAAAAAAGAACAAGTGAAAGAGAAAGTTTAGCTCCTTCCGGCTCATGGAACTACGAGGGAAACCAGCTCCCTTTAGCATCACGACCCATCACTTTATTGCCACAAGCACACCAAAATAACAACAGGCTAGCAAGCTAACAAGCTAACAGGCTAAAACTAGTACTCGGGCACACACACACAACAAGCCCCCCTCTCGCTTTTCACCTCACGACAGCTGTTGAAAGTAATTAATAAAGTAACTTGAAAGTAACTTTGTTATTTAAAAATAATAATCCATAAAGTAACTTTTTAAAGGAGTAATCAGTAATCACATTACTTTTTTTAAGTAACTATACCATCACTGATCTTTGTATTGTATTGTATTTTGACTGTTTCTAAGCAGAGATCAGCCAGGAAACAGCTGTGAACCCTGTTGACATTGTCAGCACCTTGCAGTCGCTCCAGATGCTCAAATATTGGAAAGGGAAGCACTTAGTCTTAAAGAGACAGGTAAGCAAAGTCTATTTTTTTTTTATTTACAGTTGTTGGTGGGTGAGATCACGATTATCTGCTCCAGATAAGTTCTAAGTACTTCTCTACTAGACAAGCTTTTGTGTATGCACTGTATGCAATGTGTGCCACCTAATGTAGCTGAATGCCTTCATTAATGGTGTCCTCAAACATTTGGCCTATGTTCCAACTGCAAGAAAAACAGATTTGTTTCTCAAATTAGATCTGTTGAGATGACTGTCTGCACTTTATTTGCAAGTGATCAGATTGGATTTGCATGTCCAAGCATCACAAACATACCTGTGTGAGTTTCTGAGGTAATAAGGGTCGGCATCAGTAACTAACATCTGTAGCTTTCTTATTGTACCTCCACACTTCCGTCACTCTGGATATGATGAGGCTGTTGTTTGTTGTGTTGCAAGTGACACAAACACACTGATTTTCTATTTACAGTTAGGCTCAACACCAGCAGATGACATGTCTCTCCAAACCATCACTGATCATCAGTAAATTTTACATTTCATTTGTAAATCAAGGGAGCAGAGTCTGGGGGAGGTGGAGAGACACACAGTCGAAACTGCTCGAGGTGCAGTGTGAAGTTTCTACAATCAGTGATGGTTTGTTTGGAGAGACATGTCATCTGCTGGTGTTGATCCACTGTGTTTTATTATCAAGTCTAAAGTCAGTGCAGTTTTGTTTTCCCACAAAATCTTACAGCACTTCATGCTTCCCTCTGCTGACAACTTTTATGGAGATGTGGATTTCATTTTCCAGCAGGACTTGGAACACTGCCCACACTGCAGAAAGTACCAATTGGTCTTATATAATATTCTCATTTTCTGAGACACAGATTTTTGGGTTTTCATTGGCTGTAAACCAAAATCATCATCAATAAAATAAACAAACACTTAAAATAGATCACTCTGTGTGTAATACATCTATATAATATATGAGTTTCACATTTTGAACTGAATTACTGAAATAAAGTAACTTTTCAAAGATATTCTAATTTTTTGATATGGCCCTGTAGTATATATAACTTTTACTATGCTTTCTTTAGGACCTGATCGATGACTGGAGATCCAAAGAGATCAAGCGTGGAAGCAGCAAGACCATCGACCCCACAGCCTTGAAATGGAGCCCACCTAAAGGAACCTAAAGCACCCTCAGCATCTCTCCACACTTCCCCCGCTGCTCTGTGGTCACTGTTAGGATAGTTTACTGCATAATAAACAATAGTTACAGTAGTCTCCGCTACAGTCAGCATGTTCTCAAAACTTACCGTGTTACGTAACAATCTAGTTCAGTTTTAGAGTCCTGCTCCTGCTGAGTCCCTGCACTGCACGTTTTAGTGTTGTCCTACTCCAACACGGGTGTTTAACCAGCTTGTCCATGAAAGACTAGCTTGGATGAAACCATCAGTGATGGCAAGTAACTAAGCACAAATACTTTGTTACTTTATTTAAGTAGAAATGTTGGTTATCTGTACTTTACTAGAGCCATCATTTTTCAGCCTTCAAACTTCAACTTCTACTTCTTACGTTTTAAAAATATTTACTACTTAATAATTATTACTACTGTTTTATTTCAGCTAGATTTCATTCAGTCTTCTCATCGTTCAAAAAATAAAACCCTATCCAGATAAATCTCTCCATCCAGATAGAGTGAATCTGATTGTGGTTGGATGTAGAGAACTATAAACATTTATCCAGGTGTGATGATCCTGGTTTATACAGGATCATCACACCTGCACACATCACACCCACACTCCAGCTAGAACATAGCAGATATATACTATGTCTAGTGTGAAGATTATCTGTGCAGAGACTCAAGATAACTCAAGCTTTAATATATTAAAAAGCTTTTGTCCTCGATGGCATTTTTCCCCTTTACATTACTTTTATTTTTATGCTGTAAGTTAACAGTAAAACAGTACTTTTACACTTTTACTTGAGTAAATCTCTAGTAAACTCTAGTATCTATACTTCTACCTGAGTAATGAATGTGAATACTTTTGACCCCTTTGGAAATCAGTTTTTCGGCAGGTTACCGTGCAGTTATCTGTTCTCTGCTGCTCTCCTCCAATGAATGTCGCCTCGCTTTACCAAACAAATATTCACACAAAGCAATCCAGACTGTTCTCATACAGAGTTCCCCAATGGTGGAACAAACTACCTTCCACTACCAGATCAGGAGAATCTCTCGCTATCTTTAAGAGACTCCTGAAGACAGAGCTCTTCAAAGAGCACTTACTCTCCTAACACCTCTAACACACTAACTACTTCTAACCTCATTTCCTTCTTCCCCTCCTTCACTTCTCTATCCCATTATTTCCCTTCTACATCCTTTAGGCCCTATCTAAAGATGTTTTACCTTTAAACTTCTATTACTTTTGTACTTCACTAGTGTAAGTCGCTTTGGACAAAAGCGTCTGCCAAATGTAATGTAATGTAATGTAACAATAGAGCTTTCCCTTTCTAAACTCAAATGAACTAGCTCTCAACAGACTGAAAATGGACATCACCTCTTTTAATACTTTCCTGATCATCCTTTGAAAAAATATGACAATCCAGTAAATGATAAGAAGGCTACAGTCAGCTTTGCTCTGGTGTAGCTAAAAAGAGTTCTGGACAAATTTAGTTTCCAAAGAAGTGATAGAGGTGTTTTTTAAACCCTGTTAATTTCTGTCAATTATGAGCCTAACAATATGTTGTTATTTTGTAGTGTGTTGTAACTTATGCGCTCTTGAAAAAACTTCCCAAGAATTTGATATAAACAGCCAGCAGTTCCTGTAGTTTTAAATCGTGTACATAATGCATTATTAAGCATTTTCTCTTGTGCTGAAACTGGAAACTCGACTTAAAAACAAAAAGCAATTTAAAGACAAATGTTATAAGTTGTTTTTTTAGAAAAAGGTCATTTAAAATCCCACCTCTTTAAAACTTTTTGGGAACGTATGTGGTCGATCAGCACTGTCTTTCTTGTCTTAAAATTTTGTAGCTGTTTTTTTGGCACTGAATGAAGGATTCCACAAGAAACAAAATAGTCTGTTTTTAGTTCTCAGAGCTATGATGCTGTTACGCTGCATTTACACTGCTCTGACTCATCAAACGCACATGAATGCACTGCCCCCTCTAACTGGTCGCATGTGGCCATTACAAAAGCGTTTTCTGCGTGGTCCAACTAAATAGTTTTAGTAAATGTGAAATTGTTTTATACAAGCTTTATTTCCTATAAACGAATAAATATAAATGTATATTAATAAATATAAATGTTCGATTGAGCTTCATTACACTGTCTAGTAAGCAGTATATAGGCTTACAAAAGCAGTCTTTTACAATTAAATTAAATATTAATATTTTCAAAACCCACCAGAGACCACAACAATCTCTGCAGCCTTTCTCCACGCTGTATTACGCTGATCAGAGTGCCTGTAAATCAGTAGGGATTAAGCATAAAGGACGTTTCTTCCATGCTTCTCTGAAACTCTCGAAAGTGGAACTAAAATGTTTTCATACACTGCGCTGAGGGCACATATCAGGCAAACACCTGCACTCTGATTGGATAGACTCATCGCTTTGGACAATTTTTTTTTTTTTTTGCATAAAGTTCACCTCAGCTCAACTTTATATTGCATCGCATCCCCTGGACTATAAAAAAAAATTAAGTGTTGTTATGAAGTAATTCAGCTTTGGGAGCCCTCATCTTTCTCTTCCTGAATAGCCATAATTTGTGCCATGTTTTAAACTAGCAAAACACGAAATTAACTCACTTAAATACTACAAATACGATATTTTAGCTTAGACTTTCTGTTATAGTCAAATGCAGGGTCCTCAACATTTCTTATGACATCATTATGAGGTTAAAACAAGCCTGTGTTATGGAAACAATAAAATGTGCACTATGGGGAATTTTACAAGAGCAGGACCACCGAATACTGATCAGCCATATAAGCCTAGCTAACGCTTCAACAGTAGCAATATTACTAATATTATTCTGTCTGTCACTGAAACGGCAAGTAAAACACTGTCAGTGCGAAACACCATTTCAGCACATTCAGTATTTAGCTGGTTTCTTTCCTTTAGCTACCTCTGTTTTACTATGATCTAAAATAGTACGTATAAATTTGTGGTTATAGAAGAGTGCTGATGTTTGGTGTACTGTATTTTTTACAGTATAAAGTTATTAAAGTTATTAAGGCCTTTAATTAAATAGAAAAGATTGTAGTTCTAGTTTGACTATTGGTCAAATATAACTAAGTAAATAACGCACAGTGTTGAGATGTAGCAGCAAGTTTTTGAATTAAACCATCCCTTTTTATCACTTAAGAAAAAAACATTTGATACATCAGTAATTTTATTTATATATGATGGACAATCCCAGAATGGTACCTTTTGCATTAGAGGAGGGATAATGTTTTAGATATGGCATTAGTTGTACATATTATTATTATTATTATTATTATTATTATTATTATTATTGTAGTTACAGTGAAATAAAACATACTATTGACCTGTTTTAATTTTGTCACTTTGGACCCAAATCCACAAATGTCATTTAAGTGGCAGCTACAGTCACTGTATGCCTTGGCTGCTGAAGCAGTTTGTGTATTGGCTTGTTTGTGAAAGTAGAGTAGGATCCTTCACTTCCTCTGAACTTCTGTAATGCACTAGTAAAGCACTCTCTGCACAGCGAAGCGCCAAATGCCTGTCTGATGATGATGTCAGTATGTTGTTGTGCAGCACTTTGTTTTTTCGCTCCTTCCCAAATAAACTCTTATCTAATCTATACCTCTTGTTCTGCTGGTGTTTAAAATTATTTTTGTCTCTTTGTCCTCAGCTTGTACCAGTTTATCTGTTCATGTCTGATTTAATGGTTGAACGTCACTGTTATTAGGGGGGCAATTCAAAAGAGTAATCACAACAGTTTTTTTCCAGATAAAGTGATACAAAAACGTCTGGGCACCCCTGATAATTTTCATGATTTTCCTTTATAAGCATTGGTTGTTCAGATAAGCTATTTTAGTTAAAATATCATGTAACAGTAGAAAACAGTGGTATTTGAGAAGTGAAATGAAGTTTATAGGATTTACAGAAAGTGTGCAATAATTCTTTAAACAAAATTAGGCAGGTGGAAAAATATTGGCACCCTTGTTGTTTTATTGATTTGAATACATTTAGCACTAATTGGACTAACTGTAACACAGAATGTGTTTGGTTAGCTCACTGACCCTTGACCTTCAGAAGACCACAGGCACAGTTCTAGTTCTAGACCTGAAGTGGCAGAACAAGAAAACTCAGATAATCAGAGGAGAAGGATGGAGAGAACGGTCATAGTCAAACCACAGATCAGCTCCAAAGACCTATATCCTGCTGCGGATGGTGTCAATGTGCAAGCAGATGCTGTATGGGAGAGTAATGCAGAAGAAGCCTTTTCTGTGCACACGCCACAAACAGAGTCGCTTGAGGTATGCTCAGTGATGGTAGTAACGGTGTTATAACGAGTAATCTAACTAATTACTCTGACTGTAACTATAACGCTGTTACTATTTCCGACACCCCGTTACTGCACGTTACTTTAGCAACTTTACATACAGACAAAGGCGTTGCCACCCGTCAACAGTCTATTTTTACGCCTTGCAAGCGTCTTTAAATTGCGTTGGACTTTTGGAATATATTTAGGCTGATGGGCGTGGTGGTCTGGAAATGATGTGTGTTCAGGTAAATTTCTGGCGTGTTTCTATCTTGGCGGCGGAAAAAAGCTTTGCGCGATTGATCCCCCTTCTTTACCACAGAAAATAAAGCTCACCTAGAGCCTTCAGCAATCAACTATAAAAATAAAATGTACTTAAAAATCTGCACAGTAACTATAAATTATTATTAGTTATAAGGATTTATATTTATGTTTAGTACACAGACTAAATAACTGTAACTTAAAATATAGCAGACAGTCATTTTGCTGTTTAAGAATTTCAACAGATGTTTATTCTCACTCAAAAGCTGGAGTTTTTGAAATGGAAAATTAAAAGAGAAAAGAACTTTGACTAAACATAAATTTATTTTATTTAACTGAATTTCACTTTTATATCTGAAAAATAAAGCACATTGTCGGAGTCTGGTGCTGCCCGTCAATTATATAAAACTTAAAACATTTGAAATACACAGAAATATAAAGCTATACGTTAGAATTAGTTTCTTATCACCAGGGCAATTTTATTAAAATATTAAATATATTAATTCATTAATTAAAATCTCATCCAGAGTAAGTTAGAAGAGTCCAGGAGCTGAAAAGTCGGGGCGAAGGTAGCTGCTTGCCACCGCAGTCACACCATCTGCACTTATTATTAATAACATGAGTAACAAAGAATATTACTGTATTATTTTGGAGTAATTGGATACCAAACTTAGAAAATATGTCTCTTCGGTTTTGCATAAACCACATTTGGGAGTCCTCTAAAACCAGCAAATCAAATTGTTATCCAATGCCACCAAGACAGCCTTAAAGACAACATTCCATACTATGCATGACCTGAGTAACAAAGAGTATTACTGTATCATTTTAGAGTAATTGGATACCAAACTTAGGGAAAATGTCTATTCGGTTGTGCATAAACCCTGGTTCGGAGTCCTATAAAACCAGCAACTCAAATTTTTATCCAATGCCACCAAGACAGCCTTAAAGAACACATTCAATAGTATTGATGACATAAGTAACACGTGATATTACTGTATCATTATGGAGTAATTGGATATCAAACTTAGGAAAAATGTCTATTCGGTTGTGCATAAATCACATTTTGGAGTCCTATAAAACCAGCAAATCAAATTGTTATCCAATGCCTCCAAGACAGTCTTGAAGAACACATTCTATCCTATTAATGACTTGAGTAACATTGAGTGATATTACTATATAATTTTGGAATAATTGGATACTAAACTTAGGAAAAATTTGTATTTGCTTTTGCATAAACCAGATTTCAGAGTCCTATAAAATTGTTATCCAGTGCCACTAAGACAGTCTTGAAGAACACTTTCCACATTAATATTGACATGGGTAACAAGTGATTTTACTGTATCCTTTTGGAGTAATTGGATACCAAACTTAGAAGAAATGACTATTCGGTTGTGCATAAACCAGGTTTCGGAGTCCTATAAAACCTCCAAAATCTCTTTTATACAAAACCGAATGGACATTTTTGGTATCCAATTACTCCAAAATGATACAGTAATATCACTTCAAACATATATCTGGTATACAAGAGAATAAGATCTCTAAGAATTTAGTGCTGTGATATAACTATTTGATATGCTTATTTAAAAGCATTAAATGTATTAAATGTTTTTTAATTCTAAATATTGTTTAAATGCATTTTCATTAATCCTGTGGAATCCTTTTCGCGCTCCTTTAGTTAATTAGTTAGCTAGCTAGCTAACCTTACTAATGCTAGCTGTGAAACTGGAAATTTTTACATTACATTACATTTGGCAGACGCTTTTGTCCAAAACGACTTACACTAGTCAAGTACAAAGTAATAGGAATTAAGATAAACCATTTTTAGATAGGGTTAAAGGAGGTCGACGGGAAATAAAGGGATAGAGGAGTGAAGGAGGGGAGGAAGGAAATGAGGTTAGAAGTAGTTAGTGTGTTAGAGGTGTTAGGAGAGTAAGTGCTCTTGGAAGAGCTCTGTCTTCAGGAGTTTATTAAAGATAGTGAGAGATTCTCCTGATCTGGTAGTGGAAGGTAGTTTGTTCCACCATTGGGGAACTCTGTATGAGAACAGTCTGGATTGCTTTGTGTGAGTGTTTGGCAAAGCGAGGCGACATTCATTGGAGGAGCGCAGAGGCCGGGAGGTAGCGTAAGCCTTCAGGAGTGAGTGCAGGTAGGACGGAGCTGTTCTGTCATCACCTTGTCAAATTTTTGTCAACAACAATAAACTGGTTAGCTAAGCTAGCTGAGGAGAAGAATTAACCTACATTCTCTTAAACTGCTAAACCTGCTCAGCTAGCTGATATGAAATAGGGACTTCTTAAAATAAACAGCTAACCTAGCTGGTTAGCTAGCTGACGTGAGGCGAAAGACTCACAAGTTAAACAAAAAGCGTAGCGTTAGCTAGCTTTAACTTGGGTTAAATGTGGAACCTCTTGCCAGAAAAGGCTAGGTTAGCTAACCTAGCTAGCTAGCCTTAGCTTACGTGAAACGGGCAACTACAAGAAATGGCAAGAAACAACCTACAGTTAAGTAGCTAGCTAGCTGAGATGAAATTGATAGTTCTTTAAGGAAACCAACGCTAGCTATCTAGCTAAATGGCACGGTTGTTAAATTCTTGATACTTGCAGTTTGAGCACCATCTATCGGTCACTATATTTCTCTAATTTGAGTTAAATATCATGTTTTAGAAAAGAATAGACCATGTTGTTCATCTTAAACATAATGTATTTGGCCAGGATGCACTACATACAACTAAATAATACATAAATAAGTAGATAAACAGATTCAAAAAATACATACAGTATTGTGCAAAGGTTTTAGGCACCTCTGGGAATTTCAGAAAAGAAAAAGCTTCTTATCTGTGCAGTAAGTGTTTATTAGCTGGGTAAAACTCCATTAGCATTACAATAAATACAAACAGCAATTTTACATAAAGCAGAGCTTTCACAGCCCTGTTTTCCTTAATAAAACATCTCTTAATTTCTCCTCATTGTTACAGTGTTCTAGTGCCACTAGGTGGCACTCTAAGAAAGAATCTTAATACACAGCCTAATACTACTACAGAGGGAGAGAGCCTAAGGCAGGGCAGTAGGAGAAGCAAGCTGTAAGTGTGTGTGCTGCAAGTTGCTTGAATAAAGCCTACGGAATTCTTCTATATCTGCATCTTGACTGATATCTTTCAACATGGTGTCAGAAGTCTAACCTGGATGCTTCCTTCTTTTCTGGACATATGAACAAACGGTGTGCAGACTGGAAATCTAACTCAACCTAGAAGAAAGACAGCAACCTTCAGAATGGCGTATCACATCCCAACCCCGGAGCCCATGGACATGAAGGGCGACGTGTTCAGCAATTGGATGTTTTTCCGTGCGCAATGGGATAACTACGAAATCGCAACTGGATTAGACAAAAAAGACAACAACATTCGCTTGGCTACGCTACTATCAGTAATGGGGAAAGAATGCCATCAACTGCAGCGTCACCTTCACATGCCTGACGCGGACCGGGCAGATCCGAAGAAAGTTCTGGATGCACTACAGCAACACTTTGAACCGACCAGAAATGTGATCTACGAAAGGTTTGTGTTTAACAATTGCAAACAAAGCCAAAATGAGACCACAGACCAGTACACAGCCAAGCTAAGAAAGCTAGCAGACACTTGTGACTTTGGCTGCCTGAGAGATGATTTAATCCGTGACAGACTTGTTATAGGCACAAAAGACACAAATGCACAGGCTCGGATGCTGCGTGAGCCGAAACTGACATTGACTCAAGCTGTTGATATGTGCCGTGCAAATGAACAAACTTTAGCTCAAATTAAGAAAATTGCTGGCGAGGATCAGCAAACAGTCCACTATGCTTCACGAGACGGTCGCCAGGGGCAAAGAGGAAGTAAACAGCCATGTATGCAAGAACACACCAGACAAAAATCATTTCATGCCAACACATGTCGGTACTGTGGAACTATCCATGGCAAAGCCAACTGTCCAGCGTATGGTGTACTATGCAAAGCATGTGGGAAACGGAATCATTTTGCTAGAGTCTGCAGACAAGAACAGCGAAAGCCGCAATTGCATCTAGTGGAAGAGGACAAGGAGAGGGAAGATGAAACTGATTTGATGCTTTATCTCTCTCACGTAAACTTTATGCAAGCCAACAGGAACAAGTGGTTTATACACCTTAAATTAGCCCCACACAATGACGAAATGCTTCAGTATGACCCTTCACATGTCATCAAATGCCAACTAGACACTGGTTCCACTGTCAATGTCATTGGTTTCCGAGACCTCCAGCGCTTGCTCCAAAATGGCAACCCGCCCCTATCACTAAGCAAAACCACTCTCAAGCTATATGATGGCACAATGATACAGCCAAAAGGAGAATGCAGTCTCAGGGCAGAACACGATGGCAACACATATATCCTGAGATTTCATGTAATGGAGACATCACAAACCCCTCTGCTTTCAGCAGACACCTGCATACGACTCAACTTACTCCAGATCACCAGCAACCACGTCATACACAGCATCGATGCAGGACAAGCAGACAGCGCCACCATACCAAAGACAACAGAGGAGCTTATAGCCTCACATGAAGACGTGTTCGATGGCCTAGGATGCCTCCCTGGTAAGCTCCATCTGAAGGTGGACCCTGCCATAAAACCTATACAGCAGCTCCCTCGCAGGGTTCCAATCCCCATCAAAGACAAAGTTACAAAGGCCATAGAAGACATGGAAACAAGGGGCATCATTGCCAAAGTCACAGACCCGACTCCATGGATCAGCAATATGGTGGTGGTAGAAAAAAAGGACAAGCTCCGCATTTGCATTGACCCTACAGTACTGAACAAAGCTTTACTCCGATCACATTATCAGATGCCGACAATAGAGGAGATTCTGCCGGAAATAGCCAAGGCAAAGACATTTTCTGTCTTAGATGCAAAAGATGGCTACTGGCAAATACAGCTGGATGAAGCAAGCAGCTATCTCACTACATTCTGGACACCTCTAGGGCGCTACAGGTGGCTCAGGATGCCTTTTGGGATCAAGCCAGCAGCTGAAGAGTATCAGAGAAGACAACATGAAGTGTTGCAGGGACTCAAAGGTGTGGCAGTAATAGCGGATGACATTCTTGTTTATGGATGCGGTGACACCAATGAAGAAGCAATGAGGGATCATGATAACAATCTCACAGCACTCCTCCAACGAGCCAGGGCAGTAAACCTAAAACTAAACAAAAGAAAACTCAGACTAAAGCTCCCCAGTGTGACATACATGGGGCACCTACTCACCACTGAAGGATTATGCCCAGACCCAGACAAAGTAGCTGCTGTTGAGAGCATGCAAACGCCACATGATGTAAAGTCTCTTCAACGGCTGCTTGGATTTGTCAACTACCTATCCAAGTTTTTGCCCCACTTGTCAGAAGTCTGTGAACCCCTAAGGCGTCTGACTGACAAGGATGTCGAGTGGGCCTGGCTCTCACAGCATGAAGAAGCATTACGCTGTATCAAACAGCTAGTCACACAACACCCTGTCCTAAAATACTATGACCTTAATGAAGAAGTCACCCTGCAATGTGATGCAAGTGAAACAGGCCTGGGAGCGGCACTCCTTCAAAATGGACAGCCTGTAGCCTTTGCCTCAAGGACGCTGACGCCAACTGAACAAAGGTACGCGCAAATTGAAAAAGAATGCCTCGCCATTGTCTTTGCGTGTGACAAATTTGATCAGTACCTTCATGGCAGGGATCACATCACTGTTCACAGTGATCACAAGCCCCTCGAAGCGATTTTTAAAAAATCATTGCTCATGGCACCGAAGAGACTGCAGAGGATGTTGCTCAGATTGCAGAGGTACCAGATACACCTGCTGTACAGACCAGGAAAAGAACTCCATTTAGCTGACTTCTTGTCCAGAACCCCACAGCCTAATGTGGAACACCCACAAATGCAGACGCCATCCTCGGTGTACGCTATGGGACTGGCATCAGCAGACCTTGAACATGTTAGGCACAGCCGCAACACCAACATCACCACAAAAACGCTGGAGACCATCAAGACACACTCTGCTCAAGATCCAGTGGCCAAGTTGCTGAACAGGCACATCAGCAAGGGCTGGCCAGAGCACAGGCAAGCTGTAGACCCTTCACTTCATCCATTCTGGACATACAGAGAAGAACTTACAACAGAAGAAGGTCTGATTTTCAAAGGACAGCGGGTCTTTATCCCTAACACATTACGCAATAGCTTCCTGCAGAAGATTCACATTGGGCACTCTGGTATTGAGGCCAGTCAGAGGAAGGCCCGCGAGGCCATTTTCTGGCCAGGAATTGCTGATGACATTAAGAACTTCACAAATGCCTGTGCCATCTGTAATGCCACTCAAGGGAAACAACAAAAAGAAACACTCACTTCACACCGCATTCCGGACATCCCGTGGTCCAAAGTCGGAATAGACCTTTTCAGCATCAAGAGCTTCACGTATCTCATCATGGTGGATTACTATTCTGACTATTGGGAGATTGATGATCTTTCAGACTACACTGCGTCCACTGTCATTGAAGCGTGCAAGAAACAATTTTGCAGACATGGCACGCCTCACACTGTCTTCTCAGATAATGGCCCCCCCTTCAACAGCATGGAATTCCAACAATTTGCAGATGATTGGGACTTTCAACATGCAACCTCATCACCATATCATAGCCAAAGCAATGGCAAAGTGGAGTCAGCAGTGAAAATAGCCAAAATGTTACTGAAACGCTGCACAATGGCTGGAGAAGACCCATGGAAAGCAGTGCTAGAATGGAGAAACACTCCGACCGAAGGTCTTGACAGCTCACCGGTTCAAAGACTCATGTCAAGGCGGACCCGATCACTCCTGCCCAGAAGGAGTGTGCTTCTAAACCCTATAGTGACGAACGATGTGGTCGCAAAGAAAAAAGTCAAAGGGGCAGCGGTCAAACACAGATACGACCTTCATGCTCGTGACCTCCGACCCATCACACAAGGACAGACGGTACGAGTCCTTCTCCACCCCAACCATCCAGATGGCACCTGGGCGTTGGGCTTATGCATTGACCAACTCTGTGATCGCTCATATGTGATTCTGGTGAAAGGGAAGAAATACCGTCGAAATCGCAGAGACATTCGTCCAGTGCAGGAACAACTTACCATCACTCCACACCACATCAGCCCATTGCTCGACGACGACAGCTGGAACACTAGAGGCGGCATGGAGAGCCTGACAGACATACAAGATACAGCAGCTGAGGATGCACCCATCAGCCAACCTCCATCCCCCAACCTTCCCCCTCCCCCTCCCCTACAGCACACCAGAACCAGGAGCAACATTCAACGACCTGCAAGATTCACCACTGATTTTGTTATCTAAAAAAAAAAAAAAAAAAAAAAAAAAGAAATAGTTCACACAGGACAGTTATAGTACAGTTATAGTACCTGCAGAAACTTGTCACTTGAAATTCAAAACTAATGTATCCATGTTTTGTTGATTTTGTTTATATTAATTATGTTCTTTCAGAGCCAGTGCTTTAACACAGGAGCCGCACTGGGGTTATAGCCCAGTTATATGTAAAGGGAGATGTTACAGTGTTCTAGTGCCACTAGGTGGCACTCTAAGAAAGAATCTTAATACACAGCCTAATACTACTACAGAGGGAGAGAGCCTAAGGCAGGGCAGTAGGAGAAGCAAGCTGTAAGTGTGTGTGCTGCAAGTTGCTTGAATAAAGCCTACGGAATTCTTCTATATCTGCATCTTGACTGATATCTTTCAACACTCATCTGAGTTTAATTCTGAGTCATTTCTAGTTCTCATCATATCAACACCTGGTTTGGTAAATTCAGTCGGCAAATGTGGTAAATCAGGTGAGCTGCTGACGGAACTGAACATAATATACACATGCTGGCTCCTCAGCATCCAGGAGAAATCTGGAACTACACTTTATTCTTCAGCTTGGCTCACAGGATATAACACACTTAGTTAAAATGAGAAATTTGTGTTACTTTTTACTGTATTTATGTTTATTTGTATTTGCATCTGTTCAAATCCTATGTGGTTCTTTTTTCAGGTAAAACACTCATATTGCTGAGATAAATTAATTAGTGCAATTTGCTTTGGTGCCTAAAACTCTTGCACAGTACTGTATATAAGTAGATAAATTATGACCCAATATACTGTTTTAATGTTCTAATGAAGAAGCTGCTGAACTGAAATAGTAATTTACTGACTGTATACAACAATCAGCCATAACATTAACACTACTGTCAACTGAAGAATGTAAGATGATGAGGGGATGTTTGGTGTTGAAGCAGGAAAAATGGGAAACAAGTGTAGGAATCTAAGACACTTTAACAAGAAACAAACTGTGGTAATCTAAATAATAACTGGGTCAAACATCTCCAGAACGTTAAGCAGGTCTTGTGGGTGGGGTGTTCCTGGTATACAATGGTTTAAAGTTCTCCTGATGGTATTTGGGATTTTTAGAAAGGCTCTTCTTCATGCTTCAATCTAACTTTCGTGGACTTTAGTGTGTGATTTATCTGATGGGTTTTGTAGGATGACTTTCCCAAAAAGAAATTAAGCCTACTCCTATACAAAAAATGGAATATCCCTGAAAAGTTACTTTATTTCAGTAATTCAGCTGAAAATCCCACCCAGCGCTAGCATTGGTGCTAATGCTAAAAAGGCTCTGTGTGAACTCTATCGGTCTATCAGCGATCTGCAGAACAAACACCCAGACGGACTGTTTATTATCGCCGGAGATTTCAACCACACAAATCTCAAGTCAGTGCTCCCTAAATTCCATCAACATGTGGACTTTGCAACCAGAGGAGCGAGCGCGCTGGATCTTGTTTACACAAACATCCCCAGCGCGTCCTGGGCGGAGCCCCGCCCCCACCTCGCTTTCTCGGACCACATGTGTGTTTGGCTGACTCCAACATACACACCACTCATCAGACGCTCCAGACCAGTTCAGAAGCAGGTGAAAACCTGGCCGGCAGGCTCCATCTCTGCCCTTCAGGACTGTTTTGAGTGCACTGCATGGGACATGTTTAGGGAGGCTGCTACTGAAGGCGATTCTGTTGATTTGGAGGAGTATGCAGCATCAGTCACTGGCTACATCAGCAAGTGTATTGATGATGTCACTGTCTCCAAGACCATCACTACACGCCCAAACCAGAAGCCTTGGATGACTGCTGAGGTACGTGCGCTGCTGAGGACCCGCGACTCCGCCTTCAGAGTGGGTGACAAGGTGGCCCTGAGGAAAGCGACATCCGACCTGTCAAGAGCCATCAGAGAGGCAAAGCGCGCACACGGCCAGAGAATCCACAGCCACTTCAAGGACACGGGTTACGCGCGGCGTATGTGGCAGGGCATCCAGGCAATCATCAACTACAGGACAATGCCACCGTCCTGTGAACGTGATGCCTCCCTCCCTGATGCCCTGAACAACTTTTATGCACGGTTTGAGGCACAAAACAACACGATGGCGAGAAAGACCATGCCCAAGCCGGACGAGCAGGTGTTGTGCCTGACTGCAGTGGATGTGAGGAACACTCTGCGCAGAGTCAACCCACGAAAAGCTGCAGGACCAGACAACATCCCCAGCAGAGTGCTCAGGGAGTGCGCATACCAGCTGACAGATGTTCTCACGGACATCTTCAACATCTCCCTGTGCAGCGCCACTGTCCCAGTGTGCCTCAAGTCCACCACCATCGTTCCCGTGCCGAAGAAGTCCACAGTGTCCTGCCTCAATGACTACCGTCCCGTTGCATTTACACCCATCATCATGAAGTGCTTCGAGAGGCTAGTCATGAGGAACATCAAGACACGACTGCCCTCTTCACTGGACCCCCTGCAGTTTGCGTATCGTCCCAATCGCTCCACAGACGATGCCATCACCACCACCCTTCATCTCTCCCTCACCCACCTGGAGAAGAAGGACACTTACGTCAGAATGCTGTTTATAGACTTCAGTTCAGCATTCAACACCATCATCCCACAGCACCTCATCAGGAAGCTAAGCTCGCTCGGCCTCAACACCCCCCTCTGCAACTGGATCCTGGACTTTCTGACGGGGAGACCCCAGTCAGTCCGGTTCGGGGGCAGCACCTCCAGCACCATCACACTGAACACTGGGGCCCCCCAGGGCAGTGTCCTGAGTCCTCTGCTGTTCACCCTGCTGACTCATGGCTGTGCTGCAAAACACAGTTCTAACAGCTTTATCAAGTTCGCCGATGATACAACCGTGCTGGGTCTCATCACCAAAGGCGACGAGTCAGCATACAGAGAGGAGGTGCAGCGGCTGACAGACTGGTGTACAGTCAACAACCTTCACCTGAATGTGGACAAGACAAAGGAAATGGTTGTTGACTTCAGGAGAGCACAACACACCCACTCTCCACTCAACATCGACGGGTCCTCTGTGGAGATTGTTAAGAGCACCAAGTTCCTTGGTGTCCACTTAGCAGATAACCTCACCTGGACCCTGAACACCAGCTCTACAGCCAAGAAAGCCCAGCAGCGTCTCTACTTCCTCCGGAAGCTGAGAAAGGCCCGTCTCCCTCCACCCATCCTCACACTCTTCTATAGAGGGACCATTGAGAGCATCCTGAGAAGCTGCATCACTGCCTGGTTTGGGACCTGCACCGTCTCTGACCGCAAGACCCTCCAGCGTATTGTGAGGACAGCTGACAGGATCATCGGCGTCTCTCCCCTCCATCACGGACATTTACACCACCCGCAGCATCCGCAAAGCAACCAGCATTGTGAATGACCCCACCCATCCCTCACACAAACTGTTCTCCCTCCTGCCTTCGGGAAGAAGGTACCGCAGCATCCGGTCCAGCACGACCAGATTCTGCAACAGCTTCTACCCCCAAGCCATCAGACTCCTCAACTGCAGAGACTGAACTGATGGTTTTTCTGTACATGCACACACACTCTTACCCCACTTACCCCAGAAAATGGAAAGCACTAAAAACCCTACTACCTCACTGGACTCTATTGCACACTGTGTAATAGAGGTAATTACTACCTCACTGGTCTTTTTTGCACACTTTTTGCACACTGTCTTGTTATTTATTATTCTTTGTCTGTATTGTGTTGTATTGTCTGTCTGCACTTTTGTACTGTTGCATTTATTGTTCTGTCTACACTGTGTTTATGTGCACCATGGTCCCTGGAGGAACGTTGTTTCGTTTCACTGTGTACTCTGTATATAGCTGAAATGACAATAAAAACCACTTTGACTTTGACTTTGAATGTGAAACTCATATATTATATAGATCTATTACACACAGAGTGATCTATTTTTATCATTTATTTATTTTATTCTTGATGATTATGGATTACAGCCAATGAAACCAAAGAATCTGTGTCTCGGAAAATTTAGAGAATATTTTATAACACCTATTGGTACTTTTGGTAGTGTGGGCAGTGTGCCAAGTGCTGCTGGAAAATGAAATCTGCATCTCCAAACCATCACAGATTGGTGAAAACTTCACACTACACCTCGAGCAGTTTTGACTGTGTGTGTTTGGACTCCACTCTTCCACCAGACTCTGCTCCCTTGATTTACAAATGAAATGTAAAATTTACTGATGATCAGTGATGGTTTGTTTGGAGAGCCATGTCATATGCTGGTGTTGATCCACTGTGTTTTATTATCAAGTCTAAAGTCAGTGCACTTTTGTTTTCCCACAAAATCTTACAGCACTTCATGCTTCCCTCTGCTACTGACAACTTTTATGGAGATGCAGTTTTTTTTTCCCAGCAGGACTGCTCCAAAAGTACCAATTGTTCTTAAACAGTATTCCAATATTCCTGTACCCCTTTCATCATTATCTCAACCATTGTCCATTCTTTAGCTGCATCTCCAGATGTCTGCAGCATCTTCTTCTCTTTCTGCTGCATCTCCTCTTTCAGCAGCCGCATCTCCTTCTCTTTCTGCTGCATCTTCTCTTTCAGCAGCCGCATCTCCTTCTCTTTCTGCAGCATCTGAAGCTCCAGCTCCTTCTCTTTCTGCTGCATCTCCTTCTCTTTCTGCTGGACCTGCAGCTCCATCTCCTTCTCTTTCTGCTGCACCTGCAGCTTCATCTCCTTCTCTTTCTGCTGCACCTGCAGCTTCATCTCCTTCTCTTTCTGCTGCATCTCCTTCTCTTTCTGCTGGACCTGCAGCTCCATCTCCTTCTCTTTCTGCTGCACCTGCAGCTTCATCTCCTTCTCTTTCTGCTGCACCTGCAGCTTCATCTCCTTCTCTTTCTGTTGCATCTGCAGTTTCATCTCCTTCTCTTTCTGCTGCATCTCCTTCTCTTTCTGCTGCACCAGCAGCTCCATCTCCTTCTCTTTCTGTTGCATCTGCAGCTCCATCTCCTTCTCTTTCTGCTGGACCTGCAGCTTCATCTCCTTCTCTTTCTGCAGCATCTGAAGCTCCAGCTCCTTCTCTTTCTGCTGCATCTCCTTCTCTTTCTGCTGGACCTGCAGCTCCATCTCCTTCTCTTTCTGCTGCACCTGCAGCTTCATCTCCTTCTCTTTCTGCTGCACCTGCAGCTTCATCTCCTTCTCTTTCTGCTGCATCTCCTTCTCTTTCTGCTGGACCTGCAGCTCCATCTCCTTCTCTTTCTGCTGCACCTGCAGCTTCATCTCCTTCTCTTTCTGCTGCACCTGCAGCTTCATCTCCTTCTCTTTCTGCTGCATCTCCTTCTCTTTCTGCTGGACCTGCAGCTCCATCTCCTTCTCTTTCTGCTGCACCTGCAGTTTCATCTCCTTCTCTTTCTGCTGCATCTCCTTCTCTTTCTGCTGCACCAGCAGCTCCATCTCCTTCTCTTTCTGTTGCATCTGCAGCTCCATCTCCTTCTCTTTCTGCTGCATCTGCAGCTCCATCTCCTTCACTTTCAGCTGCAGCTCCAGCTGTTTTCGCTGCATCTCCTCCTTCCTGCGGGACTTTTTCCCCACGATAAGTTTTTTCAACCACTTGAACATCATTGCGAGATTTGTGAGCTCAGTAATGTCACGCTCCCGAATTCGCGGGTCTAAATTTTATACCTGTCGGGGCTATGACGTCATTCACTCTAGTGGTATGACGTCACGCGCCTTATTGCGCGGGCCTATTCACAGCTGCGGCGACAAGCTGTTCTCTTGACCAATCAAAAGTGCTGTCAGCGTTGCTAGGATACGGGGCTTTTTTTAAGATGAGATTTGGAGACACACAATAATAATGCAAAAAAAAAAAAAACAATCTCTGAAGGATTTTATAATTGTAATTATATTTCATGGTAACGTTTTTATTGTTAGAAAGTGAGGAACAGGTAACAAATGCAATTTGTTTCAGTGTTCTAAATATGTTTGTTAATGTTTTTATTTTATTTATTTATTACATATCTTACTTTTGCAATTACGTTAATGTACAAGACAGCATGCTAAATAATAAAATTATTAATTATTATTATTATTATTATTATTAACCCCACACACTCTCCCACTTACTGAATAAACATAATTAATGGCGTAAGTATGTGAATAAATATGTGGCATGCATCTCGTCACCAGGATATTTAAAAAGATAACCTTTTTCAGTTTTCGGGAGGGAGATAACACATAGGAATTTATATAATTAAAATGTTTGTTTTGTCTAAAATAATGTTTCTGTCTAATAGTTTACCCCCAAAAAAGATTAATAAAATATGCTGTAATTTTTCGGGAACACAAATAGAGAAGTAGCAAAAAGAGTTTTTTTTATTTAAAAGAAGGGAATTGGGAGGCCTTGGTGCCATTGATTGTTCAAGGCATAACAATTACAAGGCATTAACAGACAAGCAAAGTGGATCGGTTAATATATAATATTAATATATATTTAATATAGTGATTCTGTGAAAAAAAGATAAATATATATATATATATTATAAAATAGCAAATTAACTATGTGGTAAAAGTGTTGAATTCAACATGTTAAGTGTAAATTAAAATAAAGAATGTATTAGTAATTTATTTTATAAACATTTTCAGAAAAAAGTAAGAGATATCTCTTGGCTGACTGCAATCCGTAGCTTGCCAGTTAGAGTTATAGTTGGATCTGTTTTGTTAAAACTATAACATGCCCTATGCCTAACTGTAATAGTCACAAATCTCTAAAACATTTCGTATTAGAATGCAAACGTTCCAAAAAGGTATGGGAACTTTTAATAAATGAATTAGGATTTAAAATTGACATAAACATGAACTCTGCATTTGCATGGTATATATTTGAGTAATTTACAAAAAGAACATGATTTTTTCTGGTTCATCATTTGCACGGTAAAATCCAAACTTTGGAAATCAAGAAGCAGAATGACTGTGGACCATCCTTTTATAACGGGTGAGAACAGGTGTTTTTTAAAAGTATTACTGTTGAACTAAAAAGACAAAGGACTCTAAACCAGAGATTTAAAAACTCAAAATTATGGACCTTATTGAACTTATAACACATACATTTTGTAATTTTGTGAATATTGATTGATGAACATCTTGTGCTAAAAAAAGGGAAAAAATGTATTGATGTCTTTTTTTCTATGTAATGTAATATTTTGAAACGCTAAAAAAGTATATAAAAAAGATAACATGTAACACAGATAACGCGGCTCTATTAGCTCAATTAGGTGCTAAAGATCTTAAAATGCTTGACTGCATTTTATAAATTACACATTAAACTAATGGATAATGCACGTTAGCCGCGTTAATCCACTTTACGTGTAAATTAACTTTAACTCCAGCACGAACGAGTAATGGATTAGTAAACACACAGAGAAGCAGCGCTTTCCGTCTCTTTTTCGTCCTAACCCTCACTGAATGATACAATGAATAATAATGAACTAAGAACATAAGAACAAAATATAAAACACTTAAATAAAAAAAGTAATAAATAAATTAAAATAATGAAAAAAACTCATTTAAAACAGTCACAGGCTTTCTGTGGTGATTAGAAACTGAAAGTTTAAAATGGTTCAGTGATCCAGTGAGCTAAGCGTCAGCGTTTCCTGTAGTGAATTCCAGCTCACTGGTGCTAAAAGCTAAAAAGCATATTTTCCCAGTTCACTAAAAACTAAACACGGATGCTTTTTTTTATAACTTACATCACCATAGTGATGGTATGGTTCCTCCACGATTCTTTTTCTAGTGTTCACGTGTAAACAGGATTTATTCCCATAAAGGAATCCCAGCTTTTGTCTGCACTTAATAGCAAGTTTATTAATATGTGATTTAAGAGCCAGATGCCGAGATATTAATATTCGCTTGTTCGATGTTGGATCCTGTCAGGGCAGTAATAGTTATGGAATTTAAAACACTATTTGAAAATCTGGAAAACAGCATGATTTGTTTTATTTAGCATTTAAAACCAACTTGAATTTATATACACACACCGTAAAAAATAATAGTGAAACGTAATAAAACTGAAGTAATCGACCGCACAAAATATTTGTTGTTGGCTCAATATATAAAAAAATATTTTTTTTTCTCCGTGCAAACTATTGTTTTAGATTGTGACAAATCTAATAAAAATATAAATTGTCTTCATTTATGTAACGCAAATAGTCAATTTGGTGTAATGCAAAATCTTGACCTTAATGTGACTAATTTTAAATATTAGAGCAACTGATTATTTTAGGTTGTCTCAACAAACAAACAAACTTACAAAAAAAAAAACATTAGCTGTCACTAGTTAAATTTTTTTTTTTTTAATGCTTTACATTAACATTGACTAATGACCACTAAGTACACATAGCTTTAGAACACATAGTTTTGTTTTGCACTAAACTTCTAATAAGCTTTAACAGCAATGTTGAGAAACAAATACAGGAGCTTCTAGATATTAAATCTAAAGTATTGGCAATTATAAAAATAACAAATATACAAAACTCCAATTGTAACTGTTTACTTTTTTCCTGTTTTTTAGCAACAAAAAATCACACTGTTCTCATTTCCCATTATATATCTAACTAGAGACAGATTATATCTGTCCAGTAGAATTTATTTTACTTTAATCCTGGATATATGGAGATATTTGGAGTGCATTATTATTAGTATCATGACATTCTGGATCAGTTACTTTTGTTACAAATCTGATAATCATAATCGTATTGTATTTATCGTGTCCTAATCGTACTGTATGCAATAATAGAATTCAATGTTCATTTTGTTAAATATATATTTTTTTAATTCAGTGTTTTGTCATATTGCCAAGAGTACAGTTATCGTGAAAATACCATGAAATATAATGATATTATTTTAGGACCATATCTATGCTTATCTATTTCATATAAAACACAAAACTTTAAACCCTGGTTGAACATTACACTCTAAAAAACAGAGGTACGATATGAGTACTTTTTTGTACTCGAAGGTACATTCTTTATAATTGTACCCTCAAAGGTACAATATTGGTCTTTACAGGGTCAGATTTGTTCCCTCTGAAGTACAATGTCTTTCCTGACAGCAATAAGTACAAATTTGTACCATTTAACCAGCCAAAAGGTACATTCAGTATTCTGCATCACTGTACTAATGAACAGTATATATTTAAATTGCACATTTTTTATTTGAAAGCCAGACAATTTTGTATCATCAAGTTTTTGAGCCATTTTTAGTTGATGACAATGTTTATAATCTTTATAATCTATACTGGCACAAAAACCATGGGTACAAAAAAGTACTTTCACTGAAAGGTACTTTTTTGAACCTTAATAAAAGGTACAGCCCCAGCGACAAGCTTTGTACTCTTTTAAGTACAAATCTGTACTTATATTTCTTAGAGTGTATGGTAACTCATTTTCACTTGTCTAGAAAATCAAAATAGCATTTAAAATAGATTGTTTGTTTTTTTTAACACACTCCACTTTAGCATCTTAAAACAATAGTCTTGGAAACTTGTCAGACTTGCCAGGAAATTTAAGCATCACAGTGAACAGGCAGGCATTTTGTGTAACATGCAACAATAGTATATATTTGCGGAACCGGAGACTAGATATAAAAAACAGATTCTTTTACAATTTTGGCGCCAAGTACACCATTCGCTAACACCCGGTAACTTAGCCACCTGTACCAGTGCAGCTAAGTTAATAATAACCATTGGAAAAAATGTTTGAGATGATAGTTGCGGACACTATCGTCGACTACAAGATTGGTTCATCCCAAATGTATTGGATGGAGCTCCATCATTCCAGATCATTCTCTGGAAAGATCCATCCAGCACTTCTGGGATGAGTTGGGGTGGTGATCATTCAGTATTTATCACTATTTATCAGTTGAAATTATTACAAATGTTATGACTTAGTTGACTTTAATATTTTATTGTTTATGTATGAGGCTCATAAAAATACATTACCTTCAAACATCCAATTAAAGTTTGTTAAGAGAAAGAGTTGTTATAATCTTAAGGGGATAGAGATGTTTGTAAAGCTGAATTTTTTAAACTAGTTTGAAGGAGCGGTGTAATTTAAGGAATAAGATTATGGAATAATTTGGAAAGCGATATTAAAAATGCTGTATCAATGTGTGTGTTTAAAAAATGATAAAAGTTGGTTTGTTTCAAAAATATAAAAAAGTAGATTTGTGTAACTATATAAACTGTTGTTCAAGAAATGATTTGATGTTGATTGTTTTAAATTATTCTTGGGATAAAAGGGGCAGATAGTATACGATTTGTTTTCTTTCTGCTGCCTTTAATTATATTTTTTTCTTTTGTAAACAATTTTTTTTTGTTTATAATGAAATTAATAAATCTATTAAATTTAAATCTAAGTTTCAGGGGAAAAAAACAATGTATGAACAGGTTCCCCAATATGTTTGTCTGTAAAGTGTAACTTGTGTAAATTTGCTTTAATTAAATGTCTTGTGTTATTAAAGCGGTGTGTTTTGTAGGAGTCAGAGGTGGAAACTATTGCAACAGCTGACAATGCTGGCAGCTAGAATTGGATGAGGATGAACAAAGGAGACACAAGGAGGGCAGCACACGGGAAAAACAGCTTTTCCTAAGATCTGTAATTTGGTGCTTGTGTAATTGTGAGTAGGAGAGGGGAGATAAAATAATATATATATAGTTAGTGACACCCAGCCCCGGTTAGCTTAGCGCTCAGCGACGGGTAGTTAGTGACAGCCAGCCCCGGTTAGCGAGCGCTTAGCCTCGGGTAGTAATGACAGCCTGCGCCGTTTAGCGAGAAGTTAATTACAGCCAGTCCCGGTTAGGGAGCGCTTATCCACGGGAAGTAGAGACAGCCAGGACCCGTTAGAGAGCGTTTTACCCTCGAGTAGTTAATTACAGCCAGCCCCGGTTAGCGAGCGCTTAGCCTCGGGTAGTTAGTAACAGCCAGGCCCGTTAGCGAGCACTTTACCCTCGGGTAGATAATTCAGCCAGCCCCGGATAGCGAGCGCTTATCCACGGGTAGTAGTGACCAGTGTTGGGCACGTTACCTAACTATCGCGTTACTTTTTGAAAATCAATTATGTATTTACTACTATTATTAGAAAAATAACAAACGAAAATAAACCCAAAATGTTGACAAGAATATAATCTAACGAATTTCAAAAAAAAAAAAAAAAAAAAAATTCTCCACACAGCCAAAGAAAATTACTAAAACCGTGAAAAAAAAAACGGAAAAACGCGTCTGGGGCCACACTCAAAGTAAATATGTATATATAAACAAAACAAAAGAATGGACAAAAACAACAATCTAATGACGTCGCAGTTTAACAGCTGGATCAAACAGCTTTACCAAAAGAGAAAGCAGCAGCACCCCAAAAACCGGAGCAGCTAAAAAGAGCTTAAAGTTCTTAAATCGGAACTTGGCCTGTCCACGGCCAGTGTTGTGCGTGAACGAGTTTAAAAGCAGGCGTATATTGTATGGAATCAGATTTGTGCCAAAATTATCAAACAAAACTTTTTAAATCGTAAATCAAAAACGAGAATATATATGAGAATAAAACACAATGAAGCAAAAAAAATGTCATCTCAAAAGTAAAACTTAGTATCTGTAAGAAAGTAAACCTTACTGAAGCAAAAAAATTCATCTCAAAAGAAAAAAATTATTACTTGCAAAACAATTATTTGCTTACGGGTCTCTCGGATTGTATCTCGCTGATCAGGTTTTTGCTCTCAGATTCAGTTTTGCAGTTACGCTTCCAGCTCTCTCCTTTGCGCTGACTGACTTTTTGTTTGCGATTCTGGCACAAACGTTTCGCGTGGGCGGGGTTTTCTAGGGGCTGTCCCCATTGGCTAATTGGGTATTGAGCGGCAGCTCTGTGCTCCGGAAGTTGTTCTGTAAAACGGGCGCGCAATTTTCAGTGTGGGGGACGCTCTGACCGGCGGCGGCAGCAGCGGCGGAGGCGGACATCAGAGCACAACAGATCGATAAAAACGTGTAAGTATTGGCTTTATACTGTTCTCTGTGCTGTACTGGCATTTTTCTGTTAAGTCTGAAGTAAATAGGAGCTCGGCTACATATGTTTTTGTTTGAACTTATCTACAGCCGGATACCTGCATTGTTAACACGATTGATAAAGCTAGCTAACTTACTGACCTTACCGGGGAGTTAGTTAAGCTGCCGGGGAGAGAGCTGAGGTTAGGGGAGAGCTAGCTAACTTACTGACCTTACCGGGGAGTTAGCTAAGCTGCCGGGGAGAGAGCTGAGGTTAGGGGAGAGCTAGCTAACTTTAGCAGTGGGCTAGCTAACATGCTAACATACAATAGCGGCGAGCTAGCTACCTGGAAGGTCTAAATCAGGGGTCTCAAAGTACCGGCCCGCGACGCGGTTTCATACGGCCCCTCACGGGTTAACAAAATAAACAAATGGCCCGCAATCCAATTTAATTATTTATGCTTTATTATGTTCGTTTTCATATTTTATCTTAACTTGTATTTTGGTGTGTGTGTGTGTGTGTGGTTTTTGTTTTTTTGCTTACGCTGCGTTGCCTGCTTTAATAGTCTCCAGTAGCCTTCAACAGTCTAACCTTGCAGCCGTGGTGTGTCCACTAAACTCCGTAGTTATAAACATCCTGAGGTTAGCAGCGCGTTTATAATGTAATCCGAGCAGTGACTCCGTGACGCTGCTCTAAACTGCTGCTGTTAGCTGCTTGGGCTGAAAGATGAACTGTAGAGAGCTGTATTATCCGGTTAGTGGGGTTATTTTGTTTCATACACAGAAGAACTTAAAAATTTTAAAAACGCTCCAGACTGGCTCAGCTGAGCCCTGTAGCCCGTGGCTGGGCTGCAGCTCTGACTATGCAAAGACTGCGGGCTTGTGGTGCTGCTGCTGCAGCTCCGACTAGTGGTTGGATGAGGAACTGCTAAATCTGAGGAAATGCTAAATCTGTCACAGCTCACAATTTTTGATTTTATATTTATTAAGCCTTATTTCAGTATCAAACGTTTTGATCAAAGTTAATATAACTTGTATTTTATGTCATTTCTATTCACTTGACTAGTTTGGTTCTTGATTGATGGAGTTTTTGGATTTCATAACATGACAAATTAAAAGGATTTATGTTAATAGAGCAACAAGCAACCATTTTTCCATGCAACTGTAATATTTGATTGAATAAATAGTATATTGAGAGTTATTTAACATTAAGGAGTAATTACATTCATTTTATATTACATCTGGTTACATTTTCTTATATTTATAAGTTACATCTGGCCCTCAGAGGACAGCCAATATGCCAATGTGGCCCTTGGCAAAAATGAGTTTGAGACCCCTGGTCTAAATAAATTATATTATAATATTATATATATCATATTATAATATAATAATATTATTATATATAATATTATAATTAATAAATAATTTTAGTCTGCATTTTGCAACTGCGGTTCTGGAACGGTTCAGTTGGAGAATCTGTACACTTATAGTTTTGTTTTTGTGGGTTTTTTTTATTATCAGGCACCACTTTTAAAGATGTAAGGTTAGCCAAATCAGATAATGATGAATGGACATTGAAAATAATTTATAGAGAATATAATATTATCAATAATAATAATAATAATAATATTATTATTAATATTATTATAATTATTAGTAGTAGTATTATCAGTAGTAGTAGTAGTAGTAGTAGTAGTAGTAACAGCAGCAGTGGTGTTAGTGGTAGGATTGGTATTATAAACATCGTCACTACAATTTAATTTATCATTTCTCTTTTTTTCCATATGTCCAGGAAGCAGTAAATGAGCGTACACAAATTACATTTTATGTTTAATCTGTTCTGCATCACAATGGCACAAAAATAAATTGAAACTAAATTATTTTCTTTAATAGAAATGATGACTACATGTTGGGGTCTTAAATTATATTTATTGAGGTCTTAAAAAGCATTAAATTTGACTTTTAAAATGCTACAAGATCCCTGTGGAGGCTGAGCGAGATGTTGCTTAATGCGTTGCATTAATATCTTAACTGCTATCATCTTCTCTCTATAGAACAACTGGGAGATCTGAGTAGGACCCGAGACTACCATGCAGTCCCAGGTATGTCTGTTATAAAAAATTAACTCCGTTAACACTCATGAATTCACTGTGTAATACTTGAATGGTATTCTTTGCGGCATTGGTTTGTCCAATATACTAAATTTCAATTGCAGTTGGTTAGCTACTTAGACAATGCAAAGTTGGATAATGGTGCCAAAAAAAGTTCTTGATAAGTTTTTGTTATAGACTGTTGTCATTGCTCATTTTAACTGAAGTATAATCTGTGATCGAACTAGCGTTTTAGGACAATTTAATGAAAGGTGTTCAGTTGTGAATATACTTTAAGGTTATGGTGTTCTGACTGGCTAAATGTGTACTTGCAGGAACATGTACTTGATGAAATCTTGCAAAGGGTTCAAAGAAGATTCTCCTTGCTTCTTAGAAATGAAACGCTTGATTTGGATTACCTCAAGACTGTTGCTCAGCAGGAACTTTCCTTGGCAACAGTGGCATCACATCACCTGAACGTTCCAGCAGAACTCATAAACAGTCTACAGGAGTTGATCAACATCCTTAGTTTTCCTGTTGATGCTACTGATGAAGTATCAGTAGTAAATGAGTTAGATGTTTTTACTGCCACTGTGGGCAAGCTGGGACGGCCACGCCTAGAAATTGATAGTGGGGATCTTCAAAGCCTCCTTTCCACTGAACTTCCTTTAGAATATTTAGGCAGGATGTATGGTGTTTCACGAAGAACATTAAACAGGCGGATGAAAGAACATGGCCTCTCTGTTCGTGGATACTATTCAAAAATGTCTGATGATGAACTTGATCATGTTGTGAGATCAATAAAATCAAGAATGCCCCATGCTGGGTATAGACTGGTGAAAGGTGAGCTATTGGCTAGAGGACATCGTGTACAGTGGCATAGGGTGAAGGCTACAATGCACCGTGTGGACGGAGCAGGAGTTTTAGCCAGGATGATACAACTTGGATTTGTAGCCCGCAGAAGCTACTGTGTTCCTGCACCTTTGTCTTTGGTTCATGTAGACACCAACCATAAATTAATCAGGTGGGAATTTCTTTTTATGGTCTCTTCTTTATTTTATGTGATCTTTATGGCCTGTGTGAACAATCTTTATTTTTTTGTGGACCAGTCACGCTAAAAGTACTTTCGTCTCTTTAGATTCAATATTGTAATATTTGGTGGGATTGATGGTTTCTCAAGAAAGGTATGTCAAATATGTATAATGAGAGAATCCTAAAAGATTGTGTCACAATGGTGAGAGTGGATGATCTAGAATTCCCCCAACCCCTTTTTTTTTTTTTTTTTTTTGTTTTTTTGTTTTTTTACTTAGATCCTATATCTTGATGCTGCTGCCAACAACAAAGCCTCAACCGCATTCTCCTTCTTCTTGGATGGTGTCTGCAAACATGGATGGCCCTCAAGGTAGGATGCACTGCAAACATCCCATTATTCTTTGTTCAATTGGACAGCCTATTTCTGTATTTAAACATCTGGATCTGAAATTCTGAAATATGAAGATAATCTAAGTTATATGTATAAATGTATAGAAATTAAATTTCTTTTAAAATGCATTTTTTCTTTAAATCTTCTTCATCCAACACAGATAAATACATGACTGCTTACTTTTATTATTATTATAATTTTTTTTTTTTTTTTTTTTTTTTTTTTTTTAGAGTATGTGGTGACCAGGGGGTGGAAAATGTTGACATTGCTCGTTGCATGTTCTCTGTCAGGGGAACTGGACGTGGTAGCTTCATTGCTGGTAAAAGTGTCCACAATCAAAGGTAAAAAGCATCTTTGTCTGTTATATAGCAGACCCTGACGTGTATTTGCATTAAAATGTTGCATGCTTGGACATGTGATTGTATATACTAAATGTATTTTAATTAATGCTTATAATTAGGATTGAGAGGCTGTGGCGTGATGTGTGGTCAGCTGTCACCTGTAACTACTATGATGTGCTTCACACAATGGAAGACGAGCAATTGATTGACCTGTCTGATGAAATGCACCTTTTTTGTGTGCATTACGTGTTTCTCCCACGGTTGAAGTCTGACCTGAAGTGCTTCCTGGGTAGCTGGAACAAGCACCCTATCAGAACCGAAGGAAACTTGTCTCCAGAGCAGCTGTGGTGTATTGGTATGCTCCAAACACCAGTGGATGAGCCAGATGTAGAGGTACACTTGACTCACATTCTCTTTCCTAAATGTTTTATTTATATATTAGTCTAGATGGACAGAGGGGTTTACGAGCACATAGTGGATTTTTTTTTCGCCACCTGTTTTTTCTTAATCTTTGAAGTGTCTATTTTAAGATTCTGACAGGTAACAGGATGAAATATTGTCCCATGACATTTATTTTTAACCCTTTAATGCATCTATGCCAATTCTGAAATGGAAAAAAAAATATGAAGAAATTGGCATAGCTCCTTGAGTTAACAACATATACAGACAAATGAGCACACTTTTCCATACAATTCTGGGCCAAGGAATTTAATGGAATGGTTATTTTATGTTTTTACACATTTTGACTTAATTCTGGGACAAAAACAAAAAAATAGCAAAAAATGTTAATTTGCCTGTATGTTTTCACATTATACTAAAAGCCTGTGCGTTAAATAAAAACAACTTGGGATTTTTCTTAATCCATTAAGTGTCTACTTTAAGATTCTGACAGGTAACAGGACAAAAAAATGTCCTGTGGGGCTTATTTTTAACCCTTTACTACATCTATCCCAATTTCGAACCTGAAAAAATAATGAAGAAATTGGCATAGCTCCTTCAGTTAAAAACCTATACAGACAAATGAGCACACTTTTCCATACAATTCTGGGCCAAGGAATTCAATAGAATGGTTATTTTTTTGACACATTTTGACTGTTCTGGGACAAAAAGTTAAAATAAAATAGCAGAAAATGTTAAGGTCGCCTGTAAGTTTTCACATTATACATTATATTCACATTATGAAAAGTCCTTAGATCCTGACAGGTGCCAGGATGAAAAGTGTAATTAGCTGCAGAACTAATTGATGATGAAATCCAACAATGTACTAAATATAAAGTACTAGTGTAGTGGGGTACTAATCATTTTAATCCTCATTATCACCACTGAAGAGATCATCAAGGTCTATCTTTTCAATCTCTGTCCCTTCCTCCTGATCACCTGTCCCCTCTCCAATCAATTCTGTCTGTTCTACTCCTGCAAAAATGTCAACAAGAGAAGGAGGGAAGACTGGCAAGACCGGCTCCAACACCACTTCTTCCATTGTCTTCTCCCAACCCATGCCCTAATCGTAAGGGTTTGGCCTTTCAGATTTCGGCTGATCTGTCCTTTTTTTTTAGCAGTAGTTTAGCACCCTGTAGTTTACTCTGTCTACTTTGAAACTTGCATCCAGGGCTCTGTTAACACCCACCATCTTTTGCAGCATCTTAGTTCTCACAGCATCAATGGAGGTCAGTTGATGTATGGACATACATAACATTATCTCCTGTTGGAGCTCATTGCTGACCTGCCACAATGTACCAAGCTGGCTTAGGGCATGGGTTGGGAGAAGACAATGGAAGAGGGGTGTTGGAGCCGGTCTGGTCAGTTTGCCCCATCTTCCCTCCTTCTCTTGTTGACATTTTTGCAGGAGCAGAAGAGACAGAATTGATTGGAGAGGGGACAGATGATCAGGAGGAAGGGACAGAGATTGAAAAGATAGACCTTGATGATCTCTTCAGTGGTGATAATGAGGATTAAAATGATTAGTACCCCACTACACTAGTACTTTATATTTAGTACATTGTTGGAATTTATCATCAATTAGTTCTGCAGCTAATTACACTTCATCCTGGCACCTGTCAGGATCTAAGGACTTTTCATAATGTGAATATAATGTGAAAACTTACAGGCTACCTTAACATTTTCTGTTATTTTATTTTGATTTTTGTCCCAGAATTGAGTCAAAATGTGTCAAACTTAAAAATAACCATTCTATTGAATTCCTTGGCCCAGAATTGTATGGAAAAGTGTGCTCATTTGTCTGTATAGGTTTTTAACTGAAGGAGCTATGCCAATTTCTTCATCCTTTTATAGGTTTGGATTTGAGATAGGTGTAGTAAAGGGTTAAAAATAAGCCCCACAGGACATTTTTTTGTCCTGTTACCTGTCAGAATCTTAAAGTAGACACTTTAAGGATTAAGAAAAATCTCAAGATGTTTTTATTTAGTGCACAGGATTTTAGTATAATGTGAAAACATACAGGCAAAATTTATTTATTCTGTTATTTATTTTTTGTTGTATCAGAATTGAGACAAAATGTGTCAAACTTAAAAATAACCATTTTATGGAATTCCTTAGTCCATAATTGTATGGAAAAGTGTGCTCATTTGTCTGTATAGGTTTTTAACTGAAGGAGCTATGCCAATTTCTTCATAATTTTTTCAGGTTTGAAATTGGGATAGATGTAGTAAAGGGTTAAAAATAAGCCCCACAGGACATTTTTTGTCCTGTTACCTGTCATAATCTCAAAGTAGACACTTCTTGGGAGTTTTCTTAATCCATGATGTTTTTATTTAACGCACAGGCTTTTAGTATAATGTGAAAACATACAAGCAAATTAACATTTTTTGCTATTTTTTTATGTTTTTGTCCCAGAATTAAGTCAAAATGTGTAAAAAAAAACATAAAAATAACCATTCCATTAAATTCCTTGGCCCAGAATTGTATGGAAAAGTGTGCTCATTTGTCTGTATATGTTGTTAACTCAAGGAGCTATGCCAATTTCTTCATATTTTTTTTTCCATTTCAGAATTGGCATAGATGCATTAAAGGGTTAAAAATAAATGTCATGGGACAATATTTCATCCTGTTACCTGTCAGAATCTTAAAATAGACACTTCAAAGATTAAGAAAAAACAGGTGGCGAAAAAAAAATCCACTATGTGCTCGTAAACCCCTCTGTCCATCTAGACTATATCTATATATAGGTCTTTGTGTAACTGTCAAATACAGTTCATTGTTATATATGTGAACAAACACAAAGGAAAATATCACAATTATCAAATATTTTGTTCATGTACATGAATTGTACAAGAAATGTATTTTATTATTGTGAAGTTTTGCTGCAAGTTGTCTTCAAAAGGAACAAGGGTAGATACTGTACATTTTATTTTAACTTTTAGTTGCACATTTAATTTGTATTTAGAAAAAATGTCTAAGCTTCATGAAGTTGCAGTAGCATAATATTTAACTTAACATGAATTCATTAGCAGAGGATTTCCAATAGAAAATGGTGGGAAAAGTATCAAATTATAATGTGGGTTGATTCTGGCTCCCATCTTTGGTTTGTCTGACCAGTATTAGTTTAAGTTACCAATTCTATCTTTTAGCCAATGGAGAATCCTGTGGAGTCCTGCACCGACGCTGAAGTGGATGGTGGAGTGGTGGTGTCCGAGATCCCTTGCCCACTGTCAGACCAGAAACATGCTGTCCTTCAGGGATTAATAAATCCATTGACCTCAACCTTGTCTCATAAGGAGCTCTATATTCAGACTCATAATCTGGTACAATTACTTTTATAAGACAAAAGGAGAGCAACAAACATGACAGAGTGGTGCTTGAAAGTTTGTGTAAATGTTATTTGTATAGACATTAAAGAATCTGTTCTGCTTGACATGTTTAGCTGCAAGCGTGTGATGAAAGTTTGCAAATGATTGAAACCAATCAGCTTGAATTTTTAGTTATGCCCTTGAACTTGTACAAATGCTAAAAGAAATGGCAAAAGTAATAAATATACTTCTTTTTATTTGAGTGGAAGTAAGATGTTCATTAATAATGTATTACAAAACACTAACAGCTTGAAAAAGTTCACATTTAAGTAAACACAACACCTGTAGACACCCCTTGTTATGAATACATTTAGATAATTTAAGTGGCACCCATTGCTGACAGTGGTATAAATACATAAAAGGTTGTCTGTCCTAGAATAGAACTCTGGAATAGGACAAACTTTTTGGCATCATGGCTATAGGGGTATAAAGTCCACAAGTGTGGAATGATGGTGCTCCACCCACTACTTTTGAAATGATGTAGTGCCACACAACATCCTAAGCTTATAAGAAAGAAAAACAATGAACAAGCACATGTTTCAATCCCTTTGTCTATATTGTGTACTAAAACTAACACTGAGTAATAATGCTAAAATGGTGTAATTTAAAAAGGTGTAAGGAAAGAATTCATAACTATAAAACAGTTTGAATAATGAAAATACTCATTACAGAACTGAGATTAGATCCTATAAAACCCTGCACCACATTTGATTGCTGCGGTCATATTTTCTTTAAATTCAGAGTAATGCACACAATGTGCCGTGGGAAAAGTGATTGATTGTGCACATGCACTAACAAGTGGAAAACAAATGGTGTGGTTTGGTATCCGTTCCATACAAGTGTGGTCAAAGTGGACTTTGATCTTGAAGTTTTCTCTTTCTGAAAGTAGTAGATGCCTGTGTGACTGTCCAGTTAACCACTGCAGCACACGTGGGACAGAAAGCGCATCAGCAGCATCATCTTCAGTTGTTCCATCTATGCAAATTCAAAATGAGACACTGTCAAAATAGCTGAATACAACAGGCCACACAAAAAAAATAATTACTTTGCAAAATCCAGGCTACAAAATTAAATAAGATCTTGCTCACAGTAACTGGAAGAAATATGTATACAGTTACAAATGGAAACTATCAGCAAATCAATACACAAGTTTTGCAGTAAACAAAAAGTTTATTTTCTGTCCTATGGCCACATGTTGGCATTTTCTCAGTCAGATTTATGAGGTGGAGTCACCTGAAACGGCTTTCAGTTAACAGCTGTGCTGAACTAATCAAGAGTTAATTACTTGAATGTCTTGCCTCTTAAAGTGTTTGAGAGCATCAGTTGTAAAGAGGTAGAGTTGGTATACAGTAAATAGCTCTATTTGAGTAATGTTCTAATCCATATTACGGAAAGAACTACTCACCTAAGTAAAGAAAAACAACACTACCGTATTACTTTAAGAATTGAAGGTCAGGAATTTTAAGAACTTTGAAAGTATCCTTAAGTGCAGTCGCAAACACCATTAAAAATGTTATGATGAAACTGGCTCATCAGGACTGCTCCAGGAGGGGAAACCAAGAGTTTTCTCTGTTGTGCAGGTTAAGTTCATCAGAGTTACCAGCCTCAGAAATCGCAAGTTAACAGCTCCCCAGATAAGAACAAAAAAAAGCCCTAAAACATATTTTGCTTTGTTTAATACTTTTAAAGTTACTACTTAATTCTCTGTGTTGCTTCATAGTGTGGATCACTTCAGTATTTATTTACAAATGTACATAGTTCAAATTTTAAGGCCTGCTAAGGACCAGATGTTTATAATGTTCTGATGCATGAAATTTAATTTAAAAAGGTGTCTTTTTTCCTTATGCCTTCAAGTACTGTCTTCAACAGCCTTACCCTCAAGCTCTTGCAGGAAATCCTGAAAGTTATTTAGAATTTGTGTCTCTCTTGCATGCTTCTGTGAACCGCTTTCGCTCATAGTTGGGGCCAAATTCGACACAATGTAGTTAGAGTCCACCTGAGAAACACATCAAGAAAAAAATAGAAAATAATTGTCCAAAATAATAACAAACTAATTTTTACCCCTAATTCAAGAGATCACGGTAGATTACCTTATCATCATCACCAGCTACAAAGAAGCCACGGCAAAGCTCTCTGTTCCTTTCCATCACCCCAATAAAGCCATAGAGTTGTAGTCCTTCACGAAGTTGCCTAAGCATGGTTGTTCGTCTTACAGCCGAGTGCAGGAGAATTGCTCTTCATCAAATTAAAACAAAAATATACATCATGCACAGGGTCCCTATATAAATGGCAAGTAAACTCTAGAGCAAGTTACATATGAAAGCTAAAAAAACAACTGATTTTTTTTACCTACATTACATTTACTTTTGTAACATTAGATAGATACTTTATTTATCTCAAAGGAAATTTACATTACATTACTTTAATAATTTAATACAAGTTTCTGATCCCAAACCACAATTTAAAAGTTCATTGAATTTCATTAAAAACATTATGGCACAATAAAAACTATAAGCTACTTTTAACTGTATTCACAAAATTCATACCTTGTTATACTGTCTCTGCTGCCCTCGTTTATAGGTCCAGTGTAGCCACAGTTGAGAATTTGTTCTGTGCATGATGACAAGTCTGATGTTTCTTCAACCTGAACAAAATTATGACCATAATTAATGACCAATAATCAAAGCCCAAATCAAAGTTTAAGGGACAGAGTCACATGCAGATGTAGTAATTAATACACCATAAATTAACCGAACCACAACCAGAACAAAGCAGACATGCTATGCTGAGGCAAAACAGTGAAACACACCATCTTGATGAGTGATGAGAGCTCCAGGTCATGTATATGGTCTCTGGAAACATTTTCTAGGTTTCCAGTCAAAAGGAAATTGTAGCACCATTCTTGTAAAAACTTTGGTGCTGGGCCACCCTGTGCGAGGCTTACTGCAAATATTTCCCCAGCAACTCTGGAATGACAGCAAAAAAACAATACAATCTATGTGTGCATGTAGTACAGATTAAAATGGTAATTACCGGGGTCAAACTTTTCAGTTATCAGTGTTTTTGTGGTATTCTTATAATGTACTGAAGAGTACATACTGTTGAATTGATACTGAAACACAAACTAAATTTACTTTACACTGAATGACATGTTTGAAAATTTGTGTCTAAAACTGCATGTGTTTATGCAAAACTTTCAGGACTAAAAAGTGTAGTGTCTTGCATGGCTGTGTTCGAGAGACTACTGTTAACGGGCAATAATCAAAAACAGTTTTAATGATTACAGTAATACTACAGTCATGAATTTGACCAGGATCTGCAGCATGCATAATCATGTAACTGAAAGGCTATTAAGTGAGAAACGCACCGAAAGAGGCCATTGTCCAGGTCATTTAGAGAGTACTTGGGCATTTTTCCCTTGCCATCCTCTCCCTCAAACAGACGCATTTCTATGCCGGCAATCATCTCTAAGAAAATGATAGAATTAAAATATATCAAATAATGATATTGCTACAACGTATTTGATGACAAACACTGAGGAAACTTTTTACATTTATCTGTGAGGAATGACAAACGTAATTATCCTGACCTGTCAGAAATTCTTTCCGCAAAGCACCACTGTCAACCCCAGGTTCTCCTATGAATGTCACCTTCAAGGGGTTGACTGGCGAGCTGTACTTCTGGCGCTGCCACAGCATCAGACCACGTTCCAGTAGATTCATTCTAGACACACAGATGGCGAACTCTTTGCTGGGGTCAACCTGAGTTGCCAGCCATCGCAGGACATCCTCCTCACTGTTAAAATTATTACATTTATCATAAGTGAAATAATGAATGCATATAAAAAAAAACAGACAACAGGAAAAGCACTTCATTCCAGATAACATAGATATAAATATATGAACAAATGTACCTTAAAAATGTATTTTGTGGTTCCTTCAATTCAGTAGGACTGCCATCCAGAAAAGGCACAGGACTGGGGAGAGAAAAAAAAAAAAAAAAAAAAAACATTAACATGCACATTAAAAGACTGTCAATGACCCATTTAAAAGCAAGTGATTATATTAATGTTATTTAAAATTGTTAATTTTAAATTAAAATCTATACATAAATTACATTTATTTAAATTGTATTGATAGTCAGCAGATTTTCGCTTGATCAATTAAACAAATTAACACTGACCATGATGCCATTATAGATTTTGCCAAAAAAAGATAATAAAAATCCAAAATATAAAGCGTAAAACATAAGACTTTGTTGGCTGTGAATTTAATTTGTCTCAACAATTCATTTACCCTCCACTTATATGCATCTGCATTTATGTACAATTAACCAACACTGACAATTGATAAATAGATGGATTCTCTATAATGCTGCACATGAAGCAAAATATGTTTTAATCCACCTCCATCCCAACATATCATAACACTTAAAATGCACAATGATACCTGTCCATGTTCCTCTCCCAGTCCCCACAGACACTGGCATGTACAGGTGCTGGTCAACGAATTAGAATAATTTGAAATAGTGCAATCATGAAATTCTTTTAATGCATTTTTTGTGCAGAAAGCAAATCAGGTGTTCACCGCACCTGTCCTACTCGTTAGACTAATCACAGAACTCGTTACCTGGAAAAAAATTGGCTCAGCTGAGCTTTCCAAAAGGCCCATTTAGGCCATTTAACTGTGACACTGTTGTTTTATTGAATTAGAATAATGGAGAAACCGTTTCATTGAATTGGAATAATTTTTATTATAATTACAATCATCACTTTCTCAGTATTTTGTGGCTGCCCCCTTGGCTTGTATGACTGCCTGAAGTCTCCGCGGCATCGATTTGACCAGCTTGTCGCAAGTTTCCGCACTCAAGGCTTCCCAGGCAGTGGCGATGTTCTGCTTCAGTTGGTCCAGCGTAGTAGGCTTTCTGTCGCGAATTTTCCGCTTGACGATGGCCCAAAGGTTTTCAATGACATTGAGGTCAGGCGAGTTGGCCGGCCATGCCAAAACTTCAAGCTGTTTTTCAGTGAACCAATCTTTGGTCGACTTTGCCGCATGAGCCGGTGCAAGATCCTGTTGAAATATGAAGTCTTCTTCGCCGAACTGTTCCTCAACAGTCGGAATCAGGAACGTTTCCAGAACATCTTGATATACGGCAGCATTGACAGTCTTCTTGAGGAAGCAGAGTTTCCCTGCACCTCGAGCGGACATGCATCCCCAGTCCATAATGCTCTGGGTAAACTTGACGGATCTTTTCACGCACTCGTGGTTGTAGGTTTCACCACCACGACGCCAGACACGAGGACCTTGGTCACCGAAGGAGATGCAGAAGCGTGATTCGTCACTGAAGACCACTTTCTGCCAGTCTTCAGCAGTCCACTCGCCGTGTTCTTTGGCCCACTTCAGCCGTTTCTCCATTTGTTTCTTGTTCAGCATCGGTTTTACTGCTGGAACGCGAGATTTGAAGCCGAGTTCTCGCAGACGACGGTAAGTGGTTTATCTGGAGACGTCAGCGCCGGTCTGCTTGTTCCACAAGTCGGTGAGTTCGGAAGTGGACTTGAACCGGTTGCTGACTGCGATCTTTCTCAGCTGCTTGTTGTCGCGAGCAGAAGTTTTTCGGACGCCGGAACAGTTGGTGCGCTTGCTGCAGTTTTTCTTGCGAGCTTTGCAGACGGAAGACTGGCTGATGCCGAGCTGCTCAGCAATTTTAGTTTGGGTCAAGCCTTGGTGGCGAAGGGCTTGAATTTGAGCCACTATTCCGGTTGAGAGGTCGCGCTGCTTACCCATGATTGATTTTACAACTTAGAAATTCTACTCAACCCTGACTTTATACTGCACAGTGAACACTCTTCACAGAAAACAAAAATTCTACACCTGTAGTTCAAGATCTTCTGCTGGATAGTGTTTCTGGCATATGGGGCAGGAATTATCTGATGGCTAAAACAAAAAGACAGAATTAATTATAGAATACGGAAAACATTCTAAATAAGCTTTGTTTAGTGTTTAGACCCTATAGGAAAAGGAACTTACATTCTTTTCAGAAGTGGGCACCTCAGTTATCTAAACAAACACAAGAACATTTTTTATGTAACTTTCCATTTCCATAGAGTTATTCACATGCAACATTAACATTATTATATACACTTTTTACCTCTGGTTCAGAATCTGAAAGTGTGTCATATTCCAGTGCTTTACACTGCTTCACATGGAGTGCAAGGAGCTGCAAAGGCAAAATTTTAAGACACATTTTGCATTCAGCCTTTGGCATGCGTGAAAATTCCTGAGAATCACAGGGAAGAGGCCGTAAATCAAATTCCTCTTGTAATGGGACAATGTACAGCATGGTTTTCCCCCCTCCAGAGGCACTTTTAATTATGCTTCCTGTGTAACCCTCAGATTCAGGAGGTACTACAGATAGAGGTCGTTTTCCATTTCCACCTGTTGATAAATTGCAAGAAATACAGGAAATGTTTTAATTAGAACTATTAACCTATAATTCTATTACAATATGCAAAAAGCAAACAAACAAAAAACATTTACCAGCTGCTTTGTACAACAGCCACCCTCCAGTGATTTTTTCCATTTTTGGATATGTCATTTTAAACAAGTCAGAGACCTAAAATTAATAATAAAAAAAAAATGTAAACAATTTCCTACATTTTTGGGAGAGTTGTTTGTGAGTTGTTTGTTAAGAGGGAAAGTCTGAAAAATAAAGACAAATCACCTCTGAATGAATCATGTCTTTAGGCATGAAAAGGGTTCTTTTCCCCATCCCAGCCTGCATGTGCTCCAGGTCCTGAACTGGTGAGGGTGTTGTCTCACAGCTTTTGTGAACAAGGAAAACTGTAAAATTAAATGGCTTCCATTCTTTGGCCACCTTTGATGGTTTATTCAAGCTTACTGCACATCGCTTTGACCCCCGTCTAAAAAATCCAGGAAAACACCTAAAATAAATAAATAGTACTTATTTTACTAATAACATCAAACAAGTTGTGTATAGCGTGTTACAATAATAAACAATAATTATACATACGTTTATAATTACTTAAAGTTCAATGGTCAATGGGGTTATATGTGTTTATTACTCAAAATTTCTAAACCTGGCCATTTCCTGATCCATGCTTGGATGCTTCCCGGAATTCTGTTCCTTGTTGTTATCTGTGCTGGCCTTGCCCAGTGACTGGTTCAAAATTGAAAGTATGTTCTGTACAGATGCTGCAGCAGCCTCAGTAACAGGTGTAGAACCTTGCTGCAAAGTCAAGATGAATAAGTTTAGCAGAACATTACATTTTATGTGTATATACACTAGTGTCATCAACAACTTAGCAGTGCCACAAGTTGATGCCACCATGCTACACTGCACTCAAAGTAATTCATGATAAAGGAGGCTTGTATTTATATATAAAAACTTAAGTACATTTCTGTATTTTACATCCCAAAACATTACTTCACATGTTAAATTAAATTGAGTTTCTTGTTGTGAAAAATTACGTTATGTACAAAAATAAATTTACTCAATTCTGAACAGTGTTTGTAGCTGCACAAGTTCGCCAGTATCCTTAAAATTATATACAATCATCTAATTCTCAGCAGATATCTAGATAGTTAGTTGTTTCTTGAATGGTGCAGTAGTTTCGTAGGCTGCTGCCACATTTAAGGCAGAATGGAAGAATGAAATGATAAAACTGTTATTATAAAATATGTTTCAGAATCAGTAAACCAATTAAGAGTGTTATGGTCTTTCTGCATTTAATGCATTTGTTACATAAAAAAAAAAAAAAAAAAAAAAAAAAAAAAAAAAAAAAAAAGTAATGTACTGTGCTACTAAAACCATGGCTCAGAAACACTATTCGAGGGATAAGGAAACTTATCAAGAACTTTTTTTGGCACCATTATCCAACTTTGCATTGTCTAAGTAGCTAACCAACTGCAATTGAAATTTAGTATATTGGACAAACCAATGCCGCAAAGAACACCATTCAAGTATTACACAGTGAATTCATGAGTGTTAACGGAGTTAATTTTTTATAACAGACATACCTGGGACTGCATGGTAGTCTCGGGTCCTACTCAGATCTCCCAGTTGTTCTATAGAGAGAAGATGATAGCAGTTAAGATATTAATGCAACGCATTAAGCAACATCTCGCTCAGCCTCCACAGGGATCTTGTAGCATTTTAAAAGTCAAATTTAATGCTTTTTAAGACCTCAATAAATATAATTTAAGACCCCAACATGTAGTCATCATTTCTATTAAAGAAAATAATTTAGTTTCAATTTATTTTTGTGCCATTGTGATGCAGAACAGATTAAACATAAAATGTAATTTGTGTACGCTCATTTACTGCTTCCTGGACATATGGAAAAAAAGAGAAATGATAAATTAAATTGTAGTGACGATGTTTATAATACCAATCCTACCACTAACACCACTGCTGCTGTTACTACTACTACTACTACTACTACTGATAATACTACTACTAATAATTATAATAATATTAATATTATTATTATTATTATTATTATTATTGATAATATTATATTCTCTATAAATTATTTTCAATGTCCATTCATCATTATCTGATTTGGCTAACCTTACATCTTTAAAAGTGGTGCCTGATAATAAAAAAACCCACAAAAACAAAACTATAAGTGTACAGATTCTCCAACTGAACCGTTCCAGAACCGCAGTTGCAAAATGCAGACTAAAATTATTTATTAATTATAATATTATATATAATAATATTATTATATTATAATATGATATATATAATATTATAATATTATTTATTTAGACCAGGGGTCTCAAACTCATTTTTGCCAAGGGCCACATTGGCATATTGGCTGTCCTCTGAGGGCCAGATGTAACTTATAAATATAAGAAAATGTAACCAGATGTAATATAAAATGAATGTAATTACTCCTTAATGTTAAATAACTCTCAATATACTATTTATTCAATCAAATATTACAGTTGCATGGAAAAATGGTTGCTTGTTGCTCTATTAACATAAATCCTTTTAATTTGTCATGTTATGAAATCCAAAAACTCCATCAATCAAGAACCAAACTAGTCAAGTGAATAGAAATTACATCAAGTACAAGTTATATTAACTTTGATCAAAACGTTTGATACTGAAATAAGGCTTTATAAATATAAAATCAAAAATTGTGAGCTGTGACAGATTTAGCATTTCCTCAGATTTAGCAGTTCCTCATCCAACCACTAGTCGGAGCTGCAGCAGCAGCACCACAAGCCCGCAGTCTTTGCATAGTCAGAGCTGCAGCCCAGCCACGGGCTACAGGGCTCAGCTGAGCCAGTCTGGAGCGTTTTTAAAATTTTTAAGTTCTTCTGTGTATGAAATAAAATAACCCCACTAACCGGATAATACAGCTCTCTACAGTTCATCTTTCAGCCCAAGCAGCTAACAGCAGCAGTTTAGAGCAGCGTCACGGAGTCACTGCTCGGATTACATTATAAACGCGCTGCTAACCTCAGGATGTTTATAACTACGGAGTTTAGTGGACACACCACGGCTGCAAGGTTAGACTGTTGAAGGCTACTGGAGACTATTAAAGCAGGCAACGCAGCGTAAGCAAAAAAACAAAAACCACACACACACACACACACCAAAATACAAGTTAAGATAAAATATGAAAACGAACATAATAAAGCATAAATAATTAAATTGGATTGCGGGCCATTTGTTTATTTTGTTAACCCGTGAGGGGCCGTATGAAACCGCGTCGCGGGCCGGTACTTTGAGACCCCTGATTTAGACCTTCCAGGTAGCTAGCTCGCCGCTATTGTATGTTAGCATGTTAGCTAGCCCACTGCTAAAGTTAGCTAGCTCTCCCCTAACCTCAGCTCTCTCCCCGGCAGCTTAGCTAACTCCCCGGTAAGGTCAGTAAGTTAGCTAGCTCTCCCCTAACCTCAGCTCTCTCCCCGGCAGCTTAACTAACTCCCCGGTAAGGTCAGTAAGTTAGCTAGCTTTATCAATCGTGTTAACAATGCAGGTATCCGGCTGTAGATAAGTTCAAACAAAAACATATGTAGCCGAGCTCCTATTTACTTCAGACTTAACAGAAAAATGCCAGTACAGCACAGAGAACAGTATAAAGCCAATACTTACACGTTTTTATCGATCTGTTGTGCTCTGATGTCCGCCTCCGCCGCTGCTGCCGCCGCCGGTCAGAGCGTCCCCCACACTGAAAATTGCGCGCCCGTTTTACAGAACAACTTCCGGAGCACAGAGCTGCCGCTCAATACCCAATTAGCCAATGGGGACAGCCCCTAGAAAACCCCGCCCACGCGAAACGTTTGTGCCAGAATCGCAAACAAAAAGTCAGTCAGCGCAAAGGAGAGAGCTGGAAGCGTAACTGCAAAACTGAATCTGAGAGCAAAAACCTGATCAGCGAGATACAATCCGAGAGACCCGTAAGCAAATAATTGTTTTGCAAGTAATAATTTTTTTCTTTTGAGATGAATTTTTTTGCTTCAGTAAGGTTTACTTTCTTACAGATACTAAGTTTTACTTTTGAGATGACATTTTTTTTGCTTCATTGTGTTTTATTCTCATATATATTCTCGTTTTTGATTTACGATTTAAAAAGTTTTGTTTGATAATTTTGGCACAAATCTGATTCCATAATATTGAACACGCTCATTTTTTCGTGAAAGTTGAACTGAACGCAACACATTTTTAATAAAGAACTTGAATGTGAATTAGTTCACAGCATGTCATGAACGGCAGACATCCCTGTAAATGAACGTTGGCTAGTTAATAACATACTGGCAACGACGCGGAGAGCGCGGAGCAACGACGCGGAGAGCGAGAGAAGTGTGCGAGAAAGCGCTGCAATTAAAAAAAATGCTAGTGGAGGTGATGGCACGGAGACAGACACCGATTCTCCTTATGAACATTTTCATCACCTGGTATGAAACTCACAATTGCAGTGTCATGAGCAAATATCTACGATGAGCAGTTTCAAAGAACGTATTGTGATTTCTAGCTTGTAGTGTGAAAAAAAGTATTTATTTGAATATCTCACGAAAAAAGTAAAATGAACTGAACTTTGAACTAGTTCAGAATTAAAACTGAGAACTTTAAACGTGAGCTGTTCACTTTGAGCATGTATGAACTGAACTTGAACTAGTTCAGAAAAGCTGTGAACTGGCACAACACTGTCCACAGCAATCACTGAATTGATTAGAGCACGCAAATCGTCACAATTGTGCCTCACTTCACCACGCCAAACCACGTAAACCTACAGGCACAGCAGCCAGAAGCTCAAGTTCACCGAGGGGTTATCCAGGGCTAGAGCCGTAGAAGGAGTGAGCCCATGATGCCACTCTTCAGAGGAGATTTAAATAGGAGAACAACTTGCAATTGGCCTCCTTAAATAACTTTTCTCATGATTGGATACACCTGGCTATGAAGTTCAAAGCTCAATGAGGTTACCAACCCAACTTTGTGCTTCAGTAAGTCCGTGAAAAGTAGTTAGGAGTATTCAAATCAATAAAATGATAAGGGTGCCCATACTTTTGCACCGGTCAAATTTTGGTTTAATGCATATTGCACATTTTCTGTTAGTACAATAAACCTTCTTTGCAATCCTATAATATTACTGTGTCCATCAGTTATTAGATATATCAAACTGAAATGGCTGTTGCAAACACCCAAATATTTAGAACTAAAAATGGTTAAGATTAATAGGGGTGCCCAAACTTTTTCATATGCCTGTACCTTTTGGCTGGTTAAATGGTACAAATCTGTACTTATTGCTGTTAGGAATTACTTTGTACTTCAAAGGGAACAAATCTGACCCTGTAAAGACCAATATTGTACAATTATGAAGAGTGTACAAAAAATACTTATATCGTACCTCTGTTTTTTAGAGTGTACCTATCTGCCCTCCCCCTCTCCATCTACCTATCTACCCCTCTTTCAATCTATCTTCCTCTTTCTATTTATCTATCTGCACCCTTACTATCTACCCATCTGCTCTCCCACTTTCTATCTACCTGTCTGCCCTCCCCTCTCTATCTACCTATATGCCCTCCCCCTCTCTATCTACCTATCTACCCCTCTTTCAATCTATCCTCCCTCTTTCTATTTATCTATCCTCGCCCTTGCTATCTACCTATCTGCCCTCCCCCTCTCCATCTACCTATCTACCCCTCTTTCAATCTATCCTCCATCTTTCTATTCATCTATCCGCACCCTTACTATCTACCTATCTGCCCCCCCCTTTCTATCTACCCATCTGCCCTCCCCCTCTCTATCTACCTATCTACCCTCCCCCTTTCTATCTACCTATCTGCCCTCCCCCTCTCCATCTACCTATCTACCCCTCTTTCAATCTATCCTCCATCTTTCTATTCATCTATCCGCACCCTTACTATCTACCTATCTACCCTCCCCTTTCTATCTATCTGCCCTCCCCCTCTCTATCTACCTATCTACCCTCCCCTTACTATCTACCTATCTACCCTCCCCCTTTCCATCTACCTATCTGCCCTCCCCTTTTCTATCTACCCTCCCCCTTTCTATCTACCTATCTGCCCTCCCCCTCTCTATCTACCCATCTGCCCTCCCCCTCTATATCTACCTATCTACCCTCCCTTACTATCTACCTATCTACCCTCCCCTTTCTATCTATCTGCCCTCCCCCTCTCTATCTACCTATCTACCCTCCCCTTACTATCTACCTATCTACCCTCCCCCTTTCCATCTACCTATCTGCCCTCCCCTTTTCTATCTACCCTCCCCCTTTCTATCTACCTATCTGCCCTCCCCCTCTCTACCTACCTATCTGCCCTCCCCTTACTATCTACCTATCTACCCTCCCCCTTTCCATCTACCTATCTGCCCTCCCCTTTTCTATCTACCCTCCCCCTTTCTATCTACCTATCTGCCCTCCCCCTCTCTATCTACCCATCTGCCCTCCCCCTCTATATCTACCTATCTACCCTCCCCTTTCTATCTACCTATCTGCCATCCCCTTTTCTATTTATCTACCCCAACCTTTTAATTTATCCTCCCTCTTTCTATTTATCTATCCTCCCCCTACTTATCTGCCCTCCCCCTCTCTATCTACCCATCTGGCCTCCCCATTTCCATCTACCTATCTACCCTCCCCTCTCTACCTACCCTCCCCTATTCTATCTACCTTCCCCCTTTCTATCTACCTATCTGCCCTCCCCCTTTCTATCTATCCTCCCCCTCTCTATCTACCTATCTGCCCTCCCCCTCTCTATCTACCCTCCCCCTTTCTATTTACATATCTGTCCTCCCCCTCTCTATCTACCTATCTGCCCTCCCCCTCTCTAACTACCCTCCCCCTCTCTATCTACCTATCTGCCCTCCCCCTCTCTATCTACCCATCTGGACTCCCCATTTCAATCTACCTATCTACCCTCCCCCTCTCTATCTACCCTCCCCTATTCTATCTACCTATCTACCTTCCCCCTTTCTATCTACCTATCTGCCCTCCCCCTTTTTATCTATCCTCCCCCTCTCTATCTACCTATCTGTCCTCCCCCTCTCTATCTACCTATCTGCCCTCCCCCTCTCTATCTACCTATCTGCCCTCCCCCTCTCTATCTACCTATCTGCCCTCCCCCTTTCTATTTACATATCTGTCCTCCCCCTCTCTATCTACCTATCTGCCCTTCCCCTCTCTATCTACCCTCCCCCTCTCTATCTACCTATCTGCACTCCCCCTCTCTATCTACCCTCCCCCTTTCTATTTACATATCTGTCCTCCCCCTCTCTATCTACCTATCTGCCCTTCCCCTCTCTATCTACCCTCCCCCTCTCTATCTACCTATCTGCCCTTCCCCTCTCTATCTACCCTCCCCCTCTCTATCTACCTATCTGCCCTCCCCCTCTCTATCTACCCTCCCCCTTTCTATTTACATATCTGTCCTCCCCCTCTCTATCTACCTATCTGCCCTCCCCCTCTCTATCTACCTATCTACCCTCCCCCTTTCTATCTACCTATCTGCCCTCACCCTCTCTAATTAACCTATCTACCCTCCCCCTTTCTATCCCCCATCTACACCTCTTTCAATCTATCCTCCCTCTTTCTATTTATCTATCCTCCCCTTTCTATCTACCTATCTGCCCTCCCCTTTTCTATCTACCCATCTACTCCCCTTTTAATCTATCCTCCCTCTTTCCATTTATCTATCCTCCGCCTACCGATCTGCCCTCCCCCTCTCTATCTACCCTCCCCCTTTCTATTTACCTATCTGTCCTCCCACTTTCTATCTACCTATCTGCCCTCCCCCTCTCTATCTACCTATCTACCCTCCCCCTTTCTATCTACCTATCTGCCCTCCCCCTCTCTATGTACCTATCTGCCCTCCCCCTTACTATCTACCCTCCCCCTTTCTATCTCCCATCTACACCTCTTTCAATCTATCCTCCCTCTTTCTATTTATCTATCCGCACCATTACTATCTACCTATCTGCCCTCCCCCTTTCTATCTACCCATCTGCCCTCCCCCTCTCTATCTACCTACCTATCTACCCCTCTTTCAATCTATCCTCCTCCTTCTATTTATCTATCCGCACCCTTACTATCTACCTATCTACCCTCCCCCTTTCTATCTACCTATCTACCCTCCTCCTTTCTATCTCCCATCTACCCCTCTTTCAATCTATTCTCCCTTTTTCTATTTATCTATCCTCCCCTTTCTATCTACCTATCTGCCCTCCCCTTTTCTATCTACCCATCTACCCCCCTTTTAATCTATCTACCTATATACCCCCCTTTCAATCTATCCTCCCCTTTCTATTTATCTATCCTCCCCCTCTCTATCTACCTATCTGCCCTTCCCCTTTCTATCTACTTATCTGCCCTCCTCCTTACTATCTACCCATCTACCCCCCTTTTAATCTATCCTCCCTCTTTTTATTTAGCTATTTTCCCCCTACCGATCTGCCCTCCCACTCTCTATCTACCCATCTACCCTCCACCTTTCTATCTACCTATCTGCCCTTTCCCTTTCTATCTACCTATCTGCCCTCCCCCTCACTGTCTACCTGCCCTTCCCCTCTCTATCTACCTATCTGCCCTCTCCCATTCTACCTACCTATCTACCCCCCTTTCTATCTACCTATCTGCCCTGCCCCTTTCTATTTATCTGCCCTCCCCTTTCTATTGATTTATTGATCTGCCCTCCCCCTTTTTATTGATCTGCCCTCCCACTTTCTATTGATCTTCCCTCCCCCTTTCTATTGATTTATTTATCTTCCCTCCCCCTTTCTAATTATCTGCCCTCCCCCTTTCTATTGATTTATTGATCTGCCATCCCTCTTTCTACTGAGCTGCCCTCCCCCTTTTTATTGATCTTCCCTCCCCCTTTCTATTGATCTTTTGATCTGCCCTTCCCCTTTCTGTTGATTTATTGATCTGCCCTCCCCCTTTCTATTGATTTACTGATCTGCTCTCCCCCTTTCTATTGATCTGCCCCCCTTTCTATTGATCTGCCCTCCCCCTTACTATTGATCTGCCCATCTACCCATCTGCCCTATCTACCCATCTGGCCTCCCCATTTCCATCTACCTATCTACCCTCGCCCTCTCTATCTACCCTCCCCCTTTCTATCTACCTTCCCCCTTTCTATCTACCTATCTGCCCTCCCCCTTTCTATCTGCCCTCCCCTCTCTATCTACCCTCCCCCTTTCTATGTACATATATGTCCTCCCCCTCTCTATCTACCTATCTGCCCTCCCCCTCTCTATCTACCCTCCCCCTTTCTATTTACATATCTGTCCTCCCCCTCTCTATCTACCTATCTGCCCTCCCCCTCTCTATCTGCCCTCCCCCTCTCTATCTACCTATCTGCCCTCCCCCTCTCTATCTACCCTCCCCCTCTCTATGTACCTATCTGCCCTCCCCCTTTCTATTTACACATCTGTCCTCCCCCTCTCTATCTACCTATCTGCCCTTCCCCTCTCTATCTACCCTCCCCCTCTCTATCTACCTATCTGCAATCCCCCTCTCTATCTACCCTCCCCCTCTCTATCTACCTATCTACCCTCCCCCTCTCTATCTACCTATCTGCCCTCCCCCTTTCTATTTACACATCTGTCCTCCCCCTCTCTATCTACCTATCTGCCCTTCCCCTCTCTATCTACCCTCCCCCTCTCTATCTACCTATCTGCCCTCCCCCTCTCTATCTACCCTCCCCGTTTCTATTTACATATCTGTCCTCCCCCTCTCTATCTACCTATCTGCCCTCCCCCTCTCTATCTACCCTCCCCCTCTCTATCTACCTATCTGCCCTCCCCCTCTCTATCTAACCTCCCCCTCTCTATCTACCTATCTGTCCTCCCCCTCTCTATCTACCCTCCCCCTCTCTATCTACCTATCTGCCCTCCCCCTCTCTATCTACCCTCCCCGTTTCTATTTACATATCTGTCCTCCCCCTCTCTATCTACCTATCTGCCCTCCCCCTCTCTATCTACCCTCCCCCTCTCTATCTACCTATCTGCCCTCCCCCTCTCTATCTAACCTCCCCCTCTCTATCTACCTATCTGTCCTCCCCCTCTCTATCTACCCATCTACCCTCCCCCTCTCTGTCTACCTATCTGCCCTCCCCCTCTCTATCTACCTATCTGTCCTCCCCCTCTCTATCTACCTATCTGCCCTTCCCCTCTCTATCTACCTATCTACCCTCCCCCTCTCTATCTACCTATCTACCCTCCCCCTCTCTATCTACCTATCTGTCCTCCCCCTCTCTATCTACCTATCTGCCCTTCCCCTCTCTATCTACCCTCCTCCTCTCTATCTACCTATCTGCCCTCCCCCTCTCTATCTACCCTCCCCCTTTCTATCTACATATCTGTCCTCCCCCTCTCTATCTACCTATCTGCCCTCCCCCTCTCTATCTACCTATCTGCCCTCCCCCTCTCTATCTACCTATCTGCCCTCCCCCTCTCTATCTACCTATCTGCCCTCCCCCTCTCTATCTACCTATCTACCCTCCCCCTTTCTATCTACCTATCTGCCCTCACCCTCTCTAATTAACCTATCTGCCCTCCCCTTACTATCTACCCTCCCCCTTTCTATCCCCCATCTACACCTCTTTCAATCTATCCTCCCTCTTTCTATTTATCTATCCGCACCCTTACTATCTACCTATCTGCCCTCCCCCTTTCAATCTACCCATCTGCCCTCCCCCTCTCTATCTACCTACCTGCCCTCCCCCTTTCTATTTACACATCTGTCCTCCCCCTCTCTATCTACCTATCTGCCCTCCCCCTCTCTATCTACCCTCCCCCTTTCTATTTACATATCTGTCCTCCCCCTCTCTATCTACCTATCTGCCCTCCCCCTCTCTATCTACCTATCTGCCCTCCCCCTCTCTATCTACCTATCTACCCTCCCCCTTTCTATCTACCTATCTGCCCTCACCCTCTCTAATTAACCTATCTGCCCTCCCCTTACTATCTACCCTCCCCCTTTCTATCCCCCATCTACACCTCTTTCAATCTATCCTCCCTCTTTCTATTTATCTATCCGCACCCTTACTATCTACCTATCTGCCCTCCCCCTTTCAATCTACCCATCTGCCCTCCCCCTCTCTATCTACCTACCTATCTACCCCTCTTTCAATCTATCCTCCTCCTTCTATTTATCTAACCGCACCCTTACTATCTACCTATCTACCCTCCCCCTTTCTATCTACCTATCTGCCCTCCCCCTTTCTATCTACCTATCTACCCTCCTCCTTTCTATCTCCCATCTACCCCTCTTTCAATCTATTCTCCCTATTTCTATTTATCTATCCTCCCCTTTCTATCTACCTTCTGCCCTCCCCTTTTCTATCTACCCATCTGCCCTCCCCCTTACTATTTACCCTCCCCCTTTCTATCTCCCATCTACACCTCTTTCAATCTATCCTCCCTCTTTCTATTTATCTATCTGCCCTCCCCCTCTCCATCTACCTATCTGCCCTCCCCCTCTCCATCTACCTATCTGCCCTCCCCCTCTCTATCTACCTATCTACCCTCCCCCTTTCTATCTACCTATCTGCCCTCCCCCTTTCTATCTACCTATCTACCCTCCTCCTTTCTATCTCCCATCTACCCCTCTTTCAATCTATTCTCCCTATTTCTATTTATCTATCCTCCCCTTTCTATCTACCTTCTGCCCTCCCCTTTTCTATCTACCCATCTGCCCTCCCCCTTACTATTTACCCTCCCCCTTTCTATCTCCCATCTACACCTCTTTCAATCTATCCTCCCTCTTTCTATTTATCTATCTGCCCTCCCCCTCTCCATCTACCTATCTGCCCTCCCCCTCTCCATCTACCTATCTGCCCTCCCCCTCTCTATCTACCTATCTACCCTCCCCCTTTCTATCTACCTATCTGCCCTCACCCTCTCTAATGAACCTATCTGCCCTCCCCTTACTATCTACCCTCCCCCTTTCTATCCCCCATCTACACCTCTTTCAATCTATCCTCCCTCTTTCTATTTATCTATCCACACCCTTACTATCTACCTATCTGCCCTCCCCCTTTCTATCTACCCATCTGCCCTCCCCCTTTCTATCTACCATCTGCCCTGCCCCTTTCTATCTACCCATCTGCCCTCCCCCTCTCTATCTACCTACCTATCTACCCCTCTTTCAATCTATCCTCCTCCTTCTATTTATCTATCCGCACCCTTACTATCTACCTATCTACCCTCCCCCTTTCTATCTACCTATCTGCCCTCCCCCTTTCTATCTACCTATCTACCCTCCTCCTTTCTATCTCCCATCTACCCCTCTTTCAATCTATTCTCCCTATTTCTATTTATCTATCCTCCCCTTTCTATCTACCTATCTGCCCTCCCCTTTTCTATCTACCCATCTACCCCCCTTTTAATCTATCTACCTATATACCCCCCTTTCAATCTATCCTCCCCTTTCTATTTATCTATCCTCCCCCTATCTACCTATCTGCCCTTCCCCTTTCTATCTACTTATCTGCCCTTCCCCTCTCTATCTACCTATCTGCCCTCTCCCATTCTACCTACCTATCTACCCCCCCTTTCTATCTACCTATCTGCCCTCCCCCTTTCTATTTATCTGCCCTCCCCCTTTCTTTTGATTTATTGATCTGCCCTCCCCCTTTCTATTGATTTATTGATCTGCCCTCCCACTTTCTATTGATCTTCCCTCCCCCTTTCTAATTATCTGCCCTCCCCCTTTCTATTGATTTATTGATCTGCCACCCCTCTTTCTACTGAGCTGCCCTCCCCCTTTTTATTGATCTTCCCTCCCCCTTTCTATTGATTTATTGATCTGCCACCTCTCTTTCTACTGAGCTGCCCTCCCCCTTTTTATTGATCTTCCCTCCCCCTTTCTATTGATTTATTGATCTGCCATCCCTCTTTCTACTGAGCTGCCCTCCCCCTTTTTATTGATCTTCCCTCTTCCTTTCTATTGATCTTTTGATCTGCCCTTCCCCTTTCTGTTGATTTATTGATCTGCCCTCCCTCTTTCTATTGATTTACTGATCTGCTCTCCCCCTTTCTATTGATCTGCCCCCCCCTTTCTATTGATCTGCCCTCCCCCTTCCTATTGATTTTTTGATCTGCCCTTCCCGTTTCTATTGATCTGTCCTCCCCCTTTCTTTTGATGTCCTCCCCATTTCTATTGATCTGCCCTCCCCCTTTCTATTGATTTACTGATCTGCTCTCCCCCTTTCTATTGATCTGCCCTCCCCCTTTCTATTGATTTACTGATCTGCTCTCCCCCTTTCTATTGATCTGCCCCCCTTTCTATTGATCTGCCCTCCCCCTTCCTATTGATTTATTGATCTGCCCTTCCCCTTTCTATTGATCTGTCCTCCCCCTTTCTTTTGATGTCCTCCCCCTTTCTATTGATCTGCCCTCCCCCTTTCTATTGATTTGTTGATCTGCCCCTCCCCCCCCCTTTCTATTGATCTGCCCTCCCCCTTTCTGTTGATTTATTGATCTGTCCCCTTTTCTATTGATCTGCCCTCCTCTTTTTATTGATCTGATCTCCCCCTTTCTACTGATCTGCCCCCCCCCTATTGATCTGCCCCCCCCCCTATTGATCTGCCCTCCCCCTTTCTATTTTTTTTTTTATTTAAACCCGGCAAATCATTAAGAACAACTTTCTATTTACAATGGCAGCCTGATCTGCCCTCCTCCTTTCTATTGATCTGCCCTCCTCCTTTCTACTGATCTGTCCTCCCCCTTTCTACTGATCTGTCCCCCCCTTTATATTGATCTGTCCATCTATCTATCTATCTATCTATCTATCTATCTATCTATCTATCTATCTATCTATCTATCTATCTATCTATCTATCTATCTATCCTCTCCATTTTTTGCTATTTCTATTTACCCTGTAAGGACAGCAGGAAAGTAAGGTAGAGGCTGTGCTCCTCCAGAGTCTCAGACAGCGCTGTAGCCATCCTCTCTGCAGGGAAACATCAATACACAATAACATAAGACATGGTGTAAAACCCTCTGATATACATCCCATACACATGCAATAAAACAGTAGACATACAAGACATACAATAGAATTGCTATAATATCCTGTTAATACGCCTACAATGTAAAAAAATGTTTCTCAGACCTAAAATGATATTAAACTCATTTCTGATGGAATACAGATGGATTTCTAATGTTTTGTTGTACATACAAATATACACGTGTTTTATGGTTCTGTGCTGAACGCTTTTTTAAAGAGTGAACTCGTTTTGTTTGCTGCTTTAGGTAAAACTAAACTCTGACCTTGTTTTTGGGAGCTGTTTCTATGCTCTCCGCCATGACCTCCACGCTGCTCTCCAGATCCCCCTCAGCCTATAAGAGACAGAGTCAAAAAAATAGAGGGGTTTACCAAAGAACTGTAGACCTATAACTGTTTAAAGACAAAGTGAAATAAAAAACACCTTACTAATAATTTAACTGCAAAAATGTGTTAAAGTTTAATACTTTAAAGTGAAACAGAATAAAATGGTGTTTAAAACCTCTTCTTAAGAATTGCTGTATTGTTATATCACGAAATAAAAAGTGTTATTACTAAATGAGATACAGTAATGGGTCAAACATGGAAAATATCTAAACAAGCTGATACTGCAGGTACCTCTTCTATAGCTGACTGCAAGATTAATTCCCAACTCTTACCTTTGCAACTGGCACTGGCTCAGACTCAGGCTCGGTGCTGTTGGTGTCCAGCCTGTGAGAGGAATCCGCCTCTGCATCCAGCACCAGGACATCGATACCTGACCTGAAACGAGAGAAAATTGAGGTCTTAATGTTGGTGGCGAGGTGTTAAGAAATAATGTGCGTGTTAATGATGGGCGATAGTGCAGTGACTTACTGGCTGGATGTCTCCGAGTGGAAGGTGGTGGTAAGGGACGCTACCTCTGCTTCCTCCCACTGTCCAAAAATAGATAAAACAAGATAAGATAATTGCTTATGAATCCAACAGTGGGAAAATTGACAGTATTACAGCAGCAAGAGAACAGCAAGGCATTCCTAAGCAGAAAGACGTAACAATGTAAGACAATTACAGACTGACCTGTGTTATAGGAGATTGCTCCAGGAACTCCTCCTCTCCACTGTCGTCCTCCAAGTCAGCCACAGCCTAGAAGAAGGGGAAGAGGTGAAAAACTGAATGGGTTTCCTAAAACCTTTAGATATTCAATCGTTTGAAGATAGTAAAGAGAGGATATAGAACTAATTGCACACTCTTACCTGTGCAGCTGGACCTGGGATAATCCTAGGCACTGGTCAAGTGGTGTCGAGCCTGTAAGAGGGATCCGCCTCTGCCACCAGCATCGGGCCATCTGACCTGAAATGAGAAAAAACAGAGGTCCTACTGTTGGTGGTGAGGTGTTTAAGAGACTATTTGAGTGTTGATGGTGAGTGAAAGTGCAGTCAGTGTCTTACTGGCTGAATGTCTCCGGGGGGTAGGTGGTGGTGAGGGACGGGATCCAGGCTTCCTCACACTGTCCAAAAACAGTGGGGAAGTTAACAGTATTACAGCAGTAAAGGGATAGCAAGACACACAGAAGCAGAAAGCTGGATACTTAAGTGTATAGTGTGTATGTGTGTGTAAGGGTATACTGTATGTGTGTCCTAAAACCTAAATCTCCAATTGTTGGAAGATGGTAGAGAGGATACAGAATAAACCAGAAACTCTTACCTGTGCAACTGTACCAGTAGTGTCCAGCCTGTTCCAGGGTTCTGCCTCCGCAATCGCCACCAGAGTCTTGCAGCCATACCTGAAAGAGGGAATGGGAGGTGTCAGGGGGGTAAATCAGAATCAGAAAGAGTAAATGGGAGGTGTCAGGGTGGTACAGGGGCAGGTAAGGAGGCTGTGATACCTTGCAGGTGTGGTTGAAAGCATAGGCGACTCTGGGTGGGAGGTGGGCAGGAGTCCCTCCACTGTTAACAATAAAATTTCATGTTAATAGAAATTCAGTGAAAGCAGAGCTGTACGTATTAGTGATGCTGCTAAAACAGAGATGTATGACAATGATACTTGATTACACTTTAATTGTTTATTGTGCTTTTCTCACCATCTCAATGTGGGCCCTCCGCTTCATCTCGAGGGACCCGGGCTGACACGGCGGGGGCTCCTCCCAGAGCGGCTGGCTCTTCACCTTGCCACTGCAGACCAACGTATGTCAGTCAGCTTATCACTGCCCCTTTTTTTATTATTATTACCAAATTTCATATTGTATGTATAATATTTACCTAAAACTATAACCACATTTGTTATGAATCTCTCCTTGTGATCAAATAAAGGGTCATCAAAAACATATGCACATATTTTTAAGAGTAAATTCCTTCCCTTCAAATCTAAATCCAAAAAGAACAGGAAAATACACAATACAAATAAGTGTTAAATAATTTCACTAGCTCCTTTACAATATATGCTGGCTATCTAACCATATCTTAGCTAAACTAGGTTAGTAAATTCCACAGAGTGCACAGTGGATACTCAGAGAACCCTCTTCAGAAATGAGCGTTGACTCAAAAACCCCAGTCTAAAGCTGGTTTAATTAAATGTTGTGTATAACGTTATATCAGTAAATCTGAGGTTTTATAATAAGCGCTCTGAGCGGGTCTGAAAGTTAGTAGCTGCAGGTGTAACAGTTAGTGATAGAGACTCACCGGAGACACAGGACGAGTCCTGAAAGAAAAGTCTCCTGACTGCGCCTGAAAAACAAAACAAAGCCCTGATTTAAACTCCTGTCCTAATCCAGCTCTGGGTTTTTCTGAGTGTTACTGTGGGTGAATTTTGTGTAAAATGTGAGAAGTTTCCAGTTTACTCACCACTGTTGGAAGAGGTCTGCTCCTCCACTGGGGATCACCGCGGTCACGCCATCTGCACTTAGAAAACGCTCGGTCGCGCTATCCACACCGAAAACTGGAGTGCGCGTCTAAACCGTGTTTTACTGTAGCAGCGTGCACAGCGCACCCGGAGGAGCGGAGACTGGCGCTTCTCGTGCAGAGACTTAAAATGGAACAGAAACGAGTTTTACACCTAAATAAACATGATTTAACGAGGTCTAATCCACAAATATACACCAGAAAGACCACTTCTTATCTGTAGAACAGTGTAACGTTTGGAAAAGGTTTGGAGTGTTATTAAATAAGCAAATCAAATTGTTCTAAAATCACAGCCCTAAATTCTTAAAGATCTTATTCTCATGTATCCCAGATATATGTTTGAAGTGATATTACTGTATCATTTTTGAGTAATTGAATACCAAAACTATCTATTCGGTTTTGTATAAAAGGGATTTTGGAGTGCTATAAAACCAAAAAAATCTAATTCTTCTTAAATCAGAACATGAAATCCTTAAATAATACCTTCCATACTATTAATGTCATGCATGTATACTGATTGTACAGTATCATTTTGGAGTAAATGAATACCAAACTTAGGAAAAATGTATATTCGGTTGTGCATAAACCAGATTTCGGTGTCCTATAAAACCTTCAAATCAAATTGTTATCCAATGAAACCAAGAAAGTCTTGAAGAAAACAGTCCATTCTATTAATGACATGAGTAACAAGTGATATTACTGTATCATTTTGGATTAATTGGATACCAAACTTGGAAAAATGTCTATTCGGTTGTGCATAAACCACATTTCAGAGTCCTATAAAACCAGCAAATCAAATTGTTATCCAATGGCACTAACAAAGTCTTGAAGAACACATTCCATACCATTAGTGACATGAGTAACAAGTGATATAACTGTTTAATTTTGGAATAATTGAATACCGAACATAGGAAAAATGTCTATTCGTTTGTGCATAAACCAAATCCTATAAAACCAGCAAATCAAATTGTTGTCTAATAAAACCAAAACAGTCTTGAAGAAAATATTCCAATCTACCAAGAACATTAGTCGCAAGTGATATTACTATATTTGAGTAATTGGATAGCAAATTTAGAAAAAAAATGCCTGTTCAGTTGTGCATAAACCAGATTTTGGAGTCCTATAAACCATCAAATCAAATTGTTATCCAATGGAACCAAGTCCTTCTTGATAAACACATTCCATACTAGTTATATAGGACCCCGAAATCTGGTTTATTCACAACCGAATAGACATTTGGTATCCAATTAATCCAAAATTGTACAGTAATATCACTTGTTACTCATGTCAATAATAGTATGGAATGTGTTCTGCAAGACTGTCTCAGTGGAATTGGATAAAAATTTGATTTGCTGGTTTTATGGGACCTTAAAATCTGGTTTATGCACAACCGAATAGACATTTATTCTAAGTTTGGTATCCAATTAATCCAAAATGATACAGTAATATCACTTGATACTCATGTCAATAATAGTATAGAATGTGTTCTTCAAGACTGTCTCAACGGCATTGAATAACAATTTGATTTGCTGGTTTTATGGGACTCCCAAATCTGGTTTATGCACAACCAAATAGAATTTTTTTCTATGTTTGGTATCCAATTACTCCAAAATGATACAGTAATGTTCTTTGATACTCATGCCATTAATAACATGGAATGTGTTCTTTAAGGCTGTCTTGGTGGTATTGGATAACATTTGGATTTGCTGGTTTTATAGGACTCTGAAATCTGGTTTATGCACAACCGAATATACATTTTTCCTATGTTTGGTATCCAATTACTCCAAAATGATACAGTAAAATCACTTGATACTCATGGTATGCATAGTATGGAATGTCTCCTTTAAGGCTGTCTCAGTGGCATTGAATAACAATTTGACTTGCTGGTTTTATAGGACTCCGAAATCTGGTTTATGAACAACCAAATATACATTTTTCCTATGTTTGGTATCCAATTACTCCAAAATGATACAGTAATATTCTTTGTTACTCATGTCATTAATAACATGGAATGTGTTATTTAAGGCTGTATTGGTGGCATTGGATAACAATTTGATTTGCTGGTTTTATAGGACTCCGAAATCTGGTTTATGAACAACCAAATATACATTTTTCCTAGGTTTGGTATCCAATTACTCCAAAATGATACAGTAATATCCTTTGTTCCTGACGTCACTAATAGTATGAAATGTCTTCTTTAAGGCTATCTCAGTGGCATTGGATAACAATTTGATTTGCTGGTTTTATAGGACTCCCAAATCTAGTTTATGCACAACCAAATAGAATTTTTTCCTAAGTTTGGTATCCAATTACTCCAAAATGATACAGTAATATCCTTTGTTACTCACGTCACTAATAGTATGTAATGTGTTCTTCCAGAGTGTCTCAGTCACATTGGATAACAATTTGATTTACTGGTTTTATAGGACTCCGAAATCTGGATTATGAACAACCGAATATACATTTTTCCTAGGTTTGGTATCCAATTACTCTAAAATGATACAGTAATATTCTTTGTTACTCATGTCATGCATAGTATGAAATGTCTTCTTTAAGGCTGTCTCAGTGGCATTGGATAACAATTTGATTTGCTGGTTTTATAGGACTCCCAAATCTAGTTTATGCACAACCAAATAGATTTTTTTCCTAAGTTTGGTATCCAATTACTCCAAAATGATACAGTAACATCCTTTGTTACTCACGTCACTAATAGTATATAATGTGTTCTTCAAGAGTGTCTTAGTCGCATTGGATAACAATTTGATTTGCTGGTTTTATAGGACTCCGAAATCTGGATTATGAACAACCGAATATACATTTTTCCTAGGTTTGGTATCCAATTACTCTAAAATGATACAGTAATATTCTTTGTTACTCATGTCATGCATAGTATGAAATGTCTTCTTTAAGGCTGTCTCAGTGGCATTGGATAACAATTTGATTTGCTGGTTTTATAGGACTCTGAAATGTGGTTTATGCACAACCTAATAGACATTTTTTCCAAGTTTGGTATCCAATTACTCCAAAATGATACAGTAAAATCACTTGATACTCATGTCATGCATAGTATGGAATGTCTTCTTTAAGGCTGTCTCAGTGGCATTGGATAACAATTTGACTTGCTGGTTTTATAGGACTCTGAAATCTGGTTTATGCAAAAGTGAATTAACATTTTTCGTATGTTTGATATTTAATTACTCCAAAATGGTACAGTAAAATCACTTGATACATATGTTATTAATAGTATAGAATGTGTTTTCCAAGCCTTTGTTAGTGCCATTGGATAACAATTTGATTTGCTGGTTTTCTAGGACTCAGAAATCTGGTTTATGCACAATCGAATAAACATTTTTTCTAAGTTTGGTATTCAATTACTCCAAAATGATAAAGTAATATCACTTGATACTCATGTCAATAATAGTATAGAATGTGGTTTTCAAGACGTTATTAGTTGCATTGGATAACAATTTGATTTGCTGGTTTTATAGGACTCCAAAATGTGGTTTATCACAACTGAATAGACATTTTTCCTAAGTTTGGTATTCTATTACTCCAAAATAATACAGAAATATGACTTTTCACTCATGTCATTAATAGTATGACATGTGTTCTTCAAGACAGTCTCGGTGGCATTGGATAACAATTTGATTTGCTGGTTTTGTAGGACTCCGAAATCAGGTTTTTGCACAACCGAATAGACATTTATTCCTAAATTTGGTATCCAATTAATCCAAAATGATACAGTTATATCCTTTGTTACTCATGTCATTAATAGTAAGGAATGTGTTTCTTAAGGTAGTCTTGGTAGCATTGGATAACAATTTGATTTGCAGGTTTTATAGGACCTTAAAATCTGGTTTATGCAAAAGAAAATAGACATTTTTCCTAAGCTTGGTATTCAATTACTCCAGAATGATACAGTAATATCATTTGTTACTCATGTCAATGATAGTATGGAATGTGATTTTCAAGAATGTCTTGGTGGCATTGGATAACAATTTAATTTGCTGGTTTTATGGAACCTTAAAATCTGGTTTATGCACAACCGAATAGACATTTTTCGCATGTAAAATATTTTTTTAATATTTAACAAGTGATATTACTGTATAATTTTGGATTAATTGGAAACCAAATGTCTATTCGGTTGTGAATAAACCAGATTTCGGGGTCCTATAAAACTAGTATGGAATGTGTTTATCAAGAAGGACTTGGTTCCATTGGATAACAATTTGATTTGATGGTTTATAGGACTCCAAAATCTGGTTTATGCACAACTGAACAGGCATTTTTTTTCTAAATTTGCTATCCAATTACTCAAAAATGACACAGTAATATCACTTGTGACTAATGTTCTTGGTAGATTGGAATATTTTCTTCAAGACTGTTTTGGTTGTATTAGACAACAATTTGATTTGCTGGTTTTATAGGATTTGGTTTATGCACAAACGAATAGACATTTTTCCTATGTTTGGTATTCAATTATTCCAAACATTAATAGTATAGAATGTGTTTTTCAAGACCTTATTAGTGGCATTGGATAACAATTTGATTTACTGGTTCTATAGGACTCTGAAATCTGGTTTATGCACAACCGAATAGACATTTTTCCTCAGTTCGGTATTCAATTATTCCTAAATTATACAATAATATCATTTGTTACTCATGTCATTAATAGTATGCAATGTGATTGTCAAGACTTTCTTGGTTTCATTGGATAACAATTTGATTTGCTGGTTTTATAGGACTCTGAAATGTGGTTTATGCACAACCGAATAGACATTTTTCCAAGTTTGGTATCCAATTAATCCAAAATGATACAGTAATATCACTTGTTACTCATGTCATTAATAGAATGGACTGTTTTCTTCAAGACTTTCTTGGTTTCATTGGATAACAATTTGATTTGAAGGTTTTATAGGACACCGAAATCTGGTTTATGCACAACCGAATATACATTTTTCCTAAGTTTGGTATTCATTTACTCCAAAATGATACTGTACAATCAGTATACATGCATGACATTAATAGTATGGAAGGTATTATTTAAGGATTTCATGTTCTGATTTAAGAAGAATTAGATTTTTTTGGTTTTATAGCACTCCAAAATCCCTTTTATACAAAACCGAATAGATAGTTTTGGTATTCAATTACTCAAAAATGATACAGTAATATCACTTCAAACATATATCTGGGATACATGAGAATAAGATCTTTAAGAATTTAGGGCTGTGATTTTAGAACAATTTGATTTGCTTATTTAATAACACTCCAAACCTTTTCAAAACGTTACACTGTTCTACAGATAAGAAGTGGTCTTTCTGGTGTATATTTGTGGATTAGACCTCGTTAAATCATGTTTATTTAGGTGTAAAACTCGTTTCTGTTCCATTTTAAGTCTCTGCACGAGAAGCGCCAGTCTCCGCTCCTCCGGGTGCGCTGTGCACGCTGCTACAGTAAAACACGGTTTAGACGCGCACTCCAGTTTTCGGTGTGGATAGCGCGACCGAGCGTTTTCTAAGTGCAGATGGCGTGACCGCGGTCTGGGGATCGGTATGGGGGTGAGCTCCCTCAGCGGTTACAGTAACCTGAAAAACAAAATACAATTAATTAGTAAAAAGTGAAAAACAGTAAAGATAATACAATTATACAGTAATTAAAAGATAATACAGATATTAAAACAGTGAATATAAAACAGTAAACTGGTGTTTAAGAGTTGTAGGGGGTCCTTCCGTCGAAGAGTCGCCGCTGCTGCTGCCGCTGCCACTCACGAGCTCCGAAGAGTTCGAATAAAAACACAAATGGAATCTTCGTGCTGAAGGACGCCAGGCGCTTTTATTCTTCCTGCTTTTTTATTTAAACCTTTATTTTAATTTAGCACAACAAATTAATCTACCTTTGAAAAATGAATGGAAGTTCTGAAAAAGTCGATTTTAACTATTTTTAATTTGTTTGTTTTTTTAAGTCTAGCTCTATTCACCCCATTCATTTTGGACTGACTTGCGGGCTCCCTCTAGCGGTTATCAGTGTTTTTCTGATATAAAGTGAAGACAGAAATTGGGTAAGGAAAAGTTTTTTTAATATAAAAATATAATATAATATTACTATAATATAAATTATTATTATTTTTAAATATTTTATTTCCTGCTGTCCTGAAAATCTGCCCATGGAGCTCCATTTTTTGAGAATGTGAAAACAAAGCAAACATATGTACACACACACACACATAATATATAAAATACACAATACAATATACAATACAAATACACAATACACATATAAAAATATATAATATAAATATATTTTTTTCTGTGAAAGTTCAGTAGAACCACAGCTGGTATAGATAGAGCTAGACGGCTAAAAAAAATTCCATTTAATTTTCGAAAGTAGATTAATTTGTTGTGCTAAAAATAAAATAAAAGTTAAAAAAAAATCTAAAAATAAAATAATAAAATTAAAAGCAGGAAAAAAACACTTCCTTGCGTTATTTGCCCCGTAAAAAAATGAACAAAAGAAAATAAATGATGTTATTACTTTTATTATTAGAAAAATAACAAACGAAAACAAACCCAAAATGTTGACAAAAATATAATGTAACGAATTTAAAAAAAAAAGAAACAAAACACTCCACACGACCAAAGAAAATTACTAAGACTTGTAATACAAAAAAAATGGAAAAAATTGCATCTGGGGATAAAAATTAAACAAACCAAACCATACTCAAAGGAAGAATATTATATATGCAAAAGAATGGACAAAAACAACAACTCATTTAAAACAATCACAGGCTTTCTGCGCATAATAATAAAAGTTTTGGTTAGTTTCAGTTTCAAATCATGAAAACAGCTCACCAAAAGCTCAACCTATCTTTTATATTTGACAATATTTGATTAACTTACAGGTCCTTACTTATTTTTATTTAACTGAACTGAGTTTTATAATATTTATAGCCTCCCTGCAGCTCAGCACTGCGAAAGAGAGAGAGAGAGAGAGAGAGAGAGAGGCGCAGCGCATTTTGCCTGATTTCTCTTGATTAATTATCAGTACATTTGTTGGCTTTAGTGAATTTAATAACATGAATTTAACTACACTTGTCCGACCTTATTTATTAAAACGTTCTTTTTAGAAGAGAGATGTTATTCTGCGCCAAGCACCACTTTGCCTGCCTGCAACATTTAAGAGCGCTGGATGAGATTTTAATTAATGAATTAATATATTTAATATTTTAATAAATTTGCCCTGGTGATAAGAAACGAATTCTAACGTTTAGCTTTATATTTCTGTGTATTTCAAATGTTTTAAGCTTTATATAATTGATGGGCAGCACTAGACTCCGACAATGTGCTTTATTTTTCAGATATAAAAGTGAAATTCAGTTAAATAATAGCAAAGTTAAAAAAAAATATGTTTAGTCAAAGTTCTTTTCTCTTTTAATTTTCCATTTCAAAAACTCCAGCTTTTGAGTGAGAATAAACATCTGTTGAAATTCTTAAACAGCAAAATGCCTGTCTGCTATATTTTAAGTTACAGTTATTTAGTCTGTGTACTAAACATAAATATAAATCCTTATAACTAATAATAATTTATAGTTACTGTGCAGATTTTTAAGTACATTTATAGTTTATTATAGTTTTTATAGTTGATTGCTGAAGGCTCTGGGTGAGCTTTATTTTTCTGTGGTAAAGAAGGGGGATCAATCGCGCAAAGCTTTAAAATAGACTGTTGACGGGTGGCAACGTGCCACGCTACACGCCTTGCGGGGTGTACGATAGGGCCCTTTGTCTGTATGTGCGAAGTAAAAAAAAAAGTTAATTCAGCTGCTAAAGTAACGTGCAGTAACAGGGTGTCGGAAATAGTAACGGCGTTATAGTTACAGTCAGAGTAATTAGTTAGATTATTTGTTACTGAAAAAAGTAACGGCGTTACTACCATCACTGTCCATGTTAGAATAATAAGGATTTTCAGTAATGTCTCTTATCAAACATGAAACCTAGTCATCTAATACTTATACAGAAATCCTCAAGATGTAGGTATGTAATATCAGGCCTTATAGACAAAATGGTCTGGGTTAAAGGGGTTAAAATCAGATTAAATATCTGATGTGAAAATGTGAAGGAACAGCACACTTGATCAAATGATCAAATCTGTTTTTAAGTTTGGTTTCCAAAATGATACAGTAATATCAGTTAAATATATGTCTTAAATATTTGAGAAAGAGAACTTTTAGAATTTATATGATATGATAACCTATTTTTCTCTTAAAACAAACTCTTATTATTTTTCAGTATTATTACTGGAAACAGCCATAACGAATACAATTAATGTTCTTCGAGACTTTTGTGGTATCATTTGAAAACCGTTTGATTTGCTAATGTTATAGGATTCATTTTTAATTTATCTCATACTCCTATAAAATTTTTCTTTTTTCTTTCTAAAATGTTACACTGTTCTATAGATAGGTAGTTGTGTTTCTGGTGTGTATTTGTTTGTTACATTTGGTTAAATTATGTTTATTTAGCTGTAAAACTTTATTTTAAAAAATAATATGGAATATTACAATTTAATTTTGTTTTATATTCCTGTTAGGGTTGCCACCCCTTGAAATACACCCCCCCCCCCCCCCCCCAACGACAATGTAAATATTATATATGGCAATTTAAAGAACAAATCTAAATAAAGTATATATTATTATTTAATAGTTTTTCTAACATATATAAGGATTTAATATATACTTATTTATTTTGATTTGTTGATCCACAATGTCTCTGGGAGATCACTGGACTCGATATTCCTCACAAAAATATAAACATTTTAACACAAAATACATCTGTAAAAAAAATTATCTAGGATTCTTTTTCTCAGATTAAAACTATTTTCTGTGTATTTTGTATTAAAATGTTTATATTTTTGAGGAATACAGTGGTCCACTGATCATTACATGAAATATTATAATAAGTGGGGTTTATCTGTTTGGATAACCTGACTTCCTTTCAACTCATAAGAAAGGCACCAGCAAATACTGTTCAATTTAAGTAAAAATGACCCCATGGTTTAAAGAGTGTCCCAATAGTTAAACACATAAAAAGTTATGTTCTCAATTTATTTAGTTTATATTTTAAACGTTAGTAGTTGCACACAAACATTTAAATTAAGATTTAGATAACTCCAATTTATAAGAGAAAGTGTTCAATGCTAATAAAGCATTTCAAGCTTTAAGTTTGATTAATTAATTTTTTTGATTAACCCTTCAATACAAACACCAGCACAAATTAAAATATACCACTGCTGCGAGCGCCCCGTCCCACAGGTGTTGGGCCTGGGGTGGACATGGTCCAAAGGAGCGGTGGCTGGCGTCCCTTATTTTAAATTCTAAAAGGTGGCAACCTTAGCTGTGTTTGTATTTCAACATTAACAAAAAAAACAGAACACCCATTCCACACCAGGATGAAAAGCACATTACGAGTAAAATATGTTAGAACAAATAAAATAATTTAATTCAATGCTGTGGCTGATTTGACGTTTGCAAAGAAATGTAAACACATATGTTTCCTGCAATTTAGGGGGATTTCGGCAACTCAGGCAACCCCAGCTGGAGGAAGCACGTGGTCGCAGAGCAGGAAGAGGAGAGGAGCGCAGGACGAATGGGAAAGGTAGGAAAATAAAGATAAATCAGAAAATCTGACTTATTATTATTATTATTAATAATATTCCGCGCAGAGAGAGAGAGAGAGAGAGAGAGAGAGAGAGAGAAAGCTCTAATTAATATACAATAAACCCGCTTTTCTGAGAGAGAGATCCAGATCTTTGTGTAAATAAATAAACAGCTGACAGATACAGAAAAACTGATTATTATACATTCTTACTACAATTACATTTATAATTTCTCATTATATCACCAATTTACTAATTCATATCTCATATATAATAATAATTAGCCTACTCTGCACTGTATTATATAATGAGAGCAGTGATAGCAGGGAATTATAATAATTATAATATAAATACTTATAGCTTCTCATACTAACACTAAAAACATAATTATAAATTCCAGTTTAGATTAGCACAATCAACTTTAACGTCACTGCTGCAAACACATACATTCATCAGCATAAAAACATTACAGTAGAGTTTGATCATAATTAATACTTATATACAGCTCGGAAAAAATAAGAGACCACTTAAAAATGAGTTTCTTTGATTTTACCAAATTGAAAACCTCTGGAATATAATCAAAAGAGTGGCATAAAGTTATCCAAAAGCAGTGTGTAAGACTGGTGGAGGAGAACATGCCAAGATGCATGAAATCCGTGATTAAAAGCCAGGGTTATTCCACCACATATTGATTTCTGAACTATTAAAACTTTATGAATATTAACTTGTTTTGTTTGCTTTATTTGTGGTCTGAAAGCTCTGCATCTTTTTTGTTATTTCAGCCATTTCTCATTTTCTGCAAATAAATGATCTAAATGACAATATTTTTATTTGGAATTTGGGAGAAATATCAAACATATACCTGTAAATAGCAAAATCAGAGAAACTGATTCAGAAACTGAAGTGGTCTCTTTATGTTTTCCAGAGCTGTATGTGGACGTGGACAGAGTTATGGGTAAACCCTTTGTTAATGATAGAAAAACACAATTGTCACAAAAATAACTTGAATCTGTATTAAAAAAATTAAAATGTAAGGCAGACACTAAGCTTCAACAGAATTATTTTAAAATATAAACTCATGAAATAGGCCTGGACTGAAATGATGCTACCCTTAACTTAAAATTTTGTTGCACAACCTTTTGAGGCAATCACTGCAATCAAATGACTCCTGTAACTGTCAATGAGACTTCTGCATCTTTTAGCAGATATTTTGGCCCTCCTCATGAGCAAACTGCTCCAGTTATCTCATGCTTGGTGCCTTTTCATAGACGGAAAGCCACTTCAGAATAGTCCAATGATTTCCTCTTAGCCATTCTTGAGTGTTTTTAGCTGTGTTTTGGGTCATTATTCTGTTACAAGACCCATGACCCAAGACTGAGACCGAGCTTTCTGACACTGGGTAGCACATTTTTCTCTAGAATCCCTTGATAGTCTTGAGATTTTATTGTACCCTGCACAGATTCAAGACACCCTGTGCCAGATACAGCAAAAAGCAGCCCCAGAACCTAACAGAGCCTCCTTCATATTTCACATTAGGGACAGTGTTCTGTTCTTGATATGCTTCATTTTTTCATTTGTAATTGTAGAGCTGATGAGCCTTGGCAAAAAGTTCCATTTTTGTCTTGTCTGTCGATAGGACATTCTCCCAGTAGCCTTATGGCTTGTAGTCAACATGTAGTTTGACAAACTCCATTCTGGCTTATTTATGTTTTGGGTACCACTTTAAAATAAGGCTCCACTCATGTTGAGTGTGGTACACACCATGTCACCAGCACAGTGACAACCTGTAGGTCTATGTATACCTTGATTTAAAATGTCCCTTTGGTCACATTTTGTTCAGGGGTACCATCATTTTTGTCCAGGCCTGTTTAATTAGTTTACTTTTTAAAATAAGTCTGTTTAACCACAGTTTCAAATCATTGTCAGATTTTCACTTGTTTATTTTTTTTCATCATTTTATATAAAATAATTGGCATACAAAAATATTGAGCATTATTATTTTACTTTCTGTTGTTGTACAAAAAAAGTGTTTTCCTTATGTATTTGTAATTATTACAATGTGGGATGTGGGAATTTTGGCCAATATCCGATATTTGACTGGTACTGTATATATATACAGTACCAGTCAAAAGTATGAACTAGGGGTGGATGATCTATCCCTAAAATAATATCACAATATTTCTGGGTATTTTTGCGACAACAATATTGTTGGTGATATGACAGAACATTGAATTTACACATTTACACAATCAGTGATGGTTTGGAGAGACATGTCATGCTCTAGAGCACTTGCACTGTAATAAGTAATGAGTAAACAGCTAACACATAATTAAGAAATAGGAGAAATAGTAAAGAGACGTGTCCAAACTTTTGACTGGTATTGCATCTGCTGCTGCAGATGTAGATGCAAATATACACATGTATAATGTACATAGAGACTAGACACCATGGTTTAACCTTATTACTTATAACTAACGTAAATAACATATAATAAATACATCAAGTATCAGTTTGAAATATTTGGCTGACGTTTCTTTAAAAAAGTTGTTCTATGTTATCAATTAACTCAAAGACAACAACAATAAGGGACATACTACTACTAATAAATACAGTAGAATATAGTAATAAATACAATATAAAAGACAAGCAATTTGGGAAAATCTGTGAATAAGAATAATATTAGTTACTTACTGCATATTGGAGTTCTGGCCTCAATGTGGGCATCTTTGGATGTTTTCCCATATTGGAAATAACATCACTGTAATATATAGTATAAATCATAATATATAGTTTATAATACAGCTCAGACAGTTCAAACTAGTACAGAAAGACCAACTAATTCATCACTTATGGTAAATAATTCAGTATGTATGACAGCAGTATTGACACAATGGTTTTCAGTTGTTTTTTTTTTTTTGTTTTTTTGACAAATGCATATCAATCTGTTTTTGAACTGTTAAAGTGTTCCATCATTTATCCCACATACAGATCCTGTACCTTGAGAGAAGTCCAAATTGAAGATGACTCAAATGGACTTACTAGTCACTAACGTGGCTGAACTTCTGGCCACTGCAGTACATGAAGTTCTGCGTCTGATGGGCCAGGCCGTGTCCGAGTACCAGGAAGAGTCGGCCAAAATGCGGCAGGAGAACCAGAAACTACAGCAGAAACTGGAGGAACTGCGGAATAGGCTGGATATCTCAGGTGACAGCATTTAGTTGCGTTCCAGTGATATAACTTTTATATATAACTATAAACAATGAACCTATCAAATTGAAATATTTTTGTTAACTTCATCTTTCTCTCGAGCATGCAGAGTGAAGCAGCAGCAGCCATAACACCTTTAAATGTTTCCTGTATTACAGTCTTACTGTCAGTCAGAATGATCATAGGCATCAATATACAGTGTTATAGAGCACCTATATGTTTTTTGTATTGTATTAAAGTCTGTCAGTAACTGTGTCGCTCATATGAGCATTATAGAGCATTATAGATTGCCCCCACTCTTTAAGTGTTGTATTACAGTCCGTCAAATTGATCGTGTGGTGCATATGAACATTATAGATCATTATACCACAGTTCGTTATGACCCTGCAATGTGATTGTCTGAGAGGCGTTTTATAAGTGACATTATCAGCTGGTAATGCACTGTAACCGAAGCTCTCTATGTATTACTCCAACACATACAGGTAACCTAGCAATAATGCAGCACTTACAATCCAAATACAAACCAAATGTGATGTCATTATACACCACTGCGAGCCGCTGTATCCCATAGGTACAGTGCAGAAATGCCATGTCTCCAGTAGGCGGCGCAGGCAAAGATGCGGTCCCACAAATAAATAAGCTCAGCGATTTGAAAATACACATTATTACACACATTATCAGCCAACAATATCAGGTTAAGAGTTGTTATTATTAAAATAAAATAAAAAAATCAGTTAATATAGGATATTTTAAGCTGAATGTAAGGTGGCCGAAAATAGGGGACCCTTGTAATTCCACAGGTCTTGTCGCTGGGGGGCGCTGAAGTAAACAAAACTTTAATTCTTAAAAAAACATTTTCTTTTAAAGTCAAATGAGCACTGTATTTTAGTCTACACATATTTCTGTCCTGAAAACCGTTTATTTGGCTGAGTAAATCTCTAGATTTCCACAAATTTGGACTGAAATGGCTGAAAATAGAGGCCACCACTAACGCTAACCTAGCAACAATGCAGCGTTTACAGCGCAGCTACAAACAGAGCAGCAATGAAACTATTTTAACTCGCAGTGTTTTTATAACCAAACAGATCATATTTTTTTGTCCTCTTTAACTCGAAATCTTTTAATAAACAGCGAAAATTGAATTGTGGTATAATCACAATAATACACTCAAGGTTCGTGCTATAACTCGGCCTGGAGCCTCGTGCTACAACCGCAGCACAGCAGCGCCAATATTACACAATATAGCACTCCTTCTCATGTATTATTGCTTAATTATGGACCACCCCCTATGGTTTATGTTGTGTAATACAGTCTGTCAGAATGAGTGTGTGGATTATGTGAACAGTATAGAGCATTATACAGCTCCCCCTATGCTTCCTGTAGTGTATTACAGTCTGTCAGAATGAGTGTGTGGATCATGTGAATAGTAATAGATCATTATACAGCTCCCCCTATGCTTCCTGTAGTGTATTACAGTCTGTCAGAATGAGTGTGTGGATTATGTGAACAGTATAGAGCATTATACAGCTCCCCCTATGCTTCCTGTAGTGTATTACAATCAATCAGAATGAGTGTGTGGATTATGTGAACAGTATAGAGCATTATACAGCTCCCCCTATGCTTCCTGTAGTGTATTACAATCAATCAGAATGAGTGTGTGGATTATGTGAACAGTATAGAGCATTATACAGCTCCCCCTATGCTTCCTGTAGTGTATTACAATCTGTCAGAACAAGTGTGTGGATTATGTGAACAGTTTTAGAGCATTATACAGCTCCCCCTATGCTTCCTGTAGTGTATTACAATCTGTCAGAACGAGTGTGTGGATTATGTGAACAGTATAGAGCATTATACAGCTCCCCCTATGCTTCCTGTAGTGTATTACAGTCTGTCAGAATGAGTGTGTGGATTATGTGAACAGTATAGAGCATTATACAGCGCCCCCTAGGCTTCCTGTAGTCTATTACAGTCTATCAGAATGAGTGTGTGGATTATGTGAACAGTTTTAGAGCATTATACAGCTCCCCCTATGCTTCCTGTAGTGTATTACAATCTGTCAGAATGAGTGTGTGGATTATGTGAACAGTATAGAGCATTATACAGCTCCCCCTATGCTTCCTGTAGTGTATTACAGTCTGTCAGAATGAGTGTGTGGATTATGTGAACAGTATAGAGCATTATACAGCTCCCCCTATGCTTCCTGTAGTGTATTATAATCTGTCAGAACGAGTGTGTGGATTATGTGAACAGTATAGGGCATTATACAGCTCCCCCTATGCTTCCTGTAGTGTATTACAGTCTGTCAGAACGAGTGTGTGGATTATGTGAACAGTATAGAGCATTATACAGCTCCCCCTATGCTTCCTGTAGTGTATTACAGTCTGTCAGAATGAGTGTGTGGATTATGTGAACAGTATAGAGCATTATACAGCTCCCCCTATGCTTCCTGTAGTGTATTACAGTCTGTCAGAACGAGTGTGTGGATTATGCGAACAGTATTAGAGCATTATACAGCTCCCCCTATGGTTTATGTTGTGTAATACAGTCTATCAGAATGAGTGTGTGGATCATGTGAACAGTAATAGATCATTATACAGCTCCCCCTATGCTTCTTGTAGTGTATTACAATCTGTCAGAACAAGTGTGTGGATCAAATTAACTTTACTGTTCATATGCAAACGTTACTTTCTATAAAATAAATGACCAATGACTTTTATCTTTACAGATGCAGTGCAGCAGGTCTCATCCTCTGGAGCTGCTGAAGAGTCGAGCTTTGAGGTGCGTCATGAGCAGGTATTGGACTATAGACTGGAACAAGGGCCATTGGTGTCAGAAGAGGAGGAAGAGGGAAGTGGACCTCAAAACCTGTCATTCAAAGAGGAAAAACCCACCCAAATCCAGCTGGAACCAGAAGATCCACATAGGAACAGTCCGTTGCATTCTAAATCCAATTCTCCAACCTGTAACAAACCTCTGAAGAGAAGGAGGCCCTTCTCGAGGTTCAGGAAATCCTCCCCAACTTCACCAAACAATCATGCAGCACCAGAAAACAATGAGTTTGAAACAGCACACTGTGTGAATTTAAATAACATTAAATTAGAATCCGGTTCAGAGCCTCCTGAATGTGCCAGATCCAGCCAGTCTGACGATGTTGCTGAAATCAACAATGTTTTTAACACTTCGGACGACAACATGCCCCTAGAATATGGACAGAATCACCAGCTCTATAGCCCTGATCACAATGAGCCTGTCTATATCACACAAGACCAGTACGAACACATGCTCAGCTCTAGAGTGGAGAACATCCTGGACTTTCCCAACCAGTCCCACCTCAGCCTGAGGAGAGAGGGCTCACACGCCTGCCACATTTGCGGCAAAACCTTTGCAACATCTTCCAGCCTCGGAGCGCACTTCGTGTGCCACTCAAATGAGCGGCCGTTTGCGTGCAAATGCTGTAACTTCAGGTTCAGTCGTTTAGCAGATCTGAAGAAGCACGAGCGCATTCACACTGGAGAGCGGCCGTATAACTGCACTCTCTGTGGAAGGAGGTTTAATCGCACGGAGAACCTTCGGCGCCATCTGAGGAAGGTCCACCATGGAGCAATGATTTAGAAATGCTGTAGGATGTAGACGATTTCTTGATTTCTGATCTCAAATGGTTTTGTAGCAACAATTGTGAGGTTGGACTTCAACCCTAATGAGATATCACAATCACTATATGTTTCAAAACCTATATGTATGCCCAATTCCATTTTTTTAAACTCCTACCCCATGTTTTCAAATGTAACCCTTCCCCTTGGAACAGAGTTACAAAAAATGCAGTGAACTCCTTCAAGAACCTGTAGGCGACCCTGCCGGGCTGATGTGATAAAAGCAGAGGAGTGCTAAAGTTCAGTAACCTAGCTGTTGTAGTTAACTTGAGAGCATCGTATATCTTTAGAAAGGGGGCAGGTGGTCCAGCAATAAATTATTATTGTCCATTCCTTATTTCCTCTCTGATGGGAAGTTTTTATTAGCTTTTATTTTATTTTAAATTCCCGTTCCACCTCAAATGCTGCACCCTCTGTCTTCTGTTGTATGCATACCTGCCAAGTCTCCCGTTTTGGCCAGGAAACTACCGTATTTTACTCCTCTTTCCCGCCGTCCTCCCGTATTAGTATTTTCCCGTAAATTTCCCGTATTATATTAAGATTAAAAATATATATATTATTGAGGAGACAGGGCACTGACCGCTCTGTGTCTCTTAACCAATCGTGGAGCCGGTTCAAGGAGAAAGTCCCGCCTTTCAGGAGAAACAGCCAATCAGCTTGCAAGGAGGGTCAGTGTGGGGAAGCCCCGCCCTCCTCGCTGTGAGTTCAGGCAGCTAGTTGGAGCTGCTGATGTTAAAACATACATGCAGCGATTTTTCTAAAAGAAAGGTAACGGTAGTCTAATCATGGAAACTGTGATGAGATTTTTCTGATAGCTGCTTAAAAATACTCCGAAATAAAACACACAGATTAAACCTTTTAAAATAAAAAAAATTACAGCTTGTGACTCAGTTTAACTAGAAATGTGGAGAGGACCGACATTAACTGAACTGATCAGGGGTGGAGTGATCAAAAGAAAGAAGTATTAATTAAAAATTATTGTGTAGGCCCCTTAGGACTAATTTTTACTGATGGAATATATCTGGTCCATGTCCTTTTAGTAAAAGCTCATAATACTATTTTTAGGTCACCAACAGTCATTTTGCAGAATTTGTGCACTCTTTGTTCAATTTTAAACCCATTAAATAAATAAAAAATATATCATATAAAAGAGTGCATTTATTACAAAAAAGACATGAAATCTTAAATAAAAAAAGATATAGAAAAGGGTTTTTAATTTGGCTGTATTAAAAGAATGACATATGTAGGAATGTCCACAACATGTTCAGATTCTGATAATCTAATTGTAGTGTGTAAGTGGTTCACATGTGGTTATTTTAGATTTTTTGTAAACCTGTTTTAAAATGTAAGGGATACTGAACCTTCGTTGGGCTGGCTTTAAGCGGACAGAGGAAAATATCCCTTATTCTTAAATCTAAAACTTGACAGGTATGGTTGTATGGCGGATTGTAAGAGTTAGTTATCTAGCTAACTAGCTACTGAGACACACTACTAGGGATTTTTATGCTTTTTATGAAGAAAATGGCCATAAAACATCAAAACTACACATTAAGCTATGGTAATATAGTGGTTATAATATTTTTTACCATATTTTTGGGTTTCTTCGGTCAAGTGATTATGAGCCCTCTGTTTAAAGAAAAAAAAAAATCCCTGTTTGAAGAGTCATGTAGCCCAAACACTACTCCTACCCCTAGACATGCACACACAAAACAGAGGGATAGGGCTCAGTGGTAGTGTCAAGGGGTGAAATGGGATTTGACCTTAGATGGTTATTAATATTTAACCTAATGAAAGACTGTATATCACAACACCCACATTTTATTAGTAGAGTATTATTAATATCTACCCAATTGAGAGATTCTGTATGTCATAATACTCCCATTTAGAGTGTAATATTAATTAAACCATATCTACTAAATGTAGTTAAAATAATATACACTGAGGCAGCACCACAGTCTCTCATCAGAAAGTAGATTAATAACACTGTACCGTATTTTTCTCATTATAATTCGCACTTAAAATCCTCCAATTGTTCAAAAATCAATGTATAAATTTTAACAGTTCGGAGCAGTATAGCCCCTCCATTGAAGTCCAGTGTTAAAAAGGAGTTGCATTGAAGTTTCTCCAGCGCAGAGGCTGGAGCAGTATTAGCATTAGTCGCTAACTCAGAGCTAGCTCTTTCGCAGTTCAGAGGTGAGTATATAGGACTGTAGTCTGCGTGTTTACAGGTAAAACAAGCTACGTGGGACTAACTGCTAGCTGAAAGCGCCCTGGCTTACTGGAACACTCAGGGTTACTCAGTGTAGTGGCGTCAGGCAGAATGTTCTTGCGCTAAGCACTGCTGCTAACCACGGCTAGCGCTGCTGCTAACCAGACTAAAAAGCTTACTGTAAGTAAACTGAAGCGCTTTACTCACCCAAAAGTTTTCAGAAGAGAAATCTGAGTAAATTAACATCCTGTGCTCTTTTGCCCTCAGTTGCGAAACCTGCTGAATTAGAAGGGAAACATGACGACACCCCTGTTTCTTACTATTGTTGCTTAAAATGTACTTTATAATTATAGATATATATTTATATTCTGTGCACCTTATGTATGAAAATAAACCAGAAAATAGGCGTTCATTGATAGTGCACCTTACTGTAATCTATGGTAGGTATTGTGATATAGACTCTCATTTGGGGTGAATAAGATCTTTACCAGCTTGTTCAACCTTACACTTGTGGCTATAAAAGAATGCTTTTGTGGATGAAGCCTGGATTGGATATATCGATCAGAATGCAGTCAGTAATGCCCACAGGAAAAGATTTACCGTGTTTTTAAATGTGTGTAATGATGGTGTGAAGTTTCATTGTGTTTGTGTGAGAATAGAGAGACACATTTCTAAGACTTTTTTTTTTTCTTGTATTTAATAAAAACACAAAGCTGTTGTGCCGTTTTCTGTTTCTGGGTCATCCACTGCTGAAACACATGAAAGGATGGAATGTCCAGTTCCACGTTAGCGTGCCATCTCTGTTTCACTCTGCCTTTAGCTGCTCTTCTTCCTCCATTCCACTCTCCATTCATCCCAGTCCAGCAGCGTCCGGTCTGTTTGCCACTTTGCTTGTTCTAGACCTGAAAAGGTCAAAGCAGATTATAATCTAAACTACACACAGTAGTAGTGTGACTAGACACAAGGTTCATGAGAACAAGAGAAGACATCATCAATATATATATATATATATATATATATATATATATATATATATATATATATATATATATATATATATATATATATATATATATAACAAAAAATGTTTTTATTTGACTAAAACTTACAAAATTGCAGGTGATGTTTTAAATATATTTTGTTAGTAATCATCTTGTGATGGTCAGTCAGTTTTTACTCTGATTATGAACTATGTATGATCAATCATATGCAGTAAAATCTGAACATATGCAAGTCCTGCAGCTGCTTTTACCATAAACCATACAACCTTATCTCTTGTATGATTTATGATAACCACGCAATGATTTCCATACATAACGAACAGAAGGAAAACAACTAATCTATTAGTTTGATTTTAAATAATTATTACAACAACCATAATAGTAATGCATATATCAATCAATCCCTTCAACAGTGTATAGGCCTAAATCCACCTCAACTACGAGATTTCTGATCTGGCTGCAATCAATGCTTTAATCTTGATCAGTGCATTCAACATTGAGAAGAAAACAAAGAAATGTAATTTTAAAACAAACTTCATGAGTATAACAGACGCACGACTGGCGGTCATAGAAAAAAGGAACAGTTTCAAATTAATAGCCATTGCAATCAACCCTCAAGATAATACTGATACATGTCAAAGCCGGAGGGTGCGGCATGGGTTTGAACTGTGGTAAGAAATGGGACAGTTCTATCCAGCACTATATTGCTGTTTTACTAAATGCGGGCAGGAGCAGAAGAAATGTGTATGTGGCAGGTGGGCGCAGATTTTAAACAAGCGATTTCTGGTGGTAATGGGATTAAAACAAGCGAGATCAGGTTTAAAAAAGCAGTCCCACACAGACTTCTAGTTCATGTCATGCGTTTTTTTGCCACGGTAGCTTCAAGACGCGGTCAAAGCCAGAAAAAAAAAAAAAAAGTTAACCTTTGTCCGTGGTAAGTGCTTGCATGGCAGAGGCATGGTTAATGGTGAAAAAATGCAGCGCTTAGCGCTCTACAGCAGTGGCAAACTGCTCTGGCATTGAGAAAAGAATTCAACCTAATGGGGCTCAGCCTACAGCAGTGTGGTTACCAGTAACAATGTGAAAATGCTTTATAATGCGAAGGCGTAAGAATGAAGGTGTGTGGGCGGAAATAAAAGGCTCGATGATCCATATAATTAACTGAATAATGTGTTTAAAGTCAGCAGAAACAGAGACTCAGGTGTGTGTATGTGTACATAGCGTCTCACTCAAGCAGATCAGTGCTGCTGCTTGCTGTGTCTATTTCATTCCCAATATGGATTTTTTTTATTTTTTATAATTTTATTTCAAATTTTTCCCATTTTCTCACCAATTTACACGGCCAATTACCCAACCCACTCATTAGGACTCCCCCTATCAACTAGTGAGGCCCCAACACCAGGAGGGTGAAGACACATGCCTCCTCTGATACATGTAAAGCCAGCCACCACTTCTTTTTGAGCTGCGGCTGATGCAGTATTGCCGAGCAGCCAGAACGCTCCAAAGAAAGTGCTCACAGACGCCCTGTGCTGTGGACATCACCGTAGGAGTGATGTGGCATTTACCCATCTACCCACCCAGAGGGAGTAGGGCCAATTTTTGCTGCATGAGTGGGGGGTTCGAACCTGTGACCTCCCGCTCATAGTGGCAGCGCTTTTGACCGCTGGACCACTCGGCACCCCTCAATATGGAATTTTGATGAAGGTGCATCAGAACGTCCCCCAGAACTGCTAATAGCTGCAGTCATATTTGTGTAAACTCCTGTAATATTATTCTACCACCTCAGTCCACATGCTTCTTTTACTCCAGGTGCTGTTTCTGTAATGCAGATGTACAACTCTCCATGAGGGGGCGCTCAAAGAGTGATTTATATTTACTGCAGTGGTGTAAAAGTGAATTACACTCCTCTATCCCAGGAGCTAAAAATGATAATTCTTACTTCATGCACCTTTAAATTCAGTAAATTAATAGAATCTTGATCTAGAATATGCAGAATAAGAATAAGATTCTTGTAGAGGATTTGTGCACAAATTTACACTCACTGCACATTAACAACACATAACGTGTGTTTTGTAATTTTAGCATTTAACCAGTGTGGGACAGCACCAACAGATAAACAATTTCCTACCTGTAAGGAATGGCTGGAAAATCTGATCAATCAGCTTCTGACTTTCTGACACCAATTCCTGCGAGTCTGAAAACATCAAAACAATATTAACTATGTATGTTTCCCTGTTAAGAAAGACTTTTCTACATTACCTAATTTAATCAGACAAACTTATTCAGTTTTTTTACATAGTATTTACATCTTAAACATGTTCACTGTGAAGATGCACAGATATCAGGGACAGTAGAAGTTATGTTCTAGAGAATCTTACTCAGTCAGAATTCTTTACAGGTGTGGTGAATGGGACCAGATATTTAAAGCGCTAATAGCGTTGTTGCACATCTCAGCAAAGGATATGGACCTGTGCATTTACGCTGTGAAGGTACACCAGCAGCTCATTTAAATGAACAGCAATGTAATTTTATGCTTATTCTGGTTATTGTTGATGTAAAACCTGGATTTGCAGGCTGCAGTGCGTTTATTTTTGTGTGTGTAACGAGCTGGAGTGTACATATGCTGAGCACGCGCAATGCAACGGCGCTCCTACAAAATAGTAAGGTCAGCTAACTGTTGACTGTTGTCAGGGTTTTAAACAGTCAGTGGTGCATTTGTGTTTTCAGCTGCCAAGATAGAAACACGGCAGAAATTTGTCTGAACACACCTCACTTCCAGACCACCACACCAATAAGTGTAGATATATTCCTAAACTCTGATACTTTTTTAAGGGCGGGGATGCAAGGCATGAAAATAGATTGCTGATAGGGGCAAGATAGCAATGAGCATCTTGACGCGCCTAGGCTGGGGTTAAAATAGGATTTGTATTTTTAAACTCCAACTCAATTTTAACGGTAGGGGTGAAAGGCGTGGAAATAGACTGCTGACACCTGATTCTATTCACCACCACTTTAAAGAAATTTCAGCAACTTAATAAGTATTTAATCAGAATTACGCAGAGATTAGATTGCTACAATTCCCTGTCCAACAGTTTTGGGGGGAAAAGTGTCAGATCATTGATGAGGTATAAACTACTCTCTGTACTCAGGAAACACTTTGATGAAAATAATGGTGGAGTGTTAAAGACACTGAATACTGTTATCATCACTAAACCTGATCATGATGATGATAAACCCTGCTTACCTCTGGTCTTACACAGCTGTTTCAGTACACCGTCCTGTCGGGGTGTGTGTAACACTGCACTGATACACACAGCCTGACAGGCTGCCATGATCTCGTCACGAACCGATGCATCTGCTCCCAGACAGACACACACTCTTCCTGCAGAGGAAATTATTTGTTAATTAACACTCTGCAAACCCTTGCTTTCATTATAATCAGAGTCTAAATGAACGACTCAGATGTTTATACACTATATGGACAAAAGTATCAGGACATCTGCTCTTTCTTTGAAATCAAGGATAATAAAAAGGCTTTCTACAAGATTAGAGTAAATTAATGAGCTCGGATTTGACTGGCTGGTTTAGAGCACCGTATCAGCTCGCAGTTGTTATTTGTAATTACAACACTGGCTGTCGCTTTAAATAAATTGTTTTGTTTATTTGTTTATATAGACTATATTACTATATTAAAATATGTATGATGCTATATACAGAACCAGTCAAACGTTTGGACACACCTTCACATTCTATGTCTTTTTTTACATTATAAATGAATAATGAAGTCATCCAGACTATGGAGGAACACATACGTTCCTCATGTAGTAACTTAAGAGTGTTACACAAACCAAAATACTCTGTGAAGCTTTTATGTGCTCTTATCTTCTTTGTTAACTCGCGGTTTCTGAGGCTGATAACTCAGAATGATGAACTAATCCTGTGTGAAAGAGGTCATTCTTGCTCTTCCTTTCCTGGGGTGGTCCTGATGAGAGCCAGTTTCATCATAAAGTTTTTGAAGGTCTTTGCCACTACACTTGAGGATACTTTGACTTTTTTTTTTTTTCGGATTTACTGACATTCATTTCTTAAAGTATATTTTTTCTTTGCTTAGTTGAGTAGTTCTTGCCAAAAAATGGATTGAAACATTACTTTAATAGAGCTATTAACTGTATACAAACTCAACTTCCCTTCACAACTTTACAACCAATGCTCTCAAAATGTAAAAATAATCTAAAATATAAAACATTCATAGTTTGTATGACTTTAATATTAATCTACAATGCAGAACATTTTTAATAATGAAGAAACACAAAATTAAGACTGGTATATTTGTATATTTTAAAACTATATTTTTTATATATAAGTTCCCTAGGTTATATTATAATTTAGTAATATTATAATTAAACAGATATTTATAAAATATTTATAAAAGTGGCCCTGGTGTGTTATCTTAGGTTACGTTCACATTACCAGGCTGAAGTGACTAAAATCTGATTTAATTCTCAATGTGGCTCAGATATGATTTTTTATGGCTGTGTATACATGCCAAATATGATTTTTTTTTTATCAGATTTGAGACACTTTCATATGTGATCCTAAATTGAATACATATCCAATCCATTAACATGCTACATGAATGCTACGTAAATGGTTAAATCATAATGAATGCGTCTTTTTGCTTTAACGCATCAGCATTAGCACTTCTCTCTCGTACCTACAAACACATGTCTTGGTGCAGTTGTGCAGGTATAGCTGCAAAAACAGCAAAAGCAAACCGCCTGGCCTTTTTTCACCTCCTCGACCAGAGCATGTTCTTCAGACCAGCTGTTTACTCTCCACTCCAGCAAAAGATGATCCACAAATGAGCTGCTAACTCATCCATTTCCCTTTATAAAGCTACGAGTCGTCTCTCAAATATTTTTTTTTGTTGTTGGTGAAGACGGTGGCGTTTATACACGTATCAATGGGCAGCATGTGAGGCGTTTTAGGGACAGATTCGTTTATATCACACACAGATACAGGTTACTCACATTTGTGAATGTAAACTGTCAAGATCTCAGCAAAAAAAATCAAATTTGAGCAATGTGGATTGTAATGTGAACGTAGCCTTAGAAAATCAGTCTAAATAATTGCGAGGAGATTTGTGTCCGTACTGTTCTGAACGCCGATGAGGTAAGATTTGGTGTTGTTCTTCAAAGCCAGCTGCAGCTCCGCAGGACTACAAAACAAAAGAGAGAGAAAGACAGGCCACATTAATGAGAGGGGTTCAGCCACAAGAATGTGTTTGTGTTTATAAAGAGGAATATAAACACAAGTGGTCTTACTCTTTAATAAAGTCTCCCAGACGAGCTCCCAGCTTGATTGGTACTTTCCTTTTAAACTCTGAAAAGAAGCAGCACAGGGTGAAATGTATCAAGCAAAGGTACTACTTTACTCTTTTATATGTTTATAAACAGTATTATAAATACTATACATGGTTTTAAACTATACACTATCCATTCATCCATCCATCCATCCATTGTCAATACCCGCTTTATCGGTCACCTGCTTATTCATTGTTTTTTCTTAAATCAAGAGCATTAAAAGAGTTTATTCTGCTTTTGTTGGAGTAACTGTCTCTACTGCCTAGAGCTTTTTTACTAGATTTTGGAGCAGTGGTTTTAATTTTTTAATCTGTGTGCCACAGAGGGACTGAAGGGGGCCATATGCATTTTTTTCTATTTTGCAAAGTAAAAATTCTTTACTATATAGTATACATAGTACAGCAAATATAATGTGATTTTTCCCATTTTTCTCCCAATTTAACTGGCCCATTGTCCCACACCTTGACTGCTAGTTAGTCGTATATCCCCATCACCAGTAGGGCTGCCACTCAAGGAGTGTGCGGACAAGCACATGCCTCCTCCGACACATGAAATCAAGGGGTCTGTGCGCTCGGAGGAAAGCATAGCGACTCGGTTTCACAGACGCTTTGTGCCGACTGGCACCACCACCAAGCGTGATGAGGAGAGAGCACCATCTACCAACCCGTAGAGAGCAAGGCAAATTGTTCTCTCTCAGGGCTCCGGCAGCTGACGGCAAAGCTGCATGAATGGGACAGCAGAAATGTTTATTTATTTGCTAACAACACATGCCAAGGTCAAGCATATTGTGTATTATGTATAAATGGTTAAAAACCGGGTTTTTGACAACAAAATACCCTGAAGCTGCACCATCTATTAAAGAAGCTGTAACTATATGTCTGACCAAGAGAACAAGGAAAAAATAGTATAAATCAAAACAAAAAAAATACAGCACTAGACTTAATGTGCACAGGAATATAAAACGATGAAGTTGATGGTTGTGCTGTTTTTTGGTTTTAAACAGCAAATAAAATATTCCAGGGGGCCGTGGAAAGTTTTGTTATGTGTTAAGTGAGCCGTGAGTTGCAAAAAGTTGGGAACATTTAAAAACATTTTATATAAAAACATTTTAGTTCCGTTTTCAAGCGTCTGAAAGCCTGGAAGAGAAGTTTCAGGCTTCCCTGTTCTTTGTTAAATCCCTGCTGATTTGCAGGGTCTCTGTCAGCGAGGAGAAAGGCTGCAGAGATTGTTGGGTCTCTGGTGGGTTTTTAAAATATTAATATGTAATTTAATTGGAAAAGTTTGCTTTTGTTTGCTTATATTCTGCTCGCTAGACAGTGTAAAGAAGCTCAATCAAACATTTATATTTATAAATACACATTCCTATTTATTAATTTATAGGAAACAATAATAGCTTGTATAAAAGCATTTCCAATTTATTAAAACGATTTAATTGGACGACGCAGGGAACGCCTTTGTAACGCCCACATGCGACCAGTTGTAGGGGGGCAGTGCGATCATGTGCATTGACGCGACGGAGCAGTGTAAATGCACCATTAGTGATATTTATCTACAGGGACAAGACAACTGCGTCTGCAATTTGTGCAGCTCAAAGTAGATGAATGTATTTTTTAGACTGGGTGATGACAACAGTGTACAGTGTACACAAACAGTTCTGATGTGTAGAACTGTAACTAAATAAAAAAAACTGGATCATCATTATAGAGAAACTGAACATGTATTAGTACAGGATTCCCACTAAATACTGTTTCTGTTCCTCACATATATTTTTTATTGAAAAATCCTACTTTATGTTTTCACTTCATGGCCAGCTTATTCAAAACACTTTGTTACACTTTATTAGAGTTTGAGAGTAGAGCCGACACCCAAAATATCCAACCAGGGCAGCTCTGATCAGAAGCTGACCACCGAGGAAAGTCAAACTGTGCATAAATAGATGATCTACAGTCTATATACAATCTGATAACTGAACACCAGCAAGATGGAGCTACCAAAGAGGGATTTCTGATCATTTGTACAATATCTAGTACAGACATACCCACCCAGAAACACAGGCTCTCTCTGATTGGCTTCTGAAGGACTCAGAATCTGCCCGTCAAGTAGGTACTGCTGAAGAACGATTGACAGACGGGCTTCATTCAGCGTCTCCATTATAACAGACCTCACAGCCTTGTAGTTGGCAAACAGGTGGAGAGCAGTGAAGAGGAAGAAGAGGATGAAGGTCAACCTGAGATGGAAGGAGGAAGATGCATCATATTAATACTGCAGCTCATACCCAACCTGAAAAATACAAAACAAACATGAAGTGAGAGTCAGTTTAATAGCTTACATGGGGTTGTCAGTGACCAGTTGAATGAGCAGCAGGCTGACCAGCAGTCCGGCCAGATTCACCAGAGTCTCCTGATGGATACAAAGCAGATGATGACAAATTACTCCTAAAATCAAACTAATTGTTGCATTCAAAAGAAGCGTTGGATTGCTAGCAATTCTGAAGGAAGATAAAGGTTACCAGGAACAATACACTAAAAAACTGTGACCAGCCCAGTGAAATTACTCCAAAAGTGCATAGACAACTAATCCAGGAGGTCACACAAGAACTCAGAACAACATCTAAAGAACTGCAGGCCACACCCACCTCAGGTAAGGTCAATGTTAATGATTCAGTAATAGGAAAGAGACTGGGTGAAAACAGTCTCCATGGGAGAGTTCCAATGCAAAAACCACTGCTGACCAAAAAGAACACAAAGGTTCATCTCACATTTACTGATTAAGTGACTTCTAAAGGCAGTTGATTGCACTGGATTTTATTTAGGGGTTTTAAAGTAAAGGGGGCTGAGAACTTTTGCATGTCACACTTTTCAGATTTTTATTCGATAAAAATTTTGAAAACCACGTATCATTTTCGTTCCACTTTACACTTACTGTTTACTTTACAACACTTTCTGTTGGTCTATCACTTAAAATATCAATTAAATACATTTAAGATTGTGGTTGTAAGGTTTAGGGGCAAATACTTTTTCCACACAGGTCCAAGTTGGTTTGGACAGTTTTTTGTTTCCCTTAATAAATGTAATAATCATTTAAAAAGCTACTTTTACCTTTGTCTTATATTAAAATGTGTTTGTTAATCAGAAAAATGTGAGTACGATTTAAAAAAAACGAAAACAGAAATCTGTTAGGGGCAATTACTTTTTCACAGCACTGTATTTATTGAGCTACACCACGTTTGGATTTGCACAATTATTCTCTATCCACTAAAGTACCCACCTGACTCCCATCCTTGGCAGAAATGTCAGCCATGTTGTTTCTACGAGCTTGATGAACAGTTAAAGCAGCCCTCGTAGCTCCTCCAGCCACTCCTACAATAGACTAGAGAGAGATAAAAACAGGCTTTATTATATATAGTATTATTTCAAAATGAATGTTGCTTTTCTGCTACACAATACTGTATAAACTTTCGATTAAAAATATAAGTTTAGTTTCACCTTGAATATTCCAGCAATGCACACAATAAGTGTAAAGAAGGGAGGAAAATGAGGCGCCGCAATCTCCATAAACATCGCCAAGTCATTCAGAATGTCAGCAAAAAGCCTGAAACAGACAAAAAACCCTGATTCATGAAGTTCCTGTTTCTCCTAAAATGATTGAACTTCTAATACAGGGGTGTCCAAACTACTCCGCAAGGTATTTAAGAAATAGAATGAAAGTTGGCCCGCTCTTAAGCAGGTTTTTATAATGTGAGATACAAAGTTTTCCAGCGCAGAATAACAGGGCACAGAGTCTAAAAGCGGAGAGGGTGCACATTTCTAGCGCAAAAAAACGGGCTAAAGAGTCTAAAAGCGGAGAGGGTGCGCATTTCTAGCTCAAACAAACGGGGCCAAAGAGTTTAAAAGCGGAGAGGGTGCGCATTTCTAGCGCAGAAAAACGGGGCAAAAGAGTCTAAAAGCGGAGAGAGTGCGCATTTCTAGCGCAGAAAAACAGGCCAAAGAGTCTAAAAGTTTTCGTAATTGAGGAGTTTAATATTAAGAGACATCATGAAATTAAACATCAATTTGAAAAATCTTAGTTTACACTACACTGTCAAAGATAAAGATAGTTAGTCAAGTAAAATGGTGTGTAAATGAAAGTAATCAGGAAAAAAGTATTATTTAAAGTGGTATATTTCATTATTTGTTTTATTACAGTGTGTGGCCCGTCACTTCAAATATATTTCTCCTTCTGACCCCCAACAAAAAAAGTTTGGACACCCCTGTTCTAATCAATGAGAAACCTTGTAGGGATGAGCAAAATGAAAAAAAAAAAAAAACATTTCAAGATCAATTTTAGTATCAAGACACATAATATGATTTTGGATATCCTGTGCAGCATATTGTGGATATCTTCAATGCGTAAAGACCAACAGTATCACAGAGACTTGGCTTAGTCCTGCTAATTAATCCGGTTTAACTGGATATAGTGCAGTTCATTTTGATTATAAAACTACATTATTAATTATGGAATTGCATTCATTTGTGTTTTAGTGTGCCTATAACATATCCATATAAATATTGTGTGTTATAGGAAATGTCTTAAAATATTGAGATATAATAATATTTTTAGTCTTACCTCCACTTTTTGGCTTCAGAATCCAACTTGCTCCTGAGAAATACAGTAGATGCACAATAGATGTCGACATTAACAAACTACAGAAACAATATCAAAAATCACATCAGATCGTTGTAATATCAAAATCGCATCTCACCCTTTAAGCCAGGCAAAAAGAATTCGACCCAACATCCCAGTGCCATCTGAGAAATGAAATAAAACAACAGATTCACAAGGAATTCATATAAAAAAGTATAGTGACATTGACAGATGACTGCTTTAAAATGTTTAGGTGCTTGAGCAGCACCAGGGAAGGGCTTGGGGTTGGTGGTGCTGGTGCTGGTGCTAAAATATCTGCACCTTAATTATTATTTCTGTAAAGCTGATTGAGAAGGTTTCAGTCCCACTATTTTACTGTTCTGAAATGTTTAATGCCAGCCATAGACACAGACATATCCCAATTATCAGTCCACCATTCCCACAAGTGTGTAAATGCTAAAAATGTATGTATTTACACAGAACATCACCAACAAAAATCACACTGAACACACCTCTGAGTAACCAGGTGATTGTAGCTGCAGCAACCGTTGCTTCTTGATTTCCGACTCCAACACCCCTCAGTGAGGCCTGAGTAGCCAGAGTGCCAGAGAGGGAGCTGGAGAACGCCTTAACAAAATTAAATTGGAAACTGATTAAAAATGAATAAATCTGGCATATTATTGTTTTAGCAGGTAATACTCTCCCGATGCACACCAACCTGTAGTGTATCCCAAAACTGATACTGTAGGTAATCCTCACTCACACTCTCAGGATAACCCTGAGGCAGGAAAACACTCTACAGGGAAGAATGGGTGCTCATGTTAATGTGCATCACACTATACAGTGCACTAATAGTGACTAAATGCATTAATTAAATGTACAGTGGCTTGTAAAAATATTCATACTGCTTTTTTTTTTTTTACATTTTGTCATCGTACATCCACAAACTTAAATGTATTTCAATGAGATGAATTGATAGACCAATTAAAAAATGTAAAGTTTCACATAATTGTGAAGTGGAAAAATAAAAATCTGAAATGTGTGCTGTGCAAAAGTATTCAGCCTACACTTAAAGCCCCACTAGGTAGGATTGAGATTTTGTGCTCGTAGGCTCCCCCTACAGTTGTAGAGTGTAATAAATGTTTCAGGCGGATTAGTTTCTCTTTCTCGTTTTCGTGCTTTCACAGACATATTCAGTCTCTTTCCAGCTTCTGCCAAAGTCTCTGTATGTTACTTTGTAAAGAATGAACCAGTAGTCCTTGTAGAACTGTTAGAACTAAAGGCCGGAAAGCAGGTCGCAGTTCTTGCGAGCGTTGATCGCGGCCGCCTCGGAAAACTTACAGAGTCTGGTTTGAGCTCAGAGGAGCTCCGGCACAAACACGAGAGCACCGCTATTCCTCCTATTACACCTCAATGCAGCGCTGCAGTGAGTCTAACACTGTAATTTTACTTTTTTAAAAAGATAAAAAATCAAGGAAATCCCACCTAGTGGAGTCTTAATAGAGCACAGGCTTTTGCAGCCTTTAACTGTTTTTTTTTTTCTGAAATACCCTAAATTAAGCTGTGTCCATCTTCCAATTAACTCTGACCAGCTTACCTGATCCTGCTGAAGAAAAAAAATCGCCAAAGCATGATGCTGCCACCACCATGTTTCACAGTGTGGGTGGTGAGTTCAGTGCGATGGGCAGTTCCTCCCCCTTGTTTGCTGCGTCCCCTATATGGCTTATGATAAACTGAAAATGGCACTTCGTATGTCTTATATCAACAGTGGCTTTCTTCTGGCCCCTTAGGACAGTTAAAGTTCAGGATATGTTTTTTTTAACCTAACCCTGCTTTAAACTTCTCCACTACTTTATCTCTGAGCTGTCTGGTGAGTTCCCTGGTCTTCATGATGCTGTTTGTTACGGTGGCCGAGAAAGCCCAACGCAGTGCAAATTGAAAAGCGCTGCAAAAGCACAAAACACATCCATCAAAATTACAACACAGGCGCAGCATATAGAAAAACGCGCTGCAAATAGAACCACAACACAACGGAAGTGAGTCACAACACAACGGAATTTTCCAGGGGGACCTTAAAAGATACTGTACCAGCTAAGCTGCGTCTTCAGTAACGTCTCGGACTTCACTATGTGTACAAAGGACAATAAGTGGCAAACAAGGCGTTTTGTGAAGCAGAACTTTTAATAATATGCACACAACCGTGGTAATCACAGGTAATAAACATAACTTACTTTTCAGAAGCTTGTTTGCCACTTACTGTCCTTTGAATACAGCTGGTACAGCATCTTTTAAGGTCCCCCGGGAAAATTCCGTTGTGTTGGTGACTCACTTCCGTTGTGTTGTGGTTCTATTTGCAGCGCGTTTTTCTATTTGCAGCGCGTTTTTCTATTTGCTGCGCCTGTGTTGTAATTTTGATGGATGTGTTTTGTGCTTTTGCAGCGCTTTTCAATTTGCACTGCGCTGGGCTTTCTCGGCCACCGTAGTTTGTTCACTGGTGTTCTCTAATAAACCACTGAGGCCTTCACAGAACAGGTGTATTTATACTGAGACTAAATTACACACAGCTGGACTCTAATTAAGTGAATTCTGAAGGCAGTTCATTGTACTGAATTTAATTGAGGGGTTTCAGAGTAAAGGGGCTGAATACTTTTGGACATCACACTTTTTATACTGAGATTTTTATTCAAATTTGTATACCTTTTTGGAAACCATGAATCATTTTCGTTCCACTTCACAATCATGTGCTACTTTTTGTTGTGCAATAACGTAAAATCTCAATAAAATATATTTTGTGGTTGTAAGATGAAATGTGAAATGTAAATATGAAGAAGTTCAAGGGGTATGAATATCACTGTGTCTCTGCAGTAAATTACTGACTTTGAAAGCTGTTTTGATAGAACGTCCTGGACTCTCTCCATCCTTCCCCACTCGCTCTCTCTTCATCTCTCCATTCTTTACTCTGTACTGCCATGTCTCCTGAGAGTCAAGGTGGGCAAAACAAAAATCCGCACAATATTTATAGACATTTTTAGAATACACAATATATCATGTCCATATAAAAATTATTCACTATAACGTATTATGCTAAAAGTGCTTACTGTATACATCAACTATTCAATAATGAGCAGTGTGATGTAATCTATCATGATCACATATTGCCATGATACCCACTCCTACCTGTGAGCCAAACTTCTCTGTTAAAATCAGCCCTTCACTGCCCTCCATCTCCATCCACCTGCAGTAAAGATGTTAAAACAAATTGGCAAAAAATACTGTTAATCTGTATTAACGTAAAATCAGGATGTAAATGAGGTCATTTAGAGTGGGTTTTGTGAGAAACAATTAATTACAGAGAAATTTACAATGTGAGAATAGTTGTGGTAGTGTTGCTTAAGAGGTTTTAGAACCTCTAAAAGTTCCCTGGCAGAAAGTTATTACATTAAATGGTTGTAAATACACTGTCTGATGTCTGAGACACAGTTTTACCAGAGTTTTAATAAGATTTTAGGTCTAAAACTTTTACAGTATATCATGTGTGGAGGGATATGTGCTGCAATGTGTTTTACAAAACAACTAAAGAAAATGCTTAAAATATTTATAGATATGAAATGTTAGACTTTTCTTTTTTACCACCGTTAAACTCAGAAGACACATAGGTTCACTGGTTGGTTTAGACAGTAAATAAAATGGCCATATTTGTGCTGTAGTCACTGGTTTCGTTCACCATCACAGTGAAGATATCCAAGTTGGTAAGCTTCTCTATAATGAAGCACAATTCTAAATGTGTTCATCTCAAATGCCAAATTATGTAGTGATGTTTAATTGCTTTTAAATGAAACACTTTTCTGCACAGAGATTTACACAATGAATTTACACAGATTTACATAACTGCATGTTGCCAATGGCAAAACAATTAGGGCTATAGACAATAGACTTCAGTTTTAATTTGTATGTACAAAAAAACACTAATTGCATTTTTTGTCAGTGTAATGTTTATCAGTTCAATTATGAGTTTCTTTAATTTTACCAAATTGAAAACTTATATAGTATAGTATAATCAAGAGGAAGATGGATGTTCACAATCCATCAAACCAAAGTGAACTGCTTGAATTTTTGCACCAGAAGTGGCATAAAGCTATCCAAAGTCCAAAATCCAGTGTGTAAGACTGGTGGAGGAGAACATGCCAAGATGCATGAAAACTGTGTTTAAAAACCATGGTTATTCCACCAAATATTGCTTTCTGAACTCATAAACTTTATAGATATGAACTTGTTATCTTTGCATCATCTGAGGTCTGAAAGCTCTGCATCTTTTTTTGTTATTTCAGCCATTTCTCATTTTCTGCAAATAAATGCTCTAAATTACAATATTTTTGTTTGGAATTTGGAAGAAATGTTTCCCGTAGTTTATAAAATAAAACAACAATGTTCATTTTACACAACTATATACCTATAAATAGCAAAATCTGAAGAAACTGAAGGGGTCTCTTATTTTTTCCAGAGCTGTATGTAGGTTGGATTATATCTGATTGGGGAGAAATTAAGTAAAGATTCCTTTTGTATTTAGCTGGAATTCTGATTGTGAGAGGGAGAAATGTGAAAAGAACAAATCAAATGAAATATGAAAAAAAATAAATAAATAAAAAAATGAAAAAAAAAGTGTGAAAAAATAAATCAATTATGAAGTTAGACAGCTAATTTTCTATTTTAATTTAGCTACAAAGTCACCGTTACACCGATGCGATAGGTCCTTTATGTCCTAAAATAATGCTTTATGTTGTTAAGCCAGAGAGTGGTACACTAAATAATGAGCTAAATTTACCTTTACAAGCATTAATACACCAAAATGTGGTTAAAATCTAATAACTGTTTGGAAGTTCTCGTTTTTTGCTAACTGCTCAATCGAGCACTTTAAACACATGGCTGCTCTCATTCACCCCCGTTTAACCACAAAATTCCCATTAAACTCACTCAGTCACCGTAATTACCTCTGCAGAAATGTACTCAGCTTTTACATCTGCCGTATTTAAATGAGAAAAGCTGTACTTTATTATTTTATCTGCAGTTAAATCACTACAGACCCTTACTCACTCTCCTCCTCCTGGTACTGCTGCTGCTTCCTCCTCCAGTGTTTACCTCCACGTCATCAACACGTAGCGCTCTGATTGGTCTTTCTGGAGGGCTGGGTTTAGAGGATGAGGAGCCAATCACAGAGCAGGACAGTCCATCCACTGACAGGCTGTGTGTGAAGCAGTGAGTGCTGAGAAATAAAGACCTCTGTAAACCCAAGACGCAGCAATATGACCTGTCGGTGACCAGATATCGACAGATCACTTTTAGATATGAGCCTTTATCCACGACAGTGTTTTTTAAATCTTTCTGTTATGCCCCTTTAGATGAGGACATTTAAAATTCCCACTGTCCACAAAAACATTATATTTAGATTCTTCTGGGCTCCGAGTGGTCCAGCGGGCTAAGTGCTGCTACTTTGATCATGAGCTCGCTGGTTCGAATCCTGTTCATGTAGCATGCCGTCAGCTACCGGAGCCCTGAGAGAGCACAATTGGCCTTGCTCTCTTTGGGTAGGCAGATGGAGCTCTCTCCCCACATCACTCCAAAAGTTGATGTCCGCAGCGGCAGGTCTCTGTGAGCTGTTGAGTCGCTGCGCTTTCCTCCGAGTGCACTGTGATATTAAGGACCAAAACTGACAAAATTAAAAATAAATATAAATAAAAACGTAAGTAAATCACTCAGTAAAAGTAATATGGTGATTAAAATAGTTAAGAATAATTATAATTCATATAAAAACAAATATGCATAAAAAGAAATAACTTAACAATTATTTATGGATTTCTTTATTAAAATTATTTAATTTTTCTTTTGATTCATTTGTTAATTTATTTACATAACTATTTATTTCTGCATTCATTTATTTCCCAATGTATTTATTTCTGCATTCATTTATTTCCCAATGTATTTATTTCTGCATTCATTTATTTTTCAATTTACTTATTTCTGCATTCATTTATTTCCCAATTTATTTATTTCTGTTTTTCCTTGTCCTTATATTATAATGAAGGGGCTGTCCAACAATGATGTCACAGGGTTTTAGCATTCCTATTGGTTGATCGATGTCAGATACCCTAGATCGATTGTGCATGTCTTACTCCTTTGGCGGTGACTTTAGTAACGTGGAAGATTATTTAATAAAGATCACTTAGATCATAAAACACACTCTGATTTATTTCTTTAAGCAGGATAAGCAGCTGCCTCTCTGAGCAGATCCGATACCGAACTTCTCCCCGACATTTCAGCTTCTGGACTTTTCTACTCATATCAGCTCCTCTCTCTCTGGGCTTGATTGCTAAGCCTGTACGTAAAAATGAACACGCCCCTTCATTATCATATAGGGACAAGGAAAAACAGAAATAAATAAATTGGGAAATAAATAAATGCTGAAATAAATAAATCGGGGAAAAAAAATACAGAAATAAATACATCGGAAAATAAAGGAATGCAGAAATAAATAAATGATGGCAGTTTTGGTCATCCATACTGTGATGCTACTCAGCAATGCTGCATCATCAGCAGTTTGAAAAGAGGAAGTGCTTGAATTAACATGTATCGGAGGAGGCAAGTGCTAGTCTTTACCCTCCTGGTGTTAGAGAATTACTAGTAATAGGGGGAGTCATAATGAGTGGGTTGGGTAATTGGCTGTGTAAATGGGTGAGAAATTGGGAAAAGAATTAGAAATTAGAAATAAAAATTCTAACATTCAACTATACATTTCTATTCTTTGCTTACTACACCATCTGGATTCAACTAATGCAGATCTAATGTTTTTTTTAGATGACTTAGGTAAAGTGTATGTCTATAAAATGCAACTTAACACAAAGCTTTTTATATTCCTCTAACCCAAGTCTGCCTTTGGAGTCCATGTTTATCTGCTCCAAAGAGTCATTTTCTATTGCTTGTAAAAAATAGATATATTATAATGTGTATATACGCCTATACTTTATTATAATAAACCTTCAGAACTGATTATGCTATAGTAGAAAAGATTAAACTATATTGTTGTTATCCACAGGTGCACAGAGTACAAGTACAGAGCCAATACAATGCATTTAGCATGTAACCAGATGTGCATTATTCACATAATGTGCAGAAAATGACAGTGACAGGTGAATCTATAATTTACAATAAAGATGTGGTAAAAAAAAATATAGCTGTTATGAATATAATAGATATACAGACCATCCATCAAGAGGTGCATAGCCCAAATGTTGCCTCTGAGAGTCTTTTTATATGGGAGCGGGGGAGTCACTTTTACCCTTGCTTGTCCCAGAGTCTTACTATACCACACTTGTAATCATTTACATATCTGCCTGAGACTGATAACTATATATACTGTATGGTATAAGATACTACACAATCTAGACTACACTATACAGTACAGGCCAAAAGTTTGGACACACCTTCTCTTTTTCAGTACTTTTTGTTTATTCTTATGACTATTTACATTGTAGATCCTCACTGAAGGCATCAAAACTATGAATGAACACATGTGGAGTTGTGTACTTTACTTCTTCAAAATAGCCACCCTTTGCTCTGATTACTGCTTTTCACACTCTTGGCATCATTCTCTCAATGAGCTTCAAGAGGTGGTCACCAAAAATGGTTTTCCAACAGTCTTGAAGGAGTTCCCAGAGGTTTAGCACTTGTTGCTCCTTTGCCTTCACTCTGCGGTCCAGCTCACCCCAAACCATCTGGATTGGGTTCAATCCGGTGACTGTGGAGGCCAGGTCATTTTTTGTTATGCACAAAAAACTCCACATGTGTTCATTCATAGTTTTGATGCCTTCAGTGAGAATCTACAATGTAAATAGTCATGAAAATAAAGAAAATGCACTGAAAAAGAGGTGTGTCCAAACTTTTGGCCTGTACTGTACATACTGTAAGATGTGTGTCAGATGGAGTTGAAGGTGAATTAGGAAATAGGCCTGACGGGCAGGCTCATCATAATTACCCCTGCTGTCTGAGACACACCCTGTAATAACATATGAGTTATGAGTGTGTGTGCATCTATGTGTGTGTAGTATTATTATTGTTATTACTAGGTGATGTGTATGTGGGTGTGTGTGTGTGTGTGTGTGTGTGTTTTAGGAATCAGTGCTTCCTTACTCAGCCGTCAGGAATGTAGACAGTACAGAGAATAGATGAAGGTGTGGGAGGGGTAAAGGAGTGGGCTGGGAGAGAGAGAAAGAGACATATAGAGAAAGGGTGAGAGATAGAGAGAGAGAGAGATAGATAGAGAGAGAGAGAGAGAGAGAGAGAGAGAGAGAGAGAGAGAGAGAGAAAGAAAGAGAATAAGAGGTGTGTGTGTGTTTCACTCTGTCATAACTGTAGCTCCAGGTTCAGAGGTGTGTTTTCTTACACACACTCTCAGGTTGAACATTAGCAACGCCAACCCTGAGAGCAGGAAAGGAAGTGAAACAACCTCGAGCAGCAGATTCACACTGAAACAAGAAGAAAAGGGAACCGGAATCAAGCTTTGGACTTATTTCATTATTTATTTAATGCTTTATTTCACTTTAAACAACAGAAACCTCTTTCTTAAACAAGAGAAAACTGCCTATAGATTTGAATGAAAAGCATAACAGAACAACACTAATCTTGATCTGATCTGGATCTGGTTGCTGTATCCTCTCTGGCTGGAGGCAACTTAGAGCTGAGGAATTTGGGGCAGCTTTGCTTCACTCAAGCCTGGGCGAGTCCAGTAAGTACTGATATTATCTGATATTCTTTCTGTTACAGTGCCCGGATTTATCACACAGTTATACTTTAAACTAGACAACTATTATTATTGTAAAGTTACTAATCATGAAGCTTATCGTTTATTATCCAGTATGAATGATTCAGTATCTATTATGAATGAATCAGTGTGCAATATGCATTGTTCTACTAAAAATTGTTTAGTATCCATTATGATGATTTGATCAGTGTATACTTCGAATTGCTTATTATATACTATTAATTGTTTAGTGTTTCATTGTTTTGTATCCACTAAAAATGTTTAAATATCTACTATAAATTATTTATAACCTACTAAGATTTATTCAGTATCCACCAACTATGAATGGCTCAGCATCCACAATGAGTTATTCATTATCAGCTATGGATTACACAATATCCACTACGAATGAATTATTGTCCACTATGATGAACTTACAATGAATCGTTTGGTATCTATTGGAATTGTTCAGTATCTGGTTGTATTTCTCAGTATCTACTACAGTTTTCTTAGTTTCCAGCATGTATTGTTTATTTTCTAGTATAAATTATTATTTTTCCATTACGAATTGTTGAGTATCCACTTTGATTTATTCTGTAACTACTCAAACATCTTCCTTTCCATTAAATACACTGTAAAAACAGTGTAAAAAAAAACTCCATAAATAGCTTACAGGAACATAGAAAACATAGCAACCACATAGCATACATAAAGTACATAAAGCTGTATAATTCTATATACCTTACACTGTACAGGCTTTCAGTTAAGCAACATCACTGTATTGTAAATGACTTTTATGTATGCTATGTGTACTACACGAAAAAAGGTAGTACTGAATGATGTATTATTTGTTTACATTTACATTTAAGGTGTTTAGCAGAGCAACTTACAACAGTGCTTTGTTGTTACTTCAAAATATCCATAGCTAGCTATCCATAGTTTACTGTTTAGTGCCTAATTTGCGAATATTTGGTTTTGAATGGCCTCCACGTCTAAAATTAGTATAGACTACACTTTCAAACCAGTTTTAGGGTTTGGTGCTTACATATAAACTGCAAACAAAACAAATTACGACTGCAAAACAGCTAGATTCAGTGTCCTGAAGGCCCAAATACGGCCTTTGTCTAGTTAGAACTTATGTGAAGAAGGTCAAGGCTATTCTTGTAGAAACTCCTTCAAAAACTGATAAGATCTTTGTGACAAATACAGCTTATCAGAAGCATTGTGCATATGTGCAGGTACTCAGAGGTCCAGTCGGTGCTGTATAGCCAGTTTTTTGTGTAACAGTGTTAAACTTGGTCCTAAAACATAATCAGAGTGTGTTATCTGATTCTGGTTCTGCTACAGCTAAGCTTAGACTCAGACTGTGTCTCTAAACTGTCTATATGATTGGGATTGGTGAGCACAAGTGAATCTAGGTGTTAATAAAACACACTCCAAATGTAGGTGTAAATGTATTGTGATATACAGTGAGGCACAGCTACTATAGGTTTGAATAGGTCTGTTACTGGGGCTCTGTAAAGTTTGTCCAACCTCACAACTGTAACTGTAAAAAAAATATAAAAAATATATTTCTGGGCAGAGCTGACATACCAAAGACATACCATGAACAATAATGTCTCTGTATGGATGGTAAATTAAGTATTAAATGAGGGGAATTCTTATTGAATCAAAACGCACTTAACATACTGCAGCACTTGTCATTTGGCAGCCCTTTAAAGCAGAAAATAGGCCAGGTCTTACCAGCCTGTTGGAGCTTGTTCCCTCAGGCATGTGTTCTAGGGCATGAGTTTTTTGGCCTGCACAGATCCTATAGTTCCTCTGTTCAAGCAGTCAAATCATATTTAACACCTAGCTTATATTACCTATCTACCGTATCTATACATATCTAATAACTATACATACAGCACATTGTGAGCACTTACCCTTGTCTTTATATTTATTTGGGTTTATTCTAATGTTATATAAAGTTTTACAAGTAGTGACAACTTTGTACAGAACTGCTTTAATATAATTGAAAGAGAGAGAGACTGAAAGGAAGAGAAAGAGAAAGAGAGTGAAGAGTAAAAAAGGTCTGTGTGCTGCTGGTAACTGCAATCAGATGCTTTTGTATCATGGTGCCATTCCTTTGATCCCTCACACTCCATCGAACCATGACACTCTTCGGCCATTCCAGTCCATCTGGCTTTGCCTGAACACACAAATAGAGATAGAGAGAGAATAAGAGCTGCTCTTCTCTGGAAAACCCCTGGCATGTGGTAAAAAGAAAATCCACAGTATCATCACTCTGTACAACAAAGACAAGGAACAAGAACCAGCTTCTCATAACTACCAAAACTCAGCCGCCCACTGATAATTTTCCCAGTGATTTGTTCACCATCAGCCAGTTAAAATCTGAGATTTTGTTAAGACTTTGAAAGGTTGCATTACACTAGTATATATTTTAAACTTTTACAAATATATTTTTTTAATATTTTACATACACTTTCAATCTGTTAAATGGATAAAATCCAGGTTCTACACATTAAAGGTTCTCTGCTTTTATTTATAAATGTTTTATTTAAACAGAGGGGAGTCCAAATCCCAAGGTGGTTTGGTTGAGTTTGCTGGTCCCAAACATTACCTTTCTTAAGCTGCTACTTCCTTTTTAATTTAAAGCAACCATACATTAAAACAAGCTAGTGTGACGGGTGATTAGTGAAGCTGAGTGAATGGTTAACAGATCAGCTGAAGAGCAGTGTAGAGTATGGGTGGGTTTGTAATGAAGGAGGTCTGGCATGTTGGAGATCAGAACAGTAGTGATGTGGTTGTGACGAGTACGGGTGAGACGGCAAACAAGGGTTTTTGATCATCTGAAGCTTATGAAGAGAGGAAGAGCTGATGAGTGGATGAGCTCATAATAGTCCAAGTGACTAAAAACAAAAGTCTGAACAAGAGTTTCGAAATTTTAGCTAAACTGCAGGGGTAAAGTTTGTCTAATGGAGCTAACAAGAACATTAAATTAGGAGTCAGAGGGAAACATTATATTCAATAATTCATCTGTTTTAAATCTTTCAGTTCAATAATTAATCACAGGCTAACATGCTAACACCCAAACCAGGAGCTAACACATACTAACCACTCACACTTACCACAAACTAACACATAAACCACTCACCCTAACCATGAGCTAACACAGTAAGTGCAAGCTTGCACACTAATTGTGAGCTAAGACATTAACCAACACTAACCACTCACACTACCAACAAGCTAACACACTAATCACAAGCTTAACACACTAACCACTCACACTAACATTAAGCTAAAACACTAACCACAAGCTTAACACACTAACCTCTCACACTAACATTAAGCTAAAACACTAACCACAAGCTAACATAATAACACACACAAAATGAGCTAACATACAAATCACTAGCCAAATATGCTAACCACTCACACAACTAACATACTAAACAATCACACAAAATGAGCTGACATACTAATCACTAGCTTAACACACTAACCACTCACACTAACATTAAGGTAAAACACTAACCACAAGCTAACATAATAACCACTCAAACAAAACAAGCTAACATACTAATCACTAGCTAAATATGCTAACTGCTCACACAACTAACCTACTAAACACACACAAAATGAGCTAACATACAAATCACTAGCCAAATAAGCTAACCACTCACACAACTAACATACTAAACACTCACACAAAATGAGCTAACATACTAATCAATAGCTAAATATGCTAACCGCTCACACAACTAACATACTAAACACTCACACAAAATGAGCTAACATACTAATCACTAGCTAAATATGCTAACCGCTCACACAACTAACATACTAAACAATCACACAAAATGAGCTAACATACTAATCACTAGCTAAATATGCTAACCGCTCACACAACTAACATACTAAACACACACAAAATTATCTAACATACTAATCACTAGCCAAATATGCTAACCACTCACACAACTAACATACTAAACACACACACAAAATGAGCTAACATAATAATCATTAACTAAATATGCTTACCACTCACACAACTAACATATTTAACACACACACAAAATGAGCTAACATACTATTCATTAGCTAAATATGCTAACCGCTCACACAACTAACAACTAAACACTCACACAAAATGAGCTAACATACAAATCACTAGCTTACATACTAACCACACACTTAAAACACTACTCACACAAAACAAGCTAACATCCTAACCACAAGCTAATACACAAATCACTAGCTAACACACTAACCACTCACACAAAACAGGCTAACATACTAACCACTAGCTAACACACTAACCACTCACACAAAACAAGCTAACATACTAACCACTAGCTAACACACTAACCACTCACACAAAACAAGCTAACATACTAACCACAAGCTAACACACTAACCACTAGCTAACAAACTAACCACACACATAACACACTAACCATGAGCTAACACACACTAACCACTCACACAAAACAAGCTAACATACTAACCACAAGCCTAACACTCAAACCACTAGCTATTGCATTAATTACTTACACTTACCACAAGCTAACACACTTACTACTAACAATATCAAGGAGCAAACATACTTACCATACACTAAATAATAACACTCCTTCATCTCACTCCATTCAAACTGTACACATTCTGTATTTACACATGGAATTATGAATGTTGTGAATTGTTGCAACCATTATAAAAGCTTTGAGGGAAGTTGCTCAATACTCGGTTCACATGAGTACACTACACTGTGTTCTGACAGTGGAGGTGATATATGATGCTGATCACACCTCCACACAGTCTGAGCTGTCATTGTGTCATTGTGATGTGTTTTCTCTGTCTCTGCAGAAATGTCTGATTCACAGTCTGAGAAAACCTCTGATATCCTGCTCAAGCCGACTGAGGTGAAAAACGCACATGATGTTGAAAGTGGAAGTCATCCTTCAACTGCTGCTCAAAACTGCAAGAACCGAGACTACAGAGTTTTGGCCATCAGCAGCATCATCTGCGGCCTTTCCTGCATCGGAATTATGTCCATGATCTTCTCTGTGAAGGTAATTTAAACATTTGTACATGGAAACCAAGCTACAACTTGTATAATAACCACTGGCCACTTTATCAGAAACCCCTTGAGGAAACACAACGCTGGGGTTTCTAATAAAGTAAACAGTGAATGGCAGCAAAATGTTGGGTTTTCTAATAGTGGCCAGGATGGGAGCTAATAAAGTGGTCTAAGAGTAGAAATGCAAAGTTGGTGATAATAATAGCCAAAAATGTAGGTGTGTACAAGGTTCGTGTTACTAATAACTAATCATGTTCTCATTTGTCTTTTTTCCTGTCCCCTGTCAGACTCGTACAATGAACAAAAGGTGGCTTAACTCAGGAGAAGAAGGCATGCAGGAGAAGGCCAAGGAATATTCTAGAAAAACTCTGACTTACGGAATATTAGCCATCATAGTCTGGGTGGTGATTTTAATTTGCACCCCTCTTCTTGTTGGGTTGGTGTCATACCTCCTGACATTAAAGGATTGAGAGAAGCTGGACTCTGAACTGGGAGAATGGAAAATGGAACTGTTTCCAAAGAGATGTGCGGACACACACTGTGAACTTCACGGACATCATACAGCCTAAAAACCCCAAATAGAAGTCAACCATCTGTCTGGTTCAGGTCATACCAAAGCTTCCAGGAAACTGACACGGTGTTGCATTAAAGGCCAGGAATTCCATTACCAGTGGACATTCCTTAATGAGGGATTTACAGCACTTTTTTAGACTTTAGTAGTTTAAACATGGTGAAAATCACAGAAGTGTGTGAAAAACAAAACAAAATCTAATTTCTTCTTAATTACACAATCCTCATTTATATGAACTTCCCCGATCACTGGCAATGTACCCTAACCTAGAGCTAAAGGGAAATACTAAATATGATGCAGCATTACTGGTAGCCACTGCACTCGGAGGAAAGCGCCAGATCCTAAGCTTTGTTACATCAGCCAATAGAGACCTGTACTGACTACCAGCACACTAGGAGTGATGAGAAAAGCTAGATCAGTTACTGATGGCAAAGCATCATGGGACATGCTTTAGTCCAATGGACCTCTCGGTGGGCAATAATTTTTTATTTTTTTTTACACAGTTTACACCCTAAAAAGTAAAGGTCCCCCCAAAAGTCATAATTAAGTAATGCAATAGGTAGAAGATCCTTTTTGATCATATGAACAAAATATTTGGCTGCATAGTGATGCTGCATTGGTGACTTCACATGTATGGGAGGAAGCATGTCTATATCCTCCAAGTGTCAGGAGCATTGCAAGTAATAGGAGTTCTAGTGAACAATAAATAAATGTTTAATTTATGGAACCAAAATCGATTCTTCTATGGGATCGCTCAAAGATCCCTTTGTAGCACCTTATTGTTACACATGTTTTTTTTATACTATGGGTTGGTTTCCCAGGCCAAGATGAAGCCTAGTCTTGGACTACACAGCATTTTAAACAGATATCGTTCATAGCCCAAGATTAGGCCTAATCCCTATCTGGGAAATTAACACTATTTTCAAATGTTTGTGGACAACTATTCTAAGGAAAGCATTTATCTACTTTAAGTTACACCAATTGCTGCCATATATGTGGAAATACACACTCACTTTGAGGTGCTGGAGCTCCATGGAGTTATTTTAGGCTTCCCTGGTGATTTGGAGTGGCAGAAATAATCATTCTCCATCAGTACTTGTCCTCCATAATGAACCCACACTAATTCTTGTCTAATACACTTGAGTTCAAGAAAAATGCTGGGCAAAAAAGTGTCTACACACTTTTGACCATAGAGTATATCTTATTAACCACTTGATATTGGTGTGGGTTAAATGACACACTGCAAAAATGACAAATATGACTTAAGACAGATTAAAGCACATTGTTGTGAAATATTTATTTATATTCTGCTTTCTGGACAGTAAACACCAAAGATGCACAAACAAGATGGTGCTCAAAACACTTCTGCAAAATGTATGATAAAAAAATGCCGTCTTTAAAACAACACAAAAAAAAAACAAGGCTTTGTTACATTATTTTTGTACACTGTTTTTACGCTTCTTCAAAAATTGTATTCATGCTAAACTGTGCTTCTGTTTTTTTTAGGTTGGTAATAAAATACATAACAGTCAGCGCTTTCTGATGCATCTGTGATTTAATCTGTAAGATTTCCTTTAGATTAAGAAAATGTACACACAAATGTTTCAAACTGATTCCATATAAAACCAAATCCAAGTTACAGACACCAACATCCATTACAAACATCGCTTTTATAACTACAATAAATGTTTTATTTTTTTACTAAGAACAAAGATCCCGTAACAGCTGACATTGTCTGGGTTTAAATCTGAAGTTTTCCTGAGGGAAACCACACAACCTTTAACAATTACTCATCACTATACGAAACCTTTTCATGAAGAATGAATTACAAACAATACATTCCTCCATTAGAAAACTGGAACGTTATTGCTGCCTCATGCAGTTAAAACAAATCCAGCATAAACTGTATATCAGTTCCATCACTGCTCCCTAATTGTTTATGGCACATTTAACAAGAACATGGTCATATGAAAAAGAGTACCCTGAGAGAGTTAAGCTTTAAAGGCACTTCATGACCAGCATTCAAAAGGGTTCTCCACTTTTCCCAATGTTCAAAGCCTGGATACTTACAATACAATAAGTCTGAGAGTCCACACAATCGGTCAGAATATTATAATGAGGCTTAAGCACCTTTCATTTAATCCAAAACCCAAATTCTAGACATTCTGAACCTAAACATTTGAAATGAAGTGCTCTTTAAGGACAATCAAATAAGTTTGATTAAATATACATATATATTTATAACCTATAGCAGAGTCCATTAAAACAAACAGTGACACTGAAATGAAAGGCTGGTATTTATTAGGCTGTACAACACCTAGCGCTGAGTAATATGATTTTTTTTTAAATACTACTTACTATAATGAAAAAACTGCCAAAATAAGCTTTTCTATATAGTTTATGGATATAGAGAGTTTATTGTAGAGAGAGAGCAGAATTAATGTGGATCAGTTTAGTTTAGAGTAAAGTGTTCAATACAAATTGATTGAACATAATTTTTCTTACCACAACATGAAACTAAAAAAAACCCAGATACAAAAATAATAAACAGACAAAACGTCCTATTTCCCAAATTTTACAAGATCTACATAAAGGTTTATCCCATAAGGGATCAAAATATAAAACATAAAAACTGAGAAAACCTGAATTTTCAAATGTTTTTTTTTTTTTTGTTAATGTAGGTGTTACACAGCCTTATAAATACTTCAGATGTGTTAGAATGTGTAGCTGTCATAAGAAAACCTTGTATCCTCAAAGTTAACTTTTAGAACATTTAAAAGTAAAAAAAAAAAAAAAAAACTTAAGTTAATACATTAAATAGGATTTTATTTAAAGAAACTTTTTTAACTTTGGATCATTTAATACAGTTTTCTTTGGGGGAAGGAGACACTAGACTTTAATATGACAGCAATTATGTAATGTTTGGACAGCCCTGCTTAAAGTATGTGTTCTAAGAATATATAAATTAACTAAGCAAAATTTGAAAATGTGTAAAAAAGGATGTAAAATCTGCCATTATTTTTTTCACATGCCACATTTTATGTTTTTATACATGTTAAATTGCGCAAATAAACCATTTATGTTGGGTGCCCAAATATCTGCATATTAGTACATATATATCAGTATATATCACTTTATATCTCTTCAAATAAGCCATCACTGAAACTCTGTCATATGAAAAACCTTGCATCTCCAAAATGTTCTTAACTTAATGTATGTTAATGTAAAAGAAGTTTAAATAATTTTAGTTAATTTTATCAGTTCATGCTGAAGAAATGTTCACAATGTAAAGAATGGAAGCTGCTGTTTTAAATGGAATTAAAGTTTTCATATGACAGCAATAATATAAATCACAAACAGCAACAAAACAACCACAAGATACTTTTTACACAAATAATGCCAACTATTACAGACTATACAGAATATACAAAAAAAAAAAAAAAAAACAGTACATGTATACATACAGTACACAACTGTACATTTGTGGAGGGTTTTAATATTACTTGGACGTGCTGAACATGAGGGAGTGGTTGTACAATAAGGAGAAAACAACACAAAAAAAAAACAAAACAAAACCAATAGTACACAAAAAAGGCTTCAGTATGCCACCTGCTCTATCGCCATCCAGAGGTCCAGCTCGTTCAGTTTCGAGCACAGCAGTGAATCAAGGTCCTGCGGAGTGAGCGTCTCTTCTTCCTTGAAGGATGCACCAACACCCCGGCGTGTTCTGCCCACTCCACAATTCCCCGCTGCTTTCCTTTGAGCTGCACCTACCCCTGCTGCACCAACCAGAGGCTTTTTGGGTTTCCTGGCCACACCCAGTTCAGGGAATTCAACAAAGCGCTTCATCCGTTTCAGACCAATCAGCGACTCTGACCCATCCCGCCGGCTAAGGGGCATCTCAAATATGGTCTCCAAACGTCTGGAGGAAGAAACAACAGCAGCAACACATGGACTTAAAATTTATGATATATTTCCTAATTTCGGTTGAAACAACGCAATTACAAGATGAACATATGAACCGTATAAAAGCCACCGACTGTGATGTACATAATTATACATTCCAGGCAATTATCACCATTGGTGTTCAGTTTTTTTGTTCAGCTTGAATTCAGCAAACAGACGGCAACACCCTGTACTTAACATTAGTCAGTAATACAGTCATATGAAAAAGTTTGGGCACCCCTACTAATCTTAATCATTTTTAGTTCTAAATATTTGGGTGTTTGATTTCTGCAAGCACACCACAAACAGAGTCGCCTGAGGTGTGCTTTTGCTCTTTGACTCTGTTTGTGGCGTGCTCACAGAAATCAAACACCCAAATATTTAGAACTAAAAATGATTAAGATTAGTAGGGGTGCCCAAACTTTTTCATATGACTGTAGATGTCCGAAAATCTCTCATTTTAGATTAAAACCCAACTCTTAGCCATTTTTATAACTAAAAAGTCCAAAGATTTTGTTTAAAATGTTTAAAGAATGACTACACAACAACTATGGGAAAATAAGGGAGACAAGAGAGATCATTTACATCGAAAAATGACTAATGTAATGTATTTCAGTATTGCAGTGTCTAATGTCATGAAAACACTCGCACACACTCGCTAATTTCTATACATTTTTAAACCCTTTTTATAATGTTCTTTATTGATTTAATCCCCTCCCCGTAAAATAGAGGAAGTGATTTTAACCATTTTCATTTGAGTGTACATAGTCCATTAGACCTTAACATACAGTCCAAACATGATCACAATGTAATACAGTTTTCTAGATAGTAAAATAACTACCATTAATAATGTAGTTATTTTATAGCACTATACATGTATGTTTGAATGTACACAACTGCATACCCAAATCCTAATTTGTATAGTATATTTGCAAGTTATGCAAATAAGTGAGGCAAATGTTCATGTCAAGAACAGACATTGTACTTTCTTGATTTTCTAAGCAAACCCAAAAACTACCATTAATAAATACTGTACTGAAACCTTTGATCATAAAAGTTTGGACACACATTTTCTTTAATATTTGTTATTAATTTGTACACTACCTAGCCAAAAAAGTCACACTAATATTTTGTTGGACTGCCATCAGCTTTGATTGCGTCACACATTCACTGCGCCTAAATTTTAATCCAGTGTTGCATTAATTTTTCACTAAAATCTTTGCTGCGCAATGTCTTCTGCAGCACATCCCAAAGAATCTTAATGAGGTTAAGTTCTGGACTCTGTGGTGAACTATTAATCCATGTGTGAAAATGATGATCTCATGCTCCCTGAATCAATCTTTCACAATACCAGCCCAACGAATCCTGATATTGTCATCTTGGAATATGATCGTGTCATCAGGGAAGAAAAAATCCATTGATGGAATAACCTGGTCTATATTCAGTATATTCAGTTAGTCAGCTGACCACATTCTTTCAGCACATACTGTTGCTGAACCTAAACCTGCAGACCAACAGCAGCATCAACCACAGATCAATTACTTACTTAAATCCAGGTGGAGACTTTTTTGACCAGGATACTTCACACCATAACACATCACACCTAAAAACAGTTTTGTGTGTATGGAAAATAATACTTTTATTGTAAATCCTGCAATAAGACTTACATTTAAGTCACTGTTAGCATGTTAACCCTATAGCGATTTACACACTTGTTTTGGACTTAAGCAGAAATTAAAATAAAGAGTGCTAAGTGTGTTATTAGACTCACCCTTCAGGAGGTTTGCTGAAGTTCTTGTTTGTGTAGATTTCTTCCACACTAAAAACCTTTTTCTTTATCCTGAAGAAACAAAATAGTTATATCTGTATAAACACACAATGCACAAACAAACCCCATTTTTAACATCATACAGTCATATGAAAAAGTTTGGGCACCCCTATTAATCTTAATCATTTTTAGTTCTAAATATTTGGATGTTTGCAACAGCCATTTCAGTTTGATATATCTAATAACTGATGGACACAGTAATATTTCAGGATTGAAATGAGGTTTATTGTACTAACAGAAAATGTGCAATATGCACAGGTTAAATCTCTGAGACACCTTTGTATCATTCCCCTGAACAACTATGTTGAACAATCTTTGTTTTTAGATCATTTGAGAGTTGTTTTGATGAGCCCATGATGCCACTCTTCAGAGGAGATTCAAATAGAAGAACAACATGCAATTGGCCTCCTTAAATAACTTTTCTCATGATTGGATACAGCTGGCTATGAAGTTCAAAGCTCAATGAGGTTACCAAACCAATGTTGTGCTTCAGTAAGTCAGTAAAAAGTAGTTGGGAGAATAAAATGATAAGGGTGCCCATACTTTTGCACCGGTCAAATTTTGGTTTAATGCAACTGAAATGGCTGTAGCAAACACCCAAATATTTAGAACTAAAAATGATTAAGATTAATAGGGGTGCCCAAACTTTTTCATATGACTGTACATGAACACAGTGATTCTCAACTGGTGGGTTGTGACCCAAAAATGGATCGCAGACTGTAAAAAATGAATAGAAAATAGTTTGGTTTTGTACCTGTCTTTTATATTGGGGGGAAAATGTACTCTAATGTACTCTGAATGCAGTGAAGTGAAATTTTGTGGCCTCATTTATTTTGTACAGTTTTGATATTTATTTTATTGTAGTAATTTTATACATGTTGTCATGTTTTTCCTCAGTTTCTTAAAAAATGTTCTTAAATTCACTTTGCATACATATGTATGCTTAAATGGGTTTTTGAAAGCGATTTGTATTCTATAAGTGGGTCACGACTTGAGACCAGTTGAGAACCCCTGCATTAACATAATGTGTAGTAACAACATCCCGGCCGCTGCGCTCCTCCAATGAACGTCACCTCGCTTTGCCAAACACTCACACAAAGCAATCCAGACTGTTCTCATACAGAGTTCCCCAATGGTGGAACAAACTACCTTCCACTACCAGATCAGGAGAATCTCTATCTTTAAGAAACTCCTGAAGACAGAGCTCTTTAAAGGGCACTTACTCTCCTAACACCTCTAACACACAAACTATTTCTAACCTCATTTCCTGCTTCCCCTCCTTCACTTCTCTATCCTATTATTTCCCTTTGACCTCCTTTAAGCTCTATCTAAAAGATGTTTTATCTTAAACTTCTATTACTTTTGTACTTGACTATTGTAAGTCGCTTTGGACAAAAGTGTCTGCCAAACGTAATGTAATATAATGTAATGTAATGTAAAACAAACCTGATGGCCTTTGGGAGGCCCATTGGTGTGAGGTTGTACTGGGGTTTGGGAAGAGTTTTCCGGATTCGGATAGAGGACACTTTTCTTCGCTCCATTTGCTTGTCATCAGTCTGAAGAGAGTCACAGAAATAAGAACTGTAAGGGCATCATATTGCAATAATTACAAACATAATAACATAAAAAAAAAATCATATTTTACATAGCTTTCCCTTTTAGAAGAAAATCAGTGAATGGGTCAAGAAGTTTTCTTCTTTATGTTTACTGTGGAGGTATGGTAGTAAATGTACACTATAGAAGCAGTGTCCACAAACATTTAGGCCCAAATCAATGCCTTCAGCTATTTCATTTGCACCTATTGTCGACACTGATGTGGAGACATTTGCAGTCCCTGTAGAGAAGTAGTGGCAAAAAATAGACCCTCTGGAGCCTGGCATTAGACACAGTGCCAAGAGGTTCATGTTTTTCTGCTCCAGAGAGTCCTATTCCATTGGCAGCACGTCTCTACAGGGACTAGACAATCTGTGTGTAGACATTTTTTTTTGTGGAAACCAATTTTTAAATTACACACATGCAAGTGTTGTTCACAAATAGTTCGTCATAAACCGTATTGGATTTGTTACAGGCATGGGTTTGTCTCATATCGTTTCACTCAATCTTACACTATAAATAGCAGTTAAGTGAAGGTGGTTAAACATTTAAAGAAACCTGTACTGCATATGGGACTTGAGGGAAACACTGTGCTGTAGAAGATTAAATGCCTCAAATTAGCATGAAGGTAACTGCATGTCCAAATCACACAATTCTCTAAAAGGAGAGTGTTTAGAAATCTCCAGTACATCAGCATTATCTATGCAATTGGCGGGTTATAAACACATTTACATTAGATACCTCTGGAAAAAATTAAGAGACCACTATAGTTTCTAAATCAGTTTTTCTAATTTTGCTATTTGTATGTATATGTTTGAGTAAAATGATTATCACTATTTGGTGCAATAACCCTGGTTTTTAATCACAGTTTCATGCATCTTGGCTTGTTCTCCTCCACCAGTCTTACACACTGCTTTTGGACAACTTTATGCCATTCCTGGTGCGAAAATGTAAGCTTGGTTTGATGGGTTGTGATTATCCCTTTTCCTCTTGATTATACTCCAGAATTTTTCAATTTGGCAAAATTGAATTAACTCATAATTTTTAAGCGGTCTCTTATTTTTTCCAGAGCTGTACATTGTTGCTCCAGTGTAGCAATTATAGTAATAGTTTTTTGTAAACTATCAATTTTTGATATAATGGGAAATACCCATTTTTATTTAGATTCCAAAAGACAAGCACCTTGATCTCAGAATCCGATAAAGCTTTCTCCTCAGAATCGACTCTGGATGAAAGCTCAAGGCTGAAGTTGGATTGCTCATCTTCCTCACATTCCTCACATACTTGCTGGACCACATCAGCCTCCATGGGAACAGGCTCCAATACACTGGAGAAGAATGGAAACAGTATCACTTAGTTGATAATTGGCTGACAAAGAAAATTGGTACAACTTCCAAACTGACTGCAACTTCTATTACTATAGATTTTTTATATATATAAAAAGCATAACCCCTTCCTTGTTTCTACACACATTACATATTTATTCCAGCTCCACTAAGCATATGTAAGCTCTATAATTACAGACTGTCTCTCTGCATACTTTATTATCCCCATTTCACCCTGTTCTTGTGGAATTTTTAAACAGCTCAGTGTCACTGCTGAATTGTGGGCAGCACTCTGTATGCACTGCAGTGCTGAGAATGACCCAACATCCATATAAAACCTGCTCTACAGTGGTCCTGTGGGGTCCTGTCTATCGAAGAACACCGTAAAAGGAGAATAATAAAGTTTGCAGAGAAACAGAATATAACAGACTACTGTCTGTAATTATAAAGTGCTCCTGTTTGCTCAACAGAGCTGAAAAAAAACTACAGTTGAACAAACAAGGAGATAAATGTTATGCTTGATCGGTGCATGTGATAAACAAAAACAGTAAGAGTTCATCACGTTTTTAATCTGGACTATGTGTACATGCATTACATACATACGAAAAACAACCTATACACCTACACTAGCATTCAAATGTTTTTAATAATTTTATTTTTCAAATAAAAAAAGGTCTGAACACATTTGTGGATGATCCTAAAAGGACTGATTGAAATAATAAAATAAATCCAAATTATTACGGCATATTATTTAATCCATGCAAAAATACTAGTATTTAAATCTGCATTGCTATATATATGTATGTACATATTATATATATATATATATATATATATATATATATATATATATATATATATATATATATACACATACACACACACACACACACACACACACACACAAACACACACACACACACACACACACAGACACACACACACACAGACACACACACACACAGACACAAACACACACACACACAAACACAGACACACACACACATATATATATATATACACAGCTCTGGAAAAATGTAGGAGACCACTTCAGTTTCTGAATCAGTTTCTCTGATTTTGCTATTTATAGGGGTTTATTTATGCGTAAAATTAACATTGTTTTATTTATTCTATAAACTACAGACAACATTTCTCCCAAATGAAAATATTGTCATTTAGGGCATTTGTTTGCAGAAAATGCAAAATGGCTGAAATAACAAAAAAGAAAGATGCAGAGCTTTCAGACCTCAAATTACAAATATGAACTTGTTTTTTTTTGCATTAAGTTTTTAGGTGTTCATAAATTAATATTTGGTGGAATAACCCTGGTTTTTAATTACATTTTTCATGCATCTTGGCATGTTCTCCTCCACCGTTCTGCTTTTGGATAACTTTATGCCACTCCTGGTGCATAAATCCAAGAAGTTTAACTTGGTTTGATGGCTTGTGATCATCCATCTTCCTCTTAATTATATTCCAGAGATTTTCAATTTGGTAAAATCAAAGAAAATAATTTTAAAGTGGTCTCTCATTTTTTCCCCTATATATAGTGAATTTTTGTTCACTATATATCAAATGTGATTTCAAACTTTAAAATATACAGTACAATTAAAAGTTTGGCAACATCTACTCATGTAGCTTTTTCTTTAGTTTTTAGAACTGAAATTTAAAAAAAATCAGATAGAAAGTTAGGTTTTAGGCTTATTTAAATAATAGGTGTGTCCAAACTTTTGACTGGTACTGTATATACCTATACAGCTGGATGTGTGCCTTGGGAGAAGGATGTGGGAATGCGACAGATTACCTGCATGGAGATGATACAGAAGCAGAGGATTGCTCAGGTGTGTGAGGGACACTGGCGGAGAAAGCAGGATTGGCGGTGAGGGTTGGGGAAGTGGGGGATTTCAGGAAAAAGGGTGATGAGGACTTGAATCTACGTGGAGAAGTGCGGGCAAGGCCAAGGTAATCACCACTACATCCTTGGCTTGATTTCTTGGACAGGAAGGCTAGGGGACTGGACAAAAAGGTGGACGCGAGGGCTGTGAGGGAGCTGGAGTGTGAATACGGGCACACTTCCTTTCGAAGGCACAAGGGGGCGATCTCCCGCTCTATCTCCACGCTACACACGGTGTGCCTGCGGGCACGTTTGGACGGAGAGTGAGGATGCGGAGTATGTGGTGGTGCAGGGCAGGACTTTTTGGGTGGAGAAGGAGGAACTGGGTCATGCAGGGGTGGCAATGAGGCATAGTCACTGTGCAGGAAGGACGGGATGTCGGGACAGGAAAAGCTTCGCAGGAGGCGACTGGAGCCGCTACCTGACAACGACACAACAGGGACAGCCACTTCCTTGAGGTTTCCAGTCTGCACGCCATCGTCTTGAACATCAATCTTCTTTGCCAAGGACGTACACCTTCTTCTCTGCTTGTCTACTTTCAGTTTCCTCTCTTTTCTTGCAAACAACTCTGTCTTACTCAAATGTCCATCACCCTGGTCAAGTAAATCCTGATCATTTAAGTACATAGATGTTGACTTGGATGTAGAGGAGGTGCCATTTCTCTCCACAGCAGGAGTGCCCACTTTCCCCAATCTTCTTGTTGTTCTGCAGTGGACTTGTCTTGCTGTCTGCCATGGAGCTGTAGAATCAGAGTGCACAGGTGCTTCAGTGTCAACCTGCAAAGTCAATGACATCGATACCCTCTGTTCTTCAAGTTCATCAGTAGCTCTTTTAGCTGCTCTGTTTTCTGATTTGTTGGCACTGACAGTTGGCTTTTTAATCGCAGGCCAATTTGAAGAAACCACTGAAGCTGCACTGGAAGTCTCAAGTTTATGCTTAGCTTGACGACTGTGGTTCCTAAGTGTAATTTTTGAATGTTCATGATCAGAGGCATTGATCATTTCTTCACAATCTTGGTGCCTATTTTTGGCTAAAGGTTCTTTAGTCTTTCCAGCTAAAGAGTGGGTTTCTACACCTGTTTCCAAGTCCTCAGTTTTCCTTATTTTACACAGCATCACTTTGCACTGTCTCATCTTTCGAGATCTAGTAGACATCACTGAAGGCTCATCTTTAGCCATCTTCTGCGGGCTCACGGATCTTATTGATTGACGAGCTTCTACTGGGATGTCAGCCCCATAGTCACTCAGGTCTGTTTTTTTACCCTGCCAACTGTTATCCATCAAGGCACTTTTCATTGCGTCTGAGGAAGACGAGTGGTCGCTGACATTGTTCTTGCTTCCTAAGACTGCCGGTGTTCTACATTGTGCATCTCTCCTACTTTTACTCCTAGATGCTCTATTTTGGCCTATTTTCTGTTTTTCCACAGATGCTTCATTACCTGAACTCTCTGGAACAGATTCAATCATTTCTACAACAACGCTGGCGTTACAAATACGAAGTGCTGCGCTGTCTGTAACTTGGACCTTCTTCCGTTTACCAACTGATGTCACATTCCCATCGATTCTTGTTAGTGTGACCGTAGGTGATTCATCCATATGGTCAAATTTGCATTCCTTCCTTGTCCTTTTGGAACTATTCGTCACCTTCTTGACAGACTCTTCCTTCTCCAAACCTCTGACAGAGAATGTATTTGGAGTATCTTTCCTTTTCTTCTCTGTTTCACAGACAGGGGTCAAAACATCCTTATCCTTGGACAAATGCTGAACATGTGCTTTACTGTTCGACGCAGACCTTAATCCAGGTTTTACGTAGTCCAAGGCCTCAGATAATGTCGCAGAACCTTTTTTACCTGATTTTACAGACATTCCTTTATTTTTAGATGAAAGTTTCATTGTTTTTCTAGGGCTTGTCCTGATGGGAATCTTCAAACTTGGCTCCTTACAGTCGAAAAGGTCTTTTTTTTGTACATCTTCAGTCAAAGAGGATGAAAAAGATGAGGTATTTTGATGTGGAGCTTCATGAATTGGTGACCTTATACCAAGAGTATGTGCCATGTCTGTTAATTCAACGATCAGTTTAGGATTAGTACATCCAAATTTTTCCTGAGCTAAATTAGACATGTCAGTTTGTTCAGATGTTGAGGTAGCTGTATGGACTTCTTTTTTATATTCTGGTTTATCCTGCGATATCTGTTCCTGGACACTTGAAGACTCTATTGGTTCTTCAAACTGTGTGGACAAATCTCTGGGGTTTGAAGAATCATTTTCTGGAACAGACTGTGGCAAAGATAAGACACCACTGCTTTCATTTTCTGATTGCGGAACAGAGTCGCTTACATTACTTGAATGTGTGTTGAACCTAAGTCTCTGTACAACTGTAGACTGAGGAGTACATATTGTCTCTTCTTTTGAGAACACCTCATCTTTGTCATCTTTTTCAACATTCACTTGTTCCTCCTTAGCTCTGGATGAACATTCTTTCTTTATTTCTTTATTGAAATCAGTCAGCTGTTCACAATGGCTAGGGGAGGCATCTGAGAGTGAAGAGTCATTAGGTTTGAAAAGTCTAACGGGACTCATGACGATCTCAGTGAAGCTCGCCATCTTGGACTTCAATGACTGGAAAAGCGGACCGATCACCCATCTCTTTGCTGGTGGAGGGCTTCCTGTGCATTTTGACTCAAACTCCACCGAACTGCAGCTGTGCTTCTCAACAATGGTTGAAGCCGAAGAGATGTGTGACGGCATGGTTAACTCCAACTTCCGCTTACAGCTCCTTAAAGTCTTATCTCTGCAATCAAAGTAGGGAATAGTGCACGTTAAAAACACCTCAAAGACCATTACTTCAATACAAATATAATATAAATACAGAATTCCCAGAATGCCAGTTTATCATGCGTGTTAAAAACTCACCCAGGCCACTGAATTTCATCAGTATTTTCACAGCATTTCTGTCATTTAAAAAAAAAACAGACAGAGAGAACTTTATTTATTTAAGTGACTTAACATTGATGTCATTTAAAATGTATCATTACCCCTGTAATTCTTATGTAAACCAACTTTTACAGTATGTCTATTGGAATCCAAAACACAAAATGCCCTGCTAAAAAAAAAAAAAAGCCTTGCAATATGACTTAAAATAAATAAATTGTTTGGCCTATTTATCAGTATCAGTTATCATATTAATATTAGAACAAACACAAAAACATTAGTGAGCTTTACATTATTTACAGTCTTTACATCAACAGCTGCTTTGGTAAAACAGTGCTCAATTATGGGGGTCTTGGAGAATTGTGGAACAAAGCTTTGTTCTACAAATTAGATTACCAAGATCTCAACTATCTAATCCAACATGAGGAATTCTTGTTTCTTTTTACTGTATTTATGTTTACCTGTACCTGTTCTAATGTGACCTGGAACTGTTACACGGAAACTTTTACTGCTAGGAGAAATTATTTTAAATAATGTCCTAAAATAAAACCAGTTTACTGAATGTACAAGTGTATGAATCGTCCTATAACTGAAGCCATGCATGAACGCAGCAAAAACGGTCATCTGTGTTTATGCGTCTGAACCTATGAATCTGTGCACTGAACCATGAAGATTGATTAAGATCACTCAATTAAACCCAGACAAGTGATCATAAACTACAGCTCAAGGCCATATTTTCAAGATACGTAATTCAGACTCTACAGACCAGAAAAACCTGGGTGGGTAAGATTTGCTGCATTCTTCAGCAAGTACCTGTGTACCTGAACAGAAACGGAGCTGTGTACCTGTACCTGAACAGAAATGGATGAACATCCACCGGTTTTGTTTTGTTGTCCAGGCACATTAGACCAGGTGTCAGCTATGCTAAATCTGAGCCACTTCCAATATTATGTTTATGGACTTAGCCTGAAGCAACAAGAATAATTTTCATAATCCAAAATAGTGCCTTAAAGCTATTATTATTATTATTTATGTAATACACAGATACTTTCTGCCTACTTGTAACTGTACATGGTCAATGAAATTATTAAAAAGTACTATTGTTGGGTTTTATACTGTGGTATTCTACATACAAAAACAAACACAATCCTTGATTCTAAATGAGGTTAATAAACATAACAGACCCTGCTGGATTTCTCTTTCTGGACGAGGGATGTGCTGAGTCGCTGAGCTGGTGCTCCAGCACTGTTCTCAGGCCGGGCTTTTTCCTCAGGCTGATCTTTGCTCCTGAGAAGCCGATCGCTTCTTCTGCGTGGAGACGACCCTCTGACTTCATCACGGCTGCAGAGAAAGCAATAACGATGTGGATCAATCTCTCTATTTATCATTCCCACTCTAATGGTGGTTGTTGTACATTCTGTATAATTTAATGTAAAGAATGTAACTTATGTAAAAACTAAATTAGACACAGCTATGATCAGCACCTGTGCAAAACAGAAGAGTGACAGACGATTTGTGGTTTAGCATGACGGACGGCACAAAGCACATCCTCCTCCATTGGTGTAACTTTGAGAGGGATGTGCTCCTGGGAAGAGGTCAACATGAACCCCACAGTATCCCTCGGTACACCTCAACCTGCAAAAACAACAGAACACAGCCAAATAATAATAATAAAAAAAATACAGAATAATCTACACCAAATAATTATGTTTTTGAAACCAGCTGGGATGTTTAATTGCAGCACAAAAATAAATGCAGGCAATGGAGAAAGTATTGGCTAACTAATTAGAGTGTCTGAATGTCCTGTTTCAGCCAATAAATAAAATTCAGTGCATCTCTATGACCTGAAGAAATTATTACAATTTATCACTTCTAGATAAAAATTAACACCGTGTCCATTAAAACGGTTGGTACCAACAGCAATTGTAAGAGTAAAGGATGGTGCCTTTTAAACAATTGGTTTATGTGACAGTTTACGTAATACTGATGCTGTAATGAGAGTTTGGTGTCTGCTTTCTTTGCAATTTTACACCAAAATAAATGATGGACATTTTTACTGCATGCAAATGCTATGTTCTGTACATATTTACAGACACAAGGATATTACCATTTCTCAGCATCTGATGACACCCATCCTCCCTCCACATACATACATAGGTATGAAAAAGTTTAGGCACCACTGATCATTTTCACGATTTTCCATTATAAATAATTGGTTGTTTGAATCAGCAATTTTTGTTAAATATATCATACAGCAGAAGAATACAGTGATATTTGAGAAGTGAAATGAAGTTAATAGGATTTACAAAAAAAGTGTGCAATAATTCTTTAAACAAAATTAGGCAGGTGCATAAATTTGGGCACCCCAACAGAAAAATTTAATTCAAATTCAATATTTAGTAGATCCTCCTTTTGCAGAACAAAACAGACTCTAAACGCTTCCTATAGCTTCCAACGAGAGTCTGGCTTCTGGTTAAAGGTATTTTGGATCATTCTTCTTTACAAAACATCTCCAGTTCAGCCAGGTTTGATGGTTTCCGTGCATGAACAACCCGCTTTAAATCACACCACAGATCTTCAATAATATTCAGGTCTGGGGACTGAGATGATCATTCTAGAACGTTGCACTTGTTCCTCTGCATGAATGCTTTAGTAGATTTTGAGCAGTGTTTAGGGTCGTTGTCTTGTTGAAGTATCCAGCCCTGGCGTCCATGGTCACTGATTCTTAAATCTTGTTCTCAAGAAGCTGCTGATATTGACTGAAATCCATGTGCCCCTCAACTTTAACAAGATTCTCAGTACCTGCACTGACCACAAAGCCCCACAGCATGATGAACCAACCATCCAATTTTACTGTGGGTAGCGAGTGTTTGTCTTAGAATCAGTGTTCTTTTTCAGCCATGCATAGCATCCTCCAAATAACTAAATTTTAGTTTCTTTAGTCCACAGCACCTTATTCCAAAATGAAGCTGGCTTATCCAAATGTGCTTTAGCATACCTCAAGTCACTCTGTTTGTGGCATTTATGCAGAAAATGCTTCTTCTGCATTACTCTCCCATACAGCCGGCCACTGTGGGTTGACTATAACTGTTTTCACCATCTTTCTCCTCTGCTTATCTGAAATTTTGTTCTTGGCCTGTCACTTCTGTGCCTTTGATTTTCCCAGTGATCTTCCCATGTTCCTCACAGAGGAATCTGACAACTGAAATCTCTGAGATAGCTTTTTGTATCCTTCCTTTAAACCAAAATGTTGAACAATTTTTGTTTTCAGGTCATTTGAGAGTTGGTTTGAGGCTCCTATGTTGCCACTCTTCAGAGAAAATGCAAAGAGAAGAAAACGTGGCCACCTTAGCCCTTTCTCATAATTTGATTCAACTGTGTATGTTGGTCAAGGGTCAATGAGTTTACCAAACAAATTCTGTGTTCTATTAAATAGCGCTAAAGGTATTCAAAATTAATAAAAGAACAAGGGTGCTCTAATTTAGTTTAAAGAATTATTGCACATCTCCTCATCATCTCATTTCACTTTTTTAAATATCACTGTGTTCATCTGTTAAACTACATATAGTTAACTGAAATTACTGATTTGAAAAAACAATGATTTATAAAGGAAAATCATGCAAATTTTCAGGGGTGTCCCAACTTTTTCAAACCACTGTACACAGTCATAACTTACATTGAGACTAGACACAGTAAAACTTTAATAATAATACAAATAATTCAAAATTAGCCTAAAATCAATTAATAGTATAGTAGCACAGCCAGTGTTGGCTAATTGTACAAGTACACCCAGCATCACTTGGCCCTTTACAGCAGGCCATAAATATCTCAGCAAGTATCAGTTTAAAATATTGGCCAAAGTGCCTGCTGCCAATGTTGTTGTTTTTTTATTGAATATTTTTCAGCTGATAAAAATACAAATTCCAATATCAGCGTGCATCCCTTTCAAGTTAAATTATCTGCTGGAGAAAGTCTGATTCTTTTTGATAAACCTCTCTACAATTGTGTATTTGTGCACATCTGTGTCAGCAATGGGTGCAACCTAAAGTATGTAAAGTTAAATGCATTCATTACAATACAAACATTTGGACATACAGCTAATGTAACTAGTATACGAATGTCTCTGGAAGAAATAGCAGAGTGCCCAGTTCATACAGGTGAAACAAATTGCCACAGGTAACCTACCATGAAGAAATTAAGCTTTTGGCTACTTGTCAATATACCACGAATATAAAATATTATTTTTATATTATTATTATTAGAAATAGAGAAAAATCATTTCGAAAACTTGACAATTCTCCTACATACCGACTTCAGAACTGACTTATATAAAATGAATTAGTAATTTCGCTATAAGTATCATGTTTGTGATAATTCACATAATTCATAAATAATGAATAATAATTAAGTTTTTTTTTGGAGGCTCCCTCAACTGAAAACGTTGACATTCGCTAATGCTAATGCTAATAGCTAGCATCTGCTGAGAAACAAACGAGTTTATTCAGGTAGAGGGAGCCGTAGACAGATATACCGCGATAAATTAGATGCATGATAATTATATATGTGAATAATATCGGTGTTTTTAAATAAACGGACGAATAAAGTGGTGTTGCCGATGATTAGTTAAGTTAGCTGGCAACATTAGCATTGGCAGCTAGCTAAGCTAACGCCAGTGTTTTTAGTGCCTGAGGCTGGGTCGCCGAAAGCCGGGTGTCCTGTCTAGTTGTGCTACCCTGTCAAACCGTGCTACCCTAGTGTGCATTTAAACCTAAAATGCCTCAAAAAGCACCATAACATAAAAATTCTTACGACAAGGCTCGGTGTGATTTTTGGAAAGCCTGAATCAGTATATCGGGTACAGTTATGGAAAAATTAGTAATTAGAACCCGTTTTTTTGTATTTTCCATGGTCTTACTATTACTTTTAGTATTAAGAGCCATTTACACATTTGCAATTGCGTGGCCCGGCTGTTTAATGCACCCAATTAAAACAGAATTACCTTAAAAACATCTAAAAAAATTGAATATAACAGCAAATCCGCGCTTGCGCACTGGTGGTAAGAAGCACATTTCGACGGGTAGCACAACTCGACAGCGGATGTTCTGCAGTTAAACCGCGGAGTTAGTTAGCTTGGTTAGGTTAGTAAAGATACAGTATTTGTATTTGTACGGATTTAGTTAGAGTGCTAGTTAAAATAGCTAGGTTAAAGCACACATGCAGATTTTTAATGTGTTTTTAGAAGTAAAAAGGCATTTTTTAGGTTCTGACCAAGGTGTTAATGTTAACCTAACTAACGCAGATATTTCAATTTTCTTACTCGCATTAGTATTACGAGGCTGTGTAGTGTGGATGCTATAAAACATCGTTTATTTATTGCCTTGAGTAAGTTAAAAATGTAAACATGTTTCTTTGTTGTGTCAGTGCGTTAACTAGCTAAAGCTACCTAACGCTGGCTATGTGGATATTACTCTCATCAAATACAATAATATGATGGAAACCTTTGATGCCACCTTTGAGTGAGTAAAGGCAACCAAAGCAGCAGCAGAAAGAGAGAGAGAGAGAGAGACAGACAGACCGCAGCTCGCTCCAGAATAGTAACATAACTAGCTGGTTATAGGGACTCCATTAGAGAGGAAAAAAGCGGATTTTTAATATGGAATAATACTATAATGATGACCTCTGCACGCATCACGTTTAATTTAAATTTATTTCAAAATAACCCCCATTGCTAAAACAAAAGGTCTCATAATTAAATTAACACAGGGTTAAATAAAAAATCTTCCTGAGTTTAAACGGTGTAGAATTGATGCTGCAGTCTAGGTTAGCGAGGTTAGGTTTACTACGTTATTGTGTGACTTAAACCGGAGCAGCCGGTGAGCTCACACCAACCGTGATGCTGTCTCTATATGCTAGCTAAATAAGCGAATTTCACACATACCCGCAGCCTAAAGAGAGTATCCAGCTTCACTAGGCCCGGTTTCTGTGTTTATATTCTCAAAGGCTCCGACTGGATGTTTGTATGACATTTCCACGCCGCCCAAGTTTCGCCATTTCAACCCGCTCCGTCGAGTACAGAGCGCCGACCGCGCCGACCAATCAGAGCCTCGCTCAAAAAAACGTACTCTAAAACAGCCCGCCTTCCGTTCATCTGAACCAATAGAAATATAGGCGCCCACAAGAGCTGGCCGATAATGTTTCAGTATGCAGATTGATTTGGGCACGCAGCCAATAGCTACGCAGATAGCAGCCCCCCCGCACTTGTCCCTGTGTGAACTTCGAGCACTAAAACAAAATATTTACGCTCCAGCCCAGTTTATCACCGGCCAGTCCGACAGACTGCACACCGTATAAGAGCACTGTTATTACTGACACTGTTACAGCCGGGCAATTACAGACCACTGCAGCTCCATCCCTCTCCCTCCACCTCTCTATACTGGGGCTGCATGGGAGGGGTTTCCGATAAACTGGCCAGGAAGGGTATGTGAGTCATGTGGTCCACGTTTATCTTGGGTGATTCTGCAATTTGTCTAAAAATTCATGTTAAAAATACTTTCCTACAAAAGGCTATAAATTACAGGCACAAGCTTTTGGACCCAGGCCTAAGTAACAGTGTGTACTATTACTAAAACATTTTTATAAAAGTCAGTGTAAAAAGTGTTTGTTCCTAGGTTTGTCATGTCTTTTTGACACAGTGTTATTTGAACACCTGCCAGATTCAAATTATGTAAAAATTAAAGACAAACAAAATTGAGATACAAGAATTCTGCTTATTGGGGACATTGTTGGCAAGTTTTAAAACTGCATTTCATTTTCACATTTTTGTTTATGTGTACAGTGGTATAAAAAGTTTGCCCACATTTTTTAAACCACTGTATATAAGACTAATTGGCAATTTTGGCAGTGTGCCAAGTCCTGCTGGAAAATGAAATTTACTTCTGGGTAAAAGTTATTAGCAGAGGGAAGCATGAAGTGCAGTGTTTTCCTGACTTTTGACTTGATATAACACAGTGGACCAACACCAGCAGATGACCTGGATCTCCAAACCATCACTGATTGTGAAAACTTGACACTAGACCTCGACTCTTCCTCTAGACTTAGGTTCCTTGATTTCCAAATGCTGCTGGTGTTGGTCCACTGTGTTATATCAAGTCTACTGTCAGTGCAATGTTTTCCTGCAAAATCTTACATCGCTTCAAGGTTCCCTCTACTGACAACTTTTATGGAGATGCGGATTTCATTTTCCAGCAGGACTTGGCACACTGCCCACATTGCAGAAACCAATTGGTCTTATATAATAATCTAATTTTCTGAGACACTGTTTGTTTTGGTTTTCATTGGCTGTAAGCCATAATCATCAGCAACAACAACAAAAAAAAAATGCTTAAAATTGATCACTAGTGTAGTACATTTATATAATATGAGTTTCAAATTTTGAACTGAATTACTGAAATAAAGTAGCATTTCAATGATATTCTATTCGTTTAGAGATGCACTAGTATTTAAATTCAATATAAGTCTAAAGTAAAGTAATTGTAGAGTCTTTACTGTTAAACATGTAAACATTGTCTTGATATAATTTTAAACAAAGTCTTGATCATTTTATTTTTCAGCCTCTCATACAGTCAAATCCATAAATATTTGTACAGCAACAAAACTTGTACAATTTACAATGACACAAATTCACTGTTTACCTCTGTACACCTCCTTAATAGGTTTAAAAAGGACAAATGTGATATTAAAAGATGCAGATTTTTTTTTAAGTTTATGCAAAGTAGTTTAACCAAAATACAGCATCGTCACTTTTTTGTATTGGACCAATTCAACAAATAAGCAGTTTAATGGTCAGGTGTGGTCTGATCCCTCCAGGATAAGATTCCATGATAAATAAAGTATATAGAAGTGTGTTTTGCATTTACAGTAATGCTGTTCACAGAGCTCTCTATATGTGGCTCAAACGGTGTAGATACAAATGAAGGTAATTATCACTTGACTTCCTCTATCAGAGAGAGAAATTAATGTTAGGAGTTGCCAAATTAACAATTAGGTACAGGAATGTACCTGGAAGATCACAGAAGATAACCACAGTACACTGCACATGGACAAATATATTGGGACACCTAAGCTTTATGCCTACGGTAGCTTTTATGAAATACCATTCTAAATGTATATAGGTATAAAGGATGTACAAAATTCAGAACTGAATTAATTTTTTGAATTTGAACTGAGATTGCAAACAAGAAGCAGAATTTTAAATTCAAATTCGAATTGAAATTCCAATGTATTTAGTGTTGCAGGCAAGATATTTAGACCAGATAGTTTCCACCTGAATGACAAACCACTTAAGAAATGTCAACCGTTAGATACAACAACATTAGTCTGTATAGTAATAAAATAATAATAAATGATATTTGTATTTACCAAATATGGTTTCATTTAATAAATTCCTAAATTCTGGATTTTGCACATCCCATCGCTGTGAAACACCTTTATTCATTAATTAAGATTGGTTTATATAGCGTAGATGATTGCTGAATTCTTTGCTTGGTGAAGAACAAACTAGAAAATATCCAATCAAGCCTTGAAGACTTTGAAAGAGGGAGATGTGTCGCTGTAAAAGTCATCATGTGAACGTAACTACAGTGTTTCCTTCAAAACAGTCAAGACCAGAAATTTTATAAAGGATGTAAAACATCTACAAGTCTACCCAGGCCTGGAACAAGAGTTTTTGGAAATATAATATCAATATTAAATTGCCTTGAGTTTATGTGATAGACCAACATATAGCAAGTAATTCCGAAGTGAAATAAAACCCACTGTAAATAATTGCTTTCAGAAGTCACCTAATTAGTAAATAAAGACCACCTGTGTGCAATTTATTCTCAGTATAACTACAGCTGTGCAGGCTGTGGGAAATGACCCTACACTACCAAAACATGACCACCTAAACCAACAGCCTAGTTAAGAAAAACACTAATAAGCAGCCAAATGTCCCATGGTCGCTTAAGTGGAGCTGCAGAAATCCACAACTTAGGTTGGATAATCTGTTCACAGGGCAACTAAAAGTTGGGCACTTCACCAATCTGGCCTTTATAGAAGAGTGGCAAGAAGAAAGCCATTTTTGAAAGTAAGCCATAAGATGTCCTATTTGCAGTTTACCATGTAAGGGACACAACAAACATGTGGAAGAAGGTGCTTGATCAGATGAGACCAAATGTTAACTTTTTGGCCTAAATGCAAAGTGCTATGTGTGAAAGAAAACTAACATCATGCATCACCCTGAACACAACATCTCCACTGTGAAACATGGTGGTAGCTGTGGAGATGCTTTTCTTCAGCAGGGACAGGGAAGCTTGTGAGTTTATGGGAAAAGAAGAATGGGCAAACATTTCAGCCTCACATGTGCAAAGCTGGCAGTGACATACCCAAAAAGACTTGCAGCTGTAACTGCAGCAAAAGATGGTCTTAAAAAGTATTGACCCAGAGGAGCTGAATACAAATGCAGACCTTCCACTTTGACTTTTAAAAACCATACATAATTTTTTTTTTACAATTAGATGCTACATTTTGTTGGTCTATCACACACAACCCCAATATAATACATTTTGTTGGTATAATGTGAAATGATGTGGAGAGTACAAGGGGATATATACTTTAAGGCACTGTATGGCTGGGCATTATTCATTGTATTCATAAGGGTTTGGTGTAATAAAGCACTGTAAGGTAAATTTTATAAGCATTTCTTACAAGAACTACCTGTCATTTTAGTGTGGGAGGTTTCATGGCTAAATTGGAGCAGCCTGGAGGCCAATCTTCATTAATTGCACATTGCACCAGTAAGAGCAGAGTGTGAAGGTTCAGTTAGCAGGAGAAGAGCACAGTTGTGCTCAAAATATTGCAATGCACACAACATTATGGGCGACATACCAGAGTTCAAAAGTGGACAAATTGTTGGTGCACGTCTTGCTGGCACATCTGTGACCAAGACAGCAAGTCTTTGTGATGTATCAAGAGTCACAGTATCCAGGGTAATGTCAGCATACCACCAAGAAGGACCAACCACATCCAACAGGTTTAACTGTGGATGCAAGAGCAAGCTGTCTGAAAGGGATGTTCGGGGGCTAACCCGGATTGTATCCAAATAACATAAAACCACGGCTGCCCAAATCACGGCAGAATTCAATGTGCACCTCAATTCTCCTGTTTCCACCAGAACTGTCCGTAGGGACAATACATTTTTGTGGTCTAAAACCAGGTGTTTCAGTTTTATTCCAACCCCTGTACATGTATAAGTATAACGTATAAAGAAAAATGAAAAAGAAAAAAAAAAGATTTTTTTTGAGTCCCCCAAATCTTTATTTTAAAACAAATGTTCATGATCAGGTATCAAACAGATAGAGACACATTTAATCAGGGTTTCAGAGGAACACTGAACAAACGCTGATTCAGAAAAGCTCTTTCAAAGAAGACAAATGTGGAAAATGTGGAAGTAGGGTTTAAAATATGTTCTTAAATCACGTATAGAGTTCAAAGTCCAGTCTTTTGGAGTTGTAGAACTGTGCACCCTCCTGGTCGATCCGCCTGCAGTAAACGCCATCCTTAAAGTATCCCTGATCCACCCAGTCCTGGAGAAAAGAGGAAAAAAGAGAACCAAACATGAATAACATTTATTATTTTTATATGGTAGGGGTACATGATGAAATTGGCTATAGTGTCTCCTACACCTATAGAAATATGATTTTTTTTTATTCTTACATAACAATGGAAAAAAGAGAGCTTTATTCAGTTTTTGTTTATTTGTAGATTTGCCAAAATATTAACAAACAGCACTATTTATAGTTAAAGTTTTTTTTTAATTTATTTTCAAGGAAGCTGAAACAGTGAAAACACAATAAAACTTGTATTAAACCAATATCAAACAAGTTTTTAATTTAGGTAATTTTTAAAGAATAGCAAGCTTCTACTTCCAACCTCACAAGCAGCTTTTACATTCAACAAATACCTATATTTTAGTTAAGGAAATGACTGCCACAGCATTTTTTACAAGTTCACGTGAAGTGAAGTGCACGTTTTAGGTTTTATATGTAAGGATGTAATCCTGTATGTCTCGATTATCCCATTTTGAAAACCGCATTAAAACAGTAATTCAATTAATCGAATTAACTTGAAAAAAAAAAAAAAAACTCCAATCTTTACAAAGAACATTTAAATGGTTCTTTATACACAAAGGAAATCAATTATTATGAGTTAAGATATCATTTTCTGTGTCAGTATGAACCCCTTGTTTCTTAAGAGTGTAGCACACAACTGGTCAACCTTTATTTATTGTAGCTAATCATTTATATATTTTTTGTTCATTCCCAGTTTTTGTCTCATTTAACCTTTTTAATCTATTTGTTTGATTTATTCCTGAACAATGATATTTGTATTGTGTGTGGGTGTATACCGCTATCCCTACTGCTATCTAAATTGTGAAGTTTTATCTCAGGGGAAGACTTGGGATTCTTTAATCACCATTCTTTAGTCTCCATAGACATGGTAAAAGGGATGGGACACAATACTAGTTCCTGTGCCATGACATTTGACATGTAAATGCTTTTCACCGTGAAGCATTCTGAGCTGTGCCTTAATAAATACATATATTTATATGAGTCTGTGTTCTGTTGGGACCAAAGGGTTAAAGTAAGTTTGAGCTGTTATTTTGGGCGGGGTGTATTTTGGTGCATCTAGAAGATTCTGACCTGCATCTGCTGGCTGCTGAACGGTCCGTACAGTTCAGAGTTTTCTTGGTTCTCCCATTTATACTCCCACATCACCTCGTCACTCACTGTAAAGAAAACGCAACATTAGAAACAGCCTCACAAAACAAAATCCACATTTATATTCATTAACAAAATTCAAAATTGTTTTAAGCCAATTTAAATGGTTTTGCATGCTTTCGCCAAAAGTTTTGTTTTAAACCAATCATTATGAACACAATTTAACCACTTAAACAATAACTTAGAGCAGCTACAGACACAGTAAAGCAATATTAACTCTGTCTGGAATAACCACCAATATCTAACCTCATTCAGACCTTGAATAATGCAAAGAAAACAATTTTTATAATAATTTTGAAACAACAATGCTCTTCAGACGCAAACCCCATTAAAAATATTTGGAATGTTATCAAGAGGAAGATGGATAGTCACAAGCCAAAAAACAAAGTTAACCTGCAGGCATTTTTACACAAGGAGCAGATTAAGGTCACCCAAAAGCAGTGTGTAAGACTGCTGGAGAGCATGCTAAGACACATGAAAACTGTGGTTAAAAACCAGTGTTATTCCACCAAATATTTATTTCTGAACTCTTAAAACATTAGCATTGTTGTTTCTAAATGAATTATGAACTGGTTTTCTTTGCATTATTTGAGGTCTGAAAGTACTACTATCTTTTTCGTCATTTCGCCCGTTTCTCATTTTCTGCAAATAAATGCTCTAAATAACAATATTTTTATTTGGAATTTGGGAGAAATGTCAGTAATTTATAGAATAAAAAACTATATTATTTTTTTATTAATAGTAAAATCTTAATAACTAGTCATTTTGACATGGTCTCATTTTTTCCAGACTGAATTATTAAAATGTTTCTTTTTGTCCAAATATACACTGCTTCTTTACTCTGGAATAGATAACACATTCACACTAGTTCTTGTATTCCTGCATATTCAGATTATTTATCAGTTTTAGAGCTCTCTGTCTCTGCATCCTGTCTCTATCTCAGTACCCGTTCCCTGCAATGAGCAGAGAACACATAACAGGTTAAAGTCCACGAATGTGACTCATGCCAAGAAACTAATGCAAATATGATTGACACTGATGACCTAAATCTAACTAAACAAACTCCAAGCTATAATGAAATAAGATTTAAGATTAAGATAAATATTAAACGTTACTGTCCCCACACCTTTGTCATCATCCGCTTCGTTCTCCGTCTTCTCTTTTTCTGCTCCATGCTTCTCATCAAACTCATCACCGAACATATCCAGCTCATCCTCCTCCTCCTTGTTGTTCTCACGCCGTTTTGGAGCCGCTCCTTTCTGCATGTTCTTTATCTTGTAGGCCAGTTTTTCATACGTCTGCTGATAGATTTCATATTCCCCCACACCCACCAGTCTGTCTGCCAGAGCCGTCAGCTTCTCCAGCTTTTCAGTGTCTCTGTTTGTCGTCTCTTCTTCCTCCTCTTTCACTCCGTCCCTCAGTCGTCCTTTCTTTTTCCGCCCACCCAGTCCCCCTAGCCTGCGCAGGGCTGCTGAAACAGTTTCTCCAGGCTGCAGAAGGTCAACCACAGCTTCGGTCAGCTGATAGTGACTGTATTTAGCTAACGGATCTTCCTCTGGCTCTTTTTCTTCCTCCTCCTCTTCTTCTTCCTTCCCCTGCTGTTCTTCCCTCTGTCTCTCCTCCTCCGCCTCGTCCTCATCTCCAGCTCTTCGTCTCCTTTTGGCAGAAAGACCCTTCTTTTTCTTCTTCACTGGCTGCTCTTTGATTTTCACCTGCACAGAAACATAAACCGGTGAAAAAGACAAATTATTGAATATAAGTGCTATAATATAGAATATAGAACTAATATAGAATAATATAAAACTAACATAAAATATAATACAGAATTGGCAGTTCTCGTAAGAAATATTACGATAAGAAATATTTGCCCTTTTTAATTATATCTAAACATATGGCTATTTAAGCTTTATTTAAATAATACTGAGAGATAGTAATATAAATAAAATAGGGCTTATAAAAGTAAACGTTAAAGCATTAATGCTTGTTATTAATTTGGAATCAGTAATATGTAATTTTTTTAACGCAATTAATTACACTACCAAGTTTGTCCCTAATTAAGTATTTACTATTATTTTATTTGACACCACTAATATGAACATAATTGTAATTTACATTTCTTACATTCCTTCTTTTATTTACATTAAAATGTCGACTATAAAAACTTGCATCTTAAAAAGAACAAGTGCAATTAATCGCAGTTAATAACAGGACATTGTCGTGATTAACCTGATATATTTTTTACTTATTGACACTACTAAAATAAAAACAAAAAATATTTTAAACATTAAGTTGTAAAATGTAAATAACACAAATTCATTTTTTGGGGGAAAAAAAGTATTTTGTTGGAGTTTACAGAATAGGGTTAAGCCTCGTCCTAGATTATATTTTCCTTTCAATGGTAAAAGTCCAAGACTAGGCTTAATCCCTGTAAGGAATTGTACCTTAGTGTAGGGGTTTAGTTATATTACTACCATCTCTTAATATTGTTATTATTGTATAAGATTTAATTGGACAGAACATGTAGATTTTATTTTTATATTTAAAAATGTAAAGAACATAAGCATGATAAAAAGGTTCTATACCCATTACGGAATGCTTTGTAGAACTGTGTGAGCCAACATCCAGAAGCTAATACTTCTTTATTACAAATTACATATCAGTCTAAAATTGTGAGTGAAAAGTGGTATATATATTTTGACCATGAATTTTAGTATTTAGAATATTTGATGTCCCACTTTGCTATAAATACATCACCAACTCATGCTATATGAACTCTGAAAGCTTACCCAGTCAATATTGTCCAGCCAGTTGTCCCGGATGTCATTTTCCTTTTTGATAAAGTAATTCCCTTCCGAGTCAAAGTGCCCCTCCTGCATTTCCTCATGCAGATTAAAGGGAGTGATGGGAACTCCCTCATCACAGTCAATCGTTGACATTTCCTGACCTAAAACCACACAGAAACATCATTAATCATCAATCAATGCAGAGTCATCCCTTAGGGCCATTTCGATTATTTCATACACTTTGCACATTTATAATATCAAGGAAATTATTAGTACTCATATACTGACCAACTACAAATAGAAATAGTACTGTTTAAATAGAAGTAATTCTAAATAAAATCACTATATTAACATTTTAGTAGTATTTTTCCTCTATCAACTGTGGCACTTCTGGAACGTCTTTGTCTGTTCACAACTTGGGGTAGTCAATAGAGCATAAGATTATACACTACATGAACACAAGTATCAAAACACCTCCTAATTTATTGCTTCTTCTATATTTTAAGCATTGCAGTTAAGATATGATTCATATATGCACTTAGAATCAAGAGAATTATTGATCTCCCATTATAAAGTTACTTTTTTATTATTACAGTTAGTAGTAGTAGAGGAAGTAATTAGAATCTGTACAACACCCAACAAGTGTCTGAATAGAATTATGACAGTATGTCCTCAGCTCACTTCCCACACTGACACACCAGTAAACACACGTGAAAAAGAGAACATATTAAGAGAGAGAGTGGACACACCCTGACAGGCACAACACCTACCTTCAACATCATCACTGGCGAGAATATTATATTTGTCGCCATTTTCTGCCTCATCACCCTCGTCTTCCTCATCACTGTCCAGAGAGTGTTTCTCCTTGAACCTGGAGCCTGGACCACTCACCTCATCATACATCTGCACAAAAACAGACAGAGTATCAATTAGATTATATGTACACTTTGTGGCTGTTAAATGTGACTTCTACCCCTACAGACTACTACTGTCCACACACTCAATAAATCAGTCAGATTCTAACCTCTACAACATGAGCAAGACCAAAGAGCTTCCTAAGGATGTCAGGGACAAGATCATAGCCCTGCACATGGCTGGAATGAGCTACAATACCTTAAGTAAGATGATGGGTGAGAACGAGACAGCTATTGGTGCAATAGTCAATCGACATTGTTCGGGGCTCCAAGCAAAATCTCACCTTGTGTGGTATTCAGGAGGATGGTGAAAAATCAGCCTAAAACTACACGGGGGAACTTGTTAATGATTTCAAGGCAGCAGGGATCACAGTCACCAACAATACCATTGGTAAAACATTATGCTGTAATGTTGCAGTGCCCGAAAAGTCCCACTGGTCAAGAAGGCACCTGTGGATGATTCATAGGCCATGGCTGGGTCTTGCAGCCCAACAATGACCCAAAACATACAGCCAAGGCAACAAGGTCATGGAGTGCCCTAGCCAATTCCAAAGAAAACTTATGGAGGGAGCTGAAGCTCCAATTTGCCAAGCAACAGCATCAAAATCTTAATAATTTAGAGATGATCCGCAAAGAGGACGGGACTAAAATTCCTCCTGACATGTGTGCAAACTTCATCAATAACTACAAAAAATGTCTGACTGCTGTGCTTGCCAACAAGTGTTTTGCCACCAAGTATTAAGTCTTGTTTGCCAGAGGGATCAAATACTTATTTCTCTCTGCAAAATGCAAATACATTTGTATAATGTGATTTCTGGATTTTATTTTTTATTTATATTCTATCTTTTACTGTTAAAATTATAGACCGTTCATGTATTTATCAGTGGGCTTACGAACTTACGAAATCAGCAATTGATCAAATAATTATTTCCTTCACTGTATTCACATATACTGTGTATCTGCCTACTAAGCCTACAACATTTAGCCCTGCCTTCTTTTTACACAAGTCTATCCCAACCATTCTTTATCCCATAAATAAATGCATACAGATGGCAAAAGACGATCAGCAACTACAAACAGACCTCAATATACAACTTAAAGAGGGTGATGATTTGCTTAGATGATTCGTCTGATTTACTTGTCGAACTGTTGCCATTTCATACAGGATTGATGGACAAGTATAAACATACCTTCTTCTTTGGAACTTCATCATCCAAACTGAACTCTCCATCTCCATCCTCAAATGTGACTTTTCTTTTTGACATTCTGGAATAAAGTTTAAGAGAGATTTCAAGAGTATGTTATACACATAATACAGTAACATTAGACAAAATACATTAATAATCAATACAAAGATTGCTGTATTCCCAGTTTCTATCCAACCCCTTGTTTATCTAACTAGTCCTTCATTAAAGTAAATCAGATGAGTTGCTGGAGAAACTCCATACAAGTCCATACAGTGTCTGATCACTGACTTTATGTTTCTTAGGTTGACTCTAATACTATATAGATTTAATTACAGGTAGATATTCTAATGAACACTGACTATGTTTATTGAGTTTACTCTAATACTATATATAGAGTTAATTACAGGTCACTGTTCACAGACTTTATGTTTATCTGAGTTTATTCTATTGTTATATAGTTTTATTTACAGGTAGACACTCTCACTGACCACTGACTTTATGTTTATTTGAGTTTTTTTAATGTTATATAATTTTATTTACAGGTAGACACTCACTAAATACTGACTGTTTATTTAGGTATATTCTAATGTTATATATAGATAATTATAGATAGAAACTTATAATGACCACTGCCTTTGTTTATTTGGGTTTATTCTTATGTTATATAGAGTTTTACAGGTAGACACACTCACTGACTTTATGTTTATTTGGGTTTAGTATTCTAATATTATACAGAGTTTTACATGTAGACTCTCTTACTGTTCACTTGCTTTATGTTTATTTGGGTTTATTCTAATGTTTTAATGAGTTTATTACAGAAAGACATTGTCACAATCAACTAACTTTATATGTATTGGGTTTATTAGATATATGGATTATATATCTAGCTGTATTGTTACAGGTAGACACTCTCTCTGTACGCTGTAACAGTTTGCAGTAACGTCATTGTTTTCAGTGCTGATATTAATAAGATCAGTAATGAGAGTGTAGGTAAGTGTGTGAGTGATTAGCAGCCTATGCTAAGCTACAGTCACTGAGTGGCCTGTGTTTGCAGGATTAGAGGATATTTAGACTTTTTAGAAGTCACAATTTAGAAGTTGTGGTCTGCGGACAGTAAACACATTTCAGCAGTGTGCAGGTCCCTCGTTTGTTAAAGCGGAGGGTAAATCTGATGTTTATAGTGGAGAAATCGAGCTGTTTACCTTTATGCTGTGGCTGATTTTCCCTCTGCGCCATTCAACTGCAGGACGGAAACACCGCCTCCTTCAGCTGAGAGCCGTTTATCACAGCGCCGCCTGCTGGAGACACCGCGCAACCACCACTTACACTGTTATACAGCTCTGAAACTTCTGAATCAGTTTCTATGATTTTGCTAGGTATATAGATTTGAGTAAAATGAACATTGTGGTTTAATTTTATAAACCACGGACAACATTTCTCCCAAATTCCAAATGAAAATATTGTCATTTTGAGCATTTTTTCTTCGCAGAAAATCACATTTTTCGTGCATCATGTCATGTTCTTCTTCACCAGTCTTAAACACTGCTTTTGGATAACTTTATGTCACTCCTGGTGCAAAAATTCAAGCAGTTCAGCTTGTTTTGATGGCTTGTGATCATCCATCTTCCTCTTGATTATATTCCAGAGGTTTTCAATTTGGTAAAATCAAAGAAAAACATCATCATTAGGTGGTCTCTTATTTTTTTTCCAGAGCTGTATAGGGTTTAGATTACAGTTTACAGCTTTTTGATGCAGTTCTTCAGAATTAATATTTGCACCACAGTGTGGCCATTTCTCAAAACAGTTTGTACAAACAGTCACACATAATAGATAAGCAGCTAATGATTTAATTTCACTCAGTTCATGACCCAGAGGTAAGTATTTATATCAGTGAGCATGTTAGAGACAGAATGAACATTTCTTTAGTCATTGATTACAAACAAGACAGTCTAAATGATTAGATCTTTCAGTTTACTCTGTAAGGGTTTACTCAATGCTAATGTTTTGGTGTCAGATTGAAAAATTATTTAAAAATTCTGCACTTTTTCCTGTGAATCGTAAATCAGTTTTAGCAGTACAACATACACTACTGTTTAAGAGAGCCTTACTGCAAGAAATTGGACATTTTTTCACCTTTATTATTTTACTGTTTACTCAGTTATTTATTGATAGATCATCTTGTTGTTCCACAGAACAGACAGACAAGACTGTCAGTACATTGTGTTTAATCAGGTTAAATCCTGCTTCATCCATTTGTTTTGAATGTTGAATGTTTTGCTTCATTCCAGTTTCGTTATGTTGCATTCCAGAATTTACAACATGACATGAATTATATTTTAAATTTTATATTTTGGGAAAATCACTAGAATGTGCTTAGTGTCCAAATGCTATTAGCATAGCCGCCATTTAGCTATTTTTCATGTTTTTGCTAATTCTATGCCAAAAACTCAGTCCTTTTACTTTCATTCCTGTTACTTTTTATGTTTTGAGTGACAGGAATGAAAGTAACAGGAGCGAGTTCCAGTAACAGGAATGAGTGCCATTAACAGGAGTGATTTTTTTGTCTATTATATTAAAAATTCAATTATTTACTACAGAATTTGATAGAGAGGAGTTTTTGAAAAGCTCATTCTTATTTCTCATAGGCAAAAACCCTTTAGACACAGAACCCCGAATCTGGGCATACGAGGATTACAGTACAGAATGACACAGGACTGCAGTGGTCTAATGGACTGGAGCTATTTCACAAAGCTGCAGTACACGCCAGCCACCACTGGGCGGAAGCATTTTACCTCAGATCACTTTTAAAATCGCGAAGTCTAGAGGTCAGTTTGTATAAATTATACACGGTGTTATTTGATGTAGAAACAGTAAGTGCTTCTGTAGAAAAGCTATTTATATTTTAACATAATTAAAACGTTATTTTAAGAATAACCACTTATTGAGCCACACATTTAATCAATTATATAATATTCTCCTCCACAGCAGTGCTCTCTCCCACAGACAGTGATGTGAGAAGGCTGAGTGTCATATTCTGAGGTAAATAACACGTTTCTCTACAAATAAAACTGCAATATTCTACAGTGATTATGGTTTATGATATTAAAATACAAATGCCAAATAAGTAATACAAAATTAAAAGACACTTGCAGTTCCAGGGGCAGTCTCAGTCTGGTGTTACTGCATAGATATGCTGCATAGTTACATCTTTTATTTTGAAATAAAAATCACACTAATGGCATTACTAACTGGCATTTTTTTCCTAATATTTCACTGTTTCTTTTAGCTATAATTCTTTTTTTTTTTCATTTAACTCATTATTACTCATATTAAGAGTTTAGGAGGAGTCTCTGTAACTTACTTTATTCTTAATAAAATGTGAAAAATAGAATACAACTAGAATAAATAATATTTAGATAAGGTCTGCAGTTCTTTGGATGTTGTTGTGGGGTCTTTATGTGACCTCTTGCATGAGTTGTCGCTGCACTCTTGCAGTAATTTTGGCTGGCTGGCACTTGTGGAAAGGTTCACCACTGTTCCACGTTTTTGCCATTTGTGGATAACGGTTCCCACTGTGGTTCACTGGAGTCCCAAAACTTTGAAAATGGCTTTATGAACTTTTACAGACTGATAGATCTCAATTACTTTCTCAATTGTTCCTGAATTTATTTGGATCACGGCATGATGTGTAGCTTTTGAGTATATTTTGGTCTACTTCACTTTGTCAGACAGGTTCTATTTAAGTGATTTCTTAATTGAGAATGGTGAGTATGGTGGTAATCAAGCCTGGGTGTGGCTAGAGAAACTACTAACAATATGGAAAAATTTAAAGAAACATTCCTAAAACTAAAAATGCTGACACAAGTTTGCAGCGATGTTACCAGAACATTTAAATAAAAAAAAATGTTCTAAGAACATTCTGAAAACTTGACAGATTGAACGTTCTAAGAACATTAACTATAACCATTTTTTTGAGCTGCGATGGACCATAGACTTATATGCGGTCTGTATGAACACATAACTTTTTCACTTGGGAGTCAAACAAACCTGTTACAGTGGGTATTTTGCGCTCTGAAATTCTCTGATATGACTCTATGGATCTGCCATAAAATGTAAAAACTGTGATTACTGCCAATTTGACAAGCAAAGTCTCTGAGCTCTGTGGGCCACACCCTCACTACTAAGATCTTGTGACAAATTGTATTCAAAGGGGCTTGACTTATATGTCTCAGACTTAAAGGAGAAATCTGGTGTAAAATTGACTAGGGGTGTAATGAAACATGATAACAAGTACAAACTTTTTTGTTGAATATTCCACCTCCATTCTCTCCAGCATTTCGAAATACAGCACTTTTAGGCTTACAATGTTAGCAATAGGGTAACAGTGTTGGCCAGATAAAGAAATCGCTATTTTTGCACCATTAACAAGCTCAAATTAGCTCAAAACTTGATTAATAAAATTCTGATGGCCCTGTTATTTAAAAGTAAGCATTGAGACTTCAAAAAAAGGGCACTGATTGTTTAATAAAAAAAAACACTGTTTGTACACACAGTACAGTGATGTAGTTTTCTGGGCGTTGCCATCTTAAAATGAAGTCATGCAACATGTTGCAAAATTAATTCTGTGGAAATGCATGAATTTTAGCTGTTGCTGGAAATATTTCTATATAATATCCACTGACTTTATTTTGCAGTCTGTTGCAATGTGTTACTTTTGTTACAATTGACTAAAGTTAATGGTCTGATCTGTTACTCCAAATGACCAGAGTTTTATTGTAAATAAAAGAAGTGTTTCCGGAATCCTTGCTCAGCTTGTTTCAGGGTGGTATGTTCTCACTTTGTTTCTGTTTCACCAGGTTTATTGTACTTTCGCTGCACCTCTCCCAGAAACACCATGCTACAAATGCAGACCTGCATTTGCTGGTAGCTGGTTTCAGATGGTCTGAGATGGTGTTTGAAAGCTGTTCCTCCAGGGGAAACATACCCTAAATTAACCAGCTTGTGAGTGGCATAGTGAATGATGCATTCAATTATGGTCATGCTTGGTTCTGCTTGTCATGATGGTTGATCAACTTCAGTCATACTGGTCAAGTTATTGGCCATTAACCAGCTAAACCATCAAACCCAAACAAAAAAATACTCTGTGCTGGTCAAGAACTAAATTGGTCAATCAGCTTGACCAGCTTGAGCTGGCATTTTTGGATTTGTAAAGTCTGGAAATGTCTATAAACGTGGATGGAGATACTGCAGTTGTTCTTCAGATCTCCTCACCCAATACTTCATACCTAATCAACAGACCTCAGCCGCTACTCCCTGTAAATTAGCCAGTATGGACAGACGCAGAGGTACGAAAGATAAGATTGCTTTATTCACAGATTCTCTCTTTTTATTGGTTACAGAAGAGTTGGTGACAGAGCAAAGCGAAGCCCAGGTGAGGACAGCACAAAATACATGGGGAACAGAGGAGTGGAGAGGGGGAGAGAAGACGGAAATGGGTTCTTTCTGTCGCCGCTCTCCATTCCTCTTCAGGGTTTTCATCTTTCTCTCTTTCTCCCTCAGTGAAAAGTCTGCCATCACTTTTAGGAGGCGGAGCTTTCTCATGGTGCCATTCCTTTTCTTATCCTCATGCGTTTTGATGTTTTAGATTTGTTTTCTACTGCTGAAGGAAGAGCACCAGGGTCTGGAGCACAACACGGGGGTCTCTGGATTCCTCTATTGTAGAAAGAGATCCCTCCATTTGGTTTTGCATTCCCCAGAGCGAGAACATAAGAATACGAGCACAACAAACTCTTTCAGATCTACCTAATTAGCTGTTGCAGCCTAGGCTGGAAAGAGACACCTAACAGTGAGTGTAGAGGTATGAAGGTAGAAAAGGTTGGAAAGAGGAGAAATGAGTGGTGAGCAAGAGAGAGAGACAGAGAGAGAGCTAGAAGGAGAAATGGAGATGATGTTAAAAGATTGTAACATTTTATTGAAAACAACCCCGTTTTCCCCACTGACGGACACCACAGACATTAGCCTCTCCGCTCTTCTTCTTGGAGTCTCTAGGAGACGAGTCTTTTCTGGAGGAGTGTGTGAAGAGGAGACACAGAGGGAACAAGTGCTGGTGATTAACAAAAGAAAGGAAAGGAAAGAAAAGAGGGACAGAGGACAGACTGGCAGGACAGAGCAGTGAGGGACGGCGGGTCATCGCTTCATCTTCCTGTTCTCCGCGCTGTTCCTTTCATCCCGTCTTTACTCCTCCTTCTCCTCTCCGTGTGTGATGACGTAGCAGATGTTCTTGTAGTCCACGTTGCCAGCCACATCTGGGGGGAAGGCGGTCCACAGGTTCTTAATCTGAGAGGTGAAGAGGAAGCACAAATGAGTTAAAGTGAATTTACAAAACCGAGCTCTTAAATACGTTAGCCTTTAAACTAGCAAATGCATCTGGTTGGCTCTTTTAGCAGTGGTTAGCCTGGTAAGTCAAGTTGTTTTGCAATTGTTACACAAGATGCTTATCCCCAAAATATTACTTTTTTTATTGCAATAAAAAATAAGCAGGAATAATCTGCAAATGTTTACCTTACCAATTACATTACAGTAGCCATATCTAGTTAAGTGGGGTAGATGAAGAGGGAGCACACATGCATTAAAAATGGTAGTTTGATAGAAAATTGAGTCTACGTAACATTTTACTTATAATATAGGATTGTTCAAAGGTTCTTTAGCAAAGACAAATGCTCTATATAGCAGTATTACAACTCTAGGAACCATTTGAATGTTTAACTGTTTATTGATTTGTTCTTTATTGGAAAATGGCTTATGTTATGCCATAAGAAAGATCCCCTTTCATAGTTGATCAGCCAAGATTCTTAAATGTTGGACATATAGGACACCGCTTCTAAAGAATGCATTGAATTCATACTTTAGAAATTTTGGAACTTATTTCTCTAGGGCGATTGACAGAGAGTTGGGCATAAAGTGGGGTAGTGATCGATTATCCAATATCCTGAACTCTTTTTTTTAATATCCTTGATTTTGAATCGTCTAGATGTCCCAAAACGTTTGTTCATATAGTAAACTTTAGCCCTGAAACTGCAGTGCAAAACTAAAATTCAAGACACACATTTACTAATGTTATCTTATTTAGTATGAAGGTCAATATGATGAGCTCACCTCCTCAGGGGTGAACCTGTCGCACTGGGTGGACAAGAGCTCCTCCAGGCTGTAGAGGAATAAAAGAGGGGTTACAATTGTCACAGAACCAGAATGGAAAAAAGAGAGAAACAAAGTAAATAGTATACTCACAAAGTCTTCTTAATGCTGCCTGTTCCCTCTGGGTCCAGCACCTTGAAAGCGGTCAGGATGACGTCCTCGGGATCAGCACCTGAGCGAGACAGGGAGATGCCGAATTACACAAAAACCTGTAAAACTGTACAGCAGTATTATTGCTAGAGAGATTTATGGGAAGATTTGTGAACAAAAAGCTGCTGTCTTACCCTTCAGCTTCTCTCCGAACATGGTGAGGAAGACGGTGAAGTTGATTGGGCCGCTAGCCTCCTTGACCATGGCCTCCAGCTCCTCATTCTTCACATTCAGCTGACCTAAATACAGAGGGAGTGTCACAATCAGTAAAGGTAGGAGTTAATGTTTCTAATGAAGTGGCCAGTAAGTGGAAACCAAAGTATAAATGTTTCTAATGAAGTTCCCAGTGAGTGGAGCTTTCATAAAAAATATTAATAAAGTAAGTAAAATATGTAATAACAAACATATCATACCCATTGAGGCCAATACGTCCCTCAGGTCGTCCTTGCTGATGATACCGTCTCTGTTCTGGTCAATGATTGTGAAAGCCTGAAAGTTTAAAAGATAAAGATATTGATTTAATATTCTGACAGACTGTAATACACTATAGAAAGTGAACAGGGATCTCTAGCTCTATAACGCTCTATAGTGTTCATAAGATCCACACACCCATCGTGACAGACTGTAATACACTACAGGAAGCATAGAGGGTGCTATTGCTGCACAGTAATGCAAGGAATTAGCTGTTATGTTGCACAAATAGATTTCAAAGGATGGTGGCCTCAAAGACTAGGATGTTATATAAAATTAGAAGCAATAGATTTAAAGCAAACAATGGATCTGATTGGGTGTTATTGGTTTAAGCACTATAGAATGATTAGTTTTATTGTTATTATAGAATAACACAGAATAAAAACTTTGATTTGTTGTATTATATGCATGTAGTGTATGTGTTAAAACATGTACCAAATTTGTTTTAGTTTAAAATATTATATTACAATATTATACATAATATATATGTATAATATTATTACAATACAATATTAGTTAAAAAAACAACCTTGTGGTTCCCTCTGAGGCCTTTTTTCCAGCTGTAATTAAACTCTAGGTGACCTGCCGCACTTGAACTTATGCCAACAGCTGCGCCCCCTTCCTTCATCTCCTTTACACTCAAACACCCCGTCCCCTGTATCTGTCAGTCAGCGCAGTGTGTCAGATCAGTCCAGACTGTCACACTGCATCTCCTTAACGTCAGTATCGCTTACACACATGCTCCTTAGGACGTCTCAGAGTCTCTCCGAACTTAGCTCACACACACACACTTACACTCTGGCCTTGGCTCACCATAAGAGATTCCACAGCTAGATTACTCCTTAACCCCCAGCACTCTCACTCTCGCTAACACACACACACACACACACACACACACACACTTTATCTTATTATCCTTCATCTGTTTCTCTGTCCCTGCTAAACAGATCTACTGAAATCGCACTGAAAACTAACATCCACCATCTAAACATCTAATAGACATCTTACTGTCTGCTTAAACCTCTATTCATAACCAGTACAAGCCAGACTGGAGGGGTGTTGAGAAAATGCAGGGGTTAATTCAGAATATTTGTGGATAAAAAAAACAGGGCAATATAACATCACTGTAAAATCAAGAGCATATTTTTAATAAACTCATATCCAACCATTATTTTTTTACTTGTTAAAGCTTTGAGCTCACTTAACCCTCTATTGCATGGATTATTTCGGAAGGACAATAATAACCATCTCTGCTTTATCACTATTCTCCCACAAAAGAGGCAACAAATGAAAAAAAAAACACTGTTTAGTAAACAAAAAAGTAGTGTTTTGTGATATTTTGTGGCAAAAAAGATATAAGAAAGTATAATAATAATATAAATAATATAAAGTGGTTTGTTGCCTAAGGGCAGTAAATTTCAACGGATATTTAGCAGTCAAGTTTATTTAGAGCACAAAGCTAAAAAAGGTAAAAAAAAAAGTTTATCATAAACTTTTTTACCGTAATAAAAGTCAGCTGAAGTCAGCTTTACGTTTGCATTGTAGTCACTGTATTTGGGATGGGATACTAAGCTTTAAAGTCTAATATAGCTGTGTAAAAAGAAATAAATGAAAAAAATGATAAATATAAAACATAGTGTATATTCAGCTATCAGTTTGGCACTGTACAGTTAATGTAGTTACTCCACTTCTTACTCTCTTTTGTATTCTGTGCTTTAAAGTTTATTAAAAGCCTTAGGTATTCCATCACACACACTAACAGAAAGGTATTGTGATGTAATTCTGTACAATAATGATAATATATCATCTACTGTAGCTTTCTTTACTGTTGTCTGTGACATTAATATGTTTAAATTAACGTTAAAACCTTCTTTAAATAGATAACCAGATCAGGCCTCTCCTCTTTCATTGTCCTTTAATCTCTCTTTAGCTGTGTGTCACTCGTTTAGTCTGCCTCTCCTCTCTCGCCCTTCTTTGTCTCCTCATTTCCTATCCAGGCATCACTAATTTGTCTCCCTCTTTCTCTCAGTCATGCACTAAAGCCCCTCAGCTGCTGCCCTGGGGGATTTGGAAGGGATGGAGAGGAGGAGTGAAGGAACAGATGAGAGCTGGAGAGGGTGAGGGACATTTCAGGAGGCTCAGCTAATGACATTCCTGTTTTTATTAACGAAAGAGAGAGAGAGAGAGAGAGAGTGAGAGGGATCAAGTCATTCCTGTTGATTCAGCTGTGTGTGTGTGTGTGTGTGTGTGAGCAAGCGAGCACTGCCATAATTCCATCTGCTTTAATGATGTACCAAATCAGCTAAAAATAGATGTGGTCTTTCTTTCCTTTTGGAGGGAAGCTCATTCTGACGCCTGGATGAGCGACAAAGAACCTGTCCAAGCTTCGCCCAGCTGTTGCTAGGATAAATAAACTGAATGTTTATAGAAACTTAACCCTATATTCATAATTCCATGAAGTCCAAGACTAAACTTAACATAGCCATCTGCAAAACTTGCTCTAAAGGTCTATATGTTGCATAGATACTGAATAATTCATAGTGGATAGTGAAAAAATACGTAGTATATCATCACTGTCCAATAAAACAAGATTTCTTATTTTAGTCGATTTTTAGTTCACTACATAATTTGAACACACAAACTTTTTCTTACATTTTGTCATCATTTCTTGATGAATTGACCAATAGAAATTCAACAAATTCATTTAATTTATAGAATTTAGTGAATCATTCCCTATAGATACTGAATAATTAACGGTGCATAGTAAACAATTCATAGTAGATATTGAATAATTAATGGTGGATACAGAATAATTTAAAGAAGATATGAAATATTTTACAACTCATGCTGAATAATTAATTGACCAAACTGATTACTTCATAGTAGATACTAAACATTGCATAGTAGTTACTAAATAATATATGGTAGGTTCTAAATACTGAATAATTTATAGCGAATATAGAAACATTAATAAAAATATACAATCTAACTTATAGCAGATGCTAAATGATTCATAGTAGATGCTGAATAATTTATTGTGGATATTAAATAATCTGTAGTAGGTATGGAATAGTCCATGGTAGATACTGGACAATTCATAAGGGATACTGGGTATATTGTAGTGAATACCAAGAATTTCATAATAGATGCTAAATAATTTACTGTGGATATAAAAAAATCCATAGTAGACATGCAATGGTCCATAGTTGATACTGAACAATTCATACTAGATACTGGGTAAATTGTCGTGGATACCAAGAATTTCAGAGTATATACTGAACAACTCATAGTAAAAACTAAATAATTAATAGTAAAGACTAATTACATATTTTTTGTATATTCTCATGATACGTATTAAATAATGAATGATATATCTGCAGTTTCACAGATTAAATTGGATCAAAGATTGGTTTGCGGTTTGTCATACTCATCTTTTTGAAAACTGACTAAACACTGAACTCCTAATCACATCTTTTTTTTATTGTCAGACAGTATCTGTCTCTCTGTGTATGTTGTATTTATGTTCTGTGCTGTTTCTCAGATAAAACACAGCGAGTTTTTCATCTGCTGAGCTGCATGATCATAACTAACTGCTGTAAATTGCGAGGCTGCCTGAAGCCCCCGTGTGTTGATGTGTGGCGGCGGGTTGGCGTCTGGTGTTAAACTGATGTATGGGCTGTAATCATCATCACCTCTTTGTACTCCTGGATCTGGCTCTGCTCGAACATGGAGAAGACGTTGGAGGAACCCTCTCCTCCTCCTGCCCTCCTCTTGGCCTTCTTGGGTGCCTAAAGGTGAGCACAGACAGCATTTAGCACAACACATACGTGTTCTCTGTACAACACACACTCAGTAGATGGTTCATACAGAACAGCATCCAATAGATGACTTAAAGTGTGGAATAATGTATGTGAAATATTACTTTTTGATTCAAACACAATTATGTGCAAAAGACGTATACATACACATACAATAAAAAGTATGTTTTTAGCAGTAAAATATTAAATTACTTATTTAAATTAATAACATCAGCTAAAAACAATCAATTTGTACAGATGTTCCAAGGCTTTGTTAATCTTATTTACTTTTTAAATTTTTAAGGACAGAAACTGAATTTATTATGTACTAAAAAATATATATATATTATTTGAATAGATTTTCTGCCCATATAAACAATTTTTTTACTACAATTCTCAACATTTGTTCAGTGCTGCTGAACAATTCCCCAATTTACTCAAATTTGATCCGATTCATCTAAACGGAGTCAACATCCCTCCCACAGGAAAGTTCCTAGAGGACACTCCATCGCATCCAAGTTACGGAGCTGTAGGTCCATAGATACGAACAACCCATCCAAGAAGCTGTAACCCATTAGGTAAGCACCACTGTCCAATCAGGTGGAGCTCCAGGTGCACTCCTGCTGTGTTCAGTGCTCAGGTGTGTGTTCAAGGCCCGGTCAGGTACGGTTGCTACTTACCATTATGAGACGGTATGTGTGAAGTGTAAGAGCCTCGAAGAAGAGAAGAGTGTGTGAAGCCGCAGTTTGGTTTCTTCACTGGGGGCTTATATACCTCCCACCCGCCACTAATTATAGCAGCAGCCTTAAGTTTGGCGTGGGAGAAATGATGGACACTCAGAAGCAGAAAGATGGAAGGAGTGATTTTTTTTAGGGGGGGTCTGGGATGTGTATGTGTATGCATGTGTGTATGTGTGTGTTGGGGGGGGGGTGATGAAGAGACAGACAGAGGGATGCTATCACCTTACGGCCACTCCGAAATAGCCGTGTGTCTTGGAATGGGGTGAATCTGATACTCCAGAGATGTAGTAGCCGTCCCACATGGACTAATATGGACATAACAAGTTGGGTAACTGTCCACACAATCCACTTACTGACCCCTACTGACCCCCCACTCGGTCCATCCATCTCTCCATCGCTTTGCTGTAGGCCAAATTGGTCTAGCCTGTATTTTAAGGATGCAATGTGTGCTTTTCCTTTTAATGACACTACGTTTAATGTCCTCGGCTTTGCAGACTAATATGAGTTCGTATTTTTACCCTGAAAGGCCAACATACCGAATCTAACTGCCCAAATGTATATCCTGACATTCATACACTCACCTCAGAGCACTGCCTGAAATAGAGTTTAATATGAGCATTAGAAGATAGTTGTGTATTGGAAGTATCTACTGTAGTTCAATATGTTGTGTTTTTATTGAGAAATATGCTGGTAACATATATCAGTGTTTCATCAGAAAAAGGGGAATCTGATCGGTAAGCAGCAGGTCTCAGTCTGTACGAATATATAAAGGCTTAAACTGGTTTATATAGATGATATAGATCATTTTTATAGTAACAATACAACTATTTAGTTCCTGGTCTCTACATCTTATGCATTGTCAATGAACTGGTCAGTGTACAAGGACTAGTCAGTGTACTGGTCAGTGTACAGAGACATGTCAGTGTACAGGCCAGTGTACTACGTAATGTGCTTAGTTTAAAAAGAAAGCTATTTAAAACTGAAAGAATTTTTAAGCAGAGTATGATCTAAGTTGTTAAATTGTTTGTATACACTGGGCTCTATCTTACACCCTGCGCAAGACGCATCATGATGTTCATTGCTTTCTTAAACCCTGGCAATAGTCTATTGTCACACCTTGCATCTGCGCCCTTAAATAGCGATGGATCTTATGTATAAATCGTAAAAAGTAGTGGAAATGAGGTGTGTTTAGGTAGATTTCTTGCATGTTGCTATCTTGGCAATGGAAAACACAGGTGAGTCCTGACTGATTAAAACCCTGACAACAGTCATGTGTTTGACATTCATTCCTTTCTTGCCAACGCAGGTGCAGGGTCACCCCCGCTCATTACACATACACAAGGACACTTAGCAGTGCACAAACCCAGCAAAAATAAAGAGAATACAATAAAATATTGTTGCTGTTTTAATTACAGCATGAAATGAGCAGGTCAGTTTCCTTGGATGAGAAGCACAGAAGCGCTGCACCATAAACATTCCAATACGCCAAAGTCGCGAAATGGCAAGTGCTGAATGATTTATTTAACATTATGTCAAAAACACACCCATGATTAATAAGGAGAATTAGTACATACCTTTGGTGCGCAATGTGTACTTTTCCCACCGTTATGATAGCAAAGACACACTGACACACAACTAAATCGAACTATGCCGTTGATGTCTTGCCTAAAGATAAGGAAGCTAGAATAGGACCCATTAGTGTTTTTATATTTACTGTATATTTTTGGTTTGTGAACATTTGTACACTTGTTTATGTATAGTAAGTTTTGTCATAATTGTTTGTTGTTTCCTGTGTCTGTCATTCTTTGTGTTTTGTCTATGTTGTACTATCTTATCTTTGCTTGCTTTCTTTGTGTCTAAGTGATTTTTCATCACTTCTAATAAATACATTCAGCTACATTAGGTTGCACCTTTAGCTTACACAGATTGTCTAGCCTCTGTAGAGAATTGTTTTTATTTCCAATCGAATGGGAATCTCTTGAGCCAATAAATGCAAATCTTTTGTCTAGACAGGTAAATCCCCCCAGCACTGAGCTGCGGAGCAGTGGACCTGTGTTCTCTGGAATGATGTTGCTTCTTCCAGTACTTTTTGGATGAGGTGGGGTGGGAATCATCCAAAGCTGTGACCTCACTAATTCTCTTGTTGCTGAATGCAATCGAATCCTCACAGCAATGCTCTTAAATCTAGTAGAAATTCCTCTCTGGAGAGTAGGGACAATTATAACAACAGAAGCCTTATAAACTCTTTTTAATGCCCTTAATTTTGGGAAAAACAATGAATGAACAGGCGTCCCAATACTTTTTCATATAGTGTATATATTTCATGAGGTTAATCTGCTGTGATTGAGGAGAGAAATCGGTAAATCTTTCTAAATAGAGAGTCTGCAAGAGCCTTCTGCACCAGAGCTTTTAGTTCTGCTGTCGGCTCCAATCAAAAATAGGTTTTAATACCCTTCCCAGTATAGAGATGACCAATGATCCCCCCACAGTCCCACTCCTTATCCAGAGACTGTCTCTCTGCCTCTCTCTCAAAGTGTCTCTCACTCTTTCTATCTATCTTGCTCAGTCTCTCTTTCTCTCTCTCTCTCTCTCTCTCTCTCTCAATATCGCTCAGTCTCTCTTTCTCTCTCTCTATCTCAATATCTCTCAGTCTCTCTCTCACTATCTCTCTCAGTCTCTCTTTCTTAACCTCTCTCTCTCTCACTATTTCTTTCTCTTAACATCTCTCTCTCACTTTCTCTCTCTTAACCTCTCTCTCTCTCACTATATCTTTCGTAACCTCTCTCTCTCACTGTCTCTTTCTTAAGCTCTGTCTCTCACTATGTCTTTCTCTTAACCTCTCTCTCTTACGGATTATCTTTCACCCTCTTTCAGTGTCTCTCTCCCTCCCTATCCCTCCTCTCTTTCTGTCTCTCCGTCTCGCTATCAGTGTCTCTCTCTCCAACCCTCTCTTTCTCTCGCCTCTCTATTCTGTCTATCTCTCACTGTCTCTCTTAGTGTCTCTTTCTCGCCCTCTCTAACCACTTCTCTCTCTTCTACTTTCTCTCTTTATGTCTCTCACTCTCTCCCACTCTCTCTTTCTCTCTATTGGAGTGTGAGGGAGAGGCCCATATGTACTTGGGTTCTGTTAGTGGGAAACTTGGCGCAGGCTGGAGGGAAGGGTGGTTTAGTATAGCTATACTTTAATTTGAACTGTTTTAAACCCTAAAGTCTCACACAAGCATAATTTTTGTCCTCAAAGAGAAACAGTTTTCCATGCTTTTATGTACTGTTTTAGATTACACCCTCTTTTTACACATTTTCAAGCTGTTTTCTGTTACTTTTACACCCCAGATTTTTTCCTTGGTTTTAGATACGCCACGAGCCAATGGTACAAGTGTCAGCCTTTTTTTTGTTTTCCTTGGTCAAGTAAAGATATCTAGTTACTTGAGCAGGAAGAGCAAAATAGAGCATGTTGCAGACTGTGATGCTGTGCCAATCTTTCTCAGAATAGGTAGGGCTAGGATACAGCTAGATTTTAACTATTATAAAAGCATGAATAATTGAGATGTTTTTATGCTGATATGGGGTTTTGGGAGGCAGTTTGTCTGGTTGAAGGTGTGAGCTCTTTTTTTGAATCAGAGCTAGAGTAAGCATTGTTTTTTTTATAAAATGTATTGTATGAATTACTTTTAGTACATTCTTTCTAGTCAGGATTGAGTTTTATCTGTCACATTGACATTTTTGACTGGGTTCTAACAAAGGACATGAAAATTATCTCAGTGTCTTTCTATATCCCATCCTTTTTCTCTTTCCCACTCTTCCTCTTTCTGTCTCTCCTTCTCTCACGTGCACGCTCTCTCTCTCTTTCTCCCACTCCCTCTCTGTCTCTCTCTTTTTCACTAACTCTCAGGCTCTCCCCCTCCCTATTACTCTCTCTCTCTGTCTGTCTCTCTTACTCTCTCTTACTTTTTAACTCTCTCTCTCAGTTGTGAGTGCTGCTCTCTCTCTCTTCTTCCTCTCCTGCTGGAGGGATTAAGTGGCCCACTGCTGTAGGGGACATGGCGAAGTGTGTGAAGGAGAAGTGTGTGTGTGTGTGTGTGTGTGTGTGAGTGTGTGTGACTGGAGAAGTTCCTGAGGGGCAGAGGAGGTGCTGCGTGTTTGGGGGGACAGCTGAGAGTAACAGAAATAGCAGATGGTCCTGCTCTTTTCTTCTCGTCCTTCTCTGGCTGGGATCTGCTGCTTTGTTTGCATTCCTCTCTCACTGCAGCTTCATCTGATCTCCTGCTGCTCTCCCCGTCTCCTGAGTTCTGGTTTCAGGAGTGCGGGACATGATGAAGCTTATTACTGATCTGTCACTACAGAGCTGGAGGAGTAATGAAGGGCTTCTAATCAGATCTTTCACAGCTCTTTTATTTGTTTTCTGCTCCAGAGTTATACCATTTCAAACAGAAGAGCAGTTAGATAGTAAGAGGGTGTGTCTTGAGCAGTTTAATTGAGAGTTTGCAGTGATGGAACATTCCTGCTAGAACACGCCTTCTTAGTGGCAAAACTTTCTGTAACATGGGTGTGTTTCAAACCTACAATGTTAAAGGGTTATGAAACAAGCAGTTATGAACCAAGTGGATATATGCTCAGATTAAAAGCATTTGAATTTGACAGCGATCCATCAAAATCACCAAAGAACCATTAGTCTGTGGACATCAGTATATTGCCAGAAATGGTCTTTTCGGACTGTTTTATGTACCAGATTTTCGCACTGTAAGGTACACCATATTATAAGGCACACTATCAATGAATGTCTATTTTTTGGTCTATTTTTATACATAAGGCACACCGGATTTTAAGGCGCATTATTAAGAACATGTATTTTCGGGGCGCTGAGTGGTCCAGCGGTCTGAGGCACTGCCACTATGAGCTGGAGGTCGCAGGTTCGAACCCCAGCTCATGCAGCTTTGCCATCAAGCTGCCGGCGTCAGAGGGAGCAAAATTGGCCCTGCTCCCTCTGGGTGGGTAGATGGCGCTCTCTCCCCACATCACACTCCTAGGGTAATGTCTGCAGCACAGGGCGTCTGTGAGCTGATGTACCGGAGCCGAGCCGCTGTGCTTTCCTCCAAGCGCGCTGGCTGCTCGGCAATGCTGCATCAGCAGCAGCTCGAAAAGAAGCGGTGGCTGGCTTCACATGTATCAGAGAAAACATGTGCTAGTCTTCACCCTCCTGGTGTGTTGTGGCATTACTAGTGATAGGGGGAGTCCTAATGAGTGGGTTGGGTAATTGGCTGTGTAAATTGGGGAGAAAAATGGGAAAAATTAGAAATAAAAAAATTATAAAAGAACATCTATTTTCATATATAAGGCACACTGGATTGTAAGGTGCACTTTTAGAGACACTATAAGGAACTTCTAATTCAGCAGGTTTCTCCATTGAAAGGTGGTGTGTGTGTGTGTGTGTGTGTGTGTGTGTGTGTGTGTGTGTGTGTGTTGTAACAGTTTATTACAAAACTGTAATAAAAAAGACTCATATTGACATCCATCCAAGTCAAATGAGCGCTGGATATTAATCTACACAAAATGTTCTACTGAAAATGTTTATTTGGGTGAATAAAGCGCTTCTGTTTATTTACAGTCTGCTTAGATTCCCGAATTTCTCCAGCACTAAGGCTGGAGCATTAGCATTAGTGGCTAACCGTTAGCAGGTAATGCTAATGCCGCTCCAGCAGTGCTAGCCAGGGTAAGTAGCAGGTTACAGGCCGATAATCCTCACCTCTGAATGGGGCAGTAGCAGTTAGCAAATATTGCTAATACTGCTCCAGCAGTGCTAGCCGGAGTTAGCAGCAGCCGACAGGCTGATAATACTCTGAACCTCTGAACGGGGAAATAGTGTTTGAAGGCTAATGTATTATGAGCTTTGCAAATGGTGCATCTTAACAGTGAAAGTGGTGTAATCAAAAATAGACATTGGTGTAGAGCAATCATGTAAACAGGTGTAGTTTATAATTTGACATTGGTGTAGAGCAGTGATTCTCAATTGTTGGTTCTGGGGTACAACTGCCGGGCTTGTTTTATAGATGCTGGTGATCTTTGGGCCCTCAGGCCGCACTACATTGAAAACAGGAATGGTTCTGTATTGGAAATCAATGTATGGGCTCAAGTTAATGTTGTATCATGCAAAGAAGAAGCCATAAACGACACTGTCTTCTCTGGGCCAAAGGTTATTTAAAATGGACTGAAGCAAAATCAAACAATGTTTTGTGGTCTGATAAATCCAAATTTTATATTTTAAAGTAGCTTTGGCCCGGAAAAAATGATGGATCATGTTGACATGAGGCTTTATCTTTGATTGCTCTTTGCAAATTATTGCATTTTGTGTTCAGTTAAAAAGTTAAGTGTCATTGCTGCTGCTCTCTGCTATTTCACTGCTCTCTTTAGGTGTGTTTTGTGGTTTTGAATCTTTTGGCATCTTTTTCACACTGTTTTGACTTTTAGCCTCTGCAGTTAACCTTTGACCCCTTAATCTATTGTAAATCTACTGCACTGTACTAGGGGTCCTAGCTGGACAGAGAGGTTTCTCTTGTTTTGAGGCTGTTCAGTTTTAGTATTCTGAGAAATATTCTTCTAAAAAGTCCTTGTAGGGTTCTAATCCTAATCCTCACAACGTTAAATAAGAATTCTGGCCAATGAATAAAGACGTTGAATATAATTATTCAATAATAATGACATTTGCAGTATAGAGTGTTTTTTAATTGTATTTTAAATGTGTTATTTTAAATGTAATTAATGTGTAAAAATCAAATGTTCATTATATTTCAGGTTCTGAGTGAAAGTTGAAACCTGTGTAGGGGGGTATATATTTAACCCCCATCTCTCTGCCTTATATGATGCCGGAGGAGTCATGTGATCATGTGCTGTGGGGGGTGTGGTGATGGTGGCTGTTCAGTTTAGCTCACTGAGGAGAATTTGTGTGTGAGAATAATGTTTATTAAATGTGAAACACAATAAGAACAGCAAAAAAAAGCTTTACAGATCATACAGATTATATGAACTATTCAGCAATAACAATAACAATATTTATTTGGTGAATTAAAAAACATTAAACATCTGATTTATTAGCCAGGGACTAATTAGCTTTTTTATCAAACTTCTTTTAAGTTTTCAACAAAACAAAAACATTGATAGGAAATATGAATTTAGGAATATTTTGTAGGTTACATGTTTTATGATAAAATTTAATACATTTGTTAAATATTTTATCAATTTGTTATAATTAATTAATTTACTTACAAACAGGAAGACAGCTGTTGTCCTGAGTAAACTTAAATGAAATGAAAGTAAAATATAAATGAAATTAACTAGCAGCAGCGACACTTTCACCCTGTTTCACTCTGAGCTATTTAACCTGACCTGCATGTCATCAGGCCGCGCTTCTGTTTATCTAACTCTGCAGGTGTTAACATACAGATCAGCGTGTGTGTGTGGGAGTGTATACGTTCGACGGATGTTGGGTGTAAAGTGACCCTGTGTGTCAGATCACCGGAACGACCATCTATCATTTCAGAGATGACTGGTATGCACACATTCGGACATGGCGGACGTCCTCACCAGGCCTTCACAGGTGCATCCTGGGAAAGCTGACGGATAAAATAAGGAGCTCCGGGGTGAATCCGGATATTTAAGACATGCAGAGACAGTCTTTCTCTTATTACAGCTGTGATATAGGTTGCTGTCAGACCATTAATCTGCACAGTTTACCCTGGAGCTCTGCCCAGCTTAACGTTATGGCCTTATTGTTAAAAAAAGATTGTCCATTTATCAGAGTGAAAAAGTAAAAAAAAAAAAGAAATTTTCTATTTAAGAATAGAAAACAATTGACAAATATCAACCAGAAGAGTCTGGAGGCAAGCATCTAACATGAAAAAGTTTAATTTTGAAACAAAATCTTAATGTGATAGGAAACAATATCTACATTAAAGGTCATAGGTTTTAAGTAAATGTATTTGACCCTTGCAGATCCTGTCATACATATAAGATAACATTGCATAAGAGTCTCCTGGTTGATTGAACTATTGATGCAATACACCTGGCATAAAAAGTGTGGTGGAAGCTTGTAGAAGTTGGATGATGCAACAGGACAATGACCCGAAACACTGGTGAAAGCTAACGGAATAGCTTAAGTTTCGGGAGCATTGCAAGTGTTAGGGGGAGATCTAATTTTTAGGTGAGTGAAGTACGGGCAACTAGGAAGGACCAACCTGGTGGTGATGGGGAGGATGGTGTGGAAAGACAAGACAAGACAGCATCTAAAAGCAGAAAGGCAGGCACATAACTACAAATCTTTTATAGACAGATAGAAGCTAATATTTGGGAAGGTGAAGATAAAATTACAGTACAATAAGACTTCTGGTAGAACCGTGGTAAAAATGGAAATTATTGGATATACTGGTGAATATTTGCATATAAAGTGATTTTAATGGGAATAATGATATGTGCATGTAAACAGTTTGGGAAACAGATGGTAATGGATCTGGATAAGTATGGACAATTATGGATATGGAGGTATTTGAGTGAGAATGAATATAGATTGGTGGATTAGGATGAGTGTAGGCATGGCTGGTATATGGATATGGATGGGTGTCAATATGAGTATATATATATATATATATATATATATATATATATATATATATATATATATATATATATGAGTATATATGTATATAAACGGGATAGACTGGACCAAAGTGTCTTAGCAGACTAAGACACTGCCACTATGGCCTAAAAAACAGTTCTGAGTTCGGCCTGAGTTTGAATCCCGGTGCATTCTGCTTCACTATCAGCAGCCTGAGCCTGAGAAAGCGCCTGTTGGCAGACATATCAGAGCTGGGGATCCAGTGCTTTTCTTTGAAAACTTTGGCTGTCTAGTGATGCTGCTGAAGCTGGAACTTGGTATTAAGGCCTTGAAGAGTAGGCCTTTAATATGAACATAGGAGTCTTTCAGATCATCGCGCAGTGCAGTGTGATTGATTGTGACCTGCTGCTCCTCTGCTGGTAATATGGGATGTGTTGTAGTCTTTAATTCATGTGTCAGGACACTGTGGAGGGGTGTGGGTGTAATGGACTTAAATTCACTCTCTTCACCTTTCTTCAAGTTAATGGCTGACCACCTGTCCGACCTGTCTGTCCTGGCACTGACGTAAGTTTTTAGACCATTGGACTCTACTGTCACCTGCTAAAGAGCAGCTTATGCCTTGGATTAATTGCTCACCTTCCACTACAGACTATAATGAAGTTTACATGGACTATTAGCAATATAAAAACATTTTATTATATAATTTACCACCAGTGTTAGGATTATATCAGTATCAGAATATCTGAACTGAAAAAACAATGTGGCTGTATAGTGATTAACCCTCCTTCTTCCAGGTTTAAGGGAGTTATTTTTTTTTTTACCACTGAAGGATCTATGTTATGTATCTGATGTTTTGTCTAACCAGATTTCTGCAAAGCTGCTTACCTATGACATCAGTTGTAAATAAATCTGATTTTATGTCATCTGGTGTAGAATAATTGTCAAGTTGGAGACTGTGTGGCCGATCAATGTGCAAACCACAAACTCGGTTGCCCCTATAAACACTCCAAGAACAAGTGCTGTTTGGATAATTATGGTGTCACATCAAGATCAAAAGTCAGGCGTGCAAAAATACCACGTGAAAAAAAAATTCACCAGCGTGTTTTAACAGTTTACGAGTGTAAATTAACTTCTTATTAACACAAATGTGAAACTAGCGAGCCAAAAAAAGTGAATTGTGTGCGCCCTGAAGAAAATGTTGCTCTCGAGCTTCATTTTTCTCCTCTTGGGTGCTTTTTTCCTCGTACGCTGTGTGAATTACTTGCAGCAGCAGCTTGTGCTCGACTGAGTGTTTTGCGCTCAAGTTTTGAAAGGGGTGGTTTTGACAGTTTCGGGGCGGGGTCAGGGTCACCTCCCTCAGCGAATGCTATTGGCTGATATCTCCACATACCACCAGAGCCCCTCCCACACAGCAGGATTAGCGAACAGACTTTGTCTTTGAGGGAGGAATCTTTACCTACTGTCTGTGGCAAGTCAGCAGACAAGGATGATGTACGTAGGTACTTTCAAATAATGAGTTTGGTGTTTCTATTGCAGTTAAGCATGAGCAAGCTTTTTTGTGTTTTGCCATTTAGCACAAGCGAACACTAATGTGTAGTAAATGGCCAGCAACAGTTTATTTGCATAAAATATCCCTTAAAAGGCTTATTTTGAAGTAGAGCATAACTGGCAGGTATAGAGCTGGTAATATCTTATTATGTGAAAATTATTTAGTTAAAGAAATTCATACACATGTATTGTATATACCATAGACCTATTTTGACCTGTGTAAAATGCATATTATGTCCCCTTTAATGATGGACTGCTGGCCTACCTTCTTAAAAATGCTCACACAAACACACAATGGACACAATGGAATGCTTATGTGTAATGTTAAATAAGATTGTTGTGGATGAAGTGGAGTTCTACTGATTTTAAATCGACAAGCTATTTTATAAAGAACAGTTTTACAAATAATTTCCTCAGATCCCTCAGACCCTCAGCACAGCTCTGCATTTAGAATATACACATTTAAAATCTGCTGCATTTCTTTCACAGCTGCAGTGCCCCCTAGTGGCTGTGCTTAACAAAAACAATGGTTCTTAACAGATTGGTTACTTCATAATTCATGAGAAATATTTAGTCAGTTATACTTAAATATTTAACTGTATTGAATTCATAAACAGTATTTGTAACAACTTTTTAATTCTTTACCAGCAGACTTGTCTATGTTTTAATCTTCCTTTGTCACAGTAATGGGCTCTCCTTGCTAAGAAAAGCATTATCAATATTGAGTTTAGCAAAAATGATTTAGTTCATAGCCATAAACTGTATAATAGTTATGGTTAATATAATAATAATATACTACAATGGTTATAAGACGTTTTATTCAAGAAAGACTTAATTTTACCCTGAACTGAAACTGAATGTGTAGAGGTGCGAGAGTGATCTGTGTCAGTGTGACCTGTGGGTCTATGGTAAGAGGAAGGTGAACTGAAGAGGGAAGTTGAGAATGGGTTTGTGAAAGTGTGTGAGGTATTCTGACTGCAGTAACCTGGAGGTGCTGCTGGAGTGTGTGAGTACACACAGACTCTCCTCACACTTCTACATAAAAGCAGTTCCCTCAGTTTAACCTTTGCTAAATGAATAGAGCTCTGCTGAGCTGAGTTCACTCTTATTCTACTTATTAACTCATTTAATGCTGTCACTATCTCCTCTGTGTTCTTTCCCAGTCTATAGCCTTCACCTGTGTCTCCTTTGTTACTCCGCCCCTCTTGTTACTTGCGCCCCAGGTGTTTCCCATTTCCTAGTTTTTGTCTTGTTTTAATCGATAAAAACTAAAAACATTTTAGTCTAGTTTAGTCAATTACATTTCTAAAATGTAATTTAGGTCGTGTATGTTATTATTTTAAAAGTATTTATTGCTAACTTCTATTAAAGTATTGGAGACAGATTCCAAAGAACACCATCATATCTTAAGTGGAGTCTTTTTTCAAATTGTTTAACAGCATACAGGATAAAAACAACATAAAATGAAAGAAAACCATATATCCAGCATTTTTTTTTACATTATTTGAGACATGGGTTGTGCTTCCCTTTTACCGCCGTTTTACATAACATTGTGGGATAAAAGTGACCATCGTAGATAGAGCTGGGAAATATATTGTCAGTATTGCTGTAGGTTTATATATTGATATTGTTTCAAACAATATATGACAAATAACCCTATCATAAAAATGTACCTCACAGGTTACCATTCCAAAAAAGAATGTTTATTTGGGGAAAGGGAAAGACAACACTTAACAAAGTACAGCCTTGAGTGACTGTCACAGAAAAATAACTTTTTAATCATATTGTATATTGCTGTTTTTATTAAGCATATGAGCAGTAAAGCCACTCCGCTGAAGTACAGCATTATACAGGAGATTCTGTTTAGTCCTCCAGCAGAATTAGCATTAGCTGCTAACCGCTCTAAGCGCTAGCTTTTTCACCGTTTAGAGGTGAGTATATCAGACTGTAGTCTGCGTGTTTACCATGTTAGAATAAGCGAAGTGAGACAAACCGCTAGCTGATAGCTTCCTGTTTTACTGGAACACTCAGGGTTCCTCAGTGTAGCGCTATCGTGCTGCATTAACTAGCTAAGCTAAGCACTGCTAACTGCTAACTGCTGCTAACCGTGCTAAAATATTGGGAATCTAAGCTTACTGTAAATAAACAGAAGATCTTTACTCACCCAAATAAACATTTTTTTAGGAGAGAAATCTGTGAAGATTAACATCCAGCGCTCGTTTTGTACACAGGCATTGTGGCTGACCTTAATATCACATTATATTATGTTTGCCATAGCAAAAACAGCACATAATGTGAATGGCCAGAATGTTCAAATTGTGTTTTTATTTTATTTCTTATTTATTTGTTTTTTCTGTATTTGAAAATGTAAGTTTTATATTCGTTTAAATGTCTGAAAATTCTTTACAAAAAATCCATTCTACAATGTAATTGTATGGTCTTAAAGTGACAATAATATTGTTTACCACAATTATTTATGAGAGAAAATATTGTCCACACAAAAGTAGTTATCATGACAGGACTCACTAAACACACTAAACACTCTTGTCTAAATACTTACTGTGGTATTTGAGTATACTCAATGTTCATATTTTTAGCATTTAATACATAGTAAAATAATTTAGCATTAGTAATTAGTATGTAAAAGGCAACACCTCCCTTACGTTCTATTTGATTGAAGTCTTTAGCCTCAATCAATCAGACTCCTCATAACAGCCTCTACTGCAGACTCACATCTGAAAGTGTTAATCCAACACTGTAAGAGTGAATGTCACACTGAGGACACTGCTGTGTAGCCAATTAGCACACAGACCACAAACAGAACATCCTAAAGCCTTCATAATGACCCTCTAGAGTGCAGGGAGTGCAGGCAGCAAACTAACACAAGGTCAAACCAACACAGACTTTTATATAGCTCATACAGGTTACAGTACAACATGCTTTTGGTTATATTCTTGTGTTTCCAAAACAGTGTCATCTGTCAATTTTGACAGATACAGTGCCACTCAAAACTTTGGACACACATTATTTTAAAATGTTCTGCATTGTAGATTAAGACTAATTATTTATTCAACAAAAAAAGTGATAATCCAATCAGAATATGTTTTATATTTAAGATTCTTGGCTGGATTTTCTTTGTCAGCTTTATGAGGTAGAGTCACCTGGAATTCAGGCTTTTAGTTAACAGCTGTGCTGAGCCTGTCAAGATTTCATTACATGAATTTCTTGTCCTCTTAATGTGTTTGAGAGCATTAGTTGTTAAGTTGTGAAGAGGTAAAGTTTCAGGTATATAGTGAATAGCTCTATTTGAGTAATGTTCTAATCCAGATTATTCTAATCCAACTACTCAACTAAATAAAGAAAAAAAAAACTTGAATAAATAAAGTTCAGTCAATCTGAATACTTTGAAAGTATCCTCAAGTGCAGTGGCAAAGACCCTCAAAAACATTATGATGGAACTGGCTCTCATCAGGACCGCCCCAGTATATACTAATATGTACTGATGTATAACCTATTAGTTTTGATTTGTGCTTTCCCTGGCAGTCCCTGGCTTAGTTAAAAAAAAAAAAACGAGATGAGTGGTGTATAATTTGATGATGAAAGTAAAAAAAATATATATATATTGTTAAAAAAAAAACAATGTTATTACTTCCTTGCTACAGTCATATCAAAGTATGGCTTTATTATGATATACTGACAAAAAGGGAAACAACATGATAAATCAAAACAGTCACATTCTAAAATCAACCAATCACACAGCACCACCCGAAGTGGATAGCTTCCATTCACATCATTAACATTCATATCATTTTTAATAAGTGGATCTATACTGGAACAAACGAATTACAACCCCAGTTCCAAGTTAGGACGCTATGTAAAATGTTAATAAATGTCAATAAAATGCAATTACTTTCTCATAGACCCACATTTTATTAACACTAGAACTTAAGAACACAAATCAGATGCTGAAAATAAGACATGTTTACCATGCTGTGATAAATTATCTGGAGAAATCCCTGGGTACATGGGACAGGGCTGAAGGTTAGTATTTGATGCTGGTGATCTTCGGGCCTGAATAAAACGTGGGTCTATAAGGCTACACAGTGTCCCGTGTTTCGCGGAACTGGGGTTGTAGTTCAGATACTGAAGCTCATATGAACTGAGCGGTGTTTGAGGGCATGTAGGTGTGTTAACAGCTGCTGATCTCAGTTCCTGTTTAGTCTGTGACAGAAATAAAGAAGTGTAGTGGAGTGAGGTGAACAGAAGAGGAACTGGGGTTTGTTTTATGAGAAACACTGCACATCAGTCACCCTGAAACTGTCCCATAATGACCAGAGAACAGCCTGATCTGTTCTCCCTCAGGATAAATACACACTACATTTTATGGCTTTAATATTAATCTTGATAAAATCTAATTAACAACTCCCCATCGCTCCTTACCCAAAATACAGTGACCAGCCAGGACATGCCAGGTGTCTGAACATAGAAACATGGAAAAAAGAGTGGTTTTACACAACTGATCAATTATTTGGAAATATTGCTGTTTTAATATTATTTTATATAAACTAAATAAATAAATATGACTATGAGTAATTATAGTTTATTATAGCAAGTACATATAAATAGCAAGTACTAATAAATAAGAATTTTAGTTCTGAAATTCTGAATATTACTGATTGTGTAATTTACAAGATAAATATTATCTGAATATTACTGATTGTGAAAGTCAAGCATTTGTGAACAATTTAAATGTAATTTTATGTGTTTATTAAAACTCCATACTGTATATTTATGATATTAGACTTCATAATGGATCTTAATATTATTAGACCTTCATTCTGCATACTAATGTTGTTAGACCTTCATACTGGATAATGATATTAGAACTTCATTCTGAATACTAAATGTTATTGGAACTTCATACTAGATATTATTGTTATTAAAACTTCATAATGGTAATTCATGTAATTAGAACTTCATACTGGATATTATTGCTGTTATGTTAATGTTATTTAAACGTCATTGTGAATAATACAGTTGAATAAAATTTTATTAGAACTTCATTGTGGATATTTATGTTATTAGAACTTCATAATGGATAATAATCATATTAGATCTTTATTCTTCATACTAATGCGGTTAGGACTTCATACTGGATAATAATGTTATTAGAACCTCATTCTTGATATTAACATTATGAGAAATTAATCATGGATATTAATTATATTAGAATTTTATACGGGATACTTAATTTTATTAGAACTTCATAATGGATCTTAATGTTATTAGACCTTTATTCTGCATAGTAATCCTGTTAAAACGTCATACTGGATTATAATGTTATCAAAACTTCATACTGGATATTAATTTTAGAACCTTATTTGGGATGTTAATGTTATGAGAACTTTATTCTGGATATTAATGTTATTAGAACTTTATACTGGATATTAATGTTGTTAGAACTTTATACTGGATATTCATGTTATTAGAACTTCATTTGGAATGCTAAATGTACTTAGAACTTCATACTGGATATTAATGTTATTAGAACTTCATTCTGGATATATCAATGATATCAGAACGTCAGTAGAGATATTATTTTTATTAGAACATGGTTTGAGAAAAGTCTGCGAGATAATTTAGGCATGCTGTAGCAGCAGGCTAATTGGTGGCGATAAGATTCCATTACTTGTTAGCTACATTATCTTTGTAGCATAGGCACAAACATCAGACACCAAACATGTCTTGGATGAGGAACTGGATTTGGAGTAATTAGAAAAGTGAGGTAAAAAAGGCAGCAGATTTTAAATAATTTATATTAAATGTTTATCCTAAATCAATCAGATCCTCTTCAACATGCCCCTCCTCCAACCGTTTACTCTTCAGCCAATCAGCTCTCAGCTGCTTGACTTCATTTCCATAATACTCATGCAGTTTACTGAATTCCTCCAGTGGATCAAAGCACATTAAAGGCCACTCCCCGTGTGGAGGGGCGGGGCCGTTGAGAGGCGTGACGTGGGCGTTCCTCTTGGGCCAGAGTTTGGGGGATCTCTTGTTGGTGGTTCTGACGGGGGTGTGGACGGCTGGACTCTGCAGGGCAGAACTGGCGCTGTAGCTTCTCTTCTCTCTGGGTAACGCTGGGGGTCTCTGGAAGAAGAAAGGTGGGCCCGTGTTGAAGGCCATGGCAGTGCTGGAGGCCCTAACGCATGACCCAGTCACTGAGGAGGGGGAGGAGCCAGCGAGACTTTTCTCCTGCTTAGCTTCTGTTTAAAAAAGACAGACAAAGAGCATTTCAATCCAATCTACAATAATACCATATTACACACAACTCTCACAGTACCATTAACTATTAATAATCCTGACATCTTTAATATCCAGAGTGAAACTCTAATAACATTAATATATGATGTGATGTTCTAATAACATTGGCATTTACTGTGATGCTCTAATTACATTAACATTCAACTGTAATGTTCTAACATTAGCATCTACTGTAATGTTCTTATAACATTAACATGTACTATGATATTCTAATAAAATAACATCTAGAATAAAATTCTAATAACATTACTATCCACTGGGATATTCTAATAACACTAAAATCTACTGTGATGTTCCAATAACATTAACATTAATTATAATGTCCTAATAACATAAGCAGCCACTGTGATCTTCCAATAACATTAACATCCACTGTGATGTTCTAACAACATTAACATTCACTGTGATGTTCTTATAACATTAATATCTGCTATGAAGTTCTAATAAAATCACCTAATAATCACATAATAATATAATCATATTAATATTGAGAATGAATTTCTAATAACATGATTATTATTCATAAATGGTGTTCTAATAATATTACAGCGGTACTTTAGAGTTTGCGAACCCTTTAGAATTTTCTATATTTCTGCATAAATTTGATCTAAAACTTCCTCCAATGTTCAATATTCTGAAGCAGATAAGGAGAACCTAATTAAACAAATGAGACAAAAATATTATACTAGGCCTTTTATTTATTGAGGAAATTATATTTCATGTTATATTGGATCTTGGATCTTATATTTTCAGTAAATAAATGATCAATTTATTTATGTTTAGCACTGATAATGTTTTAGATCACATTTATACACAAACTTTCAAGCACCAGTGCACAGATTCATTATAAAACTCTAACATTAATATCCAGAATGAAGTCCAAAATTATTAATTTCCAAAATAGTTATTAGTATTAATATTCAGAATGTAGCTCTAATAAACCCATGGTGCTTCACTGACCTTTGTAAAGTCTCTCTAGATCTTTAACCAGCAGGGAGATGTAGATGTGGCTGGCGGTCAGTAAGGCGCTGATCCAGCTCTCCTGGGTCAGGTGGTCTTCTGCAGCGAGTCTGTAGGTTCTCAGGCCTGGTCCAGTGAACACTAAAGAGAAAGAGAACAGTCCGTCTGGATCTCCGGCCTGCACCACGCAGCCCTCCAGAACGATGACCCCCAGGAGACTGCGGTCAGCAGGACGCTCCTGATAGAACAGCAGGTTCCCCTTCAGTACGAACCAGCGACGCAGGTATGAGGTGTTCCGCTCTCTCTAAGAGTGAGAGATAATCATTAATGTGTGATTAGAACAAAACCCTGTTAACCACCCTGTGCACAGACACACTGCTGCCGTTAAATCACTTTCAGGGTCAAAAATATCCATACACCCAAAAATATCATTACACCATCTACTAACTCAGGGCTGCTGAAAGTTACAGAATGATATGTAACTTGCCAAGGCCAGGAGCTCTTAACTTCCTGTTAGTGATCATGATGGACTACAGCTTAGTGCCACATTAAATGTGTTTGATTGACAGACTCATTGGACTGATCTTATACCACAAGTACAAGTTCAAAGTAAAAGTTCAAGCATTGTATTGACTCTTGGGCAACCACAAATCGTATAAAATATTCTGTAAATCAGGACATAGTGTATGGTGTATGCTTGTGCACTTTTTTTTCTAAGTGATCGAGCAGGTTAGATGGGGATTTACGATTTACCTCTCTCTTTTATACTGCATCAGTTCAGTTTAGTCCTGCAGCTCCAGAAAGTTCAAAAATAGGGAATTTAAAAGGCTGTAACACACTTAGGTAAGACTACAGAGGTCATTCTTTCACTAGTAGAGCTAATTTTGGCCCCCATTTCACATTTTGGCCCTACCAATGTTTTGAGCATGCACGCCAAGGGGTAGGGGTTTCCTGATTCTTGTTTGGCTGGAGGGGTAAAGGGAAGGGATAGGGCTTGTAAGCCCTTCAAACAGAGATTTTTCAGAGGCACACTTCAAACCGAGGAGTATAAGAAACACTGATAGGATGGTGGAACAAGCGGTCAAAGAAACCTACAAATTTCAGAATTTTCTTGTTAAAAGTGATGATTATCTCCATAATCATATCTCCATACTATAGTTTAATGGCTAGTTTCAAAGTTTTATGGGTGAATTCTTCATAACAAGCATAAAAAAGATTGCTAGTAGTTTGTCTCAGAAGGTAGCAAGCTAGCTCACTTTCCTGTTGCACCTTAAGTGGTGCAACAGACGGCAGGGGTGCAGAATTTAAGGCGAAACAGATTTTAGCTCCCATCACGAGGAATTAAGGAATGTACAATAATAATTCATTTCTGCACCATCTTCCCTCTTTCTGAAGACATATATTGCCCTAAAGTTAACAAGTAAATCAGCAGGCAGCTAGGTTACTAAACTTTAGCGCTCCTGATGATGCATTAGGTGCTGGAAGAGTTGTCCCAATTCTTAGGAGGAGGATTTCACCCCTTCTGCTTCTAACTGTGTTCCAAGGAGAGCGTAACCTTAAACTATTAGCTACATGGGTTAAATAATTGTTGGAACAAAGGTTGGAAATGATTGAGTGTTCTAACAGGACCTAACCACACATCAGAGATAGTTGTGGACTGAACAAAGAAGGTAAGCATTACATTTTTAGAAAGAATTTAACAAAGTCTTGACCGTCATGCTATGAAAAGTACGAGGACTGAGCCAGAAAATCGATCTCTTTTATTGAATGCCACCAATCATGTCTGTAAAAGTAGTCTGATACCAAACCAGAATTCTGACAGAAGCTTGTTAACGCCTGCAAAAGGCATCAATACGGTCAAGGTGGAACTTTCTAGGGGACATTTAACTAAATATCAGGTGTGCTTTGTGGATATTTTTGACCCTGTGTTGATTTCAGAAAGCCCAGAAAATATTTAAACTGAAAAAAAGATGTGTGATGACACATTTCCCTTTTTGAGATTTTTTTTTTGAGAAATCACTAAAAGCCCAATCTTGCCATGATACCTGCATATATGATGAATATGATGAGTATGGAAATGTGCCACCACAACTACACATTTACTTTTACTTCAGGAGAAACATACAGACCCAACACACCCACAGACCCATGGCTTAAAAAGTTATTAGTGTTCATGTCCTCGTTTATCAAATAACAAGAGTTAGACGAAACTGAAAGTCCCACACCATCACCTGAACCATCACCACCATCTAAAACTGGTTACACCCAGCATTCCTCCTTTATTCTTTACTGGTTGAGCAGACACATAGAAACGTACTGAAACATGATTAAACAGACCTACTGACAAAGATTCAGGGATGACACAAAAACACAGCAGCTTCACCCTGGAGATACACATCAATGCACACACACACACATCACACACATTATGGCATATTATTAGACTCATTATGGTGTGAAAGGCCTCGATTTTAAACTTAGTCTGGTGTTATTAATAAAGAAATAGGCCAGAGCATTTCTGAGTCACGATCTATGTTTAGTAACCACATTGAATTTACCTGATTCAGATGGTCCAGATCTTCATATAGACTTTGATGTACAGTGATGCTTGAAAGTTTGTGAACTCTCTAGAATTTTCTATATTTCTGCATAAATATGATCAAAAACATCGTCCAGATTTTCACACTAGCCCTACAAGTAGATAAAGAGAGCCCTGTTAAACAAATGAAAAAAATATTATACTTGGTCACGAATTTATTGAGGAAAACAATCCAATATTACATATTTGTGAGTGGCAAAAGTATGCGAACCTTTAGGATCAGCAGTTTGTTTGAAGATACTTAGAGTATTAGAGTATTAGAGTTAAGTGATTTCAATCAATAGGAGGACACTTGTGGTCTTGAGTGGGTGGAGACTGTTTTATTTAAAAGTCTGCTCTTCACAACACATGTTTATGGAAGTGTATCATGCTACGAATAAAGGAGATTTCTGAGAACCTCAGAAAAAAAAATCTGGAAAAGGTTACAAAACCAACAAAGAGACCTCCAAGAGCCAGGTGTGTAACAGTCAGTGACCGCAGGGTAACTTCTAAGCAAGTGAAGGCCTCTCTCACACACTGGCTACAATGTTATTGTTTATGAGTCCACTATTAGGAGAATGCTGAACAACAAATGCTTTAAATTTAAGGTTGCAAGGAGAAATCCACTGCTAGTTGCAGTTTACATACTTTTGCCCCTCACAAATATGTAATATTCGATAATTTCCCTGAACAAATAAATGACCAAGTATAATATATATTTTTTTCATATTTGTTTAACTGCGCTCTCTTTAGCCCTTTCCGGACGGGATTCGTTTTTCAGGGGGACATCAGTGAAAAATTTTTCACACTTCTACTCAGTGATAAAACTCTTGCATTCAGACAGCAATTGAAAAAACAGGAGCACCAGTGTTTTTTTTTTTTTTTTTTTTTTTTACTATTTTTCAGTCACATGACATCATGTTTAGTAGCTCCTCCATTTCCACTAGCTGTTGTGTTTACATGGATCTCTGTGGAAATGAGCGCCCAAAGTGTAATTACGGTGCGTGGCAGTGAACAAATAGCTATTTTATTAAACGCGAGAAGACGAAACTCAGAGATGTGCATCCGGACGGGACTAAAATTACCGGAGGGCCACAGAGTTCAGTGAAAAACTGTAAAAAAAATAAAAATAAAATAATAATAATAAAAAATAAATAAATAAATAAATTCTTAGAGGGCATCTGAGAAAAACACGAACATGGTCGATCTGGACAGGAATAAAATCTCAGAGGACCCCCCATAAAAGAAAAAATTACCCCAGGACCCCCTGAGAAACTAAAAAAAATCGCAAAATGACTAAAGGGTTCACAAAGTACTGTACAAACCTAATTCCAAAAAAAAAAAAAAAAAAACAGAACAAAACAGCCTCCAAACATGGTGATAGTAGTTGAACAAAATTAGTGTCTCTCACCTTTTTGTACAGATAACCCTCTTTATCAACAGGTGAAGTACAGGACAGGTAGTGTGTCAGAATCTTCTTATGGATCTTCATCACAGCGCCCCTGGAGTGGAGCTAAACACTGAATGCAGGATCCACCAGGTTTACTCAGTGAATCTAATGTAATAAATAAAGATCCACTGATTAAACAGCCTAAACTTTAACAAACTCTATCCTCACTTTCCTTCCTTGCTATTTTGCAATTATAAAGAAAGTCAGGGATCTCTGAGAGTGTCTACCTGTAATAAATAAATCTATATAACATTAGAATAATTCTAAATAAACATAAAGTCCAGTGTCAGAGAGAGTGGCTACCTGTAAATAAAACTCTATAAAACATTAGAATAAACCCAAATTAACATAAAGCCAGTGGTCAGTAAGAGTGTCTACCTGTAAATAAAACTCTATATAACATTAGAATAAAGCCAAATAAGCATAAAATCAGTGGTCAGCGAGAGTGTCTACCTTTAAATAAAACGCTATATAACATTAGAATAAACACATATAAACATAAAGTTAGTGGTCAGTGAGTATCTACCTGTAATTAACTCTATATAACATTAGAATAAACCAAAAAAAAAAAGTCAGTGGTTAATAGGAGTGTCTACCTGTAATAAAACTATATATAACATTAGAATAAACCCAAATAAACATAAAGTCAGTGGTCAGAGAGTGTCTACTTGTAAATAAAAGTCTATATAACATTAGAATAAACCCTAATAAACACAAAGTCAGTGGTGAGTGAGTATCTACCTTTAAAAACTCTATATAACATTAGAATAAACCCAAATACCTATAAAGTGAGTGGTCAGTAAGATTGTCTACCTGTAATTAACTCTATATAAAACATTAGAATAAACCCAAATAAACATAAAATCAGTGGTCAGTGAGAGTCTAACTGCAAATAAAACTCTATATTACATTAGAATACTGAACCCAAATAAACAAAGTCAGTGGTCAGTAAGAGTGTCTACCTGTAAATAACTCTATACAACATTAGAATAAACCCAAATAAACATAAAGTCAGTGGTCAGTGAGAGCTTCTACCAGTAAATAAAATTCTACATAACATTAGAACTAACAAAAAATGAACAAAGTCAGTGTTCAGTAAGAGTGTCTACCTGTAAAACTCTACTGTAATTTTTGTGTATATAATAGTGTATAATAATAATATAATAGACACACACAGAGTCGTGGGTGTGAAGAGATGGACTGGATTTTCTAGTCTGACTGAAGCAGTTGTCTGCAGTAACCTGTTCTACAGGTCACTCTTCATCACTCCTCACTAAACTCTCTAAACCCTCTTCACCCAGCAGCTTTACCTCACTCTGCCCTCAGAGCCCCGGCTGTGCTGCTGCTGTGATGCCGCTGTGCTGCCGCCCGGCCTCCTCCGTCCATCCTCAGGTGAGCGGTGTGCAGAGGATTGTGGGATACTGTGCAGGTGTCCTGTTTCAACCTCACTCCTCCACTGTGCTGAAATATAAATAACACGACCCACTTCCTGGTAACAGAAGACTCCTCCAGCTGCACTCCCTCATCTCCACCTGTACCGCAGCAAGCCCCGCCCCCTGCTCAGTGACTGGCCAATACCGTCCCTCCTCTTTAATCATCGGCTACTGTTTCAGTTCATTCATCAGTGCTGCAGAATTGTATAGAACTTTTTTTTAAATGCTGATTTATTTTGTAGATCTCATGTAAATACAACAGCTGTTTTAACTGTAAGAAATAATTATTTGATCACTTGCTGATTTTGTTAAGTTTGCCCACTGACAAAGACATGAACAGTATAATTTTAAGGGTAGGTTAATTTTAACAGTGAGAGATAGAATATAAAAAATAAAATTCAGAAAATCACACTCTATAAATTAAATAAATTTATTTGCATTTTGCAGATAAGCGTGGAGGATCAAAACTGCCAAAATTAAAAATAAATAAATAAATAAATAAAAACGTAAGTAAATCACTCAATAAAAGTAATATGGTGATTAAAACAGTAAGGCATAATTACAATTAATATAAAAATAAATACGCATACATAAAAATATCTTAATTTACATATGGGGTTCTTCATTAATATTGTTTATTTTTTCTTTTGATTCATTTGTTTATTTATTTACATTATTATTTCCTGATTTATTTATTTCTGCATTCATTTATTTCCTGATTTATTTATTTCTGCATTCATTTATTTCCTGATTTATTTATTTCAGTTTTTTCCTTGTCCTTATATGATAGTGAAGGGGTGTGTTTTTCCACATACAGATGTCTAGGGTATCTGAAATCGATCAACTAATAAGAATGCTAGTACACCTTGACATGATTGCTGGACAGTTCCTTCATCATCATATCAGAACAAGAAAAAACAGAAATAAATAAATCAAGAAATAAATGAATGCAGAAATAAATAAATCGGGAAATAAATGAATACAGAAATAAATAGTTATATAAATTAATAAACAAATGAATTAAAAGAAAAATTAAACAATGTTAATAAAGGAACCCATTCAAATGTGCTAAGATATTTATTTTTATGTATATGTATTTATTTTTATATTAATTATAATTATTCTTTACCATTTTAATCATCATATTCCTTTTATTGAGTGATTTACAAATGTTATTTATTTATTTTTAATTTGGGCAGTTTTTGTCCTCCTTTTCGTTTATTTATTCGACCCCCTACCAACCATTAAGAGTTCTGGCTCCTACAGACCAGTTAGACGCTGCTAATCACATCGTTACCTGCATTAAAGACAGCTGTCCTAAATAAAAGACTCCTGTCCACACACTCAATTAATCAGTCAGACTCTAACCTCTAAAATATGGGCAAGACCAAAGAGCTTTCTAAGAATGTCAGAGACAAACCATAAGTAAGATGCTGAGTGAGAAGGAGACAACTGTTTGTGCAATAGTACAAAAATGGAAGAAATACAAAATTATTGTCAATCGACATCAATCTGGGTCTCCATGCAAAATCTTATCTTGTGGAGTATCCTTGGGATCAGCCTAAAACTACACAGGGAAAACTACACAGGGAAAACATGTTAATGATCTCAAGGCAGCTGGCACCACAGTCACCAAGACTGGGAGAAGGCACTGTGGTATCAGATGAAAGAAAGGTTCAGCTCTTTGGCATTAACTCAACTCGCCGTGTTTGGAGGAAGAGAAATGTTCACTATGACCCAAAGAACACCCACTGTCAAACATGAAGGTGGGAAAATTATGTTTTGGGGGCACATGACTACTTTATCACATCAGTGGGAGAATGAATGGAGCCATGTACTATAACATCCTGAGTGACAACCTCCTTCCCTCCACCAGGAAAAAAAAAAAAAGGGTCGTGGCTGGGTCTTCCAGCACGACAATAACCCAAAACATATAGCCAAGGAAAAAAAGGAGCAAGGGATTAAATAATTATTTAACTGACTGTACATATTAAGAATAGTATTATTTTGTGTTTAAGTGCATGTAATATTTTGTGCAGTTGTGATTAGTGACATTATTTTGTGGTTTGTTATGATCAATTACATTTTTCTGTGTAGTAAATTGATTAACAATATGTGGAAGAAAAAAGGTATAAATTGTGATTAATAACACTGAGTTTGTTGTGAGTAGTCACGTAACTGCATTTACATTGGCATGAAAAAGTATAGTAAACTCTTCGGAACTGTATGTCTTTCTGCATTAATGTATCATAAAATGTGATCTGATCTTTGTTCTGTTCAAAGGTATTAACAAATATAAATGTGCCTAAATATAATTCTGCAGGTTTTTATTGAATGGTATTATGGGATTGATATCTGGATGAATCTCTGTTGTGCTCCTTGGGTCATTTAGTTTACACTTCTTTAGAGTATAAACAGTCCCAAATTGGTCTTCATTTGTAGATTGTTTGTCTTACTGTACACTGGTAAATGTATTTCACATCACTTTATAACCACTTTAAATTTTATTTAAACCAAATTTTTGATTGTAGATCCTCTGAAAGCTCTTTTTGAAGCGAAATGACTCACACACACACATTTCATTCTTGTGTGGTGCACACTTAAATGTTTAAGGGCTTTTAATCAGTCAAAATAGCTCTAGTACACACCTTCAAACTAGCAAGACTTTTGGTACAATTCTATTTAGTGTTTAGTGTTTTTTTCAGGTCATAAACACAATAACTCATTTTTTTTTTATTTGTATTTCATTGTTTGTATGAGGGTTTTTATGGTTGTTCATAATTTTTGTATTTTTTTACAATACACATAACGTTTCACATAACGTTTCTCAATACCCTTGACTTGGATGTAGATCAGATCACATTTTATGACAAATTTATAAAGAAAAATATGAAATTACAAAAGGTTTGCACACTTGTTTTGCCCTTGTAGTTGCAACTAATCACATTTTATGCAGATAGTTGTGATTAATGACATTTTGTAAAATAAGGTGTCATTAATTTATCACATTATTTCCTGCAGTTACTTTAATTAATATCATTCTTTTGGAGGGTTTGTTGTGATTACATTATTTTTGTGAGGTTGTTTGGATTAAACATTTAAAAATGACATCAGTTTTAATCCAGGCTGTGGTAATGTTACAAGTAGATTAAGAATATTAGCCTCATTAATAAACTTTATTACCTGTGTAATCACAGAAATAATTGCATCAGCTGGACGGACTATGCCGGTCTGGTGTAACGTAGGTGTTAACATACTCCTGAGAGGAAGCAGACTGGGGTGTGTTGAAAGCAGTAGTGAAACAGGGCTGAACACACACTCAACAGTACATTATAACCCAAAACCCACTTCATGATGGAAACTACCTCCCTTTCTCACTTCCTATAGAAACTTCCTCTATAGAAACTGTTATTAATGCATGAGGAGTTCTGTCTCAAGACAAGACAGCCTCTGCTGTCCGTAAAGAACATTGCTGCTCGTCTGGAGTTTTATAAACATCACATAGTCAAGCCAGAAGGCTATTGGAAGAATGTTTTGTGGACGGATGAGACCAAAACAGAACTTTTTGGTTAAAATAAAAAAGCATTGTGTTCGGAAAGAAAAACATGGCATTCCAGCATAAGAAGCTTATCCCAACTGTGAAACATGATGGTGGAAGTATCTGATCAATCGTTACCAGAAACGTTAAGTTGCAGTTATATCTTCAGATGTTCAAGGCCATATTTATGCAGAAATATAGAACATTCTAAAAGGTTCACAAACTTTCACAATCAAATCTTACAGTTAATAACAGAATATGTTGAAGAAACTGTATGAAACAGCTACTTTCTTAAACTCTTACACACACAAAGCACACACACATCTGCAAGGGTGTGATTTAATATATTACGGTTTATTATTCATCACAACTGTCATTGTTTTAATCATTAATTAAATACACTGTGTACATTTTGCCTCTTCTGCATGTAAGGAATGACTATGTATGATTATTTTTTTTTGTTTTCATTTTAATGGATTTGTGGTTGCATGTAAACTTACAAAAACGAGAAGACAACACACTGCAGGCTGGAATGAGAGCTCCTAAGAATGAAATTAGAATAAAAAAGTAAATTGAAATGATTAAACCAACTGAGAACCTTAGAAACGGAGAGATGGACAGACTACACTGAACGAGGGACTGAAGCAGAAATGTTTAAGACGAACTGACTGGTGGAGCAGTTTCAGATGTTTTTGCATGAAGTCCTGGTGAGTGACTGTCTCTGTTTTTTTTAATAGGGGGTGGGGTGTCTCCACTGCACTCCACTGTGTGTGTGTGTGTGTGTGTGTGTGTGTGTGTGTGTGTGTTCAGTGCGATCCAAGAATCAGCAGAGTGGATGGAGCATGTCGTTTTTGTGCTTTGCACCTTCAGTGGCTCCAAAGCCAGTCACTGGTGGTAGGAATGTGGAGGTTCTGATCCTGGGGAGCCTCTGAGAGCCTTTGGGGTTTGCATAGACATTCTCAGTTGACTTTCAGCCTGAAGAGCGGCACCCCTGGAGGAAGCATCAGATTTTCTGGGAAAGGGCGCCACCTGCAGCACGGAGGAGGTATGACTACCAGCAGACCAGCAAACCAGAATATCAAAAGACAGGGGAGAAAAATGATGAGCAACGACAACATGATTCTACGAGTTCTACAATGTTACTCATGTCCATAACGACACTTTGTCCATAACGACACCAGCTTTTCAGTGAATCAGTGTCTGTTGGTGCGCTGTAGCTGTAGACATTTACAGTACCTGGACAGCATCTTCTGAGTCCCACAGTGCTGCCTTGGTGCGTTTTTCTTTTTTTTTTTAAGTTAGTTATGTAATACTGAGCAGTGAGTGCATTAAGGTGGAGTTCATTTACACTTGACTACAGTGCATATTTAATTCAAAATCACATAACACTGCTGGTCATCCAAATTCAATTAAATAAATGTTCCAGTGAGTGTCCAGAATAAGATTCTCAGAGTTTCTTTACAACGCAGAAATGCCTCCCATATATTTTACAGTACAGTCTAGGACCACGCTTACTGCTGCTCCACCTTAAATAATCATCACAAAAATATTTACCCCTTTAACAGAGATACAAAGATACAGAGATGGGCACTAAGCAACAAAACTATCCAAACCTGTGAGAAAGCCTTAAAGAAGGAGTAAACCAGCCCTGTTAAGAAATACTGTTAAAGAAAGTGTGATTTTTAAAAAGTCTAAAATAAATAAGTACTGCTTGGCTTTGTTCTCCAGGACATGGGGAGAAAGAAAATGAGCAATGTGCAAAAATAACTTTTAGCACTTCAAAAAAAATAAGATTTTAAAAGGACTCATTTAAAATACTCTCGCGCAAACCTCACTCCGAAAAGCTTCCTTCGCTATTCCAGTCGACCAGGCCGCTGAATTCTTGCATAGAAAAATAACAATCCAATCTAAAATAAGATAAAGAACAGGCATAATACACAATATACTGTTCATTTGCTTAAATTAGCACGCTGTACATTAATACACTACAGGACTACTGACTGAAATAAGGTGAAAGCTCCAAAAGTTTAAAGCTACAACAGAGCAAGAGCTGTGCTGAGTGGCGTCACGTCTGCACCGGACTCAACCACTACACATCGAAGTGGTCACAATTACTGGTGCTTTTAGGACGAAGAAGAAGAAGAATAATAATATTAATAAGGGTTCAGTGCAACATCAGACTAAATCCTTCATAATCTAACAAATAAATAAAGTCCACAGACATGTCTGAGAAAAGTCAAGTAAACTAAACTCTCCCCTTTAAATGTGTTAACAGTTACAGTTCAGCTGTTAACACTTTTTAAAAAAGGAATAACTCTCCTTTTATTATTCAATTCCAGTTAAGCCCAAAACCTATACAACCTATAAAGTTAGAGAGAAGGTGAAGTTTAAACGGTTTAGCTCAGGGGCAAATCTAAAACACCTATTACATACATAAGAAGTGTGAGTTTGCATCTCTATTTCTTTGAGATGCCAGCATTTTTTTCCTTCACGATGACTGTAAAGTAAACGTAAAGATATTCCATTGCGTTTAGTGAATTAATTAATTAAGGAACATCTGAAGTTCTTATCAAAGATGCTGTAAATGTGGTTCTGATGCATATTTCCCTCATCTTTCCATCAGACAGGACAGCAAATTCATTATACATTATACATTATACTGACCAGATTATTCTGACCACAGTACCATATGTAACGTTTCTCGTATTGCGAATTCAGTCTTCCCAGCTCCCTCTTGTGGCCAAACCCACGTAATGCTCACTGTTTCCTTCTGTAAAACGGAGTGCGAGTATTTGGGGCAGCAGAAGAGATTAGAGCAGTTAGCAGTTAGCAACACTACAGACGACGACGACATGTTACACTAAACTACCAAGGCACAAACATATAAACAAACACACACAAGTATGAGCATATGAGCGCACACACTAACAACACTTTACAATAAATATATATATATATCCCCCTCCACATCTGCTACTAATGTTATTATTAATTCTACTACAATCACTATAGTCACCGCCTGCTTTATTGGAGTTCTGATTTTATGGGTTGAAATGTTTATCTTATTTTATCTTGTTTTATTTTTTTATTTTTTTAAACGCCCCTTTTTTTGGTGTTCTGGGCGACCTACTGTAATACTACAGTACACAGGAAATGGGCACAGACCAGGCTCATATTCAGTCAACACGCAAACTGACCTATTTACACTGTGGAAGAACCCAGACCCACACACAGTTACTCCCCCATTACCCCCTCCCCCAGTAAGACCACAATGAGGAAAAAAGGGAAAAAAATAACAAATAAAAAAAACAAGTACAGATGTATGTAGGACTGACTGTACGTGTAGTTAAATATCCCCTATAGAACAGCACTGCGGACAGATCGCTGCAGAATGGCAGAATGCACTGGAGTCAATGGGGGAGGTGCTGCCTGAGGCCAATTACATATTAGCACAGCCCATAATATGTGATCCAGTTATTTTCACGAGATGAAATGGACTTCACACAGGATCATCCATCCATTCATCCAGCTGTCCATCTCTTTTCTCCTCATTTTCACTGCCCTTGCTTGACTAACTCTTTTGTTATCATGTCCCTCTGTTGCCAGGAACCTCGAAGATGCCCAACAACTACGAATCCTTTGAAGCCGCGGCCCCGTTTTTCTCCTCGGGCTCTGGCCCTCCTCCTTTCTCTTTATCCTTCTCCTTCTTCTTCCCTCCTTTCTCTTTTTTCTTTTCCTTCTCCGATCTTTCCTTCTCCTTCTTGACTCTCTCCTTCTCTTGCTTCTCCCGTTCCTTTTTATCCTTTAGTTTCTGCTTCTCCTCCTCCTTCTCTTTCTTTTTGTCTTCTTTGCTCTTCTTCTTCTTATTCTTGCCCTCATCCTCCACCGTGCAAGGTGGTAGTGGGGCATTGACAGCCATGGGTGAGGGGATGGTGGGCGTGACTTGCTCTGAGACCACTTTGGGGGCTGGCTGGAGTGTGTTTGGGGTGTTTGGGGTAGGAGTGTTTGAATGTGTGGAAGCTGCTGGCCCAGGCTGTGGTGCAGGAGCTCCTGGTGAAGTTCCTGGAGCTGGAGATGCTGCGGTGGCTGCTGCTGAACCTGGTTTCGATGCTAAAGGACTTGGCCCGTGATGGACGAGTGGCCTCGCTGTTACTGCACTGCCAGGTGGCGCTGCTGTTGTAGATAAAGGTGGCCTAGAGGCTCCAGTTAGAGGAGGTGAGGAGACAGTGGACATTCCACCTGCACAACCCTGCAGAGAAAAGGCCTCCTGGCCAGAAGCTCCTGAAAAAGAGCCCTTCTTGGCCTGAGAGAAGGGTGTTTTGGACTTGCGGAAGCCTGGCAGAGACAGCAGGCTTGAGGAAGCACGCAGGGGTCCGGGGGGCGGCACGTAACTGCCCAGAAACGACAGGCTGCCACCAGAACTAATGGAGGCCGCACGTCGCTTCAGCTCGTGGATGGCCCTCGTACCGTGGAGCCGGCGGCCGGGCTGGTGGGTTAGCTCACCTCGAGACTCGCGCCACTTCCGCACCTGAACGCTGCACTCTCGCTCGATCAGGGCCTCCGTCACCGGGAGAGTGATCACCTAGAAACAGAGCGTCCTCACGTCAGATCATTTGTTTGACATTTATTCAACAAGTATTTTTAGGACAGTTAAAATGTTTATTAATAAATGGGCTGTCAAATGATTAAACACGTCTTCAATTCATTCATCTTTCCCTCCATTAAATGCATAAATTATGACTGTATGAATATATTATATAACAATATATTAGACACAAATACAACTCATATATACAGTTAGTTCTCTTCATTCGCGCAGCTGATTTGTTTGTTTGCTGCTGATTAATTTTACAAAATGGTACAAAAAAAGTTCATTATAATTGTTGCAAATAAATACAGCTCTGGAAAAAATTCAGTTTCTCTGATTTTGCTATTTACAGGTATATATGTGAGTTGTATTTTTCTATAAATTACGAACAACATTTCTTCCAATTTTCAAATAAAAATATTTTCATTCAGAGCATTTATTTGCAGAAAATGAGAAATGGCTGAAATAACAAAAAAGATGCAGAGCTTTCAGACCTCAAATAATGCAAAGAAAATAAGTTCATATTTATATAGTTTTAAGAGTTCAGAAATCAATATTTGGTGGAATAACCCTGGTTTTTAATCACAGTTTTCATGCATCTTGGCATGTTCTCCTCCACCAGTCTTACACACTGCTTTTGGATAACTTTATGACACTTCTGGTGCAAGAATTCAAGCAGTTCAGTTTGGTTTGATGGCTTGTGATCATCCATCATCCACTTGATTATATTCCAGAGGTTTTTAATTTGGTAAAATAAAAAAAATTTTTAAGTTGCCTCTTATGGTTTTTCAGAGCTGTATATTTGCTACAAAACTAGATTAAAAGTTATACACTGACCTCTTGAACCAGTAAATCTTCTCTGATGGATTCTGGTGGTATGTTCCGGAGGCGCTCCATCGTTTCATACATGCCCTGCAGCTCCCGCAGTTTATCCACTGAACCCAACATCTGCTTCAGCAGCACCAGCCCCACACGAAACACAATCTTCACCCCTACACAGACAGACAGACACACATTACTAAAATTTTTTAGGGAAAAATATTCCAATTAATTTACACGTAAATATCAGTTTAGCCACTATGGGAACCCATTCCTGTATATAAAGCATTACAAATCCTATTAAAATGTGTAACTTACTATTAAACTGAACCAAAATATGAACACAACTCCTTTAGATTTGTTCCCATTTTTCATGTGCTGAACTCATAGATCTAAGACTTTTTCTACATGTACACAAAAAGCCAACTTAGTCTAAATCTGTGTTAGTGAGCAGTTCTCCTATGCTGATATAAATCATCCACCAAGCACAGGTGTGGAATATCAAGATGCTGATACCATAACCCCACCACCACGGGCCACTCCATTCACAAACCGTTTACCTACACTGTCATACACCCTGTAACCCATCATCTGCCCTGTCCAGTGAAAAACGAGATTAATCCATAAAGAGAACACCCCTCCATTATGCCAAATGCCATCGTATTTGCCCACTTTAGTCGGTTACGATGACAAACTGCAGTCAGGTGGAGCCCCCGATGAGAAATTCTTTGATTATGTAAAGCGTTTGTTACAGCCGCTGTCCGGGTGGCTGGTCTAAGACGATCTTGGAGGTGAAGATGCTGGATGAGGCTGGGCTCGTGCTGGGCTGGTGGAACTTTTCTGGTGCAGATGTCCAGTGTGCGAGGATGCAGGCTCCGTGCTGTTGCACAGGAGTGGATTCTAACTGCTTTCGGAGCACTGCAAACTTCGTCACCCACAGTGGTGAGCTCTTCAGCTCTATTAGCTGCATCTCCACGTCCTGTACATCCATCCAGTCGATCAGAGCTGCGAGCATGATCTTTGACATACACAAAACCATAGTCTTCCGTCCAGGAGGGCTGAAATGCCCTAGCTTTGTTTTTTTAAGCCGGAAGCTCTGTCATCTCTTGTAACGCTATTAGGTGGGCTAACTGATTTTGATTAGGCTAAATTTAAACATGGGTCTGTGGGAAAGTGGGCGGGAGCTCAGTGCAGAGCGTTGAGGAGCAAATTCGATTGAAGGATCGTGCTGTCAGTCTGATTTTTTTTTTTTTTGCTGATGCTGGTCCAGCGTGTCGCGTGCCATTGATTATGCCTTGGCATGTGCCAGTGGCACGCGTGCCATAGGTTGCCGACCCCTGGTTTATGACAAAACTGCACATTTTAGAGTGCCCTTTTATTGTGGCCAGTCCAACGTACACCTGTGTAATAATCACTGTGTCTAATCAGCATCGTGATATGCCACACCTGTGACTGGTGAATGGTTTACCTGAGCAAAGAAGAAATGCTCACTAACACAGATTTAGACCCAAATGTGAACAAAATGAGTGAGAAAAGGGACTTTTTTGTTCATAATAAAAGTCTGGTTTTAATATTACACTTACATTATCTATAATTATGCATCTCTAGTTTAAAACCTTTACAAAATACTAGAGGTGCTGCACAACCAATCAGCACTCATCTTTCCTCTGTCCCACAGTTTAATTACACCAAATCAGGTCAACAATAAATAAATAAAGAAATAAAGAAATACATAAATGTTATACTATAAGAGTATAAGATCTTTACATAATGTAAAGGTAATCATTTCCGCATTCAGTTTCACTTTCAAATCAGTTCATTATTGCATCTATGTAGCATCATTCAGCTTAGCGTTCTTACCCTCGCAGAAGAACATGTCCCAGACTCGGAGAACACTGGCCCAGGGCAGCGTGCGTGAGAAGATACACATGAACCACTCCGTCATGTACAGGATGGGGTCGATCTTAAACTTTTTCAGATGACGGTAAGCCATGGGACACACTCGCCTCAACAGAGAGAAGAATATTTCTCCATCCAGCTGAATCGCCTCCTGGAGAGGGAGATTAAGAATCAATTTGAGATGCTGTGCTTAACAGCCGTTTGCCTCCGGCAATTTAATAATAATTGATTTTGCTGTAAATTTAAAAATACACAAGTGTGGTGCAGAGACCATTCAGAAGTTTATTACAGTCATCATCAAAAAAAAGTAAAAGGAACCAACCGATAGAAATAGTTTTTTTCTTTTTTCAAATTTTTCCCATTTTCTTCCCAATTTACACGGCCAATTACCCAACCCACTCACTAGAACTGCCCCTATTACTAGTGATGCCCCGACACACCAGGAGGGTGAAGACTAGAACATGCTTCCTCTGATACATGTCAAGTCAGCCACCGCTTCTTTTCGAGCTGCTGCTGATGCAGCATTGCTGAGTAGCATCACAGCGCGCTTGGAGGAAAGCGCAGCGACTCGGTTCTGATACATCAGCTCACAGATGCCCTGTGCTGTGGACATCACCCTAGGAGTGATGTGGGGAGAGAGCGCCATCTACCCACCCAGAGCACCGGCAGATTGATGGCAAAGCTGCATGATCTGGGATTCGAACCTGCAACCTCCCGCTCATAGTGGCAGCGCTTTAGACCGCTGGACCACTCGTGTAGAGGCATCATGGTCAACGGGTGTGGGATACTACCGGATATGCAATCATCAGTAATACTATTATGAATGCATTAGCAAATGCAATACTGAGAGACATACTTCTATAAATATTCTATAAACTCTTATATTTTTACATTTTTAAATGTTCTTGTTAAATATAATCAAGAGAGAAAGGGGAATCTGTGGTAATATTAAATACAATAATTAAAACACTACTAACCAGACCAGCACTGTAGTAGCCAGGCAGGTATCTCTCACATATCTGCACTAGACACCAAAAGGCTTGCTGATAAACACAAAGAAGACAAATGTTAAATATTTTTGCTGTCATAACTATTTTTGCAAAAAGGTTAGAAAATAAAAACTTTCAAGCATATCACATTTTCATAGTTCTATAAAATATAACCTACTGAAACATATACATATACACACACATATATATATATATATATATATATATACATATATATATATATATATATGTATATATATATATATATATATACAGGTCTGGACAAAAATAAAATACCACTCAATGATGATGTTTTTTTTTTTTTTATTTAACCAAATTGAAAACCTCTGGAATATAATCAAAAGGAAGATGGATGATCACAAGCCATCAAACCAAACTGAACTGCTTGAATTTTTGCACCAGGAGTGACATAAAATTATCCAAAAGCAGTGTGTAAGACTGGAGGAGGAGAACATGCCAAGATGCACAAAAACTGTGATAAAAAAACAGGGTTATTCCACCAAATATTAATTTCTCTTAAATCCATATGAAAACAAACTTGTTTTTTTTGCATTATTTGAGGTCTGAAAGCTCTGCATCTTTTTTTGTTATTTCAGCCATTTCTCATTTTCTGCAAATAAACGATCTGAATGACTATTTTATTTGGATTTTGGGAGAAATGTTCGTAGTTTATAGAATAAAACAACAATGTTCATTTTACTCAAATATATATCTATAAAAAGCAAAGTCAGAGAAACTGATTCAGAAAATGAAGAGGTCTCAACATTTTCCCCGGAGCTGTGTATATATATATTTATATATATTATAGACATAGAATTATAAGCATTGGGTGGGTCAGATTTTGAAAAATACACTCTTAAAATTAAGCTTGTGTAGAAGAACTACTTTGGATTATATACAGAACCATACTGGTAACAAATGTGCAAGTGTAAATAACATTTTATTTGCCTAAAGTACCTTTACTTGAACCTGTAAAGATTCTTAACCAATTTACAATACTTTGCACTATATTATTTGTATACTACATTTGTGTACTATACCATTAGTGGTTATGCATGTGATTTTCTTTATTTAAAGCATTATGCTGTCCTGACCCAGTACAATCCTGGCCTAACCGGGTCTTAATGAATTCCTGTCATGTCTCACCTCTGCTGGCATGTGCATTAGCAGCACTGCAGCCACCGGAGCCTGAGCCTGGCAATAGCCTTCATCAGGTCGATAGATGGTGTAGGCCTTTAGTATACGGTACAGATCCTGCTGACTGTGAATATAAAAACACACAGACAAACAAATATATAAATATTGTATATAGAAACATATAGAATAGATATATTAGATTGAAGACTGACAATCATAATCACAATTGATGATACTCGTGCTACAGTTTTCTCCACACATCTAACTGGAGCCTATAATTATACTGACTCCATGCTGTCCTCCTACATCTCACCAACAGAAAATGACTGTTTACCCGTGGCCCCCTCGTGCGGCGAACATCTCATGGAAAGGAAACTGTCTGTGCAGGTCTTTCTCTATGATATCCAGCCACTTGGGATCACCTTGCTCTCTCTCCAGCTCCTGCAGGATTAGAGGAGGAACGGATGAAATGACTGCGATAATTAGAACATGCGCACATACAGAGTCAATGTGCTTTCTTTCTTTTTATGATTTACATTGTAAATTTTATACTGAAGACATTAAAGCATGTTCATTATTCTGGGACTGTGACACACCAGTGTAGTTTGTTTACTAATATTTTTCAGAGTGGCTCTAAACGCAGGTTAATACTCTAATATCTCTACAGATCTTTAATTGCTTTCGCCCAGACTCTACTAGTTGATATGTTATTTAAGCAATAAAACACGAGAGTGTGTTATCACAAATAACATCATGGCTGTGATTCGGTCGTAGATCATCACAGCCGTGATGTTATTCTTCAGTATTAAATTTACAATGTACCACAAAAGAACTCGCTTGAAAACTAGAACACTTCTCAACCAGAGAATCAGATTGTGAGGTCGGAACTAACTGTTGTATCAGTACATATTAACATATACAGGAACAAGTCTGTAAGTATTTTGTAAACTTTGTATATTCTTTAAATTGGATAGAGGACAGATCTGCACACTATTGGATTTTTTTCTCAGTGTCTTCATAAGGTCACTTTTAGTGTCACTTCTAGTGCTTTTTGGTAGTCAAAGTATAGTAATATTGCGGAATTTTTTTTTTTTTTTATCTTTATCAAATTAAGAGTTCCTTCAAGTGTTTTTACATTGTATGAATTTGTGAGGGAGAGGTGCTTTAGCTTTGGCAGCAAAAGAATCAGGGACATACCTCAAACTTGCCAGGGTTGGACTTCAGTAGATCCTCGCTACTGGACAGAAGTTGCCAGGCTCTTGCTCTGAGAGAGGAGGGGATGCCCTTACGACACCGCAATTTCACCTACACAAAATACAAATTCATACATAAACTTAACAAGCCATCAGTGTTTAACATTATAACAAGTGTGTGGATCATATGATTATAGAGCAGTGTTTTACAGTCTATTTAAAAGAGTGTGTGGCTCATATAAACATAATAGAGCATCATTTCTAGTAGTGTATTGCAGCAAAGTTTTCACAGGCAAGTCAGCTCACATTTTGGCAACATGGCCACAGGCTCATATACCCTCATGCAAGATCAGCCTCCTATCGGTTTGAATGGTAAGAGACCCAAATTCATCTAAACCGAAGGTCTAATTGCCAATTTAACAACATATTTTACATCACTGGCCAATTTTGACAAAAGACAAAAAAACAAAAAAAACTTTTGTTTAAGAGTGGGACAAACAGGTGACATGATTAGTGTAATGAGTAGGGCTGCAACTAAAAATTATTTTGGTAGTCGACTAACCTGATGATAATTTTTTAGATTAGTCGATTAGTCAACGATTATTTCTGCTATGTTCTCCATCACTAAAAATGATAGAAACAGCTGAACATGAGATTTAAAAGACATTTAAATGTCTGAATGTTGTTTAAACATGGAGAGTACTGAAATTTAGTGACTAAATATGTAATCTGTTGTGTTTGAGGCCCTTTTGGAGACACAGACTAAGTTAAGTGTAAACTGTGTGAGTAAGCCAATGATCCATCTCCCATTGCGCTTCTGTCCCCAGCTCTACAAATTAACGATTAGTCGACAATGAAATTTGTAGTCGAACATGAACATTATATACCATTATAAATCAAACCCTAAGTTCCAGTACTGTATTACACTGTCAGAATAAGTGTGTGGCTCATAAACGTTATACAGTACTTTTTAAATGTAAAGATTTTTTCACAAACTGCTGTTAACTTAACAGATGTTTCAGCAACTGTTTTGCTCTCATGTGGTGTTCTTCAAAAGCATTCGTCATGTTGCTTCATTAGGAAGAACAGACCTTAGGGAAGCGTCGGGAGATCCATTTGTCCCAGCTTTGAAACATGTCCAACCACTTCATCTCCCGGTGCCTCGCCACTTCCACGCTGACGTCCTTCTCGCTGGGGGAAGACAGATTTTTTTTTTGTTACAAATATGTTGTTTATGTTGCTCGAGGGCTGTTCATTAACAGACACTTACTACATGATGAGATGAGAAACTGCTGTGGCAAATGGTTAATTTTTAACACAGATGCAACAATAAGGGTACTTTAAAGAGCATGGAGTGAAGGTTTATGAAAGAGAGAGAGAGAGATAGTCTGAGTCAGAAAACAGCTGAGTCAGAGGAGAGACGAAAGACAGAGAGGAGAGAAACATAAAAAGGAGAGAGAGAGAGAAGTACAGCCAATGACACATACTGAAGGGAATCAGAAAGCACAGAGAGTGAGTGAGATATTTAAACAAGGGGGAGAAATAAAGAGAAAGAGAGATGGGAAGAGAGAGCAATAGACACTAAGGAAAAGAGAGAGACAAACAGAAAGAATCTCTGAGCTGAGCTCAGACTGGACTATTTCCTCATTCTGTACTGTGTGTGTATGAATTATTGATGACCCCCCACCACACCCTCAGTCAGATCACTCTGGGGTGCCACAGCCAGGCTGAGCCTTAACCTGTGCAGCTGTAATTACCCATCACTGCCATCAGTATTCAGACCTGTGTGATCAGGGACTGGTTACCTGTGGCTGTCTCTATTGAGGGGGTGCATTTTGAAGAGAAATTTAGGGTGTTTTCACACATGCAATTTAAACTTTGGTTTATTTGCATGTTTGATGTGATTTGTTTGGACAGGTGTGAATAAAATAACCACACACATTTGAGTGCAGACAAAACAACTGAATACAGACCCACAAGAGTCTCGATCTGGTCCTAAATCAACTCCAGAGTGGTTTGTTTGTGCTGAGCACATGATCTGACCTCGATCCGACTCGACTATCAGCTGTACTCCACATATTTTAGCTCTTCAGCTTTTACTGATCAGACGTGTCTGGGTTGGGAACCACAAAGTCAATACAGGAAGAAAGTCTGATGTTCTGGACTAGTGCACATTTCTGCACTGTATATCTCTTTATCTGTACTGTTTTATGATGTATCATAGCAGTAATAATTAGGCGGGTAATATAACTGCTTAAACTAAATCAGCCAGGGTTTATGTTAAGCTGGCCAGTGCGTACCCATAACACTCGCTAAAGCAGGCAACACATACATTCACATCAAAAGCGATACTGTTAATCTAGACAGTATAAACATCTCCATACAATAAATAGTATTATAGAATTGCTTTAGGGCGTTTTCACACAAGCACTATTTAGTCTGGTTAAAATGGACTCCGGTTCGTTTGTACTCTTGGTGTCGTTTGTTTAAGCAGGTGTGAAAACAGTAACTGCCCTCGGGTAAGAGGATCGATTCAACCCAACTATCAAATGTACTCCTTCTACAGGTGCATCTCAAAAGATATGAAAATCATTGAAGCATTACTTTATTTCAGTAATTCAGATCAAAATGTTCAACTATTATATATATTATATAGATGTATTACACACAGAGAGATAATTTTTTTTAGCTTTTATTCTTCTTCTTATTATTATTATTTTTTCCCCCCATTTTCTCCCTTTAATTTACACGGCCAATTAGTCAACCCACTCATTAGGACTCCACCTATCACTACTTATGCCCCAACACACCAGGAGGGTGAAGACTAACACATGCTTCCTCCGATACATGGGAAGCCAGCCACCGCTTCTTTTCGAGCTGCTGCTGATGCAGCATTGCCTAGCAGCCAGCGCGCTCGGAGGAAAGCGCAGCTGCTTGGTTCCGATACATCAGCTCACAGACGCCCTTTGCTGCAGACATCACCCTAGGAGTGATGTGGGGAGAGAGCACCATCTACCCACCCAATTGTGCTCCCTCTGAGCACCGGCAGCTTGATAGCAAAGCTGCATGAGCGGAGGTTGTAACCTGCCGCTCATAGTGTCAGCGCATTAGACCACTGGACCACTCGGCGCCCCAGAGTGATCTATTTTAAGTGTTTATTTCTTTTAATGTTGAGGATTATGGCTTATAGCCAATGAAAAGTGTCTCAGAAAATATGAATATTATAAAAGACCAATTGGTACTAATCCACATCTCCTTAAAAGTTGTCAGCAGAGGGAAGCATGAAGTGCTGTAAGATTTTGTGGGAAAACACTGCACTGACTTTGGACTTGATAATAAAACACAGTGTAGCAACACCAGCAGATGACATGTCTCTCCAAACAAACCATCACTGACCATCAGTAAATATTACATTTCATTTGGAAATCAAGAAAGCAGAGTCTGGAGGAAGAGTGGAGAGACACACAGTCCAAGTTGCTTTAGGTCTAGAGTGAAGTTTCCACAATCAGTGATGGTTTAGAGAGCCATGTTTTCATTGGCTGTAAGCCTTAATCATCAACAATAAAATAAATAAACATCTAAAATAGATCACTCTGTGTGTTAAACAACTATATAATATATAATTTCACATTTTGAACTGAGTTGGAGCTAAAATGGCTGTTAAGGAGTAGTTTAACCTGATATATTAGCCAAATAATTAGTACAGATATGAACAAACTCTGTCTCTGCAGATGCTCCATGCTAAGCTGTTTTCACACTGAATGCCACATGTGCAGCATTCACTGTCTGTGGTTGTGCAACTCACGAAAACATCAGCGCAGTGAATCCCACTGAAAACGCTGCAGTTTAAAAGTGCAGCACCAACATTTTAAAGCAGCTTTACACTGCGCTATACATGCTGGTCTGGTACACAGGACATTCCTGCTATATTTTATATTTTGTTCCTGTGCTAGAAATCTCCATTCAAGAGAAGACTACCTTCTTTTGCGGCTTGTTGAAGCACATTTTGCTGCGTTTAGGTTTATTTTGGTGCCTTTAGGTCTGTGCCTGTGTGAAACCAAACCAAACTGTGGGGAAAAAACAAACTTAGTAACTGATTCAGACCAGAAAAAACTAACAGATGTAAAAACGCCCTTATTCGTCAAATATACATTAACCGCTGCCTTCTTATTTGATTAAAATAAGTCAGAAGACAGTTCTCCCTCTTGGGAGTGTGAATATGCTGCCTACTTAGACCCGAATTTACCACATTCTAATCTGTGTCAAACACTGGATGTCGGTTAGCCTCTATTGGGTTATGAGGCAAAAGAAGGTTGACACATTTAGGTTGTGGGTGGGAGCAGGACAGTTCTTTTTGCAGAAACAGAGTGAAATCTTGTGAAAATGGGTGGAGCAAGTCTGTAACACAAACAAACACCCATGCACAGAATAAATACATCAATGGATCATAATTATGGGTGTACCAATGCATTAAATATAGTGACAACAAGTTTCTCATGATACTGCACTGTTTGAACAAACTATTCAGGCATGTTAATGCCATATCCGAGTTCTACTCTCAATAGTTACATGTTCATTTTGCTTCATGCTAATTTAACTTCGAAATACTGTGGAAACATTAAATTGAATTAAAAATCTAATTGAATTGTGGACAAAGTAAATTGTTACATCCCTAAGAATAACACATTTATTCTGGGATATGGGTGTAAAAAAATTGCTATTTTGGAGTATTGTGATATGTTTTACAATTCTGTATCAATTCTTGTATCGATAGTTTACATGTAAAGATAGGTGGCAGACAGTGATTCATTCTGTGTTAAACTCTGACCCACTGTTCTGACTGGATCAAAATAAAATAAAAAAAGATTTCTTTAATTGTATGCATATAATGTGTTTTTTATAACAGTTTTTCTTAAATTTCTAGGGGGGAATGTAATATTTCATCTAGCTTAACTCCTGAAGACAGAGCTCTTCAAAGAGCACTTGCTCTCCTAACACCTCTAACACAGTAACTTCTAACCTCATTCCCCTCTTTCTCTCCTCTATCCCATAATTTCCCTTCGACCTCCTTTAAGCCCTGTCTAAAGATGTTTCTATCTTTTACCTTTAAACTTTTATTATTTTTGTACTTGACTATTGTAAGTCGCTTTGGACAAAAGCGTCTGCCAAATGTAATGTAATGTAATGCTTAAAGTAAGGCAACATCACAATATAATGACTTGCAACCCCTGCATTGATGTATGCATCTCATCGGCAGGTTCTTGTTAATAGACAATTCTATTCTAGAATAAAATCACTGTTTATAATGAACTTATATTCAATAATAATTAAGAAACCCACAGGGTATCGGTGTACTGTGCTCCTCCCAGAAAGCCGTATTTATCCGTTCGCCTGAAGACCTGTCCGTTGATCTCAGAATCTGAACCCACAGAGCTGCCGTCCTCCCCCAGGCCAGACAGGGACTCCAGTGTTCCGGACATCAGACTAGCTGACTCTAGGTAGCTGAGCGTGTCAGGGGCGGGCCGGGCGTAAACGGAGGGCAGGGCGAGAGAGGGAATTGAATCAGGTATGATCAGTGACGGAGGCTCAATCTTGGAGGGGGTGAAGGGAGGCTCGGGAAGGGTTTTGGGGCTTGAAGTGTTGGGTTGAGGATCTTGACACAGAGTGTGGTTTGGGTTCTGATCTGGCTGCTTCATTGTTGTTGGCTGTTGTGCTTCTAAAGGCATTTTATTGCCCTCTGGTTGCGGGTCTGGGACTGTGGCGTTGGGATTTGAGGGGTTTTCTATGTTCTCTGTATTTTCTGAAGCTGTGGGTACAGGAGGTGGAGGATAATGAGGAGGGGCGTCTGCTGAAGTTGTTGGATTATTAGCTGAAGCACTGGGGTGGGGATTAGCACTGGGATTATGTCCTGGAGAAGACGGCATCTGCTGTTCTTTTACTGTGCCTTCGGGTTCATGTTCACCACTGTGCTCATTTAAAGGCTCATTGGAAGCTCCCGATGTTTCTATCTCTAAACATGTTGCTGCGTCTGCCTCCATCGGAACATCAGTGCTCTGTGAAGCTGCTGCTGAAGGTGAGCTGCCTTGGGCAGAATTGAGAGTGACCTCCACAGAGGACGACAGAGAAATGGCGGTCTCTCTAAGTCCTGCCGGTAAGGTGGGGTTGCCCATCACGGCCCTGTCCCCGTACAGAGCGGATTTGGGGATGGGGGTAGTTTTAGGGGACTCTGAAGGAAGAGGATGAGAGGAGACCGGCTGCTCCGTCATGGCTGGAGGTGACGGGGTGAGGGTAGAAACCTCAGCCATTGGTGCCCTCTGCTACTCCACTCTGTAAAGGACAGAAAAACAGAGAAAAAAGAACATTAAATAAACATGATAAGATTATTATAACAGGTTTTCTTAAATCTTTCAGATCATCAAACTATTTAAATATTACTCAAGGACAACACAAGTAAACACAAATTAAGTTTTTAAATGAAGGTTTTTGATATTAGGGAGAAAAAAAATCCAAACCTACACAGCCCTGTGTGAAAAAGTGTTTGCCCCCCAGTTAAAACATTACTTAACTGTGGTTTATCACAACTGAGTTCAATTTCTCTAACAACACCCAGGCCTGATTACTGCCACACCTGATCTCAATCAAGAAATCACCTAAAAAGGACCTGCCTGACAAAGTAAAGTAGACCAAAAGATACTCAAAAGCTAGACATCATTCCAATATCCAAAGGAAATCAGAAACAAATGAGAAATAAAGTAATCAAGATCTATCCGTCTGGAAAAGGTTACAAAGCCATTTCTAAATTTTTGGGACTCCAGCGAATCACAGAGAGAACTAGAGCTGGGCGATATGGGAAAAAATCTTATCACGATATAGTTTTCCATATCAGTCGATATCGATATGTATCACGATATAAATCAAATCACTTTGTGTCACACTTAAAGGTTTGTTTTTATTAGTGAGAGAATAAGGGAGTGATGGAAGTTTTATCACAATATTTTTTTCTGTATCTCCATAATTATTAGGGCTGGCCCGAATAGCATTTTTTGAGCTCCGGATATTTGGCAGTAATTGGTAGCGAATATTCCAATATTAGTTTTTAAAAAAAACAAATTAATCATGAACGCGAGCCAGAACCCGAGCTTGAACGTCAGCCTGACTCAGGCGCTGCATGAACTCGGGCTTTTTTCCAATTTTTTCCAATTTTCCATGACTGAAAAAAAAACTTGGGCTATAAGCTCAATATTAAATATTTCGTTTGTTTAGAAATTATTTTATATTCTTAAACCATGTTAAATTATATTAGATTAGTAGGGCTGGCCCGAATAGCGTTTTTTGAGCTCAGAATATTGGGCACTGATTGGCAGCCAATATTGGAATATTTGTTTTTAAAAAGACGGATTAAAAACTGATTAAAGTAAAACAAAAATTGCAACTCGGCCCCTTTAATTCACCACAAAGTTTTCCAAGACCCAGCCGGAAAAAAAAAGATTTCCCACCTTTTCCTCAGCTGGGTCGGGCTCAAAAAATGATTTGTGATAGGCTGTTTTTTGGTTTGTTTGTTTAAGCACTTAGGCTTTTGTACTGCTGCAGTGCAATATTTAGATTTTATATTCTGAAATTCGTTAGGTTTTATTTCTTTTAGCATTTTGAACTTTTTTTCCAATTTCAAATTTATTTTTTTCTGTTCGTTATGTTCTATCGGTCCTTGCGTTTTTTGTAGTTGAAGTTGAATTTAATATTGAAGTTCAATATTTCTAATTTATATTTTGAAATTCGTTAGATTATATTTATTATTGTATTTTGAGCTCACTTTAGTTGGTTATTTTCCAAATTCATATCTATTTTTCTGTTATTATTAAATGTTATTAGCTTATTAGCTTAGCTTGTCATTTAGCATACAGAACTTCTCACGGATTTTTAATGAATGTTGATTTATTAATTTAAAAGCTGTACCTTATTAAAAGTATTTTAAGCCAGACAGACACTGTGTGAATTTTTAATGAGTTTATCTGCACTTTTAAATGGTTTGTCCTGTAGGAAACGCACACGATTTGTATGCTGACACTGTTGTCTGACTGAGGAGCTGCTTTCCGTCAAATGCAGCCTGTAGGCAGGAAAAAATCCAGCCAGAACCGACCATATCATGAGCCAGTTTTAAAGCCAGTAATTTAGTAGAGCATTAAACTACAAATCTGAGATGTACCTGCTGTACTTCTTAATCTCTGCCCCCAAAACGGTCCATTAACTTGCTTGACAGACGCGTCAAATCCCCCGCGAGCACGCGCGGCGCACAGCGCACCGATTAATTCATGCGTTGAGCTTTAAACGCGCAGCTGAGCTGTAATTGGGGAAATATCACAAAAATCACAGTGTGATTTGTTACATTAAAAAAAAGACCATTTTCTTCCGCCTAATCTGAGAGGAAAGCGGTGTTCTCGACCAGCCCGAGTTCATGCAGCGCCTGAGTCAGGCTGGCGTTCAAGCTCGGGTTCGGGCTCGCGTTCAGGCAGATAATCTAAATGATAAATGATTTTGTGTTTTTGCACTTGGGCCATAAGCTCAATATTAAAAAGTTCGTTTGTTTAGAAATTATTTTATATCCTTAAACCATGTTAAATTATATTAGATTAGAGGAAAGTCATTTAGACATCATTCTTAAGGTGTTTTTGTCCTGTTACCGCTCCGCAAAAAAACCTCTTCCTTTAATCCGCGCCCCACATACACATTTTTGCAGCACCTGCCCCGAGGTCCTAATATAAATTGAATTAATTACATTTAGTGCTTAAAATTTACTTAAAATTTATTTAAAACGTGCTGAACAGTGCGGCCGTTTATTCCCAAAGTACAAACACTATGGTTGTTTGCGTGTGTCGGGCCATACTCCACTATTCTTTAGGGTTTTTTGTTGCATGCATGAGAATAACTATTACAATTTTCTTAACTATTTATTAATTTGCTCCAGCGTCTTCTGGATTGATTACACGTTGTGTTTTCGTTGTTTGCCGCGCCACTTAGACGGAAATGGAAATGAATGTTTATCGAATTCTATTGCACAGGCTTATCATCGTCATCGAGGGAAAAATTATCGCGAAACAAATCGATATCGTTATATCGCCCAGCACTAGAGAGAACCATTATACACAAATAATAAAAATGTGAAACAGTGCTTATCTCTTTCCAGGAGTGGGTGACCGTCCCAAAATTACCCTAAGAGCACAGAGACGACTCATGCAAGAGGTCACAAAAGACTCCACAACAACATCCAAAGAACTGCAGGCCTCGGTTAATGTCATAAGAAAGAAACCCGGCAAAAATGGCCTGCATGGAAGAGTGCCAAGACAAAACCACTGCTGAGCAAAAAGAACATTAAGGCACGTCTCAATTTTGCCAAATAACAATCTTTACAATCATTCTGTAAAGAAAAGTGGGCCAACAATCTATAGACATTGGAATTGGAATGCAAAATAGTATATTGTGTAAAATAAACAAAAAGTAAACTTATTGTGCTGTCTATTTATAATGGTATACAAACAACTACTACTTAACCTCAGCACTCACAATAATCGTATCAAATTAAACAGAATTATTTACAATACACTGAATTGTTTCTCTAAAACACACTTCACATTTAAGTGGATTTAGAGCTTTACACTCCTGCTAATTACAGCACTAACACATGCATTAAATTAGAAGATTATCCTCTTACTTTAAGTAATCTGGACAATTACTCTGACTTCATCACTGCAGGGAGATTCTTTCACTTTAGGGAAAATAAGTACAAAGTTTCAGTACACCAGAGTACACCGTTTGTACTACACCAGAGATGAGAAACACAGCAGAAATGTAATATGATTAGGGCTGCACAATATTTTGTTTCAGTATCGTTATCGCAACCTGTACATATGCAATAGTCACATCGCAATGTGTTGAGCAATGTGTTGTGCAAAGTAAAATGACGTTTTTAAAAGCCTTTTTTCTTCTTGATACAAAAGAAACATTTAAACTATTCTTATTTACCTTGATATATCCGTCAGAAAAACATTATATATATTACCAACATTTTTTATTTTATTCCAACAATGGATACACAGAGTAGATTTTTAATATAATGAAATGTTTAATTGCTGAAGTCTGATGAAGTTATTCAAGTGTGAAAGTTTAACCTAGTTACAATACCTGTAAATATCATAATATTTATCAAAATATGATGTCTTTTTGGAATTATTCAAACCATATTAAAAACATATATCTTTGTTTTACTGTTTCTCTAACATCCAGAGCACAGAATGAGGGACACCTTATAGATTAAAACTTAAAAAGAGAAATATCCAAAAATACCTAGTATGATATAGAATAGTACAACATGCCAGAAATGGTTCCTCTTTTCTCCCTAGGAAATTGTGATTGTGTATCATGAAAATTGTATTACTGAAAGTATTTTGCTATACTGTGCAATCGCCCGTCTCTGTAAAACAGAAAACACAAGAGTCGTATCATTTTACTCAAAAGGAACTGAATTAAAGTTTGTATATTCATAGATCTGACAAACAAGCAAAGAAAGTCAAGCTGACATTCATAGCCAGAAAATATCTCTACAAAGATGTAACAGGTTAAATCCAAATTAGTGTAACATTCGAGTGAGGAAAAAAAAAAAAAAAAAAAAACAGATTTCCAGTTATCTTTAGTTACATTTACACAGCAGGTAAAAGTGGCCCAAATCTGATTTTCTGATTATATCCAATTGTGTAAACAGTTTAGGCTGTTTACACAATGTTTTTAGCTGTGACCTATATCTGACATTTGTCTGAATGGTTCGTGCAGTGTAAGTGACACATGTTGAGTTTCACTTTAATTCCAGCCAGAATCGCAAGGGCTACGAGTGAGCTCAGGCTGCAGCAGCAACAAGATCCAAAAAGATGTAGTCTCTCATTGTGGCAGCATGAGAATGAGATTACTAAATGTCGGCTGTTAAATACATTCATTGTGCGAGATTAATTAAACTTTTTTGTTTTTTTTTTTGGTCACAAATTAGAAAAAGGTATTAAAAAGTACCCTTTTGTTCTTGGTACTGAATTCAAAGTATCACATTGGTACTGGTATCTAAAAGTTCAAAATAATACCCAGCCCTACTAATGAATGGTAAAAGGTTTTTGGTGATGTGCTCGGGGCTACTGATATAAAAAGTAGTAATAGTAAGAATAAAAATATAATAATGTTTCAAACCACATCCACACTATTCTCGAAGTTGGTAAAGATGTGTGGGTGTGGTTTGGGACACACTGGCTTAATGTAATCTGAAATGTCTCTGAAATGTCTCCGAGTTGTTCAAGTTTTGTTCAGGCTTGTAGCTCACAATACATTCATGTGAAAAATGAGGACCCCCATTAAACCTTTATTTTTAAACATATTCAAACTTTTTTTTTCAGTTTTATCTGTTTAGTCATAAACTCAATAATCTCTCAATACTGTTCAAATGAAGCTCAAATTATTATTCATTATTAAAGCTGATGTCTGTAAGTTTTGAGATTTAGGGCCCTCTCTGGTGAGAATGTGTAATTGCACCGAGCTTGCGGAAGAATAATTTTAAAGTGGGTGGGTGTGATGCGGTCTCCTTTCAGAGCGGATTAATCTGATTCCAGGTTATGCTGAGAGAGAGAGAGAGAGAGAGAGAGAGAGAGAGTGCTCAGTCAGAAACTTCACTTCAACTACACACGTTGTTTTTACTGAGTGAATGAGCTACTGAGCTCTGAGATTCCGCTTCTGAAGTCTCCATTGCTTCACCTGAACCGGATCCTCTTACATGTACAGGTTGTACATGTGATGTAAACACGTAAAGATGCGTGACGTTGGCAGAAGAACTCCTGCGAAAAGCAACCCGACACCCAAGTTTTCGTAATAAGTTTATTAGGCTTAGCTGGGATGGTCGTTCCAGCACACTGGTACCATTAAACACCATATTTTATCCCTTCTCCACTCAGAAATTCTCCTGCTTTCAGTTTAGAAACTAAATCATACGGACTGCCTCTTTAAATATGCTAAAAAACAAAGGTTTCAATGGGGTCCTCATTTTTTTTCATGACTGTATTTGTTAGTGTTCCATTAACAACAAAGATGAGTCAATGTTAGGCATGTCACAATAACTACATTATCGACTTATTATTCAATAAATTGACAACAATCAGTTTATTAATCGTGATATCGTCCATTGTGTTTGCACTTACATATTTTGTGACTGTGGGCTTGGCTGCAGTTACCAGGTAGATCGGAAGCACAGAGACACAGACACTGGGAGTGAATTAACTCAAAAAACGTACCTTTATTAGGAAAAATGTCCTTTATCAACATCCAGAACAAACTTAAAGACACATAATAACAGCCCAGCGCGGCTCTAGTTGCTTAACTTTAGTGTCTATGGTTCATGTTGCCTCAGCCTTCAATTCACCAACAGCTTATCTGGAGTGAAGGCTGAGGCAGGTTCTTTATGCCGGTTCAATGTGTGCCAGCTGGGACAGACAGGGGCTGCACGGTTCCCCTGCCTCGGCATTTCGCAAACTTAGGTGCGTGAACAGGAATGGAAAGTTTATTGTCTTTAAAAGGGTTAGTTCCTTTGTTATGATATCTTGAGTGATAGAATAATTTATAAGTCATTAATGATTAAAATAATCTTCAACAGACATCAGCCAGTCTATTTACATCTGTTAGCAGAGCGTCTGAGGGAGATTTTAAGACAATCATGTAAACAGCATTATATCGTCACACACGCCCACCCCTAACCACCATCACCACCACCGCTACTATTACCAGACCCATCTGCTGCCTGCTGCACAGCAGCGCTTCTCAAACAATAACTCATCAAAGAGGAAGTCATATCTGGTGTTTCACTTTAAAACAACCACACTCATATCCACATATGGATAACAGATGATTCTCAGCCCTGGTGCTGCCTCCCGCCTGCCCACGTCACACCGAGCACTTCCCATTTACTCAAAAATAAACACCACCAGCAGCCGAACGGCGCTAAAATAAAGATGTGGCCTCGTATTTTTAAACGATGGAAATTATTTGTGACAGAAGAGCCTGAAGGTGGAGAGGAAAGTCACATGGATTGAGAAACCAACACAACGTTCAGCAGAAAATCCATAAAGCTTCTAGAGAAAAGCCTTGATACACTCACACCCCGATAATAAAACAGAAGAAGTTCCCTTTACATCAATCGCTATACCAGAATTACTGAAATTATACAACTCTGTTATAATTATAAAACCTCATTACACAATACTACATAAAGTTTCCACTCTCAGCAGATTCAACTAAACAAGCTAAACTAAGCTACTTAAATAAAAATACTTTACTAATTTATTAATCAGAACTAATCACACTCTTTGTAATGAAATGCACAGTTAGGTTAGTATTTTTTAATAACTGATGAAATCCTTGATATGCTTAAAATATATATGCATAAAATAAGAAAATTACAATATTATAAAATACTGACAAATTGCCCATTTTATTCTAGTAAGCTGAACAGTCATCTAACCACTTTATTGTTCTTTGTTCTACAGAGCTGTAAATGTGTGAAATTTCCAAATAGTTGCGACACTGACTTGGTTATATGACCCAGCTTTAAATTATCTAATGATTATTTAGAGAATGTAGTATCAAATCAAAAGCCAACTAACTGACTGATTCAGGGTAAGGGTGTGTCAAATCGTATCGCTCACAATATAAACATCGCTGGAAAAAATTAGACCACTTCAGTTTTATTTATAGGTATATGTTTGAGTAAAATTATCATCATTTTACTCTATAAACTACGGACATTTCTGCCAAATTCCATACTAATATATTGTCATTTAGAGCATTTATGTGTAGAGAATGAAAAATGGCTGCAGAGCTTTCAGACCTCAAATAATGCAAAGAAAACAAGTTCATATTAATAAAAAGTTTTACGAGTTCAAATATCAATATTTGGCGTAATAACCCTGGTTTTAATAACAGTTTTCATGCATCTTGGCATGTTCTCCTCCACCCGTCTTACACACTGCTTTTGGATAACTTTACGCCACTCCTGGTTCAAAAATTCAAGCAGTGCAGCTTGGTTTGATGGCTTGTGATCATCCATCTTCCTCTTAACTATATTCCAGGGTTTTATTATTTAATAATTTAATTATTTTTATTATGTAAAATCAAAGAATCATCATTTGTAAGTGGTCTCTTATTTTTTTTTCCAGAGCTGTATTGTAACAGTAATATCTTGATTTCAAAAATCTGTATTGTGATTATAGTAGTATTGTGTCTTGTAAGCACTTATTCACCGTGAAGCTTAAGTGTATTTCTTGTGCAATTGTTATCCTTGTAGTTAATATGCATGCAATAAATATTCTGCACTTTAATACTACATTACTTTTATTTTATAAATATTCTTATAAAATCAGTGTGTTGGGAAGTTACTGTAGTTTTTACAAAATAAATAGTTTTACATATTTTTTTTTCTACTGAATGTTTTCAATTGCTGTTCCACATAACAGTTATTTTGTTGCTTTAAAATATTCTTAAAATTAATAAAACCTTTTTTAATGTTTTTTTTGTATATCACTATGCAAAAATACCCAGCAATATTGTGATCTTAATTTAGGGCCATACTGCATACCCCTAAGTAGGGGCTGATTTGGAGTTCTGCAGTAAAACTGATTTTATATAAAATCATGATAAACTAACCCTAGTTTCTATACAGACATTATAGTATTACACCATCATAAAGAACCAAAGAACCCTTTTGAGTTTGAGTAAGAAGAAACACACTTCATGCTCACACATCTTAATACTGAATCCAAAGCTTAACAGCAATGAAAACACAAACATCTTTTTTTTTTAAACAAAAGACCAGCCAATAAGGCAAATTACAAAACAGCACAGAACATGTGGCCCCACTGTTACTGTGCTGCTGAATGCTCCTGCTCTGCCGCTTTCATGACATTTGAGGTTAGTCTATTTATTTTACTTCTAATTTCACTTACATGCAGTAAAACTCAAGTCTTACACAATCTAACAGCACATGTATTACCTAAATACCTAACATAGAAAACATAGAAAAATGCAAATATATAATAATACATATGGCTACCCCTGCTTAACTGTAAACAATTAAAGTGAGTAACAGAGGAACTGACCTCCCAAAGACATAACCTTAAAAATAGAACATTCTTTTCAACATTTTAATCAAGATGTGTATTATTAAATGGAAAAAAATAAAGAAGAGCCTTAGGCTTATGGCTTGAGTATTTATAATCATCATTCAGAAGCTTCTCTAAGCAGCGGCCTACCACTCTAAACAACAACTGATGCCCACAAAGCAGAAGAAGACTATAGGAAGATATCAGGTTGTTTTCAGGGAGCTGTTTCCTCAGCTCATACAGTAATGAAGAAATGGCAGCGAACGGGAACAGTGGAGGTCAAACTGTGGTCTGGAACACCAAGAAAACTTTCAGAGAGAAGTGCGCCTTGTAGTGCTAGAAAGGCAAATAAAAACCTATAGTAGGGTACGGTACGGAGAGACAGAGCACTGTTCTACTGTGCAGATACACCTACACAATTGTGACTGAATTCTCATCGAAGAATTCAGTAGCAGACGTTTTCAAAGAAACATCAAAACAAGCCTACAAACCTTCTGGACAGACTAAAATAAACAGACATTTGTAGATTTGGAGACATTTGTAGGACATTTGTATGCATTCTGCAGACAGAAGCATCGGTTGTTTAACTACTAAAGGGTTACATTTAAGAATTCTATACTAGGATAATAATTCTAAAGACAGAGCAAAATTTACAAAGATCTCTCTCAAGAAGTGTAAGAAGAAGGCTTTACCACGATAGTCTACTGCCCTAAATAACACAACATTTATTTTTTATTCCCCCCAACATTAGTGGCAGACAGTGGTTTCCTTTGTCCTCAGATCCCACTACTCTGATTGGATTTAACTCAGAACATTTTTCCTAAAATGTATGTTTTAAAACTTGCAAACATAATTTTATCAATAGTATTGCAATATATCACAATATACTGAATCAGTACTTCTGTATTGTGATACATTTCATACTGTTAAGCTCTTGCCAGTGCATAGCCCATCTAGGACTGTCGCAACAATATTTTTATATTTTATATGATAATAGAATAGCATAACAAAGCATTCATACCATTTTACAGACAAATAGACAGACAGAAAGACAGAGATAGACAGACTCATACATTATTCATCCCAGAAGGAAAAGGTCCCATCTCAGAATGTGCAAAAGAAGAATAAGATATAAACAAAAGCAGGATAAGATATAAAAGAAAACAAATATGTATTTAGCTAATCATAGTTTGGGAAATATACACCTTATTCTTTACCTACTGCAGTACACACGGTGTGTATAAAGTAAGTTATTCAAGCACTGCTGATAGCGTGACTGGCTAAAATACTGTTTTTTTTTTTTGTTATATACAAAATCACGATTATCAAAAATGATTTTATGTGATGTCCAATTATTGTACGATAAGAGGATAATGCAATTATCATGACAGACCTAAGCCCAACATAAAATTACCATAATTTTTAAAAGTACAGATATATTGTACCGTAATCGACCTACCTCTAATGACAGGGGTTAATGGGCTATTAAAAACAATGTTGGGGTATTTACTCAGTAACAGATGGTGCTGATAATAATCAATACTGATCTCACTACAATGCAAGGTGTGGAGCGGAGCTGCTAAAATCTTCAAGCAAGTACTTTTTTTACTATTATTTCCCCTTTAACATCTGTCTCCCAAACTTCCTCATGACAAATATAACCATCTGAAAGAGGTAAAGAGGAAGTAGTTCCTTGAGAGATCTGACAGCATATTTTGATGTGTGTGTGTTTGTGAGCATGTGTTCAGTTATTAAAAGTTCGCCCTGCATCTGTAGTAGAAACTCTGAAGATTCTCAGAAGCTGCATGCATATGTACTTTGTGGTTTGCCTTCTGTTATACTCCACCCACCCAAAAGCAGTGAGTAATACCATATAACAAAGACAATGGTGACATCAGTTTACTAAAATAAATCATTTACATAGTTTTCCTTTTACTCCAAAAGGAGCTGATTAGTTAATTAATTCTCTGAAGTTTTTTTATAGATATTTAGGACAGCTAAACTAGTTTTAGTAGAACATACTGTAACAACGAGTACCAAAGCTAACAATAGGATAACTTCATATCCATTTACATTCAAGAGAGACCATAAGGTTTAAGGTTGGGACCTGTAGACAGGTTTCAACCCAGCAATTGAAATAAGTTTAGGCATAAACCTAAAACTGCAAAACTGAATTAGGGTGTTAAAAGAGGTTAAATAGTGGTTAAATGCTGGTTTTAAAAAAAGCACTCGGTTGAAGGAAATGACTGAATGGTTAGCAGTTTCTTATTGCTGTTGTGTTTACTTTTATGTTCGTATTTTACATAGTAACAGTGTGTATTTCTTGCTGGTGGACTATTCTCAGACAATAAGACAATGTTTAAAAACTCAAGCAGCTCTTCTGTAACTGATCCAAGCAGCACTAGTACAAACAATAACACACCACCACAATGTCGATATCTCCCCAGTGTACTACAAAGTACTACTTAATGGTCAGTAAAGCAGATCTACCTACACAAGAAGAAGTGTATAAACAAGGAGGTGGTGTTAATAAAGGGGTTGTTGGTGTATACTTAATTAACCAAACGTGTCTTTGCATACATGCTGACATGGGTTAATGCTTCAATTAAGAGATTAAGATTGTAGTGCTTATTATGGAAACCATATATCTTCCATATTTCTTTGAAAATGTGTTAGTTAAGAATTTTTACACATGAAATTATTTATTATACATATATAAGTATATTAGTACATATTTTATTTATTATTTTTTTATTATATAACGAAAGTGTTAGTTAATAATGTTCTTCTAAATTTGTACTATAATCTGTAAATACTGTACTATATATTTGTAATATAGCACTATTTACATTTCTTAATATGTAAAAAAAAAGAGTGCTGTCTGTGTGTAGACTTTGTAGTTTTATGCCTGATGTAGTTCAATATTTAGGAAGTAACTAAGGAATTTGAGACTCATCCAGAAACAAACATTTGTCGTGACATCAGCCTTTTCATAACTCCATTTCCCCACCCACACAACAATGCTGAAAAGTCTTTTAATTGACCAAAAATGGCATTTTTCTGTGAGGAACGCAAAATGCAAGTGTCTATTTTAAACCTATTTATTTTTTTTAATTCATGAATAAATGTGGAGAATGCTCAAAAGGCACAATATCAGTCAGTTTTATCCTAGGGATTAATTAATTGTTTTGGCTAATAAGCCAACAATACAATGTAATGAACACAATAAAAATACAGAAAACAAGGCCTTTGCCTTTACAGCAGGGCATGGGGTCAATATAAGCTTGGTTTACAGTTTAAGACAGTCAGGTAAAGCAATGTCAGCATGCTGTTATACTGGCAGCAAACTCTCTACAATCAACATATATAAGAGTACTCTGAGTACTCTGACAAAAAAAAAGAAGTGTATATTGCTAATTTAAGGTGCACCCATGGCATGAATCAAACGCCCTAAAGTGTCCACGGTGATGGAGCTAAACCCAATACTCGAAGGATCTGTCAAAATGGCAAAACTAAACCTCCAACAGCAGCACACCTCAACTCACTGATGCTCTCTCTTTCCCATGGGCCTGAATGCAATTAAATCAACCGCCCTGCTTCAGAATATTTTGCAGAAGCGTAGTTGATGTTGTTTGTAGAGCAAATAGAGGACAAACTCTTTAGTAATGTATCAGAATTCATGAGGATCCTAAAAACATTTGGACATGGACAATTAGCTGAACTTAGCTTTAGGGTTAGACACACACAAAAATACATAATATAGACTTTGTGGGGGTTTTAGGACCTTCATCACATTACTAAACATAACCTATGTCAGGTTTCATATGCACTTATCTTATCTTTTACTAAAAAAAAAATAAGGAATGACTATTTGCTCTTGGGTACAAGTAGCATTTGCAACACTGGGAGGCTAATTTCACCCCTTTTAAAACTTTCCAGTAAACCCATAATGAATAATGAAATCTTATTTCTTGGTAAAATACAGCTAACTACCAATGTAGATTTACACGGTAGTGTGGTAAGCAATATCATGCCTCTTTTTCTCTTTTAACTTTACAATAAAGATTAGTTATACTGGTAAAGATGTTCTTAGATTTTAACCCTTTTAGCCTTTCAGAATTATGTTCCAGTGATGAAGAAATATAAGAATGCTGTTTTCTGTCTGTAATGCACACACAATAAAATTACTTTCCTAATATAAAATCCATATTAAAATAAATCCAATTTTACATGATAAATAACAAATAATTATTATTAACTTGTATTACTTTGCCTCTTTGTTCTGTAGTGCTGACCTGCCCGAATGTTTGAGTTGCTGATTTTTTTGTCCAGTGCAGTGGGCAGGGGTACACTACGGTCCTTGGCTGGTTTTTGATCTATTCTGATAGACAACAGGTCTCCATTAGTGTTAAAATAAACTACATGATGTTCATTGTAATTGACGCAGGGTCTGAAAGGGTTAAAATTGGCCCTGTCTCCAACAAATCTGATATTTAGGTCTAAGTGAGTGAAAGATAAATTCTAGATGCTAAATTATAAAAATCAAATGCAGTTTTAAAATGTTAAATTGACAATATTGTGACCATCAAGCAAAAACGTATCTTAATTTTTGTTGTCTTTCATTTTTACATCACTTGAATCTGGCTGCTGTACTTTAAACGAACATGCCCATTCATCATGTGTTAAACTGTTATGATGAATGGACCAAAGATATGAATAAACCTGAAACAAGAACTTTTTACATTGACATTGTACTATATTTTTAATAATAGTACCCAATGCTTACATACAACTGTAGCAGTCTTGTGGCAAAAACATATTCAATTCCCTCACCAGCTCACTTGACTGACCACCATTAAGCACTGATTTAGCAAACCAGGTATTGGATGAAAACTATAAGTTAAACATGAGCAGAGCGTTGTTAACCAGCTACTTTATTGTATTACTGTTATTATTCTTAGGGTTACTGCTGAGATAATTAACTTAATTCTCACAGAGGACTAATAAAGGTCTTACAGAAACAGGACATACAGATACTTTACCTTTTAATTGAACTAACAAGAAAAAAAAACTGGCACTTTTCCAGTCTCCAGCTTAATTCCAATCTGGTTAAGGTGGGGCTTAGCTAGTTAGCTAACCCCACACAGACTCTTAACCACAACTTCTCATTCCACTGTTAAACAATAAACAACAACACCACTCAACAGAATTCTACAGAATTAATGTAGTTTAGCAATAAGCTCACTGACTCTCTGTGTGTCTGTCTGTCTGTGTGTATGTAAGCTAGCGGTTTGTTAACTAAGCTAATACAGATAGCTGGCAGGAACAGTGTGTGCGGCTCAGGCCTCGACCGCGGTGTCTCCCCACGCCTCTCCCCGTCAGACTCACCCTGCAGTCCCGCAAGCTGCGTGAGCTCCGCCCGGCGCCCAGCGGGTGTTTATCCGCTTCCCCCCGCCACAGCTCCGTCCGCCGAGCCGCCGCTCTGCCCCGGAGGAAAATCCCGCCGTATAAAAGGCCACAACGTCCAGAAGAGCCCGAACAGCACTCAGACCTCCCCCCGCCTCCTGCAGCTCTGTAGCGGGTTGGGTTAGCTTAGCTTAGCCTGTCTGTCTGCAGGTTCCGGTTGGGATCGGTGTCAGTCCTCTAGTTCCGCTCCCGGTGAAGCGCCCGTAAACACCCAGCGCTGAATCCCGGCACTGAACCCGGCCCGCCCGGTCCGCCCGGCACTCCGCGCTATAAAACAGCTCCACAGCCACACAGAGACACACCGACACAGAGACACACCGGCCGAGCTTCAAGCGGTTTTTGTATCTTCGACCTCCGACCCGCGAAACTTAGTTCCTACTACAGACATGACCGAGTAATGAATGACTCATTCAACTGAATCGGTTCTTTTTGAGGAATCGACTGATTCATAAGTCAAACTGAACCATATGTTTTTCTTTCATCGCAGGTGCACCAATTTTTTGTATCTGTATGTATATTATAAATCATTTATCTTATACACATATCAATTATGTTTTTTCAATACTGTGTTTTTATTAACAATTTACTTGCTAAGTTTGGTCTCAGTGATTGGTCTCACTTTTTCACATACAGTGGCGTAAAAGTATTTGTCCCTTACAGATTTCTTCTGTTTTTACTTTTTTGTCATATTTACATTTTCAGATCATCAAACTGAATCTGAAATCTAATATATATAACATGAGTACATATAAAAGCACCTTTTAAATGATGATTTCATTTATTAAGAAAAAAAACTATCCAAACCAATCTGGCCCTAACTGTGATTAACTACATTTTTTGGAAAACTGAGTTCAGTTTCTTTATCCACAACCGAGCCTGATTAGTGCCAGACCTGATGAATTAAGAAATCACTTAAATAGAACATCAGAATCAGCTAAAATATCTAAAAAAAACAACAAATTATGCCCCAATCTGAAGAAATTTAAGAACAAAAAAAAAAAAAATTGATAATCTATCAGTTTGGAAAAGGTTACACTGGTGAACTTTTTCAGGCCAGCCTGTTGAAATTACTGCAAAAGGGCATGGACAACTCATCTGCAAAGAAGGTCTCACTTGCCATAGTTAAGGTCAATGTGAATGATTTAATACAGTTTTTTCACATTGTTTATGTTTACACACAAAATGTGGAACTATGCACACAAATCCAAAAACATGAAGCTAATGTTTCAACATTGTGACTCCAAACTGCTAAACTCTGAGCACAATTCTACATATTCTCTTTCAAATATCATTCTAAATCACAGCTTTGCAAGTCGTTAAACAAATTGCATCATTTAGTACACCTTGGTCACCTAAGAATCACTGACCTTGAAATATATAAATGATAAATATATATATTTTTTTTACTTCTTTGGATGTGAACTGATTTTCGGCGTCATGTTTCTCATTGTGCTTACATAAGTGAAAATTACAGTTTTGCAACAAACTACATACAGTAAAAATGGTTTACATTTGTTTTGCATATACATATAGTACTGTAATGCTGTATGTGGGGTCCACTACCACACCAAATGAATATAAATAACAGAAAGCGAATGTATTTCCATGTACTTGTATGCATTTGAATTTGTACAGTGGCCTCATGAAGTCAAAAACATAACTAAATTCTTCTGATAATAGTGCTTTCAATTGATCTTGTCAGTGTTTATTTGACGTTCTGCAGGAGATAAGCATATAAAGAGCTGTGTGTGTTGTGTCGGTGGAAGGAATCAGTTTTGCTAGAGATTTGTGGTTTTAACAAAGCAGTGAATCATTTTCAGTGTGTGTTTAGAGTTTTGAGAAACTGAGCCACGTTTCTAGAAATGCGTTTATACATTTGGGAAAAACTGTGCCTGGGCAAAATGGTATCCATCTGAGCATTTCAAAGCAAAAAATATGGCTAAACAAAAAGAACACATCAGCCCACCCCACATTTGCTAACAAACATCTTGATGATCCCCAGGACTTTGGAAAAATATTCTGTGGACTGATAAGACAAAAGTCTTTCAACCCTTACAATGTTTAAGAACCTGGACTAATTTTGTTGACTAAAATATTTATTATTATTATTATTATTATTTATTTTTTTTATTGAAAAATGAACCTTTTAAGAAAATTAATAGAATATCATTGTACAATTAGCTGTTAGCTATTTTTGTGCATTGGCCAATTTTATGCTAATCCTAATTTTTTTAATGCTATTTTTATTTTCTTTCGTTTAAACTATTAATGTTTAACTAATTTAGTGTTATTATATATTGTATGTATTTGTTTTTATCTGAAAATTTATATAGTAATTATTCTCTTTTCTAAAACCTATATTTGTTTGAGTTTTATTGACTTCAATAGCAAAATCTTACCCTCTTTGAAGAAACACAATATACATCAAATATATTAATACAAAATTTTTTACTTAATTGTTTAATTGTTAATAATCATTTCAGATTACTAAAAGAAAATGTAAAAACAATGTCAGTGTAACTGACAATGTTAATGTAAATAATTCAAATTCCGGAGCACTGAATATCTGAAAATAATAATAATAGGGAAAGCTGTTAAAGGTACAAATTACGTCATTTCAGTAATTCAGTTCAAAATGTGATACAAATATTTTATAAATATATAGTGAAGTGCTGTAAAATCTCCTGGTAGACACCGCACTGACTTTGGACTCTATATAACAGAGTGGACCAACACCAGTAAATTATATGTCTCTCCAAACCATCACTGATTGTGGAAACTTCACACTAGACCTCAAGCAGTTTAAACTGTGTGTCTCCCCACTCTTCCTCCAGACTGGTTCCTAATTTCCAAATAAAATGCAAAAGTCATGTCATCTGCTGGTTTTAGTCTACTGTGTTATATCAAGTCGGGCAGTGTTTTCACGGAAAATCTTACAGCATTCATGCTTCCCTCTGCTGACAACTTTTTAGATATATGTGGATTTCATTTTCCAGCAGGACTTGGCACACTGCCCACACTGCCAAAAGTACCTTTTTGTCTTATTTAATATTCTGATTTTCTAAGACACTGCTTTTTGGGTTTTCATGGGGTGTAAAACATAATCAGTAACAATAAAAAATAAGCACTTAAAATAGATCACTCTGAGTACATACATCTATATAAAATATGAGTTTCACATTTTGAAGTGTATTACTAAAATAAAGTAATCTTTTAATGATTTTTTTAAATGCATCTGCAAGTGTTCTATTTCCACTTAACACTATTAAGTGTTATTTTTCATGCATTTTGGCATGTTCTCCTCCAGCAGTCTTGCACACTGCTTTTGGATAACTTTATGCCACTTCTGGTGAAAAATTCAAGCAGTTTAGCTTGGTTTGGTGGCTGCGATCATCCACCTTCCTCTTGATTATATTCCAGAACTTTTTTTTTATTTGATAAAATCAAAGACACTCATAATTCTTTGGTGGTCTCTTTATTTTTTTCCAGAGCTGAGAGAGAGAAAGAGAGAGCTATAGATGAACTGTCATCTTCTTCAGTTGAATCTACACAATACCAGTAAACAGACACTAGTCAATGAACAGTAAGTCTAAAGCTAATAGTGAACACAAGATTATTTAAAATTGGATTAAATACATGATACTTATAAATATATTCTTTCACCAGAACACCATTTATTGTTTCAAAACACCATCATTTGCACATTTACTTACACTCTGTGGTCTGCGGTAAATCTTATGATATCATCGCTGGCACTGTTTATAAATACATTTAAATAATAATAATTTACAAAACGCAAAAAAACGCTTTTTTCAGCCAACAATATTTACTTCTAGTGCGTCTAAAATATTTATATGAGGTATAAAATCAAATAACATTTGAAAGAACCCAGTAGTGTCCAGAGAAACAGCTTAGAAACGGCCAGACCTCAAACAGAACTTAGAGTTAGGCATTTAAATAAAAAAATCCACCTGTTGCTGCTCATGTATTCTGTCACAGTAATAAGTCATGTAATGAATTATCATTAAAATTTATTATAGTTTCACCTAATATATACTCTACTCTAACATAAAATAAAACGCTTGTTTGAATTAATTGTTCAAAAATTATAAATTTTGGTCAGAACATGATCATGAAATTCCATGAAAATGTACAAATTCTGAAAGCATTTACAGCATGTGGCTGCCACATAAAATAACTGTGTTATAACTAGTGAAAAGGGGAACTGACAAAAACTGAGGAAAAAAAAAAAAAAAACACACCAAAACAGACAGGGGTTAAATTCTGTAATGTCAATGCAGGAAAGAACAACGACGCTGTTATCTAAATTCCCCTCAAGGGGGCTCCACCACTAACTGTAACCAGAGAGCAGATTGAGTCTATGCATATCCAGTGCATAGTTGCAGACCCTACGCTGTGGCCTATACGTTGCTTCAATCCAAGTGCATTAATTGTGTAGTTTTACTGTAGCTGTAAGTATAGTGAAGTCAATTAACATATATACGTATTTAACACAAAGGTTACCTGATCTTATATATTTGTGAATATGTGTTTTTTTATGTACTGTTTGCTGTGTAAACATGTATAAATGTGAAGTTCCTTTGAATTTAATAAAGCTTTATGTCTTTACAGTGCTCATTTTGCTTATTGTCTTTTTATTGTCTCTATGCTTATTATAGTATTACATCTCAACTAGTGTGTATGGGAAAGTACATTTTACACTTTTATTTGCAAAAAAAATAATGTATTATTTATAAAGCATGTTATGTTTTTGTCTCATGCAACTAAATTGTACTCATGCATTCATACAAAGCATCTAATTAGAAAAAAATATGTATATATAAATAAAACTAGCCATAATCTGAGTGTAAAGTAAAGGAAAGTGTATAAATTATTGATAATTATGAATATTTAAGTTGATCTGTAATATTTGTGTGCTACGTAGCACTTTTCACAGATCTATCTATCTATCTATCTATCTATCTATCTATCTATCTATCTATCTATCTATCTATCTATCTATCTATCTATCTATCTATCTATCTATCTATCTATCAGTTAAAATGCTGCCTTCAGAATGGAACACACCTAAAATGTTAAGCATAATTCTATAATAGTATACCGGGGTATAACAATTTCTTAGTTATTTAAATTTTTCTCATTATTGCAGAATATAAGAACATGGATATTGTAAATGTAACAGGGAATCATGGGTAAAATGTACTCTTTTAATTATTATATAGTCTCTGTAGTAGATTTAACTACAACTCGGATACAGTCCTCATTTTTCTACATTCAGAATACGTTCAGAATATTTTTTTCAAGATCATTTAGATTTTATTCTGAGATTATTCTGGACAAACCTACATTTGAATCTACAATAACGTATCTATGTATCTATGTATCTATGTATCTATCTATCTATCTAGGTTTATGCACAACACCCACTTTGCACTATAGGGGGCAGCATCACCCCATTCCAGCAGCATCCCACCTGTTTTTTTAACAGCCATAGATGTTTTTATTCCCTGACTGGAGCTAATCTGATGGAAACTGATCACTGTGTACAACTTTACTAATATGAACTCCTTAAAATATCCTGACATAGTTATCCGAACACAAAATGATGCTATGATAATTAGGATAATATTGAGTATATTAGAATCAATCAATCAGTTTAATAAGAAACCTTTATTTAAATTCAGAGTACATTAAGGGTGACAGTCATTTACAATGTAAATCAGTCAATACCTAGAATATAGATTGACAATGTGAATATGAAAACGTGAAAACAAGAAACACTATAAAAACATTAATCTATAAAATACAGTAAATAATATTTACAAAATAATCAATATAGCTTCAGAACAACATCATGAGTAACTAAATATGCTGATGTTTTGCTTTGGTATAGCTGATTGTTACTAGTAATTAGATGTTTGGTCTTTCTAGGCATTTGTGAAGATATTGGTGGATGATTACTACTGTGTTGCTAATGGGGTTTTTGAGGTGTTGCTATGGTATAGCTGATTCTTGCTGAAGTGTTCCTACTTGGTTGGTAAGGTGTTGCTATCGTATAGGAGGGAGTGGCTAAAATGTTGCAAAGTGTTGCTAAGCTGCAACACTGCAGCAACCCATGAGCAACACTTCAAGACCCATACCATAGAAACCACCTAGCTACACTCCAGCAACAACTATACAATTTCAACACCTGAGCAAACACTTGGCAACCCCATTCAAATATTTACTGAAATGAAATAAATCAGTGTAACAGGCCAAGTGGGGGTGGGTAGAGACTTAGGTCTTGTTTCACAGACAGGGATTAAGCCTAGTCCTGGACTACACACCATTCCACAGTGTCACCCCCTCCTTCTGCATGATCAGACTGCGTATCTAGAACATATTCAGATTGATTATTCATAGAGTGAACAGCAAAAAACACATGGAATCTGATTTTAGCTAATCTAATTCAGACTACAGTTGGAGGTGGTTTAAAGTGCATTCCAGTCGTTCAGACATGTTTCTTGTTTCAGATGCTCAGAACCCTCAAACAGGATTTTATTGTGTCTCCTGCACCAATCAGAACACAACAAACAAAGACCTCATCATATCCACAATGACGGAAGAGCCACTGTTGAGGAACATTTTTGAGTGGGGTAGAACTGGAATATTAAAAATGTTAGTAAAGTGTATAATAAATATCTATCTTTAAAAAAGGCAGAACAAAAATAGATTTCATTTATAATGAAAAACAGCAAAATTAATGAAAATGAATGAAACCTGAGAAAAACTGAGTTGACATTAAGTTTGGTGCATCTCTATTAATTTGGAGAAAAATAAATGACACTTGGCCGGTTTAATCTGCCTCTGGTGGAAACATCAGGGACAATGAGAGCAATGTAAACTTTACTTTTGTATGAAGGAGAAGAAGAAGAACACACACACACAAGCACACAAACAAAGTGTGACCAATTTAATTTCTTAATGGTGAGGCTAAAAAAAAAAGAATCTAAGGTTGCCCCAGTGCGACCAGCCGTTCAAGGGAAAACCAAGCCTTTACAACCAAACAAACCACACGAGCACATCTTCTCCTCTGATTGGTCAGAGCTGTCTGGCGCCGGAGCAAGAAAGTAAATACAGCTAGAAGGTTCTGTGTTCCAGACCAGTGCCTATATTTGTGCAGTGTGAAGCTGCTTTAACACTAAACGCTGCAAATTTGCACAAGCAGTCCCGCTGGTAAGCGCAGTCCTGCAGGCGTGAGCGGTGAGTGCTGCACCTACAGCATCCAGTGTGTAAACAGCTTACTAACTAACGTCTGAAGCACGACCAAAAATGCCATACTTCATTAGTACCACAGTTTATCTGAACTACGAAGTGTGAACAAAGATCTTTCCAGGAAACCTGAAAAAAATATAAAAGTTGTGACCAAAATCATGCTAATGGTGTATTATTTAGACTATTTGTATTATCATCACCACCAGCAGTCTCATTAAAATTAGAATAACAACATAATTAACAACTGAAATTATTTATATGCAATTATTAAAATAGGCAAAAATATATAAGCAGTTCCAGTGAATTTATTTTCTATAAAACATAAAAGAAATATTACATTAAACACTGTAATCAAAACTACTCCTGATACAGGTGATTAGCGTTCTTTAGTGGTTCAGAAGGATAAACGTGTGAAAGAGGACGTATGAAGATGGACTGTCTTGTGAACACATGCAACAGTTCAAAGCTCAATTCTGTCAGTCAAAATTATGCTCTGTTTTATAAGGGTGATGAAAGCTTACAGGAATTAAGAATGTATTAATAAAAACAGTGAAAATGTTTGTATGATGTGTTTTATATTTGTTTGTGATTAAGACTTAATTTATATCTTTTTCATAGACCTACAAACTTTTGTAGGTCTATGAGGTCTACACATGTACCTTTATTCAATTGCCTGTATTTCAAGTGAACCTGTAAAACTGTGATGTTTAATGCAAGGTTGCCAAAACTTTTCCAGGTTGACCTAAGAAACAAAATTAGGCACACCAGTGCAACCAGTGCAAAAAGCTAGTTTAGAGCCCTGCTCACTCATACTCACACAATCACATTCATACGCACTCACTCACACCCACACTCACACACTCATACTCACAGAGGGAAGATTAATCTATCTCATACACTGACACTGAGGAATCATCATAAACAGCAAATCCTACATAGAGGGGCTCAGTGAATGTGGTGTTAAGTGTATATAAGTGTGTGTTTGTTTGTGACTGTGTATCAGAGGAGACGCTGTAGAAGGACAGAATGCCGGCGGGACAGTCCACATACACTCCTATTCTCCTACAGCCGGAGGGAGGAGGGCGGAGAGCGGTTCTTTTCTTATTGTGATAAACAGAGTATCTGTTATCAGAGCAGCTCAGACTCCAGGAGTTTATATTCCCTCCAAACCAACAGTCTGATTCTCCTCCTTTCCTGCTGATGGTTTTATAACTCAGAGCTACAGCAGCTCCTCTTCCGCTCCACTCAGCCTCCCAGTAACAGCGCCCAGTAACACTCTCTCTACTCAGAACTTGTGGCCAATAATCAAACATCTCTGGATGATCAGGATACGACTGCAGTTCCTCTCTCCTCATCGCCCTCCTGTTGTCCTCACTCAAAGAGAGATGAGGGTTTACTGTGTTTGGATCCAGTGTGAAATCACAGAACCCTGAACACAAGAAAACATATTACACACACTGCACTGATACAAAGAGAGAGTGAGTGTATGTATTTGTAATTGTTTTTTGTGTGTATGTTTGTGAGTATACATTTATGAGTGTATGTGTGTGTTTGTACTTACATTTCTTAAGTCCTGGTTTGATTCTAAGTTTCCCTCCATGTTCAACTCTAAACACACACACACATACAAACATGAACACACACAGAGAAGGTAATAATGTAAAAAGCTGTTTTAAATAAGAACAAACAAGTAAAAAATTATTAACACTGTAAACATTGTAATCAGTATTCATACTCTCTCTCTCACACACACACACACAACTCCCCAACTAGGCCAGGGTTCCAAGTTCTGTATCTTTATGAGGTACCATGTTGAACATCCAGTCCCCAGAATAAGAAAGAGAACTGAAACCAAAACACAGGATTTAACAGCTTCGCTCTCCTTTTTACACCTGGAACACTATGAAGCAGACAAGCGGTTTTACCATAAACCCAACAGCCTCTCTCCTGCATGATCTTACACAAATCTCTTAAAGCCTTAAAACTATTTTAAGAATCTCTTTAGACCTTAAAACTATTTTCAGAATCCCCTAGTGAGGGTTCTATACAGACCTCAAGTCAAGTCAAGAGGCTTTTATTGTCATTACATCTGAGTACAGGTACACAGTGCAACAAAATTACCTAATGCAACAAACAAAAAATGCAAACATGCAACAAATGTGCAGCATAGGACTACAACACTGCAATAAATACAGCAGACGAAAGACAATTTAACTGATAGGACAGTGCAGTACACATGAAATGTGTGTGGTGAGGATAAGTTGCAGAGATTTGTAGCATACTGTAACATAAAGGTCATATATGTTTACAGCGGATACTGAGGTAGAATATACAGTACTTGGTGGAATAAGAAAACGAATTGCAGGAAATACTGCTGATAAGGACAGAGACAGTTAAGCCTCTGTGTGTTGAGTCATGGGTGGCCTCAGTACAGTTTGATAGAGTCCTCCAGGTTGATAGAGTCATCAGAAGTAGCAGCTTCTCTGAACATGTCCCAGTCAGTGTGCTGAAAACAGTCCTGAAGAGCAGAGATGGCTCCTGGAGGCCAGGTTGTAACTTGCTTCTTATCTGATTTGACAGGCCTGAGAATGCGGCTCTGCCTTGTATGCGCCGGTAATGTTTGTGTAAAGAAGTTAGCCCCACGTGTTGCAAAGTCCACATGCAGTCTCTGAACTCATGCTGGGTTATCCGCTAAGTCTGAAGATAGTCCAGTTTATTCTCCAGGGAGCAGACATTCGAGAGCAGGATGGATTTCTATTTGCTCAAGAGACACTTTCTTATTCACATTTTTAAACAGGTATCCAGCAGGTTCAAACTGAGCATTTTAAAGTTTGTCTGAAATATATTGTCTAGTAAAATATGAGTTGAAATAGAAACATGTTTGTTTTGAGCTTATTCTTTCCAGAATTTGAGAATTTAAGGCTAAATATGTAAGTAATTGAAGATAATAATCAGCTTTAGCTTTTTATTTTGTGTTGAGTGGAAAGAATTACTCAGAGCGAAATCATGGATTAGATCTGTCTCTAATTCTGATATTTATCTGATATAGTTCCAAGTTTCATCTATAAAAGTACAAAAATACATGCCATACATTTAAATGTAAATAAAAATTGTCCACTTCACCTGACAAAGCTAATAATAACAGTTGTGAGAGTGTGATGTTTTTTGACACTGCCATAAACATCCACAATACAGTCGTGCTGATGTAGTTACTAAAACAGTTAGCACTACAGTAAACATTTGTTAATTCCGTTGGATTCAGAAATGTAACTACACATAGAAAAAAATAATGTAATGCATTATTTTCACATTCCAAACCAGGTCATTAATCTTTATTCAGCAGATGTTTTGACATGATTTATATTACATTTTAATATACTAATTATATAGCTAATATGAATATATTTCATTTCTAAAAAAAATTTACCTTTTCTCTCTGTATCAAAAGTACAGTCTTACATAGGTTGCAGGTTGTACATTTAAAATGTAATAGCTTAACTTAAACATTCAATCGTTGTCACACACAAACACACACCTCTGAGTTGTCCATACCTGAGTGTGTTGAGTGTGCAGTTTGGATCCTGCAGTCTAGCAGAGAGCAGTTTTACTCCTAAATCTCCTGGGTGGTTGTAGGTCAGATCCAGTTCTTTCAGGTGGAAGGGATTTGAACTCAGTGCAGCAGCCAGAGAAACACAGCCTTCTTCTGTGACCATGCAGCCAGATAATCTACAGAGAAAATGTTTTTTTTATGTGTTTGCTGTCTCAAAACCAACAGTACATCTGAACAAACATTCTAACATTCTATCAGAAAAGTAAACACAACAGCAAAAATTATTACAATACAGAGTTAGAAAGTATAGGGTTGGAAATAACAGAAACTAACTGTTTAATTTTACTTTTTAATTATATACTGTAAAGACTTTAATGTTACCTGTTTAATACTTAATATTTAGTAATTAATTAACTGAAACTCTGACCTGAGTGTCTCCAGTTTACAGTGTGAACTCTTCAGTCCAACAGAGAGCAGCTCCACTCCTGAATCCTGCAGGTCATTGTTACTAAGGTCCAGCTCTTTCAGGGAGGAGTTTTCCAAGTTTAAAACTGATCCTAGTATTTCACATGTCTTAACACCAAGATCACAGTAAGCCAGTCTGCAAAAATTTAAGAAACATAATACAAAAAGGGCATTTTAAGATAAGTATACCAGTCTTAACTATAAAACTACATTTGTGTTTATATCAATAATTTAAAAAATCTAACAAATTACATGCTCTGTGTAATGACCTTCATAACATAAAGACATCATACACATATAATATCTAAAAGTAACATCATATAATATCTAACAGTAACATCATTCTGAAATCAAACAACAATTAATTAATCTCTGAAAACCTTTAGCCTTTGTGATAACACTCTATGAGCCTTCTGCTAAGTTTGGCTGTTAGCTAGCATTAAGCTGCTACCTTCATTCTGGTGCTCTGAGGTCAATAACTAAAGACTGAAGTGAACTATAGCAATAAAGCATGTGTCCTATCAAACCCCAGAACCTACTAATCTACTAATCTAGTACAGTGTTATCAAACGCCAGAGACTACTAATCTAACCAGTACAGCGTCATCCGTCTTTTATTAAACCACAGAACCAACTAATCTAACCAGCACAGCGTCATCCATTTGTTATCTAACCCCAGAACCCACTAATCTAACCAGCAGATTGCCATCCATCTGCTATCAAACCACAGAACCAAATAATCTAATCAGCACAGCACCCTTCACCTGTTATCAAACACCAGAATTTACTAATCTAACCAGCACAGTGCCATCCATCTGTTATCAAACCCCAGAACATACTAATCTAACCAGCACAGTGCAATCCATCTGTTATCAAACCCAAGAACCTACTAATCTAACCAGCACAATGCCATCCACCTGTTATCAAACCCCAGAACATACTAATCTAACCAGCACAGTGCCATCCATCTGTTATCAAACCCCAGAACCTACTAATCTAACCAGCACAGTGCCATCCTCCTGTTATCAAATCCCAAAAGCAAGTAATCTAACCAGAGGTAGAAAATAACGAATTACATTTACTCACATTACTGTAACTGAGTAGATTTTATGAGTAATTTTAAATTTTTAAAGTAGTTTTTAAATTAGTTAATTTTACTTTTAGTCAAGTTCATTTTGACAGTAATTTACTAGTAATTTACTTGAAGTACTTGAAGTAATTTACTTCACTACTTTGGAAAACTCCCCATTACTGATTAAAAAATGAAATGCTGGGGAAAAAACAAATAGTTTGAATTAAAAAAAAGTGTTTTGTTCTCCATGGCAGTGCAGCTGAACTTTTCCTAGCATTGTTTATTATGGTTAGCAGGAGAGATGCTGTGTGAATCAGCTGTGCTCGGGGGGAACCGGTTTTCTGTCGAGTTATGTTACCCATCGATATGTGCTTTACGAAACTGCGCATGCGCCGACCAACATTTTTTTTGTATGATTTTATGTTTTTAATGATATTACCTTTTTTCCTTTTCCTATTTCCATTTTATTGGAAACATTAAACAAGCTGCTTGAACATTAAAAAAAACATGTAAATAGCAGTTAAAGCATAGCAATAGCAAGTTAAAAAATAATAATGAACTGTAAAACTGTAAAAATACGGTTTATAGTCACCTATATGACAATAACTTTTTAACAGTAAAGAAAAAAAGGGGAAACCTATGTCACTTGTTCTTAATAAAATGTTTTATGGGGTGGTCTGAACAAATACTGCCTGAAAGGTCCAACTTATTTTATTTAATAATTATTTAATTTATGATTTGTACTTTTTTACATAAAATAATTAAAAGTAACTATGTAATTTTTACTCAAAGTAAATTTTAAATTGAGTATTTTTTTACTTTTACTTGATTAGAATTTTAGCAAAGTAAAGGTACTTTAAGTAACTTTACTTTTACTTAATTACAAATTTTCAGTACTTTTTCCACCTCTGAATCAAACCATCTCTTATCAAACATCAGTTATTAACAGAGAACAGTTAGCATCACCATTTTACCATTAGTCATTATGACTAGTCTGCAATTTTAGACTGTTAAGTAACATAGCAAATCATATTAATCTTTATTAATCTGTACTAAAGTAATAAAGAACATCATATATTTAATTTTATTTGGACTGATGCACTTGTAATTCTCTAAGTAAACTTTTGCACATGTCAAAATTATGGTAATAATTATTTAAACTTTTTATGAACTTTATAGGGCTGGTAAATTGTATTATGGTATATTATAGCTACATATTTCAGATATTGATGTAAAAATGTCTTAGAGTGTAATTACTCATAGCATTAGCTGTGTGTGGGACCTGTTTAATGTTATTTCTTAATTTTATAGTTTTAAGACCTCAATTGTACTGTTTAATATGTAATAATGAATTATCTGTATGAATTGACCTGAGAATCTTAAGTTTACAGTGTGAACCCTTTAATCCAGCAGAGAGCAGCTCCACTCCTGAATCCTGCAGGCCATTGTTACTGAGGTCCAGATCTTTTAGGTAGGAGTTTTCCAGGTTTAAAACACAGCCCAGAGCTTCACATGTCTTTGCACCAACATCACAGAAAGCCAGTCTGCAAAAAAATTAAAGAAACATAATACAAAAAGGGCATATTTAGAGAAGTATACCAGTTTAAAATATTAAACATTTGTGTTTATATTTATTAGTGCTGTCTATCGATTAAAAAATATCTAATTACTTACACACTCTGTAATCAATAATCTAATTTGATTTGATTTTAATCTAAAGTGCCATCCGTCTGTTATCAAACCCCAGAACCTGATAATCTAACTAGTATAGAGCCGTCCATCTGTTATTAAACCCAAAACTTACTAATAAAACCAGCACATCGCCATCAATTTGTTATCAAACCTCAGAACCTACTGACATAACCAACACAGTGTCGTCCCTCTGTTATCAAAACTCAGAACCTACAAATCATTTTGGGCTTCGTGATAAAAGTTCCATGGTAAATCATATTAAAATGTTCTAAAGCAATGAAAAATTAGAGAATAAACACGATTTTTTATAATATTTGGACCTTTTTATTTTTTTTAGCCTTCACTAATTAAACTTTCAATCAAAATTTGGTCAAATATTTAAATTCTGATAATATATACATCACATTATTAAGCATTTTAAAGAGTGATATTTTTTTATTACTGGTATATTATAAAAACATATTTCAGCTATTAATGGAAAAACATGTTTTGGAGTGTAGAGCAAATACACTTTAAGACATTTTAATTTAATACCTATATGTTGCTCTATCATAATGAAATTTTGGCTAAATTTTATGAGGTCTTAATGTCAAGTTAAATCATAGGTTTAGATATCTTCACTATTAACACTTGACTCTATATCCTATACATCTGCACTCCTGGACACTCTAGACCAGCAGTCATTAATAGGCACACCAGGAGTAATTAACATTTTGATTTTGACAGTGTTTATTATAAGCTGCTTAACTTTTTCTTACAGTGGGGGCTCTGTGGTCAAGGAAACTTACAGACCAATCGCCTGCATAGTACAGTGTTGCATGAAAGTTTCTGAACCACTTAGACAAAATTATTGTACATTGGTAATTTGTTTATTAGGAAATTTATCCAATTTTAAATATTTGTGAGCGGCAAAAGCATGTGAACTTGTGAAATATGGATTAGCAGTTAGCAGTTTGGACTCCTCAGTCCATACACAGAAATAATGACTATTGTCACCCTCCCCAGGAGTGGTAAACCAAAAAAAAAATAACTCGAACAGCAAGACATACAATAGTCAGCAAGATCACAAAAGACCCCAGGGAAATTTCTATGGCCACTCTCACATTTACTAATGTTAATGTTAATGAGTCTACCATAAGGAGAACACTGAACAACAGTGGTGTGCATGGAGAAAGCCACTGCTTTCTAAAAAGAACATTGCTGCTCAATGAACATTGCAGTTTGCTAAAGATCACAGGGACGTTACAAGGAAGAATGTTTTGTGAAAGGATAAGGCTAAACTAGAATATTTTGGTTTAAATGAAAGTGTTATGTTTAGAGAAAGGAAAAAACTGCATTCGAGCATAAGAACCTTATGCCATTATTGTATCATGGTTTGGGCCTATTGCTGCATATGAGCCATGGCAGCTTGCCATCTTTGATGGAACAAGGAATTCTGAATTAAATTAAAGTAAAATAGAATTGCTGCAAAGAGGGATCACACCAGATTCTGAAAGCAAAGGTTTACGTACTATCTCCACTCACAAATATGTAATATTGGATAATTGTCCTTAATAAATAAATGAGCAAGTGTAATATTTTGTCACATTGTTTTTTTTTAATCTACTTTACGGACAAATTATGTTTTATGTTTTAGAAAATTCATAAGGGTTCACAAATGTTCAAGTACCATTTGTAAATATCTTAAAGGTGCTCGTCAGCCAATCAGACCTGTGCAAATTTAGGTGAGTGGCCCACCCACAGGAGAAACTTAAACTTCACTTTTTTTATTTATCTTTTACATAAATAAGCACTGTAGATGCATTTTTCCCGAAAATCCCATTTATATTTTTTATTTAACCCATGTTTTTACTTGAAGTAAAAAATGTTTTTTATAGTCTGCAGTTTATAATTCACTAATAACATTTGATATGACTTTCAGTTTTTGACTACATAAATTCTGATATTAGCTACTCCAGTATTCAGGATATGGCACTGGATTTTAATACAAGTTAGACATTATGCTGGTCAGGACATTGCCTTAACAAAGTTTCCTCTAACTGGACATTACTAAATTCTGATTAAATACCCCTACCCCTGCTCTGCACACATTACTAAATACCAATATATGCACATGTTTTATCCATTTATCCAGCAGTCTGCTGATACATGCACTTATCAGTCTGCTGATACATGTCACACCTGGTGCTCACCCACAGTCAGCTCTACCAGCTCACAGTCTCCAGTCTTTGCACTACGTTACCCAGAATGCACCACACACTGACTCTTAGTAAGAATTACCTGAGAATTCAAAAACTTATATATATCTATATAATCAAATTATCTAAATAATTTGAGTTTGGATTAAATTGTTACAGCATTTTAACTTTTCCCGTCTCATTCAATAATGTATTGACAGCAGGGGTGGATAAAGATATTATTGTAAAAATGACAAAATATTGTATTCATTTAAAAAATGTACTACCGCACCAAGATGAATATCAAAGCTTATTTCATATAAACATTGTCAAACATTCACAAGAAACAAAAGACAGAAGTGAGTAATTAATTATACTAAAACTACCCTTAAAGTCTTACAGTAAGTAATGAAACAAATAAAAAAGATAATTTTTTGTTGTTTCACAAATTAAGATGGTATTGTGTGTGATATTTTATGGCACACTACTAATTTACAGAAAGCTCACCTGAGTATCTGCAGTTTACAGTGTGAACTCTTCAGTCCAGCAGAGAGCAGCTCCTCTCCTGAATCCTGCAGGTCATTTTTACTGAGGTCCAGCTCTATCAGGGAGGAGTTTTCTGATTTCAGAACAGAGCAGATACTTTCCCAGTGCTTCACGGTGAGATTACAGTGAGCTAGTCTGCAAAGAAAAAGTAAACATCGTAAAGATAAGACAAGCTTCACATTAATGATCTTATAAGATTTATGTAAATTAACCAGAACCCACATTGCTTTTTCCTCCATATTTTCTGTATCCTGACTTATGAGGAATGTTACTTCGAAAATTAGTGGGGCAGGTTTATCTCTACAATTCACCATTTACCATTTTACACCAATCTGTACATTACTAGCTAAAAATAAGCAAATTTTTCCAACTTAAACTGACAAAGACAGAAAAAACATAATAAACCTAATATTTATTTAAGGATTGATAAAAGTGAGCAGAGTAACGGTTTTACTCAAACTTTTTTGCTGCAACAACTCATAAACTACACCATCACATCAAATATTTATGAGTGGATATCTGGATACAAATGAATTTTAAAATTCCCCAGTCACTAAAAACTGATTTCCTTTATTTGTAATAAATAAAATGTAAGTATTTTTAATGTTTTAAAAAAGTGTTAGGGAGAATCCATGAGTTATATGAATATCTTTGATGGTGTGCTCTGCCTCTAGTTTTACTCTCTACTGGCAACATTATGCTCCGTCTCTTAAACTCTCTGCACCATCAAAATGTCTCTCCGAAAATGTATAATAATAATAATTGCACATTTTGCTACACACATATTTGCTAGTATTTCCCATGCCTTTAAGCTGGAATAAATGGGGGCTAACTCAGAGGTTTTTGGGATAGAGTTTGGGGTAGCTTCCCTGGGAAGTGTGGATTTGTGGAGGAAATTAAGGAAGAGACATAGCCTGAGCAGAGTGTGTAAATACAGGGATACAGAATGTCAAAAGTTATGAGGTGCTGAGCTCTCATTTTTGGATGCCTCTGATAAGCAGAAGGATTTGGTGGTGTTTGGAAAAGGGGTGGGGAGAGCCGAGAAGCAGTTTGAGAAAAATGTTAATGGCAAAGAGGTAAACGTTTAGTGTGAAATAACAGATGTGAAGGTCCAAGTAAGGAAATGGTATGGATGTGTTGAAAGCATTTGAAGCACTGCCAGCCATTCCAGTAAGCGGTAAGAGTGATAGGTGCTATGGCGTTGAGGATGAGGTCCTGGGAAATAAGGGAGAGTTGGTCTAGTTGGGGATCGTATCTGAAGCAGGAAGATGGCATTGGAATAGGATGGAGTTGGAATGGGCTGCGGGTCCATGTGAGGTGCCAAGACTGGAACAATAAAGAACATCAACAGCGTGGTTGGACAGATCAGGAATGTGTAAAGCTTTGATAGTGAACTGATGTAAGATGGATCGCCAGGTGAGATGGCGAAGATAAAGCATGATGAAAAGATTATTTGATCTGGATTTGTTTATCATGTTCATGACGGCAGAGTTGTCGGAGTGAATGGAAACATCACTCCTAGTCCAAAGGTAGCCCAAAAGCACGGTAGCAACTACTATGGGGTAAAGTTTCCGTAACGTGGTGGAGTTGCTGTCAATGGAAAGGAGAGAAAGAAGTCGTGATCAGAAATCCTATTAAAATAGCGGAGAAGTGTAATGCTGTTCCATTTAGTGAGCTGGAGAAGCTGAAAACGCAGCTTAGAAATGCAAGCTTTATTCAAAGAGATTTGACAGAAGAAGAGAGGTTAAAAAGATGGGAAATGAAGACACGGCCAGAAAAAAAAACCTGTAATACAGCTCAATATCCAAAAAAAAACCAATATGTGGAGGCATTCTGCTGCAGGAGGCGGGCCAGGGCTCATCAGCTCATCATGATAGAGCGAAAAGGCAAGGGCAAATTAGGGGACTGTGAAGAGCCCAGGGCGGAAGCATCTGCAAGGACTGCCTCGCTGGCTGGGAGTGCCGAGGGACGCTATGAGGAAGCAGCGCTTCGGGAGCCCTGGCTGGAAGCGGGAGGGAAAACAAATGGCATTTGTTTGCGGTCCTGACGAAGGGGATGCCGGAATGGAGCACCTTCTGCAGACCAAAGACGGTCCAATCACTGATGATGGGAACCACGAAAAAGGAAGAAAGTATGGAAAGGCTTCGAGGGAACTGCTGAAGCAGCCAGCAAGCATTATGCCTGCCAGACCGCAAAGGACCAGAGGGAGAAGCAGGAGTGCAGGAACCAAGCCGGGGCATGAGGATTACAGATGAGGAGTAAAACCGGTGAAGTCCTGCGACGACGTGAGGAATATGGAGGGGTGCGTGGAAGCCTTAAAGGAGTGACCAGACTGGGTCAAGGAGCAGGTGGAGTCAATGCCAGCCGGGGCAGCCGAGACAGAAACAATGGAGCGCAGGCTGGAAGTGCGGTCATAACAGCTCATTGTCAGAGAGAGGAAAAATTGAGATTCATCAGAACAGGTGAGGGGCATGGGACAACACCACATGCCAAGTTGTTTGCTCCCTCAAGTTGTTCGACATGCCTTTTTTAGATAAAGTGAGGGTTTAAATATGCTAAGTTGGAGGAGTAAAGGGTATGGATCAATCTTCTTAAATTAAATTATATTCATAACTCCATTTTCTTTGTGTATATTGGAGCCAAAAAAAAAACTGAGAAAAAAGTTAATATAATTGATACAGTATCATTTTAAAATAAACTAAATTGGGCTAAAGGCTGTGTAGTGGAACTCCAGCTTGCAATGCTCATTTCATGCCAATTTATGTGAGTTAGAGTAAAGTGCTCCTCCTGCTGTTTAATTTGAGCTGTACTGCTGCATCTGTTTCTAAAATGTCTATTTTCAACATCTGATATGACATTTGCAAATCACTGCATTCTGTTTTCAGTTATATTATTTACATTTTGCAGCGTGGCACACCTTTTTTGGAATTGGGTGTGCAGTTTAACATGGGTAATTATGCATATTTAAGTAATTTATTGTTTATTTATTTGTGTGGATATTTATAGGTATTTATTTTTAATTCAGATTGCATGCCAATGTTAAGCAGGTGGAACAGCTTGCCATAGTCAGCATGTTAATTCTGACCCTCTAGCAAAAGAAGAATATCTTGCTGGAAGAAAGACATACATTAAAATGTTATAAATATGTTATAATGTTATATGTTATAAATGAAAAATATAAACATATATACAGATAGAGTACATATTTCTTGTGTGACTTTTAAAGTGACTTAATTTTAGAACAAGTCTTGGCCGTGTTTTTTTAAAGACTACAGCAAATGCTTTTATTTAAAAAAACAATAGCATCACTGGTGCAAAATATGGTGCTGACATGTCGGTTATGCATTTACATATGAAAAGTTGACTGATAGTTCATAGCGGTTTAGAAGAAGGAGGTGGTTGTTTGCAAGATCCAAATATTTCAGTGATTCCAGTGTTATACAACTCTAGTCCAGGCCTGGCATTAAATATGGTGCCAGTACGTTTTTGTATATCTGCTTCTTACTTCTCTATTGCCAGTTCTTCTTTACAGGGACTAAATACACTGTGTGCACATCTGCATCAGCAATTATTGCAACTCAAATAGATAAATGTAGCATTTATTATAAAGTGTATAAGTACATACACACAATCACATTATATAAATTTAGATACTCACAGAGCCTTTCGGCAGTTGTTCACAGCTGGAAAAAGTTTCATATAGGAGCTCTCTGATGTGCTGTATTTCTTCAGGTCTAATTCATCCAGCACCTCCTCTGAGATCTGCAGCATGTAGCACAGAGCTGAACACTCTGCAGCAGAGAGTTTATATTCTGAGCGTTTCTCTGATTTTAGGAACTCCTGAATCTTTCTGGATAAATGCTGGTCTTTCACTTCAGTCAGACAGAGGAACAGGTTAACAGATCTGTCATTAGGAAGATTGCTATCTTCCATTTTCTCTATGATGTGCTGCACTGTTTTGTTGATGCTCTCTGAGCTGCTCACTGTGTGCATCAGGAGCCCCCGTAGGATCTTCTGACTCGACTCCAGTGAGATGCCCAGCAGGAAACGGAGGAAAAGATCCAGGTGTCCATTCTGACTCTTTAAGGCTTCATCCACTGCTCCACACAGGAGTTTATCCAGTGAAACATTTTCAAACATACTGATCCATTTTTCAAAAACTTCCAGTACCTCCATGTTCTTGATCATGTAGCAGTGAAACACATACAGAGCAGCCAGGAACTCCTGAAAGCTCAGATGAACAAAGCTGTAGACCTTCCTCTGATAAAGCACACATTCTTCCCTGAAGATCTCAGTGCAAATCCCAGAATACACTGAGGCCTCTGTGAGATCAATACCACTCTCTCTCAGGTCCTCTTCATAGAACATCACATTCCCCTTCATCAGCTGATAGAAAGCCAGTTTAGCCAGTTTCAGGAGCACAGTTCTGTTGGATTCCAGCAATTCTTCTGTATCCCTATCATAGCTTCCCTCATACTTCTCATTCTTCATGCTGGTCTGAGTGATCAGGAAGTGGGAGTACATTTCAGTCAGAGTTTTAGGGATTTCTGTATCACTCTGTTTCAGGATTTTCTGAAGCACAGTGGCTGAGATCCAGCAGAAGACGGGAATGTGGCACATGATGTGGAGGCTCCTCGCTGTCTTAATGTGGGAGATGATTTTCTGGGCTTGGTCTTGGTCACTGATCCTCTTCCTAAAGTACTCCTCCTTCTGTGGCTCATTAAATCCCTGAATTTCTGTCACACGGCTGATGTACCGAGGAGGAATCTGATTGGCTGCTGCGGGCCGGGAGGTAATCCAGATGTGAGCAGAGGGCAGCAGCTCGCCTTCAAGAAGGTTTGATATCAACACACCAACTGATGATGTCATGGTTACATCAGATACTTTCTTACACCTCTCAAAGTACAGTGGAATTCTGCTTTCATCCAGTCCATCAAAGATGAACACAATTCTGCATGTATTGTAGATCTTAGGGTCCAGATCTTTGAGATCAGGGTGGAAGGCACACAGAAGTCTATGAAGACTGTACTGATCATCTTTAATCAGGTTCAGTTCTCGGAACGGAAGCACAAACATGAAATCCACATCCTGGTTGGCTTTTCCTTCAGCCCAGTCAAGAATGAACTTCTGCACAGAGACAGTTTTCCCAATTCCAGCAATTCCTTTAGTCAGGACAGTTCGGATCTTCTTTGGTCCTTTGTCCTCTTTTATTTTGATTTCTCCAAGACCACTAAGCATTGCAGCTCTAATGTGCTCATCTTCAGTTTCTCGATCAGGATTTTCTTCAGGCCTAAAAATATCTGAGCAGTTGATTGGAGTGTCCTGTAAGTATCTGCTGGATTGTTTCTCCATCTTTAGAATCTCATGTTCTTTATTAACTCCTTCACTCTCTCCCTCTATGATGTAGAGCTGAGTGTAAATCCTGTTCAGGAGGGTTCTATTCTCTGGTGTTTTGATTCCCTCAAATAAGCTTTCGTACCTGTTCTTCATGCTGGTTTTGTGTTTCTGAAAGACTCTCTGCAGAACATCATCCACTGGTTGGTAGGAATCCTGCTTTCTAGACTCCTCTATGTGTGGATGTAGAGCAGGACGTGTTCTAGAGTTCTTTCTGCAGCAGGGACAGATAAAGTCTCCTAACAGAGCAGTTTTGTTCCTGAAGCTGCTGATACACTGTCTGCAGAAACTGTGTCCACAGGTGATCGAGACTGGATCTGTCAGAAGCTGCTCACACACTCCACACCTGCACTGATCCTGGACCAGACCACTCCTCCCCCTGTTAAGTTAACACTTATAATGAAGTTACAGCACAACATAAAAAACAGTTGTGATTAAAGTAAACACATTTGCTTCATTCAAGATTTTTGTACTTTGTAAACGCTGATGTATATGTTTATTCTCTATTTTATTGTGAATTGTGAGTGTTTTTCTTAGATTTCTTTTACTGTAATACAAAGATTGCAATTTTTTAATTAATAAAAAGATGTCATCAAAAAAGGGGTCAGGATAAAGATGTGCCTGACAAGTTATTTATTCTGACTAGGACTGAATAATTAATCATATTTTCATTGTTATCACGTTAGTTTTCATGATAAACACATTCATTGGAAGTACCATAAGTGTAGGTTGTCGTAATAAACTATAAATTATAAAAATATCATGAAACATGTGTCAGACACTGAGTTGCCACTCTTTGTAGACTCACACCTGGGCTCTGGAGGTTCTCCTTTATTACTGAAGGAAGGAGGTTCAGGCATCGACCTGTTACTCTTCATAGACACACCGCTGGGCTCTAGAGGTTCTCTTTTATTACTGAAGGTAGGAGGTTCAGGCATCGACCTGTTACTCTTCATAGACACACAGCTGGGCTCTGGAGGTTCTCCTTTATTACTGAAGGCAGGAGGTTCAGGCATCGACCTGTTACTCTTCATAGACACACAGCTGGGCTCTGGAGGTTCTCCTTTATTACTGAAGGCAGGAGGTTCAGGCATCGACCTGTTACTCTTCATAGACACACAGCTGGGTTCTGTAGGTTCTCCTTTATTACTGAAGGTAGGAGGTTGAATCATTGAGTGGTTACTCTTTATAGACACACAGCTGGGTTCTGGAGGTTCTCCTTTATTACTGAAGGTAGGAGGTTGAATCATTGAGTGGTTACTCTTTATAGACACACAGCTGGGTTCTGGAGGTTCTCCTTTATTACTGAAGGTAGGAGGTTCAAATATTGACCTGTTACTCTTCATAGACACACAGCTGGGCTCTGGAGGTTCTGCTGTGGATTTCTGCATTCTGTAAAGCAGATAAAATAAAAACGCTTTGTAAATAGATAAGAAAATGGCTGAATCATCATAAACAGAGAAAAAAATCTATCCAAACCAATCTAACTCTGTGTGAAAAAGGGTTTGACTCCTAAACCTCATACCTTGATAGGGAGCAGAATTCATGGTTACCTACTGTCAGTTCTGGTGCTGAAAGCGCTCCTGTCTCTCCCACATTCAGCGCTGCTGACGATCTCCAGTCTCCCAACTACACTTCCCAGAACACACCACACTCTGACATCATGCACTCACCTGTTCACCTGCCACCACCCGGAAGCCCTGAATATTGATTACCCACACCATAAAAACCCCCTTCACTTACACTCTGTGCCGAGTAATTGATTGGTTAGCCCTCATTACAAAGCGAATTCCTATAATTCCTATTTTTTAATCTTCTGGTTTTGACTCTCTGGACTGTTATACCTTGACTCTGATTTTTGCCTTCTCTCTGCTTTTTGGATCCGTGTATTACTTGGACTGTTACCGTTTCTGATTATTTGGATTACCTCTGTTTTTTGCCTCCCCGTGTATGACTTTGGACTGTCCCTCACTCTGGTTAGTGCTATTCCTCTCTGGTTGGTGTTTGCTCCCGCTGACCTTATCCTTCAGTCTGACTACCCTGCTATTGTATTTATATCTGCTCTATTTAATAAATATCTCTTTATACTGCATCTGCGCTTGTCTGAGTATATCTGATCATTACACCTACAGTATCCATGGATGGTTATGGAGGTTATGGATGGAGTGGCATAATATTACAATAATATCATTTAATACAACAAGTTCTGGAACAATATTTCCCCAATAAATGCCTCAAAAATTAACTTTCCTCAATCCCCACTGATGATTTAAATCAGCTATGTTCACTTCTCATCAAAAACATACAAACAAAAGAAAACAAAAGGGATGAATCTGTCTGTAGATTCTGATGTATAAACTAGGAAAAATGATGTAGAAGCTGAGAAAGGCTACTGTGGAAAAACAATTTGAATAATGGACACGATCTGACCAATAATTCATAGTGTATAATTTATATGTAAGGTGTAAGTTAAATGTATATTTCTATTCTATTTTATTTATTTAATGTTTGTATATATCTGTGTATATACTTAGTGGGATTATGCACCCACATTTTCACTCACCTGTTTTCATGTGATGTGACAATAAAGCTACAATAAATCAATTACTATTGATAAATAATTTAAAATATAATGCTTTCTGCAGCACATGATTTCACAAAGATTCTTCAGATGGTGAAGGAAAATTCTGGATGATCACAAGCTCTTTGAGAATCAGAGACTCATAAGTGGAGCTCGTGTTAAGGACTGATGTCCAGTTACTCACTGTGGGACAGGGGGTTCTCCTACAGATGAGGAGTGATGAGACTCCATCGTGGAGGAGCTTCAGCTAGACACCAGAGATGCTGTTCCCTGTAAACAGATCAGATATTATAATATCAAAAAGACAGTCATTTAACAAAAATAAATTAGTTTTTTTTTATTATTAAAGATAAAAGAGCAAAAACAATTAAAAAACACTGGTCTTATTAAGGTGAGTTTCTGCCCTCTTCTGGTCAAACAGCGCTACTGCACATAAACCGTTACCTTTATTAAGTTCCGGAAACTCCTACATTAAAAAATAACGCGCTTTAACCTCAGACGGACTACAGGAAGAAGAAGGTGGATGATCACAACCCACGAAACCAGGGTTATTCCACCATATATTGATTTCTGAACTCTTAAAACCTTATGAATATGAACTTGTTTTCTTTGCGTTATTTGAGGTCTGAAAGCTCTGCATCTTTTTTGTTCAGCCTCTTCTCATTTTTTGTAAATAAATGCTCTGAATGACAATATTTTTATTTGGAATTTGAAAGAAATACTGTCTTTAGTTTATAGAATAAAACAACAATGTTCATTTTACTCAAACATAAACTTATAAATAGCAAAATCAGAGAAACTGATTCAGAAACTGAAGTGGTATCTTATTTTTTTTATTATTATTATTATTATTTAGCTGTATTATTGTTTTGTGTAATTTGGTTTAAATAATGTAGAACATTTTATAAAATTGAAAAAAAAAAAAAAAACATTGAATTTAAAGTGTGTCAAAAGTTAAAGGTTTTTGCAAGACTAAAGCTTATTGTATTAGTTTAGCCCATCAGTTCAATTACATATATACACACATTACAGTAGATTTACTCTCTATTTACACGAATCCACTCTTCTCGATCTGACCCTCTCCAGCTCTGGTTTAGGTTCTTCAGGTGTAACCCGACTCTGAGCTGAGCTGAAAGAACAGTTCTGTATCTGAGGAACACTCACAACATCTTCTTACTTTAAGCTGCAGGTCCGTCTTTTACATTCTCCTAATTTCTGAATTTACCGAGACAATCCGAACCTCTGTAGATCTTCTCTCCTCATGTAACGGAGGAGATACAGATTAACTTTCATTTTCTCCTAAACTACGTCATCGTCCCTCCCCCACTCTCTCACTTCCCCTTCCTCTTTAAGACCAGCGCGCGAAAACCAAGCAAGAAAACCGAACCTTTGGAAGAGAAACTAGAAAATACAGGCAGCGTTTTTAGTATAAACTTTTAGTAAAATAGCTCCCTATCCTCAGGATTTATACACATCCGAATAAAGGGGATGTTTACTTTGAGTCATGGGGAAAATTACTTACCCATTAATGTTATTTAAAATGCGTACAACTCTATTATATATTACATTTTATATATTCAAAAATTAATTAGCATTTCAGCAACAGTGTTTTTAAAATTGTAAAATCAAATGTGCTAACTCAAAAGACAGAGGGTTAAAGACATTATGTTGATACATCGTTAAAAATGTAAAGTTTGTGTAGCGGGTCCAAACGATCAGGAGCCCCGCCACCGTTTCTCTGCGTTGTGTTGTGTGTTAGGAAGAAATACCCGAGACCTCTGTTGTTGGTACCAATCCGGGAATCTTTTATTGTCTGGATGTACAAGATAGAAAGCTGTGAGAAATAGCATCCAGCCTCGTGTCTGCCTGCACAAATCACTCTCTCCAGCAGAGCTCTCAGCCAACTGACATAGTATATTGTGGCGTGGAAGAGGAAGGAGGACTCGTGAGACTCATTGCAAGTACAGGTGCTGGTCAACAAATTAGAATAATTTGAAATAGTGCAATCATGAAATTCTTTGAATGCATTTTTTGTGCAGAAAGCAAATCAGGTGTTCGCCGCACCTGTCCTACTCTTTAGACTAATCACAGAACTCGTTACCTGGAAAAAAATTTGCTCAGCTGAGCTTTCCAAAAGGCCCATTTAGGCCATTTAACTGTGACACTGTTGTTTTATTGAATTAGAATAATGGAGAAAGCGTTTCATTGAATTAGAATAAATGCTCGAATTTTTGTTTTCTGTGAAGAGTGTTCACTGTGCAGTATAAAGTCAGGGTTGAGTAGAATTTCTAAGTTGTAAAATCAATCATGGGTAAGCAGCGCGACCTCTCAACCGGAATAGTGGCTCAAATTCAAGCCCTTCGCCAACAAGGCTTGACCCAAACTAAAATTGCTGAGCAGCTCGGCATCAGCCAGTCTTCCGTCTGCAAAGCTCTCAAGAAAAACTGCAGCAAGCGCACCAACTGTTCCGGCGTCCGAAAAACTTCTGCTCGCGACAACAAGCAGCTGAGAAAGATCGCAGTCAGCAACCGGTTCAAGTCCACTTCCGAGCTCACCGACTTGTGGAACAAGCAGACCGGCGCTGACGTCTCCAGATCAACCACTTACCGTCGTCTGCGCGAACTCGGCTTCAAATCTCGCGTTCCAGCAGTAAAACCGATGCTGAACAAGAAACAAATGGAGAAACGGCTGAAGTGGGCCAAAGAACACGGCGAGTGGACTGCTGAAGACTGGCAGAAAGTGGTCTTCAGTGACGAATCACGCTTCTGCATCTCCTTCGGTGACCAAGGTCCTCGTGTCTGGCGTCGTGGTGGCGAAACCTACAACCACGAGTGCGTGAAAAGATCCGTCAAGTTTCCCCAGAGCGTTATGGTCTGGGGATGCATGTCCGCTCGAGGTGTAGGGAAACTCTGCTTCCTCAAGAAGACTGTCAATGCTGCCGTATATCAAGATGTTCCGGAAACGTTCCTGATTCCGACTGTTGAGGAACAGTTCGGCGAAGAAGACTTCATATTTCAACAGGATCTTGCACCGGCTCATGCGGCAAAGTCGACCAAAGATTGGTTCACTAAAAAACAGCTTGAAGTTTTGGCATGGCCGGCCAACTCGCCTGACCTCAATGTCATTGAAAACCTTTGGGCCATCGTCAAGCGGAAAATTCGCGACAGAAAGCCTACTACGCTGGACCAACTGAAGCAGAACATCGCCACTGCCTGGGAAGCTGTGAGTGCGGAAACTTGCGACAAGCTGGTCAAATCGATGCCGCGGAGACTTCAGGCAGTCATACAAGCCAAGGGGGCAGCCACAAAATACTGAGAAAGTGATGATTGTAATTATAATAAAAATTATTCTAATTCAATGAAACGGTTTCTCCATTATTCTAATTCAATAAAACAACAGTGTCACAGTTAAATGGCCTAAATGGGCCTTTTGGAAAGCTCAGCTGAGCAAATTTTTTTCCAGGTAACGAGTTCTGTGATTAGTCTAACGAGTAGGACAGGTGCGGTGAACACCTGATTTGCTTTCTGCACAAAAAATGCATTCAAAGAATTTCATGATTGCACTATTTCAAATTATTCTAATTTGTTGACCAGCACCTGTACTCAACAGCTCTTTATTAACAGGCTTGCCACTCACTTATAGCCTTTAACAAGGCTAGGAGAGCGAAACCCAACCGCCACCACAGCACAAACAGCCCTGAGGCCACCAACCCAGCTATCCAGCACAGAGATGGTAGGTCCCCTTAACCCACCCAAAACATACCCCCATAATGCCCCGCTGGCCCCGGATTACCATGACCCGCCCCCACAGGCACACTAAAAGCTGGCACACACACACACACACAGACGCCACATAGCCCCCCCCTTAAGGGTCAGCCGTCCCGGCGACCCCACAAACCCAACAATAACCCCATGAACAACAAAACATTTTTTGTCTTTTTTCTTTTTTTTTTTTTACAATCAGTCACACACAAAGTCCTGAAGACGGGCGGGCGGCCTCCTCACCTGCGGCAGCCTGGAGGGGCCGGGCAAAGCGCCACCCACCAGTGGTTCCACAGAGTTAGAGTTCTGGTCAGGCTCAGGTGCAGGGCCGGCAGGTTCTGCACCGCCGTCCCCAGTGTCCAGCAGTTTCGGCCTATATGGGGCCAGCCTGTCCCGGTGCACAATCATTCTGCGCCTGCCCCACCGGATCCTGTACACCACCTCCCCAAGCCTGGACAGCACCAAGCACGGACCCACCCATGCCGACTGAAGCTTCGGGCACAGTCCCTTCTTATGCTGAGGGTTGTACAGCCAAACCCTCGCCCCCACAGATAAAGGCTCCCCAAAGCAGCGCGTATCATACGCGCGTTTCTGCTTCCGTCCGGCAGCAGACTGGTTCGAGCGCGCGAGCCCGTGCGCTAAATCCAGTGAGGACAGAAGATGCGAAACGAAAGTGGGCGCGTCCGTAGCGTGCTCGCCCCCATCAGGAGGCGCCCCGAAAGCCAGAGCCACCGGCGCCCTCAGCTCGCGACCAAACATAAGCAGGGCCGGCGTGAATCCTGTCGTCTCCTGCACGGCCAAGCGGCAGGCCAGCAGCACGACCGGTAGATGTTTGTCCCAGTCACGCTGGCCTTTGCTCGACACCATGGCCAACTGCGCTGCCAGCGTGCGGTTAAAACGCTCCACCAGCCCGTCACTCTGCGGATGAAGGGGCGTCGTCCTGGTCTTATGTATGCCCAAGATGCGGCAGACCTCCGCCATGACCTCCGACTCGAAGTTCCTCCCCTGGTCGCTATGCAGCTCCTCCGGAACCCCGAATCTGCAGAAGAACTCCCGCACCAGGACATCCGCAGTAGTGACCGCCCCTTGGTCCGGCACCGCGTAGGCCTCCGGCCACTTCGTAAAATAGTCCATCGCCACTAAGACATAGCGGTTCCCAGAGTCCGTCACCGGGAAGGGGCCCAACACATCCACGGCCACCCGCTCCATCGGGCCGCCGCACTGATAGGGGTGAAGTGGCCTTTCTTGGCGGCGCACACGTCACAGCAGTGCACGAAGAGCTCCACATCAGCCCTGCACCCAGGCCAATAGAAGCGTTGTCTCGCGCGTTGTCTCGCGCTTCAGGGTTTTGGTAACGCCAAAGTGCCCAGCCCCAGGCGACCCATGGACTCCCCGTAGGACCGAATCCCTAAACGCCCGCGGTATCACCACCTGAAACACGCGCCGCCCATTCGTCGGATCCTCCCAGGTATGACACAGCACGCCATCAGATAAGCTAAAGCTAGCCCAGTTGGAGCGCAGCGCTTTAGCGACCGGACCCAACGGCACCACCTCCTCCCACGACGGCGCGACATTCGCCTCGAGCGCGTGTACTGCCCACATTAAGTCGCGATCCGCCCGTTGCGCATCTCGGATCTGTTCTACGGACACCTGGGCCACCGCTACACTGCCGGCCACATCCGCTGAGACTGCAGCGCAACGAGCAGTCTCAGCGGATTTCTCCTCCGCACGAGCGCAATGCTTACAGTCAATGGCCGCACACGGCCGGCGAGACAAAGCATCCGCGTTACCATGGCTACGGCCCGGTCGGTGCACAACCTCGAAGCTAAACTCCTGGAGTCTAGATATCCAGTGCACAAGCTGGCCCTCGGACTCGCGGAAACGCATGAGCCACTGTAGCGAGGCGTGGTCGGTGCGCAGCAGAAATGGGACCCCATACACATACGGTCGGAAATGTTTAAGGTTCTCGACCACCGAGTAGCTCCCAGCGCGTTACGCAATAGTTACGCTCCGCCTTGTCCAGGCGGCGGCTATAGTACGCTATTACGCGCTCCGAGCCATCCTGAACCTGTGACAGGACCGCTCCGAGGCCACGGTCGCTCGCATCAGTATCCACAATGAAACTCTCCGACATATTCGGATACGCTAGAACTGGAGCATTGCATAGACGGCTTTTTAGCTCCTCGAACGCTCGCTCCGCCTCGTCAGACCAGCGGAATGACACACCCAGTCTAGTTAAATTGTGAAGCGGCGCCGCCACGTCCGCGAATCCCCTGATAAACCGCCTGTAATACGATGCGAGCCCCACGAAACTACGAACCATTTTCGCGTTACGCGGGACAGGCCAGTCACGGACAGCCTCCGTCTTTTTAGGGTCGGTTTCCACACCAGCACCGCTCACTACATGGCCCAGAAAATTCACGCGCTGCCTCAGCAGGTTACACTTCGCCGGGTTGAGCTTCAGGTTAGCCGCCTGAATCGCGCCGAGCACCACCTCGAGGTGAGAGAGCGCGGAGTCAAAATCGGTCCCGTGCGCCATGACGTCATCCAGGTAAACAACGCAGCACGAACGCGGGATCCCGCTTAACACGCGCTCCATAAGACGCTCAAAAGTAGCCGGCGAGTTACACAACCCAAACGGGAGCACCGTGAAATGCGATAGAGCCGAGCCGAGCGAGAAAGCGGTTTTCTCCCTATCCCCTTCAGCTAGGGGCACCTGCCAATACCCGCTCCTCAAATCTAGCGAGCTGAACCAGGCTGAGCCCGATAGCTGATCTAGCGTATCGTCGATCCTGGGAAGCGGATAAGAGTCGAGCTTCGTGACGCCGTTAAGTCGGCGATAATCAACGCAAAAACGCCAGTTCCCGTCCTTCTTTTTTGCAAGGACCACCGGGGCCGACCACGGGCTGCTCGAAGGATCAATAACGCCCGCACTCGCCATATCACGGACTAACTGCTCAGCCGCTACGCGTTTCGCTAATGCCAGACGGTGCGGTCTCAGCCTGATGGGCTGGGCGTCACCTGTGTTTATAGAATGAAACGCAAGGCTAGTCCTAGTACACTCACGCTCAGACACAGCGAAGCTAGCGCGAAAAAACGCTCAATCAGGTCGCGTAAGCGCAGTTGTTGGGGCTCTGATAAGCCCACACAACTGTGCTCCAGCATCTCTTCTATCGGATCGATAATTAACCCCGCATCTAACGGACCCTCGAACATAACGTGCACCGAATCACATGCATCCCCCCCCAACGGCTCACTTACCCCGCACTCGTCATGTTCCTCTACGGGGAGTCCAGTCACCAGAACCGAGCCCCGTGCACAATCAATGACGGCTCCAACGCGTGCGAGCAGGTCCTTGCCCAGAATGCACAGATCGTTGATGTGCCCAACCCAGAACTCCTGCTGAAAGGGGCCCTTGCCAACATCAGCTCCGTTAATCCCAGGAGAGCGATAGGATCTCCGGTGACTGAAGAGAGAGCGATGCGCCGGCTGTAGTCCATCACAAACTCGCCTGCCACATCCCTCGCGAGCTCAGGCTTTATCAGCGAGACTGACGAGCCCGTGTCCACCAGCGCGTCCACCGTCGCTCCATTCAGCGTGCACTTCAGAAAATAGCTGCCGGGCCCGACAGCTCCGTGATCAGGTTCCGAGGGTAAGCCTAGAATCCCTGGGGCCACCGTAACCCTCACTTGGTGGTCCCGGCTCCGTTTCCCGGCCGGCCGCACTGCGCTCGCTTGTGGCCACGCCCCCCGCAATGCCAGCACTCCAGTTGCGCATCAGGCCGGCTCCGCCTCCATCTCGGTGGATCATGGGCTCCAGGCGACGCCCCCCACGGTTCCGGATGGCTGGACAGGATGAGTTCGGACCGCTCAGCCACCTCCACCGCGGCCTCCAGGGTCTGTGGGTCGGCCAGTCTCACATGTTTGCGCAGCTCGCTTGGCTCTAGGGCGCGCAGGAAATTATCCAGCGCAAGACTTCTCTGAGCCGCTCGCGGAAATGCCGGATAAGCTTGGCGGGTTAGCAGAGCCATCTCAGATGCCAGCACGCCCAAAGTCTCTCCCCGCTGCCGGCGCCGGTCCGCCACTAGCATTTTGGCGGCCGCCTCGGAAGGTTGACGGCTGAAACGGGTTCTCAGCGCCTGCGTCAAGTCAGACAGCTCGCAGCGGCACTCCGCGGGGAGCTCGATCAGCACCCTCAGTGCGTCTCCCTGCAGCGCCAGACAGAGGTTGGCCGCCGTCTCAGCGTCCGTCCAGCCCGCACGGCCCGCCACGATCTCCAGCTGGGCTTCGAAGGCCGTCCAGTCAGCGCTGCCGTCATAGAATGACAGGCGGGGATGAGCCGTCAAGCTCGCCGTTAGCGCGCCGTCCACTCTGGGAGCCGGCGCCGCCGTCCTCGCGCCATCCGTTCCGCGGGCTCGACCTTGGGACAGCCTGCCGGTGCCGTCAGGTCTGGGTCCACTCCGCTGGTGAGTCTTGCCCCTCGTCCGCTGGTCCGCTGTTATCCTCTTCAACCGTTCGATTTCCCCTGCCAGCAGCTCCATATCATCCAGCAGGGCCACTTCTGACACCAAATGTGGCGTGGAAGAGGAAGGAGGACTCGTGAGACTCATTGCAAGTACTCAACAGCTCTTTATTAACAGGCTTGCCACTCACTTATAGCCTTTATCAAGGCTAGGAGAGCGAAACCCAACCGCCACCACAGCACAAACAGCCCTGAGGCCACCAACCCAGCTATCCAGCACAGAGATGGTAGGTCCCCTTAACCCACCCAAAACATACCCCCATAATGCCCCGCTGGCCCCGGATTACCATGACCCGCCCCCACAGGCACACTAAAAGCTGGCACACACACACACACACACACACACACACACACACACACACACAGACGCCACAATATATTATTTCAGAGAGTTAAGAGTATTTAACAGTATTTGTATAATAGTAATTTGCAGTAGAGTTACATATACAATTCACTTACTAATAAAAAAAGAAAAAAAACAAGATTCTGATATAAAAATATAGAAATACACTGGGATATGTGCAATAATACTTATTTATCTTTTAACTTAACTTTTTAACTTAACCTTATATATATAATATTTTTAATGAATTCCCTTTTTAATACCAACTTTTGAATGTATTTTAATGTAAAACATTTTTAAAACCTGAAAACCGATCAAAAGAGCTGACTACTTTAAACTTATGAAGCAATAAAAAGCATACCTGGATGTACAAGATATAGCATCCAGCCTCATGTCTGCCTGCACAAATCACTGCATGATCCCCAAAACCACACAAAATGGAGGGAGAGTTAGGACTGAACTAAACACAGGCAGCTGTAGCTAACTAACACTTCTCACACATACACTCGAAGATTTAGTTAAAAATACAGATCATCCATCCTTAAACATCCAGAATATTACATTTAAAGGCCTTACGCTTCATATTAAACTATTTTTTAACACTTTTTAACACATATTAAACTCTTTTTAGACACTTTTAACCAGATAGATAGATAGATAGATAGATAGATAGATAGATACTTTATTTATCCCGAAGGAAATTTAGGCATCCAGCAGCAACAACACAATACAATAAGAAACATACTCAGACAAATCAAAACACAGAAGAATAGAAAATATATAAGGCTATAAAAAAAAAACCTAACTATACAAGGTAAGGATCTATCTGTAAACTGAGCAGTGCAGTAGATGTTGCTAATGGTCATAAATAATTAAATAATTAACAGAGTAAAGTGCAATGACATCGATTACGAAAGTGACTGATGTGACATAGAAATATAATATAATATAAGTATGCATACGTTACAAGACAGTTCTAAAAAGACAATGTGAAAATGTGAACACCCAATCATGAGTAAGGTATACTTAAATGTAAGCGAGGTTGGGGAAGTGTTAATATAAATAATTAAGTTGTTGAATAATGTCCAAGTGGTGTGCCTGGATTAAACTCAGTCGTCAGCAGCATCCTGTCCCCGATGGGAGGAGTTAAAGAGTCTGATGGCTCTCGGAATGAAGGATTTTCTGAGTCTGTCTGTTGTGCAGCTCTGTGACAGCAGTCTGCCACTGAACACACTCCTCTGCTTCATGATGGTGGTGTGAAGTGGGTGACTATCATTGTTCATGATAGAAAGCAGTTTATCCAAAGTCCTTCTCTCAGCTATTGTAACCACAGAGTCCAGCTCCATTCCAACCACTGCCCCGGCCCTCCTGACCAGCTTGTCCAGCCGTGATGCATCTCTCCTCTTCATGTTGCCTCCCCAGCACACCACAGCGTAGAAGAGAATGCTGGCCACGATTGATTGGTAGAACATCTGCAGAAGCTTCTTACAGATGTTAAAGGACCGCAGTCTCCTCAAGAAATAGAGCCGGCTCTGTCCCTTCCTGTACAGGGTGTCTGTATTTGTTGACCAATCCAGTTTGTTGTCCAGCTGCAGACCAAGGTACTTGTAGGTCTTTACTGTCTCCACATCAACCCCCTCGATGGAGACTGGCTGCAAGGGTGGTCCAGACTGAATTCTACCAACCTCTCTCCAGCAGAGCTCTCAGCCAACTGAGGAGAGACTAGCTAAACACCAAAAGACGCTGCGCCCCCCAGAGGAATGGAGAAAAATAACATACAATAAAATAAAATAATAAAAGTCCTGAAAAATAAATATATTTTTAACCAATCTCTTGTAAATAAAATATAGAAAAATGCTAGCATGTAAAATATGAAGATTGTGTGTGAAAAATAAATAAACAAAATAAAACCCGTTACATTTGTACAATCATTTAACACTAAATGTTGTAACTTTAACGCTCTTTTCGCACTTCAAGCACATTTCAACGTTAAAGGTTAGTTGTGTTCCAGCTGGGGTAGTCTACAGAGATTGTTAATTCTCTAAATTATCAACCATATCAATGATGTACTTCTCTAATTACCTGTTAATTTATTGTATTTATTATTTATTACAAACTACTAACAACTATTTTTATGAAAGTTTTTATTTATAAATCAGATTAAAAGGAAACATAAAGGCAGGTCTTTTGCTAAGACATCTGACACATATGTGACATGCTGGATGGAACGTGGAAGTCTATATAACAGTATAACAGTATAAAGTCTATACAGTCTCAGGTTGGTGGGTTTGATCTTGAAAACAATCACAGATATTCTGTTGATTTTTAAGCCATATGCTATCTATAAACTTTGCATCATAAAGCTTATAAAGATGCTCAGTCTCTCAACTGAGCAGAATGTCTTTAAATCTATTGTAGAGGCGTGTCTAGCTGTAAACGATCTTCAGGAAAACGATGTCAATGCAGTAAAGAACAACACTGTTATTTGAATTCCCCTTATAGAGGATCCACCAAATAGTTACTGACTGTAACAGGCTATGTATACCCAGTGTGTAGCTGCAGACCCTAATCCATGGTCTATATGTAGCCCAACACGTACCCCCTCAGAAATGTATGAAAGTTTGAATTCTAGTCAGAGTTTGTGCTTCAACTGGTTTCTGCTGTTTTGCATTTCGGCACTGTCACCATGCACAGAATGGGTGGAGGCCTGAAGTCAACAGATCAGAGGACTCCAGGCATCATTTTATATATTTTTTACCATTTCCAACAACAAGAACAACACTTATCTTTATTTACAGCGTGCTGATTGCTTCTGTTTACATCCCTCCGACCTCCAACAACAGCGTGAGGAGTGAAGCACTGAATGAACTGTACCAGTACATCAGTGAGCAGCAGACAGCACACCCAGATGCTTTTCTCATTCTGGCTGGAGATTTCAACCATGCAGACCCAAAGAGTGTGTTTTCTGGACTTTTTAAACACATAGACTTTCCAACCAGGGGAAACAACATATTGGACCAGGTCTTCACCACACACAGAGGAGCCTACAGAGACTCCCCCTCCCCCACCTGGGAGCCTCTGATCACCTCACCATTATGCTAATGCCAGCTTACAGACCACTGGTTAAAGTCACCAAACCAGTTCTGAAGCAGGTACGAGTGTGGCCAGAGGGTTCCTCAGAGGCACTTCAGGACTGTTTCAGCACAACAGACTGGAATATGTTCAGAGAGGCTGCCACCCACAACAACTCCACGGACATTCAGGAGTACACAGAAACTGTCTCTGCCTACATCACCAAGTGCACTGATGATGTAACCGACCTCAAGACCATCACTGTTCGAGCGAATCAGAAACCATGGCTGACAGGAGAGGTCCACAAGGTCCTGAAGGAAATGCAGCCTTCAGAACAGGTGACCAGGAAGGCCTGAGGACAGCCAGGGCCAACCTGTCCCGCGGGATCAGGAAAGCTAAGAGGCTGTACTCAAAGGAGATTTCCCAACGCTTCAGTGACAGCAGAGACACACGGAACCTGTGGCAGGGTATCCAGTCTATCACAGGCTATAAACCACATCCACAGACCTGCGACAGTGACACATCTCTGCTGAACGACCTGAATGGGTTCTTCGCAAGGTTCGAGCCACTCAACAACACACCCGCCCAGAAATCCATCCTTCCTCCTGGTGACCAGGTGCTGACGCTGTCCCCAGACAGTGTGAGGAGAGCATTCAGCAGGATCAATGCTTGGAAAGCTCCTGGGCCTGACAACATTCCTGGTCGTGTGCTGAGAGACTGTGCCTGGGAACTCGCAGAGGTTTATACTGACATTTATAACACCTCTCTGAGTCAGGCGGTGGTTCCCACATGCTTCAAAGCCACCACCATCATCCCTGTCCCAAAGAAGGCATCGCCATCCTGTTTCAATGACTATCGTCCAGTTGCACTCACCCCATGAAGTGCTTCGAACGACTAGTCATGCATCACATCAAGTCTTCGCTCCCCCCCTCCCTGGAACCCTACCAGTTTGCATATCGATCAAATCGCTCGACCGATGATGCCATCTCCACTGTTCTCCACTCAGCCCTCACACACCTGGACAAGAAGAACACCTACGTCAGAATGCTGTTTGTTGACTTCAGCTCAGCATTCAACACAATCGTCCCCCAACAGCTCATACACAAACTGGACAGTCTGGGGCTGAGCACTTCACTGGGCTGTTAGACTTCCTGACTGGAAGACCACAGGCAGTGCGGGTTGGCAGCAACACATCCAGCATCACCACACTGAACACAGGGGCTCCCCAAGGATGTGTGCTGAGCCCCCTTCTGTTCACTCTGCTGACCCATGACTGCACACCAGCACACACCTCCAATCTCTTCGTCAAGTTTGCGGATGACACGACGGTGGTGGGTCTCATCAGCAACAACGATGAGTCACACTACAGGAGCAAGGTGAGCCGCCTGGCCTCCTGGTGCAAACACAACAAACAACACAGAGAAGACCAAGGAGATTGTTGTGGACTTCAGGAGAACTCACACACAGCACACTCCTCTGTTCATCAACGGAACTGCTGTGGAGAGGGTGAGCAGCACCAAGTTCCTGGGTGTGCACGTCACAGAGGACCTCTCCTGGAGCACCAACTCAGCATCACTGGCCAAGAAGGCAAATCAGCGTCTCTACTTTCTCCGCAAGGTGAGAAGAGCTGGAGCCCCCACCCCCATCATGACCACCTTCTACAGAGGGGCCATCGAGAGCATCCTGACCAGCTGTTTCACTGTGTGGTACGGGGCCTGCACTGCATCCTGCCGCAGGACCCTCCAGCGCATCGTGAGAGCAGCTGAGAAGATTGTTGGCACCTCTCTCCCCTCCCTTCAGGACTTGTACAGCTCCCGCCTCACACGGAAAGCCCTCCGTCTGGCAGGAGATCCCTCCCACCCACTACACAGCTTCTTCAGCCACCTTTCATCAGGGAGGAGACTGCGGAGTCTCGGGACGAGGACCAGCAGACTGCAAGACAGCCCCATCCATCAGGCTGTGAGGATGCTGAACTCTCTTCCTGCTCTACCCCCCATCCCAATCCTGCCCCCAGCACACACTCACTCAGCATCCTGACCCCCCCCCCCCTACTACAGTACTGAAACTCTGCACTACAATGCACAAAGTACTGGTCTCTTCCAAACGGACTTGCACTACACACCCAATACCTGCACTACTGCTATACTTGCATTGTCAATACGCACTTTAATTCCACTTTAATTAAACTGTGAACTTTAAGAACTTACGCACCCATTCACTTTACCAGCCTTAAGCTATATACCATATTTGCACTACTGTTATATACTATTTATACTGTCATTCCATCTCAATCACCATCAATATTGCACTATTGTCTTACGTATGTTTATTGTGTCTTGTTATATTGTACATATAGTGTCTCCCACTCTTTTATATTATATATCTATTTATTTTTTTACTTATATTTATATATCTATTTCTCCCCCACACTACTGCACCTTGTATTTGTCTCATGTATGTCTATTTGTGTCCCTGCTGTATTGTACACATAGTGTCTCCCATTCTCCTTTATTATATCTATTATCTGTACTTGCTGTAAAATTGGGAAGGACAGTAACGTAATTTCAGTTCTCTGTATGTCCTGTACATATGCAGTATTGACAATAAAACTACTTGACTTGACTTGACTACTTTGCACATACAAAAAAATAAATAAATAAATACACTGAAAAGAAACATTTAGGTTATAGACAGTTGAATATATTGCTGCGTAGGGCTCTCAATTGGCTTGGGGCCCCTAAATGCCTTTAATCGGCCCTAATAATCTCTTACCAGAGGATACTGTGATAAAGCGCACTTCCTCACCTTAGAGAGGTGGGAAAACAATCTATGGGTAGTGTAAGGGTGAGTGTGCGAGGCAGGGCATAGGCAGGACAAAGAATCCTTTTTCTCTGTCACCATTTATTTACACACCAATATTAATATTCACAAATTAACGAGCGTACATACTAACGTAATAACAAAAACGAATAAGCAAACAAAATACTCTACGAACAGAGAAATGCGCTCCAGGAGGGGCCTGGGAGCGCCAGCGCGGCCGAGTAAAGCGGGTTCCCCCCTACCTTCTCAGCCGGATTTTGCATCCGCAAACCGGTTTGAGGTCCTCAGCTCGTCGCCGTCGCCTCCTTCACCACCCCCCGCCCCGAGGAAAACAGATAAGGGCAGTACCCTCATTGTCGGAGATTCCATTGTTAGGCATTTAAAGGTGACTAACGCTAAGGGTAATGCTGCAGTGTCGTGTTTTCCAGGAGCTCGGGTCCTGGACGTCGCCCGGCGGCTTCCTATGGTGCTTCAGCATCGCGGGGACCCCGGCACCGTCATCCTGCATGTGGGCACCAACGACACGTCCGCCTGGCGCAGTGAGGTCCTGAAGGAGCATTTCCGCACTCTTCTGGACACCGCTCGCAGACTGACCCGCGCCCGCCTACTCATCTCTGGTCCGATGCCCACCTACCGCCGCGGGAGCCAGCCGTTCATTCGCCTCTACACTCTCCACTGCTGGCTGCGGGACTGGTGCTCTGCTAGTGGAGTTGGCTACGTGGACAACTGGGAGAGTTTTCGGGAGTGTCCAGCCCTCTTCCACAGAGACGGGCTTCAACCCAGCCGCCTGGGATCCACTGTCCTCTTTGGTAACATTGAGGTGGTGCTACGCCGGGACTGACTGGCTCTAACCAGTCATACCGGCCAGGTTAGTGGTCTAAGTAATGGGCAGTTTAGTATTATACATCGTTCTAATGATTTATCTTGCCACTTTCCTGTGCATAAGGCTGTGTGTTTTAATTATGTACCTTTTTCAGATACAAGTGCATTTTTACCGTGTAGGATTGAGACTGTGTCTCTCCCCCGTGTCGCTCGAAACCGAAAAACTCAGAAAATCTGTTTTAATAATCTTAATAAAATTAAAACAACAGCATCCGTCTCTCAGAGTACCAGCAGCCTCGGTATGAAACTATGGCTATTAAACATAAGATCGCTAGCACCTAAATCAGTTATTGTTAATGATATTATTACTGATAATCACCTTACTGCACTATGTCTGTGTGAAACCTGGGTTAAACCTGATGAATATATCGCTTTAAAGTCTACCCCCCCCCCAGGTTTTAGCTATTTTAGTTACCCATGCAGCTCTGGTAGTGGCGGTGGTGTTGCCACAATCTTTGACTCAATGTTAGGTATATCTCAAAACTCACAATTGGATGCTAAGTCGTTTGAAGTTCTTAGTTTTAAAGTAGCAGGCCCATCTCCTGCTTCGTTTCTGCTGATAACACTGTATCGTCCTCCTGGACCCTACTCATTTTATTAGTGAATTTGCTGACTTTCTAGCAGCAGTAAATCTTCTTTCTGATAAGATCATAATTGTTGGAGACTTTAATATCCACTTTGAAAAGGACCAGGATCCACTAAAAATTGCATTTAAATCAGTTTTAGATGCTCTAGGCTTTAAACAAAATGTAATTGGCCCCACTCACCGATGTAGTCATACATTGGACTTAGTTTTGACACTGGGTATTGAGGCTGAAAATACAGTTACTCTTTCTCAACATGACTCAATATCCGATCATTATCTAATTATGTTTGAAATAGTTTTTAATCAAAATATCCTCCTCCCGCCCCGCTGTATCAGCAAGCGTAAAATAACAACCTCAATTGCTAATGAATTTGTAAATAAACTCCCCGACTTAACCATCTCCCTTCCGTCCTATGAACATGATCTCGAGCACAAAACAGAAAACTTACAAACTGTGCTCCGCTCTAACTTAGACCGCGTAGCACCGACAAAAATAAAACAAATCAGGGATAAAAAACTAGCACCGTGGTATAACGACCACACCCGCACATTAAAACAAACCACTCGTAACTTTGAACGTAAATGCCGACACACAAAACTGGAATGTTTCCGGCTCGCATGGCAGCATAGTCTCACAGATTCCAAAATGCCCTAATTAAAACAAAATCCCAGTATATTTCATCGCTTATTGAGAAAAACAGAGACAATCCTAGATTCCTTTTCACTACAGTGGCTAAACTCACCGGCAGTCAAAAACAAACTAGCTCCGTTATCCCTGCCGACATTAATAGTAATGATTTCATGAAGTTCTTTGATGATAAAATTAATAGCATTAATTATAATTAATTAATAGCATAAATTCAGTGTTACTAGAAATAGTAAATTCATCTCTTAGCATGGGCTACGTACCCAATTCTCTTAAACTGGCGGTCATTAAGCCCATTGTCAAAAAGCCAAATCTGGACCCCCGCGAGCTTGCTAACTATAGACCAATTTCTAATCTTCCCTTTGTAGCCAAAATCCTAGAAAAAAATCGTGTTTAACCAGCTGCGCTTGTCTCTACAAAGTAATAGTATTCATGAGGAATTTCAATCTGGATTTAGACAAAACCATAGCACTAAAACAGCTTTACTTAGAGTAACTAATGATTTACTTTCAGCTCTTGATAGGGGCAGTAATGCCATCCTTGTACTGCTAGATCTTAGTGCCTCCTTTGACACCGAACATCACGCTATTCTGCTTGATAGGTTAGAAAAGCTTATAGGAATTAAAGGATCTGCCCTCACCTGGTTCAGGTCTTATCTGAGAGATCGATTAAATTGTGTTTATTTAAATAACGAATGCTCCTATCAGTCTAGAGTAAAATATGGTGTCCCTCAATGATCAATACTGGGTCCATTACTCTTTACTCTTTATATGTTACTGCTGGGTAAAATTATCCGTAGGCATGGTATTAACTTTCACTGCTATGCTGATGACACGCAACTTTACATATCTGCTAAACCCAACGAGGACCTGTGTCTAAATCAAATAACAGACTGTATTAAAGAGATTAAAAATTGGATGAGACACAACTTTCTCTTACTTAATTCTGATAAGACTGGGGTCCTTCTATTAGGTCCTAATATTGATAAAAACATAAAAAACACATGTTAATACTGTAGACATAGACTGTCACTTAATTATACCTGGTAAAACTGAGAAACCTTGGGGTCATCTTTGACCCAATTCTTTCGTTTGATGCACACATATGTAGCATAGTCAAAATTGCATTCTTCCATTTAAGAAATATATCTAAAATCCGCAGTATACTCTCTCTGGAAGATGCAGAGAAGTTGATACATGCATTCATAACCTCAAGGCTGGATTACTGCAACGCGTTGCTGGCTGGAAGTCCACATAAATTACTTCATAAACTCCAGCTAGTTCAAAATGCAGCCGCAAGAGTGCTTACCAGAGCTAGAAAGTATGATCATATTACTCCTATTCTTTCATCCCTACACTGGCTACCTGTTAAATTTCGTATAGATTATAAAATACTCCTCCTGACGTATAAATCCCTCAATGGTCTGGCCCCGCATAATTTGCAGGAACTTCTTACTCCTTACAATCCGCCACGTTCACTCCGCTCCCAAGACGATGGCCAGTTAATAGTCCCGCGTATTAGAAAAAACTATGCAGGAGGAAGAGCTTTCTTTTATAAAGCTCCCCAACTTTGGAATAAACTCCCTATTAATATACGGGACTCAGACACACTCTCAATCTTTAAATCTAGACTCAAAACATTTCTATTTGCTCAAGCTTTTGAGTAATGTCTCACTACAATTTTCTTCCCCTTACGGCTTATCCAGCATATATAAACCCTGTCCTAATCATCTGCTTTCTCTTTCTCTCCCCATGTCCTGAGCTGCTGCTACCAGTGCCCATCCCACTCCAGCAGAGTTTTATAAAACCATTCTAACCCCTTTTTCTTCCCTCCCCTCTCTGTTCTCTCTCACATGTGCTGAGACGCTGCCTGGATGTGTCCGTTTGTGGTTCCAGCTTTCAGGAATCAGCCCTGTCCTTCTACTCATCAGAATTATTGCACAACCTTTCTAACTCTTGCTTTTTGTTTCTCTTTCTTTCCTTTCTGTTTTCTCTATCTATCTCTTTTACATGTATGGAGATGCCTTGTTCCTGATGTTCCCAGCCTGGCTCTCCACTGCCCACTGTGTTGTACTCCGGCTCTGCAGCCCTGCACTGATTAACATTAACACACTCAGTATCTGTTTCTGTATTAGCCATAGCTCTATAGTTTGTGCCCATCACATTTTATATTCATAAATTAGTACCTGTTATATTAGCCATAGTACACATTAATTCTCTGTACTGTTTTGTTCTGTTATTTGTTTGTTGTTTGTTGTTTGTTTGTACTGAGCGGGTCAACCCGAGTAGGATGGGTTCCTCTGACTGAGTCTTGGTTCCTTCCAAGGTTTCTTCCTCTTAAAGGGAGTTTTTCCTTGCCACTATGTCACCATAAAATTGGCATCTCTGTGGTGCTGCTCATAAGAGGCGTGGACCTGTTTTTCCTGTAAAGCGGCTTTGTGACAACCTTTGTTGTAAAAAGCGCTATATAAATACAATAAAATTGAATTGAATATTACTTCATAAAAGTACCTCTGAATTATTTAATATTAGAGTGAAAAGCCTTTTTTAGAGTGAAATTTGAGTATGTAATTTAAGGCGGATATTGGCTTGGAGTTTAAGAGGTTAACGAACAAATGTGCATGCTCAATACAGCTACACACTTGAGAAACGACACTTCCCCCTAGAGGATAAAACTGCGTTACCATCGTGTTTTTACACTTAAAGAGCCTGTATAAATAAACTACAAGACTGACTATAACTCTATATCTCACTGTAATACTGACAAAATACAATTTCTTTAAAAAAAGTATTATAATTATAGCAACACTAGCCTACATGTGTTATCTACTGCCTAAATGTAGAGAGTAATGTAAACATCTGTATATTTTATATTTTATATGCAATATAATGCAATAATGCATGTAGTGTTAATGTTTATATTTCCTGTATTAACTGTTGTAGCTCTGTTAATATTATGTCATGGTGAACTTTATTTAATTTAGTAGATTTGATTCTACAAATCCTAAAAAAAGAAAGGAGAGAGATGGAGGAAAGTATGGAAAGAGGATGAGAGGATGTGGAGAAAGGCAAATGGGTGGAGAAAGGCTGAAGTGTGGAGAGGGTGAAAAGTTGATGATGAGAGTGGGCAGAAAGGATGGAGAGAGGGTGAGGAGAGTGAGTTGGGAGAGGGTGAAGAGTTGATGGGAGAGAGAGGAGAAAGGATGGAGAGAGGGTGAGGAGAGTGAGTTGGGAAAGGGTGAAGAGTTGATGTGAGAGAAGAGAATGGATGGAGAGAGGGTGAGGAGAGTGACTTGGGAGAGGGTGAAGAGTTGATGGGAGAGAGAAGAGAAAGGATGGAGAGAGGGTGAGGAGGGTGAGTTGGGAGAGGGTGAAGAGTTGATGGTGAGAGTGGGCAGAAAGGATGGAGAGAGGGTGAAGGGAAGAGTGACTTGGGAGAGGGTGAAGGGTTGATGAGAGAGAGAAGAGAAAGGATGGAGAGGGGTTGGGGACAGTAAGTTGGGAGAGGGTGAAGAGTTGATGGTAAGAGTGGGCAGAAAGGATGGAGAGAGGGTGAGAAGAGTGAGTTGGGAGAGGGTGAAGAGTTGATGGTGAGAGTGTGCAGAAAGGATGGAGAGAGGGTGAAGGGAAGTGTGACTTGGGAGAGGGTGAAGAGTTGATGGTGAGAGTGGGCAGAAAGGATGGAGAGAGGGTGAAGGGAAGTGTGACTTGGGAGAGGGTGAAGAGTTGATGGTGAGAGTGGGCAGAAAGGATGGAGAGAGGGTGAAGGGAAGTGTGACTTGGGAGAGGGTGAAGAGTTGATGGTGAGTGTGCAGAAAGGGTGAAGATAAGGTGGGGAGAGTGGGTTGGGAGACAGTGAAGAGTTGATGGGAGAGAGAAGAGAAAGAATGGAGAGAGGGTGAGGAGAGTGAGTTGGGAGAGGGTGAAGAGTTAATGTGAAAGAGAAGAGAAAGGATGGAGAGGGGTTGGGGAGAGTGGGTTGGGAAAGGGTGAAGAGTTGATGGGGAGAGTGGGGAGAAAGGATGGATAGAGAGTGGTTAGAGAGGGGAGTGAGAAGAGTGGTATTCATATCTCTAATGGGCTGCTTTAATTTAAATATTGCTTATTATTATTGATTTTTAACTTATTAAGGCACAGTTGTCACTGTAAAAAGAAAGCTATTTTTCCCCTCATTTCCATTAATATAAGGGCCATTCCACTGAATGGGTGCCATTCACTTGTTGTAACTCTTCTAAATAAAACCTAAATTTGTATCTATTTTTAAACTCTGAATCTAATAACACGTGTATTTAACTATTCAAAACATACTAGTCGATCTCAGGCAGCTTGACTTTTTTTATAAGGTTTCTAATCTGAAGACGGTTAAATTTTTCTCAGTCCTGTTACCAAAACTCATTTTTATCTCATCAAGAAGATCCAAACCTGAAATATATCATGTAATGTATTAAACAAATGGATAAATTATGAACCAAACAAAATTGGAAAAAGAGGTTTACATTAACTAATATTCACATTAATAAATCAATAAACCAGAAGATTCTACTCAGTCCTGCTACTAGAACTCACTCCTGTTACTGACACTCACTCTTGTTACTGGCACTCCCTTCTGTTACTGTCCTGTCACTCTTTATGTTATGAGTAACAGGACTGAGTTTTTAGCATAGACTTGGCAAAAACATGAAAAATAGCTAAATGGCGGCTATGCTAATAGCATGAGGACAATGAGCACATTCTAGTGATTTTCACCAAATTTGTATTTTAAAAATTAACAAATAATATCTAAGAATTAATTTAGGTAACAGGAATGAGTGTTGAGCTTGACCTCCTCAGTCATCGTTACAATAAAATCATATATAAAGAGAAACAAAAAGGAAGGAACTTCCCATAATCTTCAGAAAAAAACAACTGATGTAACTTCCTGTTGTAGATGTGACTTGTAGAATGTTCCAGATGTTTCAGATGGGGTAATGTGACAGTGACAATTAAACTTGGACAGATCGTTTTGCTTACACGTGTTTACCTCTAGATGGCGGAATGTAACAGTAAAAAGCCGCATGTGAGCAAAAACGCTGAAGAAACGCTCTGAATAAAAAGCAAAAACACAGACTGTCCAAGTTTAAGTTGACTAGAATGCAGATAAAATAAGATAAAGACAATGGGACATTCCAGGATTTTGGTACATTTCATGTCCCACAACTTAAATTTAAAATGTACATATCCAAAATATCTAAATGACAATTTTTTTTGTGAAAAACTGTAAAATATGGTGGAAAAATGAGCTCCTGAGATATTATTCAAAAGACCGAATACCTTTGGACCACAAAAAAATGGCTGTTTTCTCTTGTCCCACACATTGGGTGACCAACTCCTTTGGCAAATGTAACAATTAAAATAAGCTCTAAAAAAATGACTTCCTCTTGTATATTGTTGATATGCATCTCCTTTACTTATGAAAACAACTTCTTTGGTCTACATTGTAAGGCAAGGCAAGGCAAGGCAAGTTTATTTATATAGCACCTTTCATACACAACGGTCATTCAAAGTGCTTTACAAATTAGAAAATACACAGAGAAAAAAAAAAACATGTAAAAGATTAACAGTAAAAATGGAAATAAAAACTAAAATAAGAATAAAGCATGATTGATTAAAACATGATTAAAACAAAGAGAATTAAATTAAAAACATGTAAAAGAACAACAAGGAATTAATAAGAATAAAGCATGAATAAAACATAATATAAAAGTGCCGTTACAGAATAAAAGTGTGTGGAGCTGCAGTGTTTTGAGCTGAGCTGAAAGCCTGATCAAACATGTAGGTTTTCAGTCTGGATTTAAACATGTTTAGTGTTGGAGCTCTTCTAATGCTCTCTGTTAACTGGTTCCATTTAAGAGCAGCGTAGTAGCTAAACGCTGCCTCTCCGTGTTTAGTTTTTACTTTAGGCGGCTCTAACTGACCAGTTCCTGATGATCTGAGAGTTCTGCTCGGCTCATACTGCTGGAGCACATCAGATAAATATGCTGGTCCTGCACCATTAACACATTTATAGACCAGTAACAGTACCTTAAAGTCTATTCTGTAACAGACTGGTATCCAGTGTAGGGATTTAAGAATGGGGGTGATGTGCTCCCTTCTTTTACTCCTAGTCAAAACTCTGGCTGCTGAATTCTGAATCAGCTGAAGCTGTTTGATGGTCTTTTTTGGGAGTCCAGTTAGGAGTCCATTACAGTAATCAATCCTACTAGAAATAAAGGCGTGGATGAGTTTCTCCAGGTCTGATTTAGACAGAAAATCTCTGATCTTATTGATGTTCTTGAGGTGATAAAATGCTGATTTGGTGACTGCTTTGACATGACTGTTAAAAGTGAGATCAGAGTCCATTTGTACACCAAGATTACGCACTAGTTCTTTAGATTTCAGGCTTTTTGAATCCAGATAGGCAGCTAGTCTGTGCCTCTCATTACTATTCCCAAATAAAATAATCTCTGTTTTATCTTTATTTAATTGCAGAAAGTTCTGTCCCATCCCTTTATTTATCTGCTCAAGGCATTTACACAGTGAGTCAATGGGACCATAGCTGTTTGGGCAGAGGGCCATGTAGATCTCAGTGTCATCTGCATAGCTGTGGTAAGATATCCCATAGTCACGCATGATTTCCCCCAGAGGAATCATATATAAATTAAATAAGAGTGGCACAAGAATTGAACCCTGGGGTACACCACAGGTCACTGGCACAGTCTCAGAAACATTATTTTCCATTTCCACAAAGTATTTCCTTCCTTGAAGGTATGAACTGAACCATTTTAGGACAGTTCCAGAAATTCCAACCCGGTTCTCAAGTCTATCTATGAGAATGTTGTGGTCAATGGTGTCAAAAGCAGCACTGAGATCAAGCAGTAGTAGAATAGATATTTTTCCTGAGTCTGTGTTTAAGCGAATGTCATTGATAACCTTAATAAGCGCAGTCTCAGTACTATGATTGGGCCGGAAACCTGACTGAAATTGGTCTAGACAGTTATTTATGGACAGGAAGTGCATAACTTGCTTGAAGACAATTTTTTCAATTATTTTTCCAATGAATGGTATTGCATGTTACAGTTTTTATGCTATTAAGTTCTGTCCCACAACATGCGCGCAACCCTGTTACCATAAGGAATTTTACCTGGCAGAGAAAGAGTTAAAAATATTTGTCTACTGGCACAAAGGAAGTTACATCACAAGGACATTTTCTGCCCACATGGCAAGACCAAGAATGAGTGCTCTAACAATTTTCAAGTTTTTTTTTTCAAATATGTTTGTCCAAGTTTTGTGTGTCGCTCTGTCAACCCTGAAAAGGCCAAGGCCAAGAAAAATATCAGAAAGGCAGAGAAGAAGAATGGTGAGAACAGGGACAATGACAATCCACAGACCACCTCCAAAGAGCTGCAGCATCATCTTGCTGCAGATGGTGTCACTGTGCATCGGTCAACAATACAGCGCACTTTGCACAAGGAGAAGCTGTATGCCACAAACAGAGTCGCCTGAGGTGTGCAAAAGCACACCTCAGGCGACTCTGTTTGTGGCGTGTTTACAGAAATGGCTTCTTTTACATCACTCTCCCATATAGCTTTTCCTTGTGCAAAGTGCGCTGTATTGTTGACCGATGCCCTTGTTGTCCTTGACTGTTGCCACCATTTTCTTCTCTGCCCTTCTGATATCTTTCTTGGCCTGCCACTTCTGGGCTTAACAAGAACTGTCCCTGTGGTCTTCCATTTCCTTACTATGTCCCTCACAGTGGAAACTGACAGGTTAAATCTCTGAGACAACTTTTTGTATCCTTCCCCTGAACAACTATGTTGAACAATCTTTGTTTTTAGATCATTTGAGAGTTGTTTTGATGAGCCCATGATGCCACTCTTCAGAGGAGATTCAAATAGGAGAACAACTTGCAATTGGCCACCTTAAATACCTTTTCTCATGATTGGATCCACCTGGCTATGAAGTTCAAAGCTCAATGAGGTTACCAAACCAATGTTGTGCTTCAGTAAGTCAGTAAAAAGTAGATAGGCGTATTCAAATCGATAAAATGATAAGGGTGCCCATACCTTTGCACCGTTCAAATTTTGGTTTAATGCATATTGCACATTTTCTTTTAGTACAATAAACCTCATTTCACTCCTGAAATATTACTGTGTCCATCAGTTATTAGATATATCAAACTGAAATGGCTGTTGCAAACACCCAAATATTTAGAACTAAAAATGATTAAGATTAAAAGGGGTACCCAAACTTTTTCATATGACTGTATATACAATATAAAATAGGGAGACTGTGAGATAACACTAGAGACTATAGTGTTTTATATATATACAGCTCTGGAAAAAAAAAAACTAAAAGACCACTTCAGTTTCAGAATCAGTTTCTCTAATTTTATAGGTATGTATTTGAGTAAAATGAACATTGTTGTTTTATTTTATAAACTACGGACAACAGTTCTCCCAAATTCCTAGTTAAAATATTGTCATCGACAGCATTTATTTGCAGAAAATGGCTGAAATAGCTAAAAAATATGCAGAGCTTTTAGACCACGAATAATGCAAAGAAAACAAGTTCATATTAATAAAGGTCTAAGAGTTCAGAAATCAATATTTGGTGGAATAACCCTGGCTTTTTTAATCACAGTTTTCATGCATCTTGGCGTGTTCTCCTCCACCAGTCTTACACACTGCTTTTGGATAACTTTATTCCATTCCTGGTGCAAACATTCAAGCAGTTCAGCTTGGTTTGTGATCATCCGTCTTCTTCTTAATTATATTCCAGAGGTTTTCAACAATTTTTAAGTGGCTGTATACAGTATATACACATGTGCAGTGTGCGTGCAGACAGGGATGAGGTATGCACAGTTGCAGTATCCACCACAGTAAACAGCTGTACAGTATTTATCATGCAGAATGTAAAGAAGATCAGTGTTTTGTGTGAGGAAGCACCCGTTGTGTAAATAAAGCAATACTATATTAATAATTAAAAATAATAATAATTTTAAAGCTCCAAGGTCACTGTATAAATATAGTAATATAGTAAAATTCACTATGCTAAAGGGCTCAGTGTGTAAGAGAGTACAGGTAATGGTATATGGATGGATTAATGGTTGCAGGGAGAAATAAATGACTGGTGAAAGGTTTTGTCTACGGTTTTGTCTAACTCCCTAGGATGTTATCTCCACATTCTTAAGCCATACTAAAAATGTAAAAGTCAAACTTAAGATAGAGCACATCAGACTGTCAAAATCCTGAAAAGAGCAAATATAACAGTGGATTGTTTCTAGAATGACCCTGTGAAAACAGCATGTAATATAATAAAATGTGGTCAAATTGAACTTTTGGCCTAATTCCCAGAGCATTATCTCTTCATTCTCAAGTTGTCTCAAAAAAACCTGAACATTTTCCAATGATATTACTTTACTTGATGATCAGCATTTACACTGGACCACAACTTATGGGCTGTTGGAGTTGTACACCTTTGATTTCATGTACAACATTGGGACCTGGCATCTGCAGCAACACTCGTGATGATAAGGGCATCGGTGAGGATGAATACAGCTCGTTTAGGGTAAACTGAATCACCAGATGCAAATAAACACCAGTAAGACCAAGGAGATGGCGGTGGTGAAATTTAGAAAGTCAAAACCTCCCCCTTCTCCAGACACCCTTAAAGAGGCACTAAAGCCGAATCCATATGTTTTGTTAATAGCTGAAATGTGGTCCTCTGAAGTAATAAAACACCATTCTTATAAACCTTTCTTTACCAAAAAAAAAATGCTTTTATTGCGGTAATTTCTGCCTCTAATGTTTGCCTCTGTAGCACCCTCACAGGTTCAACTTTGCTATAGACGAGGAGGATTTTTCCGCATATTTTGGTACGTGGACACCAACAATATGCCAGTCAATCAATTCTACCTCACTGCTTACCCCAATCAGCTCTCACTTCTGCCCCGCCCCTAAACCCATACATCACCTCCTTTGTATTATTCCTCAAGGTCTGTTTTAGGAAGCATGCTTTTCCATAGTGTGCCAAAACAACAGTATTTCCAAAACAGCTCTGAAAAAACTCCTTATGAAATCTTGTTGTGCTGTAGAAATCAATCTGTAATTTTTGGAGTGCAGCACCTGAGAATAGAATGTTTGACCAAACTTCACTTTTGTCCCAATTTCTATCTCCTCATTCTCAAAAAGTCTAAAAATACACTGTCCATATCGTTTTTTAATACCTGCGAACAGTAAAAATAATGTAATGTAACAAAAAATGTACCACAAACTATAAACAAACATTTTTTTCATCAAATATCCATAAACTTTCACTATATATATATATATATATATATATATATATATATATATATATATATATATATATATATATATATATTTATATATATATACATATATATATATATATTATATATACACAATATATTTTTTTAGTACAAAAATAAGCTAGGCTTGCCAAACAGACAGTTTAATTACCTAAGTAGTTATAACTAGAAATATTATATTATTATATATATATATATATATAAATATTTAGCTACCTACGGTGGATTTAGCTAACTAAAATATAATATATCAACAGCAAGCATTATACTAAAGATGCCCCCTGCCTGCTTTTTGGGTCCATCTGCTTTACCACCCTGAAAACCTGACTTGTGTTATTATAGTATCTTTATTTTAAATTAAACTTTATATCACTTTATATGATCAGTGATAAGCAAAACAAATTTGAAGAATGCATAGAATACTCAATCATAAAATATTTTTTTTTTAAAAGATCAGCCTGCATGAATTAACCCATGTTGTGCATTAGAAGGGGGGGTTGTTTTCTGTCCAGTGACAACAAAAATGTCTATTTATTTAAAAAATACTGTGACAGAATTTCCAATCCTTACACTGATATTATTGATCTTTCTTTAATAAAATGATAAAAGGAAACAGTAAGAAAAGCAGCTGCTCGCGGGTTTTAAACAACCCAAACCGGTCTCACAGCTCCCCAGATGTTTTCTAATGGAAGTTTTTCCTTTGTAACGTTTTGCTGAATATCATGCCAGAGGGTATTTATGCTGATGATGCCACTGTCCTGAGAGTAGGTTAGCTGCATGTGAGCACACGCACAGCACCTGCAGGCTTTCTGCTACAGGAATTTAGCTGCACTGAGAACTTCGGTTCTCATTATTGAGGCCTGCTGACATTAAAATGAAACTATAAAGTGATTTATACAGTGACTAACACTGATTACACACAGCCTCTATCAGAGCTGCTCAGAGTCAGTGTTCTCATAGTGCTCTGTACTAGCTAACATTTCTGGAAAACATGAACATCAGATTCCAGTGGGGCAGCAGAAAAAAAAGCACTTTAACTGGAATGTTTAAGCCATTCTTTCACTAAATCAAAAAAATACTTACCCCAGAGGAGGAAGACAGGACAGAACAGAGCAAATCTAATTAAACTGAATACAACCACAGCTAAGAGGCCTGATCAGGCCTTTAGCCTTGCACAAATTTCTACATGATCCCATTTCTGTTTCATATTTTTGTACAGAATTTGGAGATTTCACACTAGATGTTGGAACACTGATGCACCATCACTCCAGAAAAAACCTGCTAGTCTAAACCAGATTCTGATCCAGTGAATTTCTTTTTTTTTTTTTGTGGTGTATGAAAGGCAATGTGTTTCTTAATATATGTGGTATTTTTTAAAGAAGACTCAAAATAAAGGCATCAAAGAGCTAAAAAAAAAAAACTTGTCACTCTGTTTTCCATCAGGACTGACCAACCATGCTTTTTTCAGATCTTTCACTGAACACTGAGCCCGTGGCCACGTTGCAGCTCGTGCTCTCCCTAAGCTTCTCATAGCCTCTGACAGTCCTCTCCACACGTTCACTTCAAAGTGTTAGCACACACCTCTCTCATTGTCTGAGAAGATTGCTGCATTTTATGTCCAGGAGCTGTGTGATAGAGAGAGAGATAATGGCATGTTTTGGCTTCTGTTTCTGTCAGGAAAAGCCCTGCAGCTCAATGAGGAGTCTCCAGAACTTAAGAAAAGTGAGGAACATAAAATGAGTGTGTGCAGATCAAGCATTAGAACCCACCCTGCGGACAATTATAGGCTAATACACTGTTCTGTGAGTAATCCTGCGCACTTCTCTGGGTGGTGCGGATGTGTTTAACTACAGGTTTCAGCAAAGATTCTCTTAAAAATGATAAAACAAACAATTTAGGCTACATTTTGTTGCTAAGATGAAACTCACAGGCTTAACAGAAAGAGATTCATCAGTCTGCCTCGGTGAGCTTTATCTTAGCATGGTTTTAGAGAAGAGAGGGGGGGTTGGATACACTCCTCGCTTTTTTGCTTTTTTTTTTTATCATACTTCCAAACCAGTCAAACCAGCAAAGCAGCCCCAGATCATCACACTACAACCACCATGTTTGACTTTAGGTTTGGTGTCTTTTTTTTAGCCCTGTGTTAGTTTTATGCTATGTGTAACAGGACATACACCTTTCAAATAGTTCCACTTTTGTCTCATCAATTCACAGAATATTTCCCCAATAGGATCATCAAGATGTTTTTATTGGCAAATGTGAGACAGACTTTTTTGTTCTTTTTGGTCAGCCATGGTTTTTGCTTTGGAACTCTCCCATGGATTCCATTTTTGCCCAGTCTCTATATTATTATTGAATCATTAATACTAACCTTAACTAAAGAAAATGAGTTTTGTAGTTCTTTAGATTTTTTTGGAACCTTCTGAATGAGTTGTCCATGCCCTTTTGGAGTAATTTCCATAGGCCGGTCAGTCCTGGGAAGAGGAATTTAGAAGAGGGGAAATGTATGTGGTATATAATGATACTGTAAATTAGCTTAATTGCAATTAGTTATTATGCTTCATTTAAATAGTAGTTCAGACTAAAACACTCTTTACACCTGCATTGTGAATGGGCAGAGATATGTATGTTGGTTTTTGGGATATTACACAAAGAGTTTCTATATCATTGCTGTTAAAAAAAAAAACATCTACACATATTTCCAATATTTCATTATGAATAGACAATTAGAAATGCTCCAAAATGCCTTAAATACATTAAAAAGAGGGTGTTACACTCTTATGTAAACTTACTATTTTGGCGTTGCATGTTTTTCTATGTCAGTGAAAATATATAGACTGTGTGTACTGGGACGAAAACAGTAAATTCTCAAGCATTAACAGTATTTGCATATTACATCATTATTTAACATATAAAAAAGCAAAGGCAGTTCAGTTCCCTACAATATCTTCCCATTAAGTCTCTATTTTTTTGAGCCACACACCCACACACAGGCGGAACACGCAACATTTAAGACACTTAAGACATCATTTGTCGGCTAAAGCTCCTGACACTCAGTCTATTTGCTCTATATTTACTCTTAGTCTGGGAACTGGAACCCAAACTAACACCAGTCCAACATTATTTAGACTAGACTGTGTTTTTTTTTTTTTTGATAGAGGAAGTGTCCTGGGCCTGTTTTACCACAGCCCAGATTACACTCTGTCTAGCACAGACACCATGCTGCCTCTGTGGCCAGCACCAGCCCAACCACACACACACACACACTGCAATTGAAAGTGTGTGGTGTATGGGTGGCAGCAGTCCAACAACTCCACCAACGTTCAGCCACACAACACTGAAAACACTTGTTGGGTTCAGTCTCTTCACTTAGCGTATTTGATTTTTGGTAACACTATACTGAAGGGCTGCATTTATAAAGCTTGCTAAGACATCTACACAGGGTGGTGATAAAAAAACATGGACATCCCTGATAAAAATATCTGTAACTGTTAATAGTTCTGATCTCAGCAGTGATGTCAGAGTTGTCTTACATCCTTTAAACAACATTATTTTCCCATTTTTTACAGTACACTTGGTCTTCCAGACCTCAGCTCAATACTTCCTCTCATATTTTTCTGCCTCTTTTTCCTATTTTTACATGCTTTCTTATTTCAATTAGAAATATCATTCAACACAAAATTTGTAAAGCATTCAAATGTTGGGATTTTTGCCTTAATTTCACATCAGTGTTTTCTTTGTCAGTCACCAACAGTCTGTATTTGGATTTTAAACTGTTTTGGTTCCAAATTTTCAAAAGCCACCTATGGTCTAGAAATAATGCTATGGACCTAGAGTTCTGAGTGGCTTTGCAGACATTGATAACACTATGGACCACCGACATCCGCAGCCAGAGCATAAGAGTGCCTGAGTATAATATGGCAATTAGCCCATGCCACTTGTATTAACACCCCAGTTGCAGAGTATAATATGGCTATTGGCCCACACCTAATGTGTGAACACCCTGGTTGTTGAGAATAATATGGCAACTGGCCTCCGCCGCTTGTGCCAATGCCTTGTTTGCCAAATATAATATGGCAATTGACCCGCACCCCTTGTGACAATGCCAATGAGTACAATATGACAATTGGCATGCATCATGGTTACTTGTATAATATGACAATTGGCATGCATCCTGGTTACTAGTATAATATGGCAATTGGCCCGTGCTGTTTGTGCCAATACCTCCGTTTACGAGTACAGTATAATATGGAGATCTTCCTGTTCCACTTGTGCCATAACCCTAGTTGTTGAGAATAATATGGCAATCAGCCCATGCCGCTTGTGTCAACACCCTGGTTGCAGAGTAAAATAAAGCAATTGGTGACCACTGCTAATGCCAACACCCCACTTGCTGAGTATAATAAGTCAATAGCCTATGCCTGTGCCAACATTTGCCAGCACTCCAGTTGCCAAGTATAATATGGCAATCGGCATGCAGCACTTGTATAAAATGGTAATCGGTAATCGAGTTGCTTGTGCGAACACCCTGGTTGCCAAGTATAACACAGCAATTGGCCCTTGCTGCTTGTACAAACATCCAGATGACTGAGTATAATACGCCAACTGGCCTCTTCTGCTTTTGCCATTGCCTTGTTTGCAAAGTATAATATAGCAATTGGCCTGCGCCACTTGTGCCAAAATCTTGGTTGCAGAGAATAATCTGGAAATACACCTGCACCGCTTGAATCAACACCCCAGTTGGCAAATATAGTATGGCAATTAGCCTGTGCCACTTGTGCCAACACCTCAGGAACCAAGTATAATATGGCAATCTCCCCACTATGCTTCTGTCAATACCCTGAGTGCTGAGTGCTGCGCTGCTTGTGTCAACATCACAGATGCCAAGCATTATACGGCAGTTGGCCTGTGCCGCCTGTGTCAACACCCTAGTTGCAGAGTATAATACAGCAATCGGCCCAGGTCACTTGTACTAACATCCCAGTTGCTGAGAATAATATGGATAGGCTTCTATTACTTAGCTTAGCTACATCACCACGTATTTTTGCAGCTCCAAGGTAAAACTACAGAAGAAAACCTCAGACACAGAACATGACTGGGTGGATTTACTGTATTCTTGGGTTAGTAGGTAAACCATCATAACTATTCCTTTAAGATGAAGTTGCTCTAGACAGCAGGCCGAGGTCAGACCTGGGGTTCAGACCGCTGAATTTATTGCTCCCAGAAAGCGTCTGGGTGGACCACTGCTGCTAAAAACGGGCTCCTGCTACATACGCATTAGCGTGCCACGTGGCCCAGAGACACGCCTCATTACGAGGTGTTGAGTGAACGCAGACACTGTGGAGCTTAAACAGTTTCAACACTCTTCCCTCTGATAGACACACACTCCGGTCCAGACAGAAGCCTGTCCTGTTTGAGGTTGGAGCTGCATGCTTCTCAGCCTGTACTTCCTCTCCACACCTTCAGGTGGATGTGACCAGACTAAACTCTGCTGGAGCTGGATTAGTTCACCACAGGAGGTTGTGTAAAGTGTTGTGCAGGATTGGATTGGTTGAATGGTTTGTGGATTATGTGTAATATTAATATGTCCCATATATACAATGTATTATCAATATATACCAGCCCAACTCCAAAAATTCCAATGCTGCAGGCTAACTTAAAGTAGTTAGTTGAGACACTTTGTGAAGTATGAATAAATGTTAATAAAAACAAAACAAATCAATGATTTGCAAAACATTTTATTTGAAATGGAATGTAAGATGAAGAATAAGATGTTTTACCATGGCATGTAAAAATGTGCCTCATTTAGAAACAGGGAAAGGGCAACAAATGCCAGAAAGCGTAAGTGATTCTAATAAACAGCTGGAGGAGCAATCTGCAACTAACTCACATGACTGGGTATAATATGTCATTTTATAGTGGTGGAGTCTTTAAAAGCACAGAAGAGTTGAAAAATGTGTTTAAAATGTGTTTTAATAATTGTGGAACAATTCCAGATAATGTTCCTCAATATAAAAATCTGAATTCTTTCCATATTCCATCTACAATACATAATATCATAAAAAATCTGAGAATCTGGAGAAATCCCTGTAATGTAATGATGTAAGGGACAAGGATGGCGGTTAGAATTGTGTACTAGATACATTTAGGCCCTCAGGCAACAATGCAATACAAAGTTTTGTAGTAAAAATCACTGGATGCACCACCATCTTCTCTGAGCCAAAGCTCATCAATGGATTGAGGCAAAATGGAAAACTGGTCTTTGGTCAGAAGAATCTAAATTTTAAATTCTTTTTGGAAACAATGGAAGTGTTGACTCAAGAGGATGAGATTGTTATCAGCACACTCTTCTAAAGCCTGTATGTGTCACATTGGGGGTGACCCAGGCAGGGAGACGGACGCAAGTGCAGGTAGGAACCAAAAATAAATAATTTATTAAATAAATAACAAAGGTAAACAAAGGAAACAAGTAAATAAGAAATAAAGAAATAAACAAGAAACGGAGGTGAGAAAACTAACAAACAAACAGGGAGGCTAATAAACGAGAAACTAAACAGAGCTAATAACATAAACAAACTAACTAGAGAATATAATAATAAACAGGGAATATATATACAAGGGAATAAACTAATAAACACAAAGCAGGGGTATATACAAGGAACTAGGGAACACGGAAATAAACAAGAAACTAGAAATATTAAACAAGAGATGAACACAGAAACTAAGGCACGAGGAACAGAGGCTATGAAACACAGAGAGAGACAAACAACAGGGGTTAGTGCAAAGACCGACGAAGGGCAAGAGACAAAGGAAGGCTTTATAGCACACAAGGAAAGTGGAAACACCTGGGGCTAGGGGGCGGAGCTACAAATTGACACAGGTGGAAAAGTACTGAAACAGAACACAGGGGCACAGGTCACGTGGGACACACACAGAGACATGAGACAAGACCAGGATGTGACAGTATGGGTTTGCGTTAGTGTCTATGGCATGGGCAGATAACATTTTAGGCAGTCAGTATCAGTGTTGAACAGTGAGAAGATTTAAAAACAACTCTGGAGGTTTTCTTGTTGAGGTAGAGGCCAAAATGTTCATTTGATTTTCTTTCCAATAAACACAAAAGCGCAAAATGGCATTCATCATCTTCGGTCAAAAAAAAAAATCTTAATAGCCAAAGAAAATGCGTTCTCTGCAAATTCGGCCATTGGCAATGTTTTCCTGTAATGCTACTGCTGCCATCTCCAACATATAGGATTACAGTTTTTCCCATATGTTTAAACGCATTTCTAAAACTTTGGCTCCACAAATCTCTAGCAAAACTGATTCCTTCAACCAAAACAACACACACAGCTATTTATATGCTCATCTCTTGCAGAACATCAAATAAACACTGAAATGATCAATTCAAAGCACTGTAATCAGAAGTATGTGTTTTTGACTTCATGAGGCCACTGTATAAATTCAAATGCATACAAGTTCATGGAAATATGTTTGCTTTCTGTTCTTTATATTTATTTGGTGTGGTGTAGGACCCCCCCTATATAGCATTACAGTACTACATATATATTCAACACAAATGTAAACCATTTTTACTGTGTGTAGTATGTTACAAAACTGTGATTCTACAATGAGAGACAGTCAGGAAAATCAGTTCACATACAAAGAGGTAACAAAAATTGTATTTATTACAGTTTTTCCCAAATGTTTACACAAAAAATGTGGAACTATGCACACAAATCCAAAAACATGAAGCTCATGTGTCAACATTGTGACTCCAAACTGCTAAACTCTAAACACAATTTTATATGTTCTCACTCAAATATCATTCTAAATCACAGCTTTGCAAATCGCTAAACACAAATTTCATCTTTTAGAAAACCTTGCTCACCTGAGAATCACTGGCCTCCAAATACAAAACCCTTATTACCAAATAGTCTCACACAAGTTGCAGCTATGTAAACTCAATTAGCAGAACGTTTCAATCACTTGTCAGAATATAAAAGAGGCCTCAAGTGACTGATACAGCCCTACTACGTTGTCATCTGGGATAATGTAAGTTTCTACTGGGCAGCTCTGGTCAATGATTGGTTCTCTAAATCCACAGTTTGTTTTGCTGCACCCTTCACCATATTCCCCTTTCCTCAATCCAATAGAGTGATTCTTTTCTGCATGGAGGTGGAAAGTGTACAAACGCAGACCCCACGAGCATGTGGCTCTACTTCATGTAATGGGGGAGGCATGTGATGACATCCACGCAGATGATTACCAAAGATGGATTTGCCATGCAATGGCATTTTCCCCCCACTGTTTGGCGAGGGAGAACATTGCAGCTGATGTAGATGAGGTCCTCTTGCCTGACCGAGATCAGAGGTCTGAAGAACAGTGCTCTGTTTCTTTGCATTTTGCAATAAATACATTTTTGTGTCCTCTTTGTATGAGACTTTTCCTTATCATGTTTCTCATTGTGAAAATAGGTGAAAATTACAGTTTTGCAACATTTTACATACAGTAAATATAGCTTACACACTAAGAAAAGTAAGTACAGATTTGTACTTAAAAGAGTACAAAGCTTGTCGCTGGGGCTGTACCTTATATTGAGGTACAAAAAAGTACCTTTCAGTGAAAGTCCTTTTTTGTACCCATGGTTTTTGAGCCAGTAAAGATTATAAAGATTATAAACATTATAATCAACTGAATATGTGTCAAAAACTTGATGATCCAAAATTGTCTGACTTTCAAATAAAAACATGTGCAAATAAAATATATATTGTTTGTTATTACAGTGGAACAGAATACTGAATGTACCTTTTGTCTGGTTAAATGGTACAAATTTGTCCTTATTGCTGTTAGGAATGACTTTGTACTTCAGAGGGAACAAATCTGACCCTGTAAAGACCAATATTGTACCTTTGAGGGTACAATTATGAAGAGTGTACCTTCGAGTACAAAAAAGTACTCATATCGTACCTCTGTTTTTTAGAGTGTACATTTGTGTAGTACTGTAAATGGGGGGGTCCTACACCACACCAAATAAATAAAAACAACAGAAAGACAACATATTTCCATGGACTTGTATGCATTTGAATTTGTACAGTGGCCTCATGAAGTCAAAAACAGAACTAAATACTTCTGATAATAGTGCTTTGAATTGATCTTGTCAGTGTTTATTTGATGCTCTGTAAGAGATAAGCAAAAAATAGCTGTGTGTGTTGTTTTGGTGGAAGGAATCAGTTTTGCTGGAGATTTGTAGAGTTTTAACAAAGCAGTTAATAATTTGCAGTTTGTGTTTAGAGTTTTGAGAAATTGAGCCAAGTTTTATAGAAATGCGTTTAAACATTTGGGAAAAACTGTATTCATGTATTTGAAAGTCAGTGATTCTTAGATGACAAAGGTGCACTAAATGATGCAATTTGTGTTTAGAGATTTGCAAAGCTGTGATTTAGAATGATATTTGAGTGAGAACATGTGGAATTGTGCTCAGAGTTTAGCGTTTGGAGTCACAATGTTGACACATGATCTTCATGTTTTTGGATTTGTGTTCATAGTTCCACATTTTGTGTGTATACAATGTGGAAAAACTGTAATAATTGCAACATTTTACATACATTTATATACTCTAGGCTAAGTGGATACATGTGGATGAGTGATTATTTCAGTAAGCCAATGAATTTGACTTTCTGAGTAATTGACTGATTTTAACCAATAATAGGTGCTTGAATAATATCTTATTATTTGCAGTTTCAATGCAGCACCTCTAAGTATGGCTAACTGACAAAAACACATTAGAAATGTACGTACGCCTAAAATGAAACTGGTATGGGGGAATGCACATTCTCACGCTCAAGTTATTTTAAGTACATCTCACCACGAGTGAGAAATATGACCTATGCAATGTTTTTGTATGCACCAACTTTAGCACCTGATCTGCCTGCAATCCAGGCCTCTTACCAATAAAAACACTGGCCACATCAAAATCCAGGCAAAGAACAGCCAGTGGAGCAGCTAGAAACATACATTAGACTGTAAGTATGTAAAAATGTCATTCAGTGCAGTGTGGTAATTACTTTAAAGCTGCAAAACCTACACAAGATGCAAATTCAGGTGAAAACCACTTTGTAATTGTTACTGTCAGACTGTGAAAATACACAGAATGCAGATTCACACTGAATTATCATCACTATGCTATAGTAGTAATTTTTCTTTGTTAAAAACTGATAACATGCAAAATGGCTATTTTAAGTCCTGTAAGCAGCATGTCCTTAAACTGTTGCCTCCTAAACAGCAGCATTACCCATAATTCCCCTGTAACATCGTACAGTACTGCACTCACTTACTGATTCATTATGTTTACTGACATTTAGCCTGCTGAATTCACACACTACACTCTCTACAGTTAAGCCAAATATCTGTTTTTTTATATTTACATGTTACCAAATTTTATTCCAGTTATATGCAGTTCAATGAACTATTTTAGTAACAATAAAGTCTCTATTAAAAACATCAGCAAATACAAAATGTGTTCTGCAGTGAATATAAATAAAGTGCAAAAACAGGCCTCATCATATTCATAATGAATATAAACAGCAGACAGTTTGTCATCATAAAAACCAGTTACACATGGCGACACACGGTGAACCCGAGGTCATTAAAACCCGAACAGTTTTGGCATCATTTTTTCCTGTTCTTATTACTCCGTTATGCCAGTCTGAGCCCACGTTTCTCATTATGAAGGAGAGTAATTTTCCATTATGCAACTAAAATCCCCCTGTTTGACTTGCCGAGCGTCTCTGCTGCAGTCACACCCTCAGAGAACTGCAACTGCACTGCTCCAATAAAACACACACACACACACACACACAAAAACACTATGTGCCCTATATTAGAGTCTTACACTTCATCAGCAGTCTATTTTCATACCTTCCATCTGCATCATTTAAATAGCAACAGTGCTTTTGAATATATGTACGTAGATGATGTGCTGGTCTGGAAATGAGGAGTGTTCAGGTACATTTCTGCTGTATTGCTATGTTTCTTGGCAAAAGAAAACCCAGGTGCGCCACTGACTGAATAAAACCTAAACAGATGTCAGTCATCAAACATTCATTGCTATCTTGGCAGTGAATTGTGAAAACAGGCACATCCCCAACTCCCCTACATCCCTGCTTGTTACACACCTATGGACATGCAGCAGTGCACAAACCCAAAGCTTGTGCCTGGTGGCAGCTATGCAAACTTATTACATCATTAATAAACAAAATGAACGAGTGTGAACGCGCAGTTCAGTTCCCTCTGAGAGACTGGAGGCAGAGCGAGGCAGAGTGAGGTAGAGTGTGGTACAGGTCTACAGGGAACACATATAAAAATATATACAAAAAGTTTAAAAATGAGTGTCATAACATTGTTGAGAAGCTCTTAATTCTTAATGTATTGCTTTTCACATCAATGTTGGGATAAAACAACATTATTGCACATCCCATTTTTGATAATTGATGTTATGATATTATTGTAATTAATTACAAAGCATTTATATTAATGTGTTTAATGTTATATGTTAAAATTACAAGATGGACACTTTTGTGCTATAGCCAATAGCAGAAATATTCTCCCTCTCACTCACTCACTCACACACACACACACACACACACACACACACACACACACACACACAGTGCTGCATTCCTCATACAAGTGTCTGCTCCATTACCAGGTAAAAGTAAAGTATGCTTAATCATCCCGCTTTCAAAGAAATTATGCAATACATTCAAGTACACTATGTTTCATCCTCAGTGTAACTCTCATATAAAATATCACAGAATACAATAATATTACTAATTATTTAACAATATAATTCTCAGACTTTTGTATTAGTCCGTTTGAAGTTACACACAGTTTTGCGTGACAACAACACATTATGTTAAAGCCTGAGGACACTTAAAAACTCACACAGTATCCCAGCATGCCTCATTTTCAGTTCGGTGATGGTAAAGATTCAGGGAAAAGGCGTGCCTTATTCAGAACAGTGTGCTCTGCTGTGGGTCGTGCAGCTAATTAAAGAGCAAAACATCTAAACTAAGGGCTAACAGCCATTCCACACACACACACACACACACAAACAAAACACAGTAGGTTCAAGAGAGCAGAGAATCAGAACGAAAAGTTCTTAATCTGGTAATTAAGTTTTTATTTAACCAGTAAAACACTATTACTTAAGTACTATTAGAAATACAATTTTCTAAAGACAATGCAAAATGATTGCACAGCTGAATGGGTGAAATGATTGGGGACAGGGGAAAAAACAGATGAGGAGCCCAGACCTAGAGACTATTTGCGAAGCATTTAGCATTTCTATTGAACTCTAAGCTCTGAGCGTTATATTACTAGTGTGTATTTTAATATTCTGACTTTTCGCATTGTTTTCTGACCATGTTTCAGTCTCATTCTTTGATAACCCTGTTTGCCTGTGAATTGACCCATGTCTGCCTTTTGGATTCTGTTGTGTGAAATAAAATTCTATCCACACTTACATCCACAGTCGCAGTACCTGTTTGAGGTGACAGGAAAAGTAAATGTAGTTTGGTGGCTTTCCAATCGAGGGGCAAATCAAACTCTAAGCCTTGGATGTAAAGAAACATAAACGAGGGACGAGTGGGCTAGAACCTGGGATGATGAACATTCCTATAGAAAGTCATGGTTTTACATCACTGTGTTTATTAAAACATCTCCAAAACTCTGCTCATGGCATCTAGTAGTATTAATATCAGCACCTGGTTAGGTAAACAGAGTTTAATGTTGTCAAATCAGATGAGTTGCTCAAAGAACTGGGAAGAAACGCCAAGATTGTGGATTTGATGACCAGGTTTGATGGGCTGCCACTGTTGGGGCCTTGAGCAAGGTCATTCTCTCCAGTCACTTGTGTACACTATAGGCCCTATTTTAACAATCTACAGTGCACCAGTCAATTATGGATTAAGTTGCTGGATTTGCTTGTTGACGTGTCTTTAGTTTTGTGAGAGTGTAAAAAGTATGCCTTGCGTGACTTGAAATGCATTAAAGGCATGTACTAATTCTCTTAATTAATCATGGGTGTGTTTTGGGTGTAGTGCAAAAGAAACCAATCAATGTGTCACTTGTCATTTCCTTTAAGAAGCATGAGTGTGTTCTGCCTTTGGCGCGTTTGTATCTTAACAGCATGGTGCTTTATGTATCTCAGCAGAGAATACTGACCTTTGTGTCAGTATCTCTGGTACAGCAATTTTATTTTATTATTTACTCTGTTTATTGTTGAGGTTAAAAGTCAGATTTTTCCTCTGCTGTGTGTCCAAATGTGTCCGTGGTTCAACTATAGGAATTGACTCTGATGATGATTGACTGTTGTCTAGGTTCATTTCAGTCAGTGGAGCACCTGTGTTATAATTTTCTCCCCAAAAAAGACAAGTATATATGACAAACACACACCTGCTTTCTGATCTGTTGGACAGATATATTGGGATATTATCTGTACCATAGTGAGGATTCTTCTAGCATCAACAGTGAAGGTCTTCCTTTGCCTACCAGTCCCTTTAAACAGTACCACTGATGCAAAACACCAAAAGTGTATATTACATTGTCACGAATGAGAAGGGATGGACGTAAATGCAGATATAAATGTATTTAATAAACAAAGACTAGAACAAAACTAAATTAACTAAACAAACAAGAAACTAAATAACTAAAAAAACACTAAGAACATAAAAAAAAACTTGGTACACTTACTGATTAAACAAGACAACATACCTGGATTACAGAAACTCAAACTTCAATGGAACACAAAATACAAAACTGGCATATACGGAAGACAAGGATACAAAAGACTTGACAAGAAAACACTTATAGGGCTATTTATACACAAGGAGGGTGCGGACTGGTAATGAGGGGGCGGGGTTACAAACAGGAGCGGAGACAGGGACCAAAACACAACAGTAGCACATGGCTGGGAACAAACGACAGGAGCACAAGGGACCAATTGAGGAAAAAACACAAGACAGACATGGGCTAAGGTGTGACATAATTCATAGTTGATACATCATTACTTATGGTGGATACTGTAGATCACTCATCTCAATCAAGTTTTATTTTACTCCAAAATAATCCAAAATGAAACAAAGATAGTCTAACACTGTTGAGTTCATCATTCTGTTTTTGTGGCTAACTAGTGGTTTGTGTCTTGCAATGTAACCTCTGTATTTCTGTTCAAGTCTTTTTCTCTCGCCTCTCGCCTCCTGAAGAATGTTTGGTAACACTTTACTTGGATGGTCCATTTGATGGCCTCAACTTAATGCCTATTAACTGCAACTTAACCATATGCTACCTACACCTAACCCTAACCTTAACCATTAATAAACCCTAAAATCTAACCCTACACCTAACCCTAACCTTAACCCTTAATCAATCCTAAAATCTAACCCTACGCCTAACCCTAACCATTAATCAACCCTAAAATCTAACCCCACACCTAACCCCTAACCTTAATCTTAACCTAAACTTTTAATCTAACCCTAAACCCAATTCTAAAAAGGTTAAGATTAGAGTTTGGATTAGAGTTGGATGTAGGGTTACATTCAGTAGAGAATCATTTACTTTCACCTTTCAGTTCAGTTGCATTTAATAGTCATGCAGTTGAATGTTAGTTGAATGTCAGTTAATCATCATCAAATGGACCATCCAAGTAAAGTGTTACCGGATGTTTATTATCTGTCAAACATGGCAATCTGGGTTAGTATCTGTTTCATAGTGAAGATGCTTTCAGCATCAACAATGGAGGTCTTCCTTTGCCTACCAGTCCCTTTACACCAGGGGTGTCCAAACTTTTTTTGTTGGGGGCCAGAAGGAGAAATATATTTGAAGTCACGGGCCACAGACTCTGTAATAAAACAAATAATGAAATATACCACTTTAAATAATAATTTTTTCCTGATTATTTCATTTACACACCATTTTACTTGACTTACTATCTTTATCTTTGACAGTGTTGTGTAAACTAAGATTTTTCAAATTTATGTTTAATTTTATGATGTCTCTTAATAAAAACTCCTTAATTATGGCAACTTTTAGACTCTTTGGCACGTTTTTCTGCGCTAGAAATGCGCACTCTCTCCGCTTTTAGACTCTTTTGCCCCATTTTTCTGTGCTAGAAATGCGCACCCTGTCCGCTTTTCGACTCTTTGGCCTGTTTTTCTGCGCTAGAAATGTGCACTCTCTCCGCTTTTAGACTCTTTGCCCCATATTCCTGCGCTAGAAATGCACACTCTCTCCGCTTTTAGACTCTTTGGTCCGTTTTTCTGCGCTAGAAATGCGCACTCTCTCCGCTTTTAGACTCTTTGGTCCGTTTTTCTGCGCTAGAAATGCACACTCTCTCCGCTTTTAGACTCTTTGGTCCGTTTTTCTGCGCTAGAAATGCACACTCTCTCCGCTTTTAGACTCTTTGGTCCGTTTTTCTGCGCTAGAAATGCGCACTCTCTCCGCTTTTAGACTCTTTTGCCCCGTTTTTCTGCGCTAGAAATGCGCACTCTCTCCGCTTTTAGACTCTTTTGCCCTGTTTTTCTGCGCTAGAAATGCGCACTCTCTCCGACTCTTTGGCCCGTTTCTGGAACCTAGCGTTCAAACTTTGAATCTCACATTATAAAAACCTGCTTAACAGCGAGCCAACTTTCATTCTATTTCTAAAATACCTCGCGGGGCACTCCAAAAAAAAAAAACGGGCCTGCAGGCCGTAGTTTGGACACCCCTGCTTTACACAGTATCACTGATGTGAAGCACCAAACTTGTGTACTAACAATACCTCTTTATATTCCAACACACTTCAATCACTGTTCTGATAGATGCTCTCTATAATGCCCTGAGATGCTCCACCCAGGTTCTAGACGGAGATGTTTATTTGAACAGCTGCAACCGGCTGTTGTTTGGTAAGACACTTTTACTGTAACCTCCGTCATTATTTCACTGCAGTGGAACTTCTTGATCCAGGGGTGTACAGTCTGGATGCAGGTATTTGTGCCAACCAAGCGGGAAGCCAGTAGATTAAGCAAGGGGATTAAGGTAAGCTCCAGCATGTTTGGAATGAAAAACTGCAGCCCCTCTGCCATTCAAAGAAAAATTAAGCACTGCCGTCTTAGTGCATCCATCAGCAGAGGTACTGAAGTGTGTTACACTCACTTATGGTCATTTTGGTGTAATATACAGTGGTATGAAAATATGAAAAAGTTTGCGACCCCTGATAATTTTCATGATTTTTCTTTATAAATCATTGGTTGTTCAGATCAGCAATTTCTGTGCTGATATATCACATAGCAGACAAACACGATGATATTTGATTAGTGAAATTAAATTTATAGGATTTATAGAAAGTGTTCAACAATTCTTTAAACTAAATTAGCGTTTTATTCATTGAAATACCTTTAGCACTAATTACACGAACACAACATTTGTTTAGTAAGCTCATTGACCCCTGACCTACATACACAGGTGAATCCAATTATGAGAAAGGGTTAAGGAGCCAATTGCAAGTTTTTCTCCTCTTTGCATTTTCTCTGAAGAGTGACAACATGGGAGCTTCAAAACACAACTCTCAAACGACCTGAAAACCAAGACTGTTCAGCATCATGGTTAAGAGGAAGAATACAAAAAGCTATCTCAGAGATTTCAGCTGTCAGTTTCCACTGTGAGGAACATAGTGAGGAAATGGAAGATCACAGACACAGTTCTAGTTAAGACCTGAAGTGGCAGGCCAAGAAAAAGATAATCAGAGGAGAAGGATGGTGAGAACAGTCATATTTATCCCACAGACCTCCAGAGCTCCAAACACCTATAACATCATCTTGCTGCAGAGTCACTGTGCATCATTCAACTATTCAGAGCACTTTACACAAGGAGAGGCTGTATGGGAGAGTAATGCAGAAGAAGCCTTTTCTGAGCACACGCCACAAACAGAGTCACTTGAGGTATGCTAAAGCACATTTGGACAAGCCAGCTTTGTTTTAGAATAAGGTTCTGTGTACTGATGAAACTAAAATTGAGTTATTTGGAGGGCAGTATGCATGGCATTCCAAATAAAACACTTTACTTGCTCCCCACAGTAAAATTTGGTGGTGGTTCCATCATGCTGAGAAGCTGTGTGATCAGTGCAGGTACTGGGAATCTTGTTAAAGTTGAGGGTCTCATGGATTTCAGTCAATATTTTCAGCAGATTCTTGAGAACAATGTTTAAGAATCAGTGAGAAAGTTGCAGTTGCACCGGGACTGGATACTTCAACAAGACAACGGCCCAAAACACTAAACACTGCTCAAAATCTACTACAGCATTCATGCAGAGGGAAAAGTACAACATTCCAGAATGATCACCTCAGTCCCCAGACCTGAATTTGATTGAAAATCTGTGGTGTGATTTAAAGCGTGCTGTTCATGCTCAGAAACCATCAAACATGAGATTTTGTAAAGAAGAATGGCCCAAAATACCTTCAACCAGAAGCCAGACTCATTCATTGAAAGCTTTAGGAAGTGTTTAGAGGCTGTTATTCCCGCAAAAGCAGAATTTACTAAATATTGATGTAACCTTTCTGTTCTGCAGAGGTGGAAAAAATTCTACTTTGCTAAAATTCTACTCAAGTAAAAGTTAAAGTACCCATCTAAAATTCTACTCAAGGAAAAATAGAGAAGTACTAAATTTAAAATGTACTTTGAGAAAAAGTTACATAGTTACTTTTAATTAGTTGATGTAAAAAGGACAACAAATCATAAATTAAATCGTTTTAATGAACTATTATTCCTCATAATAATTTGGACCTTTCAGGCAGTATTTGTTCAGATCACCACATAAAACATAATCAAGAACAAGTGGCATAGATTTCTATAATCAATTTTTTTTCTTTACTGACAATCGGTAGCTGTACTGCGAATTAAAGCCACTAAAGCAAACTTACTATGTCTGTACAAGCTTTTTTTCATGACGAAAACGAGACGTTCACTAAATAAAAAATAATTTTTGCAATGAAAACTATGACGAGTTTTCGTCAACTAATAAAAACTAAATTAAATTGCCAAAGACTGACGAACTGGGAAATCATGTGTAATCATTTTATTACTGTCCAGTAATCGGAACACAGCCGCTCCACAGAGCGACCGGTTTCCCTGAGCCGCGCGCACACGGACCCCAGTCTAGCTGATTTACACAGCGACTCTCTCATTACATAATATTTAATCAGAAAATAGTTATTGTAAGCTATTAACACATATTTTATAGATTAACTAAAATAAAAAAAAACAGAAACTAATTCAAAGCATTACTCTGTGTTTTTTAGTTGCTACAGGACTCTTATCTGACTGACAGCTGTTTTAACTCATCAAAGTTTTTTAAAATGGCTTCTGCTATGATTTTTTTACTCTGGGGGTGGGGCCATGACTATCTAACCCCTTCTCAGAGTTCTGATGAAGGGGCTACACATAGGTTAATCCAGCAAACGGAGCGCATGCTGGACTAGTTTAATAGTTAGCTAACTATAATGGAACTGCGACTGCAAATGAGACACATATTAAGTCACATCATATTAAATAGCCTTTTTAAAGGCTGCCCTTCAATGTGAAACTATTCAACACAATAATAGGCCATCTGACTGGTGAGTTTTTGTGTGTACTTAATGTTTTGGCTGCCCTGGCATCTTGTAGGCATACAAATGACAAATGAGTGATATTTGTTGGCCGGCTGTACCTGTAGGAAAATGAAGCATTGATTTTTTTGTTTGTAGCTGTATTTTTTGGCCGTTAATGTGCATTAAGCTCATATAACTAAGTCGAGACAGGTAATATGTGGGGGGTGGGGTGTTGCAGAAGGGCTACCTACCCACTATATTAACTGCACGCCACTGGTGTAGCTGCATAAGAACAGAGATTACAGGTCTTTGTAAAGTAAATCCACAGATAACCAGTGAATTAAGAATAAACATATACTATTCTCACCACCACATGCTTTCACAGGTTTGATGTAGAAGTTTTAAAAGGGCAGCCACATTTCACATTGCATGAGGACGTTATTGCCTCGTTTGCGCTTGAAAACAAAGAACTGGCTTAGATATGGCCAAGGATTTCCTTCGCTTCCCGATACCTCTCCTCCTACGAAATTCAACTTCTCTGCTTGGCAATCCTCAATCTTCTGCATTGCTCTCCATTTCTTGCTCGTCTGTCTCGACATCGGCCATCTTCCAAAGATAAGCTAAAGTGAAAATTCCACCTGCGAGCATCCGTGCGCTGGCACATACGCGCCAATTTATTTATTTATTTTTTAAATCAGACAATTTGTTTTTTTTCCCAGCTTTTCATTTTTCACTCAAATTAAAATGACCTATTTTAAAAACTACTTTAAAATGACAAATTACTTATTAAATTTACTCAATTACAGTAATGTGAGTAAATGTAATTCATTACTTTCCACCTCTGATATTAGGGTGCCCAAATTTATGCACCTGCCTAATTTTGTTTGAATAATTAAAGAAGCACACTTTCTGTTAATCCTATAAACTTCATTTCACTTCTCAAATATCAAACACATATCACATGTGTGCGTCTGCTATGTGATATATTTAACTGAAATTGCTGACCAATTTTAACCAATGATTTATAAAGAAAAATCCTAAAAAAAAAAAAAGCTCAGGGGTGGCCGAACATTTTCATTCCACTGTATGTATCAGACTAATTAATTACCTATTTGATTAAAAGATCAGTGTAACAAAAGTTATAACACTATTGTGTCACTTATGGTTATTAAGCATATTACATATTACATGTCATGTTACAAAAATGATATTATGAAATTGGGTCATGTTACTTTTACTTACGACGGTAAAGAACATATGAATACAAATTCATTTGTTACTTTTACACAAATGAAAGTCTACATGCGGTAATACTAAGAATCGAAAATGAAAGTACTATGCTTTATTATGCTCTAACGTCATATTTTCACTTTTGTTTCAGGGCTCTTGCTTAATGATCATAAAACAGTCATACGAAAGTACAGTAGATTTACTTGAACTCAAGTACATGACTCATAACAGATATCGAATAATTCATAGTACTTTCTATATTTAAATAATTGGTTGTAAATTGTAATATAAATCTATTGTTTCCTGGTTAACTCAGATGGGATACTGGATACATGATATTTATTACTGTATCATGAGGATTCTGAATAATTCATGGTGGATATTGATTTGTTTGCAGACTCCTCTTCTTGCTGATGGACTGAAGTAGAAGTGAAAGTGTTATGATTTGCTAAAATTCAGTACAGAACAAATCTATTAATGTTTTACTAAAGAATCTGCTACTGAGTGACTGAACCAGTTACATCACTGTTCCCTCAGTTTAAACCCACCACCTTCAAAACTCTCTCCCCTACTATCCTGCCATGTGTGTGTGTGCGTGTGTGTGTGTAACTGGACCTGAAAGCATGTGTGAGCAGGGTGTGGGTGTGGCTTTGGCTGTGTCTGTGGTGTTGTGGCCTCTGGCACATGTGTACGAGAGAGAGAGAGAGAGAGAGGTGGGTCTAAGAGCCGAACCCTGCGCCCACCTTCAGAAGGAGGAGAGAGTGAGTCTTAAACAGAGGAGCAGCACCAACCTGAGCATAAACACAGAGAGAAAGAGAAAGAGAGTGAGAGAGAGAGAGAGAGAGAGAGAGAGAGAGAGAGAGAGAGAGAGAGAGAGTGTGAAAGAGAGTCTCACAAGTCAGCCAACTGATTCAGACTGAGACTAAATAAACAAGCTGAGGTTTAGAGGATTCGGGGAGCTGTGGAGGAGGAAAAGCGTGTGAGTTGTAGCAGAAATCTGTGTAAAGTGGAGAAAAAAGAAGACGCCGGAGGAGAACAGAAGGAGTCTGGATGGATGAGCTCTGCTCCCTCAGTGACCTGGGCCCTCTGTGGGTGAGTAACAGAGCGAGATAGCTGCAGATAGAGCGAGAAACATAAATATTAACATTTAGGTACCAGTTTAAAATGAGGCTTATTTATAAAGGAGTTTATTAACCTCATTAATTGTGGCCTGTCATTTGCCAAATGGTGATTTCTCATTCATTTATACTGTCAAATCTCAGATCTCTCTGCATGCTTATCTTACTTTGTCTTTTCCATCTCTTATCTGTTATAACTCCTTATTAACAGGTTTTAAAATATTTACAACCTAATTAATAACAATTTATAAATTCCTTTATAAACCTTTTGTTTTTAAAGTGCCAACAACATTTATATACTGTACACAATAAATCACTGCATCTGTTAAATAGTTATGTAGTGGATACTGACAATATTGAATTAATTCCAATGAAAACTAAATAATTAATGGCAGGTCTTAAAAATGCATGTTCAGTTCTGAATGATTCATAGTAGATACTGATACTCTTACACTATACTCTGAGACTACATACTGTACTCTTACGCTACTCACTATACTCTAAGACTACACACTGCACTCTTACACCACACACTATACTCTTACACTACACAGTATACTCTGAGACTACACACTGTACTCTTACACTATACTCTGAGACTACACACTGTACTCTTACACCACACACTATACTCTTACACTACACAGTATACTCTGAGACTACACACTGTACTCTTACACTATACTCTGAGACTTCACACTGTACTCTTACACTATACTCTGAGACTACACACTGTACTCTTACACTATACTCTGAGACTTCACACTGTACTCTTACACTATACTCTGAGACTTCACACTGTACTCTTACACTATACTCTGAGACTTCACACTGTACTCTTACACTATACTCTAAGACTACACACGTAAAGTGCCTGTTCTTAACCAAATTTTACTGTGGTGGAGGATGATTTGAACTTCTCAAAAGATTGAATGTTTTTCTAAATCAATTGGTTCATTTGATTCAGTCTCCCACATTTGCCATCACTAGTTTTGGCCACTCTGGATTGTTCACCTGGATTTCTTTGAATCTCCTGATATTGGACTCATTGCTCGGTTTGTGTTTTATGATTCTGTTTACACTTCTCTAATTTAGGTTTCCTGTCTGTTGTTTATGAACTGCTCTATTAAACTTAACATTTGCCCTGAGACTGACGTGTTTGTTAAGCGTGACATTTTGATATTTTCTTTTGTTATCCACAAATGATGTGAACACACAGTACCTGTCCTAGCCCTCCCAGGGCCCTGAGCAAACTTACCTAAACCACATCTACACACCTAATCTACATTTTCTGCCAAAGGAATGTTAAACTTTTGCACACACCCCTTAATTTCGTTTATTACCAGCTTATTAACATTATGTTCCCCCAGCAACTATCCTGTTTTGTTCATCTAAATCTTTACTGTTTAGCTTTTTTTTTTTTTTTTTTTTTACCACTAACCTCATCATGTTCCTGATAGTTTAAGTGAACCTCATACTGAAAGAACTCAATGCTAGGGACAGCATACCTACAGTGTCTCATTAAAGTGAGTACACCCCAGACATTTTTATAAATATTTTCATAGAACAACACAGAAGATATGACAGTTTTATACAATGTAAAGTAGTCAGTGTGCAGCTTGTATCCTGTATCCTGTGCCCTTAAAATAACTCAACACACAGTCATTAACCATCTAAACCGCAGGCAACAAAAGTGAGTACACCCCTAAGTAAAATTTGCCAGGTTGTATGGCCACCATTATTTTACAGCACTGCCCTAACAGTCTTTGGCATGGGGTTCTCTAGAGCTTTACAGATTACTGGTGGATTCCTCTTTCATGCCTCCATGACAATATCATGGAGCTGGTGGATGTTAGAGACTTCGCACTCCTCTACCTTCCATTTCAGGATGCCCCACAGATGTGGAGAAATGCTTAGCCAGTCCAACACCTTTAGTTTTAGCTTTCTCTGTAAGGCAATTTTCATGTTGAAGGTGTGTTTTGGGTTGTGATCATGTTGGAAACTGCTATGCAGTACAGTTCTTGGAGGTATGGGATCATGCTCTTTTAGAAGCACTCCCATAGACGCAGACCGTAATACTACCACCACCATTCTTGACTACAGACAGCACCTGGGTGCTGCCACACATGCTTACACCATCTGAGCTAAACAAGTTTATCTTGGTCTCATTAGACCACAGAACGTGGTTCCAGGAATACATGCTCTTGGACTGCTTTAGCAAACTGTTTGCTAAAGGCTTTCTTGTGTATCCGCTTCAGAAGAGGCTGCCATTTAGGACAGTGCCATGCAGACAGAATTGATACAGTATGTGACATATGGTCTCAGCACTGCAGGCTGAGCTCCCACTTCTTTAAGCTCTACAGCAAGGCAGCACTCATGTGTCTGTTTTCAAAGCCAACTTCTAAATATTAGGATGAGCACCCAAATCTTTGGTTGACCATGGTCTGTTCTGATTGGAACCTGTCCTGAAAAGCTGCTGTATGACCTTGGCCACCGTGCTGAATCTCAGTTTTAGGGTGTTAGCAGTCTATTTATAGCCTAGGCCAACTTTATTAGAGCAACAATTCTGTTTCTCACATCTTCTTGATTATCCAGCAGCCAGTATGAAGGAATTGTACAGGTTAACAAACCTAATTTTATCTTATATATTTTAGATTCTTCAAAGTAGCGACTCATGCTTAAAGACAGCTTTGCACATCTTAGCTGGATTTTCTCAGTCAGCTTTATGAGGTAGAGTCACCTGGAATGTGAGCTTTCAGTTAACAGCTGTACTAAACTCGTCAAGAGTTAATTACTTGAATTTCTTGCCTCTTAATATGTTTGAGCGCATCAGTTGTAAAGTTGTGAAGAGGTAGAGTTGGTATACAGTGAATATCTCTATTTGAGTAATGTTCTAATGCATATTATGGCAAGAACTACTCAATTAAGTAAAGAAAAGTAAAAATTACTTTAAGAAATGAAGGTCAGTCAAGAACCTGTTTTGTCGCAAAAAAAGACCATCAAAAATGTTCTGATGATGAAACTGGCACTCATTTGGACCGTTCCAGGAAAGAAAGTGCAAGAATGCCCTCTGTTGCACAGGATAGGTAAATCAGACTGATCAGCCTCAGAAACCACAAAATAACTCCAGATAAGAGCACCTAAATGCTTGTGATTATAATATTGAACAAAATAAGCTGTAACGTTAAAAGATGGCTCTAGTAACTCTGGCCGGAAAACAAGATGCAGTCATTTTAGTGTGGGAGGTTTCAGGGCTAAATTGGAGCAGCCTTGTGGCCAATCTTCATTAATTGCGCATTGCACCAGTAAGAGTGTGAAGGTTCAGTTAGCAGGAGAAGAGCACAGATTTGCTCAAAATATTGCAATGCACACAACATTATGGGTGATATACCAGAGCTCAAAAGAGGACAAATTGTTGGTGCACGTCTTGCTGGAGCATCTGTGACCAAGACAGCAAGTCTTTGTAATGTATAAAGAGCCACGGTATCCAGGGTAATGTCAGCATACCACCAAGAAGGACGAACCACATCCAACAGGATTAACTGTGGATGCTGTAAGAGAAAGCTGTCTAAAAGGGATGTTTGGATTGTATCCAAAAAACATAAAACCACGGCTGCCCAAATCACGTCAGAATTCAATGTGCACCTCAACTCTCCTTTTTTCACCAGAACTGTCCGTCGGATAAAAATTATTTGAGTGCATCGTAGAGGCCTACCTAGCAATCAGCTGTCTCTCACCTAGAGGTACACTACCCAAAAATGGCCTCTGAGAGTCTTTTCATAGGGCAGGAAGGGGAGCAATTTCATACCATCTAGTGGCAAGACCCAGTTTATTTATGTTAGGGCTGTGTAGGTTGCCACACACTCTCTACATTTAATAGGTTTAAATCATTATTAAGACAAGAGCTTCATACCAAATTGGAAAGTTTGTAGATTTAAATACATTCCAGAAACCTTTGATGGGCCATGTAGGATTACACCACTTGAGTCTTCCCTGCAGCAGAACATTTTGCAATGTGGGTCAAAGGTGGAGGCTGCAGTGAAAGTCTAAAAATGGTACAGCCTGTGCAGCGTGATGTCATTGATCGAGCCCTTTTATCTGTGTTGTGTTTTTTTTTATTGTTGTCATTTCTGAGAAGTGTCATGAGGTTTCTGCAGGTCATTGAAACAGCATGAGTTAAAAGTGCAGAGCAGTAAAGGCTGTGGTGGACTCTGGTGGACTCTTTAGGCTTTTCAAATCAAAACATGTTCTTAGAAGCTTAAAAAAAGCATCAGGCCACAAACTGGACTTCTGCACCCTGACAAACAAACACACTGCCCTAATTCTCTTTAGTATTCTCTAATAGTCTTTCAGGTGTGGTTTCTGAGACTGTATGACACACTGTCCTCTATAAACATGGACTATAGTTTGTGAGAAACTGATCTTTACACCTGTTTTATCACACGTCTGTTTTGTGTAAAATTTAGATATTGAATATTTACAAACATTTCTCAACTATTTTAAATCAAAGTGAACATTTGTGGCCACATATACACTCAAACTGAGATCTTTGAGTTGAATCAACTTATGATAACTGAATTTAGTCTGTAGCGATTGACTGCTTCTTTTCTTTTGTTTTTTGGCACAACCTATTTGCCTACTAGGTGTCTTCCCTATTGTTTGACATTAACCATCAGTATGTAGTGATTTCCACTAAGCAACCTTAGGTAAACTTGTAAAAACATGTATTGTGATTAACTGCCTCCTCTTAATGCTGTAGGCTGTAAGAACCAGCATCATTTTCTGAGTTACTCAATTTGGCCAAGACCAAATATACTTTAAAGTACACATGGTGTGCGCGTCAAAGTTATGATTATTATGGAATTATGTTTATTAATTTATTTTTTGACAAAAGTATAAAGTAAATAAGTACATAAATATACAATTATAAGACTTAGGTCCAACTGTACACTGTAAAAATGAGGAAATAAAGATTCCCTCAAAAAGTATAGGCTTGGCTACTGGGATGCTACCACAAGAAAAGCAGTCTGGATAGCAGATGACCAAGGACTTGAGACTTGACTCAGACTCCTGACCAAGGACTTGAGACTTGACTCAGACTCATGACCAAAGACTTGAGACTTGACTTGGGCCAATGCCCAAAGACTTGAGACTCGACTCGGACTCGTGCCCGAAGATTTGAGACTCAACTTGGACTCATGACCAAAGACTTGAGACTCGACTCTGACTCCTGCCCAAAGACTTGTGACTCGACTCACACTCGTGCCCAAACACTCGAGACTCGGACTCTTGCCCAAAGACTTGAGACTCAGGAATAGGATTCATGCCCAAAGACTTTAGACTCAACTTGGACTTGTGCCTAAGGACTTGAGACTCGACTCGGACTCGTGCCCAAAGACTTTAGATTCAACTCGGACTCGTACCTAAGGACTTGAGACTCGACTCAGACTCACGCCCAAAGACATGAGACTCGACTCGGACTCGTGCCCAAAGACAACAAGGGAACAAACCACAAAAATGTACAAATTTGTTTACTGATTTGGACCAGATGAAACCAGATGTGTATGAAAACTACTGTTTAACAAAATCCATCTGTGCTGTCTAGATGAATGTGTCAGAATCTTCTCCAAAGCTTCAGAACAGGTGTTTTTTAGTGTGCAGTGGTCAGTACCAGTACCAACCAAGTTCATGTCCCAGTGGGGCAGACCTGTATTGACAGCACAATGGGGGAATAACACAATATTAGGTGGGTTTTTGTTTATTTTATGGCATATCAAATATTAGTAAATTATTCAAAACAAGAGTGGGTTCACAGCGTTCACCGAACTGTTGTTCTAATTGGAGGCTTTGCTTGGGAAATCTGTTGCTGGGTGTCCTCACTCACCTTAAACCTCAGCACTAAGCAAACAGTCGTACAGAGAGAGCTAGTGTGTCAGTAGTTTATGGCCTCCTCATTCTGTGTCTGCTCTCTTTCATATGAAGTGAACCATGTGACTAATAATATAACACTGAAGTCTAGCCAGCTCTCACACTGACACACCACCCAACAGTTTTAATCCTGCATGTAGTATTTCTCAGAATTCTGCAGTTTACTCACAGAGAAGAAAATTATTATTTGATCCCTTGCTGCCTTTGTAAGTTTGCCCACTGACAAAGACATAAACACTCTATCATTTTAAAGGGTAGGTTCATTTTAACAGTGAAAGGTAGAATATCAAAAAATATAATCCAGAAAATCACATTGTATAAAGTATATACCTTTATTTGCAATTTGCAGAGAGAAATAAGTATTTGCTCTCTCTGGCAAACAAGACTTAATACTTGGTGACACAAGCCTTGATGGCAAGCACAGCATTCAAATGTTTTTTTTGTAGTTGATGATGAGGTTTGCACACATGTCAGGAGGAAATTTAATCCACTCCTCTTTGCAGATCATTTCTAAATCATTAAGAATTTAAGGCTGTCGCTTGGCAACTGAGAGCTATAGTTCTCTCTGTAAGTTTTCTATGGGATTAAAGTCTGAAGACTGGCTGAGCCACTTCATGACCTTAATGTACTTCTTTTTAAGCCACTCCTTTGTGGCCTTGGCTGTATGTTTTGGGTCATTGTCGTGCTGGAAGACCCAGCCACATCCCATTCTTAATGTCCTGGTGGACAGAAGGAGGTTGTCACTTAGAATTTTACGTTACATGTCTCCATCCATTCTCCTATTGATGTGGTGAAGTAGTCCTGTGCCCTTAGCAGAGAAACACCATCAAAACATAATGTTCCCACCTCCATGCTTGACAGTTTTCTTCCTCCAAACTGGACAAGTTGAGTAAAGAACAAAGAGCTCATTTTTTGTCTCATCTGAGCACAGCACTGTTTCCCAATCACTCTCAGAATCATCCAGGTGTTCAGTGGCAAACTTCAGACGGTCTGCACATGTGCTTTCTTGAGCAGGGGGATCTTGCGGCCACTACAGGATTTTAATCCATTACAGCATATTGTGTTACCAATGGTTTTCTTGGTGACTGTGGTCCCAGCTACCTTGAGATCATTAACAGGTTCCCCCGCATAGTTACAGGCTAATCTCTCACATTGCTTATAATCAAGGATAACTTACAAGGTGAGATTTTGCATGGAGCTCCAGGTTGATGTTGATTGACTATTGCACCAACAGTTTTCTCCTTCTCACCCAGCATCTTACTTACTTATGTAGCCCATTACAGCCTTGTGCAGGTCTATGGTGTTGTCCCTGACACCTTAGAAAGCTCCTTGGTCTTGGTCATGTTTTATAGGTTAGTGTCTGACTGATTAAGTGAGACAGTTGTCTTTAATACAGGTAAAAATTGATTGAGTTGATTAGGAGCATCTATCTGGTCTGTTGGAGCCAGAGCTCTTAATAGTTGGTAGAAGATGTTCTTAGATTTTTATTAAAGTACACATTAGTAAAATACATAAAGTAACATTCTGGTATTGTTGCTGCAGTCAGTACCCTCTCAAAATAACCAGAAAAGCAGGAAAAATGAGCCGTGGATACAGTTGCTTCAGGACAAGAACGTTTGTTTGGCGAATTTGAACTAACCTAGGGTACTGTGCCTGAAGTTGCTGCTGCTGGTATAAAACCCACAATAGCAGCACTACTATGGAGACGAAATTAATCTGTTCATTCATTTTATCCTTATCCTGGAAAAGCTTTCCACCAAATGAAACACCGGCTGAATAATCAACATGTCAACGTCAAACGCATGTCCTTCTAAAACCAATCAGCGTCAAGTTAAGGAAAGCACATCGATACGTAAGTGATGACGAAAGGATGTAGGAGTATCACACAAAGGTCTTTGGTGCGCTACCTAAACTGCAGTGTGAAAACAAAAATAAGCGGACCAAATATATACAATGTAGCAAACACATGAACCTTGGTTCGGACCACGGTCCGGACTTTCATGTGTGAAAGCACTCTTAAATAAAGGTGTCGTTAATCTGCCTATAGTGATGCTACAATAAGTTGAATGTCATTTAAGTTCATAGATTTTGAAAAGTGTTACAAAAATGTACAGTTTCTTAAACCAAGTGTAGTTGATCACCTGAAAACTGAAGCTGTTTGATGATGCATAATGTCTTTAACGAGTAATAGACGCCATGAAATAATCAAATGTAGGCATCAGCATACTGTATGTCCAGTCAGCAGACAGTTTGCACATGCTAGCTGGAATGAATACAGATATTTCAGCTGAGAGTTTGTTAAATATTGGCACAGTATCACAGGGTCTGGGTCATGGGCCTCCAGGCCAGTGTGTGTGTATACATGTGTGACCTAGTGCTGGATTACTCAACAGCTCTAGAAGCTGGTTCAGCAACTTTTAGCGACTGTAAGTTCCAGTAAATAACTCATTTCACTCCACAGTCTGTTTAGCTTTCATAATCACACTCCCCATCATGCCTGCAATCAGTGGAGTGATTCAGACTATAAGCTTTTTATTATTTGTGTGGTATTTCAGACTGTGTTTGATCAATGTTCAGTGTTTTCACTCTCAGCATGATTCAGCATGAAGACTGAACTGCTTTTGATGTCTGGGTCTGTAATAGTGACGTTCTGCTTGGCTGTATTTGATCACGAGGACACAAAGACAAATAAACAGGTCTTATCTTGTGCCATCAAACTGTGTTAATTCGCTAACATTTTATTCAGTTAAAATAATTTAATTATTTGCTTATTTAATGATTTAGTATCTACTTTGTATTTATTCAATATCCATTTATTCAGTATGTAATATGAATTATTCAGCATCCACTATGAATATTTAATGCTGTATTGACAATTAATCATAATATATTTACTAAGACTAATTCAGTATACACTATACATTATTCTGTTTCCATTATGAATTCTTCTGTTTTCACTATGAATTATTCAGTACTCACCATTAACTCACTATATTCACTATCTACTATAAATAATTTAATATTCAATTATTCCATTTTCACTCTCATTTAGACTATATAACAAATAATCATACACTAATTATTACTATAAATAAAATCTGAAATATTTAGTGTGTATTCCAATGATTTATCCAGTCTAAATATTTCAGTGTGTGTTTTAAATCACTCAGTATCCAGTCTGAATTATTCAGTTTGCTTTAAATTACCCAATATCCACTGTGAATTATTTAGTGTGTTTTAAATCAATCAGTGTCCAGTCTGTATTATTCAGTGTGTCATTCAAATCACTCAGTATCCAATCTGAATCATTGCATGTGTTTTTTAAATCACTCAGTATCCAGTCTGAATTATTCTGTGTGTGCTTTAAATCACTCAGTATCCACTATGAATTATTCAGGGTCTATTACACATTGGCTGCTCAAAAAATTAATGTGAAAGGTCTGTAGTTTCTGAGAGGGAAGAGCATTTTTATGAATAAACCACTTCAGGGGAGAATATTAAACAGTGCAGTGTGTAGAGAGGGGTGTGTACAGTATGTTTCCAGTGCAGAGAGAATATTAATCAGTGCAGTGTGTAGAGAAGTGTGTGTACAGTATGTTTCCAGTGCAGAGAGAATATTAATCAGTGCAGTGTGTAGAGAGGGGTGTGTACAGTATGTTTCCAGTGCAGAGAGAATATTAAACAGTGCAGTGTGTAGAGAGGGGTGTGTACAGTATGTTTCCAGTGCAGAGAGAATATTAATCAGTGCAGTGTGTAGAGAGGTGTGTGTACAGTATGTTTCCAGTGCAGAGAGAATATTAATCAGTGCAGTGTGTAGAGAAGTGTGTGTACAGTACGTTTCCAGTGCAGAGAGAATATTAAACAGTGCAGTGTGTAGAGAGGTGAGTGTACAGTATGTTTCCAGTGCAGAGAGAATATTAAACAGTGCAGTGTGTAGAGAGGTGAGTGTACAGTATGTTTCCAGTGCAGAGAGAATATTAAACAGTGCAGTGTGTAGAGACGTGTTTGTGCAGTACATTTCCAGTGCAGGAGAGAAAGTTGTGGGAATGGAAATTGAAAGAGCTTTCTTACAGTAAATGACGTCAGACTGGAAGATCTGATGCCAGCAGCTGTCAGCTGAAATTAACCACAATTTGTAACACTCTTGAGGGCAAATGGTGGATCTTTCCATCCAGACATACGGTTTTATTCATAAAGCAGAAGCAGCCCTGAATCACCCGTTCTGAACTGAGTACCCACTGATTCAGAGCCGCTTCTGATTCACACAGCGGTTCTGATCTGAAGCTCAGGATTACCATCAAAGCTACACTTCACACACCAGTGACGGCTGTATCACACTGTATCACTACATTCTGCTGCTATAAAAACACACAATTCACTCAGAAAGACCCAAAATAGCACTGAACTTTACTGGAAAGCAGTTTTACCACTTTGAGTCTCAACACAAGACCCAGCAGTCTGTTTCTGGAAGCATTGCTACAATATTGAAGCATTATTTCTCAGAATTGTTCGTTTTTCATGTCATGTTACTTAGGTATTGAATTATGTTTCAACATTAAAAAATCATTATATAAAGTACAGCCTAATGTATTGGTACACAATAAGTAATGGATTATGTATTGCTTCTTCTGAAATCAAGGAAACACTAAAATGTCTTAAAAACGTTATTTAATCATAAACAGAGATTCCATGTAAATGAACTGTGTTTACTCAACATGACATGTCATTTTGGAACTTCTCAAAACACATCTAAATTTGGCCAGTCAAATCTTAAAGTAGTAATGCGCACTTAAATAAACGTAAATCTTTCATGTTTGATAAGAAATGTTACTGAAAACCTGTAATTATTATGGAAAGAATAAAACAATAGTCAAGTAAATCTGAGAATAAAATCATAAAATTGGAACTTTCCTGAACTTCATATTAAAATCAATACAAATCAACCAATCCTCCTTTCGTTATGGTTGTCTAGTTTTTATTTTACGTCTATTTTCAAACATGCAGAATTCGGGTTGATTATTGTTACTGATCTGAAAATATTAAGTGGAGTAGAGAGAAAACAGGCAGCTTCTCCAGGTGTCCTGTAGGAGATTTCAAAGAATGTAATTAACTTATTTAACTGCAGAGAATAATGTGTTTGTATCACCTACACCTGTAACCTGTATATGGGTCAAGGCATGTTGAATGAATAGGTTAAATGAATAGATAAATTAGACTCTATGAACATATTGATTATGCCAAATATATTTTAGCACTCCAACTAAGCTTAAACACAGCAGAGTAATTAGTAACTGGCTCTTACAGCTTACAACATTAAGTCTAGGCCAGCACAGTTTAATATCAATTACAAGTGCACACTTAGGGGAAAGAAGCTTGGGTATCTGGGGGGTACCAAGGGGGGAAAGACTACACAGTAATGGTTAGTAAAGAAGGAAAAACGGGCAATATGCAAACAGATGGTGGTAGGAGACAATGGGAAAAGTGTGAGATTTACTCATCAAGGTAGCACTACCCTAACACAAGGCATGTAAATTCATAACCATACCCCGAAAGGTACTCTTAAGCTCCATCAGCGGAAAATTTTAATAATTGTGGACGTGAACATACATTGTAAGTGGAGGTTTGAACATATAAGATTGAGCTTACAAAAAATAATAAAATAGAGCCCTAATAGAGCACAATTGGCCTTGCTCTCTCTGGTTGGGAAGATGGTGCTTTCTCCCTACATCACTCCAAAGGGTGATGTCACTCAGCCTGAGGGGTCTGTGAGCTGATGTATCGGAACCGAGTTGCTGCGCTGTCATCCGAGCGTTCTGTGATGCTACTCAGCAATGCTGCATCAGCAGCAGCTCAAAAAGAGGCGGTGGCTGACTTCACATGTATCGGAGGAAGCATGTGCTAGTCTTCACCCTCTTGGTGTTGGGGTATCACTAGTGATATGGAGAGTCTTAATGAGTGGGTTGGGTAATTGGCCTTGTAAATTGGGAGAAAATGGGATAAAAATAAAATAAAATAAAATAATGTAACAAAAGCTAATTTATTTGAGTTGTAAAAACACAAAGCTTTCATGTTTAGATGCAAACTGTAATTGATATTTGAGTGTTTAAAAAAAAAGTATTTATCCTGCTGTTGTAAGTAACAGTCTTAACTGCTCAGTGTAGGTTTTCTACTACTATGTCTTTGAGCTTTGCTCCCACTGCTCCACAGCTCAGTGCTGGGGGACTTTATACCTCTCTAACCCAAGTGCCAACAGGTTCATGTTTATCTGCACCAGAGACTAGACAAGCTGTGTTTGTGCATTTCCACATCTATGTCAGCAATTTAAAATCATCAAACTTAAATCAGCTAAAAGCATTAATAAGAAGGAGCGTACTCAAACATTTGATCATCCCGTTTTAAGAAACAACGTTAACCACGTCTTCCCTTAGAGGCAGTTTTAAAAAGCAGCTTTGTGACTGTTTCTGTGTTTCAGAACTGGAACCTGACTTGGTTCACCCCAAACCCAGACCTGACCGAGTGTTTCCAGCACACAGTACTGGTGTGGTTTCCCTGCTTCTACCTCTGGCTCTGCGCCCCTTTCTACTTTCTCTACCTCGGATTCCACGACTATGGACGCATATCCGTCTCCAGCCTCTGCGTCACCAAGACGGTGAGTCAGAGCAGTGACCACGAGGAGACGTCCTCCACACTCCCACAAAACACTCCAACTACTGTACCATACACACACTAACACACACACAGTGTGAGGAGCGCAGTCTGAAGGTCACTGTGTATTTTGCTACACTGTAAACAGGGAATGATAGTGAATGTATTCAGGGAAAAAATGGTCAAGGCTATTGGACCTCTGGTAATGTGGTAATCAGGTATAACTGGTCCTCCATACTCTTAAGATTGAGTTGGGAGACACAGAAAACCTTCTAAAAATCACACATATTTGAACAAGTTGTGCGACCTCTGTAAGGTCCTGAAACTGGACAATAGTTCTAGTAGTAAAGCCGACCCTAACCAACTGCAAAACTAGTGAAAAGTCTGTCAGAAAAGATGAGATGAGAAGAGACAAAATGTCAATGGCCTCCACCCATTAAACCATTAATGTCTCATTGTTGCTCCTCTAGTGAACCTGCTGTTACAAACTTTTGTCATATAGCCCACCTTCATTTGCCCCCAGCATTCTGAAATACAGTGGCTGTGACCGAAATGGCTCCCTATTTACTAGTTAGGGCACTATTGAGTATTTCAGACATTTTTCTTTGAGTGTTTGAATCGTAAGGGGGAATTCGAACGTGATTGTGAGGGAACTAAAAACTCCCATAATGCATCATGATTTATAGTAAACATCGCTTCATACTAAGCGAGCTAAATGTGTCCCAAAATGCATTGCGGGTCTCACTACTTAGCAACAGACAGCCGAAGAAACGGAGCGGACAGCGAACCTCCAGGGTTGCCAGATTGTTACAGTGGGATTCAGATAAAACCAATTCACTGGGTAAAACGTGTTTCAAATCCGCCAAAATACTGAGTAAACCACCCAAACAGCTGATGTTCATAACATTAACAATATTACAGGATTTATTCCAACATGATCTTAACTAAAATACCATGAAATATCTTAAATATCATTCATTACAAAAAACGATATTTAATTGAGTTTATCTGCATGTTTATATTACGTGTTTTGAGCATTGTATCATTGGACACACAAACCAAAAAAAAGTAAATACAGTACAAAACAATTATCTTGCAAGCAATGAAAGAAAGAAATTCTCACATTTAATAACGAACAGAAACACAGCTTTAAATTTCCATCAGCAGGACTAAAAGTTCTGTCTCTTGCAGGTTAGATATCTAACTATAACACTGATGAGTTCAATTTACAAACTCTTAACAGTTGGTAATTTTGTTCACCCGTCAAATCACAGCGTTTCCTTCAGACAATTTCAGACACAACTCGACATTTAGCATGAAACCACCCAATCTGGCAACAGTGGGAGCCGGTGTGCGCTGTTAGTTTCAGGTTCTCTTCATGTATATATTTTTTTATCTTTTAAACAGCGTAAATATAACAGGCAGATTAATTACTTCATGATCAGCTCAGAGCTTCACTATCTTTAATTCAGAGCTCAGTTCAGTGTCTTTATGGAGTTTTAAATACGGCTCAATCCCTCTCTCACCTGTGTGTGTTTATGTAACAGGTGCTGGCGCATGATAATGAGAATGAGTTAGTGTCCGAATTCACTAGAGAACTTTAAATTTGAAATTAGTGAACTACATAGTGTCTCCCTAAATAGCGCAACAATAGAGCCAGCCAGTGCTTTTAGCCAATGTTTCCAACAGGATTACAATGCTTGAGATAAAACATGGATTAATTCTTTGGTTAATTTTGTAATCCTGTTGGGGGCATTGGCTAAAAGTGCGGTATTTCCAAATGCTGGGGGTGAAGGGAGGTGGGCTATATTCAGCATGTAAATGCTTAGAGCGGGGGTGTCCAAACTTTTTTTGTTGGGGGCCAGAAGGAGAAATATATTTGAAGTCACAGGCCACAGACTCTGTAATAAAACAAATAATGAAATATACCACTTTAAATAATACATTTTCCTGATTATTTCATTTACTCACCATTTTACTTGACTTACTATCTTTATCTTTGACAGTGTTGTGTAAAAGATTTTTCAAATTGATGTTTAATTTCATGATGTCTCTTAATATAAAACTCACAACAACTTTTAGACTCTTTTGCCCCGTTTTTCTGGGCTAGAAATGTGCACCCTCTCCGCTTTTAGACTCTTTGGCCTGTTTTTCTGCGCTAGAAATGCGCACCCTCTCCGCTTTTAGACTCTGTGCCCTGTTATTCTGCGCTAGAAATGCGCACCCTCTCTGCTTTTAGACTCTTTGGCCTGTTTTTCTGCGCTAGAAATGCGCACCCTCTCCGCTTTTAGACTCTGTGCCCTGTTATTCTGCGCTAGAAATGCGCACCCTCTCTGCTTTTAGACTCTTTGGCCTGTTTTTCTGCGCTATAAATGCGCATTCTCTCCGCTTTTAGACTCTTTTGCCCCGTTTTTCTGCGCTAGAAATGCACACCCTCTCCGCTTTTAGACTCTTTGGCCTGTTATTCTGCGCTAGAAATGCGCACCCTCTCCGCTTTTAGACTCTTTGGCCTGTTATTCTGCGCTAGAAATGCGCACTCTCTCTGACTCTTTGGCCCGTTTCTGACACCAAGCGTTCAAACTTTGAATCTCACATTATAAAAACCTGCTTAACAGCGGGCCAACTTTCATTCTATTTCTAAATAGAATTCGCGGGCCGCTCCAAAAAAGGAAACAGGGCGCAAATGGCCTGCGGGCCGTAGTTTAGACACCCCTGGCTTAGATCATACATCACACATTGTACTAATTGACACACTAATAGCACATCTAACATCTTCCAACACAACGACCCCAAACACTCCTCCAAGATGACCTCTGCTTTGCTATTGCTAATCAAATAGAGGGTAAATGTGCTGGACTGGCCAAGCATGTCTCCAGACCTAAACCAAACCTAGACACTTTCGGCACAATTTAGCCATTTTTACTTAGGGGTGTACTCACCTTTGTTGTCAGCGGTTTAGACATCATTGGCTGTGTGTTGAGTTATTTTAGGGTAACAGCAAATTTACACTAATTTAATACAAGCTGTACACTGTACATATACAATACTTTGCATACTTTACATTGTTTAAAAGTGTCATATCTTCAGTGTTGTCCCATAAAAATATATATTAAAATATTTACAAAAGTGTGAGGGGTGTACTCACTTTTGTGAGATACTAAAACAAAAAAAGCAAAAAGTCTCCTTACCTTCAGACAGCACATAATGTTTTACACACTTTGATCAATTCAGAGTTAAAAAAAAGTTGATACTGTTAGCCTGTTTTGACTGCAGTCCTGTGTAAAGAGGCAGTTTATATAAGAGAAAATTAACGATATATTTTCTGTTCTTCAGGTTCTGGGGTTGAGTCTGGCGTTCTTCAGCCTGTTGGAGTTGGTGTATCTGCTGGTGAGCAGAAGTGGAGAGCTTAATAATCACATGGTCTTCCTTCTCAGCCCTGTCATTCGCAGCCTTACCATGGTAATTGTCACGCCTGGCCCTGTTTCCTGTCTGTCCTCGTGCCTGTGTTGTCCCACGTGACCCGTGCCCCTGTGTTCTGCCTGTGATTTTCCATTACCTCATGTCTCATTTGTAGCTCCACCCCTTCCCCAGGTGTTTCCACTCCCAGTGTGTTTCCTGTTTAGTTAAATAGCTTTCCTCTGTCACCTGTCCTGGTCGGTCTTTGCACTGTCTCCTGTCGTTTGTCTTCCCGTGTTCCCAGAGTTTCTCTCCGTGTTTCTCTCCGTGTTTCTCTCCGTGTCTATCTTAGTTTAATCCTTGTTATTATCCTTGCCCTGTTTAGTTCATAGTCTTGTTTCATTATTCATTTTGTTTTCCTTGTTTAGTCTCCCTATTTGTTTGTAGTATATATTTATCTTCCTGTTTATTCTGTTATTTTCTAGTTCCCTGTGTTTTCCCTAGTTTATTCCCTTGCCCTGTTTTAGTTTATCCCGCCTAGTTTTATAGTCTCCCCGTTTGTTTATCTTTAGTATCTCGTTTGTTTGTTAGTTTTAGCTCGCCTCTGTTTCTTGTTTTTCTTTGTTTCTTGTTTACTTGTCTCTTTGTTTAATAAATTCGCCCTACCTGTGTTTACGTCCGCCTCCTCGTCTCTCTGCCTGGGTCAACCCTGACATAAAGACCGACCATCATGGACGTAGCACAGTGGCATGCAGCTCGAAAGGCGGACCTTGAATATCTCCGGCTCCTCGCCGAGCAAATCCGGGGAGATGACCCTCTTCCAGCGCCTTTCCTTGGGTTGGAGCCCGTCAGCCCAGCTTCAGAGGCGCCCACCGAGACCCACAAGGGAAAAAAGTCTCGGAGGAAACAGGCCCGAAAAGCCCGCAAGGCGCGGGAGGACTCCCTCCGGAGCGGGGAAAATTTTGGGGGGGCGCTGGGGGTGTGTGCTGTCGGCCTCGGTCCTCGCCCCGAGGAGGACGGGGGTGACTTGGATGCAGGCTGTGAGGAGTCTTCCTACTTCCTCCCGCGGTAGCTGCCGATCCGCGCCCTGTGTCTTTCGCGGTGGCAGCCGAACCGCAGCCCGTGATTCCCGCGGTAGCAGCAGAACCGCGCTCCGAGACCCCCTGCGCGGCGAGCCAGCCGCGGTCAAAGACTTTCCCCGCGCCAGCTTTCACCGGCGAACCAGCGCTCCCCGCGCTACTCACACCTGACTCTGCACGAGAGAGTAGGAATCCAGTCCGGGTTTTTACTTCACCCGCAGCTTCGGGCTCCAGTACTGCAGTGTCGGACCTTTTCATGCCACGCCCCGTGAAACACGCGTCTGAAACGCTGCACCCCATGATACAAGCGGCGGCCGCGCCGCTCTCCGAGACTTTAGCGGCGGCCACGCCTCTCTCCCAGACTGCAGCGGCGGCAGCGCCGCTCTCCGCGATTTCAGCGGCGGCCGCGCCGCGCTCACAGACTGCAGCGGCGGCAGCGCTGCTCTCCGGGATTTCAGCGGCGGCCGCGCCGCTCTCCGAGATTTCAGCGGCGGCCGCGCCGCTCTCCCAAGCACCAGCAGTCCCAGCTGCTCCAGCTCAAGCACCAGCAGTCCCAGCTGCTCCAGCTCAAGCACCAGCAGTCCCAGCTGCTCCAGCTCAAGCACCAGCAGTCCCAGCTGCTCCAGCTCAAGCACCAGCAGTCCCAGCTGCTCCAGCTCAAGCACCAGCAGTCCCAGCTGCTCCAGCTCAAGCACCAGCAGTCCCAGCTGCTCCAGCTCAAGCACCAGCAGTCCCAGCTGCTCCAGCTCCAGCACCAGCAGTCCCAGCTGCTCCAGCTCCAGCACCAGCAGTCCCAGCTGCTCCGGCTCCAGCACCAGCAGTCCCAGCTGCTCCGGCTCCAGCACCAGCAGTCCCAGCTGCTCCGGCTCCAGCACCAGCAGTCCCAGCTGCTCCGGCTCCAGCTCAAGCACCTGCAGCTCCCAGAACTATGTTTGGGCCCAGGCCCCGTATTTCCAGGCCTGCTCCTAGGCCTCCTGACTTTGCCCCTAGTTATGTGCCCAGGCTGTCCCCACAGACTTTTACCAGTCCTGGGCACCCACCTGTGTCTTTTGTACCCCTGTCTCTCCCTGTCCTGGTCCCCGTATCTGTGATCGTTCCAGTTCCTGTCCCCGGTGGTTTCTCTGTTCCTGTCCCTGTTACTGTGTTTGTTTCCGTCCCCGTCAATGTTCTAGTCCCTGTTCCCATGTCCGGTCCCGTCCAGTCTCTGTCTCATGTCCAGTCTCCGTCACCTGTCCAGTTCCCCGTCCAGTTCCCCGTCCAGTCTCCGTCACCTGTCCAGTTCCCCGTCCAGTCTCCGTCACCTGTCCAGTTCCCCGTCCAGTCTCCGTTCCCTGTCCAGTCTCTGTCCCCTGTCCTGTCTCCATCTCCTGTCCAGTTCCCTGTCCAGTCTCCCGTTCGGTCTCCTGTTTTCCCCGGCCTCCCCCTGCCGCCAGCCCCCGGGGTTTGTTTTTACGCGCCTCGGGAGCTGCGCGTTTAGGGGGAGGTTTCTGTCACGCCTGGCCCTGTTTCCTGTCTGTCCTCGTGCCTGTGTTGTCCCACGTGACCCGTGCCCCTGTGTTCTGCCTGTGATTTTCCATTACCTCATGTCTCATTTGTAGCTCCACCCCTTCCCCAGGTGTTTCCACTCCCAGTGTGTTTCCTGTTTAGTTAAATAGCTTTCCTCTGTCACCTGTCCTGGTCGGTCTTTGCACTGTCTCCTGTCGTTTGTCTTCCCGTGTTCCCAGAGTTTCTCTCCGTGTTTCTCTCCGTGTTTCTCTCCGTGTCTATCTTAGTTTAATCCTTGTTATTATCCTTGCCCTGTTTAGTTCATAGTCTTGTTTCATTATTCATTTTGTTTTCCTTGTTTAGTCTCCCTATTTGTTTGTAGTATATATTTATCTTCCTGTTTATTCTGTTATTTTCTAGTTCCCTGTGTTTTCCCTAGTTTATTCCCTTGCCCTGTTTTAGTTTATCCCGCCTAGTTTTATAGTCTCCCCGTTTGTTTATCTTTAGTATCTCGTTTGTTTGTTAGTTTTAGCTCGCCTCTGTTTCTTGTTTTTCTTTGTTTCTTGTTTACTTGTCTCTTTGTTTAATAAATTCGCCCTACCTGTGTTTACGTCCGCCTCCTCGTCTCTCTGCCTGGGTCAACCCTGACAGTAATACATACACTATTGTTCTGTTTATCTCTGTCACAACATCTTCTCTCTGCCTACAGTTAGGGGTGGGCTATATGGGTCTAAAATAATATCACGATATTTCAGGGTATTTTTGCGATAACAATATACTTGGCGATATAGGACAATTAAAATAATAATCATAATGTGGCAAAATAAATAATATAGCATAAAATAATATAATGCAGCAAATAATATTGCAGAATATTTACTGCATGCAGATAAACTGCAGACTAAAACAATTATACAATAAATACACTTAAAGCTTAACAGTAAAAAATAGACTAATTTTAAGACAGAACATCCCTATTATCACGATATGGATTTTTAATATCATGATATTTTTGTGTCACGATATATTGTATACGATATAATATTGCCCACCCCTACCTACAGTATTACATCTCTACATACTTAATTATGACATGGATTATAACAGTGTTTATTACTTTTTAGACTTTGATTGTACTTTGTATTTTCTTAACTGTAGGGGTTTTATAACTACTATAAATTACTATTGTAAAAAAGTACAGTATGTACAATATCTACTTTCAGTAATTCAGTAGTCAGTATTCAATATTAACTCTGAGAGACATATTGTAGGGATCCATAGGTGAGCCATCAACCGTGCACCACTCAGCTTGGTTTAGAGCATGTAAGTGTGTAGTTGCTATCATAATGACAGGAAAAGTATGCTTTGTATGGTCTGAAAAATGCAAAAGGCATATACTAATACTCTTAATTAATCATACATGTGGATGGTATTTTAACAGCTTTTGCTTTTGCACTTCTAAGTAGAGGAAACAGACCTGCTCGTTCCCTCTGTTAAGGTGCGTGAGCAGGTCATTTATTAGAACAGCAATGTTATTTTATGCTGCATTCTGTTTTTTAATGATGTAAATGTGCATCACATCATGTCTTGTGCAGGGTGTACGATAGGGCCTGTATGTTTCACAAACTACACTGATAAAAGTGTATCAACCATTTTATTGATTTAAAGTTAATTTTTATGTTTAATTTTAATCAAAATGTTAGATTCTACCTAAATCATAAATATGAGTAGAACAAAAAAACTAATATGTTTAGGTGTAACAAATTAGAGTATTTTCTTTTGGTTGGTCCCAGTTTTTTTTTTTAGTGAACACTAAATAACTGTGACTACTAAAGAATATTTACTACGTACTCCTCAGTATACACTTTGAATTATTCACTACTTACTATACTGTTAATTCAGGGTCCACAATTAAATATTTAGTATCTATAAAAACATATTTTCATTCACTATGAATTATTCAGTATTTACTATGGATTGTTAAATACATGCTGTGAATGATTCAGTATCCGCTATGAATAGTTCAGTACACACTGCAAGTTATTCAGTATCCACTATGAATTAATGTTGCTCTGGTTGTTCTGAGAGTGAGGAACTGAAGTAAGGAGTTTTAAACAGGGTCTAAGTGAGCAGAAACCCAGACAGGCCATCCTGTCCTGATGAAATCAGGATAAATAAGCTCTTTTACCTGCGGTTACTGCAGACACTGTGGTCAGCACGATTTAGTTTTTCTAAATCCAACCAATCAGATAACTCTCTTCAGTGCCTGGACACAGACTAAACACACCCACAGCGTACTGTACATTGCCCTATAGAAACAAACCAGAACATCAGTACACTCCTGTCTAACATCAACAGCTTTAGACACAGATGCCAACAGTTGAGTCATAGTTAACCTTTAATCCAAATTCAGTCGATTAGCTGATAGATGTTTACATTATTACTATTATTTGTATTATTTTAGTTTTTCCTTTTTCTCTCCCAGCTTATCTCTACTTATCATTTGATTTTTTCTTTTTTTTTTCGCTTTTTTCTTACTAATGAAGTTTTTATTTGCTAATCTTATTCTCATTTAACCTTGTTTTTCGTCATGTTTTCCTGTTTTTTTATTTATCCATTTTCATCTGTTGATTTTAGTTTAAGCTCTAAAGAGTAACTGTTTATTTTAGCTTGAGTGTATTGACAAATATCTTTCAATAATGATTACTTATCTTAGTATCTATAATTACATAATTATTGTGTGAAACCTTGTATTGTATATGCATTAACCAATACTCACATTATATTTGATCATTTTTACTCACAGTGTATTTTACACGCAATTATATAGAAGATTAACCAATACTCACAATTTATATTATTTAACACATATAGATAAACATTGTTTGATCAGACATGTGACTAACACAGACTCTATTATATGACAAATTAACCCACACGATACATAAGGCGTTTACTAACACATTAACATATAACATATGAGAACTAGTGTGAGACTTATGCATTTCGTTCACTGCATGACCCTAATTAATGGCCATCAATCAGCGGCTGGTACACTCTGTGTGATCTCGACTGGTACGCTCGGTACAGGGCTAAATTGCTACAGAAAAGGCTTTTAGATCAAAGCGGTCTTCTGTGTGTGGGGGAACCTGCAGCGGCTTCAAAGCGGGGGGTGACGCACACACACAGATAGTGCCACGATGTTTCATTCTGGAAGAACACAGTCAAGGCCAAACACTAGTGGTCCAGTCAGACACGTGAAACTTGAGTACTAACACGTGAAATTACGCATGCTAACATGAGATGATTTTAGCAACGCCTCATCAACAGGTTTCACGTCATTTGGGGTATAAAACATGGAGTCAGATCAGATGGGGGTCAGAACTTATGCTGGGACGGCTGTCAGACGGTCTTTCATGTGTTGGTTCTCCTGAATATTCAGTGCTTTGTAATAAATACTTGGTTTGCTTTCAACTTCACTCCATCTGTCTGACTCTCTCTATCAAACGAACACGCAGGGGAGTTGTACCCCGGACGAGAGGTGGGGGTAGCCCACCTTTCATTTTCTTTTCTACAACAGCTCATTAAATAATACTCACATTTTAATACCTGTTTACTGTAAACACTTAACTTCACTGAAACACAGGTCACCCTCAATACTTCTGAGTCAAAATAAAAAGATTGATCGTTTGACTAATTAACTATTTATTATATCTGTCCTCAGGTGCTGACAGTGTGTGTGATCCACTTGGAGAGGATGAAGGGCTGCCGTTCTTCGCTCTTCCTCTTCGTCTTCTGGACGCTGGCTGTGGTGTGTTCCCTGGTTCCTCTCAGAGCGAACATCCAGGCTGTTGTCGGAGAGGTATGCTGCTCAGAGGTTTGATTTATTTATTTAAATAACAGGGACAATACACATTTATCAACATCATTATTTCATAATGTAAATGTGCCAGATTTAGCCAGATGGCTGATTTTCTACTGCTGTCCCTGGGCAGGTTAATGTTTTAAAGGAAACCCTTTTAAACAATACAGTAGAAGTAATTAATAAAAACACACTAGTTAAATAAAGTACAGCATAAAACAGCCAATCATTATGCTGACAAATCAATGTGACACTGATTATAAATACCTACCTTGTGCTTTCACTCACTGGCCACTTTATTAGAAACCTCTACAGGTCCTTCTTAAAAAATTAGCATATTGTCATATTGTCATATTAGCAAAAAGTTCATTATTTTCTGTAATGTACTGATAAACATTAGACTTTCATATATTTAGATTCATTGCACACAACTGAAGTAGTTCAAGCCTTTTATTGTTTTAATATTGATGATTTTGGCAAAAAAGTAAAGAAAAAACAAAAATTCCTATCTCAAAAAATTTTCATATTTCATCCGACCAATAAAAGAAAAGTGTTTTTAATACAAAAAAGTCAACCTTCAAATAATAATGTTCAGTTATGCACTCAATACCTGGTCGGGAATCCTTTTGCAGAAATGACTGCTTCAATGCGGCGTGGCATGGAGGCAATCAGCCTGTGGCAATGCTGAGGTGTTATGGAGGCCCAGGATGCTTCGATAGCGGCTTTAAGCTCATCCAGAGTGTTGGATCTTGCGTCCATCCAGACTCTGGCACCTTTATTTTCCGAATGACATGCAAAAATTGAGCAACAGTCCTGTGCTGCTTCTCTGTAGCCCAGCTCAGGCACTTCTGCCGCTGTTTCTGGTTCAAAAGTGGCTTGACCTGGGGAATGCTGCACCTGTAGCCCATTTCCTGCACACCCCTGTGCACGGTGGCTCTGGATGTTTCTACTGCAGACTCAGTCCACTGCTTCCGCAGGTCCCCTGAGGTCTGGAATCGGCCCTTCTCCACAATCTTCCTCAGGGTCCGGTCTCCTCTTCTCGTTGTGCAGCGTTTTCTGCCACACTTTTTCCTTCCCACAGACTTCCCACTGAGGTGCCTTGATACAGCACTCTGGGAACAGCCTATTCGTTCAGAAATCTCTTTCTGTGTCTTACCCTCTTGCTTGCTTGAGGGTGTCAATGATGGCCTTCTGGACAGCAGTCAGGTCGGCAGTCTTACCCATGATTGCGGTTTTGAGTAATGAACCAGACTGGGAGTTTTTAAAAGCCTCAGGAATCTTTTGCAGGTGTTTAGAGTTAATTTGTTGATTCAGATGATTAGGTTAATAGCTCGTTTAGAGAACCTTTCCATGATATGCTAATTTTGTGAGATAGGAATTTTGGGTTTTCATGAGCTGTATACCAAGATCATCAGTATTAAAACAATAAAAGACCTGTAATATTCCAGTTGGTGTGCAATGAATCTAAAATATATGAAAGTTTATTTTTTTCATTTCATTATGGAAAAGAATGAACTTTATCACAATATGCTAATTTTTTGAGAAGGACCTGTACATCAGGGTTTGGTTTTATACAGTGAGAATTGGGGGGTACGGTGTAAGGAGAAACCAGTACAGCACAGATGCAGATGCTTCAGTGAACTGAAGTGTGAAGCAGAGAGACAGTGTTTGTTTAAAGCTTTGTTAATTAGCGTTATCTGGCTAATATATCAGATCACACTGGGCTTTATCAGCAGTTTAGCTCAAATAAAAGGATTATATTTGATAGCTTGGTTGGGATTGAGACCGGATCACATTCTCAGCACGCAAACTGATCCAGAAGGAACGGACAGAGACAGAGACCATCTCCACTAGCTGGCCTTGGTTCAGTTGTTTTGATCCGCACTTGAGTGCATTTACTGTTTTCACACCTGCTCAATCAAATCACGCTAAGAGTAAAAACAAATGGTGCTGGTGTGAAAATGCCCTAAGAAAGCTAGAAAGCAGCTACTTATTCATAGTGCAAACTATATGTACTAAAGAAACTACCACATGTTGTAATGCACTGAAAAACTAAACGTTACAAATGAGTGAAGCCTTGTACTTGCTCTTACTGGCCACATTATAAGAAACACCTACTTTCTGTATTTTTCCTATCTGGACACATTTTCATAAACATGGAACATACAGACTCTCACACTCGCTGTCTCTTTTTCATTCTCTCTGTCTGTATAGACGTGGTAATGGATAGCTTGTGTATGTGAACAGATAATACACAGTATGCTCAGTGCAGAGTGTCGTCTGTGTGGTGGGGAGTCTTCTTTTCATGGTAAACAGCTTTTTTATAGCGTCTGGACTGAAAACTGCTCTTTGCTGAAGCTGATAAACAGTGTGGGCCAATGGCGAGACAGACCCAAACCAGAGGCCACCGAAATAGAACATCCAGACTGATAGGCAGTCCACAATACACACACACATACTGCACACACACAAACAACTGTTTTTTCAGCGTCTGTGAGAAATAAAGCCACAGACAAAAGTGCAGCAAAATAATCTATTCTACACTTATGTAACTAATTTAAGCTAAAGAAGAATTCCACAAATGTTACAACTTTTGTATAACTTGCTGACATTCAGAATAAAATTACTGATGCTCATATCTTTATAGTAGTGTTAAATGAAACCATCACTTTGACCAAACACAGCCCCAAAAACAACTCTCCCTAAACTGTGTGTTTTAAACATTATCCAAATGTAGTTACTCAACCTTTTATTTACTGCAAATATATGAGGGTTAAATGTTACTGAACCAGAGCTGTTAAGTCAACCAAGATTAGTTGACTTAGTTGACACACACATCAGTCCTTGACCCAGAACTGTGCCTCATGCGTGATGGAATCCACAAACCTTAAACAAGCCCCTCTCAGATTAAATATCAGATCTAATGTAGCTAATAGCAAAAAATTATGAATAATACAGAGTCTATATTTCCATAATATGAAGCCCCCAAGGTGACATCATGTGATAAGCTTGGGAACGAGAACTTAAGGCATGGGATCTTAATGCATGGCCATGACTTATTAAGCCATGGGAACAAGTTAATTAAATCATAGCCATTAAGGCGTGTCCACAAGGTCCTTTTGTTTTACAGCTAACAAAGCAAGCAGCTCTCAGTGGTTGTGCACAAAATGACTGCCTAAGGAAGGTTTGATGTAATATTCAGTCTTCTTCGCTGTCATTAAAAGAAAGCCTTATAATTCTATGGCCACGACTCATTCCCATACCTTAATAAGTCATGGCTACAAGTTAATTATCTCATTTACATGCATTAGAATATTGTTCCCATGCCCTAAGATGATGTTGTAGGTCTTTGGAGCTGGTCTGTAGGTTGACTATGACTGTTCTCACCATCCTTCTCCTCTGCTTATCTGAGATTTTTCTTGGTCTCCTAATTCAGGTCTTAACTAGAACTGTGCCTGTGATCTTCCATTTGTTCCTCACAGTGGAAACAGACAGCTGAAATCTCTGAGATAGCTTTTTATATCCTTCCTCTAAACCATGATGTTGAACAATCTTTGTGTTCAGGTCATTTGAGATTTGTGTTTGTGAGGCTCCCATGTTGTCATTCTTAACCCTTTCTCATAATTGGATTCACCTGTGTATGTTGGTCAAGAGTCAATAAACTTACCAAACAAATTTTGTTTTCCAATTTAAATCAATAAAACGTGAAGGGTGCCCAAATTTATGCACTTGCCTGATTTTGTTTAAAGAATTATTCCACACTTTCTGTAAATCCTACAAACTTAATTTCACTTCTCAAATATCACTGTGTTCGTATGCCATATGATATATTAAATTAAATATGAACTTGCTGATCTGAACAACCAAAGGTTAATAAAGGAAAATCATGCAAATTATCAGGCGTGCCCAAGCCTTTTCATACCACTGTATATTGACCTATACCAACATATTTTTAATTTAATAGAGGATTATTTTAGGCACAGGGGATTTTTTTTTTATCACAAAAAATAAAGCTTTATTTACAGTATTGACAGAAAATATACATTTTTAAGCATACATATTTTAGATTAGTAGTAGCTTTTTTTAGTACGATCCACTTGCAATGTTTCCATTAAACTCAATCACATGTCCTATTTCTCTTGTTTATTCTGCACAGTGATTACAATCAGGGTGGAAAAGTAGTATTTGAAAACACAAACACCTGAAACCAACTTGTGAGCACAAGTCATCTGCAGATTACTGCTCGTTAATGTTTGTCTTTGGCTGTGATCCACAGCTTTCCGGTGCCCCAGGGTCCTTTTCCACGTACAGATGCCGTGACTGAGGCTGCTCATTACTGTGCCGTTTACTGTCTCAAATATATACATGTGGCGGTTTGGGTTGGGCCATGATTTAGGGCTGCTTTAGGGGAGGATTACTTGTTTGTTAGTCTGGACATGAGGCTCAGAGTACAGCAGTAGTTTGTTAGGACAATATGCAAAACACAATCCAGTGTCCACAATCACTTCCACCCCACTTAACCCAAATCAGTCAAGACATGTCTGGAGTTTGATGTTTGCTTACTGTTGTATGTTTGCGCTGAAGCCTGTAGCTCAGGGGATAATAGGAGATAGCTTCCAATTAGCATGGTGCTAATCATCACTCACTAACCTCAAACTGTGTTGATTTGCTGAGTAATCCCTGCTTGAGTGCTATAATTCTTTACTAACTGTGCACAGTGTACAGAGTAAATAAACAGAAGCAATAGGTCAATATAGTTTCACTTAAACATAATCAAATCAAATCAAATTTATTTATTTAGCGCTTTTTACAACAGATGTCACAAAGCAGCTTTACAGTACAAAGAATCAGACAAAAACTGAACATATACTAAAAATAACCCCAGTGAGCGCATAGGCAGGGAAAAACTCCTTCAGAGCTGGAGAAGGAAAAGACCTTGGAAGGGCCAAGACTCTCATAGAAGGTGGGACCATCCTACCACTGCTTTTTAAAAGCTTTTAATTAAATATTAAGTCATTACGCATTCACACAGGTCTAATATATACATGTGTATAGCAACACGAGTAATGAAAGCAGTTAGAGTTCATGTAAACTTCAAAGCAATCAGTAGTGGAGAGTGAACAGCTAGTCTGAGGCAGGTGAATAAACTGGATGATGAGCAGCTGATCTGTAGTGGCTGATGGATAGGGAAGGCTGACTTCCAGAACCTCCAACAGTCTGGCCGAACAGGGGACATGAGATCCTGAGGGTCCAACATCTATTAGTATCGGGTCAGACAGGTGGGCAGTCAGTAACTCAGAGGAAGCAGAGAGATGGAATTAGTTTTGACTGGATTTATGTAAAACAGAAAATATGAAATATTATCAGAGTGTGGCTAATAACTTCAGCAGATCTGAGTAACACATGCTAACTAAAGGGAGAGAGCCAGAAGGTAACACAGACACGAAGGCTCCCTGAAACACCGGCATCCACCACTCCACCATCCACAAACCTGAGTAAAACAGCACCAGCACTCAGTTATGTTTAGGGTTTGAAGATTTTCTTTTTTAGCTTAGCACTGCAGGTACAAGGCTAATGAAGTTATATTTTAATGGATAATTTTAGGGGTAACATTATTGAAATTGTACTGATATTGTATAATACGTTGATATTTTGTTTGTAAAACTGTATTGGTTTTCAAAAATACAGTATTGATGTTTAACTGTTAAGACATGTAAAGACAGCAGTTCATATAGTCAGGGCTGGGTATCGTTTTTAAATGTTTTGATACAGATATTTTTGAAACAGGTACGACCATTTAGTGCTGATTTATTAAGAACAAAAATCCTTGCTTGTGCTTAAACTACAAATATTTTGTTTATATGCATATTGCTTAATGCATTTCAGTTTTAAGAGTTCTTTTTTTTTAAATATCAGCATTACACTGACACCACCAATATAATTTAATAGATTTTTACAATCCCTTAATAATAGTGTAGTGTGCTTTAGGTTTGGAAGACTAGAACTTTTTTAAAGACGGCATGAATGAGAGAAAGACGATGTGAGATGTAAGCATCTAACATTCTGCATAAAGTTCTACATTTTGAATCACAATTGGGGAAGACTATTGAAGAAACTTAACTCACTTTTTTAGGCTATAACAACCTTTATTTTAGAAGGGCTGGCTAGCGACTAGAATAGTTATTGCAGCATTTGCTTCACCCGTCATTGATACATGGCATTAGTGGTGTAACCGTGGCAGCGGTCAGCCTCTCTCTGCATCACTACTCTGGTGTTAGTCATAAGCCATGTTTTTTAGGACCTCTAAAAATAGGTTATACATATTAAGGCTCTGAGATTAAGGCTTGAGACAGACATAAAACAGAATAAATGTTATATTTTATACCCCAGCACACAAAGTGCCATCTCAAACATTTGGTAGAGATATTTTCAATTTCAAACACAAAAAATATGCCAATATTTTCTCCCCAAAAGGCATTAACACATTTAAATTAGAATCACTGTTCACAACTTCTTCCAAGAAAGATTTTTCTAAACTTGCCTCAGCTTGCCAGACACTACAGGCAGCGTCGTGTGGTGAGCAGCAGTGGGCGGCTGCCTTCTGATCATTCCTGAATTTGGTTTCCTCCAACACCACACACAAAAGACAGAGCAAATACAGCTCCACAGGAAGCATGTGGCGTCTGTGGTAAAGGACTTCTGATACAGAGCATGAGAAATTTCACGTAGTTCTCATTACTCTCACACTGTCGGACTCTGTGGGCCCTCTTTTTGTGATATTTAGGCGAGCCGTCAGCCACCATGCGCTCAATGCAGCTTGATTAATGGTGTGTGTGTGTGTCTTTGCAATTAAAATCATGGGAAAAAGGCATGTACTAGTCCTCTTAATTAATCATGGGTGTGTTTTGGATGTAACGTGCAATAAACCAATCGCCATGTCACTTGCCATTGCCTTTAAGAGCCAGGTGGCCTCAGACTTTTCCAAGGCTTCTCAGCAGAGGAAACTGACCTGCTCTTTCATGCTGTGTAGGTATGCATCAGGTCATTTATGATTCAGAAACTTGTTATTTTATGTTGTATTTTGTTTATTGTTAATGTAAAAGCTTGCATAGCTGCCAAAAGGTACGTGCTATGGGTTTGTGCACTGCTGCATGTGCATGTGTGCGTAACTAGTGAAAGTGTACACGTGTGCATCTGTGTTGTGAATTCACTGCCAAGACAGCAATAAATGTCTGACTGTTGACGTCTGTGTTTCAATCAGTGGCGCACCTGTGTTTTCTGTTGCCAAGATAGCATTACGTCAGAAATTTACATGAACACACCTCATTTCAAGACCACAACGCCCATTGGTGTAAATATATTCATAAATGCCTTTGCTATTTAAATGACGCAGGCATGCAAACTAGACTGCTGGCGGGGTGTAAGATAGCAATGAGCATTGTGACACGCCTTATGCAGGGTGTAAGATGGGTTAGCAGTGGGATATATATTTATTATACAACAGTTAGTTTGGTTGGTTGGATTGGTTGAGAAGTGTTCTAGCCGTGCTGATAACATCACAGCCTTCTCACACTAAACTTGTATCACTCCGCCAACGCGTTGCCGAGTAACTGCGTATACACACAGGACACCCGCAGCAGCGTTAGCTTAGCACAGGCTAGCGCTCAGCCACGGCCCGCAGCGCTGGCTCGTCTTTTGTGAAAAAAGTCGGTTACTGCCGTCTGACAACCAGAAAGCTAACCAGCCGGGCTTGGCTAAGCTTCGCTAAGCTAATGCTGACGACAGTCCAGTTGGCTAGCTAAAACCAACACCACCCAGCAAAACAAGCAGAAATGCTCAAAAAATGAGCAGCTTTCACCTGAAGACGACTCTACGGAGCAGGAGAGAGTATCAGCGTTATTTCACGGTCCTACCATTACCATCTTCACTTATTCCCAATTTTAATTTCAAGCTAACTTTTGTGGTGTTAGTCTTTGTGAACCATACACTGTTTTGTAGTTATTAAAGCATATTCAAACTGAATTTCTTAAAGTTCTTTGATTTTTTTTTTTTTTATTCATTTTGTAAAAAAAAAAACTGTTGTATAAAAGCAATAGAACACTCGAGGTTGTGTGTTATCACGAATAACATCACGGCTGTGATGATCTACAGCTGAATCACAGCCGTGATGTTATTCGTAATAACACACTCCTTCTCAAGTTCTATTGCTTAAATCTAAACTAGCATGTTTAGTCACACAGCACTGGTTTAGTTAACTGCAGTGTATATAAAATGTAAAGGTCCTATAAACAAACTGTTAAGCAGTTTATTTCCTAACTTTAAGTTCTTTTTTTAGTGATTGCGAGAGTCTATAAACAGTCCGGATTTGCGAGTTTCCAGTTCATAAAAGTAGCACTTACAGCTGTCTGGGGTATCTCTAACAGAGAGAGATTTCATTAAGTGACTTGTAAAAAATGTGAAATCTTATAACAGTGCCCATGCGCTCTTCTATTTACAGTGTTTGGGTGTTTCTCAATACTAAAAATGCATAGAGTGGAAAAAAACACTCACAGAAACACAAAAACAGAAAAATAAGAACCTATTGAGATGATGTGTTATTTTATTTGCTATATAAAGAAATATTACCTTAGACTACAACAATAGACTTCTACTATCAGGTCACTATCACTATTACCAAAGTTAACCAGTTTAGCTAAGGATACCACAAAGGTGGGTATACAAGCCTCATGACCTAATGGGATAAACTATAGTTGTTTGCATCAAATTAATTACGATTTGACTATTTGAAAACTTGTATGTGTCTGTGTTGAATGTAAAATGAATGCTGTGTACTTCTGTTCTTTTTCTCCGACAAGCCACTCTACTTTATAGGGTGAACATACTGCAGGACAGAGGTTTGACCACACTTTGTGTTCCTCTCTCTGTGTGTTGCAGAGCTGTTCAAGAGACAGTGTGCGATCTGCGGCTTTCTTCACCTGCTTCTCTCTCCAGCTGGCTCAGCTCATCCTGAGCTGTTTTGCTGATCAGCGTTCGGACGATTTGAAATGGGTCGATGTAAAGGTGCTGTTAGATTTACTTTGATTCATGCTACTGCTGTGAATCTCAGATAATAACCTTTTGCTGTCTTTCTAACAGAACCCCTGTCCAGTTGAAGATGCTTCATTCTTGTCTAAGATACTCTTCTGGTGGTTCAGTGGGTGAGTAGATAATTTACTACTAACATTAGGAACTTATTTTTTTATTATTATCATTATTATGGCTGTGCATTACCAAACAGTGTCCATTTTATATTCTTATAATCTGCTTCTTACTTTTTCCAAAGTATTCAAATTTTTAAATGTTTTAAGATACACAGCTTTCCAGCATCTGATTGCACAGTGAAGCAAATTCAAAGACGTTCAAAATATGACTATATAAAGTACAAACATTAACATAAATATGCAGACAAAATACTAGCATAATACAATAAATACAATAAACATGACAGACATTTGATTGTATGACAGATGTTTGTACGATTTGGTTTTATTCACAGCTTTTTTTTTTTTTTTTGCTGAATTGTTACCATAGCAATGAATAAAGAGCAAAATTTAGATTAGAATTACCACACTTAACCAACCACATGATGTAGCCTACCACAGCATTCACTTGCCAACACCTGAGAACCACCAGGGATACAATACCAACTGCCTAGCAACCACTAAGCAAAACCATAGGCACCAACTGGAAATACCATATCAGTCACCTTGCAACACTTTATCTAGCAACCACTAAGGAACACCATAACTACCACCAGGAATTCCAAAGAAACCACCTAGCAACAGTGCTGTGAATCATTTTCTCTGGTTTTGCTATTTACATTTTTGTTTTATTCTATATTTTATTCCACATAAAAATATTGTCATTTATAACATTTATTTGCATAAAATGAGAAATTGCTGAGATTTAAAAAAAAAGATACAAAGCTTTCAGACCTCAAATATATATATATATATATATATATATATATATATATATATATATATATATATATATATATATATATATATATATATATAATAAAATTATGCTAAACAATGACTATTTGCCATTGTTGGCAATCCCACACTCCTCCACCTCCTCCTCCAGCCCCATCAGCGCTGTGTATCAGTGCACTGCTGTACAGCTACACTGCAGAGGCAGCGGCAGGTTTCATTTAATTGTTTTGCTCTACTGGGATAAATTAACAGATAAGTTATACCAAATTCAGCATTTAACTACTTATCACACTCTGTATTAGTTTAATATCTTTTCACAAACTGCCTGTTTTTCAGCTGAAAGCTGCACAGGGCTAGGCTAGGAAAGTAACATTAGCTACACCTAGCTGAGGTAATTAACTGCTAACTAGCTAAACTTACCTTGTTTAGCTAACTAGCTAGTTATCCTAACTAACTTAGCCTTAGATCGCCTTTGTTTGTTTCCAAAAGTCTGGCTGCCTTTCTGTGTGTAAATTTCTCTCACATGTGGTTTGAGTAGCACTGCTGTGCATTTATAATTATCACATTAATGTTAAGGTAAACTTACAACTAAAATAGTAACTTAATGCTGAGGTAAATAACTAGCTAGCTAGCTTAGCAATTAGCATTGCTAAACTACATTTATAATTGGAATAGTAGTTGGCTAACTTTCACTGCAGAGGTAAATGTAGTGCTATATTGATATGTCTGCTGAGCTACGAATGTTAAGTGTTCAGTATAACTATTTTTAATCACTTTTATTAAGGCACTGACGTATCTGGTTAATTTGTCATAATAAAGTCTGTGTTAGTCACATGCCATATCAAACAATGTTTTACTATATGTGTAAAGGATATATTGTGATTATTGGTTAATCTTTTATATCAATGCGTGTAAAATACACTGTGAGTAATAAAAATGATCAGATACAATGTGAGTATTGGTTATGCATATTGAATACAAGGTTTCACACAATGATTATGTCATTACAGATACTAAGATAAGTAATCATAACTGAAAGATATTTGTCAATCAACCCAAAGTATAATAAACAGTTACTCTGTAGCACCAAAAATAGATTAAAGGTAATTAATTTCTTTAGTGGAAGAAATAGTGTGAGCATGAATGAAACCTGTGCTTGGTATTTGACCCACATTTTTATTTAGGTGCATCTCATCATTATTATTATTATTAATATAAGTATTATTATTATTATTATTATTATCAGCAGTAGAGGTAGTAGCAGCAGTTTAGTAGTAGTAGTAGTAGCAGTATAGTAGTAGTAGCAGTAGTAATAGTAATAATAATAATAGTAAAAGCTGTATAATAGTAGTAGCAGTAGTAATAATAGTAACAGTCCTGCTGTGTCTTCATGTTGTCCAGGCTGGTTGTAAAAGGTTACCGCTCACCTCTGAAAGCTGAAGATCTGTGGTCACTCAGAAAAGAGGACACATCGGAGAAGATCATTGGTGATCTGGAGAGAGAGTGGACCACACAGTGTGCCAAACTGCAGCAGTAAGTTATTAGTAACTTTTATAATACAGAACATTTAGGTTTTTTTATGAAAATGAGCTACAGTACTACACAACTGCCCTATCACACAAAACAATAAGATGTAGTTTAAGATTTACAGAATGAACCAATTTATCTGCATTATTATCATTATAAGAGCTGTTATATTTGGGCCTTTTATTGAGAAAGACTGGGCTTAAAGGTTGTCACTAGATCTGTAATATCTGTGTTCCCTAATATCCAGACAGGAGAGGGGTGACAGTGTAACAGCTCTGGGCTGCAGAATTACAGAGCAGACGCAGCTGCTTCACAAACTACGGCAAGAACAAAGCTCTGGATTCCTCCTGCTCCGGACTCTGGCCAAAACCTTCGGACCCTTCTTTCTGACCGGAACGCTCTGCCTCATCATCCACGATGCCTTCATGTTCTCTATTCCACAGGTGCTGAGGTAAGACCGACCAGGTTACACCTTGGATGCTGTAAACACTGCCAATGATTAATGTCATCAGTGTAACACAAACCTAATTTGTCATACTTCAGTAAACAATACATATAATTTTGTTAATTTCAAGAAATAGATCAGATAATTTTTACTAATTTCAGAAAACAAAGCAGATAATTTTACTAATTTCAAGAAACAAAGCAGATAATTTCCCAAAACAAAGCAGATAATTTACTTATTACTAAAATGCATGGAGATCATCTTGCTGATTTTAGGAATTAATGCAAATAATTCTACTAATTTGAAGAAATAATGCATTGTTCACCACATAGTCAACAAGAGTTCTGTCATCAGAAACACAAGGTACCCAATAGACTTCCAAAAAATGTTTTAAGAAATCCAGAGTTACCCAAAGGTTTGTGCACATGGGAGCCGGTCAAATACAGTGTCCTCAGTGCCCTCTGTCCTAACCCTGGTGCAGCCCTACTACTAGGTGTCATGCCTGGTGAAGTAAACCCACACCCGGCCACTGTTATTTCCTCCCTGCTGCCCTTTAAGTGGCATCGCAGGCCTTCACTAGCCTGCCAGCCAGCTGGTACTGCCAAGGCCCAAATGAGCTAAGACAGCTGCGGTGAACCTGACCACCCATGAACAGTGCTGCCAAATGTGAGCCGCCAACACAAGTGACCTTCCTGCCCTGCAGAATTTCCCCACTGTGCAACAGAATGCTATCTGTACACTGTTAAAGAGGACAGTGGCACACATTTAGTTGTTGAATGAACATTACACAGATTTCTAATTTAGATCAGTGTCTTAGTAAATGACTGTGTCATCTGTTTATATGACCTATATGACTTTTTTTGTTTTGACAAACAAGTGTTAGCCTTTTCAAAACACTCCTCAGTTCATACAGCTCATATGTGGATAATAAGATGCAAAACATCTTTTTAAAATTCATATTTGTTGTGACGTTGCAGTCATGAATGCATTTGCATATAGGCAGCTGCATTGTTAAAACAATTAAGCAAAAATATATAGAGGAAAAATGCTGCCTATTCACTCTTTAGCATGTTAGCCCCCTCCCAGTCAGCCTACAGTTTGATCCCAGCCAATCAGCATACAGTTTAGCCTCACCCATTCATTCTATAGCAGTTTAGCCCCACTTAACCAGTCTACAGTTTAGCCCCACTCAATTAATCTACAGTATATCCCCACACATTCATCCTATTGCAGTTTAGCCCCAACCAATCAGCCCACAGTTTAGCTTCACCCAATCAACCTAAAACAGTTCTGATCCACCAATACAGCCTGAAGCTTTTTAGCCCTGCCCATTCAGCCTACTGTACACACTAAGAAAAGGAAGTACAGATTTGTACTTAAAAGAGTACAAAGCTTGTCCTTGTACCTTATATTGAGGTACAAAAAGTACCTTTCAGTGAAAGTCCTTTTTTGTACCCATGTTTTTTGTGCCAGTAAAGATTATAAAGATTATAAACATTATCATCAACTAAATATGGTTCAAAAACTTGATGATCCAAAATTGTCTGGCTTTCAAATAAAAAATGTGCAATTAAAATATTTATTGTTTATTAGTGCAGTGATACAGAATACTGAATGTACCTTTTGGCTGGTTGAATGGTACAAATTTATACTTATTGCTGTTAGAAATTACTTTGTACTTCAGAGGGAACAAATCTGACCCTGTAAAGACCAATATTGTACCTTTGAGGGTACAAATATGAAGAGTGTACGTTTGAGTACAAAAAAGTACTCATATCGTACCTCTGTTTTTTAGTGTAGTACAGCTCCACCCATTAGTATACAGAAACAGTCTGTTTAATCCCATTAATCATAAAGAGAGTAATAAAGAAAGGAAAGGTCTAAGAAACACCTGCATATACCTGATTCTGAATTTGTTCAGTAAAGTTTTAATTCATTTAATTTAAGTATTAAAATGTGGAGAATTTAGTTGTCTACCAAACTGCAATATTACAATTCTCATTGTGGAACTTTCTAATAATGTACAAACATGTAATTAATTAAAAAAGTTTAATAATATGTGGTCCTCCATCTCAAACCCCTTCTATTTATTTACTCTTTCTTCAGTCTGCTGCTGAGCTTTGTGGGAGATAAGGATGTCCCCTTGTGGAAGGGTTACCTGTTCGCCTTCACCATGTTCTTGCTGTCCTGCCTGCAGTCCCTCTTTAACCACCAGTATATGTATTCCTGCTTCACTGTGGGCATGAGGGTCAAGACCGCTGTCATGGGCCTTGTGTACAGAAAGGTACTTCCATGTGTTCAACCTTAGGTCATGTGATATTGCAGTGTGTGTATGTGTGTGTGTGTGACTCATTTATAACAGTTCTTCTTCATCTCCTCTCAGGCTCTGGTGATCAGCAGTGCTGCTCGGAGGACGTGTACAGTAGGGGAGATTGTGAACCTGGTGTCTGCTGACACACAGAAGCTCATGGACTTTGTTGTGTACTTCAATGCAGTCTGGTTGGCACCTATTGAAATTGGCCTGTGCCTATTCTTCCTCTGGCAGGTACTTCACCTTTACAGCCGTTATGGATACGTTTTTATTTTGGATTTTTGTTATTTATTTAATTGTTGTTAAATATTATAATACTTATATTAATGCATTTTGAGCCAATAGCTTTGTGCTGCATAAATAAACAGGTTTTACTTGTAATTAAAGTACAATATATTCTGTATCACTTTTTGCCACTATAGCGTCTAGGTCCATCTGCATTGGCCGGAATCACCACAGTCATCCTCATCTTCCCTTTGAACGGCCTCATCGCCAAGATGAGAAGCAAACTCCAGGTACCGTGCTGTAGAATCTGCTCAGCCTCAGACACTGTGTCCCTCTTTAGCTTGTCCTGCGGTGTCAGTGGTTGTGTTATTCCACAGGACTGCCCAGTCCAGCAGGGTCACAGCTGGTTCTGTTCAAAATGGGAAAGTGTGTGGACCGCATCCACACATCAGCTGCTTTGATGTCTCTGTGTTACACGTGTGGAATTCAACCACAGACAGTAAAAACAAAGTTCCCTCTTTGCTTTATCCTCAGCAACAGAATAACAGGCCCCAGGCAGTGACTCTCCCTTTTTTCGGGCCAATAAACAGAGTTCACCTCCTTGACCCTTAATTCTACAACACGTGTCAGCAAACACGTTAACCATGTCTAATGGTCAAAACATCTGTAAAATAAACTAACTAGAATAGTTTGAACAAACACTCACTGGCCATTTTATTAGAAACACCTACCTTGTGCTTCCACCCACTGGCCACTTTATGAGAAACACCTACCTTGAGCTTCCACTCACTGGCCACTTTATTAGAAACACTCTACCTTGAGCTTCCACTCACTGGCCACTTTATTAGAAACACTCTACCTTGTGCTTCCACCCACTGGCCACTTTATGAGCAACACCTACCTTGAGCTTCCACTCACTGGCCACTTTATTAGAAACACTCTACCTTGTGCTTCCACTCACTGGCCACTTTATTAGAAACACTCTACCTTGAACTTCCACTCACTGGCCACTTTATTAGAAACACTCTACCTTGAGCTTCCACTCACTGGCCACTTTATTAGAAACACTCTACCTTGAGCTTCCACTCACTGGCCACTTTATTAGAAACACTCTACCTTGTGCTTCCACTCACTGGCCACTTTATTAGAAACACTCTACCTTGAGCTTCCACTCACTGGCCACTTTATTAGAAACCCCTACCTTGTGCTTCCACTCACTGGCCACTTTATTAGAAACACCTCCCTTGAGCTTCCACTCACTGGCCACTTTAATAGAAACCCCTACCTTGTGCTTCCACTCTCTGGCTACTTTATTAGAAACACTCTACCTTGACATTCCACTCACTGGCCACTTTATTAGAAACACCTACCATAAGCTTCCACTTTCTGGCCATTTTATTAGAAACACCTACCTTAAGCTTCCACTCACTGGCCACTTTATTAGAAACACCTACCCTGTGTTTATTATAATATAGATTTAAAACAACATAGTGATTTGTTGTGTTTAACTTTATTCAGGAGGTGCAGATGAAGTACATGGACGGTCGTATAAAACTGATGACTGAAATTCTCAGTGGGATAAAGATCCTGAAGTTCTACGCCTGGGAGAAGGCCTTTGAAGAGAGGGTTCTGGGATACAGGGAAAAGGAGCTAAAGGCCCTGAAAAAATCACAAATCCTTTACTCCATATCCATCGCCTCCTTTAACTCCTCTACCTTTCTGGTTTGTCTTAAATAATTATTATTTTATTTTACATGTAAATTAAATGAGACCTTTGAAAATGGTTAGAATCACCTTGCTGGATTATGAACTTGTGCCGCTCTAGATCTGCAAAATCAAACCAAATCACACTGCTCTCTATTATAAATTGGACACAGAAATGTACATGATTTCACAGCTCTAGAGTGAAGCAACTGTCTAACTGCCTGTGTAACAAAAGACAGGAGATTATTAGTTAAACTCCCAGAAAAAAGAAGTCCTTCCCCCATTTTAAATATTTAAAACTTTTAGAGTCTTTATATAGGCCCAGACATGATTACTGCCATATTTTCAGTTTAATATATGTTTCATAGGCCCTAAAATTGAACCCTGTGAGACTGGTTTGTGAGAAATGGCCTTATGGAGTTACGTTGACCTAACTATACATTACATAAATTAAGTTAATTGGTTGAGTGTACCTAAAATGCAAATTAAGCTAACATTTGTTTCCTTTTGTTTAAAAGAGTTCCAGTGTTTTGTTAACATTCAGTTACAGATATGGCAGGGTAATTAACAAAGCTGCTTAAGAAGTCTTATAGTATATACTATAGTACAAAGGTCACCAATAGGCGGACTGCAGTCCGGGTCCGGACCCAGACGTTGTCCAATGCGGACCCAAACCGATAAACTACTAAAAAGGATTTAATTCTGACAGTGTTCATTTAAAGCAGCAGAACTTTTCTTGTCATTACGGTTTACGTGCTTTGCAGCACAGTAAACTCACAGACCAATCATGTGTGCTGTAAAATCACCAAACGCTCTCCTCTGCCAATCAGATCTGTGCAGATGCGGGAGCACGCCTAAATCTAATATAAATAAAATCAAATAGAATAAATATAGCATTTGAATCAAAGTTGACATATAGATTCACATTAATAGACTGAATAAGTTAAATTATTGAGGGTGTTTCCATTTATTGTATAATAAGTCAATAATTGTTGATGACATTGATGACATTAAACACTGACAGAACTACCAGACTTCTTCAGTATACAGTATATAGCACTGAATCATAACACAAGTTAAGACCTTGGCCTGACAGAATTTTCTATAACTGGCCCGAACTGAATTTTAATTAAATTAGGACATGACTGATGGAAGCTCTTCTATGTGTTCAGATTGCATTTGCCATGTTTGGAGTTTACGTGCTGATTGACGAGAAGAACGTTCTGGATGCTCAGAAGGTTTTCGTGTCCATGGCGCTCATCAACATCCTCAAGACTCCGCTGAGTCAACTGCCATTCGCCATGAGCACCACCATGCAGGCAAGTTTAACCGCCCTGCGGTCAGAATTTCGGTCTTCTGACTTTTCCAGGATCCATCTCAGATCAGCAGTTGCATAAATACAGGAATTTCCCCATAATGTCTTTTAACAAATGATCTTATTATGATCATGTTCTCATGCTGTGTCATCTCCTGCTCAGGCCATCGTCTCTCTGAAGCGTCTGGGAAAGTTCCTCTGTCAGGATGAGTTGAAGCTGGACAGTGTGGTCAGAGCTCCCTTTAGCCCTGGTGAGTAGATTATGAAGATTGCAGTGACAAACTGACCACAGAACTCCAACGTAAACCACAGAGAGAGCCTCCAGTGAATACAGCAAGACAGATTTACAGCGAAACTGAGCTTAAGAGATTTAGCCTTTATTTACTATCCATCTAAAAATATTCCTGTAAGTATAACATTATCACTACATTATTTGGCTTTTATTATATCAGTGTAGGCATAATAAATTCTCCTCTTTATCTGCTGCATTGTAAAGACAACATAACTTTTTTAGCTTTTTCATCTTTTCCCATTATTCCTGCAAACATGTCTTCAGACTGAGCTTCTAATTAGCACAGTAAATTTGTAAGGTGTATAAATAAATGTAACTCTTTATTGAAGAGCTTGTTTTTGATGATGATGATGATGATGATGATGATAGGTGTGTAAAGTAATTGTAAGGGGCCGCCCGCGCCGTGGTCTTCCCACCACTAGAGGGAGGCCACGCTCTAAGCCAAGTGGTAATCAGCGCGATTAACAACAGCTGGTGTCACTACCTTATAAGGGCTTCCTTCCGGTTCCTCGGCGCAGAGTCTTGAGTATTCCTGTCAGAAAGCAAGACCACGCCGGTTTTCCTAGCGATCTCCTTAGAGTGGCCAAGTGGCTCTCTTTTTCTCTTCACCTCTATGAGAACAGTGTATACTGGGCTCAGTTCACAGAGGTTCTCTTTATTCCTTCTTTTTCTCTTCACCTCTATGGGAACAGTGTATACTGGGCTCAGTTCACAGAGGTTCTCTTTATTTCTTTCGGAGCTACCTGCTTCGCTTTAATCACTCCACCTCGTTGGTCGTGTCACCACGAGGCTGTCTTTCTTTTTTTCTCTCTCTCACTTTCGTCACACAAAAAAAAAAAAAAAAAAAAAAAAAAAAAAAAAACTTTCTATCGTTTCTAGCGACCAGAGGGGGAAACCTTTTCCCTTCTAACTTCGCTTACCTTTTTTATGTAGCCTTTATTGGTTGGTTCTCACAGTTTACAAATCATTAATCCTGCTATAATTATTATTATTATTTTCTTTCACTTCGTTTACTTTGCTCGCGCTCCGCTTGCCGCGAGTCATTTAGTTCTTTCCAGCGCTGACGTCATCGGCTCGTCCCCGGTGGCGCAGTGTGTAGGCCGCGGTCTCTGTGCCTCAGAGCCCATTCTCGCGGGTGTTCAAACCCCGCTCTCGGCGATTTTTATTTTTAACTTTTTTCAAACCTTATACTGTCGCTTTGTGTCTTCATTTCTTTCATTTCGCCACAGTAAAACAGTTCTTTCTACTCTTACACTTTAGTTTGTTTAATTATTCGGTGTTCTATACCCTGCCCCCTGTGTTAAAGCACCTACAGTCACTAATCACTCATAGCCCTCTAGAGTGTTGTGGTCTACTCATTGGCCCTTCACACAAACGGTCTGGGTTCAAATCCAGCTCAATGCAATTCTCCCATATTTGCTTTTGAGTTCATCCTGGTGCTATATTTCACCAGGTTAAATACAATCTGAGACAGCTATCTGGATCTTACCTTTAGGGTAGCTGTCTCATTACAGCAAGACTCTGCCAGAATATGGACTCAGCAGATAAGGCAGCATTGCAACAGGCCATAACCTCTCAGGGTGCTCGTCTGGGCAAGCATGAAGACGCGTTAAATCAGCTAGCTGAGCGTCTGCAGGAGTTAACGGTGGCTGTCCAACGGTTGGCCATTCCACCCAAGGATGAAGCCCCACCTGCTGCTGAGGCTCCGCCTCTCACTGCATCCTCTGCAGACATAGTGCTACCAGCCCCCATGAGATTCAATGGTGAGCCAGGTGGATCTCGGGGCTTTCTGCTCCAGTGCTCTTTGGCTTTTAAGCAAGCCCCTAATCGGTTCCCCACTGAGGAGGCCAAGGTCGCATACATGATTTCCCTCCTTTCTGACCGTGCCTTAGAATGGGCTACAGCCCTTTGGGAGGCCGGATCTGTAGACTGTACCACCTCTTCTCTATTTGCCGGAGCCATGAGGCGGACATTTGATAGTTCCAGCAGGGGCAGTGATGCTGCCACTGCTCTCCTCAATGTACGCCAGGGTACTCGGTCTATTGCGGACTATAATATCACTTTCCGTACCCTGGCTGCTGAGAGTGGGTGGGACTGCCTTGCTCTTATGGCTGTTTACCAACAAGGCCTCAGTGAAGAGCTAAGAGATCTCATGTCAGTCCGTGATCCTCCAAATTCTTTGGAGGACCTGTATGACTTGGCTCTTAGGCTTGACAACCGTCTTCGTGAACGTCGCCGGGCCAGCAAGAAGGGGCCTCGCACTCCTCAACCTCGGGAACTTTCTCCTCATTCCCGGCCACAGTCTCGGGCTGATGGGAATGAACCCATGCAACTCGGTCGCACCCACCTCACCCCCCAAGAAGCCGAGACACGTCGCCGTCAGGGCAGATGCATGTATTGTGGAGGGGACGACCACAAGATAGAAAAATGCCCTGTTAGGCCAGTAAAAGGCCAAGCCTACCCCCGGTAGGGGACCCCAGGGTAGGCTCTCTCCTCAGTCCCCAGTCAAGTGGGCTGTTTCTCCCAGTCACTTTGATATGGGGAACACCACCTAAGGAGGGACGCCTGACTGCCTTTATTGACTCCGGTGCAGCAGGCGATTTCATGGACATCTCCACAGCACGCCAACTGGGTTTACCCCTGGAGTCCCTCACCACTCCTCTACCAGTGTCGGCTATAGATGGCTTCCCACTAAGATCAGGGGCAATTAACCAACAGACCAAACCAGTCATTATGAAAGTGGGTCAACATACTGAACGCCTATCTTTCTTTTTGACCCAGGCACCAAATCTACCTGTTATCTTGGGGTATTCTTGGCTGCAAAGGCATAACCCCCATATAGACTGGCTCTCAAAAAGTATTCGTCAGTGGGGTCCCCATTGTAGGGCTTCATGTTTACGCCCTGGCCTCCTGGAGAGTCATGGAACCCCACACCAAAAGTCTGTTGACCTGAGTAAGGTACCAAAGGCTTACCATGACCTCGAGGAGGTCTTCAGCAAGCAAAAGACTGAGGTCCTACCACCTCACCGTACCTTCGATTGTGCCATCGAATTAATGCCGGGGACTGTTCCTCCTAGGGGGCGCCTCTTTTCTCTATCAGGGCCTGAGAGAGAGGCTATGGAGGAGTACATCAAAGAAGCACTGGCACAGGGGTTCATCCGTCCTTCAACGTCTCCTGCTGGGGCAGGATTTTTCTTTGTAGGCAAGAAGGACGGGGGTCTGCGACCGTGTATTGACTACAGAGGTCTTAACAAGATCACGGTCAAGGACCGCTACCCTTTGCCTTTGATGACAACCGCCTTTGAGGCACTCCAACAGGCCTCCGTTTTCACGAAATTGGACCTTCGGAGTGCCTACAACCTGGTGCGGATCCGCCCTGGGGACGAATGGAAGACAGCATTTGTCACCCCTACAGGCCACTATGAATACCTAGTCATGCCTTTTGGGCTGATGAATGCACCAGCTGTCTTCCAACGGCTAATCCATGAGGTCCTGCACGAGACCCTCGGCCTTTATGCTTTCGTTTACCTGGACGACATCCTCATATTCAGCAAAGACCTGAATGAGCATGTTGTTCATGTTCGCAGGGTGTTACAGCTACTCCTTGAGAACCATCTCTTTGTAAAACTTGAGAAGTCTGAATTCCATGTTGCTACAGTGCGGTTCCTGGGGTTCGTGGTCTCCAAGGGCAGCTTAGCTATGGATCCTGCCAAACTGAAAGCAGTGGCCGAGTGGCCTCGTCCCACCTCCCTCCGCCTGGTCCAACGTTTTTTGGGCTTCGCCAACTTTTACCGCCGGTTTGTTAGGAACTTTGGCTCGGTTGCTGCACCACTCACCGCTCTGACCCGCAAGCAGCCAGGCCTATTCCAATGGACCGACGAGGCCCAGAAAGCCTTTGAGGAGCTCAAACACCGGTTGACCAGTGCCCCTGTCTTACGCCTCCCAGATCCTGACCTCCCATTTTTGGTGGAGGTGGATGCCTCGGACATTGGGGTTGGTGCTGTCCTGTCCCAGCGCTCAGGGGAGAACAACAAGCTCCATCCCAGTGCTTATTTTTCTCACCGCTTGACTCCCACTGAAAGGAATTATGACGTGGGAGATCGGGAACTCTTGGCCGTTAAGATGGCCCTTGAAGAATGGAGACACTGGCTAGAGGGTTCCAAACACCCGTTCTTGGTCTGGACGGATCACAAGAACCTCTCTTACATCCAGAGTGCTAAGCGACTGAACCCTAGACAGGCCCGTTGGGCCCTGTTTTTCAGTCGCTTTGACTTCACTCTGTCTTACCGTCCAGGATCCAAGAACATTAAGCCTGATGCCCTTTCCAGGCAGTGGGAGGAACCATCTGTACCACAGTTCTCTCCAATTCTTCCCCCCGAACGTATACTTGCTCCTCTGCAGTGGGAGATTGAAGGAGTAGTCCGGACAGCCTTACAAACTGAGCCAGATCCAGGCGGAGGTCCCACCAACAGGCTGTATGTCCCCACCTCTGCTCGGGCTCAGGTTATGCACTGGGGACACACCAGTCCTGTTTCAGGCCATCCAGGGGTTAACCGCACACTGGAATTCCTGAGCAGACGATTCTGGTGGCCTAAGATGGCAAGAGAGGTTCGGCAGTTTGTGGCTTCCTGTGATGTATGTGCACGTAACAAGGAGCCCAGGACTAGGCCCCCTGGACTGCTACATCCTTTACCTGTTCCACATCGCCCATGGTCACATCTGTCCTTGGATTTCATCACCGGATTACCCAAATCCAGGGGCAACACAGTCATTCTGGTGATTGTGGACAGGTTTTCAAAGGCAGCTCGGTTTATCGCCCTGCCAAAACTCCCGTCATCTCAGGAGACTGCTCAACTCGTTCTCCACCAAGTCGTGCGGTACCACGGGATCCCTGTAGACCTGGTATCAGATAGGGGCCCCCAGTTTTCAAGTCGGTTCTGGAAAGCTTTTTGTACTTCTCTGGGGGCTTCTGTCAGTCTGTCCTCAGGGTATCACCCCCAGTCTAATGGGCAGACCGAGCGGGTGAACCAAGACCTTGAGCAGTCTCTCCGGTGTCTGACGTCCACTTGCCCTGCCACCTGGGCGGATCACTTGTTGTGGGCTGAATACGCTCACAACACCCTGTGGCATTCCTCTCTGGGAATGTCCCCTTTCGAGTGTCAGTTTGGTTATCCGCCTCCCTTGTTTTCAGACCAGGAGGCAGACACAGCTGTTCCCACTGCACTCAGTATGGTGAGGCGTTGCAAGAAGGCGTGGCGACGTGCACGTGCCACTTTGCTGGCACAAACCGCATCACGCAAGGCCGCTGCAGATCGGAGGCGTATGCTGGGGCCATCTCTACGTCCTGGTCAGCGTGTGTGGTTGGCGGCTAAGGACCTTCCGCTTAAAGTGGTCAACAAAAAATTGGCCCCTCGTTACATCGGACCCTTCAAGGTCGTCCGCCGTGTCAACCCTGTGTCATACAGGCTGCAACTCCCACCGTCCCTTAGGATCAATCCCACTTTCCACATTTCGCGTCTCAAGCCATTCCTGTGTTCAACTGGGGCCAGGCCTGTAGATCCGCCACCCCCTCGCATGGTGGCGAGCTCGCCAGCCTATACAGTACATAAAATACTGGATTCCCGTATGGTGAGGGGCCGAGTCCAGTATCTGGTAGATTGGGAGGGTTATGGTCCCGAAGAGCGCTCTTGGGTTCCAGCTGCCCGGATTCTTGATCCGGATCTCATCCGGGCTTTTCGGAGTGATCGGGCGGCTGGGCTTGTGACTTCTGGAGCCGCCCCTCCGGGAGGGGGTCCTGTAAGGGGCCGCCCGCGCCGTGGTCTTCCCACCACTAGAGGGAGGCCACGCTCTAAGCCAAGTGGTAATCAGCGCGATTAACAACAGCTGGTGTCACTACCTTATAAGGGCTTCCTTCCGGTTCCTCGGCGCAGAGTCTTGAGTATTCCTGTCAGAAAGCAAGACCACGCCGGTTTTCCTAGCGATCTCCTTAGAGTGGCCAAGTGGCTCTCTTTTTCTCTTCACCTCTATGAGAACAGTGTATACTGGGCTCAGTTCACAGAGGTTCTCTTTATTCCTTCTTTTTCTCTTCACCTCTATGGGAACAGTGTATACTGGGCTCAGTTCACAGAGGTTCTCTTTATTTCTTTCGGAGCTACCTGCTTCGCTTTAATCACTCCACCTCGTTGGTCGTGTCACCACGAGGCTGTCTTTCTTTTTTTCTCTCTCTCACTTTCGTCACACAAAAAAAAAAAAAAAAACTTTCTATCGTTTCTAGCGACCAGAGGGGGAAACCTTTTCCCTTCTAACTTCGCTTACCTTTTTTATGTAGCCTTTATTGGTTGGTTCTCACAGTTTACAAATCATTAATCCTGCTATAATTATTATTATTATTTTCTTTCACTTCGTTTACTTTGCTCGCGCTCCGCTTGCCGCGAGTCATTTAGTTCTTTCCAGCGCTGACGTCATCGGCTCGTCCCCGGTGGCGCAGTGTGTAGGCCGGGGTCTCTGTGCCTCAGAGCCCATTCTCGCGGGTGTTCAAACCCCGCTCTCGGCGATTTTTATTTTTAACTTTTTTCAAACCTTATACTGTCGCTTTGTGTCTTCATTTCTTTCATTTCGCCACAGTAAAACAGTTCTTTCTACTCTTACACTTTAGTTTGTTTAATTATTCGGTGTTCTATACCCTGCCCCCTGTGTTAAAGCACCTACAGTCACTAATCACTCATAGCCCTCTAGAGTGTTGTGGTCTACTCATTGGCCCTTCACACAAACGGTCTGGGTTCAAATCCAGCTCAATGCAATTCTCCCATATTTGCTTTTGAGTTCATCCTGGTGCTATATTTCACCAGGTTAAATACAATCTGAGACAGCTATCTGGATCTTACCTTTAGGGTAGCTGTCTCATTACAGTAATCTCGTGCCCATGTGGTTCTATCAGCTAATATGAAATGACGGTTCTTGATCCAGCACAGTCTGAGGGATTAGACTTAGGGTTGTGCTCTTGCCCTTTAAACACTGAAATTCCTTCTGATTTCTTAAATGGATTAATGATATTATGCATCCCTTATGAGGGAGACAGTCTTCCTTTGGGGAACAACTTTCTTACACATTTGTTACAAACTGGACATCCTCTGTCTATTTATTTTTCTCAAAGACTCAGGGTCCCATCTTAGACCTACATCGTTTAAATAGAGACGGATTTTAGGAATATGTCTAAAACGATGGGCTAGTGATGTGTAGGTAATGTGTGTTCAGGTAAATTTCAGGTTTATTGCTATCTTAGCAACGGAAAACACAGGTACGCCGCTTACTGTTTAAAACCCTGACAACAGTCAACCGTCAGGCGTACATATTTATCTTGGTTATGCAGGTGCATAGCAGACTAGTGCCAGCGCATACACCCAACCTTTACAACAACAATAAACAGAATACACAATAAAATAACATATAATAAAATAGCTGTTCCTGTAAATTTTTCCTCTGCTGAGAAGTGCAGATGTGCTGCGCTGTTAAAATAGCAATCTGACAAAGTCAGAGCGCACCTAGCTCTTAAAGTGAAAGGTAAGTGAAACACAAGAAACAGGTTTTCTTTTATTATTTTAGCATTGAAATGTATTTTGTCTTGCTTTTTAAAGACTGTTGGAGTGTGGGAGTCATATATTAATTATTGATTCTTTTGGCCAAACTCAAAAGAGATTTTTTTTGCCATTTTCTGCTAAATATCAATTGTAAATGAAAGTAGGTGTAGTTTAACCATAGAAACAAACACTTGCACAGTATGTTTCTCTGAAATTGAATGATGGAAAATTACTGGACTGGATTTTGTTTTACTTTACAGCCTCACAGATGAATCACATCAAAATGACTGTAGAAAAATGGGATTCCAGATTGAGGCTTTATGGCTGTAATTCCCACATATGTAGGCAGTTGTGTGGGCATTAGCTGGCTATAGAATGTACCTCAAATGTCCACAGTAGTGCATGAGCTCATGCGTTGGCTGCTGACCACAATATGCCATTTTCTGCTCTACAGCTCTAACTGAGGGCGTCCCTCTGAGCTGAAGCGGGCGCAGCGGATGTTTTTACAGGCGGCGCTCCCATGTTTCACCCCTTAACTTCATATGCATCGTTAGTGTAGGCTCTCTGACCACAGCACAGGCCTGTACTTAACACCTACACACCAACACCAGAATGTGTTGTTAATGTATGGAGGCTACGTGGAACTGGGCATGGGTACGCACACATGCCAAACAGTGTCTATCTATGCATCTGTGTCTGCAATGGGTGCAGTTTACAGTACGTAAATCCATTGATTTGAAGGGGTGTCCGAAAATATTTGGACATAATATAACAACTCACCTATTACTTAAATAAATATTACATTATGGGATCTGTCTTTTCTGAAGAGGCAGGCTAGATATTATAGGTAGGTTATGCTGAAGCTCATTACTGAAATAAAATATGACAAGGTTAATAATTTTAAAGTTCTTGAAACTTTTGGGTTGGACTGACCTTCATTTCTTAAAGTATTTTTTTTCTTTAATTAGTCAATTAAAGTAGGTAGAACATTACCTAAATATGGCTATGCAATGTTCAACTATTGATAAGTTCAGCACAGCTGTTAACTACAAGCCATTTCAGGTGATTCTACCTCATAAGGTGACTGAAAAAATGCCAAGATGTGAAAAGCTGTCATCTAAGCAAGAGGTGCTACTTTGAAGAATCTAAAATATAAAACATATTCTTTTTTTACTTTAGTATTAAGGTGTATCCAAACTCTTGACTGATACTGTCTGGCTGTACTATTTTTTGTTGTTTGTTTTACAGATGGAGACAGTGTGACAATAGAGGATGGCACTTTTAGCTGGTCCAGAGACGGACCACCATGCCTGAGGAGGTGAGCTGTTCAAAGTTACATAACTTCAGAGTTAGAGCAATACAATGTGTATTATACAGATATACAGGGGTTGGACAATGAAACTGAAACACCTGGTTTTAGTTTTGGTGGAAACAGGAGAGTTGAGGTGCACATTGAATTCTGCCGTGATTTGGGCAGCCGTAGTTTTATGTATTTTGGATACAATTCTGGTTAGCACAGACAGCTTCCTCTTACAGCGTCCACAGTTAATCCTGTTGGATGTGGTTGGTCCTTCTTGGTGGTATGCTGACCTTACCCTGGATACCGTGGCTCTTGATACATCACAAAGACTTGCTGTCTTGGTCACAGATCTGCCAGCAAGATGTGCACCAAAAATGTGTCCTCTTTTGAACTCTGGTATCTCACCCATGTTTTGTGCATTGCAATATTTTGAGCAAAACTGTGCTCTTACTCTGCTAATTGAACCTTCACACTCTGCTCTTACTGGAGCAATGGGCAATTAATGAAGATTGACCACCAGGCTGCTCCAATTTAGCCATGAAACCTCCCACACTAAAATGACAGGTGTTTCAGTTTCATTGTCCAACCCCTGTATTTTACAGTTGCACTTGATTTACATTCTGTGTGGACAGGTTCTTATGTGCAAGTACAGCTTTGTTTTGTAAAAGTGAATGTCTATGAAGTGTTATCCCATTTAGTAAAATGTGATTAGGGACTTTTGGGTCTAAAATGAAGTACAGTGTGTTTTTCTGATAATCTCACTTCTTATTCGTGATGATGTTTTGTGTAGAATCAGTGTGAAAGTGCCACGCGGGTGTCTGGTGGCGGTGGTGGGTCATGTGGGCAGTGGGAAATCCTCCCTGCTTTCTGCCATGCTGGGAGAGACGGAGAAGAAGAGTGGAAATGTCACAGTAAAGGTACTGGAATATACAACTACTACTACTGGTCATAAATCTTCATACATGGTATAGTAAAAATTTAAATGCTATGGTGACTGTATGCTCACATAAAACAATAGATAGATATAATGTATATGATCTATACATAATATAGTTGAAAGCTAAAATTATCATAAAATAAAAATATTTTACAAACAATATATTCTGACACAAAACTGACATTATTTGCTTTGATCTTTATTATATGTGACAAAACTGAACAGCTGGTGTGCAGTGAAAAGATGAGAAAAAATTTGCACTTTAAATGTAATTAATTAGTGTCTAATAACTGCAATGACAAACTCTCAAAAATCCTTTTTAACTTAAATTGAAGTCAGTGTCAAAATATTTTATTCAGAGTCATTTTGGAGCTTTGGATCATTTATATATTCAGTTTCAAACTATTAGTCTGTTCTTGTTTTTAGTTTGGTTTTATTTTTAGACATTGTATTTAGAGTGTAGTATTTTGTATTTGACCCTCTGTGCCCTGCTTTATTAAAGATTCAGCCTCAACAATACAAAAATCCACCCTGAACTGTAATTACACTGCAGTGGAGCTCAGTGACAACTCCATAACTCTTTCCTCCAGGGTTCTGTAGCATACGTGCCCCAGCAGGCGTGGATCCAGAACGCCACACTGCGGGAGAACATCGTGTTTGGGCAGGAGAAAAAGGAGAGCTGGTATCAGACAGTGCTGGAGGCGTGTGCTCTTGTGCGAGACCTGAACATCCTGCCTGCCAGGGATGCCACCGAGATCGGAGAGAAGGTGAGCTTTCTGCTCTCCGCTGTTTTAGGTGATTAGTGTTAGTAAACTCAAGTTAATACTGATGCTGATGTTTCCTGATCTCTGTTCTAGGGATTAAACCTGTCGGGTGGACAGAAGCAGAGGGTGAGTTTAGCCCGAGCCGTCTACAGGAACGCTGATATTTACCTGCTGGATGACCCACTATCCGCTGTAGACGCTCAAGTGGGTCAGCACATCTTTGACAGAGTCATTGGGCCTAAAGGAATACTCAAAAACAAGGTACCGTTTATTGTGGGGCAGTATAAATTAATAACCTAGTTAACTGTGAGAGGGTCAGAGCATAAGTTTATGGTTAGTTGTGATTAATATTATATATATTTTTTGCATTTAATCCTGATTAATCACAATTATTTGTGATTATTTATTATACTCATTTTTGGGTACATTTATTAATAATTAATCTCATAATTTTTGCATGTATATGATTAATCACATTATATTACATAATTTCATTCTTTTTGTGATAAATCATGATTCATTTAAATTTTGTGCACTTAATTATGAATATTATTAATAACTTTTTTGTGTAGTAAGTCACATTGCATTTACTGTACTTACCAGTAATTACATTATTTGCATAGTAAATCTCAGTTAATAGAATTGCCTGTTATTGTCACGATTAATCTTATTGTTTTTGTGTACAAATCACAGTTAATCAAATGTAATGTGAATAATTAAGATCAATCATGCGGGTTGCCAGATTTACACAAAGCTATCTGTAAATATACAATATTTTTCGCAATATAAGGTGCACCATCACACTATCAATGAATGTCTATTTACTGGTCTGTTTTCTTACATAAGGTGCATTAAACTATAAGACGCATTTTATGTGACACTAGTAACTAGTAGTGGGAACAGAAGGGTCATCATGTTTTCCTTTTAAATACAATCCTAAGTGTTCAGGTAAGACAGGACGATATCAGCTAGCGTAGTTTGTTTTAACACGTTAAACAGCAGGCTACAATCTGATATACTTGCTTCTGAACAGCAAAAGAGCTGGTGCTGTGGTTAGCAGCTAATGGGGTTAGCAGCAGGCTATAGGCCAATAATACTCACCTCTGGAAGGTCAAAGAGCTAGTGTTTTGTGCGGTTAGTAGCTAATGCTAATGCTGCTGGAGAACTAAACTAAAACTAAACTGAAACTTCTGTATAACGCTGCACTTCAGCAGAGGGGCTTTACTGCTCCTTACATCCTGACTGTTAAATTCATGCATAAGGCACACACGGATTATAATGTGCACTGACGATTTTTGAAAAAAAAATACAGGTACATACATTTCAATGTCTCATACCACTATTATTCTAGTGGTGGTGATAAATATGGCTAGCAACCCTACTGAGGCTTATTGATTACCTATTCAGCAGAAAAATAGCCAGCTCGCCCATTTCCATGTTTGCAGCACATTGTTTGCATGCTGTTGTCTATACCTGCCATCCCAGGGTGTGGAAATGGGGCAGAGGGAATGGCGGTGGGCAGATTTGGAGGCTAAATTCCACCCAGGTTTCCATGTTGTACCACACAGTATATATAAGAACATACTGGCTGAAGCACTGCTGACACCAGCTACCAGTGCTTAAACTCAGCATGCTTCCCTAAAATCTGATGATACACTCTGATCATGTTATTAGTTACTAAAATATAATCCTTAATGGTTATTTAATGCTTTCACAATATTTTATGTTTTTAATTGTGATTAATTCTGTTAAAATGATTTTATTGTTGGTTTGTATTTGGTGTAAACAGACGCGTGTTCTGGTGACCCATGGGCTGAACTTCCTGCCCCAGGCTGATCTGATCCTGGTGATGGGGGACGGAGAGATCACAGAGACGGGATCGTACATCGAGCTGCTCAACAGGAGAAATGCCTTTGCTGACTTTGTTCAAACCTTTGCTGGAAATGAGCGTAAAGAAATTTCCACAAACAAAGGTAAGCTCAGAATGTCACACAAGTTTATAATCACATCACTACACTTTCCTCTTTTAGTTTATTTCACAGGAATGATGTTGGTGAATTTAAAGTGTTTCATTTCATTTCAGGCACCAGGAAATCAGTGTCTCGACTCAGCGTGGCAGACTTCTCTATTGACCTCTCTCAAGAGCAGCTCATCAGGTAAAACACACACAGCAGTAAATAGAAAACAAATTTCATAGTGGATACTAAGTAATTTATTGCATACTATAAAAGCAAAGGCTGCTGAATAATGCAGTGTATGTTTTTAGTAATATATGCTGGCTACTAATTCATGTATGTTGGATTCTTAATTTGTAGTAAATAATATAGTAGATTACAGATTACAGATTATTTAAAAAATCCTAGTGAATTGTAAAAAAAAATGATTGTGTCTACTTAATTCAAAGTGGATACTAAATAGTACATAGTGAGTACTGTATAATTCATTCAGTTACTGAATAATTCACAGTGGACACTAATCTTTTATAGTGGATACTATTAAATCATAGTAGTTACTGAATAAATTATAGTAGTTACAAAACTATTTATAGTAGATTCTCTGTAATTCCTAGTCAATACTGAATAATTTATAAAGTATAATCATGGTACATACTGAACAATTATAATGGATATTGGATAAATCATGGCAGATACCAGATAAATAGTAGCCACTAAATGAATAATAGTTGATGCTAATTCATTTAAATAAATGATATTATAGGCACACTAGGGAACCCTACAGGCCGAGAGTAAATGTTCACTGTCATGTTGTTTTCGCCTGGCCCCTTCCTCTAGCCAAGTATAACGTATTTTTTTAGACTATAAGGCGCACTTAAAATCCTTTAACTTTCCCAAAAATCGTCAGTGCTCCTTATAATGTGTTGCGCCTTAGGTATGAATTCTACCAGTCAGGTTATAAGGATCAGTAAATACACTCTGCTGAAGTTTAGCATTATACAGGAGTTCTCCAGCACCAAGGCTGGAGCAGCATTAGCGTTAGCTGCTAACCACACTGTTCACTGTTCAGAGGCGAGTATATCGGACTGTTGCCTGCTGCTAACCTTGACCAGCACTGCTGGAGCAGCATTAGCATTAGTCACTAACCGTGCTTAGTGCTAGTTATCTCTTTCAGCGTTTAGAGATGAGTATATCGGACTGTAGCCTGGTGCTGGTGGCTGGCGCAAGCAGTTAGTCACTAATGCTAATGCTGCTGCACCCAGCCTTTGTGGAAATCTGGAAATCTAAGCTTACTGTAAATAAACGGAAGTGCTTTACTCACTAAAATAAATCAGTTTCAATGGAATGAAAAGGCTGTTACCTAGGTTAGCTATTTAAACAACAATGTTTAGCCAGCGAGCTAACTAACTAATTAACTAGACAAACATCCCTACTAGCCACTTAGCTATCCAGCAACAGACTACATTCATAAAAACAGGTAAACAAACACCTTTACAAACTGACTACCATAGTAAAAACACAAACATGCACAGAAATAGAGAAATCAGCAGGCCTGCCTCTCGCTCTCTGTCAGGGGCATTTTGCTAGTATTGCTGTTAAGCAAGTCTGATTCTTGCGAAGCCTGAGACCTGTAAGCTGATGGGTGCCAAAGGCCAAGAGCTCCTCAACTTAAAAGCAAGGTTTTCCCCTTACAGAAAACAAGGACAGCCTAGAGAACCTTCATTCGACTTGTAATGAATCATTGACTCATCTAAAAGAGTACGAAACACATTGATTAACTGTAAAATGTTATGCTTACTGTTTTTCTGCAGTGGAGACATGGGAGGTGCTAACATTCAGACCATGGAGGCCTTGTCGGACTCTGAGCAGGAGCAGGACCAGGAGGAACTGGGTAAACTGACCGAGGCTGACAAAGCCCACACCGGCAGGGTGAGAAACACTGCCATGATAAACACACAAGCTGAAATGATTTACAAACACGCTGCATGAACTCACATCAGAAACAACAAACCATAAACAGAGGTTGACCACAGTGGGTCTGCTTTGAAGCTGAGGAGATTTACTGTCTCACTGTGAGCCAGGAGGATGAGGGAGCTGCAGTTCAGCCCCTCACAGTCTAAATTTAACCCATGATTACAGAGTTCTGGCTGCGTTCAATTGTTCTGAGCACCATAAACCCCACTCAACTGTGCACTAAATCACCTGTCCTTCCCTCATTCATGACATGTCCTCCAGGTGAAGCTGGAGATGTATGTGGAGTATTTCCGGACCATCGGCCTGGCCCTCATCGTCCCCATTGTCTTCCTCTACGCCTTCCAGCAGGCCGCCTCTCTGGGCTATAACTACTGGCTCCGGCTGTGGGCTGATGACCCAGTCATTAACGGCACTCAGGCTGATGCGGACGTGAAACTCGCTGTGTTCGGAGCTCTTGGTATCGCACAAGGTCAGTATTGTAAGCTTATGAGGGCCTATTAATAGACCTGTATCATACAAAACTGATTTCTTTTTCAATATATGTAATATGATAAATAAACTGTTTCATTTTTTCTGCAGTCCATATGTGGAGACTGAACAAAAAAATTAGCCTATTTTGGCTGATTCAGCCTACAGCAGTCATACTGAATTTATAAGCAGTGTTTTGGCCTGCTTTCCCCTACACTTAATATTATTCTCCCTGTTTAGTCATAATAGTGTCAGTGTAAACAATATTTTGACACTATTTGATATTAAACCCATTCAAACTTTGTAAATGAAGCTTTGAGGAAAATATGTATTACAATAATATAACGTGTATTATACCGCAGTTAGTACCGACCCTGCATTGTCATTGACTGAGAGGCGTTCTGTGAGTGCCATTATCAGCCGGTAATGCACTGTAACCGAAGCTCGCCTTGTATTACTCCGGCACATACAGGTAACCGAGCAACAATGCAGCGCTTTCAAACCAAACAGCGTAGCTACAAACAGATCAGCAGAGTGTTTATAACCAAACAGATCCTATTTTCTCGTCCTCTTTAACATTCTAACATTCTTTAATAAACAGCAATAATGGTATAATCGCAATAATACACTTATGGTTTGTGCTATAACATATAATATATTGGCAGTGTAGTGCTGATCTACGGCACTCAGTCTGCAGCCAAGTTACACGTTATAGCACTCCCTCTCGTGTAGTATTGTTTAATTACAATTATGGATATTAAAGATATTGCTGTACCAAAGCACATTTATTTATCACAGCTGAGTTACTGATGTAGGGATGCACATTTAAGTGGCCCATATTACAAATTTTTTATTATTAGTCCAATGTTGGATAATAAAAACCACACATACAATACAATGCAGATATATAAACAATGTTAAAATAATGTATATAAACTGCATCCATTAAAAAACAGTACAACAAAAAATATGACAGAAAGAAAAACATGAAATAATAAGGTAGGAAGTTTTTTTTTTTTTATTATTAATTTAAAAGCCATTTGACCAGTGGTAGGATGTGAGTCTTGGTCCTCCCAAGGTTTCTTCCTCCTCCTGCAGCTCTGAGGGAGTTTTTCCTTGCCTCCGCGCTCACTGGGGGTTCTGTATTCTGTATTCTCTATGTTTAATCTTTTGCCTGATTCTTTGTCCTGTAATGACGTTTCTGTAAGGCTGCTTTGTGCCAACACCAGTTGTAAAAAGCGCTATACAAATAAATTTGATTTGATTTGATTTGATATAAGTATAAATATAAAGAATCATTGAAAGAATGATTTATAATTAGAACGAAACTGATCAGCTGCATCAGTAGTATAGTTAACTATCAGTTCCATGCCAGAACCTAAACGAGGAGTTTTTAGTCAGTGCAAAATGTCTTTATATAGTAAGATATTTAATAAGGTATTAATAGCAGTAATAATAATATATAATCAATCTGCTGTCTCTTAACTTTCTCTCAAAAGTTTCCTTGCTCTGACTTTTTCTTATTGCTGTATCAGATGTATTATATTGAATGAAATTAGGAATTATTTGCATTGTTACATTAATGTTAATGTTATTAATATAGCTATCAAGCAATGGAAGCTATAGAACTGCAGTCCTAAATGACTAATCACTAATATACTTAAATATGTGTTTTTTTAGGGGTTGCTATTTTTGGCACCACAGTAGCTATCTCTCTGGGAGGCATCATTGCATCTCGCCATCTTCACATGGACCTGCTCAGTAATGCCCTGCACTCGCCCATGGCCTTCTTCGAGAGCACGCCCAGCGGGAATCTGCTGAACCGCTTCTCTAAAGAGGTTGATGCCATCGACTGTATGATCCCTGATGGCTTTAAGATGATGCTGGGGTACGTCTTCAAGCTTATGGAGGTCTGCATCATCGTGCTGATCGCCACACCTTTTGCGGGGCTGGTCATCCTGCCGCTGACTCTGTTCTACGTCTTCATCCAGGTGTGCATATGTACTGTAGTTCTCGCAGCAGAAGAGCGGTGTCTTAAAAAAAAAAAGCTCAGTTTCTATTTTTTATTACTACATTTAACAGATTCTTGTTTACTGTATTTATGTTTATTTCCGTGTGCTATAATGATATAATGAAATTTTACAAGAACTGGACTGAAGAATGGTTTAAATTATGTGGTTAGATTGGCTAGAACGGTTCCATGGCACTGAAAATAATAACTATAATGGACTTTGATCTCTCTCTCTCTCTCTCTTTCTCTCTCTCTCTGTGTTTTAGAGTTTCTACGTGGCTACTTCCTGCCAGCTTAGGCGCCTGGAATCAGTGAGTCGCTCACCCATCTACACGCACTTCAACGAGACGGTGCAAGGAGCCAGTGTAATCCGGGCATTTGGAGAGCAGCCTAGGTTTATCCTGCAGGCCAACGGCAGAGTGGACCACAACCAAACCTCTTACTTCCCCAGATTCGTGGCCACCAGGTCAGTGAGGTCACCTGACCACATAAATGGCCTGTAAACCTCTAAAACAGAGTTTCTTCTTCCAGAAATGGAAGTTTATGGTGACTGAGATTAGTGTATTCTCTTTCTTCTGTTTTTAATTTCTATTATATTAGTAGTAATATAGTATAAAGTAAATTATATTGACATGCCTGGGTTAGGAACTTGCATTGTGTGGTATGACTTTTGCCATGTACCATAAAAGTTAAAGAACAGCTGCTGGGCTCTGGGATATTTGTGCGGAGTCTTTAAATGCATTAAATGTGGATGTGATTTCTGCCAGTCACTTGTGTTTGCCTGGACAATTCTAGCCAAACGTTGCTAGTTAAAATTATTATTACACACACTGAGCTGTCCACTATAAGTGGTAATGTCTGCTGGTTAAATCCTTGCACAACTTGAAATGGTTAATCCCATCCATCTGGCACCCACTATCATGCCTTGCTCTAACTCTGTTAAATTCAGATGCCTTGCCACGAGCACACTGGCGGTTAGTATACTACTGTAAATAGTATAGGAAAGAATAGTATATTTGTATGCAACATACGTGTAACATATAACATATACACTATCTCATAACATTTTTAAACACCCCTTACGTTTTTGTAAATAATTAATTTTATCGTTTTGGTACAATGTATAGTAGCTAGTGTAAATTTGACTCAACACACAGTCATTAATGTCTAAACCACTGGCAACAAAAGTGAGTCCACCCCTAAATGAAAAATTTAGCCATTTTCCTTTCAGTGTTACAAAGTCTCAGGTGTGAATGGGGAGGAGGGCTGTTAAATTTGGCCTAATCGCGCTCACACTCTTATACTGGTCACTGTAAGTTCACTGTAAGGCACTTCATAGCAAAGAACTCTCTGAGTAATTGAAAAAAGATGGCCTTGGCTATAAAAAGTTTGCAGGCACCCTGAAACTAAGATACAGCACAATGGCCAAGGCCATACAACAGTTTAACAGGACAGGTTCTAATCAGAACAGGCCTACCCAGGGTCAACCAAAGAAGTTGAGTGCACATGTTAATTGTAATATCCAGAGATTGTGAGAATGTTAATTAAGATCCAGGCAGAGTGGTCCTTTTGCTGACCCGTTTTACTCAACTCTTTAACTCGATTCAGGTTCTGATGGGGATCTTAGAATAAGAATAAGACATGTGAAGAATGTCTTAAAAATTCTGCGCTTACACAATATTTAATAAACAAATTTGATAATTATCTCTGTCACAAATATGAAGTAATTATTGATGAATTATGAACTGCTTATTTTATATTCCTCTTTACTATAACAACACTGTACTGCAGTCTAAAATACTGGAAGTGTGTTTAGTAGTGTGTTTGCTCTGTGTGTAACCGGAGGTGTGTGCTGGTGTGACTGACGCTGTGCTCTGTGCAGGTGGCTGGCGGTGAATCTGGAGTTTCTGGGGAACCTGCTGGTTCTCGCTGCTGCTATCCTGTCTGTGACGGGTAAAGACACTCTGAGTCCGGGCATCGTAGGACTGGCCGTGTCACATTCTCTCCAGGTAGTTAAAATACAACTTCAAGAGTCATATTAACCATTACAAGCCCAATATAATTGCTGTTGTTTTACTATGTTATCTACTACCATTATCAGAAGAACATCAATGTCCAATAAAATAAACATGTATCTCTAAATCAGCAACTTTACAGAAGAGAGTTAAAACCTTCTTATTTTTCAATAAAAGTCAATCTAAAAAAAAGAGATTTTTCCGGTAATTTTTGAGAATTTCTATTGGTCCATTCGACAAGAACTGACACAGTGTGAGGAAAAGTTTGTGTGTTCAAAATATGTAGTAAATCTACTAAATTAGAGATACTTGATTTTCATTGGACAGTGACAATAATTACTCTCATGTTAAACATTACACTAACATGTATTTCACACAAAAGTTACATTCTGTAATGATGGGTTCAAGCCAGATTTTATGTTTAGGACCTATTTTAGTCTTAAAGCCAAAATATGGGAAAATCCATCTACAACATCATGTTGTTCCTACATTTATTAAAACACACCAAACATGTTAAAAATAAATTTTATTTAGGTAGAAATATGAAGACTGCTCTTACAGTAATAACGTTTTGTACAATACATCAATACTATAAATTCACCGCCATGCCAAAAATGATGGAATAGCAGTATGTAAATTGAACATTAAGTGTAAGCTCTGTGTTACTCCGCAGGTGACGGGAATTCTGAGCTGGATTGTTCGGGCCTGGACAGATGTGGAAAACAACATTGTTTCTGTAGAGAGAGTGAAAGAGTACGCAGAAACGCCTAAAGAGGTACAGCCCCAAAACTCTGCACACTAATTACTGTCCCCAGGTTTTTTTTTCTTACATTACTTTTACTTATAAAAGTAGTTTTGAAAGCATTACCTTTACACTTTTACACTTTTAATTGAGTAAAAAGCCTGAGGTTATACTACAACTTCTACAAAACTATTTTAAACTCTACTATCTATATGAATACTTTTGACACCGTTGTGAATGACCATGTCCAACCCTATGCTTCTCCACAGGCACCCTGGACCATAGAGAACAGATCTCTACCATCAGCCTGGCCACAGACCGGCAGCATTGAGTTCCAGCAGTACGGGCTGCAGTACAGGAGGGGTCTGGACTGGGCTCTGAAGGAAATCACACTGAACGTCCAAGAGAGAGAGAAGGTACTGGGACAGAAGAAAACACTGAGTTGGATGGATAAACTGCTTTTTGTTATTATTATTATTATTATTATTATTATTACATTTAACCTTACATATAACCTTACATAGTGTTGTTGCTGTTATGATAACTATTATTTACTTAATATTAATATTATTTATATTATCTTTCCAAAATTGACTATATAGTATGCTTAAGTTTTTATAATAAACAGGACAAATGCATGTATTTGTATATATTTAAATGCTAGTAATAATAATAATAATAATAATAATATTAAAAGTACAACACAATTATTTTATAGTCAGTTTGTTACAAATGAATTAAATACTACTACTTTTACTTATTATTAATTATTTCTACAATACACAATGCACCTAATAATTCTAATTAAATGACATAAATGAATGATATGATTTAAATGTATAATAAATTTTACTATAAAAGTACTACCTTAATAAATTGCAACTCTTATTATTGCTGCTGTTGTTATTGTTGTGTATTATGTTATGTATGTAATATTATAGTAGTGTTTTATTAAATAATCTCTCTGTTTCTGGGAGGTGGGGATCGTTGGGAGGACAGGTGCAGGGAAATCTTCTCTCGCTCTCGGAATCTTCCGGATTCTGGAGGCGGCGAAGGGTGAGATCTACATCGACAGGGTCAACATCGCCCAGATCGGCCTGCAGGACCTAAGGTCCCGCATCACCATCATCCCACAGGTACCCCCCCCCCCCCCATGCTTCACACACACCAGAACAGAACTTGTTCAGACTATATTCACTCAAAAGTGACACTTTGTTTTAGTGCTAGAACCAGGTTCTGTTCTAATTCTCCTGTTCTCTGTATATCCAGTAGCATTATACTGAGGGTAATATTGTAATATTACAGTGTGTAACCTATTTATTGTTCTGCTGTAGGACCCAGTTCTGTTTTCCAGTTATCTGTACATCAGTCAGTATCAGTATAATAAGGGTAATATTGTAATATTACAGTGTGTAACCTGTTTATTGTTCTGCTATAGGACCCAATTCTGTTCTCCGGTTCTCTGCGGATGAATCTGGACCCGTTCGATGGTTACTCTGATGAGGACATGTGGAGAGCTCTGGAACTCGCTCATCTGAAGAACTTTGTGTCCGGCCTGCCAGACAAACTGAACCACGAGTGTTCAGAGGGAGGAGAGAACCTGAGGTACAGAACACAGAACATCTCTTCTTTCAGTTTTGTTCTCTTACAGGTTTCTCTTTATCTGTCTTTTTTGCTAAATTAATAAACTGCTGCTCTTTGTGTGTGTGTGTGTGTGTGTGTGTGTGTGTGTGATCAGTCTGGGTCAGAGGCAGCTGGTGTGTTTGGCTCGAGCTTTACTGAGGAAGACGAAGATTCTGGTTCTGGACGAGGCGACGGCAGCTGTGGATCTGGAGACGGACAACCTGATCCAGTCCACCATCCGCACTCAGTTTGAGGACTGTACTGTTCTGACCATCGCCCACCGTCTCAACACCATCATGGACTACACCAGGTAACACACACACACACACAGTTAAATTTATTGATCAGCTGTGGTATTGAACTAATACTGATATAATTTAGATTAACAATCTTTCTGAACAGGGTTTAATCAATACAAATACAAAACAGGTCGAAGACTGTATTATTGCTGAGGTGGGAACACCAGAGGGACCAGTAAGACACAGTCTTAGGCTGTTTTCACACCTAGCGTTCATTTTCTCTGGTCCCAGTCAGATAAATGAAGTCAGTGAGTTAATGAAGTCAGAGTGTTTCCCTTCAATCCTAAATGCACCAAAATGTATCACAAACCATGTGAGAGCATTCACTTTCTGATCAGATGAGACAGGATCTTGAGAAAGCAGAAAGAAGTAAATAGAGAAAGAAGGTCCAGGGTTTGTTCTGGACTAATGCATATTTCTGTACAGCAGAGATGGCATTTTTTCATACCTGCAGTAATTATCTGGGTAATATATACAACTATACTAGTGCACGTGAAAACAATTTAAACTTTTATTTCAGTGAAACTAAATGTGAAACTCATATACAGTATTATAGAAACGCATGACACACAGAGTGATCTATCTAAAGCATTTATTTATTTTATTGTTGAAGATTATGGCCAAAAAAAACCCAAAAAATCAGTGGCTCAGAAATTTAAAAAAATATATAGGTCCAATTGGTACTTTCTGCAGTGTGGGCAGTGTGCCAGGTCCTGCTGGAAAATGAAATCCAATCTCTTTAAGCAGAGGGAAGCATGTAGTGCTGTAAGATTTTCCGGAAAAAACACTGCGCTGACTTTAGACTTGATATAACACAGTGGATCAACACCAGCAGATGACATTGCTCTGAGTGTTTTACTGTAATACTGTTTCAACACACTGGAAACCAGACGGTATCTGACTGAATTTGTCTCTCTCAGGGTGATCGTAATGGACAATGGCTACATCACAGAGATGGACTCTCCTACAAACCTCATCGCTCAGAGAGGCCAGTTCTACTGCATGTGCAGAGAAGCTGGATTAGCGTGAGCAAAGCCACAGGAGCTCATCATCCTTAGGAGTCTGTGACGGAACAGGAAAACAAATTTTTTCAAGGAACATGGCTCAAAACATCACAGGAAATACTGAAAAAGATTGTTTAGAGTGTTTAAAAGGAAAGACCCTGACAGGTTCTGGTTCTGCACACAGGTGTCTGATTCTGAGGTGCTAAAGGAAAATACAGACCTTCTGGTACACAGCCAGTGAGAAGAATTTTCCTGGACTGTTACTTTACTGAGCAGATGAAGTTTCATTCAGTGTGTGGTGTTTTCACCCTAACAGCAGCACTGAGAGAACTAGTATAGGACCGGTTCCCCAGACCTAGATTAAGCCGAATTCTAGGATGCAGTTTCCCAGACAGGGATTAAGCCTAGTCTTGGACTTGGACACAGCATTATGAATGGAGTCTAGGACTAGGCTTAATCCCTTTCTGGCAAACCGACTCTACATGTTTAGCAAAACTTGTAGCAATGGTGGATCCATCTTCAATACATGTAAATAGATGGAAAACCTATTGTAGACAGTTCCATTAAGATCCGTTCATGTCGAGAATTAAGGTTTTTAAAGGGTGTAGACTGAAAGGAATTTCTGATGGTGATTCATCATCTGCACTGCACTTTAGATCAGGACTACACTCTTTAGAAAAAAAAGGTTCTCCAATGAAGGAAATGGTTCCACACAGAACCATGACAAAGAACGTTTTAATGCTTAAAGTGTAACAGGTTTAAGTGTAAAAGGGCTTTCCCTGCAGTTGCAGACTATAATTCATGTTTACAGCACTACCCCTCCCCTCCCAGCACAAATCTACTCGTGCATCTGTTTACGAGTGGAAAGGGCATTTGGCATTTGGAATGGTATATTGTAATGCCTAGACATACTACAGTCTGTTTATATGATGCAGGGAGTTATCATAGGTTGTTCCTACTCTTCATTTGGTAGATAGATTATCACTGTAGAACAGCTAGCATAGCAGAGAAGCTATGCCACCTTCATCAAAACTGAAGTTAAGAACGTAAGGCTATTGCAATATTTGTGAATCTGGAACAGATCTGAGTTTTCTTAATCATGTTAATATAACATATTACAGTGCGAAGCAATATTATTCATTGTTCTAGCTCATTACTAGCATTGACTGCAAAGGATATATTAGTCAGATAGTAGTGCCTTTGTACTTTTCTGCATTGACTATCACAGAATTTAAAGGAGAACTTTAAACTGTAAAATAGACTTTTGGTGTAATAAAACATAATAAAAAGTAGTTACCTTTGATTAATAGCCCACCACCGTTCTCCCACAGCTTCCTGAGATCTAGTAATTTTGTTCTTTTTGCCCAGCACTCTGTACAACAGCCATATCAGGGCATATTTTCCCCCAATAAATCGCTTTTTACACCGTTATCCTATTACACCTCAACTAAGTGGTGCAATGATTTTGAAGCTGTAATTTTATTTCTTTTCTTCTTAAGAGTAATCAAGAAAACTACCTAGTGTCCCTTTAAATGGTTTCTTCTTTAGGCTGGACCACCAACAAATGCCTACATTCTGAGCATATAGGGTTTTTTTGACTAAAACAAGAGCTGTAACCCTCTTGGTGCTGTTTAAAACATTTAAAATCTCTTCATGTCAGTTTCCCAGACAGGGATTAAACCTAGTTTTGGACTACACAACATTTTAAATAGAGAATATAGTCTAAGATTAGGCTTAATCCCTGTCTAAGAAAGAGGGAACACACATATAAAAAAAAAATAAAAAAACAGTTAACATTCCACCATTATAACAGATATATAATATTGCACTACACTACAAAGTGCAATATGCACAGCTGTGTGCAAATATCTGTGCATCCCTAGTCAAATGGTATGGGAAGGGGTGACAGACCAAATTAGGTGCTGAAAAAAAATGACATATAAAAACATTAATGCAATAATCTGCAGTGAAAACACCATTAAATCTAGACGACTCTTTAAAACTGTATTTTTGTACTTAAATGTCAGGGATAATAATAATAATGTTACAGTATTCATGAAATGAACGTATGTGTTTATGTAGAACAGAACAATGTGTGCAGGTGTATCAGTATCAGTATCAGCGCTCATATGTTTTCAGTAGCCTTCATGAATTCCTCAGTCAGGAACTGCTGGAACAGGACCACAGCCATCCGGAAGCTGCTGAAGATCTGTGCACGGATTCAGAGTTATTTACTGTAAACGAGCGCTCGACACTAACCTGGCAGCTGCAGACTTCCCGAATTCCTAAACAAGGCTGGAAATCCTTTAAATTAATATTTATACTGTATTATATCTGTGTATTTTTGTATATTTACTTTATAAGAGTGTAAAACTGTTTATATCTCTATGGACAGCAATAATTAATATTGAATAAAAAAAATTAAAATGTTTTTTTGGTTGTTCTTTTTTTTTCTGTTTACCTGTAAACTTTTAAATGGACATGTTATCGGATAATAAGGAAACATGTTCAAACACTGTCATTTCTTATTAGCAGAGCTAAACCAGTATTTTCTTATTAGAAACTGTGCAGTATCTGATGGTAATCTGTGTGGGTGTGGCTTCTGACTGGGCCTGCTGCTCAATCCCTAACACACATTTAGCTTTTGAAGTGACCAGGAAAACTTACCTGCTACACAGCCTAAAAAGGCATTTGTCAAAAAAAAGCACAATGACCAAAGATGGAATAAAATGAGAGTAAATGTTGGCATTGTGTTCCACGGATGGAGAAGAAACACTACAAGGCTCCTGAACACGTTAGCTAAGCTACTTCAGCCAGGTAGCTTAAGTTTACTAGGGACAGGCATTTTAATTAATTTAAGAACTGGGTGATCTCGTTCATATCAGTGGTCTGTGTGCCAGGTTAGCTAAAGTGATCTGGACTATGCTGGCTAGTGCACACATGCAGGCAGTCACAGCGGAGGAGCAGACTGTCCTATCTGATTACTACCTCTGCAGTGACGAGTATTTTAAAAATATACTCCAGATATTGCTAGTTAGAGCTAACGGTAAACTTTACTCATATCCATTCCTAGCAGTTATCTACTGTTTTACCGCTATTTAGCTGTTTATTTCTAGTCTTTCAGATGATTTCACAAGGGGGAGGGCGGGGTTTGGACGGTCACGCGGCCCCGCCTCCCACCTCTGCCGCGCCAGTTCTGGCTTCACTTTGCCTCTTCTGCGCAAGCACACGCAAGATGGCAGCTTCCATTTCGGCAATATAGACCACTTAAGTCGTAAGTTATTTTGCAGTCCTCGTACGGCTTTCGTGTCTAAGTCGTAATGAGAAAAATGCTAACTTTAAGCTAATGCTTCAGCGGAGTGAACTGAACCGCTGTAGACATTATTGAAAGAGTTTTCACCGGTTTAAATGCTTTAAATGATCCTCTGTGAAAAAGCATAATAATCCAAAACGTGATCTGTCCGGGGTCATTTCTAGCCGCTGTGCTGTGACGTCAGTTAAGCATTAGCTTAAAGTTAGCATTTTTCTGTTTACTCCCCTTAAACGATCTAGAAATTCAGAGGATCCAGTGATATTTAGGGGGTAAATGTACACAGAATAAAACGTACAGGAGTCTGAACATATTTATTTACCACAGAATGTGACAGAGGCCAGTTTTTAAAAAAAGCCCATTCAAATCTCGTATTGACTTGAACCGTTTAGACACAGAACCACAAAGAGACCCCAAATATGGGCATAAACAACATGGCTCAGACCACAAAATGACGATAAGACTTCAGTGGTCTATATGGCTTCAAAACACCATACTGTAAGTGAATGGGGTCGTCCTGTGCGTACTTAAATACACTCTATGGTTCCATCCTGTTGTTTATTATATCATGATTTTAACCATAATATATTAAGTCATGATCCAGCAATAAGAAACAAACATAAATGATTTGCTCACTGAATTTATCTGAATTTAATTTTGAACTTGCTATCAATACTTAGAAATGGATCTGGGCTCTTATGCATAATTCATTATGTTACACACCAGTGATCCTACGTCTGATTTCACCCACCACTGTGAAGTGGTGCTTTGCATGACTGACACTGCGAGTTCTGAACGTCCCAAAAAAAAAAAAAGAAAAAAAGATGGGCCACCAAAAACAAATTAAAGCTTTAACATCTTGTTACAAAAGTGTTTATTTATTTTTAACTCTTTACATTTTGATTCATGAAAGTAAGCACACTTAAAAACTAGTGCGTGTATATTATACAAATATCAAATTATAGTCATACGCTTACAAATAATATAAATATGTAACAAATCAGGTGTCGTACTCAAAACACAACAACGATGTGATTTTAAAGGTCTGTACAGAAGACAGAGCAGAGACGCGTCTCACTGACTGACCTTCAGTACAGTACGAAAAAGGCTAGCTGTTTATGTGTTGCTGCACCAGAGAGAGAAAACACCTCGACACACACACACACACACACACACACACACACACACACAAATCAGGCCACAAAAGGTGACCTGTGCTGACCCTCATGTACAAATATGGATATGAATAACTTGTCTGGACTGACTCCGCCCTCCAGCAGCGAGTCAGCAGTGCTGGAGCTGATCTGCAGAGGGAGCGCTTTCTTTTGGTTAAAACAAACAACAACTAAAACTCAGAGAAATGAGATATAAATATAGAAAAGGGTTAAATGAGGCATCTAAATAAAGATTACATTCAGAATGAAAGGAGGAGGCAGATCAGTTTTGAAGAACGTGGAGTTTTTAGGGTTCAGTTCTTTTCTGAGAGCTGCTCAGGGAGCAGAGCATCACCTAAACACCCAGCCACTTCAGACAGTTAGTAGTTAATCTGTGTAAGAGATTACTTATTGATGTGACTTAATTAGAACCCTATTTATTTATTTATTTATAATATACACAAAGTGTTTAATTCCAAAATGTTATCACAGTTCTGTGTATAAAGATTCTGAAAAGAAGTAAGTCTAAGATATTGTATTGTATATGTCCACTCCAATTATGGCATATTATGGCATCATAAAAAAAAAAAAAAAAAATACATAAAGCATTTTGGAATGAATCACAATTATATATAAAATATAGTGTTGCTATATATTTTTTCATTTACAGTAAATGAATGTCAGTAAATAAATAAAAATATATGTAAATAAACAGCGGCTGTATTTTTTTGTTTGTTAAAATAATAGTACATTATTACAGCTATATACACAATATTAGTCCATATTAATATTAGTTTATGTACCAGTGCAGTAGTTCAAGCTCTCAATACTCCAACACTACATCTAATACACCACCAATTTTACTATTAATAGAAAAAATACAAGAAAAAGGTGAATTATAATCTGTAAATTACTTTAGTATAGAACTCATATGTTTATGTTCAGTCTGCAGATTCAGATCTGAAAATTACTGAAATCTACTCTGATCTGCTTTGACGTGTGTAAATAAAGTCAGGGAGTTTCTTTGATGATCAGCAGTTTTTAAGTGATGCTCTGAGGAACCCGGATCTCTCTCAGATTAAACCTTTGGAGAACTTCTAGATTCTTGGTTTTCAAGTCTTTGGCTTGGCTCCAAGCCCCGTGTGTGTAATGGACAGTGCTGAGGGAGGTAGGCCAGACGGCGGCGCTGGCGCTCGTCGCTCTGACATCATTAACATTGCACAATAAGAAAGATCTGTTTGTTCTGAACTCAAAAACAGTCCAACTAAAAAAAAAACCAACCACCACCATCACACAGCCTCTCGCTCGGGAACCACGCTCGAGTCTGACTCATGCGGTTCACCCCCAACTCACCTTTCAAAGATAAACAAACAAACAGGCATCCAAAAATAGCTTAAGTCTTAAATCAAACTTTTTTTTTTTCTTCCTTCAAAACCTTACTAAAGCATCTCTCTAGTGTGAGCTGCTAGTGAGCAGCAGAGGCTCACAGTAGGGGGCGCTACAGTAACAGCTACTCCAGCAGCAGATAAAACAAAGAAATAATGAAACAAAAGGACTCTAGTGGAGCTCAGGCTGCCAATCAGTGGTTTCCAATCAGTGGTTACCACGACTCAGGCTCCACCCACAGCGGTGTTTCAGAACTAGCACAGTTCTACACTGAGGCTCTTTTATCAGACCAAACCGGAGTCTTTGGCCATCTTATAGAAAATTCCTTTCTTGGCGATGAGACTGGCAGGTGAATCAAACTCTGCCATCTTGCCTTTATCTAGAACCAGAACCCTGCAGGAATACAAACATGAACATTATTAGTTACACTGTGAAATACAGACAGATAGATGAGATGAAAAAATAAATAAATAAATAAATAAATAAATAAACAGGACAACCCATGAAAACTTGTTTCTATTTTTCATAATTAAACATGAATATTTTGGCTTCATTAGAACAAAACTAAGAGATGGAGGTCTTGAAACTAAACACAATGCAACTCCCCTTACATGTATTACTACCTTAAATGTCTGAAGTTAAAATGTAATTAAAAAAACAAATATTGAAATGTATTAATACAACCTGTGTGTGTGTGTTACCTGGTGTAGTCCATGATGGTGTTGAGACGGTGGGCGATGGTCAGAACAGTACAGTCCTCAAACTGAGTGCGGATGGTGGACTGGATCAGGTTGTCCGTCTCCAGATCCACAGCTGCCGTCGCCTCGTCCAGAACCAGAATCTTCGTCTTCCTCAGTAAAGCTCGAGCCAAACACACCAGCTGCCTCTGACCCAGACTGACCACACACACACACACACACACACACACACACACACACACACACACACACACACACACACACACACACACACACACAGACACAGACAGACAAAGCAAGTTCTTAATATTTACTGATTAGTACTACAGAAGCTATTTCAAGCCTATTAAATGTTACAATATGTTATTGTTACTTTTTTCATTTTTTAAATAATTTTAATAGAGATAATCTGGTTAAATAAAGGATAACAAAATAAAATAACATTAATCAGTAAAGTGGACATAAGGAGAGGAACCTGTAATAAAAGAACAAAACTGAAACATGTTCTGTACCTCAGGTTCTCTCCTCCCTCTGAACACTCGTGGTTCAGTTTGTCTGGCAGGCCGGACACAAAGTTCTTCAGATGAGCGAGTTCCAGAGCTCTCCACACGTCCTCATCAGAGTAACCATCGAACGGGTCCAGATTCATCCGCAGAGAACCGGAGAACAGAACCGGGTCCTAATGAACAGTTACAGCAGTGGTTTTAGTGCATTGTGTATTTACATTAAATAATAATAAATTAGTTTAGCATGGGCATGTGTGCGCACGCGTTTGTGTATGTGCGCATGTGTATAAGACCTGTGGAATGATGGTAATGCGTGAGCGGAGATCATGGAGGCCCAGATTAGCGATGTTTACTCCATCGATGCAGATCTCTCCCTGCGCTGCCTCAATGATGCGGAACAACCCGAGTGTCAAAGATGATTTCCCTGCACCTGTTCTTCCCACAATTCCCACCTGAAACACACACAGTTAAAAAGTTCATTTCAACTAGGGCTGGGTATCGAAATTTGATACTAAGAAGGCAATGACAGGAAGATCTCGGAACTACCGAAAGGTTCAAAAAATCTGGTGTCTTTTCTTCATACTTTGCATCATGAAATGCGTAAAAAAGTGCCAAATGTGGAGAGTGCATATAGCAAGGTAAACAAAACCAATGTTCAATTGTTTGGTAAAATTTACAGCTCTAAAACTCAAAGAGATAGAGCCTAAGTTATAAAGATACAGCATTGAGTGATAGGTAAAGCTTATTTTATTATTTTATTAGGCTCCGCTACAGGCAGTCTATATGCACACTCTGTATTGCTCTAAAACCAGGAAAAAAGAAACAATATGGAAATGTAGGGTTTTTCACCTTTTCTCCACCCTCAATTATGACTGTGATGTCATGGATGGCCAGCTCCAGGTCCTCTCTGTACCGCAGGCCAAAGTTTCGGACCTCGATGTGTCCAGCAGTTGGCCAGCCAGCAGGAACTGAGGACTGCTCCAGCTTCCACTCAGCCTGAGGAACAGACACCAGTGTTAGACATCAGACAACACACAGCTCACAGTGAGTGATGCAGTGTCATTTCAATGCCTCTTGCTGACACTTGCTTAAACCACATGAACCATTTCCTGTACTAAGATGAACATGTATAGGACAAAGAAAATATCTGGGAGTGTCTTGCACCTTGTGTAAAAGGGCTCAAGCATGAAAAAACCTTAGGTTAAATCCTTAATCCTCCTTCTGATTCATGTTTGGTTTTATCAGTTTGTCTCAAAAAAGGTAATCAAAATATAATAATATAATTATAATATAAGTAAATATATTTAAATGTATAATGCTTATTCTGATCATTTCTGACAGTCTGCTCTATTCACCTCTTTTTCCGTGTCTTCGTACTCCTTTACCCTCTCCACAGCCACGATGTTGGTCTCCACCTCAGAGGACATCCTCACCAGCCAGTTCAGAGAGGCAGTTACCTGGAAGAACAATTGATCCCATTAGGAGGAGGGCTAGGTATTGTTTAAAAAAATATAAAATAAAATAAAAACAGGGATAATAATTTTTACACTTGCTTTACAGCATAACTTTACCTGCTTAAACTACAAATATTTTTCCCTAAGCATACTGCTGGATGCAGTTCAGTTTTTCAGAGTTGTTTTAAGAAATATCATCATTAGGCTGACAAAATTAAATTAGCACTTAAAGCACTTAAAATGGTATTATAATCATAAATTATGCTAGTAGTAATAAAAGTGTAGCGTGGTTTAGGTTGGCAGACTAGATCTTTTTTTTTTACTTTTTTATAATATTTCGGGGGAGAGAAAGAGAGAGAGAACACTAATGAGCGGGAGAGTGAGAGACAGACAGAATGGTGTGTGATAGAGAGACAGATCAAGCGTCTGAGAAGTTTCAGCACGGTGACGCTGCATTGACTGCGTTTCTGTTCGTGCTCTTCGTTGAGGTGGTGAGCATCCAACATCCTGACCTCACTAATATGAATGTTGCTTAATGTAAATGATGCAAATCCTTACAGCAGTGCTTCATAATCTTGTCTGGATATTAGAAACAGTTACACAAACAAAAGCAGGATGAACAGTTGTGTAATATGCTTGTTTAAAAAGAAACAATAAGTGAGCAGATGTATATTTTTTTTTATACAGTGCAATTTATCATGATTTAAATGATCAAACACTATTTATTATATTACGCAATTTACCTGTAGGGCGTAGGAAATGGACAGCCCCATAATGCCGGGACTCAGATTGGCTCTGGCCATCACAGCAAACAGTGCAGCAAACGTTACAATACAGTTACCCACAAACTCCAACCGCACAGCCAACCACCTGGAAACACACAACGATTCAAAAATGAATATTTTATGACAATAATTTACATTTTTTGCTGTTTAAAACTTGAATGATGCATGTCCTAGCGGTTCGGAAATCAGTCTTTATATATTTAGGTCTGTATATATATATATTTTTTTTTTCCTGCAACTTGGTGGATTATATGTACTTTGAATGCACCGGGAAAAGTTTACAACACACAATCCAAAGTGTTATTTATTTTAAAGTATATATTTAAGTTAAAAGAACACTCCAGTTTTAAAGAATTTGAATTTTCAGTTATGTGATTATTCAGGCTTTAAAAAGTTTTTTTTAATACAGTGTTTTCTTTACATTATACAATATTTGAAATCCCTCCGTTATGTACAATTTGTTTCTACAAATACATTTTAGGTGAACACATTTTGTAGTCGCAATGACATGAGCATGTGTGTGTGTGTGTGTGTGTGTGTGTGTGTGTGTCTGTGCGTGTGTGTGAGTCTGTGTCTGTCTGTGTGTGTGTGCGTATGTGTGTGTTGAGACCTGTTGGCGACTATGCTGGGGAAATAGGCCTTCTGGTTGTGGTCCACTCTGCGGTCACTCTCCCCAATAAAGCGCTGTTGCTCACCAAACGCCCGAATTACACTAGTACCCAGCAGCGTCTCGTTAAAGTGAGTATACACCGGAGAACGACTCACTGACTCCAGACGCTTCAGCTGCCTTGAGGACGCCACATAGAAACGCTGAAACAGAGACAGCAATTAAAAAAAAAAAAAAAAAAAGTGAGAACAGGCATGAGTGAGACTCATGCAGGAATATATAAATATTGGGACCGAAAACAATAAAAGTGTTTGGCAATAACATTATGTGGGTTACCCTTGAACATCTAAAACAGCTCTGAACTGTTGCAGCATGAACTTTACAAGACCTCTGAAAGTGTTCTGTGGTTTCTGGCACCAAGACTAATGTTAACGGTAAGTTGTGAGGTGGGACCTCCCTCCATGAACATCAATAACCCCACAACATCTGCCTGATGTTTTAGCGGCCTAGTCACACAACTATCAGATTCTTAGGCATGCCAACTTTCCTGCTTCAACATATCACAACTGGAAATGACTGTTTAGTAGCGGTTTAAGAAATCCACACATTGACATATGTGAGCCAGAGCACCAATCTTACCTAAGCTGGTTTATCTAAATCAACCTTTGTCTAAACCAACCTGTCCATCATACTGACTGACCTGTACAAAGAAGTAGAGCAGTCCCAGAGGGGGGATGATGATGGCCACAAGGGGAGTGGCTATGAGAATGACGGCACATGAACCCAGAACGTTGAACATGGAGCCCATGAACATCTTAATGATGCTCGGAATCACCGAGTCGATGGTGTCAGTCTCTTTAGCGAAGCGGTTGACCAGGTTCCCGCTGGGCGTGCGCTCGAAGAAGGACATGGGTGACCTCAGGACATTGTAGAGCATGGTCTCGTGCAGATAACGTGAGGCCAGGATCCCACCGATGGAGACGGAGATGGAGTAACAGAACACGGCGATGCCTGGGAGGAAAAAAAAAAGAACAACAACATTAAACAGAGCTAATAAATCATGTTATTAATAACACTAGGGAAAAACACTGTGGAACACCATGACCATAAAAATTTTAGGTAATTGATGAGTCCTCAAAAATGATAACTCATTAAATGTAAGAGCAGAGGGGGAAAGGGAAAAAAAATAAATTAACAAAAGTAATTTGGGCATGGCTACAAGCTTAACATATACTCTCTGCCCCCTCACTGTCCTCCTTACACTGATAGACTGCAATAATAAATTGGATGAAAAATTGAATGACAGAAAATCTCTACACTCTCAGGTTTAAGGACTAAATCTTCTATCTAACAATGTTCAGTAGAACCTTGTGAGAGTCCCAAGGCTCCATAAACCCCCAGTCGCATCTCTCTGGAAGGCTGAGTGCCATTGATGACCGGATCATCCGTCCACAGGCTGAGCCAGTAGTTGGAACCCAGAGATGACACATGATGAGCAAGGAAGAGGAGGATGCTGATGAAGGACAGAAACACTCCAATGGCCTTCATGTACTCCCAAAACACTGCCAGTTTTACCTACAACACACATATAGAGCACTTAAATATTTATGATTAGGTATATTAAGATATTGAACATTAAATATATAAAAGTTAGATGAAAATAAACATCTCATTTCCATTAATGGGCTGTCCCTGGTAAGTAAACACATTAAGCAATATTGAGAATAGTAAAAATGATTAAGGTCATGTCCATATACAGTACAATAGCGTATTTAATGTATATATTTAGTATGAGTATTATGTTGGTTATAAAGTGCAGATGTTTAGACAGTAGTAACTTCATATATGTAGGTGAAAAAAAAAAAACAAGTTCACGCAAAGATTCATTCCAGCAATTTTTTATAAACATCTCCTGGTCCATAAAGAGACATGACAAGGTTTAAGCAGTAAGTGTAAATAAATACATAATTAAATAAAATTACGCATGAGATGGTGGTGATCTGTATAGAGGATGTCGACAGACTCATACCCTGCCTGTGTTGGCTTTGTCAGCCTCGGTCAGTTTGGCAGCATCAGGAGATTTGGTCTTCTTGGCCTGGGTGTCGTTACTCTCAGCTTTCTGCTGTGGCTTAGCCGCTCCAGGTGTGTTTAGGGAGCTCTGGCTCTGTCTGAACACATGCACACACACACATGCACATTCAGACACACCGTAAGAACCATGCTAATTGGTAAAATATGACCTGACAACATAATCCTCACAGCTCCAATGTAAAACTAAAACATATGGCTCCTGTTAGGTGTTTAGGTTAGCACAATGCTAATAATGAGGTATGAACTTATAGTCCACATTAGTTAGCGAACACTTCATTAGCATCACATATTCAGAGAGTTATTTTTAGCTTTTTTTAGTTAAAACATAGCTAATTGGTAAAGTATAAACTTTCCTTTCCTGTTAGCTAGCTAGGTAGCTACATTTGCCTCACAGCTCCAGAGTAAAACTAGAGATATTACATATATTAGGTTTTATCTGTGACTGTTTATCTGTGACAATTTGTTTTAGGTGATTACGATCCTTTCACCTTTTTAGCCTAAAAGAGCATTCATAACTGGAGTAAACAGAGTGGTCTTGGCATAGGGGTCACCAATTCTGATGTCAAAATGTGCTGCTGTCAAAATGTGTAAATACACAGACTTCTCATGGATAGGCGTGCTGAAGGCAGCAGAACAAGAAGCAAAAGCACATCAGAGTAGCACACAGTCTAAGTCAGACCTGGGCATTGTATGGTCCACAGGACATAACCTGCCCTCTGACTGTCTCAGAGATTGTTGGTATATTAGAAGGGAAAATTTAATCTGTAACTCGCGCTATCCACACCGAAAATTCGTGTGCAGAGACTGAAAATGGATCAGAAACTGGTCTTACCACTACATAAATACAGTTACCAGGTATAATCAAGAAATACACACCTGAAACACAACTACCCTTCTGTAGAACAGTGGATTCTTTTAGAAACGTTCTTAAAACTGAATTTCCACATCTTATATTCAGCCTGATTTTAATGCACTTGTTCAAGCCCAAAACAGGCTAGATTTATTTCACTGAACTGAGGCAGAACAAACATACAAATGCATTTATTGAATTTTTTTTTTTTTTTTTGTTAGTTAAATGATGCTAGTCTTTTGTAAAACTTGATTTTAGTGTAAATTTGCTGATAGTGCTGCTAGTTTTTAAACACTGTTAATGTTGCACATTTTCAAAACATTTTTACATGAATGTTTAACTATAATTCGCGCTCAACATTTTAATTGCATCACTGTAAAGTTTAATTTACTGTTGGTCTAAGTATATTAGACTGGTCCTCTAAAACTGTTGCAATTTCTCATCCCCTTGAGAAAATGAATTGCCCACCACTAGTCTAAGTAAAGTACTCATTCATGTGAACAGAAACTGAGAATTAGCGCCCACAAAATTACTGCAAACCGCTAGAGGGTGTTCAAGAGTCCAAAATGAATGGCTGTGAACCAACTGGCAAAAAAAACTACATTCTAAATAGTAAATAATCACTTGGCCAGGAGATTCCTTTAATTTTAGAAATTATAATAATATTTAACTAAAAAGTAAAGAAAACACCTGTATATTAGGGCTGCAACTAATAATCACGTAAATCTTAAAAGTTGGGTCTAGGTTACTATACACATAAGTACAGTTGCTACCTGCTAATGTGGGGCAGTAAGCCAACCAAACCTATAAAAACTTTTAAGCTGGATGCATGTTGAAACCACGTGTGAATGAGGTTCACGGTAAGTTTGTAGTAAGTAAATTCAATTTTTCACTCAATGTTCCTAAAGTCTGCTAGAGTACATTAACTTAAATTTAAGAATGGGACACATCATGTTAATGTATTTCTCACTCATAGTTAGCAAAAAAGGTAGCATTAGCATTTCCCCCTGAGTTTTCAGTTCCACCTTAAATTCTACCTTAAATGTGGCAGATTGACTAGCAGTTCCAAAGTAAGCTGGAGTTTTAGTCAACATTTATTTGATTATCATTATAACTGTTAGTTGCAGGACTACTATATATTTTTCATTTTCTACACCAAACTGGTTTTAGGCAGTAAAATTGTCAGTATCGGTGCTACTGTGAGCTGACTAGTGAACTGATGCTGGAGTTACAGTCAGAATATTTTTAAAAGGTTTATAACTGGAGTTCAAAAGCTTAAAAATAAATGACTACCGTGCTGAAACATTTGCTATTATTCTGTGTTGAGCAAATTAATTAATATACTTTCATTTACAGTCATATGAAAGTTTGGGCACCCCTATTAATCTTAATCATTTTTAGTTCTAAATATTTGGGTGTTTGCAACAGCCATTTCAGTTTGATATATCTAATAACTGATGGACACAGTAATATTTCAGGATTGAAATGAGGTTTATTGTACTAACAGAAAATGTGCAATATGCATTAAACCAAAATTTGACCAGTGCAAAAGGATGGGCACCCTCCAAAGAGCTGCAGCATCATCTTGCTGCAGATGGTGTCACTGTGCATCGGTCAACAATACAGCGCACTTTGCACAAGGAGAAGCTGTATCGGAGAGTGATGCAAAAGAAGCCATTTCTGCAAGCACGCCACAAACAGAGTCGCCAGAGGTATGCTTTTGCATCTAAGGCGTCTTTCGCATCTCTCTCATCACCCATACAGCTTCTCCTTGTGCAAAGTGCGCTGTATTGTTGACCGATGCACAGTGACACCATCTGCAGCAAGATGATGCTGCAGCTCTTTGGAGGTGGAGGACTGGTCTCACCATTCTTCTTCTCTGCCTTTCTGATATTTTTCTTGGCCTGCCACTTCTGGGCTTAACAAGAACTGTCCCTGTGGTCTTCCATTTCCTTACTATGTTCCTCACAGTGGAAACTGACAGGTTAAATCTCTTTAAACTTTTTGTATCATTCCTGTGAACAACTACGTTGAACAATCTTTGTTTTTAGATCATTTGAGAGTTGTTTTGATGAGCCCATGATGCCACTCTTCAGAGGAGATTCAAATAGGAGAACAACTTGCAATTGGCCTCCTTAAATACCTTTTCTCATGATTGGATACACCTGGCTATGAAGTTCAAAGCTCAATGAGGTTACCAAACCAATGTTGTGCTTCAGTAAGTCAGTAAAAAGTAGTTAGGAGTATTCAAATCAATAAAATGATAAGGGTGCCCATACTTTTGCACCAGTCAAATTTTGGTTTAATGCATATTGCACATTTTCTGTTAGTACAATAAACCTCATTTCAATGAAATGAAATATTACTGTGTCCATCAGTTATTAGATATATCAAACTGAAATGGCTGTTGCAAACACCCAAATATTTAGAACTAAAATGATTAAGATTAATAGGGGTGCCCAAACTTTTTCATATGACTGTACTACCCATTCATTTTAGACTCAGTCAGGGCCGCCCTCTCGTGGCTTTTTAAACAGATATTATCCTCTCTAGAAATTATCTGGTATAAACTTCCATTAACTGTAGCTAGCTACATTAGCCTTGCAGCTCCAGAATAAAACTAAAAGATAAGATTCCAGTTTTCATTTCCAGCTATTTTCACACGCAGACTTACCTCAGCACAGCCGCAGGACCTCCGTTCTCCAGTGTTTTCCGTGGAGCTCCGTCTGTACCAAAGATTTGAGAGAATAATTAACACATTCAAAGAAGCATCTGCATAAAGCATGCTGGTCACACAGACTCTAAACCAGTCATCAACACCACATGATCATCAATGCCTTATAACAGCCATGTCAAGCTGCAAAATTTCATTCACAAATATTTCAAATGCATTTCACATCAGGACAAAGCAGTGTTATACCTGTAAAACAGAACCTTTTCAGTGCTTTAGTGAATAAATAACAGGGCATTACCTGAGTATGTAAAGATTCGGGCCTTAGGGCAGTTAATTATAAGATTTTTTATTTTACAGATTCTTTTAAGCATCCAGTATAATATGTAGTTTTTCTTTATGTAATGGTTTGACAAACGAACAAAGCATGCAGAAATTTAGCATTCTTGATTGTGGCCGTCATTAAATCGTAAAAAAAAAACAACCAGGGAACAAAGGAAACCAACTTCTTTAAACAGAAAATTAAAGTAACTACCTTTTACACTACGATGGCCCAGACATGTGCTTCTTTTTCTTTAGTGGTACTTAAAAAAAAAAAAAAGACAAGCTGCATGTGTGCACTGTGTGTGTGTGTGTGTGTAAAGAATATGTGTAGAATAATCTGTTCCTCAGAAATTGTGGAAGTATAAATTCAGAGTAACACAAGTGTAATTAATTAATTCAGTTCTGGACTACAGGAACATAGAATTTGGAGAACATTAGAACATTAGATTACTGTAAAAAATATTTTTTTGACATATTCCTGATGGAGTAATACAATTAAATGTACAAAAATATGGAGTAATAATGGGTTTACAAACAGTGATTTATTTAGTACATATTCTATAATTCTTCCACAAAATCTAAAACATTATAAAACATTCACCTCCTCTAATAGAACATCACACAAGTCAGCTATTATTAAGTGATGCCAGTTTAATTTCACAATTACAATTTTAGCTGAATTCCACTGAACCTCAGCCTTATACAGGCAAAGAGAGTCCTGACCTTGTACTGACGTACAACATTATACATGAGCTAAACCTGACAGAAAATTGCCAGCTTTGCTACACAAATTACTTTTGGGGTTTTGTTAATATATCTTCAGGGCTGTAGCCCCAGTAGCCCAGGCCAAGTGACACCTCTGGTGAATAATAACCTCTAAGACTATTAGCTCCTTGAAATATTCACAGTTTGGTAAAATAGACATTCTTGATGCGGCTGTTGTTGATATTAGCAGTCCTGGTTTTTCCTTTTCACTCACTTGGCTCAGCTCTACATCAGCTCTGCTGTTTGACCTTTTTTTACTCAGGAATTATGTGGTATTATTACAGCCATAAATGCGCAGCAATAACAGCAACATGTTACCTCCATAGAGAGTGAATCATGCAGGGAACAGCCTATATAAACACAGTCTTTGGTACACATTTTCACTACAGGTCTGTAGAAGGTCCATATACTTTATTGCTGGCTGTCAAACAACACAAATGATATTAAAATGTAAATCACAGACTGAATAAGTCTGCAAAAATACGTCGTCAAAGTAAAACCTAAATAAAACTTTGTTGAAAAGGTTAAAATAAGCTACAATGACCTACAAGTGAATGTAATTTATCCATCCAGATGTTTACCAACATTTAGATTTGGTCTATGGCGCTGAAATATAACACTGTTCAATCTCCTATATTTAAAATTATTACTCAGTTTTGCTCCGTTCCTCTGTCTGCTTCATCACCACACTGAGGTGAGGTGAAGGCGGTTATTGAAATTTATCTCTGAAAGTACAGCCTGCATGCCTCAGTGGCCTACAGTAAATATAGCAGCGTAATGCTAGCACCCTCTAGGGGCACTAAAGCGGGAGGAAATTAAAGGGCCCATATTTTACATATTACAAAACATTCATAACATGAGACACTGCAACAGGATAGCGAATGGCACACAAAGTTTTGTAATTGTATTTTTTTTTAACTCTTTACAGAACTTCTGATGATGGCAGAGAAAATTCCTGACACCGCTATGCAAAATAACATGATATCCATGTTAATATCCACCATCCCTGGAATCGTTAACTGGCCAACAAGCTGAATTTAATCTATTGTAGCTCTCAAACTCATAAAGAGCAGCATTTTTAAACCTTTTATCTCCCTTTTATTATTTGTCTACACACTGTACGAAGTATAGTCATTTGCTAACATCTTATGGAGGCAGCAGTCAAATAAAAAAAAAAAAAAAAAAGATGTAGCCTAAGCCAGATGGATGGGGCTGCTGTAGACTGAGTTTTTTTTTTTTTTTTGTCCGGACCAAAATCTGCAACAAGATTCATGCCTTTGCTACATTGTATATACTTAGTCCAGTTAGTTTGTGTTTCTTACCTTACTACATCCTGTCATCATCAGATACATGTGCTGCATCTCTCAGTACATCATATTAATTAGTTTGTAGAAATGTTTGTTGTGAGTTTGGCGAGCCACCTCTTCTGCTCAGACCAAACTCTGGTCCTTTGGTCCAGACTGTGGTTTGCAGCCCCTTTCACACCTGCTACTTTCATTCAGACTTAAAAAAACTAGAAAATCTAAAAGTCTGGACTAAACAAGGCAGGTGTGAAAGCAAAATAAAAGGTTAATAATATGCCTATTTGCGACACATTAATCATGAAAAGTTTGAAACAGGTTGTTTTGCAGCTATATATTCAATATTCAAACAAATAAATAATTAAAATTTTTGCAATATGGGCCCTTTAAGGGTGTTCGGAAACACTAATGTACAGTTTAGACTACTGCATCTACACCTCACTACAGAATACAGTGGAAAGCCTGGTCCGTGGTGATAAACTGTGGGTTGAACTGCTAATTGTGTGGGAACGAGAGACAGTGGGACAGATGTGGGTTAAGCCGCCCACTGGACCAGACCTTACTGGGTAACACCTCAAAAACCACAAGCTTTGTGCAAATCATCATCATCAGAGCATGCACCCGTGCAACCCTAGTGTGTCTTTATGTCCAGGTGAACATTAAGACCCTCCAACCTTCAGACTGCCCACTCTCCTCCTCCTGCTCTCCTCCCTCCTCTGAACAGCACACAGGAGAACACAGAGGACAGAAAGAAGGAACACATAAGGAAATAAAGAGTCACACTGACAGACATGACAATAAAGGGTTAAATCACAGAAGAGCAGGAGTTTAAACCAGGCTGAGGATGAAGACAATGATGGGGGGGGGAAAGACAAATGGCAAAATAGTTCCTAACTACCTCTCATGACTTTTCATGATTACGATTTGTCTGTTTCTGATTAGGGCTGCAACGATTAGTCGACATAATCGACTATGTCAATTATTTAAATTTGTCGACTACAAATTTCATTGTGGACTAATCGTTAAATTGTAACAGTACCACGTTACACAAAGTGCTGGGGACAAAAGAAACTTGGTCTGCGTCTCCAAAAGTGCTCAAACACAACAGATTACATATTTATTCACTAAATATCAGTACTCTCCACATTTAAACAACACTTGGACATTCAAATGCCTTGTCAGTCTCCTGTTTAGCTGTTTTTCTCTTGTTTTTAGAGAGGAAGGACATGGCAGAAAAAAAAAATTGACTAATCGACTAATTCGAAAAAATTATCAGCAGAGTAGTCGACTACCAAAATAATAATTAGTTGCAGCCCTAATTCTGATATTACATGCGACACAGATAACTGTAAAAGCTGTATATTGTGCTTTCCATATTTGAGCCAAGAAGAACCCACTATTTATAGCTTTGTTAAAGTGAGAATTAGCAGACTAATTAGCAGATACATACATGTGTGCTGTTTATTTTATTTTATAAATTAGTTTCAAATGTACAAATCATTCAATTAATGGTAAAGCACAGCTGAAGTAAACTGACTACAGAAAAAGACCACCAGTAGTTTAATGGTCAGAATAAAAGACATCACACACACTCGCAGACACTGGGATTCAAAGGCGAGATGAAGACAGTAGATGAAAGTCAGAGGGAGGTTGAAACTGGAAGTCGTGACCTTGCTTTGAGCTCACTGAGTTCACCCTGACCAGATATTCTCACAATGATCTCTCTGTGGTGGGCTGATCAAAGCAATAACGAATAGTGGTTTATAGAGCCTTTTCAACAAATGCTTGTCTGGGGAAAAAATTAACAAACGTTGTATTTCTCTGTAATTTCTCTTTCTTACCCGTCATCCCATCAGGCTCTCCATCCTGCTCAGCATTGGCGTAGGTGCGTAGGAAGTCAGCGAAGGCTCCCTGACGATTGAGCAGCTCTGTGTATGAGCCCGTCTCAGTGATCTCTCCGTCCACCATCACCAGAATCAGATCAGCCTGGGGCAGGAAGCTTAGCCCATGGGTCACCAGAACACGAGTCTGGGGGAAAAATAAAAAAAGTGTATATCAAATAATTACTTAATTCATACCTACATACGTACACACAAAATGCTCAAAATCAGGGGTCTGGATATTTATTATGATATGAATGAATGGTTTAACACTACAACTAGCACTTTTAACAAGAAAACTTACACTACTAACAAACTAAACACAAAGGAACACAAACATCTAAATAAGATAAAATATAAAGGATAAAACAAAACATCAAATCTCCCAAAACAATAATATAAAACTTAATTATAGAAATATTCAAGAGAAGCAACTTTGCCATTCTTTTAAAAGCTTTTACAAAGGATCATGTGTGGAAGTAAGAAAATCAAATATTATTCGGAAACTGGAGGGCAGGGTGTTTATATTCCCAATAAATAAAAGGTTATTTTCCTAAAACACTAACAAAACAATTTACAAATGGCAGATTTGTCCTTATAATGAACAGTAAAGACTTACCCGTCCTTGAAGAACACCTTGTGGCCCGATGACCTTTTCAAAAATGTGCTTCCCCACATGAGCATCCACAGCAGACAGCGGGTCATCCAGCAGGTAAACTGAGCAGTCACAGTAAACAGCTCGGGCTAAACTCACCCTCTGCTTCTGACCACCCGACAGGTTTACACCCTGTATAGCACAGCAGACCTTTACTTATCTATCACAATATACAGTGTTCCAGTGTTTACTATTAATCTACCACTATCTAGGCGTTGTACTCAGTAGTAACTAAAATGAATACTTATTTTAAATAATTAAATATGTACTATTTTTATATGTAAAATTTCCAGTGTTCACAATAAATTTTTCTAGAAAATACTAGACATAAAAGTTCATTTTCTTAAGATGACCTTCTCTCCGATCTCAGTGGTGTCTCCTCCAGGCAGGATCTCCAGGTCTGGTAGCAGAGCACACGCCTCCAGCACCTTCTGATACCAGCTCTCCTTCTTCTCCTGCCCAAACATGATGTTCTCCCGCAGTGTGGCGTTCTGGATCCACGCCTGCTGAGGAACGTATGCTACAGAACCCTGAAAAAAATAAAACACACATCAAATAAACTTCAGCCCTCAACACAGCAAGTAAAGTTCTGCTGCAACATCAGTACAATAGTAGTACTATTTAACTAGCTGTTAACTACTCCCCAGATTATTCTTTCCAACTTTTGAATGCATTTATAGTTTTTCCAAACTGCACTTTTCACCCAACATTAAAGATAGGCAGTATAAGAGTAATCTTGGATGCCAGTGTTTATTATAACAGAATCTTCAATTAAGGAAAGTATTTCAATAATACAAATGTGTCTAAGATTTCAAATATCTGTGCTTTGTATGTCTAGTCAATCTCATTCATTAATGTGAATTTAATGTGAATTTAACTAATGCTAATGTGAATTTAACATTGTATTATTGAAATAATTCAACGGTGTGCCCTCAGATATTAGGATTAAGGTTAGTTGGAAGACAGATTGTGTTGTTTTAGGCTACCTAGCTTATCTTGGCTGTCCAAACATATTGTACTTGTAAAAAAAAAAAGAAAAAGGTATCTATACATGTCTAGTTTCCTTAATTAGCCACATTTCAAGTAAGAGAGATTTTTAATCTATTTTAATAGTCTGTCATTTGTTTGTGACAAATCTAATTTCAATACATAAAAATACAGTGAATATATGAGTTTGTAAATAAACAATACCTTAATGGACACATCTCCCTCCTGTTTGTGCATTTCCCCCAGCAGGGCTGACAGCAGGGATGACTTCCCTGACCCAACATGACCTACCACAGCAACCAGTGCTCCCTCAGGGATACGAACGTTAATCCTTCAGAGAGAGAGAAAGAAAGAGGGAGAGAGAGGGAGAGAGATGGAAACGAGAAAGAAAGAGAGAGAGAGAGACAGACATACAGACAGAACAGGAGAGGCTAAGAACAGTAGCAGAGGAACACAGAGGAACCAGAAGAACATGGCACACTCTGCAATGATCGTAATTGCTCAATTCATTTCCAGTTTTTTTTTTACAGGCATATTGTAGTTTGTGCAAATTAACATGGATTTGTGGGATAAATACTTACCTAAATAAAATCATAATAAAATGCTAATTTGATATTTATTATACAGTCAATGCTTGATTTGTTATAGATGTTTACAAAATTAACATCAGGATCACAGCAGGTGTATATTCAGCCCCAGCCCTGGACACTTTAATCAATTACCATTTTTAACACACCTGATTTAACTCTGAAGTAGTATGAAATTACCTGCAGAGTTGAATCAGGAATATTAAAGGGCAGCAGCTCAAGACATAGAACTGAATATTCATAGATTACAGAGATTATAGAGAAATTACATTAATTGTTTAAATAATTTGTTTCTCAAAATTAGCTAGAATGCATTTTTAATCTGGCTCTTGTTTTTTTTTTTCCAGCATGCACAGGTACTTGCCAACTAAGTCCAGAGACTCCAGTTTCAGCAGCGGAGATCATTTTCACTACATAACCGCAATGTTCACACATTAACAACAGCAGCTTTAATTCAGGACCAATGTATAAGTATAGAAAGTATTACCATACCATACCATACACTGTTATGTAGATATATGTAGATATATCTGAACCATCTGAGCTCTCCTTTAGTCATTTTTCTAATAGCTTAAATATTAATGGTTGTTTTCTAAGACAGGGATTATTTCTACTCTTAAGACTTTATTATTAAATTAAAACATGCTGCTTAGTTCAAAATAAGCTTCACCTCGGTTTGGGTGAACTGTCCCTTAATGTGTTCCAACTAGGGTTGCAATGGTATGAGATTTTAGTGGCATACTAACCATTTAAGAAAAATCCTGTCATTACAATATGACTGTAATTCACAATTACTTTAAAGTATTAAGAAAGAAATAATGATATAGAATTGCAGTCTGCTAAAGCAGTGGTTCTCAAACATTTAAAGCAATGTACCACCCATCATTAAACCAAAACGTTTAAGTAAGACCCACTGGGGCTACAGTGTGGGCCTCACCCACAATGCAATCTGCAAATTATTGATTATTGCTTCCTGTAAATTCAGTAGGCCTACAAAGACAAGCTTGAGACAGAGGAGAATAACAGGAGTGTAAGAGAATGCAGTGGATTACAGAGTCTACATGACACCCCTTTCAACCCTAGGCTATTTATTTTGTTATTATTACTAATACAAAAAATACTGTGAATCAGGGAGTTCCACAGGGTTCAAATGTAGGAACTATGAAACTCTAAAGAACTGAATTGTAAGCTCACATGCAGGATATACCAGTTTAAACACTACACAAAAATCTGATGAGAAAATAAGAGGTAAAAACATTTTAGATTAATATATTTGGCCATGCATAAAACACAGTTTAAGAATGACTGTGCTAAGGCATTAAAAAAGAAAAAAACTTTCCTGTTTGCCTTAGTTAATACATTGTTGACAGACCAATGGCTGGTTAGATATAAGTCTTGCAGTTTGCTATGACTTATACACTATATATCATGTCTCAACCTGTATTATGAAGACTAGAATAGTGGGTTGGCCATAAAGCTAACAGCCAGGGTCAGCTGTGTTAAAGCTACAAAGCAAACAAACACAGCAGCCAGCCTTGACAGGCTTGGAGCATGTTTTTCTGAGCAGGATTGCTTACTGAAAGTTGTTGACAGTGCTGATGAACCCCACATTTATTTAGGGGGTATTCAGAGTAATGCCACACTCCTCATTTTTTTGTTTGTTTTCTTTTAGGGGGACAGAGGTGAAATCAGCTTTGCTTTACTCCACTGTGTGTGGGTTTGTGTGAGACTAAGTGGCTAAGAAAGAGATTTCCAAGTGAATTTAATTTTTTTTTATATTTATATATTTTTAACCAGTGCTGGTAATAAGCCATCCTTTTTAAACCATGATATACTGTGAAATCAGTTACCACTGCAACCCTAGTTCCAATAATTTCAATACATTTATTGTATATTTTTATTTAAGACATTTAAGACCAAAAATATAGTGCATCAGCTGAGGATCATTGAAAAAAATTAACCTATGTTGCTAAAAAAAATAACGAAAGCTTATGTATATCAATTAGCATGGTGCTAACCGCAAGCCTAAATCATAACTGATACCTCAAAGCATGTGGAGGTGTTCAGTAATATCCAATTTATACTTAATTATGTGATTTCTGACACTGTATGACTTCCTATTGGCTGTTAACAGAAACTGTTAACAGAGCAGAGCCAAGCTAAACGCAAAAGCACTGTAAAGATCACTCACACAGTGTCAACCACAACTAAACACATCCATGCAGTGTGAGGAGAATGACTGATGATAAAGGCCTGCGGTAGCATCGTGCTAATTAGTGGACATAAGTTTATCACTTGTTAGCTACATTAGCCTCATAGCTTCAGTATAAACTTAAAGAAGTGTCCTATCTTGGTTGGTCCACTATAGTTGGGCAATGGAAACGGTTGTATAGATTATTTTTTGGTAAAACTATCACTTTAAACCACAGATCTGAAAAAACAGTTACCTCTTCAAAGCTGGACGGTCCTCTTTAGACCAGCTGAAAGCACCATCCCCAATCCTGATGCTATCTGCAGCTGAATAAATGAAACGACACAAAGAATAAAACTCATGTGTCACTACAGGACATCAAACCACTACCGGTGCAGACACCCACACTTGCAGGGTAAACCCTCTGGCTTTTTGAGGAGGTACACTCTGCTCTGATGCCCTTGATCTCCTTGTAAACCAGAAACACTAATTTGGTGAACAGAAGGGGTTTTGTTTCTGAGAGGAAGCTCAGCATTCATACAGCAGCCAAACATCAACTGCTTTTTAAGCACTACACTTGTTACAGTACGCACTTGATAAATACATTTGGAGGTCTTTTCTGGGTTAAAAAAAATCATAGGCTTATTCTTGGTATAGTTACTAATGCCAGAATACTAACATTAGCTGGTTTATCTTCGCTTTAGCATTTATTTGCTTGTCAAAATAAAATTCACCCACATATGATTTGAGTATCACTCAATTTAAGGTGAAAAGAGAACTAATGAGGTAAATTTACAAGTATAATAGCATTACTTAAGTAAATTCATGATTAGAGTAGCACTACTGAGGCACAAATGTATTGTGCTTTGTTGGTATGTCTGCTGGGATATCACAAAACTTCAGTAAATTGTAATTTTGTTATAAAAAAATAAAATTAGGCTGTGTAATTTAGTCAATGGCAAAAAAAAAATCTATAGTAGTTTAAGACACTGAGTTTAGATATCATCAATGAAGTATGAATATGGCTATGCAGTAGAGGTGTAAGGAGGAGAGAAGTTGTGCACAATAGATCTGACTCTTAATAATCAGTTTCACCTACTTTTTGAAAAAAAAAAAAGTAAGCTGAATTACTTGATTTTTTTGCACCAGGAGAGGCATAAAGTTATCCAAAAGCAATGTGTAAGACTGGTGGAGGAGAGCATGCCAAGATGCATGAAAACTATGATTAAAAAGAGATTTATTCCACCAAATATTGATTTTTGAACTCTTAAAACTTTATGAATATGAACTTGTTTTCTTTGCACTTTTTGAGGTCTGAAAGCTCTGCATCTTTTTTGTTATTTCAGCCATTTTTTTCATTTTCTGTAAATAAATGCTTTAAATTACAACATTTTTATTTGGAATTTGTAAGAAATGTTGGCTGTAGTTTATAGAATAAAACATCAATGTTGATTTCACTCTAATATATTGACTGATTTAGGAGCTGTATTACTACTGTACTGTAATATATCTGTCTTCCATTTGATTGTATCGGTGTGCAGGTACATATTAAGACTAAGAGTCTGCTCCTTTAGGATTAATGAATTGTCTGTTTCTGTCTGTCTGTCTGTTCTTTTTAAAGACAAACTGTGCTGTGCTTTCACTGTAATTCAGTGTATAAAATCTTATATATTACAATAATATAACTCATGGATTCAGTGTTTTTGGAGCATAATCACATTAACACTCATAATTCTCTAAATAACACTAATTCAATATTAGACTAAAGGGTGAGACTTACAGCCAGTAATAGCTCTGCGATCAACACTGTTCTCATCCAGCTCCTCGTGAGACAGAAACACTCGCAGACGTTTCATAGATACACTGGCCTGCAGGGAAAACACAGAGAGGCTTTACTACAGGCAGGGGTGTTAACCTAATCTGACAGGTGAGAAGAATGAACTTCAGCTAGTGTATATCATATATCAATGTATTACAGTGGCTTGCAAATATGGATATTTAGTAAACAGTTCATTTTATCTTGTGTTTGAAAAACCCTGGCCGCTAGACTTCAGACTCTAGTCAGTGTTCTACTCTTCAGATCCCACAGGTCTCACTGGATAAAAAAGTAAACTTTTCTGTAACACCAAATTTATGGGGGCAAAAAACATCTTGGTAATGATATCTGAATTACATCATGCAATATGCACTCAATCGTTAGTTTCTTGCCATTATTCAGCCCTATAATCTATATGTAGCTGTTAATATTAATATAAAGAATGCATGGACACCACTATTTCTATTCTGATGCAGACACTGATATATACTCTGACTTAATTATTCAAACTGTATAAAATCCTGATATGCACTTTTCTATACTCTCTAAGTTTAAAAGAACATCACTTACTGGTTCCATATCTGTATATTAAAAAGTTATAGGAAAAATAAAAAGGAAAATAAATAAAAATGACACAATGCAATAATGTATGCAGTCATAATAATTTCCTAGAACAGACATGTATACACACATATATTAATTTAACTCTTCTCAGTCAGCCTCCTTTTGATGCACAAAGTGAGAGAGATAAATAGATAGGGTGTGAACTGAAGTGCAATTCAACCTCAGGATGTGACAGCAGTGTGAGATTCTTATCAGTACTTCACATCTCCTCTTGTTCTTTGGCCTTTACTGAGACTGACCTGCACCATGCTGCTGATGACCATGGGTAGCATGTTGAGAGGAAAGCGCAGGATATTGAACAGAGCCAGAGACACAAAGGCTTTCTGAGCGTCGAGGACATTGTGCTCGTCCACCAGAACGTACACAGCAAACGTAGAGAGAGCAACCTAGCAGAGAAAAAAGAGGAAATAGACAGTTAAAACTAAATAAAAAGCAACTACGGACTTTTGTAACAATCATAACACATTTTACATAGACATGAAGGTCTTATATCAAAATTATCAGTTACAAGAACCCCCCCCCCCTCCCCCATCCAGTTACAGCTTATTGTTATGTACATGTAATAAATCTTCCATGAAGTCAAATTAACAATAGTCTACTTCTCATCACTAATGTAATTAGTAATAGGGAAAGAGTGTATTGCAGTGTATTTTCTATTTTCTTTCTATTTTATCTTTCTGCACATCACATTGTATCATGAATACCACATGTATTTAAATATTCTACACTTTAATCCAAGTTAAATCATAATTAGGGCTGCAGCTAATGATTATTTTGGCAGTTGACTAATCTGCTGATCATTTTTTTCGATTAGTCAACGATTATTTTTGCCATGTTCGCCATCTCTAAAAACAACAGAAAAACAGCTAAACATGAGATTTAAAAGGCATTTAAAAGTCCACATGTTGTTTAAACATGGAAAGTACTGATATTTAGTGAATAAATATGTAATCTGTTGTGTTTGGGCCCTTTTGGAGACACAGACCAAGTTTCTTCTGTCCCCAGCACTTTGTGTAATGTGGTACTGTTACAAATTAACGATTTGTCGACCATGAAATTTGTAGTAGACAAATTTAAATAATCGACATTGTCGATTATATCGACTAATCGTTGCAGCCCTAGCGATTATAAACTAAAAATTGACAAATTAAAGCACCAGCTGTAACCAGAGTCATATCTGTGTAAAATCCTATATAATACACTACAAACTCAGTCCAAATTCTTCTTTTACTGAGTATCTTAGCCTGTCAACAAATGCATGTGTACAGCTGAACATGAGGGGACACTCAAAGTGGGATTTGTGTTTACAGCAGTAGACTGCAACTCAAAGGGAAGCACAGAAGCAAAAATACCAACTCGTACATAATTCTGCTTTAATATTAAGCATTTTTAGTACAAAATTGTGCTAAATCAAGACACCAGTGTACAGAAATTAAACTGTGAATAAAAATAACAACTCATAACATAGCTAAAAAGCTATCTGTCCTCTCTTACCAGGAATGGAGCGCAGACCCAGGTGAAGGTGGAGATGGCACCCAGGTAAGCAGCTTTCTTCAGCACACGCAGTTCACTCTCTCTGATGGTAGACACTTTATCTTTGAATGCCAGTTCCCATGCGTACAGCTTCAGGACCTTAATGCCATTCAGAACCTCATTCATCAGCTTTATCCTGTTGTCTTTACTCTTCATCTGAGCGACCTGAGAACAGACACAACAGCAGCCGTGTAGAGTTTGGAGAAGACTACAGCACTGCAGGGTTCCTAGCTAGCTTACTAACTGGTTGTTTTTCACACTGGTATTTGGAGTGTGGATATTGCATAAGAATACAATACACCAATAAGTCTTTAATAAACCACAATAATATAGCACTGCTATATTTCTGCAGATGTTACCATATATTGATCTAATATTGGACAATAATTTTAGTTAAAATGGGGCAGCCCAGTATTAACGTAACAATGCCAATTTTAAAAGAATGCTTTTAATATTGATGTTATTTGCAAATTTAATAACATCATTTTAATTTTAAAGCTTCTAAAAAGTACAGTTCTGGAAAAAAATAAAGAGACCACATAAAAATGATAAGATTCTTTGATTTTACCTAATTGAAAACCTCTGGAATATAATCAAGAGGAAGATGGATGATTATGGGCCATCAAACCAAGCTGAACTGCTTAATTTTTTGCACCAGGAGTGCAGGATTATTCCACCAAATATTGATTTCTGAACTTTTAAAACTTTATGAATATGAACTTGTTTTCTTTGCATTGTTTAAGATCTGAAGGCTCTGCAACCTTTTTTGGTTATTTCAGCCTTTTTCTCATTTTCTGCAAATAAATGCTCTAAATTACAAATCTTTCAAGTATTGTGTTACTGAATTGCGGCCTAAAGCAGAGGGATGATGATTAAAAAAGTGACCCCAAAATTACATAAATGTGTGTAAAATATGCTTATAACAGCCAAAACAGCCTTGGGTCAAACAGACCAGTCAAAAAACAGGGGTGAATAAAAAATGTGCATGGAATATTAGACATTTCATGTTTATTGTGTGGTCTGGATTGAATTAGGTAAGTATTTTAATGTGAAACACAAACAAATTTTGAAAACATTTAAGTTTTCAAAGCTATTAAATATTAAATGGGGCCAAACTGATCCCAAACATTATAGGAGGGGTAATGCTTTTTGAGGTAATTGTAAATATTTGGGAATTTAGAGCCATAACACAGTTTTGACCTCAGAAACTGGTTACATAAAATAATATAATTTATTTACAAAAAAAAATCATATTTATTCTGTTTTCTTAGACCTGCAGATTTTCTTATCAGCACAAATTAAACATCAGTGACAAATTCTAAAACATCTAAATGTACTGGATAGATCTGCAGCAAGAACATCATAGATACAACTGTGTAGCTTCAATCAGCTTATACATTTATATTGTTTTATGTTTTATGATCGATCAATCAATATAAGAAGATGTGAGAAGATGTGAGAAGATATGGGAGGTGAAGAGTACCATCTCCCCACTGTTATATAATAGGAAAAAGAATTGTTCAATAAAACATTAAACAAATATTAAAAAATCATCTTTCAAACATATTTTTAATCATGTGGATGATTAAGCATATTGGGCAGAGGAAGGAATCTTACCTGGTAGGTTTTGGTTTTCATTGCTATAACTGCATTTACTGGAACCATCAGGACCATCACAGCAACTCCAGCCAGCACAGATGGACCCAGATTCTGCACACAAAAGAGAAACACCCATGCAGTTCCACACTCAGCAAAGTGAACAGATATCCAGCATCAAAACAAATCTCAGCATGAGATTAAATCACTTTGATTATGTAGAACAAACCCGAGCTGCCTTCATTCACACAGAAAGCTAAATATTAAGTGTTTCCCAGTCAGAATATGAAGCAGGTGCTGGTGCTGTTTATTCACATTGTTTAATGAGATGCATTAGGTTCCAAATACGCACAGTGTTTCCAACATTCAAGGAAGTAATTCCAGGTTAAATAGTAATTCAAGGTTACATTCCGGATATATGGGAAAATACTGCATAGTAGCATTATTTAATTTTTTATTGGTACGTGACCACTTCCACATGTTGATATTGACAAACGATATTGATAGATATCTGAATCTAAAGATTTTTTTTTTTGTAAAAATAATTGATGTGTGAATAATTGATGTGTAACTAATCACATTAACTTGTTTTGTTAATACATGGCTCTGCTGTTTTTGATGACACAACACCATAGGTGCTGTTTGCAACCACCTCAACATGCCAAATAAAACAGAAAAATATTTTTATTGTACTAGTGCAATTTAATTCTATTTCAAATTGCAACTGTTTGCCCTGTGTTCTAGTTCAAGAACTTGAACTCATGAATTGCAGGCATTTAAGATAAAATATACCACGTCAAATTTGTTTGTAAACGCCTTGTGTTGACCAACATTACTTGGAGAGTGATGCGCTATCTATGCACACAGAGAAAGCATAGCCAATAGTGCTCTCTCAGACTCTAGCAACTGATGCCAAACAGCATGACCAGGATTCAAACCAGCAATCTCCTCATCATAGTGTCAGTGCCTTAATCCACTGGAATGTTTTTTTAAAGGATTAACAGATATTTTTATATTGTGGATTTTTTTTTTTAAAGTCTCCTTCCGCTAAAATTTTTAAAACACTTTTACTTTTTTTTATAAAATACAATAGATGTCTGAGTTGTATATGCAAGCTGCACATGTAACTCTCTTCCAACCTCCTTCTTCTGCAGTAGCTTTTAAAAGAAAATATTCAGAAAAAGCATCTGTGTCTACATTAATCTGGTAGATTTTTACTTTCTGGACTTGGACTACCCATCTCTGTGTAAGTGACTAGGTTTAAATAGGATCTCTGGTGATTTCGCTTTTTACAGGAGACTAAGATAAGGTCAGTGGCTGAATGCACTTAGCAGGCCATTACACATGTTGTAAAGTAACATGACATTGCAAAGACTATTATTAGTGTAAAAGTGCCTTAATTTAAAACACTTCTAACTGTAGTTTGTCTCTCAGCCTCGCAGTGCTGTTAGCCAATCAAGCAATATGTTTGCATATATGAATATATTAATGAGCAAGAGCCAAAATCCTACCGTTCCCCCCACCCCACTACTCTACCAGACTAAAGTCAACTGAATTGCTGCCTAAAGCAGAGGAGCAAAGTCAAGACTTAAGTTACAAAAATCAGCTCACATTGCATTCATTCATACTAGAGATACTAGGGATTTAGGTAGTTCTTGATGAAAACAATGTGGACATCATAAAGTGACTCATCACAAGATTTTTTGATGTCTCTGAAAAATGGCTTTGTTTTTGAAACTTAAAAGAAAAGCAGGACTTGTGAACAAGCTCTTACCTGCCAGAGGAAGTAGAGGGCCAGGATGACCTGAAGTGGAGCAGACCAGATCATGTTGATGTAGGTGATAAGATCCATAAAACGCTGAGCGTCTACTGACATCAGATTCACGATCTCTCCAACTGTGGAGGTGCGGCGGGCTGCGTTCGTGATCACCAGAGCCTAAAGCAGATAAAAGATAACGTATGTGTGACGTCTGTGATCTAAGAGATGAACATCACATCAGATTAAGGACCTTGGTGAGTAAAGGAACCAAGACCTATTGTATATGATCATTTTACAGTTTGTGGAATTTATAGCATGAAGATATAGTGCTGTGTTTGCTGCTTTTTGCTACCCGTATTTTTGCACTATAAAGCACACTTAAAAATTCCTAAAAATCATGTGCAGTATTTGGCTATCCAGAGGTGAGTCTGTTAACCCAGGCTATCACTGCTGGAGCTGCATTAGCATTAGCCGCTAACCACAGCACTAGCTATTTTGCTGTTCAGAGGTGAGTATATCACACTGTAGTCTGTGTGTTTACCGTGGTAAAACAAGCTACATGGGATGAACCTCTAGGTAATATCACCCTGGCTTACCGAAACACACTCAGGGTTCCTCAGTGTAGCCCGTCACAGGTGCTAATGCTCCAGCTTTAGAGGAAATCTTTAAATCTAAGCTTACTGTAAATAAACAGAAGCGATTTACTCACCCAAATAAACAGTTTTCAGGAGAAAAATCTGTGATCATTTACATCCAGCACTGTTTTTATTTTTTTTAAGAATTACAATTTTGTTTACTTAACTTAGCGGCGAGACCTGCTGAATTTAGAAGAAAACATGGCAACACTCCAGTTCCTACTACTAGTTACTAGTGTCGAATAAAATGGGCCTTATAATACAGTGTGCCTTGTATAAAATGTATAAAAACAGACCAAAAAAAATGATGTTTATTGATAGTGCGTCTTATAAATCAGGTGCGCCTTATAGTGCAAAAAATATGGTATTTGTTTCAGCAGCAGACCGCCACTCCACAACCACCCAGGGACAGCAGATAAATGGCAAATTCAAGTTCATTTTTACACACAATTCTAATAGTAACGTGTTTGGTATCAGTTTACTCCGCTTAATACCTCTTGGCTGAAAGATTGAAGCTTGAAGGGCTAGGATAATTGCAATAGCTAAGGTAATTTAGCCTTACCATTTCTTTGTTCACGAAAAGACTGGCTGCCTTTTTCTATGTAAAAGTCATATGTGGTCTACTGTGTCTTTCTCTGGCCTGCATGGCATTAGAATATTTTGACATTACTACATTAGATTAAACTACATTGTGCGTTTGTTAACGTATGCAATTTAATGTATATATATATCTCTTACCTTCCTGTAGACTGCACCTACAATAGCTGTGCGCAGCCTCATTCCAGTCACAAAACACACGTGAAAATATTTCTGCAGGATGAGAGTCTGAAAGCAGGTGCACACAAACAGCAGCGCTGTGTAAAAGTAGCCGTGCCAGGAGGGGGCGTCAGAGTCATTCACGAACTGGATCAACAGCCTGCAGAGAAAAGATATTTAGGAAAAAGTTAGGAAAAACATATTTTCACCAGTTTCTCTATTAGATAGCTAAGAGAGAGCATGTCTGCAAAAAAATAAGAAACATGATCACCCCAGCTCAGTGGATGAAATTTGCTTCTTTTTCACACAAAGTTGATGTACAGTGGTTAGTTACACTGTTTCCCCAACTTAACTGTAGTTTATCTCGCAGGCCTGATTACTGCCACACCTGTTCTCAATTACAAAATAATTTAAATACTACTTGCCTGATAAAGCAACATAGACCAAGATATTTAAAATCTAGGCATCATGCCAATATCCAAATAAATTCAGGAACAAATAATAATCTATCAGTCTGGAAAAGATTCTAAAGTTATTTCTAAAGGTTTGGGACTCCAGTGAACCACAGTGAGAGCTGTTATCTACAAATGGAAAAACATCAAACAGTGGTGAACCTTCCTAAGAGTGGCCGGCCAACCAAAATTACCTCAAGAGTGCAGCGACAACTCATCAAAGAGGTCAGAAAAGACCCCACAACAACAACCAAAGAACTGCAGGCCTCACTTGCCTCAGTTAAGATCAGCATTCATGACTTAACCATAAGAGAGAGACTGGGCAAAAATCACCTGCATGGAAAACAACTGCTAAGCAAAAAAAAAAAAAAAAACATTAAAACTTAATTTTAAAGTCTCAATTTTGCAGAAAACATCTTGAAGGTCCAAGAGACTTTTGGGGAAATACTCTATGGACCAATGAGACAAAAGTTGGTGTGTGTACCATTACATGTGGTGTTAAAAGTAACAGCTCATTTTAGAAAAAAAATATAGAAAAATAAGATAGTGGTAGTGTAATGGTCTAGGAATGTTTTTGGTTCAAAGGAAAATATATGTTAGACAGACAATTGTTCCCAAACTTTTGCACACAACTATTATGTAAAAACGATTTGTGTTTTAGATTAAAAGAAAAACTTTTTTTAACAGTACAACAAATGCATTTGTACAAAAAGTGTGCAAAAGTTTGGGCACCCCTGCTCAGAAGACGTTATAGTTGTTAGCTGTAATTAGGTGTGAATATGTAAACTCGAAAAAGAAAACTTAGATGTAGAATTAATTAGCTAAAAGTAGCTCCACATTTACAACGTGGCACTGAGAGCTTTGAAAGTGCACAGATAGTTTATTAAAAAACACTGTTTATACACAGTACCTTCAGGTAATCTTGAAATTAGGCTGAATAACGAGCACAAACAAACCTACAGCTGATATGTCACTTGAATACTCGCATTAGTTTAGGACTAGAGTTGGTGCAACACGAGTCAGCAAATATTACAAGGATGGCAGAATATGAGAACACCAAGTTCAGTCTGTTCCTCTATCCTACCTATTCATTTGCAGGCCAGTAGTCGGTGTTTCACTGACTACTTACATTTCACATTTTACACTTTTTTTGCCCATCTAAAACAACAACAATCAGAGTAATTCTTGTCTACCATTTTAAGTATGGTTTTTAATGTCCTCTGTGAACAGATTGTTATCTCACTGGTTAGGTAAAATCCTTGATTTGCTGTGTTAAACATTTTTAAATCATCAGACCAACGGTTTAACATTTATTGTGCAATTGACTTAAACATGTGTTACCAAACTGAGCTAATTTTTCTGTAACCCAGAATTAGATGGAAATGTACCCAACGTAAACATATGAATTGCGCAAACCCATACCCCCAGTAGAACTGCATACCTTGGTAATGTTGAAATGGTACGATGGTATAGATGTAAACATCACCCAACCCTAGTTTCATGCATTAATCCCTAATTCTAAAATTGAGGGTTTTCTAAAATGCACAGTTTTGGGCCCAAATTTAAAAGTATGACCAAAGACCAAATGCATATAAGCATAAATCCATAAATAGCTACTGAAACCATAAGCCATGTAGTGAGATCTTATCAGTGGTAAAGGAAATGTAGGCGGTCCCTGCCCAAGCAGCAGTATGTAAACGCTGGAATGCAGTTTCCCTGCTTCTGGGTCCATTAAAAGCACGCTAACGAGGTAATTACAGGCACGCCGCAGCCTGTGAACAGACGAGAACAGTTCAATAGGACTTCAGGAGCTCCAGGACCGGTTTGTAATTTGATCATTTCCAGCATGCTAAAGCAAACCCTGCTCAGAAGAGCACAGCTGGTGTTTAGGAAGGGAAAACTTCCCACAGAGACTCCGAGACCTCTTCACAGCAGACACAGCATGAAGAAAAACAAACCCCAGACAGAAAGGAAACACAACACAATGCAAGACCACCAATACGCTCTGCACTGTAGACCTAATAACTTAGAAAAACCATGTCCAGACTGAAGAATACATTTTACTTAATAGTTACTTAATTTTGTATGATCTTACATGTAGAATGAATATATCATGAATATAAATCTTCAATATTTGTATATTGTTGCTACTGGGCAAAATCTGTGGATCATCACTTCTGTTTCACTTTTTGGCATAATGTGAGTCAAACAGTGGTTTTCTTTACATTGTGTCAGAAAGCTGAGCCTAAATAATCTGACTACCTCAAAGAGGACATATTAATCCTCTTTTTACACAAGTTAGAGTAGGTCTAGGTTATACAAAACATGTTGCACAAATCATTTACATAACGAGAACCAATTAAGGGCTAAGCTGTTACGTTTACCACACGATAGTGTTAGCTTGTGCTAAATGGCAAAGCACAAACAAGCTAGTTCATGATTAGCTGTGATATAAATGCAAAACTCATTTTTTAAAACTACTGACATCCTTCTGATCTGCTGCCTTGAACAGACAGTAGGTACAGATCCCGCCGTCAGAAGAGGTCTGCTGGCTAACCCAGCTGTGGATTACTATATGAGGATCTCAGGTGAGAGGTGATACCAGGGTGGGTCTATGCAGGGTCCTTTATTGTGCCGTTACAATAAGAAAGACATCCAAATGGTTTATAGAAGCATATGATTCCGGACACCAAAAGGGGAGATGTCTACATATATTTGTACATATTGTAGGATACTGTTTACAATCCAATCAGATCTGTGTTCATCTACACTAATTGCTGCTGTTCACAGATTCTATATACTCTATATTATACTGGTTGGAAAGAATTTTTATAAGAATTTCAAAAACATTACCTGAGAATTTCCGGTCCTACGAACATTAGAACGTCATGGATGATCTTGTAGATGGAGCTGACGAGAAAGTAAGGGCCGAACGTCCGGCAGAGTGCTAGAAAGAGTGAGGGGTCCCCACTTTTCTGAGGTGCTTTAATGAGCAAAATCTCAGACTCTTCTACCGGCCTTCCATCTTTCTTCTCAGCCATCGATGGCCGCTTGGGGGAATACATGGTCTTATCATCTGTCCTGAGGGAGAAAGAACAAAAAGATGAATTAAAAAGACCAGTATTAAAAAAAAAAAATGTTGGTTCGAATCCTGTTTATGAAGCTTGCCATTGGCTACCGGAGCCCTGAGACAGCACAATTGGCCACCAGTGCCCTGAGACAGCACAATTGGCCACCGGAGCCCTGAGAGAGCACAACTGGCCTTACTCTGTCTGGGTGGGTAGATGGCACTCTCTCCCCTCATCACTCCTAGGGTGATGTTGATCAACACAGGGCGTCTGTGAGCTGATGTATCGGAACAGAGTCGCTGCGCTTTCCTCAGAGTGTGATGTGACGCTACTCTGTAATGCTGCATCAGCAGCAGTTAAAAAAGAGGCGGTGGCTGACTTCACATGTAATGGAGGAAGCATGTGCTAGTCTTCACCCTCCTGGTGTGTTGGGGCATCACTAGTGATATGGGGAGTTCTAATGAGTGGGCTGGGTCATTGGCCTGGTAAATTGGGAAGGAAATGGGATAAAAATTTTGGAAAAAAAATGAAGACCAGTATAGCCTTCATTAAAGTAAATCAGAGGAGCTTCTAGTGAAACTGCACAATCCAAACTATGACTTGTTTATAAGGGTTTATTTTAAAGTGATACAGTTTAGTATAAATAGTTACTCTCACTGACCACTGACTATTTGATGATTGTTTATTTGGGTTTATTCTATTGTTATATAGAGTTTTACAGGTAGACACCCTCACTGACCACTGATTTTATGTTTTAATTAGGCTTTATTATGTTAGAGGGATAATTATTTCTACCATAACACTAAAAATGTATTAGCTGTAAAAAATGAAACACAAATTAGAATAATGATAATTAGGCTCATTTAGACAACTTTAAACAAAAATAAGTTATGCTTCAAGAAGAGATTAGATTATGTTACAATGGTGCTTCACATTTTAAAAAACTGGTGTGGTTTTAGTTCTCTGACATGTTTTAGTCATTCTTCCTAGAAAAGATTTGTTTTTGTTCTACTGCTCTGAGCTTCACCTTTCCCTCAGTGCGAAAACACAGAAGAAATGGGTCAGATATCAGCTGCCTATTCTCAGACACATCAACTCTATAGTGAATAAAACCACACTCCTAACAGTTATTCCTAAGTGGAGACATGTTGTTTAGAAAACGCTAGGTAGGTTAGAAAACAGTAGGTCCCAAATCAGCGTCTCCATGACTATGGTTTCAGAGCAGTGGCACAAACATTACTGGTAATTATAATCAAACCAAGCTGCTGCCAACGGTGGAACAGGTTTTTGAGACAATCATGAGAAATAATTAATTTACCAATAAAAAAAACTGTCTTCTTTAATGTATTGACATTTGTAGTAGACAGTTTACCACTTCTTAATTCTTCTATAGCCAATAAAACTGCTTAATTATTGCTCCTGTATTGCTCTACAATGTGCAATAGCTATATTTACACTTATTTAATACTAATTTGCTGTTTCTTTGTTTTTACTGTCAGCCTATGTGCAATAACATCAGTCAATGCTTAATACAAAAAATATGTATTGGGGAATCAAGTGTCCTCCAATCTTTGTTATATTTTTTAGATCTATATTTTTAATATTGTTAAGTTCTCTTGTATTCATCTGTTCTGTCCTTTTTGCTGCTGTAGCATTGCAAATTTCTCAGCTGTGGGTTTAATAAAGGCTTCTCTCATCTTAGTTTACTATCTGTATTAGAACAAGATGGAGGGAATAAAACTTAATACTTAAGAGTTAGTTTCCCAGACAGGGATAAAGCCTAGTCCTAGATTATATTTTCTTTGCAGTGGAAAATCTTCATTTACAGTAAGAAATACAGCTCTGGAAAAAAATAGAGACCACTTAAAAATGGTTTCTTTGATTTTACCAAATTTAAAACCTCTGGGATATAATCAAGAGGAAGATGGATGATCACAAGCCATCAAACCATGATTTTTTACACCAGGAGTGTGCTATATTTACCAGGAGTCCTTTTTTCCTTTTCCTATTCTATAAATATGACAGCATTTTTTTATACTATGACAAATTTCCTAAATTTGATTTAAACAATCGCAATATATTAACCTGCTTACAGCATCACACTATATTGCAATACTTTAAATGGTAACCTCTGTACCATGATATGAATATTATTGCCAAGTTATTGCCAATACACAGCCCTAATTTTAACAGAAGAGAACTTCTGGAACAATGCACTTTTTATTCAGATAAATCTAAAGTTTAATTATTTGGACACAAAAACAGAAGACATGTTTGGCACAAACCAAACACAGCACTGTGTCCACAAATTTAACAATAACTTCTTTATAGTATCAGAGGGGGGCTTGACATCACACAGCTGAGTAGGAGTGGGAACATTTTCTCTCAATGTCAGAGACTGGTAGACGATTATAGGAAATGTTTAAATGAGTTCTTACTTCTGGAAAAACAGCTTTTGTGGGACTTGGTGTCCTACCTCTTTCCTCACAATAAAACTGCTATTTAAACATGTTATGTTTAAAAGACACTTCTTCAATTTGTTTAGTTATTTTATCTCAATCACATGTTACAATAAGACAACATTTTTCATGGAGCGTCTTATTTTTTCAAGTCTGTAGGGCAATGAAAAGGGATAACCTAAACAATTAGATGCCCTGAAGACACTGGTAAACATCTAGTATACATTCCTTGACAGTCAAAGTATATGTGTGAGACTTTATACCGATTTTTTTTATATGTGTTTGTATTGTTTCTGTGCACATATATACTTGTCACCATGATATATTAAGGTGCACGTTTGCTTCCTTATCCCTAAACCATGGTTACCCAGATCCGGGCTCCCAGGAGAGAGACACAAAGCCTTTCTAACAGCTCTCAATCTTTCTTCTCTCTGAATCTGACCTTTTGCCCTTGCTGCATTCATGGTCCCAGCGCCGCACCAGCTGTGGCACCACTGTATGAGAACGATCCTCTGCATTTAGAGACCACAGATCCTTCTCCTCCAAAGGCCTTTTGTATCCCTGCACCATCAGCCTGAGCAAAACAAAACACACTGTTACATCCACACAATCCTCACAGTGTTGAGAAAACAAATCCAACAGCTCCAACCTGAATCCAACACAACCCACAGAATAATTTAGCATTAATCAGTGTAAATATCAATAAATACAAAATTATATAAATCAATAACTTATTTTATTGTTTTTTTGTTTTGTTTTAGCATATTGTTAAATTACATTTTGGCAATTTTATGACTCAACTGTATTACAACCAATGGGTAGTTATGTTATAATTATATTACAATGAGAGAAAGACACTACGCTACAGGCTCTTTAACAAGAAACCTTTTTAACCTGGATCTAGGGCTGCAGCAATTCGTCGAAATAATTGTCAATATCGATTATTTAAATTTGCTACTTTTTCACTATGTTTTACTAAATTTACCACAAATGTAATTGTCGACTAATCGTTAATTTATAACAGTACCAAACTTCCTTAATTGCTGGAGACAAAAACGCAATGGGAGATAATGGGAGTATATGGGCTCACTCACATATTTTATACTGAACTCTATCTGTCTCCAATAGTGCCCAAACACAACAGATTACAAAAACACTAAATAACAGTGCTTTCCACATTTTAGCTGTTTCTCTTGTTTTTATAGATGGAGAACATGGCAGAAATCATTCTTGACTAATCGACTAACAGAAAAAACAAATCAGATAACTCGAAAACTAAAAAAAAAAAAAAAATTGTCTGCAGCCCTACCTGGACACAAATATATAATTTACTACCACAATGCTGGAGATGGTAATTAAATGTATAAAATTATCATTATTCAAGCTTATCCAAGACCCAAAGTGCCTAAAGAGGTGCTAAATTATTAACCAAAAATGTATTCATATACATTGACGAACATCATGGACCATCTTGAGACCCCATACAGTCTTTCATCAGTTTCTCTCACCCTGTGATCCACCAGAAGCTGATCCTGGAGAGGAAGGAAGCTCCAGCCTCTGGACACGGATTCTGCACCAACAAACAACTCTTAGGCACATCATAATCATCCTTCATCAGCAGCTAATTTAGACAGAAATTAGGTTTACAAAGAGCTCTGATTAGGCACTCACCGAGTCCTTGACTGCCTGAGAGAAAAGCGGAGGCTGGTCTGAGAGGCAGGACAGGATGAGCGAGATCAGCAGCAGGGCATAGTAGATGTAGAAGGTGCTGTATCTGAACACATTGACAGTCTCCGGCTAAAGAGCAAAGGAACAACAATTCACTTACATTTACAATCGTTTATTTAACAGACAATCTTGTCCAAAAGTTACTCACAGGATACATAATAAATTACATGCACATTCAAAAACTAAATGTTGAGTGTCATAAATAGATGTAATTATAATTTATTACAGTATAAGATAGAAAGAATGTTTATTAGGGAAAAACGCAAAAGGGCAAAAGCATTAATGAAAAAAAAAAATTGTGGGTGAGCATTATCCTGCTGAAAAATACAAAGTGGAAGCTCTGACATGAGAGGCAAATTATGTGGTCCAGCACATATCACAGACCTGTTAGTGTTCCTCTAATCAGTACTGGGTTTAACAGACTTTTGTATGCAATGGGGTCAGTGTAACCTTTAGTAGTTTAATTTTCTAAAAGTATCAAGCTAAATTTGAAATGAATTTCAGCCTTTCACAAACAGAATTTCTAGAAAAATGTAAAGCTGAATCTTCTCTTGATTTTCAGATTTGTCCATTTTTCTTGAACATTGCACTACATTTAAAAACAAAATGAAATAATGAGTTTTTACATCCAATTTTCTGTTTGCATTAAGCCTCAAACGGCAAGAAAATTACATTAACAAACATTGTGCACATTTGTGTCAGCAATGGCTCCAACTTGAAATTCCTGAATGCACTCATTAGATGAGTCTGTGGTGAATTGTGCATTTTCATACCATGGTCTACCATGAAACTGGTTACCGCTGCAACTCTAGACCTACAGCAGGAAAGTTACTGTCATCTTTGACACAGTCAGTGCGAGAGCAGTGATGCAGAGTGTGTGCTGTAATAAAGGCTCACCTCGTTCACAGCCTGCAGGATTTTGGATCTGAAGGTAACTGTGGCACACACTGTAGCAACAAGCCAGAAATTCAGCATTATCCCAGAGGACTGGACTCCCTTTATCCGCTCATACTGGATCAACAATGTCGCCAGCAACTGTGAGACAAACACAAGCATACAGATTAACATACGCACAAATCAGCTGTGACACTTTACACAATGGCCTGTGGTTTACACTGAGAGCAACATGCAAATACTGTCAATAAAAACAGAGAGAGGGCTAAACAACTTCCTCTCTCTCAGCGAGTTCTCAACAGATACCTTCTCACTGGGCTCTGATACAGCTGATATTTCAGTGTTATGGAGCTGCAGTGTTTTATTCTTTGTTTTTTTTTACTTTTAGGGCAGTATGTGCAGTATACACACCTCAGGTTCCCAGAGTCGGAAATACCACATAATTTCAATAATCCACAGAACAGATTAATTTGAATATGGTAAGGGCTGAGAGAAAAAAAAATAGAGCATTTTAACACAATTTATCCAGAATGCCTTATCTAGGTAGTATGTGTTTATTGTTATTTTTGTGTTTAAGTACTTATTCAAAAGCTAACTTAACTGTCATACAAAAAGTAATCAATATTGCTATAATCAAAACCATTTTATACAAGATATAAAAAAGATCTACTGTAATATCACGGCTGCTTTTGGGTCATCACCTGAATGTAATTTGTTTCCAAAAAAATAAAATTCATAAGTGGTTTGTGTGAAAGTGGTTTGGTTTCTGGATGGATGACTCAGCGTGCAGCCTTGCACAATTTATCAAACATCATCCAGGTCATTTTACTAAATCACTAAGATACTTACTTAGACACCCAATTAGAAATAGCATTTATTATTTATATAGTTCAAGTGTTTTATTTATAGTGTTTTAAATAAATATTGATGCATTAACATTAATCTTTATTAGGGTTTAATCATATCATATATAAACATTTCTCTGAAACATATCAAGATAGGAGTGTTTATTTATATATCCCTGGCCTAGTAAGTATTCTTGGCTGTATGTGTATACTGTATATTAGAGTTAAATTAAATAAAAATCTCACCATGGTGATGCCAAGGATCGTGGGGCTCACTAGGTAAACGGGAGCGCTCGCGACTCCGTGGCCTCTTTCCCAGAAAGAGTAAAAAACATCTGCCCAGCAGATAATCCACAGCAAAAACCCTGTAACCTATCAGAGCAGAGGGAAAATATTGAGATAAGAAATATTATCTTAACACAACACTCAGAGGGAGAACTCGGCAGTTTCACAACTAACATCCATAACACGTACTGAGAGTACCACAATCAAAACTGATGTAATTTTATGCATAACTGATTGTAGTGAAGAAATGTTGAAAGAAGTAAAAACTCTGTTTTGCTAAACACTAGAACAGTGCATTAAAAGATACACACAGAACATTATGTATTAGCTCTTATCAAAGTCTGGTGTGCATGGTTTCTGACTAAAATAATTAACTTTAATTTAAGAAATGTATTCACAAATGCGTAGCCACTGCTACTACAATGTTTGGCCTTATTTAACTTTATTAAGAGTGTTTATTGTGATTGAAATGAGTGGACACAGTGCTTAGACACATCTATATAGCTGGTTCACCTTTTAGATATAAAATAGGGGACATAGGCTTGTGTTGGTCATCCTCTAGTCCCTCTTCAGTGGTCACACTGCCCACAAAATGATAATGACTTTATTTTTCTGGTTGGGGAACTATTCTCAGTCCAGCAGTGAACACGAAGCGTCTAAAAACACCAGCAGCACTGCTGTGTCCGATCCATGACCACCAGCACAACACACAAACAAACAGTGCTGAGAATGAATGACACACCACCCAAATAATAGCTGATCTGTGGTGGTCTTATGTGTTCCTGATCATTGAAGAACAGGGTGAAACAAGGATAACAAAATATACAGAGAAAAAGATGGATGTCTGTAATTGTAGAACTACAAAGAGCTCCTATATGTTCAGTGAAGCAGATAAGTTGGACAGCAAGTGTAGAAACAAGGATGTTTTGTGCCACAACAAAAAAACTACTGTATTTGTTCATCTAAGTCCAACCTAGGCATGGACATTATTTTCCTTTCATGGAAAATCTCCATTCAGAGTGCTGTGTGTAATCTATGTGTGGTAAACTGCCTCAAAGTGTGTCTCTGAATTTATACTTACTGTTTTGGCTTTATTAAGGTGGGTCATACATATGTATCCACGATCATGGCTTTTGAGGTACAAGAAGTAGAACGGTGCAAAGAGCCAGAGGTAGAAACAGGGGACCACGACCAGCAGTGTGTTCTGAAAACACTGGGTCAAGTCTGGATTGTGTGTGTGCCATGTGCGGTTCCAATCCTGCCAAGAAAATGAGATTGACAGTCATTATTCATCCAATCACAGCAGAGTGCCCAGAAGTCTTTATTTAAGAAGTTTTAACAATGGATTCTTTGCTGGAACCAGAGAAACAGGCTCATAGGCAAAAGTCTGGGCCTCATTCTATGGAAACAACATAACAGGGTTAAGTGCACAGAGTGAAGCATCAGCACACACCAAACTAATGATTTGAGGTGGAGAGCTAAGCTTTGCAAACACTCCACAACTCCTGACTGGTCAGATAAGTGAATCGTACGAGCAAGTTTGGTCAAGATCTCCCTGGGAGCCGCCTGAGTGCACAGCAGAGAGAGAGAGGACAGAAAGACCTTTTATTTTAACATGAGCCAAATCACACTTAAACAGAAATGACTAGATGTATATATTTAAAAGTAATAATAATATAAATAATACTCTAAGTATTTAATAAGAAAAACTTACACAATACAAAATCTTATTTAAAACTATCAGGTTTTTATTAAACATACAGCCCTAATAATAAAATAATTTTCAATAAACTACAAAAGACTTCTAGTTGTGATTCTTTAGGGTTGTCTTGTTGCATTGTTTTTTTTTTGTTTGTTTGTTTGTTCAGTCTATTCAGACTGTAAGGACCATGTCAAAACCTGCTGCTTGTGCCTCTTGAGGAAGTTCACTGTGTATTTTAAGATGTGTTGAGGATGATTGTCTTGCTGTAGTAGCTATTTTCTCTTCATCTACATCATTTTATGATTACAGATGGTCCAGAGGGATGTCGCAATACCAGACAATTTGTATTCTGTGCCAACAGGTTCTTAATACCAATCTTTATACCACAACAAAAGATAAAATACAAAACAATAAATACGTATATTTCAGCATGGACATTTTTTTCCAGCAACAAGAGTGAAAAAGATTTCTCTGAAATATAAAAAATATTAGCATTGTGTTATAATGTTATTTATTAAATCAATACTTCCCTCTACCAGTGAATATTCCCTAGCTGCAGCGTAAGCCCAAACAGCCCAACCTCCCCCATGCTTAACAGGAAGGGTGTTTGAGTTGCTGCACCCTTTTCCCTCCAAACATATCTTTGATTACTGTATTTAAATGTTTAGTTCAACTTATTTTAACTTTATCAGACTTGTTTACGTGTTTTTCATTTTAAAATTTGCAGTTGATTTATAGGGAGGCATGAAATGTTTCTTTTAATGACTCGTTCAAGAACGTCTTTCTAATCTTTCTATTTGTTTAGAGAGATTAATTATATAATTGTAAATGATACATTATGTCATATCAAACATTCACTTATGATTTGTAATGCATTAACTACAAGGTATAGTTTAGTGACAATGAGCATCAACATATTCCCAATACAGCACTATCCATAACAGTCAACCTGTGCACTATTTCCTAGTTTTTATTGCAGCACGCATGAATGAGCAGCCTATTTAACAGTGGAAAAATCCACTGCTGGAACATCTATGAAGGCCAACAGTGTCTATTTTTAGACTTTAAACACCACAAAATTGTTTAAGGGTTGATTATGTCATAGCAGGTCCAGCAGAGTTGGGTGATTTCTCTGCTCAGGTCAGTTAAACATCTAATAAAGCTTAAAGGAGAAGTGTTCTGGAAATGGGTGTGTTCACCCCCTTCCAAGAACTCAAGTACAATGTGGTCATCCTACTGTGCTGACCAAATTATACAACACACTTTTCCTTAAGCTGCTTCTTGAGCGTTGGTAGTACTTTATTTTGTCCTTCGGGGATCCTTAATTACTAACAAAGTTATCTGACAGAATCAATTTTATAAGCTATAGGAACCAACATAAACTAGCATTACTGGCATATTTCGGTACCCACTCTGCTCCAAAAAACAATCTATTACATTTACACAATCCAAAAATGAGTTTTACTCACTTCAGTTCATGTTCTGAGAGATACTGGGTGCTTTAACTTTTAGAGTGTATATTTTATCACATTAGTACTTTTATTTTGCTTTTTGAGGCTTCTTTACTATGCAATGCCATCAAATAATCCTATTTGGTTCTATGTTGACCCCTGTGAAAAGGAAGAATACTTAAGAGCATTAAAAGTATGTTGAAATTAGGTAAATAATCCTAAAAGTGCATTTTCAATTGTATATGCTTCATGAAAATACACATTAAATAGTTTCTCTGTATTTCAATAAAATGTTTTAAATTATATGATGTGTTGAAAGAAAGAAAGACAAATATATAAAATAGCATTAAAAACAAGAGCATTAAATAAGGTGTTTAAAAACACATACATAAATCTACATAAAGTTCAGAGAAGTTGTGCGAAAAATGTAATACTTTTACATTGTTTTTAAATATAGCTTAATTACAACTGAAACACACTTAAGTTGTAGTCAGTTACTCCAAAATAGTACATTTTGTTAGTATTTGAGTACATATTTGAATAAAAAAAAGTATGTACTTTTCCATGTTAAGAATACTTTTAAAAATTTACTTAATACACTTTTTTTTTAACAAGGGAAGAACCATGTCTGTAAAGTTTTTCATTTGTACTGCTTTGTTATTTGTGTGCAATATAACATTAACCAAAGGAGCCTTAAAATATCTGATTAAAAAAAATCCCTGGTAAAAAGAAAATTACAAATAATTCTTATCTTAACTGATATCAATGGAGGGTTCCCTATAGACTAACGCTTAAACGGCTATGAACACCCATCTTTATTACACTCTTAGTTGTGGAACTACAATTGTCTGCGAGTTAGTGAACAGACTAAGAGAAGCTTGACTAACCACACTTTATCCTCAAGCTGCTTTTATTTCAGTTTGAGTGTTTATAACATTTCAGTGGTTTTATTATTTTGCTTTTGAGGCCCCATCAAAATAGCTTACCTAAGGTACCTAAACTAGCTAGTTGCCACAATTAATACGAGAAACTATAGCTAACAGCCAATATAAAGGCACGTGACCGACAACTCTCAGTTCTCAGTCTGCCTTACACGTTATAAACATGCCATGCTGACATTTTAACATTAGGTTATGTTAAATACAGTGAATAACAGCCTGCCTGCTCTTACTGTACTTCTGTTCCAGCATTTGTAATCTGAATCTCCAAAACAGCTGAGCGCATTAAGAACTGAGGCAATGAACTTCACCAAGACCTTCTCACCCATAATAAAGCCGGTAGCTGCTGTTTTTGTAAGTTAGCCCGACAGCCTCGTGTTGAATTAAAACAGAAAAATCACCTGTGCTGAAATATCACATACCGCATCAATTAAACCTGCCGTTTTCCAAATAACACAAACTGCACAAACACTCCGCGCGCAGTGACCGGATTATACAGCTAACTATATAACTAACACACCGCTGGGGCTCGAGCTGCAAGCTAGCTAACACGTTGCCCACTTTAAAGTAAAAATGCCCGAATAACAAGCCTGAAAAAACAGAAACTGCGACAGGGGAAATGTGACAGGACTACAAAAATACAAACAAAGTCTATTTCTGCATTTCTAGAGCGTTTAAACGCAGCCAGCAGGCCGGTTTAGCTAATGCTACCGCTAAAGCTAATGCTAGCTACCTGCCTAAGTAGCTGGTTAGGAGACCGGCTGATACCTGCCAACGTGTTTTGTATATTCAGGAGCGAAATAAACACACAAACACGCGCTGTTCAGACCTGCCACCCACACATTCACTCACCCAGAAAGGGTCAGAGCCGTCCACGCTGCAAAAATGATCAATACCCATTCGCCGCGGTTTATTTTCTGTGTTTTGGTGGAGAGAGTCGCGTTGCTCTCATTCCTGCTGTACAGACTGAGACACAGCGCCGACAGGGGGCGCTATAACCGCGCGCCCGCTCACAGCGCAGAATAAGGTCAACACAAACTAACTATTACATCATTAGAAACGTGACTTCGCGTTTTTATAAGTATATTACATTAATGTATAAAAAGTGCATTCTGTTCCATGCGTTTAATATGTTTTAAAATAATAATTAAAAAAATAATAAACAAGATGTGTTATACTGCTGAGGTTGCTGATTAAACGTATTACATATAGCACATGATTTTTTTTTGTAACAAAAACATCTAACTTAGCTATATAATTAAGTAGGTAATGTTGTGAACAAAGTCATTCACGGTGCTTTAGTGTGAAAGTGTGCTCCATTCACAACAGGTCAAATTTTTTTTTAAGAAAATCAAAAAAATAAACTATTTCAGGAATATTAGATCATATTTGGTTTATGAAAGTTCTAGGTTATAATGTGTTTTAAATATACAGAACAGTCTTGTCAGTCTAAGTCTTGTGCTGTCCATACAATACACGACTTTGAAAAGACTCTGAAAAAAACTTTTATCAGACTAGAGTCTGACACTTCTCACATCTAAAGACAAGTCACAGTCTTTTGAGTCACAGAATTTTAATCACTTTTTAAACACAGACTAGTCACAGACTGGGATCACTATTTGTAAGACTGCAACTAGATTATTTCTGTAATTATTTCCCATCACGCTTCTGGTGGAGTTTACATACAATACATATTACATATTAAATCACAAATAATGTGTATATCGCTACTGTGATTTATCAAAGACTGATTTTTCTGCCACTCTGTTAGTTTTTAATTTTTTTAACAGAATATATTTTGTGTTCAACTCTGCCTATAAGCTTCTTTCCCCCCACTTTTTTGCTACAACCTTGTACAGCAAAGAATCACAGTTTCAGTTCTATACTGCTATTTGCCTTTGAATAACATTATTCTTCATTATTCAACATTATTCTTCATTATTATAATGAAGAACATTATTCTTGCAAAATGTGTATTTATTAACCCCTTAACAGGCCAGGATTTTTGTCATTTTTCTGCCTGATATTACACACCTAAATCTTGAAGTTTTCTATTCATGCATTAACTAAAAAGGTTTCATGTTTGATAATAAACATTACTACAAATTCTAATTGTAATTGTAATAAAAAATATTTTTAAAAATGTAAGTAAATCTGCAACAGTCACAAAATATTCTTGTCTTGCGTCTTCCCGTAGCTCTTCTCCTATTGGTTGTTGACATTGTTCACGTCACAATTTGCGTGAGCCAAGTCTCAGGACTTATGATAATATTAATCATGGTTGATTTTATCGGAATGGCAGGACAGAAAAAAGTTACTTAAACCTTCAATCCTTACCACCTTACACTGAACGATCGAGATGACGCAACCGCAACTCGACTCTAGCAAGACTTCCATTTATCTGGAAATTTGTCTGCAACAGAAACCCTTAAAAAATCGTTAGGTTTATGGTCGGCATAAGCTATCAGGCACCAAATCTCCAGATTTGCAGAGACACATGGACACTGGAAGAACATGGAAACATGGAAAATGATGAAGTAATACCCAGACTGGTTTATGAGATTTAATGAGACACAATAGATTGCAGTCATTCACATCTCGTTTTGTCTTAATTACTTGACATGGGGAAGAGTTCTTTACAGGTATCAGACTTTAAAATAAAGTAATAAAAACTGTTCTCCCCAATTTAGATTGGCCAATTATCCCATGCCCTCAACTAGGATCTGCTTTGTCACTTGCAATGCTCAGAAGAGGACAAACACAAGCCTCTTCTGATACATGTGAATCAGTCACCACTTCTTTTTTCAAGCTGCTGCCAATGCAAGCGAGTTTGCTGGTCAAGGCAGCAAACTGGCTCTAAGGAAAGTGCTGGATTCTCTTCTCTATAACATCAGAAAACAGACAGCTGTTCAGACCAGCATCCATTGAAAGTGATGAGGGGAGAGAGCATGATCAATTATCTGGGGCATCAGCAGCATTTTAATGAGGGGGACACACTGTTGGGGCAGGGCATAGATGGATGGGTCGGGGCAGTTATGGAGCCCCACTCAAAAAATGTAATAAATTAGATGCAATTTCCTGCATTCTGGTTTATTTATACAAAGTGGACTTAATTCAATGACTGTTTTTTTCTTTATTGTTTCATACTTGCTGATAAGAATACTAAACTCCCAATTGTCTGAATTTCATTCATATTTCATTCTTACTGATAATATGAAACCAGCAGGTGGTGCTCTGTGCACTATAATTTGCATAGCTGATGATAATAGTCTAAGTTAGGCTACAGAAGTATATACTGGTTTCTCAGTACAATTGTACGTCAAAACAGTGAATCAGTAAATATCATCAGAGCAGACTTAGCATAGTGTGAGTTAGTGTGCAGTGTTTAGTTAAATGGTGAAATAACTAAAAATCTGTTGTCAGGGTGGAAGTGAATGAATTGCAGAGTGAAAAATAAATATGCAAATACTAGATTACATCATATCAGATATAACATACACCAGTAATAAAATATGAGCAAACGTCATGTCTCCACAGCTGTGGGCACTGAGTGGCTAAAGTGCTAAGTGTTTTGCATTCAAATGCAGAGTGCAGTCTGTCTGTCTAGATATGAGTATGAGAATTAAAGTTAAAGTTACAAAACATACAGAAGATCCTTAGTGCATCACAGGACAGTGTGTGAGTGTTTGTTCATCTGATCTTATTTACAGAAGATAGAAGTGTTGGTTTAGTGCTTGGGCCCTATTTTAATGATCTATAGCGCACTAGTTAATAACGCTTTGCGCAGTTGAATTTAGAATTTAAATTCAAAACTTGACAGGAATTCAAAAGTAACGCAATAGTTACTTTTACTGGTAACTAGTTACTTTTGTAGTGGAGTAACTCAGTTACTAACTCAGTTACTTTTTGGAGAAGTAACTAGTAACTATAACTAATTACTTTTTCAAAGTAACGTGCCCAACACTGCATGACCAGCACAAGCCTTAAAGATCTCTGGCCTATCAGTGAGCTCTGCTGAAGTGTGAATTGGTTTAGTCAAAGCAGTCCTGCAGCAATAAAAACAAATATCTGTTTGAGTTTTATCCTTTTATGGAAAGGCTGCTGGATAGGGACAATTTTGAGTACCTTGGGGAAAACACCTGCACCATACACTGGACACAGTGTGTCCAAAAGTATCCAGACAGCCCTGCTAAAACCATCCAACCCAAGACCAACCTGGAAATCTGGAAAGCTGGTAGACTAGCTCATTAAATAACTAATGACCAGCATACGGCATGTTTTTATTGGATTGCTCTCTCTAGGTGGGTAGATGGCACTCTCTCCACACATCACTCCAAAGGGTGATGTCCCTCAGCACAAAGCGCCTGTGAGCTGATGTATCGGAAACCGAGTCGCTGCGCTTTTCTTTCGAATGCGCTGTGATGCTACTCGACAATGCTTCATCAGGCGGTGTCTGACTTCACATGTAATGGAGAAGGTGTGTGCTACTATTCACCCTCCTGGTGTGTTGGGGCATTACTATTGATAGTGGGAGTCCTAATGAGTGGGTTGGGTAATTGGCCGTGTAAATGGGGGGAAAATGGGGAAAAAATTGGAGTGGCAGAGCTCATCATCCAACATCAGCTCTAGACTAATGCTTTTGTGATGAGATAAATCCAAACAAATACAGAAAACATGATCTAACTCCTTACTAATACCTTTCTACATACTTTTGAACACCATGCAGCCTTCTTGTGTCCAGTCTGAAACCACGTGATCCAGTTGTAGCTTTACAACACACAGTAACACACCACCATTATATAAGTGCCACTGCAGTGCTGACAATTGCCCACCACCCAGATAATAGCTGCTTTGTGATGGTCCTGAGGGATCCTGACCATTGAAGAACAGGGTAAAAGGAGGATAATAAGGTATGCAGAGAAGCAATGACTACCATCTGTAATTACTAAAGTGCTCCTATACTGTCAGTGGAGCTAAAGTAATGACCATGACATGATTTTCATATCTCACTGTCACCAAGACAGTGCACTGTGATGACTTCAGTGGTGGGAGGGGTTTGGGAGATAAGACACGCCCACAACCCCAATGAACATATCCAAATTAAGGCATTTAAATAAATAAAGTTTGTCCAAGGTGATCATCTGTGAAATACAGTACCAGAGTAGCAGCAGAACCTGAACACACAGGCAGACAGCCAGGAGGAGAACTTAACAACATATGTGAGTATGCCTTTAATTAGTACCAGCTTTAGAATAGATATGCATGATTTTTGTAGCTGTGCACTCTATATTAGTCAAAATATGGTATATATCTAAAAGTATATATTTAAATATGATGTGCTATGACAATATAAGAAATTAATAAAAAAAACATTAGCACAAAGGAATGTAGATCACACTACTTATAATCATATTAAATGAACTGATTAACTGAATATGTCGGATAACATCTCCATTGTGTTTCTACACACAGATCACTTTATTAAAAACACTCACCTTGTGTGTCCTTTTTCTGTCCAATTTAAAACACCTACCTTATGCTTACATTCACTGGCCACTTTATTAGAAATACCTACTATGTTCTTCTACTCACTGGACACTTTATTAGAAACACATAGCTTTTGCTTGTATTATTTGGCAACTTTATTAGAAACACCTACTATATTTTTTTCACTCACTGGACACTTTATTAGAAACACCCACATTATGTTTTCTTTTTCTGGCCAATATAATAGAAACAGCAACCTTGTGCTTCCACTTACTGGCCACTATATTAGAAACCCCTTCCTTGTGCTTCTACTCACTGGTCACTTTATTAGAAACCCCTTCCTTGTGATTCTACACACTGACCCCTTTATTGGAAACACCCACATTGTGTTTCCTTTTTCTGGCCAATTTAATAGAAACAGCAACCTTTTACATTTAACTCAGTGGCCACTTTAATAGAAACACTAATCTTGTGCTTCCGTTTCTGGTTAATTTTATCAGAAATACATTGTCGCTGTTCAATGAAAAACAAGTATCTCCAAAACAGCAACTTTACAGGAGAGAGATAAAACCTTCTAAACTTTCAGTGGAAGTCAATGTAAAAAGAGTTTATTTCAGGTCATTTTGAAGAGTTTCTATTGGTCCGTTCATTAAGACATTTTGGAACAGTGTAAGGGACAGTTTGTCATTTCAAATTATCAACAAAAATGGAGATATTTGTTTTTCATTGGACAGCAATGATATACCTTATGCTTACATTCACTCGACATTTTATTAGGAGCATTGAATAGAAATAAACATTTAAAGATACTTTAAGGAACTATGGTGTAAAAGAGTTTGTGATTGGCCAAAAAGACAAAACTGTATATGAATGAAATAAAGTTGAAATATGTTACATTTTTATTACTGCAATAATAGCATGCTATAAACATAGTTTTATATATACACATTATTCAAATCAGGTGCACAGTGGTCAGCACTTCTAATATCACATTTCTCTATTATTATTAATATTGTAAGCATATCTAACTGTGTGTCATGATCTTATCTGCTTCAAGTCTTCAACCAAACATGACACATAATATTGTGTGTTACCAATGCAAATGAATTGAACATACAAAGACAGTGTTTTGTCCGGTGTTCACCTCGGACGTCCTGTCAGAGCAGATATTCCTTATAAGGGACTCAGTGTGGATCTGACTGCCCACTTTCAACAGATCCTCATATCCCACATATCTTAAACATACACATCACAGAGTGTGACTCTAGTGTTTTTAATAGAACACTATTAAAAAACAAAGGTAGTTTTATGCAGCATAGAGAATATTATTACAAAACATACATACAGCTCTGGAAAAAAAGTAAGAGACCACTTAAAAACTCTGGAATATAATCAAGAGGAAGCTGGAAGACCACAAGCCATCAAACCAAACTGAACTGCTTAAATGTTTGCACCAGGAGTAAAGGCATAAAGTTATCCAAAAGCAGCGTGTAAGACTGGAGAAGGTGAACATGCCAAGATGCATGAAAATTGTGATTAATAAACAGTGTTATACCACCAAATATACATTTCTGAACTCTTAAAACTTTATGAATATGAACTTGTTTTATTTGCATTATTATATGAGGTCTGAAAGCTTGAAAGTTTGTTATTTCAGCCATTTCTAATTTTCTGCAAATAAATGCTCTAAATTACAATATTTATTTTTTGTATTTTGGGAGAAATGTGGTCTGTAGTTTATAGACTAAAACAACAATGTTCATTTTACTCAAACTGATTCAGAAACTGAAGTACATACACAGATACAAAAGTTTCTATAAAGTAGCCAATGAGGAAATATAAAGTAGGTGTTTCTTATAAATTGGACAGTAAATTGAAGCACAAGGAAGCTGTTTCTAATAAAGTGGCCAGTGAGAGGAAGTACAATGTTGTTATTTCTAAAGTAGTTGTCAGAAATTCGAAGAATTCGAAGTGGCCAGGAATTGTATTTACATGTTTTTTATGTGATGTTTTTAAATGTTTTACACAGCTACTCAGACATACGTGAAGATGTCTAAGAAATCAGAAAATGACGACAGCAGCAAGTTCCTGTTCCTCGACAACGACTTTAAAAACACCGGAGTGGCCCAGGCGGACTGGTCAGCTAAGAAGATGGTGTGGGTTCCTTCTGAGAAGGATGGATTCCAGTCAGCCAGCATTAAGGAGGAGAAAGGGGACGAGGTGGTGGTGGAGCTGGACAATGGCTCCAAGATAACGGTCCACAAAGACAACATCCAGAAGATGAACCCACCCAAGTTCAGCAAGGCCGAGGACATGGCGGCGCTGACCTGCCTGAACGAGGCCTCAGTGCTGCACAACCTGAGAGAGAGATACTTCTCTGGACTCATTTATGTGAGTTTTATTCAGTGTCCATTCAGTTAAGTTTATTATTCATTTATTGTTCAGCAGATATTACAAATCTTTTATATCCACTAGGAATTATTTGGTATCCACTATGTACATTATTCACTATCCAATTATCTAATTATGCAACTAATATGAAATAATCAGTGTCTGCTATTAATTAAAATATGTTTCACTATGACTAACTCAGTACATCTATTAAATTGAATCTGTATCCACTATTAATTATTTCCTCTTAAAAACATAAATAACTCAGTATCAGGAAAAAGTATCTCGAAAAGTATACAATTTCTTTGCTTAAAATAATGAATAAATAAATACATTAAAATAAATTAATCAGTATCTGCTTTGAATGATATGCATTCAAAATGATTCAGTATTCATTATAAATTATTTAGTATCCACTATGAATCATTCATTCTGTATCTACTATAAATAATTTAGTATCCTGTAAAGAGAATTCAGTATCCATTATGAATCATTCCGTATCTACTATGAATAATTCAGTATCCTGTATAAAGAATTCAGTTGTCAGGAATACCCAGGCAGGGAGACGAGGAGGCGGACACAAGTGCAGGTAGGGACGAAACGAATAATAACACGTAATAATAAAGTAAACCAAAACAAACGAGAGGAACTAGTGAACATAAACTAAACAAACAAGAAGTACTAAATATATATATATACAAACAGGGAGTAAATAAACAAAGAAACAAACAAAGCTAAGAACATAAACAAGGAATAAACAAGAAACTAGAAACTAACAAAAATAACCAAAACTAAACAGGGCAGGGATATATATATACAGGGGAAACAACAAGAAGCAAAACACTAAGAAATAAACAAGGAAATAGACTATATATATATGGCAAAAACAGAGAACAGAGAAACGCTAAGAGGACTGATAACACTGAGAGAGACAAAACAACATTGGAAGGTGCAAAGACCGACGGAGACAAAGTGGCAGAGGAGGGCTAATATACTAACATAAAACACACTCGAATTGGAAACACCTGGGGCTAGGGGGCGGAGCTACAATAAACACAGGTGGAAAAGTACTGACAGGAGACACAGGGGAGCACAGGTCACGTGGGGAAGACACACAGACACACGAGACGAGGCCAAGACGTGACATCAGTATCCATTATGAATTAGTCAGTATCTACTCTTACCAATACAGTATCAACTATAAAGGATTTAGTATCCACTATTAATCATTTCATATCTACTACGAATGACTCAGTCTCCATTATAAAGATTCACTATCCACTATGAATTTTTTTGTATCTACTATACATGATTCAGCATACACTATCAAATATTCAGTAACTACTGTATGAATCAGTATCCACTGTGAAACTGATATGTTAATTCTAATAATTTAGTAGGAGATTTAATGTGAAGGTGGGTCTTCTGGACTTTATTTTCCTTGAATGAAAAATCTCCATTCAAAATGATGTGTATTCTAAGACTAGGCTTAATCACTGTCTGGGGAACTGTCCCACAGAGTTTAAGAAATATAAAGCATGTGTGATTTGGTTCTAAACATGTTCTCTGTTCTCTGCAGACATATTCAGGTCTGTTCTGTGTGGTGGTGAACCCCTACAAAATGCTGCCCATCTACTCTGAGAAGATCATTGAGATGTATAAGGGCAAGAAACGCCATGAAGTCCCTCCCCACATCTACTCCGTCACCGACAACGCCTATAGGAACATGATGCAGGGTAACGACAACTTCCTGTTGAGGGTGCTCACAGAGACTGCTGCTATATTGTGGTTTTGACTTCTGGTCATGTGAAGGCCCAGGCCAAGCAGAACTGAAGCCTCAGAGTCGCTTCAAAACAGATTCAATGAGTAGTTTGGCCCACAAGTCTAACAAATAACTTAGGCTTGTAGCTTACCAGTTAGCATGGTGCTAACTGCATGTCTAAATTTTCATACACTGTTCTCAAACCCTGTGGTGGTGTTCAGTGAACTGTAATAGAGTTGTGGATAACACTATACCGACAGATTTTGCTGTTTTTTTTATGTATTTAGGGATACACATATACATATTTACAAACACGGAGAAAAGGGGCAGAAAAAGAGATACTAGATACACTGGACAGGACAAAACAAGCAATTATAAAAGCATAAACAGAGAAGTCAGCTCTCGATGTATTTTAAGAAAAGTGACCAGGCTTCCTCAAATGATTTTATATATTTTTTAAAGATTTGCTGTTTGACTCTCCAAGTTGCAATAATCTGCAAAGAGATTAAGCCAATGTTTAATTGGGATTTGAGTTCTATCTTTTCAATTTAGCATTATTAACAACTTTTTTTAGCAATGGTTATTGATTAAAATAAATGGTTTAAGATGACTGGGTGCTCTTAATAAAGAAAGATCATTAAGAAGAGCTATAGGGGATAACAAATCCTAGAATGTTAGAAAGTCATGACCTGTCATGACCTCCAGCCAAAACAGCTCAATTGTAGGACAAATCCAAAGATTTTTCCACTGTGTTTAGCTCTGCTCTGTACTTTACTTTATGTTTTAGATTATATGTATATGTATTATATTATATCAGAAACTACATAACCTGGCTGTCTATTAAAAAACAAGTTTCTCCATTTTTTACGACATTTCTTAGTTTACTAATATTTTGAACACACAAACTTATCAAGAGTAATTCTTCAAATTACCTGAAATAAACTAATTTTACACTGATTTACACTGACACTGTCTCTCCTGTAAAGTTGCTGTTTATCATTAAATGAGCAACATGCAGACACCAATGTTTCACAAACAGCTCATATTCAGTGTTTGAGATGAAAACATTCAAAGGGAGAGTTTGGTATAAACGTGTGGTTTATTGTAGAGAAACTTTGATTCCACTGCAATGACTACAACACTATCCAAAACCCACCAGTGATCCTACATGTGTCTTCTGAGTTTATATGAAATGCTAATGACTGTAAAATAGTGGAAAATCTGAAAAAGACAAGTTTTCTTTTGATACTGTTTTTGGCAAACAATGCCCTGCATTATTCCCTCTATCAAGTTAATGATATACAATTTCAAAGTGCCATTTTAGACTTTTCTCAGAGCTCTGTATAAACTGTGCCTGAGACATGAGCGCAATAATAATCAGCAGACATATAAACTTTCAGAGCATTTCTCTATGAAATCCACATATTAACTATTATTTGAAGTATTTTGAGGTTGTATTTGAAGGGGTCTGTGTGCAGATTTTAAACATCATTGTCTACTAGATAGCTGACACCCACACACATCACTGTAACTTCCATAGAAGGGGGCTTTCAGTCCTTTAGTTCAGCTTCAAACATCTACATCTATTTTTAGATACGTGAACTGAAGTTCATTTTCCCCCTGCGCTGACTTTGGAATATGTAAGCTTTTCCGATGCTCTGGCAGGTTAATCTGTTTCAGCTTCTTAGTCCTGACCGTTCATGCGTCCGGCCACAGCTCAAACACCTGCCTCTGTCTTTTGTGTTTTCTCCTCAGAGCGTGAGGACCAGTCCATTCTCTGCACGTAAGTAATAACACACAATAACACACACACACACACACACACATTTATATAAGTGTATAAAACTCCTTTTACAAGGCTCTGGGATCAGACACTGACTGACATTGTTGTCTGACCACCAATAAAGATCCAATCAGCTTCATTTGCAATAGCAGGTCACTCTGTAAGCGCTTGAACAGCTGTTAGTTTGAATGGTCAAACAGCCTCCTCTTAAAGAGCTGCAGTGTTGTAGCTTTGTTTACATAGATAACACTACACACTGTCTTTCACAGAAAGCCTGGAAAGGAAAGAAGTTCATGCAAAGTAGAGACCTGCACCCAGAAGAAAGAGTCCGATTGCAATGCTATTGAGAAGGTTAACAGGAACAAAACTAATTATGAAAAATTTAAACGGGTACAAACAATATGTATTGAGCTACACAGACAGAATCAGTATGTAACGCATGAGTCAGCAAGGAGTTGTAGAGGTTCCTAATGGTGACCTGTGACAATCCATCCTCTGCACCTCCAATAGAATTCCACACATTTTAATCTGGAATAGGTCTGGTAACGTGGCTGGTTATGCCATAGCATCTGCACCTTAAAAAAAAACACCTCTTAAGACAGTAGCAGTATGTGGGTGAGCATTGTCCTGTAATACTAGCACAGCAGAGGGCCTTTGGTTGCAGGACCTTATTAACCTAGAGTTGTAAGTATGGGTGCAAAAGTTCAAAGAAAACATTTTGATACAGCTCAGTTCAGAACTCTACACCTCTGGAAAAAAGAGATCACTAAAAAGGAAAACATGGTGGAGGAAAACATGCCAAGATGCATGAAAACTGTGATTAAAAATCAGGGTTATTGCACCAAATAAAACTTTTCGAATATGAACTTATTTTCTTTGCATTATTTGAGGTCTGAAAACTCAGATGTGTCAGCAGGGCCAGGACAAGGTGAGACAAGTGCTGATTAGAAAACACAGGTTTATTGTAAAAACAGATGCCAAATGAATTGGTGTACGCAGTACAGCAAGTAAACAATAGGGCAGCAATAAATACCAACATACCAAATCAAAGAGCCAAAACCAGGGTCAGTACACGGAAAGACAAGCAGGATAAACAGGGAATAGGCAAGATATTAGTCAAAGGAGGAAGTGAGGTCGGACACTAAAGATCCACAACAAAGTTATAGGGCTAGTCAAAAAAGAAAACGAAGAGCAGAAAAGGGTAAATAACAAGAAGACAAGAGAGCAGGAAAAAAACGTGTCATAACACAGCTAGAAAACTAGATAATACTCAGCAGAGAACAAAGGGAACAGAGGACTTTATATACAGATACAAATAGGTGTGGGAAATAAGCAATCAGAAGATGGGCGAAGCTGAATGCTGCAATGTTCAGCCGAGTCATTACAGTGCATGGGCTGAGAATGCTGGAATTTTTTTTTTTTTTTTCGGAGAACAATTGTCCAGGCAGACTGACAGCGTCAGGGCTGACAAAATTACATTTTTTTTTTATTGGGATAAATGTTGTCCGTTTATAGAATAAAACCAAAACGTTAAAAAGTTGTATGTAATGATAACATACTGTACTATTGCCCACCCTTACTGTGACCTTCTCTCAGGGGGGAGTCCGGAGCTGGAAAGACTGAAAACACCAAGAAGGTCATTCAGTACCTGGCTGTTGTTGCTTCATCACACAAGGGAAAGAAAGACACCGGCTCGGTGAGTGCAGGCCTGCCTGGTTCTACCAGTTCTGAAGCAAAATATTAGAGATACACAACAACTCAAACTGTGAAGGTTTATATGAAAAAGAAATTGTAGATGGTTATTTCTATAGCTTTATTAAAATGGCTTTAAATGTATTTCAACTAGCAGATGTCCATGTATTGATTATCCATTTGTTATCACTTCAAATGCTTCTTATTATAAGTATTAGTATTATTATAATCAATATAGCTACTGTTAATACTATGATCAGTGATTGTATAGATGTATTATTGTTGTTTTAGTTATTGTTTATATTTAATATTGCTATTGTGGCTGTTATACTATGCTGTTGTATCAAAAAGATATAATCAGCCAATGGTTGTTATTCATCATGAAATGTAATTATAAAAAACTGTAGAAACCTAATTTTTCACTGAAGCAAAAAGGCTCCAAACTGAGTCTGGGATCCTTAAACACAGTTTATTTATTTGGTATACATTATTATACATTCGTCAGCTTTTGGGTTTTTGATATAATGGTAATTTCTGTATAACAGGATCCAGCTTCAGCCCTCAATAAGGTACAGTATAGAGTCCCCACTGTAACTCTGTCCCTTACTGCTGCTGCTGGTGGAGGGGGTTTTGTCTGTGTTTGCTCTATAGACTGGAACCTCATTGCAGGCATTAGCCAATCAGAACCTTGTACCATTTATTTGTATAGTATATTGTACATCTCACCACATTAGTTTATATTACATCTCATATCATCTTAAAAGTCACTATTGTGATTGAATCGAGTTCTAAGTTTTCCAAATTAAGGTACTGTCACTAGGATTCAGGCATCACCGGTTTTAATCTCATGTCATGCTGCTTGCCATCAGCTGCAGAAGTCCGAGAAAGCACAGTTGACTCTCAATTGGTGGATAGGTGGCGATCTCCCCTCATCACTTCTAATGTGATGTTGGTCAGCACAGGTGTCTCTTAGCTGGGGTACCTGGTACTGTGTACTTGGTCTTCTACATTTGGGTATTTTTTTTAAGAATGTAATGAAGGGAATATTACCTTTTATTTTATAATCAAAACATTAAAACCCCCTGTTTAATATTATGTTGCCCCCGCATGCCACCAAAACAGCTCTGACCTGTCGATACGCAGACTCCACAAGACCTTTAAAAGCATTCTGTGGTATCTGACACCTGGTAAGTTGTGAGGTAACCCCATAAACCTGTTGCCAGTCTTTTGTTCTTCCTTTTGTTCTTCCACTTTCGGTATGTAGTTACCTCCATACTGCACATATCCCGAAAGAACTACCTGATGTTTTAGAAACATTCTGAACATCACATTTTGGTTCCTGTTAAAGTGTCTTAGATTTATGCGCTTCACCATTTTTCTGCTTCAATACAAAAAATTACTGTTCACTTACTGCCTAACATATTTAGTCACATATTACAGTGGCAGTCTTATAAATCCTTAATAAACAAAACTACTGTTTATCCTCATGCAGCAACAACCTGGATCACAGTTAGCCTATGTGAGTATATGAGCTGCATGCCAGAATACCTCACATATCACTATACACATTTATCTAATAATGTTTTTTATATGGCATAAAATATAAAAAACAAGGTATAAGGTAACGACATACAAGTTATACTATTAGTCACAGTTTCACAAAACCCTCTTACAAGAAAGGTGCTTCACATGTCTTTTTTTGATAGATACCATAGAATATCTCATTTCTGTTTATTAAAGAAGCATGTCTGTAAAAAAAAAAAGGTGACTGTAAGTGTAGTGGTGTGTCTAGTCCTCTAGGATTGGTGACACTAAGGGGTTTAAAAACTCCAGCAGCACTTCTGTGGCTCATCCACTCGTAACAGCACAGCACACACTAACACAACACCACCACATTTTATCTCTCAAAAAAACATTTGAGGCCCCTTTATTTTTAGGAGTGGAGCATGTGTCCTATCATGTGTCACTGTTTGTGGTGCTTTGCTTAGCTGCATGTTCACTGTTTTACCTGTTGACAACCCTCCTGTTGCATTTAGCTGTGAGGCAAATTGACCTGGTCCATGTTTAAAAATCCGAAACTAGAATATGTTTCACAATAAATGTGTTTTTAACTCCTTAATATGAATTTAATTAATATATTGTGTAACAAAAACAGCTCATTGCTCACAATAAGAAATCATTCTGGGGGCTCAGAGCGCTGCCACTATGATCAAGAGATCCTGTTCATGTAGCTTGCCATCGGCTACCAGAGCCTTGAGAGATCACAATTGACCTTCCACTGGGTGTTTAGGTTAAAATATTTCCCCTTACCCCTTCCTAGGGTGATGTCGCTCAGCACAAGGCATCTGTGAGCTGATGTATCGGAACCGCGATGTGATAGGGGGAGTCCTAATGAGTGGGTTGGGTAATTGTATAAAAAACAAATTGAGGAGAAAATCATTCTGGATCAAATTGACCCAAAAATATGTATATGATACAAACATTTGTGGTATAATAAAGATAATAAACATCAAATGTGTTGGTCAATATCAGTATAATAAACCTTCTGTTTTTTATGATTTAAAGATGTTTAAGTTATTCAGGCACTTACATTTTTTATTTTGCTATTTTATTTTATGTAAACAGATCTAAAAATTCTGTCATCTTGGAATAACCTCACCCATTTAAGAAAGTAACCCTTGACATCAGTAACATCACAAACTTTACACTGTTTTATTTTTTTTAACGACTGAAGACACTCACTGCATGTTTACAAATTAATTATTTGAATTTCATTAATATTATTTTTAAAATTAATGTAATATTTCCCATGTTGCCTCTACAGTTGAGGTAAAGGTTAAGCTGTCCACCCTGTTGTGGTAAAATATCACAGAATTTAAAATATACATTTTTTTAAAACAAAATGTACAGTACCAGTCAAAGGTTTGGACACAAGTATGTGTCCTTATTTGTTCTCATATTTTTAATATTAATATACCATGCAGAAAATAATTGAAATAAACAAATAAAAATACATTGAATAGGAATATGTGTCCTAACTTTGGACTGGTACCATGTCTTTGTAACAGAATAAGGTCACCATGAGCAATTTAAAATATCTCTAGGTCAACCATGTTTTTTTTATCAACTGCAGAAAATAAAAAAAAAATTAAAGTGAAATTAAAAAGTTTTGAGAACCAAATGCACCTTATACTGATAATGACTTGAAACATATTTTCCATGTATTTTACACAACATCAACTGGTCAATTTGACCCACCACATAACAGGAGGGTTAATCTGCTTTACCTGCTCATCGAACTCAGTGAACTTGTTTCATGACACATCTGTCCATCAGGGGGAGCTAGAGAAACAGCTTCTGCAGGCAAACCCCATCCTGGAGGCCTTTGGAAATGCCAAAACCATCAAAAATGACAATTCCTCAAGATTCGTAAGGAACAAACCTGTTATTTTTTCATTATGTTACTTCTTGTAAACTGTACACACCAACTGACCTCTCTGACCTCAACTCTCCACAGGGCAAATTCATCAAGATCAACTTTGACCTGGCCGGCTACATCGTTGGAGCTAATATTGAAACCTGTATCCTTCAGAGGCCTCTGAATATTAATCATTTAAACTTCTCAGAAACATGTAAACATACCATTTAATTCTACTTTTAAACATGACTTGAGCTTTTGTGCACCTTAATCCTCTTCATCCAGACCTGCTGGAGAAGTCCAGGTGTATCCGACAGGCCAAGATCGAGAGGTCCTTCCACATCTTCTACTACATGGTGGCTGGAGCCAAAGACAAAATGAAAGGTAATCAAATCAAATCAAATTTTAAAATAAAGATTGTTAAATGGAAGATTGGACATAAAGACTACTTTTAAAATAAGGGAATATAAGCTTTTAATTAATTTCAGTATTTTATTTGTTGGATTAGAAGAAGATAAATGTAATTACATGTACATTGTGTCATTGTGTTGTTCCAGACGAGCTTCTTCTGGAGGGGTTTGGAGGATACAGGTTCCTGGTGGCAGGACATGTGCAGGTTCAGGGTCAGCAGGATGATGAGATGTTTGATGAAACTCTGGAAGCCATGGAGGTGCTGGGCTTCAATGAGGAAGAGAGACTTGGTGAAGAGATTTTTTTGTTTTGTGTTTAGGGTGCAATACTTATTCTAGATACTGAATAATGCATAATGGAGACAAAATAATTCATCCTGGGTACTAAATAATGCTAATATTACATAATCTTGGATGGTAGCTTGGTCGTAGTAATTATATTTGTACGTTTTATAATGGGTAATACATAATTCACTGCAAATACTGAATTCTTAGCGTATACTAAATTCTCCATAGTAGACACTGAATAATTATTAATAGATGCTAAATATTTCTAAGCATACAGTTAAACCTAAAAATATTTGGACAGTGATACAGTCTTTCTGATTTGGGCTCAGCATGCCAACACACTGGATTCAAATGAAACAAATGAGATGCAGTCATGGTGTAGACTTTCAGATTTAATTCAAGGGGTTGAAAAAAATATCCTATAAAGTATTTAGAAATTACAGCCATTTTCAACAAAGCATCATTTCAGGGTCCCAAAAGTAAATGGACAAATGAACTTCATCATAAATAAAATATTCATTTTTAATACTTTGTTAAGAATCCTTTGCAGGCGTTTTTTTTGGTAAAGTCTAATCTGACCTTTCTTTTAATGATTTGCAGCTTGTGGTGAATCCTCTGCATTCACTCTCATGAAGTCTTCTCTTTATGTTAGACTGAGATATTGATAGACCTACATCCTGGAGAGTGGATGGTGTGAAGGATTGTGTGATCACTCCCCACTATTTTTTTCTATGGAGGTCCAGGACTTTTTGAGCTTCTGAGCTTACCACTGTTTTTTTCCAAGAAGCAACCAAACTGTTGATTTGGCCTCTTCTAACATTTCTACTGTCTCTCTGGTGGATTTCTTCTTTTATTTCAGGCTAATAAGGGTCTGTTTTCTTTCCGTTGAAAGCACTTTTAATCACGTTGTAGGTTCTCATCAACAGTTTTCAAATGACAATGCCACAGATATTTACACATATATATGGGTCTAACTGTATATTCAATATGTTATAATAGATACAAGTGCTGGGTTATTTTCATGATTAATTCAGTTAAATCAAATTACAATTTTAATGCGATTTTTAAAAATGGAGTAATCATGATTTTACACGCTAACATGCGTAAAACGTGCAAAAACATTTCTTTGTGATCTGTAGTTTTTTAGGCCATTTTGTAATTTTTTAGCCACAATCGCCCTACTAGATACTAATACATAGTAGATTCATTCTAAAAACTGAATATTTCATACTATTTGCTAAATATTTCATTGTGGATGCATAATAATTCCTGCTATATACTGAATAATTTGTAGAGGACGCTGAATAATGCATAATGCATAATGTTTATTATAGTAGGTACTGAATAGTTTGTAGTGGATCCTAATTAATTAATTAATAGTAAATATTTAATAATTTGTAGTAGGTACTGTTTAATTTATAGAGGATCTAGGAATAATTTATTGCGGATTATGAATAATTTATAGTAAATACAAAATAATTGGCAATGAATGCTAATTAATTAATTGTGGATTCTTAATAATTTGTAGTGACACTGAAAAACCCATAGTGAATACTGAATAATTTATAGTAGATAATAGTAATAGTAGTATATAATAAAGAGTAAATGGCTAATTGCACAAAGTAGACACTGAAACGTCTGTATTAAAAAAAAGTCTGGAATAAAGGATTTGCACTGTTTAATGTGTTTTATTTTACTGTATTTTCCTTCAGGAATGATGAAAGTGTGCTCCACTGTGCTACAGCTGGGTAACATTGAATTTAAAAAGGAGAAGAACCAGGAGCAGGCCAGCATGCCTGATACCACAGGTACACACACAGTACTGAGCTTCTGCTCAAAGGAAAGGCAATAAAGGATAAAAACAAGGCATGTGCGTTGTTTCTCTCTACTGTTCACTTCTTTATATTTGGGTTAACCAATTCTTCCCTCTCCCAGCTGCACAGAAAGTGTGCCATCTGCAGGGAATCAACATAACCGACTTCACCAAGGCCATCCTCACACCTCGCATCAAAGTGGGCAGAGAGATGGTGCAGAAAGCTCAGACCAAAGAGCAGGTGCGGTCTTCTGTGTGTGTTTAGAGGAGTGGAGTGGAGCATACCCAGAATCTGACCAAATGGCAATGTGGTCTAAACTAAATGTGTGATTTATCTTTTCTACAGGCTGATTTCGCAGTGGAGGCTCTTGCCAAAGCCATGTATGACCGGCTGTTCCGATGGATCCTGGCACGCGTGAACAAGGCACTGGACAAATCCAAGCGTCAAGGAGCTTCATTTATAGGCATCTTGGACATCGCCGGCTTTGAGATTTTTGAAGTAAGAGGAGAAAGTGTTTTTTGTGTGTAAAATGTAAAATGTGACAAAATACAGATGTTGGTTCTGCGTCTTTTCGCTTGTCAACAAATGCACTTTTACAGTTTTTTTTATGAGCTTTTCGCGCAGGCAAGTGTGGTTTGTATTTACTGAAGTGGTGAAAAAGTGGGAGCCTAGGAGCAAAGAAAACCAATGCTTGAAAAACACTTCTTATCATAAGCCCTATCCAGACGGGATTCATTTCTTAGAGGATCCTGGGGTAATTTTTTTTTTTTGGGGGGGGTCCTCTGTGATTTTATTCCCATCCGAACGACCATATATGTGTTTTTCTCAGACGTCCTCTGAGAAAATTACAGGCTGAGTTACCTACTGTTTTTTGCTAAACTCGGTAAAGGTAAAGTTAATCCCACCCGGACTGACATTTCTGATGTTTCGTCACCTCACGTGTAACAAAATAGCTATTTGTCCAGAGATTTCCACAGAGATCCACATTAACTCAACAGCGTGTGGAAATGGAGGAGCTACTGAACGTGATGTCATGTGACGGAGAAAGCCAAAAAACTCTCTGGTTCTCCTGTTTTTTCAATTTTAGTCTGGATGTAAGAGTTTTATCACTGAGTTGAAGTGTGAAATATTTCACACAGATGTCCCCCTGAGAAACTAATTCCATAGGGCTATAGTTGAATAACTAGAGTTCAGTTCATGACTGTGTATAAAATGTAAGAAAGTGCTGCCAATTCGGGCAGGATTCTGAGGTAGAAAAGCATCCTATCATGTCTGAATTACAGTTTTTGTTTTATTGAGTAAAAATGCTAAAAGCTAATGACACTCACATCGAACCATTAACAGGACATTTTTCTTCCTTTTAATTAAGAGACAGGACCTTCAGCACTGCCCTGCCTTGGAAGTGAGATACTGTGGGCAGGAAGGCATCAAGTCAGTTTTCCTTGCATTGTTTTTAGACAAAGTGATGAAATTAACAAACTATAAAGATCAAACACTTGAAAAGAACGTCCAGCAGAACTAAAACAGAGCTATACTATGTGTTCATTTAACACCCCCATACCTGTAACAGTCTAGACTCCTAATATTTACACCCCCAATATTAACATAGCTAATATCCACTACAGATAGCATTATAATATAAGTGCAATGTGATAGCCAGCCATAAAGAACAAGTAAGAGACAGAGACTGAAGAAAATGGATAAGTAGGTCTTGCCAGATACTAGTATGAAAAATTAAACCTGGTTGACTAGTAGTCTATTATAGTTATCTCTTTAGATAACTAGCTAGTTAGCTAACTAGCTAGCCACACACAGAGGGAACACAGAGAAAACAGCAACACTAGCTACATAATAAGACTCAGTGTGTAAATAAATACAATAAATAATACAATAAATTTCTTTCCAGTATTAAAAGCTATGCTAGGCTAAACTAGGCTAGGCTAGGCTATGCTAGGCTAAAATATGCTAGGCTAAGCTAGGGTACATCATGCGATGCTGCAGTTCTGTTTACATGCATTGCACATTTTGACAGACAAAATGCTGTAAGTTTAATAGAAATGTCAGGTACTGAGACTTAAGTTACATTAGCTTTAACAGTTCTGCCTAGCTTTAAATTTTTCTAGCATTAATATAATGTACAGAAATAATTGTGTTTCGTTCTGAGGTAAAGTAACTGGATGCTAAATAAGCTAACCTAAGCATTTTAGCATTTTTCACCCTTTCCTGTAGCTAACAGCTTAAGTTGAGGTAGAAATACTCAAGGTAAGTTACTATATTATGGTAAAAGCAGAAGTTGTCTCTTTAGACCTTTACTTGAGTAAAAGTACAAAAGTATTTGCCTTTAAATGTATTGTAAAAAGTAGCAAAATGAAAAGTACCAAAATTTATAATGCCTCCAATGTCATACATACATCATTTTTTGTGACAGGACTTTTCAATAGACAACATACAGCTCTGGAAAACATTAGACCACTTCAGCTTCTGAATCAGTTTCTCTGATTTTTTTATTTATAGGTATATGTTTGAGTAAAATAAACATTGTTGTTTTATTTTATAATCCACAGACAACATTGCTCCCAAATTCCAAATAAAAATAGTAATTTACAGCATTTATTTGCAAAAAAAATATTTTTATTAATCTTGGCATGTTCTCCTCCACCAGTCTTACACACTGATTTTGGATAACTCTATGCCACTCCTGGTGCAAAAATTTAAGCAGTTCAGCTCGGTTTGATGGCTTGTGATCATCCATCTTCCTCTTGATTATATTCCAGAGGTTTTCAGTTTGGTAAAATCAAAGAAACTTATAGTGGAAACTTTTAAGTGGTCTTTTATTTTTTTCCAGAGCTGTATTTTGGTGAATTTTGTTTTAAGAATAACATGATTTACTTTTATATTTATGTATTTTTATATTAACAAATATGTTTCATTTGGTAGATGACCTAAGTGGCTATGAATATATATTTTACAAGTTACAAGTTCAAGTTAAGAAAAACATTCTTTAAACACAGTTTAATGGAAGAGTGTTTGTTTACTATACTCTATCTATATATCCCATTTATTCAATCACTCACACTTTTTACACTGTCCAAAATTTTACACTAATTTTACACTGTTTCTGAACTGTATGCTTGCACTGGGTACTTACTGCATGTAGATAAAGACTCAATTATATACATTATATTGCTCTTTTGCAGGAGATGTGTAGGTTTAATAGATGTTTTAAAAAGTGCCAATTTCATTGGGATGAACATGTGAATAAACATCACTTATCTCCTTCATCAGGATAACTCGTTTGAGCAGCTGTGCATCAACTACACCAACGAGAAGCTGCAGCAGCTTTTCAACCACACCATGTTCATCCTGGAGCAGGAGGAGTATAAGAGAGAGGGAATCGAGTGGAACTTCATTGATTTCGGTCTAGACCTGCAGCCTTGTATCGAGCTCATTGAGAGACCAGTAAGTCTAAGCTGATCATGCCTACCTCTTAGCTTTTCTATTGTACATTTAAGGTACCGGTACATTTAAATTATATTGTATTATTAACAATTCTTATATTTCAAAATCCAATACAAATATTTCTAATGAATTCCACTTTAATTTGCACCCATTGATGATATAGATGTGCAGATGCACACATACATATTGTGGCGTGGAAGAGGAAGGAAGACCCGTGAGACTCATGCTGAATGCTCAACAGCTCCTTTTATTGAACAGGCTTGCCACTCACTTACAGTCTTTAACAAGACTAGGAGAGCTAAAACCAACCTACCTAATAAGCTACCCACAGAACCCAGTGACTAAACTCGCTACTCACTTACTTTACGGTGGGTGCCCTAAACAGCACCCATCTGCATGGCCCCTCCCCATACCCTAGGTTACGGGGGAGGTACCAGCTACGTAGGCTGGAGCAACACAGCACAACAAAACACATAAGGCCCCACACACAAAAGAACAGAAACATGCCTACAGGCAGCCACACACCCAACCCAGAGCCGCCACAATATTGTCTAGTCCCTACAGAGAAGTATTGCCGATAGAATAGGACCCTCTGGAGCCATTAAACATGAACAAAGGTTAAGTTCACATTACCAGGCTGAAATGACTCAGATTAGATTTTTTGCTCAATGTGGCTTCGATCTGATTCTTATCATAGCTGTGTGAACGTGCCAAATCTGATTTTTCCCAATCAGATTTGAGTCACTTTCATATGTGGTCCTAAAACATGGACATGCAACATGAATGTGAACGGCAAAAGCAAGCAGCCTGGCTTTTTTCACTTTCTCAACCTGAGCATGAACTTCAGACCAGCTGTTTACTCTCCACTCAAACAAAAATGCTTCACAAATGAGCTGCAAACACATCCATTTCCCTTGCTACGAGTCGTCTCTCAAATAAGACGTTTTTGATGTTGGTGAAGAAGTTTAACATGTATCAATGTGTGCATATGAGGCGTTTCAGGGACAGATTCGTTCACATTACACACAGATACAGCTCACTTACATTTGTGAATGTGAACCATCAAGATGAGCAAAAAATCGGATTTGAGCAAATGTGAATTGTAATGTAAGCGTAGCCTAATTACCACCATGCCTAATGCCATGGACTTAATCAGTATAAAAAAAACATTTATGACCTACGGAGAAGTAAAACTATGTTCTCTGGAATGACTTTGCTCCATCCCACATTTCTCAAAGGAGTAAGGGATATGGTGGGGTGGTGTTTATCCATCATATTGACCTCACTAAAGCTCTTGATTCTGGAAGACAGAATGATCAAGCAATCCCAATGATTTTGTCCATATAGTGTAGCTGCAGTTGAATTTGCTTTTGAACTGTAACCTCTTGAACCCTAGGTTTATTATTCTGATATTATTACTAATGCAGGAACTACTGTGAATTGTATGGTTATTTATGGAACCTCTAAGTTAAGCATATCTAAACTATAGTGGAGTTCTATATGGGTCTATTCTAGAGCATATGAAACTGGTGTTAGTTATGACATTAATGTAGTTATGAGAGTGAAGAAGTGTGGGCTTATATACAGGGTATAGAGGTTTAAGTTTGGGTTGGAATACTGTTTTAATAAAATCCAATGGTTCTCTGTTCTAGAATAATCCTCCTGGTATCCTGGCTCTGCTGGATGAGGAGTGTTGGTTCCCAAAAGCCACTGACGTCTCCTTTGTGGATAAACTCACCAACACACACTCCAGTCACTGCAAGTTCTCTAAGCCCAAGAACCTTAAAGAAAAGACGTTTTTCTCTGTACAGCACTACGCTGGAAAGGTTTGAGTACCTCCTTTACTCGTTTCCATAGAGACAAATTACACTGTAATGCAGTAATGACCTTTAGTTTCTTATATTCTTATATTAGGTGGATTATAATGCTAGTGCTTGGTTGACCAAGAACATGGACCCACTGAATGATAACGTCACTGCGCTGCTGAATAACTCCACCAGTCCCTTCGTGCAGGATCTATGGAAAGATGGTGAGCTTCTCTCGTAGTTGAGCGTCACGACAGTATATAATCCTTAATTCACTTATTCAGCCTCAGCCTGGTGGTTCTATTCTGTGGTCACTCTGTTGAGTGTTTTCAGTGTTCAGTGTTTTTTGTTTTCCACAGCGGAACGTGTGGTAGGGCTGGAGACCATGGCTAAGATGGCTAAGTCAGACACCTCGATGCCCAGCTCCACCAAGTCCAAGAAAGGCATGTTCCGCACGGTGGGGCAGCTCTACAAAGAGTCTCTGGGCAAACTGATGACCACTCTCCACAACACCCAGCCCAACTTCGTCCGCTGCATCATCCCTAACCATGAGAAAAGAGTAAGAGCCACCAGATGCACAACCATCTGACCTACAGGGGTTGGACAATGAAACTGAAACACGTGGTTTTAGACCACAATAATTTATTGTGGCGGAAACAGGAGAGTTGAGGTGCACATTGAATTCTGCCGTGATTTGGGCAGCCGTGGTTTTATGTTTTTTGGATACAATCCGGTTTAACACCTGAACATCCCTTTCAGACAGCTTCCTCTTGCATCCACAGTTAATCCTGTTGGATGTGATTAGTCCTTCTTGGTGGTATGCTGACATTACCCTGGATACCGTGGCTCTTGATACATCACAAAGACTTGCTGTCCTGGTCACAGATGCGCCAGCAAGACGTGCACCAACAATTTGTCCTCTTTTGAACTCTGATATGACACCCAAAATGTTGTGTGCATTGCAATATTTTGAGCAAAACTGTGCTCTTACTCTGCTAATTGAACCTTTACACTCTGCTCTTACTGGTGCAATGTGCAATTAATGAAGATTGGCCACCAGGCTGCTCCAATTTAGCCATGAATCCGCCGGCACTAAAATGACAGGTGTTTCAGTTTCATTGTCCACCCCCTGTATTTATTTTATTCTATTACGCACATATAATAACCGTATTATATTATATCATATTATTTTACACTGCCTGTTGCCACCAAATAAAAGGCCACACTGTAATATTTTTTGGACTGCCTTTAGCATTGATTGTGGCACACATTTACTGTTGCATTGTTTGATAAGCTTTTGCAATGTCACAAGATTTATTTAATCCAGTGTTGCATTAATTTTTCACCAAGATCTTGCAGCAGCATTGATGATGGTAGAGTCTGACCACTGCACAAAGTCTTCTCCATCCAGCACATCTCAAAGATTCTCAATGAGGTTAAGGTCTGGACCCTGTGGTGAACAATCCATGTGTGAAAATGATGATCTCATGCTCCCTGAATCACTCTTTCACAATTCCAACCCTATGAATCCTGACATTGTCATCTTGGAATATGGCCGTGTAATCAGGAAAGAAAAAATCCATTGATGGAATAACCTAGTTTATATTCAGTATATTCAGGTAGTCAGCTGACCTCATTCTTTCAGCACATACTGTTGCTGAACCCAGACCTGACCAGCTGCAGCAACTGCAGATTATTTATTTAGTTGAATCACGGTGGTGACTTTTTTTGCCAGGCAGTGTATTTTAAATTATATATTTTTCTTTATGATATAACTAGATTAGTGTCTGTTTGTCGATCTGTTGTCTAACTTACCATCTAGCTGCCTGTCAGTCTGTCTTTCTGCCTGTCTGTCTGTCTATTTACTTATTTCTCTATCTACTATGCATGCCCACCTCTCTGTTTATTTGTCTATTATTTTGTCTGTATGTCTGTCTGTCTCTCTATCTGGTTACCTCCCCACCTACTTATTGCACATGTGTGTTTGTGTGTGTGTATAGGCAGGAAAGCTGGATGCTAGTCTTGTTCTGGAGCAGCTGCGCTGTAACGGAGTGTTGGAAGGAATCCGGATCTGTCGGCAGGGATTCCCCAACCGCATTGTCTTCCATGAGTTCCGCCAGAGGTCAGGCAGTTATTTACATGGCTGATGTGTTTACTTTATTGTAAACTCATTAATTCATAATTTTTACCACAAATGTAGCCCATCAGACAATATACAGATTTTCATATCATACGGACTTATAACTCCATCATTTGAGTTATACAGTGTCAGAAACCACACAGTTAAGTCTATTATAAATAACTGAACATCTTCACATGATATGAGGAATGTACATAATGACTTAATGATTTATTCATGTGTTCCTTCTCTTGCGTAGATATGAGATTCTGGCTGCTAGTGCAATTCCCAAAGGTTTCATGGATGGCAAACAAGCCTGCACCCTCATGGTGAGTATTAATATATTATATTATGAAGTATTATTAATATTATTTGTAGTAGTATTATTAGTATTACTAGAAGTAGTGGGAAATGTATATTACTATGTAAATACACTTCATTCAGCACATAAAACATTGACAAAACTCAGTCACACACAACAGTCTAATGCCACCGAGTAGACACAATCACTAACCACTATCTTTACGTGTATGTTACAGGTTAACACACTCACTGAAAATCTGCATTATTGCTTTTTGCTTTTCAGATTAAACATCTGGATCTGGACCCCAACCTGTACCGGATTGGTCAGAGTAAGATGTTTTTCCGCACAGGTGTTTTAGCTCAGCTGGAGGAAGAGCGGGATCTGAAACTGACCGTCATCATCATCGCTTTTCAGGCACAGGGCCGTGGCTTTCTGGCCAGAAAGTACGTCTCTGACACATCGCTGATCACTGTCAATTATATCAATAAAAATCTTTACATCAGGCTCATCTGTGGGAACATTCCAGAACAAATTATTTAAGTTTTTTTTAATCCCAAATTAAGCCTATAGCAATAAGGCCACACCCATTTAATCCACATCAGTTTAGCTTCACCCATTTAGTCTACAGCAGCTACACCACATGCATTCACCCTGAAGTTATAAGAAGTGTTTCAGGTCTCTGTAAAGATATCAAAATCCTAAATTTTCCAAACACCTCAGTGTGTTTGTTAATCATACATATACGTATATACAGTACTGCTTCAGTAAATGTACATTTACTGAAATATATAAAAATATAGTATTATGAACTAATGCCTAAGCCTACTCTTTAAGAATTAGCTTTAAGGTTAGATTTAAGGTATAGGTTAAATTTTAGGTTAGAGTTAGGTTCTATGGGTTAGGGTATAGGATTAGATTCTATAGAGAAACTCTTGAATTTACAAAGTTCAGTTAAAGTTGCATTTAATAGATGTTTAAGTAATAGTTGAATGATAAGTGAGCATCTATGAGGCATCTATAATGGACCATCCAAATAAAGTGATACCAAAAAAGCGGATACAATATTGCTATGAATTCTTTTTAGAGCCTTCAGCAAGAGGCAGCAGCAGCTCACAGCCATGAAGGTCATCCAGAGGAACTGCGCCGCCTACCTGAAACTGAAGAACTGGCAGTGGTGGAGGCTTTTCACTAAAGTAAGAAAGAGTGTCCTCAAACAGAGCAGGTTATGGTCAGAACATGCCAGTCTCAAAACTCCTTTAACTAATTGTCATCTGTCCCCACCTTAAGGTCAAACCACTGCTGCAAGTGACCCGTCAGGAAGAAGAGATGAGCCACAAGGAGGAGGAGCTTCAGAAGGCAAAAGAAGTGGCCCAGAAAGCCGAGACAGACCTGAAGGAGATCACACAGAAACATTCGCAGGTTTGGGGACTACCATAATCTCCATATTATATTTGAGAGGTTGCAGGTTCAATTCCCTGTAATGCCACAACCGTCTGTCAGTGTTTGGAAATTCTAGGGAATATCACTTCTTTGTGGGTAGCTACCCAACATTAGCAGTGTTGATCAACATGGGTGTTTGTTAACTAAAGTAACATAATTAGTTTGAGCAGCTTGAGCTTGGAAAGACACGGTGAGGCTTCTTCACATCTCTTTATGAAAGAGCTCCATCCTAGCCTCCATCCTACCTGTGATGGTAGAGTTCTAGATATTGAGAACTTTCACTGCTGTTAGAGAAACAGGGTTCTGGCCTGACCCCCTGACCCTTTGACTCTCCTGTGTGCAGCTGGTGGAGGAGAGGAACGCACTGCAGGAGAAGCTGCAGACGGAGGCAGAGCTTTATGCCGAGGCTGAGGAGATGAGGATCCGGCTGGAGGCCAAAAAGCAGGAACTGGAGGAGGTTCTGCATGACATGGAGGCTCGGCTAGAGGAGGAAGAGGAGCGTGGCCAGGCTCTACAGGAGGAGAAGAAGAACATGCAGAAGCAGCTACAGGTTCACCTCTAATCTCTATTCCAGATTTGTGATTAAGTATTAAATTGAAAGTATTTTTTGTATTTAAATGTATTATGTGTAATAATTCAGTATTTTCTGTCATCTATTTAATTTACACTTTTAATTTAGTATCCAGTATGAATTATTCATTATCCACTATAAAATGCACAGAAATTATTGAGGGCCCTATTTTAACGATCTATAGCGCACTAGGTAATTGCGCTTTGTGCAGCTGGATTTAGGGGCGTGTGCTGTGTCTTTGGTATCTTAAGGGCGCGAAAAGTACGCCTTGCGCAGCTCCAACGGCGCAAAGGGCCATGTTTTAATTCTCTTAATTATTTATGGGTGTCTTTTGGGCGTAACGTGAAATAATCCAATCAGTGTGTCTGTGTCCATCCCCTTTAAGAGACAGGAGCGTGCTGACTTCTGCAACAAATTGAATCAGTTTTGGGTGCGTCAGTGACAGTTGAATTTAGACGTCCTTTCAGAGGATCAATTGCGCCAGGATAGAAACACGCCAGAAATTTACCTGAACACACATCATTTCCAGACCACCACGACCATCGGCGTTAATATATTCCAAAAGTCCATTGCTATTTTAAGGACGTGTGCGCAAGGCATAAAAATAGACTGTTGACGGGGTGTACAATGGCAACGCACCACGCTGCACGCCTTGCACGGGGTGTACGATAGGGCCCTTAGTACTTCCGTTTTCAGGATGAATTATTCACTACACTTTGTGAATTGTTCAGTATCCAGCAAGAACTATTTGAAAACCTGCATAGAACCACCATGGCACTACCCCTCACTCATCAACCCCCACTAGAGCCCCACCCTTTAGATTAGTTGAATAAATGATATTTCAGTCATTTTTGTTGAGACCCTCAGACACTACACAGCAGCACTAGCCAGCAGACTTCATCTGGGGGAGGAATCTGTATCTGCTGTCCATAACAAGTCTGCAGATGAGGGAGATGTAAAAACTATTATATAATGTGTTTTGTGCATTTAACGCAGTTAACTAGAATTAAATAGCTTGTTCGTGTTTTGCCACTTAGCACACAAGCTGCCAGCAACAGCTTATTTGCATAAAAGTGGAAGAGCCTTTAAAGGCTTATTCTGAAATGGACTTAAAATTGCAGGATCTCTGAGAGTGAGATCTAACCTGTGTAAAAAGAGGTATAATATGTCTTCTTTAAGTATTAAGATTAAGTATTTAGTATGCACTATATAATATTCAGTATCTACCATGTATTTTCTCTCTATTTATTATTTTTTGAGTTTAAGAGGTTCAGGTATTAAGTTGTTAATTATTAGACATGTTGTAAGTGATCATTTTGAACATCTCTGTAGGACATGGAGGCGCGTTTAGCAGAGCATGAAGACAGCAGACATAAGCTGACGCAGGAGAAAGCAGCTACTGACGGGAAGATAAAAAAAATGGAGGATGAATTCCTCATCATGGAGGATCAAAACAACAAGCTGCATAAGGTTTGTGTTTGTAAGAAGAGTAGAGATGTGCAAAATGTGGTTGGTTGATATGCTTAATATTGGTAATATGCTTACTTTAATAAGACCCAATGTTAAAAACCCTTTGATTTATTCAAACACAGAGAATCAGTTATTAACCTGGCAAGTCATTTAGATAAATGAAAGGTTTAAAAGAATTTTTGATGTAATGTAACGCAATGTGTTTATGTGCTGGCTGGCCCAGATCTGCAAACCGGTATTAGCCCATTGTGCCAAAAGAAACTACCAGAGCCATTTTACAGTTTAAATGATCAATGTTCAATAATATGCTTAGTTTCGATTGAAGGAGCTTTCTAAACCTTTGTTTTAACACCTGGTTACTCCTGCAGGAGAAGCAGATGCTGGAGGAGCGTCTGGCTGATCTGAGCTCCAACCTCGCAGAGGAAGAGGAAAAGTCGAAGAACCTCACCAAGCTGAAGGCTAAACACGAGTCCATGATTTCTGAGCTGGAAGGTTTGTTCACAGCAGTTTGGAATTGCCTTTACTTACCCATGATTACTAATAATCTCTACTTGAACAACGATAACAAATTTAATGTTACCGTCACATTTACCAAGTCACATCCAAGTTGTGGTGCTGTGTGTGTGTGTGTGTGTGTGTGTTCAGTGCGTATGAAGAAGGAGGAGAAGGGTCGTCAGGATGTGGAGAAGGCGAAGCGTAAACTGGAGGCTGAGTTTAATGACCTGCAGGATCAGCTGGCTGCTCTACAGGCTGAAATCGCCGAGCTAAAAGCACAACTGGCTGCTAGAGAGGATGAACTGCAGGCCCTGTTAGCACGGTACAGAACCAGAGCACTGAACTTCAAATAATTCATAGTACATACTGCATAATTCCTAGTGGATAATTTGTGTTACATACTAAATAATGCATCAGTGAATCAGTGGCTCTTGAATCATTATTTTGTAGTAGATTATTCAGAATTCATAGTAAATACGTAACAATTTGTAATAGTAATAATCCTGCAGTTTTATTATTTAGATCATTACAGTTTTACTTAGATTTATCATATTTTTTTCACACTGTAAGGTCCCCCAAAATCTATTTAATTTTCCCCAAAATCGTCAGTGAGCCTTATAATTTGGTGCACCTTATGTATGAATTTTATCAGTCAGGTATTAAGGAGCAGTAAAGCCACTCTGCTAAAGTACAGCTTTATACAGGAGTTTCAATTTAGTTCTCCAGCAGTATTAGCATTAGCTGCTAACTGCGCTAAATGCTATCTCTTCCGGTGTTCAATGGTGAGTGTTGTCAGGCTGTAGCCTGTTCCTAACCATGGCTAGCACTACTGGAGCAGTATTAGCATTAGCCGCTAACCACGCTAAATGCTAGCTCTTTTTCCGTTTAGAGGTGAGTATTATTGGACTGCAGTTTGTATCTTTACCATTTTTAAAAAAGCTACATTGGACAAACCGCTAGCTAAGTAGTAATAGCTAATGCTGCACCCAGCCTTAATGGAAATTTGAAAATCTAAGCTTACTGTAAATAAATGGAAGCGCTTTACTCATCCAAACAAACAGTTTTCAGGAGAGAAATCAGTGTAGATTAACATCCAGTGCTTGTTTGACTTTGAAAAGAATTGCAGTTTTGTTTACTTAAATTAGCTTTGTTTTCACAGGTCACCTGCTGAATTAGAAGGAAAACATGACGACCCCCCTTGTTCCTTACTAGTGTTGCATAGTGTGCCTTATGTATGAAAATAGACCAGAAAATATACGTTTATTGTTAGTGCGCCTTATTGTTCAGTATAACTCACTATAAATGTAACTTATAGTGCGGGAAAAATACGTAAATATTTTAAAGTATATTTGATTAACATTTTTTTTGACATGAACTGAACCTGTGCTGTCCAGGCTGGAGCAGGAGTCTGCTCAGAAGAATAATGCCCTGAAGAAGATTCGGGAGATGGAGGGACTGATCACCGAGCTGCAGGACGATCTGGATGCTGAACGAGACATCAGAGCAAAGACTGAAAAAGCCAGACATGAACTCGGGGTGGAGCTGGAGGCCCTGAGGACTGAACTAGAGGACTCGCTTGATATCACTGCAGCCCAGCAGGAGCTCAGGTGATCAGAGATCCTAAACCCACATACACACACACACACACACACTACATACAATGTTTCAAATGTAATATTTAGATTTATAATTTTCTTTTTAGAATTATGAATTAAAAATGAAGAATGGCTTGTGAATGGATGTTTAAATCTTAATGCACAAAACATGAAAACGAAGTATTAGAAATAAATAATTACAGTATTATTCACTGTTATTTACTTTTTGTTCCCTAGAAATCTGAATCCTAAAATATTAAATATATATGCATGTAATTGTATTAAAAATACTGGTTTGTCTAATTACTTTGGACACTGGATATTGTGTTTATTGTTATTAATATCTCAAGGGATTCCAATATTTTATAAGTTTATTGTGTGTTTTGTTTCTTTTGTGTGGAACACACTTAAACTGCATGTTGTGTAAGTTACTGTGTGCTGTGTGTACAGGGCTAAAAGAGAACAGGAGGTGGCCATGCTGAAGAAGTCGATGGAGGACGCCGGCCGCAGCCACGAGGCTCAGGTGCAGGACCTCCGTCAGAAACACACTCAGGCTGTGGAGGAGCTCAGCGAACAGCTGGAGCAATCCAAACGGGTAAAACACACCAAACACCCAGTGCTAGGAGGAGTTCTGAGAAAGGGATATTGACTAGAAACCGCTTTTGGTTAAGCTTCTTCTGTACTGTGTACAGGTTCGATAAATAACTGCATGTTGTCCTAAAGCTAAGCAGAGCAAATCATAGTGCTCCCACCCCCATGCTTAACAGTTGAATGAATCTTGTAATGCAGTGTTTAGTTGCATAGTTATTTAGATCCCACCATCCTCTTGATTTAATAAATTTGAGGTTTGCATACCTTTTTTAGCGAATACACTTAATGTTTTAAAGGATAATTTAGCTCAATAAAATTTAATTATTGTTTTATCTGTTTCTTGATCCAGTTTCAGTTTAAGAAAATAGATCTGAATAGAGTGAAACACAATGATCAGATCAAATATATGTAGAAATAAAAAAATGTTTAGGGTTCAACTTGCTAGGAGCATTAAATACTTTTATATTTTTCCTAAACCTATGTTTTACAATGTGCTTGACACTCTGGCCTACTCAATGAAGAGTTTTTAAGTATTTAAATCCAATAAAACCTTATTTTTTTAAGTTTTGATTTATTTTTGACCTCCCTGGATGCAGATTCATACACTTTAAAATACTTCTTAGGAATGCACAACATAGTTTTAACACAATGTTTGAAAGTATTAAGAATTACTTTTTGTACAAAATACAATTTGCAATTTAGCAAAGCATTTAGATTAATATACAGTATCTTAAATAATGTGGAAATAAGTGTTACATCCTGGCCCTGTTCTGTGTCTGTCCTGTTGTATCTCTGTGTTTTTACTTTCCTCTCTGTGTTAGTTTACCTTTCCCTCTGTGCCTGTGTCATTCCCCACGTGGTCCTGTGTATTCCTCCCGTGTCTCCACCTTAAGTTTTTTCACCTCTACTCATTTGTAGCTCCGCCCACTCATTACTTGTCCCCAGGTGTCTCCTGTTTCCTGTCCCCTTTCGTATATATATATATATATATATATATATATATATATATATATATATATATATATATATATATATATATATATATATATAGACTTTTGTTTTCAATGTTAGATGGTTGGTTCTTTTACGTCTTTACATCTGTTTGTTTAATGGTTTTCCTTAGTACCTAATCCCTGTGTATTCATTGTTTCTATGTTTTGTTTATCTCGTTTTATTTCTGTTTTGTTATTGGTTTTCTGTTTTGTGATAAATGACTTGCATTTGCGTGCGCTATATCTAGATTTTGAGTGGCGATCCACATCATTGAGAACAAAAGACTACTGGTACAAGAGCTTTTTAAATTGCAATACTTTATCAGTTCTCAAAAACACTATTGATTTTTATGAATAGTTCACATGTGAAAATGGGTGTCACACAGTGTTTAAACCCTGACCATTATTGTAGTGTTATACCTTAATACTGTACTGTTCTGACTGGAAAAGTAAGATTTTATACATATAATATTGTAGTGTTATTCTAGGACATTTTTCCTTAAAAAAATGTAAAAAATAAAATATCATAAATTTATTGCCTTGCTTACAGCATCGCAATATACCTCAATATATTAAATTGTAACCCCTCTATAATGATTTGTTTGTTGCCAGGTTCTTGGAAAAACACAGATCTAATTTATATGTTATTTGTTGATGTTCTTCTCCATAATTTTTAGGCTAAGGCCACTCTTGAGAAAGCCAAGCAGACTCTAGAGAAAGAAGCTGCAGCTCTGAATGCAGAGCTCCACTCGCTTGCAAGCTCCAAACAGGAAGTGGAGCACAAGAGGAAAAAGGTGGAGTCCCAGCTTGCAGACGTTCAGGCTCGGTATAATGATGGAGAGAGACAGAGAGCAGAGCTGGGAGACAAAGTCTCCAAACTCACTGTGAGTTCAGCCTACAGCAGTTTAGCACCACCATTCAGCCTACAGCAGTTTAGCACCACCATTCAGCCTACAGCAGTTTAGCACCACCATTCAGCCTACAGCAGTTTAGCACCACCATTCAGCCTACAGCAGTTTAGCACCACCCATTCAGCCTACAGCAGTTTACCTCCACCCATTTAAACTACAGCAGTTTAGCCCCACCCATTTATCCTACAGCAGTTTAGATCCACCCATTCAGCCTACAGCAGTTTAGATCCACCCATTCAGCCTACAGCAGTTTAGCTCCACCCATTCAGCCTACAGCAGTTTAGATCCACCCATTCAGCCTACAGCAGTTTAGATCCACCCATTCAGCCTACAGCTGTTTAGCTCCACCTATTTAGCCTATAGCAGTTTAGCTCCACCCATTCAGCCTACAGCAGTTTAGCACCACCCATTCAGCCTACAGCAGTTTAGATCCACCCATTCAGCCTACAGCAGTTTAGCTCCACCCATTCAGCCTACAGCAGTTTAGCTCCACCCAATCAGCCTACAGCAGTTTAGCTCCACTCATTTATCCTACAGCAGTTTAGCTCCACCCATTCAGCCTACAACAGTTAAGCCTCGCCCATTCAAATTACAGCAGTTTAGCTCCACCCATTCAGCCTACAGCAGTTTAGCACCACCTATTCAGCCTACAACAGTTTAGCACCACCCATTCAGCCTACAACAGTTTAGCTCCACCCATTCAGCCTACAGCAGTTTAGCACCACCCATTCAGCCTACAGCAGTTTAGTTCCATCTATTCAGCCTACAGCAGTTTAACCCCACCCATTCAGCCTACAGCAATTTAGTTCCATCCATTCAGCCTACAGCAGTTTAGCTCCACCCATTTAGCCTACAACAGTTAAGCCTCACCCATTCAAATTACAGCAGTTTAGCTCCACCCATTCAGCCTACAGCAGTTTAGTACCATCTACTCAGCCTACAGCAGTTTAGCCCCACCCGTTCAGCCTACAGCAGTTTAGCCCCACCCATTCAGCCTACGGCAGTTTAGCCCCACGCATTCAGCCTACAGCAATTTAGTTCCATCTATTCAGCCTACAGCAGTTTAGCTCTAACCATTTATCCTACAGCAGTTTAAGGCCCAATCCTATTTCCCCCCTTGGCCCTATCACTTACCCCTACCCCTTGTTTTCAAATCCTCCACCCTAAGAATTGGGACAACCCTTCAAGCACCGGCTACATCATCAGGAGCGCTAAAGTTCAGTAAACTAGCTGCTAACTAGCTAATTTTAGGGCATTGTATGTCTTCAGAAAAGTGGAAGATGGTTCAGAAATGAATTAATATTGTCCATTTCTTAATTTCTCTGTAATGGGGAGCTAAAATTCGCTTTGATTAGCTTTTATTTTACTTTATTTTTCCGTTCCGCCTTAAATGCTGCAGCCACTGCCGGCTGTTGCACCTTTTAAGGTGGACCAGGAAAGTGAGCTAGCTGGCTACCTTCTGAGACAAAATACTAGCGATCTTTTTTATGCTTGTTATAAAAAATTGGGCCATAAAACATTGAAACTAGCCATTAAACTATGGTAAAATAGTGCTAATCGTCACTTTTAACAGGGAAAATATTTACATTTCTGGGTTTCTTACCAGTGATTCTCATACCTCTTTGTTTGAAGTGTGCATCTGGAAAATCTCAGTTTGAAGGGCTAACAAGCCCTATCCCTTCCCCCTACCCCTCCAGACCAAAAGAATTGGGACACACCCCTACCCAATTGGCGTGCATGCTCAAAATAGAGGGGTAGGGGTAAGGGGGGTAGGGCCAAGGGGTGAAATTGGTTTGGGCTAAATACTCTTATTCAGCCTACAGAAGTTTTGCTCCACCCATTCAGTCTATAGACGTTTAGCTCCACCCATTCATCCCACAGCAGTTTAGCTCCACCTATTAATCCCACAGCAGTTTAGCTCCATAATTTTAATCTAAAGAAGTTTAGATCCACTCATTCAGCCTACTGCAGTTAAGCCCCACCTATTCAAAGCAGTTTAGCCCCACCCATTCAGTCATCATTAGTTCAGTATTTCCATCAGAAGTCTCTGGTATGTTGATCTCTTTAAAATATTCCACAGATGGAGCTGGACAGTGTGACAGCTCTCCTGAATGAGGCAGAGGGGAAGAACATTAAACTGAGTAAAGATGTATCCACTCTGAACTCTCAGCTCCATGATGCTCAGGTAACATTCTGCTTTGCGTTTATTATTAAACTTGTTCACTGCCACAGATTTATCTGATATTTTAAAATGTAAAACCTTACAACAGATATTACTCATAATTGATGAGTAAAGTTTCATAGTAAAGAGTAACATGAACAAAAACAGAAAAGTGCGTAGCCAGATATTTAAACCCTGATCCAAGCTGGAAAGTCTAAAAAACAGTAGTAATAGTAATAGTTAGGTGACTGGGAATGTGGGAACTTTCTCTGATTGTGTGGAGACCAGGTAAAGGTGGATTAAGGAAAATGTCTGTGGAGTTTGTGGAAGCTATCTAAAGCCCTATTCGGACGGGATTAGTTTCTCAGGGAGACGTCTGAAAAATACCCCACTCTTCTACTAATTGAAAAAACAGGAGGAGCAGTGAGTTTTTTGGGCTTTCTCAGTCACATGACATTGCGTTCAGTAGCTCCTCCATTTCCATCCACTGTTGCGTTTATGTGGATCTCCGTGGAAATGCATAAGTGGAGTTATGTGTCATAACTAAGTTTTGGGAGTGATCCACGCCCTCACTCCTCCCACTTCCATCCCTATTTAAACCGTCACTTCCTCTCTACCTACTCATTGAACAAACCTCGCACCCACCTCCTCCCCATCTTCCTCCTTCTTTAATTTTATTCTCTTCTCATGTTTCTCTTCATGAGAGGGGGGGCTTCGGCTTCACGCTTTACAGCGAAGCTGCCCCGAACTCCACCCCAATACTCTGAGTTTGCTCCCCCTCTTTCTTCTTCTCTGCCCAGTCAAGGGCGTGGGTCAATACTAGCAAACCAATGTGTAATTATGGTGCGTGGCCGTATTCAAAAGCCAGTTTTGGTCCCCTGCCATTTTTAGGGATAAAAACCAATGTCACGCACGCTATATTAAATAGAGACGAATCAAGCACTCATCGGCTGGCTCGCCGCGGCTGTCACTCTATCCTATAATTAGGGGTGAGTGATATGGCACAATATTTCAGGATATAATATTGTTCATGATATTCAAAAATGTTGCCAATATTATTGCGTACAATACGATATGGCACACCCCTAGAGACCAGTACAAACTTCTCAGCAGCACATGAGGGGTCCAATCTGCAGTTAGCTTGCAGCTAAAGCTTCGTGAGATATGCCCACAAGATCTTTGACTTACAAGTGACTGGGCTAAGATGTCAAAATAAAAGTTTCTGGTGCTAATACAATATAAACAAATGTAATACAATTAATATTAAACAAAAAACAAAAAAATTATATACATCATGTACAATATGTTGGCTACAGTTGCACTTACTTCTATTTAGAGTAATTATCCTTTATTATTTTGATCTCTATTAAATTTATATTCATATTCTATTTTTATTTGTTTACTATATTTTGTACCGCGCGTTTTATAACAAGTGCTATATGTTGAAGAATTTTATTATTAGGTTTTTTGTAACTCTTCCAAAAACACAAAGAGAAATTATGTAAAATGTTTTTCCATTTGCAGAAAAACAGATTTATCTTATACCGTAATGGGTTTCTTTCGTTGTGGATTGTTCATTCTCTCAGGAGCTGCTGGCTGAAGAGACGCGTCAGAAGCTGAACGTGTCGACACGGCTGAGGCAGGTGGATGAGGAGCGCAATGGCCTGCTGGAGCAGCTGGAGGAGGAGAGCGAGGCCAGGAGGAATGTGGAGAGACATGTGTCTAGCCTCAACACACAGGTCAGCCATACAGACAGTCTAAAACTTATAATTCGCTTACAGTCTTACTTATAACTTGCTCCTGAGGGAGCACATTTGGCTTTGCTCTCTCTGGGTGGGTAGATGGTGCTCTCTCCCCACATTACTTCAAAGAGTGATATCGCTCAGCACAAAGCGTCTGTGAGCTGAACCAAGTCGCTGTGCTTTCCTCCGAGTGTGCTGTGATGCTACTCTGCAATGCTGCATCAGCAGCAGTGTAAAAAGAGGCGGTGGCTGACTTCACATGTATTGGAGGATTTTTCAATATCATGTATAGGTACTTTTTCGCTGGAGAAAATGTGCATGTTCTTTGTTTACACAGAGACTAATGGGTTTCAAATCTAGAATAATAACAAATTTTCTCTTTACCTCATGTCAGCTGACAGATGCGAAGAAAAAACTGGACGAGTTCTCCAGCGGCATGGAGCTGCTGGAGGAGAGTAAGAAGCGAGTACAGAGGGAGCTGGAGGCTGTGAACTCTGAGTTTGAGGAGAAGGCGTCGGCCTACGACAAGCTGGAGAAGAGTAAGAACCGCCTGCAGCAGGAGCTGGAGGACGTGCTAATGGACCTGGACAACCAGAGACAGCTGGTGTCCAACCTGGAGAAGAAGCAGAGGAAATTTGACCAGGTCTTTATTCAGTCATCCATCACAACAAGGGCACAAAGGGCCAAGGCCTGTAGTTTTATTCACAAACTAGCAATTACACTAATATTCACGTGATTCCACAGACATTCGTCCGTGACTGGGAGTCCCGAAGAGCATAACTCTTTCTCGGTTGGTAAGGGGGTCCTCCCTCTTCTCTGTGACTTAGCATGAGTCATCTTAGCCAGTGTAGGGGGTCTGTTAGGTGATTAGGTAACAGAATTAGAAGTTAGCATGTTGAGATCCAGAAGTGTGTCAGTGGCAGTTTGAGAAGATTGTGCTGAAGCTTCACTGCTTTTCTCAGAGGAAAACTGAGCTAATAACCTTCCCTCTCCCAGTCCTGGTAAAATCCAGCCTGTTCTCATACAGAGTTCCCCAATGGTGGAACAAACTACCTTCTACTAGCAGATCAGGAGAATCTCTCACTATCTTTAAGAAACTCCTGAAGACAGAGCTCTTCAAAGAGCACTTACTCTCCTAACACCTCTAACACACTAACTACTTCTAACCTCATTTCCTTCTTCCCCTCCTTCACTCCTCTATCCCATTATTTCCCTCCTTTAGGCCCTATCTAAAGATGTTTTTACCTTTAACTTCTATTACTTTTGTACTTCACTATTGTAAGTAGCTTTGGACAAAAGCATCTGCCAAATGTAATGTAATGTAATGTAATGTAAAATCTGGGAAAATCCAAAGTAGATGATAAAATGTAGTTCGCCTTATCAGTGAAAGAGAATGATAACCTAATCGAGTCCTAGATTGCAGGATGTAACTAAAAAATAAAGATGATCTTATTAGGCTTTGATTTGTAAAGTTTGTAAACAATACAATTATAAACCTTTAAATCTTTAGGGTTCTCCATACTTTTGACAGATGATGCGGAGAATTACTATGTTTTTATTTCCTATTGACTAATTTGTGTCTTATTGTGTCCTCCCAGCTGCTGGCTGAGGAGAAGGCCATCTCCATCAAGTATGCAGAAGAGCGTGACCGTGCTGAGGCAGAGGTGAGGGAGAAGGAGAGCAGGGGTCTGGCTCTGGCTCGAGCTCTAGAGGAGATGCAGCTCTCCCGAGAGGAGCTGGAGAAGGTTAATAAAGCTCTGCGCACAGAAATGGAGGATCTCATCAGCTCCAAGGATGACGTGGGCAAGAATGTGAGTCAGTGTGTCTAGTTTGGTTTGTCTGAATTGTAATAAAACAGTGATTTAATTAAGTAAGTGTGCGCAGATCATGTGGTTCCTTTATCTGTGTTCTCATAGTCACTGCATGTGAAGTTGTGGGTTCTCTGTTAGATGGTAACTGAACAGTCGGTTCTCATATTAATGTGCTGGATGTGGAGAAATGGGCAGCGTAAAGTACCAAGAACACAGTCATGTAGTAGGAGGGCTTAATGCTGTTAGTTTCTGCTAATTGGCTGGGCCTTGTGATCTGTTGGGAGGCATGCGAATGTTGCAGCAATGATGTGAGATTAAGCCAGCAGTCAGCATCCTGAGGCTAACAGTCAGCGTGCTAACAGCATGGTAATGATGTGGGCTGAGGCCTAAAACTAGGCTGGTAGTCAGCATGGTACCAATGCTGGACAACACCTGTAGCCAACATGCTGGGTCTACACTTGTCATGTTATCATAAAAAAGAAACAAAGTCATAAAAAAACTCAACAGTTCTCCATTTCACTTTAGTTAGCATGCTAACTTGCTAACTTTGTGAAATCAGTTAATAATATGAGACTGGACACATCTGACAACAGCAACTGTCTTATAATTTTTACAAAATGTTATTCACTTCCTGGTCCTGACTTAACAACACAGCGAATGGAAAAGAAACCATAATCAGTTTAATGTGTATCCATCAGCATTTAAGATGTCCTTCCCGCTAAAATGCACTTTTTCTTGTTCTTTGTGAAATACAGTAGGTCTCTCTGAGTTGTATATGCATGCTGCACATGAAACTCTTCCTCAACCACCATTGTCTGCAGTAGCTAGTAAAAAAAGAAAAAAAAAGAAAGAGAGTCGATTAGGAAAAGCACCGTGTCTACGCCCACCTGTGAATTAGTATTCATGGACTCGCCCACCTTGGCTCGCGACCGTCCACAGGCAGAGCTGAAGCAGACATGTCTCGTCAGACAGGAGCTAACAGCATTAGGAACAGCATGGCAGTTCGTTCCTGTGTTATTTGTGCAAATAACACATTAGTATTATATGCTTTTCCCAGTAATTCAGAGATAAGGAACAAGTTGTTAGAATCTGTCTATGGAACACCACCAGTAAAGTACGATTGAGATAGGTAGGTATATTTTTAGAACAGTTCTGTTTTACTAACTAAAAGTAAAAATCCACGCAACAGCCAACAAAACAGAGGTGAGTAAATATAGGTTTACATAGGATCTCAGATGATTTTGCGTTTTACAGAGACTCTAACACTAGGTCAGTGGCTGAACTGCACTTAGCAGGGCTTTACACATTACACATTTACACAAAGACTGTTATTAGTGTAAAAATATCTCCTGGTGTTTGCAGTGCTTCTAGCCAATCAGAGGCGATATGTTTGCATGAATTAATATTCATGAGCAATAGATGAAATCCTATCGTTTCTCCCCACCCCCACTGGACTAAAGCAGCGTTATACTGGAAGGAAACCAGCTCACATGGCATTTATTGATACTAGAGACCACAACTAGACAATTTAAAATAAATGAAAAAATGATAGAATGAGAACATAAAGACACAGTATTAAGTAACTAAATATTATACATGTGCAGAACTATTGCTATGGCTAGTTTCACTGTACCTATAAAAATGGATGTTGTATAAACATGCTGTATGTCTGGTGTGATTTGTAAGGTGCATGAGCTGGAGAAGGCGAAGCGTCTGCTGGAGGCTCATGTTCAGGAGATGAGGACGCAGATGGAGGAGTTGGAGGATGAGCTGCAGTCAGCAGAAGATGCTAAACTGCGTCTGGAGGTCAACACGCAGGCCCTGAAAGCCCAGTTTGATCGAGAATTGCAGGGCAGGGATGAGCAGGGAGAGGAGAAGAGGAGACAGGTGCTGAAGCAGGTAAACACTGGAGATATTTTTAGATTTACCATATTTATATTTAAACTTATTGACAAAAAATAAATGTTGGAATTGAATATAACTTTATATGTGTAAAGGTAATGATTATATATGTAAGTGATTACAGTATTAGATTGGAAGGATAGATTTGTATTGGTTCTTAAATAGAACGTGGATTCATTTCTAAAGAAGATAAATGTGATTCCATTCCGCAGCAGTCAAATAATCCTTTTTCTCTTAATCTAGTGATTTACCCCCTTCCCATGTCTGTCAACTGGGCAAAATGTCTTCAAGTCTGTGGTTTCTATATTATTGGTACTAACTAGGTAATATTATGTATAATTTAGGTATAATTAAGAGGTATTTCTTTTTCTTATTGTTATTTACTGATAAAATGTACAATGAATAGTCTATATATTATTGATAACCTGTAAGATGAATGATATTTAGTGCACTACAGAGAAGAACTTATAAAAACAAATAAGTAAATGAATAAAGAAAATGAATAAAGAGAAATAATGAATTGAATATGTTTTGGTTGTGCAGCTGCGTGATATGGAGGCTGAGCTGGAGGATGAACGAAAGCAGAGGAATTCTCTAGCAGCTTCCAAAAAGAAGCTGGAGGGCGACGTCAAGGACATGGAGGACCAGATTGATGCTCTGAGCCGGAGCAGGGATGAGGCCGTCAAACAACTGCGAAAGACTCAGGTGAATAAGAAGTTTACATACAGCATTCAGACACAGACACTTTCAAATAGTGTTTAAATACAATTAAATATGCCAAAAAAGTAACATTCTTAAAATTACAGTTCTATAAAGTAGGGGGTGCAAGGGGAGGTGGGCTGCAGAAAAATAATAGAGGTTTAAATTTATTTTAAGTTATGTCCATTTATCATTATATGTTCATTATCTGTACAGTACTGTACACCGTTACTACAAATGCACATTATACACATTAATTCACATAAATTGCAGTTTACTAAGGCAATACTGTACAATATATTACATTACAATTGTATAAATACACTAGGGCTGTCCCTAACGATTATTTTTTAAACGATTATTCTAACGATTATTTTTTTCGATTAGTCGACTAATCTATTTATTGAGAAACATATTTAAATAACTATTATTTTACGTTTTAAAGCAAACGATAAATTACTATATTTATATATAATAACAACAACAACAACAACAACAACAACACAAGCCTACTAAACCAAACCCCACACTTATAATCACTTACATGTACAACACGTTGTTTAGATCTATTACGCTAAAAATGGATAAGCTCCCATACACCACCTCCGTGTGTTGTTTTCTGTGACCGCTAGATTTTGTGACCACTGGCAAGTAGTTCTCAGCAGACCGGTGCACTGGCCGATTCGAAACGTGTTCGTTTCTAATGTTTACCCCGACTGGCCAAAACAGTTAAGTTTAGGGCTGAGGGTAAGGTGTAGGTATAGAAAGCTTCCGTTTTGCCAATGAACGCTCATAACCGTGAGCACTGGTCACAAAATTCCGACGGTGACAGAAAACGGTGTAACACCGCAGCGCCGACGGCTCTAGCTAAAATAACTTAAGGCAGCTAGCTTAGCTAAACACCTGAACTTATTAATTATGCTACATTTTCTGGAAACTGCGAAATGCCATGCACACATATAAACCAAAAATGTATAATTTCTGCCTGTGGCAGGTTTAAAACCTTTGGTAGACAGCCTTAAGTCTTTTTAAGGACACCCGCGGAGACCCTGATGTAAACGGTAACTTACTGTGTGACTCTGTTGACATAGTGCTCCTGGATGTTTGCGCTTCAAGTGCTCCTGCATAGCAGTTGTGCTACTGTGATAGACCATCCCCATTTTGCACATATGGCAGAGGACCACATTGTTGCCCTTTTGCGTGAAATGCTCCCAAACTTTAGATGCCCGCTGGCGTTTTTTTGTAGCTGGAGATTGCTCTCCGGAGTCCATGCTCTCCACAGGCACCGCCATGTTTACGACGCGCCGACGCGCGTTATGCAAATCGATGTATTTTCGTAATCGATGACGTCGATTATGTCGACGCGTCGCCCCAGCCCTAAAATACACACAATGTCTACCCACAGTGCAATAAAACAGGCAACAAATTCTATATATATATATGTATATAACTAAACCTAGTGCTGTGGAACAGTACAGTATAACACTGTAACTGGCAACTGATTCCTTATCTACCATCGTAGCAGATCTACTACATCACTCACGGTTCTAGGGGCGGGGCCACAGGGGCATTGGCCAGAGTTTAAATCTGATTGGCCCCTTGAAGCACCTCTATCCTGTCACTCATCTTTTCACTCTGCCACTCTGTCCATTGCCTGAGAATGATCAGATTATAGTTGGATACAATTTAATGCAAAAATCTAGTGGCTAGTCTTTATACATTGAGCCAATTAGGAATGTCTAGCATTATTGATGCTTATGAAGAGAGATTATGTATGAAAGAATTTATGTTTTGAATTGACAGTATTCATAAAATGATTAAAAAAAATGAATAAAATGCTGGATTTTCACACATGCTACTTTGTGTAAAATGCATGTAAAATTGGTAAGGAGATTTTTAAGGAGAGTTAATTTTGTGCCAGACATTTTACACAAAAATGTAAAAGCTGCAAATTATAATTGCAGATTATATACATATAGAAAACTAAAAAAATCACAGAAAATCAACAAAAACGCACAAAAATGAAAGTAAAGACCGACTACATCCATACGCGAACACTGCAAAGAATAATAAAATAACCAACTATATTTAAAAATAAATATTTTCCTTTTTTTTCATTTTTGAACATGCACTTTTTCCTCTTGCTTCTTAACATTTGTAAAAAATATCGGTTGTGTTGTGTACATTTTTTAATTACATTCAAGTGTTTGAACATGTTGTGACTGGTGAAATAATGCTTTGGCCCCTCTATGAATATTGTGGCCCCTTGATGGCCCCTTACTGGCTTCCTCTAGAAAAAATCCTAGATCCACCAGAGCACTACATTAACCTCTATGTGAAAAGAGTGAAACCTTGTCCTGAAAAAGCTTCTGGTGTGCTGATCTGTGGAACAGACTAACTCTCCTCTTCACAGGCTCAGATGAAAGACTCTCAGAGGGAATTGGAAGATGCTCGCAATGCCCACAAGGAGGCGCTCTCCAGCTCAAGAGAAGCTGACAGAAGGGCCAAAACAATGGAGGCAGACATAATACACCTGCAGGAGGTATACATTTAGAGCAACTCTGACACCATTTATTATTTTAAAATTCCCTTTTGTAGGTAGTTAGTTTTGGACAAACATAGGATTTTAATTTTTTTCTGAAGAATGTACTGTATCGTGCAAAATAACTCCTGCATAATGAAATAACCTGTAAATAAACATAATCAAAACATAATTAAGTAAAATATTCCTTGTAACTCTTTTTTCGGTCCCAGTGCTGAAGTATAGGGTTTAACCTTGAGGGGGCGTAGCTCTCACCTGTATAATATATCCGCAGGAGCTGGCTGCAGCTGAAAGAGCTCGTAAGCAGGCTGAGACTGAGAGAGATGAGCTGGCTGAGGAGCTGTCCAACAACTCTGGCAAGTGAGTGTATTTAAAGCTGATGTTCATAAGCAAGGGTGCAACTACATACTTTTTGAGGTGTATGCTAACATACTATCTAAAAATCCCCCCCAGCAAGGCGGTGGGGGTGCTGGGGCGGGGCTTCCCTTCTAGCCCACCACACCCCGCAAAACCAGCAAGCTGATTGGCAGTTTCTTCTGAAAGACAGAACTTTATCCTTGAACTGGCTGAGATTTTCTATTCATACCGAACAGCGGCCTGTCTCCTCACTAATAATACAGCTGAGCTGAGTGAAACCATTCGGGGCTACTGGAAGGCCAGGCGATTTGGCACCCTCCTCTAGTGCAGCGCCTCTATGCGTCGCATACGCTGCATACCCCCTTTTTGCGCCACTGTCCATAAGTTATGGGATTTGGGGAATTTAGGGCCCTCACTGGTGAGAATGGGTAATTTTACAGAGCATGCGGAAGAATCATTTTAATCTGGGTGGGTGTGATGCGGTCTCCTTTCAGAGCAGATGAATACAATTTCAGGTTATGTTCAGTCAGAGAGAGAGAGCGCACTCAGTCAGACACTGCTGAGAGAAATGCCTTCAGAGGATGTAAGCGAGTTATTATATACGGTTGTTAGTTTTTGTCAGTGTAAATGAATGAGTTACTGAGCTCTGAGGTTCCTTTTCTGAGGTCTCCATTGCTCCACCAGCCGCTCCATTGCTATCTTACACCCCACCAACAGTATATTTTCATTCTATTAACCTACACTACTAAAATAGCGATGGAGTTTATAAATGTATCTCTTGGTCTGGAAGTGAGCTGTGTTCAGGAAAATATCTGTAGTATTGTTATCTTGGCGGCCGAAAACACAGGTGCACCACTGACTGCTATGAATCCTGACAACACTCAGGCGTTCATTGCTATCTCGTAACACACATATGGACATGCAGCAGTGTGCAAACCCCAACTTTTATATTAACAATTAATAGAACACTTAATAAAATAACATTGCTGTTCACATAAATGATCTGCTCGCTCTCCTTCACAGCACCAATAAAATTGCAGTCTGCCAAAGTCAGTGCACACCTGGTTCTTACAGAGAATGGCACACTGACACACTCTTAATCAAGCTGCACAGTGCACGGTTGACAGCTCGTATAAAGATCACTAAAATAGGGCCCTGCGTCTTTCCCCCAGGTTTCTTTAACATCTCCTTTGCCTTTTTGCCAGGTCATTATCATCTGAGGAGAAGCGCCGCCTGGAGGCCAGAATCACTCATCTGGAGGAAGAGCTGGAGGAGGAACAGGGTAACATAGAGTCCCTCAACGAGCGGCTCAGGAGAAGCATTCAGCAGGTACAGAAAATGCTAGAGTTTGTACCAGTGGGCATAGACTAATTAGAAATTAATTTGTGACTAATTAATTTGAATATGCTGTGCCTACATGTTGGTATTCTGAGCTTCATAGCTCAGTAAGGTACAGAAATCATACACGTATCATATTAAACTGTAATCTGAGCCCCATCCAGCACAGACAGCTCAAATCCACCTGTTTCTAATCAACTAAAATTATCCTATCATATTGTCACCTCTGCTATATTGTTGTGTAACTAGATTCCAATAAATAATGTCCAACGTGGATATTATTTGGAACAAAAAAAGTCTTTCTGCTAATTATTTTATAAAAAAATTGTAATAAAGGAGCAACATGATGACTTTATTTTTTCATCTCAAACAGCATGATCTAGTGGCATTTACTGAGTCAGTAAAATACCACCAAGAGTGCAGTTGTCTTGACTTAGATACACAGCTAGATGTTTACTTTATATACAGCATGCTATGTTTTTAATTATCAGGTTTTCTTCATTCATATCCTGTATTGTAATTTATCATACATGCTGCATCGTAGATTTTGCATGGCATGCTGGCAGGGCCTCATGTAGTACAGTAACATGTCCTCCATCTTAGAGCACCATCATTCCAGAGAGCACAGTTCCACTGCTTCACTGCATAGTAATGTGGGGACTTATCTTCCTTTAGCATAGGCCTAGTTAAGCTCAGGAGGGCTATCCTATCCATTTTTACATCCATTAAAACATCCACACACTTCTCTATCTGCAGGTGGATCAGCTGAACGGGGAGCTGCAGGCAGAGCGTGCTGCTGCCCAGAGGAGCGAAAGCACCCGACAGCAGCTGGAGAGACAGAACAAGGAGCTGAAGACCAAGCTGCAGGAAGCAGAGGGACAGGCCAAGTCCAAGCTGAAGACCTCCATCACCTCACTGGAGGCCAAACTGCACCAGATGGAGGAGCAACTAGAGCAGGAGAGCAGGTCAGAGAAGTAGAGGCAGGGTAGATGTTTCTAATGGAAGCACAATGTTGTATGTATTTCTAATAAAGTGGCCAGTGATTAGAGTCATAAGGTGGGTGTTTCTAATAAAGTGGCCAGTAAGTGTTAATCTTGGTGTCTTTGGGGCAGGGAGAGACAGGCTGCTGTTAAAAACCTGCGTCAGAAGGATAAGAAGCTGAAGGATCTGACCATTCAGATGGAGGACGAGAGAAAGCAGGCAGAGCAGTTTAAAGATCAGGTAAGTAAATTTGCATGGAGAATTTTGAGCTCATGATTTGCATTTGGTAAACTATAAGAGATAAGAGACAGCACTGCCCACACTGTTATACTGTATATAAGAAACAGCAGTTATTCTGCATGATGGGTCATAAACAGATGATCTGTAATAACAGTAGATAATAGATATAGTGAATAGTGTCCTCCGGAGCTCACCCCATAGTAAATAACCCAAATCTTGCATCTTCTAAATATTTTAATAATATTGCAAATTGTGATAGAAAATATAAAAAAATATTGACGTTAATCTACAACTGTCAAAATATAATGAATTAAAATCATAAAATTGCACTTTCCTAAACTTAATTTTAAAATCAATATTTTTTTCTTAATACGAACATTTCATGGCCTCCAAACCTTTTGTTTTGTTATAGTTGTCAGGTTTTTAAAACAATTTAAAACATGCAGAATTTGGGTTGATTCCTCTTACTGATCTAAAGTTTTAAATGGAGTAGAGGTTGAACTGGCTGCTTTTCCTGTAGGAGTCTCCAAAGCCCTCAAAGTTTTTAATAATGTAAATAACCTAGTGTAGTTTTCCACAATAAGGTGCACCCTATTATAATGCGCACTATGAATGAACGTCTATTTTCTGCTCTATTTTCATACATAAGGCGCACTACATTATAAGGCGCATTTTAAGAGACACTTCTAATTCAGCAGGTCTCACCGGTGGGTTGTGGTGGGGGGCGTAGCTAACTAAGTCAAGTAAAAACTAAGCTAAGTAAACAAAACTATAATAAAGACTTTCTGTTAAAGTCCAAAAAGTGCTGGATGTAAATCTACACAGCTTTTTCTCCTTGGATGAGTAAAGCGCTTCTGTTTGTTTACAGTAAGCTTAGATTCCCAAATTTCTCCAGCGCTAAGGCTGGAGCATGAACCCATTGCTGTTTTTGGAAAAAATATATGACTCATATATATTAATTTCCAACCAAATTTTAAAGTCCCAATCCTGTTTCACCCCTCACCCCTATGGAGTCAAATTGGGGTCTTTAATGCTGACGAGAAAATACAACTGTCACAAAAAAAATCTCCAGGAATTGCAAAAAAAATCTGATATTGCAAACAAATAAGAGAACATAAGTTACTTTTTTCACTTGTAATATTTTTTTACAATGAATCTTTTTGCAACACAAATTTTTCTTTGCGTTTTGCGCTTCGCATTCCTTTTTTTCTTTTTGCAATACTTTCCCTTCTTTGCGGTCCTCTGTTTTGTTTGCGAGTCTATTTTGACCCCTTTTTGACGTGGGGGCGTGGGAGAGGAGAGGGGCGTGGCCAATATGGAAAGGCGGGTTATGGGGGATTGAGTCATCAGCTGGAGCCTCTGCTTTCATATGTAATGCTTCAGGCTGGCCAGTTCAACCGGCCGCCCTGACAGACGCTAACTAGTTTATTTATAGTCGTAATTTATTTGACATATACCTAATTACTGAATTATATAATATTGTTGTTTTCAGTTGTTAAATTGAGCAAAAGGCAGAATTTGGCTTCTTTTTCTCCATTGTGCTTGCTGCAGTTACACGCAGCCGCCTGTAGATGGTGGATTTTAACAGTGAAAAACCACATTAAAACACAACGCTGCGCAAACGCTCTCAATAAAAAGGAAAAACACAGAAAGTTTAATTTGTACCACGGCCGGGAAACTTACAACTTTCTTGATGGAACTATTTACTCTGTAAACATTCAGAATAAAAAGGAAAGACACAGAAAGAAAGTTTAATGTAGACTTCAATATAATATAGATAAAATAAGATAATAAAACAGAACATAACAAAAAAATAATTTATTGATGTACAATTTCCAGTGTCATTATACAAAATATCAAAAGTAATATTTGCTCTTTAGTGTGAGGTACTGTATCTTACATCTGACATTACATTTTTTTTCCTGTTCTCTATTATTATTTTAATAATTATTATAGTATTGCTTTAAGGACAACTTTATATGGGCACACTGGAACAGTCTGATTTCCACAGGGTGATGAATAAATTATTTTGTATGTTATGTTCTGTTTTATTATCTTATTTTATTTATATTATATTGAAGTCTAAATTAAACGTTCTGTGTTTTTCCTTTTTATTGAGAGCGTTTGCGCAGCGTTGTGTTTTAATGGGGTTTTTCACTGTTAAAATCCACCATCTACAGGCGGCTGTATGTAACTGCAGCTAGCACGCTGGAGAAAAAGAAGCCAAATTCTGCCTTTTGCTCAATTTAACAACCGAAAAACAACAATATTATATCAGGGCGGCCGGTTGAACTGGCTGGCCTGCAGCATTACACTAAAAGTTCAACATCTCTCTGACGTTAGAATTGAACGTCTTTCTGATGTTGGTTTGATGTTTGGAAATGTTCTCCTGCAGGCGGAGAAGGCGAATGCCCGCATGAAGCAGCTGAAGCGTCAGGCGGAGGAGAGTGAGGAGGAGTCTCAGAGAGCCGCGGCCGCACGCAGGAAGCTGCAGAGAGAACTGGACGAGGCCTCGGAGGCCAACGACGCCCTGAGCCGAGAGGTGTCCTCTCTCAAGAGCAAACTCAGGTTGTTCTGCAGTGAGCCCTTTCTGTGATGTATGTAATGCATGCATTCACTCTACTAACTCCCACTTAACCCCTTCTGGCCCTCAAAATTTTTATTTTTTCTTAAGGCTTGGGCACACTTGACCAAATTATACGTTTTGTCATTGTTTTCTTTTTTTGTTTTTATGCAACAGTAAATAAAAAAAGCCTCTTTTTCTAATAAGATATTTAATCTTAATGCAGAGACTATTACAAGTGATCTGGCAGCAACACAACTATAACGCTGGATACATCCACCCTCACGCTTCACAGTTGTCAAGGGCTTCTTCTCATTAAATCCTTTTTTTCCTCCTAATGAATCTTTTACATAGACTGTATATAAGTATGGACAGGACGACAGGGGTTGAAAAGTGAAGTCACTACGTCTCTTACCCCCTCTGGTGGCTCCAGTACAACTTTTAACCCCGCCTATTTCTATTTATTTGAATGGGAGATGCCAGAATGTTTAATCTAAAATTGCACATCCAAGATAATTTTTTTGGGAAGTTGTGTTCTGTACGTTCTGCAAGCCCCCCTCCTGTGTTAATAACCCCCAGTGTTTTTCCTTACAGTTAATAGGTTTTATAGGAGTTATTTCGTGATATTTAAAGGGGTGTGGTGATGTGGTGATTGACGCACTTACTGTGAGCGTCCTTGATACGGGGATTTCAGACATGTGGGCGGGGTTTGTGCAGTCACACCTCTGCTGCTCCTGTTCTGGCTCTATTTGGCTTTATTGCGCAAGCACACGCATGATGGCAGCTTTCATTTCTGCTATATTTTGGCTTCAAAACGGCATAATGAGAGTGAATGGGTACGTCCTGTCCATACTTATATACAGTCTATGATATTTCTGCAGTTTAGCAATAGAGTTTTATTTTATTTTGACTCATATTTTAAACTTTTTTGAGTTAAAGCCGTGGTCCGATCCCTTCAACTGTTACGCCCTCGCTATGTTTTCCTGTGTTTTCCCCGTTTCCTAGTGTGTTTCTCTAGTACTTTTCCATCACGTGTGTGTAATTTGTAGCTCCGCCCCTCGTTACCTGTTTCCCCAGGTGTTCAGTGTTTCATGTTACTATAAATAGCCCTCCTCTGCCACCTTGTCCTCGGTCGGTCTTTGCACCTTCCTCTGTCGTTTGTCTCGCCACGTTTACTATAGTTTGTTCACGGTTTCGTTACGCTCTATGTATTTCTTGTATATTTCTAGTCACGTTTCTTGCCTGTTTGTTTCTTTGTTTATTTGTATATATTCACGTATTTATCCTTTGTACATATTCCCTTACCTTGGTTTGTACTTATCTGTCTAGTTTAGCTCTTTGTTTGTTTTCCCTGTTTGTTTATGTATATATATATATTCGTTATTCCCCTGTTTGTTTATTTGTTTATTTGTTATTTATTAAAGTCTGTCTTACCCGCATTTACGTCCGCCTCCCGTCTGGTCACGCGTTACATCAACATCTACTATCTAATATATTAAATCTAAAAACAGAGTGGTCTGGTAGGTTTGTTGGATGTAACTGATTTCTATATTTGACAGTATTTTATCAATAAAAAATACACTTAAAACCACAGAATTTCATACAGCAATTCCTTTACATTAACACCTATTTAAGTGCTCTTCCACATGCGCTGTGAAATTACACCTTCTCACCAGAGAGGTTTCTAAATCCCCAAAACTCCAAATCTTACGGACTGTTTCAGTGAAGATTGTGTATGAACAATCTTATTAACTAGACTTTCAATTAAAAATTTGGCACAGTCATATGTTGGTTTTGTCCAGTATAAGAGCAGTTAGTTCTCTTTTCCAGGTTTGAACTTGACTGCCACTCTTCCCCTGAACTGCTATTTCTTAACCAGAGTCTGGACTGTAGAAACCTATAGAAACTTTCTTATAGCCTTTTCCTGCTTTATGGCCATTAATTACTTGTTTTTAGATTTAAAAAAATATCTCAGCCTTTGCTTTTCTGCTTTAGGATATGCCTAAAATGTTGTTTTATTGTTTATAGCTGCTCCCTAAAAAAACAGGACACAATGTGTTATTTGGCCAAAAGTGCTCAAACAATTGCCTAGTGTTATAGCCCACCAATTAGCATGATGCTAACTGCATGCCTAAATGATCAAGCTTTACTTGAGTTGCTTTAAATGCAGCTTTTAGTTAATGTAGAAATCTGTCCACTGTTTTCTCCACCCTACAGGCGTGGAAACGACTCGTCCTTTAGCCCCTCCCCCCGGCGGCCTGTGGTTGGAGCACGCAGGAGCATGATCTTGAATTCTGTGATTCCGGAGGAGGGTGAAGCTTTGTGTGCAGCACCTGAACCTGAAGAACCTGCAGAACCAATCAATAGTACTCAGAATGACCTGCAATGACCTGCAGTGACCACATCCTGTACCTTCACAAACCAGGATTAGAAACAATGAACAGTTATTAAAAACAAAAACCTATTCTATAAAACCTCAAACACAAGTAACTTAACCAGTCAATATGGGCTAAAACAAAACAGAAATAACAAATTCAACAACGCTCCTGACTAACAATTTCATTTTAAATGTGGGTAATTAAATAAATGCTGATGATATAACCTACATAATTCATGAACATAATTCAACATAGACCATAATTACGGTACATTTGATTTAGATTTAAATTAACTCCAGGTATCCACAATTATGAGTAAAATAAAAGTAAGACTTTTAAATACTTTTTTAAGGATTAAGTGCCAAACAGCCCTTATTGAGGTCTCTGCTTGCTAAAAGTAGGTAATGAATTTACCAAATTAAAGTGCCTCTCTATAAATAAATAATGCAGATTGTTCTGTTTAGTTCAGTCCGCCATTAATCAGTAAAATATGTCAATCTAAAACAAATGAGCATGATTGAAATTTAACGCACAAAAATAAAAACAAATTTTATTTATTTTTTTAAAGACCTTTGAGAGATGGATTTATGACATGATAGCATTTTGAAGTTATTTAAGGATCTGCAGATGCTCTGTCATCTGATAACATTATATTGTTTTAAATAAAGTTAAATTGAATAAGTCACTTTTTAATTTAAATATAATTTTTGCTAGATTTTAACAGTAAATCAGAATATCAGAATTAACCAATCTTTTATTATCAGGGAGCAGAATGTACCGTTTTTAATCAAAATGAGACTGTATTTAATAGATCATTCTATTAAACAGTAAATAATAATGTTATTATACAAAAATAAACTGATTTTATTTCAAGTAAACTTGGTTACACAGATTTATTTCACATTTTCTTTACTGTTCTGTTTCTAATCCCATCTCACCCTCATCCAAACCCACTGGTATCTGTCTGCAGGGAAATGTTTGGGATCTGCTCAGCAGCTGCAGCTTTGTTCTTAATTCTAACACAATACTGAATTTTAGTCTAAATAATAATCTCTTTATTTTAAGTGTGATATGCTTGTGTGCTATTCCTACAGTAGACTGTCACTTTACTCTAAATGCGCGTTATCATTAAATGGTAGGAGTATCAGTTTATTTTAAAATGCAGTTTAATTTGGGTTCAATAGTTTGAAATAATGTGTTCATTTATTGGCAGTAGTTATTATAATAAAAATGTTACACAATTTATTATGTCAACTGTTCACACCTGCTATTATATTAAAATGGTGAATCTTCACAAGAAAAAGTCTGTTCTGATTTTTTTCTTTTCTTAGTACATTCCAACCAAAAGTTCTGAAAACTGTTGGCGTAGAAACAGGTGGATTTGTGCCCCCCCCCAAAATGACAGTTTCGCTCAGCTCAGCTGTACTATTAATGAGGAGACACGTCACTGGCCGCTGTGTAAATGAGAAATCTCTTATCATTACATTACATTACATTACATTACATTACATTTGGCAGACGCTTTTGTCCAAAGCGACTTACAAAAGTCAAGTACAAAAGTAATAGGAATTAAGATAAACCATTTTAGATGGGCTTAAGGGAGGTCGAAGGGAAATAAAGGGATAGAGAAGTGAAGGAGGGGAAGAAGGAAATGAGGTTAGAAGTAGTTAGTGTGTTAGAGGTGTTAGGAGAGTAAGTGCTCTTTGAAGAGCTCTGTCTTCAGGAGTTTATTAAAGATAGCGAGAGATTCTCCTGATCTGGTAGTGGAAGGTAGTTTGTTCCACCATTGGGGAACTCTGTATGAGAACAGTCTGGATTGCTTTGTGTGAGTGTTTGGCAAAGCGAGGCGACATTCATTGGAGGAGCGCAGCGGCCGGGAGGTAGCGTAAGCCTTCAGGAGCGAGTGCAGGTAGGAAGGAGCCTGTTCTGACATCACCTTGTAGGCGATTGTAAGAGTTTTGAATTTGATGCAAGCATCAACTGGTAGCCAGTGGAGCTCAATGAGCAGCGGGGTGACATGAGCCCGTTTTGGCTGGTTGAAGACCAGATGTGCTGCTGCATTCTGGATCATTTGGAGTGGTTTTACTACGCAGGCCGGGAGGCCAGTTAGCAGGGCATTGCAGTAGTCGAGGCGTGAGATGACGACTGCTTGTACCAATCATGGAGCCGGTTCAGGGAGAAAGTTCTGCCTTTCAGGAGAAACAGCCAGCTTGCTGCTTTTGCTGCGCAGAGAAGAGTCAATAAGTTGTATAGGCCGTCCGATTTTCACCTTCATATCTTCAAAAATGTGACATACACTGGCTTTCAAAATTCAAAGGGAAAAAAATGTGTACGTTTACGATTTTTTTACAAAAACTGTACGTCCGATCAAAAACCTGTATACAAGCATGCATCGCACCATCAGGCCGCACAATCTGGAGTTGGAAAGGTGTCGATATCTCGAAAAATGCGGGACAAAAAGCGCAGCGACGAAAGTGCAAATAATAATAATAATAACATTAACGCAGAATAACAGTATAGTTGAGCATAATAATAATAACCAAATCTGTTATATTATTTTAAACATTAGGTGATAACCGATCACTTTTTGTCATATATGTATATAATTCAGACAACAATGTGGAGTAACTTTCCCACCAGGCCAGAAATTAAAGGACAACACAATATATTTCCATGCTATAAGGATAATTCATTGTACTGTAGGTCCAGTGCACAGTCTGCTTGTGGTGCCCCTGTAGATATCAGCCAATAGCATTCGCTGAGGGAGGTGACCCTGACCCAGAGCCATAGAGAGAGAAAATAGTTTAACAGTTAGACGTAGTAACTGTAGATTAATCTGTAACTCAGTGATTTAATGTGTAAATAGTTTAACTGTTATCTGTAATAACTGTAGATTAATCTGTGACTCAGTGATTTAATGTGTAAATAGTTTAATTGTTATCTGTAATAACTGTAGATTAGACCACAAGCTACAGAAAAAGTTGGCATTATAATATAATATAATATAATTGATTCAAATAAATTTTTTTCTCCCTCACAATTGGCAATCCCTGGTGTTTAAGGTGCTGAACTGCAAGCAGAATTCCCTTAAAGAACTTCTTCCAGAATAACCACTGGGTCGAGTTACTCGTTAATCTGCGAGCGAGTTTACGTAATACTTTAGATACGCAGGGGTTTGGGAAACACTCTTTAATTAACGATCAATCTTAAGTAAGAGTTAACGAAGTTCTTAGTGTTGCAAAGCTTTCGGGAAACCCACCCCAGTTTTTGTTATATGTATATAATTCAGACATTTCTCACGCAGAATTTTTTACAGTAAATGTAATGTGGAGTAACATGTTTAGGTTGTAAGTGATCTACTTGGACGTAACTAATAATAAACAGAATACAGAAAAAAGGGATTATTTGGGATTAAAAGTAATTCCACAAATGTTTAGAGAAGCTTCGGGTTTGGCTTTTCAGAATGTCAAAGGCAAACTTCAAAAAGCTGTATGTCATGATCAGTACATCCACATGGCCAATCTTTTACAGTCATTGGCCACCTTTGCTAACTGAAGGACACATGTGCGCGTGTATACGCTGTATTTTTAACAATAAGAATAAGTAATTTATTAAAAACTTTATCACTATTTTTCACAGTTTGGGCAGTAGTCTTAAAATCCTTTTGTGATTGTTTTTTTTTTATTATTAGTTTGGCATATTTTCTATTCATGCTTATGTACATTTTAAAAAGTTGCTTTTTAAAATTTAAGTTGGTTTTGACAGTTTGGGAGCGTATTTTTGCGACCCCGCCTTTTGACACTGATGTGACACCATAACAGAACCCTTTCTGTCCCCTGCTCTCCAGTACTGTGTGTGTATGGAGGAGTTGCTGCAACCACCTAGCAAGCAGCTAGCAACACCATAGCAACCACCACAGATAGCATAGCAACACGATACCAAACACTGTAGTGAACGGCGGGAGCCATTTTAGCTGCAATCATCCTGCGTTTCCTTTAGAAAATGCACTTTTCTAGTTGTTTTTTGTTCTCCTGTCTCAGGGGCAGATGTTCTCTCAGGAGCGATTTATTTTCTTTCCTCCTCTCTCCTCTCCTCCATCTCCTCCTCAATCTCCTCTCATCTCCTCTATTTTCTATCTACTCTTCTCTCCTCCTCCATCTCCTCTATTTCCTCTCTCCTTTTTGAGTTAATCCCACCTATAGTAATAGAATGATCCTGTAAAGGCTGCAAACAGAACTTCGACTAGGATCAGCAGTACATTCACTACTATCTTCAGTGTGCTCATTTTACCCGCTCTATCGGAACACGTGACGCTACGCAGAAGTTCCGTGAACTACTGAAGTCTACCGCGCGCTCACGCTCTTTTATACCGGGAACGCACGGTGACGTCACAGACAGAACGTTGTGGATCGCCGTTGCCAGGGCAACAAACAAACAAATGAAATACCATCCCAGAAAGCCAAAGAAGGTTTAATTTTTCCATCATTATAGCTAATGCGTTAAAACAACGGGGAAGGCTGACGTCAGAACTGATGTATTTATGCACATCCATTTACGTTGTTTACACTTTATGGCTTTATACATATGGGTTGTTTTAAACTTTACTTACATTAATTATATATATCCTGTTTTAATTCTATTCTTATTGGGCATATTCCGTCGAATCAATGCCAATTGTATAAATGTATAATGTATAAATGTGCACACAAAATAACTTTAAAATATATTTTATTAAATAAGCATAGTGTCTTGTACATTGACCTCATTGCAAAAGTAAGAGATATCATTTAAAAGTAATAATAATAACTACTTAGAAGGCTTAAAATAGCATTCATTACCTGTGCACAATACAATTATTAAAATCTAATTATTATTATTATTTTTTTTTTATAAATGTATAATTGTAGTTAAACTGTACATTGTAGGTTATCAGTCAGTCCTGTTACCATAACATATTACCCCATCTGAAACATCTGGAACATTCTAAAAGTCACATTTATGACAGGAAATTATATTAGTTTGTCCTTCTGAAAATCATGGGATGACCAAAATTAAGTTCCCTCATTTTTTCCCTCACTTGTTGTAACTATGACTGAGAAGGTCAATCTCAATGCTCTGTCCTATAACGTAATTCTAATGTTATTTGTTTATTTTTAAAAGACAGATTTTGGGAAAATCACTAGAATGTGCTCAGTGTCCTCATGCTACAGCATAGCCGTCTCTTACCTATTTGTCATGTTTTGCTAATTCTATGCTAAAACCTCAGTCCTGTTACATTCAGTCCTGTTAATCATAACATGAAGAATAACAGGACTGAGAGCCAGTAACAGGACTGAGTGCCAGTAACAGGAGTGAGAGCCAGTAACAGGAGTGAGTAGAGTCCCCTGGATTATTGATTTATTAATGTGAATATTAGTTAATGTTAACCACTCTTTTCCAGTTATGCTTGGTTCGTCATTTATTCATTTGTTTAATAAATTGCATGATAATAAATTTGATCAGTTTCAAGTTTGGATCTTCTTAAAAAAAAGATAAAAATGGATTTGCATTTGCTTTTAAACATGCTTTTTTATTTTGGTAACATGACTAAGAATATTTTAACCATCTTTGCCTTAGAAACCTTGTAAAAATTAGGTAAAGCTGCCTAAGATTGACCAGTACATGTTTTGAATAGTTAAATATATATGTTATTAGATTCAGAGTTGAAAAAAGATGAAACATTAGGTTGAATTTGGAAGAGTTACAACAAGCAAATGCCACCCATTCAGTGGAATGGCCCATAGCCTGTACTGTGTTCTTGCAGCTTAGAAAGGAACATTTAAATATTAAATATTAATATTTTTATTCGTGTTGAGCACCTTTCACCTAAAAAGTGAGTGTAGGTTCAGAGTCTTAACCCTTACCATTTATGTAATTATGTAAATATTTTATGAAAAAAAAAAATATATATATACATTGAGTCCAAGAAGTATTTGATCCCTTGCTGATTTTCTTCGTTGGCCCACTAATAAAGACATGATCATTCTATACTTTTAATGGTAGATGTATTCTTACATGGAGAGACAGAATATTAAAAAGAAAATCCAGGAAATAAATCTAAGGAATATATATTAATTGATTTGTATTTCATGGAGTGAAATAAGTATTTGATCCCTTAGTATTCATTAGCAGTTCTGGCTTTTACAGACCAGTTAGACACTCCCAATCAACTTGTTACCTGACCTGAAGCCACCTGTTCTCACTAATCACTTGTGTGAAAAACACCTGTCCACAGAATCAGACAGATCACACAGATTTCAAGTCTCCAACATGGGTAAAACCAAAGAGCTGTCACAGGACCTCAGAGTCAGAATTGTTGACCTTCACAAAGCTGGAATGGGCTACAAAAAGATTAGTAAGGTGTTGGATGTGAAAGTAACAACTATTGGTGCAATTATCAGAAAGTTTAAAGTGTATAACATGACAATCAACAGACCTCGGCCCGGTGCTCCAAAGAAGATTTCGCCTCGTGGGGTGGCAATGATGCTGAGAACGGTCAGAAATCGTCCTGCAACCATTCAGCAGGAGTTAGCAAATGACCTGAAGGCAGCTGGGACCACAGTTTGCAAGGAAACAATTGGCAACACTTTGCGCAACAATGGATTCACATCCTGCAGTGCCCGAAAGGTACCCCTGCTGAAGAGAGCACATGTGGAGGCGCGCCTCAAGTATGCCAATGATCATTTGAAAGATGAACCAAGTTATTGGGAGAAGGTTTTGTGGTCAGACGAGACCAAAATTGAACTTTTTGGCCTCAACTCCACCCGCCATGTGTGGAGGAAGAAAAGTGCTGCCTATGACCCCAAGAACACTGTGCCCACCATCAAGCATGGAGGTGGAAGCATAATGTTTTGGGGGTGTTTCTCTGCCAAGGGTACAGGGCTACTTCACCGCATCACTGGGAAGATGGATGGAGCCATGTACCACACAATCCTGAGGGACAACCTCCTCCCCTCTGCCAGGGATCTGAAAATGGGCCGTGGTTGGGTCTTCCAACATGATAACGACCCTAAACATACAGCAAAAGCAACAAAGGATTGGCTCAAGAAAAATCACATTAAGGTCATGGAGTGGCCCAGCCAGTCGCCAGACCTCAATCCGATCGAAAATCTATGGAGGGAGCTGAAGGTCAGAGTTGCCAAGCGACAGCCCACCAACCTTCATGATTTAGAGAGGATCTGCAAAGAAGAGTGGGCCAAAATTCCCCCTGGTGTGTGTGCTAAACTTGTGGTTAACTACAACAAACGTCTCACCGCTGTGCTTGCAAACAAAGGCTTTGCCACTAAGTATTGAGTGTGTTTGGCAAGAGGGATCAAATACTTATTTTCCTCATTGAAATACAAATTAATTAAAATATATTCTTTAAAATTATATTCTGGATTTTTGTCTTGATATTCTGTCTCTCCATGTTAGAATATATCTACCATTAAAAGTGCAGAAGGATAGTGTCTTTATTAGTGGGCAAACAAAGAAAATCAGCAAGGGATCAAATACTTCTTGGACTCACTGTATATTTAGATTATGTTTGTGTATTTAAAACTGATCTTATGCTAGCTGTTAAACAGTCATAGGAAATCTGAGATATTGGATCTTTTTACCTTAAAAATTAAAATGATCATTACCAGCTCAAAACTAGTTTGATGTAAGGCTGCCTGTTAATGGTAGTAAAAGTTTTCAGTTTCACCTTAAATATATATGCAAATAAAGATTATGATAATAATTAGCATTTTAATAAAAAAAATGCATTATCATACATTAAAGTATTACTACTCCAAAAGGTGTTAATGTAGTGAGATATTTAGTAAATGGTAATACGTTTTTATGTACTAGTAATTAAGTCACCCTGACTTGTAAGTGTTTTAATAGTGAAAACCATAACCAGCAACTGATTTAATGTGTAAATAGTTTAATTGTTATCTGTAATAACTGTAGATTAATCTGTAACTCAGTGATTTAATGTGAAAATATTGGAATTATAATTGAGTTTTTTCTTTGAATTTAATAAAGTTTTCTCTCTTACCATTATTCATTTTGCTTGCTGTTTTTTTATTGTCAGTATGCTTATTGCAGTATCATATCTGAACTAGTGGGAAAGTAAAATTTCTCACTTTTATTTGTAAATAAATAAGAAATTTATGAAGCATGTTACATATTTGTTTGTAAAATGATTTGACTATTGTGTAAAACTTATCTTTGATTGCTTATACAATTGTTTTATGTTATGGTTACATTACTGATGCATTGATACAAAGAATATTATCAAAAAAAATAAATCAATAAAACTGAGTATGGAGTGACGGAAAGTGTATTAGAAAAGTAAATATTAATATTTTTTTCTGTAATATTTGGCCAATTACATAGCAGCGGTACATTCCCACAAATGGAAAAAGAAAAGACAATTATCTGCCGCTATTTGGAGATCCATCCTTGTAACAGCCACAATTCAGAAAGAAACAAAACTGATCATTTTTGCTTTGTTTGCTATGTTTCTAATGATAAGTAAATTGTTGGTGTTGGAGAAGTATTGTTGTGCTCCTGTAGGGGGCAGTAGTGGTCCACTGTGATCAGGAGATCGCCAGTTTGAATCCTGTTCATGTAGCTTGCCATCGGCTTTCGGAGCCCTGAGAGAGCACAATAGACTTTGTTCTCTCTGGGTAGGTACGGTAGATGGCACTCTCTCTCCCCCCACATCACTTCAAAGGGTGATGTCGCTCACCACAAGGCGTCTGTGAGCTGATGTATCTGAACAGAGTCACTGCTTTCCTCCAAGCATGCTGTGATGCTACTCGGCAATGCTGCATCAGCAGCAGCTCAAAAAGAAGTGAAGTCTGACTTCAAATGTATCTGAGGATCACAAGTGATGGGGGGGAGACCTTATGAGTGGGTTGGGTGAATGGCTGTGTAAAATTGGATTTATAAAATAGAATTATAAAAATGATAAAAGGACGTGCACAATTTACAGAATGAGACTCAGAACAGCAAGTTGGGTGTCACTGGCAAGTTTATTAGACAGCCGGATCCACACACAAAACTCCAAAGCCCTACATTATTTGGACTATAAGGACGTCTTTAGTACAGTTATTGCTTACACAAGCCCTGAGATGACCCTTACACTTAACTCTATGTGCCTGGACTTTCTCTAAAATCATTCTTACATTAGTACCCCTAAGCCAGGGGGGGTCAAACTGGGTCCTCCGCTGCCTTCAGCTCCATCTCATTAAACTTCATTTCACGCATCCCATCAGCTGATCGGTCTGGTCTTCACCAGCTGAGTTCAGAGTGATAGGCGAGCCGTGGCCTGAAGGGAACCCAGTTAGACAGCCCTGTTCTCTAAGTAATATAAAATAGAAGCATGTCTCAATTCCTCCTTACATTTCTAATTTTAACATAAAACACTTGTACCCTTCACTGAAGTATTTAAATCTTTTCTTAATACATGAATAACTAGAGAGAGATTCTGCATAAAGGAAACAGATTAAACCCCAATCAGAGATCAATCCATTCCCCCCTCTCACATTTATACCCCTGATAAATCACACTGATGCTGTGAACTCGTGTGTTTCAATGGTGAGACGAGCAACAACACGTCTCAGTACGCTGTGTTGTTACTAACCTGTGTGCAGCTCTGCCTGGTTGAGGTTAAATTGAAATAGCAAAAAAATATTTTTACCTCAGATGTACGCCAAGTTCAGGTCTAAAGACAAGAGTCGCATTCAGTGTTTAGTCAGCTTCTTTAGTTTTACACTGGAACTATGAGGATTATATTACTAACAAACAACAGTATTACTAGAACTAATAGTTGTTTTTCCTTGGCCAAAATCATTGTATCCTGCTTTTGCTGGAATAACTGTCTCGATAGAGTTTTGGAAAGGCTTTTAATTTTGTTTTACCTTTTTTTAAGATCTGCTGTAAGGATTTAATTGCATTCAGTGACCAGTACTAGAGAACAGGTCCACTGTCAGTATAAAAAAAAAATAGAAATAAAAATAGTTCACAGCCAATTAAGTGGAATTATTCTGCTATAATGTTCGCATTTAAATGAATAATTTGACAAGTGTTTCCATTTATCCCAAATGTAACTAATTAGCCAAAACATACTTGGTGTCTGAACCTTGTTTCTTTAGTTCATCACTGGACCTATGAGGCTAATCAATGTTGCTAACATTAAATAGCAACAGAAAGCTACTGTACAGCAATTAGCATTGTGCTAACTGTAGGTCTAAATCAGCAAACACTCTCCTCAAACTGTGTGGAGGAGTTGATTAATCTGTCTTATCTGCAATAAACTTCATTATAAGGTTTTAGACACTGTTCCTGCTGAAAAAAAAAAGCCTGCCTGTTCAGCTCAAAATGGACGTGCTCTTATTAAAGGAGAACTTAAATCTAAGATGGCGGCGCCCAGAGATTTACCTGCAATATGGGATGTAAACAGTGTTTTTATTAAGCTTCTTGTGCAGTTTTAAAGTTCTAAACGCTTAGTTTTAAAATGTCAAGGCTCTCCAGATTCTACTTCTAATGAAGTGTGGAGCCTGAACAACGGTGGAAAAAAAGCTACTTATCTGCAGAGGCAAAAAATGCCCTATCTTACTTATTCTAAAGTTTGTTATTCTAAAGTCCCTCAGAAATCTGTGGGAGAGCGGGGGTGGGCTATTCAACAAAGGTAAGTACCTTTTTTATTACATTTAATACACCCAAAGTCTACTTCACACTGGAGTTCCCCTTTAAGCTAGACTTTCTACCAGTATAGGCAATTTGACCAAACCAATATGCACATTAAATGAGGAATGTTCCAATTTGAGAGATTTTTTATTCAACATAGTTAGTTAGTTAAAGTGTAAAAGTATATAATACAACTGAGATAATGAGAAGCTCTACATATTTATTAATTAGCTAACTTAACTAATTTACCAGGGTGGTAGAAAGGTATGGGTAAAAGTTAAATGGAGCTCCTCAAGACTTCAAATGTTAAAAACAGTTCAGGCTAAATTCTCCTCTAACTGAGTAGGTAAGGCTTTTTATTATTATATATTTCTTTTTTTGAGAACTTCTATAAACATTTAATTGCATTCAGTGATGCAAGCACTGGAGAACACAGTTCCACAGCTTAATTCCGGGGGGCTTTATACCCTGGTATTAGGAATGGCACCAGCAGGTTCATGTTTATCTCCTACAAAGAGTCCTGTTCTAATGGCACTATAGCTTAGCACTCCACTAGACAAGCTGTGTGCGCATTATTAGCACATCTGTGTTAGCAATGGATGCTATTTGAAGTAGCCAAGTGTGAAAGCTTTGCTTGTTTGCTTTGACTTTCCTATGTCTATAAAAACAGTTAGCAAAATGCTAACTGTATCCAGTGTACACAAGCTTACACAAGCAGTACTCAGCCTCATAGCTAAAGAGCAAAAGAAAAAAAAGCAGCAGATACCAAATGTGTCTTGGCTGAATGGAGCGGAAACAGTGTAAATTACACTTTTGCTTTGCTCACCATTACTTTAATCTGGTTGAAGACGTGTAAATTAAGGCACAGTTTAGTGGTCAGGATGTGCTACAGAAGCCCAAAAAAAAAAAAAAGCCCTGAAGTCAAAAATATATTTTCAGTCTAATTTTAGATGTGTGTTGGTAATGCAGAGAGGACACTGAAGCCATTATTGGTCAGAAGGGCTGGATGATTTGGACAAAATGTAAATTAAATGTATATTATTTCTTAATTTTGGTTGATATGAGATATAATTCTGATATTTATCTGAACAATGTACAAGGCACAGAAGAGGCCAAAAACACCCACATTGGACATCTGTACCTATAAACTTCTGACAAATACATTTTCTAATTCATGTAATGAATTTAAACATTTTCTATTCATTTACAGCTCTGGAAAAAATATGAGACCACTTAAAATGATGAGTTTCTTTGATTTTACCAAATTGAAAACTCTGGAATATAATCAAGAGGAAGATGGATGACCACAAGCCATCAAACCAAACTGAACTGAACTGCTTGAATTTTTGCACCAGGAGTAAAGGCATACAAATATCCAAAAGCAGTGTGTAAGACTGGTGGAGGAGAACATGATGCCAAGATGCATAAAAACTGATGAAAATTCAGGGTTATTCCACCAAAAATTGATTTCTGAACCCCTAAAACTTTATGAATATGAACTTGTTTTATTTGCTTTATTTGAGGTCTAAAAGCTCTGCATCTTTTTTTGTTATTTCAGCCATTTCTTATTTTCTGCAAATAAATGCAAAATCAGAGAAACTGATTCAGAAACTGAAGGGGTCGCTTAGTTTTTTTTTTTTAGAGCTGTATGTATGTATGATGAATATATACTGAATATATACTGAATTACTGTCCAGCTCCAGCTCTACTGGAATTCTCCAGCTTTGTTACTTTTAACCAGCAACATATGAAGCAACAAATCTAATGTAATGATATAAGGAACACAGAGCTGGTTTAATTTGTTGGTAGCTATCTCTTTTAAAGCATCTAAAATCTGTTTTTGAAAGTTACATAGATAAAAAAGGACAACTGTTAGCAACAAAAATACTGATAATAATACAGTTCAGCTACAATTTAGTGGAATTGTTTTGCCACAATTTTGTCTCTTTTAAATTAGTAATTTGGCAAACAGTTAGTTTAACACTGGAGCTAAGAGGATAATGAACACTATATGACCAAAAGTATTAAGACACCTGCTCATTCATAATATTGTCAGAAATGTACACGTTTTCACTGCTTTAGTTGGGAGTCTCTACAGTCTACCAGGTTTTAAAGCATTGCTGTGAGGATTTTATTGCATTCAGCAACAAGAGCACTAGTGAGCACTAGAACTTCATTACACAATTACAGGATGGAGTACCATCATTACAGAGCCAACACAGTCCCACAGCTCCGACTCGATGTTCTCAAAGCCCACACCAACAAATTAAAGAATTAGACATGGTGCCAATAAGTTCATAATAATATATTTATCTGTTCAGAAGATTCCAAATCTATTGGAAATACTTCTCTACAGGGATTAGACAATGTGTGTTGTCAGCAATGTGTGTAACATAAGGTAGCTGAACACTTTTGCTAAAATAAGCATCAGCAGACATTTGAACACATCATGTAGCCAACAGTTAAAGGCACCAGTTAGCATAATTTTCTTGCCACAGAGAACAGCCTCAGATAGACTTAACCCAGTTTATAAACCCAAATGACCAACCTGGCTGACCACAATGAGTATCCACTAGTATAACCTTAAAATTTGGTGTCCTCTATTGCTAAATGTACATCATTATTTGTAAGTTGCTTTAAATAAAAGCATCCGCTAAATGTAATGTAATGTAATGTAATGTAATGTAAATACCAGCTTGACCAGACCAGTTAACCAGTATGTTCATCAGCTGGACGACCACTTCTGTTTAGTTGCTAAACTAGCTAGTCCATCAAACTAAAGTAAAAACAAACATGAACTATAAGCTAGTTAACCAGTAGGCTCAGAAATTATTGCAATTAAAAACACTGGCATTTTAAGACCATTAAACAGACACTAATATAATAATAACAAGATCTAAAAAAAATAACTTCAATATGAACCGTTTGACGCATTTCCACCAACAAAAACAAGTTCTGGGACCTTAACATTTCCTTGCTGGAACCAAAGTAGGTTGTAGTAGGTTTTTCAGAACAAACCGATAGCATTCAACCAGATTCACTAAACCAGTGTGTATGGAGTCGCAGATACTGAAGCACTGTTCCTTGTGCGACTGGCTAAATCACTGTTGAATGTTTAATATATACAGTTGTGGTCAAAAGTTTACATACACTTGTAAAAAAACATAATGTTATGGCTGTCTTGAGTTTTCAATAAGTTCTACAACTCTTATTTTTCTGTGATAGAGTGATCGGAACACATACATGTTTGTCACAAAAAACAGTCATAAAATTTGGTTCTTTCATAAATTTATTATGGGTCTGCTGAAAATGTCACCAAATCTGCTGGGTCAAAAATATACATACAGCAACATTAGTATTTGGTTACATGTCCCTTGGCCATTTTCACGGCAACTAGGCGCTTTTGGTAGCCATCCACAAGCTCCTGGCAAGCTTCAGGTCGAATGTTTGACCACTCTTCTTGACAGAATTGGTGCAGTTCAGCTAAATGTGATGGTTTTCTTGCATGAACCCGTTTCTTTAGCACTGTCCACATGTTCTCAATGGGGTTTAAGTCAGGACTTTGGGAAGGCCATTCTAAAACCTTAATTCTAGCCTGGTTTAGCCATTCCTTTACCACTTTTGATGTGTGTTTTGGGTCATTGTCTTGTTGGAACACCCAACTGCGCCCAAGACCCAACCTTCGGGCTGATGGTTTTAAGTTTTCCTGCAGAATTTGGAGGTAATCCTCCTTCTTCATTATCCCATTTACTTTCTGCAAAGAACCAGTTCCACTGGCAGCAAAACATCCCCAGAGCATAATACTACCACCACCATGCTTGACAGTAGGCATGGTGTTCCTGGGATTAAAGGCCTCACCTTTTCTCCTCCAAACATATTGCTGGGTGTTGTGGCCAAACAGCTCAATTTTTGTTTCGTCTGACCAGAGAACTTTCCTCCAGAAGGTTTTATCTTTGTCCATGTGATCAGCAGCAAACTTCAGCCGAGTCTTAAGGTGCCTTTTCTGGAGCAAGGGCTTCTTTCTTGCACGGCAGCCTCTCAGTCCATGGCGATGTAAAACACGCTTGACTGTGGAGACTGACACCTGTGTTCCATCAGCTTCCAAATCCTTGCAGACCTGCTTCTTGGTGATTCTTGGTTGACTCTTGACCATCCTGACCAATCTCCTCTCAGCAGCATGTGATAGCTTGCGTTTTCTTCCTGATCGTGGCAGTGACACAACTGTTCCATGCACTTTATACTTGCGTATAATTGTCTGCACAGTTGCTCTTGGGACCTGTAGCTGCTTTGAAATGGCTCCAAGTGACTTCCCTGACTTGTTCAAGTCAATAATTCGCTTTTTCAGATCCACACTGAGTTCCTTTGACTTTCCCATTGTAGCTTTTGTAGCTGAGTCTAATCACTGGGTCAAATGAGCCCTATTTAAATGGGCTCATGAGAAGTCAACAGCTGTAGTCAATCAGAATCACTTACAAGAAGTGAAGAGGCCATGACATGAAGCTAATTTGATTGACACAACTCGCTACATCACCAAAATTGACTAATTTTGTTGCTGTATGTATATTTTTGACCCAGCAGATTTGGTGACATTTTCAGCAGACCCATAATAAATTTATGAAAGAACCAAATTTTATGACTGTTTTTTGTGACAAACATGTATGTGTTCCGATCACTCTATCACAGAAAAATAAGAGTTGTAGAACTTATTGAAAACTCAAGACAGCCATAACATTATGTTTTTTTACAAGTGTATGTAAACTTTTGACCACAACTGTATATATATGTAAGTGTATTTGTATGTTAAACACACAAACACAATGGAGGATTATTTAAATGATTGAAGGCGTGTTCATTTACTGAAAGATAAGTTGATAATGTAATTATCGTGACAGGCCTATCAACCAGCATGACCAATATAACCACACTACTTAACCTATTTAACCAGCTTGACTATCAAATTAGTCAAGCTGGTCACACTGGTATTCTGTCAAACTTAAATGAAACCATACGCTATTCTTCACTTCAAGAGTGAAGCTGGTCAACCAGCTGCTTTAAAAGACAGCGTATGTTTTTACCTGAATGACAAGCTGTACCTTTAAAGACCAGCTAAAACCATCTGAAACCAGCAACCAGCAAAAATGAGCAGGGTTGTTATTCACGTAGGCCTTGTAGCTCCAGTGTAAATCTAACATTTGGGATGAGGGGAAAAAAATTTTAATCTTTTTTTTTTTTTTCTTTTCTTCTATTTGTTGCATTAAAAAGGGTCATATAATAAAGAGCTGAACTATCCTCACTTTGAAATAAAATGGTTTACTGTAGTGTCGAAACAAACTGCATCATTCCCTCCCCCATTTCATATAGCCCATCAATGGAAAATAAGCTGCACAAATAGCTCGTTTTAAATTCACTAAGTGTGTTTACATGCACTTCATAATCTGATTAACTACAGATCATCAGAGTTTGTCAGTAATCCGATCAGACTGAACACTTTGAGCTGCAATATAGACGTACATCAGCGAGAAGATGAAGATTATTTAAAAGTAATCAGTTTCAGGTTCACTCTGATTGTGTTTTGTTACCTTCTTGCAGGCATCACTGCTTGCCCATTTCTTATACCACAGATCTGTTTATACTCATGCACAGACTCCAAGAAATCTAATACGAGTATGTGAACTGAGAATTACAATTACTGAGCTAAAATCCAGCTCTCGCTATGAATTAAAGAACTCCTTTGTAAAATTGATTTTTGGTGTAGTAAAACATGATAAAGAGTACTAATCTTTGTTGAATAGCCCACCTCCGCTCTCCTGCAGCTTTCTGAGATACAGTCATTTTTGCAGTTTGCCCAAACATGCTTTAGAATGGGGCCTATTTTGCCCCTGGAGATTAATCGCTTTTTTACACCGTTATCCAGTAGCTCCACGCTTCACTGGTAGAATCCGGAAAGCCCTGACATTTAAAATGAGGCAATAATAACTTAAAAAGTGCACAAAATACTTATTAAAAACCACTGTTTACAACCTTTAGCGTGACCTAATCTCCGGGCGGTACCATCTTAGGTAAAGGTAACTGATTTTTGATTGACCTTAAGATGGTGGTGCCTGGACATGTGGACTTTTATAGTTATTAATGTCTCGTTTTTAAAAGTCAGGGCTCTCCGGATTCTACCAATGAGGTGTGGGGCTACTTTGAGCCTGTATAATAGAGTAAAAAGTGATTTATCTGCAGGGGAAAAATATGCCCCATATCATCCATTCTTAAAAAATAAAAAAATAAAAATAAATAAAAAAATGACTGGATTTCTAAAGAATGCAGAAGAATGGAGGTGAGCTTTTCAACAAAGGTTAGTAGTCTTTATCATGTTTTACTACACCAAAAATCTATTTTACAACAAAGTTCTCCTATAATCTTAATTGGAGGTTATTAAGAGTTTATATGCTGTTTATAGTACAATAATCAAATAACTGCAATAAACCGATTCTGAAAGTGCATGTAAACACACTCGTGTCTAAATGTGACCTCAAATTAACACTATCAATTCATGCTAAAGTGTGTGTTTGAGCCGTTACAGCTTTCTGATGAGGCACACCACAGGATAGCCAATCAAAATACAGCATATTTATGTAAATCAGTCTTAAAGGCACAGTAACAGAAACAAATACCTGTCTGTTTAAAGAAAAGGATAATCAACTAGATATGCTGTCTCATGCTGTTGGAAAAACAACCTTAAAATATGCATATCCTGGATATGGATACTGTAACATAGCACTAAAGCAGAAAGCTCCTGTGGTTTTTCGAGAACTCCACAATTGACTTCTGACATTCCTGCAGCAGTTGTGCTGTAGATCCTCATCTCTCCTGCCTGCCAGTCACTCTGTAAACTCATACAGTCATCACCAACTGCTTCCATCTTTGGCCTCACCATAAAAAGGCATCAAGTTCAAGATAAGAGACAAATATCAGACCCATAACAACAGGTCACCACACAGAAAAACATCTCAGCAGAAGCTTGTTAACTCCAGACCAGTGTTAAAGGCAGACTCAGCGTACAAAAATAGGCTGTAAATATATACAGAGCAACGCAGGACACAGACTGGGGGTCAGCAGTGCTGTCAGACAGTAGTAGTAAAGCAGGAAAACAAAACAAAAAAAAAAAAAAAAAAACAACATTCATGTGGTCCTAAAGCCCCTCAGACTTCAGACGTTCTGCTGGACCCACAGGGAGACGAACATGAAGACAGTTATAGCATTAGCTACACATCAGTTCATAAAAACAAGATGTGGTGTTGTGCATTAAGAGGCGATGGTGTGAATACTGTGTGCAGGAGAAGTGATCCAGAACCGTCTGGACCACTGATGGAGATCAGACTCGATCACAGAACGATCTTCGACCCCTGACTGAAGTCCAACCGCTTCACCATCCTGTGAGAGCAGAAACAGAACAGAGAGCTGTTAGAAGACGGGTGGAACTGAACTTTCATAATCTACAAAGATAAATTCCTAAAGAGCATTCTCAAAAATAATCAAAATACGTTTCGTCACATTTGAATGAAAAAAGCAAATCTGCCACAGATCATTAAAGATGAAGGCTAGGACAGTTTTCATCTGAGACACTTAAAATCCACCCAAATCTTCTAAAACTGACACACCACCACTTGAGTTCAACATGCTCGTCAGAGAACACTAACTGCTAACTGTTACATCGTCTTTTTCACAACATTTTACTATTTTCACTTTTCCATAATCATTATAAAACATTTAAAAACATAAAACATATGTTTAATTAAATTAGCATGTTTAAAGATTACAGCAATTTTTTGTTTGTGTAATTTAGTAAAAAAAAAAACGAATTGCATCAATAATACTTTTTCCACCCTGCACTGTGTTCAGTAAAATCATGCAAACATATAATTTTTGTGTGGTATTTGTTTAAGCAGACGTGTATCAGTTTGTCTATTGTTGTGACTTAGATGAAGATCAGAACAATAAGGCAAAATATTACACCACAGTATTTACAGATAATCTTTTGATACACAGTTAGTGTTTTGGCACGCAAACAAAATGCATCAGCATTAGCAGATTAGCAGACTAACAATCCAATTTAAATGCACTTTACAGTACAGTTTTATAATACATTAAGGCTGCACATCATCCAATGAAACAGGATTGTTTACACTCTCTTGTCAGTGTTCTTTAAGCATGGATGATATCCTTGCTAGGCTTGATGTCGATACAAAAAGACCATTTATAACAATATGATAAAATTCCAATTCCAATTCTTGTGTAAAGCAAGCGTGGGCGATATGGCCTTAAAATAATATCACGATATTTCATGGTATTTTCGCGATAACGATACTCTTATTATTTTTTCAAGAATACACTACTGCAACAAAATGAAAATTAAAATTGATTATTGAATACGATATGATATGGCACACACCTGACTAAAAAAAAAAAGAATTTTATCAAATTTGTAACAGAAGTCAATGATCCAGAATGTCATGATGCTAATAATGTGCTCCAAATATCTTCATATATTCAGGATTAAAGTAAAATAAAATGATACTGGACAGATATAATCTTTCTCTAGTAGGTATGTTATGGGAAATGAGAACAGTGTGAACTTTTGCTAAAAACAGCAAAAAAAAAAAAAGTAGTACCCTGATGGGGGTATCACAAGACGAGACGAGATTTAAAAAAAACAATTTTAAATAAAACGTCAAAAGTTAAAAATTGGCTTGAAAACTAGAGTTTTATTTGACAAAATCATATAACGCAAACTTAACAGACTGGTTTCTCTCATACATTGATTAAAATACATTTTTTTTCCCGCCAGTTCTCGGGCTCCCTATCTATTTATAAAGGCGTTTTTTTCACGGCCCAATTCAACAGCCGGAGCAGCGGGACCGCGACCCTGAGAACACAGGTTTGATCCCGCGTGAGGAGCGGGGAGCTTATTTATTTATTTGTTTCCTTACCGCGTCTGCACAGATCTGATTGACTGAAGAGAGCGTTTGGTGATCTTACACCACATGTGATTGGTCTGTGATTTACTGCGCTGCCAGGCGTGTATACAATTAAATCCTTCTCAGTAGGTTTGGGTCCAGACCCGGACCACGGTCCGCCCATTAGTGACCTCTATTCTATGCAAATGCCCAAATTTTCCTCTTCTGCTGAGAGCTGCTCTCACTGCTCAGCCACCACTCGCTGCTACTGTGTTGCCAGATCCCTCTTAAAAAGTCCACACTAAACTGTTTTTTTCCCGTGAGGTTTAAGCTTGACGAGAAATATCGTCACGTATTAATCTCACAAGATCTCATGCCACGAGATCTCGTTACACCCCTACCCTGATGTGATAAGTAGGGGTGGGCGATATTGCACTATATTTTAGGTAATAATATTGTTCATGATATTCAAAAATGTTGTTGAAATTTTGCTTACGATCCGATATCTTTAAACATAGTAATATAATTTTAGGCTCATCACCAAACCCTACCTAAATCATTCAAATCATCTGAAAGATTAAAGTATTAACTGCACATGGTAATGGTACATTGACTAATCTTAAGACTGGCCAGAACGATGCTGCACGAGCTGCACGAGAACTCTCCAGAACTGTGTAATGCTGAAGAACCAGAGTAATATTTATTCAAAATTCAGAAAAATTACTGTACAACCTCAGTCCACAAAAGTCATTCACTTCAGATGCTGCTTCTGGATCTTTTAGCTTGTTAAAAATGCACATGTACAACTGTTCAAGAGGGGCACTTAAATCATGATTTGAATGATTTGTATTTACAGGAGTGGAATTAAAGTAAACAGATCTCTGCTGAATCAGTACAGCAGGTCATTCGCTCACCCCTTATCGTAGAGGCCGTTGGTGCTTGGCTGGTTTTCTAACGTATCTCGTGATGTGGACTGTGAGCTCTGAACGATCAGCGTCCGGCTTGGTGTTCTGTCATGGACTTGTAGTTCACGACACGAAGCCAACTTCGACTCTAAATTCTGAAAAACACAAAAAACATAAAAATTACAAAAGATTCGACTATATAGGAAACAACAGCTTTATCACCAACTTACTAAATTCTTAACATTGATATATTTTTAATAGGTTATAGAAGTAAATATTTACATTTGTTGACACTTAAAGTTAATAAATACATTTATTAAACAAAATGTGCAAATGTGAACACAAATTCCTAGTTGCTGTAAAAAAGTACTGCCATTAAATAAGGACTCATGAACCTATTGGCCTAAAAGCAGGCATGGGCTAAAGGGGTATAATAAGTACTTTTAGAGCATTAAAAGTATGCTCAAATTAGGTAAAGAATACTACAAGTGTATTTTCAATTTAAAATATTTTGCATGAAAATACACATTAAATATACTAATGTAAAAATTTCCTTTTTAGCAATGTATTAAATTATACGTTGTGTTGATAGAAAATATATATAGTGGCATTAAATACTACCAATACTCCAGCGTTATTAAGGTGTACACAATATGTGCATCAATACACAAAGCAGTACATCTACAATTTACTTTGAGTGTATAAAAAAACGTATGTAAAAAAAACTAGCCTGTCACGATATCAATATTTTCAGGATGATATATAGTCCCAGAAATTGTTGCGATAAACGATAATATTTTCCTTTTAAAGCGACAATATAGAAAATGTTTTTTTTCCTGCTTCTGCGCTCCAAAACTTTAAGACAGTGTGCTACAGTAATAATATAATAGCATAATATTAATATTACACCATTTTACAGTGAAACTTACTTTTTACTTTTAAGAACAGACATTGGGCTTCCAAAATAAAAACATTTTAATATCCTAAATAACTAAAACAAATAACGTACAACCACCCTGCACAGAAATGTATACAAAAAATAAAGTAACATATAGATTAAAGTAACATTTACATGAATTATTTTTTTAACTTGAGATAACACAAAGGCATCTGCAGATTCTCTTTTCTGATCATATATGCATATGCTATAAAACACACATTAGCTCAAAAACACACATGTCCATATGATCAGAGACAAAGATGGCTCAGCAGACCATAGCTCTTAATTTTATTCTGCTCTTCAAGTTGAATAAAATCAAATAATCAGAGCAATTCCTCACAATCAAGTATTTTTTTATGTAAATATCTAAACAGAAAAAACAAATTAGCCCTCTCTAGACAGTAAAGGAAGTTACTTTAACAAAAACAGACTAGGCTCTTTTTTCAGAAACAAAACAGGAGTACCAATGTTTTTGTCCATTTAATTTGGAGCAATTAAAAAAAAAAACAATATAATCACAAATACTTGCTGTGTACTGACCTCAGCATTGATCAACACTACAGATTTACCAGTAGAACTGTTCACATAAACTACACGGGGTGTAGGACGTCACATGATAGTTTACAAAAAAATTAAACTTAGAAATGTTCACAGAATGTCTTACAGATGTTCCAGCAAACACTTACCCCCACTTTCCTCAGAAGCTCCCCAACGATATTGAGGGCAGATATCCGAGCAGATGTGGTCAGTGGCGTCCCAGTTAGACCTTCAACTGTAAAACCACAGCATTACATTATTTAATAAATAATTCATATTTAATAAACCACTGTACCTATACAATATACAGGCCTGTCAGATATAACTTTAATCGACAATTTGTCATGCCAGTAATAATTGTGCTAAAAAAATTAACAATATCAAGGTCTCCATTTCTAAGGAAGTGTGACATCAGCCATTTCCAAACTCTCATTATATACTACAGCTCTTTTCAACTCTGCAATGTGATTGGCTGAGAGGCGTTCTATGAGTGCCATTATCACCTGGTAATGCACTGTAACCGAAGCTCTCCATGTATTACTTCGCCACATACAGGTAACCTAGCAATGATGCAGCGCCAAACAGGGCAGCTTCAAACAAAGCAGCACTGGAACTATTTAAACTCGCAGTGTTTTATAACCAAACAGATCGGATTTTCTTATCCTCTTTAAATCAAAATGTTTTAATATTTTAATCTTTTCAATATTACACGTTATAGCACTTCTTTTCATGCATTATTGCTTAAATATAATACATTTTTGTGGAATGTCTTTTGATAACGTTATCAACTATTTAAAAACTTTATCAACTATCAGCTAACTACATTATTTAAATAAGTATACATTAGTTAAAATTTCGCTGTCAAGCAAAAAAACATTTACTTTTTTTTTTTCATAATAAATGACTGTCCTCCAACCATGTAATGTCATAGGATCAGTAGAACCACTGTCTGACACCAGCCTGTAAAGATATTATTGTGGGATGTTTTGACAGTTTAAATCCAGTGTCAAAATTAAAAAATACTTTGCTTTAGGTGAATGATGGTACATTTAAATGTTAATTTAGAATCATTCCTGAGCTTTAGAGAATCTCAAGTGTATTGATATTTTCTTACACCCATAGTGAGCACCGTCTGCAGGGTAAAGTGCTCCCTCTGTTGCTGCACTTGGAGAATGTTTTTTTTTTAGTTTGCTGTAATTCAATGCACTGTCACAGCTTTTTATTTTATTAGGATTAACATTTAAAATATTATCATGATTTGAGTTTTCAGAATAAAAAATATTAATTATAGAGGCCTAATAGACAGACATGTACCTAGACAGAGATTTGTTTTAAATTGTGCACTAAATCCTAAATAAATTAAAATGATTTCTTTCATGTTAAAATCATGTTAAACCCTATATAAATAATTTAAAGTGTGTGTATGCTTACTTCGGCTGTAGGAGGATGGGGGTGTGTTAAAGGTGCTTGCGGAGCCCGGGGGTCTAGGGGGCGTGGTCAGGAGGGAGGCTGCAGGGGTCCGAGATGGGGTCGTGTCCGTTTTCTCTCCATCAACAGACAAACTGAGGGAGGGTTTACGTTCCTTCTGCTGAACAGCCAACTCCTGCCTCAAGTCTAACACACACACACACACACACACACACACACACACACACACACACACACACACACACAAACACAGAAACAAATACACACAAACACACACACACACACAGACACATACACACACACACAAAAACACACACACACACAAACACACACACAAAGACTTATGTCACCCACAGCACAAACACGGTCACATTGCTCGCATAAGACTTCTGAACAGAAGCTTGATAGAACAGCAAAACAAAAATATTATCAATGACAGAAGCTGAGACTAACCAGTGACTGGTTCACTCCCAGCATTGCACGTTAGAGATGGACCGATCAGGGTTTTTGGGGCCGATTTCGATATTGGGCGGGGCCAAATGCCACACAGGTGCCAGGAAAACCTGGTACAGTTTCCTCTAATTATATCCACGCCTAAGCAAACACTGGTAATTTACGCTGATAGTCAATAAACACGAGTGTTACTAAACAAAACAAACGCTTTTTAAGAGAGATATAAGTTGTGTGTAAATATTTATAAGACAATACCTGACAAAATCTGTTTTAAATGACGTTAATAAACATCACTGTGACAGCGCTAGTCACAGTTTCACCGCAGCAAAGGACGAGGACGTGAATCACTTATCTAACCAGCCTTTACTGATTTCTGCCCGCAATAACCCTTTCAATAACCTCCAATAGCCTTTAATAGTCTTCAGTAGCCTTCAACAGTCTAACCTTGCAGCCGTGGTGTGTCCACTAAACTCCGTAGTTATAAACATCCTGAGGTTAGCAGCGCGCTAACTGACCCTGTTTATAATGTAATCCGAGCAGTGACTCCGTGACGCTGCTCTAAACTGCTGCTGTTAGCTGCTTGGGCTGAAAGATGAACTGTAGAGGGCTGTATTATCCGGTTAGTGGGGTTAAAACCTTTATTTCCTACACAGATAAACTTAAGAAAACTGTAAAAAACTGGCTGAGCTGAGCCCTGTAGCCCGTGGCTGGGCTGTAGCTCTGACTGAGTAAGACAGCGGGGCTTGTGCTGCTGCAGCTCCGACTAGTGGTTGGATGAGGAACTGCAGCTTTCTGTAAGTGAGCAGTTTCCCCGGCCATCCACACACAGCTCTGATAAACTGCTTAACCCTAAACTCCTGAATAGGATCGGCTAAAATCAGAAGAATATCTGACGAATCGGCCGATACCGATACACTGCCGATCGATCATTCCATCTCTACTGCACGTACTAACCGGAGATTAATGAAATCTGTGAAAATTAAAGAGCTCTTTTCCCCCAGTTTCTGTTTGGCCCACAACCAAAATACCACTCTTACCATTTCCATTTGACAAGGGAATTCTGGAATGATATCTATTTTTTAAAAGAATCAGTCAGGAACACTCAAGAGCTACAGCACTGTACAGTGTTCAGGGTGCAGCCCGCCTGTGAACTATAGAACTATAGTTCTGAGAACTGGTCCCTGAACGCCTGCACTGTGATGTTACGCCTTTTTCCACAAGCTGTAAGTGGGGGGCTTTTGCTGACGTGAGCATGTGGAATGACCTTAATGGGCGGGGTTCATTTCCAGCAGCCAATGGCCGACTAGTTCAAAACCATCCGTAAAAACAGGGTCAAAACTAACTGGTCAAAACTAAAACTGAAAGCAAGACTGAGAGAAGCGTTACTAAAATAAAATAAAAAAAACAAACATTCTTATGAAGGTAAAACTACCTATTCAATATTAAACATTCTCTTTACAAATATGATTAAAAAAATCTTGATATCAATAATAGCCCTTTTATTTCCTTATATTTTTTTATTTTACTTTTGTATTTCAAAACATTTGACCGTATTTTGACGCCATATAGCACCACCAACAGATTACCAGTCATTTCCTATGAAGATACACAACCTGTAGACGCGATTTAACCCATTTAAGCCATAAACAATCTAAATTACAGGGACTAGGATTTCACACATACTATGCCATGGTTAGCTGCATCACCAGACCTGTCCTTATTTGAAAATATGTGGGATGCTTTTTGCCGCACTATCAACACTCAAACCCTACCGAAAAATCTACAGGAGCTGAGTGACTATTCAAGCTGTAAGGGGTGGATAATCACAGGACACCATTAGGAACCTCTACAACTTCACACAGAGACAACTGCCGTGTTGGTTTATACATTGCTGCATTACACACTACTTCTGCATGTGTAAATATTGCCTAGATCGTATTTATTTTTATTATTATTTATTGTTCCTAGTAACCTTTATCTTGCTTCCTTCACAATGCAATCCAACACTTTCCTCTAGCTATAACCATTTTTTTGGATGAAGGGTCATAACTCCTGTTATTCTATTGCAGCCCTAGCAGCACAAAACTACTACTGCTCTGCCCTTTCTCTTTTTAAAGATCAGCAAGGACAAAGAAAGGACTGGGCATTTTACAGAACCAATAATTATGACAAACATTCATTTTAAAATAAAGCAAAAATCTGCACCAGTGCTGCAGATGAATTCCGTATTCCATAAGAAACATTCACTTTGTGATACAAGCAACAAATGTGGCATAAATAATAATTTGGACCTACATTATCAGAAAAGCATGTTAGCCACCTCAAAATCCAAGATGCCAGCCATTTCAAATCATTTGATTTCAAATCATATCTGTATTAAAATGTGAAAAATGTTTTATGTGAAGAAAATAAATCGCTAGACACATCTGTGCATTAAATTATGTGTAATGTGGGATGATAAATTTATCAGTGCCCAAATGCAATATGCTGGATATATGTGCAACTCGTTTTCGTGGTCACTTTAGTCATCACGTACTTAGACCCGCAGTTTGAGATACTGACATTTCAACAGATTGTTCGGTCTCGCAATGTGATGCGTGATTGTTTAGAGATTTTTGATCAGATGCTTGGTTTTTGTAAAAACTTAAATTAAAATTAAATATGACATACTAAAGAATAAATGTTTTCTCTCAATAAAATGTGTGTATGAGTATGCATATTTATTTATTAACTGTTTTTTCTTTAAATGGCTATATATAATATTTAGAGTGGCTAATACGACTAAAACTAATAAATTATCATTCATTTGACTTCACTGACAAAAACTCAATATGGTAATCAATCAATTAAAACCACAATAGTCAAATAAAATAAGCCATGCCCTATGCACAGGCATCTTTAAGCAAAAGCACAAGCCGATATTAAAATCAATCAAAATATAATGTCACATTCTGTACCAATTTTAGGAGATGATTGAGGTGTAAATAACCAACACTGGCGTTTGGATCTTCTGTGTTCTTTTGTGTGTGCAGTGTTGCTCTGCTGATGTTAGATTTAGTGTTGATGTGTGTGTGACAGATGTGTTTTGGACATTTGTGGAAATACACAAAACAATTGTGTTCTTTATTGGTTCAATACGGGACACAACATTTAATTGCCTAAGTAAAGGATGATTACGTATATGGTGGCAACCCTAGTGCCAGAACACACCATTTATACAATTAATTGGCTTATAAAAAGGTGGCCAGCTTGGAAAATATTGCCCATATTGTTTTTTTTGTTGTTGTTTTTTTGAGTGGATAAAGTGCTTTTTGGGGAAAAGTAGGTATAGAATAGAATAGAATTTGATGCTTGTATCACAAAGTGAACTGATCAGCAGCACTTCACTGATTTTCCTGTGATATGAGCTCTTTAAAATTCAAAGGTAAAGACAGGAGTGCAGGAAGTGCAGGATCAGCAGACTCACCTCTGGCCTCGTCCTTCAGCCTCTGCACCGACTCCAGCAGGTTCTCCTTCTCATCCAGTTCACTCTCCAGGAAAGCATTCCGCTCTATTACGTGATTCATCCTCTGCTCAAAGTCTTCCAGGGACATGATGGTGGCCCTGAGAGAGAAAGAGCAAGTCAGACATTACTGTTAACATGATAAATACTGGGCTGTATTCTACAGGAAAAAGAGAAAATCAGAACCTGCTCTAGAATATGCGGTTACTTTAATATAAGTAATAGATCCAAATAGCATAATAGTGTTTTACTGAGTGAATAAGCACTTCTAAATATTTGTAAACTGGGAGGAAAAAAAAAACAGACTGAATCTGATATTTTTAATTCAGATTGGGGTCAATTCAAAATGTGGCATTGAATTCTGATACATTCCGAATTGCAGCAATGCGACTCAGCTAGAGGGGAATTCCTGCTACGTTTAGGTCAAAAAGAATAAAAAGCATAACAGAAGAAAGGATGGAGAAAAAAAAGAGACATGATTTGAGAGAAATAGACAGCAGCAGTGAGTGAGGATTTTAGTATCATGATAGAAATACCTCAGCACAATATATCTGAGGTAATATCTCTGTTTAAACTAAATTAGAAAGCTTTTGTCACAATAGTTTTTAATGAAATGGTTGAACACAGTCTGTGTCTAGGTAAATAAAAAGCTTAGTAATGCACATGGGCACCAGTTCTGGAGCTTGAAACGTTCAGAAGAATGTTAGATATACAGCATTGTGCAATTGTTTCAGGCACCTGTTGAAACTACAATAATTAAAAAAATATATTATCTGGGTCTATGAGCTCAGTAAAACTTTAATATTAGAATGAATACAAATAATTATACATCACTGTTCATCAAAACATCAAAGTTTTGCTAATAGGAGTCTTTATAAAAGGTATTATATCCATCATTCTCGGTGCCCGAACAGTGTCAGCACTAAGGCCCCGTGCACACGAACCCGGGTATTTTTAAAAACTGAGGTTTTTGTCTCCGTTTTGGCCTTCCGTCCACACGGAAAACGGCGTTTTCGGTCACTGAAAACGGAGGTTTTCGAAAACACCTTTCAAGGTGGAGATTTTTGAAAACTCCGCTCCAGTGGAGCCGTGTGGACGGGGAAGAACAGAGGTTTTTGAAAAGGCTGACGTCACACAGCGAGTCTGCGCATGTCTGCTTTTCGTTTACCAGCTGGAGGGGGCTATTTTCGGCGCATCAACAGCGAACTCCGGCCGTTTGAAGCATTTTTACACCCAGCTGATGCAACTAACTGCCCTCTCTGACTGAACAGCGCGGAATTACCCAGAACCAGCTTTAAACGCTGTAACACGTTTCACCAGTGTAGCTGAGACCGGTGATAGTGGAGTGCTGGCTGTTCTACACACTACTCTATCAGTATGAGCTTTAATTATACTGATCCAACATCACCCTGGATACACTGACAGACCAGCTACACCAGCAAACTCAAAATACATCATTTACTGTTACTGGAGCTGCTCATCCAGCCTGTTTACTCCACAGCCTCTCTGGATTTTACAGCGGGACAGTAATGTGGGTTATAGTGATTTGGGTACCACTTTAAAATAAGACTACCTTTATAAAGGGTTTACAATCAGTTTATTAATGGTTACTAATTAGGTTGTAAATGCCTTAAAAATCATTAATAATCAGTTATAACACATACGTAGAAAGGGCAACAGTATAGATGGCTGTGGGTTCACTATTTGACAAACAACAGGTCATTGTTGCCCTTTCTACGTATGTGTTATAACTGATTATTAATGATTTTTAAGGCATTTGCAACCTAATTAGTAACCATTAATTAATAAACTTATTGTAAATCATTTACAAACCCTTTATAAAGGTAGTCTTATTTTAAAGTGGTACCGTGATTTGTTGATAGATTCTGATAAATTTTATTATGCAGTGAAAAAATAAGTTGTTTGGTGTTTGTCTCTCGTTGTTTAGTACATTAAGCCACGTTAAGATTCGTCCTTAAACAGGGACAGCACCTGGATTGGTTCGTTTCTCTCTGCAATGTGTGGATTAATAAACATGTTCACAGCTTAGTTTAACGCTACCCTCACATTACCTAACAAAGCCGAGGTAATGTTACTAAAATGCGCGGTGTGCTGTTTTTTCCAATCCTCCTGTCCGGAGGTACAGACCCTACCGCGAACGGTAAAAAAATTGGTGGTACAATTTTTAAAAATAAGTAGTTGTTGCTGTCCAACGTCCAAGTGTCTAGAGAATCGCTGTTCATTTCAGCGTTTTTGAGTGGTATGGCGTTTCCGTGTGGATGGAGATATTTCTGAAAACGCTGCTCGTGTGGACGAAGATATTTTTAAAAACTGGCGTGTGGACGGGGCCTACACCTGTGCTTAATACGTTCATAATGGTTTCATTAGTATCAGTAGATCACGCAAAGTACACAGTGAAATTAACTCAAACAAAATGAAAAAGTGGCTGAGCTACCACTGGTTGCTGCATCATGATTAGTATGGAGACAAAGGCATATTGGCATACTGGCACTAAATATAAAAGAATTAAAAAAGATCATTCATTTTCCATTTTGATATCTGATGCTATAAAGAAGATTCTTGTAATTTTCTGAGGTAGCTCAATTGTAGAAGTCCAGTTATTAGTCAATGTTAAATAATGTTATTCCCCAACGGTGGAACAAACTACCTTCTACTACCAGATCAGGAGAATCTCTCGCGATCTTTAATAAACTCCTGAAGACAGAGCTCTTCAAAGAGCACTTACTCTCCTAACACCTCTAACTAACTACCTTCTACTACCAGATCAGTAAAATCTCTCACTATCTTTAATAAACTCCTGAAGACAGAGCTCTTCAAAGATCACCTACTCTCTTAACACCTCTAACACACTAACTACTTCTAACCTCATTTCTTTCTTCCCCTCCTTCACTTATCTATCCCTTTATTTCCCTTCAACCTCCTTTAAGCCCATCTAAAAAATGGTTTATCTTAACTTCTATTACTTTTGTACTTGACTATTGTAAGTCGCTTTGGACAAAAGCGTCTGCAAAATGTAATGTAATGTAATGTAATGTAATGAGCTGATGGTGGAGTTGAACACATTCACTGAGGTGCCGGCTGGCAACATCCAGGAGACATTGTTCTTCAGACTACGTGAAATTCTTGTTTTATTATATTTATGTTTTTTTGCACCTGTTCAAAAGGGACATATTAGACCTCTTTTTTTTTTTTTTTTACACAGGTTAGAATGGTTATATGGGATATACATGTTCATGAAGTTCTTTGCACAAAATCACTCACACATATAGAAATCCCTCCAGCTCTATTTCTGCCAGTTTTAGGCCCTTTCAGAAAGAGCTGTTTAAGGGCTCTGTCTTTTATGCAAATAAGTTGTTGCTGAGCACTCCATGTTTAGGCTTGTTTACCACATGTAAACTTTAGCTTGAGCTAAATGGCAAAACACAAACAAGCAAGTTCATGCTTTACTGCAAAAGAAGCTCAAAACCTATTATTTTAAATTTTTTACATCACACTCCTTTGCTAACTTGCCACAAACAGTATGTACAGATCCCTCCATCAGACAAAGTCTGCTGGCTTATTCTGCTGTGTACTGTCTGAGGTTCTCTAACAAAATGACTAAAAAACGCAGTTTCTTCAACTGATCTAGTGGGTGGGTCTTTGGTGGGAGGTAATGGATGAGAGGTGGTTCTACGCAGTTTTTGTTATTGTGATATCACGATAAGGGAGTCATTTAAATGGTTCATAGAAGCATTTGATCTCTGAGAGAAATTTCTTTCAAATGATTTACAGAAAACGGATAGATGGATTTTTTTGCACTTATAGTGTTTTAAGTGAGTTTTGCATAAATTGTCCCTTTTTAATGATATATTTTCAGATTAAAAAAAAAAAAAAAAACTTATCGCAGAGATAAATGATTTTAGGTAATCTGCTTAGATGCCTAAAACCTTTGCACAGTATTGTAGGTCACAATAAAAAATGAATTAATAAACATTAGATTTGGTGAGAAAATCAGATTTGTGCCACTTTTACCCGATGTGTGAATTTAGCCTTACTGACCTGATAAGCAGCTTTAAATTCTAACTTTCGCAGGAGACAAAGCACTTGCACAGTATTGAGGTCAGTTGTTTTTTATAATTTGTTTGTGAAGATAATTCTCCAGAGCTTTTCCAGTCTTTACTCACCTCTTGGCTCTCTCCAGGTCATCGTTGGCCTGCTCCAGCTCCCGGATGTATTTCTGTAACTGGTCTTTGATGGCGGTGGTCTCTGCGAGGTCTCCCTCCAGAGTGGAAATTTGTCTGCAGGCCTCAGAATGCTGCACCTCATACTTCTCCTGTAATAAGACAAAAACACAAAGATCTCACTGTGTAAAAATACACTCATCATACCAGCCTAAAAAAAACAAGACACTGATCATCACAGATCATTCAGACTCAAAAACTGTTCTACTGCCTCCAAACACACAATTAAATAAATATCTAAAAAAAGTGTGCCATGCAAAAGTATTATGCCTCCCCACCCATGCATCTAGAGATCATCTAGAGAAATTTCTACCCATTCTTCTTGCAAAATAGCTCAAGCTCCATTATAGCTACCATTCCAATGTTAGCTGTGGCTGTATGTTTAGAGGCGTTGTCTTGCTGGAAGGTGGAGTTTTTGCAGACTCCAACAGATTTTCTTCAATGTATTTACCTCCATCCATCTTCCCATCAACTCTGACCAGCTTCACTGTCACTGCTTAAGAAAAGCATCCACCATGTTTCACAGTGGAGATGAGTAGTGTTACTTTTCTGCCACACATAGCCCTTTGCGTTTAGGAAAAAAAAAATGTGGTCAGATTCTCCTGCCTGAGTTGTGGATTTCTGCAGCTCCTCCAGAGTGACCACAGGCCCCTTGGATGCTTCTCTGGCCAGTGCTCTCCTTGCTCGTTCTGTCTGTTTGGGTGGATGGCCATGTCTAGGTAGGATTTTCAGTTGTAGAATACTTTTTCAATTTTGGTACCCCTGTTTTAAACTCCTCCATAACTTTATCTCTGACCTGTCTGGTGAGTGCTTTGCTCTTCATGATGCTATCTGTTCTTCACAGATCAGGTGTATTTATACTAAGACAATATTGCACACAGCTGCACTTTATTAACTTATTCAGTGACTTCTGAAGGCAACTGTTTGTACTGGATTTTATTTAGCGGGTTTAGAGTAAAATAGGCCAAATACTTTTGCAGGTCACACTTTTCAGATTTTTATTTGATTAAATTTTTTAAAATCTTGTATCATTTTGAATGCACTTCAAACACTATGTGTTTGTCCATCACTTAAATCTCAATAAAATACATTTAAGTTTGTGGTAGCAAGATGACAAATTATAAAAAAATAAATAAATAAATAAAGTGGTATAAATACTTTTGCAAGTCACTGTAGCTCATCTCTCTAAACTAGACAGCTGAACTGCTGATTCTATATTACATCAGCTAACAGACACCCCCACCCAGACAGAGAGGGCTCTCTGGGACTTCCTGTTGCAGACAGATGGCTGTAGCCCCTATTTGAACAGAGTGAACATCGTAAATCAGGTGAATTTCAGCTGCCTGGCTAATAGCTTTGTTTTACAAAAACATCTGTGTATCCTTTAGCTCCCTAAAGTTGCATCACATTTTCAACAAATGGAAAGCCAAGAAAAGCATACGTTTACATGTTAAAATATTCTGCATTTTAAAATCACCCTTATCTAAGCAACAATACGTTTCGTTTCTGGGATCCCACACAGTTGAAAATATTAATTATGTATTGAGCACCCTCTTATGGAGAGCTGTACACACGCATTTGTTGACAAGTTGAGACACACTGAAACAACATCTATAGCAAAAGAAGCATGACAGCCTATGTGATAGGGTCACAGCACAGTATTTTACACTATTATGACCTAGTTGCTGTTAAAGCTAAGATGCTAACACACACCAGCTTCCAGCCTTGCCTGGGTCACAGCAGGTTAGCCAGGATACTTGCTGAAAGTTGACAACAGGTTAAATTTCCCCTGCAGGTTTTTTAACATGGCCCTGTGACTATACGGAACCCTACGTAGTACCTTCTTAATTCTTAACGTCTTTTTGGATCGGTTTCGTGTCTTGAAATGCAGTAAAGTGATCCTGCTGATGAAACAAATCCTACAGAAACAGTGCAATATGACTTGAAATAAATTTATAAATCTGTAAAAATGATTCTGTATTTCTACTTATTTAGACGAATATCAAAAGTGGAGTTTCTTTTCTTTTTTTTTTTTTGCAATCTTCGGCAGAATAATTTCTAAGGTAGAATTCAGAGTAATGCTCCTTAAATTCTTTAGGTGACTTCATTTTTTATACTTTCATGAGGGGGTGGATGATGTGGCACAATATTATATTGCAATACTTAAAAGACATTTTCATGAGCCACAAGCCAGGCAAACAAAATGAAACAGCTGAAGCTTTTGCGATGCAGGATACATGCAGAAAAATATTCTTTTGCACAAAAGCCACTTATTGAAAATAAGCTCCTCCCTTAAACCAGCCCAGAATTGCCCTGGGGTGGGGGCTCATTTATTTAGGGCAGAAAAAAAAAAGTTTTATTTATTTACTCAATTAAACAGAATGAAAAAACAAAAAAAAGATAAATTTTACAGACACTGCACTATCAACGTGATTCTGATGCTACTATTGTATTTTGGAGTAGGTTTTTTACATACTGCTGATTTAGGATAATGATTTCTCCTTTACTTCTGTTATTATTAGAAATAGGATGATCTTTGAGATGGCGCTGGGGAATCCCCGGCTGAGAGGGGCGTAGCGAGGTATTGAAATGGGAGGAAGATGAAAATGAATGACTTTTTTGTTCACTTGTGTCTCTCTCTCTCTCTCTTTTTCTCTACTTGCCCTGTGTTCTTATTGGAGGCAGCAGCCTTATCCCAGAGGGCTCTTCTCATTTGACTGCATTTTATCTTGCTGGTCTTATTTGAATAAGGATCAGTAGCAGTACATCAGCAATAAAACCTGAACTGCTGACAACAAAGTCTGACTGCTCTGTGCTGACGGAGCTGCTGGTGCTAGTTAATGTGTGTGTGTGTGTGTGTGGGGGGGGACGTTGCTGAGGGCGGGGACAGTCACACATTCAGAGGAAAACAACAGGCCTGATTCAGGGACAGCGAAGCAGCTGATGCCCCGTCTACATCAGTGTCTGGAGGGGAAGCGCATTTGTATCAACACCAGAATGCACACTTTCTGTTCTTATTTTTCAGCAGAAGAGAACCAACAGTACTAGAATATCAGTGCGGAGCCAAATTGTAGCATATTTTGTGACTGATCTAATAGCTGACATACCAGAATAAGCAGTTAGCATTCTCCTTCAAGCATGTTGAGCTCTGAATTTAAGGCCATATGTTCTAGGCTCCCAGTTAGCATCATGCTAACTGTTGTAAATACATCTTCATTACTTGCTAACTACTTTAGCCTTTTAGCTCCAGTGTAGAACACCAACCATGTTTTGGCTGACTTGTCAAATGTGAGGGAATAAGGAGAACATGTGACTTTAATGTTTAAATCAAACTATTCCCTTCATATGCAGGCATTCTAAAGCAATCCCAGGCCTTTTTCCTGCTATAGGCCAAATATTACTTTTAATTTACACCCCCACCCCATGTTTTTGAACAGAGTTATGAGGAGAAGGGGTGAAATCCTCCCCATTAGAATAGGGACAACCCTTCAAGCCTCCGATATAGATATAGCTATAGAGGTAAAGCACTAAGGTTCAGTAACCTAACTGAGGGTTAACTAGTTAACTTTAAGACATCGTATATCTTCAGAAAGAGGGCAGGTGGTGCAGCAATTCATTCTTTTTGTGCAGTACTTAAATTTCTATGTGTCTTTTGTTTTATTATATTTTTCCATTCTACTTTAAATGCTGCCCCATCAGCCACCTGTTGTACCATTTAAGGTGGAAAGCAAAAGTTAGCTAGCTAGCTACAGAGATTAACTACTAGCGATCTTTTTAATGATGGATGGATGGATGAAACTACACATTAAACTATAGTGGTTATCATAATTTTAACAAGGAAAACACTCAAAATATTGGGTTTCTTTAGTCATTTCTGCCACCATCTTGACAGTGATTTCTCATACCCCTCTGTTTTGAGTGCATCTTAGCCCTAACACAAATCTGGAAACTATGTGTTCACACACAAAACAGAAGGGTAGGGCTAAGTGTTAGGGCGAAGGGGTCAAATAGGATTGGGTCTTAGTACCTTGTAGTTTTCCAGCTCCATGCGTAGTCGGTTATTTGAAGTTAACAGGTCACGGTTTCGAGCCTCGCACTGTTTTAGCTCCGTCTCCAGCTCCACCTCATAATCACGACTCATCTGCTGGAACTCCTGCAGCTCCTCCTGAACCTCATCAGCCCTGAAGACACGAAGCACACACAAACACACATTTAGATTATTGTTAAAATTGTATGAATTCAGTGTAAATGAACTGATTCTAGAGTGTTAATATTAATTATATTAATTAACAGGCTCATACCCAGTGCAGTCTCACTTACCTCTGCTGCTGTTTGGCTGCCTGCTCCTTCCAGTAATCCCGCTCTTCTTCCACACATGAAAACGTTGGTGGCTCAGGGTCACTCATCTCTGTCCAGACCTGCAGACACCCCTTAGCTCCTCCAAACCTGCAACAGCCAATCAGCTAAACATTAACACTTCATCACATTAAGCCACAGTGCAAAGTATAAAAAACAAACAGTAATTAGGCCTGTCACGATGACAACATTTTCATGACCATATACTGTCCCAGAAATTATTGAGATAAACGATAATAGTCATTTTAAAGCTCCACTATAGAAAAAGCTTTTTCCTGCTTCTGCGCTCCCAAAGGAGCTTTAAGACAATGTGCCACACTAATAATATACAAGCATAATACTATTACACCATTTTACAGTTAAACTAACTTTTTATCATTAAGAGCAGACATTAGGCTCCCAATATAAAAATATTTTAAGATCCTAAATAACTAAAACAAATAAAAGTACACCCACCCTGGGGCTCCGTGGGTTCTAAAAACGGCACTAAATATTAAACAGACCTTTATAAAAACAAATAGATTAAAGTAACATTTACATGAATTTTTTTTTTTAACTCGACACAAAGTCACTTGCCGATTCCATTTTCTCATCATATATGTATATGCTGTAAAACACACATTAGTTTAAAAAAACACGTGTTCATATGATCAAAGACACGGATGGTTTAGCAGCCCATAGCTCTTGCTATTAACATATTTTTTAACGTAACTGTAAGACAAATTCCGAGCAAGGAACACCAGCATGTTTACCATGTGGGGTTTGAGGCAGGATCTCTCATATTCAATATTTAGCTGTATGAATTGGGCTGGATGGTTGTGCTTTAAATAAGATCTCAGGTTAGTAGTATTGCCAGCTTTTTTTGCCACTGTTGTGAAACAAATTAAACCTACCGGCTCATTTGCGCTGATGGTTCTCCTTGCTCACTTGGCTTAAAGCCAAAATACTCCCAAGATACTCCCACACCGGAGCTAAGAAATGCGACTTGAAAGCACAGTCCATCCCGGACTGGACTTCCCTAAAACTTCTAAACGTTCTCTAAAGCTGTTTAGTTTTGAAAAAGTCCCGTGTGTGGGACGCACGTGTGTGCGCTGCAAAAGCTCTGTGTGCACTCATTTCCTAACCGATAGGCGTCACTGTCCGATATATTGGTCGAGAGTCGGCGAGAGAGCAGCACAGCACGGCTTTCTCTCATGTAAACAGATGCACAGCTGTTATCAATGTCGGCGAAAATTATCGCGATTAAAAAAAACTTATCCTAGAACATGCCGATAACATTGTTATCGCGACAGGCCTAACAGTAACTATTGAAATGAAATAAATAGTAAAAATAACTAAAAAAAATTAACTGCTACTGTAAGTTAATTATTTTCTTAATTACTTGTTTAGTTAAGTATTTACTATTCCAAATATGGAATGTTGAGTCATCTGTGATGCTGCATTTGTTATAAAACATGGGTAAAGACATCAATAATAGCTCAAATCTTTTTCACAGTAGCTGTGTGCCAGTTCCAGCCCCAAATAGCGGTTTTACCATTTAACAGGGCGTTCACTGGTTTTTCAGACTCCCTCAATCATCTTTACTGGGCTTCAACACAGCTGACATGTTACTCAATCACTGACTAAAGTGTGCTAGTATGTTTTGAAAATGCCGTGTCGCACAAACCTTCAAAACTTTTGACCCATATATGAGCCTGTATGGCTCCTGCAGTGCCGCTGTTTACTGCAGCACAGAGCTCCGTGTGTGAGCATCCTGCAGCACTGACTACTACTACTACTACTACTACTACTACTACTACTGCTACTGCTACTGCTACTGCTACTGCTACTGCTACTGCTACTGCACATAGCTCAGGAACAGCAGCTGAATTCAGAGCGTTTCTTTGTTACATCTCTGAACGGACAGGATAAAATAAGGTTTACTCAGCTTCATTCTGGAGGAGAGAAAAGGAGTCAGGTCCCTCACTTACACAGTCACACACTCTGGTATTTCTACATTAAACTGATCCAGAAGAAACACTGGGCTCAACTGTGGGTCACTCCGGTTTAGTTTCACTCTGGTTTTATTGATTTCTTTGTTAAAAGACAAGATAACCGGTAATAAGCAAAGCTTTTTAGCTAAAGTTAAATATTGATGGGGTATAAACTATGGGGATTGTGTTTAACTGAATTATTGGTGTATTTAGGAACAGGCAATAGCTTTATCCATTGATTACAACAAGAAACACAGCTAACCTACAAGCTGTGATATCATCCCCTTTTAGCTGCTGGTCATCTGATATTAGCCACTATTAGCACACTTTCTTTCTGGGAGAGCTTATGTGGCGTTGGCTGCGATTCAAGGGCCCACATTCTACATTTTCCTGATTATTGTTTTTATTGCTTAATACACCCAAAACAGTTAAAAAAAACACTAAACATAATGATTTGGACATCAACTTAACATTTAAATGTCTAGAAACTGGGAGTATGCCACATCATATCGTACACGATAATATCAACAACATTTTTGAATATTATGATCGATATTAAACCTCAAAATATTGTGCCCAAATATCACCCACCCCTAATAATCACATCAGGGTAGTACTTTTTGTATGTTTTTAACAAAAGAAAAATTCACACTGTTCTCATTTCCCATTATATATCTAATAGAGACAGGTTATATCTGTCCAGTATCATTTATTTTACTTTAATCCTGGATATATGGAGATATTTGAAGTGCATTATTAGTATCATAACATTCTGCATCATTGACTTCAAAATTCTTGTATTTTTTTAATATCTCAGTTAGAGGAGTATAGTTATCGGGAAACCATGAAATATCGTGATTTTATGGCCATATCGCCGACCCCTAGTGTACCCCCAATTCAACCTTTTGTTTATATACTTTAAAACTTCACATTTTCCAGCAATAGAAGGGTTAGTCATACTACTACCAAACTACGCTTCGACTCTCTCCTCATGGAAAGCTGTACACGTGCATTTGTTAACAAGCTGAGAGAAACAGAAGCAGGAAGAAACTAAATAATGAAAGAAATAGAATTAGGAGATTTAATATGATTCTAACATTGCATTATGGTCATATGGTCATTGAGTATTACACAGTTCTAAAGAGAGATCTCGAGCACCTCCACCAAACAGATCCACAGTGCAGGTGCAGCCTTCCAGCCTAGAGTGTTAATGTCAGAAACATCAGCTTCACAACATATAAACTCTCTACCATCTCTCTACTATCTTAAAAGTCTTACGTTATGTCATGAAGATCTGAGGTATCTCATAAACTAATAAATATCAGAAGGACAGTCATTTGTCTTTATGAGCTGTGGAGCTTCAAAATCAGCTCAAACATCTGAAAGTAGCTTAAAAAAACTGGCTCAGCCAGCAGGAAGTTAGGTGAAGAAAGTGAGTTTTTTTTTTCAACTGTTCCCTGGGTACTGAGGTATCTGTATGTGTGTGTGTGTGTGTGTGTGTGTATAAACTGCCACAAATAGGATAAATGCAGAAGTTGAATTCCATTGCATAGCTGAGCAATGGCTGTACTAATTTCACTTCTGTCCTCTCTGTTTTCTGTGGGTTTGTCTGATCTGTAGCTCATCGTTTCAGTAACTGCCGGCAATAACGATGATATCACAATAATGTGATTCTGTGATACTCAATATGTTGCGAGACAATTTTATATGATACTTCACAGCATCTGTGTTACTGAAGTGAATAAAATACTCCTAAATTATCGAATACCAGGATTTCACAACCAGTATTCTACACTGTAGGTTTACTCTATTTATTTAATTAGCGCCACCACACGGAGCAATAAAGTAAAAACTTTACTAAGACAAATGAGGGGAAGGGCAGGTCTTAGACAGTTTAGAGCGCCTTTGTTTCAATTAAAAATATCCATATTTTATCTATACGTTTACCGTGCATTTTGAAACTTGTTTGCACACTGGGTTAACACTTTTGAAAAATGCAGTTTTGTAAGATATTTGACCCTTAAGATGAACTTTGATGTTGTGGTCTAGTCAGAATTAACTAAAAAATCTGACCAATCTGAAGAATTGACTGTTAGAAGAATAGGCTTCTACTTTAGACACCAACAGTACTGGAGAAACATTCCTTGTGGAAAACATCTATACAAATTTAAGGTAAAAAAAAAAATGTTCTGCAACATATATTGTGATATTTAAATAATACTCTTTTTTTTACCGCGAATCAATTGTCTTATAGGTCATGATATTAATAATGTGATGTGTGTATCAATGATTGGTTTTACCTTGAAAGTAAATGTAAAAAAAAAATGTAGTTTGCATATTCGATAGCTGGTAATATTACAGTTTTTCTTCTATTTTGGCAAATCTACATCATGTTTTAGCTGTTATATAAGAACTAACAAAAATGCAAATAATAATTAAAAATAACTTAAATTGCCCAATTTACCTGAATGTAACACAAGGATTGTTACCCCAATCTAATTGTAGAGCTATGAATGTAGAACTGAAATTAATTTAAATTCTGAATACATCATCAAATAATCCTGAAAATAAAGCAGAATATTTAGTAATGCAACATCATTTTTATGACTAAAAATAAAAGGATACCTCCAGCAACTAATTTTTGAAATTGTTTGCCTTTAGGGGCACTCCTCTAAACTTAGCATAATTACTTTATGCTCAATTTACCAGAAACTCAATACATTATTACTTTATTTTACTATATTGTAATTAATAATTAATAAGGTATTTAGAAAAAAAGGTATTTAATGTTAGATTTGTTACTAAAGATGCTTTCCAAGGATAATGTTACCCTATTTATTAGTGTTGAGCTATTTATTAAAAATTTCACCCAACACAGTATTACACATGTTTTGCAGAATAATAAAAAAAGTTTGTTACGTTCAATTCAGTATACTATTCAATAACCAAAATAGAAAATTGTTTAATGCTGTAACATTTATATAGATTACATAAGGATGTAACATGTAGTGTATGTAACACTGATATATAGTTAACTGTTATGGGGATGGATTGAGGACAGTTGTAGTTATATTATAGTTCTATTATAAGCATTTTAAGGTTAAATAAAATGATTATACTGACCTGCTGTTTAATAATAAAAGGTTTTTACTGTTGTGGCTAAAACAGCTGTGGGTTAGTTAGGTTAGGTAAATTTGTTATGTTATAGATTAGGCTAGTTATGTTAGTTAACCTAAGTTAGTTAAAGCTGGGTTACATTAAGTTCTGGGTTCTGGGGTAAGTTCTGGGTTTGGTTCTGAGTTCTGGGTTAGGTTCTAGGTTAGGTTCTGGGTTAGGCTAGTTTAGCTGTAGGAGGAGTAACGTTATTTTCTGTGCTGGATCAGAGGAGCTGCTGCAGTGACTCACCCCGAACTACCGGCTGTTTACAGCGGATCCAGGACCTCCGGCCGCAGATCCGAGTGTATCGGGAGTTTTTAAGGTTCCGAGGTTTTTAATCCGGAAGCAGATCCGGCTGAATTCAGACTTTAGCGCTGATGTAAAGCGAATTCCAGCACAATAGAAACTCGCCTCTTCTCCGCTTCTCCAAAACTCTTCGGCTCTTGGTTTGACCTCGTGACCGAACACAGACTTCGTTCGCGCTCCTCATTGGCTGGTTTGTAACGACACAGCTCTCCGGAACGCGAATCTGATTGGCCAGCCGGCTTAGGGAGTTTCACGTGTCATTTCTATGTGCGGGCACTGGGGGGCGCTGAATCCCTGAACCCTGCCTGCAGAGAGACCACAGAGAGACCACACAACACATGAGCCTTTTAAAAGCTGTGTGAAGTTCCTCACAGCACTCAGTTCTTTACTTTAACTCATGAAGTCCCTAAGTGACACGTACTGATCATCCTGAGAGCATCACTACAGGACAGTGTGTGAATCTGTGTTGGTTCATCTGAACTTATTTACAGAATGTAGGAGTGCAGTGTTAGTGCTGAAAATAAAACCAGATCCTTTTTAACTATTAAACACCCAAATAAATGTTTTCCATTCCATATAACTAGTTCTGACTTGATTTGTATAACGAAATGTTGATAATATTTAAGAAACTGTTGCTGAAAAAAAAACAAGAATAATCCAATTTCATATTGACATATTTATTTACACAAGTTAGTTTATGCTTAACTGCGACAGACACACAAAACATCTCCCTCGTGTGCTGACTTACCATAGACAGTAGGTACAGATCCCTCCCTCAGACAAAGTCTGCTAGCTTATCCTGCTGTGTACTGTTTGAGGTTCGCAACTAAAATTACCAAAATTGTAACATAATGTAGTGGGTGGAGCTCTGGTGGGAATTGACAGGTAAGGGTGGTGCCAGGGTGGTTCTATGGAGGTTCCTTATTGTGACCTCACAATAAGGGAGCCATTCACACACATAGAAAGCATATGTTTCCTGATACCAAACTCCAAACTATCAACTGACTCACAGAAAATAGATGGAATTTTTTGTGCTTGGAGTGCAGTCAAGACTAAAGGGGAAACACAAAAGCACGCAAAAAGTGAGTTTTGTATAGTATGTCCCCTTTAAAGAACCACTATGTAAGTTAGTTCCTCATAAAATTATTAGAACTGTGTTTTAGAAATAGAACTGACTGAGCAGAAATGGGTTTGTGTTTTATGCAGTAAACACCTTAAAAAGGCTTTTTACTATTAAAAATGTTTGGATTGATTTTCATGTACTTTTACTAGCTAGCTTGTTAGCGAACTGCCGTCGCATTTAAGGTGGAACGGAAGATTTGCTAAACACAACTGAGATATAAATGTATGATTGAGAATAAGACTTGTATGTCTTGTTTAAATGCTATTGCAAGCTCTAGTAACACTGAGTGAGAGAAAAAATAGAATTGGTCCCTCACTTTAGCTTAACTAACGTTAAACCTGCTGGTCGAGCTGCCACATATAAGGTGGAAGGGAAAACGCTAAAGGGAAAATGCTAATACTATCTTGTTCGCTAAACGCGAGTGAGGTATACATTTATTAAAATTAGACACATATTGATTTAACTACTCCAGTAGGCTGTAGTAACACTGAATGAGAGAAAAATTAACTTACTACGAACTTACCGTGAATCTCCTTTACCCGCAGCTCCTACGGGCATAAAGCCTAAATACCGCCACAGGTTTCGGTTGGCTTACCTCCACACATTAGGGTGTAGGGTTAGTGTAACCCTTATCAGTTTAATTTTCTATTTTCTGACCGTTTGAGGCTAAATGCAAAAAATGAAAAATTGGATGTAACAACTATTAACTATTTAACTATTATTATTTATTTTTTTTGTTACATTAGTGCAGTGTACACGAAATATATTTTTTAACCCATTTTTTATAATATTTAGTTTTCCTTCTCTTCCCAGTACAATCAGATTTTTTTTGCATCTTGTAACAAAAGTTAGTTGGATTAAACCATCAGATTTGTGTTACAAGAATGGAATAATTTAATAAAAGGCTAAAATTAAATACTAGAAAATTTAAAATCTGGATTTTTTTCTTTACTGAATGGAAAATTCAAATTTTTAATTTAATTGTTTTCTCATTTTAAATTTAGCTTGAAATGTTCAGAAAATGAAACTGCAGAATGTTACACTCACCGTGTAGCAAATGTAGTTGTATGTATATTAACATACACCCAACTAAATTGATTACTATAATATTTGCCAACAGTTTTAATAATTGATTTGATCGATAAATCGTTCATTTCAATTGTTTTTTAATGATTGTATTTCATCATTAGTGATGCTTATTCATACAGTACTGGGTCTATAGAATGGAATCATGTTAATTTCTTTAGTAAAGGTGTTGATAACTAAAAGGATCAGTTTCAGTCTGATTACCTCAATCACTCTGTTACCTGCTGCTTTTGTGCAAACCGTGGTTATAGTATAACTGTGTAAAATCATATATGGCATTGTAACTGTTGTAATGTGGGTACTGTGCATATGTGTTCATGTCGAGATTTTGCAGTAGAAATGAAACTGTGCTGATTAGCACATTAATGAGAAACTCTATTATAATTATAAATTAAGCTACTACCTAACACCTGCAATAGAAAATCTCTGGTGCCCCTGTCAAATACATTAGCTTAAAAAAAGGAAGCCACTAAAGAAAAGGTCACACACTCTAATATTTCGTGGACCACCTTTAGCTTTGATTGCGGCAAGCAATCACCGTAGAATTGTTTGGATAAGCTGATCTGACCACAGATCTGACTGTTCACTGCACAGCTGGGGCTCCATCACAAAAACATAATGAGGCTTCGGACATAACATGCTTTATAAATGTATTTATTATACCCACTAGTTCAGATGTGATACTATAATACTCATAATGATAAAATAAAAACACAACAAGCAAAATTAATGATTTAAAGAGAGAAAACTTTATTAAATTAAAAGGAAAAGCCAGCCGGTCTGAGCGGAGCTCTTCTGCCCTGTTCACAACAAAGCTGGGGCTCCGTCACAAATACACACAGAAAAAGAGAACAATAGAAAGAGAAATCGGTGGTTAACGAGACTGGTTAGAGTATATGTGTTGGTAGAGTCTGTTTAGTTAGAGAGTCTAATTAGGAAACCATAGTAACAGAGCTTACCAGTCTGTGTGAACAGTAAACAGACGACCCAACCTCAGATCTGACTGTTCACTGCAGAGCTGGGGCTCCGTCACAAATACACACAGAATAAAAAGAACATTAGAAAAAGAAATCTGTGATTAATGAGACTGGTTAGAGTATATGTGTGGTTAAAGAGTTTGTTAACTTGGAGAGTCTGATTAGGTAACCATAGTATCAGAGCTTACCAGTTTTTGTAAACCGTCTTCAGACGGCCCAACCACAGATCTGACTGTTTACTGCAGAGCTGGGGCTCCGTCACAAACACACAGGAAAAAAAAGAACAATAGAAAGAGAAATCGGTGGTTAACGAGACTGGTTAGAGTATGTGTGGTTAGAGAGTCTGTTTAGTTAGAAAGTCTAATTAGGTAACCATAGTAACAGAGCTTACCAGTCTGTGTGAACAGTGGACAGACGACCCAACCTCAGATCTGACTGTTCACTGCAGAGCTGGGGCTCCGTCACAAACACACACAGAAGAATAAAAAGAACAATAGAACGAGAAATCTGTGGTTAGTGAGACTGGTTAGAGTATATGTGTTGATAGAGTCTGTTTAGTTGGGTAGTCTGATTAGGTAACAATTGTAACAGAGCTCACCATTCTCTAAGCATTCATCAGACAACCCAACCACAGATCTGACTGTTCACTGCAGAGCTGGGGCTCCGTCACAAATACACACAGAAGAGTAAAAAGAACAATAGAACGAGAATCTGTGGTTAGTGAGACTGGTTAGAGTATGTGTGGTTAGAGAGTATGTTTAGTTAGAAAGTCTAATTAGGTAACCATAGTATCAGAGCTCACCAGTCTGTGTAAACAGTAGACAGACGGCCCAACCACAGATCTGACTGTTTGCTGCAGAGCTGGTGCTCTGTCACAAACACACACAGAAAAAAAAAGAACAATAGAAAGAGAAATCTGTGATTAGCAAGACTGGTTAGAGTATATGTGTGGCTAGAGAGTCTGTTTAGTTAGAAAGTCTAATTAGGTAACCATAGTATCAGAGCTCACCAGTCTGTGTGAACAGTAGATAGACGGCCCAACCACAGATCTGACTGTTCACTGCAGAGCTGGGGCTCTGTCACAAACACACATAGAAAATAAAAGAACAATAGAACGAGAAATCTGTGATTAATGAAACTGGTCAGAGTATATGTGTGGTTAAAGGGTTTGTTTACTTGGAGAGTCTGATTAGGTAACCATAGTACCTGAGCTTACCAGTTTTTGTAAACAGTCTTCAGACGGCCCAACCACAGATCTGACTGTTCACTGCAGAGCTGGGGCTCCGTCACAAACACACATAGAAAAATAAAAAGAACAATAGAACGAGAAATATGTGTTTAGTGAGACTGGTTGTTAAGAGTATATGAGTGGTTAGAGAGCCTGTTTAGTCAGGGGGTCTGATTAGTTAACAATGTTAACAGAGCTTACCAGTCTGTGTGAACAGTTGTCAGAGGGCCCAACCACAGATCTGATTGTTCACTGCAGAGCTGGGGCTCCGTCACAAATACACACAGAAGAATAAAAACAACAATAAACAGAACAATAGAAAGATAAATCTGTGGTTAGCAAGACTGGTTAGAGTATATGTGTGGTTAAAGAGTCTGTTTAGTTGCAAAGTCTGATTAGGTAACCATAGTAACAGAGCTTACTGGTCTGTTCAGGCGGCCCAACCTCAGATCTGACTGTTCACTGCAGAGCTGGGGCTCCGTCACAAACACACACAGAAAAACAAAAATGACAGTAGTTAGTGAGACTGGTTAGAGCATATGTGTGGTTAGAGTGTGTTTAGTGGAAGAGTCTGTTTAGGTTACAATTGTAACAAAGCTTACCAGTCTGTGTGAACAATCGTCAGACGACCCAACCACAGAGCCGGTGCTCCGTCACAAATACACACAGAAAGAGATACACTAAACCAATCAGTTCACAGTTGGCAATCTCTTAGTAAATCCATAGCAGACACTACGCAATTTAGACAATTTAGAAACCCCACAGTAAACACATTTCACTCAGCTAAATGATTCACACGCGACACCGTTACCATGGAGATCGGTGCTACTAGTAATGTCCGGTGATTACGTTACGTTCACATTGCAGCGAAGCGATGCGTTTTTTCCATTGTTTTCTATGGAGAGCGGTGGCAGTATCACGCAGAGGACTCTGGGACCGGTAGCGGCGCGAACGAGGCGAAGCCAGCGGCAAAAAAATTAGATATTTTCAACTTTATGCAAATAAGAAGCGAGTTTCAGAGAGGTAACGTAGCGTTTCCCCGCCCATAATCACACCCCTACCCCGCTGCCGCTCACCGCGGTCAAAGTTCAACATGGTTCATTGACGTGACTCACGCGACCAGGGATAAACTGTAGTCCAAACAACTATAAACACGAGCCAGTGACTGTTAGTGAACACCCTCAGCTGTACATCACTTCCCTGCACTCATATAGAGATCAGAATCAGAGCTTTATTCTGAGGCTGAGAGACAGATACAGATCTGTAGAGACTCAAAACTACAAAACACCGGTCGCGGACGTGACGAGTTTTAGAAAACCTCGCCTGTTATCAGCAGGCCACGCTCCTTGTCAGCAGCACCACAACGTCTCTCAAGCTTAATTTTTCTCCTTTGGGGTGCTTTTTTTCCTCGTGTGCTGTGTGTAGTGATGGGTCTGACGACCCTGAAACCTCGACACATGCGGCGAGCTGTCAAGGCGAAACCCCGTGTCGGTGCGCGTATCAAGTTAAGGAAAACCACGTGACCGATACACTTCCTGTATCGTTTGGTAGCGATGGGTCTGACGACACTGAAACTTCAGCGCATGCACCGAGCAAACAAGGCGAACCCCTGTGTCAGACCGCGTATCATTTTAAGGAAAACCACGTGACCGATGCATTTCTTCGCGCAGTTGCTTGCAATGACTTTCTTAGTCCAGCAGATGTCGCCATTAAGTGATACAGCAACACAGTTTCAACACAGTGTCGATACAGTTTGGGAAATGTGCCATACACCCAATGAGGCTTCATCTGCCCATCACTAGCTGTGTGAATTACCTGCAGCAACAGTTTGTGCTCGACTGAGTGTTTTGCAGAGTTTTGAAAGGGGTGGTTTTGACACTTTGGGGGCGGAGTCACCTCCCTCAGCGAACGCTATTGGCTGATATCTCCAGGATTTGTGACGGACCGCCTACCTCCACCAGCCGGAAGAGGGCGGAGAAAGAAGCAAGACAGCAAGAGAGTTAGCTAACTGGCTATGCTAACATTCAAACCCACTCTCTGGCACTCTTCGCCCGGCTATAGTGCCTGGAACGACCAGCTCTCGCCTGGAGCGATCGGGTCTCCCCTCTGTCTGCCCGGAGCCACTGGCTCTCGCCAGGAGCCAGGGTATCTCCAGGGTTTGTGACGGACCGCCTACCTCTACGAGCCGAATAATCAGTGTGATGATCATGAAAGGTCTGATTTGAAATCCAGCAGAAAGTAGACTGAATACCGTTTAAACAAGACCACATTAACATGTGTCTGATGCTCTTGCTTGGATGTGCGGTGTGCTACCCTGGCTAATCCAAAACTTGCATAAATGTAATTTTAGCATTAGCATTAGCTACTTCAGAAGAGGAAAAACCAGCCCACATTAGTGCACAATTGTAGTGAAATTATAGTAAAATTAACTAAAATAAGGCAAAAGAAGGCTGACTGTAGTACAGCCTGACCGCAGAATACATTCAACATCGCGCTAAACACAAATAATCAGTCAATGACTGATTAATTAATAATTAATTAAAGTTTCTGCATTTAATTTGACAGCCCTAGAAACAACTAATGTAATGCTAAAGTAACAAACAGCAGTAGCACATAAACCCAAAACAAGACGTATATATTTAAAAATATCTTTAATTTATCTGTTTTATGAATACAAAGAATGATCTACTACCACAGAGGGTGAAAACTGAGTGTATAATATGTGTGACTCTACACACTGGGCAGATGGTGCGCTGCAGTGAAGAGTATGAAAATGGGATGAGAGTATATAGCAGTATTATTGCAGAACATCTAAAGATATGAGTCACTTTGTGTAAAAGCATTCCTGTACATTGACCTCAGGGGCAGGTTTGACCCCGGACCCCCTGCCCCCGGCCAGCCACTGATTCTCCATCAGAGGCTTTGTTTTTGGGTGAACTGACCCAGATATAGAGACGCTTTGTGTTTGTTACAGTTTTTTAGTCTGAACATAGTCTGAGAGAGACACAGACAGAGAGAGAGGGAACGAGAGAAACAGCATCTCAGTGGAATTAATTCAGATGACATCAGTAGGAAGCATTTGAAGCCAAGTTAATCCTGTTTTTAGAGGATTTACTGAAGCTCAAGCACAATGACAAGGACTTAGAGTGAGAGAGAGAGACACAGAAAGAGATACATACAAAGACAGACAGAGAGAGAGAACACACAATGCTACTATAGATTTCACACAGTCACAGATGTGAGACGTTCTCATTAGGTGTGAGGGAAGAATACAGCCTTAACAACAGTAAAGTGCTTCTCTAATGCACAGAGTATAACCCCACCCCTATAATCCCCCACATAAAGACCCTTCCCACAATCCTCTTCTGTGTCCGGCTGCATCTATACACACATTATCATTCAACATGCACATTCACATATACATTATGTACATTATATACATGTATATAGTATACACAGTCTTAGGCAAACATTTAGACACCCCTGATCAGTGTTCAGTCACATCCTCTACAGAGACACATTTCTGCACATTTTACTAAATTATATTTAATAATTACTCAATTCAACTGATTAAAAACAGGGATTTATTTATGCAAAATCTCCATTCTGAATGCTGTGCAGTCTAAGACTAGTCTAAACTGCCCTAATATGTGGTGTGTGCAAAACAAATAACATTTAATTTTAAATTTAAATTATTGTTAATTTTAGATAATAAAACAATAAGTAAACAGAAATTATTTTTTTTTAAATGCAAAGTCAATGTAAAAATATTTAATTCAATTCAATATTCAATAATTAGTCATTTTGGAGCATGTTCATTCATCATCAAGTTCTGATAAAATATAAAGAACAACTGACAAATTTACGTTATGCCAAAAAAGTGTAAACAAATCTTAGCAAAAATCTATAAATACACTTATATAGTAAAAAAAAATATTTACAGGACACAAACTAAAATGTGACATTTTTCTAAATATTTATGACACTATTTCTATGTATTTTCTAATAATAACTGATAAATAAACAGTATAATAAAATGTACAGAAGTGTGCTCTTGTAAATTGACTGAGGTACCTAACATTTTGCATATGACTGTGTTTACATACATCACCAAGAATAAAAAGCAAAAATAATTATTTTTTGGGATGAAAGAAAATAAAATGTAAGAAAAATCAGGGGCCTTCGGGGGCTGTTAGCAGAAGCCGAGTGAAATCACATGACCTCACATGGCTTTTACTAACTAACAAAAACAAACATGATAAAATATATCAATGTTCAATAAATATATATATTTTAAATAATACATTTTAAATGAATACATAATAGTACTTGAAATGAACAACCCCTTCACCAAGCCGTGAAGTAAGCTAGGGTTGCCAGATTCATTGATACTAAACATTCACACGTGGGCCTGACAAAATTAATTTAAAGTTTTCTGCATTAAGAAATGACTTTAATTATTTTGACTGGGGTTGGTGTGAAACTGTGGAAATCATGTTTGAAGAGAAACCTCTAAAAAAAGCTTGTCACAAAAATATATTATAAATATGAATATAAATGCACTAATATCTGATGTCCAAACAGTTTTAAAGAAATACAGGAAATTATTTTGTGTCTAAAAACGTGTTTTTAAAATTGCATATCATTAAACTGGTGGAGGAATATACACAGACGTTGTGCAGCAAAAAATAGTCCCTACAGAAAAACAGATTTTCATATCTACATTTTATTTCATTTTTGCTATTTTATTGCCAGCAACAAAACACATGGCACTCAGAAGATACATGTTGGTTTATTGGTGGTATTGGACAGTAATGAAAATGGCTTTTTTGTGTGTTGTAGGCACCTATGGCACCTATTCACCACCACTGTAAAGAAACCAGGGTCATAAAATGAAGCACAGTTTCACACCAAACCCCGACTCTGAATGTGTTCATCTCACACACGGAATTATAGAGGAACTGTAAAGCCTGACTCCTGGTGTCTTATTATGTCACATCAGCATTAGGTCTGGCTCAGCCAATCAGATTTCAGGACTGCAGTGGGACTCTTCTTAGGATATGGTGGCACAGCTCCCGCGCGGTGGCAGCAGGGGTCTGTCGTGTCCCATCTGACTCATGGCAGTGTGCACCATCTTCTGCTTAATGATGGGGATCCAAACCAGCCCAGTGACCAGAAACATCAGTCCCATAGACAGGAACAGGGGTCCCACCAGGTAGGGCACGTTCCCCACGTGGGTGAAGTACAGCAGGGACATGGCAGTGCCAGTGCCGAACACCAGTGCCCCGATTAAAATAGACAGCAGAGGCTTGTGAAAGTAGTTCCAGCGCCTTTTCAGCGCTGATTTAAAAGAAGTCTCTCGGGGCGGTAAACACGCCTCCTCCACACTGCCCTTCCGCTCATCGCTCAGCATTAGTGACATGGTGCAGACAATCCTGAAACTGAGAGAAGATGGAAATGTGTGCGAAAACATTAACACTTGATTTTTTAAATCAATTTAATACATTTAAAACATCAACAATCAGCTAAACATAGAGACATAAAAACAGTAAAATGCTGGCGATAATTAGAGAGTTTTTGGTCAGCAGAACTACCAAAGCACCTTTTTACCAAATAATCATTGAGTCCTGTACGCTTACTAACAGAGATCAGCCATAACATTAATTACCATTAACTGCTTAACACAGTTGAAGGGCTCTCTGGTGCTCTGACTTCTGAAGGCAACTAGATGTTAGCAGCAGATCCTTTAAACGGTTCTGTAAATTGTAAGGTGGGATCTTCATGACATGATCTTTATCTGTGAGCTTTGAATACATTAAAAACACTGCATACAGGCAGCACCCTACAACATCTAGTTATCTATAACATCAGTTTGTTTCAGATTCTGAGGTTTACATATTAAAAACAGACTGTTCACCTGCTTCGTAATATGTCCACCACTCTACATGAACCATTGGAACCAGATCATCAGTGCTTTTATTTTTACTTGTTTCAATCTAATGGTTGATCTGTGTGCACACTCTGTACTGGCTGGCTGAGCCTGAAATTTCAATAAATGGTGGAATTCTTAGAACGGATGTAAAACATGTGCAAAAGTTTGTGCAACATAAATTACTCTTGCACGTTTTAGATACATATGAACAAAACAATATTAAAATGTGGAGGAACCTTTCCAACTTTTACAACTGCAGTAGTATTTTTTTGTGTTCTTTATTTAAGAACTATACATAATAATTTAAACCATACCAAACCATTATTTAAAAAAATGAACCATTCATATAATGCAAACCATTCAATGAATCTAAGACCTAATGATTTGATTTGGTTACGTGATTTCGATACATTAAATTCATTCATATACATAAATCTACACAGTGGAAAATAAACAGCAAAAACATTTTTTTTACATTTAAATATAGTCTGACATTTAGTTGCTTATCACAAAACTGAGCATTTACTTCATTATCAACTGTAATTAATTCTATAATCGGAAAATTAAAGCAGCTGATTTAGATCAGTAAATCACAGCCCTGTGGATATGACTGTGGCTTTTGCTTATGTCTATACACAGAGACACACACACACATCATAAATACCCTATATCATAACACATTCTTATGCATACCTCAATAGTCCATAAAGGAGGTCCGGCGAGGGTCCTGAGTGGATTGTGAACTCTCAGTGGCTGTATTTGCTGAATAAATGCACCAGGATAAGGCCACGCCCCACTGGGTGACTCCGGTTAAACATCTGTGCACATCTGGCACGGGGTCAGCATCATGCTGCCCTATTTGTGCTTCAGAGAGAGCAGCGATTAGAGCAGTAAATCTCTGCTCTGTTTAGAAGAGCAACAGGTCAGCCTGGAAAACTGCCTCTAAAATAGACTCTAAACCAGCCTCTATACCAGAACACGTTTAAACAGGAGCCCATCTTATTCAGGTTAAACAAAAACACACACTCACAGTGTACAGCATGATGTGAAATATTATATTGCATTATTTTAAAACATTTTCTAAATATGCTGACAGAAAAAAACGCTCAGAAGATTTCTACTAGATTTTGGAGCATTTCTGACAGGATCTGACTGCATTCGATATCACAAGCAGTTTTAGTGAGTAAGTGAGGTCAAAATGTTGGATAATCACCAGCCCACCTCAACCTCAACTCATCTCATCCTGAAAGTATTAGATGGAGAAACATTATTCCAGAGAACACAGTTCCTCTTCTCCACAGCTCAGTGCTGAGGGGCTTCATACCCTTCTAGTCCACACCTTGCATTAGGCATGGTGCCAACTGATTCATAAGAGTCCTATTCTATCTGTAATACTTCTTTACCAGGATTAAGCAAGCCCCACCTCAACTTCAGTAGTAAGCTCTAATGGGACAGTTATTACATTTCATTCGGACATGAATTCCGCACTGCTCCTAGACGAAATGCAGCGCCACACTGTGACATTCAATGAAGTTCAGCAGATTGAATTTTAGGTGCAATTCTGACACAAATTTAGCTTTTGGTTTTTAAAATGTAAAATCTTGTGTATTGTTTTTCAATGAAGAGATCAAGTGCAGTGTAATGTAATGTAATAGTGGGTTCGCATTTCATTTTGGCACGTATTCTGCATGTTAGTGAGGATTGCATTTGTGGATTGCATTTATATTTCTCCATACTTACCTACCAAACCTGCACTATTACGATAAGCATATATAATATATGCCTTATAGTATTAGTGTATGCAAGGGCGTAGGAGCGGGTTTGATATTGGGGGGGGGGGGGGGGGGACACATCTATAATGTAATATAATATAATATAATGTAATCTGCTTATTTGAATGAGCCCATCTTATAGTCTCTTAAAACAACATTTCTGGAATTACCTTTAATCACAAATAAACCATTCTTTGCTGTACTTCTGTTTATTATTAGTTACATCCAAGTAAAGGTCACTTTACAACCTAAACATGTTACTCCACATTACATTTACTGTTGTTAGAAGAAAATATGCGTGAAATGTCTATATATATATATATATATATATATATATATATATATATATATACATATATATATATATATATATATATATATATGTGTGTATATATATATATATATATATATATATATATATATATATATATATACACATATATATATATATATATATATATATACATATATATATATATATACGAAAAAAACTGATGAGGTATTACCTAATGTTTAAAAGAATATAACAGATGTTATTATTATTATTATTATTATTATTATTATTAATATATACGTATTGGCATGTCAATTCTGTTGTATATTTGTATATTTACATTTACGCCGCCCTTTTCGACTAAAAGTACTTATGATGGCGATCTTTTACGTAAAAGAATATAACCTTAAGTTTCATAGAGATTTTTGGCAGAAGTTAATATAAACTTTAGATGACCCAAACCCTCCTAGTCTGTTAGTTTCATGAGCTTTTACTAAAGGACCAGATATATTCCATTAGTAAATCTAAGGGACTAAGGGATTTTAACAGGTAAACTCAATAAATGAGTGCTTATTAGCTGGTGAGCTGGATCCTAGTTAAGCTAGCTAAAATAATTTTCCTTCATTAGAATTTACAGTAATCCTGCAATCCTAGTCTACAAGTCACAATGACTATCACAAACTCACAGTGGGTTTGATCTGTGGGTTTTGAGTCATTTATTTTTAACCAGCTATCAGAAATAATCTCAACACAGTTTATATAGTTAGCTCCGTTACCTTTTAGAAAAATCGCTGTATATCCAGATATGTTTTAACGTCAGCTCGCTGCGCACCGCTGCTAAATCTAAAAAAGAAAACTTTACAAATCCTCCACAGCGAGGGGGGCTTCCCCACTCTCCTCCGCGCTCCGCAAAACCAGCGAGCTGATTGTCTGTTTCTATTAAGAGGCGGGAATTTCTTCCTGAACCGGCTCCGTGATTGGTGCTAAGAGATTTCACATTTACACAGCATTCTGTCTACTCATTAAAAACCCAGCTGAGCTGAGAGAAACGATTCGCTCCTGGCGACGCCACTGTTCTGCGGTATCATTTTTGGAGGGGACAAATCCACCTGTTTCTGATATTGGGTGGGACATGTCCCTTCCATCCCCCCGGTTCCTACGCCTATGAGTGTATGGTACACAACTGGGATACAACTAAAAATTACCAATTGAAATGTGGTTTAGGTTTGATAGACACTAGAGGGCGCTGCTGAGGCAGCCCAAAATCAATAGCTTGATATGGGCTTTTATACAGGGCCCCTTTCATGGGAATGAGATCATTAAGGCGTGCCCACAAATTATTAAGGCGTGGGAATGAGTTATTTAAATCATAGTTATTAAGGTGTAGCCAAAAGGTACTTTTGCTTCACAGCTAATAAAGCGAGCAGCTCTCAGGGGCTGTGCAGAATATGACTGTGTAAGGAAGGTAAACAGGTGTGTATACTGTCTGCGTCTGAATCTGTGAGCTTTTAGTATGAGAATTAAGCGTCTTTTACTTAAAATTATTCCATGTCTCACTGCAAGAGACTTCAAAATATGACCATAATTCATTCAGAGATGAAAAAAAAGGACCCAATTTACTTTTTTTTTTTTTTACTAAAGATTATCCTGGATTGGAGCTTTGATTTAATGTTCAGTTTGTTAATGGGCATTAATTTACAAAAAAAGCAAACTTTAATATTCTCCAGCTAGATTTAATTTACTCATTCCCACGTCTTAATAAGTTGTGGCCATTATTTTTTTTTTACATGATGTCACCTTAGGGGCTTTGTATTTTTAAGCTAAAGCAGATTAAATATGTTTCATGATATTTTTTGCACTATAAGGCGCACTTAAAATTCCCAAAAATCATCAGTGCATTTTTTAATCCGGTGCATTTTATGTATGAATTTTACCAGTCAGGTTGGAAGGAGCAGTAAAGTCACTCTGCTAAAGTACAGCATATTACAGGAGCTTCAGTTTAGTTCTCCAGCACAGAGGCTGGAGCAGTATTAGCATTACCTGCTAACCAGGCTAAGTGTTAGCTCTTTAGCCGTTTAGAGGTGAGCATTATCTGACTGTAGCCTGTTGCTAACCCTGGCTAGCGCTGCTAGAGCAATATTAGCATTAGTTGCTAACTGCACTAAGCGCTAGCTTTTTAGCTGTTTAGAGGTGAGTATTATCAGCCTGTAGACTGCTACTACTATTGGAATGTAGTCTGCACATTTACTGTGTTAAATCAAGCTATATGGGACAAACCGCCAACTAACATAGCCCTAGATTACCGGAATAGCTACTTAGGGTTTCTTAGTGTAGCGCTGTCAGGTGGCATTTACTAGCGCTAGCTGCTAATGCTGCTGCACCCAGCCTTGGTGGAAATCTGGAAATCTCAGCTTACTGTAAAAAACAGTTTAAAGGAGAGAAATGTGTGTGGATTAACATCCAGTGCTCATTTGACTTAAAAAAAAAAGCTTTTTTAAAGAATTAGTTTTGTTTACTTAACTTAGTTAAGTATTGCCAAGTAGCAGTACAGCGCACTCGGAGTAAAGCACAGCAACTCAGTAAACCTTCCCCACAGAACATATTTACAAGAGGAAGGAGTGAAATGTTTCCCCTAAGAACTGGGACAACCCCTCTGAAACCCAATACAGATATAGCTATAGTTTGTTACTTTTTTTTAACCAGGGAATATACGTTTGGGTTTCCTTAGTTGCTTGTGCTGCCATCTGGTCAGTCATTCTGGGTCCTCTATTTTGAGTGTTCTGCTGAAAAATCTATTTGAAGGGCCATGTAGCCCTAACCCTCCCCCTCTCTTTTCAGCCTTACAAGAATCTGAACATCCTGGATGTATAAGCACACAAAACAAGAGGGGTAGGGCTAAGTAGTAAAATGGGACTGGGTCTAAAACTGATACTACTTTATCAATTTGTAACCTCTGAAATCACAGGAAAATTGCCACTAGACAATGTTTTGTGTTTGCCAGAAACTTAACTGTGCTCCTGAGTGAGTCCAAAACATTTTATTATGTGTACTGGAAAATACACAGATTCCCCAACACAGAACATAATTAAATCCTAAGCACTGTAGAATTGTAAAGCTTTTCAACTCCAGATATAAGCTTTTCAAACATGATCTGGCAAAAACTCCAGTATCAGCTCACAGTAGCCGTTATGCTAGCATCTCTATTTACGAAAAATAAATACCATCTTTTACTTTACTTCTTTAAGACGGTATCTTAAAGTGTTTTTATCCGATTAGCTCTTTTCATCCACATACATTAAGGACTCACTTGCTGGCTCCCTCTTGCATTTTCTGATATAGGATAATTAAGAAATGGGCAGACACTATAAACCAGCTCTGGGGCCACTTCAGTGTGCAGAGGGACACCAGGCACTGTGCTGAGGTGGAAGTGGTTCAGTTTCCTCCAGCTCAGATTTGTGGAGAAGTGTTTGACGCACTCTTATTAACCACATACATTTAGCTACGAAAACTAATGAAGATCTGGTCGTCTTGGAAGGGAAACATTTTTGGGTTCATTTGTTCAGAGTCTGCAGTAAATACAAATCACACTGTGGGCGCTCCTTCACAGACTGCTGTACCTGTGCATTTGTTGACAAGCTGAAAGATACAGAACCATCACAGCAGAAAAAAAAAAGGCAGACAGTAAATGTACTAACACAGGACTTCGCTCAAATATCACTTTTATACAGTGCTGGCTTTAACAAAATTTCACGGAGCAGTAGCAGCATTTCAGCCCATAATGGGAATGGCAAAGTCCATTCTCACAACTATAGCCAGTATATTATTAATATAATTCCAAAGCTGAAATTACGAGATAAAACAGAGACATTATATTTATACAAGTATTAATAGCATTTACTATATACCCAGATAAACTATAAAATATCCCAAACATATCCATCTCATCTCAAAAGAGTAACGTTAAACTCATTTTGATTGAATATCCATAAGAGTTAAAAAGGTAATGGTTAACATCTGTATAAAAGAAACTCAGCCCATGCATGAGTAATCACAATTTCCCCAATTTAATATTTTATTGTCATAGAAGTCGCTTTAATAACATGTGAGCACGCTCGTGCACGTCGCAGGAACGTCGCTTTGAGAAGAGAAACCAGAGTGGGTAGAAGCAAAGGGAGACGTACAATAACATTTTGGTTTCAACTGGTTATCATTTCAAACTTCTTTACTGTTTGTAACATTTCTTTATTGTTATACAAGCAAACTCTGGTCCACGTCTGCTGCCACTGTATTTCTCTGATGGAAAAAAATAAACAATTTATAAAAAAAAAAAAATAAAAAAAATTAAATCATCAAAAAGAGCTGCATCTCTGGCCGTCTGTATGGAGGAGGAGGAAGAAGAGGAGGAGGAGAAGGAGGAGGCTGGTGAGCAAAAAGGTTGAAAGGTCATAAAGGGGGGGAGACCCTAAACAACATGGCATCGCTGAGCTCTCAATATGAGAAAGCTGACACGTGTGGACTTTGATTTCTTTTTCATTTGCTTAAAAACATGTTTTTAGAGAAGAAGTTTCTTTTTCTTTCTTTTTTTTAAGCTGGCCTTCTGGAGGCAGGAAGGCAGTGGGAATCGTGTTGCTAAAGCAACACCCACCTCTCCGCCCCCTTCAGCTGTTCCACAACAACCATGCAGTGTGTTCATTCCTTTTCAGCAACCAGCTTCAGCACTTTCCCGATGGCGATAGTCTTCCCTGCAGGACAAAAAACAAGAAAAATTAACCTAAACTACAAAACACAGTTATCAAACCATAAACAGACATATAACTGTACATTAAATAGACAATTATAAATCTAAACACAAAAATATGTATTATTTTATCACGTATGCGTACACACAAGTCTCCAGGACTAGGGAAATTCAGTATTTGGGACATCACACACTTTTAAGGCGTCCCATTATAATTCCACAGGCAATAATATGAAGCTGATCCTCCCTCTGCTGCTCTGACAAAAAGTTCGGAACTCTGATTTGATTGATTTAGCAGAGCATTGGTGACTTTTATGCACTGTGTCTCACAGCATCTGGCTGTATTACAATATGCATATTCTGTCAAAAAATAAAAACTTTTTTTTACAGTTTTCTGCTGTACATAAAATAACATGTATGTATACGATTAATTCAAATTCACCACCTGCCCAAAAAAGTAAGGAATTATTACTGAGCTTTAATTATTAAACACTTGTTACCCTTGTTGGAAATCAACTAATTTTGATCTATTTTGACGACCGAGGGTTCTTTTTGTTGCTTAAAATGCCAAACCATAAAAATAAAACATTACAGTTACAGTAACTCTACATAGAGCCTTTAAAATATTCCCAAACTACTTAAAAATATATTTTTTTACAGAAAACAATACTTTTAATATCCCAGTGTCTGCACCCCTGACCCGTCCAACACTTAAAGCACTGACCTTCGTCTCTCAGGGTGAATCGCCCCATCTGGGGGAAATCTTTGAAGGTTTCAAGGCAGATGGTCCCGGAGGTTCTCAGACGGGCGATGCACACTTGGTCCTGTTTAACGAAACGCGGTCGCGTCTTACTCTTCTCACCCGTCTTCTTATCTATCAGACAGATTAAGGCCTGCAGGAGAGAGAGACACAAAAAAGTATAGTTTACAAAACTGCACAAAAATGTATAGAAACAGTAAAATAATAACACTAAAAAATGAATAGCATAATTACATTACTTTGCAACCTTAGTGAAGCAAAGTATAGCAGAAGCTTTACCGTGATTTGAACTTCCTCGATGCAGGTATGAATGTGCAGAACTGCATTGTAACCCGGACAGATGATTGACTTGTGTTCAATGATGACTATCTGAAAAACACAACCAAACACAAAAAAATGTTTTATATTATCCGAAGAGAAAATGTATGGAAAAAAATATATAAAAAATATCTTCAGGTGTATTGGCAAAAATATAAAAGCATAATGAAGTTATTAGACATTCAGTTTACACAAAAAGTGATTAGGTGATTATTTCCTATAGTAATTAAACAAGTCAGATGAAACTATCACAGTTTATAGGGTTCAGCTCATTAATTCATCATCTTTTTTTTTTTTTTTTGGCTTGTTATAGCTACTACTAGTGGGGCTGGTTTCCCCACTAGCACAGTGCCCTCCACACAACCAGCACACTGATTGGCTGTTTTTGCTGAAGAACGGGACTTTGTCCAGGAAGAGGCACCATGATTTGTGTTTCAGAAACTCCCATTCATACAGCAACCAGTGGCTTATTTTATTAATAAGCAATTGCATTATCTTGCTTTTTGGTTTGCTGTATTGTTATAATGTTTTGTACCTGCAAAAAACTGTACACCTGTACACTGAACCTTACACCTTTAGAGAGCAAATACTCACCTGGGCATCAAAGGTACGGCCGGTGTGGCAGAGGCTCTCTGAGGTGCAGAGGATGAAGCCTGGCAGGATCTCCTCCTCCTCAATGCCCTTCAGTCGAAGCTTCAGGTTCTCTCCCGGCCCGGCGTCGTCCGTCTCCACCTCGTCAGAGAGCAGACTCAGAACCTCCACAGTGTGCTACAGAGGACAGAGTTACGACAAACGTGAATACTGGTGACGTTACATAATATTGTCCTGTCCTGCAGATAATGTGATTAATCCAAAAATCATAACCAATTAAATCTTGAATCACGTTAAACCTTCATCATTAACTGTTAACAATTTTTCCCCTCCAGTGTGAGATTTATATATTCAACTTTATTGCAATCTACTGCAGAACCTATAACATTAAATACAAAACTCAGCAGACTTTACAAACCCTGATGGTTTAAAAACCATGTAGCAGAGTCAAGTAAAACAGTTACTTTACTGAATTAAATAAAAATAGAAACATTGTCTATAAAGAAACTGTGTGCATGTAGTAGTTAAGATTCTATATTAGGGATGATGCATCAGTGGTTAATATATTATTGCAAATAAACAGAAAAACTATCAGCCTGAAACAGAAATGATGTCTGATGATAGTGTCTCATTTTGTGATTGTGAACTGAGACAAATCACAAGTACTAATTCAACCTTAGCCAAAGATGCTTCAGTGTTTCAGCTGTTTTTTTCTGCAGGCTTTTAACTGAAATTTTCCAATCCATCATAAAATGTTGCAGCTGTTGTATTCTTGCTCAGGCTGACCTAGTAAACTGCTGCTCCACTTAATGTGAGTCATCGCCAGTCTAAATGCCTTTTAGTGGATAAAACTAAACCTACAGAATGTCCAGGGGTTACTCTCTGATTAGATTTGTTTTAGATTTTGTTTGCTTACTTTGTCTTGAAAAATTTAAAAAGTAATGTGAAGCAGCACCTTTAAATGTGGTGCTTTTAGCTACATTGGTCATTGTACAACTATTTTATTTTATTATAATAATCCGAAGTATTTAGTCCTAATTAAACAATTTAAAAAACTGTAGGTTTATGATGATAATATCAGCCACAATAAGCTGATCATTTGTGTTTAATATTTTAACTTACAATGTTTTTCTAATAATCTTAAAAGTTGTACGAAAAGGAAATATCTATAAAAAAAAAAAAACAACATAATTGATGTTTAAGTCTTATTGCTTATAATATTTAAAAATGTGAGCTTACTCTGTTGGGCATCATCACGAGCTGCTGGGCTTTGCTTATGGACCCCGACTCCAACTTCCCCAAAATCACTGTGCCCATGTCCTGCAGAGAGACAAACAACATTATTTAATACCTGGGTCAAGACCACAGAAAAATTTAGCAATTATTACTAAAGTTACAAATGCAGTAATCTAAATAAAATGCAGGTATTTTAAAGCAGTTCTTAAGAGTTACCTAAACACTCTTCTGCTACCAACTTCAGATATTACAACATAAACATCTGTTCAATGCCGATATTTTAACAATAAGTAAATGTTTTGTCCATTACTGTTCATACTATGATTTCACTGTGCATTAGTAATATAAATATTAGAATCTGATGTAAATATCTCAAAATAAAACCACATACTGATCTATTTACCTTGTATTTATCTACAATCGGTAACCTCACTGGTCCGTCACTGGATCTGTTGAAATTTGGCAAACTGTCCAGATGTGGAATGAATGGTAACCCTCTGTGAAAAACAAACACATTTACATGATTAGTTTATAAGGTAAGTTTTATGTAAATAGGTTTCTAAAGAAAAAAAATTATACAGCTCATTTATATATCATAGCAGGTGTGAAAAATGAACTGTATTAGCGTATGTTCAGTGTGGTCAGATCACCCACCTCAGCTTTAACACATTTACACATTAAACACTTAATTTCTACTTTTAATATCACTCTTGTTCATCTGAAATTAACTGTTATTAAAGGGATCTTCACTCACGTGTACCAGGTGCAGTGCTCAGCTGGCTCCTTCAGATTGGCCCCTGTCATTCCTGAGCATGGCATGAAATGAATGTCTTTTCTTGGGTTGAACCCGACCTTCTTCAAAAATGGCACCAGTTTCTCCTTACATTCCTCGTATCTGTGAATGAACAGTGTGATGAGAACCAATTCTGAACATCATTTAAAAAAAGAACAACATGTAAAGCCTGACTAAATGATTAAAAATCAATGACAAAAAATAAAATAAAATAATGGGGTTTAGTGTTAATACATATTGGAGCTAATGTCACAGTGAACATGCTAATGTGATCATGGTTGGACATTGGTCATTTTATTATTTATGGTTATTGTTCAATATATTTTGATTTAAAATTAAAATCCAATTCTAATATAACAAAACTAATATATTTGTATACTTTTATACCATCTGCATATTCAGTTTACAACTTAGACACATGGAAAGTGATCTTCAGAAGGCCCATAAACAAACTCGATCCCACCCACATAAGCTTTGAACAGTGGACCCTTATTTTGGATGACCTTGGGCTGGGCTCACCTCTCCAAACTCCAGTTTACTGTGGGGTCGTCCATTTTGTTCACCAGAACAATCAGGTGCTTGACCCCAGCAGTTTTAGCCAGCATGGCGTGCTCTCGCGTCTGGCCTCCTTTCTCAAATCCCGTCTCAAACTCCCCTTTCCGCGCCGAGATCACCTGCAGGGCAGAGGCATGTCTCAGTTTAATGTAATAGAACCCAGTTTGTGTGTAAGCGAATGCTTTAATCCGCTCTGAATTAGCATCTGTGAATGTTTAATCACTACACAGGAGATTTACAACACATGAGCTTTCACACAGCACCCCCTGCTGACCATTACACAACATGAGTAGCTGTTGCATGAACCTACAATGGGGCAAATAAACTAAATTTTATGAAAGCAGAAATATCAAAAGGTTTATTGTATTTACATATTAAATACCAGCTAATAGAGTAGTCTAAAGATGGATTGATCAGGGGGGAATGAGAATCTGGGCTGTGTATTGCTGATACCTTTACTTACCAATAATTCTTTTCTATCAGTTCTTTAAAATAAAGAGTGTTTTAAAGAAAAAGCACAAGGTCCTGAAAGTGAGTTTATTTACCAACTGTAACTACAGTTGAAAGATTTGCTGAAATTAAAGATTAATTTATATTTGTGTGTGTTTATAAACCAAAAACCCACACAAATTCATCTTTTGCCTTTAAAACTTTGTGTGTGAAGGAGCTTTTCTCTTCTGACTGGCTGCCTGCACAACAAAAGGTTTACAGACAGTAACTGCCTGTTTTTAAGCCTAAATAGCATTTTGAAACTGAACATTAGTTGAGTGCATGCTGGTCCAAATTGCTATCAGGCCCTTACTCACCAGCACAGCCAGGTCAGCTTGCGACGCTCCACCGATCATGTTGGGGACGAAGCTTTTGTGGCCTGGAGCATCCAGAATGGTGAAGTGTTTCTTCTCCGTCTCAAAGTATGCACGACCCACCTCCACAGTCTTCCCCTTATCTCTCTCCTCCTGGTTTGTATCGAGAGCCCAAGAAAGGTACCTGAGAAAAGAGAAATTTTAGCATGAATACTTAAGCAATAAAATTAGCATCACTGGCACAGAAAGTCATAAAACACTTGATTTTACATTACATTTATGGCATTTAGCTGATGCTCCAATCAAGAGTGACTTCTAAACAAAAATACTAAATTTTTGTAGATATTTCAAAGTTTTGTTTATACAACATCCCCTACACTACCTACAGCACTGAAGTTTGCCAGAATGAACATTTGTATCATATAAATATCAGAGCACTAGAGTGTCCCCTATGCTTTCTGGAGTGTATTGCAGTGTGTCTGAATGACTGCATGGCTCATATGAACATTATAGTGTGCCCCTTATGTTGCCTGTAGCGTATTACAGTCCGTCAATTTTGTAGTCAGCGCCATGTTGTTTATGCCCATATTTGGAGTTCTGTGTCTAAGCTGCATTTGTCTATGGCTGAAATAAATGGGCGTTTTAAAAGCCTACAATATTTTCAGAACCCTGTACATTTTATTGTGCACATGTTCCTCCTAAACATCACTGAATCCTCTGAAATAAGAGATTGTTTAAGAGTCGTAATAAAAATAATGCTGGCTTTTAGCTAATGCTACAGCGCACTGAACTGACGTCACAGTACAGCGGCAGAGAACGCGAACAAACTTCGGCTGGATCACGTTTTGGATTATTATTCTTTTTCACAGAGGATCATTTAAGTGTTCAGAGAGGTGAAAACAATTTTAAGCTGGTGATGTTGAGCAGTGTAGCCTGTCTTAGAGTTTTTAGAGAAGCGCTTCTACACAGATTTTTTTTTATAATTCCGGTCATTGGTTTATACTGATTACAGCACTTCTGATCCAACTAATCAACTAACAAGCTGCCCTCACTGGGTGTGTTACAGCACGAAACCCCCAAAAAGAGCAGGACAGAATTACTCCAGAACCACAGAGCTAATCTAGCTAGATGAAGGACCAATAAGTGAAAAGTCTAAAACTCTTAAAAAAGGCATAAAACTGTTTTAAGGTTCGATGAGATTGATGGTCTAACTGGTCTGTCAGCATAACCAGAGTGGTCGGCTAGAAAGATTAGAGGTAATACTGATATAATAGCACATAAAACAGGGTAGAATCTGCTTCTCAAATTTAAACACACCACTCGTAATACCAATGGTAAAGCTACAGCATTTAACCCTAGTTCTGGGGTAACTCTGTGCTGCTTGTTTTAGTGTTTTATTGCTGTTACACTCTATAGCACACTATAGCTTTCCTTAAAGAGGGCAGTTAATTCATTTGTTGGATCAGCTGGGTTTAATACGCTGTAAACATACAACCAGAGTTCGCCAAATCGAGTCCGCTCCCGTTCTCTGCCGCTGTTTTGCAACATCAGTTTAGTGCGCTGTAGCATTAGCTTGAGGCTAGCATTATTCTTGACTCAAATGATCTTGTAATCCAGAGGATTCAGTGACGCTCAGGAGGTAAATGTACACAGAATAAAACATACAGGGTTCTGAGCAGATTCATTTACCACAGAATGTAAAAGAGGTGAGTTTTTGAAAAGCCCATATATTTCAACCATAGACAAATACAGCTTAGACACAGAACCCCAAATAAGGGCAAAGAAGAATTACAGAATGATGCACGACTGCAGTGGTCCAAGCTTTTTTTGAAGGAGAAAATCAGTGTGAAGTCAGTGTAAAATTGACTTGGAGTGTAGTAAAACATGATTAAGTACAAACTTTTGTTGAAGGAACTGTAAAGAGTGTTTTTTTTAATATCTGCACTTTTTTATAGTTTTTAGTGCCTCGTTTTAAATGTCATGGCCCTCAGGATTCTACCAATGAAGTGTGAAACTACTTTGAGCTTGTTAACGCTGTAAAAATTGTGATTTTGGAATGCCAGGGGCAAACTGAGGTGGGCTATTTAACAAAAGTTTCACTACCACCCAAGGCCATTTCACACCTGATTTCTCCTTTACAGGACAACTGGTGTACAAAAAGAAATCAGACAAGGAATACTTCATATAAACACTGTATACAAAGTAACTTAAATTATGTCCTGCTACTGTTCTCATCCATACAAATAACTCAGTCCAACGACTTGGCTTGTAAAGACTGTAATATACTGTATCGGCTCCTCTCAGAGCTGCGGTCTATTGAAAAAACACCAAAGGGTTCAGTTACCAGGTCTCTCTGTTCTTCTCCTTGGCTTCCCTCTCATACTTTTCCAGAGTGCGCTTATCCACCATGCCTGTCAGATACCTGTGAGAGAGAGGCACAAACACAGCAGTGAGAAACTGCTCACAGCAGCCACATATACCCAACACCAGCAACGACAAGAAAACTCACATTATCTGTCCTCCAATGGTCGACTTGCCAGCATCTGGAAGGACGGGAGATAAGGAGGTGAGTGAGGAGATAAATCACACTGAGCTCAATTTACATTACTTGTGGCAAAAGATGCAGTTATGAAACGGTGGCGAGAATAATAAACAAAAACTGAACAACATCGGGAATCATTAGATCAAAAATACAGATAACCCACTCTCCAAAAAACAATTTAAGGACACAGAACCACCAACAATCACTTAATGTATATATGCACAATGTACCAGCTACTAAACATTTTTTATTCTAAATAAAAGTTAATTTCTTTTGTTTAAAGAGAGCATAACACTTCATTAACCAAAGGCTTCACCCCACTCTTGTTGCTTGGGAAATACGCATTCACATAGAAATACATTTATTGAATTGATTTATTTTATTGTGGTATCAAAATTGGTATTTCTTTTTTATTTCAGAACTATTGGTACTGACAACAATTGTGTCAACAGACACTATTTTTGCTGAACACTTATTATGGAATATCTCCAGAGTAAACCTCTCTAGAGCATCTGAGCTGTTCAGAACACAGTGCCTCAAATACTTCAAATATGAACTTAAGAAAAGTGATCTTTAAAAGTATCAATACAAACTGAGAGATATTGAGAGTTGAGGGTGCAAACGCTACAAATTGACCCATATACTGAGTTAAATGTGCTGATGGACTGGTCATTCTGAATGGGTGTGTAAGATGGTGTTGTGCTAGAACACGTATATCAGATACAGCAGAACTGCTTAACAAAAGTTTTTAAACACCTTTAGTGTCACGATTAGTCCACCAACCACAAATATACATACAGCAGCATCCTGTGCTCACTGATGAAGGACTAGAAGATGACCACGGAGTGTCTAATAGAGTGACACAGTACAGTGCTTAAAAACTCCAGCAACACTGCTGTATCTGATCCATACATACCAGCAGTAACAGTGAAAAAGCCCTTTCAAGGCCTTATTTTCTTTTCTCCAAATCACAAATACTGAAACTTTTCCAAGGTCCGTGGGAACCCTGTCATTAGTCTGCACTTTCCACTCTGGCTGACTCCACTGCAAGTCCTTTTCTCAGAAACGGAATATTGTGAAACCACCTCAACAAGGCATTTTTTCACATGTGAAATATCTTGGGCAGAACGTCTATAACAGTAAGCACCTGAATGGATCATAAATAGATTTCGATTAATACAGGCCTGGGTGATTTGGTGAAAGTTTTCCAGTAATTAACAAAATGAAATGTCAAACTTCACAAAATCCTACATCCTACGATTTGAGACATTCTTATAGGACATGCTATACACAGGCATTTTTAGACATCTTATATTTGTCTCTAAACTCAGTTTTACACATGCTGAATCAGCCATACGGGAGCACTTCTCTTCACTGTGGAAACCTGGCCCTGTTACAGGCCTGTGCAGAGACCTGGTCCTGCAATAAATACTCAGTACGAACCCAGACAGGCAAATGAGCATCTGCATGGCCATGATAGGTAACCGAAATTATGATGCTGAGCAGTCTGGTTCGAAGTAATCTAGACACATGACCTGTGTTTTAAAGTGATAACAGGAGGAAAGAAAGCAACTCTGATATGAATCAGAAATGGCACGTCTGAAGTCTGCTTGGCGCTAACTGCATACCTAAATCACACACTTTTTCAGAAGGAGGAAGTATTCAGAAAGTTTTAATATTCTTGCTGTTAAGTCTATGACACTGTATGGCTTACCTATGAACAAATTCTAGAGGAGTGTGTGACATGGACGTGGGCAATATATCAATGTTTAGGATATAAAATTTATATAAGTGTAATGGGGTGTTTTCAATGGCAATAAAAAAAAAAAAAAAAACTGCTCTTGCCTACTGGCTTGCAATATAATACTGTATATTAAATAGTATTGTGATATGCATTGTTTCAGCTGGTTCCTGCTAATACACACCCCTACCTAAAGATGAGGAGAGTAAATTCTAAATTATCACTTTACTTTAAACACCCCCCCCCCCCCCCCCACCCACCTCAACCCCAAGAGTAACAACTGCAGGGTGAAGACTCACCGACGTGGCCAATAAACACCACGTTTACATGCTCCTTTTTGGGAGCGTTTGGCTGGGCGGGGGTTACTTTGGGCGTTGGCACTTCTTCATCCTCCTCTAATCCTTCCTCCTGCAGGGATTCTTCCTCAGTCGGCCCGCCGCCTCCAGGCTCTGCCTCGCAGCCTTTCTGCTCCCAGCTGTCCTCAGCCCCCATCTCTGCGTCTCCGTTCTCCAACGGTGGAGCTGCTGTCACAACAAACACCAACAGGTCACTATCACACACCCCATTATTTACACACCACCTTCCTGAGGTCGCCACTGCTGTTGCTGTTACTACATAAAAGCAGGCAATACTGGAAAAGCCGATCATTTTCAGAGGGTAACAATTTCACCAAACAGTGGATAAAAAAAAAACACTGTAAAGAGTGACGCCAGAAACACTTTGTATTAGCCAGTTTTGAGGAACAGAAACTTCGCAACCAAACAAAGTAGTATTAAATATTAGTTTTAGTCTTATATTTACGATCTCAAAGTTCATAATTAACAACTAAGAGGTTTTTCTAAATAATTTCTATGTAAACACTTAAGGGAAAACAACACACTACAAACAATAAAATGATCTATACTTTCATCAAATACAGTATATACACATTTAAATCAGTTGTTCAAGCAGTAATGTCATTTAATCAAATGTAAGATCACTAGGAGTACAGAAACAGTCGGTCATCAGCCTCGTCAATCGTTCAGGCTCCTAAAGCAGCTCCTAACACAAGAAACAGCTCAAGCTTTACCATAAACATCTGCTGGCACAAAACCACAAAAACACCTCCACCCCAATGTCCATCTCAAAGCACAGTACTCATAAGGTCAGAAGGTCAAAAGGTTTACAGAGAGTATCTGAGTGCACGAGTGAGTTTGTCAACCACGGAATTTAACAGCAACGCAGATTAAAACAAACTGCATCTCATTCCTTTAACCAACAGCACTTGTGGAACTTTGCTAAACAACTCTTTACTACAGTGTTGAGGCTTCCTTATGGTTCTGCTGTTCTCTAGATGTTTATTTGAGGCAGTCAAGCTGTACAATACCACTGCTAGAGCAGACCTTTATCACTGATGGTACAGTTAAGTCTTTCCATATTTCTGATTGTTTAGGTCTGTAATTCCTCTTTCAATTCCAGCATGAAAAAGTAACAGGCAAACATCAAATAAAATAATCATTCAAAGTGTAAAACATATTAGCCACAAATGCACTACATAGAGAAAAATATTGGTACACCAAACTAAAAATAAAGATTTTTTTTTGCTACTGTTTTTGCTGTAACTGTCTAGAGTCTGGGAAGGAGTGTCCACAAACATTTGGACATAGAAATGGACATAAGCTAAAAGTTTTATTATAGGGAAACTGGAAAGTGAACCTAAGGGCAGAAAATAAAAATGACAAAACAGGACATGGGTGCTTAAAAAAAAAGCATTAATTTATCTCTGTACAAAAACAACTTGACCCAAACCTAAAATCACTTGAATGTTTCCTAAACTGTTCAATTTTATGACAATGTACATAACTATTTCTGATACCATGCTTCCTACCTTTCTAAATGAAGCATTACAACACACAATGAAGATACGTTTCTGTTAAACCAGTTTTTACACCTGATTTCCCTCTAATAAAAGGCACTAACGTTTATTTTTAATGCTGTATAACTAAACATCAGCTGTTCTTAAACGAACAGGTCAGGTAAGTCTAAAGTATCAAAACTGACCTCTGACCCCAGATTCAGTCAATCAGCTAAGACATGTTTGGTATATGATGTGTGTTTAGTTTTCCACAGGAGATGCCAAGCTAACTCTGCTAACAATCATTGGATTTGAACTGTGAAGAATGTATTTATCACCCCCATATCTTCATCTGTACACTTTAAATTATGTTAAAATACTGCTGAATGTTAAATAAACCGAGTCTTTATTTAATAATTTTTAAATGCAAATAGATCATGACTAAGCATCTTTAGACTAAAGTCAGCCACACTGTTATAAACCACAACCATTTAATAAAGATATGGAGGAGATCTAAGAGCAGTGTTAGCTTAACACAAAAAAATACTACCATCAATCACTTTTTGTATTGGACACTAGGGGTGGGCAATACTATATCGTATACAATATATTGTGACGCAGAAATATCGTGATATTATAAATCCATATTGTGATAATAGAGATGTTCTGTCTTAAAAGTAGTCTATTATTTACTGTGTATTTATAGTGTATTTATTGTATAATCATTTTAGTTTGCAGTTTATAGGCATGCACTAAACATTCTGCAAATTTTTTTGCTGACTTTGCTGATATTATTTTATGCTATGTTATTTATTATGCTGTTATACTCTTATACTATATTCCTGAAATTAATTAATTATTTTTCTGTTTTCCTATATCGCCAAGTATATCGTTATCACAAAAATACCCTGAGATATTGTGATATTATTTTAGAGCCATATCGCCCACCCCTATTGGACACAGATGGGATCTGACTTCCACCTGTAAGCCACCCCTGCAGTTAATATAATCATACACACTGATAATCAAACACACACCGTGGACAGTAAGCACACCTGCCCAGAGAGTTGGGCAGCTTTAAGTTAACATTGTGTTAAGGCCTTGATCAGATGCCCAACAGTGGCAGCTTGGCAAACCTGGGCATCAATACCACAACTGTCTTCAAAGCACTGACCCAGCACAAGCCAGATGACCAGTCGTGACTAAGAGAATGAATCTGGGTACAGAGATCAGGTTATTAAAGTAGTAAAATAAGAGTAACAAAAGAGGTAAGTTTTACTTACATTCAGGTTCCGAGACCTCTATACTGGCATCCTCAGAAACTATGAAGTAGAACATAAAGAATCAATATACTTTTTTTAAAAATATATATGCAATTTTAAAATCACACAAGCAAGTTTAGAAAAAAATAATTAATTAATAAATTTGCGTACATTATTTTTGTACCACCCAGTATATACAGACTGCAGTGCACTGTGCCTAATGCTAAAAGCTAGGGAAGCAATATTATATCAGAAAAGTACTGATCATACTACTTTAAATCTCTTGATTTAAGCTCATTTTATTTATTTAAATTTGTTTCAATTGTTTGACTTGTATTTAACATGATTTACTGAAAGCTATACCCAATCTATGTAAGAACCTGTTGGCTAAATAAAAGTGAATTAAAAAATATGTGAAAAACACATTTCTAAGGAGGAACCATTTATTTTATTGTTTGCATATAGTTTATTTAAAGCAAAATCGCAAGGCACATAAATGTTACATTTGTGTCTAAGGTTATCCCGGGGTGTGTAATCTCTGTTTAACTTATAAATATTTATACTGGTATCGGCATCTGTAGATATATACATGTGTAATATTGGATGTCGTAGTATCCCTAACTAAAAGCGAATGGAGTGTGGGCTGAAACCGAAATGTGAAAAGGCAGGGCTAAACTTCAACAGGTTGCACAAATGGAAGTGTGTGGATTTTCTGTGACATGTTAAATATTAATACTTCAAACTGACTGTATTATGTTGTTTTCATATGTGGATTAGAAAGTAAATGATACATTGCTTTTTAATGTCACAACTTCACAAAATCGGTGGAATTTTCCTTTATAGTACAAGCATGTATAAACTAGGAGAAGCGATAGTTAATGATTTTTTTCATGAAACTGTAGTTAATTATGGAGTCCATAAAACTTAAATATCATTATCATAAAACAAATAAACAAATTCATTGACCAATGAGAGTGTCTACCTGTGTTAACACTCTATATAACATTGGAATAAACACAAATAAACGAATTCAGTAATCAGTATCTACATGTACACGTATATAACATTAGAATAAACCAAAGTAAACTGAGTGTCTAGCTGTTGTAAAACTCTATATAACATTAAAATAAACCCAAATATAAAAAGTGAGTGATCAGAATGAGCTGCTGTGCTGGGAAACGGTTTTCTGTAGATCATTTTGGGTGTATATCTGGGCTGATCTACAACCACAGAAGATGGATGTCCTCCCTCTCCCTCTCCAGTGAGCCAAACCCAGTAAGAAGAGGCCTAAAAGCAGGGCAGCCCAACACAGCACCACCAAACTCAAAGCATTTAAACAACTGTAGAGGCATTAATGCACCGCCAGCAACCTGGAAAAGCATTGTATTAAAGCCACACGCACTGTGACAAAACCTGCAGTCACATGACACGCGCTGGCATTAGACTCACTCCTAAAGTGGGCTAATAATAAGTGCAGCGTTCACACATCAACAGACCGGTTTTCAACCTAAACCGGTTCATTTGTCACACTATATACATTTAACACAGTTCTGAGGTGAGATTTTCGAACTTTGACTGATGTAAGTGTCGCTAGCTCAGCGCAGACACGTGTGGACAGGGGTTTAACCGCTGCTAACGCCAGTCTCACTAGTTTTACTGGAACTTTTACTTTAAAGCTCTAATAATTAACATGTAATATATCGTCTTCAGCTCATTAAACCGGTTTTAAATCACCACAACTGAGTCGAGCTGATAAAAGCTCAGAAAAATGAAGTTTGCAGCGGCGCTAACAATGTGAGCCGGTTAGCTTAGCAGCAACGTATAAACACCCCCTGCGCTTGCGTTACTATAGCTTAGCTTAGCTTAGCATAGTGTGCTAAAAGCGCTACCCCGCGACCGGCGCGAGGAACAAACCGAGCCCTCACCGGCAGAGGCGACGTTTTCCCCCGGGGACTTCTGCAAGAAACCCGGGACGAACTCCGCCGCGTTCACGTTGGGCACGAACGGCTTGGCGTTGACGTTCAGGCCGGTTAAAGCGTCCGAAAGTCGGTTTTCCGCCACGGCCTCGCCGTCCTCCTCCTGCTGCTCCCACGAATCCAGCACGGCGTCTGTGGATGGCTCCATGGCGGCGGTTCGGCAGTTCCTGAAGTTTGAGCTCGTTAAAGCGGCTGTTCGCGGAGGCGAGGCGGCCTCGGGTTCGGTTCCGGCCGCTTTCTTTAGGCGGGTAAAACTTTGTTCTGCGGGAGCGCGGCCTGTTTCTCCCCGCTTCGCCGAACTGAAGCAGCCGGTTTAAGGGGGCGACAGAGAGGGAAAGTCGAGTCAGCAGCAGCAGCGCTCCGAGTGGAACCCTCGTGTGTGTGAAAAGGCGTGAGTGTGTGCGTACGCTGCAACCAAAGGGAGCGACGCCCACAGGCATGCTGGGAAATGTTGTCCCAACGCATTCGCTGAAACACTGCGATCTGTTCACAAAGCCCTTACTGGAAACTACAGTTCCGCGTCGCGATTCATGTGCATAGAACAATCTACGGTTAAAGTTCAACAGACGCACAAATTTAAAGTCGTTACGGGTCTGTCATTCCTGAGTTCAGGTTTGTTAGACTAATATTTTCACTTTAGTGTAAAATTAAACACTGCGGCTCCAGAGTAAGAGACGTGGTGAACTTACCAACACAACATAAAACAAACAACCAAAGCTCAGAAAAGAAAATTAGAACATTAATAAGTGACATCAACCATATATTTAGATACAGTGCTGTGAAAAACTATTTGCCCCATACAGATTTCTTTTGTGTTTTCTTTTTTATCATACTTATCTTTTTCAGTTTAACAAACACATTTTTTAGAAAAAAATATTTGGTTGGGCCAACATTGGTTCTAACAACTGCAATCAAGTGTAACTGGCAACAAGTCTTTCATATCTCTGAAGGAATTTTGGTCAAAATTTGGAGGGTTTTGAAGCATAAAAGTCCTGTTAAAGTTCATGCCACAGCATATCAATCAGACTTTGACTAGGGCGATCCAAAACCTTCATTTTGTTTTTTAAGCCATTCAGATGTGGACTTGCTGGTGTGCTTTAGATAATTCTCCTGCTGCAGAACCCAAGTATACCTGAGCTTGAGGTCATGAACTGATGGCCAGACATTTTAGAGAGCAGAATTCATAGTTTCATCTATTACAGCAAGTTATCCAGATCAGAAAGCTGCAAAGCAGGATGTTCTTTTTCTGAAATTAACTATTTTGTCAGTCTACAGATGTCTCATCAGATCATCAAGATGTTTGTTGGCAAATATGAGATGGGCCTTTATGTTCTTTTTGGTCTACAATACTATTGTCTTGGAACTCTCCCATGGATACCATTTAATTATTATCACTGGCTAGGGCAAGTGTGGCCTGCAGTTCTTTAGATGTTGTTCTGGGTTCTTTTGGGACCTCCTGGATGAGTTGTCCATGCCCTTTTGGAGTAATTTTGGCAGCCTGGTCACTCCTGGGAAGGATCACCACTGTTTCATGTTTTCTTCATTTGTAAATAATAGCTCTCACTGTGGTCTGCTGGAGTCTTAAAGCCATGTAAATAACTTTTTAACTTTTTCCAGACTGATAAATGTCAATGACGTCTCATCTGTTCTTGAATTTCTTCGGATCAGGTCATAATGTGTCGCTTTTTGAGATCTTTTTTGAGATTCTGCTTCATGTTGTCATACAGATTCTATTTACAGGGGCTTGCAAAAGTATACATACCCCTTGAATTTTTACACATGTTGTCACCTTACAACCACAAACTTGGATGAATAAAATGAATTTTATTGAGATTTTTGGTGATAGACCAACACAAACTAGCACATCATTTTGTGATGTAGAATTAAAATGATACATGGTTTTCAAAATTTTAATTAAATAAAAATCTGAAAAGTATGACACGCATGACAGCTTTTCGCATCTAGAGACTGAGATTTTTAACCATTCTTCTTTGCTAAATAGCTCAAGCTCAGCCCGGTTGGATGAAGAGCAATTTTCATGTCTTCATGTCACAGATGCTCAATGAGATTTAGGTCAGTTGCTGTGTCCCCTACATGGCTTGTAGCACACTGCAAATGGTACTTTATATGTCTTTTTTTCTACAACATTTTCTTCTTGCCACTCTTCCATAAAGACCAGATTTTTTGGAGTGCACAACTCTCCCACCAGAACTGTGGATTTTTGTAGCTCGTCCAGAGTGACAATGGGTGTCTTGGCTGCTTCTCTGACCAGTGCTCGTCTTGCTTTATCTGCCAGTTTGGGTGGACGGTTATGACTTTAACCGTTGCAGTTGTAAAATTCTTTTTCCATGTTTGGATGATGATGAATTGAACTTTGCTTCTTAGAATGCTTAAAGCTTGGGATATGTTTTTCATAACCTAACACTCCTTCAAACTTCTCCACAACTTTATCTCTGACCTGGTGAGCTCCTTGGTCTTCATGATGCTGTTTGTTTACTAGTGCTCTATTACAAACCACATAGGCTTTCACAGAACAGGTATATTTATACTGAGACTAAATTACACACAGCTGGACTCTGTAACTAATTAAGTGACTTCTGAAGGCAACTGATGCACTGGTTTTATTTATTTATTTGATTTAAATCCAAGATTACATGTATCCATGTAAAAAAACATATATTATTTTTGTTGAACTTCACAATTATGTGGTACATTTGTGTTGGTTTATCACTTAAATTCATTTAAGCGAAGTTTGTGACAAAATGTAAAAAAAGTTCAATGGGTATGTGAATACTTTGGCAAGCCACTGTAAGTGAATCTCTGGTTCTACAGACCTGGTTGTGGCTAGTGAAATTGAACTCAGTTTTCCAAAAATGTGATTAAAGTGTGGTTAATTAAATTATTTAAAAACACTTTTTGTATTTACTCAGGTTATTTTTGTCAGATATTAAAGTTTGTATGATAATATTTAAGTATTATTATTTTGCTTACCTAATACTTAACTGTCCCCTGATTTCAGACCATCTTGGAGAATTTCTACTGGTCTATTCATCAAGAAGTGTGGACACAGTGTAAGAGACGGTTTTTCAACAAAAATGGATGGAGATACTTGTTTTTCATTGGACAGCACATTCTACTGCTACCACTTTACAAAGTGTGAAAGTGTTGGATTTACAAAAACGCAAGACTGACTTTTCTTTTAGCATCATTATCATTTATTATATTTCACAGATTTGCTGATGTGATTATAAAAAATCCTCTACATTACCTTCTGAGTCAGAGATTTACTGCCCCAGTAAAGACAACCAGCTGCTGACGGAGAACCCAGTCTTAGTTTACATCAGTCATCAGGAAGAACAGAGATAAACACACTCCATATTAAAGCTCCACAGCTCTCACAGACATGTGGTCATCATTAACATCAGGTCCAACACCTGTTTATGGCAGAGCTGCAGTCATACTTCATATAATATTCAGATCTTATTTATTAGTGCATAAAAATGACTGACACAACGACACACTGGAAAAAAAAAAAAAAAAAGTTCAGGATTTGAAATCAGGCAATAACAATGATAACTGTGTGAAATCATCCTAAATCTAATCTTAATCTATAATACTACTCATTTTGAAAATATGCCTATTCTATTGCATCACAAAAAAATAGAATATCATTCAAAAGATACTTTTATTACAGTTGTTCAGTTCAGAATATGAAACTTATATATTATAAAGATGTATTAAACACAGAATTATATATTTTAAGTTTTTATTTATTTTATTGTTAATGATTATGTCTAACAGACAATGAAAACCAAAAAATCAGTGTCTCAGAAAATTAGAATATTATATAAGTCCAAATGGTACTTTTGGCAGTGTGCCAAGTCCTGCTGGAAAATGAAATTAGCATCTCCATAAAAGTTATGAGCATATAATCATAATCCATAATAATCAACAATAAAACAAACAAATGTTTAAAATAAATCACTCAGTGTGTAATACATCTATTTAATTTTATTTTTAGGAGTTTCACATTTTAAACTGAATTACTAAAATAAAGCAAATTTTAAATGATATTCTTTTTTTAAAAGAACTATATACAAATCATTTTCCCCTTTTTAATAAATAATTTAAACAATGTTCCTTTTTTGAAGAAACACTGCAGATATGTGTCCTTTAAGAAATAAATCAAAATATTTTAAGACTTTAATGAAACAATGCCGATTACTTAACGTATGCCAACAAATAATTGAAGACTATAAGAATATTACTTTTTCTAATAAATAACGCAGATATTTTTTCTCCTACGACATTCTTACAACAAATTAGTAAAATATATATTTGTCAGATTTACGATGATTTCACTCACCAAGTCATCCTTTATGCAGAGCAAATAAACATGACTGTTAAACCTTTTTTTTTTTGTTAACAGAGATTCTGAACAAATTGTCAGGTTTCTGAATGTGAGGAAAATTGTCAGTGACACGTTTTAATGAGATGAAACAAAAATCAACAGAGTAATCAACATTAATCACAAAGCAGCCGGGGGGCATAACAGTTATCCTTCGTAAACATTAAGACCCGCTGCTTTTCCCAAAAGAACCCAGAAGCCCTCAAATCCCTCCAGAGCAGAGTATCAACCCCAGCCAGCTCAGAACATCAGAACAGAGAAGTGCAGGACGGACAGATTAGATTAGATTACCCTTCTCTCTTTTTTTTATTATTCTGAATTACAGATACAGTATTAGAGTCTAACTAACAGCCTACAGTCTAGTCTGTTCAGATCACAATTTTGTAGAATAAATAAACATTTATTTCTGATTAAATTATGACTTTCTGTACAAAAAGTGCAATAAGGCATTCTGATCAGATCAATAGCTGCATGAGTCTCAAAGCATCGCCTTCGACCTCCTTCACCGCATATCTACACCACCATGTTTTGGCAACTAAACAGAACAAATTATAAAAGTCTTTAATCACAAAGTAAACATCAAAACAGCCCTTATTTTATGCAAATGAAGTGTACTAGAAACTATGAAGAAACAATAACGAGGTCAATCAGATCTCTAACGTATGAACACGTCAAAATATGGCATAAAGTAAATCGATTACAGGAACGTAGCAAACTGGCGGTGCACTGACGGACTGAAGGAGTGTTGCAGTGACACACAGCCAGGGTTTTAAAGGTCTATTCTACTGTTATTTAGCCTGGTCTCCATTTGCTGCATCTGTGGAGTTCAAAAACCTCATCATCCAAAACTCACTTATAATGGAAGTCAATTGGCAGCTGCTGAGTTCTGTGAATAAACATTTAATATTTTATACTATTTTCTTACCAACACAACACAACCCACTCATTAGGACTCTCCCTATAACTAGCAATGCCCCCAACACTAGGAGAGTAAAGACTCTTAAGCAAAGAATATTGTGAAGAATGTGAAGTCAGCCACGCCTCTTTTCCAAACCCCACTGATGCAGCATCACAGGGTAGCCAGCAAAGCTAAAAGGAGAGCGCTACCACCCCCACTCCCCCCAACATATACCCACCCAGGGAGAGCAAGGTGAATTGTGCTCTCTCAGACTCTGGCTGCTGATGTAAAGCAGCATGATGCAGGATTCGCATCACATTTTCTCTATGCAAAAAGGATCTGTTCTTTGCCGTGACAAGAGTAGAGAACCCATATTATTGCTACACAGAACGATCTTTAAAAGGCTCTATGAAGAACCACATATCAGAAGCTTTCCACCATACTTTTCTTTAGTGGTTTAGGACCACACAGATGCTTCAATAGTTTATTGCCTGGTTATAAAGGGTTCTTTTAATTGGTGGAAAGCCTTTTCATATAGCACTATAAAGGCTCTACTATAATTCACAGAATATATAAATCTCAGTATTGATAAAGGTGCTATTTGATAACATTTTTAACATTTTTACTTCCAAAAATAATAATTATAATGTTTGTTCTGTTTTTTTGGAAAAGAGATGTTTATGAAATTAAAATGGTTCTTAAAACAGATTTCACACTATCATCGGAACCAAACATTCTTTAGTGAATCAAAAGTGGTTCTTCTGTGTATTCTATTATTTTAATGACGGTTAATCACCTGCAGCGACTTACATTATAAAGGAGTTCTGAGTTCTCTGGGATCTAAGCTGATATCAGTGTTTGTGGTAATGGATGATACACAGCAGATGCAGCAAACAGAGATGAGGCTGGAGAATACTGGAGTGTCCCTTTTGCCAGGTAGGACGGCAGGTATCTAGATCTGTGTGGTGAGAACCGGGCTGTGAGGAACTACGCATGCTGTTGGAACCCCAGTGTCGCAGTAGTTGCACTTAAAGCTGCTTCATAAACCTAATTTCTAGAGTGACTCTGTCAAAGGCATCGAGGTCGCGCACCCGGGAGCGATCACTCCGCGCTTCATACAGTACACACACTTCGCCTGCAGCGAAGTGAGCTCTATCTGATGGAGTCAGGCTCCGCCCCCTGGCCGTCCGGGACACGCTGGTCCGAGACGGAGGTCTCCTCAGCGTGGAAGGGGGGCGTGTGAGGTACCTCCAGATCCGACTCAGTGTGTTCAGACGTTTCAGCCGGCAGCGGCTCTCTGAAGGTCTCCTCCAGGTGGCAGACTGAGCTGGTTTCACTGAAAGAGTCAGAACCCGCCCCCGAGCGTCGGAACAGCTTCTGACCTGAGATTAAAAAAAAAACAGGTAAAAAGAGTCTAGTAAGAACTTAAACATATACATACACTTCAGTCATAATAAACATAGAGGATACAGCCAGGGGAGGAGCTGAAACACCAACTGGATATTATAATACAGTGGTGAAATTAAGTATTTGATACACTGCCGATTTTGCTCATTTTCCCACATATAAAGAATAGAGAGGTCTTTCATTTTTTTATTGTACGTATACCTCAGCTGTAAGAGACAGAATCTAAAAACAAAATCATGATGTATAATTAATATATACCGTATATATATATATATTAATTTACACTTTACTGCATAAAATAAGTATTTGATACGACTTAATATTTGGCACAGAAAACTTTTTTTGCAATTACAGAGCTTTTCAGTAGTTCTTGACCAAGTTTGCACACACCGCAGGAGGGATTCTTGCCCACTCTTCAATTTCATTCATCTTCTTCAAATCTTTTATTTTTCACACTGCAAAAAACTAAATCTTAGCAAGTGAAAGTTTCTAAATTTAAGGCAATAAATAAATCTTATTTTCTTCTCTGATAAGACTTTTTGTCTTACTAAGCATTAGAGTGTTAGATTATTTTGCTTATTTTAGGGATAATTATCTTAATCATTCTTACTTAGAAATTGTACCTTATTTTAAGTAATTTGAACTCAAAATAAGCACAATCAAGCAGCAATCAAGTTATTCTGATTCTTGTGTCCAAAAACAGTGACTTTTTTGCTTGATTTAGGTGTTACTTCACTCATTTTGAGACTTTGCCACTGCTTTTTGTAAGAAATCTTACTAAGAATATTTTGCTTACCCCATTGGCAGATTTCTTTTGCTTAATATACAAATATTTGTCTTAATTTGCATATATTTCGTCTAGTTTTTGCCAATTGCAGTGCAGTTTTTTGCAGTGCAGGGCTGTCGCTGGGCAGCTCACTCCAAGATTTCAGACTGGCTAGGCCACTCCAGCACCTTGAAATGCTTCGAACAGAGCCACTCCTTAGTTGCCCTGGCTGTGTATTTCTGGTAATTGTCATGCTGGAAGACCCAGCCAGTGCTTTAACTGAGGGAAGGAGGTTGGTGGAAATCCTCCCTTCAATTTGGTGCAGTCATGCAGGATTTTAATCCATGACAGCGAAGTGTGTTACTAATTCTGACCTTTCCCAGAATCATCCTTACCCCAAGAGGCCCGATCTGGCACAGAGTGTGTGGACAAATGTCTTTTATACAGATAACAAGTTTAAACGGGTGAAATCAATAAAGGTTATGAGTGCAGAATAGGAGGGGTTCATAAAGAAAAACAAACAGGTATGTGAGAGCAAGAATTCTTGCTAATTGGTAGCTGATCAAATTTTGTATTTGTGCAATCAAATGCAAATTAATAATTTAAAAATCATACGATGTGTTTTCTGTTTTTTGATTGATTAAAATGTACCTACAATAAAAATTACAGACCTCTCTATTTTGTGTTGCTGGGAAATAAATAGTATATATGATATATGATCTGTACATTTTTGACAAAAAATGTTGAACTATTGCTATAAATGGAACTTGTTGTAAGTGAAGATCGGAAAAAGGCTACCTGGCAGGCGTTTGGCTGTGGCTGTTGGGGTTTCAGAGGAACCCTCTTTATTCGTTTGGGCTTTCATAGCATAAATGGGATCAGTAGTGTCCAGTGAACCTGCAGGAAACAAAACAAACAAATACAAATACAAAGTGATTTATACTGTGTTGTCCAAATGTTCGGATTTAGGTATTAATATTTATTAATTTATAAAGTCATTGGTACATTTCTATTGAATTGTTGAATGAACAATTTCAAAAAAAGAAGAAAGGCATCTGTGTGGCAGGTGAAAACAGCTGTTTCTTACTTTATATAATTATATACATAATATAAGTTTCATACAATAGTTTTTCACATAAGGCGCACTTAAAACCCTTTATTTTCCCCAAAAATCGTCAGTGCACCTTATGTATGAATTTTACCAGTCAGGTTGTAAGGAGCAGTAAAGCCACTCCACTGAAGTGCAGCGTTATAAAATTTCAGTTTAGTTCTCCAGCAGTATTAGCATTAGCTGCTAGTTCTTTCGCTGTTCAGAGGTGAATAGTATTGGCCTGTAGCCTGCTGCTAACCCTAGCTAACACTGCTGGAGCAGTATTAGCATTACCTGCTAACCGCTAACTTGTTTTTCAGAGGTGAGTGTATCAGACGGTAGTCTGCATGTTTTCTAAATTAAAACAAGCTACGTGGGACAAACCGCTAGCTGATAGCGCCTTGGCTTACCGGAACACTCAGGGTTCCTCAGTGTTGCACTTTTAGGTGGTGAGACCTGCTGTATTAGAAGGGAAAAATGGTGTCGCATAATTTTCCTAATAATCTGGTGCACCCATAGACTGTATATAGCTGGACAGAGCATCGTCTCTTAAAAGTGAAGCCACCACAGGTCAGGCGCCCCCTGCTGTTCGGCTGCAGAAAGCTGTGTAACCCCACCCATCCCCATAGGTTTCAATGGCAAAACAGACAACTCTCAATCACGTTTTTTTCTAATATACTGTAATTCTACCTCCTTTATTTAAATGTAACAGCTAGTGTAACCTCTACTTATATTGTCAAATTTTTATATCCCCACAGAATTCGGTTTTTAAAACTTTATTCAGCTCTATTCAAAAAAGGTGTGGTTATGGTAAAAGGGCTGCTTATGGGCGGGACCAATAACAGACCGTCAGCTCCGCTCCGCCCCGCTCTGCAGTCTGTGACCGCGAGGCAGCCCTCAGGGGCGGGGTTATTCAAATGAGTAGGTTGCTATCCACAGTCTTTCTCCCTCCTCTGGTCTCTACTGCGCAGAATCAGGTGGCAGGATCGCCAACATGGCGGAAGATTTTGGCTTCATTTTCATTGAATGAATGGGAACGGAGACACGGCGTCCATCTTTTTCACAGTCTCTGGGTGCACCTTCTTTATGAAAATAGACCTGATAACTGATAATGCGCCTTATATTGCGATGCGCTTAAAAACACGGTACCTTTAAATGTACTTTAAATGTAAACCTTTAAAAACAAGTGCTTTTTAAATATTTTTTTTCTAAATATTATTAAAATCTATACTTTAACTTGTATAGAAATTTGGTGTAGTGCACAGTTTCATAAAGAATTACAGTATTAACAGCATCCCCTTGTGGAGGATCATCAGCCTGCAAAACATGAGTTGATTACTGTGTATATAGTTAGTTAGGGAATTAGTTAATTAGCTGGTTAGAATCATCTTACCTAATTTGCCCGGTTGCATTTTTTTTTCTGTGCCATTTTTTAAAACCAAAATATGGTCTGTTTTTGTGTGTGTGAATGTTTTGTGTTTGTGTGTGTGTGTGTGTGTTTACCTGCAGCGAGGTTGAAAGTCCTGCCTTTAACAGAACTCTGAACAGGGGAGAACCAGTTCACCACTGAGCTCACCAGTGGGATCTGCCTGAGGACTCCCTGTAGAGATGAATACAGTGATTGTGGCCATTGAGTGATGTGTGTCATAGCATTTTAGTACCCATTAAGTTTTTAACACACACACACACACATACACACACACTTACATCCCTACATACCTCCTCCATGAGCTTCTCCTCTGACGCTTTCTGCAGCTGCAGTTCAGCCTCCAGGATGCCTTTCCTCACCACCTCGGTCATGTTCTCTAACAGCTGAAGAAAATGCACTGTTAGAATTACCGTAAAACTCTTTACTATAAACTATTTATAAACTATTATTTTTTGAAGCAAACTGCTGATACCTTTCCACTCTCTTCAATCTCTCTCCCAGTAGATGCGATGGTGTCTACCAACGCCGCTACATCCAGATCCTCAGTTGCCATTCCGATAAATATACAGTTCCTCTCTTCACTGAACTCTGGACCTGCAACATGAAGGTCATAAGACTCATATAGAGAAACGAATGATTATTTAGGGTCTAAATAAGTGATTAAAACAGCATTATGTGAGAATTTGTATGTTTTGCTCCTTAGCTACCCTATACAGATGGGAAGTGTAATTCACTTTTACACCATTTTGTAAATACATGTACACATTCATTTGTTAACAAGCTAAGAGATACAGAAGCATGCGAGACGTGAGATGCATGGAACTAAGGTGGTACAGTAGTATTACAGGATTTTACTCAACTATGACTTCATAGTTTATAGTGTATTAGCAGTGCAATTCTTCCAATTACAGTCAGTGTACCATTAACATTTCTCTGCTGTTTTATTGCTGCTGTTTTAAAGCTCACCTTCCGCAAAAATCCGATTTTTCTTGTTTTTTGTGGAATACAGTAGGTCTCTCCGAGTTGAATGTGTACACCTGCACATTAAACTGTTTTGCAGCCCCCATTGTCTGCAGGAGCTAAGCAAAGAAATCCCCCCTCCCCCCCTCCGAAAAACGGGTGAATTTTGAATGATCTTTCTGCCTACGTAGGCAGAAACTCACAGACCAGCCCACCTTGGCTCGAGAAACTCCCAGAGGCGGAGCTGAAGCGACGCAACATCACCGCTCATCAGTTAGGAGGTGGGAGGCAGTGAGCGGCAGAGCGGTGGAGGGGCGTCGCAGTGCTCCTAGCCAATCAGATATTTGCATGCTGTTTGCATGTATGAATATCCATGAGCAAAGCTGGAATCCGGTCATTTTGGACACACCCCTAAAACAGTCCATTAAAAAAAGAGCTATACAGAGACACCTGAGCACTTTTTTTTTACAAAAACGGCTCACATGTCATTCATTCATACTAGAGACCACAACTAGACATTTTAAAATGAAAGAAAAAACGACGGAAGGTGAGCTTTAAGGTAAGAATACTGCATAGTGCTGCTTTAAATGTTTTATTACATGTAAACATATATAAATAAATAAAATATAAAAATACAGACCTGTTGAGAACTCCAGATCAGTGTCCAGTTCCCTCAGTTTCTTCAGCAGCTCTGTATTGATCTTCTCCAGCTCCTGCTGCCTCTTTCCTTCCTCTAGGTCCGTCCTCCGAGACTCATACCTGCAGACATACAAAAACACACACTGTTCATATATCCAAAATACTACAGTGCTGTGAAAAAGCATTTGCCCCTTCCTAATGTCACATTTAAATCTTATACATAATTCAATTTTATAAAAAGACAATATAAAGCAACACAAGTAACAAATAAAAACAATCCACCTTTTGAATGATCATTTCATTTACTGGAGATAAAAGATTTATTCCAAATGTACATTACCCAGGTAAAAAAATACTTGGATGTGGACTATTTATATATCAGAATAGTCTGTACATTTAAGATTTTGCAGTGTGTAACATGGGAACAGAGATGCAAAGAGGGAGGGGTAATGGGCTCCTTCACTCAGTTTATCTCTACATATCAGCACATTACATATTTAGACATCTTCTGGCCAATATCATCTGTTTCTTTTATTTAGACGTGATAGAAAAAAAAAAGCTTGGAACAGGAGCGGTAGCCACAGAAAGCAAAAAGACTACGGTAAATGAAAAAATAGTCGACAGTCAACTCCCAAAATAATCATAAGTTGCAGCCCAACTACCATAACTAACACCAACAAATTTATCTATTAATACTGGTGTTCCTATGGAGGAATGCAGCGTTAGTTTTACGCCAAATTTAACAAAAAAAAAAAAAATCTACTTTGACTCATCAAATGGTCTTGGGGTCATCTAACTATTTTCTGGCAAATGTGACTTCTAAAAAATTAAGCAAATAATAAACAAATTCCCATTTGAAATTCAACAGTTTGGGGCGCCCAGTGGTCCAGCGGTCTAAAGCGCTGTCACTATGAGCGGGAGGTTCAAACCCCTGCTTATGCAGCTTTGCCATCAAGCTGACGGAGCTCAGAGGGAGCAAATTGGCCCTGCTCCCTCCGGGTGGGTAGATGGCGCTCTCTCCCCACATCACTCCTATGGTGATGTCTACAGCACAGGGCGTCTGTGAGCTGATGTATCAGAACCGAGCCGCTGCGCTTTCCTCTGAGCGCGCTGGCTGCTCGGCTATGCTGCATCAGCAGCAGCTCGAAAAGAAACATGTATCAGAGGAAGCATGTGTTAGTCTTCACCCTCCTGGTGTGTTGGGGCATTACTAGTGATAGGGGGAGTCCTAATGAGTGGGTTGGGTAATTGGCCGTGTAAATTGGGTAGAAAATGTGAAAAATTAGAAATAAAATTATAAAAAAAAAAAAAAATAGGATCTGATATCTTCAGCACTTTTCTCTCTCCGACCTGACAGCGCCGAGACCAGGCCAACTCAGGTCCTCTATGTAGCTTAGACACGCATGCTGGAGAACCTCCTCTCTGAAGTCCAGCCTGAAACGCAGTGTACAGCTCAGCACAGGAACCATCTCAGCCAGCTTCTCCACCAACAGAGCCACGTCTGACTCCTGAGTGCCCAAAGCTGCGCGCACACACACACACACATACACACACACACTGTTATAAAATACTAAAAGGAGGATCTGGGTCAATTCAGAAACACAGTGTAAACACGTTAGTTTTTTATTGGACAGTTCCTGCAAGCGCTAACACACCTTGCACAAACATATGTGCCATACAGATAAAAACTGTAGTGTTACTCAGCACAGTGTATGTGTGTGAGTGTGTGTGTGTTTGTGTGAGGGTGGGTGTGTGTGATTGAGTGTGTAAAGGTGGTGAATGGGTGCATGTAATGCTTACCTGCGGCTGTCATTAGAGGGTTAAAGCGCACACACACTCCTTCGTCCTCCAACTCCACAACATCCACTCCACTGGTCGGAACAAGTAGTGCCAACTGCTCACCAAGCTAATACAAATACAAGTTATCAAGACAAACATATTGATCAAGCATTGTTTCTTCTAAAAGGACATTAAAAAAAAGAATTAGTTGCAATAAAAACATGTTTATTTATTTAAAAAAATTAATGGATACAGTGACAACAAATAAGTTTTGTTCTATGATTATTTTTTGAGACTGACTGCTTTTTACCATGACCAACATTAATAAAACTCAGAAGACGTGTAGGTTCAATTGTCAAGACAACTAATGCATGGAGTTTGGTTTGGTAAGCCCTTCTCTGAATGTGTACATTTTAAACAATGAATTATGAATATAATTCTGTAAATTTTGTAAATTTGTGAATGGAATACCACTGTAAGTTACTGTCCTGTACAGTTGGGTCTTTTATATTCTTACCCATCTGTTAAGGGAATCCTGCACCTCTCTATCTCCTGAAAAATACCCCTCCACAGAGCCGCCACTTGACGCTGTGGAAACAGAAAAACACAGTTATGGTTACACTTTTCCAGATAACATGATCATATGGGGTCTGTATGGGTGGCTTAAATGCAAACATGTTTAAAGAACTAGAGACCCTGACTTCTCAATACTTAAAGAATTGTGTTATGTAATCATTACAGAAAACATTCAATGGTTCGAATATAATACTGCAGGAGTGAAAGGCAGAATGGAATCAGCGAGGTCTTTTTATAAGATCAGCTTGACCGCCTGATTCACTCAATGATGAGGAGGAGCTTCATCAAACCTGGTATGGGTTTTAAATGATTCCTAACATTTTTATAGTTGTAGCAAGTAATAATGCAGCAGATACAGATGTATCACGGTTTAAATATTAAACTCATCAAAAATATGTAGTGAAGTACAAGTGGAAGTAAGAAAAAAAAATACTGCAGAAAAGCACAGATACAGCATTTTTTACTTAAGTACGGTAGTTCAGTAGTTATTGTTAATACTTATTCATTACTTAACACCTCTAAATGCCTAAATTGGAACCAGTATGCTTTGCCCATGGTTTCCATGTAGGCCCCTCATATGGAAGTCATGTGTAATAGGACCAGGATAAGTTAAACAAAAAAAAAGGGCCCCATCTGGGTTGTACACTGAGTTTAAGTTGGGCTGTAAACTTATAGAGAAAAGTCACCTGAACTGGTGTCTTGGGAGAACCTGAAGACGACCACAGGAGAACTCAGCTCGTCCTCCACCTGAAAATGTTATAGAGCATTACAGAGAAAGAGAAGAGTGAGAGAGAAACAGAAAGAGAGAGAGAGGGAGAGAGAGAGATAAAGAGAGAGAGATGGTATCTAACATAACTTATTGACACTTCTATATGAATATGAATCACAGCGGGGTTGTATCATGCAGAAAGCAGCACTGGTTTGTGACTTGTTCATGTCCAGCTTTCAGTCTGAATCACTGGGATGTGATGTCATGAGGAGGTTTAGTGTGAGGCGCTGGGCAGACTGGTTAAACTGGACGACATGGCTCTTGACCTGAAGTCATGCACTGGTGCTGGAATGTCTCGCTGGATCCAGGAGTGATGCTCTAACAGCCTGCATTCCATCTTCACAGCAATACAATGAACCACAACTAAATAAAGCAACAGGCTAGTACCTCTTAGTTTCCTCATATTCCTCACTATATTTCGCAATTTGTACTTTCTTTCTTTTTTCCTTCAGAATTAACCAGGCTGATTTATGTACTGTGCTTTATGACTAATTCAATATGCAATGCAGCTCAGTTCTGATTGGCTGCTCTGTACTAAGCCTTGTTCAAAAACTGTTGTAGGCTAAATGGACAGGGATAAACTGCTGAACAGAAGAGACTAAATTCTTTAGGCTAAATGAATGGTGACAACCTGCTTTAGGCTAAATGGGTGGAGCTACAATGCTGTGGTCTTAATGGGTGACGTTTACATTGATTAATTTGCGATATATTGTTGTTTTGCAGTATATATTGCGATATTGTATAATATATAACAAATAACCCAAATCTTGCCAGAAAATCAATACTATGTCATGATATTTATAATGCAATCTGTGAATCAATGATTTGAGTGACGTAAATGGTATTTCATGGACAGCATTTGTAATTTGGTAGGTATTTTCATGTAAAATATGAACAGTGCATTTGTTTTCTTTTCAAGCAGCAAACAACCTTAGAAAATGTAATTTAGAACTGAATGTCCTGCAATGTGACTATTGCTATTGTTTAACGGTAGTAGGCTGGTGAGAACTGCTTTTTAGGTGGGAACAAAAACTGCTGTAAACTATGTATGGAGCTAAACTGAAAAAATGTTAGGGCTGAGTGGGTGGGGCTATACTGCCATAAGCTCAATGAGTGTAGCTTACTTGCTGAGGGAGTGTTTGGCACTAAAATGGGTGGGGCTAGGATGCTGTGAACTGATTGGGGAGAATAAACTGCTGTGGTCTTAATGGTTGGATCTAAACTGCTGTAGGCTGAATGGGTGGAGCTAAACTGCTATGAACTGAATGGGTGGGGAAAATTGTTGTAAGCTAAGTAGGTTAGGCTATTCTGCAATAAGCTGAGTAGGTGAGGATGAACTGTAGCTAAACTTTATATGTTCTTGTGTTCAGGTTTGTGGTATTTTATCGTACATATAAAGTAATTTTTTCTCACCTGTAGGTGTGAAAATCCCTTAAGGATAAGTGCAACTCTATAATATCACACAGGTTTTCCTTATACAGTAGCCTCCCTTTCCATTCTACAACCTGTCAGGTAACAAAAGAATAGGAATGTGAGAGTATCCTGTCTGGTCAGTGTCAAAGTAGCATTCAAAGCCATTAAAAACCTGTCTGTGCAGTTTTTACCAAAAATCACAGCTTCACAACCTGCTGATGCCACAGGGGCAAATATTTCTCATTTCATTTAAACAATAATAACTAGTTCATAAAAAGCTTAGGGGCCAATTCCGTAACATATATCCATGTATTCTTGAACAACAACTACTGCGTTTTAAACAAGGACCTATACAGGACAGCGAATCAGAACTGGAACTTCTTTACATATTTCCATCTTGACAGCACAGTCTAGAAAATTGTTGTGTAAAAATTACTTTTGTTGTTGCTATTAATAATAAAGATTTAAATAAAAAAGAAATTATATATCTAAATCTACACTTAAACCATTTTAAAATGAAATGCTATTTAGCATGGTGGAAACAACATACATGAGCAATGAGCCAGCTTAAAGTTCTAATTTAGTGATAAAATCATATTTACACAATTTCCCCCTCAACCCAAACATAGCCATGTGCCTGAATAATGTCAGAACTATAGTTTTAGCAATGAAGCTAGGATGCTAATGTAGCTTACAAGTAATAAAAGCTTATGTTCACAAATTAGCATGATGCTAACTGTTTGGCTAAATCCACAATCTCTCCTCAAACTGTGTGAAGGCATTTAGTAGCCACCTATAGACTTCCTCATGTAGTTTCTGACACTGTATAATTCTCTGTTATCTATAAACATGGACTAGGATGCAGAGCAAAGGAAAAAAAAAAGTCTGTACTTTTGTTCATGTTTATAGTTTACAGTAAGTTTTACATTTTACTGCACCCTGAACCAGCTCCACAGGTCCAGGTCACCTAATAAAGATCTAAATGAAGGCAAGAGACTGTGTGCTTGCTTGCGTGCGTGTGCGTGCGTGTGTACTTAACAAAATGATCTGGATGGTGGTTGACTTGTCAGTTACAAAAGCCATATGGCTCCAGCGCTAAACTACAAACATGTCTTGGCTGACTGGCTACAGTGCTGTGCAAAAGTGTCTGCCCTCTGATAAAGAGCTGAAGCTGAAGTGGATTTTGGGTCCTACAACAAGACAATGACATAAAAAAAAAATATAAGAAATCCCAACTGAAAAAACCCTTCCCTGTATAGTAGAGACATTAACCAAACTAGAGCAGACTAATCTCGTATTTTATACCCCTAAATTCTAAAGAAATAATGATTAAGTAAATATCCCAATACTTTTGTCCATGAAGTTTTAAATTGCCTCCAAAATTTACACACACCCTGTCCACTAGTCAAGTCTAAATGAAACTGCTACTCTGGGAAAATATGGAAGTGACACTAAATAGGCTAATGGATAATGCTAGCTGAATGGGTGAAGCACCAAGCAGGTTTCCACACAGCAGATGGGCTGGAGAGGCTAGTGCTAGTGCCCCCTAAGTTTAGCATTTAGCATACTAGCACCTGGCTAGCACCCAGCCAGGTGCTAGTATGCTAAATGCTAAACTTAGCAGAGCCTACTACAATATTTTAAGCTAACGCTACCTAACAGGACACTGTTCTGAATGGACACAGAGAGAACTGAGAAAGGACAGCTAAACTATGTAATAAAAACAGAGAATATTACAAAACGTTCTTGTTACAATGTTTAAAGCAAGGCAAAGCTAAAAGTGGCTTTGTAATGCACTGCTATGTGGCTGTGGGCATTATGAAACAGCCAAATAAAAGCAGACTGGAAAATCAGTGTGGGTTAAATAACAAAGTAACAAACCTTGTCACACACTTACTATTTATACATAAAACAACTACAATGTACCCAATATCTTTAACCCATAAGAGCCCAGACCCATGTCCAAATATTTATTTTAAATGTAAATTTAAATCAGATAAATTCACTTAAATATTTTGAGGTTAAATCCTGATGTAACAAATGAAAAGTTCATAACTTTATAACTATATTTTAACATATTGTTTCAGAAATCATGTCAGTGCTAGTTATATAGGATGTAAAACCTATAAACAAAGAACATGAAACTAACCAACATTCTGTAAACTAGATAAGTGCATTCCCTGAAGGAAACGCAGGATCTAAAACAGCTCCCACTGTTTGCTATGGTGGTTGCTATGGTATTGCTAAGGTGTTGCTATGGTATCTGTGGTGGTCGCTATGTTTTGGTAGGTGGTTTGCAAAGGTGTTGCTATAGTATCAGTGGTGGTTGCTATGCTGTTTTTAAGTGGTTGTGAGATGGTAGCTAAGGTCTTGCTATGGTATTTGTGGTGTTTGCTTTGTTGTTGGTTTGTGGTAGCTAAGGTGTTGCTATAATATCTGTTGCGGCTGCTAGGTGGTTGCTAAGGTGTTGCTATGGTGTTGCTAAGTGGTTGCTAGGTGGTAGCTAAGGTGTTGCTAGGTGGTTGCTATGGGGTTGATAAGTAATGTATTTGCATAAATAATGTTTTGCAATTCGCAACCATAATAAGGTCAGTATCAGGAGTATGACATGAGTTAAAGTAAAAGTAAAAGACTTAAAGTGAAGGACAAAGTGATTTAAGTAACTTTCCACAGCTTTTAATGGGTCTGTGACATTTACATCACCACGGGCTCCTTTGGTTTAAGATATAGTATTCAGTTGTTTAATTCATTAATTTAGAGGAGGGCAAATAGTTTTTCACAGCACTGTAATCTACCATTAAGGAGAAAAGTGTGATTAATGAGAATTTTCACCAAACAATACTTTAAACTTTAGCCTGTCGCTCAACTCAGGTCAGGTCCAGCGCTGATGACCCACAGGCCATCAAAGCTCTATGAGGGACATCCTTTGGATGCTGTGGAAACATGCCTGATGCACTGATCGGTGAAGAACCCTCAGAGCGCGAAGTTGCAGGCAGACATGGTGAGGGAGGGAGAAGTGGAAAAGACGAAGCAAGCAAAAAGAGAGAGAGAAAGAAATAGAGAAAAAGAGAGAGAGAGGTGAAGTGCAGGAGAAGTGTGAGGTCAGGCAGAGAGAGGGTGGGTCCCACCTACAATAGAGAGAATGAGCGAGCCCAGGACGTCCCGCAGTGAAACCCCGGAGATAGGCGGGACCCGCGAGCGAGACACCGAACCCTGAAACCAACGGCACCCGATTCTCACTAACACACACTACTGCAGAGCCCCACACTCACACACACACACATACACACCACTGCCAACTAGAGCTGGGAGATAATCACATATTTCAACATCAACCATTCATTTAGCAGATAACAATTACTACTCATAGTAGACACTAAAAAACACAAAAAATATTACTGGATAATTCATAGAACACATAATAGTAGATTCTGAATAATTCATAGAGAATTACACTGCGTTTCATTATGCAAATTGGATTTAAGTGTTATAAAGATTTTTTTTTTTTCGTTTTTCAATTAAACTCATGGATGGTACTGTGTCTCAGGGCTCTTTGGATTACTGAAATCAATCTCAGACACCTGTAATAATTAGTTTTAATTAGTAATTAGGAAGGATATTACACATTGTTAAGATGGCCACAGGTTTCAAGCAACATGGGAAAGAAAAAGGATCTCTCTGCTGCCGAAAAGCATCAAATAATGCTATGCCTTGGACAAGGTAAGAAAACATTAGATATGTTATAAAAATTAAGTGTGATCATCGTAACGTGAAGAGATTTGTGGCTAAATTTAGAGCCCAGATGGGTTTGTGCAGATAAAGGCAAAATGAGGAAGGTTTCTGCCAGGCAAGTTCAATAGATTAAGAGAGCAGCTGCTAAAATGCCATTATAAACCAGCAAACAGGTATTTAGAGCTGCTGGTGCCTCTGGAGACTCGCGAGCCTCAAGGTTTAGGATCCTTCAAAGACTTGCTGTAGTGCATAAACCTTTTATTCAGCCTCCCCTAACCAGAGCTCACCAGCAGAAACGGTTACAGTGGATCCAGATATACATGAAGACTAATTTCCAAACAGTCTTGTTTACTAATGAGTATTGTATAACCCTGGATGGCCCAGATGGATGGAGTAGTGGGTGGTTGGTGGATGGCCACCATGTCCCAACAAGACTGCGACGCCAGCAGGAAGGGGGCGGAGTCGTGTTTTGGGCCGGAATCATGAGGTTAGAGCTGGTAGCCCCTTTAGAGTCCCTGAAGGTGTGAAAATGACCTCAGCAAAGTATATAGATACAAAAAGAAGAACCATGCCTTCCGGAGCAAAATCATATTCACGCATTACAATGGACCATCTCATGCTGCAGAGAATAGCTCTGTGTGATTGGCTGCTATGGTCATAAAAGGAGAGAAACTCCTTTTTCCCCTGACCTCAACCCTATAGAGAACCTTTAGAGTATCATCAAGCAAAAGATCTATGAGGGCGGGAGGCAGTTTACGTCAGAACAGCAGCTCTGATCATGCAAAGAAATTAAAGCGGAAGCTTTTCAAAAACTCACAAGTTCAATAAATGCAAGAATTGTGAAGGTGATATCATAGAAGGGTTCCTATGTTAACATGTAACTTGACCTGTTAGGATGTTTTTAATTAAAAAAGCTTTTGATTACAGAGAATGTGAAATCCTCCAAACGCTGCAAATTCAACAAATGACCATTTCAGTTCTTTATAACCTATAAAATGTTTTAAAAATCTGATGTGCATAATAATTTGGAACAGTACATTTTGAGTTTTTTTATTTTTAAAGAATATACTGTTTTCATCGGGAGGTTGGTTTAATAAAATTCGATTTATACTCTAACGGGTGATGACTTTTATTATACTGACTGTGCATCGGCCATTTATGAAAATCAGGGAAAAATATAATTTGCATAATAATTTGGAATGCGGTGTAATCATAGCAGAACAATTCATAGTGGATGCTGAATAAACTACAGTAGATACATAAAAGATTCAAAGCAAGAACTAAAATTTAGAATAGTTACTCTATAATTCATACTGGATATTAAATAATCATAGAGGATACTGAATAATTCACAGTACATACTGATAAATTCATAATGGAAACTCTAAATACAAAAATCATTGCAGACACTGAACAAATTCAGCACATTTATTGTTCTAAAGAATTATTGCTAAAATATCTTGTTTGTACCGCCCAGCTCTATCGCTACACACAGACACAGACACACACACACACACACACAACAGTGGCTGCTCTTTACCATGCTCAAAGCCTCGAGGAGAGAGATTTCACTGTCGATGACATCCTGATGATGGTGACACAGGGAGAAAGGTCTGGTTTTAAGGGGAGTGATTAAAGCACTAAAGATAAGGGCCATTTTATCTCCTTTACACCTAAAAGCCTAATGTGCCACTTGATCACTCTAAATTACATTTAATTTAGGGAAAAGTGAGATTTAAAACGATAAACATAATCTTAAAAGAGCATACACTGCCTGTGACAAGTCTGGGGACACCTTGCTGTTCAACAAAAAAACAATAATATAAATCCTAATGTGTTTTAAAGCCTTGGAAAAAAAATAGCATTTTGTGTCAGCAGTCAAAAGGAGCTTTAACCTGTGCTTTCACTCTGTGCACCACAACCAAGGATCTAATTTGTGTAGATGCAATGTTTTTCATGAACTTTTAGCAGACTGTCTAATAGTTGTGCACTAAATGTAATGTGCTAGCAAACACGATAGCTACACAGCACTGTTTTTAACAAAGATAGACAACCTTGAGGTAGTTTTATTTATTTCTGCTTTATGTCTGCTGATTATATGTTTACCAATATTCAAAAAAGCAGTAAGACACTATTTAACAATAATTAAAAAATAGTCACACAATCTTTTAATTTCTTTAATTTTATTAACATCTGCTCTTCTTTTTCATAGACAGTCAAAGCTGAAGAGTGGTTCTATGAAAGCAAGGTGTCCCCAGACTTCTGATGGACAATGCATAATACTCTGTTTCTCAGAGAGGCTTTGCCTGCATGCTGCTGAAAGCTTTAAAATGTGTTTGTTCACCTACCGAAGTCTTTATGGAGGTCAGTGACTTTAGCTGCTCCAGTAGTGTCTGACTCTGTAGAAAAGGCAGAAAGGTCAAAGAGGTCAGCCGGTAATTATTTCTACCATGTTTACAATACTTAATACAGTTATCTATACTCACACTGAATGTTCTTCACTGTACCTAACTCTTACTGTACTACCAATACTATTTATTATTTTATAGTGCCCAATATAATGTGCAGAGCACAACTATGTGTTTTAATAAAGTGGCCAGTAGTGCATTATGACTTTAGCATTAGAGGTGTAACGGTACATGTATTCTATGGCGTCACATCAATGTCAAAATTCGGGGGTGCAAAAACTTGCTAGCAAATAAAAAGGGAATCGGTGCAAGCTTCATTTTTCTCCCCTCGGGGGCTTTTTTCCTCGCGCACTGTTTGAATTACCTGCAGCAGCAGTTTGTGCTCGACTGAGTTCTTTGCGCTCGAGTTTTAAAAGGGGTGGTTTTGAAAATTTGGGGGTGGGGCCGAGGTCACCTCCTCAGCTAACGCTATTGGCTAATATCTCCAGGGTTCGTGACGGACCGCCTACCTCCACGAGCCGGACGGCAGGAGAGTTAGCTAGCTGGCTGTGCTAACATCCAAACAGCCCGCTCTGTGGCGCGACCCACTCTGTCTGACCGAGTTTAGTGCCCGGAGCGACCGGTGCTAACCCAGGCAGACAGAGCCGGCAAACGATCTCTTCAGGCGAGAGAGCATAGCCAGCTAGCTAACTCTCCTGCTGTCCTTCTTTCCCTGCCCTCCTCCGGCTCGTGGAGGTAGGCGGTCCGTCACAAACCCTGGAGATTTCAGCCAATAGCGTTCGCTGAGGGAGGTGACCCCGGCCCCGCCCCCAAACTGTCAAAACCAGGTAATGCTGCAGGTAAGTCACACAGCGTGAGGAAAAAGCATTCGAGAGGAGAAAAATGAAGCTCGAAAACAACATTTTCTTCATCGCACACACATGATTCCCTTTTTTTGCTCGCTAGTTTCACATTTGTGCTCACGAGAAGTTAATTTACACACACAAAAAAAATTAAAACACGCTGGTAATTTTTTTTCACCTTGTATTTTTGTGCCCCCGACTTTTGAGATTGATGTTACGCCATAATATTCTTTACGAACCGTCACAGTATAGGGGTCATGCTTCGGGTCGCGCGAACGCACGCATAATACATGGGACAGGCAGGTTATAGAAGACTTGTGGAACCAATGAATGTAACCCAGAAAGTGTATCTGTAGCACTGTTACTTTTAGGAACTCGCTCTTAATTTTAACAATCTAATGCTTGAATTCTTAAAAGAACTCAAACACTGAAATGCATCCAGTACTATGCTTAGGAAAAATATTTGTAGTTTAAGCAGTTAAAGTAATGCTGTTGTTTTTGTTCCTAATAGAGCACCACAATCAGGCTCACTGTTTGTTTGTTCCAACAAGATCTAAAAGGTGAGACCTCTTATGATGACAGTAGGAGAGAACCCTGGTTTTAAGCACATAATAAAAGAGCTCGAGCCCTTTTACAACAATCTATCCCAAAAAATGAAACATGATTATAATGAAGTTCCATTGTTATTATAAAGTTAATATAGGTGAGGCTATACAGAATGCCCAGTGTATTTTTTTTCCCCCCACTAACCAAATCGAAAACGTACTGAACCGTGGGGTTCATACTGAGGGGTGAACCGAACCATGATTTTTCTGTAACGTTACACTCCAATTTAGTAGTGTAGTTAATATTTAGTTAAGTGAATAAGGAGATATTTTGTAGATTGAAGAGGTACTCTCTGTACTTACGAGGTGGGCCGAATGCCTGATCCTCTCTACAATCCCATCATGCCCCAGGTACTGCAGAGACAGCCAGAGAGGCAGAGCACGCAGCTTCTCCACTGGCTGACTGGATGTTAGGCCTGCTGCTAGAGACTGAGAGAGAGAGAGAGAGAGAGAGAGAGAGAGAGAAAACAAATAACAGATTTTTTTATACAAGTATAGGAGAGAAGCAGCACCCCCCTTCAGCTTCCCAGCTAATTTTCTAATTTCTGTCAGCACTCCCCTTGATTTAGCATAATTATACACTGATTTACCAAACCAGCTTTTAATATGATGATAGCTTTAAATAATACTATATATATATATATATATATATATATATAAAATCTCTGTTCTTTTTTTGTGTGTGATGATTGTTGTGAGTGTTTACTTACCAGCGCTGGATCCTCGTGTCTGTAGAGCGTGACAGCTGGCACAGCCGGCAACCCGAGCCAAGGACCCGGGGTCAGCGTCATACTGTCACACTTAGTGGCTGCCTGAACACACAGAGATACAAAGGCAAATAGACAGACATACAGGCAGGCAGACAGACAGACAGACAGACAGACAGACAGGATCAGCTAGATTTCAGAACAGACAGAAAAAAAGAAGCCAACTGTTCAGTTCTGACTGGCTACCCTGCAATAAACTGCTGTAGCTTGAATGGGTGGGGCTAAAGTGAGGTCAGCTTAAATCATATGAAAATGTATTCATGGTTATGTGTATACATTTTTCTATATGTTTACATTACATTACATTTACATTACACAGTTTAAAGCTTAAAACGGGCCCTTTAAAATATCGCAGACAACTTCCAGACAACAACGAAGACCTCACAAGTCAAATTAAGCAGTGTGAGGGAAGAAGAGGCTAGACACTCCCAACAATCACACACAGATTTGGCCCATCATGAAATGTCTAAAACTGTTGGGGTTTAAACATGCCTGTATCATTACTGTAAAAATATATCATTAGAGTTTTAAAGAAAAAAAGCTATTCTCTTAAATAAAAAAAAATGTAGCCTACTGTGACCACAGAGGAAATTTGTCCAAGCACCAGGGTTGCCAAGTTGACACTAAGAGAACAGAGAAAAAAGAATTAATAAACACAGAATATTGCTAACTATAAACTATAAAAGTAGCATAGTAGCATAGTAGCATGTTTAAGTAGTGTCAGAAGCATCCCTTTATTATGCCTATTAAAAGCAAGAATTAAAACTTGGGTTGATTCTGTCATATGGAGTTTTACAGGTTCTCACTAACTACCGACTTTTTGTTCATTAGGGTTTATTCTAATGGTATAAGGGCAGTTTTCCAGACAGGGACTTAATTAAAATTAATGGACTATACATCATTTTAAATGGAGGATTTTAAATGAAAAGGCCAATTTAGTCTACAACTAGAATTAATCCCTGTCTTAAAATATTACCCATAGAGTTTTATAAGTAAACACTCTCCATGTAATGTATATAATTGAATCTACTAATACTAACCCCTCAACATGCAGCCAGACATTATACTGCACACACAGCTCTTTGAGGCGACTCAGTTTATCTGTATGACCTGCGCCTGGAGTTCCTGTAGAGAAAAAAAATGAATAAATTAATATTTAAAAACATTTAAAGAAGCATTAAACATTATATTTTCTGCAGTAATAATATAATCAGGATGCATCATCAGATAATAAAATGTTAAAACAGGTTACGATTAAGCACCAGCCCAACATCATTCCCCCAGTCCTATTTCCACATGTCACTGTGCTTTAGTAAGGTAACCACTAGCGTAATAGGGATGGGCTTTCAGCATTTGAGTGCAGCATTGCTCCATGTACAGCTGGGTTATCAAGGCTGTTTGTCAAGGTGTTTGAGATTAAAGTAGTTAAAGTAAATGTGGACAATGTTGGTTAGTGTTGTTATGCTGCAACAGGCTAACATAAAATTATATCAGTCGTATCAGATAAGCAGACCGGCCACAACTGATCACTAACATGGCAGTAACTACCGGAAATCTATCAGAAACACAACAGAGCAGTGGGCTTTTTTAGAATAATGGACAAGAGGTGCATAAAGGTAACAGAATTATTTAAAATCCACATTTTCGTTTTAATGTGACTTTATAATGTCTTTAATGTCCAAACAAGAACACATTGCAAATATACAGCTCTGGGAAAAAATTAAGAGACCACTTCAAATCCTGAATCAGTTTCTCTAATTTAGCTATTTATAGGTTTATGTTTGAGTAAAATGAACATTGCTGTTTTATTCTATAAACTACAAATCATAATATTGTCATTTATTTACATTTTGCAGAAAATGAGGAATGGCTGAAATACCAAAAAAGATGCAGAGCTTTCAGACCTCAGATAATGCAAAGAAAACAAGTTCATATTTATAAAGTTTTAAGAGTTCAGAAATTCAATTTGGCGGAATAACCCTGGTTTTTAATAACAGTTTTCATGCATCTGGGCATGTTCTCCTCCGCCAGTCTTACACACTGCTTTTGGATATTTGGATAACTTTATGCATCAGTTCAGCTTGGTTTGATGTCTTGTGATCATCCATCTTCCTCTTGATTATATTCCAAAGGTTTTCATTTGGTTAAAATCAAAGAAACTCATCATTTGTTGGTCTCTCATTTTTTCCAGAGTATATAAATACATTGTCATTGCTTGCCACTGTGCAACTGTGCAAACTGGCAAAAAACAAGAGCTTCACATCTGGGAAATTGGACAGCTGAAGTCATTTCACACACTTATTCTCATTTCTTACTGATTGTTCCTTTAATAAATAATATGCTGCTGTTATTTTTCTAATTTAACCAACCAGCATTTGCTATTAAGAGCAAAGGGAGCTTCCCCGTCTCCACATCGTCTCTGATCAGCTTGTCCAGCAAGGCGATGTCCTGTGAGAAAAAAAGAGCTGACAGTAAAAAACAACATTTCCACCTTTAACAATATAGAAAAGAGAAAGAACACTGATAACAAACCATTTGGTGCTGAGATCCAAACATGGTGTTGCAGGGCACGATACAAAGACTGGACAAGGGCAACCCGAGCTGCAAACAAAGTCACACAGATCTGATTAACAATATTAAATAAGCAAAAAGGTTCTACATACTACTAAAAAAGAACCATCTATAAATTGTTTTTCAATTTAAAGAACCATTTAATCAGACAGTGGACCAATCTAAAATCTATTTTTTAAGTATATATGGTCAAAAACCATTAATAAGAGGGAATAATGAAATTAAAGTAATTCCAAAATAGTTACAGTAGAGTTACAATAGAGATCAGTGTGAAAAAACACTCTAAGTGTACCTGGCTGCACAGATGCTGTCCCAGGCCAGGCCTGCAGGAAGCGCTCTGGTAGATTACAGGCTGTTTAACGCTGAGCACTGTGAAGCCCTCTGTGGCGTAGTCCTCATATCGAGCGTTAATAACCAGCCTACACACCTTTACCAAGCCCTCACGATCATCTTCATGATAGTACGCTGAACCATTTTCATACCTGCACAAAAGTAATATATATAAATATTTTCAGACATTCCAACTCAACAGATGGCATTAAAAATAATATAGCGTAGCATATAGATATATATATTTTTTAAAGGTAATAGTAGATTTATGTACATATTACATTACACAGATGTTATACTTATACCTCCTGATTACTCTGGAAATCCACAGTATTACTATTAAGAACTTGAATAAACTTTATTCTAAATGTAGTGAAATGTAGCCAATTATTAGTATTAATTCAGCTCTCTGTAATAACACCTGTACTTGTTCTGTTCTCAAAATAAATGCACAATAATATCAGAAACACATGACATTTTATTTAACATTTATCTTAACTATACAATGTTATCTTACCACCTACCTCTTATTAATATTTTTATATTAATAGTGCTAATTTACAGTGGTGTAAAAAAGTGTTTTCACCCTTCATGATTGTTTATTTTTTAATGTTTTAATTTTTCAAACAAATGTAAATACTAGCCAAAGAAAACACAAGTAAACACAAAAAGCAGTTTTTAAATGAAGGTTTGTATTATTAAAAGAGAGAATAAAATCAAAACCACATGAGCCTGTGTGGAAAAAATAGTTTAAAGTATTTTTTTTTTTCAGTGTAAAATTTCTTCTGCTTGCCTTGAAATGGTGATGATGAAAATAGTTCATCTCACATATTTGCAACCACCCCCTGCAAACACAAGTCTAAACAAATCTAAAACAGAATTTTAAATGTTATGTTTCAATGTCCAATGTTATATGTTGATCTTTCAAAAGTAATAAAGCAGTGAAACATTAAAAAACGTTTGAACATGTGGCGCCGAGTGGTCCAGCGGTCTAAAGCGCTGCCACTATGAGCGGGAGGTTGCAGGTTTGAACCCCAGCTCATGCAGCCTTTGTCATCAAGCTGCCGACGCTTAGAGGAAGCACAATTGACCCTGCTCCCTCCGGGTGGGTAGATGGCGCTCTCTCCCTACATCACTTCTTAGGTAAGCTGATGTATCCGAACCGAGTCGCTGCGCTTTCCTCCGAGCGCGCTGTAATGCTGCTCGGCATCTCGAAAAAAAGTGGTGGCTGACTTCACATGTATCAGAAGAGGCTTCACCCTCCTGGTGTGTTGGGGCATCACTAGTGATAAGGGGAGTCCTAATGAGTGAGTTGGGTAATTGGCCGTGTAAATTGGGTAGAAAATGGGAGTATTTTTTTCATGAAAAACAAATGAATTATCCTTACTAAACCATTACCTGTAGGTGAGGAATTCCACTGCACTAAATATTTACTATATTGATAATAATTAGTAGATAGATTCCTCGCACTCGCATTCCTGCCCACACCTTTCTACCTAGAGCTCCAGCCAAAGTCTTATCTATACTGACCTGAAGAGTCTGCAGAGCCAGAGGGTCGTATCTGAGAGGATGCGGGTGGTCAGTTTTCTGAGCCTGTCTCTGTCCAGGACGGAAATGTAGGCGGCCAGACTGTGTCCCAATAAAGCCATGTGTCCTTGCTCCCCTACATATTGCATTCTGCTGAAGAAACACACACACACACACATGCGTCAATAAGTATTGGTTTATTATGAACTCATGATAATGTGGAGACTACAAGCTAATATTCTAGCTTAGAATTATAACATGTTAAAAAAGTCTTTAGAATTAGCAATACCAAATTTTTACTTTTTCCCCCAAACTAATATTTTCACAGATTCCCCTGAAGACCTACCGGTGTGCCTGTTTGTCCTCGTCGTCATGCATGAGATTCTGAACAAGCTGGAGAATAGTTACCACATTCTGACCACTGAAACAAGACAAAAAAAACAATACACATTTATAAGACTCAGCAAACAGACATCTTAGATTAACATTCTGTATAAACTGTTCAATCACAATCAGTTTCAGAATGATATTGATGATGTTGATGACAGTAACAGGGAGAATTACGCCTCTGTCATTCTCACTCTGGGCTGGACACTTCTAATGCACTATGGAACCTCGCTGGAGCTGCAAGAGAGCCCTCTCCAGAACGACATAACACAGAATAACTTGATTAATATGTATGTAAAAAGCTGTAATATTACCCTACAGGCTCAGTCCAGATGCTTCTTCCACCTTAAATGCTGCTTCTGTATTTCTTAGCTTGTCAACAAATGCACATGTACAGCTGTTCAAGAGTGGGTGCTCGAAGTGAGATTTGTATTTACAGCAATGATACTGTAAATTATCCTCTCCAACTGAAGGCTAAGCCCAAGAGCAAAAATACCAATATCATCAATTTCATTTAATTTGTTATACTGCGCTCCTAAAACACATTCCAAAATGTTGTGACAGGGCAATTTACGGCTAATAATGAGGGTTTAAAAAATGGCATAATGATGTCAACAACTGTTTACCCATAATCACCCATGAACCCATGATTCTTAATGCCAGGTTCACACTACACGATTTTAGCCCATTTTTTTTAGTCGCAGACAGTTTTTTGTTGATCGCCAGCAAAAACAGTCGCAGACGCCTAGACGTGAGGAACGGTGTGTTTATTTATTTCCTTACCGCGTCTGCACGGAACCGATTGGCAGAGGAGAGCGTTTGGTGATCTTACCCCACACGTGATTGGTCTGTGAGTTTACTGCGCTGCAAAGCACGTATACAATTAAATCCTTCTCAGTTTGTTGGTTTGGTTCTGCATTGGACAACATTTGGGTCCGGACCGCGGTCCGCCTATAAGTGACCTCTGCTCTAGAGGAAGCCCGTGAGCGAGTCCCTTATGAATGGGAGTAAATGGAGCTAAGAGCTAAAAACCTACAATTAAAAATAATAATGTACTTGTTCTGAGTATTTCTTTAATTAAAGTAAGAATAATGAGAATAAGAAAGTAGAATAATGTATTTGTACTACAAAAGCAAAGAACGTGACCCAATATATATATCAGTTTATCTACAGAAAACAGGTTTTACAGTGTAAAGCATTAGCATTACTGCTACTGTGAGCTAATTGGTTGGCGAGCTGATCCTGGAGATACAGGTAGAGCATGTTTAAAAGGCGTATAACTGGAGTTTAAAACAATAAAACAAATTATGTCTGTGGTACTGAAACATTCGTCTGTGTTGAGGACATAAGTATATATTTCAGTATAAGACTGAGCAAACATTTATAAACTCAGTTGCTTCATATGAAGCCGTTCATGTTGGACTCATTGCGAGTGCTTGTGTGTGTTTAGTTCAGGTGTGTTCTCGTGACGAAACGTGTTTCTGGAGAGCAGCCAGGTGATTCGGCGATTTCACAGGGTAAAAACTGTGTTATTTGTGAACCTGTGACGCCGATCAGTAGTGTAGTGTGAAATTCTCAACATCTGAAAGTGTGAACAGCACAATGACCGATGACTCAAAATCATTGTGTAGTGTGAAATTCACAACAACTGAAAGTGTGAACAGCACAATAACTGACGACTCGTCATGTAGTGTAAACTACAGAGCCTCAGATGGCTCTGCAATCAGTCACATTCAGCAAAAGCTGATAGAAGATAGAACCACATGGTCGAGGGTTTTCCTTTGATAAAACTTCATCAAGAATTACAATAACAGAGTTAAAGTTACATTCACAAATTCAACTAAAACTTATTGTACAAAAAGAAGCCTTATGTTACCCATGACCAGAAGCAGCAAAAACCTTCCTGGTCTTCTGTTTTTTTTTGGTCACAGATGCCTCTGGGATGGACTATCATACAGTGGAAATGAGAACTGTGGTCAGATTGTTGTTTAGTTTTTGTTTTTTTCGGCTTCAAAAAGCACTGATGGAAAAGGACTGTCCACACTATTATCAACAACCAGTTCAAGGGCCAGGGTCTGTCATTCTATAGTGTTGTGTCAGTGGTGGCATTGATGTAGAAGAGTATATTGATATTTTAGGGCATATATATGCTGACTAGAAATGTTTTCTAGAAATGTACCTGCATTTTTCAACAAGACAATGCAAAACCACATGTTCGTTTTTATTTTATTTTTCTAATTTTTTTCCATTTTACACAGCCAATTACCCAACCCACTCATTAGGACTCCCCCTATCACTAGTGATGCCCCAACACACCAGGAGGGTGAAGACTAACACATGCTTCCTCTGATACATTGATGCGGTTCTGATACATCGGCGCACAGACGCCCTGTGCTGCGGACATCACCCCAGGAGTGATGTGGGGAGTGAGCGCCATCTACCCACCCAGAGGGAGCAGGGCCAAATGTGCTCCCTCTGAGCGCCAGCAGCTTGATGCCAAAGCTGCATGAGCTGGGGTTCGAACCTGCGACCTCCCGCTCATAGTGGCAGCGCTTTAGACCGCTGAACCCCTTGGTGCCCAAAACCACATGTTCTTGAGAGTCCTGCTACCATAGCAGTGGTTTGAGCTGCTGAAGGTAAATGACATAACAGGTGGACTTACTCTCCCTGCAGGGGTCCGGGGATATCCCTCCAGCTCAGCCTCCGTCTCCCTGTGTCTTCTGCTGTCTCTCTGTACATCAAACACAAATACACACACACACACACAAAAAATCAACACAGACAGCCTTACACACACTAATGTCCAAGTGTTTGTGGACACTGCTTCTAATGAATGCTTTCTGCTTCAGACACAGCTGTTTAAATGCACACACAGCTTGTCTATTAATCTACTCCCTGTAGATCAGTAACGCCAATTAAATAGGACTCTCCGGGGCAGATTTACATGACTCTGTTGGCACCATGCCTAATACTAATGTGGGCTAGAGGGGTAGCCCTCCAGAATTTTACAGAACAGAGATGTGGAGCAGTGGAATTGAATACTCTGAAATGATGAAGCAATTCTTTTGAGATGAGATGGGAATGAGGTGTTGTGGAGATCATTTATCAACTAGTTTACTTACATTTGTCCACTCTCCAAAATCTTCATGGCATCAGAGAGGTGACTCCCCATCTCAGCGAGCGTTGGGTCCATCTGAAAACATGTAGAAAAGTAAAGGTTTTAAGTTTTAATTTGTTTTAACTGCAATTTATACCAAAACATTACCATATACCAGATGAAAAGACAATAAATTATAGTATAATAATAATAGTACAAGTGTGTTACTGGTTGTTGCTCTCAGAGTTGAAATAAGGGAACATATTCTCTACAGGAAACAAACTTGCCAGTGGTGGTTTAGTGGTTTTAGCACTGGGTGAATTGTTCACATGGTCGTAGGTATATATATAAATTCAGTTGTTTTTTATATTATTTAAACATGTTATGCATTTTACATTAATACTAGTCATCCAAACTATGAAAAAACATATGGAATAATTTAGTAAACAAAAAACATGTTAAACAAACCAAAACTTATATTATATTTTAGTTTCTAAACTTAAATAAAGGAAGCTCAGTCAACCTGTAAATTTTCAAGAACTTTAAAAGTATCAACTGCAGCCACAAAGACAATCAAATTATATGATTAAAATGGCTCTTATCAGGACTGCCCGAGGAAAAAAGGAGCAAGATTTACATCTGTTGCTTTAAATTCAATAAGTAAGACAAATAAATGTGTGTTACATTGTGCAGAAGTGTGCAATTCCTAATTATTTAAAACATTGTAGAATAAAAATATGAAAGATTACCATTTCCATAATCTTTTATTTGTGGCTGAATGTTTGTCCTATTTTATGCTTATATGTGAAAAGTAGTAAATACACAACACTTGTGTATTAGAATGTAGAATGTGCAATGGTGTTATGTATAATTATGCACCAAATTAAACAAACTAAAAAATAATAAAACAATAACATATAAAATAATTTGACAGATACGCTTTGTATTCTATGTTAATTAAATTAAATACAGTAAATAAACAGTAAGTGTGTATTCAGTTATGTACAGGAGTGTATTTATGTGTGTTTTTATTATTTATTGGATTTAAAAGGTTGGAAAAATAAAAATCAAATATAAATGTGCTATTATTTTTTACATATGAAACAGTACCAGTCAAAAGTTTGGACACACCTAAAGCTACACAGAAACAGATGTGGAATTGTTTAGTAAACAAAAAGTGTTAAACAGACTCTTCTAAGTATCACATTTATCTTTGAGGACAGATCTGCACACTCTTGGTATTTTAATCTTAGTGTTTTTATGAGGAAGAGCCACCTGGAATAGTTTTCTCAGCATCTTGAAGGTTCCTGGAGGTGCTGAACAATAGTTTCACGCTGTGAAGCTCCAGCTCATCCCAAATCACCTCAAATCACCATTGTAGATCAGGTTTAGGTCAGGGGATTGTGGAAGACTTGGCAAAACACTCTTTTTTCTGTTACTACATAATTCCATGTTTGTCCTTTAATTGTATTCATGTTTTTTTATTATTAATCTACAGTGTAGAAAATAAATTAAATAAAAAAAATAAGAAAAACACTAAATGAGAAGGTGTATTAAAACTTTTGACTGGTACTTTATATGTTTTAATGTTTTCTTAAATTGTTCAGTAAATAAACAGTAAATGTGGATTGAAATGTGTAGTAGTGTGTCTCTGTAGGATTTAACCTATTAACAATTAATTGCATAATTCTTCATATTTGCTAATACTAAGCACATGCAGTGTATTAATCAAACCTAAAATTCACTGATGAGCCCAGTTGTCCTGAGAGCTGCTCCTCTGCTAGTGTCCTGCAAACGTGACTGAGCTTGTTTGGACTGCAGTGTTCTTCACTTTCCATACATGGAAACTACTCTGCCAAAACAGCCTGTTTTGAATGACTGTTTTTGTGACGTCATAAAGATCCAAACACATTTGCATACAATATATAACCGCCCATTCTGGCAACAGACAGTTAGCTCCACCCATAAGCTTGAGTTGGAAGTTATAAGGAGTGTTTCAGGTTGGTTTGCAGATGCGGGTTATTTACATATTTAGTAATAAAAGTACAGTAAAAAAAAAAAACATTTATTTTAAAAGGTAAAGATAGACAGTGATTTTAAAAATAAAGAATGACTAGTTTTTTAAATGTCATAGGTTAAATCATAGTTTATAATATGTGGTCCCTAAGGGGCCAGCATGCAAGAATATTACGTGCCTTTTAATTTAAAATACCTCAGGCAGCAACTCCAGCTAAGAAGTGGATGAACCAGAATTGAACATTTACAGTGTGGGAGTGGCTCTGCTACACAAATACCACCAAACAGGATCCTCTCAATGAATAGAGGTGAGACAGGCATGTATGCATGATATCAGAAAACACAATCACCAGAATGCATGTGTGCATGAGGCCAAATATGAAATGAAACAAACTTAATTTTAAATTAGTTTTCTACTAAGCTTTTTTGGAGCTTATGATTAATAGTCACCTCCTACAGAAAAGCAGAGAGTCCTCCTACACTACCAACAGAGCAGAGAAGTTTAAATCAACAAATATATGGCCATGAAGATGATAAACTCTCGCTGTTATTCTATCTGCACTGCCTCAAATCATTAGAATTTATGTTATTCAGTTTAAAAGCAGGACCAGAGTAAGTGTGGAAACTTCTTCTGAGTATCTAGGAGCTTATGGTCAGCAGTGGTCCTCCTAACAGAAACAACACAGGGACAGACAGGGTGTGAAGTTTAAAGAAAGGGCTTTGTGACTGGATTGTTATTGTTTTTAAACTTAGTGCCCTCAAGCAAGGCACTCAACTGCTCCCTGGGTGCCACAGCTAGGGCTGCCAACCACTCCAGAATAGTGTGCTCACTGTTTACCTTCTTCTTAATAGAGCATAGAGGCTCAATTATATCAATAAGTTGATAATAAAGATAACACAAAATTACCTCTCTAGCTGCCCTGCTATAATTAGTCTGAGTGAATTTGTTCCGAAACAATGTGAAATGAAATGAAATGAAATTATTTCATGTATTATTAAAAATACTATTCATAAGTTTTAAAGCAAGTCCAGGGTATGAAAATGCCTGCAAACGTTTTACTGAGCTTCTAGTTACTAGTCACCTCCAAACATAAATAACAGAGCAGAGAGATCAATTTAATTGACATATGACTGTGACGATAACTGTGAAGATAACTCTCTCTCTCTCTATGTATGACGCAATATCTCTTTCAGCACCTTTATCAGTTTGTACTTCTCTCTGAATTTCTGAGTATCTCTCAGTGTCTCACTATGTCTCTCTTTCTGCATCTCTCTATTTTTGTCTCAGTTTGGATCTTACTATGTTTCTGTATGTCTATCTTGGCATATCTCTTTTGTCTCAGTAAGTATTTCTTTCAATGTCTCCCTATGTTTGTCTAAGAACCTCTCTCCATTTTTCTTTCTTCATGGGTCTCAGTATGTCTTTATGCATGTCTCCCTATGTTTGTCTCAGAATCTCTTTCTCTCTCTTCATGTGTCTTTATTTATGTTTCTATGTCTTTTTATGTCTCTATGGCTGTCTCAGTGACTCTACTTCTCCGCGTATATATGTCTCAGTACCTCTCTTTCTCTGCTTCTCTCTCTCTCTCTCTCTATGTCTTTTAGTATCTCACTTAGTAACGTCTTTCTCTTCTGGTATCTCTCCTGATATATCCCTCTCTCTACTCTCTCTGCCTATGTCTGTTTTAGTTTCTCTCTCTGCATGTCTCTCATTCTCTCACTAGGTCTCTCCCTACAGGCCTGTCTCAGTAACTCTCTTTCTTTCTTTCTTTCTTTCTTTCTTTCTTTCTTTCTTTCTTTATGTCTCTCCCTACAGGCCTGTCTCAGTACCTCTCTTTCTCTCGCTCTCTGCATGTCTGTCTCAGTATCTCTCTTGATATGTCTCTCTTTATGTGTCAGTATCTCTCTGCATGTCTCTCATGCTCTTAGTATGTCTCTTTCTACAGCTCTGTCTTAGTATCTCTCTCTGTATCTCTCTTTCTTTTTCTCTGTGTATGCCATTTCTCAGTATCTCTCTCTCACTCTGTGCATGTCTGTCCCTGCATGCCTGTGTCAGCATGTCTCTCATTCTCTCACTATGTCTCTCACAACAAGTCTCTCAGTATCTCTATCTATCTATCTATCTATCTATCTATCTATCTATCTATCTATCTATCTGTCTATCTATCTATCTATCTCTCTCTCTCTCTATCTCTCTCTCTCTCTCAGTATCTCTCTCACTCTCTCTCTCTCTGCACTGCTGTCTAATCACATGAGCTCGAGTCTTCAGCTCTGTGTAAATCAGTCTGAGGGCAATGTCACTCTCTCCTGCTCTCTCATACCTTTCAAAATCAGTCCTTCCTCGGAGCGTGGAGACCAGAGGAGCGTCAGAATATCCGCGGCTCTTTCAGGGAAGCCCAGAATAAATATGGAGAAAGGAATTAAAATAAATAAGAGTGATATTCCGCCTCTTCGCTCCTCTGCTTTCAGCTGTTAGTGCAGATTTAGCTCGCTTCCTGGTGTGCTGGCAGCGCTGACGTAGCCAACGGAGGACACGCCCCTACATCCAGGCACCCATGACAACGCGACGGGTTTAATTTTACATTAATAAAGTAGTTTTTAAAGCATTACTTTACAAAATAACCTAATATAAACACGCGTGTAAATAATCACAGACTTTTTAATCGATTCATAACGATTCTCCTGCAGGAAACAAACTGAATATGAGAACTAGAGCGCTGACGTTTCCAACACAGGACACACCCCTTACCTTCCAGCAGCGCGCGGGCACGCGCGGCGCGCTCTGTATTTACTGTAATATGTTACAGTAAATATACAAATAAATGTATTTATTTTTTAATTTTATTATTTAAATCATTATTCAAATATGAGTTCATAAATAATTGTGTAAATAACTGACCCTTGTTTGACGTATAAAACGCGTGGTACGTCTCTAGATAAATTATAGCGCCCATGATAAAACCTATTTCTTTCTTCCTTTTTCTTTTTTTTTACATTATCACAATAATTTAAAGCATTAATAGTAGCAATTATAGCCTTATTCTAGTTACGTGGATATTGTAATTATAGCGTTTTTAATTTATTTAGCTAAGTTTCTTTTGGAGAATAAATAAATATGAACCTTCAGTTTGAAAAACGTTTTTATTTAATAGTTAACCGTGTGGAACCTGAAAATGAACCGCGCATGCGCACACCTAAATCTGATCTACAAACATATGGGTTGTACCGTAGCGCTGCTCGTTCCGTAATAGTACGATTCACTCACTTTACTGATCTGACCAAAGCCGGTCTATAACATGCCTAACTCGGGCAAACGCGCAGATTAACCGGGATTTATTGAGCTCCTGACGAAGCAACTGGGAAACTGCTGATGGAGATCCGGCGGGAGGCTTTTTATTATTTAGCTGCTTCACGGATAAATCAACTCCAGTTTGACCTCGCGGACTCTTTTAAAGGGAATAAGATCATAATCTGATTTCTACAATAAATGTATTAAAGTTAGACTGGATGTTCTGGAGCATCAGAGCTGCGCACCGAACTGTTAATTGCGAGTTTACAGCGCTTATGTTTCTGATATTCTGTTTAAACCAGCCTGACATGGATTAATGGAGCCACATTGATGTTTAATTTTTAGGGGCAGATGGACTGGGAGGCAACAGGTTCTCATCTACTCTTTCACCATCGTGTTTGACCTGCACTCAGCAGAGGTCAAAGTCTCTACAGGCCACTGGGACCTCTGTATCTGACACCAGACCACCTGTCTGAGAGGTGCTTCCATCCACTGACAATATAACCTAATACTTTTTATTAGTTTTTCTTAAAAAATGAGAAAATCTCTTTTTCAAAAAGCAAAAGTCTTCCCTTGGATAACCAATGTGACCCTGTACGGCTGCCTATTCGCTGGAGGGGACCTGGCGCACCAGTGTCTGGCCCATTCAGACCACATTGACTGGAGACACACAAGGAATGTGGCCATAGTGGCCCTCACTTTCCATGGAAACTTCAACTACTTCTGGCTGCGAGCCCTGGAGCGACGCTTTCCGGGCAGGTCTCTGGGCATGGTTCTCAGGAAGCTGGTTCTGGACCAGAGCTTTGCATCACCACTTGCAACAAGTGTCTTCTACACAGGTGGCTTTAACCCCAGCCCTAAACCTCACTTCTCTTGACCTCATGGTTTAGCTTTTGTTGTAGGCCTCGGTAGGTTCAGCTATAGGCCAGTTGTGTCTGTATTGAGTTAAAGTTCACTCATTTTTATATAGTTTGTGTGAACAAACTAATGCACAATGGGTTTGGTGACTTACTTAGTCAGAATTGTTCACAGTGGAGGTGACTGGACCCAAACATACGTCTTAATGTTTCCTATTATAAAGTTATTGCAGACAATAGAGTTTGTGTTTAGGAAAGTATACAGCTTTGTTTATATGTAGAACATAGTGTAGCAGTGAAGAAATCTGTATTAATTCAGAATTGCCACCATTTCACCAACATCACCATTCCATATAACACTCAGTACACAGGCAAATGAAATGACTATATTTGTGTTGTTGATGTGGCAACAATAGCAGCCAATGGGTAATTTGTTCTAGAGTAAGTGTGTTTTGTGTCAACAGGTTACCAGTGCCTTACCAGTTCAGGGAAATGTGTTGAAATGACTGGCTGTGGAAACTGACTACATGATTCAGATGCAGCAGATAGAGATGAGGTGAAAGGAAGGAAGTGTTTCTGGAAGTAGAGCTGGTGCTACCAGTAGGTGTAGTCCTTCCATCATCAGCTAATGACCAGGCCCTTCAGGAGCTGAATCAGCTAAGAGTTAAGAGTGTTAAGAGCAGGACACATATGTGTAGGTGGACTATAGAACTGACAGTGAAAAATAATGATGAATTTCAGGTAGTAATAATAATAATGGTGAAACCAGACAGATTTTTATATTATTTTATTTATATTTTGCTGTGCAATTTAATTTCTCTCAGCTATAAGTAGAACCTAACAAGTATATAAACAAAACTTTGTATTTGTACAGGAATTAGTGTTTTTGGGAAAAAAACAGCGTCCTCATATGGGGGATGTACTTTATTTTTTACATTTAAATTGATTCTTGCCATCTGGGATCAGAAGGACCCAATTATTTCAAATTAATTCAAACATAACATTCTACGAGAATCATCTGTCCCATGTTTTGCCTAGACTGGCTGTAGAAACTTTTGAATGGGATTCCTGCCGTGTTGTTTTCAGTCAGTTAAGTGTAATGTTGTCATGTGACCACTAGATGCACAGGCAGTGTTTCCATATTAGGGTCGACATTTTATGGTGCAGAGAAGCAGAAATGTAATGTCCCATATGAGGACTCAGGGTCTCAAGAGGTAAACAAACAAATATAATGTCATCTTTACTGACCAACAACTTGTTCTGTTCTCTGGCTTTATGTTAATTTTGTATATACAGGTTTATACTCCATTATGCTATTTACAGGTAGATACTCTCACTGACTACTGACTTTATGTTTATTTGGGTTTATTTTAATGCTATATAGATTTTTTTTTTCAGGTAGACACTCTCACTGATTACTGACTTTATTTGGGTTTATTCTGATATTTTATAGAGTTTTACAGGTAGACACTCTTAATGCCCAGTGAGTTTATGTTTATTTGGATTTATTCTAATGTTTTATAGAGTTTTACATGTAGTCACTCTCACTGATCACTGACTTTATATTTGTTTGGGTTTATTCTAATGTTATAGAATTTAATACAGGTAGACACTCTCACTGACCACTGACTTTATGTTTATTTGGGTTTATTCTAATGTTATATATAGTTTTTAGGTAGACACTCTCATTGTCCACTGACTTTTCTTTTTATTTTGTTTTATTCTAGTGTTATATAGAGTTTATTTACAGGTAGACACCCTTACTGACCACTGACTTTATTATTATTTGGGTTTATTCTAATGTTTTATATAGTTTTTAGGTAGACACTCTCACTGACCACTTACTTTGGGTTTATTCTAATGTTATATAGAGTTTTACAGGTAGACACTCTTACTGCCTACTGACTTTATATTTGTTTGGGTTTATTCTAATGTTTTATAGAGTTTTATAAGTAGACACTCTCACTGACCACTAAGCGCAAAAAGACGTTCAGAAAAAAACACAGCGCATCCAACAAGAACAAAAGACTTGTTCTTTTTTATAGAGCAATTAAAACATAATATGAAGACACTTTATTTTACTAGGAATTGTGCTGTGTTCATCTATAATATGGTCATTTTAAATATAGCTCAGGTTCAGCATATTTGTAAATAACAAAATTACATTTTATGCACTGGATGGACAAAAGTATTGGGACTCGTACTCATTTACTGTTTCTTCTAAAATCAAGCATATTGAAAAATAGTTTATTTTGTTGGAGTAACTGTCTCTACTGTCCAGAAAAAGATTTCTACCAGATTGTGTAGCAGTGCTGAGTACAGAGTCTGCCTAAGGGAGTCCCATTCTATTGGCATTACTTTGCTGCATGGACTAGACATGCTGTGTTTGTGCCTATGCACATCTGTGCCAGCAATGGGAGCAACTTAAAGAAGTTAAAGATTGTTCATAAACATTTGGACACATATAGTGTATATCAACCCCAGATATGTCTCTTTAGCACTGGCTTTAAACTGAGGCCACTGTGGCAGCGCATAGAAGGTCATTCAACCCCATCAGGCATCAAAATATCACACACAAGAACATCACTGTAGAACTGTAAAATGAAGGGAAGCTGATGATCTGGACGTATGTTGCTGTTTTGTAGGCGTCAGTTTCATGGAAGGAAAGGAAGACATCTTCCAGGACTGGAGAGAGAAGTTCTTTAACACGTATAAGGTAGGATCTCTGACTGAATGGACCAGGAGGACACCCTGTTCCATCACTCTTCAACGATTAACCTACTTTACTGGTTGCGCTGTGGCGTGATGCCAGTGTAATTCAGTTAACAGCTCCGGTGCAGACAGGCCATATTCCTGCACTAACACACCTTCTAAACCTGCTTCAGCTCTTTATTAAACAAACGGTGCTGTAAGAGGCGGGTGAAATGATATTAGGATACACTCTGAACAGTAAAGCCACTACTGTATAAAAAAAATCATTAGTGTTGTTATATTGCAAAATACATATTCATTTAATGCTAAAATAACACAGATTTACTCATAACACAATTACTCTCTAATTAATAGTGCCTGTAGTGACTGTGTAGTCAGTGCCAAGATCATTAGTTTGTTGTTATGCATCTCGCACCCAGAAGGACTGGTGGCATGGTGTGGGATACAGTTTTACAAGATGCCAGCATAAGATGACAGCAAGGTCCTTCAAAAATTGGCTCTAACTTATTTAAGATTATTCCTTGATTAAAAATATTTTAACAGGAAAATGCTCGCCCACATACTGCTGAGACCTTAAAAGATCACCTTGGAGACACAGATGCTATGCCATGGCCAGCCACATTGCCAGATCCATTACAAATTTGTGGGATTTTAAATCCTGTTCATGTAGCTTGCCACTGGCTACCAGAGCCCTGAGAGAGCCCAATTGGTCTTGCTCTCTCTGGGTGGGTAGATGATGCTCTCTCCTCAAATCACTCCTAAGGGTGATGTCGATCAGCACAAGGCATCTGTGAGCTGATGTATCAGAACCGAGTAGCTGCGCTTTCCTCCGAGCGCACTCTGATGCTACTCGGCAATGCTGCATCAGCAGCAGTTTGAAAAGAGGGGGTGGCTGACTTCACATGTATCGGAGGAGGCATGTGCTATTCTTCACCTTCCTGGTGTTGGGGCATCACTAGGAAAACAAATTGTGGGATGCTATTCAATCTGCAGAAGTATTTGAGCTGCATGGACTGGATTAAATCTAAATCTGTATAAAAAGATAGTAGTTTAACAAACATTGCCCGTATAATTTTCTTTAATAAATGATTTTTCCTTGGTAGGCCTGTGACAATAATTGTATTGGTTTGATTGATATACTGTCCCAAAAATAATTGCAATAAATGATTATACACTGAAAAAAATCTGCATACAATATTACCTAATTACAATTACTTAATTTATACAATATTACTCAAATAATATATGATACATAACATATTAAAATTTCTGAAATTTAAATAGTTTTAGATAAAACACACATATTTCACTGTCTCAACACATGGACATAAATTATATAAAGAGTAATTATTAATAGCATATATAATTTAATAATAATAATACAAATGTAAAAACATGTCTGACATTTTGGTACATTGTGATCTGTTTATAAAGTTGTAATATTAATAATGTTGTGTGTTTTTTAATTCCAGACTGGCCTGATGTACTGGCCCTTTATGCAGGTATGTGAAGTTTCCTAACCTGTATACCTGTACACACACACACACACACACACTCTACACTAAGGGCCTCTTGCTTGTCTGTTTTGTAAACACTCTGAACGTTCTCTCTCTGTTTGTAAGGATTTCTACTATATTTCTATATTACTATATTTTTCTCCCTCAGTTCCTGAACTTCGTGCTGATGCCGCTGTACCTGCGCACGGCCTTCATGGGCTGCTCTGCGTTCCTCTGGGCCACGTTCCTCTGCTTCTCACGGCAGAACGGTGACGGGACGGCGGCCGTGGCTCTGGCCTGGATGATGGCCCCTAAAAAGAGGCTCCTCGCCCGAAAAACCAAGGAAGAGAAATAGCCCACTGGAGGCACATCTCACCAGCAGCGCCTGTGCCTTTATGATCCTCACTGATCCCGCTGATCATTCCAGCGATTTCCTTCTGTTCCACATCATTAAAACACCTTCAGGATCCCTTACACGGAACAGGTAACTGACTTAAAGTGGAGATGAACAAACACTATGCATTATTAACCTGGGAAGCACTTTAAAAAAACACACACAATTAAAGGACAAGGAGAAAATAACATTATCAAGTGAAATTAGGTTTGAACTAGATTAAATATCTAATATTGATTATTTAAATGCATATACAGCTCTGAAAAAAATAAAGAGATTACTTTAGTTTCTGAATCAGTTTCTCTGATTTTGCTATTTATAGGTTTATGTTATAAAGTATAAATAAGGTATAAAGTAAAATGAACATCATTGTTTTATTCTATAAACTACAGACAGCATTTCTCCCAAATTCCAAATAAAAATATTGTCATTTAGAGCATTTATTTGCAGAAAATTAGAAAAGGCTAAAATAACAAAAAAGATAGCTTTCGCAAAAAATGCAAAGAAAAGTTCATATTCATAAAGTTTTAAGAGTTCAAAAATCAATATTTGTTCGAATAGCCCTGGTTTTTATTCACAATTTTCATGTTGGCATGTTCTCCTCCACCAGTCTTACACACTGCTTTTGGATAACTTTATGCAACTCGAGTAGTTTTGCTTGGTTTGATGGCTGGTGATCATCAATCTTCCTCTTGATTATATTCCAGAGGACTTTAATCAAAGACTTTGGTCTCTTTTTTACAGAGCTGTATAAAGGTTTATGAATGCTTTGATGTTTATTAGTGGTCATAAATTTATGTCATAAACACCTTACAAGTAACTAGTAATCAATTATAACACAAATAAAAAGGACAAATATAGATGTTTCTATTTCCTTTGGCATGTAGGTCAGTCAGTGTTAAATCTCTCAGCTTCAGTTATTTTTTTCCTCAATAGATTTCACCTATGAAACCACAACAAGAGTCAGTCTTTCACTCACAAACCATCATCTGAACTCCATTTTCTCCTGCTTTATTTGATATTTCTTGATCTCAGATGGTCTATTTCCATTTATTAATGAGTTATTCATACTTATAACACTAAAATGTATCTTATATACTACATGTAAAGTGTAGAACATATAAACAACAGCAGCATTTATTCAGCAAACCTGAAAATGAGAAGTTCAACATTTTTGCTCAGAGCTCACAATGTGAAAGAACTGAAAGGGACAACACTGAATGAAAGAGAACACACTAAAAGATCGGGAACCACCAACATCTGAGCTTCACTGAGGAAAAGTATGGAGAAAAGTAGCTCAATGTTTGCAAAGCTGCAGGCCACTGTTGTCCTTTTTATTTATGTGTTACTTAATGAAGTTTAATATGAATATCTATTAGTAAACACATTTTAATCATTCATATGCCCTCTGCAACAGCAGCCTTACAATTTAAAGTGAATGTATCTCCTGACTTGCTGAGCTCAGGAATCACACAGTTGATTAAAAGCCTTTGAACAAGTTTAAACAAGCAAAAATGTTTAGACATAAGATAAATAATCTCATAATGTTCTATTAACAAATTATAAGGGAGGAATATCCGATGTTTGAACAAAAATAACATTTTGTCACTTGCTATAATGTTTGCAGTGTGGTCTAAAACCAGATTTGCACAATTTACAACAAATGTAGTTGATCAGCCAGGTCATGTTTGGTGTCTGAAATTTAGCTTCTTTAATTTTGCACTGAAATGAAGAGGCTAATGTAAAAGCCATCAATTAAGATTCTGGGAAAAAAATGAAATCGTCTATTTTGATATAAATGTGCCTGACATATGTGTTTTTAGCAAGAACCCAACTGTAGCCTAGCTAGTAAGCTAAATTAGTAATGCAGTGCTAAGGGGCTAACATAAGCAACCAGGGTTAACACTAAAATATTTAATTTAGGGTAACAAATTTAAACTAACTACATCTGAGGGTTTAGGTTGAAAGCAACACCTTTAAATTTAAAGTTAAAAGTCTAAATAACAGATTTACTGTATACTAACACTAAGAGGTTTAATTTAGGCTACATCTTACTAACATTTATTTCAGGACCACATATGAAAGGCTACATATATATTACCAGGATGAAGTGACTCAAATCAGATTTTTTGGCCAATGTGTCTCAGGTCTGATTTTTTTATGGCTGTGTGAACATGGTAAATCCGATTTTTTCAAATCAGAGTCACTTTCATATGTGGATAGCTGCAAAAACAGCAAAAGCAAGCATCCTGGCCTTTTTTCTCCTCTTCGTACTGAGCATGAACTTCAGACCAGCTGTTTATTCTCCACTCCAGCAAAAGATGCTCCACTTATAAAGAGTCGTCTCTCAAATAAAAGGTTTTTTGTTGTTGGTAAAGAAGGCGACGTTTATATCAATGTGAGCATGTGAGGCGTTTCAGGTACAGATTCATTCACATTACACAGATACAGGTCACTTACATTTATGAATGTGAACCGTCGAGATCAGATCTTAAATTTAGCCTGGTAATGTGAACATAGCCTAAGGTTTATGTGGGGTAAATAACAGAATTAATTCAGGCGAATTCATTTGCTGTGTGTAGTTCAGTACTAGGAGTGGATTCTATGGACAATTGAGAAATAATGGAGCTGTCTGTCCTTCATGTTGAGGACATCATGTCCTGTTTAATGTTTAATGACACTTTCAGGAAAAGCCTGAGGTGGTAAAGCCTGAACATTACCAGTAAAAGTATCCCAATTACATCCAGGGTGTGAAAAGGGCTAAACAGACCTGCTTCCTGTGTGACTCACTGTGATCTGTAAACATACCCAACATCACTCTGCTCTCTCCTTCATTCCACGTTTTACTCTAGATCAGGGGTGTCCAAACTACGGCCCCGCAGGGCATTTGCGGCCCTTTTCCTTTTTTGGAGCGGCCCGCGAGGTATTTTAGAAATAGAATGAAAGTTGGTCCGCTGTTAAGCAGGTTGTTATAATGTGAGATTCAAAGTTTGAACGCTAGGTGTCAGAAACGAGCCATAGAGTCTAAAAGCGGAGAGGGGGCGCATTTCTAGCGCAGAGAAACTGGCCAAAGAGTCTAAAAGTTGCCGTAATTAAGGAGTTTAATATTAAGAGACATCATGAAAAATCAATTTGAAAAATCTTAGTTTACACAACACTGTCAAAGATAAAGATAGTAAGTCAAGTAAAATGGTGTGTAAATTAAATAATCAGGAAAAAGTATTATTTAAAGTGGTATATTTCATTATTAGTTTTATTACAGAGTCTGTGGCCCGTGACTTCAGATATATTTCTCCTTCTGGCCCCCAACAAAAAAAGTTTGGACACACCTGCTCTAGATAACTGTGAGAAATATACAGTGACTTGCAAAAGATTTTGTACCAATGGAAACTTTTTACAATACGTCACCTTACAACCACAAATTCAAATCTATTTTATTGAGACTTTAGGTGATCAACACAAAGTAGCACATGATTGTGAAATGAAACAAAAATGATACATGGTTTTCAAACTTTTTGTCAAATAAAAATTAGAAAAGTGTGATGTGCAACAGTATTCAGTCCCATTTACTCTGAACCGCCTAAATAAAATCCAGTGCAATCAACTGCCTTCAGAAGTCACTTAATTAGTTAAGTCCAGCTGTTCTGTGACAGCCCAAGTGGTTTGTTAGAGACCAAAGAACTCACCAGACACGTCAGAGATAAAGTACAAGCTTTGAGCATCCCAATGAGCACTGTTCAATTCATCATCACATAATAAAAAAAGTATTCTATGACTGCAACCTACCAAGACATGGTGGTCCACCCAAACTCACAGATCGAGCCAGGAGAGCACTGGTCAGAGAAGCAGCCAAGAGGCCCATGGTCACTCTGGAGGAGCTGCAGAAATCCACAGCTGTGGTGAGAGAATCTGTCCACAAGACAACCATAGATTGTGCACTCCATAAATCTGGCCTTTATAGAAAAGTGGCAAGAAGAAAACGCTTGTAAAAAAAATAAACATATGAAGTGCCGGACACGGCAAACAAGGGGAAGAAGGTGTGGTCAGATGAGACCATGAAAACCATGTTTCATTTTTACAATTATGTGCTAGTTTGTGTTGTGTTGTCTTAATAATACATTTAAATTTAAAAAAGATCAAGGAGTATGAATACTTTTGCATTACACTGGAATGTCAGACACATAATCAAGTCTATTAGATACTAAATGTCCCTACACTCTCTGAACAGAGTATTTGAAGATTTAGGGCTGCAGTTAGCACAATGCTAATTGGAATACATTGGCTTATATATACTTGTTAGCTACATCAGCCTCGTAGCTTCAGCACAAAACGAAAAAGCTGATAAAATAGAGGAAACGGGAAATGGGAAAACGTGTGTTTTGGGGCTGAACTATAACTTTAATATTTCACTTCAGTATCAGTTTATGTTTTTCTTTGTGGTTAGATTTCAGGTTTCATTTAATTAATTTAGTTTATTTAAAATTTTATTTTTATGGTGCTCAAAACACAAAGTTGTTAGCTACTGTTATTATAATGATCTGTGTATGAATACATTACCTGGGTCTAAGGGTTTGTATTGATGTGTGTTTGGTGTATTACTGTGTATTTATTTAAGTTATAGATAAAAAAAAAACATTCCTTTACTTGAAATATCTCTTATTACATCAGGCTGCCATTTAACCTCAATACCTTATTACACATGTACATGTACGCATAATGGTTTTACCTAGATATTTTACTGTTGTTGCCCCCCCACACACACACACTTTTAAGATTTGTATTGTTTGGGTTTGGAGATATTTTATGTTATTTATAATTATTTATTTTTGGTACAACCCATAACCACAGTTATGTCTTCTTTAGTCTCTGGAAATCTGGTTAAAGTCTTTTAATTTATTTAAATCAGTTATACACTCTTCAGCCATGACATTTATACCACATTCAGGTGACACAAATAACATTGATAATCTGGTTCCAATAGAGTACACTTTGGCATACGGGTAAATAAATATATTATAATACTGTTATTATTCTTTACAAAAAAACATTTGTACTTTAAATGTCTGGGGTCTTTAGTTGTCAATGAAACCATATAAAATATAAATATAAAAAATAATATACAAACTTTAATGCAGTTCTAAGCCAAAATAAAGATAATAGCAACTTGCACTTGTAAGATAATAGCAACTTGTGGTCAGAAACTCAATTATTAGATAAAATATAACTGAATACCCAAGCGAAGGTAGCTCTGGTAGGCAAGGATTGTGTTTGGGGTATTTGCCCATTTTGCAAATAAAGGATGTCAGGAGCCAATAAGAAAGATACAACATTTGTGTAACACAGTAAAATGTTATACAAATAAGAATTTATATTGTGTATTATCTGTTTAATTTTGGTAATATAAAAAATAAGTAAGAGCAAATTGCTGCTATTTTATTGGGTAGAATTTCTGCATGCAGTAGATTTATGTGTTTTGCTTTGCATTTAGTCTCACAACAAATCTGTACATTTTATTAGAAACATCTTAAATACAATCACTCGTTTCCCTCAATTGATACAAATAAAATTGTGGTTTTATTCTATAAACTATGGACAACATTTCTTCCAAATTCCAAATAAATATATTGTAATTTAAAACATTTATTTGCAGAAAATAAGAAATGGCTGAAATAATAAAAAAATATGCAGAGATTTCAGACAAAGAAAACAAGTTCAAAAATCAATATTTGGTGGAATAACCCTGTTTTTCATCATATTTTTATGCATGTTGGCATGTCCCCCTCCACCAGTCTTACACACTGCTTTTGGATAACTTTATGAAGCTCCGGATGCAAAAATTCAAGCAGATCAGTTTGGTTTGATGACTTGTGATCATCCATCTTCTTCTAGATTATATTCCAGAGGTTCTCAATTTGGGAAAAAAAACAACTCATAATTTACATACAGTTATCAGAACCAGATATCGCAGGTCCAGTGATGCCTCGATGGGTCAGAGCTGTTCTGGAGAGACATGAGGGTGCCTACACAATTTGAGGGACGTGGATTTAATGCTATGGCTGATTGGTGTGTTATACTCTATGCAAATCAGTGTTTAACTTTCTCTAATCAGCCTTCCTCTGAAGTGGTGATGTCATGCTGATGTGTTTACACTTATAGATCAGTCCAGCACATTCCCACTCGAATATTCTATATAAAAAAAAAAAACTTCTTTTAAGTTAATATTAATTATTTCTGACTGTTAGTTTGAATGAAACAGGTGAATAAACTGTGGGAAAATGCAAATATCAGTGTGTAGTCCTTCTCACATCAGAATCAGTAATTATAAAAGATGTTTTATTTTTTCACCTTTCCATTCTTCTTGAAAAAATAATCAGGTTGAACTGTATGTATCTGTGTTAAAGCAACAAGTTTCAGTTAAAGGACAAATTCACAAGATACTTGTATACACTGTATAAGTTAATGTTTAAAATGTGAACTAGATAATTCAGAGTAGATACTTTACAAAAAAGTGAATACACCAAATGATTATGAATTTACTGCCTGATATCTGAGACATTTTTTAAAATCATATATCATTAAAGTGGTGGAGGGATTTATGCAAGGTTTTGGTCTGCAAAAAATAGCTGTAGGTTCACTGGTGGGATTAGATATTAAATAAAATGGTTACCTATATTTGTGTTGCTTCCCAAGTCCAACAGGATGAAGAACTGCATCAGGTTTTGTCAGTTCTAGCTGTAAGAAATCTGCCTTTATGTTGGGTTGTATATCCTACTGTAATTGTTGTTTATAATGAGAAAATCTAAATAAAACTGAGTATGAATTGAAGATGAAGTGTGTTTCTAGATTTTTCATAAATGTAGTATTACTTCAATCAGTTCATTTCTTACATGGGTTTAATTAATTGAGCTGGTCTAGGAGTGGAAGATGCTATACTGGATCATTTGGATAAAGTATTTGTGCAGCTTAAATAGGAGTGTAAATGTATTCTTCTCTCAAAATAACTCGATATACAGCCATTAATGTGTAAACCACCGGCACAAAAGTGAGTACAAAGAGACTACACCTCTACATGTCCAAATTGAGCACTGCTTGTCATTTTCCCTCCAAAATGTCATGTGACTCGTTAGTGTTACTAGGTCTCATGTGTGCATAGAGAGCAGGTGTGTTCAGTTTGGTAGTACAGCTCTCACACTCTCTCATACTGGTCACTAAAAGTTCCAATATGGCACCTTATGGCAAAGAACTCTCTGACGACCAAGATTATTTGTTGGTGGCAATCAGGTGAGGAGTACAAAGATAAGTGTGCCATACCTACAGTCAAGCATGGTGGTGGAAATGCCAGGGTCTGGGGCTGCATGAGTGCAGCAGGTGTTGGGGAGTTACTGTTCATTTCATTAAAGGACACATGAATTCCAATATGTACTGTGAAATACTGAAGCAGAGCATGATCCCCTCCCTCTGGAAACTGGGTCGCAGGGCAGTGTGCCAACATGATAATGACCCAAAACACACATTCAAGTGATGGACTGGCCAAGCATGTCTCCAGACCTAAACCCAATAGAACATCTTAGGGGCATCCTCAAGCGGAAGGTGGAGGAACAAAAGTCTCGAATATCTGCCAGCTTTGTTATGTCGTCATGGAGGAGAGGAAAAGCATTCCAGTGGCAACATGTGAAGCTCTGGAGAGTTAAGGCAGTTCTGGAAAATAACGGTGGTCACACAAAATGTTGACACTTCAGGAACTTTCACTAAGGGGTGGACTCACTTTTGTTGCCAAATGAAAGTTTGAAATTGTTCTACTGTGCCTTAAATATAAATTATGTATTCTTAAGAGCAGTGATGGGAATAATGTTGTTGAAATAAACGTAACTTTTTCCAGTAACGAGTAATCTAACTAATTACTCTGACTGTAACTATAACGCCGTTACCATTTTTTTTTACTTCGCGCATACAGACAAAGCCGCAAGTGTGTGTGCGCGTTGTGTGTGTGAGTCACAAGGGAGGGGAGGATGAGATAAACACTGTCATGCACTCTATTCATCTGGCTTATGAAACACGCTCTGAGAAGGTGGGGGCCAGGGGGTGGGGGTTACAGGGGCGAGTAACACAAAAGTAATGCAATAATTATTTTACTGGTAACTAGTTACTCTTTTAGTGGAGTAACTCAGTAACTACTCCAGTAACTATAACTAATTACCTTTTCAAAGTAACGTGCCCAACACTGCTTAAGAGTGAGACAATTGTGTAATCTGTATTACTATTCAACAATGAACTTTAGAATGACCAGAATATACACTCAGGAGCACTTTATTAGGAACACCTGTGCACCTACTTAGTGTAATTATCTAACCGGCCAATCCTGTTGCAGCATTGCATAAATAATGCAGATACAGAGCAGCATATTTAGGTAATGCTCAGGATCTCAGATCTGCAGACAGCAGTATGGCCTGTAGGTGGGGTGATTCAGCTGTCTGTGGTTACGGCCGTAAAATCCTATTCATTTTTATGAATTTTATTCAGGCATAGGAGCCATTCACACATTTGACACATATGATCCTAAATCAGCTGAAGTTCAATATGTTTAATTTTTTTACCTTGATGTTTACTCATACCAATCAATTTGAAATATTTAAATATTTCTTTTCATTATTTGGTAAGATGTGGAGGTTGGGTTTAGGGTATGTTGGTTGGATTTAAAAATGCACTCATAAAAACAAAAAAGTTTTTAACAAATCAGAATGTTTTATATTTTAGATTCTTCAAAGTAGGTCCTCTGGCTTAAACGACAGCTGTGCACATCTTGCCATTTTCTCAGTCAGCTTTATGAGTTTGAGTCACATGGAATGGCTTCAGGTAACAGCTGTGTCTCATCAAGAGTTAATTACTTGAATTTCTTGCCCTTTTAAAGTGATTGAGAGCATCAGTTAGGGTTAGGGTTGGTGTTGTGAAAAGGTTATTATTTGAGTAATGTTCTAATCCATATTATGGCAAGAACTGCTCAACTAAGTAAAGAAAAAAATACTTTATCTTCATGGATCATAGGAGACGTTTGAGTGGCAGGTTCTTGTCACAGAGCTGCTCTACAGACAGACTCAGGAGGTCCTTCATTCCGAGAGCCACCAGACTTTTTAATCTCCTCCCAGTGGAGCCGGAGGAGAGATGAGGACAGTTGAGGAACGAGTCTCTTATGCTTTCTTAATCACAGCCTATTTTTATCTGTACTGTAATCACACTCTGTAACATGTACATCTGCACTCTGGGACTCTATTTTACTGTTCATTTGCACTCCTGGGCACTTGTCACTTTACAGTACATCCTGTACCTTTGCACTCCTGGGCACTACTCACACTTAACTTAAATATAATACTTGCACAGGGTTATGTTTAGTATTTGTCATATCTGCTGATACCTGCTATCTGTTATACTTCATTCTGTATTATTGATAATTGTATTATCTCTTATCTGCGGCTGATTTCTTTCATAGTTGTATAGTTTTTGTATTTATATTCATGTATATATTCTTCTTTCAGCATTTTTTATTTTATTTATACCTTAATATAAATAATAATTATAAGGTATAGTAATTTTTCAAATCTCAGTTTAGATTCTAATATAGTGTTGTACCACCCCTATTATGATTGTTTGTTTCTACTGTGTTGTGTAACTGCTACTGGCTGCTAATTTGCCTTTGGCATAAAAAGAAGTATCTATCTATCTATCTATCTATCTATCTATCTATCTATCTATCTATCTATCTATCTATCTATCTACCGACCTACCTACCTACCTTACCTACCTAAGTTCACCAGGGTTCACCATGATTGGAAGATTGCTTGCTTGAATCCCGGTCATGTAGCTTGCTATCAGCTGCCTGAGCCCTGAGAGAGCACAATTGGTCTTGTTCTCTCTGGGTGGGTAGATGGCCCTCTTTCAACACATCACTCCAAAGGGTGATGTCAATCGGTACAAGGAGCCTGTGAGCTGATGTATCGGAATCGAGTCGCTGTGCTTTCCTCCGAGTGCGCTGTGATGCTACTCGACAATGTTCGAAAAGAGATGGTGGCTGACATCACACATGTCAGAGAAGGCATGTTCTATTCTTCACTCTATTTTGGTTGTGGCATCACTGTGATGGGGGATATACAGCTGAGTAGCACCCATAAAAGTGAAACAATTGGCCTGGCTGAATTGGGAGACATTTAGAAGCAAGCTTATAAAAAGAAACTGAGGTGAATAAGAAAGTGTGTCCATACTTTTGAATGGTACTGGCATTGCATTTGAAAAATAGTATAATAGTACTATATAAAAGTATTTTATTATAAATCCTGCATTTAGAAAACACAATAATTTGATGCTTAATTAATCTATCTTTTTAAACCTTTTAAGGCCTTAAATTCCATTAAAATAACTGTGTATAATAATCATATAATAATTATCTGTAGTGTTGCAGCCACCATAATGGAACTGCTGCATTATTTAAGGTGGAACGGAAAATTCGTGTTAGAGCAAACTTCAGCCTGCAGTGTCACTTCCTATTCCTGCCACTCCCTCCTCCTCACCTGGGCTTTACCTGTACACACACACACATACAGAGAGAGAGAGAGAGAGTTTGGAGCTTTAGCTTGAAGCTAAGGCCAGTTTACGGTCACAGAGTCAGCAGGTACTGTGGTACTTTCTCGGCATGGAGGAGGTGTTCGGGGGTCTGGGCCGGTGCTCCTGGGCCTTCTGGCTGGCCGTGGTGTTCGACTCTCTGGGGCTGGTCGTGCTGCTGCTGGGCGTTTTCGCGGATTTGTTCTTCTACGACTTTCTGATCTACGCCGGAGCCATCGTCATCTTCCTCAGCCTCATCTGGTGGGTCTTCTGGTACACGGGCAACATCGAGGTTCCTCCAGAGCAGCTGGAGGACGACGTGGGCCTGCTGAAGAAGGAGAGAGGTCTGGGTGGGGCGCTGAGGAGGTTCTCCAGCCGCCTGTCCAGCGGGATCAGGGCGTCTCTGAGGAGGAACCAGCCCAACAACAACAACGCTGCTGGAAGAAGATCTGGAGCTGCGAAGAGAGGAGGCCCGGTGACTCTGGCCATGAACGCTGAGGATCTGAGCACTGTGTGTGAATCTGTGACCACTGTGGAAACTTCTCACACTTCAGCCATATGAACAGTGTCTTCACATGACCTTTCTTCAGTGATGGACATCACGTGGGATCATTTAAATAATGATTCTGTAAATTAACTCGTTTTAAAATGTTATTTCAGTAAATGAAGGTGTACACTCAGTTAAGATGTGTAAACCTTTGTTTTGTTTATAGAAGAACATATGCTAACTTATTAATAGCATCAGTAGTGTTATTCAATATTAGTTATTTTTCTTTTTGCTGCCCGTTACGTTAAATTTCATTAAATGTCATTTTAAATTACAATGTTAAGAACTACTACTAGAAAAAAAATATTTAAGGATATTCATTTTGTTAATAAAAACTAAGATGCTACTTAAGTTAGCTTACTTACTGCTAAGCATCAGTAGGAGGTTAGTTTAATAATATCTACTTTACAGTACTGCACAGTTTTTCCCCACACAATACATTTACATGTTCCTAAATGCTGTTTTAACTAGTATATAAATTAAATAGTATATATTTAAATGAAGGCATACATTCATTTAAGCTTTGTATGCCTTTGTTTAGTCTTTTTAGCTAATTATGCTAACATATTACAATCAATATAGTGTTTCTTTGGCTAGCTAACACTGCAAATTTTTTTGGCACATATTATGTTTAAATATTACTAAAAGTAATTTGAATATTTATATAAAACATTCTTTTAATTGTTAAATTGTAGAAGTAGTACACAATGCTAAATAAGAAGAGCTATACATTTTGTTTTTTTATGGTAATAGTTGATGCTGTAAACTTGCCTTTATTGTTGTTTGTGCTGATTTGGCTACCAATTATTTAAAAAATCTTTACATATCAATTAAGTATAAAATTACAGAAATTACACTTAATATTGGCATCACAAGTGATTTATTGTCCCAACATTGCTGTAGTATGACCTGCATTTTGTTACCTGTATTGTTTAACAGTCTTGCACAGGCTGAACCAACATTTCTTTATGTGTTTTTGACTCTTTGTTGTTAATTTTCCCTCAAAAATGGGCATTTCAGTTTGAGGAAGTACAGTCTTCAGAGAAATGAGAGCACATTAGCCTTCTTATCAGTCTGTTAACCATTAACCCCATTTTACTGAGGACCTGCCCAGTGCAAAAACCACACACTTAAAATGCGGGATGGAAAAATGATGTGTAACACCTGCTAGCAGTAGTGGAAGTTTCTGAACACACAGGACTGTCAGGTTAATAACGAAATAATTATCATGTAATTGAGAACTGTACAGAGAGACCATATTTACCGTTCTTTTTTTTTCTTTTTTTTTTGTATGCAGTTTGTTTTACAGTGTTTTTATACCTGTTTTTAATCAGCATTGCTGAGAAGATTCATTGCAGAAGACTAAATGATGAATATAATTATTTTGTTGTTATGTTTGTATTTGTTTACACTATGTTGATCAAATTTAATTTAGAATTGCTCAGGGTTTGACTGATTTTCAAAATATAGTGTATTACAGGTTATTAATGAGCTGTTTCAAATTCTAATTAGTAATCTGTTAGACAACAATTTTCAATGTAAAGCAATCGTATTAAATTTTGTTTTTGTAATTTGCAATGTTTTTTATGTTCTATTTAGAATTTACGTTAACCATCATTTACATTTGTGTCATTTTACTGATCGTTATGTTTTGTTTCTGAGACCCTGCCTTGTGAAATAATTAATAAATGAAGCAGTATTTTTTTATCTGGTGTTTCATACTGATTTTAATGGGGAAACCTTCACTGATATCCTTTTCTATGCTAAATTACACTCATAACCTTTGACCAATGAGGATCGTTGAATTGTAGATACTTCCTCTTATCTTCTGTTTGCTCTTATAAAATAGGAACGGCTGGCAGAGATGGTCAGAATTAATTGGTGGCAGTTTAAGTTGTCTACTCATATATTGTATGTATAGTTTAGTATACTGTTGTGTTATGGTTCAAGATTTTTGTATTTTATGTGCAGTTCAGATTCCTGCTGCTGCCCAGAGTTAAACACAAACAAGTAAACAATCAACTGTGATAGAAATATCTCAAATATACAGAAGGGAAAATAACTATTTGATTTTGTAAGTTTATTCCCTTACAAGGGCAGGAACAGTCTGTATTTTTAAGGTAGATTTATTTTGACAGCGACAGTCAGAATATAAAAAAAATCCATTGAATTAAGGTTATAAATTAATTTGTATTTTTACCAATTTGTATTATTACTAATTAAGCTATGCTAGCACTAGTAATGCCCCAACACCAGGAGGGTGAAGACTAGCACATGTCTCCTCCGTTAGCTGCTGTGGAGTAGCTAGTGCACTCAGCGGAAAGTACAGAGACTTGGCTCTGATACATCAACCCACAGATACCTCGTGCTGACCAGGACCAGGATTTGAACCAGCATTCTCCTGATCATAGTGTCTGCTGGACCACTCAGAGTCCCAGTGTTAATTTGTATTTGATTATGTGAAATAATAGAACATGACTTTGCAGAAAATTTCCAAATCCTAAAGGTTTAAGGGTGTCAGCAACTTTCCACATATTTTTTATGGGATTAAGGTTTGGGGACTGGCTAGGCCACTCCAGTACAATACAGTACAGTACAGTGTCTGTCCCCGTTAAAAGTAAACGTACCATAAAATTATAGCCATATAGACATATGTTCATGTCTTTTTAAACTTGAGTAAACTTGCTTAATCAGCAGGGGATTAAAAAATATTCACCCAAAAATATAAGTTGTTTGACCAAAAAAGGTTGGTTTATGATGTTGGTTGTTGAAGTAGGTCATCCAGAAAAAAATAATCCTACAACTATTCTAGCTAACTAAAATCAATCTGGTTGACCACCATAATCATGATTAACTTGCTTACCAGCATGACAGACTGACTTAGGTAGCCGACCAGTAAGCCAGTTTAGTCCATTAGACAAAATGAAATAGAATCCATGTCTGAAATGTCTGAAACTCTAAAAGCTCCTTCATAAAAATGTATTACAGCAAATGGTTATGAATACACTGTTTGATTGGTGGGTTTGGATAGTAAATAAAATATCAAAAGTATCAAGAAATTAGAGTTTGTAAGTTTTTTTCAAAAACAAACCAAAGATTTCAAAATAAACATATTCTAAATGTGTTAGTTTGACCCCTGAATGATGCTCAGAATTTTCTAAATTGTGTAGACTACATGTATTGTGTAAGCAATACATGTATTGTGTGTTAAACATGTTAAAATAAGTTTGCAAAATTAATTCAGTGAAAATCTGTGAATACTATAGAGATATTTTCATCAACAGCTGAAATTCATGTATTTTCAGAGAATTAACTACCTTGTGAACTACCTGAAGGTACTGAACTTTTAAAAATTTATTAATATGAACTTTTTTTCTTGCATTATTTGAGGTCTGAAAGCTCTACATCTTTTTTGTTATTTCGGACATTTCTCATTTTCTGCCAATAAATGCTCTAAATGACAATATTTTTATTTGGAATTTGGAAGAAATGTTGTCCGTAGTTTATAGAATAAAACAACAATGTTTATTTTACTCAAACATATACCTATAAATATCAAAATCAGAGAAACTGATTCAGAAACTAAAGTGTCTCTTATTTTTTTCCAGAGCTGAATGTTCAGCGCTATGCAGTATTGGAAACCTGTCAGGAGCATCGGCTAAAAGCTCTGTATTTCAGAGTGCTGGGGGTGAATGGAGGTGGTCTATTCGACACAAGTTTTACTCGTTATCGTGTTTTACTACAACCAGTCCATTTTCACTTCGGATTTCTCGTCTAATAAACCTCTTAGACCGCTGAGACCGGTGTTTTTACTCCAGGCCGGCGGGGGCGCTGTGAGAGCTGGCGGCTCTCCGCGGTTCTTGTTGTGAGAAGTCCAGCATGGTGCATGTGGCTCTCCAGTAGCAGCTGTAGGATTTTCTAAATATTGTGATTAAAGCAGTTTATCAGCGCGCGTATGGTAATGAGGTAGGTAATTTATATGTGTTTAATTGTTACAGTAACTGAAGAGTCGCGCTGTGGTGAAGCGACCCTTTATTAAACCTGTCCGCTTTACTGTGGACTAGTCCGGGCATGTTTATCAGAGGAACGCGGGGATTTAACACACTAACACACACTCATATCCGCGGGGAACAGGAGGGCTGGACATGTGCAGGGAAAATGTAAATATTCTAATGTCAAAAAATATCTTATTTAATAAGATATTTGCTATCTGCTTTTTTTATTTTCCTGTTCTACTTTAAATGCCTTAGGTACCAGAATGTAGTTAACTAGCTGCTGTACTGTTTAAGGTGAAACGGCAATTCCAAAAAGAAATCTGAATTAATACCTTAAAAAAATTAAAAGTATATATTGTGTTTGTTTTATTAATACTTTACAAAACACTACATGTGCTTCATATTTTTTTATATCTTTTTAATACTCTTGAATCACCTTAAAGTTATAACTACATTTGCAGAATCCTCTTAACACCAAAGCTATATCACCTGTATCAAGCATGTTTTAGTTAACATATAAGATACTAGACCTATAATAGTTAACTCTAAATTGAATGTTATAAAATGTATAATTATATATATATATATATATATATATATATATATATATATATATATATATATATATATATATTGTTTATAATTATAGTTTTTTTTATTATTATTAACTAAACAATTCCTGCAATTGTCAACATAGTTTTTTACTATATTTAACAGCTACATAAGCACTGGCTGCAATTTTTTTTTCATTAATATAATAAGGTTTATACTGATCAACAGTTTGCTGTGTTGCGATTTGTTTTCCAGATCTGATTGGTTATTCTTTAGAGGTTTAACATGGAAGTGGAAAGAGATTTTATGAACAGTCCTCCAATGAAAACAGTGCGATTTGGAAGCAGTGTAATCAACACGTTAGCCAAGGTGAAACAGGTAAGTTTTAATTCTGAATTAAATAGTTAAACAGTACTAGTCAAAACTTTGGACACACCTTTAATTTAGTTGTTTTTTACTTTAAAATGGTCTGCGTTGTAGATTAAGGTTAAAGTAATCAAAAATATGAAGAAAGGCATATAGAGTTTTTTAGAAAACTAAATAAGTGTTAAACAAATCAGAATATGTTTTATATTTTAGTTCTGTAAAGTAGCCCCTCTTGATTAGATGCCTGATTTGCACATCTTGGCTGGATTTTCTCTGTCAGCTTTATGAGGTATGTGAGCGTTCAGCTAACAGCGGTCCTAAACTTGTCAACAACACAGTGAAGAGCTCTATTTGAGTAAAGAAAACATACTTAATAAAATGAAGGTGTCAAACTGTAAAAAATGATTTTTTGATTGTTTTACACTTTTAAGTTCACTACACTATTCCTTTATTTACTATATCCTTCATTAATAGTGTTGAGGACTTCAATATTAATTTGCAATGTTAGAAAATAAATAATGGACATTGAATAAGAAAATGTTTCCAATAAGTTACCCTGAAAGGAGAGGGGACAGATGACTGAATCAGTTCATATTTGCTACAAAACATATACAAATACAGCAGAACAGCAAGGCTTTTTACAATTGGTATGTATTTAACGTCTCTCTTTTTTTTTTTTTTTTTTTAAGGGAGATACAGGTGATTATGAGCTGATAAAGCATCAACTTGCGGACCCGGACATCAAGGTACGAGTGTTTCTAAAGAAGTTCAATAAAAAATGAGTAAGGAATGCACAGGTGAATATGATTCACTGAGCCACAGCCCATCTCTCCTCCTGTTTCAGGATGCTCAGATTGTTAACTGGCTGCAGGAGTTCAGGAGCTGCGTCACTATGCTGGGAAAAGAACACGAGCAGCTGATCTATTCTGTCCTGGTAAGAACTACCATCATCACTATTTAGCTGTTTCAGAGTTAATCTATTTAATTCATTAGTTAATTCACTCACATTGTCAGTCAGTTGTTCACTTATTCATTTGCTCACTTGTTAAGTTTTCACTTTTGTATTTGTTTGATTACTCACTCACTCGCTTGTTTGTTAATTGTTTGGCTCACTCAGTTGGTCATTTGTTTCTTCATGTCCTCAATCTGTTACCCACATAGTCATGTATTCAATTTACTAATTTAATTACACACTCACTGATTGGTTCATTTCTTTACTTAATCTGTTGCTCACTCACCAAGACATTTAGATGCCTACTCATTAGTTTGCTCGCTTGTTAACTCTCTGAAATGTTCACACGTTGGCTCACCTGTCTGATCACTCTTTTGTTTTACTTGCTCTTGTCACAGTTGTTGACCTTCTAATAGGTCCTTCACAGAATAAGATGCCATAACAAGGTGACAGCTAGGGCTGGGGCGGTATTGATTTTTTATAACCGCGGTAAAAAACTAACGCATCACCGCGATATTGCGGTTAACCGCGAGACCCCAAACCAACCCCCCCCCCCCCACCCACCGCCCCCAAAAAAAAAAACACCACAAATTTATTGGTAACAAATCTTTATTCTTCAAACCATACAGCCTACATACAACCTCTACATAAACCATAAATACAGCATAACAAGTGAACATATGCTGCCTGTATAATTCGTCATTGTACAGCTAACCTGTCTTTTTCCGAGCAGACTTTTTGAAGGAGGAGCTTGTCCGCCTACCCCTTCTCCATCCATAGATCTATTTTAGGGCTGGCCCGAATAGCGGTTTTGAGCTCAGGATATTCGGCAGTAATTGGTAGCGAATATTCTAATATTCGTTTAAAAAAAAGACGAATTAATCCACAGCAAAATTTTCCACTGACCCCCGGCCCCGAAAAAAATATATTTCTCACCCCTTTCCTCGGGCCGTTCGGGCTCAAGGCTCAAGAAGTCTGTGATAGGCGTCTGTTTTTTTTTTAATTCACACTCTTCTTATTTCTCATTAAATATCTACTAGATACAGATTATATCTGTACAGTATCATTTATTTCACTTCCCTCCTGAATATTTGGAGAGCATTATGTCTCCTTATGTTGTGTAGTTATGTAGTTTTCACCCCAGAATTTCTGCTGCCTCACACCAGGCTTCGGCTGCATCGCAGGGCAGGAGCGCAGCTGCGTTACGGCTATTTCGTTTGAATTGTGCAGTGCAGAGTATTACAGATTTTGTATTTTTGCACTTGGGCTATTAGCTCAATATTAAATATTTCGTTTGTTTATAAATTATTTTATATTCTTAAACCATGTTAAATTATATTCGATTGGAGGAAATTAATTCAGACATCATTTCTTTTTTGTCCCGTTACCGTTCCGCAAAAAAAATCCTTCTTTTAATCCCGCATCAGCCCGCCACATACACAGTTTTGCCGCACCTGCCCCGCGGTCCTAAATAAATTTAATAAATTACATTTAGTGCTTAAAATTAAAAAAAATATTTATTAAAACCGCGCTGAATAGTGCGGTCACGTTTCTTACCACATTACAAAAAAAAAATCGGTGTGTGTGCGTGCGCGTGTCGGTCCATTCTCCGCTCCTTTTTTGTGCTTAGGGTTTTTTTGTTGCGTGCATGAGAATCACTGCATGATTATTACAATTTTCTTAACTATTTATTAATGTGCTCCCACATCCTCTGGATTGATTAAACTCCTGTTCCCGCCAATAACAATTCAGTTCTGTCTGTGCCGCAAGATATCCTGACGGGACCCGCGTCATATAATATGTTGATTAAAATGTCGTGACGTTAAGAAATCGGCTCGCAAGAGACAACCGACCAAAAAAAAGACATTAGTTCCATTTTAAAATAATAGAAACCTGTCCTTTATGTTTGACAATTTTTGTTTCACTTTACGTGTCCTTACTCATCTGAAGTTTATTTATCTGAACTGAGTTTTATATGGTTATATTTGTAGCGGTTCTGAACTCAGACTTGGTCAGATAACAACATTTCAGTAAAGATGGTGGTTATAGTTTTATATCATTGCTTTGCTGTTTGAACTACACTTCAACCAACCTTACTATTTTTACCAAGACTGAGGCGCAATGCCGCACGTTCTCCGCGGTGCTCACGCAGAACAGCCAGCAGCCAGACAATGAATTAATATATTTTACTTTCTCAAAATGTGACCACGGAACACCTTACATGGCTCTATGGTTTACCTTGAGGTGGGTGAATTAGTTTCATGTGTTGGCGAGAGGTGCAGACACCACTTTCCGGCAAATCTTGCAGATGATTCTCTTCTCTTCTGAGTCTTTTTCTTCCTTTTTTCTCAACTTACTGAGCTTGCCCTGTAGCTTCCATTTCCGAGCCAATATTAGTGCTGCTAATCTTCACTCTCTTCAGCAGCCTCAATGGAGACGAAGTGAGCAGGAGACTCCAGAGCTGTTCTGACCTCAATGAGTACCACGCACCGCGTTTTGCTTAACCCATTCGCTGCCGCGCCAGTGCAGCGGCAGCACAGATAAATGACAAAAAATTTTATATTCGATATTATGAATTTTGAGATCGTTTGACACCAATATCTATCACGATCAAAATATATTTGATATATTGCACAGCCCTATAGTGTAGGACTTACACTTGACATATTAATACTGAATTCACCACAGTTGTGCTTATATGGAGCATTTTACTACCGCTCAAAACGCAGTCAATCAGATTTGACAGCCATAAAAAAATGCGGTAATGACGGTAATGAGCTCATCACCGCGGTGACGTCCCATAACCGCGGTATTGCGGTAATAAAATTATCGTCACAGCCCTAGTGACAGCGTGTTCTCATTAAAAGCAGCAATTGGTCTAAAGTGTGTGTTTGTGCGTGTTTGTGTTTGTGTGTTTTACTCTCTCATGATCAGAGGTTGCCGTGGCTGGGCCGGAGTCCGGCTGTAGTGGACGAGTATTTGGCGTTCCTCGGTAACCTCATCTCAGCACAGACAGTTTACCTCCGGCCGTGCCTCCGAATGCTGGTCTCCAATTTCACACCCAGTGAGTGTCATTAGGCTGAGTGTGTTACTGAGTGTGTAACTGATCTATAATCCATGATGATTAATCAGATTTCTAACCTTTTCAGAGAGAATAAAAATCCAGGAGGGAAATGTCGATATTTCTGATTCTGACGACGACGACGAGAGTAAGATGATTATTATTATTATTGGCGTACAATTATTTGGACTAGAATATGTTAAAGCACAATGGCTTATCAGCATTTGTCTAGACCATAATTGAATGACCAAACTTGTTTGATTTTTCATGATATCAGCCCTTGGATCAATCAGAACACCCTCAAGATCTGTGCTTGGTCTGGGTGCTCACAGTAAAATATTTAGTGATTGGTCTAAAGGCTCATTAATTCAGAACCAGTGGTATAGTGATAATGACAGCTTTTCATAAGTGTGTTCAGCTGCTTCTTATGTTTATTTGACTTTATACTGATGTTGTTAAAATGCAATTTCCCATTCAGGGATTAAGCCTTAAGTCTTGAGCTTTGGAGATTTTTAGTTAAAAGGAATATATATCTATGACTAGGTATAATCCCTGTCTAGGAAACTGACCTATAGAGTTTTACAGGTAAACACTCTAACTCTAAAATGTGTTTATTGTTTGTTTATTTGTTGTTTATTCTAGTGTTATACACTGACATGCCAAAAGTCATGGTACTGCAGTTTGTAAATTGATCATGAAGTGTTATCTGGTTGACTGTGTGGAAATACCCACACCTGTATTGGTGAGGTGTTATCCTGTGAGCGAGGTTTTACACTGACCTGTGTGCTCATGGCAAGGCATTGTGAATTATCGTAGTTTGAGCGAGGGCTAGTAGTTGGTGCAGATGATTGGGACATTCCATTTTTGCGTGGACAGATGCATAGGTCTTGATCCACAGTATCACTTGTGGATTACTGGAATACATCATAGATGGCATTACCACCTGCAGTGGACAGTGCAGTGGGTGATAATGACTGCCAAATGACTCTGGCAGAAATAACAACCACATTAAGAGAACGAGGCAACACATCCACATCCTGCAGGTCAGTACAGTGTTCCTTGGTTTCTATGGGAAATTAACTAGTTCCTGTCCCATTTACTTTTTGCATGACATTTTACTGGTTCACACACGATACTGAAGATAAAGGAAAATTACCTTCAGCAATGGAGTGTCCAATCCATCTGGCACCCACTACCAGGCCTCTTTTGTTTCTAGCTAGTCAAGAACACGTTAGCCATTGTTCAACCTTGCACATAAGATAACTCCTGACAACTTAAACAGGGGTGTGGGTTTTCCCAAGCTTTTCCCTAATGTAACACTTCATGATCAGTTTACATATTGCTGTTTTATGACTTTTGGCATGTCACTAATGTTATTTTGTGTTTTGCAGGTAAAAACACTTTTAATATGATCTGTTTTTGCAGCTTCCTGGGGCTTTTAAAAAGATCAGTGTATGAGCTAATGTTTGCTGCACATAGACTGTGTCTGTTCTGTTTCTAATTACATCTCTTATTACACATTTATTAAGATCTCCCCCGGATATTTGATCAGTGTCATCAGGCCCTGCAGATGATAGCAAGATATGCCCCTTCGTAAGTAACAGTAAAACACTAATAAACAGTGTACACAGATTGTCTTTATTCAGTCTGTAATAAAAGCCCTAATTCTTTTGTCTACAGCACCAGCCGGTTCCTTATGCCAATCCTCAGTGAGAACTTTCCTTTTGTGCAGAAATCATCCAGATCCTTGGTGAGCTCTAGTTCCATTTTCTAGTACACACTTTTTCCCTAATGTTTTTTCCCCTATTAGCTTAGTCATGTTTGATGTCCAAATTCACTTCTGTAGATTTATAATGGAGATACTGGTCTAATATAGACAACATTTATTAGAAGCTTAACAGGAATTCTAATGTTACTGACGATAATTTGTTTCGCTTTATCAATTTTAATACCTGAGCATCTAGATTCAACTCTGTCTAACCTGAATGTTGTTGTTCTATAAGTGCTTATAAACGCTGACATCTATAGTATTTACCATATTTTACAGACTAAATAAAAGGGTGCACCAGAGTATAAGACACAGTATCAATGAATGTCTATTTTATAGTCTATTTTCACACATAAGGCGCATCGGATATTAAGCCTAACCGGATTATAGGGTGCCTAATAAACAAAACTGTAGTTCTTAAAAAAACAAACAAACAAAACAAAAAAACACTTTCTTTCAAAGTCAAACGAGCACAGGATGTTAGTCTGCACAGGTTTCTCTCCTAAAAACTGTTAATTTGCCGTCTGTTATTAAGCTTAGATTTCCAATATTTTCAACAGCGCAGTTAGCAGCAGCGCTTAGCACTACTAAATGCGCCAGACAGCACTACACTGAGGAACCGCCAGGGTGCTATCAGCTAGCAGTTCTTCCCACAAAGCTTTAGTTTTAAAACAGGAAATATTCAGGCTAAATACTCACCTCTGAATAGCAAAAGATCTAGTGTTGCGGTTAGTGGCTAATGCTGATACTGCTCCAGCCTCGGTGCTGAAAAAACTCCCTCATAACACTGGACTTCATCGGAGTGGCTTTACTGCTCCTTACAGAAGGAGCACCAAAACACAAAATGCTTCTCTATCTCTGTAAAACTACTGGGTTTTTGTTCAACAGTTTTTTGTGTCTCAGCCCAGGTTCTGCAAATAATTACCAGTATCTGAGTGTCTGTATTAAAGCTATTTGTGTGTGTGTGTGCCTGCAGGAGTGTTATGTCCATAACCTGCTGAGGATTGCAGTGTATATCCCCACTCTGAGGAGGGACGTGCTGGAGCTCATCATCAGTAAAATGCTCACGCTGGATGTAAGAGATTTTTTTTTATTTTACTCTTTTACCCTGTATTTGTATCTTTACTTACATGTTGTAATAGTTTAGTCTGAAAATGGTTTAACACTATCCCTGTATTTGTGTTAGTGGTAACCTGCTGCTGCTGTTTTCTTCAAGGTGAGCGCCCCCCGCAGTGAGATTGAGGATGTGGAGAGCTCAGGCCAAGAGAACCAGAGCGGAGATGATTTCTTATTCGACATGGTAAGATTTAGTAGTGTATTTCTGTAGTATTATAGTTCCCTTATTGCATTGCACTCCATCAGAATATGCATGTGGATTATGTGAACAGTAATAGAGAATTATACAGCTCCCCTTATGCTTCCTGTAGTGTATTACAGTCTGTCAGAATGAGTGTGTGGATTATGTGAACAGTTTTAGAGCATTATACAGCTCCCCCTAGGCTTCCTGTAGTGTATTATAATCTGTCAGAATGAGTGTGTGGATTATGTGAACAGTACAGATCATTATACAGCTCCCCCTATGCTTCCTGTAGTGTATTACAGTCTGTCAGAATGAGTGTGTGGATTATGTGAACAGTATAGAGCATTATACAGCTCCCCCTATGCTTCCTGTAGTGTATTACAGTCTGTCAGAATGAGTGAGTGGATTATGTGAACAGTATAGAGCATTATACAGCTCCCCCTATTAGGGTTGTCACGATACCAAAATTTTGACTTTGATACCGATACCAACTGTAGTATCACGATTCTCGATACCAAAACGATACTTGGAAGAAAAAAAAACAATAAAAATATCTGAACATAAAATGTTTATTTTTGACTGAACTGGATTGAACACTGAACAATCGGTGCAAACGTTTTTATTCTAAAATGAAACATTTGAACAAAAAACAAGTTTCATTATTATCACCTTAACTATAACATAATTATCTAAACACTTCCTAAAAACTAAAACTAAAACCAGAGGTAATGGTAGCCTGACTATGTGAACCTGACGGGCGGGCAGAAGTTAAGTTCTGAATAAGGAAAATAAAGAGACAGAAGAACATTACAATGTTATGTTCATTTTAACACTCACTGCTCCGTTTTATTAATCAACCGTTTACCGTTTTTAATAAGCCCATGTTCAGTGTAACGAGCAAGCAGGCTACGTGCCTGACCACAGATTTGCGATGGAAACGCGAAAACGTGAACATCTTGAGTTCATGTTTCACAGCCAATGGGATAATGGAGAAATAGAGAAAACCACGGGTCCAAAACAAAACTCCTGCACACTCCTCTCCGTGTTAACGTGATTTACTAGCAGTCGCTAGTAAATCTTAGTTAAGCTACAGACAGAGTGTATCTTGACTAACTCCACTAACCTGTCGACTTCTCAGCTCTTTGTAGAGATCAGGGTGCTTGTCTGCTAAATGAATGAGCAAAATATGATCAGAATTATGTTAAATAACACTGTAACATAGAAGCATAGAACTATTATTTAATTAAAATGATTTTTAAGAACAGCTAAACACAGTGCTGCAGGTCAAACGCGGAGGCGTTCAGAGAGAGACAGATAGAGACACAGAGAAAGAGACACAGCGAGAGTGAGAGAGAGAGAGATTTGCGTGTTCTGGTGTGAGCTACTCACAGGTAAAGGTTCTCTTTTATCTCCTCGTGCTCATATTCTAGTCCCACACATAAGCCTGCAGCTCCCTCAGTGTTTTCTGTCGTATTTTGCGGCTAGCGCGAGCGCTCACAACTAACACCGCGGACCGCGAGGTGCCGCCGCGCTTGTGCCGAATCCGCTACTGAATCCGACTCCCGCTTCGCGGACAGAATCGGCACAACACCCCCGCTGTACAACTGCGGGAGTGAAAACAGCGCTAATAAATAAAGTAGTTTAGTTTCACTTTCAGTTTTCGTTATTTTATTTAAAAATAAAAATATAAATAAAAAACAGATGCCTACATCTCAGACTATTTTCCCACACTTCACTCCTCGCGCCCGTTTTGTCCACAAGTCGCGGACGAGAGACATCTGTTATTTTAGCCGTCGCCATTCTACACTCGCTGCTGCTCTGCTGGCTTGCGTGTGCGTGTGTCGCTCTCAACCGAGTCAAATGAATCGATTCACACGTGAATCGATTCATTTGTTCAGAACACTAAGTTTATCTGAATCCTGCCACACCGACTGCTGCGGTGTGAATCAGTTTTCTTATGAACTGAATCAAATCGTGCCTACTAATTTGACTCATTTGAAGCTAGTGACTGGGCTATATACAGTATCGAAAGCATCGAACACTAAAGAACCGAATCGTTTGTGATGACGTAGTATCGAAAAAGAATCGAACCTTCGGTACACCGTGCAACTCTACCCCCTATGCTTCCTGTAGTCTATTACAGTCTGTCAGAATGAGTGTGTGGATTATGTGAACAGTGTAGATCATTATACAGCTCCCCCTATGCTTCCTGTAGTGTATTACAGTCTGTCAGAATGAGTGTGTGGATTATGTGAACAGTAATAGATCATTATACAGCTCCCCCTATGCTTCCTGTAGTGTATTATAATCTGTCAGAATGAGTGTGTGGATTATGTGAACAGTATAGAGCATTATACAGCTCCCCCTAGGCTTCCTGTAGTGTATTACAGTCTGTCAGAATGAGTGTGTGGATTATGTGAACAGTAATAGATCATTATACAGCTCCCCCTATGCTTCCTGTAGTGTATAACAGTCTGCCAGAATGAGTGTGTGGATTATGTGAACAGTAATAGATCATTATACAGCTCCCCCTATGCTTCCTGTAGTGTATTACAGTCTGTCAGAATGAGTGTGTGGATTATGTGAACAGTACAGATCATTATACAGCTCCCCCTATGCTTCCTGTAGTCTCTGTTCCATGCTGTTTACACACACAGTGTGTGCCGCGTTCACTGTTTACAGCCGTGTGACATGTTTACTACATGTACATTTGCGGTGCACGTCTCGTTAAAAAAACTCAGTTTGGAAGCGCAGTGGCAATTTTTTTTAGCATTCTATGTTAAAGCAGCTTCACACTGCACTAATATGTCTGGAATACAAAATGTTCTTGCTATATTTACTTTCTTGCTCCAGTGTCAGACAGCTCTTACCAGGGGATCAGGGGAGACAATGTGCTTGCGTGGTTTATTGGTGCACATTTTGGTGCAGTTAGGTTTATGCCTGTGTGAAACCAAACCAGGTTGAGAAACGCTTCAAGCAAACAAACTCATCAACTGATTCAGACCATAGAAACCAACTACAGGTGTAAAAAACGCTCTTACATAATGCAAGTGGTCCACGTTATTGTGAATGTTTATATCTCTGTAAGTTTGCAATTTCACTGCTGAAACAACGGCATGGGTGGGAAATATGATGCGAGTTAGGATCTCCTGAATTTGTACTCTCTTTTTCTCTTTATTTGTAAGGATGATGATGAGGATTCTCCGCTGAAGAGCTCTCAGTCTGTGGACGGGAAGCCTATGCTTCACCCCATAGCAGAAAGACTGGACACACTCATGAGTGTCCTGCTGGCCTTCATCAAAGACATGTGTCATGTTAATGGTGAGAAGTTAATACTAGTAAATAATAAGTAATTTATTATTTTCATGTTATACATAACCTTCATAAACATAGTACTAAATAATAGTCATCTGCAGACTAGTGGATGAGAGACGTATTGGGAAAATTCAGTATGTCTCTTTGCGTATCAGTCAGCTACTGTGAATGTGTTTAGTGACTGTATGAAATTATAACATCTGCAGGTTCTCTGGATGTGGAGATGGCTAAAGGTGTTTACAGAGACCTGGTGTGCATTTTTGATAAGCTGATGTTGCCCACACACGCGTCCTGCCACGTGCAGTACTGCATGTTCTACCTGTGCAGCTTCCGCCTGGTAAGGAACCACACCACAAACATTTACACTATTTTATAATATACAGCTCCACTTCAAAATGATTTTACTATTTGTTGGTATGTGTTTGAGTAAATCATTGTTGTTTTATTCTATAAACTACTGTCAACATTTCTTCCAAATTCCAAATTAAAATAATGTAATTTAGAGCATGTATTTGCATAAATTTAGAAATGCTCAAAATAATAAAGATATAATGCTTTCGCAATGAGTAACAAGTTCGTAATCATTTAGAAACAACAACAATACTAATGTTTTAAGAGTTCAGAATAAATGGAATAAACCTGATAAAAAAAAAAAAAATTAAGCAGCTCAACTTTGTTTGCTGGATTGTGACCATCCATTTCCCCCTTGATTACATTTCAGAGGTTTTGCTATATGGTATGCAGTAATATATAAAAATATTGTGATCTTGTGATATTCTTAAAAGCGTTGTCTGCTGTTTTTTATTTGTTGTGATATTTACTGTATGTATTTTTTATTTATTTGCAGTTTGTATTCATGCACTAAATATGCCGCACTTTATTTTACAATACTTTATTTTTGTAACACATTATTTTACTTTTTATTCAAAATCAGTCATGATTCTTAGCAAATTACTATTGACAAAAAATATATATATATAAATATATTTTATTTCTACTGAATGAACACTATATATTTTTTATAAAAATAATTTTATTTTTTGTTGCAGTAGTATATTCTTGAGGAAAAAATCAGTTATGTCACCAAGAATGCATTTATCTCAAAAATACCTTGCAATATTGTGATATTACTTTTTTGGCCAAATCACACATCAATAAATACCACTTAATTACATATGGATATATTAATAAAATCTATTTAAAAATCTATTATAATTAAATCTAGGGATTGTAATTACTACTGTGTAGTAATTGAAGGTGGACGAGATATTAAATAGTATAAGAATTTTATCAGATTTGTAACAGGTCAATAATGCAGAATGTTATGACACTATAAATGCACTCCAATTATATCCAGGACTACTTCTGCTTTTATTTGTCCATGAAGGCGTGACATGTAGTTACATTTCTTTGGAGCTAAGAATCAGGCTACGGCCTCAAGTATGCGGTTAAGGCATAGGTTACTGCATAGGTTCGAAGCAGAAGTATAAATTGGCTATAAATATGTATATCTGTGTTTAAACTGTTCAGGAATGTGGTCAGATTGTTCTGGTTCTTGTTTCTTCGAGCTGGTGCTGTAAGGGTTAATGTGTCTCTCCTGTGGTTTAGGGTTTGGCGGAGGCGTTTTTGGATCACCTGTGGAAGCTCCTGCAGAGCCCCTCCCAGCCCCCGGTGCTCAGACAGGCTGCTGCAGGGTACATGGGCAGCTTCCTGGCCAGAGCAAAGTTCCTGCCCATCCCGTACGTCATTCCCCCCACTCTCATTACTGCTTATACTCAACTACAGTCCTGTTAAAACCAAATTATTCTTCCCACAGAAGTGTAGACAAGACTGCAAAATTCATACTGGATTAAAACCACTTTATAGTTATTGCTTTCAGACGGTAACTAGCCGTATTGTAGATTCATGCGAACACATTTTGGAAATGTAGAAATTCTAAAAGGTTTTTTAAAGATTTCAAGCACCACTATATTCATGTATTTACTGAAGTCTAGTAATCTTCTGTGTGTTTGTGGAGCAGTCAGTAGCACTGTTAGACATGATGCACTTTTCTGCCTCAAAACAAGACCAGACAATGTGTTGCACAGATAAAGATGTGTTCCACAGTCACACACATTTCGGGAATTCCACCGTTTCTGGTAATTCACAGTTGTGCCTTGAGGGAAGATTTAACCCCGCCGCACAGTGGAAATTGAACCAGGTGGATTGTTCTCCTTGTTTCTCTAGAACGGTTCGGGCGTGTCTGGACCTGCTGGTTCCGTGGCTCCATCTGTACATAGACAGCCAGGACTCGGGTTCTAAAGCTTTCTGTGATGTTTCACTGCACGGCCCGTTCTACTCCACCTGCCAGGCCGTCTTCTACACCCTCATCTTCAGACACAAGGCCATGGTGGAGGGCAACATGAAGAAAGGTTTGTCTTAAATAGCTTTGCATTAAACATGTTTTCTTTTCAAACACTGATATTATTATGCATTTCCGATCATTTTTTTATGTGCTGCATCGTTACTTTTATTACAATTATAAAACTATTAGGAATCATTCCAAACCCACATTACATTACTGCCAGAGCAGTAGATGCTCTGCACTGTCATCGAGTATATATAACAGTATATTAGATACAGATACAGCTTTTTATTACTTAAGTACAGTAGTGAAGTAGATCGACATTAAATCTCTGGATCTAAGTATTAAGGGCTTTAGTTATTAAGGACCTGTGAGCATTGCAGACTGAGGTGTTTTAGATCTGAAATATCCAGGGTTGCAGATCTCCAGAGCACCAGGAATGATTTAAGATATACATTTATGATATTAAATTTAAAGGGGTAAATACAAAGTACCAATCTGTTCACACTATAAGGCACACTGGATTATAAGGCCCACTATCAAAGAATGTCTATTTTCTGGTCTATTTGCACACATAAGGCACACCAGATTATTAAGGCGCATTATGCGACACTAGTAAGGAACAGGGGTGTGGCCATGTTTTCCTTCTAATTCAGCAGGTCTCGCCGCTAGGTCGTGGTGGGGGGTAACTAATTAAGTTAAGTAAAGCTAAGCTAAGTAAACAAAACTGTAGTTCTTAAGAAAAATGACTTTCTATAAAAGTCAAATGAGCGCCAGATGTTAAACTACGCAGATTGCTCTCCTGAAAACTGTTTATTTGGGTGACTAAAGCGCTTCAGTTTATTTGCAGCAAGCTTGGATTCCAAATTTCTCCAGCACTAAGGCTGGAGCATTAGCATTAGCACCTGACAGTGCTACACTAAGGAACCCTAAGTGTTCTGGTAAGCTAGGGTGATGGGTAGCGTTTTATTTCACATAGCTTGATTGAACACAGTAAACACGCAGGCTACAGTCTGATATACTCGCCTCTGAATGGCGAAAGAGTTAGCGCTTAGCCCTGTTAGTGGCTAATGATGCTTCAGCAGTGCTAGCTGGGGTTAGCAGCAGGCTACTGGCTGATAATACTTACCTTGGGAAAAATACAGAGTAATGTAGACACCTAACTTGACTCTGTGTTGTGTATCAGGTTTGGCGTACCTACAGAGTCTGAATCTGGAGCGGATCGTGATGTGCCAGTTAAACCCTCTGAAAGTGTGCCTTCCAGCCGTCACTAACATGTTCGCTGCCATCACCAGGTAATACACACCACAGACCTGACACACACACACACACACACACACACACACACCACAGCTCTAACACACACACTGACTGTAGAGACGATAAACCATTCTCTTGTCATGTTTCTTCAGGAAGTATCAGTTAGTCTTCTGCTACACCATCATCGAGCGAAACAACCGGCAGCAGCTTCCGATCATCAGGAGCTCAGTGGGCGGAGACTCGCTCTCCACCAACACCAATCCTCTGGACACATTCTTCCCCTTTGACCCCTACCTACTGAAGAGGTCAGAGCCAAACCTGCAGCCTGTGCAGTCTTAATGCTGTTGTGCTGAATTCAGTTTGACTTTTTGTGTATTTATGTTCATCGTCAGGTCTGGGAAGCTGTTTGAGTCTATCTATCAAGTGTGGGAAGAGCCGTCAGACTGCATGGTGGATGTTGCAAGAAAGGTTGATAGAAAGGTAAAGCCTTTTACTTGCAGTTAAGTTAACTTGAGCTAAGAGGCTAACATAGCTTATAGACTGCCTATTAGCATGATGCTAAGTACACCCCTTAATCATGTTGAGGTGTAAAATAATCTCTAATAGATTTGATTATGTGGTTTCTGATCTGCACACATCTGAAGCAGTCTTTCTAAACTTTTAATTCAGCTCTAAAATAATAATGGTGTTGTGTAGTGGATAACAACCCTCCCCTGTAACAAACTGCCTGGCCAGACAAGCACATCATACACCTCCAAATTGTGTCTGTAAATTAACGTATTTTCTGGTCTGTTTTTTATACACAAGGCACACCGATTATAAGATGCTTTTGGGCCACTAGTAATGAACAGATGTGTTATCATGTTTTCCTTCTAATTCAGCAGTTCTTGCCACTGGGTGGCAAAACCTGTAAAGCTAAGTAAGCTAAGTGAGGATAAAGCGCTTCTGTTTATTTACAGTAAGTTTAGATTTCAAGATTTCCACTAGCGCTAGCCGCGGTTACCGCCTCTACCGCTACTCTGGTAAGCCAGGCTGATATTAGGTAGCTGCTCGTCCCACGTAGCTTGTTTTAATGCAGTAAACATGCAGGCTGCCAACGATAATACTTCTGAACAGTGAAAGAGCTAGCGCTTAGCACGGTTAGTGGCTCATGCTAATACTACTCCAACAGTGCTAGCACAAAATTCTCACTGCATCAGTTAGGATTAAATACCTTGTTTTAGCTGAAACAAACTCACCCATTATTATTATTATCCAATGGGAAGTTCTTAACAATGTGCTTAGTTAAGTCTAGGTGGTGACCTTGTTTGGCCAGGCAGTCTATAACTAAATACAAATGATTTGAGATGAATGTGTGTGGAAAAATGCACACAGTTAGCATCATGCTAATTGGTGTTCTTTAGCTTCTGACACTTTTTAATTATCAGGGTCCTTTTTAATCTTAGTTAATAGTTGATACTGTTGTCTTGTCTCAGGTCTCTGCAGATGATGAGGATGATTTCCTGCAGTCTGAAACCCCTCGGAGTGATGTGATGATGGGCGTAACTCCTGGCTCCTACGACTCTCACCTGCGGAGCCCCAGCAGTGTAGGGTCCCCACCTATAGCCTTCCTACAGAGGCCGTTCTGAAACACTCACCTGAACATAATTTAAACATGCAGTTTGCACAGTGCAAGACGACTTCCGTCGTGTGGAGATACATAAGCCTAGGGGAGGCCGATATGACATAAATACCTTATTATGATACGTGATATTTTTACCACACATACAGTACAGTGCAGATGTTTCAGGCAGCTAAGTATACTGCTTAGGAAATATTTATCTGTGCAGTGAGTGCGTTTCTGTGTTTATATCAGGTTAAACGTGATATATTAGTAAAACAGATGAAGGAATAAATACAGTAAACAAGTCTGAAGAGCCTGAAGAGTCTGGGAACAGATTTGTCCTGGATAGCTCAAGCTAGTACAGTTTTTGGATTAGTACTGCAGAAAATGGTGTCCTGTGGACTCTGAGTGATATAGTTAACTAAGGCGTTATCACTATGGTCTGAGGAGCACTGGTTCGAATGATAAATTGTACTGCTTTGTCATCAGCAGCTGGAGTCAGAGAGGGCACAGCTCTCCTTGCTCTCTCTTTGTGGGCAGATGGTGCTTTTTTTCTCACATCACTTTGTGTATGATGTTTGTCAGAAGAGGCATCTCTTTGCTGCTGTATCAGAGCTGGGGATCAAGTTCTAGCTGTTCAAGTGATGCTACATTAGCGGTGGCTCACTTCACATGTATCTGAGACGGCATGGGTAATCAGCCTTTCAGATTGTGTCAAAACTGGGGCGATGGGGAATAAATAAATTAATAAATACTGGGCTGGGTGAGAGAAGCTTTAGAAATGGTTAAAGTGGTAAAACCTCTGCATACTGTATTGATGTATTAATATGATATCATCTTAATATTCGTTTCCATTTATTGCATCCTTTACATGGAGGGGGTTGTTTAAAGGCTTTTTTTTTCTTTTCTTTTTTTAAAGTAAAGCCAGAAATTCTAGAAAGAATGATCCCCAACAAATGTATCTTCACCACAACACAAAGGAAAGAGTTCTGTACAGGTTCTAGTCAGAACTATGTCAGCTCAGAGAACCATTTAAATGCCTAAACGATTCCTTTTCTGTTTAAATGAATCATGTATATAAAAAAAACATATATTTAATGTTCAACGACAATGGTTCTATATAGCACCATTATATCATACAGAGCCCATTTTCAGCACCATACAGAATATTTTTTGACATTAGGTGAGATTAAGTGTTTTACCCTGCAGATAAACACATTTTTAATTCTAATTTTAGTAGCTGTCTTAACAGTGCTTTAATACCTACATTGTTGAGTTCAGACTTTAGGGCTTTTAGTTTTGGTCCAAAACAAAATTTGGCCAATTAAAAGAGGTGGTCTCAGTACAGATCTCAATACAGAACAATGGATCTGGTTCCTCTGCTGGTTCCATCTTTCAGACTAGTTACAGAAAGTTAAAGCACTTTATCCTCAGCCTTTTTAAACAACATGGTAGCAAAAGAACTGGTGTTTGTGCTGACATCTGACTCCCCTTTGATTCCTGTATCTACTGTAACTGTAGAGTAACCCTGTTTTTAAACGGAATTTAAAGGAACCTGAGGGTAATCCGATATGCTGAATTTGCTGTGTAATGAACATATATGTAAGAGGAGTCAGATCTGGCAGGAAGGCAAAATTCAGCACATCATCAGGAAAGGCAACTTTCCACACTGACAACATTCAATAAACCAATCCGTGTGAAGTATAGGGAGCTGCGACCCTTTAGAGTGTAGGAAATGTGGTTAGATCACTTGCTAAAACTGCAGTAAAACCACAGGCAGCAAAATCATCCTGAGAAATAACATCAGCACTGTTTCACTATATCATAATATGAGCTTTAATAACCAGGCAGAAAGCCCAGGCAGTCAGACTTCAGCAGAACACTGTGTAAAGAGAGCTTTTACTGCAATGTAATGAAGCATCCAATTGGTCTGTGAACGTAAATACTAATAAGTTCACAATATACACAGACATATACACAGAAATCATAATGTGAAGTGTGGAATATATCACTGTAATCTTAAATCTGGTCATATTGCCCACTCGTATGGTTGCCTCACAGCTCCAGTACAGAAATGAAGACAGTCAGACAGCAGGAGACCACAAGGGGGCGCTCATAACACACCAGAATTGGTCTGAGTTGGCTTTTCCTTCTCATCAGCTGAACTGTTTATATAAGATCATTTATTTATACACGATCACGTCTTTTAGGAGCAGTAAGAGGAAACGCCTGGTGTTGTATAGACACACAGGTTTATGCACAAGATTTGAACGTATTTGTAATATAATTTATTATTTATTACATATGAGAATCTTTGGATCCTAAAAAAGACAGCAGGAATCAGAAAATGATGTGAAATGTTATTAGGATTAGGAGTTTAGGAGCAGCATTATTACAGAGAAGACAGTAGATTTAATTCTGTTTAATTTGATGTATTATAGATTTTATTCCTGTGTTTTCACCTTCTGTTAAAAAAAAGAAAAGAAAAGAAAATGGAGATTCTGAATAAAAACAAGTTTGACTGTAAGATTTTTTGTTGTTTTGTGTTTTTATGTTTGTTGTAAACAGGCTGTGTGATCAGTGATGAATAAAAATATATTAATGATATTAGTGTCCTACATCTTAGAATTACATTTGGGCACTTATAAAGCACATTGTTGGGTATTGGAATAAATTATCAGATTGATTCAAATTATAATAAAAACTGCCCAGTCAAATAAACATCTTAAAACATTGTAATATTTAATTTGATAGAGTGTTACAGATTTAAAGCAGCTCTATATGACCCATTTGCAAATGTCACACACGGCCTTATATACATTTTTATATTATCTTTATGTCCTGATTTTTACAATGTACAGCTGGACCAAAGTCTTATAATTGTATACTTTTGAAATTATACTTTTTTACGTTGTATTTTTGTTAAAAATAAGAAATAAACACAATTCCACATTAACACACAGTTATAACTACATTTCCCTCAAAATACGACAACTTTAATCTCGTAATATTACTTCATTCTTGAAGTGAACGGTATGTATATTTTTTAGGAGTGGCTCTGCTGTTTATAATACATTTATTTAAAGCTAAAAATTTATTTGTTTTTATATTAAATACGCCACACTTTCAGGGTTTTTTTTTTCTAAAAAAAAAAAAAAGGTTTAAAATATCCAATAAATTTCGTTCCACTTCATGAGTGTGTCCCACTTGTTGATTCTTCACAAAAAAAAAATAATTTTATATCTTTGTGTTTGAAGCCTGAAATGAGGCAAAAGGTTGAAAAGTTCAAGGGGGCTGAATACTTGTGCAAGGCACTGTATCTATAGTTCTATGAGTATGACTATATTCTGGAAATGTTTGCTTATTACATGAAACATGAAATCCAGTCAGAACCAGTTCAGTTTGCCCAAGAATGTTCCTCTCTATTACACCTGTGTAAAATCCAACTGTGCCGCCCCGCCCACACAGGCCCAACATTCTGTCCACTTTAATTCCACACTTATACCCATCTGTGCCTATAGTAAACCCATATGCAACACCTTTGAGCTCCAAACGAAGATATAAACCTGATATATGCTACCCATAAGGGTCCCTCACTGTACCTATATTGCACCTGTCATTAACTCAAATGGGCTGCTGCATAAGGTGCCCGCATGGAGACTGAGGACAAAATGTGTTGAGGCCCTTCATACAGTACACATAAGGGCCCCAGGTGTCCTCAGCCCTATTTGCCCATGAAGGGCCCAGCCTGTGCCCATATTGCACCCATAAAAATCCAACTTGGGTTCTAAATGCAGAACATTGGATCCGAAATGGGTAACCTTGTTGGGGCCCATAGAAATGTGCTGAATGGGGAGCAGTGGAACATATATTAATGTTACTGACCTTTTTATGTCATGTCCAGTGATTATAGTGTTGTTCTTTAAACATATATAGGCATATTAATAGTGTTGTCCTATAAATATATGTAAGTATATTATAGTGTTGTTCTTTAAAGGTATCCTACCGCTAAAATCCACATTTTCTTGTTCTTTTTAAAATACTATAGGTCTCTCTGAGTTGTATATGATGCTGCATATGAAACTGTTCTTTAACCACAATTGTCTGCTGTAGCTAGTAAAAGAAAATATTCAGAAAAACAAGGGGATCAGCACTGTGTCTACATCAACCCGTGAATTAGAATTCATGGCCTCGCCCACCTTGGCTCGCGACCGCCCACAGACAGAGCTGCAGCAATGCAGCCACACTGTCTGCTCAGACAGGAGGTAACAGTGCTAGGAACAGCATGGAAGTTTGTTCCTGTGTTATTTGTGCAAATAACACATCAGTGAAACATGCTTTGCCCAGTAATTCAGAGCTGAGGAACAAATGGTTAGACTTTGTCTATGGAACAGCACCAGTGAAGCATGAATGAGACAGGTAGGTATATGTTTAAAACATTTATAATTGTTGTGCTATAACCTAAATGGTCTTTTAAATGATATACCTGGAATTCAATCCATAACTCGCTAAAAAGCTGAATTCAGTAAACAGTCTAAATCAGCTAATTAATAAATATTTAGAGCTTTCCATTTTCTCAGTGTTTTATTATTTACTATAAACATATGAGGTGAAAGAAAGACATGGTTTTCCAAATTTTAATATCCCCAGCAGTCTTATGTTACATAATTTTCATAAAGACACGTTCAAAAAGGAATAAATACCTAAGAATGATCAGAATGCTCTCTCTCTCTCTTTCTCTGTCACAAGCCACTCACAAGGATTTTTTCTGAGATCAATACAGTCAGTACACTGTAAATGTACATATGTTGAGTTTACTTTACTTTTTAAGTAATGTTTACTGATAACTTTAATTAATTAAACTTAAAATGTGTAGTTATTATGCCTAAATACTATGTTAATGTAATTGATGTTCTTGTGTTATATTAGTTTCTTTGCACAATAGTTCTAATTTTTTTTCTGTATGGTCAAGCGAATGAAACAGATTTATATTTAGTTTTTTTTTATTTCAAGTAAAATATAGATCTGAAACACCCAGAGAAATTTAGACATAGAAATAAAATTGTACATAGGGAACAGCATAGAGTTTAGATGCTTGTTCTTACAGACTACAAGATCAAAACCACACAATTACTTAAAATATATAAGTTTATCTAAAGGAAGCCTGGGGGAAATCACTACACACTGATGCTGAGATTCAGAAACTGGGGAACACACCCAGTGTGCCAACAGATCTTACCGAAAGCCAATTGTGGAGTGTGGATTCAACACAAAGATCCTGTTTGAATGTATATATAGCTACACATGTTCCCCTAACTCAAAATGTGCTTGTACTAATCGGAACCAGTTTCACAAGTACATCACAGGGCATTCGCTCCGAGTGCTCATAGCCTGAGGGAAATAAGTAGATCCTCACTCTGACAGGAAACTGAACACTCAGTCATAGCGCTCTGAACCTGCATACAGTGTAAAGAAACTTTTATTAGATTTTTTTCACTGCTACAATCAAACTTAATAATCTAAAAAAGGAAACAGTAAACCCTGGTCTTTCTGCCATAACAAGGTTTATACTTGAGTTTGTTTTTGCTAACAGTAAATCATTAGTCCTTCTTAACCCTTTCAGGCCTGAATTATGATTCAATAATGAAATAATATGAAAATGCTATTTTCTGCCTGTGATTAACACAAACAAAGACTCTAATATTCTAATATAAACTCTAAATGTAAAAAAAAAAATCCAATTAACTCAATATTACTTTTAGTTTTATTTAATTGCTTTTTTAATGTCCATTGCATTGGAGGCATGTGCTTAAAATTTTTTTTGATAATGATATTTATAAAAGGTGTTATAAATAACATCAAATTAGAAAAAAGGAAAAGGGCTTTTTCTTTGCTTCATTGACTCTAGTGCTGCCATGCCATAATGTCTGAGTTAAGTGTTGATTTTCTATTGGCTGATTAATGGTCTGCTGTAGGCCTTTAGTTTCTCTGCATACTTTATTATCCTCCTTTCACCATTCTTCTTCTCCAATGGTCAGGACCCCACAGGAGGACCACCACAGAGCAGATATTATTATGGGGGTGGTTGGTCATTTATTTTCAGCACTGCAGTGACTGTACTGGCCTGGTGGCATATGGGGTGTTAGTGTGTGTGGTTCTGGTACTGATAAATAAATCAGACACAGTGCAGCAGTGCTGCTGGAGTTTTTAAACACGGTGCCTAGACACTCAATGTTACCAATAAAGGACTGTAAAATGAATAAGTAAAGATTATTCACTGTGGAGAAAGCATAGTACTGTACAAGGGTGTCACCTGGCCTGGGCAGCAGCCTCGAATCGAGCTTCGAGTGTTAAACATTATTATATCAGTATACGCAGATGACACCTCTCAACCAAACCTAATGTTGCACTTTCACCTTCATCCCTCACTGATTGTCTGAAATAAAACATTGGTTTACCCAAAACATTTTAGATTAAATTGCAATAAAACAGAACTTTGGTTGATTGGTACTAAATCAACACTAAGTCAATCTCATAACTTCTACATTACTGTTGATACTGAGTCTGGGTGTTATCCTCGATAGCACCATTTCCTTCGCATCCTATTTGGTAGGGTTTCGGGATAGGAGGTTCGTTTAGGTATTAGGAGTTATCCAAGATGGGGCATCGATTAGAATGCCAGGTAGGGGAATGATGAGGAGACGATGAGGTTTATTTTTAAAGGTGATGATAACATTTACTGAAGAAGCTCAGATCTGAATTCACATGTATTCACAGGTTCACATTCACATTTACTGGACATCCCCTTTAAGGTTTACATATACATCTACAGTGTTTCATCATTGACTGTGAGAAATGTACTATGAATACTTGAAGAACTAAGATTAAGATGGATGAGGGTCAGCTTCTAACTTTAACTCTGAGCCTACTAAATGTGGTCAGCTCTGTTTCTGGAACACGTAAGTGAATCAGGCACAATTAAGATTTACCGGAGCTAGAACGTCACAATAAGAGTCCCGTCCTTTTATACAGCCGCCCCCAAATGTGCAGGGCACAATTGCAACGAATAAAAGGATACTCAATCAGGAGGCAGGAGGGCCATGGATGGCGAAACATCGTCCTCCCCAGGCGGGAGGGCTGGAAGTAGAACCAACCGGGCCACCGGTCGGGTGTAGGTGTGTCCTTTGATTAGAACATCAGCGGACCTGATGTAGCCGTCATCGCTGCGATGAACCTGGGTCACGCGGCCAATAGGCCACAAGGCCCGGGGAAGCTGCGGGTCCACCATCATGACGACAGCGTTGTCCAGGAGCCCGGGAGGAGAAGAGTGCCATTTCTGTCTGGTCTGCAGGCTGGGGAGGTAGTCTCTGATGAATCGGGACCAGAAGTGGTCCGCCAGGATCTGCGAGTGCCGCCATCTCCGACGACTCAGGATCTCGGACTCCGGGTAGACCACCTGGGGAAGTGATCCATCAGGCCGCCCCATGAGGAGGCTATTTGGGGTCACCGGATCGACATCTGCAATGTCGGCAGATACGTAGCCCAATGGCTTGGCATTGAGGATAGCCTCAACCTCCAGGAGTACAGTAAGGAGCACCTCTTCAGGGACTGGTTGAGACCCTACACAGGTGTAGAGTGCAGACTTAACTGAACGCACTTCTCTTTCCCACACACCCTCAAAGTGTGGGGCTGCGGGGGGGTTAAAGTGGAACTTGATCCTCTGGCGAGCTAGTTGCATCTGCAATGTGGGCGCCATGCTGTCAAAGGCTTCCTTCAGTTCCCTTTCACCTCCTTTGAAATTAGTCCCTCGGTCGGACCAGAGCTCAGCTGGAGTGCCTCTCTGCGCAATAAAACGCCTCAGGGCCATGAGATAGGCGTCAGCATCCATAGTGTTCAGGAGGTCCAAATGTACCGCTCTGGTGGTCATACATTTGAAGAGTATTCCCCAGCGTTTCTCATGGCGCCTGCCCACCTTCACAATCATGGGGCCAAAGCAGTCCACGCCGGTGGAATGGAACGCTGGCTTATGCAGCCGTAAGCGGGAGGCGGGAAGATCAGCCATCTTTGGGACAGCTGGCTGAGCTCTCCAGCGTTGACACTCTGCACAGGTTCGCTGGTGTCTTCGGATCACCTCTCTTCCATGTATTACCCAGTAGGACCGACGCAGCTCCGCAAAAACGCGCTCGGGACCAGGATGGTGCAGGTCTTCATCAAACTTCTGGATGAGCAGGCGTGTAATCGGATGAGATGCATCCAGGACAACAGGGTGCAGGGTCATGTCACCTTTCCCTTCCAGTCTCCTGAGTCGTCCACCGACTCTAATAAGGGCCATGGACTTGTCCATCTCAGGAGCCAGGGTAACAAGGCGACTACCGGACAGGACAGGTTTCCCGGCTGAGAGTAATCGGTAGTCATCAGGAAACGACTGCTGTTGAGCTCGCTGGAGAATGATCACCTTGGCCTGGCGATACTCCTCAGCAGTAGGTTTAGAACTGCTGGGGTTCTGTTGGAGTTCTCGTGCAGTATCATCCATGAGCTCTTGCCAGGTGCTGTATGATGTATCAGGTGCTTGAGTCATGGGTGAGGTGACTGCCACAGCGCAGAACGCAGACTTGCGCAGCTCGGTATTGTCCTCAAGTGGCTCTGCATTAGGCTGCTTGGGCCAGGTGTCTGGGCTCTGGAGCAGGAACGGAGGTCCTTGGGACCAGCGGTTGGGCTCCACAAGGGCTTCTAGAGGTTTGCCCCTAGTCAGATCATCGGCAGGGTTATTCGCTGAGTCAACGTAGCGCCAGGTGCAGTTCTCTGTTAACTCTTGGATTTCGGCTACTCTTGCCCCTACGAAAACTTTATAGCGACAAGACTGGGAGTGTAGCCAGGTCAGTACTGTAGTGGAGTCGGACCATAATACAGTACGGGCCACTTGCAATGTCAGCTCTTTCTGGAGGACACAGGATAGCTGGGCTGCAACCAGAGCAGCACACAGTTCCAAGCGAGGAACAGACAGCATGCGTTTTGGCGCTACTCGAGAGCGGGCAAGGATGAAGGACAGATCCAAATGGCCATCGACATCCTCAGTTCTCATGTAGGCCACTGCCCCATAAGCTTGCTCTGAAGCATCTGCGAAGATGTGCAGCTCACGTACAGCGCCATCTAGGCTGAATTTGGCAGGTGCATAAGGACGAGGAAAGGCGATGTGGGGTAGGTACTTCAGTTCACCTTCCCAGGTGGACCACGATTGCAGGAGATCAGCTGGTAGGTTGGAGTTGTCCCAGCCACGCTGTTTGTCCCACAGCTGTCGGATGATGAGCTTTGCTCTGGTAGAGTAGGGCAACAGGTAGCCTAGGGGATCATACTGGGTGGCGACGACTCGGTATATGTTGCGCAGCGTTGGGGCATCATATACGACTGGCCTGTGCTTGTAGCCGAAAGTGTCTGTCTGCCAGTTCCAGCTGAGACCGAGGGTGGACTCAAGTGGGTTGGACTTATCCTGGGCAAGCCACAGGTCAAGACTTTCTGATCTGGCTTCCTGAGGTAAGTGGCTCAGGACGCTGGGTTCATTACAAGCCCACTGACGCAGCTGGAAGCCTGCTGAGGCCAGCAGTTCCCGGAGTCGATCCACTAGAAGCTTGGCTTCCTCTGTGGAACCTACACTCTGCAAGCAGTTGTCCACGTAGAAGCAGTTCTCCACAGAGAACCTCAGGCTGTTATCAGGCTTGGTGTGGTCAACTACGTGGCGCTGGAGTGCATACGTTGCGCAGCAGGGGCTGCAGGTAGTACCGAATGGTAGAACCTGCCACTCAAAGGTTTTAGGGGGCTCACTGATCTTCAAATCACGCCACAGGAACCTTAGTAAGGGACGATCATCAGGAAGGAGGCAGACCTGATGAAACATCCCCTTGATGTCTCCACTGACTGCCACAGAGTGTTCCCGGAACCTCACAAGGACTCCCAGCAAGGAGGCACCAAGGGTGGGACCAGGCAGGAGGTACTGGTTCAGCGTCTGTCCTTGATATTGGTGTGAACAGTTGAAGACCAGGCGGTTCTTCCCGTTGTGGCTCACGAGGTGATGAGGGATATACCAGCCTTCCTTCGAGGAGCTTTCCTCGCTGACTTCCTTTACCACACCGTCTTTAATTAGCTTGTTAATTTCAATCCTGTACGCATCTGCTTGCTGGGGGTCTCTGAGGAGGCGCCTCTCCGTACTACGCATCAAGGGCATCACTGACTCTTTAGGCGCACGCAGTGGAGGCATATTTGCATGGCGCAGTAGGGGAGTAGAATACCTGTGGACCCCTTCCACTTCAGTGCGGACCGTCTCAGCTTCAAGCAGAGCGACAGCCTGCCTGTCCTGCTTTGACCTGGATACTTCCCTTTCTCGCTGGTGAGGTAGCGCGTCCACTTGCCAGAGTCGTTGGACGTGCTTGAGGACCTCTTCCTGCGGTGGAGTGGCAGAGATGAACAGACACTCTGTGGTGTGCGGTGTCCGGCCCATGGGCTGGATAGGGCCTTGAAGAGTCCATCCCAGGCGAGTGTGGACTGCTGCTGGGCTACCCGGTGGGCCAAGTCGTACGGGTTCGACAGGGGTTATTAGGTGAGGCTGGTCCGAGCCGATCAGGAGACATGGCTTGGCTCCCTGGAAGGCAGGTAGGGGGATGCCACGAAGGTGTCTGAACTTGTGTTGAAGGTGCTCAATAGGGTAAGTATATTGGGCTAAAGTGAGACAGCTTGCGGTGAAGGCACCATCTATCTGGTAACTGACCTGAGGTGTGGCAGCAGGAGAGACACGGAACGAAACCGTGTGCCCGTGGAGCACCTGGATATCCTGACAGACTGTGCGCAGTGGTAGGACTTCAGGCGTTCCCCGTAATGCGAGGGATTTTGCTGCCAAGGGCAACAGCATTGTCCTCTCAGACCCATCATCGAGGATCGCAAAGGTATTGAAGGTCCTTCCACAGCAGTGAACAAGCACAGGGACAACTTTAAGCAGAGCACGGTTGCTTGCTCCAGGTCTATCAAGGTAGAGTGTGTCAGAGGCAGTACTGTTCACGGAGCCATCTTCCTTTGCTGACACGTTCCTCGGAGCCTTGTCCTCACATTTATTTCGTGGAGGGCGAGGAGATGCTTCCCTTGACAGACGTTGCAGGGTTTCTTGAGCGTGCACTGCGCTGCCTGGTGAGCTCGTGCGCAGCGCCAACAACGCTTGTTGGATTGGATCCACTCTCTTAGCTGATCCTTGGAGAGCTTGGCTACTTCAGTGACTGAGGTAGTGCTCTGTACTCTCGCAGTAGGCACAGTAGGCTTTGGGCTTTGGTTTCTTCTTCGCAGGTGACTGGGAAGCAGACTGTGGAACTTCACCGGCACCATGCAGGACTGACACTGTCTTCTTTGCCTGACGGCCCTCACTCTTTGTATTCTGTTTCTCCTTACTGTATTTCTCAGGGGCCAACTCATCGGTGCCTTGACACCATGATTCATGGCGGAGCCACTCTGACAAGTTGTGCAACGTGTGGACAGCTCTGGAATGCTTCAACTGATATCGGCGAAAGTTAGCTCGTAGTTCAGGAGGGAGCTTGCTGAGGAGGTTGGCTACATGTGAGCCACAGTGGAGTTCAATCTCCCCTTCAGGTCCTACGGTCTGCAGTAGGCCCACAAGTGACTGAATTTGGAGTGAGAACGCCTCAAAGGCGGGTATGTCACCGCGCTTAACTTCAGGGGCAAGCTGATGAGGTTGACCGAATTTATCGTATAAAGCAGACATTGTGTCAGAGTAAGGTGTCGGTGAGTTTAGGTAGGCATCAGCGATGAGCTTAGCTTCATCTAGCTTCAGGTGGTCTACAAGTATTTGGTACTTGAAGAGTTCTGTAGCGTTAGATGGGAGCAGGTTCCCCAGAGCTATACGTAGCCGAGCAAAGTCGCTAGGATCTGGGCGAGCAAACTTGGGGATAGTGGGTTTTGGACCCCTATAGTGCTCTTCAGGCACTGAGGAATGCAGAGGTAGGTAAGGTGTGGGCGCAGCAGGTCCCACTCTGTGGACTAACGGTGGAGGGTACGCTGAGCTAGGTGATGCAGGCCATGGTCGGGCATAGGCTGGAGTAGGATGAGCAAGGGGCTGTGAGAATGACACAGGAGGTTGAGGTTGGGGGTACTGTGCATGCGTATATTAGGCTGGTACCCCTCTACGAGCCACAGATATTGGAGGTGGGAGTTGAGGCTGCATCGGAGGTGGGAGCTTGTAAGGCTTGTACGAAGGTTCTAATGAGGCATAAGGGGGTTGGCTGTAACCTGGCTTTGGTGCCTCAAGCTTTAAGTTGTACATGCCTTCATTCAGTTCCTCCTCAGGCTTGCACCACACTGGAGGGTCGGGCCATGCTTCCTCTTCCTCCTCCTCGTCATTAGGCTGTACAACAAGGAAACGACTTGTATCTGCAGCACTGGGTGGTGGAGGTTGGTATGTGTGGTAGTTCGATGCCGGGGCATTGGACTGCCCAATGTCTGTTCTCAGTAAGCGTGCCACCTCTATGAGCTCTTTAATCTCGCTTCTTGCCTTGTTGAGCTCTGCTATGCCTGACTCAACATGCTGCCTTGTTTGAAGCAGCTTAGCGTTCTCTTCTTGGATGGCTCTCAACTCTATTGTGAAGTGGGAGGCTAGGTGTGAGCGTTGCAGGTGAGGGTATTCAGGTAGGAGGTCCTCACTGGTCAGATATCTCCCCTGGGGGTAGCTGAGGGCTAGCTGAGGAATCTCGGTGTAAGCAGCATCCCTCTGGCGGCTACTGGGACGAGTCTGTGAGGTTAGAGGACTCGAATGATTTGAATACATCCCTGCTGAGGGAGCTGATGAGCCCATGTGATAGTCCAGCTCATAATCATCAAGCCAGGGAGGTCGACGTATTTGCCGTTTGGGACGCACGTCAGGCATCATCTCTTCACCATACTCCATCTTGAACACTCCGATCCGGCTCGAAGGACCAATATTTGGTAGGGTTTCGGGATAGGAGGTTCGTTTAAGTATTAGGAGTTATCCAAGATGGGGCATCGATTAGAATGCCAGGTAGGGGAATGATGAGGAGACGATGAGGTTTATTTTTAAAGGTGATGATAACATTTACTGAAGAAGCTCAGATCTGAATTCACATGTATTCACAGGTTCACATTCACATTTACTGGACATCCCCTTAAGGTTTACATATACATCTACAGTGTTTCATCATTGACTGTGAGAAATGTACTATGAATACTTGAAGAACTAAGATTAAGATGGATGAGGGTCAGCTTCTAACTTTAACTCTGAGCCTACTAAATGTGGTCAGCTCTGTTTCTGGAACACGTAAGTGAATCAGGCACAATTAAGATTTACCGGAGCTAGAACGTCACAATAAGAGTCCCGTCCTTTTATACACATCCCATGTCAATAGTATCACTCGGTCAGCCTACTTCCATCTACAAAATATTAATCACCTTCGTCCTTCTCTTACTCCTCACACTCACACACACAACACTCACATTACCCAGACTCCCTCAGTCCATCATATCACACCTGTTTTACAACAGCTTCACTGGCTTCCTATCCCATATCACATCAACTATAAAATACTCCTCCTCACATTCAAAGCTCTTCACAATCTTGCCCCTCTTTATCTTTCGGACCTTTTTCACATTGCTACACCTGCTCATACTCTCAGATCCTCTTCTTCTATTCATCTTGTGGCAGATGGTGTTTCTTACTTATTCTAATTTATGTTATGGTATGGATCAATGGTGGGACGGTCGCTCTAACCCTATAAAAATGGGAAGTGGGAGGGTTTGGGATATCGTTTGCCCTGGTTAACTCCTCCTCTTTCCGGTGAACTTGACCTTTTAGCAGCTGGGCCTGTGGGTGTGCAGGGGTTTGGCATGGTGAAGTGAGGCACAATTGCAACGATTTTCGTGCTCTAATCAATTCAGTTAGGACCATGGGTGGCGTTACATTTTTGTATTTGTGTGTGGGTTTATATCGTGTGAAGTAATGGGGTGATTTTTGTATTTATTTGGTAGGTCTGAGGCCTTCATTCGGTTTCTGCTGCGCATCTCTGTTGCTTTGTCTTTTCCTATCATCGCCATTTCACTGTTCCACAGTTTTACTCCAGGTAGGAATATTACTCCATCTTTATTAAGAATATTTTAAGCACGTATTGGTATTTTCTTTTAATTATTTTGCTAGAACCATCAAATAGCCCGCTGTTCCTGTTTTCCTAATGGAGGTCAGCTTCCTAACACTGGTATGCCTTTTACATACATTTTTTATTAGATATTTATAAAGGTTAATGAGAGAATTGTTTTTTTTTTTTTTTTTTTTTACGTGGAGAGGCCAAGTTCCGTTTAAAGCACTTTATGTCATGTCTGGTGTTGTAGGCACTCCTTGTGCTTCCACACTTAGCTCAAATGGAGGTTCTCAGTTAGACAACTACAACACCCAGAATGCACCACCCACTGACATCACACACACTGCCGATCACGTGACACCTCACCTGCCCCGGCCAGGAAGTCCCGAATATTGATTATTCCCTGCAGTATATAAGGACAGCTCACACACACACACCTGTTCCGCATATTGCCTGGTTTCGCCCACATTACAAAGCGTTTATTTCTATGATTGGGTTCTCGTGTATGACCTTGCCTTTTGTTTTCCGACCTCGATTTTTGCTTTGCCTACTCTGTGGATTTTTTGTGTATTACCTGGACTGTGTATCGTTTCTGTTTTTGGATTTTCTCTGATACTGCCTGCCTCATGTATGAACTCTGGACTGTGTATCGTTTCTGTTTTTGGATTTTCTCTGATACTGCCTGCCCCGTGTATGACCATAGGACTGCCCCCCTATCCTGTAATGGTCTTTGCCTCCAGGTATCTGTTTACTGGTGTTATTTACTCACTGCTATTTTCTCTGTTTATACCCTGTGGGTTTTTAATAAAATCTTTAACTGGTTCCGCGAGTGTCTGTATTCTGTACCCCACCATGACACTTTAAGGTCTCTTTAGCTGCTCCGGTTTCTGTGGTGCTGCTGTTTTCACTATTTTCCTCCTTGGTAAAGCTGTTTGATACAGCTGTTAAACTGTTATATTAATATCATTTTAATTTTTTGTTAATTATTTTGTTTTTGTACTGTTGCACTCAATGTGACCCCGTGTCCTATACTGAGATTCACAGCCAGCTAAACTCTCTCCTGCATCTCTTCCTCCAAGGAACAGGCAAGTGTTGTGTTTGGACAGGATTTAATGCAAAAAAGTGTGAAACTGAAACAATACAAAATACAGAAAAATACTCAGTATGCAAATCATATGTCCACTTACATCAAATAAACATTTCCTTCAATGTATAAGGTGCATTAAACAGTTAATTTAAACTTAGCAGCCACATTACATGAACTTTAAATGAACAGATATGATGTTACTATTCTGATACATTTAACACATTGAAAACATCTCAAATGTACTTCAATAATCCCATGCCTAACATCTATCAATCACATACAAATTAACACTTACTCATATTGCCACTGCTTTGGATTAGTTTTGGATTAGCAGAGACACACTGCTTGATGCCTCATGAGAAAAACAATGCCTCCAGTTCATTTATTCTATTTACTAACTGACTCAACATAGCAAAGTCTGCGCCCCCTATAGTCCTGGGGGAACAACAACTTAATCAACATAAAGTCTGCGCCCCCTATAGTCCTGGGGGAACAACAACTGTTCCAGTACAGTTTTTGTTTATATATACATTTTCTTTTGAGTGTGGTTTTGGTTTGTTTAATTTTGTCCCCAGATGTGTCCCCAACTAGCTGAGGGTAGTTTCTCTGTCCCAGCTTATATTACAACATCCCCATATTATGTTCCATCATCCTTTAATAAAGGTTGATGTAATTTAAGAGCTGCAGCTAAATATTTTAGTGTTTTATGGTGATACCTGAATTTGTGAAATGTGGAATTAAAATTAAGTCTCTCTGAAACTAAAAATTGGTATTGTGGAAAACTTGTGTCTGTCTCCAAAAAACGAACCTGGTTTTCTTTTTTATGGCTAGAATTTACTAGTTTAATTTCCTGAGGTGAAATTCCTCAGGTGGCTAGTTGGATTGAAGGGTATTTCTGTATAAACTAGTGGTGATTTCTCCTTTTATTATTGTACAATTATAGCTAGACATACACTGTAAATGAACAGTAAAATAAAATGTGCTGCATTAACACAGCAGAAAAATCTTGGGAAACTTCTTCAGTGCCAAGACCCTTTTTCCCCTCAAATATAACAGTTAAATGCACAGGTGGCAGCTGTTTTCATAGAGCATCTCAAGAAGCATTGCATTCTACAGTTTTACAACAATTTATGATTTTATGTTGGATTTTACTGTAAAAAGTATAGCAATTGATTACAGTGCATCCTCTACTCCTTCATCAGCGCCCAGCACTGCTGTGCCTGATTCACTCCTACCAGCACAATACACACTCAGGGCCACGCCCCAAAGCTGTAAGCAAATGGTATTTTGAATTTTATGGCCAGGTGAATGTAACAGATTTGTGTTTAGTTTTTTTATTTGATGTAAAATATACATCTGAAATACCCAGGGAATATAGAAATAAAAAAAAAATTACATAGTGAACAGAATAGAGCTCAGAAGATGATGCTTGTTCTTACAGCCTACAACCTAAAAAACACACAATTCATCAGAATGTATGATCTATAAGTTTATCTAAGGGAGCCTGGGAGGAAATCACTACACACTGATAGTGTGTAGCCCTTGGTCTCTCTGAGTTGTATATGATGCTGCACATGAAACTGTTCTTTAACCTCCATTGTCTGCTGTAGCTAATAAAAGAAAATATTCAGAAAAACAAGGGGGGCAGCACTGTGTCTACATCAACCTGTGAATTAGTATTCATGGCCTCGCCCACCTTGGCTCGCGACCGCCCACAGGCAGAGCTGCAGCAACGCAGCTGCAGCAACCCACACTGTCTGGTCAGATAGAAGCTAACAGCGCTAGAAACAGCATGGCTGATCGTTCCTGTGTTATTTGTGCAAATATCACATCAATGTCCTATGCTTTGTCCAGTAATTCAGAGCTAAGGAATAAATGGTTAGAATTTGTCTATGGAACACCACCAGTGGAGTACGATGTGTTCATGTTTAAAACATTTATAATTGTTGTGCTATGACCCAATGTTCTTTTAAATGATGTACCTGGAATTCAAGCCATAACTCGCTAAAAAGCGGAATTCAGTAAACGGGGTTTTACAGAGACTATAAGACTAGGTTAATGGCTGAACTGCATTTAGCAGGGCATCACACATGTTGTAAAGTAATGTATGACATTGCAAAGACTGTTATTAGTGTAAAAATGTCTTTATTTTAAAATGTTTCTAACTGTTGTCCGTCTCGCTGCCTCCTGGTGTCGCAGTGCTGTTAGCTAATCAGTTTGCATGTATAAATATACTTGAGCAAGAGCCGAAGTCCTATCATCCAATCCCCCAATCCTCCTCCACTGGACTAAAGAAGCGTTATTCTGGATCACCGGAGCACTTTTTTCACAAAAAACAGCTCACATGACATTAATTCATACTAGAGATCTCTACTAGACACTTTAAAATGAATGAAAAAACGATGGAATGAGACAAATGAGGTGAAATAAACATATAAGGTGACAAAAAAAAACACAGACATGGTTTTCCTAATTTTAATATCCCCAGCATAGAGTCTTATATTATATCATTTTCATAAAGACACATTCAAAAAGGAATGGTTACTGGAAATACCTAAGAATGATCAGAATGCTCTCTCTCTCTCTCTCTCTCTCTCTCTCTCTCAAGGCCCTCTCAGTGGAATTTTTCTGAGATCAGTACAGTCTATACACTGTAAATGTAAGCTGAGTTTACTTTACCTTTCAAGTAATGTTTACTGATGACTTTAGATAATTCAACTTAAAAGGTGTAGTTTGTGATGTAATTGATGTTTTTGTGTTACATCAGTTGCTTTGCACAATAGTTCTATTTTGAATTGTATGGTCAGATGAATGAAACAGATTTTTATTTAGTTTTTTATTTCAATTAAAATATAGATCTGAAACACCCAGAGAAATTTAGACATAGAAAGAAAATTGTACATAGGGAACAGCATAGAGTTTAGATGCTTGTTCTTACAGACTACATGATCAAAACCACACAATTAATTAAAATATATAAGTTTATCTAAGGGAGCCTGGGGGGAATCACTACACACTGATGGTGAGATTCAGAAACACCCAGTATTCCAATAGATTGTGCCAAAGCCCATAGAAAAGAAGCGTTTATTATAGTGTTTATTATATATAAGTGGATTCAACACAAAGATCCTGTTTGAATGTATAAGTGGCTACAAATGTTCAGAAATTCAAAAAAATTGGAATATATATATATATATTTTCTAAAACAGACATAATTTGTTGGATTTCAGATCATTTGTGGGTTTACAGTGTACTGTGCTCGTGCTAATTGGAGCCAGTTTCACAAGTACAACGCAGGGCATTTGCTCCGAGTGCTCATAGCCTGAGGGAAATCGCTCTGACAGGAAACTGAACACTCAGTCATAGCGCTCTGAACCTGCATACAGTATAAAGAAACTTTTAGTAGTATTTTTTTTTCACTGCTACAATCAAACTTAATAATCTAAAAAAGGAAACAGTAAGCCCTGGTCTTTCTGCCATAACAAGGTTTATACTTGAGTTTGTTTTTGCTAACAGTAAATCATTAGTGCTTATTAACCCTTTCAGGCCTGAATTATGATTCAATAATGAAATAATATGAAAATGCTATTTTCTGCCTGTGATGAAAACAAAGACTGTAATATTCTGATATAAAAATTTAATCCAATTAACTCAATATTACTTTTAGTTTTAGTTTTATTTAATTGCTTTTTTAATGTCCATTGCATTGGAGGCCTTTGCTTAACATTTTATTGATATTTATAAAAGGTGTTATAAATAACATCAAATTAGAAAAAAAGGAAAAGAGCTTTTTCTTTGCCGCATTGACTCTAGTGCTGCCATGCCATAATGTCTAAGTGTTGATTTTTTATTGGCTGGTTAATGGTCTATTCAGAGTAATTATATGTCTTAATTAGTGCTATGTGCAACACAACATCTTTAAAAATGTGATGTCCGTTGGAATAGTCAAAAGTCTGAAAGGTTAATGAACAGCATTGATAAGTAATACAATAAACAAAATAAGGAGAGTTTTGTGTTTTGTCTATTTTCTTTTTTCCTTTTTACTTCTTTTACTTCTTATTCTTGCACTCTTCTATACGTGTTGCCTCCGCTGTAACCTTCGCACGCCCTCTGAAGCTCTCTGTAAAAGCCCTATGGACATATGAAGCTGGAATTTCAGGATCTACAGGTATGAGGACCTGAGACACTGTGGTGCTCTCCCTGTTTATACGGGGGCGGTTTATCTGGATTTGTAGGTTATAGTAGCGCTGATTTTCTCTTGGAAACACCCCCTGTAGATCAATACGAAGATCTTTGGACTTGATCAGTCCAGACTTGGCCTTGTCGCGCAGGTAGCCATTGTTCCACTTTGCAATTAATTCTGTTATTTCTTTTCTGAGGGAGTGGCCATCTGCTATATGTTTATGGTCTTGAAGTGCTATGAAATTCACTTGTATGCATTCTCTCTTATTTGTCTCTATAGAAATCCAGTAATGCTCTAAAGCTTGGTTGTACTGCAGTGATTTGTGGCACAAGTAGTAGTTGTTGTCTATCTTACAGTAAAGTGAGGTCCTCTCATGGTCCTGGCTGTATTCCTGGCTGTTCTCTGCAGGGCAGTACAGGGTGAGACTCTCCCTGTTTTTTGTCTTCATCTGACACACATACTTGCTCTCGTGCAGCTTGCAGTTCTCTACACACTCTATCCCGGGACAGGGTGTTTCAGAAGCACAGTATGGAAGCATGCAGGTCATATATGTGAAGAAGATTGCACAGATGGTAAGGGCTGGATGATTCTTCATTTTAACTGTTTCAGAGTGGGACAGAAAAATTAAAAGTTGGCATTATGATTAAATATATAAATTAAACTATAGTAATAAACTCTAATAATTTGCATAATATGTGGAACACACAAAACACCATCTTATACTCTCATTGCCCTGTTTTTCAGCTGCACTGATATATAAATGTAGGAGCACATTCTAGTTCTATAATTACAGACTACAGCTTCAGTTTCTCTGCATACTTTATTATCCTCCTTTCACCATTCTTCTTCTTCAATGATCAGGACCCCACAGGAGGACCACCACAGAGCAGATATTATTATGGGGGTGGTTGGTAATTTATTTTCAGCACTGCAGTGACTGTACTGGCCTGGTGGCATATGAGGGGTTAGTGTGTGTGGTTCTGGTACTGATAAATAAATCAGACACAGTGCAGAAGTGCTTCTGGAGTTTTTAAACACGGTGTTCCCTCACTGCCTAGACACTCCACCCTGTAGATGTAAATCTGTTGCTCTACAGTTTGTGTTGGTCACACTTTAAAAAGTTTCCTGTAAATTTTACAGTAAGTTAACTGCAAAAAAGTTGCCAATATAAGACTGTAAAATGTGGAGAAAGCACAGTATTGTATAGTAAAGCATAGTACTGTATAGTAAGAATTGTAATTAGTATTACAGCTTTAGAAAAACCTAAATACATTCACAGTTATTCTTGACAATAAAATGTACTTTGAATGTTTGGAGTCTTTAGGTATCCAAACATTTAAAGCACTCTAAAATTATTACCATTATATTAGTGTACAATTATAGCTAGACATACACTGTAAATGAACAGTTAAATACTGTCAGCAGAGACACTGCCAAGTTACTGCATTGGAACACAGCTGTAAGATCTTGGGAAAATTCTTTAATGCCAACACCTGTTTTTTCCCTCAAATGTAACAGTTAAATGCACAGGTGGCAGCTGTTTTCAGAGAGCATCTCAGGAAGCATTGCATTCTACAGTTTTACAACAGAATATATGATTTTATGTTGAATTTTACTGTAAAAAATATAGCAATGGATTACAGTGCATCACACTGCTGTGCCTGATCCACTCCTACCAGCACAATAGCGGTAAGCAAATGGCGGAGAATGCGATTGGCTGCGATGCTGCAGTGTGAACATAGTGTTACTGCTTTTTTTTCTTCTTCTTCTTTCTTCCTCTTACCTTTATACTTTCCTGCTTTGACCGTCACAGAATTTAAAGTTGTGCTCAAACAGTTTGCTGTTGCGTTCAGTTGATTCAGTCGTTGTCTAGGGGCCCCAGGCCAGCTCAGGGCTCTAGATATTTAACTGGTACAGCAGCCCTGCACACACCGCACCATGTCACTGCAGTTCTGAAAATGATCTACCCAAATGAAACAAATAATAAAAAATCAGCTCTGTGGTGGTCATGTAGCGGTCCTTTCCAATGAAGAACAGGTTTAAAATATGCAGACAAACTAATTATAGAACTACAAGGTGTTCCTGTGTGATCAGTGGAGATGAATAGATGGATATTGGGCTAAGAAACAGTTATTTCAACAGTTAATGTCTGTAAAATCCACCTATATTTTACAGGGTTAATCTGACTTATTTAACCCTTCGAGGCACTGTGGTAACTCAATGCACATGTGAGTTTCTTATTTCTCACTTTTCGATAAAGTTTTAAGAGGAAATCTGTACAGCTACTTAACTACTTAATCTTATCTGTACAGCTACTTTAACTACTTAACCTCAAAATGAAGTTCAAATTCATGATAATCAGATTTAATGATCTATATGATTTTTTTTAGGGATTTTTCAGAAAACCTCTAAATCAATGAAATTTAAACCCAAACTTAACAACCTGTAATACATGTTTTAGTGTAAGTGGCTTTATACAGGCTTACACAAACATTTGCTAGTAGCAAAAATACAAAGTATGAATAGAAGCTGGAAACAGGGAAAAAACAAAGTTAAAATAAGTTACTCACCAATCGCCCCGGCCACCAAAGCAGCAACAGTCACGTAAGGAGAGCTGATGAATTCACCAGATGTATTATTAAGTATTCTGTCCGCTCTGTGTGCAGAATGACTACAGAGTGAAGCCTACAACAGTTTCCTTTTCTTTTATATTCAGTATAGTGGTGTGATGTGGACAATGTATTCTGTTGTCCTGCGTGTTTGTTGATACAAAGGAATCGAGACGACACGGAGAATCAGAGTGAACAGTGAAGTTATTATTTATTTCAGAATTCTGGGGAGAACAGTACAAGCATGCAGCCTAGTCTAACCTATCCGTTGCCCAAAAGTTCTCCTACCACGCGCTCATCTGACTCCATCTTTATACCCTGTTATGACGTACATTGGTTGCTAGGTGGATGTCAAGCACAGTTCTCACAGTTCTGCATCTGCTATTTCAAATACAATATTAAAAGTGTTGTTTTCGAAACTAGTGGGATCTAATCTTGACACTATCAGCGTTTTCGAAACTAACAGGATCTAATCTTGACACTATCAGCGTTTTCGAAACTAACAGGATCTAATCTTGACACTATCAGCGTCCCGCTTCTCAGAAGAAGAGGAAGTTCTCTCTTCGTGCTCTTCCAGACAAGTTTCATGTACCCTCTGATAATATTTTCTTACTGCCCAAGCGTGATTAAATAGAATAATGCATTTAGGTGATTTTGTAGAATAATGCATTTAAGTGATTATATAGAATAATGCATTTAATTGGAGCTAATTCATTTAGCTGATGCTGAAGTTATGAATCTAAGGTTACAGGTGCATCATGTTCGCCCCAGCCAACCTCTGTCTAAGGAGTTTTTTATTCGAGGCTGTGGTTTGTTTACTGGCCACTGGCCTCAGCGTCTCTAAGCGCTTAGTTGTTTGACAGCCGAAAAGTCCCCTGAGATAAGTTCACATGCAGGTCAGTTATTGCTTGTATGAGTGGCTTAAGTGATCAGATTATAAATTCTAACAAATATGAAATGTATGGTTATATGAGTCAATGATGATTAACTGATCAATGACTAACTCAATAAAAGCTGAAGCTTTTGCATTGTGCATAAGTCATTGTCACTGTTTGACAGCTCCATTTTATATACCACTAAAGTATATATACTAATGGAATGCAATATACTTTGACATGTACATATACTGTATTCATTCCTCTTGAACGTTTTTAAATTTTGTCACATTTTATTGAGTTTTTAAGGGACAGACCAAAACAAAGTAGCACATAACTGTGAAAAATCCCACCCTGCGCACTGCACTTCTCCACAAAATCTACTGATCAGTTGTCAAAAAGACATATAACTATAAAGCAAGACACATACAGGACACATAATTTAAAGGTGTCCTTCTACTAAAATCCACTTTTACACTTTTACAATAGGTCTCTGAGTTATATATGATGCTGCACATGAAACTCTTCCTCAACCTCTATTGTCTGCAGTAGCTGGTAAAACAAAAATATTCAGAAAAAAAATCGATCAGGAAAAGCTCCCGTGTCTACATGAATTAGTACTCATGACCTCGCCCACCTTGACTTGCGAACGTCCACAGAAAGTGCTGAAGCCATTGTCTCGCCGGCCAAGTGACACCATCTCGTCTAACAGCGCTAGTAACAGCATGGCAGTTTGTTCCTGTGTTATTTGTGCAAATAACACATCAGTGTTATATGCTTTGTCCAGTAGTTCAGAGCTAAGAAACAAGTGGTTAGAATTTGTCTATGAAACACAACCAGTGAAGTACAATTGAGATAGGTAGGTGTTTATGTTTAAAACATTTATGATTGTTGTGCTATGACCCCAATGGTCTTTTAAATGATGTACCTGGAATTCAAGCCTTAACTCCGAAAAAAGCTGAATTCAGTAAACAGTACTAATTAGTACTTAATTAGTAGCTAATTAATAAATATTTCGAGCTTTCCATTATCTCAGTGTTTTTATTACTTACTCATGAAATAAATGAAATTGTTCTGTTTACTATAGTTACTAAAACTAGCTAGCAGTCTTGTGTAAGCTGAGGTGGGTAGTCTACCTCTGTGTTTAACTATAGGTTTACATAGGATCTCCGGTGGATTTCACATTTTACATAGACTCTAAGGGTGCTTTCACACCTGAAAGTCCGGACCGCGGTCCGAACCAAGGTTCATGTGTTGCTACATTGTATATATTTAGTCCGCTTATTTTTGTTTTCATACTGCAGTTTAGGGAGCGCACCAAAGACCTTTGTGTGATATTCCTACATCCTTTCATCATCACTTACGCATCGATGCGTTTTCATTAACTTGACGCTGATTGGTTTTAGAAGGACATGTGTCACACCCACAAAGTGTGGTCACATTTGTGTTAATATCATTTAATATATATTTGTTTTATTTAATTAATCAAATATGCCAAGTAACACTCATTGCTTTAATATGCTTTCATTCTAAGCATTAATAAGTTAAATTTATCTGCTATTCCTTGTTTCTGCCAGTAGGTGGCAGTGTAGAGCTGATTATTCTATGATTATTCTATGTGGATGAGATGGGAAAGTGTAGAGAAGCGGAGAATCACCTGGCGAGAGTTATGGGGATTGGATACAGGCTGTATAAAGTTTCTTTTGGGAGCTACATATGATGTTCTGCCAACGCCACAAAACCTTGCTCAGTGGGTGGGTGAGGATCCAAGTTGTAAGCTATGTGCAGGAAGTGGCACGCTGAAGCACATTTTGTCGGCATGTAAGGTGAGTCTATCCCAGGGGCGCTACACATGGAGGCATAATCAGGTACTTAGATCTCTTGCAGGTGCACTTGATAAGAAACGGTTAGAAGTTAATAACATGCCTGTGGTAGGTTGCAGTAGGGTAATCACGTTTGTGCGTGAGGGGCAGCATAGTGGAGAAACAGCACAGTGCTTGAAAACTGTTGGTAAGTGGGCCAATGCACGAGATTGGAAGTTATTAGTGGATGTAGGTAGTAAACTGCAGATCCCAGAGTGCATTCTGGTTACAACCTTGAGGCCGGATGTAGTGTTGTACTCTGAAAGTAAGCGGATAGTGTATTTTATAGAGCTGACTGTTCCGTTTGAAGACGAGGTAGATGGAGCTTATGAAAGGAAAAGGCTGAAGTATACAGACTTGGTGGCTGAGGTGAGAGAGCGTGGGTGGCAAGCGTATATTAGACCGGTAGAGGTAGGTACTAGAGGCTTTGTTGCGAAGTCTGCCACAAGACTGCTGTCTGAATTCGGAATTAGAGGTCGTGTGCTAAGGACTGTAGTGAAGGAGTTGTCAGATGTAGCTGAAAGATCTAGTCAGTGGTTGTGGTTCAGAAGGGCTGAGGCTGTGTGGGGAAGGGAGTGAGTTTGTGCTTCTACAGCAAGCTTGGAGGGGGGTGGGTCTGGGACGCCAGACTTCACTGTTGAGCCTTCTGGAGGTGTCGTGGGCCTAATTCAGCGAAACACTGACGAAGGAAGGTGCCTGCCTGATGACCCCTGAGAAGAGCTTGCACTGAAGTTTGTGTTAGAGTTTGGATGAAGGGGATTGGTGTGGTCCTGCTCTTGTAATAATTTGTCTCATGAGTTTTTGTAGACGTCTGAGTACTTGGCAGTTGAGGCACGGACCATGAACATAGTTCGCTATGCTTCTGGATTCTTGTCGAGCCAGTATCAGATGGTAGTGGTTGCTGTGTTCTGCTCACGCAACTTATAATGTGATTTATTGTGTGTGATTGTGCTTAGGTAAGTGTGTTGTTGCCATAGTTAAAGGAAGTGAGCTTAGATTAAGGAGGGATTCTGTTTGTTCATAGGTTATTTTTCGGTAGGTCTGTTACTTGGCAGTTGAGGCAATGGACCATGAACATAGTGTTAGGCTGTGCTTCTGGATTCTTGTCGAGCCAGTATCAGATTGTGGTGGTTTTGCTATTGTTGTTAGTTGAGTGAGTATAGTAGATCCTGGCTGAGCCCTATGCATAACCCCAGCTGTTAGGTGCAGGATTTGTCAATTTCCTGTATTATATTACTTGACTAAGCTGTGACTATCTGAGGTAGCCATGATTTCCCCCTCAGACCAGAGAGGCATTCGTGGACACCAGTCATGGTTTTGGTCTCTTGCTTTTTAACCTGTTTTTCAGGTGAGTTATGTACTCAAAATGCACTAAAATAACTTTAAACCAGTTACTAGATAATATTATCTCATATTTAGTCTCCTAGATTGAGTTGTAAGTTGGATAAATGTTTATTTGGTGGAGATGCAGAGATGAGTGTAAAATGGCCGATCTGATTAGTTTTGTTTGAGTTAATTGTGTTTTAATTATGTTACCTCCCTTAAAAATACTTAAAATTAAAAGGTTCTAAGCTGTTTTTAGAGTGTTACCATGTAATTGTTGTCCATTTAACTGCATATTAACGTGTTTTCTAGTATTATAATCATAGCAGTGAATGACTTTGCAATTTGTTGTGTTTCTCTGTCTGTTCATTTCTCTGTTAGTTAGTTTACAAGCGAACCTCTAATGTTTGGTCTTTGGTGAAAGATGTGTAGTAAGAGTACATTTCATGTACAGGCAAGAGTGTGTCAGAGTATATATATATAAACAGTATATATTTTTTGGTAAATTACCTCTAATAATGGTAAACATTTGTAAAGCTGTTTGTGGATGAAGAGGATATCAAATAGAAGGAGAAAGCTAAATATCTTTCTGTATGTTGTTTTTTTTGTATACATATTTGTGGACTGATTGTACCTACATTATACTGTGATTTGTGAACAGAAAAAGAAAATTAGATTTCTTAAAAAAAACATGTTTAAATAAACCTCAGACCAGAGAGGCATTCGTGGACACCAGTCATGGTTTTGGTCTCTTGCTTTTTAACCTGTTTTTCAGGATTATCATCTGTCTATGGGTCTCAGGCCTTGGACCTGTAACAGATTTTTGGAGGCACTGCTGGGATCAGCATTAAGCTGGTGATGCTGGTCCATAAATCAACGAACCCTTAGACGAGTGTTGGCGGAGAGTGTGATCGATTGTATGTTGGCGAATCCCAGGGCTGGTGAAGTTCAAGGCAACGTGTGAGCAGTGACAGTGAGCATCGAAGTGTGTGCAACATGGCGAGCGAGGACAAGGAGAGAAAAGGACTGGTTTGGAAGATTCGGAAGGGACTGCACACCTTGACGGCTGACGAACTCTTTCAAATCACCAGGACCATTACAGAGGTACCTGAATTGGAACACATGACAGTTGAAAGAGACGATGAGGAAGGGTGCATTGACTACATCTGTACCTATATGCAGTGTGATACTTTACTTGACTTAGAGGACAAGGCGTTTTCACATCTGTTAATGTTGAAAGATGCTGTAGATGACCTTGTTCAATTGCTACTGTGGTAAGTCCACCAGTGGGTTCTGAGGTTATAATTGATGTTCCAGAGCAGACCCCATCCCACAGAGTTCAAATTAGCCACACACCACCACATGTAGAAGTAGAACATGCCACCAGTGATTGGTTTCCAGTAACAGCCACTAGTCCCAACACTCACACATCAGAATACCAGCAGTTGTTGACGAGCTATGAAGAATTAGGTAGGAAGTTAGCTACATACAAAGTGTCATCTGGCAGTCCTGAAAACCTGTCCTGAAACCCTGAAACCTCCACAAACCTGAAGCAGTAGTTTCAGTTAGAGATCTGTCATTCCTACAACGTAGAGAGTTTAAAATTCATGGGGGTCAGGTAGGTGACACCACCTCTGACATTAGCTACAGCAGTTTGTCCAAACAAATTGATGAAGGCCTTAAAGCAAACCACACTGAAATTGAGATCATCCAAGGTGTGCTTTGTGTCATAAAACCAGGACAGTTCAAAGACATGCTGATTAATAAAGCTGATTTGACTGTGGCAGAGATTAAGAGTTTTCTCCAATCACACCTGGGTGAAAAAAGCAGTACTGAGCTTTTCCAAGAGCTCATGAGCACCAGACAATATGAACATGAAACACCAGGCAAACACCGACATTGAGTATGAGCCACAGAACATCCAAAACGTGTTCCTTCGAACAATTTTTCAAGGCATAGCTCCCAAATACAGTGATGTAAGAAACGAATTGAAGCCTTTGCTGTCCGACCCTACTGTCTCGGATGAGATATTGTTAAGGCGAATAATCAAGGCAATGAGTGACGAGAGTGAGAGACAGCATAGGTTGGGTCAGACTCCACGTCAGAAGGTGACCATAGCTCGCTGTGCTCAGCTTGAGTCTGTAACAGAGAACAAAGCAGAGAAAAGTGTCACAGATAAAAAACAAACAAAAACACTACAAGAACTTACTGCTCAAGTAGAAGCCCTGACAAATGTCATAGAGGCCATGAGAATAGCCAGAAATCCAGAGACTCTTTGTAGGTGTGCATCGGGCAAGGCCTTGCCACAACATACTGTGAGAGTGTACAGATGCCCCAAATGTACAGAACAGGGTGTCATCAGCTGCAATCACTGTTTTGCTTGCGGAGAAGAAGGTCACAGGGCTGTAGAGTGTTTAAAGAAGCAGGCCAGAGGAGAAAACTGTATCCAGCCCTTGCAACAGACCAAACCACGCCTGCAGCACCAGAAAGAGTTTAGCAAGCCTGAGATCAACCATGCCAGTACCAGCTGTACAGTTTCACACCATGTTTCCGGTATGGCCAATTCTACTGATGACAAGGTTGCTGAGTTGGTGGGTAGTAAGTGCTTGCTGAAGTGCTACATGAATGGATATGCTGCCTGTGTTCTTCTCGATACAGGAGCACAAGTGAGTATCCTGGATCGCAGTTGGAGGAGGATGTATTTGCCTGATCACACAGTTTGACCACTCAGTGAGCTAATGGGCACTCAACCCCTAAATGTGCTGGCTGTTAATGGAGATACAGTTCCTTTTGATGGCTGGGTTGAGGTGACTGTAAATCTGTCTGGCAATAGTGACCCAAATCTGTCAATACAAGTGCCATTTTTGGTGGGCAGCAGGCAATTGGAACGCCCAATCCTTGGATTCAATGTTCTAGAGCAGCTGATAAAGGGGCACCAGAGTGGAGCAAAGATCCTGGCTACAATTGCTAACCTGTTGAGTGGAGCCATGGAAATAGAAGATGACAAGGCTAATGCTATTATCAATCTTATTCAGACACAGAGAACTGAAAGGGTAATCCCTGCCCTGGTGAAGGTGGGCCAGCGGGATGTTGTCATTCGAGCAGGACAAGTAGCTCATGTGAAATGTAAACTACCAGACACTCCTCAGTCTCCAGTCTTGGTTGTGCTGTTTGAGCCAAGTCAAGAGAGCACACAACTAGAAAAGCTAAATTTGGGAGATGGATTAATGGAGGTCTGCTCTGCAAAGAGTTCATTTGTCAATGTTTCCATAGGCAATCACAACAAACATGATGTCACTCTGCCCCGCCAAACAGCACTAGGATGTGTCCAGCCCATAGCAGCTGTAATACATACAGACCACCCAGAGCCAGCCAAACAGCTTCCTATGTCTGATGTGAACAAACTAGAACCAGAACCAATTCCTGCAGCCGATCAAAAAGAGTTGCAGAGTCGATGGAATCCCCCTGTTGACATTAGCCACCTCACTGAGGAGCAACAAAAGATAGTAAGGGAAATGCTATATGAGGAATCCAGTGTTTTTGCTCGTGATGACCATGATATGGGTTGTATTCCAAGTCTCCAGCTCTCCATCACATTAAAAGATGACATCCCTGTCCAGCGGCCATACACATCCATCCCAAAGCCACTTCATCAGGAGGTGAAGCAGTACATCCAAGATCTCCTAGCCCGTGGATGGATAGTAAAATCTAAGTCTCCTTATTCTGCACCAGTTGTGTGTGTAAGGAAGAAAGATGGCACGCTCAGACTGTGCATTGATTACCGGCTCCTAAATCAGAAAACCGTTCCTGACAGGCACCCTCTTCCCCGGATCCAGGATCTCCTTGATACCCTGGGAGGGTATTCCTGGTTTTCAATCCTTGACCAGGGAAAGGCATACCATCAGGGGTTCATGGCCGAGGGGTCACGTAATTTGACAGCCTTCATTACACCATGGGGCCTACATGAATGGCTACGGATCCCTTTTGGCCTGACTAATGCCCCAGCAGCCTTTCAGAGGAGTATGGAAGGAATGCTTGATGAGCTTCGTGATGAATGCTGCATTCCCTATCTAGATGACATTCTCTGTTATGCTCAGACATTTGAAGACCATTTGGAAGTCTTAAGGAAAGTTCTAAGAGCCTTGCAAAATCATGGTGTGAAGTTGAGACCTACCAAATGCGAGCTATTTAAGCGAGAAGTCAGGTATGTAGGGCGGCTGGTATCAGCTGAGGGTGTTTGCATTGATCCCAAAGACATTGAGGCTGTTACTGCCTTGTGAGATAAAACACCTAGTACAGTTGGCGATATTCGCAGACTTCTTGGCTTCCTGAGCTATTACCGTTCATACATACAGGACTTCTCCCGGCTCGCTCCACTATATGAGCTGCTGCAAGTGGGTGACAAGAAAGTGGCTGCACAATCAAGTAAGACTAAGAGCGAGATTAAAAGAGGCGCCCAGTTGCCTTCACGGACCCTCGATCCAATGGACTGAAGATCACCAGCAAATCTTGGAAAGACTGATCAACACGTTAACTAATCCACCTGTGCTGGCCTACCCAGACTTCAGACTGCCCTTCACACTCCACACTGATGCATCAGAGAAAGGCCTTGGGGCGGTCCTCTACCAGCGTCAGGAGGGTAGAATGAGAGTTATTGGGTATGGCTCGAGAACCCTCACTCCGGCGGAGCGGAACTACAAGCTTCACTCAGGGAAGCTTGAGTTTCTAGCCCTAAAGTGGGCTATCTGCGATAAGTTCCGGGATTATTTGTTCTATGCCGTGCATTTCACCGTGTATACGGACAATAATCCATTAACTTACGTCCTGAGCACTGCTAAGTTAAACGCTGTGGGTCATAGATGGATCGGTGAGCTGTCTGACTTTAGATTTAACATCAAGTACCGACCAGGCAAAGTGAATGTGGATGCTGACACATTGTCACGGTGTCCTCTTGATGTAGACAGATATGTCTCTGAGTGCACAGAAGAACTGACAAGAGAAGCTGTTAATGCAGCATGGGAAGGTGGCAATGCTGCACAGAACCAAGATGTTGCATGGATTGCTGTACTTGACCTGTCCACAGTTGACTCATCTGAACAGAGTGGCATGAAACTTCTGTCAGCAATCGACCATGATGAACTAGCAAAAGCCCAACGGTCAGACCCAGATATTGGCCCAGTATTAAGACTTAGAGAAACAAGCCAAGTACTGACCAATGACATGAAGCGAGAAGCGGGTGGTGCAGTAAAACGAATGATGCATGAATGGAACAAACTCTGCCTTGAGAATGTTTTTTTATTTCGCAGAACCAGTCATAGACGTCAGCTTGTACTTCCAGCTCAGTACAAACAGATGGTCCTCAAACACTTGCATTTTGACATGGGGCATGTGGGCACAGAGAGAGTCCTTAATCTGGCTAGAGAGCGCTATTATTGGCCTTTCATGAAAAAGGAAGTTGAGGCATATGTGACTAGACTTTGCCCCTGTATAAAACAAAAGAAACCAGCAACACACGTAAGAGCACCAATGGGTAGCATAATCACCACCTCACCTTTCGAGCTTGTGTCCATTGATTTCTCCACTTGGAGCCAAGTAAGGGTGGCTTTGAGTATGTACTTGTCATTGTAGACCACTTCACGAGGTTCGCGCAGGTGTATGCAACCAAAGACAAGTCCGCAAAAACAGCTGCTGAGAGAATCTTCAATGATTTTATCCTCAGATTTGGATTTCCCTCCAGGTTGCACCACGATCAAGGTCGTGAGTTCGAAGGAATGGGGCATTCAAGAACAAGTGTTTACCATCCACAAGGCAACCCAGCTGAAAGATTTAACAGAACACTCCTACAAATGCTGAGAACGCTTGAGGAGAAGGAGAAAGCTCAATGGAAAGAACATCTACCGCAAATCGTACATGCCTATAATTGTACGCGGCATGAAGCGACTGGGTATTCCCCATTCTTTCTGTTATATGGGCGGCATCCACGTCTCCCAGTTGACATCCTCTTCCATCTGGAAAAAGATGAAGAGACTTGAACCCCAAAGAGTTATGCTGAGAAATGGAAAGAGAGGATGATTGAGGCCTACCGCATTGCATCTGAAAACGGAAAACGATCAAGTGCACAGGGAAAAAAGTACTATGACCAACATATGAGGGGAGCGGTCTTACAGCCAGGTGACCGTGTGCTGGTGAGAAATCTGAGTGAGAGAGGAGGCCCTGGAAAGTTAAGATCGTACTGGGAAAAGACAGTTCATGTGGTAAAAGAACAACTGCATGACAACCCTATTCTACACCGAAACCTTCTGCACTTGGTGAATTATTTACCTGCAGACATACCTCTAACCCCAGAGTACAGAGCCATCTCAAAAAGGGAAGCGAAGTAGACGGCAAAAGCCTGAGATCCCTATAGAACAGACCTCAAACAGTAACACTGATGATGATGATGATGAGAGGCCTACATATTGGTTGAGAATACCTGTAAGAAAAGAGCAAGGAATACCTGACCGGAAACCTGTGGAAAGCAGAAAAGTCAAGTCCCTATCGGCACTCATCCAAAAACTCCAGTCCAGGTCACACCTGTGGGAGAAAAGAAAAAAAGAACCATACTTACCTGCATTCCTGATGGAAGCTCCATACAAAACAACCCTGAAAGAGAGGAAGAACTTACCCAAAGCATGACACCTACGGAGGAAATTAATAGAATAGACCATCTTGGGGAAGAAATTGATGCAGAACATTCCCTAGCAGATTCAAGACTGATGGACGATGAGAGTGAGCCTGAGCAAGTCAGTGACCCTGCAGTGGTGCATAGTCCTCCCAGTCCTACTCTGACCCCCACCACTGACATTCAGTCTCAGATACTTAGGAGATCCTACCGAGATAGGAGACCAACACACAGATTTACCTACCCCATTTTAGGCCAGCCTGAGCTTAGGCCACACACACCACTTAACACCATAGGAGCTTTTGGGGCCACACACACACCAGTTTGGGGAATCCCTCCCTTTTACATTCCACACCCAACATTTCACTCTACTTCAACTCCATTCTATCCAATACCTGTGTTAATGTCCTAGAAGTGGTAAATGGTTCTAAAACATGCTTGGTTATTTATGTAAAAAATTAAAAGCTAGAGATTTGTTTTGGTAATGTCAGGAGCCATTTTGTTTTGTCCGGGAGCGTGTGACACCCACAAAGTGTGGTCACATTTGTGTTAATATCATTTAATATATATTTGTTTATTTAATTAATCAAATCTGCCAAGTAACACTCATTGCTTTAATATGCTTTCATTCTAAGCATTAATAAGTTAAATTGATCTGCTATTCCTTGTTTCTGCCAGTAGGTGGCAGTGTAGAGCTGATTATTCTATGACTAAGCTGTGACTATCTGAGGTAGCCATGATTTCCCCCTCAGACCAGAGAGGCATTCGTGGACACCAGTCATGGTTTTGGTCTCTTGCTTTTTAACCTGTTTTTCAGGTGAGTTATGTATTCAAAATGCACTAAAATAACTTTAAACCAGTTACTAGATAATATTATTTCATATTTAGTCTCCTAGATTGAGTTGTAAGTTGGATAAATGTTTATTTGGTGGAGATGCAGAGATAAGTGTAAAATGGCAGCTGAGTGTAAAATGGCCGATCTGATTAGTTTTGTTTGAGTTAATTGTGTTTTAATTATGTTAGCTCCCTTAAAAATACTTAAAATTAAAAGGTTCTAAGCTGTTTTTAGAGTGTTACCATGTAATTGTTGTCCATTTAACTGCATATTAACGTGTTTTCTAATATTATAATCATAGCAGTGAATGACTTTGCAATTTGTTGTGTTTCTCTGTCTGTTCATTTCTCTGTTAGTTAGTTTACAAGCGAACCTCTAATGTTTGGTACATTTCATGTACAGGCAAGAGTGTGTCAGAGTATATATATATAAACAGTATAAATTTTTTTGGTAAATTACCTCTAATAATGGTAAACATTTGTAAAGCTGTTTGTGGATGAAGGGGATATCAAATAGAAGGAGAAAGCTAAATATCTTTCTGTATGTTGTTTTTTTTGTATACATATTTGTGGACTGATTGTACCTACATTATACTGTGATTTGTGAACAGAAAAAGAAAATTAGATTTCTTAAAAAAAACATGTTTAAATAAACCTCAGACCAGAGAGGCATTCGTGGACACCAGTCATGGTTTTGGTCTCTTGCTTTTTAACCTGTTTTTCAGGATTATCATCTGTCTATGGGTCTCAGGCCTGTGACCTGTAACACATGCGTCTGACATTGGCGTGTTGACAATTCAGCAGGTGGTTCATTCGGCGGGAAGCCTTTCCAGGATAAAGATAAAATGAATAAACAGATTCATTTCATCTCCATACTAGTGCTGCTATTGTGTTTTTTATACCATCAGCAGCAACTTCAGGCACAGTACTCTAGGTTAGTTCTAATTCACCAAAAGAACGTGTTTGTCCTGGAGCAGCTGTATCCACGGCTCATTTTTCCTGCTGTACGTTTTTTTTGAGAGGGTATAAGTCTGGAAATGGTTATAAAGCCATTTCTGAAGTTTTTCGAACCACAGTGACAGCCATTATTCACAAAAGAAAAAAAAATTAAGAACAGTAATGAACCTTCCCAAGAGTGGCCTGCCGACCAAAATGACCCCAAGAGCACAGTGACAACTCATCCCAGAGATCACCAAATACCCCACAACAACATCCAAACAACTGCAGAGCTCACTTGACTTTGTTGAGGTAAGTGTTCATGACGCCACCATCAGAAAAAGACTGGACAAAAATGGCCTACATGGCAGAGTTCCTAGACGAAAACCACTGCTGAGCAAAAAGAACAAAACAGCTCGTCTCAACTTTAAAAGAAAACATCTTGATGATTCCCAAGACTTTTGGGAAAATACTCTAAGGACTGACGAGAAAAAAGTTGAACATTTTGGAAGGTGTGTGAAACACTGCATTCCAGAAAAAGAACATTATACCTACAGTGGTGGTAGTGTGATGGTCTGGGGCTGTTTTGCTGCTTCAGGACCTGGAAGACTTGGTGTGATAAATGGAACTACGAATTCTGCTGTCTACCAAAAGATCCTGAAGGAGAATGCAAGTTACTGCTAATGCTTGGTTCAGTTGTTGCTGCTAAGGGTGTTTTTTCACACAGGGTCATATAGGTTTGGATTTTTTTTCTCCCTTAAAGCTCACCTTCCGCGAAAATCCGATTTTTCTTGTTTTTTGTGGAATACAGTAGGTCTCTCCGAGTTGAATGTGTACACCTGCACATTAAACTGTTTTGCAGCCCCCATTGTCTGCAGGAGCTAAGCAAAGAAATCCCCCCTCCCCCCCTCCGAAAAACGGGTGAATTTTGAATTATCTTTCTGCCTACGTAGGCAGAAACTCACAGACCAGCCCACCTTGGCTCGAGAAACTCCCAGAGGCGGAGCTGAAGCGACGCAACATCACCGACGCAACATCACCGCTCATCAGTTAGGAGGTGGGAGGCAGTGAGCGGCAGAGCGGTGGAGGGGCGTCGCAGTGCTCCTAGCCAATCAGAGGAGAGATATTTGCATGCTGTTTGCATGTATGAATATCCATGAGCAAAGCTGGAATCCGGTCATTTTGGACACACCCCTAAAACAGTCCATTAAAAAAAAGCTATACAGAGACACCTGAGCACTTTTTTTTTACAAAAACGGCTCACATGTCATTCATTCATACTAGAGACCACAACTAGACATTTTAAAATGAAAGAAAAAACGACGGAAGGTGAGCTTTAATAATAAAAACATAATAAAACAAACTGCATTTTGTGTTTACTTGTGTTGTATTTGACTAATATGTAAATTTGTTTGATGACCTACAACATTTAAGAGTAAAAAACATGCAAAAATAATAAATCATGAAGAAGACTTCTTCACACCGCTGTCAATGTAAACAAGGTGTCCCCAAACTTTAGCAGAGTGGTGTACCTGTTCTTCACTGCTTGTGTAATCCTGCTGCGGACTCAACAGCCTGTGCTGCACTGTTTTTAAATCCGTATGGCTGAACACATCTGTACACTTCACTCTCAGACAGGTCTGCTGCATCTGACCTCCAGCAGACAGACACACACCTGCACTCAAAACAACAGCAGTGACATAACAGTGCCATCTTCACTCAGCACCCTGAGGATCATCCCTGGTGCTGTGAGAGCTTCTAGTGTATTGAGGAATGATCTAAATCACTGAAAGCTCAAACCCCTTGTAAAAAAGGTGGTGTTTAAATATAATAATAGTGCACTTAAACTATATGCTGAATAAAATAAAGTATTCCTTTTATACTTATTTACATATTTTTTTTCTGAATACTTTGAAAAAGTATACTTTATTTAGCTGTGCTAATTTTGTACTGAAGATGTACTTAATAAAAATATATGCTTAGTTATTATTTTTATGAAACTAGGAGCCGATATTTCTGCAATAAAGCTGTACTTTAGTGAAATTTGCAGCCAAAATATTAATTTTGTGTTGACAAATTAAAACTGTGATAATGAACATTTTTACGTGTTAAAATTACACTTACAAAGTTTACATTAGTTAGTTTAGTGTAGGTAAAATTTTAACAACTTTAACAGCTTATCATTGCAGAAATTACATAGTTTTTGACAGTTTATATACAGTCTTTAATATGAATGTGATGTTAAATCCATATTTTATTTTTTAATTTTAATGTTCAGTTTGACAGCTCACACAAATATATTTCAATTGTATTGAATAGTGGCAAAAATAACATATGACTAGTACGCTCAGTATAGATTTCATGCTAATTTGTCACTTTACAAATGAAGTACAAATTAGTAGGTCCAAAATAACATAACTTAAGTACAGACCCATTTTTTCACAAGGGACCATAAACATTTACTTACTTGATGATTATTAATACACTGCCTAAAAAAAATATTAGAATATTCTAGGCCTTAGTTTTAAAATTACATATCATTAAAATGGTGGAGGAATACATGCAGGTAAAAGACATGATGTGGCAAAGTACTTGTTTGTGTTTATTTGAGCATCAGTCTTACAAAACAATGTAAAAGCTAGCTGTGTGTCTGATAGGAAAGTGTTTCTTAACCCTGGTCCTGGATTGTCAACTGTCCTGAACATTTTAGCAGATTTCCTGCTTTAACACACCCACTTTAACTCTATAACTGTGTGTTAATGAGCTGATTAGTAGGATCAGGTGTTTTATGAGCAGCAAAAGCACTAAAAAGTGTAGGCAGAGGGTCTCCAGGACCTGCAGTATCTCAGGTGTTGTTATATTAGGCTTGAAAGCGATGTGCAGTTCTCTCTCCTCTGCAGAACAAGTTTAAGGAGAAAATCCCAGAAGCCTCATTAGCTGTCGGTTAGCAGGCAGGGATCTGAGCCTGAGTGACAAATCCTGTATTTCTGTATCAGAGGAGCTCAGAAGTGTCTGCTAAACACGCCTCCCTACAGCTAAACACCATCAGTGCTACACCTCAAACGACCTGGATTACAGTCCAGAGTCTGAACTGAAGAAACCTTCAAGTTCCAAAGCACACCGTTCATTCCTTCAGTCTATATCTGGAACCTGTGTGGTAAAAAAGACCTTCATTAAGTTTACTGTGTCTGTAATGTCAGGAATATTGTAAATTATGAATAGTCATTAAACTGTCTGATAAAAGCATACAAACACTGTTCATTCATTACAGTTCTATACTGTTTAAAGCTGACCAGCCTTTCATCCTATTGACTGTATATAAGTATGCACAGGACACCCACATTCATTACTACATCTCATTACGACGTTTTGAAGCCAAAATATGGCAGAAATTTAAGTTGCCATCCTGCGTGTGCTTGCGCAGTACAGGCCAATTGGAGCCAGAACTGGCGCGGCAGAGGTGGGAGGCGGGCCCGCCCTCCCCCTCGTGAAATCATCGTGAAATATTTTAATACTCGCCCTTTATTACTCTTTACGTTTCACCATCATTCTCACTAAACAAGTTACTCAACTAACCTGAGTTGGTTAACCTAGTTAACTAGTTAGCTATAGTGTTAAGTACCTAACGCCAGGTTAAACACCTAACCTAGATACTGAAATTAGGGAGTAGATTAAAGTATGAATACTAATGAACTTGGATGGAGGGAAAGAGAACGTTTCCCTGAGTCTGTTTTACAACAGTTAACTGCTGAACAAACCACTGCTTTACTTCAGAAATGTCATTTTTAACAATAAAGTCTTATGTCAGAAAGTTCAGACGGTGAGCTCCACGACTGCGCGTTCACGCTCTCAGGCGACCTGTCAATCAACTTCCCCTCAGCTGTCAATCACCACATCGCCACACCCCTTTAAATATCAAGGAATAACTCCATACCTGTCAAGTCTCCCGTTTTGGCCGGGAAACTACCCTATTTTACTGCTCATTCCCCCCTTCTCCCGTATTAGTATTTCCCCGTAAAATTCCCGTTTTCTATTAACAAACATTAGGAGACAGGCGCTGTGTGAACGGGAAATCTCTTAACCAATATTGGAGCTGGATCAAGGAGAAAGTCCCGCCTTTCAGGAGAAACAGCCAATCAGCTTGCTGGTTTTGCGGCGCGAGGAGGAGGGTCAGTGTGGGAATTGTCAGTTGTTAGAATTTGTTTAAATCTCAAGTATTCTGTTGTAATTTATTATTTAGAAGGGGTAGAAGAGATGGTTGAGCTGGAGAGAGAGAGAGAGAGAAAATGTGGGGAGGACTGAAATGAACTGAACTGATCAGGACTGGACTGATAAAAAAAAGTATCAATTCAAGAGTATTAATAGTGTAGGCCCCTTAGGACTAATATTTATTAGCATTTCTTTTAATAATGTGTTCCTTTGTATTATAAAAGGTAAAATATCAATTTAGAAACAAGTGAATTGTTTACATTATTACATTGCTACATGGAATCCATTACTGATGTACTGATTTGCATACTTTATTAAGGAATGGATTCACTGATGGAATATATCTGCTCCATGTCTATATGTCTATATGTAAAAGCTCATAATACCATTTTTAGGTCACCAACAGTAATTTGGCTCCCTACTCCCTCATTAGTGTTGCGCTATGTAGGGAGACACTATTTAGTTCACTAATTAGTGGTAAAACAGGAGTGAATTCGGACACTACCTCATCATTATCATGCGCCAGCACCTGTCGCATAAACACACACAGGTGAGAGAGGGGTTTAGACGCGTTTAAAACTCCATAAAGACACTGAACTGAGCTCTAAATTAAAGTTAGTGAAGCTCTGAGCTGATCATGAAGTAATTTCTCTGCCTGTTATATTTACTGTTTAAAAGATAATCCTCACAAAGCCTGAAATTAACAGCGTACACCGGCTCACAAACCACAGCTTAGGTGGTTTCATGCCAAATGTCGAGTTGTGTCTGAAGTTGTCTGGAGGAAACGCTGTGATTTGACGCGTGAACAAAATTACCAAGTGTTAGGAGTTTGTAAATTTAACTCGGCAGTGTTATAGTTAGATATCTAACCAGGCAGAGACCAAGCTCCTGCTGATGGAAATTTGAAGCTGTGTTTATGTTCGTTATTAAATGTGAGTATTTCTTTCATTGCTTGCAAGGTTGTTTTTATGTACTGTTTTTACTTTTTGGTTTGTGTGTCCAATGATACAAGGCACAAAACACAGAATACAAACATGCAGATAAACTTAATTAAATATCGTTTTTTGTAATTAATGATATTTAAGATATTTAAGGTATTTTAGTTAAGATCATGTTTGGAATAAATCCTGCAATATTGTTAATGTTATGAACATCAGCTGTTTGGGTGGTTTACTCAGTATTTTGGCGGATTTGAAACACGTTTTACCCAGTGAATTGGTTTTATCTGAATCCCACTGTAACAATCTGGCAACCCTGGTGGTTCGCTGTCCGCTCCGTTTCCGTCTGTCGCTTAGTAGCGAGACCAGCAATGCATTTTGGGACACATTCAGCTCGCTTAGTAAGCAGCGAAGTTTACCATAAATCATGATGCATTATGGGAGTTTTTAGTGCCCTCAAAAACATGTTCCAATTCCCCCTTAAGATTCGGACACTCAAAAAAAAGGGCTGACATACTCAATAGTGCCCTAACTAGTAAATAGGGAGCCATTTCGGTCACAGCCTGAGTTTCATTCACACACAAAAAAGCTGCATTCAACGCTGTCCATTTATTTCACACCACAAAGAACAGCAAAAATCAGCTCAATAAACTCAACTAGATTTTATAAACATCACATGATCCAAACAGTCCTGAACTGCTGCTGTGACTGTATATGGAGATCTCACTGTTTAGTTACACTGGTGTCTTAGTTTGGAGGTTGTACTTTAAGACAGAAATCTGGTGTGAAATTGACCTGGGGTCTACGAAAACATAGTTTTCGTCACAAAATATTGTGACTTCATTTAAAGATTGCGATGGTTAGAGATCTTACTCAAGGTACTGTGTGTCCAGGTAATAATAGTTTTGAATGTCTCATTATATTTTTATTTTATTTTGTTTTAATACTTTGTTTTAGTTTAGTTTTCATTATTTTTAGTAGTAATTTTAGTTTTTCCATACCTTCTATTACGTAGTAAAAACAAAATGAAGGAAAATTATCCAGTTACTGTTGAACAACCAACTGTCCACGAAAACTGTAACAGTCCACATGATAGCAGCCTTAAACTTAAAATTTAAATATATCACTGCTGCTTAAAATAGGCAATATTAGAACATGAAAATAAAAATGTGAGAGACACATCACATCAGGGAGCTCAATCTAAACTTTACAGGTTTAACTCATTTTGACAAAAATTACCAAATCAAAAATAAGTGGACTATCAGCGCTAGAGCTACACTACAGCTTTTTACCGTATCAGTGCAGCAGAATTAACTATACTGCACCTCATATCAGAACGTTAACACAGCTGTGTGAAGTACACTGCTTTAATGTATGATTGTGTGTTCCGGAAATCATAGCTGGGATTTGCTCCTCTTTCAGGCAACTACTCAGAGACTCAAAAAACGACTCAAAAAATGTCCAGCCAACTATTTAAGACCTCAAGCTGAAGTGCACTTGGGTTATGCAGCAGGACAAATATCAAAAACACACCAGTAAGTCCACATCAGAATGGCTGGAGAAAAACACGGATAAGTGAGAACTCTAGAATGGCTTTTTGTCAATTCCTGACCTGAATCCTATTGAGTTGCTTTGGCACAACCTCATGTTCGGAAAACAATTCCGCAAACATAAGGGGAGCCAAAACTTATTTGCAAGCAAATACAAATGCTTGATTGGATTTCTTTTTCACTAATTAAGATCTTATTTACAAACTGCATTTTATGTTGTCTTTTTGTAATATTTCAATTTATTTGGTGTTCTGAAACATTTAAGTTTGTACAAATGTGTAAAAGAATAAGAAATCTGAAAGTGGCTCTGGATGGTCATTCAGGGATTCAGCATAAAGTGTCCTCTGAAAAATTTACAGCAATCATGTGGTTGTGGACCAGAATCTCAACAGGACGTTTTAGATAAAGAACTGAGGATATTCTGAAGTAAAAGAAAAGTGTCATTAGCCAGTATTAGTGTAGTCTTGCTGATAGAGCTCAGTAAAAATAGTTATGGACTTAAAAAAGACACATTTAGTCTCAACATTCTTCTCTTTCCTTTAATAAAAACAATGAAATTAAACAAAAAAAAAAGATATTTAGGCCACACATATGATGCGATCTAGTTACATTACAGAACTACATTATTATCAGTATAATTAGAGCGAGTGCAATTATTAATATAAACAAGATCAATCGCACACGTAACTGCAATGTTAAACACACACACATTCTCCCAACACACCAGGTGAGACGGGCCGACAGCATGTCCGGCTGAACATTGCACTGTTTGCTGGAGCTACATCCAGCACTGCTGTTGGGAAGAGTTGGGGTGGTGATTATGCAACATCCTGACCTCGTTAATGCTTAGCTTTTCGCTGAAAGCAATCAAATCCTCACAGCAATGCTCCAAAATGTATTAGAAAGCCTTCCCTGCAATAAAAGCAGGACAAACTCTTTTTGAAACCCTTGTTATGGGATTAAATAACAAATGAGAAGGTGTCCCAATACTGCTGTAACAAAATAGTGGTGGTGATTTTTACTGTGTTTTTTTCTGGACCTGGATTTGCCCCTCTGACAGTAGGAGATGTAGCCAGCAGGAGTATTAGTGTATGAGATGATAATAGAGGTAAAGAGGAGAAGACTAAAACAGCGACGGCATTCAGACTCAAAAGCAAGCCACGCCCTCTGCGTTATAATAAAAGATTCAAAATATAAAATCTCCAAAACATTAGAGCACTTCTCAGAATTCTTAGATATATGCATCATATCAAATGATGAGACTTAAAGTGTAGACTAGCACTCAGCTAACAGAACATAAGCGACCGCTCTTCCGCTCTGCTTAGCCTGCAGGACGCTCCACCACATGAGTTCACATGAGTTCAGAGGACTGATACTGTACACAGAGTTTAAAATCAGCTAGACTGAAGCAAAGTCAGAACGCTCCTGTTACACAAAACCATCCCAGGCCCATCGTTGTGCTGCTTTCTGCTTTATTATTTCACTTAATTTCCTTTTTTCCTATATATATATATATATATATATATATATATATATATATATATATATATATATATATATATATATATATATATATTTAAATTGTCGCTGTCACACATTTTAAACCTTTGGCATAATGTGAATCTGGCTGTTATTATTTTATATTGTATTAACATTTCATGATGTATAGGCCAATAGAAATGCTTTAAAATCATATGGAGGACACTGTAATGCTCAAGCCCATTTCACCCCTTGGCCCTACCCCCTGATTCTTGTTAAGCTGGAGGGGAAGGAGGCTTGCTAGCCCTTCAAACAGAGATTTTTTTAGAGGCACATCTTCAAAGGGGGGGTATGAGAATCACTGACAAGATGACAGAACAAGCGACCAAAAGAAACCCACAAATGTAAGTATTTTCCTTGTTAAAAGTGATGATTAGCGCTATAGTACCATAGTTTAATGTGTAGTTTCATTGTTTTATGGCAAATTCTTCATAAAGAGAAAAACATGGTCGCTAGTAGTCTAAATAGTACTTTAAAAGGAAAAACAAAAATAAAAGCTCCCCAAAATGTCAGCTCTTTATCACAGAGGAAGAAAAAGGATAGAGGATAATAAAATTATTTCTGCACCACCTCCCATCTACCCCTTTCTGAAGATATACGATGCCCTAAAGTCAACTAGTTAACCAGCAGCTAGCTTACTAAAATTTATCGCTCCACTGGTTTTATCACATCAGCCCGACAGTGTTGCCTACAGACCAGCGCCAGTAGCCTGGTAATAAAGCAGTGTTAGTTATTTAATTATTATTATTTATTTGTTTATTGTTCATTGACAAATGTCATTGTGAGATACCGGTGGTTCCCAAGTCTGTCACTGACGATCCACATACTGCACATTTTAGTGGTTTCTTGTAACACATTACCTCCTGTGTATGCATTCTATTTTTAATAAGAATAATCTTTCCTGTCTTGCCCAACAACTTCAGCAAATTCAGTTTTTTGGATTATTCACCCTAATAACTGTAAGAAATTGGTTTATTTCAGATCAGAATAATTTAAGTCACATGTTCTGTCATTTTGATGACGTATCGTGTGCTTGAAGGGTTGTTTGTCCCACTTCTTAGGAGGAGGATTTCACCCCTTTCCCTTGTAACTCTGTTCTAAGGGGATGGGCTACACTCAAAAAGAAGTGGTAGGGGAAAGACGTAGGGCAAAGGGGTGAAATGGGACCGGGCCTAAATGTTTGTAGATACCCCATCTAATGAATGTATTCAGCGACTTAAAGTTGCACACATTGCTGACATATATGTGTAAATGCACACACAAACATGCAGCTTGTCTAGTCCCTGTAGAGGTAGAAAGTACTGCCAACACCCAATAAATAAATACATTAAAATTTAAAATGTCCAGTTAAAACATATATATAAAATGAGGCTTCTTCACTGTGCAGACACAAATATGGACCTCATTTCATTTAGAGAATACCTTTATGACTGGTGGAGTTCTAAATGGAAGCATGCCTAATCTTCCAGTCTGTTTTGGTAAAGTGGCCTTTCAGCATTCTGACTTTGCTTCTGTACACTGATCATGTAAGACTGTAAGTTAAATACATTAATATACAATGTTTTTATTAAAAACACACTAACGAGTGGTTTAATCAGTAAAGCACTCCTCGCTCTCACGCCTTTACTAACGCTGCACTTCCACAGTCTGTCTGTGAGGGAGAGAAAGCAGTCTGAGAGCTTCAGTCTCTCTCTGATGGAGATTTTCACAGTAGCAGATGTTTCTCTGTCCAGGTTCTGGCTGGTTCTCTACAGACAGCGCTTTTCTTTGGCAGGAACTCCAGGAGGCCAGTGATTTACCCTAAACAACAAACAAACAAACAGACAAACATTAATGAGACTGTATAATCTACAATGTGTCTTGAATTTGTTATTGAATTATTTTTATTTAAACATTTCCAAAGACTCATTTCCAGCCGGCTCGGGTTTTGTGAGTTGGATTGCCCTATAAAGACTTTTAGACTGCTGGAAAATAAAATATACATCTCCATAAAAATTGTCAGCAGAGGGAAGCAAGAAGTGCTGTAAGATTTTCTGTGGAAACACTGCCCTGACTTTGGGCTTGATAATAAAACACAGTGGATCAACACCAGCAGATGACATGCATCTCCAAACCATCACTGATTGTGGAAACTTCACACTAGACCTCAAACAGTTTGTACTGTGTGTCTCTCCACTCTTCCTCCAGACTCTGATCCCTTGATTTACAAATAAAATGCAAAACTTACTGATGAGAGAGCAATGTCATCTGCTGCTGTTTCTCCACTGTGTTTTATCAAGTCTAAAGTCAGCGCAGCTTCTACCAGGAGATTTTACAGCACTTCATTCTTTCCTCTGCTTTAATGGAGATGCGGATTTCTTTTTCCAGCAGGACTTGGCACACTGCCCAAACTGCCAAAAGTACAAATTGGTCTTAAATAGTATTTAAATTTTCTAAAACACTGCTTTTGGGTTTTCATTGGCTGTAAGTCATAATCATCAACAATAAAATAAATAAATACTTACCATAAATCACTCTGTGTTTAATACATCTATATGATATATGAGTTTTGCATTTTAAACTGAATTACTAAAATAAAGTAACCTTTTTAATGATATTCTAATTATTATATAGATGTTCTGAAGTAGGATTTGAGTGTTTTTATAGTTTTCTTTTAAATGGGCCAATAATACTGATTAACTTTAACTTTGCTAAAATAGTGAAGAAGCTTAGTAGAACTGATGACATTTTTTAAAGCTAAATGTGTACATACATGTGACACGTGAGTTATTAATTAGAAATATTTTTATTATAAAACAATTTGTCTTTTTTATTGACTTTTGACGTCCAGCTTGAGAGTTACAGCAGTTTATAAACCTTTGTCAAAGCAGATAAGAGCAGATCAGAGAGAGAGACTTCTTTAGACAGGTAATTTCACTGTGAGTTCTCTGAGTTCTGAGATACTCTGACATGAAGTGAGTGGACTGAGCTGAAGCCTATGTTCTCCTTGTCTGGCTGAGGGCTCTTAGTGTTCCCTGTCCTGCTTACTTACTCTACTGCACACTCCAAAACTGGACCAGTCATACCGGACCCCTCAGAGACCTGCGGCACTGCAGCTGAAAAAAAAAACCCATAAACACACTGTCACATATTCACATACATCACTGCTCAAATATCAATGCATTCAATAATGTGAGAAACTGTTTTAATCACAGATAAAGTACAGCTTTCAAATCATTAGGATTCAGTTACAGTGTTTATATAATCAGTAGAACATCTAGAATTAAGTCGTAATATTACTGTCCAGAATGAAAATAAACATGCTATGAATCTTAACTGTGTATTTCAGTGACGTCGGATGTTATATAAGGAAGTGAACATGCTGAGTGTGATTTAATGCAGCACAGTGTGTGTGTTTGTAGCTGCCGGTCTGGCTGGAACTATCCTGACAGAACAAATGTTGGACACATGTTCTAACATCTGTGAGACTGGTCAGTGTATCCAAACACATCAGAGTTCAGCTTGCTTTAAATAACACTGATATAAAGCCTATAAAACATGCTGATAATTCTGATGATTTAACTCAATCTTAATAGATCAACAGTTTGGTGTTGCATGCAGAGCTGCCCCATGTGTCTGATTATTTGGCCACTTCTTTGAAAAAATTGTTTGGTGTACAGAAGCTCACCTGCTGGTTCTAATACTTTGGATAAGAATTTTTTAGCTCGAATATCCATTTAATAACTTTGTGATGTGTATAAAAAATGAATATGTAAACAAACTCTTTGGTTTTGAATTAAAAAGAATCATTCTACATTTTTGTTCAGGGTGGTGGTGAATAGAATTAGATGTATGAACCTTTAAAAGTGTCTAAAGCCTTCAGCAATTAAATAAAAAAATCACAATAATTATTGTTTTTTTTTCACCATCATCATCATTCCATATTAAACTCAGATTATGTGTGTAGGTTCACTAGTGGGATTGGATAGTACATAAAATTACTACAATTGTGTTGTTTTCATGGCCAAGTTGGGTTTATGATCACTGTAAAGAATCTGGGTTAATAGGTTTCTCTACAATGTAAATGTCACTCTAAATGTGTTCATCTTAAACACTGAATCAAGCAGAGAATTTTGATTTAAATCTTTCTTTAAAGGTCTCCTTCCGCTAAAATCCACTTGTTGTTTGTGAAATACGATAGGTCTCTTTGAGGTGTATATGCATGCTGTATGTAAAACTGTTCCTCGGCCTCCACTGTCTGCGATAGCTAAGAATAGGAAATACTCAGAAAAACGAGTCGATCAGGAAAAGCATCATGTCTACATCAACCTGAGCTGAGGTAGGTGCATTCATAAAAATTCCTGAGCAAGAACCCAAAACCCCTCTTTCTTCAGAGATCAGTAATTCAGTGATCTAAAGCAGGGCTAAATAGAAACACCTGAGCACTTTTTTTCCTACAAAACATGGCTCACATGGCATTCATTCATACTAGAGACCACAACTAGACATTTTAAAACGAATGAAAAAATGAGAGAATGAGACTTTAATGTGCTGATATAGTGTTTTCCAACAGATTTACAGCAACAAAACTGTATTGAATGAAGCTAACTACAGTAAAGTAATTAGTGTGTGTGTGTGTATGTGTTTGTTTATCTACTCACTATGGTCTTGCACACAAAGTGAGCAGACTCCCTCCACCAGCTCTTTGGCCTCAGCGGCCAGTTGATGTGCGGGGTCTGGGACGGGGGAGGGCGTGTCCGGGCTCTCTGTCGCGGGGGATGATCTGACGCTCCTGTAGAAAAGGAGGGAAGAGACATCAGACCAGTCCAGATTTCAGTCAACACAAGATCACAGAAACTGTACAGCTGATTTAGACACTCACCCGTTTTCTGAGCCTAATAAACTGGTGGTGGTGAGAACTTTGTGGACATTCTGTCAGAAAGCAAAAGAAACATTACAATTTTAACACACTACACACATATTTATAATCTTCTCTTTCTGTTGTTTGTGCATTTTTGTACATTATACACTCATATATACTGTAAGTGTCTGTAATGGATTAAATTAATTTCATCTAAGAAAATTAAATTAGTAAAGCTGTCCAGATACTTAAACATATATTTTACTCCGAATTATTCAACAGCTAACATATTTTTTGTTGGAAATGTTATTCATAGTTTAATGCAGTACATATTAAGACCTTATTATCCATTAGAAATTATTTATATCTTCTAGCAATTATTCTATATAGTACCCAGAACCTTGAATAAATTGAGTATTTTCTGTTAATAATCCAGAATCTACTATATGCTATTCAGTATCTATTATGAATTATTCAGTATCTACTACAAAATATTTACTATCATAAATGTCAATTAGTCAGTATCCCACTATGCATTACTGAGTATCTACAAATGCAGTATATACCACAAATAATACAGTACTTATGAATTATTCACGAATGAATGAATTATTGAGTATCTACTATGAATTATTTAGTAACTGCTAAGAATAATTCAGTATCTAACATTTATTACTCAGTAACTGCTGTGAATGATCGAATATGTACTTTGAATTATTCAGTAACTTTATTCAGTAAATATTACTATTAATCAATTTAGAGTTACTATTACTTATTAAGTATCCCAATAAATTATTAAATATTAATTAATTATCATTAAGTTAATGCTATGAAGTTAAAATTGAGAAATTTTGTAACCACATACAGTGTGTGTGTGTGTGTGTGTTCAGGTGCAGATGTGTTAGGTATACCTGAGCAAAGCCCAGCAGCTTCTTATTAGAAATTTCCAGATGTTTCCTGGATACTTCAGAGCGTCTGAGCTGACTGTCGATGATAGAGAGTCTCTTGTTCAGCTCCATCATTTCCTCCTGCCATAAGAACAGACTCATTAACAGCAGCTTCTGACACCCAGAACTAATGCTTTAAAACGATTTGTGAGTCTGGAGTTTCAGCATTAATCTTATGTACCTAAACTGTATGGACAAAAGTACTGGAACACCTGCTTTATTAGTGTTTCATTTTTTTAATCCAGCTTAACAAATCATTTCATCCTGTTTTTGTTGTAGTAACTGTTTTTATTGTCCAGTGAAGACCTGCTGGAGCATCTAATTGCATTCAGTGAACAATGGATTTTGCATATCTAAGTCAGCAATTCATTAGAATGAATCTTTCCAAATAGTTTTGAAAATATACAACTTATCATACAATATATGGATACAATCTCAAGTTTTGCTGACCTTAATTTTACCCATTACATTTTTCTAAGCAAGAAGAGCCGTTAATTCACAAAATTGCCTTCACAAAAGTTGATGTCCAGAGAAAAAGAAAGATTAATTTTATCTGTATAAAATGAATGATTATTTTATGTATGCTGAATGTAGAATAATTAAACATTTTTAGATTTCAATTTCAATGTCTGCATATTCTAAATAATCAAATCATCTTTAAAAGTTTGGAACTGTATTATTATGTTATTATTGGCACAAAATGGTCTAAAAATGACAACAATTTATCGCAATTCTTTATTGGATTATATACTGTCTAAATAAAAATGGTAAATACTTATACAGTGCTGGACACAAATATTGGCACCCCTGCAATTCTGTCAGATAATGCTCCATTTCTCCCAAAAAATGATTGCAATTACAAATGCTTTGATATTAAAATGTTCAAAACATTCAATTTGTCTTTAATGGAAAACCACAAAAAATAATTGTCAAAAAGCCAAATTGGATATAATTCCACACCAAACATAAAAAAGGGGGTGGACAAATGTATTGGCACCTTTTGAAAAATCATGTGATGCTTCTTTAATTTGGGTAATTAACAGCACCAGTTACTTACCTGTGGCACATAACAGGTGGTGGCAATAACTAAATCACACTTACAGCCAGTTAAAATGGATTAAAGTTGACTCAACCTCTGTCCTGTGTCCTTGTGTGTACCACCACATTGAGCATGGAGAAAAGAAAGAAGACCAAAGAACTGTCTGAGGACTTGAGAAGCAAGTCCATCTCGAAAGACCTGAATGTTCCTTTGTCTATTGTGTGCAGTGTCATCAAGAAGTTCAAAGCTATGGCACTGTGGCTAACCTCCCTAGATGTGGACGGAAAAGAAAAATTGATGAGATAAGATTGCGCGGATGGTGGATAAAGAACCTCGACTAACATCCAAACAAGTTCAAGCTGCCCTGCAGTCCGAGGGTACAACAGTGTCAACCCGTACTATCCATCGGCGTCTGAATGAAAAGGGACTCTATGGTAGGATACCTGGGAAGACCCCATTTCTGACCCAGAGACATAAAAAAGCCAGGCTGAAGTTTGCCAAAACTTACCTGAGAAAGCCAAAAACGTTTTGGAAGAATGATCTCTGGTCAGATGAGACAAAAGTAGAGCTTTTTGGGAAAAGGCATCAACATAGAGTTTACGGGAAAAAAAAAACGAGGCCTTCAAAGAAAAGAACGTGGTCCCTACAGTCAAGCATGGCGGAGGTTCCCTGATGTTTTGGGGTTGCTTTGCTGCCTCTGGCACTGGACTGCTTGACCGTGTGCATGGCATTATGAAGTCTGAAGACTACCAACAAATTTTGCAGCATAATGTGGGGCCCAGTGTGAGAAAGCTGGGTCTCCCTCAGAGGTCATGGGTCTTCCAGCAGGACAATGACCCAAAACACACTTCAAAAAGCACTAGAAAATGGTTTGAGAGAAAGCACTAGAGACTTCTAAAGTGGCCAGACCTGAATCCCATAGAAGACCTGTGGAGAGATCTCAAAATGGCAGTTTGGAGAAGGCACCCTTCAAATCTCAGGACCTGGAGCAGTTTGCCAAAGAAGAATGGTGTAAAATTCCAGCAGAGCATTGTAAGAAACTCATTGATGGTTGCTGGAAGCGGTTGTTCGCAGTTATTTTGTCTAAAGGTTGTGCTACCAAGTATTAGGCTGAGGGTGCCAATTCTTTTGTCAGGCCCATTTTTGGAGTTTTGTGTAAATTGATAATTGATTTGATTTTTTTTTCATTCTCTTTTGTGTGTTTTTATTGCAAGCAAAATAAATGAAGATATTAATACCAAAGCATTTGTGATTGCAATCATTTTCTGGAAGAAATTGAGTGTTATCTGACAGAATTGCAGGTGTGCCAATACTTTTGGCCAGCACTGTAGCTGTAACAGACTGTAGATAACAGACAGGCAGTGGGAGAGCAAAATCATCACCTTAGTGACCTCCATGCTCCTGCGTTTTCTGCCAGCGAGTTGGTCCTTTAGGTCCTTTATTTCAGCCTCCAGAAGCTGGATGACCTCCTCGTAGTCCTGCTCCGCACTGTTGGTCTGTCTCTGCACGGCCTCGGCCACCTGCAGCCGATTCTTCAGAGACTTGTTCTCCTCCACCGTCGCCGTGGCCTTCTGAAACAGTTCAGACAGCGTATAATTCCCTTTCACTTAAACTGTTAAAACAATACACACTTTAACATGCACCACTGCAATTTTGTGTGTGAATACATCATTTAGCCATAACATTATGTTACTGGTCAAAATGATCTCAGCAATGACTGTATTACTGCGCTTCAGCTGTCAGACCTCTAATTCTTCTCTTTACTTCTGAAACTGAGACTTAGTACATGGTTAAGTTGAGTTAAAGAAGTTGCCGCTGAAGTACAGTGTTGTACAGTGTTGAGTTTCAGTAAAGTTTCTCCAGTGCAGTGGCATTAGCATTGGCCGCTAACCGCAGCGCTAGCTCTTTTGCCGCTAAGAGGTGTTATCGGACTGTAGCCTGCATGTTTACCTTGTTAAAAAAAGCTACATGGGATGAACCGCTAGCTGATAGTGCCCTGAGTTACCGGACTACTCAGGCTTCCTCAGTGTAGCGCTGCCAAGCAACATTTACTAGCGCTAAGTGCTGCTAACAGCGGCTAGTGCTACTGTTAACTGTGCTGTTGCAATCTAAGCTTTACACAGCCAAATAAATAGTTTTCAGGAGAGAAATCTGTGTAGATTTACATGCAGCGCTGGTTTGATTTTGAAAGAAAATGTTTTTTTTTTTTTAAGAATCACAGTTTTGATATACTTAGCCCCCCACCATGCCATGACACCACTACAAAAGGTCTACTAGTGAACTTCCTGTATAGATATTTCATCTTCCGCTGTGTGTAATTATTATTAAAAAGTGGAAACGTTTAGGAACCATAGCACCTCAGCCATAAAATGTCACACTATGTAAAGTTACAGAACGGGGTCTCTGAGTGCTGAGAGGAACAGTGTATAAAAGTCTCTGCTGATCAATAACTGCAGTTAGATACAAATCTGCTGTTAGAACTGTTAATTCTTATTAATTTATGATTTGATATATTAAGTTTTAAATTCAGGAGCAAAACAAAAGTTTCCCATGTGTGTAAGTAGGTATAATCTGTGTATCAGAAAGGCTCAGAGAAGTGGGATTTTTTTTTTTTTACCTCAGAAGTCTTCTGAAGCTCCTCCTCCAGATTCTTCTTACTGCTCTCAGTGTCCTTCAACAAACCCTGCAGACATCAGTCCCTCAGTACATCAGTACAGAGCAAACATCCTTAAATACAGGTATATAAACTGTGTGGGAATGCCAACTCTCAAACCGTGAGTCAACAGAAGGACAACTGAGATGTTTCATTATGATCTGAATTTAATATAACACTATTATTGTCTTAATTTAAAAAAAAAGTCCTGGATTTGATTATTTATATGAATCACAACATTTACAGTGTGGGGTTAAAATTAATAATAATTAAAAAATACAAATAATTTTACATGTTTTACAGAAGTGTAGGGGGTCAGATGGTGCTCACCTTGAGCTGCTTCATCTGCAGCTGAAGCTGCTTCATCTCTGACTGAAACTGCTCCAACTCTTCACTGCTGGAACTGCACTCTGACTCGTAGGTCTGGAATAAAGAGACATGCTGTCACCATTCAGTGACTGACAGCTTTGTACTGCTTTGTGCTGATCATGTATATGAATGAGAAAGAACACACTAGACTGCAGATGCAAAGAACAGGATTTTTAAAGGTTAAAATGCAATTTTTTCAGTACTTAATCACTGATTAATCAACATTATGTTTAATTAGAAGAAAATGAATTTAGAGTCAAAAAGTTCAGAATTCCTTTTCCTGCTGAGAAAACGAATATTCTGAAGCACTCTGAAATTACACAGGGTGAAGTACTGTGAAGTTACCTGATTAATTGAGTTCAACAACTATGCGCATTTAAGTAACGCTTAAAGGACTTATTTTAAGACCCCACATCTATTATAAATAAGGCTGGTCTAAAACACTGTCCATCACTGGAGCTCTACTTCCTCCACAATAGCTCTCAGTACTTGGGGCCTGAGATTACCACTTGTAACGTAGTAACCTTTCTAATATCCCAATATAAGAAAATGAAAGCAACGTTTTATCTTAGTTATGAGTGGCCCATAATAGTTCAACATGATTTATATGATGTTCATAATATCTTTAATCTTACAAAGAATTACATGTGAATTAATTGTAATCGAGTGAAAAAAGCAAGCCCAACAGGACACCTAAAAAAACTCTCAGAGCAGCACTGAGAACAGAATCTTCATGCTGTACTCACGGGTGAGTGGAAGGCAGAGGTGTCCATCAGACTTGCTGCTTCATGATAGGAAAACATGAAGGGCCCCTGTGCTAGCCCCGCCTCCTCCAGCTTATCGTGGTACACACTGCGCGTCGCCTCCACAAAATCTGATTCCCATAGAAAAATACAGATTTCTTATTAATGTCACAAATCATGTACAATTAAAAAAAATGTTTCATTATTTATTTTGGCAGTTTCCAATTTGAATTATTTGGACAGATGGGAACACTTGTTAAATACAATGCCAGAAAGCTCAACAGGGTTTTTTTTTTTTTAAGAAAAGCTTGATTTGCTAGATAATAAACCAACTGAGCTCACCTCCATATGACACTGTCCCCTGGGGGTCCGTAGAGAGACTCTCTCTGAGCTGCCTCCCCTTTTCCTCTGTCACGTCCAGCCCCAGGTAGGACAGCGCCTGGAAGATCAACAGCAGCTTTAACTTCTTACAAAGCCAGAAATAACCAACCACAACCCAGTACAGTACAGTACAGTGGACAGACTCTATTCCTGTGTAGAATTAATTTAAAATTTTTTGCTTCCTTGTTTTATTTTTCCTTGTTAAAATACATTCATCTGAATGCTTTTAAGCAGTGTGAAAACCTGGGCTTTAGTGAGTATAATGTGTTGTTTACAGTGTCTTTACACCACTGTAAAACTAAGGAATAACTATAAAGATGCTATGACCTGGCTGAATGGGAGTATTTACACCTACCACCACTGGGTGGCAGAACAGTTAAGGGTCCAGAGCTGGACAGAAACAGCAACTGATTGACAGAAACTAATTATTAAACATTCTATATTATTTAAATATGAATTAAAACACTACAATAATAATAATGCAATTGATCCTGACCATTTTAATATTTATATTTATATAAATAAAAAGCTTGTTCCAAAAAAGAAGAAAAGCTTTTTGCCACAAAACAACAAACAGTAGATTTAATATATTAATATTAATATATTAATATATAGAAATGTTTCATGTTTTTTTCTAATTGATATTTTATGAATTATTCATATTATTTTTGTATTATATTTTACAATTGTGAATGTTCTTTTTATATCTTGTTGTTTTTTATTAGGGATTTTGAGCTGCTATAAAAACGGAGGTATTTTATTATTAAAGCTGCAAAGTCGATTTCCTGATTTCCACAGTGAATGTTTGTAACCTGCTCAGTACCTGACACCTGTCCACATGCCTACACTTCAAGTCTACTCCGTGTCCATGTTCATCATCAAAGTGCTTTTTTCCCCACCGGACCCAAAGCCTATTAATGCAGTGGTAGATTAGGGTCAGCCTCAGGATCAGTGGGATCAGATTAAATCACTGCTAAACAACTGCATTATGACAAAGAGCAGGGGTGATTTGGTGGTGGGGTGGGTGGATAAGGCAAAAGACAGCAGAGTATGCTGGAGAGAGGGTTATCTGTGTAAACAGTCTGCCTGGCACTGAAGGACAGTTCCACTCAAATACCCTATAGATATCTGCAGTAGATTAAAGAGGATTAACCCTTTAAATTCAACTTATGTTTTACTTTATCCACAGACTTTAATCCTGCACTACGCCGAGCTGAATCCTTTCAGAGGAAGACGGAGGACTGAGTTTCAGGAACTGGAAGCTCTGTGTTTAATTATGAATAGAGAGTATAACTAGGCTGCAGGAGTGAGTTAACAAACAGTCTGGCATCTTCCTACTCCTTCTATTGGGCGTAAAAATAACTTACATTGTGGTGAATAGTGTAGGCTAAACAGCTAAGTGCTGGGTGCTGAGTGGCTGACGATCTGGCTGTTGGCAGCTGATTGGCTGGCGAATTGATCAGTTCACTGGTTTCTGGTTTATACTGAGATCCTGAATTTTAATCAGAACAATTAATTATAATTTGCAAGTGGTAGAAGGTGCTTCCAAGGATGTGTTTTATTTCTGAAAAGAACCTTAAAAGGCTACAAAAATATTTATGTATTTATTTATGATTGTCTGCCATTCTGGATATTGGGTGCTATTTGTCTGGTTGCAGGTTACAGATGGGGTAGCATTCTGGTTACTGAGTACTGACTGGCTAATATTTTGTGCTAATTTGCTGGCAATGTGCAAACTGAGTACTGACTTGGTGTGAACAAACTTTAATTTATGTTTGATTCTACATACTTACCATGGAATAATAACAAATTTGTGTGTGTGTGTGTGTGTGTGTGTGTGTGTGTGTGTGTGTGTGTGTGTGTGTGTGTGTGAGAACAGCAGTGCAATCTCACCAGGTCAAGTTTCTCTGATCGAAGGCGAATGTGGGGGTCCAGAGAGATCTTGGGTTTAGGGACTGTGGAGCTTCTCTGTGTGCTGGAGGCTGTCAGGTACAAAACACACATACACACACACACACACACATACGCGCATTCACAAACACACAGAAACCATCTTTACTACAATCCAGATTAAAACTTAAACACTGATCACAGCATTTACCACAGACAGAGAGAAAGAGGAAGAACAAGAAAAGTGATAAAGAGAAAGAGTAAAAGAGACAAAAAGACAGATAAATAAAGATAGATAGAGAAGAGAAAGAGAAAATAAGAGAGACAGAAAGAGAGCAGACAAAAGCCAAGGGACAAATAATTGAAAATAATGTAAAGACATCCAAATAGCAAGGAAAAAAGGATAGAAATAAAAAAGGAAAAGTGTGTAAACAGAGACTGGTAAAATGTGTGTGAGTGTTAGAGAGAGAGAGAGTTGGAGTCCTGCCCTGCTAAACAGCCCAGATTAATGAGTGTTATTTTCTCAGAACTGAGTCTGCTGCTGTAATTACTACAGCTCACTCACATCTCCCTTCAACCCCAACAATCACACCAGATTAGCCTCCCTCTCACCTCCCTGATTCCACAACTCACCACAACTCACAACAACTCACAACAACTCACACAACTAACAACAACTCACACAACTCACAACAACTCACCACAACTCACTGATACTCTGCACCCTCTGCTTTTGCAGACATGACTCTGTAATGTGTGCAGCGTGTGGGTTAATAAGTACATAAGTAAATAACTTGAGGACATGTTATAATATCCACTATGAAGTATAACATTTTTGCTATTCAATAATTACTTAATATCTATTGTGAATTATTCAGTATCCATGTTGTCTTCATTCTCAAACCATGTTACACTTAAGCATTATTTAGGAATCTACCAACAACTGCGCTGGCTGCTCGGCAATGCTGCATCAGCAGCAGCTCGAAAAGAAGCGGTGTCTGGCTTCACATGTATCGGAGGAAGAATGTGCTAGTTTTCACCCTCCTGGTGTGTTGGGGCATCACTAGTAATAGAGGGGAGTTCTAATGAGTGGGTTAGGTAATTGGTCGTGTAAATTGAGGAGAAAATGGGAAAAAAATGTAAAAAAAAACAAACAAAAAAAAAAACAAACAAAAAAAACTTGTGTCTTAGGAGGAACAATCACAGGTAATCACAGAATATTGTTGTGATTACTCAGATTAAAATTTTTAATCGATTGACACCATTACTGATTATTCATTAATGATATACAGATAATAGAGATAATATTTAATGTCTACTATTTAGTATCCACTACAATTCAATATCTGTTAAGAATAACTTGAATATTTAGCATTTACTATGAATTATTTAGTATAAACTATGATTTGTTCAGTGTCTTTTATAATTTATTCAGTATCCACAATAATTCATGAACTACTTCATATTATAATTATACTTTATTGGTAAACAAACAGTTGTAGCTCGTAGAGAAGCAAACATTTCAAAGGGTTTGTCTGGGTTTGGTAAGTAAATCACAGTCTAGGCAGGGTTGGTGTGGGTGACACATCTTAAGACCTGCCATTCATCTATGGAAAACTGGATTGCAATCAAAATGAATTACTACACCAACAACTGCAGTCCAATTCACTAAACTCACGATCGCACACACCTAGTAGTTTCATAGCAAACCTAGCAACACCACAGAAACCACATAGCAACACCACAGTCACCACCTTGCCTGATAATAGCACCTTTCAACCCAGGAATCACAGCACTGTACTCATCATTAAGACTCGTTATTACATAATGAACTTGATTCCTAACGTCATTTTAACTGATGAGTGTGATTTCCAGTGATTAAGCTCCACACAGTCTACCAGCTATTCATGTGGATTGTGACCTGCCCTTCACAGGGAGAGGTCAAGGAGAGGTCAAATGAGTTTACATTAACTTCCCAGATTAATTAGTGATGCACCTAAAGCTCCTTCAGTCACATTAGTCTGGGGTTTGAAGAGCCACCCTGCGGGAGACACTGAGAGACTTACAGCGACTTAGAACTGCGTCCAGGTGATCAACAGAAAATCTCCCACTAAACCAAACCCTCTTAGAAACAGACTGTTTCATAGTGTAACATAACACAACAAAATACAGTAACACACCACACTACAGTCACACACCAAACTAGTCACACAGCACACTACACTACCCTGTAGCCCTGAAAACTGCTATTATTTTATTGGTTTGTTAAAGTAAACCCAAATAAACAAAGTAAGTGTGGTTTCCAGTTTACATGTCTTTACTCTGCTTCCTAGAGAACAACAGTTTTACACATTTTACTGAAGTTTGAAAAAAAAAACAAAAAAAAAAAAACCCTGACGACATGTTTCCTATTGGATTGTGCACTAAAATATAACACAGCGTTTCTGCAGCGATGTGCACACGAATCTCAGGACCCTTATTTCATGACAAACACAACCCACAAGTGCAGCCAAGAAAAAACAGACTACAAGCTACAAAAGATTTCTCACTCCATCGCTGCTGTATCGCAGAGGATTTACCACCATACAGCTCATCAAAGGCGAGGGCTTTAAGTTTATGGGTAATACTTTCATGTAGCTTTTTTAGTGATAAAGCAGTGCCACAACTCTACAGAGAAACAAAGAATAAAGTGTGAGAAGCTCTAATTAATGCTGATAGACTTACGTGTGACTCTTGGACCAAGGCGTATGTTTAATATTTAAGGTTAAGGTTTGAAAATGTAGCCACCATGCAGTATGGTTAAAAAGAGTGTGATGTCTGTGTTTTATTTTTAAGGTTATGTTTTAAAGATTTACCAAAAATTTAATATGAAATGTAAGGAACCAGTAAGGAACCTAAAATGATTGTTTTAAATAAATGTTTAAATTTGTTTGAATTGTCATTTCATTTTCTCAGTCACATAATTTAAACAAAATTCATAGACCACTATAATCGTTTCTGAATCGAATCGTGACCCCAAAAAACTGAACCAAAATGACCAGACACTGAGAGATTCACACCCCTGTACTTTAACTGTGCTCCTGTTCTCTGTGCTGAAGCCCTGTAAAGATTACTGAGGGAGTCTTAAAACCAGCGAGGCTTATTAAGTAGTGCAGGCAGAAGTACAATAATGCTGCTGTTCAGAAGAGACAGGGACTGTGAAAAAGGTCTAAAGCTTAACTGCACTGAAAAAAATTAGTAAAAATTACTTTAAAAAAGTAAATGTTACATAGAGTTAATACATGAACTGAACCTTAGTCAATCCTTTCTTTTAGTAAACTTTACTAAATTTATTTTTGCTGAATCAATCCTTTCTTTTAGTAAACTTTACTTAATTTCTGCATACAATATTACCTAATTACAATTACTTAATTTCTACAATATTACTCAAATAATTTATGATGCACAATATATTATAATTCCTGAAATTTAAATATTTTTAGTTAAAACACACATATTACACTGTCTCAACACATGGATGGCATGTAACACATTATTGTTTGTGTGTTTTGAATGTGTGTTTTAGCTAAAATATTTAAATTTCAGTAATATTGTATAAATGAAGTAATTGTAATTAGGTAATATTGTATGCAGAAATGAAGTAAAGTTCACTAAAAGAAAGGATTGATTCAGCAAAAGTAAATGAAGTAAAGTTTACTAAAAGAAAGGTTTGACTGAAGTTCAGTTCACTTATTTACTCTGTTACATTTAAGTCTTGAAACTGAGTTAAAGCTACTTAAATTTATCTATATAAGCTAATGCAGAAAGTTTGCGAAACTTTTTTTAAAGTAAATTGTACGCATCCTTTGTTTTATTGTGGCTAAAATCAACATGCAATAGACAGTAATTACAATGGACAGCTTTGAGGTCAGCAAAAATATTCAAATCCATACATTGTACAAAAAGTCAATAGTAAGATAAGTGGTTGCCTAGCAGCAAAAACCATAGCAGGAACCATAGAAATGCCCTAGAAACACTATAGCAACTACCTTGGATATTACAGTATATTAACTGCATAGAAACATCCTATCAAACAAAGTAGCAACCACCTACAACATCATATGAGTCATCTGAGATACCATAACAACACACTTCACAACACAACAGCAACCACTGAAATTCAGTGTTTCCTTCAGCACATTTCCAAAGTTGATATAAAAAATATGGTGTATTGATAAAAATAATTTGACGAAGTTTTTCATTCTTCGTTTCCCTTCCTGTTCTGAAAACACAATAGGGCTTTTATTTCTCAGTAGCTTCAATAAATCCACCAATTTCCTCAGCATTGTGGTCATTAAAACATGCTTTTATAGTATTCAGTCTGCAGTGTGTGTGTTGGCATGTGTGTGTGTGTCTGTGTCTGTGCTTTAACACTTCACACACGCACAGTACATGTCCAGCCTGGGGGCGTTCAGGAGATTATTTTTCAGCTGGACGGTGATTAAATTCCAAACACTGCTCCGGTCTAATCCTCTCTCTCTCTGTCTCTCTCTCTGTCTGTCTCTCCCTCTCTGACTCTCTCTGTCTCTGATTCTCTATCTGTCTGCCTCTCTCTCTTTTGTTCTCACTTTTCCCAAAATTACAAATGGCTTCAGTAGAAATTTTGTTTATAAGGCCTGTATCACGGATCATTTGAATAAAATAAGCTGTAGTATGCAAACTACTAAAATTTAAACTAATCATGCAAAAACTAAACATACGAGACAATTTTTACTTCATTCACTTCATTGTTATTGTGATTTTCAAAAACAAATGCATTAGCATATACAGTACATATTAATTCAGCCTACAGCAGTTTAATCCCACCCACTCAGTATATACCAGCCTGCTACAGTTCAGCCCCACCCCCCACCAATGTGCTTTACTATGCTATGGTTAAGCTCCACCCCTCACCTGAGGTTCATCACAAGACACAGCTGCGGCTTTAACAAAACAGATAAATAAGAACTACTCAGAATTACCGCGGATTGTTCTGTATCTTTGAGGTCTGTGTTATTATCCTGAATTATAAGCATTACTGCTATTATAGATTTGCATGTGTTGTATCTGTCTGCTTACTTTTTTACCTCCACATGTCCTGACCATTAATATAAAAGTCCCTTTGTGTACGTAGTCTGCCTCAACCCACTAGTTACAAATACAGAACACTGAGGAGATGGGCCCTTTAAAATGGTCCGGTGTGTGTGTGTGTGGGTATCACTGATACAGGTCTGGGAGCTTCCAGAGGACACTGATGGTTCAGGTTTCTTTTTCAGGCATATTTGGGTCCATCTACAGTATGACACTGCATATTTGGTGGATGTGTGTGTGTGTGTCTCTCTCTCTCTCCCTCTCGAGTTTTCTCTTACGGACACACACACACACACACACACACAGAGGTGTTCAGTAACAGACTCTCAGGTTGAGACAGTCTGGCCTAAATGACCTTTTCCAGAAATAAAAGTGAAGTGAATCATTCAATTATGAAGACAAATAATGGGTAATGATGCTTATGGACAAAAATATGGGAATTGTGAGAAAATGTTTCTGATATCTAAATATAAATGATATTATTTTGATGCATATCCGTGGTTGTCATTAAAAAAATAAATTAAAGGTAAACCACCTTCCTACAAATGTATTTGAAACATTGCAGTAACCCGATGAGAGTAAAGTACCTGAGACATGGATGTCGGGTGGACAGACGTCAGGAGACGATGAAGGCGCTGTTTCTTCTGCTCGAATCTGTGAGAACAAAAAACAAATATTACTTGTTCAGTGTTTACTTCAAATGATTCAGAATCTAACATAAATCATTCAGTAACCACTGGTTATCCACTATGTATTATTTAGCAACTACTATGAATTTTACAGTATCCACTAAGGCTGCATGATATTGGAAAAAATTGACATTGCATTGTTTTGTTTGTTTTTCGGCGATATATATCACGATATTAAACAGTGCAGGACACTTGAAGTCACCAGCCCCGCCCCCACCCGCACGCTCATGACAGAAATCCAGACCGACGGAGAGCTGAGTCAGCACTTTATAGTCAGCCAAGCACTCAAATCCCGAGGAAAACAGCAAAACAATAATAATCAAGCATTTAAATGGCCTTTTAAAAGCTAAATAAAAGTGTTTTTTTCTGGGTTCAAAAGCGTGACTCCAGCTGTAACTGGAAATATCTGCGCAAAATTGTGTGGAACTAAGGTGCACAGCCTTGGACTGGCTGTCTGCTGCAGCATTTACAAGCACGTGTCTAACCATGTGGAGGCCATGTAGTTACCTCATGTTTACGCCCACGCCCACTCCCACTCCCAGTCCCCCTCCCTCTCCCCCTTCTGCTTCTTCAGCAGCAGCAGACACAGAGAAAGCACTGCTCACTCAGAACACTGTGAATCTATTCCTGTGTCAAGAATTAAAACATTGCATAATGACGTGTTTGTTTTTTTTGCCTTAGGTGACATCGCACATCCTGTGATGTAACTATTGTGCATGTGCACATCGCGATAATATCATGCAGCCCTAGTATCCACTATGACTTATTCGGTATCCACATCTTTAAGTTTGAAAATGTTATATTTTTAATGTTTCAGGGTTTGCTTTGCTCACCTCTGGAGATCGTACATGAACTTTTAACCTGCCGGAGCTGTACCCATTCCCCACAGCTCTCTGAACCCCGTTGTGTAAGGACGCACTGGAGGGGAAAGGACCTTTTCCTGGAATAAAGGCAATCTCCACCACTGGATCCTGACTAAAACAGGAAGAACAGAACAAAACTTCTACTTACAAACCAGTAATAATACCTGATGCTTTGTAAACCAGTAATAATATGAATCTATCTATTGTGTGGTCTTTTTACAGGTCTTCTACTTTTTTGCTAAGACAGTTGACACATTGACACATCTAGGAGGCAGAGACAGTCACTGTTGATGGACAATGTCTGTACCTGAATTTAACTTTGTTGATGGTGCTTTTAGCCTCTTCGTACGTCACTCCGATCAGAGACTCTTTGTTGATGGCGATGAGCTGATCTCCAGGCCTCAGCCGTCCGTCCTGCAGCGAGAACAGGGTAACACAGGCTCGGGTTAGACCTGCACCTTTAGGCTTCGCTGCACCTCATCCCACCTGCGCCATCATCAGCGGGAACACGACCCGACTCAGTCTGCCCTACACCCCTCTTCCATACCACTCTTCAGAACACCACAGCAACCCCACTCTGATCTCTGCTGCAGGAGATGCCCTATTCACCACTAACACACTCTACTCACACAACTGATGTGTTCACTAATCTCTAAGACTTGATTTTTTGGTTTCTGACACAGTATGACTCACAGTTATCTATAACTTAAGTTATAAAACATGACATTATTTTATTGTATTTTGTTACATTTTGTAATTTTGATACACAATATGCATTCCTGAGTATAATGTAGATGTAATCAGATTTAACAGCTATGTTTGACAAGTCAGCTTTTTTTTGTAAATTATTCGGTGTAAATTCAGCCTAACCTTGCTTAATATTGTGACAACAAAATTATCTCTGTAATTAGTTTTCCTGGATAATGTTGCTATCCTCCTTGAGAACCAATGGTTAGCATTAGTGCTGGGTGATATGACAAAAATGTTTATCACAGTATTCTTCAAGATTCTGACAGTTTCACAGTATATCACAGTATTTTACAATATTTAAATAAAAAAAATTATGATAGGGCTTCAATATAGGTTTGTGAGTTACTGTACTGTTAAGAGTACATATAATATAAAACATTAATTCTTTAAAGTAAGGCTTTGATTAGTATTGGGTTTACTTTGTCCCACAAAATTAAACAATATATGAAGAAATCAGACTTCATTAGCAGAAAAACAGCTGAAGAATATAAACAATAGACTTTAAAAAGAGATACAACTTTAACACAGCTTTCTTTTCAAAACTAAATATTTTAAATATTTCCATAAACACAATAAATTGATCTGAAATACTACAAATGTAAGTATTTAAAAAAAGATATTACAAAATGTATCTGCTTCTTCGGTGGTGCTGTTCTACACAGCGCTCTGCAGTGCCTCTAGTGGTATGGCGGTATGTGAAAAAGCATACTGGTTTTAATGTCCTCTCCGGTCTCCAGTATGAACCTCACTTCCTTATTTTTCAGATTTCTCTAGTGGGTAAGGTTTATGTAAATGTTGGAAGTGTAAATAGTCAAGACTGTCATGTAACAGTTTTAGAGGGTTAGAATTGGTCATTGGCAGTCATGTGTGTATACTATGTGTAAACTATGTGTCATATATATGGTTACTGTGCGCCGTGAAGTGAAAGCAGAAGAAGCACAGTAAACTTACAGTATAATCTTTGAAGAATTAAAAGCAATAAAAAAACAGAAACAAAGTGCGGAAATAGCACCTGAGCAAGGAAGCCAGTGACCCTTTTTAGATTAGTTATCACCTGTTAACAATGCTGATAAATACGACCTGACTACAAATAGCTGGATAGCTATGTGTGCTTTTCATACATAGATACGGATTTAGGCTTCAAAACAAACAAAAAAAAAGCTGAAGCACCAAAACACTGACTGAATGTCCGCAGAACATAAGCTGCTGTTAATCAATAAAACTTAGCACTGCAGACTTTACTGTTTTTAAAAATATCTGGATAAATGTGGACGTGTCTGAATAAATACATTGTTCTTGGTGATTATTACTTGTACAAATCCCTGCACGTATTTGTCCAATACTTTAATTATGTACAATTTTAAGAACAGTTTCAGATCCAAAATATTCTTAAAGAAAAATATTCTATGGTAAAACTGTGTTTCGGGCATCAGGCACTGTATTCATAACCATTTAGTGTAAAACTTTATATGAGAAAGTTTTTAGAGGCATACGTCTAGAAATATGTACAAAAGCGCATCAAGCTTTACTTGTGTTACATTTACCTACCATTTACTATACTATTATATATATTACATATTAGGCGTAAAAAAACATGTAATGCTATTCAGCTACTTTAGGAGACCTAAAATCAGCCAATTTTAGCGCACCACTATAATTAAAAAGGGAAATAAGGTAAAATAAGTCTGCAGCACAACCTGACCACAGAACACCTTCAACATGGTGCTGAACACAAATAGAACCTCACTGTGATGTCACCTGTCAACAACCGATTTTTACAGCTCTTTTTGAGGCCAAGTCCAGTGACGTTTCCACAATCAGTGATGGTTTAGAGAGCCATGTCATCTGCTGGTGTTGAACCACTGTGTTATATCAAGTCCAAAGTCAGTGCAGTGTCTACCAGGCACTTTTACAGTACTTCATGCTTTCCTTTGCTGACAACTTTAATGGGGATTTCATTTTTCAGCAGGACTTAGCAGGACTTTGTGTTTGTGTTTATTATATTTGCATATTTCTTTACCGCTCTCTTTCCCGCTGTGCATGTCCCAACCACACTGAAAAAAAAAAAAAAAAAAAAAAAAAAAAAAAATTGCCACATAGAACTCAAATCTTGGGAAGACACTGCAAAAGACAGGGTGAGCTGGAGAAATCTTGTACAAAAGGGTGCTGCACTGTATAACGATGACCTCTGCCAGGCTGCACAAGTCAAACACAGACTTAGAAAAGAGAGAGCAACATCCAAGCAGGCCAGACCCAAACCTACTACTGCTACTTTCCCTTGTCCATATTGTACAAGAATAATTGGGTCCAGAATCGGCCTCTACGCCCATCTGAAGACCCACAGGGATTAAGAAGGAGGATAGTCATACTCGATTACGAGTGACCGCCGATGATGATGACTACTATGCTGAGATAAACACACTTAAATACTTCAGAGCCCTGCTAAGGTCCACATTTACAGCTAGATCAGGATCCCAAAGGACAGCATAATCCACAAACAAGTATGACGAAAAATAAGAGAAACCAGGACACCAATACTCTCAGAACAAGAAAAAAACTAAAACACACAGGAGACACAGAAGAGTACGGACAGAACACAAACATGCCTACACAATAAAAATACATGAGCAAGATAAAGAAAAGGCAAGACAGAGGATAGAAACCAAAACTGCAACAAAACACATGTCACAAACTGGAGTGACAAAACCAGGCCACAAACAGAAAGCTAAAAACACAGTGATAATTTCACATCTATTTCATCTCACACTCGTTTAAAAGCAGAATGGCCACAAGAGGGGGTACAGGACAAGGTTGAGGACCCTGTATGTCTAATGCCTAATCTCATTTCACCCCTTGGCCCTACCACTTAGACCTATCCCTCAGTTTTGTGCGTGAACATCTGGGGGTAGGGTGTCCTGATTTTTGTCAGGCTGGTGAGTGACAAGTGTTTGGGCTACAGAACCACAAACAGAGCGCTATGAGAATCACTGACAAGATGGCGGAACAAGCAACCAAAGAAACCCATTAAATTTCCTTGTTAACAATTACAATTACTACTATATTTCCATAGTTTAATGTGTTCTTGTAACGTTTTACGGACATTTTATTCATAACCAGCTAACAAAAAACGCTAGCGATTTGTCTCAGTAGCTAGCTAGCTAACTCTCCGATTCCACCTTTAATGGTGCAATACATAGCAGAGGCTTCCGCATTTAAAGTGGGGAAAAATAAAATAATAAATAAAAGCTAATAAAAAACAATTTCAGCCCCCCTTTTAAGAGAAATTAAGGAAGAGACAATAATAATGAATTGAATAATGAATTTACCGGAACAGAGCCACGCTTTCCTCTGAGCGCACTGGCTGCTCGGAGGAGGAGCTGGTGGCTGACTTCACATGTATCAGAGGAAGCATGTGTTAGTTTTCACCCTCCTGGTGTGTTGGGGGCATTACTAGTGATAGAGGGAGTCCTAATGAGTGGGTTGGGTAATTGGCCGTGTAAGTTGGGGAGAAAATGGGAAAAAAATTGAAATAAATAAATAAAATAATGAGTCGCTGCTCCCTTTCTTAAGACATACGATTCCCTAAAGTTACTTCATTAACCAGCAGCTAGCTTACTAAACTTTAGTGCTTCACTGCTGTTTTCTTCAGTTTGAACTGCTTGCATTTAGGGCACACCTCAATGTGAAACCTCAGGGTTAAACTTGGCTGCGGGTGGGGCAGTACCATTTTTCAGTGTTTCCCCATAATAATATCAGGTAACCGCGTTTCAGCATGGCGCTCTCCTGCAGTCCCAAAGCTCATATTCCACTGACCTCTGCGGTCTGACCCAAAGCTCTCGGGAGCTTCCATCAGATACACACACCTGCCCTAACGCTCTCCATCACCACTAACCACTCAGCTCTCCACACACACCAACACACTCAAATATTTGGGGTCATCCAGCTTTGAATTGAACACTTAAATATAAATCTCAGTTGTCATCTCAGGCTAAAATTAGGAAGGCACCGTAGGTACACAGTTTGGCTAAATCAAACAAACGAAAAAAATAAAAATAAAATAATAATAATAAAAAACACAAATACCAGTTGCAATGTTTTGGAGTTATTCATAACTGTTTTTACCATTTTATAAATAAAAAAATAGCCTAATGTAACTTTTAAAATGGTTAACTGACCAGAAAAGATTTTAGCAGCCCAGCAGATGAACCAAAAAGTGCTACCCTAGTCACACTTTTACCTTAGCAGTGCAATTTTAGACATCAATTTACCGCAGCAGTGCTATCCAAGCACAAGTGAGTAAAATGTACAAAGAGAAAAACTCTCAGTCTTTGATAAACAAACAAATGCTAAGACTAAATTAGATCAGGTGGTGTTACTATCCCAGCTAGCCTTGCACGAATTTATGTTGGAAAATGTAAAAATGAACTGCTCGCCGTCTGAGAGCCCCTAAGCTTATTTTCTGACAGCACTGTACATAGTAGCACTCTGATACACAGCACTACTGGGCCCTAACATTACAGGAAACACTGCAAATTACTAATTATTTAAAATGACTAATTATTTAAAAAATTTCCAATTTCAATAACAATACAATACTTTGAATTCGATACTGATATCCAAACAAAACTTTTTTGATACTTTTTTCTAAATTGTAACAAAAAATAGAAAAGTGATAATTATTCTCACACAGTCTATTTTTAAAAGTCAACATGTGTAATTACATTTTCATACTATCATCATGAGAGACTACCACCTTTCTGGATCTTGTTGAAACGAACCATAAGCATGTTTGTGGCACTTTATTAGGAACAAAAACAACAGCATTACATTAAAAGAAATATTTATTTTTAAGAAATATCAGCATAAGCTTGGCAAAATTAAGATATATTTTATTAGTGTTGTCAATCACTTTAATTTAAATTAAAATCATAATTCTATTTTTTAAATGCTGCTAGTTCCATGTATGTTTGGGAGGCAGTAATAATAGTGTAGCGTGGTTTAGGTCTGGCAGAATAGATCTTTTTTTTATTTATTATAATATCTTAAGGTAGAGAGAGAGAGAGAGAGAGAGAGAGAAAAAACAAAGGGGGAAGAGAGAGAAATCGTGAAAGAGAGACAGTGTATGTTTACCGCGCTGTCTGTGCACCAGGGTGCTGTTGTATTATTTTTCTACCTTGCTTTTTGTGCTCTCTGTGTTTCATTCATATTGAGAGTATTGAAAATGAACACCAATTTTTTTTAAACCTTTCAGTATTTATTAGTACCGACACATTTTATATAAAGCACATTTGTATAAAATAAAGGGGAAATTCATAAACTTTTAAACCTCTAAAAGCTCCCTCAAAGAAAATTAATACACCAAATGAATAAACTGCCTTTTGCACGAGACACTCTTTTGCCACAGTTTAAAGAAACTTGAGGGTCTAAAACATTTTTTAAAACCACATATCATTAAAATGGTGGAAGGTTACATACAGGGAAAAAAAGTCCCCCAGACACAGATTAGTTTAAATTTTGCCATCATCAACACATAACACTTAGAGTTTGGATAGTACATAAAAAATGCTATATTTGTTTTAAAGGAATGTTTGAAGCACAATTTTCACAGCAAACCCGCTGTGAATGTGTCTGTTCACAGTGTTAGAGATAAACTCTGAATGACAGGGTTTATCTAAAACTCTGAATTACTGGAATTAAGTGTAAGAGGAATTGCTGCAGGTGATTAATTCTGCAGACAGATTACAGCACTATAAGAACACTTTCCACTGACCAAAGCCAAATCAGCGGGGAGTAGAGACCAGAGATCAGACCCCTGCGTCTACGTCAGACCCCCTGGGTCTTATTTATCTTATTTAACACTGGGCTAAATGCATTACAGCTTAACCCTCCTTGGTCGCCCTTCAAACACTTCCTCTTTCATCTCCACAGCTCAAGTGAGAAAAGTTTATTAAGATCTGAATTTAAGGAAATGTCTAAATAAATATATATATATATTTTTTCTGAACAACTGTGCAAATTTTAACTTACTGGAAAACTACAATCATAAATATCTGAAACATGAGCTTGAATAAAAGAGCTTGTATGTATGTGTATGTTAAATGTGATTTATCACGTAAAATTATACTTTACTGTGTAATCACAATTCCTGTGAAGTGTGTTTGTGTGTGTGTTTGCGTGTGTGTGTGTGTGAATTGTGTTTGCGGGAGTGTATCTCTCACCCTGTGGCAGTCCCCTCCTGATAACACCTCCTGAATAAACACTGCAGGACCATCCGGTTTGTTGGTGCCACCCCCAATACTGATACCCAGACTGGAGCAGCGAGCGACAGAGATCAGCTGAATCACACCCTCACCTGGGTGACTGAAACACACACACACACACAAAAACACTTGTTTTATGTTTATATTTTAATATAGATAAAAGTAACCGTATTGATGAGGTATTAGTACTGCATACGAAGGCCTAGGTTCTCTATTTAAACAGTAACTAAACAATCTGATCATATCGACATCTTAGATATGGAGAATTGACTCGATTTTTAAATTGCAGGAGCTGCGATTTGAATTAGCCAATAGCCTGCAAGTGTGTGGGACGACGCAGCCTGCTCTTGCGGAGATGTGTCACAACTTAGCGGCATGTGTTCCGTGACGTGACCGTGTTTGTAGTCTGTAGAGTGCTGGGGATTGTAGTCTTTGGGAATGTCAGAAGGTGCAGAATGGGCCATGGCCGGTGTGAAAATGTTTTAATATTTATTTCTTATCATTTAGTTCTGCCTAGTAATAAATAGAAGCTTAGACAAATGTGGTTTGAAGAGAATTTTTTTTATATATATATTATATTTTTTAGTTTGTTTGTTTCTTGAAATGTAAAAATAAAACTGACAACTGCCTTTAATCTAAGTAGAAATATTTTATATTTAATGCGGAAAGAAGTTTATAATTATGTTTGATAGATATGTTAACCACTAATACAGGTTTAGGGGTTTCTGAATAAAAAATAATAATAATCAAATTTAAATCGCAATATTCCGTGGAAAAATCTCAATAAATTAGATATTTTGCTCATATCGTACAGCCCAATGGGCCAGACCAATAAGTTCAAAAGACTGATCCAAATGAGCAGAATAAGTCAAGACTGCAATAATTCCAATTCACAACTAAAGTCAGAATCTGTTGGGATGTCTTAGTGCAGGCTACCACAGATACCACTTACAGGGGTCTTGTTCTGGCCGAGCACAGATGAACAACAGCATAGTAGATATTTGATCATAATGTTTTGACTAATCTGCCTATATTATGTTTGCGACATCTTGTTTCTTGTGTTTACAGGCACTTAAATACTTAAATAATGTGGAAAAGACTTGTATCTCCAAAAAGGCAATTTTACAGGACTTTCAATGGAAGTCAATGTAAAAAAATAGCTTTATTAATTGAATATTTGTCCATTTATCATTAAAGTCTAATATAATGCAAAGAACATTCAGATTCACATTACGTCAAACATTTAAAAACATTTAAAATGGAAATACTAAGGTTTTTTGTGTTACGTACAAAAAGTTAATCTGTTTTCTTCATATGTTCAACACACAATTAGTGTATACACAATAACTATGGTATATTACCTGAGTGACCGCAGTAACTGTCCGGTGTTATTGTAGGTGCTTTGTGACCCAGCTGGACTCAGCAGCAGTGGACTCTGGGATCTGGACGAGGATCCTGAGGATGTGCTGTCCAGATATTTGCCTGCTTTTACAGGAGGAGACAAAATACAAAAAGCAAATCAACTTTTGTCACATGACATAATAGACTAAATATCAGTGGTCAAGTTTCTTACTGACCCCACACTCTCTCTCTCTAGTGAAGTAATAGAGGATTTAACCTCTGAAACTCAAAAGCCCATATTTGGCATTGGGCATCGCTACCTTAGGGTCATGTACTTGTGTCTGAGTGAGCCGTTCTATTGGTCAGTGCCGTTCTATGGAGAGTACACAGCTGTAGTAAACATGTGTACCAGCTACACACTGCAGTTCACAGCAAGAACTGCCAATTGTATACCGTAATTGTATTTTGTAGCTTTTTTAGCAACCTGAATAAATTTTTAACCAAATCAAAAACTATTTAGGCATCTCTTCTGTTCTTTAGGTTGTTGTAGCTCTGTACAGAACCATCATTCTTACTTCTGCGTTTTTCGAACTATAGGTGCACTTTAAATCCTTTACATTTCCCCAAAATCGTCAGTGCACCTTTTAATCCGGTGGTCTTACGTATGAATTTTACCAGTCAGGTTGTAATGAGCAGTAAAGCCACTCTGCTGAAGTACAGCGGTATACAGGAGTTCAACTTTAGCATTACTTGCTAACCGTGTTAAGCACTAGCTTTTTTGCCATTCAGAAGTGAGTATTATTGGCCTGTAGCCTGCTGCTAACCCTGGCTAGCACTGCTGGAGCAGCATTAGCCGCTAACTTTGCTAAGTGCTTGCTCTGTCGCCGCTCAGAGGTGAGTATATCGGCCTGGAGCCTGCTTGTTTACCGTGTTAAAACAAGCTACTTGGGACAAACTGCTAGCTAATATCACCCTGGCGCACCAGTAACGCTGCCGGGCAGCATTAGCCGCTAACCACTAGTGCCTAATGCTAATGCTCCAGCCTTAGTGCTGGAGAAATCTGGAAATCTGAGCTTAATGTAAATAAACAGAAGCATTTTACTCACACAAATAAACAGCTTTCAGGAGAGAAATCTGTGTAGATTTACATCCAGCACTCGTAAAAAGTATTTTTTTTTAATTACAGGTGAATTTAGGAATTACTGCTGAATTTAGAAGGGAAACATGGGACACCCCTGTTCCTTACTAGTGTCCCATAATGTGCCTTATAATCCAATGTGCCTTGTGTATGAAAATAGACCAGAAAATAGACGTTCATTGATAGTGCGACTTATAACATGGTGCGCCTTATAGTGCAAAAAATTTGATCAATATCCCCTGAAGAACAGTTTTCAAAGTGTTTGCATCTTACAGGACCTGAATTTGCCTATAATCAAAGTACCATTAATATAATCGCTTTCTTTGCTTTAAATTTAAATTTTGTATAGGTTACTCTTTATCCTAAAACATCCTCACAATCAGACTGAGATAAATCCCAACCTAAACAGACAACAAACACCTGACTAATGAGCTCCTCAAACTTAGTCTAGACTGCACAAAGCAAGCCGTGAAATCCTGGTCTGACCTCTGAAGCTAAACAGCTGAAATCAAACTCACTGCGCTGCTTAAGAAGAGTTACATCATTAGAATTTTCTATACTTAGGCGGTGAATACATTTGCCAGTGTGGGGATAAGGCTGCTATCCTGTGCGCTCTTCTTAAACACTTCTGCCAGTGGAGTGTCTTTTCCTCCGGCTCAAACAGATGTTCAGAATTGCATAATGGACAAGTGTGCTGTCATAAGCCATTTTCAAAGCCCGATTTATGCCCCCTTCCAACTTTAAAGGATTAAAGATTTAAAGTCTACAGATTTCCTTTGGCATACAAACACATTTCATGACACAAAGTGGTAGAGGCACTGCGATACAAGAGTGCGCACGAGTGTGTGTATGAAAGAGTGTGTGCTAGAGGATTTCCCACTGTTAGAAGGTGCAGGTGTTTAAGTAAAGCTAATTAAAATACTACTAAAAAATATACACCTTTCGGTTTGTAGTGTCTCCTTGCAAAGTATTGCCAATCTTTCTCGTGGTGTACCTGTGAAGTGTTTTCTCTGTCCGTGTCTTTGCTGGTTATTGATCTCAGTTTGCTTCGCTTTGTTGCTTCAGATTTGTTTGTCTGGTTTGTTTGATTCTCTGATTCTGCTTCGTTTTTTTTGCTTTATGACAGATTCGTCTGTGTATATATTAGGTGCCTTGCTGTTGTTACTCTGTGTACTGGTTTTTATTTAAACCTGCTTTTTACCTTATCTTTCGCAAGCGTCTGATCACAGTGTAGGTTGTTTTCCATCAATGATAAAATATAAAGTTTTAGGGAATCCTTAAGGTCAATACGGATTTTACTACGACTATTATAGTTATGTTATTGTTACGTGTAATGTGACATGTTGAAAATTGCTGAGTAATATTGTCGGTTTGAGATGTTTGTATATATTTTTAGAGCCTATAATTTTCAGAAAAAAAACAGGAATATCAGTCAAAAAAGTTTTTTTATCGCATCTTTCCTATAATTAGCTATAAAAATATAATATATGAGGGTGAGAAGGTTGCTAGGAACCTGGGTGTTATGGTTGATGACCAGCTCTCCTTCACGCACCATGTGGCCTTGGTTGCTCGATCCTGCCGCTTCGCGCTTTATAACATCAGGAAAATTAGACCGTTTCTGACGCAACAGGCCACCCAACTCCTGGTACAAGCGGTCGTCATCTCACTCCTCGACTACTGCAATGCCCTGCTAACTGGCCTCCCGGCCTGCGTAGTAAAACCACTCCAAATGATCCAGAATGCAGCAGCACGTCTGGTCTTCAACCAGCCAAAACGGGCACATGTCACCCCGCTGCTCATTGAGCTCCACTGGCTACCAGTTGATGCTCGCATCAAATTCAAAACTCTTACAATCGCCTACAAGGTGATGACAGAACAGCTCCTTCCTACCTGCACTCACTCCTGAAGGCTTACGCTACCTCCCGGCCGCTGCGCTCCTCCAATGAACGTCGCCTCGCTTTGCCAAACACTCACACAAAGCAATCCAGACTGTTCTCATACAGAGTTCCCCAATGGTGGAACAAACTACCTTCTACTACCAGATCAGGAGAATCTCTCACTATCTTTAATAAACTCCTGAAGACAGAGCTCTTCAAAGAGCACTTACTCTCCTAACACCTCTAACACACTACCTACTTCTAACCTTATTTCCTTCTTCCCCTCCTTCACTTCTCTATTCCTTTATTTCCCTTCGACCTCCTTTAAGCCCTATCTAAAAATGGGTTATCTAAATTCCTATTACTTTGTACTTCATTATTGTAAGTCGCTTTGGACAAAAGCGTCTGCCAAATGAAATGAAATGTAATGTAATGTAATGAGAAACAGAAACCTTACCATGCTGAATGGGGGAGTTCCTTGTAGATCCTGTGCTGCCGTTTGATCCGTACTTTTCAAGAAGTTCTGCAAATTCTCTCCTTCAGCAAAAGATAAAAGAGAAAATGAACACCATTTCCAAACCAAATCTAAGAGACAGCACAAATGAGTTCCCAAAATCACATCAGGTATAATCCAAAACCGTTTAGATATTTTAGGAGCACAACCCCCAAGTTAATACCTTCAGATTACCTAAGAGGAGCTCACAGGGTATTGCAAAGTAATCACAAAATTATGACTCCTTTTAGGCCCGGAAGCCAAATCAATCAATTTAATCTGAAACAGAGTTGGGCATTAAAACAAGCTGAAACCAGTAAAATATTTCACTCAGTGTATCGAGTGGACAGAAGTAATGGTTCAGCTTTACTTTTTCTTATTTAAACACAATTTCTTATTAGATTAAGAAGCCAAACACATTTTATATATTATAGTAGTGGTTTACATTCCACTGGTGGTACGTGAAGCACACCAAGCTGGTACACCACCAAGTAAATGTTTTTAATGTATTATAGACAAAAACTATTTAAGCAAACACATGTGGGTACCAGGGATGTCCAAATTTGCCTGGTTTCATTGGATAAAAAAACATTATATGGCTAAAATATACATAAATTTCTCCAAAGGTCATGAACTTGACAATGAAAGTCATTTTGGAGTATTGAAATGTGGAGTATACATTTCAATAGCATTTCTTTATTGTGTTTTCACATTATTGTTCTATACTGAGCCCAGTGCTGTTCCTCACTGAATATGATGCCATAAGTTCAATATATCATCACGGTTGTTACTGTTGCTAAAAATGTCTTATCTCCAAAATGGCAGATTTACAGTAGAAGGAAATAATGTTCTTAACTTTCAATGGAGTTAAAACATCATAGAAATAAACATTTGTAATTTAAAACAATTTATTTGAATTCCAACAAGTAAAACATATATTAAAAATGATTACAACAGAAGTAAAACAATGTGTAAAACAAATGTCAGTCACAAAAGGGTCAGGACCCCCGCTCATTCACTCAAATAGTTTATCCTGCTTTTGTTGTAGTAACTGTCCTTAAGATCCAGAGAAGGTTTTTTTTTCTAGATTCTGGACAATTGCTGTAAGGGAATGGATTGCATTTAGATTCAAGAGCATTCGTGATTTCAGGATGTTGCACGATAATATCGTGATATATATCAGGACATATTGTATATTATATATTATAAATTATATAATATATAATAATCACCCCACTTTATCATCCCCAACTCCACAACTCATCTAAAAAGTATTGGATGGAGCTCCATCTTTCCAGAGAACACTGCTCCTTAGATAAATGCTGGGGAATTAATGTCCATTTAGCCCATGTCTGGAATTAATCAATGGGACACTAATTTATATCTAAATTTATAATAAAAGAACACTAAAAATGATTTGATTTTACCAAATTGAAAGCCTCTGGAATATAATCAAGAGGAAGACGGATGATCACAAGCCATCAAACCAAACTGAACTGCTTGAATTTTTGCACCAGGAGGGGCCTTAAGTTATCAAAAAGCAGTGTGTAAGACTGAGAAGAGAACATGCCAAGAAGCATGAAAACTGTAATTCAAAACCACCAAATATTGGTTTCTGAACTCTTTTTTGTTATTCCAGCCATTTCTCATTTTCTGCAAATAAATGCTCTAAAAGACAATATTTTTATTTGAAATTTGGGAGAAATATTGTCTGTAGTTTATAGAATAAAACAACAATGTTCATTTTACTCAAACATACAGCTATAAATAGTAAAATCAGAGAAAATGATTCAGAAACTTAAGTGGTCTCTTGATTTTTTTCCAGAGCTGTATGTGTCAGCAATGCATTTATTAGAAGTAGTGTCAGCATATGGTGTATTTAAAAATCCTCTGTGTCTAAGTGTATACCTTAAATAACCTGGTTTCACTTGTCAGTCACGTCAGGTAAACCCCTATAATCTGGAACCGCTCACCAAGTGTCTAGCTAACATTATTAATTGGATGAGTGAGAATTACCCTGAACCTTATGTACACACTATTCACTGTATCTGAATACAGATTACTCCTTGTCTAGAACTAATTTGTCATGCCAATGAAAAGCACATTTAGTCTAGGATTAAGCTTAATCTGGGTCCATGAACTTTGAAGCAATGCTGCTGCTCTAACTATTTTTAACTATTTATTTTGTAAAGATTGTTGATACAGTATTGAATATAAAAGATAAAAACTATTCAGGATTAGTAGTGCATGCTTCTTGATAATCTGTATCAGTTCAGTCATTGCTGGCCTTTGTCTGTCCTTTTTAAATAATTCTTCTCCCTCCCTTTTCCAGTCTCCCCAGACTCCCCCTGAGTGGCAGATACAGGGCAGCAAAAACATCCTGTCGCTCTGCTGAGGGCTTTGGTTCACTTCAGTCTGAGTGAAATGCTGGACAGCTTCAACTCTCACCTTCTTAACCCACCTACAGTACATCACCCCACAGCCTCCCACAGCAATTCAGCCCAGACACACTCTCTGCTCTTCCTTAAACTACAGGAACACTGATCACTGTACAACAGAGCTCTGTGTGAGCTACTGGGATTTTATAAAGGGCGAAAGATATTATGGACATATTTCAAAGTATCACAGCATTATCTTTTACAAAATGATTTTTTGATTTTACACTTATTTAGTTTACAAGCAAAAATAGGTGTCAGGCAGTGTATCATCACAACACTCGACAGAATTCTGTACTCTCTGTCTTTAGGTCACACTGTTATGACATTAATTCATATGATGATGTGTTTTTTTACTTTGACAGCTTTCTGAAATTTCATAAAAACATTGCAATATATCACCTTGCTTACAGTCATTTACTACTACATATTAGACTGTATTGCATATTAACGTCATGGAATTTTCAGTCTGGATTTTATGTTAGGAAATCTTCATCATGAATATTAAACAAAAAATAAGCAAATTTATAGTTGACAATAGCTGTTTTTTGGTCAATCTTAAAGGTTTCATTCCATCATTTTTTTCATTTATTTTAAAATATCTAGTTGTGGTCTCTAGTATCAATGAATGCCATGTAAGGTGGGTAGTCCAGGTTCAAAAAGTAAAAATTCAGGCCGGGGTTTTGTCGGCTGAGCCGCAGCAGAGCTACCCAGGCAGTTGGAACAAAACCCGGGGGTGGATTTTTACTTTTAACTAGTCTAAACAGAAATGTTTTAAAAGTACAGCTACCTATCTCTCCTTAGCTCTGAATTACTGGGCAAAGCATATAACACTGATGTGCTATTTGCACAAATAACACAGGAACAAACTGCCATGTTGTTTCTAGCGCTGGTAGCTCTTGTCTGACTGCGTGGCTTCATTTCTGCCTGTGGGCGGTCGCAAGCCAAGATGAGCGAGGCCATGAATACTAATTCACGGGTTGATGTAGACACAGTGCTTTTCCTGATCGACTCGTTTTTCTGAATATTTTCTTTTACTAGATACTGCAGACAATTGAGATTGAGGAACAGTTTCATGTGCAACACCATGTACAACTTAGAGAGACCTACTGTAAAAAAAAGTGTGAAAAAGTGGATTTTAAGCGGATGTCTGGATTTTTTGTTAGTAAAACTTCATTAAATATTAAACATAATTACAAACAAAGCAAATTTACAGTTGACAATATATGTTTTTGGGTCAATCTTAAAGTGTTAAATGATTTGATATGAAGGACGGTGATTAATAAGTCCAGTTTTGATTTCAGGTTTATTTGAACCGTAGTTTAACACACAGCCAGACCTGCTTTAGGCTACATTCTTCATTGTAAAACTATAAAAATATATAAATGTGTTTTTCCTCTCTCAGGAGAGGGATTACAGAGGAGGTAGAGCGAGGTCAGACAGTAATGGGCTGGGAGTATTACTGGGTGGGCCTACTTAGGTTTACTCAACTCACAATATAAAGCAGTAGTTATGCACACACACTCACTCACACACACACACACACACAAGCACATACGCATACACACACAGTGCCCTGTGTGATGCCTGAGCACCTATTAATTAAATAATGCTTTTTTGTTTTTAAAGTTGTGGTTAAAAAAAAAAAAAAAAAAAATACTTGTAAATAATTAAACGTAAAAATGTAAAATAATATATCTATAAATGTCTTAGCTCAAAATATTTTATACTATTATTTTGGGTGATTTACATTCAGATTAAAAAAACATCCTTGGTGGACTATTTAAATATTGGTTATAAATATAACCATTGTATTTATATACAATGGTTACAAAATTATCATCATTTTCCAAAATCAAAACAATAACATTTTTCGACTGATGCGTTTGAGATGATACGTGGATGTGTGTTGCTGTGTAGTCCACAAGAGGCGTGTACATGGGGAGAGAGAGTCAGAGAATGAATGTGTAAGAGAGAGAGAGAAACAGATAGAGAAAGAGAGAGAGAGAGTAATCCCCTGCACACACTTAAACACAGGGTTAAGGACAGAATGCAGATTAATGCGTAGAGCTCATCTCGTCACAGTCCCAGCTTAACCTTCCCTGCTCTCTCTCATTCTCTCTCTCTCTCTCTCTCTCTCTCATTTTCTCTCACACACACATATGGTGCAGAAGAAACCCTCCTCATTCATGCTATCTCTATGTTTTTTTGCTTCCATTTCAGAGCCATGTGACTAAGCGTCACTCAGCACTTCACTTCTCTAATAGACCTGTTCATGCAGCTCCTGAAACTGTGAGCCTCCACCATCTTGGGGAGAGCAAAATCTGCCTGTAAACTAATATGTAATCAAGGATGCACTGAATATCTGGCAACCGAAATTGTTCAGCTGAAGAAAAAAAAGCCTAAATTTTTTGCAGTGGACAATGCCTAATCTTAGTCATGTTGCAATATTTCTTTGAGAATTGTTCCAGTAGTGGTGACACTTGATGTACTGGATTTAAAGACACTAAACAAAGTGAAAAATATGCAAGAGGTAGCTTAAAGCTATTGTGAGAGGGAAATAATTTGTATATGTAGTTCATTATAAGTCAGTGTTAATTTTATAGTTTAAAAATAGTAGTAAAAATGTTAGAGTTAAAATGTGAGGTGATACAATGTAAAACTGTTAAAAAATAATAAACAGTAACTTGCTAAAGTTACTGTCCAGAGCCGTACGTTGTGAAATAAACAGAGTTCTTTTTCAACTTTGTAACCCGACCATTTTTCCATCCCTCAGAAAAAGAGACTTGGAGTTATCAGGAATTACACACAAACATTGAGGGTTACACTATCACAAGGACAGTGTGAATACTTGTGAATACTTGTCACCAGCTCAGAGAAACTGTTAGAATTGCTAAACCACATTGACTCTTTTGTGTGACAGATGCTAATAGAGCCAGGCTGATAGCACTACAATTAAATCAGATAAACCCTGCTCAGGAACAGCTGTTAACATCAGAGCTAAAGCACTTCATCTGGGCTGGCTGCAGAGTCTGTACTTGTCATTTAAATCCAAAAGAGTTTTGTAATTACCTTATTTAAATGTAGGCACACTTTACTTCCTTGGTAAAACAGAATTCACCTTGCATATTTCACCCAACCGTGGCAGTGAACACACACTCACACACTAGGGCAAACTGGGGCAGTGAAATTACACACCCGGAATAACAGGCAGCCACATCAGCGCCAGCGGAGCTGGTGTTGGTGTTAGGTGCCTTGCTTGAGGGCACCTCAGCCATAGGTAGCAGTTCTGGGGATTGAATTAGTGACCTTCCGGTCTCACTCTCACTTCTCCAACCATCTAAAATTTTAAATACCTTAAAAAACAATAAATGCCAGATATACACCACTTCAAAATGATCAGTTTTTTTCTGATTTTGCTATTTATAGGTATATATTTAAGTATAATGAATGTTCTGGTTTTATTCTATAAACCACTGACAACATTTCTTCCAAATTCCAAGTAGAAATATTGTAATTTAAAGCATTTATTTGCAGAAAATAATGAAAAGCGTACAGTGCTTTCAAACCTTAAATAATGCAAAGAAAACTATATTCATATTAATATTCAAATTCATATTCATTTAGAAACAACAATTATAATGTTTTAAGAAATCAGAAATCAATACTTGGTGGAATTACCCTGATTTTTAATTACAGTTTTCATGCATCTTGGCATGTCCTCCTCCACTAGTCTTACACACTGCTTTTGGATGACCTTATTACACTCCTGGCACAACAAAAAAAGCATGTTTTCTTTGAGTGTTTTGAGGTTTGAAAGCTCTGTACCTTTTTCTTTTTGACCATTTATCCTTTTCTGCAAATAAATGCTCTAAATTACATTATTACTTATACTTATTCATTTTTATTAGGAATTTGGGAAAAATGTTGTCAGTAGTTAGAATAAAACAACAATGATCATTTTACTAAAACATATACCTATGAATAGCAAAATCAGAGAAACTGATTATTTTGGAGTGGTCTCTTAATGTTAATATAAAGAATATAAAAAACACCGTCAAATACTTTTCTGACCAGAGGGGGCATTAATATTTGCAATGCAATAGTGGGAAAATAAATATTTTTTTATTATTAACAGAGGCAGAGTTACAGATGAAGCAGAACTGAATTCTTAACCTTTAGGATGCACACTACCCAGTTTTGGAACAGCAGAAATTCCCATAATGCAACATAAAGTATTTTAGTGAAAATGTTTGTAGACATTTTTAAGACACAATCAGAAGAAGATAATCAGTACACCTTTAACACATACACACATTTAACACATACTGCCCAATCCACCCACTGCCGTCTAAACAAACTCTGCACCCCAAAACGTTACTATATACTGCATCTATTCTTCATGCTGTACTTTCTACACAACACATTTTGAACCTGCATCACTCTTATAATTACTCTGTCACCTAGTGGGCTATTTCCTCACTTCCAAACACACTCTAGATATCTGCACATTTAAATAGCATTGTACATTTATATATTCAGTCTTACTTAACGTATTTCCATGCAATGCCACTTATCAGTATGTCTATAGTGTAAGTTATTGTGTTTATTGTAAATTTATCTGTATATTCTATTTTATTTTACTCTTCTACTTGTTGTAAATACTGTTCTTTGCACACTAGTTGGAATCTGCACCCACGTTTTTTACTCACATGTACACCTGTCCTCTGTGACGTGACAATAAAAATCTTAAATCTTGAATAAAAAAAAACAAACATCTGACCTGAATCTCAAACTCAGAGCCAAAATCTGAGGCAGTGGGAGTGGTGGTGTGAAGGCTAAAAGGAGCTCACTGTTCCCGGGAGAGTCTCTAAAGAAACAGCCAAAAACATCTCCCACGTGCCGCCAGACCCCTCAGCCTGTCCAGTTTATCAGTAAAATTATTCATCAGTGAATAATTCAGCAGTGCTGCTGAGATGAGGACAGTTCAGAGGGGATGAAATGCAGGTCAGCAATCTGCAGATCAATACGAGCGATCAGAGAGGAGGCGGAGACTGGAACCGCTCTGAGCAGGGCTGTTTTAAGTGATAGTTATGGTGTTTTGAACGATTTGCTCTCGGTTCCTCTTCACGGACTGAGATCTGAGATCCTACACTCAGCTTAGAATGTGCTAGAAGTGTGTAAAAAAATAACCCTGGAGAGGTTTATCAGCACACAGGTGTAATTAAGCGGTTTAAAGTGGGTGTATTTTGTCTTCGTCAGTGATTTGGAGTTAATCTGTTCATTTGTTAAAGGTGAGATAGAAATCTAAAGGTTCCAAATTGGTGTTAGAATCTGAAATTGAGAAATAAAATCCTGCACATGAATATATTCAGCTACTGTATACCCATTGCTGACACAGATGTGGAAATACACACAAAGACACACACATACGCACACATCATATATCTAGGCAGGTGTACAATGGTATAATGACTCCAAGCACTGAGCTATGGAGCAGTGGATCTGTGGTCTCTGAGTGATGGTGCTTCATCCAATAGTTCTGAGCTGTGGTGAGGAAGTTAAGGATGATGGAATGGTGGAGTGATAATTACCAACATCTTGACCTGATTAACACTCAATTACATTAAATTATCACAGCAATGCTGCAGGATCTAGATAAGCAGGGGTCCCAATACTAGTCAATATAGTGTATGTTGTATGTAAGTATGTAGGGTTGAATAGGTCAGTTCTATAGAGTAGAACTCAACAGTAAGTGTGCTGGAGTGAAATGTTCACGGCACTGATGAAAGCTGTGTGGAGAAACCCGCTAGACGGCAGCTAAATCACCCTAGCCCATCAGAACAGGGTTTAAAATAGGCTCTGACTCGCATAATCTGCTGAGTTACTGTAACAGGCAGATCTGGTTGTCAGAGAACATTCATATCTCCTCTCTCTCTCTCTCTCTCTCTCTCTCTTTCTCTCTCTCAGACTGATGTTATGCATCCAGATCAGTAGCTTACCTAGCATCTTCATCCCTCGCTATCAGGAGTCGCATGTGATTAGTGGACGATGCCGCTCGGAGGATGTCCACCGCTCTAGAAACAAAAAAACAAATTGATTTGCTATCAAATTATAGTAAATATTTAATGCTTCACGTGCTAAACTTCATTAGTGCCATTTATTATTACATTCAAAGCCATATACAGTCAATTTATATATAATCAATATAGCCAAAAGTGCTGCATTAGTAGCTGATTTTTTAATGTATTTTTGCCAGCCCAACAAAACAAAAATCTCGATTCACCGAATTATACAATTTAACAAATCTTGTTTCGCTTTTTAATGTTATAATTAAATAGAATGTTCCAAATCAATATGGTTAATTATTCATCTTCAGACTGAAGCACGACACACAAAAACCTAGAAATCTACAAAACAAGCACTTTGTAGCATGTAACTTTAAATGGAAGTGTATTTCAATAAAAAATTGCACAATATTCAGAAGCTGCTAGATTTGCATCATGACATGTTTTTTACTTTTCTTGTTTGACAGTAACAATATGTTTTAGATAAATAATGAAGCTTATCCACAGCTGTTGCTGAAGCATGGCTAAATTAGCACTTTGATATTTTTCACTTCAATCTAAATCATTACACTAGCATTTCTAGTTTCTGAATTAAATTTCTTGACTATTAAGGTGTCTAAAAATCCTGAACACTTTTACAATAAAATGTAACTTTAAAATAAGAAACACAACTTACTTCTCACTCGTGACACCAATCAAGCTTTCTCCATTAACCTCAAGTATCTGGTCTCCTGGCTGTAAGTGTCCTACACAAACATTCACACAAAGTGGAAAAAAATCAACATGCAGCATCACAATTTTTATCTTTTGTGATTCTTTTTTATTAAAAATCAACAGTAATGAGGGAAACAGTTGGTACTCATAGGGAATAGAAGGAACAGATCTACAAGCAACCATAGAAACTGTGATAACATACCCTGCTTCTAGCTGAAAGTCTTGTTCACTTTAACATTTAGGTGCAAAAGCTGCTCACAGAATCAATCTTGTGACCTTAAGAACGAATCAATCGACACCATCCATCATGTGCTTCACTAACAATCAACAGCTTTAGCTGGTCAATACATCCAAACACAACACACACACACACACACACCCCAGGTGCTCACACACTTCTACATATCCATGTTTCTCAAGACTACAGTCTGAACAGTAGTAGAGTTACTTATCTGTATTTAACTTCTATGAACATTTATTGGCTTTTTTTAGGTGAAAAAGCTCCTCATCAACTAGTGTAGCTTACCGTTTTCATTTATTAGCAAAACATTAGCTAGCATTTCTGTAACCCGCAACACACGCATAAAGAGGTTAAGCTAGCTGTGAAGAAATTAGCTGTAAATTTCACCTCACTTTTACAATGGGAAGCTATAGTAAAAAAAATGGAATAATATATTTTACCATAATACTATACATTTGTTTGACGAATTAGACATGCTCTACGTTTGCTTATGGCTAAATTACTAAATTTATGCTAGCTTGCTAAATGTAAACACTACTGTAAACCACCCAAACTATTAAACTGTATAAATCTGTCATTACTGACATGCTTGCTTTTTACCTTGCTTTCCACTGCTTTTATAATCATTAGTAAAGGAAGGTGGTACTAAAAAGCTCAATGAGCTCCAGAACGATGCTGTAATAGGATTCCACCACTGGTCACAAGTCAGCTGGTGTTTTTTTTCCTACTAGTGCTGGGCGGTATGAAAAATGTATATCACAATATATTTTTTAAGATTCTGATGGTTTCACTGTATATCACGATATTTCATTCAAATTTTTTTCTGCTTTTTTTTCTTGTATGACTGGACTTTAATATAGGTTTTTGAGTTACTGTACTGTTAGGAGTACATATAATATAAAACACTAACGCTTTAAATTAGGGCTCTGATTACTATTGGGTTTACTAAGTTCCACAAAATTAAACAATATATAAAGAAATCAGACTTCTTCAGCTGTTTTTCTGTTAATAAAGTCTGATTTCTTTATATATTGTTTAAGTTTGTGGGACTAATCAAACCCAATAGTAATCAGAGTGCTGTTAAAATAACAGCTGAAAAATGTAAACAATAGACCTTAAAAAGAGATACAACAACAACTTTTACATGGCTTTCTTTTCAAAATTTTTATTTTAAAAGTCAGCAAATACAAATTTAACAAATACAAATAATTGCTGTTTGCTGTTGTTTTTGTTTTATTTTACTCAAATAAAAAACACTCATACAGTGAGGAACAGCAGCAGGAGCTCCTCAGATAAAGTTCTCAATTATGTTCTCATTTTTCTCCAGGTAGGACAGCACTAGACAAGCCACAGAGCTGACCTACCATTGCTCCAGTTTGTCAGCTTATTATGCTAACTGGCTATCATTAGCCAGCAAGCTGTACCAGTATGCTTCTTTGGCCGTAGAACAAACAGCGCTCTGCAGCACCTCTAGTGGTATGGTGGTATGTGAAAAATGCATACCGGTTTTAATTTCTGGTATACCACCCAGCACTATCTTCTAGATATTTCTCCATCAGGTGTAAGTGGAATTACTGAAAGGGGAATTGTTTAGGTACCACAGCAACTTCAGGAAGCCAGATAGTGTTAAAACATGTAAAGTTTCAGAGTTGGGGTCTCTGAGTGCTGAGAAGCCTAATGCAGAAAAGTCTCCAATGCTTTGCTGCTTAATACAGTGCTGTTAGACAAACTTCATACTAATTCACATGGAATCTGAATGAGATAAAAAGTCATAAAAGCTCCTGCAGGTATCATGTTTAGATGTGAACGAGTTCCAACACTATATATAAAGCTATATCAGAAACAGCTGACAGGCTAATAGGCTCCTCCAAAAATATTTAGAGAAATGCCCATGCTGCGTTTACACTGGAAGCGACACATATCCCTTATATCAAACAAGACCAGTTAGCACAAATGCTAATCCTGCAAGCTACCTATGGAGCCATCTGCTACTTTCCTCCGCTTCATTTTCCTCCAAATTAAAGGAAGATGCATTGTTTATTTTGTGCTAAAAATGGTACGTTTTGATCGCTGCTTCAACAATAATAAAATGTATTTAAAAATCTTAAGGGACAACTTGGATGTGTTCTTTTGAGACTCTGACTTGGACTCGTGATCAGAATATCCCTTTTTAAAATTTAAATAAACTGACTTAAAAATGCCTGGGTTAAGACTGGAGTTGAGTGAAATTAAGTCTACAAGGAAAGTGATTATATATCACTGCAAGCTTGGTAGGGCTTAACGATACCGGGAAGGAATAGATAGGTCAAATTGTCAAATTACGGGCGCTGAGTGGTTCAGAGGTCTAAAGCGCTGCCACTATGAGCTGGAGGTCGCAGGTTTGAACCCCCGCTCATGCAGCTTTGCCATTAAGCTGCCGGTGCTCAAAGGGAGCACAATTGGCCCTGCTCCCGCTGGGTGGGTAGATGGCGCTCTCTCCCCACATCACTCCTAGGGTGATGCAGCATAGGGCATCTGTGAGCTGATGTATCAGAACTGAGTCGCTGCGCTTTCCTCCAAGCGCGCTGTGATGCTGCTCGGCAATGCAGCAGCTTGAAAAGAAGTGGTGGCTGGCTTCACATGTATCGGAGGAAGCATGTGTTAGTCTTCATCCTCCTGGTGTGTTGGGGCATTACTAGTGATAGGGGGAGTCCTAATGAGTGGGTTGGGTAATTGGCCGTGTAAATTGGGGAGAAAATGTGAAAAATATAATTATTTTTTAAAAATTGTCAAATTACAGGTCAATCACCCAACATATTATTAATAATGCAATCTGTGTATCAATGATTATTGTAAAATAAATTCTGTTGGGTGGATATAATCATTACTCTGGCAGATTATGTAATGCAAAATGTAAACAGCATGACTTTCTCTTTGTATGCAGCAAAAAAAAAAGTAATCTGACATTGCACATCCGGCAGTTCCTATTGCGAATGTGTTCATTGTGAAATCGACATTGACATGATATACTGTGCAGCCTGATAGGTTGGTTCGAACATAAGAGTAAGGAACTTTAAAGACGTAAAAGAAAAGCATTTGTTTTAAAATGTATTAATATTCAACTGGAGAAAAATCCTTGACTTGTTACTATTGTCAAAAATATTAAAAATAGATATTTATGAGAGCTGAGAGGTTCTATCTCCATTTACAAACCACAGAGTCTCTGTAATAATAGTCATTGTAAAATGATCCCTTAATGGGTAAATGATTTTGTTAATCAAATTTAGATTTTGTATAGACAGAGATGTGCTTATCTGTCTGAGTGTACTGTGGGAACAGTGTTTCACTCAGGGCTGCCCTGATGTTGGAGAAGTTCTCTCCAGATGTAGGTCACGCAGGTAACGTGTCTGCGGCCCTGAGCTTTATATATCTCTTAAGTGAGATCCTGTCACGCCCTATCAGCATCACCTCACTTATTTTGGTGCTGAAATTGGGAGCAAGCTTCAAGGTTTCCCAACGGCTGCTGACATCACACCACCTGGGAGTCTATACTATAAACAAGCTCTGTCTTTCAACAGAACACAGAACACTTCCATACAGAACGTCCCGGTAATCAGATCTCAGGACCACAGTATCAGAGAGTGTTTCTGAAAATCTGCGTGTCATGATTCTCTGATTCTAGATGCAGTCCATCAGCCCAGAAATGTTCAGTATCTTATGTTATGAGAACACACAGCTGTAGGCTGTGGAGCTGTGATCTCTGGAATTATAGAGTTCCATCCAATACCTCTGGTATCAGCTGTTTGGACATACTTTTTTCTAAACATTTCAAACAAATAAATCAATTTCAATTTCAAATTTAATTGTCACATACATAGTAATACACAGTATGACCTGCAGTGAAATGCTTGGAATGATCACACAATATTACCAAGCTGATTTTTTTAACTTTTAAACTACACAATGTAAAGAGCAAATATTCAAACACGCAAAATGTTTAGGTAAAAATAATAAAATACTAAGATTTACAATGTAAAAACCTGCGGTCAACAAAACAGACAAACAAAGATAATCTAAAAAAAAGGATAAAATTTACTTTAAATATTAGGGGTGTGATGAGACACTAATATCACGAGACAAGACGAGACACAATACTGGGTTCACGAGAGAGTTTTATTTGCCAAAATCATATAATGCAAATTCAACAGACTGGTTCCTCTCACACATTTTATAAAAAATAGGAATAAGAATAAGAATAAAAAATGTGAATAAAACTTATCTAGGTCTTATATAGTGCAAACAATAAGTCATATTAAGACTATGGTTTGTGTTTTTCTCTCCTAAATCTCTTGTAATTTAACTATACATAACCATTACCAGTCACATTAAGACTATGCTTAAAGTGCATTGGGGCGCTGCACTAAAGGGGGCGCCAAATGAAAGCCCCAATAAATTTTCTCTCAGTAGAAACAGCCAATCAGCTTGCTGGTTTTGCCGAGTGCAGTTGGCTAGTAATGACAGAACTGTCTCCTCCACCCCCTCCCCCCCGGACTTGCACTCCTGCTGTGTTGCCAGATCCCGCTTAAAAAGTCCACACTAAACAATTTTTTTCCCCGCGAGACAGGTTAAAGCTTGACAAGAAATATCGTAAGTCCTGCTGTGTTGCCAGATCCTGCTTAAAAGGTCCACACTAAACAATTTTTTTCCCCGCGAGACAGGTTAAAGCTTGACAAGAAATATCGTCACGTTTTAATCTTGCGAGAGATCTCGTCACACCCCTATTAAATAAAATTTATACATAGCAAAAAAAAGACTGTAGAAAAAGACTGTGTTGTAAGTACAACACGTATTAAAAACAAATAAATTAAGACTCTGAGTTAATGTGAACTAATGCGCTGTCGCTATTATCAGAGGATTGCTGGTTCAAATCCTTACAATGCTGACTGCCATCAGCAGCCAGAGTCAGAGAGAGCTGAATTAATCTTGCTCTCTCTGGGGTGGGATTATTGCATTTCCTCCCCACTCCTGGTGTGATGGTCATCATTACAGGTGTCTGATAACTAATGTAGAAAAACCGTGGAGTCACATCTTTATCAAGAAAAAGTGGCTGACATTTATCAGAGGAGCCATTTGCTATTACTTACGCTGCTAGTGGTGGGGGCATTGCTAAAGAGTTTTAGGTAGGATTTATATAGTTAGGGATTATGTAATTGGCCTTCCAAATTTAATAGAAAAGCAGGTAAAATTAGAACAAAATCCTCAAGAAAAAGATTGTAAATATCTACTATTTGCAAAATTCTTCTTTCTGCATTTAAAAAATGTCTAGAATATTGCTACTGCTTGCTAAATCATTTGTTTATGCATTATAGTCGCCCATATTTCTCATAAACATAAGTCACATAACACAAACTCATAGTTTTGGCCATTATTGGATTCATCTAATTTACCTATACATTTTTAAATGCAACTGCAACATTTTGATAAAAAAATGTCTGTCACAAAATTAACTCAACATAGATTTGGAGTGGCAGAACTAATAATTCAGCATCAGAACCTCACTGATGCTCTCATTCTCAGGGCTAAAAGCAGTCAAATCCTCCTTACAGCAAACTTTTGCCACAGAGTATCATATACAATGTTTTAGAATTAACAGTTTGTTTGAATGAGGTTAATCTATATACTACTATAATAATTTTGAGTTAGATTGCGTTCATTTAGATTTCATTCAGGTTTTCCCATAGCAGCAGGACGGTGAACGCATGCTAACATCTGTAGCGTAGCATCATGCTAACAGCCTGCATTGTTAGAGACACAACAGAGAAGCACAGGGCAGTCTCTAATTCCCACCAGCAGCATTAGCTTAAGCACACGGATGATGCCGAACTCTTCAACACACGTGACTCAAACACAGATACGAGGTCAGTAAGAAACATTATCTTCTGTCTGTCTGTGAACACAAACGGCCCTTACTTCTCTTAACATCACACTGTTACTTTAACAGCATGACCCCTCACAGACCGAATACACAAGCTTCTTAAGATTTGTTTCTTAACTTCGTACTGTAAGAAGATGTAAGACAAATGATCAAACATCATAACTTTAAAGATGATAATTAATCTTAACTTTTATCTAAAAAAATATTAAGAACTGTCAAATTTTTCTATTAGGAAAAATTATATACACAATCGGTTTTATTTAAAATATTATTATAACCTTAAAACAGCCCAGAATGTAAGAGGTCAAAAAATCTGCCTCTAAAATGATTAGTTTAAATAATTACAGAAATAAGGTCTAAGCTGTCAGAACAAAAATTTTACATTTTTAAACAGTTTTTAGCATTTCTGTTTATTGTAAGGTACAATTTTGTAGTTTGTTTTAATGCTTATTTTGATTCTAATTTTCTTCATTTTGCAAAGATTTTCAAAGATTAGAATACTAGAAAATGTTCTGTGCAATGTATGATTTGTTAGAAATGGCTACAGAAGAAAACCTCTTTGTAATTCTTAAGAACAAATTCTGAATAAGAATCACACAGAAGAATCCTTGTAAACTGAACAAATTCCAAATCAGAAAACACTCTTCTGAAGCATGGTTGGTACATCAGGCTTCCTAATGTCTATCGTGTGTGCAGAATGCTTCTGTGAATCTGAAAACTTATTACATCATTAACCCTAGTTTGATTTGTGTAACGATTCGTTTTTTTACTCTGTGTTTTTATCCCAACCAAACGTCACAGGCCGAGTCCAGCTTTCAAAGGCTTTAACTCACAATAATGAGATTGCTGCTCTTTGTTCATTAGCAAAAACTGCACAAAATCAGACGGATAAAAGCAATTTAATTACAGCAGCAAGTCAAAGCAGATTTGCACTTGTCTCTGGCTGCAAAGTCTGTAATCACTGAGAGGCTGCTTCTAAACAGACCCACTGAACATCACTGCCCATAGCCAACAATTACATCATTTACAGAGCACTGTTTACACCCTCATCACACTGACGCAAGCCTCATAAACTTTATTACAGCACTGACCAAAACTGACCAAAGTCATAAAAACTTAATTAGAAACCCCTACCCTGTGCTTCCACTCACGGGCTACTTTATTAGAAACCAGAGGTGTCAAATAATGAGGTATAAATGCCTTGTTATCTTACTTAAGTAGATATGTTGGTTATTTATACTTCACTGGAGTAATAATTATTTTTACTTCTACTTCTTACAGCTTCACACAATTATCTGAACTTTATACATTTTCATTACATTTCATTTCACCCTCTTTTCATTCTGGCTTCCTAACTAAAAAAAACCCCTACCCAGATAAATCTCTCCATCCAGATAGAAGGAATTTGATCGTGGTTTGATAAGAAGTATAAACATATACCATTCAGACACCCTATTGGTTTATTATTATTTTGTGATCCATTACACCTGCACATACCTGCACTATAGGACCCTGTTGCACTCACTTTTACTTTTACACTTTAGTATTGAAAGCAGTACTTTTACACTTTTACTTGAGTAAATAGCTTGACTTGATACTTCAACTTCTATTTTTAAACCTTAGTGTCTATACTTCTACCTGAGTAATGAATGTGCATACTTCTGACACCTTTGTCAGAAACGCTTGCGCTTCCATTCACTGGCTGCTTTCTTAGAAACCACTACCTTGTGCTTACACTTAATTTAAAGCTTCAAGATTCAAAAAAAAGATTCATTCTTACCATCACTGGAAGCAAGGCCACCGGGTAAAATCCTCTTCACATACACTCCAAACTCCTCTCCTGTTAATTCTTTCACTCCACCAATCACTTTTATACCTAGAAAATAGCATACAAAAACATTACTGCAATGAGAGAGAGTTCACATGAAGTAAGAATGATCTAGCATTTTAAATAAGTGATTTAGGTCAGCGGTGTATCATTTCCATAAGCAGTAACAGACACATTTAATAAACAGGTCCCACGTCACACAGCACAGCACAGCAGCCCTAGAATAACTTAATACCCCCAGGATAAACATCCATTACACATTCATGACTAGATTAAATGACAGAAAGTGATGCATGTGCATGATGCATGCATGTTTATATATAACAGTGAGTTATAGTGTCAAAAACCACATAGATTACAAAATGACCGTATAAAATCATTGAACTATTGACTGAAATGCTGTGAGGTACACTAGTAATGCTGGGTAGGCTCTCCTTTTGCTCTCAAAACATTCTCAATTCTTGATGGCATGGATTCTACATGATGTCAGAAACATTTCTTTAAGACTCTGGAACATTTTGACATGACTGCTGATCTACTGTATTTTGGAGATTTGGAGATTGTGAAGAACCACTAACGAATAACAATGAGCTCACAATCTTGCTGGAAGTAGCCAAAAGAAGATGGTGTAATGGGGGGGAGAGCAGTAGCTCTCCAGCCCAGAAGGTTGTAGGACCCAAGTGCAGAGCAGCAGATCTCAAAGCAGGTAAACCCAAAAAAAAAAAGGAAAAATAGCAATAATAAATGATATATATATATATATATTAATAGGATATTTAATTCTCTCTCTCTCTCTCTCTCTCTCTCTATATATATATATATATATATATATATATATATATATATATATATATATATATATTAATAGGATATTTAATAATTATATATATATCTATATATAAATATATAATTCTTATTATTCAACCCCACCCCACGTGGGGATCGAACCCGGGCTGTCGCGGTCACGGCCCAACGCTCTAACCGCTGCACCAGCGAGCGGATTGGGACGCGGCCGCTTTAATTACCCTTTAGAACAGCCGCCGAAAGGGGCGGAGCAACTGAAACGGGCGGAGAACGGGCTCGATCAGTCTCTTGGGCTTGCCTCACGGCCTCCAAGAGAGGTGCCAGGATCCTGGCTGGAGGCACAATGGTGGAGGGACTGCCCGGAAGAGGGAGGGGCTCCCACTGGCGAGAGAGGGCATCTGGTTTGACGTTCTTTGACCCGGGACGGTATGACAAAGTAAAGTCAAACCGGGTGAAGAACAACCCCCATCTGGCCTGGCGTGGGTTCAGGCGCTTGGCCTGCTGAATGTATGCCAGATTTTTGTGGTCCGTCCAGACCAGAAAGGGGTTTTCTGCACCCTCAAGCCAGTGCCTCCACTCCTCCAGGGCAAGTTTCACCGCCAGGAGTTCCCGATCTCCTACGTCGTACCTCTGCTCCGCAGGGGTTAGACGGTGTGAGTAGTAGGTGCATGGGTGCAGTCGGCCATCCGGTCCTGCCCACTGGGACAAGACCGCACCCACGCCTACTTCAGAGGCGTCCACCTCCACGACAAACGGGAGTCCGGGGTCAGGCAGTCGAAGAACAGGAGCTCTGGTCAATAGATGCTTGATAGCATCAAACGCTTCCGCACCTTGCGCCTCTCCCTCAAGCGGTTGTCCAGCCTCTGGGTGAGCTCAATGAGGTCGTCAAGGGATGCTGGAGTATCACGATGAGCAAGCTCATCCTTGAGTTCCTCATTGAGCCCGTGGTGGAACGCGCTTGCCAGAGCGCTGGGGTTCCACCCGCTTTCAGCCGAGAGCGTGCGAAACTCTATGGCGTACTCTGACACCGACCTCCTACCCTGTCGTAGGTTTAGGAGGCGGGTCCCCGCCTCCTCTCCTCGGACTGGAAGGTCGAACGTCCGCATGAGGGCTGCCGCGAACAGTTCAGCGGTAGCGCAGACGTCCGGTTGGTGTTCCCACACCGGGGTGGCCCAGATCTCAAAGCAGGTAAACCCAAAAAAAAAGGAAAAATAGCAATAATAAATGATTGAGATATATATATATATATATAATATATATTAATAGGATATTTAATTCTATATATATATATATATATATATATATATATATATATATACTGTATATATATAGGATATTTAATATATATATCTATATCTATATATAAATATATAATTCTTACGCGGCCGCTTTAATTACCCTTTAGAACAGCCGCCGAAAGGGGCGGAGCAACCAAAACGGGCGGAGAATAAAACGTGCGGAAAACAAAACAAACCCGAAAACGGGCGGACAAACACAAAATGGCGCCGAGCGCGAGTGAGGGAGAAACAGAGGATCGCCTGGGAAGCGAGGCTGCCCCTTATTTTCGGGGAGGTAAAAGGAACAACTTCCCAACTAAAACAAAAGGTAGGACTCTTGGTGCTTGTGGGTGAACTGCGGTTTTGCCGGGGGGGAGGAAGGGGGAACCCCACAGCTGCACAGTGTTGGTAAGCCTGTACCCACTGCAGCCTCATCTTTCTGTTCTTGGCTGAGAGAAATACAACTGGGCATGTTCTTCTGCTACTGGAGCTCTTCCACCTTCCCAATCTGGAAAATTCCTTTAAATGACTTTAATCACCAAAAAGTTTCAGTCTACAGAACTGCTGCTCACTGGGAGTTGTTTACTTATTACAGCATCCTGAGTAACTTCTGCTGAAAATCTCAGGAGATCAGAAGTTCTTGAAATACTTAAGCTAGTACACCAGAGTTCTCCATTCTGCTGGTTGAGGTCAAGTTTACCTGCTGACCCATATCTGCACTGTTTTATAAATTTATCATTATAAGCTGACTAGATAACTACACAAATGAGATCATGAGACCATATAAAACAGTCTTTTGATGATCTACACTAAATGCATGCATTCACCTTGACCTCATTTTACCCCTCATGACTGGTCTAGAGGGTGGGATTGAAAGCATTTCCCACCATCTGATGAAATGAGGGCTTAAGACTCCATCGAAAGTTCATTGTAATTGGAGGTCACCTATTGGATTAATGCATAGGCTCAGGATAGCAACCAACAGAAAGTCTAATTGCTGTATTAGTGGATACCAGCACCCCCTCCCTCCTTCTCCGTCTCACAAACACACACAATGTCGGTCGTATGAACATGTCCCATTTGTAACAGATAGCTAAGCGTGATAATTAAAACCATAACCAGCTTATGGGTTCAATGGCGGGCAGCAGCAAGGCCTCAGATCAACCTCACACTCCTCCAGTTCAACACTGAGGAGCAGCGTGCTCTATACTAACACTGCTCTCAAACTGAGCATTACGGACACACAGAAAACGCATGAAATGGATATAGTGGTTTTCTGTGGTAGGCATTGATTCTGCTGCTCTTCCTGGTAACAGGATGGACCAGTGACGAGTGTGAGCGGTCCTGCTGGTAGTACCGTAAATCTCAGACCTCACACTTTCTTATTGGGCTAACAGTTCAGAACATTGACCCGCAATCACACCAGACACTGCAGTTTAGATTATATCACCTTGTAAGACTGGAGTGACTGTGAGTGGAACTGCAATTGTGTGTATGTGTGTCAGAGGTTTCTTTTATTTTAACTCTTACTCTTAATTCTTACAATAAAATAAATAAAAATACATTTTCACTTTTAACACATTTCAGAAATCTTTTCATGCGAACAGAAAAAAAAAATAAATTAAATACGTAAATACAGTAAAAATGTTAATATAATTGGCATAAAAAATGACAGACACTCTTCTGTCTTCTTGTAGAAATTGAAAGGCTATTACTGGGTGTGATTGATTTGATTCTTATAAAAAGCCCTTGGACCTTTCAGAATTTTTGTTACACTTGGTTCCAAGACAGAAACTATATTTTATCTTGAGCTGACTTATTTCCAGATATCCTTACGTATTTCTAAGCTGTGGTTATATATGTAAGCAGTGGTTTTCTGTAGTTTGGTCAATGGCTGCATGTAGCTGCAGGTACATGTAGATCAGTTGTAGTGGTGGTCTTAAAAATTGTGTTCAAATTTGTGAAGATCCAAACATAAAATGTAGAAGCAACACTAATGTCAAATCAGCAATTTACATGTTTTTTACATTCCAAAAAAGAAAAAGAGGAAGTATGGCAACCCTAGGAAACATGGCCAATTAACAATCATTTGGTGCTGTTAGCACACTAGCACTGGCTAAACAGTGTGCAACTGCTGTGGTTGGATCTCTGTGTGGAGCTGGAGTTAGTTTGGAGCTAGCTTAGTAATTAGCATGCTGGCTAATGCAGCTACCATAAACAGTAAAACACAAACGTGAGCACATATTTACGTCATGTAATTATAAACATTACAAACCACATTATAGTACCAGTAGAAGCTCTGACTCTTTTTGTTTTTTTTTTGCACTTTTTTAGATTAATTCACCAAAATATATGTGCATGTTTAGCTGTATCTGAGTGGAACTGATAAATGTCAAAACTAATAGAAGGACTGCCTGGCAACAATGAGAAATTGCACATCTTCAGTGTTGTGCCAGTTCACATTTAAAATTAACTAGTTCAAAGTTCAGTTCATACTAATTTAAATGAACTAGTTCACATTCATTTATGTTTTTTTAAACTAATAGGTAGGCTGCTATTCTTTTTCAATAGAACCTCTTTCTGCCCATCCATCACCAGCCCAAAGTCACTGCAACTCCCAAAATAAATATATTATCATATACCATGCTGATTTTACATTAAAACCTATACTAATTCCACTAAATGCTCTGGTTTTAACTCCAGCATCAGCTCACAGTAGCAGTAATGCAGCACCTTTACTGCATAAAACCTGTTTAATTTATATAAGTAACTTTTCTTTGCTTTTATATCAAAATGCATCTTTCTACCTTTCTAACCAAAATTATAATAACATAATTGTGAAGTGCATAGTTACTATTTTTAACTTGTGTTTTTAGCCGTTTATCTCCATTAACCCTCATTTGTTTAGGAGTTATGCTCTAGCCTGACTGTGCATTCAGTTGCACAAGAGTGAACAACTCTTGTTCATTATTTGTAAAGTAAGACATTTAGTTTAGCATTCACAAAACATATGAATGTGTTCATGCACCCCACAGCATGTTTGTGCTTAATTCACTAATCTAAAAAAAGAGGATTAAATGCTGAATTTCCCTGACACAAATTGTGTAATTTTTAAGTGATTTTGATTATGAAGTGTTTTGAACAAAATTTTGGCTTTATAAAGAGAGTACGCTGGCAGGCAGGTTGAGAGTGTTTCACCACAGATCCACTCCAGCATCCTACAGCTCTATTCTTCACTCAGCACAGAGGAACATTTCAATATGTTCCATTTCTAAAACCTCACAGAGATGCTGAGCTGTGAAAGATATCTTTACTCTTCAGAAGTAAATACAGATTATGCTCTTGACACTGGAGCTGTATTCAGGAGCCCTACAATGGCCTGACAGATTCTGCAGATTCACCTGCAGGCACAAAGAACCGCCATACATTCCAGTTCGGCAGAGTGTTTTGATGTTGGTGTGTGTCTGTGTGTTCACATCAAAGTGTGCGCTGTGCTGTAATGCAGGGAGCTGTTGACGGTGCAGGTTGATATGAAGGAGAACAGCCTTAAGGAGCTTAGGGCTCCCGCAGAAAGCACGGGCTGGGTATACAGTTGTGGTCAAAAGTTTACATACACTTGTAAAAAAACATAATGTTATGGCTGTCTTGAGTTTTCAATAAGTTCTACAACTCTTATTTTTCTGTGATAGCGTGATCGGAACACATACATGTTTGTCACAAAAAACAGTCATAAAATTTGGTTCTTTCATAAATTTATTATGGGTCTGCTGAAAATGTCACCAAATCTGCTGGGTCAAAAATATACATACAGCAACAAAATTTGTCAATTTTGGTGATGTAGCGAGTTGTGTCAATCAAATTAGCTTCATGTCATGGCCTCTTCACTTCTTGTAAGTGATTCTGATTGACTACAGCTGTTGACTTCTCATGAGCCCATTTAAATAGGGCTCATTTGACCCAGTGATTAGACTCAGCTACAAAAGCTACAATGGGAAAGTCAAAGGAACTCAGTGTGGATCTGAAAAAGCGAATTATTGACTTGAACAAGTCAGGGAAGTCACTTGGAGCCATTTCAAAGCAGCTACAGGTCCTAAGAGCAACTGTGCAGACAATTATACGCAAGTATAAAGTGCATGGAACAGTTGTGTCACTGCCACGATCAGGAAGAAAACGCAAGCTATCACATGCTGCCGAGAGGAGATTGGTCAGGATGGTCAAGAGTCAACCAAGAATCACCAAGAAGCAGGTCTGCAAGGATTTGGAAGCTGATGGAACACAGGTGTCAGTCTCCACAGTCAAGCGTGTTTTACATCGCCATGGACTGAGAGGCTGCCGTGCAAGAAAGAAGCCCTTGCTCCAGAAAAGGCACCTTAAGACTCAGCTGAAGTTTGCTGCTGATCACATGGACAAAGATAAAACCTTCTGGAGGAAAGTTCTCTGGTCAGACGAAACAAAAATTGAGCTGTTTGGCCACAACACCCAGCAATGTTTGGAGGAGAAAAGGTGAGGCCTTTAATCCCAGGAACACCATGCCTACTGTCAAGCATGGTGGTGGTAGTATTATGCTCTGGGGATGTTTTGCTGCCAGTGGAACTGGTTCTTTGCAGAAAGTAAATGGGATAATGAAGAAGGAGGATTACCTCCAAATTCTGCAGGAAAACTTAAAACCATCAGCCCGAAGGTTGGGTCTTGGGCGCAGTTGGGTGTTCCAACAAGACAATGACCCAAAACACACATCAAAAGTGGTAAAGGAATGGCTAAACCAGGCTAGAATTAAGGTTTTAGAATGGCCTTCCCAAAGTCCTGACTTAAACCCCATTGAGAACATGTGGACAGTGCTAAAGAAACGGGTTCATGCAAGAAAACCATCACATTTAGCTGAACTGCACCAATTCTGTCAAGAAGAGTGGTCAAACATTCGACCTGAAGCTTGCCAGGAGCTTGTGGATGGCTACCAAAAGCGCCTAGTTGCCGTGAAAATGGCCAAGGGACATGTAACCAAATACTAATGTTGCTGTATGTATATTTTTGACCCAGCAGATTTGGTGACATTTTCAGCAGACCCATAATAAATTTATGAAAGAACCAAATTTTATGACTGTTTTTTGTGACAAACATGTATGTGTTCCGATCACTCTATCACAGAAAAATAAGAGTTGTAGAACTTATTGAAAACTCAAGACAGCCATAACATTATGTTTTTTTACAAGTGTATGTAAACTTTTGACCACAACTGTAAATACAACAAAGGCAGTGCAAGCGTGCATGTTTATGTGTGTGTGTGTGTGTGTGTGTGTGTGTGTGTGTGTGTGTGTGTGTCATTATTTTAGCCCCTCTCTCTTTATACGCTTCATTTCTCATCCCTAGCAGCACTGCAGAGCACATGCATGCTGAAGGCTGGACCTCATTAGAGAAGGTCACAGCACGGCTGTCATTAATATTTAAATTATTCTATTATATAATTGTGTATTCTTAGTCCATATCTTGTTATAACATGTAAACCATAAGGTAAGTTAAATCTCAGTGGTTCTTTTGGACTTTAGGAAAGTTCAGCTCATCTACTCCTCAACAGAAATCTCATTTGCATGTTTTCACCTGTTACACTCATATCCAACTTCTTTACAACACTGTATATATTTATTTTAACCATTAAACATGTGTACTGTCCTACTACATAGTATGATGTAATTAGTGGCTGCATATTGTTTTTTTTTTGTTTATTGTTTTATTCTGCACTGCCCTCTCAAATAAGTAATAATTAGGAAATAATTTGCATATAAAAAGCCCATAAATACCAGAGTACTTAATTACGTGATTCTGGTTCCAAAGTGATTCTGACTATAAAGTGATTCAGATTTTTCATTATAAAGTGATTTTAACTGTAAAACATTTTGTATTTCAAAATGTTTCTTTATTCTGATTCAAGTGCCAATATGATGCTGATTCTAATGTGATTTTAATGTAAGCTTATTCTAAATGCTAAGTGATTCACACTGTAAAGAGTGATTCTGGCTTCACTAAGTATAAACACTGTACCGTAAATGATTAAAATGATTAAGTGATTTTAATACAGTACCAGTCAAACACTTCATTTGTTTCTCAACTCATTCAATGTTTCTGTTTTTGATTTTTTCCTACATTGTAAATTACTACTGATTATGAAGGAAAACATAGTCTTCATGTAGAAACTTAAAAGTGTTAAATCAAAATACTCTGTAAAAAAGCATTAAGGTGATCTTATCTGGGTGCTGTTAACTTGCAGTTTCTAAGGCTGGTACCTCTGATGAACTTATCATGTGCAACAGAGGGAACTTCTGCTCTTTCTTTCCTGAGGTGGTCCTGATAAGAGCCAGTTTCATTATAAAGCTTTTAATAGTCTTTGTGACTGCACTTGAGGATAAAATAATAATGTTCTTAAAAAAATCAGATTGACTGATTTTAACTCTACCTCGTCACAACACAATTATGCTCCTAAACAAAGAAAGTCAAGTAATTAACTTTTGATAGGTTCATCACAGCTGTTACCTGAAAGCCATTTCAGGTGATTCTTCTTTTAAGGCTCACTGAGAAAATGCAAAGATGTGCATAGCTGTCATCTAAGACGTGTCTACCTTAAAGAATCTAAATTACGAAAGATATATTATTAGAAATCACTTTTTAATTACAAAAAATCCCATGTGTTTTTTTTTCATAGTTTGGATGACTTTTTTAAAATAATGAAAAAAGACTAAATTTAAGGTGTGTCCAAACTAGCTACTGTATTTATTTTAAACGGATTCAATCTGTAAAGTTATTTTGCCTGTGAGATGATTCAGTGATAAATGATTTTCACAATAAAATGATTGGGGCTATAAAGTGATTCTGATTCAGAAATCATTATAATACACAGTCTATAAAATGATTTGGGCTGTCAAGTGATTCAGATATTCACTATAACGTGATGTGAGATGTAAAGTGATTCAGACATTCACTATAAAGTGATGTGGGATGTAACATGATTTAGATATTCACTATAAAGTGATGTAGGATATCAAGTGATTCGGTAATTCACTATTAACCCTTGTGTGGTGTTCGGGTCTGTGGGACTCGTTTTCATTTTTCATCAAATGATACAAAAAAATATTTTTTCTAACTCAAACTCATTGGCATTGGCTCATTTTATTGTGAAAAACACATTTTCAATAAACACACACTGTACACCCATGCCCCCCCCCCCCCCTACACATTTATATTACATGCAGTATGTTTGGCCAAGGGCTAATAAACATTGCTTCATTTGTAAACTTGAAACTAAACAAATTTTCTACTCATATCTTGAGTTTAATTCATTTTCTTTTACATTTTATTAAAAAACTAATAAAAAAGAGTAGCACTTTTTAAAAGAAATGTAACATAAGAAAGGTAAAGGGCAAATATTAACCATGTAAGCTGTTTATATTGCTTGCAATTTAGGTGAAGCAAGCATGTGTAAAGCATTTTAATGTAAATTTCTTAATTTTGCTGAATTAAATACAAGTAACAAAGTAAACGAGTAACAAAAATATGAACACCACACAAGGGTTAAATTATGTGGGCTGTAAAGTGATTCAGATATTCACTATTAAATTATGTGGGCTGTCAAGTGATTAACTGTAAAGTGATTGTGATTCAGAAATCATTCTGAATGTAAAGTGATTCTTACCTAATCCATTCTCGCAGTCTGTAAATTCCATAGAATGTACGGCACGGTCGACTCCGTAAGGACCCATTAGTGTCCTGCAAAACAAAATGAGACAGTTTACCATTTTTCACAATTCATACTGCTTTATAGACCAATTAAACCACTCACTAATTCCACAGAAATTAACTAAAGAATCAGAAACAGAGACTGACTGATAAACATACAACAAAAGCCTCTTCAGGAGCTGAAGCCCTCAAACATAATCAATTGTGATAGTGATGAGACACCAGTGCGCAGGGCCCATTATATTACCCCCCTGGGATCAACACTCAGTCCACAGTAAAGTAAAAGCAATTCCTAAACGCAGTTTAGTGCATTACTCTTTAACCAGTGTGATAGGAAGAAGACGATTGGAGAAAACAGCAGCTGCAGTTCAGAGTGTGATTTTGTAACATTTTAGTAAAAGACCTGATTCACAAAATGATTCAATTCAGTACATTTCAAAATCATGTTCAAAAATGCACTAAACACACAAATGTGACTGGAGGAATGTTTAAACAGTAGTCCAATACAGATAATACAACAATACACTGATTTTTTTTTATAAATAAATAAGCTTATCAGTCTTTACTGAACATTACATAATACCCTAGTCCAGGTCAGTGAAGAGCATCACACACACAGAACTGAGGAAACTTGCTGTGTTTGGGTTTGGTGTATTCAGCAGTGAAGGTCAGAGGTTTTCACCTTTGAACAAGAATCATCAATTATTCATTGTGAACATCCGGCAGTGGACTGATTCATAAAGAGACTCTTGGGTGGAATATTTAGCCCTAAACCTGTGCAGATTTAGGATTTGCAACAATGTAATAGCCTACTATTTTAAGTAATCAATCTTACAATATTTCCTAAGGGAGATTTTTTTATAAATACAAACTATAACGACTGAAAAATTCAGACCAGCTAAACAGGACTACTTACTCTCTCTCTAAAGAATATGCAAGTGTACTGACAACATTCACAATGTTATTTTTGAAATAACAGTATTTTTGAAGAGTTAAAAAACTATTTTTAAATATTTTTTTAATTTTAAGACTATACTACTGAAACAAAATTAATGTTAAAGTTTTACTTTCTGTAAGTTTAACAGTTTTAAACATTTGGCAGACACAAAATCTGTAAACTTTTGTGTACTTTGCAACATAAAAATAATAATAATGTAACAAAATATATGAGGTAACATAAAAATAATGTAATGTAATCAAATAATCTACTAAAATACTAAAGTACAGTTTATTTAATGAATGCATAAAAACTCGTCTCACGCTGTCCTGCGTGAAGAGAAATGAGAACAGCACTTTATCTGAGGAGCTGCTGCTGGTTCCCACTGTATGAGTGTTTTTATCCAAGTTTAATATAAAAAGCAACCGCAAACAGCAATTATTCACGCAGAAAAATGACACTATTGCATATATTAATACTGTAACTGGAGAAAGAAGGGAATTGTGCCTGATTTTAATACTGTAATGCCTCCAATTGCTTGAGGAACAATATATTCTAAATTGACATTAAACTTGTGTCTTACTTGTGCAATAGAGTTTTTGAAATATATCTCTTTTGAATATTTAAAAATTTAGTATTTAGGTACATTTATAGAGTTTATGGAACTATTTAAAATATTTAGCCGTGTTCAGGTTGTTGGGGTATCTTTTTTTGAGGTATATTGTTTACATTTGTCAGCAATTTTCCAGCTAATGAAGTCTGATTTCTACATATATTGTGTAATTTTGTGAGACAAAGTAAACCCAATGGTAATAAAGGCCTTAATTTAAAGCCTTAGTGTTTTATATTAGATATACTCCTAACAGTAGAGTAAGTCACATACCTATATTAAAGCCCAGTCATGCCAATAAATAAATAAATAGATAAATAAATAAAATCCCACAATCTAAATTTTTGGTCATACCACCCAGCACTAGTCAAACATCACAATTTAAACACTTCCCTTCAATTAACGACCAAAAGTTTCAGTCAGAATCTTTCACATGCTAAACAGGAAAGTATTCTTTTTGTAAAATGTTACACTGTTTTATTTACTAAAAGCAAACCACAAAGTTCTATTCTTACTTCCTCACTGCACAGGGCCTGATTCCAAAATGCATCAGGGCTGTTTGGGTGTCCCTTTAATATTAAATTTGTTGTGCAGGTGCAGAAAGGACTTTCTTCTGATGATTCTTTAATGAAGGTCATATACAACAATTTACCACTATTTAAGAGTCTGATCAGTGTTCACCTTTCTAGTAATCCTACAAGTAGTTCTTGTTGGAGGTTTTCTTGGTCTTTCAGGGGTTAATTTAACCTCCACACTTCCTATAAACTTTCTTATTTCTTAATTACATTAACTGAGAACTGTGGAAACGTTTCCCTGAAAATTCTTAATTAACCTATTATAGAAGCCACGGATGCTGATTGTTGGGTCAAGAGCCTGAGAATTCAGAACATTTATAAAGCTTTGAAATGGGCATTTTCATCTTTTCATCTAAAACATCTTTAACTATATGCCTTAAGTTAATTAATTGCATGCGTTTAACAAGGTTAACCTTGAACTTAATGAAATTACTATTAAAGTGACATTTCGCCTGTAGACTTTTTAAATTAGGGTTAAAATCCAAATACAGAAGTCTTGCAGAATAAATATGGGATTGAAGTGATGTAACTGCAATTAACCCAAATTTACAAACATCCAGATGCCCTAAAATGTGGTGGATTTACTATTATCACAACAACATAAACAAACTGTATTTTTTACTAAACAAATGAATTAATCCAGATATTGTAATTAAATGTCAATTTCTAAACATTTGTATTACCTGGAATTATGTTATGAATGAGAACGTAAATGAATTAATCATATATGAACACTAAAATGTTTGGTAATAAATAGAAGATATATCATCGCTAGGATAAACACAATGTATCCAGGTTAATGTAAAAAAAAAAAACAAAGTCTAATACAAATAATGAAACACCAAAATAAGCAAAAAATTACTATAAATAACTAGTTATAAATACTGTAACAAGCAGCTGTACACACTATATACTGATGATGCAGCTCCAAAAGAGGTGTTCTAGATATGAAGTAAATAATACAGCTAGGCGCTATTTATATTTATATTCAGTGCAGTTTAACACAGAGAAGTACACTCGCAGCAGCAACAGTTTGGATATGAAGCTAACAGACAGTTAACGTTATATGTAAACGCAGCTAAATTCGCTGTTTTTTTTAAACGAATAAAAAAGCAAAACGTCGCAGTTCCATTATTAAAAGTGCACAAATGTGTCGAAAACAGCAACAAACACATTTTAAAAAGACTAAAACAAGTGTAAACTCGGTTTTCTCCGCTTTTAGTTTTCGAATTTTCATTCCACCTTAAATAGCGCAGCAGTTAACGTTACAGTACAGACAATAACCGCGCCATTTAAGGTGGACAGGACAATTTAAATTAAAGAAGCTCCAGATTCCTGTTTCTAAAAGTCCAAACACACTGAAACCCTCCCGCGCGCGGTAAAGCGCGTTCACACCAGTGCTGAGGATGTTAATCTGGCTTTATGTCGAGTTTACAGCAAAATAAACAGATTAATATTACCTGCTAATGATGACAGCTCCTTTATACATGACCGAAAACGTTGGCATATTGGAGTTTGTTGTTGTGGTCGTCCAGCATTCCTGATCCTCCTGCAGCCTCACACTCTCTCTCTCTCTCTCTCTCTCCCTCACACACTCCCTCACACACACACTCTCTCTCTCACTCACACACACTCCTCTAAACTCCTCTGCCTCAGTCACAGCAGCCCAATAACACCAGATTAAGCCTTATGCAATATGGCCACAAACCCTGTGTGCTGTTTTCTGCTCAGTGCTGTTGTGATGGATCTTCAGAGCATCCACAGGTCATCTATCTGTTAGATCACCACTTAAAGAGCCCATCTGAAGGTAAAACCTTGATACTGTGGTATTTTCCTGCCTTTTTCCTTCTTTTTCTAATAAGCAATTAGTTTTAAATACTATACTAGCTGGAAAAATACAGTCTTTAATGTGCTGCTTCTCTGATGTCACAAAAACAAGCACATTTACACGAATCTACTAATACCTAGAATATAAAATCTATAATTGTCTATGAAATTAAAAGTGCAGGATATAGGGGCTCAAAGCGCTGCCACTGTGATCAGGAGATTGCAGAGATTGTTCGAATCCTGTTTATATAGCTTGCCATTAGCATTGGCCTTGCTCTCTCGGGGTGGGAAAATGGCGCTCTCTCCCCACATCACCCTAAAGAATGATGTCTGCAGCACAGGGCGTCTGTGAGCTGATGTATCAGAACCGAGTTGCTGCGCTTTCCTCCAAGCGCACTGTGATGCTACTCGGCAATGCTGCATCAGCAGCAGTTCAAAAAGAGGTGGTGGCTGACTTCACATGTATCAGAGGAGGCATGTGCTAGTCTTCACCCTCCTGATTTTAGGGCATCCCTAGTAATGGGGGAGTCCTAATGAGTGAGTTGGGTAATTGGTCGTGTAAACTGGTGAGAAAATGACAAAAAGTTTGAAATAAAATATAAAAAAGTACAGGATTTTAACTCTATGATAAAAACCTTTCTTTAGCGTTTTCAAGAGAACCTCTCTCTCATAAGAAACATCTACAGTTATTAATTATTAAAAGGTTGATTGCAATTGATTTCTTTTGTTTTGTGTAATCAGTCACGATTATTTGCCTGTCTAATTAATGGATTATCGATTTGGCCACATGATCATGATTAATCACATTCAACCCATCTGGTTGTGATTAACCACGTTAGACACTGTGACACTGAAGAAAATAAAATAAAATAAAAAATAATCACGACAAGAAAATATTACTCATACTGATTAATTGTGGAAAACACTGCTTTAAATCGTGATTAGGTCTACGTTGCAATTAGTTCCATAAAATGTGATCAAATGCAATTATTGGAGAAAAGCTACAAAACAAAACAATGTGACTAATTGTGCAAAAATTATGTAATTCACTGCTGTTAGCTTCATTGAAAAAAATATAATCAGTTATGATTATCTATACACAAACAATGTGATTAATTGTGCAAAAACAATGCGACTTATTGCAGTTAGTTCCACAAAACAATTAGATTAATTGTGATTAGTTCTACACAACAATGTGACTAATTGTATAAAACAAAGCAATTAATTGCAATAACCTACACAAAAGCAATGTGACTAATTGTGTTAAAAACTATGGAAATAACTGTGATTACATATACAAAAACAGTGCAGTTAAAAGCAATGTGGCTAATTGCAATGATTTACACAAAAAATATAAATACCTCAGATTATTTTAGTTCTTGATGGGTTTAATGATTATAATTATTAAATCTTTTACGTGGTGGGTGTGCTGTCTCTGCAGTAAACTGCTGTTTGTTTTTTCTGTCACATTTCACAGGACTGCTGTAAGGACTTCTATTGTCCTCTTTTTATTTGTAGTGATATTTTGACGGCTTCAGCAGTTCCAGCAGTACAGTGTCCTTCAGTGCTGGCCTGCAGGCTGAAACAGCAACACGTGCGCATCTGTAACGTGAAGATACAGTAAGTATTACAGTACCAGGCCATTTACTCCTCTGCCTGTGACGGAATATCATCAGCACAGAGAGCTTTTTGGGAGAAAGGCAGTATTTGCACGAAAGCCGGAAACCAAAAATCCTTGTCCACCCTGAGCGGAACACGTTTAATCCCAGAAACCATTTGCTGTGTTTCCATTTTTAGCAAAGTCCTATTGTCTGTGATCTCCGGCAGCTCAGCATCAGAGAGCATTAAACAATCGTTCACTATTAAACTGCCTTTACTCATATTTTACAAATGAGTAAATGAGTCATAAAGTTACTCTTATGCCATATGCATGCAATGCGAATGAATAATATTTCAAATTAACATAAGAATATTAATATATTACATAAACATAAACATTTTATATTAAAATGTAAACATTGTGGGTTTTTTAAGACTAAACTACTGCTTACACATTTACTGTTTATAACACATTCAATAAACAAAACTTTAGGTAGTAAAAACCAGAAGTGGAAAGTAATTAATTACATTTATTCAAGTTACTGTAATTGAGTAGATTTTATGAGTAATTTGTAATTTTTAAAGTAGTTTTTAAAATAGGTAATTTTACTTTTACTCAAGCACATTTTGACACAAGTAATTTACTTTGCTACATTGGAAAACCCCCAATTACTGAGTAAAAAATAAAATGCTGGGAAAAAAAAAACAATTGTCTGAATAAAAAAAAATTGGCACGAATGCTCGCGTGTGGAATAACGAGGCAATAACATCCTCATGCAATACAATACAAAATGTGCCTCGCCGGACAGAGCTGTCAGCTTTCAAAACTTCCATATCAAACCTGCGAAAGCATGTGGTGTAAGTACATTTATCATTAAACAATCTGCTTGTTAAAAAAAACATGTAGATAGATAGATAGATAGATAGATAGATAGATAGATAGATAGATAGATAGATAGATAGATAGATAGATAGATAGATAGATAGATACTTTATTGAACCCCCGGGGGAAATTCTTGAAATAAATAGCAGTTCTTGTATTCTTGTAAATAGCAGTTAAAGAATAGCAATGGCAAGTAAAAAATAATAATGAACTGTAAAGCTATAAAATTACAGTTTATAATCACCTATATTACCATAAACGTTTAATAGTAAAGAAAAAAAATGGGTCATAGAAACCTATGCCACTTGTTTTATGGGGTGGTCTGAACAAATACTGCCTGAAAGGTCCAAATTATTATGTGGAATAATAGTTCAAATAGTTCAAATAATAGTTCAAATAATTAAAAGTAACTATGTATCGTTTACTCAAAGTAAATTTTAAATTGAGTTCTTTTTTACTTTTACTCGAGTAGATTTTTAGAGGGGTACTTTTACTTTTACTTGAGTAGAATTTTAGCAAAGTAAAGGTACTTTTACTTAATTAAAATTTTTCAGTACTTTTTCCACCTCTGGTAAAAACTAAAAAAGTTAAAATACAGGGAGCAAGAAAGCAACTTACATCATCGTTTATTTACAAAAAAGGCTTCTCTTAGTACTTAATGATTGAAAGGTTCATGATAGTAAAATAGTAGCAAATCTGAAGAAATATCTTTTTTATTACTATTATGTGCTGCACAATGCCCTCCATGTATCCTTCCACAATTTTAGTGATGCACACTGTCAAAAACATTTTTAGACACAGAATCGTCTTATATACAGTGATGTGCAAAAGTTTTAGACACCAAAGCAAATGACACTAATCCATTTATTTCAGCAATATGAGTGTTTTTACCTGAAAAAGGCACTACATATGATTTGAACAGATGCAAATAAATATACATACAGTAAAGCGTAACAAGGAATTCTCATTTTTAACTAAGTATGTTGTATCTTGTGAGCCGAGCTGAAGAACAAAATGTAGTTCCAGATTTCTCCTGGATGCTCCTCAGCCAGCATGTGTATATTATGTTCAGTTCCGTCAGCAGCTCACCTGATTTACTACATATACCAATTTACCAAACCAGGTGTGGATATAATGAGAACTAGAAATAACTCAAATAAACTTGAGGAGAGATTAGGAGATGTTTTAAGGAAAACAGGGCTGTAAAAGCTCTGCTTTTTGTAAAATTGCTGTTTGTATTTCTTGTAATGCTTTAGTGTTTTACTGAGCTAATAAACACTTCACCGAATAGAAGCTTTTACTTTACTGAAATTCCCACTTTTGCACAGTGCTGTATGTTTCAGGTATCAGACAGTGTATTCTTAACCGTGTGGTGTAATAACTTTCTGTGAGGGAATTTTTAGTTTGGAAAAATGGATGCCCTGAGTTCCAGACCAAATTTGAAAATGATTGTTTTTAGAAACAAGTCCAGAAGTCAGGGTCTGTCATGGTATGGAGGTGTGTCAGTTCATCTCTGTGATGGATCATTAATGCAAAAAAAAACATAGCAATCTTACAGTATCATATGCTGCCTTTAAGACCACATATCTTCACATCCAAACAAGACAATATAAAACAACTCTCTGCGCACTGCACACATTACAAAAACATGGCTGTGAAAGTAGGGGGTCTGGGTACTGCACTAATTGTCCTAACCTGTTCCCAACAGTGATGGCATAGTTACCTTCAAAAAGTAATCTGATTATTGACTATCCCTGTAAAAAGTAACTTAGTTACTTCATGGATAACTTGATTTTAAAAGTAAGTAAGTTTACAAGTTACTTTAATAGTTACGTTCAGCAGCTGCTCACAACACCCCCTACAACTCCATGTTTTTGAGCCTAGGTAGCACAAGAAAGTGCAGGGTCTCTCTCTGATCTGCACTGCACCACCTGCCTCCTTTCTGAAGACATACGATTCCCTAAAATGAACTAAAGTCCAGCAGCTACAATGCTGAACTTAATTGCTATCAGGGGGATAGCAATAAAAAGGGGAGGGTTTTACCCCATTCTAATTGCATCTCTGTTGCAAAGGGAAGGGTTACACTTTAAAACAAAAGGTAGAGGTACAAATTACAAATGGGATTGAGCCTCAATATCTTTGACTCATGGTGTCTCCGACCAAAAAAAGAAATGTAACAGATTTATTACATCAATTCTATTGTATATTTACCTAAATCAGTCTGTATAAACTAGAGACTGTAAAAAAAGATGGACGCCGTGTCGCTGTTCCCATTCATTCAATGAAAATGAAACCAAAATCTTCCACCATGTTGGCGATCCTGAAACCCGAGTCTGCGCAGTAGAGACCAGAGAAGGGAGAAAGACTGTGGAGAGACAGACTACTCATTTGAATAACCCCGCCCCTGAGGGCTGCCTCGAGGTCACAGGCTGCAGAGCGGAGCGGAGCTGACGGTCTGTTATTGGTCCCGCCCATAACCAGCCCTTTCACAATAACCACACCTGTTTAAATAGAGCTGAATAACCTTCTAAAAAACGAATTCTGTGAGGATATAAAAATTGACAATATAAGCAGAGGTTACACTAGCTGCTGCATTTAAATAAAGGAGGTAGAATTATAGTATATTAGAAAAAAACGTTATTTAAAGTTGTCTGTTTTGCCATTGAAACCTATGGGGTTGGGTGGGGTTACACAGCTTTCTTACACAGCCCGACCTGTGGTGGCTTCACTTTTGAGAGACGATGCTCTGTCCAGCTATACACAGTCTATTATTAAAAGTAGTAAATAAGGGGCGCCGAGTGGTCCAGCGGACTGGGCGGCATGAGGCGTCTGTGAGCGGATGAATCGGAACCTGGCCGCTGTGCTTTCCTCCGAGCGTGCTAGCTGCTCAGGCAATGATTCATCAGCAGCAGCTTGAGAAAGGGGTGATTGGCTTCAGACGTATCGGAGGAGGCGTGTGCTCGACCGCATCCTCCTAGGGTCGTAGGTGCCACTGGTGATGGGGACGCACAAAGGGGTGGGACAAATGGATAGCCACATTGGGAGAAAATGGGTAAAAATCTGAAATAAAATTATATTAAAAAAATAAAAAGTAGTAAATAAATCAATTTTAGAGTCATAAACCACATTACACACACCTGTGTGTTCACCTGAAGGTCAGCGTGGTAAGGAAAGGCAGAGGGACGGTGGGGCGATGTGCCCTTTGGATGCCACGTCTGGACTCAACATTCATCGTAAGATAGACTGACAGACTCTGTTAAAAAACATTACTGTCATTCCCCTCCAAACAATGCCCTGCCACCGGCCCACATACACGCCGACTGACACACACACCTAAACACACTGTCACTGTGTGTTTATTTCCTGTCATTCAGGTGGACACACACACACAAACACACATCCCTGTGCCTGAGCCTGTGTTCTAGCACACACCCAGCAAGCTACCATAATGTTTTCCATCAGTCTTACAGCACATTACAGGAGTTTACTCCAAATCCAGGCCTGACCGGAGGTCCTCTTCACATCACACTTTTACTCTGTAAACCCCCTACAGCCCACATGCTTCTTCTGGAGCCAACTGAAGTTCAAATGAAGTCTAGTTGTAACATCATTGTTTATTAAATGGAGTTTTAAACATTATTAAACCAAAACCTGCTGTACAAGGGACATTCCAGGATTTTGGTACATTTCCTGTACCACCACTTAAATTTCAAATGTACATATCCAAACTATCTAAATGACTATTTTTGGTGAAAAATGTACAAACTGTAAAATTTGGTGGAAAAATAAGCTCCTTAGATATTATTCAAAAGACCGAATACCTTTGGACCACCTCAAAAAAGTTTCTCTTGTCCCACACATTGCGTGACCAACTCCTTTGGCAAATGTAACAATTAAAATAAGCTCTAAATAAATGACTTCCTCTTGTATATTGTTGATATGCATCTCATTTACTTATGAAAACAACTTCTTTGGTCCACATTGTATTGCATGTTACAGTTTTTATGCTATTAAGTTCTGTCCCACAACATGCGCGCAACCCTGTTACCATAAGGAATTTTACCTGGCAGAGAAAGAGTTAAAAATATGTGTGTACTGGCACAAAGGAAGTGACATCACAAGGACATTTTCTGCCCACATGGCAAGACCAAGAGTACATGCTCTAACAATTTTCAAGTTTTTTTCCAAATATGTTTGTCCAGGTTGTGTGTGTCACTCAGTGAACGCAACCCTGTTACTCATATTGTAAGACTAATAATGAGTAGAGTCAAATTTTACTTTATATACTTATATAACCATGTTTGTCCTTGATCTTGTATACATAGCTTAATTTTACAGTTAGTATCTGTTGCTGGGGTAAACCACAACCTAGCCTGTAAGTTACCAAATATTTTGCATAATCTAATTTTAAAAACTGCTTTGATACCTGAGCTTGACGAATCAAACTTTTTGATAGTCTATTATCTGTATTTAATAAAGATATGATTAAAAATGATCAAATTCAAGATCAAATTTTCAGAAGTGACCACCCCTGAAATGTCCCACAAAACACTGTAAGTTCTACTTAAAGCATATCATTTCTACTATATTTTTCGCACTATAAGGCACATTTAAAATCCTTTAATTTTCCCAAAAATCATCAGTACTCTTTATCCGGTGCACCTTATGTATAAATTTTACAGGTTACAGTCAGCTTGTAAGGAGCAGTATAGACACTCTGCTGAAGTATGTAACGGCCAGTATTTTTAGTTATGTGTACACTGTCCCTTTAAGAGACCCTCGCGGCAAGCGCGCGGGCACATGGGTAGCTACGCTGATAATGTTAGACGCAGAGAGTTGTTGTGCTGTACCACTAGACCCACTGGACCTAAGCTCCTTTATTTTGTTTATTTTATTTTTGTAGTAACGCCTAATAAGTGCTTTTGGTGTCTACTTAGTTCATGTATGAACTAATAAACGAGTGGAGTACCGCCAGAGTGAGTCCGAGTCTCTCATCTGATCCAGAGTGCTTCGTGTTTCACCCGCCCAAAGGCTCCCTATCCGGGCTTGAGTGTTACAAGTACAGCGTTATAAGAGTTTCAGATAAGTTCTCCAGCAGTATTAGCCGATAACCACTCTAAGCGCTACCTCTTTTGCCATACAGAGGTGCGTATTATTAGCCTGTAGCCTGCGTGTTTACCATGTTAAACAAGCTACGTGGGACAAACCGCTAGTTTATATCCCCCTGGCTTAATGGAACACTCAGGGTTTCCTTAGTGTAGCGCTGACTGGCGGCATTAGCCTCTAACCATGGCTAGAGCTAGCGGTTAGCTAGGAAATATAAGCTTACTGTATATAAAGAGAAGCACTTTACTCACCTAAATAAATAGTTTTCAGGAGAAATATCTGTGTAAATTAACATCCAGTACTCTGCCTGAATTTGAAAGAATTTTTTTTACAGTTTTGTTTACTTAGCTTAGCTTTACAGGCTGAATTAGAAGGTAAACATGGCGACACACCTGTTCCTTACTAGTGTCGCATAATGCGCCTTATAATCCGGTGCCCCTTGTGCATGAATATAGACCAGAAAATAGACATTAATTGATAGTGCACCTTATAATCTGATGCACTTTATAATCCAGTGTGCCTTATAGTGCAAAACATATGATAAGTACTTCCACTATTTACCACAATATTTGCCAGGAGAACCCAATAAAAATGCTTCCAAAAACCTTTTCAGTTCAGCTGCACTAAAATGTTAAACTGTATATCTGAATTATCTGAGCTCAGTACGAGCTCAGACGGAAACTTAAAAAATAACATCCAGTAGAACCAAAACAGAGCCAAAAATGTGGTTTTGATACTAGAGAGTAGCAGAGGTGTCAGGTACAAATAATTCCTTACCTTACTTGAGAACAATTTTTTAAATGTTGGATGACTTTGTACTCAAATTAGGGTACAGCGTGGTACTGCTGGACATAGACACAAAGGGCAAGCGTTCGGATTAATGTTCGTCAAACAATGTCAAATTTTGTGCCTATGTCTGCAAAAATGATACAATATTTGGAATATACAGGTGCAGTATTAAATTGTAAGTGTTTTTACCTAAAACGAACTGGTTTAATCATGTTACTAAGATGATAATACATAAGAGCTGTAATAAATCAACTTTTATTTTAATACTTACATGAATGTGAAGACACACACTTTTGTACTTTTACCCAAGTGGAGGTCTAAAGGGAGAACCTCTACTTTTACTGGAGTAATATTTTACCTCAAGTATCACAACTGTAACTTAACTACATGGTTTGTGTAAAGTTGTCCGTACACTACACGACTTTGAAAAGACTCTGAAAAGACTTTTAACAGACTGAAGTCTGACTAAAGCCTCTCACATCTTTTAGTCGCAGAATAGTCACGGGCTGAGATTTTACAAAGACTGAGGATCCCTAACTGCAACACATCATTTGTATATAAATACTTTGATTTATCACTTTATAACTCTTGTCCCTATCAACAGTTTATTTTTCTGCCACACTGTTAGTCTTGATATGTTTTAATAGAATACATTTTGTGTTCAGCTCTGCCTGTAAGCTTCTTTTCCCCCTTTTTGCTACAACCTTCCCAGTTTCACTGCTGTACATTTGCCCCTTAGATAGAATTAATGCAATAAAGAACATCATTCTTGCTAAATGTGTATTTATTAAACTTGTTTGTATTAAAAATAACACTACACAATAAGACAAAATAGTGGCAAATAAAATATAGTGCCAAATTTAAATATAATTTCTTTAAAGTGCTACCTGTGTTTTAAATACTGTACATATTAAAGTAAGAACCATATATGGCATATTACCTGCAAAATGTGTTCTTTTTTAAATAGTTTGTATGTGAACAGTCATGTGGAATATATTCTTGCCTCGTCCCAGAGCTCTCCTATTAGTTGTTGACATTGTTCACGTCACTATTTGCGTGAGCCAAGTCTCAAGACTTGTGATAATATTAAACATGGTTGATTTTATCGGAGCGTCAGGACGGAACCACCTTACACTAAACAATCCAGATGACGCGACGGCGACTCAACTGCAGCTTAACTCTAGCCAGACTCTCATGATTTTATCCCGACTCTGGAAATTTGTCGGCGATAGAAAAATCGTTTGAAAATCGTTAGGTGCATAGACTGTATATAGCTGGACAGAGCATCATCTCTCAAAAGTGAAGCCACCACAGGTCACCACAGGTCGGGCACCCCCTGCTGTTCGGTTTCAGAAAGCTGTGTAACTCCACCCATTACCATAGGTAACTTTCAATCAGGTTTTTTTCTAATATACTGTAATTCTACCTCCATTATTTAAATGCAACAGCGAGTGTAACCTCTGCTTATATTGTCAAATTTTTATATCCCCACAGAATTCGTTTTTAAGAAGGTTATTCAGCTCTATTCAAAAAAGGTGTGGTTATTGTAAAACGGCTTGTTATGGGTGGGACCAATAGCAGACCGTCAGCTCCGCTCCGCCCCGCTCTGCAGCCTGTGACCGCGAGGCAGCCCACAGGGGCGGGGTTATTTAAATGAGTAGGCTGTCTCTCCACAGTCTTTCTCCCTCTTCTGGTCTCTACTGCGCAGATTTGGGTTTCAGGATCGCCAACATGGCGGAAGATTTTGGCTTCATTTTCATTGAATGAATGGGAACGGCGTCCTTTTTTTACAGTCTCTGGTTAGGTGTAAGGCCGGCATGTATTCTGTGCAGTGTAGGGATGCTACAGTGCCCTCTGTGAACACTAACCAAGCCTCTGACACTAATTCTCCTCACACTGGAGTTTATTATAGTTAATATGAGTGCAGTGCTTTTATACTGTATGGCATGCATGTTGTTATATGGCTTGATATGAAGGTCAATTGAAATCAGCTGGAATAGGAAGCTAACAGCATCTCTCCTATGATGAAAATCAACTCAATTCATAACTATTCATGAACATAAACCTCTAATGCTCCAGTGTGAGGCTCCTGTGGAGACGTTAATGTAATGCAAATCTACTCTCACAGCCGTCACACAGGCCCAAGATTACTGGAGCGTTCCTGAAGAGCAATGCTGCACATTTAAAGCAGATTAAAGAGCACGGCTGCTTTAATGTGAAGGAGAAGCAAGTAATTCTGTTACTCTTCATTTTTATCTCCACCAGGTCACAAAGTGTGCATATGCTTGTGTTTTTTACATATAATATGTAGACAAATATGTCAACACCTGCTCAATTATTGTGGAAATGGATAAAGCAGTCCAATTTCCAAACACTGGAAAGAGTTTTCTGAGAGAGTGTTTCCTGCTCATCCCCAAACAAAAAGGTCACACGGGTTGCCAGATTGACACACTATCAGATCATTAGCAAATATATACGTTTCAGTGTCCAAAATGTCCTTCTAAACTACACTAGTGGTGTTGGAACATTACCTGTCTATGGTTAGCAACCGTACTGAAGCTCAGTGATCACCTGTTTAGCAGACAAAATAGCCAGCTTGCCCATTTCCATGCCTTTAACTGTCAGGTTGCAGCAGGCAGAACGTGAGGCGGACATAAACAAAAAAAAGAAACCAAAACTAAACTCAAAACAAGATACATGAACAGACAGGACTACTAGAATTAACACTGAATAAACTAACAAAACAGCAACCAAAAAACAGCAACCTGACTGATTTGGAACATGCACATGACCAGACAAACTAACACAGAAAGCACAGGGGCTTAAATACACATGGAGTAAACAGGAAACATCTGTTGACAGATAATGAGGGGGCAGAGCTACAAATAAACACAGGTTGGAGCACTGAAGATATGGGGGTAACACTTTATAATAACTTTCATTAATATACCATTAACTAATGATTAATAACTGTAATTTTTCAAATTTTAAGAAACTAAAAAGTTGCTATCACATTTGTAAACATTAATGATCACATTGGCAACATGAACTGCAATTGATAAACATTTGCCTGGTTTAAAATTCATATTTTCAATTCTGATGAGCTCATGATTTGCTAACATTTCTAAATATGAATATCCATGCTGATAAATAAGTGTTGTGTGTGAGCATCTGTTAATATTCAAATTCTGATGAACTACTGCTTTGTTCAAATCTATGGTTCATTAGTTAAAAATATATGAATGAAAGTTATTATAAAGTGTTACCGATATGGGAAGAGACAAGGAAAGACACAGAGAGCCATGTGCAATGAACACATGGCTAAGACAACACACAAAGGGGGGGGGGGGGGGGGATGGGGAGACATGGAGGCTGACAAGGGACAGGACAAGGACGTGACATTAACACACTGTTTGTGTGCTATTGTCTATACCTGGCAACCCTGAGTGTGGAAATGGGACTGGGGGAATGGCAGTGGGCAGATTCAGAGGCTAAATCCTACACAGATTTCTGTGATATGTTTCCTCATGTAAAAAAATATAATAATTCCTTATGCTCCTTTAAAACTGAGTTTATCTTATTTTCATTGGAGTAAATGTCTCTACTGTCCAGGGAAACGTTCTACTAGATTTCAGAGGATTGCTGTGAGGATCTGATTGCATTCAGTGGCAAGAGCATTAGTAAGACCAAGATGGTGGATGATCACCACCCCACCTCATACCCAAAACCAAGCCTCTAATGATTCATCCCAAAACTATTGAATGGAGCGCCATCACAGAAAAAAACAATCAAACAAACAAACGATTTATATTCCTCTAGCCCACACCTGGTATTAGGCAATGTTCATGTTTATTTGCTTCAGAAAGTCCTAATCTATTGGGAATATCTTTCTAGATTTGCACATATGTGTCAGCAATAAGTGCAAAGTAGTGGAATAAATTAATTAGAAGGGGTGTTCACAAATATAATTTATTCAAACTGCTGGGCATCTGATCTTTATTTGAACAATATTTTTTATTATTTAACCTACGGACAACATTTCTTTTCCAATTCCAAAAACAAGCTCATATTCATAAAGTTATTCATAGAGTTCAGAAATCAATATTTGGTGGAATTAATTACAGTTTTTATGCATCTTGGCATGTTCTCCTCCACCAGTCTTACACACTGCTTTTGGATAACTTTATGCCACTCCTGGTACAAAAAGTTTAAGCAGTTCATATATATATATATATATATATATATATATATATATATATATATATATATATATATATATAACCAATATATAAAACCACAGCTCCATATATATACCACTGCTCCATATATGAGCACATAGGAGCAATTTGTAGCTATATAACGACTGTAGTTGTGTATTTGTTTCTATGCATTGTATATTATCATTCTTGCACTCTGAGAATAATCTACAAACAGTGTACTGTAGGGCACCGTCCTTTGACATACTAGAGGATGACCAACACAAACTGTTGTGCAGCAACAGATGAGTTTCTGTCTCCAACTTTACATCTACAAGGTGGAACAGCTGTAGATAGGAGTGCCTAATACACTGTGAGTTGAATTTACTTAAAAAATGGGAGGAAACCGGTTATAAGTTAGCATAACTTAGAACATCAACTTATTACAACTAAAGCGGAAGTTGATTTAACTTTTTTATTTTTGTTATATTGTAAGGTGAGTTTACTTAACATTTTAAGTCAATTCGTTTGCTCAAATGTTTTAAGTAATGGGGAATAAAGTTCATTTAACTTTTTTATTTTTGTTATACTGTAAGACTGGATAAGTTGAGTTTACATAACTTTTTTAAGGCAGCCGGTTTGCTCAAATATGTTAAGTAATGGGGAATGAAAAATTGAGTTAGCATAAATTAAAAAATCAAGTTATTACAACTAAAGGGAACTTGATTTATTTCTAAGATAGCCCAGGGGGAATCACTACACACTGATGGTGAATTTCAGAAAACTGTTGGACACACCCAGTATGCAAATAGATTGTGACAGAAGCCAATGGAAAAGAAGCTGTTAATGGCAACAAACTAAACTCAGTTATTATAAGTTGGTTCAACTCAAAGATGTCAGTTTAAATGTTTATGTGCCCACAAATGTTCAAGTATTGTTTAGATATATCCAATTTTATGTAAAACAGACTCAAATCATTTGAGTTCAAACAACTTTTGGGATTACAGTGAGAGTGGAGGACAGTGAGTGAAAACTCCAACAGAACTGCTGTGTCTGATTTACTCTATGCACTTGTCGCTTATCTGCGTTGGTCTTGTGGGGTCCTGAACATATATGCAGAAAAACAGCCCAGACAACAGCCCCCCCTACTAACCAATAAAAAGCAGATTTGATTGCTGGAGCTTCACTTATGCAGTGAAAACAATGCCAGCTAAGAGCACCGGAGATGCTTCCAGTTGTGTGAGCATGACTGTGCTATTCTCCAACATCTGTCCAATAAAAGCCTGTAAACATGCTTGATTTACATGTAACATGTTCCAGTTTATACTGAACATAATGTGCCTTTTTAATACCACATTCTTTAGTACTTCAATTTTGCTGCTGTTGCATCATACTATAAAAGAACATGAAATAGTAACATCCATATATATTAATACGCAAAAAAACTCTGCTGTTGAAGGATTCCAAGCACAGCATGGCTCTCTGAGGCTGTTATAAACACGCGGCTTAGAATAATCGCCAGCAAGAATACAGACTGATTTTTATTATTGAGGGGAAAAACACATGGGGATTATTCAGTGCAGGACTGCTTTCAGTACTGAAGAATACTGAACAAACACATATACACATATAATACATGTACACTATATGATAAAATGACCAGCAAATGCATATGTGAAAGCTTGTGTGGTCAATGCCAAGATGAACAGTTATGCGTCATATGTCCAAAAGGTCTGGTGTCATAATGTGTGGTGCAAATTGGAACAATGCCAGATCACCCCATTTTTTTTCCCGTTTTTTTTTTTTTTTTTACAATTTAGCTAGGCCAATTGTCCCACCAATTCAGCTTCTACTTAGCTGTATAACCCCCTATCACTGGTGATGCCACAATACAAGGAGCATGAAGACTAGCACATGCCTTCTCCAACATGTGTGAAGTCAGACTCCGCCTCTTTTTAAACTGCTGCAGCATTACCGAGTAGCATCACAGCGCACTCGGAGGAAAGCACAGCGGCACCTGCCTTGAGCTGATCAAAATCACCTTAGAAGTGATTAGGGGAAAGTGCGCCATCTACCCACCCAGAGAGAGCAAGGCCAATTGTGCTCTCTCAGGGCTCCAGCAGCTGATTGCAAGCTGCATGACCGGGATTCGAACCAGCCTAATGTACAGTTAATGCGGTCCTGCATACAGTGGTCTAACTTTTCTGAATGCACCTGTTGCTGTGCGCTATTCCAACAGTCTATGCTTGTCCTCATACTGCTGCTGTGCTATCAATAGTCCACTAATACAAAATCTTCAGAAACTAAGAGGAATATTCATGCTGCATAGGATGAATTATCGCAGGACACCTTTAGGAAATGTGTGGCATAATGCATTACATATAAATTACAAATTACTTCTGTATAAAAGTACAGTCTAAATAGTCTAAATTTTGTATAATTTATTTTTCATGGTAATCTTTATTTTCCTTCTGTGTATCATTGCAATCCAACACTTTTTTATGATGACTGATAATGAAATATGATGCCTGATTTCATTCAATTCCCCGAAAAAAAGTAACACCTGGTGCTGAAAGCGCACCTGTCTCCACCACACTCAGCTCCACCTGCGATCTCCAGACTCCAGACTACATTACCCACAATGCACCACACACTGACATCGCTCCCTCACGCAACCACATTACACTGTACACAACACTACCTGGAAGCCAATCACCTATTTATTAAGATCACCTGTCCCACTCAGTATAAATACACCTCCAATCCACTCACTTATTGCTGAGTATTGTTTGGGTAACCCCCACTTTACCACACGTTTCTGTTCATTGTGTTTACATCTCTCGTGTTCCGTTTACCCTGATCTTTGACTCACCTCTGATATCACCTTGCTGTGTCTGTCCTTCTGCTCTGGTATGGTTAACCCTTGCTGGTCCTGTCTGCCGATATTGACCCTGTTTGTTCTGACCACTCTTAGTTTTGCCCCTTTATTCAAAAAGCACTGTTTGCTGTGTCAGTGCATGTTTGAATTCTGTTGAAACATGACAAAATTTTGAATTGGTAAGTTTTTCTACAATTCAGCCCCATTTTAAATTACTTTACAGCCCAACTACTGCTTTATGGAAGCCTTGTAATCACTCACACACACACAAACACAAACACACACACACACACACACATTGTGATACAAAGTGAAAGCCATCCTTTTTTCTTCTGCCAGCCATGGCAACTACCAATTGCATCAGAACTTTAATCAGTAGATCTGCACAGTGGGTTGTTATCAGATTATGGGATAATCCAGGCCACACTGAGGAATCACAGCACAGAGTTCTGTACAGAAATGCAGTGTTGAACGCCCACTCTGGCCTCTCTCTCTCTGTCTCTTGCTTATTCACCACATCCCCCACCCACATCGCTTTAGAGAACTGCCCAGTTTCCATGCAGGCCCACCCAGGGCTGCTGAAATGGGTTAATCTTCCAGTGTGTGTGTGTGTGTGTGAGTGCAGTGAGACACTGTGACCTGCTTACAGCAGGCTGAATCCAGGGCCTCATACTGCACTCTATAGGGAGGAAATGGAACAACATTCTACAAAGAAAATTATCATATCAAATAATAACAATTTATCCAGTGCTCTTCCAATGGTTGCTATGGTATCAATTATATATACAAAAAAAAGTTCTCATGTTTTACAAGACGATACTCTGGTTTTAAGATGGTGTTTAAAGTGGAGATATTATACCTCTTCTTACACAGGTTAGAAACTGTCTATGGGTTACACAAAACATGTTCATGAAGTTCTTTACACAAAATCACCCTCACATAATGAGATCTCACTAGATCTATTCTTGCCAGTTTCAGTCCCTCATTCAGAATGAGTAATTGAAAGGCTATGTCACATTCATGCAAATAAGCTGTTGCTGGCCATGCCATGTATATTCTTAATGCCTACCACACGTTAGTGTTAGCTTGTGCTAAGTGGCAAAACACAAACAAGCTGGTTTATGCTTAACTGCAATAGAAACATAAAACTCATTATTTGTAACTTAGCTACAGTGCACGAGTGAGCTACAGGACACTCTAAAACTCAGCTCACTGGTGTCACTAAATCATTTAAACATTTAATATCTAACCACCTTCAGACAGCCTGTACCTGTTTTACTTAATCTTATTTATTCTTAACTTTTATTTTTTTATTTTAGTTCTCCTTTTTGTTTTTTATTTCTTTTTTTTATTTGTTATTTTTTTTATTTTATTATTATTTTTTATTATTTTTATTATTAGTAGTATTATTATTATTATTGTTATTATTACTTTTTAATAGTTTTGTATTATTGCTTTTTAACTTATTTTGATTTTCTTTTATTGTTATTACTATTATTTTTATTATTATTATTGCTTTTATTTTTTTTGTTCATTTATTTATTTGTATTTTTATTGTATTATGTAGAAGTTTTTGCAAATTTTAACTTATTTTTGTTGTATTAGTCTTATTTTCTTTTGATCTTAATATTTAATCAATTAAACCATACTTTATTATAATAATTAATTTTATTTTTTCTATTTTATTTTAATTCTATTTTTTTATCTATTTTTATATTTTATTTACTGCTATTTTACGATAATTAAATGTAGCTATTATTTTCTCTGTCATCTCACTCCCTGTTTCTGTAAATGCTCTGCTACTTTGAAAATGAGGGTTGCCCTCAATGTACATCCGAGTCAAAATAAAGGTTGATTGATTAATTGATTGAACTCATATAAGTTCTTGTCTCCCTTGCCAGCGGTTCACCCTGACTTGCCAGTTGCCACAGATCCCTCTATCAGACGAAGTTTGTTGGCTAATCCTAGTGTATACTGTCTGAGGTTCTCAACACTCTAAAAAACAGAGGTACGATATGAGTACTTTTTTGTACTCGAAGGTACACTCTTTATAATTGTACCCTCAAAGGTACAATATTGGTCTTTACGGGGTCAGATTTGTTCCCTCTGAAGTACAAAGTCATTTCTAACAGCAATAAGTACAAATTTGTACCATTTAACCAGCCAAAGGGTACATTCAGTATTCTGCATCACTGTACTAATGAATTATATATATTTTAATTGCACATTTTTTTATTTGAAAGCCAGACAATTTTGTATCATCAAGTTTTTGAGCCATATTTAGTTGATGATAATGTTTATAATCTTTATGATCTTTACTGGCACAAAAACCATGGGTACAAAAAAGGACTTTCACTGAAAGGTACTTTTTTGTGCCTCAATATAAGGTACAGCCCCAGCGACAAGCTTTGTACTCTTTTAAGTACAAATCTGTACTTATATTTCTTAGAGTGAACCAAAATGACCAAAATGCTGTTTCTTTCACTGATCAAGTGGATGGGGCTCTGGTGGGGGTAGATGGATGAGGGGTGGTGTTGTGGTGGATCAATAAACGATTCCTTACTGTGATGTCACAATAAGGCAGTCATCCTAATGCCTCATAGAAGCATATGATTCCTGACACCAAACCTCTTTTGGAGTGTTTATAAGGACAGTTGAGATACCTTTAAGGAGTTGCTATGCTCTTTTATGTTGTTGCTAATCAGTTGTAGCTGATATGGTTTACCTAGGTGGTAGCTATAAGCATGGATCTCTAAATGGTCGCTATGCTGTTGGGGATGCCCACCATAAGGGATGCCCACCACCGCTCCTCTGGGCCATGTCCTCCAACCAAACATTTCTGGTAACTGTTGATCAGTCCTACACATTTTAGCCCATTCCTCATCAACTCTGGGATGTTGGTTGGTTTTCTCACATTAACTGCTCTCTTCAGGTGCTTCCACAACATTTCCATTGGATTAAGGTCAGGACTTTGACTTGGTCATTCAAAAACATTAACTTTATTCTTCTTGAATTATTCTTTGGTTGAACGACTTGTGAGCTTAGAGTCATTGTCTTAGAGTCAAGGAATGCCTTGTATTCCTTTTTTCTAAACACTTTTAATTTAATTCAAAATGTACAATTTTGTTCTCATCCCTCCACAAATCATTCTTCCAATAGTCTTTGTGACCTGCAGGCAAGCAGTTATGTTCTTTTGGACTCTGGATTAGTGGAGTTTAAACTTTTTCATCCTGAAAAGCATCATCAACTCTTTTTCTGATGTCCTCAGAAGTCTCATTTGTCCGTACTCTACACCTGACTCTAATTTCACCTTCAAAACTGAACTCAACTGCTGATCCTAGAGGATCAATAATTTTGCAACTTACAAATATGTAATATTGGACAATTTTGCTTTAATAAATAAATGGCCAAGTATAATATTTTCTAACAAACCTCATTTGTTTACCTGGATTCTCTTTATCTACTTTTAGGACATATTTATGCAGAAATATTGAAACTTCTAAAGTGTTCACAAACTTTTAAGCACCACTGTAAATTATAAAGTTTTTTGTTTTGTTATAAGTTATATTAATCATGACGTAGATGATCAGTCACTCTACCTGCAGAAGTCACTCTGTTTTTACTGCTGAATAATCTGCATCATAAATAATAAAGCATATCTGCGTTTGTAATCTGAGTGTCCCACTGTGTCGGGCACGCAGTGTGTATGAAAGAAGATGCCGCTGCAGTTGTTGCAGAGTCTGCAGAGTCTGCAGGTCTGAACTGAGCTCACACTGTGTATCGCTGAGTCACCCTCACTCAAATCACTGCTCCCATAATAATAATAATAATAATAATAATAATAATAATAATAATAATAATAATAATAATAAATAATTATTTATTATTTTTAATTTCAATTTTTTATAAAAAGGTCAAGTACTTTACTCACTCATTAGGACCTATCTCACTAGCAATATCCCCAAAACTGGAAAGAGCAAGGCTAGCACATGCCTCCCTCAATACATGTGAATATATTCAAACGAGTCACCACCTCTTTACAAATCATCTCAGGATAGAAGTTGTGAGGCATAAAGTATCAGTCAAAATTTGGGTATACCTGATTTTTTTTATTGGAAATTAATACTAAAGTCATACAGACCCTGAAGAAACACATAAGGAATCATGTAGTAACTTAAAAGAGTTAAACAAACCAAAATACTCAAGTGTGTTTGATCACTTTGATGAACTTGTTCTATGCAACAGACATAACTCCTGCTCTTCCTTTCCTGGGGTGGTCCTGACGACAGCCAGTTTCATCATAACGTTTTTGATTGTCTTTGTGACTGCACTGTATAAAAATACTCTATGAAGTTTTTTTACTGCTTAAAGTCTGCTATACTATTCCAGGTGGTTACTATAAGATAAGGTGACTTGTAGATAGCTATGCTGTTGCTAATGGTTGCTGTGGTATCTCGAATGGTTGCAATACTGTTTAAAACTAGGAAACTGAGGGAATTCTAAAAAACTAAAGGAATGGTTCGAGTGCAGAACAATGAGAATAAGCTGTGTTTGTGTGTGTGTGTGCATGGTCTCTTTACTGGCTGTGCTTGATGTAAGATTGTACTTGTCGCAGCATTTCTGCCATGTATTTCATGTCAAATCACATTAGCTGCTAAAGCTGAATCAGCATATAAACAGCGTGCATCTGAGGAACAGCATGTCTGCAAATTATTCATTCATACAGCCCTTTTGTTACAATAACTGCTGTTAAATGCACTGTACCCATACAGCAACACGATATATGACCATATAATTAACAACATGTGTATATACATACATATATTTTGTCACACTTATGCTATAAATAGGTTTGTGCATCCAATCTAAAACATATGTATGATTCAAATATTATATGAACAAAAAACTGTATATTATGCATACGTGTCCAATATACAGTATAATGCTTGCATATACTTTACAATATATAGAGAGGTCTCAATCAACTAAAAAAATTCAAATGATCACAACATTCTGTGATTAACTGCACTTGTTCTTGGTCTTAAGGCAATTGTAAATAAATGAAAGAATGTTAGATTTAAAAATGCATTTTTCACATTTTTCCTTTAAAATAATCACAAAACAAATCTGAATCACCTTCAGTAAGTAAAGAAGTAAGTAAAGAAATATTTTCAAAATCTTTATATGAAATATCATTTATCAACATTACAGAAATCTGCATGTTGCCCTGAGAAATAATAGAATATCATACATCAATAACAGGCATACAAGGGTGGAATACAAGCAGGGTAACCTTCCCAGCAGAGTGTGAGGGACCAGCCTGAAAAACATCCAAAACCCCCTGTAGAACCGCTGCAATTATCCAGGCTGTTCATGCATTGTAAAAGTGAAGTGGTCAAACTGTGCAAACTAACTGTGTTTTTCTGTTGAAAGGAATTGCTTCCTTGACTTTTATAAGAGGTAAGAATTTGTTTATGTACTTGGGTATGCATGGGCGTGGTAGTGGGGGGAAAAGTGGACCTGACTACCCAGGGCCCGAGTAGGGAGAGGGGCCCATGAAAATCCTGATTTTTTTTTCGCTCACTTTCCTTTGTTTACTGGCATGGATAGGGGCCCATTAACATAGAGGGTGTACAGGGCCCAGAATTTGCTGCTACGCCCCTGTGGGTATGTACTTGTATACATGAAGGCCCTTGTGTGTATGTACATGTTTGTCAAAATATTAAGATAAAGGTATGAATAATAATTTACCTTGAAACAAGGCTGACTGAATTTTGTTTTGATAAAATAATTTGGTTATATTTGTGTTCCATGATGGTACATTGTTGCCAACAGAGGGATAAAGATATGTAAACGAGGGTGATGCCATCTTTCTAATGGGAAAAACTGGGGGAAGCGCCTAAATAAACAAAACTGTAATACTTTAAAAAAACATTTCCTCAAAAGTCAAATGAGCAATGGATTTTAATCTACACAGATTTCTCTCCTCGGGTGAGTAAAGCACTTCCGTTTATTTACACTAAGCCTGGACGCAGCAGCATTAGCATTTGGTGCTAACTGCAGCACTAGCAACAGCGATACACTGAGGAACTCTGAGTGTTTAAGTAAGCCAGGGCGCTATCAGCTAGCAGTTCGTGCCACGTAGCTTGTTTTAACACGGTAAACATGCAGACTACAATCCAATATACTTGCCTCTGAACAGCAAAAGAGCTACCACCGCGGTAAGCAGCTAATGCTGCTGCACCCAGCCCTAGTGCTTTAGAAACTTCACTGAAAACTCATCCTTATAACACTGTACTTCAGCAGAGTGGCATTACTGCTCCTTACAACCTGACTGGTAAAATAAATACATATGGATTTAAAGGCACACTGTCGATTTGTGGAAAAAAATAAATTTTGACTGCACCTTATAGTCAGAAGAATATGGTATTCATGTTTGTTCATTAAAGTATCAAATGTTTCAATTTATCCGTTATGGTACAATGTTGCCTAAAATAATTTTTTTGTTGTTGAAAGAAAGCAGCGCTGGGTTTGTTGACCCATAGCCCTGCCCTGTCCACCATGCTGACCCCGCCCCCTCAGATTTCTTTTTTCTGATGCCTCCACAGCTGCTGATAGTGTGCGCTACATGAAGCTCCAGCTGCTGGATTTAATCCACAACTGGAACTCAGGGTCGAGTAGGCTGGGAGGAGACTGAACCATGACAGCGGAAATATTCCCATCTCCAAATATGCACACACACTCAAGCTCACACACACACACACACACACACACACTCAGAGCAGGATTCAGCACAACCCTTTATCCCAGTCTGGAATCACCAGCAAGACAAAAATCTGTATCAGGGTCACAACCCCTGAGTCTCAACCAGCATGATGTAGCATAACGCTAATCCTCCAGACTGAGGCTTAAAGTATACGAAATCAGGGTGAACCTGCTGGAAATCAGGAATATAATCGACTCATACATCAGTCATCATACTGCATACAGAGTGTTGCGTGCATCAGCTATGTAAGGCTTATATCCTACATTTTATATTAACAACAATATTTATTCAGAACATGTTTAAGCATTTATAAACCAAAAACAGTCTGTTTTTGTATCAGTTGTTTTTACACTAGCTGAAAATGGTCTGGATGTTTTTCAGGCCCACCAACTTTTAGAATTTGACTTTGTTACACCACCCGCGAAGTACAATTGAGATAGACAGGTGTATGTTTAGAACAGTTCTGTTTACACCAGTTAAAAGTAAAAATCCACCCAACTGCCTGGGCGGCTTGGTACTGTAAGCCCACATATGTTGAGTTACTGAATTTGATCAAGTTATTACAACTAAAGGGGAAGTTGATTTAAGTTAACAGTGCTAGCCAGCCACAGTTAGCAGCACTATCCAGCCCCATTTAGCAGCGCTACTCAGCTAAGTTCAGCAGCGCTAGCCAGCCACGATTAGCAGCATAGCCAGACCAGGTTAGGAGCATAGCCAGCTGCAGTTAGCAGCGCTAGGCAGCCGCGGTTAGCAGCGCTAGCCAGCCTTGGTTAGCAGCGCTAGCCAGCCCTGGTTAGCAGCGCTTGGCAGCCCAGGTTAGCAGTGCTAGCCAACACTGGTTAGCAGCGCAAGCCAGCCATGGTTAACAGTGATAGCCAGCCCTGATAAGCAGCCCTAGCCAGCCCCATTTAGCATTGCTACTCAGCTAAGTTCAGCAGCGCTAGCCAGCCCTGGTTAGCAGCACTAGCCAGCCTTGGTTAGCAGCACTAGCCAGCCACTGTTAGCAGAATACTCAGACCCGATTAGCAGCACTTGCCAGCAAAGGTTAGGAGCATAGCCAGCTGCAGTTAGCAGCGCTAGGCAGCCGCGGTTAGCAGCGCTAGCCAGCTGAGGATAGCAGCACAAGCCAGACCTGGTTAGCAGCGCTACTCAGCTAAGTTCAGCAGCGCTACTCAGCTAAGTTCAGCAGCGCTAGCCAGCCCTGGTTAGCAGGGCTAGCCAGCCGCGGTTAGCAGCATAGCCAGACCCGGTTAGCAGCACTTGCCAGCCCTGGTTAGCAGCATAGCCAGCTGCAGTTAGCAGCGCTAGGCAGCCCAGGTTAGCAGCACTAGCCAGCCGCAGTTAAGCCAGATCTGGTTAGCAGCGCTAGTCAGCCGTGGTTTTTAGCATAGCTAGCCAGGGTTAGCAGCATACCCAGACCTGGTTAGCAGCACTAGCCAGCCCCAAATAGCAGCATAGACAATCGTGATTAGCAGCACTAGCCAGTCACGGTTAACAGCGCTAGCTAGCCACAGTTCTCAGCATAGCCAACAACGGTTATTTGCTCAAGCCAGGTACTGTTAGCAGCGCTAGCCAGCCTTAGTTAGCAGCGCTAGCCAGCCAGGGTTAGCTGCATAGCCAGACCTGGTTAGCAGCGCAGCTCAGCCCTGGTTAGCAGCACTTACCCAGCCACAGTTAGCAGCATAGCCTGACCTGGTTAGCAGCGCTAACTCCTTTATATATGTACTTCAGCAGAGTGGCTTTACTGCCCCTTACAACCTGACAGGTAAAATTCATACAAAAGGCTCACTGGATTCAAAGGCACACAGATGATTTTTTGAAAAATTAAATGATTTTAGGTGCGCCTTATAGTCAGAAAAATACAGTAATCAAGGCTAGACTGCAATAAAGTCTTTTATAAAAAAAAGTAGAAAAGTTTAGTTTTAGTTTACCTTTTACTCATGTATTTGTTGACAAACTGAGAGACACTGAACCTTCACTGGATTCTGAAGCTACTGTTTTTTCAGTCGTACCTCAATCACAGATAAGCCTACAGTCTGGGTATAAAATGCTGATTTTGATTTACATAACAGTATGCCTGCACCAAGTTGCCTGCGCTGCACATCATTTTTGGATCATGCTTTGAATGTTCTTGCAAAACAACAACAGAAAAATGTTCAAGAGCATTTCTGTTAGCTTTGCGTTATCAGAGTACTAAAATCCCACAGTAAGAACTGCAGAAATCAGAGCCTGAGTGTGTTTTCTCCTCTGTTTTAATGTTTGTAAGCTGAATTGAAGGACGACCTTTAACAGGCACGGTTCAGCACGGGAAACCTCAGTGACGGGTTATGTAAGAAGCTGCTGTTAATCAGTCTGTGTGGAGGTGGAGGTGTTTGAGGTTTGATTGACAGAAACAACAAAAACGATTAATCTCACAGCTGGAGCAGAATTACATATAACCTCCTTAGACAGGTACAGCACAGGTACACACAGTACCAACCAGCACTGTCACACTGCAGCCCCACTGCGCAGCACATATTTACACACCATTCACTGCAGGCTATCAGCCTGAGACTTATAGCCTGTGTGTGTGTGTGTGTGTGTGTGTGTGTGTGTGTGTGTGTGGCAGAACTGTCACAAAGCACTTTGTCAAACCTCAGGGAGTCACTCAGGGTCATCACTCACTGAACACACACACACACAAACACACCCCTGCACTCCATCACTAACTCAGCGTTTCTGTTCCACACTGAACAGACTGCCTGGCTGATTTAGTCATTGACACTTTTATTGATTAATTGGTTGATAAACGTTATTTAAACATTGATCAGCTAAACTGAATCACAACTTTACAACATTACAGAATCATTAAAAAGCCTTATTCAATAAATCTGCCATTAGAGACATTTGTAAAAGGTTTTATAAAGATCTGTACATTTACATTAGTTCACTGTTTATTTACTATATTAACTAGAAACTGCAAGAAAACATTGAAATTTTTACATTGAATGAGTAGTAAGAGCCTCTTACAAAGATCTAGGCTTAACCATAAAGGGTTATAACAGCAAAGAAACACTCAGCTCATTTACTAAAAGAATGTGCCGTTCACTTACAGAGCTCATACAGACCATGCCCCCTCCAACCAAAAAAACTAAATATTTAGTCTCAACTTGGTTTCCATTATTATACCCAAAACCATCCAGCCAACCTCATCAAACATTATAGAGCAGAAAATAACCACACTTAACAAAACTACTACTATACGTTCTTTCTTTCTCGCTAAACACAAATACCAAACAAACCACAAAGCATTATGGGAGCACTCCATTGTCACAATAATTTAAAATTGTTTTTTGACAGACAGAAATGTTTATATCACAGAATATATTCCTATTCCTAACTTTTTATTTGACAATTTTTAAATTTCATTAAAAAATTGACAGCTAAAAGCTGTTCAAAACAGATAACTCATGAATTTCACTTATTCAGCATTAGTTTTGTGAAATCATGTGACAGTAAAAAAAAACATCTATTCTTTTTTTCCTATTAATTTATTTTTATTTTTTTATAAAAAAAATATAAGAAAGTATTGCCCCCAGAACTAGAAGGGTGAAGACTAGCACATGCCTCCTCCAACACATGTGAATGTAGCCATCACCTCCTTTTTAACTGATACTAATGAAACATTGCCGAGTAGCATCACAGCGCGCTCAGAGGAAAGCGCAGGGACTCGGCTCCAATACATCAGCTCACAGATGCCTGTGCTGACCTACATTACCTAGAGGGTGATGTGGGAAGAAAGCGCTATCTAACCACCCAAAGAGAGCATGGCTAGTTGTGCTCTCTCTTTTGAGAATAATTTTAACAAGGTTAAAGAACCATACTGTAAAAAACACTTTAACCAAGCACACAAAGGTTCCTCTGAGATGTTTTGGCTCTATATTTTAGAGCATAAACGGGAAAATATTTTTAAAAAATTCACTTCCTTACTTTACATATGCAGCTATTTAGAATAGATTAGTCAGTCAGATTAGATCAAATTTACATATTTGTACTGATCTGAACAGGAACAGAACCGTTTGTTTAATTCTATACAAATTTGTTTTTTAGTATAATGTTTACACAACAATTTACAAATCTCCGCCTATTCCACCTACCACGGTTTAGCCCCACCCACTTGTATTGCAAGTTGTAAATTGGCACAGCCAATCAGAACAGATAATTTACTTATCAGCTTGTTACAGCCTGATAACAAACCTGATGATTCAGATCATTACCTGCTTGCCCTCTTAGCCAGCAAGTGGAGCTGTAAGAGCATTACAGTTCTCATCCAATCAGCTGCCACTTCCCCTCTTGAGTCTGTTTAAATCGATCCTTTGACTTATATTTATTTATTTATTATTAAACCTTTTCATGGCTGTTTATTTTGTATATATGTGTGTATATATGTTTATGTATATATGTATATATTGTTTTATCTTCGAAATAAGAGAAGTCCAGTGCTTTGTCACATACTGCCGTTCTTACAGGAAATGAACAGTTTTTTATAAAGAAGGTTTTTATAGCTATAAAGCTACTTAAAGCTACTTAAAGCCAGATCAAGTGGGATTAAGATAGCTGTCATATAGACCAAAAAGGAACATCTACTTACGGTCAGATCAGGACTTAAAGTATAGATGAGTGAGGATGTGTAAGGATGAGTATGAATGGGTAAAGATGGGAGAGGATGGGTAAAGATGAGTATGGATGGGTATAGATGGGTGAGGATGGATAAGGATGAGTATGGATGGGTGAGGATGGATAAAGATGAGTATGGATGAGTATAGATGGGTGAGGATGGGTAAGGATGAGTATGGATGGGTATAGATGGGTGAGGATGGGTAAGGATGAGTATAGATGGGTATAGATGAGTGAGGATGGGTAAGGATGAGTATGGATGGGTAAAGATGAGTGAGGATGGGTAAGGATGAGTATGGATGGGTATAGATGAGTGAGGATGGGTAAGGATGAGTATAGATGGGTATAGATGAGTGAGGATGGGTAAGGATGAGTATGGATGGGTATAGATGAGTGAGGATGGGTAAGGATGAGTATAGATGGGTATAGATGAGTGAGGATGGGTAAGGATGAGTATGAATGGGTATAGAAGCCTGAGGATAAGTGAGGATGGGTAAGGATGAGTATGGATGGGTAAAGATGGGTGACGATGGGTAAAGATGATATGGATAGGTAAAGATGGGTGAGGATGGGTAAAGATGGGTGAGGATGGGTAAGGATGAGTATGGATGGGTAAAGATGGCGAGGATGGGTAAGGATGAGTATGGATGGGTATAGATGAGTGAGGATGGGTAAAGATGAGTATGGATGGGTAAAGATGAGAAAGGCTAGGAAATGATGAGTCAGGATGTGTAAAGATGAGTATGGGCGGGTATAGATGAGTGAAGATGGGTAAAGATGAATATGGATAGGTATTGATGGGTCAGGATGGGTAAAGATGAGTATGGGTGGGTATAGATGAGTGAGGATGGGTAGAGATGAGTATGGATGGGTAAAGATGGGTATAGGTAGGTATTGATGGGTTAGGATGGGTAAAGATGAATATGAAAGGGTATTGATGGGTGAGGATGGGAAAGATGACTATGGACAGGTATAGATGGGTGAACATGGGTAAAGATGAGTATTGATGGGTATAGATCGGTAAGGATGGGTATGTGTGGGCATGGGTTCATATTACATCACAGTTACATACATGCATCAGCACCACTGTATTTTTCTGTTTACTTGTGTTTGTGTTTTACTGTCAGTGCAAATGTAACAGTTAATTAAACAATTTTATTTTTACATAGAACTTTTTATTGTAATTGTGTTTCCTCAGTTTTGATGGTGAAGTGCTGGAGCTGGCAGGCAGGTATGTGTGTGTTCTGTAATGTGTAGCACAGTATCAGGCTGTTACTTCAGGTCACAGCATGGAACTGATTGACCTCTGTGGCCTGAGTCTGTAAGTGGCCCATTTTGACCCTCAGGCAGTCAACAAACTCTAAATATAGTGCATCTCTGTGCAGAGTGATCAGCAGGTGAACTTACCTTTACCTTTCTACACCACGTCAGTGTCGTGCGTAACACACCAATCACCCATAACATTAAAACCACATGTGTAATATTGTGTAGGTCTCACTTATCCCACCACAACAACTCTGACTAGTGTGAGAAATGGGTTCCACAAGACTCCTGAAGGTGTTCTGTGGTTTCTGGCACTAACACTAGCATTAGTAACAAATTCTGCCCTGTATGTTAAAATATTTAGGGCTGGCAATTAAGAATTGTATATCATTATAGAAAAAGACTGCTCATATTGATATTGATGAAATAAAAATATATATTGAGAAAGAACTTCTAGCCATATTTTCCACCCCTAGAAACATTCCATTGACTAGTTATATTTCCGCTGAGACTTTTGGTAATAAGCAGTGCCAGTGTTCTGTGCACACAGATACTGCATTGCGTGTAGGGCACCAGAATATCATCATAGTAATAGTAATCATACTATTCAAATAATAATGAAACAAAAGCATGAAAAGCATGTTAATAGATAAAACCAATACAAAAGTAATATATTTGCTTATGAAAAAGATGAATCCATGTAAAATTTGGAGTGCCCGCAGCACAGCGGAGCTGGGGGGGGGGGGGGGGGGGGGAAGCAGCTTGTGCTTCTCATACAGAGACTGAAAATGGATAAGAAATCAGCTTTACGGCTCAACAAACATAATTTAACATGTATTTAATGTATAATTTATGTATATAATGAAATATACACCAAAGAAGTATCTGTAGATCTGTATCTGTAGAACATTCTGGAAATGCAGACCTTCTCTGTTTTCAGGTAAAGTCCTCTATATTTGTAAACATTACGTTATGTATAATCCTATATAATTGTATAAACTGTTATTAAATAACACCACTGATGTCTTGAAAAACGTACTGTTAATGACATGAGTTTTAAATGTTATTACTGCAGAAATTTGGAGTAATGAGATGGCAAAGTTAGAAGAATTTGGTTCTATATAAGATCATAATTTAGGCTTGAAAAAAATAATAAGGATTATCAAATGGCATAACTAAAGTCTTGAAAAACATTTGTAATAGTATTCATTATGCATTTTTCAAATAATAAATGGAATGGCAAATGCAGCAAAATTGTCTATTTGGATTTATGTGGAGTCCTATAAAAATTGATAATCAAAGGGTTATTATATCACACCACTAAACTTGTAAAGATCAAAATAAAGGTATATGTTTCAAATTATATTACTGTAGCATTAGGGAGTAATGGGAGATCAAACTTAGAAAAAAATGCCTGTTTGGTTTTGCATAAACCAGAATTTAAACCAGACATACTAATTTATCAGCACATAAACCAAATTCCAGCTCTTTTTATTGTGCGTAATAGCCAAAAGACCGCACAGAGCGCGCGACCTTTACGCACGAACACAACTTGTCCATTTGTGCTTACTTCAGCACGCGCGCGCTCTGGGGTGATCTGCACGATCTGCAGCAATCTAATGACCTTGTCTGGGAGTTCTGGGTTTTGTTTACTGTTATCACGAACATCGCGTGCGCAGCGTGCGCTCTGCACTACTGAAGATCTGAGAAGAACTCACCAGTAGATGAGAGAAAGCCCATCAAAGCGCTCGAGCTGTCTGCCCCGGGGGTTCAGACAGGACATTGCATCCAAATGAAAGGTAAAGGTGTGATCTTCTAGCTCCCCAAAACTGTCTCGAGCCTCGGGATCAACGCTGAAACATGATGCTGCGCGCGTGCTGCAGGCGTGTCTCTATACCATGCCCGTCTCTTTCTTTCTCTCTTTCTCTCTCTCTATCTCTCTCTCTCAGAAGAAGGACTGGAGTAACCCCGCTTCTAATCTGTGCAGCACGTGGGGCTCAGTGCTCTCCGCGCGCCGCTTTACTTTTCACAATACTCAGAGCGCGCGAGGGTTTCACTACACACTTTCTTTTCCCACCCCTTTTCAGACAAGCCACGCCCACCGGAGAACAAGACTGGCTGACGGAGCTTTTGGAAAAGAGCGCACAGACACAGGTCAGCGAATCGCAGCACAGGGGGGCGGGGCTTGCCCGAAAAAGGATGGGTATCCTGAAGCGTGCTCTGAGTGTGACTGAGGACAAACAGGTGAATTTAACTCTCTAACTCTGTTCATTCTGTTCTCTCCTGTTCTGTTCGTTCCTACTCAGTTCATACATTCTGTTCTATTGTGATGTGTTGTTCTTTTCTATTCTGATATATACAGGCAATACATGATCACAGCATTTACTGAGGTAGAGAATGTACAATACATAATGGTATATAGAGTTAGCAGCAAATATTGCTGATAGGTATATAGACTGTTTGGTCTCTGTGTGCTGTGTGTGTGTGTAGAGTGATGGGTGGGTTACAGTGCAGTCTTTTGTAGTGTGAGGAGTGGTGGAGGGTTCAGTTCAGTTCTGTGTGTTGAGGAGTCTGACTGCCTGGTGGATGAAGCTGTTGCAGAGTCTAGTAGTTGAGGCTCGGACGCTCCAGTATCTTCTGCCGGACGGCATCAGCACAAAGAGTCTATGTGAGGGATGTGTGGGGTCGTCCACAATGCTGGAGGCTTTGCAGATGCTGCGTGTGGTGAAGATTGAGAAATAGGATGCTCTCGCTCTCTGTAGAACATGGTGAGCATGGGAGGTGAGAGTAATTTTTTTTTGCATTACTGGGTTTTTATATATGGGTTGTGACTTACTCTACTGGAATACATATAATATAAAACAATAAGGCTTTAAATTAAGGCTCTGATTACTACTGTGTTTACTTTGTCCCACAAAATTACACAATATATGAAGAAAACATTAGACTTCATTAGCAGAAAAACAGCTGAATGTAAACAACAGACCTTAAAAAGAGATACAGCAACAACTTTAACATGGCTTCCTTTTCAAAACTAAATATTTTAAATAGTTCTATAAACGGTATAATTGGTCCTAAAATACTCAATGTTTAAGTATTCAAAAGAGATATTTCTCAAAAGCTCTGCACAAGTAAAACACAAGTTTAATTTCAACTTACAATATGTTATTCTTAGAGTCATTAGAGGCATTACAGTATTTAAATCAGCCACAATTCCCTCTTTCTCCAGTAAACAAATACATTCAATTCAGTGTGTGTTAGAAATATCCTTCAAGCTACAGTATTAATATATTTAAAAGGGCTATAATTACTTCCTTGTATCCAGTGTTTATGGAGTTTATCTCTTGTGCTGAATAAATAACTCCACACTCAGGACTGATTCTGGGCTCGTCTGGGGGAAGAGAGGCAGGTTTGTTTGAGCTGTGGATCAATTGTGCAATTCCATTCCTTTCACTTCAGGGTGACTGCTAACTGTTATGCTTGTTATGCTAACTGGCTAGCCTTAGCCAGCGAGCTCTACACTTCACAGCGCCTCTTGTGGTATGGCAGTATGTGAAGAATGTATACCAGTTTCTAAATTCCCTCCAGTATATCATATGAACCGATATATTGCCAGCACTAGATTCTATTCTATTCTATTCTATTCTAATATTCTAGTCTATTTTATTCCACTATGGTTAGTCCTATTGTGTTTTATCATTATTATTATTACGACATAATCTGTTCTATTCTATGTTCTGTTATGGTCGTGTCTATAATTATCTGTTGAATTCTATTCTATTATGATATTCTACTATGATCTCTTCTGGTCTATTTTATTCTGCTCTGTTCTATTGTGTTTCATTTAGTACTGTTCTATTCTACTATGATCTATAATGTTCTGTTTGGTCACATTCTATTCTACTTTTGATCTGTTTTATAGCTTGCTATGTTTTATTTTATTCTGAAATATATTGTGTTTTAATCTGTTCTGTTCTATTTTATCTATTATATGTGTAATATTATATTGTGTTCTATTCTATTGTGATCTATTGTTTTCTATTTTATTCAGTACTGTCCTATTATGATATATTGTATATTGTTTTATTGATTTACTTACTGTACTTTTAATATATGTAAATTTGTTTGTTATGAGACTTCTAGGGCTTATATCTTTAGCACCAGTGGGCTAAGGTAATGTAGTGTATGAGAGCCTGCATGTGACAAAAACTAAATTCAAAACATACTGGTATCACAGAATCATGTTGGTGATATACTGAAGAACTAGGGACCTTTGATTGAACTGCAAGAGGCGTCTCTCCAGAACTAGAGACCACTGCAAAGCATACGTCATATTGGTGTAAAATTCTGCAACATTACTTTACTGCCTCAGTCCACATGCTTCTTTGAGTTCTAATGCTGCTTCTGAATCTCGCAACTCAGGAAAAGACTTTGTACAGCTGTCTAAGAAGGGCTACTTAAACAGAGATTTACAGTAGTGGAGTAAATTAGACTCCCCACTTTCTGCCCTAAAACAAAACATCCCAAATGTCATGAAATGTTTAACTTTCTTAAAAGTGTTTTTTGTTTGTTTGTTTTTGTTCTTTTTGAGATCAGAAAAAAATATATAAAGATACAGACTTAAGAGAAAAAGCAGGATAGGGTAGTTACAGAGTACTATGGTTATGAGAGTCAGTAAGTGAGCGTGTGGCTTAAAATCACATTTTTAATCTCCAAACAGCCTCATTCTCTGCCTGTTAACAGACATGACCTGATAACAGCAGACAGTCAGTATGACGAACTGATGAAATGTCTGTAAACTACGGTGGCCGAGAAAGCCCAACGCAGTGCAAATTGAAAAGCGCTGCAAAAGCACAAAACACATCCATCAAAATTACAACACAGGCGCAGCAACTAGAAAAACGCGCTGCAAATAGAAAAACGCGCTGCAAATAGAAAAACGCGCTGCAAATAGAACCACAACACAACGGAAGTGAGTCACAACACAACGGAATTTTCCCGGGGGACCTTAAAAGATACTGTACCAGCTAAGCTGCGTCTTCAGTAACGTCTCGGACTTCACTATGTGTACAAAGGACAATAAGTGGCAAACAAGGCGTTTTGTGAAGCAGAACTTTTAATAATATGCACACAACCGTGGTGATCACAGGTAATAAACATAACTTACTTTTCAGAAGCTTGTTTGCCACTTACTGTCCTTTGTATACAGCTGGTACAGCATCTTTTAAGGTCCCCCGGGAAAATTCCGTTGTGTTGTGACTCACTTCCGTTGTGTTGTGGTTCTATTTGCAGCGCGTTTTTCTATTTGCAGCGCGTTTTTCTTTTTGCAGCGCGTTTTTCTATTTGCTGCGCCTGTGTTGTAATTTTGATGGATGTGTTTTGTGCTTTTGCAGCGCTTTTCAATTTGCACTGCGCTGGGCTTTCTCGGCCACCGTAGTAAACAGATTAAATCTACCTTTATGTGTCTTAAACATTTAAAACAGTGTAGTTTGTTCTGCTGACACACTGTATATGTGACACACAGATGAAACAGACATGGGTAGTTAAATACATTGGAAAACAGTAATGAAGTAAATGTCATTGTACTGAACTTAGGTTAAAGATTTAAACAGTGGAGGCCATTAATAGAACTGATAAGTTCTTTCTGACAGGTAAATTAAAATTGTGGTGTCTGCAGTTTGGTTTATGACATAATGATATTCTGATCTCTGAGGTTGAGAGTTTAGAAAGGGTTGTGAACAAGGCTGTAAGGAAATGACTGGGGGTTCCACGTTGCCTTTGTGGTGTGGCGTGATGTGGGATGGTAGGATGGTAGGATGTAAGATGCAGTTTTGAGGGTCAAAATACAGGCTGGCAGAGGCGTGCAGACATAGACATCAGGTGGTGCTAAAACCCTTTATTAACCAAAGTGCCCTTTATAAACTTTGTTTTTTTAAATATATATATATATATATATATATATATATATATATATATATATATATATATATTACTATTATTAAGATTTTACTGAGGCCGGTTTGAAATGATCTTTTGAAAACCTGAGCGATTAAAAACGAGTGAAAACAGAATGCCCTGAAATCAGCTCGCACACACCCGATCTCTCTCTTCGTCTGTCATGTGACCCTACGCGGTCGCGCGCAAGGCACACTAGCGCTGCAGCAGCAGTTCAGTTCAGCGAGTCTTCAGCACAGCACGCACGGCAACAGATTCTTCTTCTCACCCGTGTCCCACCAGCCAGGTAACATACACATCAAGTAAAATCGTGCCGTTTGCCCTCTAAACCCAACGTGAAATCATTTTGTTGTGCAGTAAAATGTCTCTTACAGCACCAAACTACTAAGCATCTTTAGCCGACTGGTCATCAGATAAACGAGCCGCTCCAGCCCAAATCAATGATAGATAACGTGAGGACCACCACATACAGCCCCGGTTCTGGACTGATTTGCTTGAGGGGGCAGTAAAATGTAATGGGCATGTTAATATTCATGTTGAAGCCAGAAATATATTCAGGACTTAATTTGTACATATGGTATTGATAAAAAGTGCCCTTTTTCCCCCTGAGCACTTGCCCCCCAAAATGTCTCTGCACGCCACTGCAGGCTGGTTAAAGCAATGGCACCAGTGACTAGATCAGCAAAAAAGTGGAATTCTCGAGAACTAATTCAAGTGGCAAAGTGGGCATTGTAGCATAAGGATTTGAGGAAAGCATTTGGCAAGGCCACATCACCAGAGAGAAGGCGTATGGTTACAGGGTTTATTCGTAAGCAAGAGGAAAAAGTAAGATGAGCAAAATCAGCAGGGCAGATTAAACAGGGGCAGTGGATGAGATGGGAAAGTGTAGAGCAGCAGAGAATCACCTGGCGAGAGTTATGGGCATTGAATGCAGGTCATGTAAAGTTTCTTTTGGGAGCTACTTATGATGTTCTGCCAATGCCACAAAACCTTGGACAGTGGTGGGTGAGGATCAAAGTTGTAAGCTATGTGCAGGAAGTGGCATGCTGAAGCACATTTTGTCGGCATGAAAGTTGGGTCTCTCTCAGGGGTGTTACATATGGAGACATAATCTGGTACTTAGATCTCTTGCAGGTGCACTTGATAGGAAGTGGTTGGACGTTAAAAATGCATGTTTTAACAAGGTAATTACATTTGTACGTGAGGGGCAGCGTAGTGGAGAAACAGCACAGTGTATGAAAACTGACGGTGAATGGGCTGATGCACGTGATTGGAAGTTGTTAGTAGATGTAGGCAGTAAACTGCATTTTCCAGAGAGCATTGCAGTCACAACATGGAGGCTGGATGTAGTATTGTACTCTGAAAGCAAACAAATAGTATATTTTATAGAGCTTACAGTTCTAGTCAAAGATGAAGTAGACGGAGTGTACAAAAGGAAGAGGCTGAAGTATGCAGGCTTGGTGGTTTGACTGGTAGAGGTAGGTGCTAGGGGTTTTATAGCAAGGTCTGCCACGAGATTGCTGTCTGAATTCAAATATAGATGTTGTGTGTTCAGGACATTCATAAAGAAGATCCAGTCAATGGTTGTGGCTAAAAAGGGCTGAGGTTAGGCGGGGAAGGGGGTGTGTTTAAAGATGCTTCAACAGAGAGCTTGGAGGGGGGTAGGCCTGGAACGCCAGATACTGTTGAGCCTTCCAGAGGTGTCACACATTTAATTCATTAAAAGATGAACCATAAGTAACATTGGACATTTACATCTAAAATGAATTCTTAATGAGTTGAACGAAGATCGGTTTTGTGACAAAAATGATCATATGACACTGGAGCCATACTGTCGAGGTCTACAGTGAGGAGTTCTTTTGGGCTTGTCGCCTGAAGAGCGAGCAAGTTTATCTGCCACCAGCAAGAATGTGTAGAGGTGTAGTTCAGTTCTGTGTTCAAATGAGATGCTGTTATTCTTATTCTAATATCACCTTAACAGTATGTTCACACTGCAGCGACGCAAAGCGTTTTTCGCACTGTCTTCTATGGAGAGTGGTGGCCGCGGCGCACTCTGGGACTCTGGGAGCGGTAGCGGCGCGAACGAGGCGAAGTGAGCGGCAAAAAGTTGAGATATTTTCAACTTTATGCAAATGAGAAGCGAGATTCGCTGGGCGGTAGCCAATCAGCGCTACGCAGCCAGGCCTAAAGGGCACCACACACACCACAGGCTGAAGTACAGAGTGAGAAAACAGAGAAGAGGCTGATTACAGCTATTTCAGGCTTTTCTGTGCTCTACATTACCTCTCCGTCTAATTAGAGAGATATATTAAATAAATGAACTTATAAAAAGTTAACAAGGAAAAGAAGTGTAGCTAAATAATTATGAACATTTTTATTTTTTACTAAACAAACTAAACATGACCCATGAGTTTATTTAATGGTACAAACCCAATTTAATTATATAACCAAGACAAATATATTTTACAAAACTACACAGCTGAACTCCGAACATGACCCGAACATCGTGTGACGTGACGGGACCAGATAAAAACTGTAGTCCAAACAACAACACGGGCGAGCAACTAATAATAATAATAATGATTAGTGAACACCCTCAGCTGTACATCACTTCCCTTCACTCATATAGAGATAACAGGAGGAAGAACAGAATTTATTCTGAGGCTGAGAGACTAAAAACTACAAAACACTTGTCGCAGTGTCAGCAGCAGCACAACGTAACCACTACTGGCCACCGTCCTGCAGAGGGGCAGCACTGAGTAATGCAGCGCAGTATACCGCCTGCAGTGTGTATTAGTCTAATATTGCTAACAAAACTGTCCAAATTACCAAAAAAATAATTTATTTGTGAAAAAGGTATGTAAACAAAGTTTTAGTAAAGTATATAGATTTTTCTTATACTGTAAAATCAAAGAGTCATCCTCAAAAATGGGCACCCTCCAACCATTTTTTACCTGTAACAACTAACCCTGTAACAACGTTTCTAATCAGTCACATTAAAAATGTTATGGTGCTAAAAAAGGATGTGTGAGACTGGTGCTAAAAAGGCAAATGTATTTTTGTACTAGCGAACACTACTGTATTTCTGTATTGGCAGTGTGCTGAGTATTTCAAATATGTTCATGTGAAATTTAGTTAACTAAGATTTAAATAAGAACAGATTTGAAATATTGATGATATATCTTTATATATGATTATATATAAAGAAAAAGGTGTACAATAATAATGTGAACAAAAACACTTGCTGATGTCACTGTATTAAATATCAGAAAGATGAACAGAGCAGGGTGCTTTTTTACTGTCAGTAATGTTTACACCAGAGTCAGTTCTCCTCTGTTTCAGGAGAAAATTACTGCTCACCGCCAGAGGGAGCCCGCGAGCTACTCCTCAATGAGCGGAGTTGAGGGTTTAATAGACGAAACCAGAGACTGTAAAAAAAAAAGATATACACAGCTATACACAGTCTATGGACGAAACAACCAAAAACTCCTTATTCAAGATATTCCTTTAATTTTGGAAATTAAAAAGTGTAAAAAAATGAAGTATTTTGTTCAAAAAATATATACTTATAATATACTTATTAGTTCTAACATAGGACTAGATTGCACAATCCCTTATTGATTGCACCCCTGAGATTTGAGGTGGTTTGATGCAGTAACCTGTAGGAGGTTAAGAAATAAGGTGCTGTCTGTGTAACAATAGGGTTTGGAGCTTCATTGGAGTCATCAGGTGGGCACCCTCCTTCACTGGTGTTTCGATGACAAACCCACTACACCTCCAGAGAGCTCATCGGCGACACCTGGCGTCCCAGATGTGCCCCCCTCAGCTCTTAGCCCTCCTGCGTCACAGATGCTATTTTGGGGCCCAGGTGGCATCTTTCCTCTTTAGCCAGAGCCACCGGCTTGCCTGCTCCGCTGTGCTCGAGAGGGCTCTGATGGTTTGGCGCTGAGTATGGCCTCGAATTCCCAGTTCCCCAAGAAGCCTGGTAGTCGTTTTTCCCACGAAGCCTCTGCAGCCAACTTCCACTGGACAAACCTTGGCTTTCCAGCCACGTTGCTCAGAATCAGCTGCCAGTTCAGCGTACTTAAGGCTCTTTCTTTCGTAGGCCTCCTCAACAGAATCCTCCCAGGGCACAGTAAGCTCAATAATGTAAACCTTACGCAGTGATGTGGACCAGAGCACGAGGTCTGGTCTGAGACTTGTACTGGCAATCTCCACTGGAAAGCATAGCCTTTGGTTTAGGTCCGCCGCTAGCATCCAATCTCGTGCTCCTCCCAACTGACCAAAGTCTGATGCTGTACTGGCCTTGGTCTTGTTTGGCTTAGCACCTTCACGGATGAAGTCTTTTGCAGTTACACAATGGGATGGTGCAGGTAGGGCATTGACGGCTGTTCGTCTAGCGTCTAGCGTAGCTGCAAGACATTTCAGAACTTGGTTGTGCCGCCAAGTGTACCGGCCTTGTGTCAGGCTTGCCTTGCAGCCAACCAGGATGTGCTTAAGGTTTGCTGGAGATGGACAGAGTGGGCACGTTGAGTCTTCCCCATACCATTGCTTCAGATTACTGGGAGATGGCAGGACATCATATGTTGCTCGCAAGATAAAGCTGATGTGAAATGCTTCCATGCTCCACAACTCCTTCCAAGAGAATCTTCTTCTCTCCACCCCTTCCCATCTCATCCACTGACCCTGCTGCACTTGGGAGACAGCCTTTGCGCACCTTGCTGCCTGCTCCTGCCGGCGCACCTCCTCCACAACTAGACCTCTGCGCTGAGATGGAGCTGCCTTGTACCAAGATGGATTACTCTTTCCCAGGCCAAAACCTCCTTTCCCCTGTTGCACATGTCCTACGATGTCACGATGCCTTAGGTCTGCCTTTGCTTGCTGTATAGCTAAACTTGCGGACCACTTCTTTCCGGTCACGAGGGTCGGCGCTGTTTGGGCTACACATGGATCCTGGGATTCTAAGAGTGTCATCTCCAGCCTTACTTTAGAGCTCTTAAATTCTTCAGTAAGACTGGACACAGGAAGTTCAAGAATGCCTTTTCCATACAGTCCTACGTTGCTGAAGCATCTGGGAAGACCCAACCATCTTTTAGCAAATGAGCCAATCAACCTCTTCAATTTATGGACGAAACAACCAAAAACTCCTTATTCAAGATATTCCTTTAATTTTGGAAATTAAAAAGTGTAAAAAAATGAAGTATTTTGTTCAAAAAATATATACTTATAATATACTTATAAGTATATATTTTTTTCTACAGTAAACTGATCTGAAACTACATATGATTGTAAATGGGGTCAAATATGAGCTTAACTACAAACATTAAGAGAGTATTAAGCAGCATGTAATGCGTTTTATTTCATTTTGAAAATAAAAATGGTTTTAACTGGATTAATACAATATGAAACTGCATGTCAATATTTAAATATTATATTAATGTAATTCTAATTTCTCCACAGTATTTATGACTGTGCTTACTGGGTGTGTGTGCTGTGTATGATTCTGCCCCCTAGTGATGCCCCCTGTGAGCTTCACCATCAGATTAAGATATGCTCATTCAGGCAGATGAGTTAATGTTTATTATGTTAAGAAGGGTGAGTTTTTTTAGGACAGGTGAGTTGTTAGAGAGAGGCGAGTACTTACAGCAGATGAGTTCATTATGAAAGGTAAGTTGTTTTGGACAGGTGAGGACAGGTGACCTATTTCAGATGAGTTCTGTAGGACGGGTGAGTTATTTAAGACAAGTAATTTTTTTAGGCCATGTGAGTTATTAAGGCCAGGTGAATTATCAGAGATAGGTGAGTTCTTTAGGACAGGTGAGTTTTTTAAGGCAAGTGAGTTCTTTAAGGCAGGTGAGTTCTTTAGGACGGGTGCCGTATTTAGGACAGGTGAGTTCTTTAGGACAGGTGAGTTCTTTAGGACGGGTACCATATTTAGGACAGGTGAGTTCTTTAGGACGGGTACCATATTTAGGACAGGTGAGTTCTTTACAGCAGGTGAGTTCTGTAGGACAGGTGATTTCTTTAGGACAGGTGAGTTCTGTAGGACAGGTGATTTCTTTAGGACAGGTGAGTTCTTTAGGACAGGTGAGTTATTAAGGACAGGTGGGTTCTTTAGGACAGGTGAGTTCTATAAGACAGGTGAGTTCTGTAGGACAGGTGAGTTCTGTAGGACGGATGAGTTCTATAAGACAGGTGAGTTCTGTAGGACAGGTGAGTTCTGTAGGACGGATGAGTTCTATAAGACAGGTGAGTTCTGTAGGACAGGTGAGTTCTGTAGGACGGGTGAGTGTTCTGAGACTGAGTAGAGAGCAGGTTGAAGGTGAGGAGAGTGTAGATGATGTTGGGAGGGGGAAGTGAGGAAAGCAGGGTTGTGTTTATTAAATAATGACATTGTATTTTGGATCAGTCTGCATTCCTGTTCATTCAATCACTGCTGGAAACCCTTACTACATCCTTAACAAAGCAGATACTGTTTCAGTTTGATCATTTTTTTGTACTTCATTGTTTGTACTTCATTATTGTAAGTCGCTTTGGACAAAAGCGTCTGCCAAATGAAATGTAATGTAATGTAAAGGTATCTACTATGTATAATTTAGTATCCACCATTAATCATCAAGTATCCACTATGATTTTTTGGCATCCATTATGAATGATTAAATCAGTATGTATGATTTAGTCTCTACTAAAAATTATCCAGTATCCACTATGAAATATTCTTTACACACTATTAATTAATCAGTGTCCACTATGATACTATGATACTATGAATTAACTATGATGTATGAATGATTAAGGACTGATCCTGGCTGGATAGTTCAGGTGGAGGTTTGGAGGGTTCGGCTGTTCTGCTGCTCCTTTTTCCGGAGTGTTTAGGCTGTTTTGGTCAGTCCAGCTCAGCAGGTTCCCTCTGATCCTCATACCTGCAGCAGGTGTGTCTGTCACTACAACCATGAGTGACACACCCACCCACACACACACACACACACAGGTACACAAAGCCCATGTATTTGCATGTATTCAGCATTGAGCAAAAGTCTCTGGCAGGCAAGAAAATTGTTAAATATTTGACATTTTTAGACGTCTCACTGCCGAGACGTAAAATGCAGTTTAAAGTGAGTCTGTACAATAAGTGCTTAAGGCTTTACTAATTACAACTGGAGAAGCATAGTAACTAGATACGCATTTTATACAAATACCATTGCTGGCAAAAAGTGATGTAAAAATGTGTAGTGAGGATCTAACCTGAGGGAGTATACAGTATGTAGTCCAGTGGCTTTCAGGCAAAAGAAAAAAACACGGTCTGGTTTAGGGAAAACATAATTTGGAGTCTATTAATCAATACATTTGAAATATAAAGGCAAAAAATAGATACATATAAATAGAGAGAAAGCAAGAGAAAGTGACAGAGAATGAGAGAGAGAGGCAGACAAGGGTCAGAGATAGGCAAAGGTGTCAAAAGTTTAAACTAAGGTTGAAGTACTAACTGAAGCAAAAGTGTAAAAAAACTTTTTTCAAAACTACTTATACTATAAATGTAAATGTAATTTAAAGGGTAAAAAAAACATTCATTTTTTATTGGTACTCCTCACTGCGGTTGCCAGCACACATGCTGGACACCATCTGAGCCACCTTTTGGTCCCAGTAATCCATGCTCTTGAACAGCTTGTCTTTGGCAAACTGTTTGCAGGCTTTCTTGTATGGCAGCTTCAGAAGAGGCTTCCTTCTAGGACAGTGCCATACAGACCGAGTTGATGCAGTGTGCAGAGTATGGTTTGAGCACCGCAGGTTGATCTTTTACTTCTTCAAGATCTGCAGTAATGCTGGCACATGCTGTCTTTGGCAGTGTCTATTTTTTAAAGCCAACTTTTAGATATGAACATGTGAACGCTTCTTTGTTGGTCCCTGACGAGGCCTGTCCTGAGTGGAAACCATCCTGGAAAACTGCGTTATGACATTGGCCATTGTGCTAAATCTAAGTTTCAGGGTGTTAGAAGACTTCTTATAGCATAGACCATTTATGTGGAGAGCAACAATTCATATATTAATGGCTGTGTGTAAAGTTATTTTGAGGGCACAATAAATTTAAACAGTTTTACAGTCTTTACATTGAGTACTTTACATTGTATCAAAGTGTAATCTTTAGTCCTTGTATCTTCAGTGTTGCCCCATGAAATTATACAAGAAAATATTTTTTAAAAATGGGTGTACACACTTTTGTGAGATACTGTAAAGTTTCATTTAATTTAAACCTCTTTATGAGTTTTTTTTTATATATAAATAATTGTCAAATTGCACCATATTGTTTGTAATGGCAAAATAATACAATACGATGACACAAGAACTTGTGTCATTACTATCTGCAAAAGTTCATGATGATTTGAGAAACAAAACTTATTGTGAAACTGTGTGTGTGTGTGTGAGGAGTGAGGTCAGAAAGTAGCTCATGGGTACTGGATCCTCTCTCTGATCCGCAGACAAAGAGAGAAAACCTCTCAAACACCCTCTCACACACAGAACTGCTGTGCTGGAGAAATCCAGCCATGCCACACTGTACACACACACACACACACACCTCACCATCAAATCCCCTGCAAACACACTCTGATATCAACAATAGAGTGATATCAGCTGCCAGCCGCTGTTCAGCACTTCAGTCTGCTGTTCTCTCTGAGGCCTAAAAACTGCTGTAATCAGTAAAGTACAGAACAGTTTAGATGTCCTGAGGTTGCCCTTTAGAACCAGGTTTTTAACCTTTCTGCAGTCGGAAACCCTTCCTGTGTAACAAACAGAACCCCCACAGATTTCGTTTATAATAGAATCCAACTGAGAAAACTACCAACCAAACCCCCTAAAATCCACCTAGCAAAGCCACAGCAACCACCTGGGAATTGCTTAAGCTGCACAGACACTAAAGAACATGCACTTTGTTACTGAAAAGCATAGCAACCACCCAGCAACCACCTTGGAATTGCTTAAATAATACTGTTACTAAAGAACATGCACTTTGTTACTGAAAAGCATAGCAACCACCCAGCAAACATTTAGTAAATACCTTGGAATTGCTTAAATGGTACTGTCATTAAAGAGCGTGTTTGATAGTAGATTAAAGAGCACTTTGATAGTAAACAGCATAGCAACCACAAAGCAACTCCTTAGCGACCACCTGGAAATTGCAAAAGCTACACAAACACTAAAGAACATGCACTTTGATAGTGAAAAGCATAGCAACCACCTAGCACCCCCTTAGCAACACCTGGGAATTGCTTAAGCTACACAAACACTAAATAATATGCAGTTTGATACTGAACAGCATAGAAACCAGCTAGCAACCCCTTAGCAACCACCTGGGTTTTTTTTTAAACAGTACTGTCACTAAAGAACATCTATTTTTTCAGGTTATCTAGCTGTCAACATTAAACATCATTGTAACCAAATAGCAACCACCTAGCAACCGCTTAGCAATCACCTGGGAATTGTTTAAACTGCACAGACACTAAAGAACATACACTTTACTACAGCTTTGCGACCACCTAGCAAATAGGACTTGGCGATATGGATCAAAAACTATATCTCAATTTTTTTTCCATCCCATACACTCTAAAAAACAGAGGTACAATATAAGCACTTTTTTGTACTCAAAGGTACACTCTTCATAATTGTACCCTCAAAGGTATAATATTGGTCTTTAAAGTGTCAGATTTGTTCCCTCTGAAGTACAAAGTAATTTCTAACAGCAATAAGTACAGATTTGTACCATTTAACCAGCCAAAAAGTACATTCAGTATTCTGTATCACTGTACTGATAAACAATATATATTTAAACAATTTAAAAAATTTTGGATCATCAAGTTTTTGAGCCATATTTAGTTGATGATAATGTTTTTAATCTTTATAATCTTTACTGGCACAAACACCATGGGTACAAAAAAGGACTTTCAATGAAAGGTACTTTTTTGTACCTCAATATAAGGTACAGCCCCAGCGACAAGCTTTGTACTCTTTTAAGTACAAATCTGTACTTACTTTTCTTAGTGTGTAAGGTAATATCAAAAAGATACTTTTGAAACAAAGTTCCAAATTTTATATTGGTACTTTTATAATTCAGTGCCGTATCCTGTATATTAGAGTAGCCTCAAGAAATAATCAAATAATTAAAATAATACTAATTATATATATATATATATATATATATATATATATATATATATATATATATATATATATATATATACAATTACTCAGAATAAATCTTTTTTCCACTTAATGTAGCCTAAAAAAAGGAATATATAAAAAATTACATTGTGCTTTTGGAAAATGAGCATCTAAATTGCTTAATAAAAAGTAAGTAAAAAATGCAGTTTGAGTTTTCTGTAAATCTGAGCTGAAACAATGTCAGGTCTATTCTCATACCCATGTGAAGGAGCTGATCGGTCAGTTCAGTTTAGAGTGAGTGTGTCTGCTCTAAAGATCAGTGTTTAGTTCAGTGGTGATGGTGATGTTTTGCAGAAAAGTCGGGTTCTGCCGTCACTGTGTGTGTTTTTATAGAGAATAGTGTCTGAATGAGCTTCGTATCTCTCCTCTGTGCGCGCCACACTTTATTTAGAACACATGCGATTGGTCTTTGAGTTTCCTGCACTGCAAAACCTCCGTCAACGGAGGTTCAAAATAAACCCTGTCGAAATGAACTAGTTCTCAATAGTGCACCAGGGGCCTCATGTACTAAAGGTGTGTACACACAAAAACATTGCGTACGCCATTTTTCACGCTCACGGTCAGATGTACTAAATTTGACTTGAACGTGAGAAAGTGCGTTCCCCCACATCACTTTCGTTTCAGGTGTACGCATGTTTTTTGTATGTATGTTTTGTGTTTTTGTCATTTGGCGACACTTAGAGGCGATGCATTGAAATTACAACTATTCAGATATCCTTTATGCACACATTGTATTAATAAGCCATTATTGGGTAAAATAGAGTAAATTAATCAGACAATTTCATTGGCTTACAGAAATAATCGTTTAACATGTTTCCACTTAGCCTAGATTATATAAACATGCATTAAATGTTGCGCTGGAGTTGTTGGAGATGGCAGCGTTGGCATTATTGGAAAAAATATTGCTAATGGCCGAATTCACTGAGAGCTCATTTTCTGTGACCATTATGTTTTTTTGGCCCATGATGATGACTGGCTTATAAACCGTTTTAGATTTCCAAGAGCATACAGTGCCCTCCATAATTATTGGCACCCCTGGTTAAGATGTGTTCTTTAGCTTCTCATAAATTGAGTTTTGTTCAAAATAATATAGGACCATGATGGGAAAAAAAGTAAAGTCCAACTTTTAACTCAAGTAAATTTTAAGGGGGAAATAAAATCCCTGACTAAGAAATAATTATTCTTCATAAAATCACCTGTTCCACAATTATTGGCACCCCTAACAATTCTTAGGAAATAAATTTAATAAAAGTATTTCTGTCACTTCTACAGTAGTTTACGAAGTTGATCAGAGTATGTAGGAACATTTAATTTGTAATTCACAACTTCCTGTTTCCCTGGGGTATAAATATGACGTGACACAGAGGCCATTTATCTTCAACATGGGAAAGACAAAGGAACATACCATTCAAGTGAGGCAGATGTGTGTTGACCTTCACAAGTCAGGCAATGGCTACAAGAAAATCGCTACTCGCCTACACCTGTCCATATCTACTGTCAGAGGAATTATTAAGAAGTTTAAAACAACTGGAACAGTGGTAAACAAGCCTGGACGAGGACGCAAGTTTATTTTGCCACCACGCACAGTGAGGAGGATGATAAGAGAAATAAAAAGTTCTCCAAAGCTCACTGTTACAGAATTGCAACAAATGGTAGCTTCTTGGGGTCACAAAGTCTCCAAAACAACCATCAGGCGCTATCTACATGCCAACAAGCTGTTTGGGAGGCATGCACGGAAGAAACCATTTCTCACTCACAATCATAAACGCAAACGTTTGGAGTTTGCTAAGCGGTACTGGGACTTCAACTGGGACCGTGTGCTTTGGTCAGATGAAACAAAGATAGAGCTTTTTGGCAACAAATGCTCTAAGAGGGTCTGGCATAACACAAGAGCTGAGTATGCAGAAAAGCACCTCATGCCCACTGTGAAATACGGCGGGGGATCAGTGATGCTGTGGGCCTGTTTCTCTTCTAAAGGCCCTGGGAACCTTGTTAGGGTGCATGGCATCATGAATGCTCTAAAATACCAGGACATTTTAAAACAAAATCTGGTGGCTTCTGCCCGAAAGCTGAAGATGGGTCGTCACTGGGTCTTTCAGCAAGATAATGACCCTAAACATGTGGCCAAATCTACACAGAAATGGTTCACCGCACACAGAATCAAGCTCCTCCCATGGCCATCTCAGTCCCCAGACCTCAACCCCATTGAAAACCTGTGGGGTGAGCTGAAGAGGAGAGTGCAGAGGAGAGGACCCAGGTCGTTGGATGATTTAGAGAGAATGTGCAAAGAGGAATGGTCAAAGATCCCTCTTTCTGTATTCTCCCATCTTGTGAAACATTACAGGAGAAGATTAGGTGCTGTTTTGTTGGCAAAAGGGGGTTGTACAAAGTATTAACATCAGGGGTGCTAATAATTGTGGCACACATGATTTGATGTTAAATAATTATTTCTTAATGTGGGATTTTTTTCCTACTGAATAAATTCACTTGAGTTAAAGGTTGTATTTTACTCTTTTTTTCCATCGTGGTCCTATATTATTTTGAACAAAACTCAATTTATGAGAAGCTAAAGAACACATCTTAACCAGGGGTGCCAATAATTATGGAGGGCACTGTAAGAGGATAAGAAAACAAGCAGAGTGCCTGACGGGAGGCAAGGTGAGGGTTAGTGTGTTTAGTGAGGGAGGGAGGCGGGGCTAGGTGAGGGTTAGTGTGTTTAGTCAGAGTGGGAGGTGGGGCTAGGTGAGGGTTAGTGTGTTTAATCAGAGAGGGAGGCGGGGCTTGGTGAGGCTGTACAGAGAGACAGCGGAAGAACTGGCGGGGCTCACTGTAACGCAGCGTAGTCTATATCGATATATAAGATATTGTCTTGTCTTATATCGCATATGAAAATATATCGACACTGTCAACTCTTGACAGTGTGGACTGCTATCAGGCACACTGGAGAAGCAAATGGGTCACAGCCTTTTCTACGCCAGCAACAAGCAACAAAACAGAAATATACAACAGAAACCAAAAGTTGGACTATGAATGTGATCGTACATCACCATTGCAAATTTTCTTAAACTCATGTTGCTCTTCTTTTAAGGGCAATTAGAAATCAGTTATTCTACTGCCCGCAAAACAATTTACAAGTTAAACAATTTACAAGTCCATCCTAGCGAGATCAGCTGAATAGCAGACCTCAAGGTGCATAAAGAAATCTCCAAAACTCATAAAATGTCATCATAGGGCCTACATCTTCTCACCGTATTCTTCCTAAGGTTTATATCACCAGCTTTCTCAGTTCAAATGTATCAGTGAGGTAAAGAAGTGCAACACGAGCACTAGGAGCTTTGTCCTTTGATTCCACCTTTATCTAGCAGCTGTCTAAAGCTCTGCAGGTGAAAAGTCAAGACGCACGGTAGGCACCGTGTTTGAGCTCGGTATTCTGAGGGATTTAAAGGCATGGTTTCACTCTGAGATGCCGTAAAAAGCTGCAGGCCATCGGATGACTGCCATATTTCAGAAGTCTACGGCTGTGAGTAGCATTTTTGACATGCATGAAAAGAGAAACTGTATGACACACCTTAAGAGAAAAAATGTGTGTGTTTAACCCTGTGAGCGGTGACACTCCTGTAATTGAGTGATAAGTCTACACACACCCAGCCAGGAGACACTCCTTTGACATTTTACAACTGCACGTTCTGAGAAAGCATTTTACTCTGGAACACATTCTTCAGATCATCGGTGGGCACTTTCCCTGAAGTGAAATAATTCACCTCTTTTAAACTCTACTCTAAAACCAGTTTCAAATAATATCAGACATGCAGTATTCTCCATACTGCCTTCCAAAATAAGCCAGTCCACCAAAATGTACACTATGATTTGATATCAGGGGATTAAGACTTGCTGAAGACTATATTAATGTCTATATCTATTAATGGAAAATCTCCATTCATAATGCTGTGTAGTCCAAGACTAGATGCATAATACCCGTCAAGGAATCCAGCTAATGACAACTTGTAGTCACTGTAGAAAAGTAAGCCAATGGAATTGGACCATTTGAAGCTGATAAACATAAACCGAGTGGCACATTATGTGGGCAAGAAGGGTGTAAACCTCTAGCACTGAGCTGTAGAGCAGTGGAACTGTGTTCAAATCAAATCAAATCAAATTTATTTGTATAGCGCTTTTTACAACAGGTGTTGGCACAAAGCAGCTTTACAGAAACATGATTACAGGACAAAGAATCAGGCAAAACATTACACATAGAAAATACAGAATACAGAACCCCCAGTGAGCGCGGAGGCAAGGAAAAACTCCCTCAGAGCTGCAGGAGGAGGAAGAAACCTTGGGAGGACCAAGACTCACATTAAAGGGGGGACCATCCTACCACTGGTCAAACGGCTTTTAAATTAAAATTTAAAAAGTCTTTTATACATCCATATAGGTTTTATGTACTCAGGAGTGTAATAGCGCCACTAATGGCTTGGATGTAATCTGTAGTGGAGAGTAAGATGGTCGATGAGCAGCTGATCTGTGGTGGTGGTGGAGAAGAGCTGACTTCAGAAACTTCCATCAGTCTGGCCGGACAGGAGACGCGAGAGCCTGAGGGTCCAACATCGGTATCGGGTCAGACAGGTGGGCAGTCAGTAACTCGGAGGAAAGCAGAGAGATGGAATTAGTTTTGACTGGATTTATGCAAAACTGAGAATATTAAAACATTATCAGAGTGTGGCAAATGACTCCGGCAGAACTGAATAAAACAGCCTAACTAAAGGCAGAGAGCCAGAAGGTAACATAGACATGGAGGCTCCCTGAAACACTGGCATCCACCCACTCCACCGTCCACAAACCTGAGTGACCGTGTGCAGTGGGAGAACAACAGCACCAGCATCTCAGTTTACCACAATTTCCTCTGTCCATGAACCCCTGAATCTGCAGCCTTATCTAGAGGGAAAAACATTAATTACCAAAAGCTAAACTAAACAAGTAAGTTTTCAGTCTAGACTTAAAGATTGGGACTGTGTCTGAGTCCCGAACATATTCAGGGAGATTATTCCAGAGTTGAGGCGCTTTATAAGAGAAAGCTCTTCCTCCTGCAGAGCTCCTCTGAATTTTAGGCACTACTAATAAACCAGCACCCTGAGATCTGAGTAATCGCGGTGGTTCATAACAGGAGATGAGGTCTTGTAAATACTCAGGAGCGAGTCCGTGTAGGGCTTTATACGTTAACAGGAGAATTTTATAGTCTATGCGGAATTTGACTGGAAGCCAGTGCAGTGCTGATAGTACTGGACTAACATGGTCAAATTTTCTAGTTTTAGTAAGGACCCTGGCTGCAGCATTTTGAACTAGCTGAAGTTTATTTAAGTTACTGCCGGAACATCCAGACAGTAGCGCATTACAATAATCTAGCCTTGAGGTAATAAAGGCATGTACTAATTTTTCTGCGTCATGCAGTGATAGTGCATTTCTTAGCTTGGCAATATTACGGAGGTGTAGAAAAGCTGTTCTAGTAACATTAGATATGTGTTTATCGAATGCTAGATCTGAATCTATGATAACTCCAAGGTTTTTAGCTGCTGAACCAGGGGTGGCTGAGAAGTCAGCCAGATTTAGCATTAAGTCTGATAATTTATTTCTAGCAGCTTTGGGGCCTAATAGGAGAACTTCTGTTTTATCACTATTTAATAGGAGGAAGTTGTGCGACATCCATGATTTTACATCTTCTACACAATCCTCGATTTTCTTTAATTTCACTCTGTCATCAGGTTTGGCTGATATGAAGAGCTGCGTGTCATCCGCATAACAATGAAAATTCACATTGTGTTTTCTAATAACTTTGCCCAGTGGGAGCATATATAATGTAAATAATAACGGTCCTAATATAGAGCCTTGTGGAATTTCATATCTTACCTTGGTATAACTGGAAGACATATCATTTATCCTCACAAACTGATAGCGATCGGTTAAGTACGATTTAAACCATGCTAAGGCAGTTCCGGTTACACCGACCATGTTCTCTAGTCTTTCTAAAAGGATAGTATGATCTATTGTATCAAAGGCTGCGCTCAGATCGAGAAGTACGAGTAGGGAAACACAGCCTTGGTCGGCGGCTATAAGTAGATCGTTTGTTATTCTAACTAAAGCTGTCTCAGTGCTATGATAAGGCCTAAATCCAGATTGAAATTTTTCATAGATCTGGTTTCTTTGCAGGTAAGAGCAAAGTTGTTGGGCTACAGCTTTTTCTAAAATCTTAGAAATAAAGGGTAAGTTTGAAATAGGTCTATAGTTGGACAGTACACTAGGATCAAGATTTGGTTTCTTGATCAGAGGTTTAATTACAGCTGTTTTAAAGGCTTTGGGTACATGGCCCAGGGCGAGCGATGAGTTTACTATCATTAACAGAGGTTTAATTATATCTGGCAGTATCTGTTTTAGTAATTTTGTGGGAACAGCATCAAGTGTGCAGGTAAATGATGGGACATGATTCAATACTGCTGCGATATGTTGGGGTGGTTATCATCCAACATACTGACTTCACTAACTGCTATCTATCTAATATAGATGGATGGATGGATAGATTGATAGATCAAATATCAGTGTGTGTGACCTTTTTTTGGTGGCTTGATGCCTAGTACATTTGTTGCTCATCACTGGGGTCTTTGGTTCAAGTCCTCATCTGGTGGAGTTTTCATGCTCCCCCTGTGTCAGTGTGGGTTTTCTACTGGGACTCTGGTTTCCTCTCACAGCCCAAAACTTGTGTGTGTGTGTATATATATATACACAAAATATGGAGTGGCACTCTACCAGTTACTACCCTTTGTGCTTAATATAGTTCTCCAGGTGGATGGTTGTCATGCACAGGTGGCTGATTGGCTGCCATCTCTTACTGGTCTGTGCTGGTTGAGTGTAAAGGATTGCAGAAAGACTGTTAACCATTTCAAACCTTATGTGCCAGTGATGGAAAAATATAAATAATAATAAGAATGTTGTTTTTGTTTAATGCACACAAAGAAAGACTCTAATACACGAATATAAAATCTATATAGCAAATAAATCCAGTTAACTAAAATAAGTAACTGTTTTTGTAAATTGGATCGGAAGCCTATGCTTAACATTTTTATTTTAGATTTGATACTGACCTTTTTGTTCACAAACCATCCCTAAACACTAAAATCATAACATAATAAAACGTGTGATTAAAAATGACTGGCCTCTTTGATTCTAGTGCTGTTTTTTTCTTTTCCAGTGCAGTGAGCGGGGCTAAGCTATTGTTTCATTGGCTTATAAACCTTTTCATTGGCTTGTTAATAGTCTATTCTGATTAACAAAGTCTCAATTAGTGTTATGGGCAACAAAACATTTGAAAACAAAAAAGAAAACACACAATGTCCATTGTAATGTACACAGGTTTAAAAGGGTTAATTGAGAAGTGTCCTTGTTTTCTAGAAAGGTACAATGTAAGTTGTTACTTCCTGTCCTGGGGCGATCCTGATGAGTGCCAGTTTCATCATAATGTTTGATGACCTTTGCGATTGCACTTATACTTTCGATTCTAAAAGTTTTCAGATTGACTCACCTTCATTTTTAAAGTTTTTTCTTTGATCAGTTGAGTAGTTCTTGCCATAATATGGATTAGAACTTTAATCAAATAGAGGTATTCACTGTATACCTGTAACTCTACCTCTATTCTCCACTTTACAACTGATGCTCTCATACACATTAAGAGGACAAGGAATTCAAATAATTAACTTTTGACAAGTTCAGTACAGCTGTTAACTGAAGCATTTCCAGGTGAGTTGAGGGAGAACATCAAAGTCAAGATGTGCAAAGTTGTCATCTAAGCAAGAGTTGCTACTTTGAAGAATCTAAAATATAAATCATGTTCTGGTTTGTTTAACATTTCTTTGTTGAATGCACAATTTCATGTTTTTCTTCATAGTTTGGCTGACTTAATCTACAATAAGGAACATTTTAAAATAAAAAAAATAAGAATTTAAGGTGTGTCTAAACTTTTGACCAGTACTCTAGACAGACAGATAGACAGAAGGACAGATAGAGAGATGGGTGTGTGGATGGTCTGACTGACAGACAGACAGACCATGGTAAATTGACCCACACAGCACGACACTGTCTCCACCCTCATTCAAGAGATGCACCTTGTACCAGGAATCACAGAAAACACCCACCCACACACAGATAAACACACACACACAGTGGACATTCCAGTCCTGCACCCTCAGCAGAGCTCCACCCACTGAAGGAATGCACTCCTGACTGTCACTTCACCACTGACAGCGTTCCGAGCTGATGCTCTTTACATAAACCCCCCAGAATGGTCTAACACACTGTATGCAAAGCACACCCCACCTTCAGCAAGAATGCAGCACCCACACACACACACAGGCTTACACCTAGTAGGTGTCATTGTTTTGAAGTTTCTGTGTACATAAACACACACCTCCGCATGTGTGTGTGTGTGTGTGTGTGTGTGTGTGTGGAGGCTGCTGACATTTAGCTGCTCCTTATCATCAGCTAAAGAATTTTACAGGTGTTTCAGGCTTTCCTCATCTCTCCATCCACCTGCTTCTGCTTCTTCTTTTGCTCCATCCAGCTTTAGAGCTGCTTCACCACACCATCCACTCAACAAACATAATCATTAAAGTGTCTGAACACTTTTTAAATACTTTATTTTAAATATTACCCCATTTTCTACCCAAATTAAAGGGCCAAATTGGGTACCTAAGCCCAATTCAAATGAACCCCCACTATCACTAACAGTGGGTAAAGACTAGATAAATGTGAAGCCAGCCACTGCCCCAGATTGTGGAACCATAGTTTGAATCCCAGACATAGTAACAGTGTATTAGTCCACATTTTGCAGTACGTGGAGGCATCATAATCAAACCCTCCCATTGGATAATTACTGCATGGGTGATTATGTTACAGTAAATTACAGTTGCAAGACAAAGTATGTAAACACTCTGGGATTACTTGGATTTCTGCATAAATTGGTCATTAAATGTGTTCTAATCTTCATCTAAGTCACAACAGTAGACAAACAAAGTTTTTTGGCAGACAAATGGTCCTACGTTTTCCTGCAAAATGTCTTGGTCAACTTGGGAATTCATTTTTCCTTTGATGACGGCAATCCGTCCAGGCCTTGAGGCAGCAAAGCAGCCCCAAACCATGATGTTTCACAGTTGAGATGAGGTTTAGATGATGGTGTGCTGTGCCTTTTTTCTCCACACATAGAGTTGTGTGTTTCTTCCAAACAACTCATTTTGGTTTCATCTGTCCATAGTATATTTTACTGCTGTGGAACATCCAGGTGCTCTTTTGCAAACTTCAAACGTGCAGCAATGTATTTTTTGGACAGCAGTGGCTTCCTCCGTGGTGTCCTCCCATGAACTCCATTCTTGTTTAATGTTTTCCTGATTGTAGATTTGTCAACAAAAATGTGAGCATGTGCCAAAGATTTTTGTAAGTCTTCAGCTGACACTCTAGGATTCTTCCTCACCTCATTGATCTTTCTGCACTCTGCTCTTGCAGTCATCTTTACAGGACTTTACCACGCCTAGAGAGAGTAGCAACAGTGCTGAACTTTCTTCATTTGTAGACCGTCTGTCTTACTGTGGAAACATGAACATCAAGGCTTTTAGAGATACTTTCCAGATTCATGCAAGGCCAATGTTATGTTAATTAAGTCCTGCAACCAGTGGCCTTTGCCTTTTCTGAACACACACTTTGATGTGCTATTCCTGCAAGACAATGCTTGTCCACATACTGCTGCCATAACATCAGCTAAACTGATGTAAGCTTATTGCTTATTTGATTGCAAATTAGATTTTTCTTTGTTCTTTAAAACAATGACTTGAAAATGTCCTAATTTTGCAGCTTAACCATGTTATTAAAGTGTTTACTCACCAAATCAGGGAACTGAAGGAATGCACAGCAAAAACTGGAGAGTTGAAATTTCAGAGTTAAACAGCGGAGAGTTGATTTTTACTCTCAAAGAATAATTTTAACTCATTCAGGTTTAAATGGTTTTACGTGTCGGAGTTATTTGACAGAGTTGAATATTTTAGTGTTAACCCAAATAAACCAAATAAATACTGCCTAACTCCACAGAGATTTAATTAAACTCCGCCCAATTAAATTCATAATTTGCATAATGGGTTTGCCCCCGCCAATCCTAACTTACCATCAGTGTGTAGTCTTGCCAACCAGGGCTACCTTCCATTGGGTATTCCATTATATTTTATGTAATGGTTGTTTGCCTAGCCAACGTGTCGTAGGCTATAAGAGCAAGTTACCATCTTCTGTACTGTAAATTGTGACAAACTGTTGAAAACTGCAATGCAGGATTGAAGTTCCCATGCTATGGAAAAACACTAGCAGGACATAAGCAGGGATGTTTTATTCTGTATTAGGAACTGTATTAATCGGTTAATTGACTAATTGTTTTCTAAATAAACTCTTTTCAGTGTTAATGTAACAATTTAGGAGTTTGGGAGTTAAACAAATACAAATGTGAGTTAAAAAGGTTAAAAATGTGAGTTTAAAACTCTGGCAAGGTGTTAAATGTTCAATTTTGTTGAAAGTGTTGATTTAACTCCAAAAAATGTAGAGCTATATAAACCATGGGAAAGAGATTAATTTAACTCTGTGGGAGTTAATTCATCTTTTGACTTCTCGCTGTGTTGGTTTGTTGTTTTATGTGAGCACATCCAGTTTGTTTCTAAGTGAATTAGATGAACTAAATGAAACAATAGCACCAATTAAAGACACTGAAAAAAAGTCCTTTGGCATTTAGAACTACACGCTCAGCAACCGCATTTGAGGATGGGTAAAGATAGGATATACACTATATGCTACTTTAAGTTATACCTATTGATGACACAAATGTGTACACACAGCTAGTATTCCAAAATAACTTTTAAATATTAATATTTTGAAAACAGCTGCAAATAAGTAAGTCAAATTAAAATCTTGATGAAAAACAAATGGCTAGTAGCACTAAACATTAAAATAAATTAATCAAGATAGATAGATAGATAGATGAGTAGTCTCCATGAGTGTGAATGTACAGGATGTACCTTAAACTATAAAGAGTCCATAGTGTCCAGCAGTGCAAATGTAAGAAAGTGCAATTTCTCCAGTAAATATACACAATTTTCTCCAGTAAATAAGTACAAATAATTGCACAATAGAATTTACTCAACAGAGGAACCTCACAATTTCTACAAAGAGAGCATGCTATTGTACAGAAGAAGTATGTAAGGAATTTTCACCATAACCAGTTGTTAGAGGCCCTACAGAGGCACACGGCTGCATTCACCTTACGTTTTCCATTTAACTCATTACTCTTTAAAATTATCCACACTTAAATGGATTATAATGTTGTACTGCACCATTTACTCTTCATAGACTCTTCAAGTACTGGAACACCTGCCTCTGAAGTCAGTGGTACTAAAGAATAATTGAATTATTATTAAAGCTGAGCTGCATGTGTACTCTGTGCAACCAAAGATATTCTTTTGAAGGAGTGTCTACAAACATTTGGACATACAGTGTATAATGATTATATATATTATATATTATATATATATATATTGAAATATTATATTAAACAATTATATATTAATAATTCCGGTCTTAAGATATTGTAGAAAAATGCAGAGAATTAAGTTTAATAATTATGTATTCTTTAATCCTTCCACAAAATCTAAAACCTATAAACCTTTACATCCGCTAATAGAACATCACACCGGTCCCGCTATTAGTCTGTTATTCCAGTTAAATTTCATACTTAAAATAGCAGCTGTCCAATGAGCCGTCAAGAGTTCTACTGCATAGTTTTTCAAAATGATGGGATCTGATGTTTGTCAGTAACATTATTTGTTAAATAACTAAATTGCTAGCTGGCTAACAAGCTGAGATTAGTGTAACATAGTCAACAGCGTTATAGTATTTATCTGCAGTTCTGTTACTAATATTACTAAAACTGACAGATATCTGAATCAGCAATGTTTTCTCCTGCTGATTCTGAGCAAAGAGATTTTACAAGCCTGATTTTATTGGTGCACAAAATGTTTTAAGAATGTTAAAAATCACTTAAAGTGGTCCTAAGCTCAGCCACTATAATCAGGAGATTGCTGGTTCGAATCCTGTTCATGTAGCTTGACCTCAGCTGCCAGAGCCCTGAGAGAGCACAGTTAGCCTTTCTCTCTCTGGGTGGGTAGATGGTGCTCTCTTCCCACATCTAAAGGGTGATGTTGATCAGCACGAGGCGTCTGTGAGCTGATGTATTGGAGTCGCTGCGCATCACTAGTGATAGGGGAGTCCTAATGAGTGGGTTGGGTAATTGGCCAGATAAATTGGGGGAGAAAATAAGGAAAAAGAATTAGAAAAAAAAAAATGTAAAAAATAATACAAAAAAAATATTTAAAAAATGTAACACATTAAATCATTCTTTATATGAAACAACATGTATTACATACGATTATTCTAATCAACCCTTGCGTGGTGTTCGGGTCTGTGGGACCCGTTTTAATTTTTCATCAAATGATACTAAAAAAATATTTTTTCAAACTCAAACTCATTGGCATTGGCTCATTTTTTGTGAAAAACATATATCAAAACACATTTTCGATAAACACACACTGTACACCCCAAATATTAACCATGTAAGCTGTTTATATTGCTTGCAATTTAGTTGAAGCAAACATGTGTAAAGCATTTTAATGTAAAATTGCTTAATTTTGCTGAATTAAATACAAGTAACAAAGTAAACGAGTAACAAAAATATGAACACCACACAAGGGTTAAAAACGACTTACGACTTACAATAATGATGTACATAATATGCACTGAATTTATTGGAATTAAATGTACTCTTTATTCACATGTGATTAAAATATTACAAATAATTTTATTTTACAAAAATATACAGTAATGTATCACTACTGTTAAACTGTGTGGGACAAAAATGTGTCAGTATTGTCCAATGTGCTTCAAAATGTCATCTGTAGCTTCTATAGGTTTATTATATATCTACAGTAATCTACAAAAATATGAAAAGAATGTAAAGAAAGTTAAAGAAATTTAAAGTAAATATACAGAAATATGAATAAATTTATTAAGAAATAGGATTAGATAGAAATAGGAATATATATAAATAGATGAGTAGATATGTATAAAAACAGAAATGTACAGTTAGTATTTGTATTATTATTACTATAAAATGTACTTTACTATTTTACATTAATGCTTTGGTACCCATAGCTTATCAGTTTTACTGTAAATGTAACACACACACACACACACACACACACACACACACACACAGTTATTGAGTTAGTGACAGTGTGTAGAGTGTGTGTTGCATGGTGACAGATACAGAGCTGCTGTGTCCTTGTGTTTCAGCATCCAGAGTTTAAGTGTGTAAAATTATGAAGTGAAGAGAGATCATGGACAAAACCACTCTATACACACACACGCACACACACTCGTTCAGAAGTGTATTTGTTTAGTAGTTAGATGGGACTACGGCCAATACCTGATGTTTCCTAACCCTTGCAACCACATATAATACCACAAAGACCACCAAGCAATACCCTATTAATAACCGACTATACCTAATAAATGCAATACCCATCAACTGACTAAAATACCCAAGCAACTATTAAGCAACAATGCAATAACAATTTCATGGTATTTTACATAGTTACTAAGTGGTTGCTATGATAGATCAGGTGGTAATTGTGATATCCTGGGTGGCTGTGACAAGACAAGACAACAATACTACCATACTTCTGCCACCACTGCCACAGTCACTACATTCTGTTGTTCTACTGTTGTTATATGGAAATGTGATGTCCCGTTAAAACACTGTATTTAATTCTGCAGTGAGTTTGGTGTCAGACTGTGGGACCAGTGCACTGTAAAGTGTGTCTGGCCTCACAGCGCTGATACAGACGTGTCCGTCTGCTGCACTGGATCACAATAAACCAGAAACCAGGGGGGACATCCCACCTAAGAAATCAGAAATAGGTGGATTTGTCCCCAAAAAAATGGTACAGCAGAGAAAGCAGATATTATTTTTAAGTAGACTTTTATTTTGAAAGCACTTTTCGCGTGCTGTGTGTGTTGTTAGCTACAGGCTCTGGTTGTTATGTGGTCTTCCACTTTGTTTTAGGCTTGAGTTCAGATGCCTGTTCAGAAAAGTCCTGCAGTCATCAGCAGCTTCACTGACCCGAGCTTTCGCCTCATTGGGCGTCGGGGAGTTCAGTCCAGCTTTACACGCGAGGTCAGTGTATCACAAATCACAACAATGACAATATACTGTAATAAAGACAGACGGCTTTTGGGTAATTTCTTGTAATGCTAACAGACTGGGAGGGTTTGGGTTATCTAACGTTTATATATACTTCTGCCAAAAATCTCTTTGGGGGTTCTGTGTTCTGTATTCTGTATTTTCTATGTTTAATGTTTTGCCTGATTCTTTGTCCTGTGATCATGTTTTTGTAAAGCTGCTTTGTGACAACATTATATAACTATACAAATAAATTTGATTTGATTTGATAAAGTTACATTATTTTAATAAAAGGACACCATTGTAAGAAGTGCTTTCAGTAGACAAAATTAAAAACACAGGACCCAACAATACTATTTTTTTTTAAAGAGTGGAGAAAATATAAATATACAACAGAACTGACATGCAAATACAAAATAATAATAATAATAATAATAATAATAATAATAATAATAATAATAATAAATTATAACAATAATAATAATAATAATAATAATAATAATAACCAAGTCTGTTGTTATATTATTTTAAATAATAGGTGATAACTGATCAGTTTTTGTCATATGTATATAATTCAGACATTGCATGCATAAGGTTGTAAAGTGACATTTAGTTGAATTTAACTAATAATAAACAGAATAATACAAAACAAAAATATGTATTTATTTATTTTTTGTGATTAACGTAATTCCACAAATGTTGTTCTAAGTCACTTTAGTTCTAAGTCATGTCAAACTCACTCCTACACCTTTGATGTTTTCAGGCAGAGAGAACATGAAGAAAAAATGTGTCTTTCTGCCCCAGCCATCGCTTGTAGTCTTAGTGTGTGTGTATGTGTGTGTGTGTGTGTGTGTGTGTGTGAGCGTTTCTGTAAATTTTAAGCTCACAGCTCTGTAGTTCACCGCCTCTCAACAACAGCCTCATTGTTCTTATACAGAGTTACAGTCTCTTACTCTCTCCCTTTCTCAGCATATAGGATTATCTCATCCATGTTTCTTTTCTATTTCTTTCTTTCTTTCACCCAGATTGCTTATTTTACAATGTATAATTCAGGAGAACTAATCAGAAGAGCTCAGAACTCATACAGTACACTGTAACCTCCTGCCACTGACACTGACTTACCCTTAGTGTGTAGTCGTTTAAATTGTATGTAATATTTGACTGCCTGGCTGCAGCAGTTAAAAAAGTTAGACAGCAGTGATTTTTTTCTGCAGCTGAGGGTGGCTTTATGTTTGCTAAAGGCTAAAGTGACCACTCATGCAGAAATGTAGTTTTATGCTATTGGAATAGGTGACATCTGTTAACATTTCAGTCATTAAAAGTCGTAAGAGGTTGATTGGTCCAAACTCACAATATTACATTTTTATTGTGAATTTGAGTAATGTTTCTTTGGAAATGACTGAGCTGTTTGGACATCTGGACCTGCTTCTGAGTATCACATACTAAGTCAAAAGTGCATCTAAAAGAAGTGATTAAGGGCAAGCAAACTTTACTAAAAAGCATTTGTTAATACCTCATGCAAAACCTTTTTCACTTTATTTATTTATTTTAAGCAATCGGTTTGCATATTTTATTTTATTAATATTTTTTTATTGTTGTGAGGATTTAATTCCACTCAATGATAAAAAAAAAACATTTATGAGGTCACCTCATCCACAGCTCCACAAATCATTCCATAATTATTGGATGGAGCACACAGTTCCACTGCTCCACAGCTCATAGCTGTTGGCTTTATTTCCCTCTAGCTCACACATGGCGATAAGCATATTACTAATACTTTCATGTTTATCTGCTTCAGCCAGTGATAATTTATTGGCAGTACTTCTTTATCGGGACTACATAGGGAAAACACAACTTACATAACTGTTCAAGCAATAGTTACAGCATAAAGTAACTGAATACATTCACCAGAAGAAGTGTCCACAAACAATGGATGCCAGTTTCTGACATAAATATGATTTTATAATATAGTAAGTGATAAACAGAGTTTGAAATATGGTTTTAAAAAAGCAAAGTTTATATACGGTACATCAGAAAAATCAAAAGCATGGTCTTGCAGAAGAAGAGTTCTGGTGCTGAACTAGCCAGTCCTTTCAACAATAGAAAACATATATATATATATATATATATATATATATATATATATATATATATATATATATATATATATATGTAATATATTTACATTATTACTCTAAAAATACAATATATTATATATATATATATATATATATATATATATATATATATATATATATATATATATATAAAGATATCATATATTGAATGAATGGGATGTCAAATGTAGGAAAATTGTCTATTTGGTTGTATATAGACCAGAGTTGTGAGTCCTATAAAACATTTTTCTCATGTATTCAAGGTGTATGTTTCTAGTGATATTACTGTAGAACTGTGGAGTAATGGGAAGTTAAACCTAGAAAAAGTGTCTATTTAGTTTTGCATAAAGCAGAATTTGGAGCCCTATAAAACCAGCAAATTAAACTGTTATTAAATAGCATCATTAAATCTACAAGGAACACATTCCATTCTATTAATCTAAAAAGTTATAAGTGATATAACTGTAGACATTTAGAGTAATGGGAAGTCAAACTTAAGAAAAATGTCCATTTGGTTTAGCATAAACCAGTCTTTGGAGTCCTATAAAACAAGCAAACCAAACACTTATCAAATGACACCATTAAATCCTTAAATAACCATTTTCATATTATTAATGGTAAAAGTATCAACTGATATTACTGTAGCATTTTAGAGTAATGGGAGGGCAAACTTAAAAAATAGGAAAAATGCACATTTGGTTTTGCATAAACCAGTGAGTTATTATAAACTGAACTGTTGTTAAATGGGGGTAATTTGTGTATTGGCCACCCAAATGAGTCCAAGTTTTTCTTCTGAAATGGTGAAATATGAAAAAAAGAAAGTGTCAGCTGTGGGCTCTTTAAACCTTCAATGAAGGCCCGAGGGCTCTTCAAGGCTTGCAGCTCCAGGGTAAAACTAAAGAAGCAAACTTCAGACACCAAACATGTCTTGGCTCATAAACTGTGTTTGGGGTATGAGGAGTGGAGGTGTCAGTGGGTAAATCTTATTTTGAACTGAACTGGTGCTTTAATAGTGTACAGTCAGACTGAACAGTATGGAGCAAAAGTAAACACAGAGTTTCAGAGAACCATCCTGAACTACAGACTAGGGCTGCCACGATTAGTCGACTAGTCACGATTATGTCGACTATTAAAATAGTCGACGACTAATTTAATAGTCGATTAGTCGTTTTTTTTTTTTTCTTTGTTTTTCTCTCCAAACTGCTGCGACTGCCTTTCTGTCCTGGACGCACATGCGCAGTAGTGGAAACCGGGGTAGGTAGTGGACGACATCTCAGGACATTATACAGACAGGCTCTGGTTTCATGGCTACCCCGCTACAGAACTCAAAAGTGTGGGATCACCAAGAAAATAAAAGTGAAACGCGTGCAATGCAATATCTGCAATGAAGAACTTGCCTTCCTCGGCAGCACAACCGCGATGCACGAGCACCTGAAAAGGAGGCATGTTGTGGCTGATTAAATGACGAAGAAGCTAAATTGCTATTTAGCTGCTAAAATTAGCGTAAACAGAGCGTTAACTTAGTACTTAACTTACTCATCTTGATAGCTTTAAAACAGAGGTCACTAATAGGCGGACCGCGATCCGGATCCGGACTCAGACGTTGTCACAAATGCCGTCCCAAACCGATAAACTACAGAGAAGGATTTCATTCTGACAGTGGCTTCTGTTTTCAGTGCTTTTCGGTGCAGTAAACTCACAGATCAGTCATGTGTGGTGTAAAATCACCAAACGCTCTCCTCTGCCAATCAGATCTGTGCAGACCGCTGCCCTGTGTACGGTAATGTACACAATATCTGGACAGAGAGGCATTTTTTATTAATATACTTTTTTTTCATAATAGTTCAAACAACCTCACGGTTGAGATGTTTCATAAATGCCAGTGCCTTATCCTTATTTTACACAGTTGTTTACACTTTATGCTAAACAGTAAAATAATTGTCTGTTACAACAAGCTGCATATTTCATTAAAGGTTTAATGAACTATGATTTTAATTGTTTTTATTTTTAGTTAGCATATAGCTGAAATCTAATGTTGGTTGTATAATAGCAGCTGCATTCTATTGTGATAAACTGTGTTTTATATTCAATTAACGTATGATCCGATTAGTCGACTAATCATAAAAAATAATCAGTGATTAGTCGACTATAAAAATAATCGTTTGTGGCAGCCCTACTACAGACAATAATATTTTCCATGAATCCTCTGCTGGACCAGGCAGAGTGAACTCTATAGTCTTATTCACTGCTAGGAGGACACGTTGCGTGTCTTCTTAAACACACTGGAAGGACTGGTTACTGTAATCACCCTGCAAACAGCACTCACCCTGAAACTGCAGCTTTCAGCAAGACACTGTGATCTTCTCCTGTCAGAGGAATCCTGTCAGTGAAGCTCTGCAGGGGAACATCTGCATAAACGGAGGATTTACAGCACAGGTTACAGTTACAAGACTGTACATGACTTACAGCCACTGCAGGCTTACCATTCATTCCCAATCACTCAAACCTCTCAGAGAAACATACATCATATGCCATAACATTAAAACCACCTGCCTTATATTGTGTAGGACAAACTACCTCAGATCTGTCAAAGCCTGGATTCGACGAGACCTCTAAAGCCACTAAGACTAATGTTAGCAGCAGATATTTTAAGTCCTGTAAGATGTGATGTGAGATATCAATGAGTATCAATGAGTTTTGAGTGGCCATGACCCTGTCACCAGTTCAACAGTTGTCCTTCCTTGGAGCACTTTAGCTAGGTACTGATCACTGCGTATACTGGAAACACCCGACAAGATTTGTTTGGGGTTCTGGTGATGTTTTAATCCAGTCACAGATTATCTGTTTCCAGTCACAGATGGTTTGGTTCTTTAGTTCTTTGGTTCAAAGGTTCTCAGGATCTTCAGCTTTTCCATTTTTCTTCCTTTAGCTCATCGACTTCAAGAACTATAGCTGTTCGCTTGCTGCACACTTATACACATAGGTTTCTATAGCACAATTGTTTTCAACTTGTGGTTCAGGTCTCAAAGGCTATGTTCAGACACATTTGGAGGTGGTTTGAAATTCAATTCCAGTCAGATCTGCACAGATGCATCTTAATCTGGCCGCTCAAAAGAGATTGCAATGGGTCTTTTCATTCATTCACATTGTAACAAACAACACCCACATAAAATACGAAGGGATGAAAGTTGTGGGATCCAAGAAAAGCACCAAAGATAAGATACTGATGCTGACTTCATTACCAAAGCACCCCATACATTAGTGACGTCCAGACACAGAAAATCTGATCTTATTACATGCAAACAGTGTAAACAGTCAACAGTCTGGAACCATTTAACAACTGTAGAAGTTAACCCATAAAACTTTACAGAATGCCATACAGGGCCCTATCTTACACCCTACACAAGGCTCATTATGATGCTAATTTCTATCTTACACCCCACCAACAGTAATGTTCACGCCTTAAGCCTGTGTTTAAATAGCAACAGCGCTTGTGAATATATATACATATACAGTACATATACAATATATACATTTCTGGCATATTACTATAATGGCAACAGAAAACACAGGTGCTCCACTGACTGAAAACAACCTAGACTACAGTCAAGATTTTGAAGTTTATTGCTATATAGGAAAAACAGGTGTACCAAAGCAGTAGTGCACAAACCCATCTTTTACATCAACAATAAACAGAATACAAACAACAAATGGATGACGACTTGCCTACAGATTTGTTTAAATAGGGCCCAAAGTCTTAATCTATTGTATAATCTCTACACTGTGTAGTAAAGTCTTATGGTGTCCCAACAGACCTAATTTGCAGAAAAAAAAATATTAATGATCTGCCTGCAGTCAATTCATCTTTAAATACAACAGTATGGTTTTCAAATAATAGATCACTCCTGAGTAATATCCCTCTGAAAGCAGTTCTAGCAAACGGAACTGGCAACAAGGAACCTTAACTACACCAACAAAATACAATAAGTCCATAATAAAGAGAACATCCTACACAACAATCAGTTATGAACTCACACATCACTGCAGAAGAGCTTATTCTGCCAAACGAGATGATGGTACATATGTGAATTAAAATTTAACAACAGTTTATTCAATTTCCACGTGGTTGCTAGGGTGTTGCTATGTGGATGAAGTGGGTTTGCTTACTTTGCACAAGGAGAGGCTGTATGGGATAGTAATGCAGAAGAAGCCTTTTCTGTGCACACGCCACAAACAGAGTCGCTTGAGGTATGCTAAAGCACATTTGAACAAGCCAGCTTCATTTTGGAATAAGCTTCTGTGGACTGATGAAACTAAAATTGAGTTATTTGGAGGTTGATATGCATGACAGAAAAAGAACAGTATTGGAAGACAAAAACGTGCTCCCCACAGTAACATTTCAACTTCAACAAGACATTGACACTAAACTCTGCTCAACATCTCCAAAAGCATTCATGCAGAGAAACAAGTACAACATTCTGGAATGATCATCTCAGTCCCCAGACCTGAATATTATTATAGAAAGTCTGTCATGTAATTTAAAGCGACCTGTTCTAGCTCAGAAACCATCAAACCTGACTGAACTGGAGATGTTTTGTAAAAAAGAAGCCAGACTCTCATTGGAAGCTATAGGAAGCGTTAAGAGGCTGTTATTTCTGCAAAAGGAGGATCTACTAAATATAAATGTAATTTTTCTGGCTTTCTGTAAATCCTATAAACTTCATTTTACTTCTCAAATATCACTGTGTTTCTCTGCTGTATAATATATTTAACTAAAATTTGGATGCCCAAACTTTTTCATACCACTGTATTTTCTGTCTGCATGCTTTTTGTGTAAACACACAGTAAATACACAGTAAACACACAGGTTAAGATACACATTCATCAGAAATGTGCTGTAGGGCTGTAAAATGAGCACTGTCCTGCTCTGCATGCTCTGATTTGCATGTGTCCATACACTAATTATGCTGCTGGGTCCTGAACTGATTGGACCTTGTGAGCTCCGCCCACAGGGGCGTGGCTCGTGCCGTAATGAAACTGGGCTTGTCCGACTGGAGGGGTGACAGACAGCTGGAGGTGTTGTGAATGAGAGACAGAGAGAGAGAGAGAGTTCTACCTGTGGAGAACCGAAGCTGAAGCTGAAACTCCTCTGAAGATTTAAACTGCGGATTCTCGCGAGACTCGAGCACAATGTTAAAGAAGAAAACTACGAAGAGCAGCGTGAACATCACGGCTAAAAAGTGAGTTTATCACAGACAGACCTGCACAGCTCTCTCACAGCTAATTAACACCAGCATTTCACTACTACTCACTATTACACCTTCACTACTGAGCTTACAGGAGTAATGCTGCTTTAGGTGTGTGTGTGTGTGCGTGTGTGTAAAGGGTGACTGGGTTATCGATAGCTAGATATTTCTCCACTGTGTCAGAGTGTGTATTAGAAAATGTGCAGTGTAACTACTAACATATTACACAATAGCGTACAGTCCTAAAACATATTGTATTTATTCTTACAGTGATAAATTAACCCTTAAAATGGTAGAAACATTTTAAAAACAATGAAAATGACCCTTGTAGTCGAAACCTGCTGCGCAATAGTACTGCATAATATAATATTGAAGAGAATTAACTCCTAAAAAAGTGCAGAGTGATACTTGCCATCTTTATTTACCTGTTTTATACAGTGGTGAGCACAGTCTTACAATATTTCTATTTACTCTTATAGTGTTACTTGAACCTATAATATATTAAATTAATGCTTAAAGACAATAAAGAGTATAATTACTTCTCAACATAGTGCAGACAACTGTATCTCTTAACTTATTTTGTAAGAAGAGTACAGTCTCAAAGCACTGTTTACTCTTAAAGTGTTAAACTAACCCTTTAAATATTGATTTAATATTTAATATTGTATTTTCAGTGCCTGTTAAGTATATATGAACAAAATGTTTTTTAAAGGTTAAAGCCAGGTTAAGGTTAATCCTATACACAAGTATTTTAAATGGAGATTCACTGCTCTCACTGCAGTTTAGTCTTAGATTAGGCTTTGTTGAAGTGTGGGACACTGGCCTGTGGTGTTAAATTTAGACTGAATCAGTTAAACACTGTTAACCTGTTCATTCTCTACAGTAGGTCTTTTTTTGAAAGATCTTCCTCAGAGGTGTAATCAGTGATACCCGTAGCCTGTGTGTCTCAGTTTGCAGGGTGTGGTGGGTGGGGACAGCTCTCTGACAGGTCCGTTCACTTCGCTGCTCTCTGTACGCAGATTCTTATCCGAGTGTTCATTCACTTTCTACTCACTTTTCCTGCTTTCACACTGCCACTGGACCATCAGAAACATTAATATACTTTACATGTGTGTTTGTTGTGCATCAGAATGTGGTCAGACTAACAGCAGTCAATGAAAGATTCTATCTGTCCTGTATCATCCGTAATCAGAACAAACACTCAGGAGACAGTGCTGTACACTATACTGTATATTAGGAAAAGAAAAATGCTCAAATAATGTACAATATACATACGTTTCTGCAGTGTGTAATAATCTATAATGCTATCGTATTGTCCTATAATAGTGGTTTAGTGTTATCTATAATAGTGGTATAGTGTCCTGTAGTGAACTATAATAATCTGTATAATTGTAGTGTAGTTTCCTTTAGTAAACCATAGTAATCTAAGTAATAATGGTGTATTTTCCCATAGTAAACTATAGTAAACCATAATAGTGGTTTAGTATCATCTATAATAGTGGTGTAGTGTCCTGCAGTAAACTATAGTAATCTAGAATGCTACTGTATTGTGCTGTAGTAAACAATAGTAATCTATAATAGTGGTGTAGTGTCCAGTAGTAAACTATAGTAATCTATATAATAATGGTGTATTGTCCTATAGTAAACTATACTAGTGGTTTAGTATCATCTATAATAGTGTTTTAGTGTATTGCATTAAACTATAATACTCTGTAATGCTATTGTATTGTGCAGTAGTAAATAGTGATTTATAATAGTGGTATAGTGTCCTGTAGTAAACTATAATAATCTATATAAAAATGGTGTATTGTCCCATAGTAAACTATAGTAAACCATACTAGAGGTTTAGTGTCATCTGTAATAGTGGTTTATTGCCCTGTAGTAAACTATAATAATCTATAATACTGATTTAGTGTCCTGTAGTAAACTATAGTAATCTATATAATACTGGTGTAGTGTCCTGTAGTAAACTATAATAATCTATATAACACTGGTGTAGTGTCCTGTAGTAAACTATAGTAATCTATATAATACTGGTGTAGTGTCCTGTAGTAAACTATAGTAATCTATATATAATACTGGTGTAGTGTCCTGTAGTAAACTATAGTAATCTATATATAATACTGGTGTAGTGTCCTGTAGTAAACTATAGTAATCTATATATAATACTGGTGTAGTGTCCTGTAGTAAACTATAGTAATCTATATAATACTGGTGAAATGTCCTGCAGTAAACTATAGTAATCTATATATAATACTGGTGTAGTGTCCTGTAGTAAACTATAGTAATCTATATAATACTGGTGTAGTGTCCTGTAATAAACTATAATAATCTATATAATACTGGTGAAATGTCCTGCAGTAAACTATAGTAATCTATATATAATACTGGTGTAGTGTCCTGTAGTAAACTATAGTAATCTATATATAATACTGGTGTAGTGTCCTGTAGTAAACTATAGTAATCTATATAATACTGGTGTAGTGTCCTGTAGTAAACTATAATAATCTATATAATACTGGTGAAATGTCCTGTAGTGATATTTAGTAATGAATAATTTTGTAGTGCATTATATTATTGCAGCAAATGAATGTGCATGCTAAATTATTTGCACTTCAAAGCAAATATACAGTGAATTAAGTGATTATATTAATTATTTGCTCAGAATGATGTGATACAGGGCAGTCAGGGGTTCTGCAGAAGCCTGTATTAGTATAAAACAGTGATGTTGATTATAGGATTGTAGTTTAGATCTGAATCGGCTGCAGTTTTAGAACAGAACCATGTTGTTGATGTTGATGTTGAGGTCAGTGCACTGCAGTAGCTGCTGGATTGTGTGGCTGTAATTCATTAATCTATTAATGCATTCATCATTTGACCACACTGTCATAAAATGAATGGCATTTGTACATGTGGATGTTTGACTGGGTGTGAAGGTAAATGGAATCTGAACAATGTTTGTGTGTGTGTGTGTGTGTGTGTGTTATCCACCCTGGCCATTGTACCTTACCCATGTTGCGTTTCTTGTTTGGGGCCGTGAGGTCCCTAAAGAGCCTGATATTCTGGTCTCACTGAATGTTCAGAGAGACGATTTCAAGTTTAGACAGGAGTCAGATCGGACGTGCTGGGCTTCAGATTAGTGTCTGGCCTGCAGCGCTTGTGCAGCGGATTTAAACATGACAGAGAACTTTTGCTTACTTACTTAAATTGCGTAGATACTTTGTGATAAATTGACAAATAGATATAGAAATTGTAGTACAAATAAGAGAAGAGAACTTCAACCTGAAAACTTCATAATGCTCGTTGAGCTTATGAAAAAAATTGATTTCAACCAACTTTTAGTCACTACACGTATCAATGCTCTTTCTACAGTGTTGTTTATACAGCAGACGGGGATTGCCAGGCCTCAGTGTTGTAGGCTGTAAGAGCAAGTCACCTTTATTCTGTGTTCCTAGTGATCACAGTATGCTGGTTTGGAGTTACAGAGTTCATTCTTATGCTGCTGTAGTATTATGCTGTCAGAATTGGCAGTTCTTTAACAATATGCTAAATATGTAGAGAATACCAATTTTTTCAGTGTAGTCCTACTTCTCTTTTGTACCCCTAGCCCAAGTTTTCAAGTATAACCCCCCCTCCCTTTCATGAACCCAATAGAGATATAACTAAAGCAGTTGTGAATTAAAGTTTAGCAACCTAGCTGCTGGTTTCTAGTTAACTTTAGGGCATTGTATGTTTTTAAACAGGGGGCAGGTGAATTATAGGGGTTATCAAAATTTTAAACAAGGAAAATACTTATGCATTTTTTTTGCCACCTATCTTGCCAGTGATTCACATATCCCTCTGTCTTGAGTGTGTCTCTGAAAAATAACTGTTTAAAGGATCATGTAGCCCCAAACAATCCGAACACCCTACCCCTAGGCGTGAACATGCAAAACAGAGAGTTAGTGCTAAGTGGTAGGGCCAAGGGGAGAAATGGGATTGGGCCTAAGACTTTGCTTTATAGTTATGATAGTTACTAGTAAGGAGAATGTTAGCAGTTTATGCTTTATAAAATGAACAGACTTTCCTAGTTGTGTAACATCATTTAATGAGTCAGTCAATATGAATTATGCATGAAAAATGTCTACCCTGTCCCATGTTGGTTGAGTTTAGTGGGTGTGTGTGTATCTGTCAGTGCAGGCCCCGCCCCAAATCCACACGTGAACAAGTGTAGCTGAACATTGGACCCGCTCTGATTTACAAAACACACAACAAAGGCCTGGCCTGCCATGAGTCATTTTTCAGTCCCACAACTATAACCATAACCCAAACTTCCGTCCTCTCTCCACCCCGTCCGCCCGGGCCGCCCCGCTCAGAGTGGGCATGGTTTCACTTTTGTTGAAAATATCTTATTTGAACCAGATGTCAGAGAAAAATTGAGCCGCTAAATACATAGTTTTCTGTTTAGATCATCAGTGGATGTTTTTGGGCTGCAGGACCGTGGTGACGATGCGCCTGCAGAAAAGTTCCAGAAAATCTAAAGAAAGTCAACTTCAGGATCAGATATGACCTCTAACACTGATATTACAGCACAGCGTCACTCTGAACTAACCTCCTCACAACATCTGCTCTCTCACACACACCACACAGAGCAGCAGGAGGACAAATCATGCTTTTTATTAGATTTTGGCAGAAAGTTTAGTTTCTGCTGGAAGAGACGCCCACCAAACCTTGATGTGGGTAACCAGCAGAGAATCAAGGATTAAATTCAGCAGTCAGTACATTACCTTAACCTATTCACATCCATCTAAATCTAAATCTAAAACATGATGTCAGAGGAACATGCTCTGATTGGATTAAATTGATAATAATGTACAGATTTATAAATATATTTATATGATTATATTACCTTTTTATTTTCTTACAAGTATATTTAGATTTTTTTTAAACTGAAACATTATTTATTAGCAACACAATAGGACAGTCAAGAAAATAATCTCAGTGTTTTCATGAGGTAGAAACAACTGGAATACTTTTCTCAGCATCTTGAAGGAGTTCCTGGAGGTGCTGAATAATAGTTGCTGCTTTCCTTCACACTGTGAAGCTCCAGCTCATCTCAAATCACTTCAAATCACCATCTCAGCTGGGCTTAGGTCAGGGGATTGTGGAGGACAAACACGTTTTTGTGTATTACGTAATTCCATATGTGTCCCTTAATTGTTTCCATGTCTTTAATGTTCAACTACAATGTAAAAATAAAGCAAATATTGAATAAGAAAACTTTTGGCTGGTACTGTACATTACTATTACAATGATAATCAACACAGGGACAAAACATACAAAATAAACCTTAAAATCAGATTTGCACAATTGACCTATTTTCCAGAAGCTGAAACATGATTGGAGTATTTATATTGCTTCTTTAGTTTAGCGATACACCTTAAAGTTATTGCTAATAACTTGTCACCCAAATATTTTCTGTAAACACATGCCCACACACCTATCTGAGCACATGCATACCACATCCACAACTTCTCTTTAAGGTGGTTCAGACTCGTCAGTATGGTTTAGGACACTCTGTGACTTACTCAAAAGAACAAAACCTACTGTAATTGTGTTTAAATTAGTTCCTCCCAGTGTTAAGCTAATGTAATAATGTGACGTAAAACACGGTGACAAGCCTGTGTGATGATAAAGAAGTCCTGGATGCAGTTTCAGTAGAGAGAGAGAGGTGTGTCAGCAGGTTTACAGTAGGTAGGACTGAGTAAAGTAATGTATCACAATATTCAAAGTAGGGCTGCACAATGTGTCATTTCAGCATTGATATATATATAAAAAATAAATTTTTAAAGCTTTTTTGCTGCTTAATAAAGAACAATTCACAGTTCATAATTTACATAACAATATATATTAGATTACAGAAGGTATTGATACCATTTATGTTATATATTGATCACAATAAATATAAGCCTGCCTGGCCGAAAAAGGTCACACACTGTCATATTTGGCACAAATTCACTGTGGCATAATTTCCACAAGCTTCTGCAATGTTACAAGATTTATTTCTGTCAAGAGTTGCATTAATATTCCCCAAGATCTTGCATTGATGTGGGAGATTTGGAGCACTGTGCAGTCTTCCAGCACATCCCAAAGATTCTCAATGAGGTTAAGTTCTGGACTCTGTGGTAAACAATCCATGCATGAAAATGATGATCTCATGCTCCCTGAATCACTCTTTCACAATTCCAGACCCATGAATCCTGACACTGTCATCTTGGAATAGGGAAAAAGATTTCATTGATCACCGATCACTGATAAATTCCTTTCTTGAAGATGATGTTTCCCTACTGTCCTTCCACTGTTATTTATTAATTAGATTTTAATAGTACCACTGGAAAGGTTAGTTAAAGTTTGCCATTAGAATTCGTTGAGAGGGAAGACATGGTTATGCAAGATTTGATGGGTGTGAGTAACAGTTTCTGTGTGAATAAAGTCACCGCAAGTTGCCCCTAAACTGCCTTCACATTGTCTCTGTGTTGTATCGACTGCTGGGTCACCTTGGCCACGCCTTTTTCTTTAAGAGAAATGCCACTATGTCATATTGTCCACCTATAGTTTTGGTGACTGTTGATTTCTAGTGTATGTCAGCTATGATACTCTTGTGTTTAAGTAAAACTAAAGAAACACAATTCAGACTGTACAGTTTTGAAAACTGTAGATTTGATTCTTCAATGAACACAATTTGTGCAGCTCTGGATTAAATCTCGAATGTTTGTTTTTCTGCACAGCAGCCCTGCAGGCTTTCTTCTTAGGGAAAGCTTTAGTCAGCCCAGTTCCCACACAATCCCATAGCTGTGTGTTTTATGTGGGCTTTTTTGATACATGAGTCACTGTGTCATTATTAAATATGAGTAATAGGAGGCAGTGCAAAGGGAGGGTGAGAGTAAAACCTGCTCGGCCTGTTTGAGTGTCAAATACCCATGTTAACACTGACACACGCTGTCCTCTGAAGGTCTGAGCTCAAGCATGCTCAGATACTTTAAATGTCACCTCCAAAAGCAGTGTGTACTTTCACACAGGAGGTAAATGTGGCTCAAATCCAATCTTTTACATCATATGGGACACAGGTGTGCCATTTGTCATGTGGCAGAGTATAAACAGCAAAAAAATAAAAATAAAAAACCTGACTATTACCGAAAAATTGTCTTTTTCAGCAAGGCTGAAAATATTTTTTTTAGTGATGAGTTCAGCTACACTTTAAGCCTGGAGAAGTTGAATTTACTTTAAAAATTTAAGGAAACCAGTTGCCTTAAAAAAGTTAAGTAATGGATAAAGAAAACTCGAGTTAGCATAAATTAAAACATCAAGTTATTACAACTAAAGAGGAACTAGATTGATTTTAAGGTAGTCCAGGGGGAAACACTACACACTAATGGTGAGTGTTAGTCAGAAACTGTTGGACACACCCAGTATGCAAATAGATTGTGACAGAAGCCAATGAAAAAGATGCTGCCAATGAAAACAGACTAAACCCAGTTATTATAAGTTGGTTCAAGTATCTTGAATACTTGAATGTATATATGTGCCCACAAAAGTTCAACTAACTCAAAATAGTTGAGTAATGTTTAGAAAGATCCAATTTTATGTAGAACAGACCTAAATCATTTGAGTTCAAACAACGTATGGGTTTACAGTGTACAGTTCGAACTCATTCATAGCTCTTGAGATTGTGGCAAGGATTAAAGGGAAACTTAACGTGAAGCATTGCTCTATCAGGCATGCTTTACTTGCGAACACTTCAGAAAGATGTCAGATATGTGTCACATTAAAAAGACAGCCTCAACTAAATATTTAGATTTGGTCAGTAAATCAGATTTGTGACACTTTTTTTTACCTGCTGTGTGAAAGTAGTGCTGATTGCAGAGTGTTTGTTTGTGGCAGTTCTGTGAATCGCAGGTGCAGGTGGATGGGAGCAGGTTGTGCCCTGCAGGCTGGATTCTGATCAAGTTCGGTCACGCTGACTGCTGAGCAATGCTTCCAAAGAATTTTATTACATCACTAAACACACTCCTGCATTGTAACCCACTGTATCACATCACAATATCAAATCAGTTCAACCGTGCTGAAATCAGAGAAATCAGTAGGCGTGTAAGAAAATATCAATATTGTAACACTGTTTACTGTATTAAATCATTTAGCAAATTACAAATTACAGAATTTGTTTAAATTATTATATTAGACTCCACTTTTAAGGTGTCCTGTGTTATCTGGCAACAAAACTCGTGTGAGCAGCAGACCCTTAAAGTCCTGTAAGCTGTGATCTAGGTCTGCTGGGGAAGGTGTGTCATCCAGCTGGATCCACAGTGTGGAGTGTTTGTGTGTGTCACAGAAGTGTGTTTCTGCAGAATATAAACTATTGAAAACATTTGATTAATATGAAAAAAAATTGATCCTATTAATGGCATATAATTTACTTATTTATTCATGTATTTATTTATTTATATATTCTAATTTAGAGGCTTTTATTTGTAACTGTATGTTGTATATAATTATGTGCAATATAAATATACTGTATATATGAATACAGCATATTACTTATAGAAAACAGTCACTGTAAGTGCTTGAATAATTTTAATCAGATTGTTTTATGTTACTGTGTTGGAGTTCTTTCTATAGTTTTATAAATAAACTATTGCAAATTAAATGTGTACAAAAAAATATCTATACAGTATTTTATTTTTACATTTATTATAATATTTTTATTTTTTAAACCTGGCTAGTGCACTCCCTAGTGGTTACAAATTCTGTTCTTCTGCATATGTAAGTCAGTTGATGATGAAATAGAGAGTATTTTTCCCAGTGTTACATAGGAGTATGTTTTCTATCCCTATGAGAAAAAGGCTCTGATTGGAGGCTTTCTACTAAGCTCTGCCTTCTTACGCTGCCTCTGTATGGACACTACCAGAGAATGGACTCGCTTGTTAAACAGGAACATTGGAAAAAATGAATTAATGAAATGACAACTGTAATTAGTTGATTACTTCTTACTATGTAGCTTATATAGTTGTACTAGTGAATTGTTTTCACAAGCACTTTATAATCAGTCTAAATCTTTTTTGTTTGTGTTCCAGGCAGGTGTTTAGCACATTGCTATATACTTAATAAACACTTAATGGCCCATTATGGATAACACATTATCTAACCTGGGTAAAGTAATTAAAACATCTCTCTTTCTTTTTCTTTCTATTTCTCTCTGTTCCACAGAACGCCCACTGATCTGTCCGTTCTGATTGAGAAGCTGCAGAAAAATGCTGACAAAGTGGAAAAGAACATTGTGGAAACGGAGCAGAACCTCAACAAGGCATGTTCACACATCACAGCAGTGTTTACTGCAAGCCCAGGCTTTCTATACAGGCCACACACACACAAACTCATAGACACTTGTTTATACAGATGTTTATAAATGTCTTTGGGTTATTCTAAGAACTGAAATTCACATTTATTTAAAAATGTCTGTAATGTTCAGGGTTTTTTTTTTGCTCTTGTTTTACCTTTAGGTTTTGTAATTAGTCTAGAACAGCCTAAGCATAGAGGCACTCAACATTAGCTTAACACATAGAAAACACTGGTTAAAACAATAGCATATTAGCATTTTTCCTTGTTTTAGCTGACATTTGGCAATAATGACTCGTGCTGAAGGCCTGACTTTCTAACTTTCTAGCACTGGTATTTATTTATTTATTTTATTTACTGTATATTTAAATTGTATCTTATTTATTATTATGTTTAGGATGTTAGTAAGATTAATGAGGGAAAGCCCCCACTGTATCAGGATGCCACCAACAAGTCCATCCTGAGTGCCCTGGAGCTCCTCAACAGCCTGGACGAGGATGCGGCGGAGGCGAGGCGCTTGCAGCACCCGCAGGCTGAGATGATCCAGCAGGAGTGAGTGCATACCTCCACTTACCTTTGTTTATAATGATTGTTAAAAACATATTTACATGTAGGGGAATCGTAAACTCTGTCCCTGTCAAAATAAAACAAAAAAAGTTTTAAGATGTGCCATCAAATTTAATCTGCCATTTCTCACTGTGGACACCAGTGTCTGTGCTTAGGTTGTCAGATTTATTATTTACTCATAAGTTTTTTTGTTTTAATTTTCTGCTACCTGAAATTAACATTTCATCTGCATTTGCATTGTCAAACGTTCCTAATTTGGCCTGTCCTGACTATAAGCATGCACTGCTATTTATTATTTTCTATCATATTCTGCATAATGACTATTTTCTCACAGTTGTCTGATTCTAAAAATAGACAGGATAAACATAGAAGCAGTGATATTGTGGTCAATGCCTATAAATTACAGTGTAAGAAAAACATATTTATGTCGTCTGTTTCTTCTCAGTATGAAACAGCTGCGTGAGCGTGTGATGAAACTTCGGGATGAACACAACCACATTTACAATCTGACTCGCTCTGAGGGGCTTCCCAGTGTCAACTGGGGCAGGATGATCGATGAGAAACTAGTGAGTAACCATATGTACAACACAACTAAAGTCTTTAAGAAATTAGTTTTGTATTTTTTTACCTATTTTATGTGTGCTTTAGCATATTCTAATAAGATGAGTTACTAATATGCAAGTGTTTGTGTGTGTGACTGTGTGTCTTTGTCTGTGTGTGTGTGTTTATGCAGGCAAATCTCAACAACAAAGGATTTGGCCAGGATCTGCCCAGCATTGAGAATGACGTTGAGGAGCACAACATCTTTCACAATGAAGTGGAGGCACTTGCTCCCTATGTCACTGATGGAGGTGACAAGGTATATTGATGAATTACACATTTTAGAAATCCACAGCTGTCTCAGATTTACAGACATATGATAAACTGTAACATCCAGAATTAATTTAATTAAACATTATTTCAGAATTAAGGTGTTAATAAAATTACTGTATTTTTCGCATTATAAGGCGCACTTAAAATCCTTAAAGTTTTTTCAAAAATCTTCAGTGAGCCTTATAATCTGGTGCACCATATGTATGAATTTTACCAGTCAGGTTGTAAGGAGCAGTAAAGCCTCTCTGCTGAAGTGCAGCGTTATAAAAGTGTTTTAGATTAGTTCTCCAGCAGTATTAGCATTAGCCGCTAATCGCGCTAAGCGCTAGCTCTTTGGCTGTTCAGAGGTGAGTATTATCAGCCTGTAGCCTGCATGTTTACCGTGTTAAAACAAGATACATGTGACAAATCGCTAGCTGATATCACCCTGTCTTACTTAATGCACTCAGTGTCCCTCAGTGTAGCCCTGTCGGGCAGCATTAGCAGCTAACTGCTGGCGGTTAGCTGCTAATGCTAATAGTCCAGCTTTAGTGGAAATCTAAAAATCTGAGCTCACTGTAAATAAATGGAAGCGCTTTACTCAAATAAACAGTTTTCATAAGAGAAATCTGTGTAGATTAACATCCAGTGCTCGTTTGAATTGTCTGAAAAGTTTGTTTTGTTTACTTAACTTAGCTTTCACATGCCAGCAATGAGACCTGCTGAAATTAGAAGGAAAACATGGCGACACCCCTGTTTCTACTACTAGCTACTAGCTAGTGTTGCAGAAAATGAGCCTCGTGTATGAAAATAGACCAGAAAATTAGCAAACAATTAGCTGATAATGTTTTCATTATTTACCTGTATATTAATTTTTTAATGATTTTTTATAAGTCAACAAAAATGGTGAATATCGCAGGTTTGTTCTCATTATGATTATTCTGAATGTGTAATTTGTGTTGCAGGACTATGCTGGGAGTCAGCAGCTGAAATACAACAAACTCCTGGTAAAGCCCAGCTCTTCTTTTATTCATTAGCTCTTTAGCTTTGGGTTTTAATTAGGAAGTGTTTCGAGAAAGTTTCTCACATGTGATCAACCCTCCCGCTCAGCTGCTCTCAGATAAGAGAACCTGACAAATGTGAATGTGAAGACGTTAATCTGTTTTACAGGATCTGTTCCACATGTAAACATTTACTTTTCATATTTGCTTATTCAAAATACATTGACAGCTCTAACTCAGACATGAGGGAATGCTGTACGATTTTAAAGACTGTTCAGTGCTTCTAAAAGTTTTCTTTAAAAACAGTCAGAATCAGTTTATCAAGATCATTTTCTTATACATTTATTTACACATAATTTTACATTTAATTAGTTATTTTAACTGTTAATTACATTCTATGTGAATACGCATATGTCACAGCTTTTACATGTTTTTTACATGGTTTATTTTAACAATTCACACAAAAATAACCTTCTGTCAAACTCAGACTTTAATAGTTTTCTAATTATAAGCACTAATGATGTACTTCTGTGTGTTAAAGAAAGTATTTTAACTGTTGGCAGAAACTCAGAAACTTAGACAGCTGCAGAAATAGATTATTCTACTACTTGTAAAACGCTATTATTTACTTGCCTTATTATTATTATTTTATATATAATACGTAATGTTGTTTATCTTATTTATTTAATAAGTTATAAGCTCCAACAATCCATTACATACTCTAGACATGAATTGCAACAATACTGTCATGTTGCTCAACCATAGATGAAACCTAAGATCTAAGATTAAGATCACCTAGTGAAGGATATGTATGAAAAAAATATATATATGTATTATATATGTGTGTTTTTCTGTGTTAAGGCCAGCTCCACTGCCCGTCAGAAGAATCTGCTGAGTCTGAGGGACTACATGCAGCGCTGCACTAATGAGCTCTATTGGCTGGACCAGCAGGCTGAGGAGCGCACTGGCTATGACTGGAGCGATGCTAACCTGGACTACCCGGCTCGTAAGAGACAGTACGAGGTATGCACATTTTATAAAGTAGCCGAATGTGGGCAAATCTGAAAGCTCTGTATGTTTTAATACTCTGATTAGCACAAAGGCGTCAAAAGTATTCACATTCATTACTCGGGTAGAAGTATACAAGGCCATCTAAAAAAAAAATAATACCTTAAAAAAAGTTACTTTATTTCAGTAATTCAGTTCATAATGTGAAATTAATATATTATATAGATGTATTACACACAGAGTGATCTATTTTAAGTGTTTATTTATTGTATTATTAATGAGTATGGTTTACAGCCAATGAAAACTCAAAAATCAGAAATCAGAAAATTTGAATATTATATAAGACCAATTGATACTTTCTGCAGTGTGGGCAGTGTGCCAAGTCCTGCTGGAAAATGAAATCTGCATCTCCATAAAAGTTGTCAGCAGAGGAAGGCATGAAGTGCTGTAAGATTTTGTGGGAAAACAAAACTGCACTGACTTTAGACTTGATAATAAAACACAGTGGATCAACACCAGCAGATGACATGTCTCTCCAAACCATCACTGATCATCAGAAAATTCTGAATTTTATTTGTAAATCAAGAGACCAGATTCTGGAGGAAGAGTGAAGAGACACACAGTCCAAACTGTTTGAGGTCTAGTGTGAAGTTTCCACAATCAGTGATGGTTTGGAGAGACATGTCATCTGCTGGTGTTGATCCACTGTGTTTTATTTATGTTTATGTTCCCTCTGCTGACAACTTTAATGGAGATTTGGATTTCATTTTCCAGCAGGACTGCAGAAAGTACCAATTGGTTTTATATAATATTCAAATTTTCTGATACACTTCTTTTTGGGTTTTCATTGGCTGTAAGCCAAAATCATCAACAATAAAATAAATAAACGCTTAAATAGATCACTCTGTGTGTAATATATCTATATAATATATGAGTTTCACATTTTCAACTGAATTACTGAAACAAAGTAACTTTTCAAAGATATTCTATTTTTTTGAGATGGCCCTGTAGATACTAGGGTTTAGAATACTTCTGTAGAAGTTAAAATATCAACTCAAACTTTTTTAGTTACGTAAAAGTGTAAAACTACTGGTTTTAAAACTACTTAAAGTATTAAAGTAAAAGTAATGTAAGAGAAAAATGCCATTAAGAACAAAAGCTTAGACTGCACCACAGAGTCTTATAGTGCACTACCCCCCCTCCCCAAAACACATTTTTCTAAAATATATAATCTAAAAGACTATAATGTTCTATTAAAATGTTACTGTTGATACATTTGAAATGCTCTTGACAACTCAGTAACTGCATGTCTAAATCATTGCAAACTTTTCTCAAACTGATTATGTGGATTCTAACATTGTACTCACACTTATATGTAGACTAAACTATGTTAACTTAGTTAAACAGGATCAGAAACCACATTTGAGATTTCTAAACACCTCCACATGCTTTGAGGGAAGTGTCTGATGATTTAGGCATCTAGTTAGCAGAATTGTTTATGAAAACCTTCATTATTTTTTGGTTAAATTAGCCTTGAAGCTTTAATGCTAAACATACAAGGGGAAAATGAAAAGTTTGTGATTAGAGTGATTAGAGCTCCTCCTCAGTCTTCTGCTATGTCACATTCCTGTAACAGAACTTCATCAGTAAGTGTCTGGAGTCTAAAGAGGGAACCATCACTAAACTGAACGATGATGGAGAGAAGCTCGTTGCCCAGGACCACCCAGGGAAGAACGTCGTTGAGGTATCAGCAAGAAAATATATAGATGTATTATGTAGATCAATTAGATCTTACATCTGAGTAGGCATATACAATATATGTTAACACTGATTTTACAATATGCATCATTCAGTTCAGTTCCATAAAGTGGAGCTTCAATTCAATGCATTTGGATGCAGCACAAATAAGAGAAAAATGTTTAGTTTTTAGTTTTAGAACATTCATATTTATATAGTCCAAAAGACAATACCCTGCTAAAAAATACAGATCACTGACAGTTTCTACATAGTCTAAGTTGGTCTTTAAAATATAAAGGTGTTTAATTATCCAAGCTAATTATCCATGTAAAAACATACACTATACTGGTAAGCTGTCTGGTTAAACTGGCATAATTTTAACCAAAGTAGTGCTTTAAAGTGTTTCTATTTGATTTAATGATTCAGCTGGTCTGTTAGAATGACTAAATTGAACAAGCTGGTCATCAAACTGACCAAGCTGGTGGACCAGCATGGTCATATTGGTCAATCAACTCAGTTGTGCTGGTTAACTCGATTTGACATACTGGATGGATCAGTTAAACCATCAATGCTGGTCAAGAGCTACTCTGGTTTAACCAGTTCATCCAGCTCGAACTGACCAGACTGTTTTTATAAATAAGATAAACTAATATTAAAATAAGAACAACCTAACAATTTCCAGTTAGCGGAGCGTTTTTTGAACACGTTTGCTGCTGTCACTTCTGTTAGTGTTTGTAGTTAATTGTTTGTTTTGGAGATGCTATTTTTAACTTTTCTATAGTGTTAGTATTTGTGTAGTTATGTGAAAGTGTTAGCTGTGGATGAGGGAGGCGTGTTTGTCTAAACTGTAGACTGTGTGTATCTGAAACATGTGTTGTGTTCAGGCTCATATGGAGGCTGTTCATGTGGACTGGAAGGAATATCTGAATCTGCTGATCTGTGAGGAGAATCACCTCAAGCACATGGACGAGTACCACAAGGTGAGAAGCGAGGATAGAAATCCACATGTTATCAGTTACATAAACTGGGGCTCATTGTAATAATTAAACAAATTGATTTTAAAATTTAAGAGTTATGTATTTTATAAACATTGTTCCAATACATATTGTTAACTCATTTATGGACTCCATCCATTGGCAAAAAATAGACAAAAATATGTAAATTGAGATTAATATGCTTATATTAAGCAAAAATATATAGTTTTTGCTTTAAAAGGGGGTTAAGCAAACCTTTCTTAGACTTAAATCAAGCAAAAATCGTCTTAAATTTGGATACAAAAAAAAATAATAACTTGACTGGTGAATTTTTGTGATTATTTCAGTTGTCACTTAAAGTAAGGTGAGAATTCTAGTAAGAATAATTAAAATAATTCCTAAAATAAGCACAATAATAATAGCCTTACACATTGCTTAGTAAGACAAAAATTCTTAACATAGAAAAAGACAATATATATTGCCTTGAAATTAGATAATTTCACTTGAAATGATTTTGCTTTTTACAGTGTGGTTAAAATGTTAAATTCAGAGTTCCAATGATAACTTTATGAAAAAAAGTTGAACCATGAATATGTTCCCACTTATTCATCGTATAGGTGTGTAGCCATGCTTATATCATTTTAGCCCCACCCATTTAGTTTACATCAGTTTGGTCCCACCCATTCAACAGTCAACATCCAATGACAACTGCTTAAAGACTGGTGTGCATAAAATATAATGCCTCACACCAGTTGTGATTACAGTCATCATGGATAACAATAATAGGAAAACAATTAAGCAGTAATACATGAGAGGGAGCAACAGTGCCAATATTACATGTTATAGCACAAACCTCGAGCGTATTATTGTGATTATATCTATTGAAAGCACTGTTTGGCTTGTAATAAGCGCTGCATCAATGCTAGGTTACCTGTATATTACCTGGAGTAATAAATGGAGAGCTTCGGTTACAGTGCATTACCAGCTGATAAGGAACAGAACTAACTGTGGTATAATAAACAGATAATAAAGCTGTAGTTTAAATGATTAATGTGATTCTGTGCAGTTCCATAAAGAGGCCAGAGACACTCAGGACCTGCTGAAGCGTCTGGAAACAGAAATCCATCAGAAGTACAACCCTGAGTTTAAAGACATGTACCAACTGGAAGGCCTGCTCTCTGACCTCGGGGTGAGTACAGTCTACACACTCAAACTGCACTTAGATCACCTGTTTTCTTTGTTGATGTTATGTAGGTTATGCAATGAATGTGTAGTGTGTGTTCAGAGTAAACAGGCAGAGTCATATTTATTTCTCTTAATTCATGTACATGACTGTGTGTGTAGGACCAAGCGAAGGCTCTGGATCACTTTGATGACCGAGTGAGGGCTCTGCAGAACCGCAGTCTGCAAGTTCTTCCGCTGCAGTACCGCAGGAACCCTCCGCAGAAGCTCCTGCCTGTTGAGGCGCTGTGTGAATTCGACACAGATGAGGTACTGTGCACTTTAATGTAGGCTGTTTAGTATGGTCATTTCAGGAAACAATCAACAGATATAATAATTCATAGTTAAGTCATAATTAAAATGAACAAGTCTTACTCTGTAGCTGATCAGTGAATATAAATGTTTCAATGTCCAAAATGCCCAGTGTCTCTACTACATTAGTGGTGCTAAATAAATTACTCAGCTATTTCTAACAACCTTACTGAAGCTCAGTGATTACCTGTTCAGCAGAAAAATAGCCATCTCACCCATTTTTCAATGCTGTAGCACACTGTTTGCGTGCTGTCGTGTTATATACTTGGTAACCCGTGGTGTGGAACTCGTTTTAGTGGAATGATGGTGGCTAGATTCAGAGGCCATAACCCCCACAAGTTACCATGACATACTGCACAGTTTAAAGAAAACAAATACTGGCTGAAGGACCAGTATGATACCAGTATGCTTATACCAGCTGTTGGTGTTTTCTTAACATCTGATGATACATCCTGATCATATTTTGAGTTATTACAAAAAATGTCATACTTAATGGTCCTTTAAATAAACAAAGATAAAAAGAAATCAATCAATAGACAAAAGATAATGAGAGTATACTATTAACAAATAAATATGAACAATACTCGTAAGTTAGGAATATTTCATAATAGTTTAATAATAGTGAAGAATGGTATAGTATGAAAACTGAAGCAGAAATAGACATTTATACACCAAAATGATATAAATACAAACAGAATCAGGAGACAAAAAATAAAATAAAAGTCGACTTAAGACTTTAGAATAAGCACGACTTGTAGGTTATAAATAAGAAAACTGAAATGAAGCAAATATTACTGAAATAATAATGCTGTTGAAGGTAATGGAAAATATTAAAATATTAAAAATAACAATACATTAACGAATGAATAAATTAACTATAAAAATAAACTAATTTAAATCAAGGCAGGGTTCAAATTTGAGTCATCATCAAGTCATCATAGTGCTGCATATCTAAATCAGCACGCTTCAGCTCTCTTCAAAGCATGCGGAGGTGTTTAGTATTCTCTAACAGACTTCTGATACTGTATATCTGACTCACCAATGCTTGCTTACTGAACCTGGACTGGAGATCCAGACTGTAATCCAGTATCTTCTGTTTTAAACAGGAGGCTCTTCACTAATGTAAATCCGCTGGAGAAAATATTGAGAGATATTTCAGTGAATAAGCACTGAGGCAGGGCTGAGCTGAGCTCTTTAGTCTGATGTATGTAAATCCTGGTGCAGAGCAGAGTGGAGTGGATTGTGGGTTTGCAGGGCAGGAGTTTAGCAGCAGGTTGGAGGAGATGGATCAGGACACGGTAAAAGACTGTTCTGTTTGTTTTATTCCTGATATGAACTCAGGGTCAGATCCAGCGAGGAGAGCGCTACACCCTCCTGAGGATGAACGGCAACAAGTGGGACGTTAAGGACGGGTCTGGCCGCACGCTGTCGGCTCCGGGAGTGTGCTTTATGATCCCACCCACTGATCCTGAATCCATCGCTGTTGCTGAAAAGTACGTATTCATGTCTGTGATGGACTGGTTAATAAAGCATTGGCTTTATTTAAATGCACATAATACCACACTCAAGAATAAAGATGAAAGATGAAAAGACGATAGAAATAACAGAAACTGTTTAGTTTAGTTTTGTACATGTAACCTGTGTGTCGTCCTGCAGTCTGGTGAACCAGCAGAAGAGCACCAAGCAGAAGCTGGCCACAGGTAAAACAGCACTGCAGGCTCGACTCACTGACCTGAGGAAGGACAGCACCAGTGGACAAGGTGTGCACAGACACCGTCATGACATCAGCAGCACCAAAGCTTCCATTTACTGTAGCTACTGACACCCAGCGCATTATCACCTTCAATACCAAACAATACAATCAAATATTAAACGCTCATCATCACTGTCTAAACACCAAGAGATTAGACTAATGTTTTAGTTTAGACATTTTGTAGGGAATTTTTTTATTTACTTTCTGTAAACAAGCACTGTCAAATATATAACATCAGCTAGCGTATTTTAACCACGTTTCCCTTGTCAGTTTGCAATAAATTATAAATATATATATAACACAAATACAGTGACCTGCAAAAGTATTGATATCCATTTTGTCACCCTACAGCCAAAAATGAAATGTATTTTATTAAGGTTTTAAGTGATAGACCAACACAAAGTAGCACATAATTGTGAAGTGGAACTAAAATGATACGTTTTTTCAAATTTTAATCAAATAAAATTCTGAAAAGTGTGACGTCCAAAAAAATTCAGACCCCCATATCAATACTTAGTAGAGCCACCATTCACTGCAGTTACAGCTGTATTTTGCGCATCTAAAGACTGAGATTTTTGCCCATTCTTTTTGGCAAAATAGCTCAAGCTCAACCAGGTTGAATGGAGAGATATGTTGTTCACTAGTGCTCTCTAATAAACTACTCAGGCCAACACAGAACAGGTTTATTTATACTGAGACTAAATGACTCACAGCTGGACTCTATTAACTAATTAAGTGACTTCTGAAAGCAACTGATTGCAATGGATTTTATTTAGGGGTTTAAGAGTAAATTAATACTTTTGCACATCACACTTTTCAGATAGATGTTTAATTATTTTTATTATTATTATTATATATATTTTTTTTTTTTCATTTTTGTTCCACCTTACAATTATGTGCTACTTTGTGTTGGTCTATCACTTAAAATCTCAATAAAATAAAATACATTTAATTTTGTGGTTGAAATGAGAAAATGTGAAAATGACAAAAAGTTTATGAATACTACTGAAAACCACAAAATTATGGATATGTTTGCATTAGTATAAAACATATTTAAAACTATCCACACCCAAATATGAACACATCATTAAACATTGATTCAGACTAAGTTGATGAACTAACAAAAACAGGACACAGGTAACGAAATGACATAGTATTAATTATGTGACGCTTTCTCTCTCTCTCTGTCTCTCACTCTCTCTATCTCTCTCTCTCTCTCTCTCTCTCTCTCTCTATCTATCTCTCTCTCTCTCTCTATTTCTCTCTCTTTCTCTCTAACCACAGATAAGCAGGAGGTGCAGTGCCGTCAGCTGATGGCTGGTCTGGATAAAGTGGTGAATGACCTGGATAAACAGGAGAAGGCCATTAACGCTCAAGTGCGCCCCCCTCTGGAGCAGACCCGTCCCGTGCAGGACAGCTACGACAGGCTTCAGCATATGAAGGTAAAACCTCTGACAGTTAAGAGGCTTCCTGTGCTTCAGTACTTTACACCAAAACCACACTGCTGGATAAAAATATTGATTTAGAGTTACAGTTTTACCTCTTGTGTTTGAGCACTAGACCTGCAAGTCTAATGTAAGGATGGCATAATCATCACACATTAGCATCAAATTAGTTGTAATAGATTTGCTTATGTGTTTTCTGACTGTACACTGTAAGCAAACGGGCTGTTTACCTTTTTTAGGGCCACTGTTTTTAGCTCTGCTCCAAAGTTCAGTCCATTTTACAGAAATTCTTTTTTTTATCTTATTATAATAATTGCTTTGTTATTGCTAATATTCTTTGCTGTATTTCTAATCCTACAATCTCAATGAATTACATTGTTTTTAAGAAGCTTTTCTGGCTGTTTGCTTGTAGGACATTGCCTCTGCTGTCCGTAGGATCGAGCCAGAGAAGACCTCCAAAGTTCAGGAGGCTGAGCTTTTCCTCAAATCCAGCCCAAAGTGTGCCAGCTCTCCACAGCTTTACTCCAAGGTTGCCGAGACAAACAACAAATACAACAAAGTGGACCAGCTGCTGAAGTGTGCAGATGATAAGTACGTACTGTCTCTCTACACACTAACAATTACTTATATGATTGATCAGAATGAGTATGCTGATCATATGAATCTTGTAAAGCATTATAGAGCACCCCCTACAATTCTGGTAGTGTATTACACTCTGTAAAAATTAGTATTTTAAACATATCAAAAGTATTATAGAGCACCCCTACATTTCTATTAGTGTATTACACTATGTAAAAATGTATTTTAAATATATTAAAAGTATTATAGAGCACCCTACAATTCTAGTAGTGTGCTACACTCTGTAAAAATGAGAATGTTAAACATATTAATCTTATTAAGTATTATAGAGCACCCCCTACATTTCTATTAATGTATTACAGTCTGTCAGAATGAGTATGCTGATCATATGAATCTTATAAAGCATTATAGAGCACCCCTACAACACTAGTAGTGTATTACACTCTGTAAAAATTTATTTAAAATGTATTTTAAAATATCAAAAGTTTCATAGAGCACCCCCTACATTTCTATTAATGTATTACAGTCTGTCAGAATGAGTATGTTGATGATATGCATCTTATAAAGCATTGTAGAGCTGTCTTAATTTTACATAAACAGTACATAATCACCTTCCTTCATCAATTCATCACTTTTGTTGACTAATTATTTTGGATTATGTCTGATTATTTTCTTCTTCCAATTTGTTCTCATAGACTTCAGAATTCCAACCGTTTGGAGAACTCCATACAGAATAGCAAGAACCTGCTGTCCACCTATGAGAACAGGCTGGCTAGAGAAGAGGTGGCCCCAGCCGACCTCAGCTCTCTGGAAAAGACTCAGCGTGAACTAGCTGTGAGATATACCTTCACCTTCATTGTTTCATAAAGTGAAATATGAAAGTGCAGTGAAATTATGTAACAATCTTTACATTAATTTCCACAATTAACTGGTAAATTAATAAGGATAACGTATGACTTATTTAATTATTTGTGTGACAGGACATGGCGTCTGATCTGCGGGCGAAGAAGTCTATCATTCCGGAGATGGAGCAGAATCTGAGGTCTGCTAAGGTCAGCTGTGATAACATGGTGAACAAGGTCCAGGAGCACTGCCCTGATATCGAGAGGCAGGAGGCTGATGTCCAGAAACTCAGCAAACGCTATGATAACCTCAACAGGCAAATCGACTCCAGGTGAGCTCAAATAAGCAGTATTCATTTTTTTATTTTTGTTATCTCCTTTATAATGAATGTTCACTATTTTTAATTCATTCAAAAAATGTCCAACAGGCTAACATCGTTAACAAACACAAAGTAGCTCCACACTTTATTTGATAGAATTCTGAGGGCCCTGAAATTTAAAACGAGGCACTGAAAACTTTCAAAGTGCACAGGTAGTTTATTAAACACACAATGGTTTTACACACAGTACCTTCAGGTAGTGGATATGCATGAACATTATAGAAATGTTTTCATCAACAGCTGGAATTCATCATGCATTTCCACAGAATTGATTTAGCAATCTGTTCCCCTATCCTACCTATTCATTTTACTCGTCGGTCGACTTGTCATGACTTTATTTCAAGATGTCAGCTCCCAGAATTACCTGAAGCTACTGTGTGGATAAACAGTATTTTTTTATAAACTACCTGAACACTTTCAAAGCTCTCAAAGAAATAGGGATTTCTTTGCATGGTCAACACTGTTGGTATCATCGGCTAAATGTGCTGTATTTAGGAATGCTTGAAATAAATGGAGGTGGACTATTTGACAAAAAATTATACTTATTATCATGTTTCACTTAATCCATGTTTACACTGGATTTCTTATTTAAAGAGCTAATTCTCTTATGTGTCCTGCTCTTCTATGAGGAAAATCAGCATTTTGTTATTATAATTCTAACTGCTTCATCTTGTAGATCACAGAGTCTGCAGAGAGCTAAAACTGCGTACAACAGCTACCGCAATGAATACGACAATCTGAACAGCTGGCTGTCCCGTGTGCCCAACTATGAGCCTCATGAGACTGATGACATCAGGCAGGTGGAGTCCAAGCTGAAAAACCAGAGAGTACGTATTTAGTCTTTCGTGTATTACAGTTTCTCGGAATCATATCTTTATAATTTTGATAATTTATTTATGTATAATTTCACGCTTCTTAATAAGTACAAAAACTGATTTTCTTTTCATTTATAGAATCTGCTCTCAGACATCACAAGAAAGGAGGCTGACTTGAACAACGTCTCAAAGAATGCACAGCTTTACCAGCAGTCTGTGAAGGTATGCCAGAATCCTGCGCTGTCATATCATGAAGCAGTTGTCTTTGGTAGATGCTTATTGTTTTATTTTACGTGTAAGATATGGACATAATTGTGTTTCTATATGTAATTGTGTTCCTGTATGCAGGACTATGAAAGTGAAGCTGAGAGGTTCAAGTCCATTCTTGACCTAGAAGATGGCTTGGTTCCACAAACATATAAAAGAAGCAAACTGGAATCTCCTGCCCTGCGAGTCAAGGGAGAGGTATTGTTATTTTTTGCTGCAAAAGAAAGGTTTAGACTTCTCTATGTTTTCTGTATTATACATATATATATATATTTATTTTGTATAATAGGAAGCAGCCATTGAGGCCAAATTCACAGAAGTAAATGCAGTGAACAAACAACGACTGCAGAACTTGGAGTTTGCACAAAGTCTGCTTAATCAGGTTCGGCAGTACAGCACATTGGCAACTAAAAATAAATTAAGTATGGCTTTGATTGTTTTAAATATTCCTTGATAACCAAATATATGTTACCTTACCATTGTACAGCAACCAGAGGTGCACATAGTCCAGCAGAATGTTCAGTCTGTGAAGGCCAGCGCTCCTGGAGATGAACCCTGGAGAATCAAGAAGCAGCTGGATGAAGAAATTCTGAAGAGACAGCAGCTAGAGAATGAAATTAAAACCATTCAAAATGACATCTACGTGCTGGAAGGTCAAAAACCACAAGACACAATTGTCAAGAAAGAGCTGATCAAGAAGGTGCCTGATCCTCAGCTGGATGAAGAAATGAACAAAGTTCAGCAGAAGCTCTCAGACGAGCGCAGGACAACCCGTATCTTGGAGAGTGAGCTGGACACACTCCGGGTAAAGCTGCGAGGCATTGAGACGGAAATGAAGGAAGGTGCTCAACAGTATACGGTCAAGGAGGTCCTCCGCATTGAAAGAGACAGAGGACAGGAGGAGGAAGTGAGGAAGCTGAGGGAAGAGCTGGAGGAAATCAAGAGGCAAAAGATAGTAAAGGATAATGAAGTCATCCAGATTCAGAAGCAAATAACTGTGCTTGCTGCAGAGAAAACCAAAGAGCAGGAGGTTATCAAAGAGGAAGAAGTCATCAAGATTCAAAATGATCCTCAGCTTGAGAGCGAGTACAGATTGCTCCTTGAGCGGAAGCAGAAGGAAATTGATAACCGAAAACAGCTTGAGGATGAGCTTCGATTCCTGCAAGAGAAACTGAGGCGCCTGGAGAAGGAAAAGGCCATGGCTGAGGAGAAAATCTCCATTCGAGAGGTTCTTAAGGTGGAGAAAGACATTGCCCTGGAGAGGGAGGTTGAAAACCTGAGAAGGCAGCTCGAGGATGAAAAGGCAAAACGAATGTCCTCTCAGAGAGAGAGAACTGACATTCAGCGGAAGATCACAAGCCTTGAGGAGGAAAAGTCAAAGGTTATCATCCAAGAGAAGGTGCGTGAGATTGTTAGACCAGATCCCAAGGCAGAAACCGAGGTGGCCAATCTCAGACTAGAACTTGTGGAACAGCAGAGAAGGTGCAGAGATTCTGAACTTCAGCTGAAGTCCTTCCAGGACGAGCTGATAGTGCTGAAGAACAGAGGCCCACAGATCGAATACAAGGAAATCATCAAGGAGGTGATCAGGTACAAGACTGACCCTGAAACTGAAAGAGAGCTGGAGAAACTCAGAAATGAAATTGTGGACAAGACCCATCAGACAGAGAAGTGTGAACTTGAGATCATCCAAATGAGGGATGAGATTCAGAGGTGGAAAGACACCAAGCCTCAGATTCAGACCAAAGAGGTGGTTAATGAGGTCCTCCAGTACAGAGAGGACCCTAAAACCAAAGAAGAAATTGAAACCCTTAAGCGGAAACTTGCTGAGGAACAGAGGAAGCGTTTGGACCTGGAGAGAGAACGAGCCTCCGGTGAAGAGAAGATCAGGATTAGGAAGATTGACTTGTCTCAGGTTAGGGAGAAGGTTGTGCAGCAAGAGGTGGTGAAGATGGAGCAGGATCCAGTCTTGAGATCTGAATGTGACACCTTCACTGAAAAGATTAACAATGAAGTGCGACAGAGGGAGCTCTTGAAAGAGGAGCTGGTCAGGCTTCAACGTCTAAAGAATGATCTTGAGCTCCAGCTGGAGGAACTTGAGCGTGAACGCAGAGCCCGTAGAGACGCTGAGCTGGAAATTCAGAGGTTGAGAGTTCGGCTCAATGAGCTGGAGATCAGGGACAAGGAGAACAGAGAGAAGGTCACAGTGAAACAAAAGGTGGTCCTGCAGCAAGATCCTCAGCAGGAGAAAGAACATTCCATCCTACGGCTCCAGGTTGAGGAAGAGAGGCACAAGCGCGTCCTTCTGGAGAAAGAGTACAATGCTCTGATTCAGAAACAAGAAACACTCGAGAGGACAGAGGTCCGCGAAAAAGTTGTCCGCACAGAGAAGGTTCAGGTCGAGAAAGATCCCGAAGCTGAACTTGAAATCGAGAGGCTGAAGAGAAGCCTTGAGGAAGAAACAAGACGCCGGCAAGAATTGGACCTGGAGCTTACCACTATCACGTCCAGACTGACCGAAATCGAGTTCACAAACACAAAGTCGTCTAAAGAGCTGGACTACATCCGTGATGAGAGCAACAGACTCCAGCAGGAGAACCAACGTCTCCAGAACGAAATTCGGAAACTTCAGGCTGAGATCCAGATCACCACAAAGGAAACCAGACAGATCACAGAGTCTCTTCCAGTGGACAGCAGCAAGAACCTTGAAATCCGGGTAGCGTCTCTACAGAAAGAGCTGTCTGACCTGAGACGCATCACGACAGAGAAAGAAGAAGAAATCGAAAGGCTACAGAAGAACCTTTCTACAGTAAGGGTGAAGAGAGAGCAAAGAGAAAGCCATCTCCGCCGCTCCATTGTCGTCATCGATCCAGACACCGGAAAAGAGATGCGGCCCGAAGAGGCATACAAGCTGGGCCTGATCGACTGGAAGATGTTCGTCAACCTCCAGAGTCAAGAATGCGACTGGGAAGAGATCACCAACAAGGGTCCAAACGGGGAAACGTCTGTTCTTCATGACAGAAAATCAGGCAAGAAGTTCTCCATCGAGGATGCCCTACGGTCTGGAAACATCACAAACCGTCAGCTACAGCAGTACAAGAACAAAGAGATCAGCATCCAGGAGTTTGGCGTCATGATTTCGGGGAAGAGCAAATAATCACCCAATATGTTTTTGTCTAGTTTTATTTTATTCTGACACTTTACTTCTTTAAAGTTCTTATTATTTTCTGTGGGTTTTCAGATTATAGAGACAATAATATCACCTGTCTGTTCTCTGCTTTGGTTTCTGATTTTTGAGCTAATAGGGAGAATATCTAGGCTAAAACACCTTTTTGTTCTTCTTGAAGGCGTTCTGATTGATCGGGCTGAGTGTTATCTGGGACTGTCCTTAACATGTTCTTAATAAATAGGCTACTTAGCGAAACCATCCATTTTCAAATACAGCATGTTTTGTATGCTACAGTACGTCCTCATGACACTTTGAATGTTCCTTTATTAACCACTATCAGATGAACCTGTGTTTCTACTGTTTTTCAAAATAAAATACATGTGGGCAAACTGGAGTACCATGTTTTCATGTCTTCTTTCTGCATTTGAAGGTTACCCATATATCAAATTATTATCAGTAGCAGAGTAAATAATAAAGATGAAGGCTTGGACTACAGTAAAGGTCGGGGTGATAAACTTCTGGTAAGAGGGGTGTTCAAAGTAAGTTTAAGTTCACAGAGAGGAGTGTATGTAAATGAGGCCTTTCTGACTCGTCATATTACTAGGTTCAAATATAATATATAGAGATGGGACCGATCCGATACAATATCGGGGCCGATATTGACGTAATTTAACGAAACGTAAATCAGGCGAGTGTGTCCGATCCACTTACCAATCCATATTCCAGTCCACAGCTTGAGCTGGAAAATAAACCCGCCATGATGTTAACACAAAACGCATCACTGATCCGGATTCCAGTTCCACAGTTTACCCTGAACCCCCAGCAGCTTCAGTCTGCGGCTGACTGAGTAAACTTTAGCTGACAACTGTATTCTGGTGTTGTAAAGGTATTAACTACAAACTGGATTAAACTATCGTCATAATTCAAATATTCTATAAAACCACAGGATCTACAAACACTAACCAGCACAAACACACCCATCTGTTGGTAAAAACAGCAATTAATTTAGTTCGGAAATACAGCTGGCATCGCCAGTTAGCTGTTAGCCATCTCCATTAAGATCTGCAGTCTGTTAGCCTAGCTAGCATCGGGCTTTCAGCTGCTGTCCGGCATTGTGAAGGTAATAATAAGTAACTATCTCAGGTGAACTTCAGCCATAATCCACATCGAATATCAAACCACAGATCCTACCCACTCTAACCAGTACTAAGAAATAGGGGTGGGCGATATGGCCCTAAAATAATATCACGATATTTCATGGCATTTTCACGATAATGATACTCTTGGCGATATGACAAAACACTGTATTAAAAATATATATTTCAAGAATACACTCCTGCAACAAAATTACAATTTTGTAATTTTATTATTGCATACGAAAAGGCATGATATGGCACACCCCTAATTAAGATATTTAGAAGTACAACAATTTTATCAGATTTATAACAGAAGTCAATGATCCAGAATGTCATGATAATAATAATGCACTCCATATATCCAGGACTAAAGTAAAATAAATGATATAATCTGTCTCTAGTAGATATATAATGAGAAATGAGAACAGTCTGAATTTTCTTTTAGGGGTGGGTGATATGGCACGATATTTCAGGAAATAATACGATATTCAATACAATATTCAAAAATGTTGACGATATTATCGTGTACGACACGACATGGCACACCCCTACTAAGAAATCAACCTATGATTAAAAAACACTGTTAACGTCAGTTAGCGTCGCCGGTTTGCCGTTAGTTATTGCAGCTAATCTACTACGCTACATGCCATAATAAAAGTCTCCTGCGCAACCAGTGCAAATAATTGGTCTCAAGCCCTGTATTTAATATTTAACATATTTAATATTTAACTTTTTTTATATATTTAATAATAAATCTAATATTTAATTTGAAGGAAAACTTGTGTTTGTACAAAAGTGTTAATGTGTCAAATAAATGACATTAAATGCACTTGTGTATACTCTTCAAAGGGATGTGTGGTCTGTTTCAGCCTCATTCATGCAGAGAGTGTCATGTAAAGTACTATCCTCTGTTTTAAAAGGATATCAGTAGCAACTTTTAATTTTGTGTTTCTTACCCTGAAACTCTGCTCCACTTTTTGGTTAGTTTTACCTATATTTAGTCAATGTATTGTTTAGCTCCGATCATCATAAAAAGAATACAATGCAACAATATTACATTGTTATTTTTATTCTTATTTAGGCAAAATATCATATATACAAGTTATTTTATTAATTCAAAACCTTAATTTATCATATTTTAAAAAAAAAGCTATGCAACACAAAAAAAAAATATTCTCTCAAAAATAATGGATATTTGTGTCAGGTTTGATATTAGTATTCTCCTCACTAAGGAGCCAGTGGCAGAAAATATTTAAAAAAATGTCTTGTTCTTTATAAATATAATATAATAGGACTCTCTGAGTTGTATATGATGCTGCACATGAAACTCTTCCTCAATCTCCATTGCCATCTACGTCAACCCGTGAATTAGTATTCATGGCCTTGCCCACCTTGTCTCACGACCACCCACAGGCAGCGCAGAAGCCAACACAGCAAAGCACATCTTGTCAAATAGGAACTAACAGCGCTAGGAAGAGAATGGCAGTTTGTTCCTGTGTTATTTGTGCAAATAAAACATCAGTGTTATATGCTTTGCCCAGTAATTCAGATCTATGCAACAAGTGGTTGGAATTTGTCTATGGAACACCACCAATTAAGTACAATGGAGATAGGTAGGTGTATGTTTAAAACATTTCTGTTTACAATAGTTTAAAAAAAAATCCCATCCAGGGTGGATTTTTATTTTCTGGACCTGGACTACCAACCTCCGGTGGATTTTGCTAGGTCAGTGGCTGAGAGACAGAACCTTCTCCCTGAACCGGTTCCGGGATTGGCGCTAAGAGATTTAGATTGGCGCTATGAATGAACACGTGGAGTTATAAACTTAACAAAAAATGACCTGGCCTCCACAGTCACCGGACCTGAACCCAATCCAGATGGTTTGGGGTGAGCTGGACCACAGAATGAAGGAAAAGGGGCAACAAGTGCTAAACACCTGCTTCCTTCAAGACTGTTGGAAAACCATTTCAGGTGACCACCTCTTGAAGCTTATTGAGAGAATGATGCCAAGAGCATGCAAAGCAGCAATCAGAGCAAAGGGTGGCTATTTTGAAGAAACTAGAATATAATTTTTTATATTTATTTATATACTTTTTTTGTTAAGTACATAACTCCACATGTGTTCATTCATAGTTTTGATGCCTTCAGTGAGAATCTACAATGTAAATAGTCATAAAAATAAAGAAAACGCATTGTGTGAGTTTATGTATATATGGGTATGTACGTACATATTATTATAAAATCAATTAATTTATACACTTATTAATATGCCAAACCATGTCTGTCCTATTAAAGGTCTTATTAAAGAGAAAAGTGTACAGTATTTCAGCACAAAAGCACATATTTGTAATGTATAACAGCGTCCTAAATCAACTACATATCTGCTGTTTGTAACAAACCAAAATGGTGAAAATTGGGTATAAACTGGTAGATTTGTGATTTTAAAGGCGTATTAAATATCTTCCTCAGTGTAAATTAATGCAGTGGGGGCGCAGGGCTGCCTCCTCCAATATGGCGGACGGCGTCAGTCGATGTCTATGGATGTATAAACCGGTTCTTCCAGTGGCGTTACATCTAACTAGCCGTCAAAATAAAAGTTATTACTATATTAGTATTTTATATATATATATATATATATATATATATATATGGTTTACAAACCACTTTATTGTACAACATTGCTGAAACCGATTACGTTACTGCATCTACTGCAGCATTTAGACAACACACAGCACATTTACACTTTGTAAATATTAAAAGTATAATTTTTTTTTTTTTTTGAGAAATTACAGATGAAGATGTATGGCTAAACCACATGGCAACAATGCCTTTATCTCTGCTTAACACGGGAGTAAGTTTCAGAGCAGTCATTGCTAAGATGACAATAAAAAAGCTACAAAAAACAGTGTGTATATATATATATATATATATGTTATACCGTGTTTTGAAGTTATATAGCAAAGTATTCATTATTTGTTATTATTATTATTATTATTATTATTATTATTATTATTATTGTTATTATTAATATTATTGTTATTTTCATTGTTTTTATTATTATCTTTATTATTAGTAGTAGTAGTAGAAGTAGTAGTAGTTAACTCTGTAAATATATATACACTGCAGTATTGTGTAACAGTAAAAGGTAAAGGTTTCTTTGTATGTAATGCAACCATGATTATACGTTGTTTCTATGTTTTTCTAAATGTTCTAATAACTTAAAATAAAAGAGCACAGTTTAACCGTAATATTAACACATTACCGCTAAACTAGCGTGCCATAACTAGTTGCGTGTAGATATCGATGGTCTCTGAAGACCCGCCCAGTGGGATATCTACGGTAGTGACGTGTGTGGGTGTGCGTCTCCCCTGCGCTCAGTGCGTCTTTAGTAAAGGGTTAAGATGGCGACGGTGCATCTGCGGATCGGGGATTTGGTTTGGTGAGTTTTTGCTGTTGTAAACTCGCTCTGTTCTGCTGTGGAACTCCTTTAGCGCCCGGGACTCGTTAAACACGCCGACTTTGTTGCTGTTTTGACGGCGCGGACTGCTTTAGGCCAAAGGCGTTCAGCAGCAGCAGCCGCGAACCCAAACATTGAGAGGGGCAGTTTTAGCCAGCTGGCTAACGAGGCTAACCTGCGGAGTGAGCGCTGGGTCCGGATTACCGCTGTAAAACAAGACACCAGCCCTCTAATTTTAACATTAATGCATTATAAATGTGTTTCTGGTGGCTATTAGTGGTTCTGTGGTCGGAATGCGGGCCTGTGGGCAGTGGAGGTGCTGGGCTTGGCTTGCTAAGCTAACAGCCAAGCTGCGTTGTCGTTTAGTAAAGCTGGTAGAGTTGGCTTCGTGGGTTTTAAATGTTCCGTTCCACCTTAAATTTTAGTTAAATCCGCTACAGTCTGGCTCCTCTGGCTCAGAATGTGATTACTGTAGCGGTGTCATTTTAAGGTGGAACGGAATATTTAAAATAAAAAAAAACTGTGCAACATGAAGTAACTTTGCTCCTGTTCTTATGTGTTTTCAAGCTTTAATTGAACCTAACCTCCCTCCTTGTCGTGTGTTTTAGGGGAAAGCTTGGCCGGTACCCTCCTTGGCCTGGGAAGGTACGTTCACTCTATAAACTGCTACCACCACTCCTCCATATCTCGCCCCTGTGGCTTTTAGTGACTCTACCATCATCTATAGCTTCTGATCCTGAAACCATCCTTCTCATTACAGGTTGTCAGCCCCCCAAAGGACCTAAAGAAGCCCAGAGGCAAAAAATGCTTCTTTGTGAAGTTTTTCGGGACTGAGGATCAGTGAGTACAAACTTATTTTTGTTTAATCTGTTTTTGTTTGTGTCAAATAAGTGTATGTTCACATGAGATATTCCTCATTTCCCTACAGTGCCTGGATAAAGGTTGAACAGCTGAAGCCGTACCACCCCCACAAGGAGGAGATGATCAAGATAAACAAAGGCAAGCGGTTTCAGCAGGCTGTTGACGCTGTCGAAGAGTACCTGAAGAAAGCTAAGGGGAAAGAGCAGGTAAGTGTGACAAAGTGATGGACAAGATGATAACCTCTATTTTGCTTTGCAGTGAGAAATTAAGATCAGAACTAAGGTGTGGTGCTCTTTTAAAATGTATTAACACATCTAATAGGGGTGCACACAGTTTAGTACACAACTGTATATGCATAGTCTCACGCATTTAAACAGGACCACCCACTATGTCGTAAAGACTTGGACATTCACACCTGCAGATCCTGAATGATGAGATCCCGTTTTCTTTACTCCCTGGACTTGGCATTTTTTTTGTATAAACGCAGCTTTTTATAGTATAGGGTAGATTTTGCCTCTTCTGAGGAATTGTAAACTAAATCCATTGCTACAACATTCTGATCTATTCAACGTTTTTCAGCTAATTTGTTTAGGAAGTGAGATTGTATGTCAATGGTCATTAACCCTACTTCTTGAGGCCAACTGTTCAAGGTAGTTTTGTGCTTTGCTGATCCCAGCACACCTAACCAAGCTAATTCACCATTAACAAGATCTTACTTAGTTAAATTGACTGTAAATAATAACATAAGACGCAACATGTGCCAGTCATTGGGACTCCAGGACCAGGGCTGCTGACTGTTGTTTTGAAGTATATGAGAATGTGATTTATACATAGATTGTGCTAAATGGAGCTCTGTTATCTGCAGTAATTTATTTGCTTTTAAGAAACACGAGGAGGAAAATCAAATGGATGATAAAACTGAAAGAATTTCTCATTTAGCTGTACTTATTGTACTTATTGTATTGTTATGCTAATTTGTTTAATTTGTTTCTTTTGTCTTTTTTATCCAAGGTGATCTACTATCGACAGTGTACATCATACACCCAGAAACTGTTATTATAATATAATTTAGACCCGCATTAAAAATTGCATCAAAACATTGTCCATGTCTCATTGAAACCCCTCTTAGCTCATCTTGTTGTTCATTTTGCAGGCACATGCCTCAGACGACAAAAATAAAACGGACAAGGGGCGAAAAACTGCAGCCAAACCTATGAAGATTATAGAGGAAGATGATGAAGATGCATTTAAGGGTGGATCTTCAGACAAGGTTAATACTACTGTGCTTGATCTTTCAAACCGGCCACATGCTTTAAACTTTGTGCGAGATTAACCTGCTGTAGGTCTCAGTCAAATGTTTACTTCTGGGACTTATCTGAATTGCCATATTCACACATCATCGCTTGATTGCTTTTGTTTTGTTTTTGTATTTTTTTCTTTTTTTTTGGCCTATGCAGTTTGAACGCACACAGGGCTGTGTGTTGAATGAGCAGCTCTGCTTCTTGCTTGAGGCTTTATTTAGCAAGATATGGTCAAGTCTAAGTATATGGTGAATGTATCTCTCTTTCCCTTAAGGATCAAACTGACTCTGACCCAGAACCGTCCTCTGTGCAGCGGGTGATGGCTGGAACAGTTGCAGGATTCAAATGGGAGAGCAGTGTAGGTGATAAATTCACAGTTTGCCCTGATTAATCTGCACTGTGCTGTGGAAGCCTGTTTCTGGCAGGTAGGAAAGGGGGGAAATTGCTTGTTTACTTTTCCCCCTCTCAGTTCCTGGCAGCAGTATGTCAGGTTTATCTTATGTTTGAAGTTTTCATCTTAAAGTAATGACATTTTCTCAAAAGTTTTCCTTTTATCTCATAAATGCTGCTCGAACATAAATCCAGGTATGTTTTTAGGTCCCACAAAATGAAAATATGAGCAAAGGAAAATATAGTGAAAAACATATTGGATATTGGTATTGGAAAGTTTTTTGTGTGCCATTTACATTTGTAAATATTATAGTATAGATTTAGTATACGTGTTTAGACATTCAATTTATTTACTGAATTTCACAAATTAGTTAAGGGTGTGCGAATATTGTATTTAATGTGCCATTACTTTTTGAACATAGCATATTTTGATTTTAGAATAGTTTTTGCAAACCTGTTCAGTTCAATAAACAACAGTAACACTGTGCAGAAGTGTGTCCTTGTAGAGGATGCACATCCAAAATAATGTGATTTATTGTTGCAGCATTCTAAAATAAAACAATGATCTGATTTGCTTGTAAGTCAGCATAAAATATTAATTAAACTTTAAAATAAAGCTGTTTAGCTGTATTATAAATATGAAGGCATGTATTGTTTAAATCAGGGATTCTTAATCTTTTCAAACTTAAGGCCCACCTGTATATAATTAGAAAGCATAACAGGCCACAAGAAGAAAAACTTGAAAAAAATTATGTATTTGTTTTATTTCTTTGTAAACGTAAGAATTGGATCTGAACAATTGCTTTAAAGATATTGTTCATTTTAGTTCAATCACAGAAAATGTGGGAAGATGTTAAACAGAAAAGCAGAAGTTATTTTAGCTTTTACTCCAACAAGAACATTGCTAAAAGAACACGTGAACTTTAAGCATTTAGCAACACTCGGCACTAGTTTCCACATCTGTGATGAAAATAAATATACCTTTAATCAGCCTACTACTTTTACTTTTTAAAGGTGTCATTTTGCTAGAAAGCATTTAGTTATTGCTCTGTTTGAAATACCTGTGGCCACCCTAATTTGCCTATTTATGTTTCACAAGCTTAGATTAGGCCCCAAAAAAAATTCAGTCCGACCCTACCTGAGCCTGTGCACGTTCTGGATGGGGGAGGAGGGGGTTGAGAGTCCTAATGAGTGGGTTCGGTATCTGACTGTGCAAAATGGGGGAGAAAATGAGAAAAATTTGAAATAAATGTATAATTTTTTTTTTTCTTTTCAGTAGGTAGAACATTTTTTTACACTTCAATTCCAAGTTGTTGGTGCCAGTATTTACTGATTTCTGGTGCGTGATTATTACGTTCTAACTTTCACGTTCACGGTTTTCCCATCAAATTGACCTTGTTTAAAACTATAGTTGTGGGTGAAAATTCAAACAAGATCTGAAGTAATGAAGGAAGTTTATTTGAGAATCAATTAACAACACAGTTTAAGCTTTTGTAGGTTTAAACATAATTTAAATATTAGAATACGAATATTTTTGCTGGACATGGCAACTCTGTTCCTAGCTGTTTAGAAAGAGGAGTGCACCAGGTGGCATGGGAGTTGGTAACGATGTGTTTTCCTCATTAAGGTACTGAAATTGTGTTGCCAAAAACTGATTAGGACACCCCTGTTTGTTAAATTAAAATGATGACTGATGTAGTTTTCTGTGCATTATAATACACAATTACTTTTTATTTGCAGATATTTAGTTCAGCAGATTGTGGAAAATGGAATTTTTTTTTAATTGAATGATTCATTTTTATTTACTTTTTTTTGCAAATTTTATTGATAATGGAAATTGTGACTAAAATGTGCAGAACAAATGTTAAACATTTACAACGTTTAGCAAATTAACATGACTGCAATCTTTAAATCTTTAATATTTGGTCAAGTCAAAATTAAGAGAAAACCTCAACATTTGAGAAAATGTCATTATTTGTTCATGCTGCTGGCAGAAACAGCAGGGCTGAACACAGGTGTTTTGTTTCTTACCTGCCAGAAATAAACTTCCTTTTTTTTTTTTTTTTTACTGTATTTATAAATTTAACAAATGCAGTTTCTTTTTTTCTGCTTGTGGGACATAAATGTCATTTAGTATAGTTACTTGAGAGCCAGGCCTTAAGAGCCAGTTAAGCTAGAGTATAATGTAGGGAAATTGTGACTAGGCTTATTCCTGATGTGTAAACTGTAATTAAGTGTTTTAATGTATAGTCTGTGGTCTCTGCCATGAAAAACAGCTTCCTCTGGGATTGTAGTTTTCTTAGGATTGCGGCGTTAGTGTAAGAAGTCTCTGTGTGTTAAATGTTATGCCCCCCTCTACAGTACTAAAACTGTTTGTATTTCTAATTTGGCAACGAAGTTTAAGTAGAGTTTAGGTTTGTGAGGTTGTTAGCAGAACGTTTGATAATGTGAATATACCGTATTTTTCGGACTATAAGGCGCACCGTATTATAAGGCGCACGATGAGTGAACGGTCTATTTTTAGTGTTAGTCCATACACAAGGCGCACTGGATTATAAGGCGCACTAAATGAAACTTTATTTATATCAGTAACAATAACTCTGAGCAATAAATCCTTCACAATATCTGTGAAAAATAACAACATCTCTGAGCAAGAAATCAACAAGCACAGCAAGTACGTATTACTCCGCGAGGCTCCTGACAACGGTAGCCGCAACGCTCCGACAGACCATAATATTATGTTGAAGCACAGCAAGTACGTATTACTCCGCGAGGCTCCTGACAACGGTAGCCGCAACGCTCCGACAGACCATAATATTATGTTGAAGCACAGCAAGTACGTATTACTCCGCGACGCTCCTGACAACGGTAGCCGCAACGCTCCGACAGACCATAATATTATGTTGAAGCACAGCAAGTACGTATTACTCCGCGAGGCTCCTGACAACGGTAGCCGCAACGCTCCGACAGACCATAATATTATGTTGAAGCACAGCAAGTACCGCATTACTCCGCGAGGCTTCTGACTATAATAGCGTGTTGTGCCGAATTCGGTGAATAAAACGGTTTTAAAACAGAGATAAAGATTGGATAAGTTTCATTTCTGGATGAAGTGATTTCCAGCGCTGTTTGGATATAACTGTGGATTACAGGAGACTGGATTGATGGATTGTCTTTAGTCTGGACGCGTTTTGAAGGTAGGACCTGTGGCTGAGCGCGGGTGTGTGTTCGGGGGGTGGCGGCAGTGACCGGAGGTTACCCCAGGACAAAAGGAGAGCCTTTTATTACTGGAAACATGCGCTCTGACGCAGCTCTAATTCATGAAACATACATCCTACAGTAAAAGCACAGTTCTGGAATCCGGAGAGCCAGACGGTTCGAATGGTGTATGACATGACCGCATTCGATGAAATATGGACGAACGATAAACGCAAATATGAGAGTTATGAATTATTAAAATCATAACCAAGGCATATTTCACCCTAAATGTTTATTTTCTGAAAGGATATTCCGCTAAATAGGCTAAATAGCTCAAAAGCAGAGATTCTAAGCTTTAAAATGGTATATTGGATGTCTATATTGAACCTGTAACTGTTCATAACTATTCAGAAACACAGCCAGTTATGAAATATTAAATATTTCTGGCCCGCCGGTGGGCCAGCGCGTGTTAAGAGGTTAACTTTACTTAGAAGTGGGCGCTAAAAAGAAACAGTTTGTGCTATTACCCCAGAACGGGTGGAAAGGAAAGTTTACCGGCACCTTGTTCTGGCCACGGAGCTACAGTGGAAACTAGCTACCCTGAACCACAGCCGAGAGGCAGTACGGCAGTCAAAGGTAACCGCGCGCTAGCCCAAGAGGGGGATCTTTTTCTGGCGTGGGTGAGGAATTCTGCACAACAGAGCGCCGTGTACCACATAAAAATCGAGGTCAGTAAACACAAGCAAAATCCATACACAAGGCGCACTGCATTATAAGGCGCAATGACGATTTTTGGGAAAAAATAAGTATTTTAAGTGCGCCTTATAGCCCGAAAAATACGGTAGTTGACCAGGGTTGATTATGGTGTTTGTTGGCAGTAAGGTTTGTGATTGATAAGGTCATAGTAGACAGTAAGTTTGTTTACAGTGGTTGATATTTATTGATGATACAGTAGATCAGGGGTGTCCTATTATAGAAATAGAATGAAAGTTGGCCTGCTGTTAAGGAGGTTTTTATAATGTGATATTTAATGTTTGGTGTCAGAAACGGGCCAAAGAGTCTAAAAGCGGAGGGGGTGCGCATTTCTAGCGCAGAAAAACGGGGCAAATGAGTCTAAAAGTTGCTGTAATTAAGGAGTTAAATATTAAGAGACATCATGAAATTAAACATCAATTTGAAAAATCTTAGTTTACACAACTGTGATAAAGATAGTAAGTCAAGTAAAATGGTGTGTCAATGAAAGTGATCAGGAAAATGTATTATTTAAAGTGTTATTTCATTATTTGTTTTATTACAAAGGCCGTGACTTTAAATTTATTTCTCCTTCTGGCCCATAACAAAAAAAGTTTGGACACCCCTGCAGTAGATAATTAATGAGTAAATTGTTTTACAGTGGTAAGTTTGTTTTAGAATAGCTTGGTAATAAGACTGCTGCAAATTTGAGTGCTTTGTACTGAAGAAGCACAAAAAAACCTTTTATAAATCTGTGCTGAAATGCAGAAAGTGAGCAGACAGGTGATTTTCATGGCACTGAACACAGAGTTTATTTTACTGTTTAAATGGGCAAAGCTAACAGAACAATTCATCCCATGGCTCTCAGCTTTACCTCCCACTATTCAGCTGTACGTAGGCATAGATTAGCTAAGTATCAGGTCAGCACGTCTCTTCAGAGAATAGTTTCCAATTAATTCTCTTCCATTATAGCCGGTAAAGGATGACCCACATTTCCATCACTTTCTGCTCAGCCAGTCTGAGAAGGTAAGAGCAGCTGCAGTATACTTCATTAGCGTATCTTACTGTCCTCTGTCTCCTGCACATGGCTTGATGGTGATGTTTTATTTATCACTCCTAGAATGAATCCCTCCCTTTCTCTCTGATAGTTTTGTAGAACTGAAACACTGGCCGTCTAACGCTAACTACTGAGTACAGATGGATTATTGCAGCTTTGCAGATGCAGTGAGCTCAAATTATTCACTGTAATACACTGTAATAGTACAGAGTGATTTTTACTTCACAGCCTGACTGATATATTGGTTGACTAAACATTTATTCACACATTTTATACAGAATAATTTAGAGGTAATTGATAGTTTTGTTTAGCTGTGACCCTTGTGCATTGACATTTTATTTCATACTATACAGTAGGGGTGTGACGAGATCTCGTGGCACGAGATTAAAACGTGATGATATTTCTCGTCAAGCTTTAACCTGTCTCGCGGGAAAAAAAATAGTTTAGTGTGGACTTTTTAAGCGGGAATCTGGCAACACAGCAGGAGTGCAACTACGTACTTTTTGTGGTGTACGCAAAACATAGTATCAGCTCCCCCGGGGGGGGGAGGGGGTGGAGGAGCTACGTTCTGTCATTACTAGCCCTCCGCACTCCGCAAAACCAGCCAGCTGATTGGCTGTTTCTCCTGAGATAAAATTTATTTGGGTGTATTTTTAGTGCAGCGCCCCTATGCGTCACTTAGGCTGCATACCCACTTTTTAAGTTGTATGTTTGGCTGCATTTTGGCTTTCCAGTGGAAACAATAAACGGTATTTTAGGAGATTTAGGAGAAAAGAAAACACAAACTATAGGCTTAATATGACTGGTTGTGGTTTGCACTTATTGTTTGCACTATTTAAGACCTAGAAAAAAGTTTTTTCTTATTCTTATTTCTATTTCTTATGGAATCAATGTGTGAGAGAAACCAGTCTGTTAAGTTTGCGTTATATGATTTTGTCAAATAAAATATTTCATTTTTGACGTTTTCTTAAAAAAAAAAAAATTAAATCTTGTCTCGTTCTCTTGAACCCAGTAACGTGTCTTGTCTCGTCTCGTGATATTAGCATCTCGTCACACCCCTACTATACAGTTTCTGAGTTTAAACATACATATTTTTGTTTTGAGCTTTAAGTGAATTATTTTTTTTTTTTTTCTTCCCCCTGGGTCATCTTTTTTCTATTCAGAGGTGAACGGGTCTCTACATTTCAGACAGCTAACAAAGCGCTTGAACATTGTACATCGGAGGCAGGAATGATTTAAATTAGGGATGCACTGATGTGGGAATTCTGGGCCGATGCCATTCTCACACGTGCACATATCTGCAGATGCTTATACTGATATACACATTTATAACTTCGAGACCACACACCTCAGAATAACATTATTACAAATGTAACGTGTAAACGATAAAATGAAAGGCTTGTCCTGGAATTTATTTTTTAATTTTTATTTATTGTTTTTTTTTTTTCACATTTGTTTATCTTATTGGTCCTGGTCACAGCTTTTTACCCTCTTCTTTTTAAATTCAGGGTAAATAAAACAATAGACCTACTGAAACAAAAAAAAAATCAAGATTAGCTTAAATCAATGAATTTAAAAAGTAGTCAGGCTATTTTATTCACGCAGCTAGCCCCACTTGGTTCTTTTCCAGGATATAAACAGATCAGCAGATATATTTTTGAAACCGGCTGATGCTGATTCCAAAAGAAGCAATTACAGATATAATCACTATCATTGTGCGTTCCTAATTTATATTAACCAGTCATTTTATGACACTTTCTCCTTCCCTCAGTTCAGTTTGTTCAGTTTGTATCGTTTGGATAATTCAGAAAGTCACAAGTCAGTGATTTTAAATGCGGAATTACATTGGCTGGTATTATTGGTTATTACAGTTTTGAGCTCAACCACATTGCTCAGGCCCTGCACATTCATTTGCTGTGTAAATTAAATAGCCTAAATATGTAAGTTTAGTAATTTAATAAAATAATTAGTTGCACCCACACGTGTCAACAGTTGTCAGCCTGTGTATTCACTGTTTGCTTCTTAACGGCCTCTTTGTTTTTGATGGGGTTCACTTGGAAGACTCTGACCTTTATGTCTTGTAGTTGGGTTTGTCCCGTTCCTCTGCACACTGCTTCTTACCTCCTGCTTCAAACGCTTCTTGTTTTCAGATGATTCAGTAGGGAGTGGATGTGTCTTAAAGGGCCCATATCAGGAAAACTCCCACTTAGGGTTTTGTGAACATTGTTTAAGACTAAAAGTGAACTTTAAAGTCCCTATACAGTATGTTATGCAAACACTTATACTAAAATGTACATTGAAACTCAAAGTATTTGTTTACTTTGTGCAAGGACCTTCAGTGCGACGGTGCATAGCTAGATTGATTTACAGATTACAAATACAGCAATTATAAACATACAAAAAGCTGTTTTTATATGGTGTAACTCAATAATCTGAGTTGTACCATATAACGTTTATATTCACTGCTTTCCATAGAAGAGGCGTGTCTGTATATTTGAAACTTTACATCCTCCCAAGTGTCTTTGTCTGCACTTACCAGATTGTAGAGGGGAAACCAAGGCTTGAACTTTCTTACCCTGAGAAATGGCTTGGTTATTAAGCTTAGGTGAAGCAGATATTTAGAGTGTTTGACAAATTGGACACATCATATAAGAACCTCAGAGTTCATTACGGAGTTTCCTCAATACAATCTGATAAGTTTTGATATATTGACCGTTTGTGTGGGGTTTTAAATTTAGCACCTTCAACCATAGAGGCATCTCCTTCTCTTTGAAAGACATGGATGCAAGTTGTTTGATGCCCCACAACATTCTGATCTGTTGTGGTGTTTAAATTCTACTTAGCTCATGACCACATTCCACAATAGTAACCTTCTTTATACAAAAATTTTTAATGCGATACAACAGTAACAAAAGTAGAAGAAACTAACTCCTGAAAGTGGGTGTGGCAAAAAATTAGACTAGTTTGTTCAGCCTCCAGTTCTTTAGTCTCACACTTTCACAATTGAGTTTAAATTGTCCTACAAACAGGACTACTTTTTGAACAATCCTATTAAAACAATGTTCTTTCACATGTCAAACCCAGTTATAAAAACAGTCTAAGTCATAGGAGTATGTAAAAAATGTGTTTTTAATTTAAAATTTTGGAGTTTTAATAATAAATTTTAATTTTATTTAATGCATTTTATTATTAGAATTCGACCTTGAAGGAAAATAAAACACAAACCAGATATGGGCCCTTTAGTTTGAGTGAATGAACAGAAGATAAGGCCACTCGGTTGCCTCAAGCTTTTTGTATGCAGTGTACTGATCTGTTCACTGTACAGTATTTCAGTTAAACTGAAGTGACCTAATGTCTGTGAAAGATAACTGCAGTCACTGATATGCTGCCTTTTTAGCTCTTTCACTCATTGGATAGTTTGTACTGCTGAAGTTATGAATGTGATTGCGTGATAAGCTTCAGAGGCAACCTACTGACCAACAGACAGTGCAGTCAATAATTGACCTCATCAGGCACAGCCTACTGTTAAAGGCTTAACAGAACACTGGTAAAAAAATTCCATTTGACCTTATTGAGAGACTGTAGCTGCACCTCAACGCATTTTTTCCGTATCTACATTTAGAGTGATATTTAATATTCATCCTAATGGCAGACTGTACACAGTTACATCTAAATAGACATCTAGTGTTATTAATATTCAGTTAAATGATATAGAAATAAAATACTGTAAATATTGTAATAATGTGGTGTATAAACTGAGGTTGCGCTACCGTCTAATTTTAAGGTTTTGTGGGATTTTTATCAGCAGTAACAACGGTAGCTAAAAGTGAGCACATTAGAGGGCTGAGCCTGGTTAGATCAGTTGACCTGTTTTAACCCTGTTATTCTCAGCACTTTTCCTTTATCTCCCACCTCGGTGTACCAAACAATCTAGCAAATGGACATCTAGGGATTGATTGATTGCATGCTGCCAGATCCTCATAGAGTTTAGGTTGCTTGATTGGTTATGCTTTATTTTTTATTTTTTTATAGCCGGCCTCTTCGATGGAGCCAATCAGCAAACGGTTGAAGATTGTTGAAGAGGTGAGGCTTTTTGGCTTTTCTGAATTGGCATTTTGGATGTCTGTTTCGTTTATCCATTGTGGTTACATGTGCTTGTCGTTCCCCCCCAGGATCACGGCTCCACGTCTATTCAGGCAGCAGACAGCACAGCCGTCAACGGCAGCATCACACCCACAGACAAAAGGTACCATCTTTTCTTAGAAGACATAACAATAGCTGAGTGTGAAAGAGTGGGGAGTTGTACACTCTGCAGCATAATCAGCACATTTAGGCCCTTTCAGGTTCTATACAGCTTTTTTTGGATACCAATTTGATGCCATTGTTGAATTGATAAACTGTGCACCTCACCATGTGGATGAGACTTGGGGCATCCGGGTTTTTTGTGTTCAGGTTTCCAGACCAGTCCAAAAAAATTAGAAAGCAAATTTATTTTACAGACTATAAAGCGCACTGTATTATAAGGCGCACTATCAATAAACGTCTATTTTCATACATAAGCCCTTAAAAAAAGTAAAGTGCTTCTATTTATTTACAGTAAGCGTAGATTTTTAATCTTAACAGCAGCAGCACTAGCTGTGGTTAGCAGCACTTAGTGCTAGTAAATGACACCCCACAGAGCTACACTGACAGGTAAGCCAGAATGCTGTCAGATAGCAGTTCGTCCCATGTTGCTTGTTTTTACACGGTAAATACGCAGACTACAGTCTGATATCCTCAGCTCTGAACAGTGAAAGAGCTAGTGATGCGGTTAGCAGCTAATGCTAATACTGCTTTAGTCTTAGCACTAAAGAAACTTCTGTATAACGCTGCAATTTAACGTAGTGACTTTATTGCTCCTTTCATCCTCACTGGTAGAATTCATACATAAAGTGCACCAGATTATAAATCATAATGTCAATTTTTGGGAAAATGAAAGGATTTTAGGTGCAACTGAACAGTGTAAAAAATATGGTGCTTATTTATCAGCATTCTCTGAAGCCTCTGACCGCAATAACAAGTGTAAGACATCAGCTAAACTGTTTGGGCTTGTCTCTTTCCCTGAGAAACAGCAAAATGTGCTTTTTAAAATTCTGATATTTGGTATTGGTATTTACTGATATTAGTTGATTTTGGACACTTTTTTGTAGTGTTTTGTGTCTTATCACACAGCAAAATCTAAGATCATCTGTGTTAACAGGTGTTGTACTGTTTTCAGACACTTCGTAAGAAAGTTGTGTTCAATTCATTCAGAAGCTGAGCATGCTAAAGAAGCAAATGGACCAGATTCTGTTATAAATTCATATTTCAGTAATTGCCTGATTCCCTGACACTGAGGTGGAAGCTGGGGGACAAATTAACAGACCAGTGCACTGTGTGACTTGCTTGGGATTTAATTTCTGAAAATTAGTGGATTTTCACTGTTTTCCCAGCTGGATTACTTACTAATAGTTGATGACAGACCCAGTAATTAGCATGTTTGTCATGATGTTTGTATCATGTCTGTGGGTTACTCTGATCCAGATTTATGAAACTTGTATCAGCTGGTTCAGCTAATTTTGTGAATATCAAAAGGAGATCTCATCCTAATCAGATGGCTACATCTCTATTGTGGTAAAATCAGTTTTAACCTTCATGTTCCTTTTTTTGTTTTGTTTTTATTAACAGAATAGGGTTCCTCGGGCTTGGGCTAATGGGTAGTGGGATAGTCTCTAACCTTCTGAAGATGGGACACGTTGTCACGGTGTGGAATCGCACAGCAGAAAAGGTAAGATGTTTTAAGGTATTATTCTTTAACTTTTTGATTCATAATGCATATTTCAAAAAATAAGTGCATGATGTCACATTTAGCTATAATTCAGTTTGAATTAGAGGAATTGAGTGTAGATTATAATGCATTGATGTGTGATCTGTGTATCAGTTTGTAATGTAGTTTAGTTTTAAGAGTTTGTTGTGTAAGATCTGACTCTGCTGTTCTGCTCAGTTATGACCTTGTGCCTCTCTGCAGTGCGACTTGTTCATTCAGGAAGGAGCCAGATTAGGGCGGACACCAGCAGAAGTTGTATCCATGTGTGATATCACATTCTCCTGTGTATCAGACCCAAAAGCTGCCCGAGATGTAGGTAGAATCCTTGTAATTGTGTGATACTTTGTTTAGCTTTTGTTGGTATAAATCACTTTGCACACTGCACACATTTGTTAACCCAAAACTGATTTATTAAGCATAACCGCAGGTGATTGTATAATTTCCATGTTAGGATCAAAATTAAGTTGTGTTTTTCACTTTTGTTTTTCAGTTGGTTTTGGGTCCCAGTGGTGTATTACAGGGTATCAGACCGGGAAAGTGTTATGTGGAAATGTCTACAGTCGATCCAGAAACCATTACAGAGCTTTCACAGGTAGGTGCTGTGACTAAAAGCATATTATCATTATAATGCTGCTTGCAAACAGTTATGTGGTTTAATTAGGACTGCTCATTGTGGAGAGAAAAAAAACTACATTGCAATGGGTTTTCTGTGCAAATATACATTGCAAATTAAAAATGAAAAAAATAATTTTCAATAGAAGTCATTAGTGCTGAGTGGTATGGCCAAAAATGCATATCACAGTATTTTTCAATATTCTGACGGTTTCACTGTATATCACAGTTTTTATTTTTTGCGTGACTGGGCTTTAATATAGGTCTGTGACTTACTTTACCACTTGAAGTACATATAAAACATTTAAGGCTTTAAATTAAGGCTTTAATTATTATTGGATTCACTTTGTCCCACAAAATTACACAATTTATGAAGAAATCAGACTTAATTATAAGAAAAAAACAGCTAAAGAATTGATAAAACACTTTACCTAAACAGTTGGTAAACCACAGTAAAATAAATTAAACTGGTTGATTACCTGTCTTTTTGTCTCATTGGTAATATTGGAATACATTTTTTTACTGTCCTTTTGTCCAACCAGGAGTCACTATAGCTATTCAAAACCAGTAGAGAGGAGCCATATGTATTATAAATTGCTGTTTAAAAGTCAGATGACATTATGTCTGTAGTAAAATGCACAAATAAATCCAACAGTAAGGGAAAAAATGGGACGAACAATTGTAGTTTGAGGCGGCTGACAAGATTTAGGACAGTTGAGGAAAAAAGTTAGTCTGTTTGAAAGTTAGTCACCTTGGCCTTGAATTAGTCTTGAACAAGTAACAGTCCAGAAGTGATCAATTTGTGTCCTTTGTAGCATTTATTTTTTTTTAACTTCTACTTCTAATTTTTATTTTTTGCATGACTAGGCTGTAATATAGGTTTGTGACTTACTATATTGTTAGGTGTACATATAATATAAAACACTAATCACTAATACTTTGATTAGTATTGGTTTTACTTTGTCCCACAGAATTACACAATATATGAAGAAATCAGAATTCACTATCAGAAAAAAAAGATACGCATAAACAGTAGACCTTAAAAAGAGATACGCCAACAACTTAAACACGGCTTCCGATACTAAACTAAATATTTTAAATTGTTCCATAAAAACTATAAACAGACCTAAAATATGTAATGTTTAGTATTTAAAGAGATATTTCTCAAGTTCTATTGCACAAGTCAGACACAAGTTTAATATCAATTTACATGATGTTATTTTTGAAGCCTATCGATGCATTACAGTATTAAAATCAGCCACAATTCCTCCTTTCTCCAGTTAACAAATACATTCAAATCATCCTTCAAGCTACTGTATTAATATAATTAAAAGGGCTGTAGTTACTGCTCTATTTTACTGGGATAACATAACATAACTGGGAAACACTCATACAGTAGAAAAAGCAGCAGGAGCTGTTTTCATTTCTCTCCAGGCAGGACAGCATTAGACAAGCATTTGATTTATGGTTTGACTCCACATCGCTGCACGTTCTTCTTTAACGGTGCTGTTCCGTACAGCGCTCTGCAGTACCCCATAGCGGTATGGCGGTATGAGAGAAATGCATACCTGTTCTATTTTCCCCTCTGTTATACAGTATGAATACCGCCCAACTCTAGAAATCAGTGATCTAACATGTCAATATTAATAAATGGGGCAGATATAATCTGTTCTTGGTAGACATGTATAGGAAAATAAGAACACTCCTGAGTTATGTTATTAAGCAGCAAAAAAAAATTGCAGTTAATTAAATTTATCTTGTATATTTGTATACACACATTAAAATGACTATGCAGTAACAATTCATAAATGTAATGATTGAGTTATGTTAAGTTTATAGTAAAATGGTTATAGATTATTAGGTCATCCTAATACTATAATTTTAGACTTTTCTTTCCATACTACCCTTGACCAGACACTTGCAAAATGTGTTAATTGGACACTGTGTTGTGGGAGTTATGGTATAACTTTTTATACTGCTTTTGAAATTAATTCATTACCTGTGTTTTTATTATTTAATAATAACTGCTGATTCATTATTTTGGTTAAATAATACAGTAAAGAGAGTTGCTTAATGCTATATATTACAATTGTGCATTTACTTCATTCTGTTCTCTCTTTTTCAAGGTCATTACGTCAAGAGGTGGTCGCTTCCTGGAAGCTCCAGTGTCTGGCAGCCAGCAGTTGTCCAATGACGGCATGTTGGTTATAGTTGCAGCTGGAGATCGAAGTGTTTATGAAGATTGTAGCAGCTGCTTCCAGGCTATGGGCAAAACATCCTTCTTTTTAGGTATGAACATGTTTCAGAATTCCTGAATATCAATGCTTTCAGATTATGGATACACCAGTATGTGATCTATGTAAATCTTCATTGTCTTGAAAGCTACAGATGTAATACATTTACATTTTTATTTGAGGTTTGCTATTGGGATCAGTATTGGTGTTTGAGTAATTAAAATATTGGACCAGTAATAACATTTTTCTAAAAGAGGTTATAAGTAAGCATGTAAAACTTCATGTGCTTCCCTTCACTACAAGTTACCATCATTATTTATTGTGGCTGGATGTTTTCACAGATTTTTCACAAAATTAGCAGCATCAGATTCTTAAAATGCTCATTAAATACTACTTTTTAAATATTTTCCAAAGTGCTGCACTTCATCCCATTAAGCAGGACAAATGACACTTTTAATTTATTTTTTTAACAGGTTGACAAATTGCACATTTTGATATTTAGTTTAACTGCCCTTTTTTGATAGTAATTAAAATGTTTGAATGGGTTTGTCTTTTCTCAATCAGGAGAAGCCGGTAATGCTGCAAGGATGATGTTGATCCTCAACATGGTCCAGGGCAGCTTCATGGCCACTATTGCTGAGGGACTTACTCTGGCTCAGGCCACGGGCCAATCACAACAGACCTTCCTGGATATTCTTTGTCAGGGGCAGATGGCAAGCACATTTGTGGACCAGAAATGCCAAAGTAGGTGGGCACTGACACAGTTGTTAGCAGACTGGATTTAAATAAGGACTAGTTATATTTAGCAGGAGATGCTAGGCATTGCTAACTCACACACACACTAGTCTTGAACTAGTACTGAACAAGTAACAGTCCAGGAGTGATCAATTTGTCAATTTAACCAAAAAAACTTCAAAAGATCATTAATGCACAATTGCAGGGATTAACATGAAATATAGAATATGCAAACTGTGCCTAGATAACCTTGATATGTTTTATCTTCTGTAGATATCCTGCAGGGTAACTTCAAACCAGATTACTACCTAAAACACATCCAGAAAGATTTAAGATTAGCCATTTCAATGGGAGATTCAGCTAATCACCCAACACCAATGGCAGCAGCTGCAAACGAGGTAAGAAAAACTAGTACTTTCTAATATATAAATGTTACATATCATTGACGATAGTTAATTCAATCAAGCAGACACATCTTAAAATAAGTGAATGAATAAATGTGTAAATACATTATTATAATCATACCCTCCAGCTATAGTGACAATAGATTCATGGCACATTTGGGGGGTTGCCAGGTGCTTTTACAATCAAATAATGTAATTTTCACCATGCTTATAAAAACTGTGCTACAAAGGGGTTTAATTACTGACATGTGCAAGAGTTTGTCGACAACCCCTTCTAATAAATACATGTTGATAATTTAAGATACATTAATTCAATAATGCACACACACACACAACTTGTCTCGTCCATTACAGGAGCAGAAACATAGACTTGGATAGCAGACGTGTTCTAGATGTGCCCCAGTTCTTTGATTCTCACAGCAGTGTTCCAAAATCAAGTTTTCTGGACAGTAGTGGTTAGATTAACAGAGCAAAAGAGCAGGAAATACTAATAAAGAGCTCTGATTCTCATCTGTTCTCATGTTGTTTTCAGGTCTACAAGAGGGCAAAAGCTTTGGACCAGTCAGACAACGACATGTCTGCAGTCTACAGAGCTTACATTCACTAATCCCTGAAGATGTGCTCAAAATTCTGGACCACAAACTTTCTTCTCTTTCAGTTTCTGTTTCTCTTTGCTGACAAGTTTTGTTTAGCACCATTGATACCTTTTCCCATGTATGATGGGAACTCTTTAGCAGCCACCTCTGAGCATTGCACTGACTATGATTTATTCTTTTTTCTTATTTTTCTTTCCTTGTGCGTTTCCTCTGCGTGAGGTGATTTTACGATTAGGGCCGGTGTTCGAGTCTACTGCATATAATGCAGTGTCGTTTGAAGGCGTTTTGGTTTTATTTATCGCTCATATCTTCACACAGTTGTTTATTTAATTCTCTAATTGTGTTCGTCCAGAATTCTGTAAAACTGCCTACCAAGAAAAGGCTAAAGGAGCATGAAGAAGCCACTGCATTGCCTTAATATCATAACCCACATAGATGTATTTATTTATTTTATCTCTAAAGATCTCCAGACTACAAGGCCGATCACATTATTTGTCGTTTTTTTGAGACACAGCTTGATATTCTGATGCCTTATAAAGAATGCAGTAATGTGATTTTATTATTGTTTTTTATAGATTGGACATATATTAATCATATGTCTGATTCCAAAAATGGGTTCTCAATCTACTGACATGTTATTCCACACTTTGTGAGGATTTTGAGATATTACTGGTCATTTTGGGGTTGTGTCCGTGAGTATGGGTCACCTTTAGGGTCAGAGATACGTCGGCTAAACTGTGGATAGATGTGAAGAAAATGGAAAGTGTAATTTAGTTTTTGTTTTATGCATTTTCTGTTGTTATTGTAATGGACCTCCACAAATTTAACACCGTTTGATGTTTTTAGAGGCCATCGGATCATCATTTTGCCTTATAATAATTTTGTCAGACACTGGTAAAAAGAATTGGCTCATTTTCAGTTTTAAAAAGCTGTATAACTTTCAAATACGTTTCTCACTTCAAGGCAGATTTAGCAATGTTTTACTCATAACTTATCAATTTCATTTTTTTGTTGTTGATTTTAAAGTACAAATTGTACGCATATCCAGACACCATGAAGTCAGCTGTGGATGTGCAGCATTTCTGTTTCAGAACCCAACTCCAGTACAGGGTTACTTGTTTCTGAAAATCGAATGTCACAACGACATTAAATGAGTGATTTTGAGTTTTTGTTCTAAATTGATACTATAGTAAGCTGTATATAGCCCTATCAGTGTGATTGGGTTACTCAAGGAATACAAGACTTAACATGCTTTCAGTTTGACTCTACTGAAATTATTAATCATCTGGTGTCTTAATTAATATTAATAGGTTGTTTTGTGTTAGCTAATGGATTTATTTACTGTAAATGGTTTATTGATTTATGTGGCTTATATAGTCCTAATGACAATGTAAAAATGACAAGCGGATTCCAGTTTGTGGAATGAGGGTGATGGAGAATTGGAAATATTTATAATTTCTTGTAAATGTGAAAATGTCAAGCTTTTTTGTGCAGTCATCTGAATCCTTCTCCCAATAAACAAACCCAATGTCCAGTTTATATTATTTGGTCTGGTTTAATGTAATTTTAATTACATTTACAGTTGTGGAGCAGCTCTGACTGAAGATCTCCTATAGCTGATTTTTTAATAATTAATGTAATGTATATTATATACCTTTTTTTTTAGTATATTTTGGTTTATGATAGCTGAAGTGCATTAGGCTGGGAAGAAGATTCACCATTCAGTGGAATGGTTAAGGTTAAAGAATATTCATGTTAGAATTGCCCAGTCAAAAGTCCTGACCTAAATCCCAGTGAGCTTCTATGGCAAGACATGAAAACTGCTGTTCACAGACACGCCATCCAACCTGGCTGAGACAAACCCCAAAAGACTTGCAGCTGGAATTGCAGCAAAAAGTGTCTGCTAAGTACTGATAGAGGGGGGTTAAACACTTTTTAGATTTTTACTTGATTAAAATTGGATTAAAATCAGTGGTTTTCATTGTCATTATGGGGTGTGTGTAGTATTATTGGAAGAAGATTGATTTTTTTATTTTTTAGCTGGAACATAAAAACTAAAAAAAAAAATGAAAGGGTCTGAAGATTTTCTAAATGCACTCAATGTAATCCACTTTATTTTGCCACACCCACTTTCAGAAGTTTATTCTGCATTTGTGTTAGAATATCTGATGAATAAGCCTTAGAATTCATATTAAATGCATGGTTGTATCGTATTTAAAGAAATAACTAACTATGCTAACCCAGCATTCCAACAGGCCACACAACACCTACAAAGATAGGAGGGCTGTGCAGAGCCAACTGGCTGACTGACCTTCATCCACTGCCTTCCAGAAAGGAGGCGCTGCATCTGTGGTTGAAGGTTCCCATTTCTCAATCAACATTTAAGTTGTTTTACAACTTGAGTTGAGCTCACGTGTCGTAAATTCCCTATATTCAGTTGATTGGATGGAATTTGGAAACACTTCCATGTCTATATATATATATGTCTAAACTTCTGGTTATACCAACAAACAGTCCATTCAATACAACCATAACCATCGACTCACTCTCCCTGACAAAGGTTGCTATGGGTAATGACCAGATATCCTTTACAAACCATGTTTCTGTTGTTGCTCGGTCCTGTCGCTTGGCCTATACATCATCATAAAACATTCAACCATTCCTAACAAAACAGTTCACCTTACTTCTCGTACAAGCAGTGTTCATCTCACGCCTCGACTGCTGCAATTAATCAACCTTTATTTTCACTCGGGAAGAAACATTGAGGGTGACCCTCATTTACAATGTTGCCGAGCCTTTATAACATCAAAGGGATTGAACACATTTAATGATAATTTAGAAATAAGAAATAAAATAAAAAATAAATAAGTAAAAAAATATATGTAAGTATGCATTTTAAATCAACATTTAATAAAAATATATATGTAAAACAGAAAATTCTAAAATACTATAAAAAACAAATTTGACAAAAATAAAAAATGTATAAAATATAAAATAAGTAAATAGATAATAGTAGAAGTAAAGTAAAATATTAAAAATGATAAGTGGTTAAATGAGTAATAGAACTAAGAACAAGAATGAAAATACAAAACATTAAAATGAAATAAAAAATAAAACTAATAACAAAAAAACAAAATATAAATGAATAAAATAAATGAAAAATATATATGTATAAATAATAGAAGAAAAAAGATAAACTAATAAAAAAGTCACTTAAAACAGTCACAGGCTTTCTGATGGTGATTAGAAACTAACAGTTTTAAATGGTTCAGCGTTTCCTGTAGTGAATTCCAGCTCGCTGGTGCTCTGTAGCTAAAAGCAGATTTTCCCATTTCACTAAAACTCTTGGTATCTGACAGGTGATCCAGCCACTGGAGCGAGTCTGATATGCATTAATATTAAGTGAGATCAGTGAAGAGATATAAGATGGCAAATGCCCAGAGAGTGATTTATAGATAAAAAATAGCCAATGAGATTTTATTAGCAATAAAATGCTAATGTTACTCCTGGCCTGTTTTATAAAACCACTTCAGATGATCCAGAATGCAGCAGCGAGCCTGGTCTTCAACCAGCCAAAACGGGGACATCACCCCACTGCTCATTGAGCTCCAATGCCTACCAGTTTCTGCTCATATTAAATACAGACTGTTCTCATACAGAGTTCCCCAATGGTGGAACAAACTACCGTCCACAACCAGAACAGGAGAATCTCTCGCTATCTTTAAGAAACTCCTGAAGACAGAGCTCTTCAAAGATCACCTACTCTCCTAACACCTCTAACTAAAATTACTAATTACCTAAACTACTTTTAACCTCATTTCCTTCTTCCCATTTTTTCCTCCTCTATCCCATTACTTCCCTTTGCCTCCTTTAGGCCCTCCCTAAAAATGTTTTTCTTTGAACTTCTATGTCCTCTGTCGCTAAATGTACATTATTGTTATTTGTAAGGCACTTTGGATAAAAGTCTCTGCCAAATGTAATGTAATGTAAAATCATTTTATTGACATTTTGCATTGTCAGCTGTGAGAATACATTTTACTAAAATTTATTCTCACAGCTGACAATGCAAATCAGACCAAAAACCAAGTCATGAGTTCTGTGACACATTTTTTCTTCCTTCTTTTTTCAAAAAGGTATCAGTAGAATTTAGCTAATAGTGCTTATAAATTGAGCTTTTTTATGTTGAGCTTAACTGCATGGCGCTGAAATGGATTAATCCAACCAAATAGAGGCAGTAAACGAATAAATAAATAAATAAATAAATAAATAAATAAATAAATAAATAAACGGCCTTATTGCTGCAGGAATTTCGCAGTGACCCACAGCGGAAGCTGCGTATGCAGGGGGCGGGGTTTAGCTGCTAGTCTGTGCTGGGGGTAAATAAATAAGCGCTCTCGGGTTGGAGGAGGTTAATATTATCATCAGTTTTATTGTGTTTTACTGGATTTATTACAGTAGAGATCGGGGATGCTCGGAGTGGATCGATCTGCTTTAGCTGAAATCTCCAAGATGTCCGCGGCGAGTCAGGCAGAGAGAGCCGTGCTGGTGAGATTACAGCCCTCACAGACTATAATACTCACTGCAGACCGCTGTTATTATCACTGACTGACTGAAATTACTGTGTGTGCTTATTCTGAATCTGTAAAACGGTGATTACGGTGAGCAGCAGCGTCACATCCCATCACATGCTGTATAATGTGATAAACTGGGGGATTGTGATTTAACTTAGAGGTATTCAGTTCACTTTCATTTCAGCTCGCGAGCAGTAATCTCTGCGTTAAATACTGTAATATAGTGTAATATAATGTAAACAGTTCAGGGTGGTGGAATATGTGGCTCTGCTGTTGGAGTCAGACTGCAGGCAGAGTCTCCACCTTTCAGAAATGATAATAAGGGCCGCCCACCACCACCCGACTCCCTGTGCTGGTGATTTATTTATTAAAGGGGAGAAAAAGCAAGTAGTCCTATTAAAACTCGTAAAAATACTTTATTACCAGTGAACACATTTTCTTAGAGTAGAGTGAATTCAACCATTGATTAAATCTGTTTATGTGGAGTGTGCAACAATGATCTTTTAAAATATAAAGTTAATAAATTGAGTTATTGTGAGTGCATAACTAGAATCTTACAGACATTTTTACTTAAAAAAAACATTTGTAAACTTACCTGCTTTTGCTCTAATAAAGATAACTAGACACTGTATTTCTTACAAATATATTATTTTGACTATATATCACTTATTTTGTGTCGTTTTTATCTGACGCTCTTATCCAGAGCAGCTTACAAGGTTATTTCTGTTACAGAGGGTGGCCAATGTAGTGTTAGGAGTCTTACCCAAGGACTTATATTAGCGTGTAGCGCAGCATGGTCATCCAGATTGGGAATTGAACCCCAGTCTCCCACATGATGTGGTAGCTCACTGGCATGAAGTAGTGTTATCTGCTGTGCCACCAACCACCACCATATAGCAACGTTGTTTCAACCATGTCGTATGTTTAACCTTTTAATAAACCGTAGCTAATAAACCATAGCTCCTCCTGTGGCCATGTCCAGGGAGGTTAGCCACAGTCCCATGGATGTTACATTTCTGAATAATAAGTGCAGCTGTAGTCACAGGACCATTAAGCTGCTTGAAGATGGTTTTATAACCTTTACCTTTAACATGTTTGTCCATAATTTTCTTTTTCTAATCTCCTGAGAGCTTCCTCTGGTTAATGTTGAGTGTGGTACACACCGTTTCACCAAACAGCACAGACAAACAGACTACCTGTAGCTCTATATATGTAGCTCTACTGACTTGATTAAAGATAGTAGACACCTGTGATGATAATTAGTGGACACACCTGGATTTAACATGTCCCTTTGGTCACTTTATTTTCAGGGGGACCATCCAAGCTGGCACACAACAGACCTTCAACGTTAAAATGTGGTTGAAATATGGTTAAAGTAATGTCTGTTGTTGTTTAAACATTGAAACAACGTTAAAACAACATTTAATGTTAAATGGTTGTGCAAACGTTGACATTTTAATAGTGAACCAACATAATGTCCTCAACCTCCTGCATTTTAAATCAACCTTTTTTAGCATACAATTTCAAAAAATGGTTGGATGGAGGGATGAAAAAGTGGTTTTATTTTTATTTACAGTAATTGTTTTTTTGTTTGTTTTTTACTTTGGCACAGATTGTTCATCATACCAGGGGGTGTGTTCATGTTCTATTAGTTTTACTGTTGTGTTTTTGAGATTAAAAGTAAATTAGATTGATAGTAGTGGTGGGTAACAGTGATGTAAGTTTATTGTTAACACTGTTAACCAGAGGAATTTCTAGTTTCATCTACATGTAGTTATTGCTTTTTGTTTGTAGGTGTACAGTTCCTACTTCTTAGAGATGTAGATTGAGAGGGAGAGAGAGAGAGTTAAAATTAAGCAAGTGTTTTTTCCCCTCTTCCATACAATTTTGAGCATCCTGAATGTGAGCTATGGTTTATTAAAGGTTGAACGTACGACATTAAAACAACATTGCCATATCAATGTTGATTACCTTTTCAGAATCAACACCAAATCCTAAGGATTGTATGACTATTTTTAATGTTTTCTGTGTAAAAAATTGTGCGCATCTTATTACTGATCAAATTCTTCCACTTTTGTTACAATGTTCTCAATTTGTTTTCCCCATGATCATTTATTGTCTATCCTAAAAATTTCACATCTTAAACTTGTTCAATTGTTAGTTATTTTTAATTTAACTCTGTTTCTCCAACTGATTTATACCCAGTTATAATGTTTTTTTGTTTTTGATATATTTAGTATTAGTTGATTGTCACTGATCCACTTCACTAACTTTAGTTCTTTATTCAACCTATTAGAAAGATCATTAACTGTGACAGCGTATGCATAAAGTGTAGTATCATCTGCATACATCTGCAGCGTAGCTTCATCTAACACTAAAGGCAGGTCATTTATGTATAATGAAAATAGTAATGGCCCAAGACAACTTTCTTCTGGTACTCACAGATTTACATTCTTACTCTCAGAAAAACTTGAAATGTCAGCTGGGAAGGTTTTTATCCAGGCCTCTTTCATGAGTTTACTTTTTAAAATAATTGTGTTGTTATTTCTGTGACCATTGTGAGTTTTCCTTTCATTAACTGAGGGGTACCAACAGTTTTATCTACGTATGCATTATGTGTGTAATGGCTGTTGAGTACAGTTTAGTATATTAATTGTGCACATGCATCGTCTGCTTTCTGTCGGTTAGGAGGAAGAGTTTAACTGGCTGCTTAAAGAAGAGGTACATGCTGTGCTGAAGCAGCTGCAGGAAATCTTGAAGGTTATACTCTTTTTTTTATTATTAAATCATGCTTTTTTTCAATCCCTGATTGAGTCTAATTTGCCCTAAATCTTTTGCTTTTCAATGATAGGAAGCTTCAAGGCGATTTGCAGTTCCGTCTCCAGGCATGGAGAGTCAACTTAAACAAGAAAACTTTATCCTTGGCAGCTCCACGTAAGCTGAGTTTATCTCTGTTTGCACAGTGTTAGATTTGGATTGTAATGTAAACTAAGGTTAGAACAGGGCGAGGTGTGAAAATATCAGCCCTTAATAAAAAAGATCTTAACTAATGCTGTTGTATAGTAAGCTACACCAGTCAGCCATAACATTAAAACCACTCTGTAGTGTGTGTAGTGTCCTGTATTGCATTTTTATGTTTTAAAACAAAGCTTTTTTAAAAGGGAAAGGAGTTCATATATAGAAACCAAGCTTAAAAATAGCTGCCAGTGAATATGTTGTTTTTGTGATGCAACAGCACATTTGCACCTCCCCTTTTCAGCATACTGCAGTTTAGCTCCGCCCACTTGCTGAAGATATAAGAAGTGCTTCAGAAAGAACTGCTTAAAAAGACAGAAGGCAATACATAATATTCATACAGGTGCATCTCAAATAATTAGAATATCATTTGAATTGTTTATTTAAGTAATTCAGTTCAAAGTGCTGTACGATTTTGTGGGAAAACAAAACTGCACTGACTTTAGACTTGATAATAAAACACAGTGGATCAACACCAGCAGATGACATGTCTCTCCAAACCATCACTGATCATCAGTAAATTTTACATTTCATTTGTAAATCAAGAGATCAAGAGAGTTTATTAAAATAAACGCTTAAAATACATCACTCTGTGTGTAACACATTCATATAATGTTTCATATTTTGACCTAAATGACTGAAACAAAGTAAATGTTCCAATTTTCAAATTTCTTAAATGCACAGTGTAGAGGTTGTTATGTTGCAAATATTTATGAATTCAGAATTGTATTTATTAAAAAGCTATGTAAGTTTTTTTTTTTAAATAAAGGCAGTGGTTCGCTATAAAACTTAGAAATCAGACAGGCTGTCTAAATGCATGGGTAGTAGGATATGCACATTAAATTCACACACCATCAAAGTCAAATATCCCTTTTTCAGTTCTTTAGTTCTTTCGATTTAAAAGTGTGGACCTCAGTGGAATAAAGTGCTATGAAAATAGTCCTGTACAGTCTGTACTGTAATAGTCATGTGATCTGCTTTGTCCAGAATGGACCAGGTGAAAGGAGTCCTGACTCTGCAGGGGGAGGCTCTGACTCAGGCCGTAAGTGTTGCACAACATCTTGATTTGCGTTTCTCAATGATGCTGACAGTTTGCCGTGTTAGCTATTAACTTCCTCCTGATGGAGCAGGATAGGAGGTGTTTTCCTGTTGGTGCTGAGAGAGCAGAAATGCAGCTGCGTTCTGCAACAGATTTAACCTGATGTACCTCAGTTCACACTGTGACTGTATTTAATCAGTCAAGTGCTGATTACGCAACGCAGTGGCTGAGCTCAGTGTGTGTGTGTGTTTTAAATCTTGTGCACGGTGGTGGGGGGTAGACACAGTTTAATGTATTTTTTTTTTTTTTTTTTTTTGCAGGATATCAACATCAAAGTTGCTAAAAGCAGTCAAGTCATGCATTTTGCATTCCGGGATGATAAACAGTGGAAATTACAACAGGTATGCTAATATTTTAGCTGTAAATACAGGGGTTGGACAATGAAACTGAAACTCCTGGTTTTAGACCACAATAATTTATTGTGGTGACGGACAGTTCTGGTGGAAACAGGAGAGTTGAGGTGCACATTGAATTCTGTCGTGATTTGAGCAGCCGTGGTTTTATGTTTTTTGGATACAATCCGGGTTAGCACCTAAACATCCCTTTCAGACATCTTCCTCTGACAGCGTCCACAGTTAATCCTGTTGGATGTGGTTGGTCCTTCTTGCTGGTATGCTGACATTACCCTGGATACTGTGGCTCTTGATGCATCACAAAGACTTGCTGTCTTGGTCACAGATGCGCCAGCAAGATGTGCACCAACAATTTGTCCTCTTTTGAACTCTGGTATGTCACCCATAATGTTGTGTGCATTGCAATATTTTGAGCATAACTCTGCTCTTACCCTGCTAATTGAACCTTCACACTCTGCTTACTGATGCAATGTGTGCAATTAATGAAGATTGGCCACCAGGCTGCTCCAATTTAGCCATGAAACCTCCCACACTAAAATGACTGGTTTTTCAGTTTTATTGTCCTACCCCTCTAAATCATACATTGTAAAACACATGTAGGGTGCTTTTACACCTAACTTGTTTTGTGTAAACCAAAATAGCTGATGTTAAATATGCAGGAAACCACATTGCAATATTTGGTCTCTATCTGCCTTAATTAAATCAGGGTCCAGTTTCTGTGTTTGAGATAAAGCTCTTTTGTCAGATGGTTTGGACCGATTCCTAGAAGTCTGACTCCTTTCACACTCATACAGCATGTGTCACGCAGCAGTATGGGTTTAAAAGCTTACATTTGTGATTCCTGTATCTACTGTAACTGTAGATTAAGTCTTTATTACAAAAATTAAAGGAGTTTGAGGGGATTCTGGCAGGGAGGTGCAATTCAGCACAACATCTGAAAAAAAGGCAACTTCCCAAACTGATAACAGTATAAAAACCATGTCATGTATAGACAAGAGAGACACAGTGTATGTAGGAAATGACCAAAAAACTCAGAAATCTCTTAAGTTCACTAACTAAACTGCAGTGTGAAACCAAAACATACAGGACCAAATGTATCTTATGTAACAAACACATAAACCTTGGTTTTGGTCTGGATTTTAAGGGCTTTTTCAAGCCTGTAATTGGTTTTCTTGATCTGAATCAGTTGATGAGTTTGTTTACTTGGAGTGTTTCTCCCTTTGTTCGGTTTGGTTTCACACAGGCATAAACATAAGTACACCAAAATGCGCACCAATAAACCACGCAAGCATATTGTCTCCTCTGATTAGTCAGAGCTGTCTGGTGCGGGAGCAAAAAGCAAAAAAAGTAAGTGTAGTGAGAAGATTCTGTGTTCCAGCACATGTATCTGTGTAGTGTGAAGCTGCTTTAACACAGAATGCTGGAAACTTGCGGCTGTAAATAGTGAACGCAGCACAGACTGTGTGTGTAAACAGCATGGAACAGAGGCGGCGTTTGATCATAACTGTGGTGATTAGCATTATCTGACTAATCAGATTAAACTGTGCCTTATCAGCAGTTTAGCTTAAATAAAAGGAGTATATTTGATAGCTGAGTTGGACCGAGACCCCATAATGTTCTCACCACAAGCGAACTGTTCAAGAGTTTGTTTGGGACTGGGCCGAGACCACCTCCACTAGCAGGTCTTTGTTTTTTTTTTTTTACCCGAGTGTGATTACTGTTTTTTCACCTGCTCAATCGAACCACACTAAGGGTACAAACGAGCCAGTGTATGTTTTAACCGGACCAAATAGTCCTGGAGTGAAAAAGTGTCCAATCATATCTGCAAAAGGCTGTTTGGTTGCAGTTTTTCATCACAGCCAAGTAAAAGCTCATGACCTCATCTGTTTGAGGATGACCAACTGCTGTTTGTTTAAAATAAAAAACCTGCAGCTACACTGGCCCTTTGTGAATAAAATTGGACACCCCTGATTTGTAAAGCTGTGTGATGAAGTTGAAGCTTTTCTTTAGCTTTAAGTGACATAACACAGGGCAACCAATCAAAACAAGGATTAAGGATTAAGAGCACAATAACAGAAATAGTTCATAAACCCACATTAACTTCACATGTGGACCTAAATCTGAGACCACTGTAGGGTATTTTTCTTTATCTAAGCATTAAAAATATTAATAATTCAGGAATGGATCACTCGGCTGACGCTTTCTTTTTCATTTTGAACTTTAGACTTAATGGGTTGAACAGCTTGTTCCTTTCTCATCATGGTGAATTTAACAATACAGTCTCTCCTGTTTGTTTTCAGATCCAGGACGCGAGGAACCATGTGAACCAGGCCCTGCAGCTGCTCAGCAGCCGTGATGAGAGCTACCACTTTAAAACCGGTGCTGAGGTCAATAAGGTTGGTCTGTAATGTCCTTCTTCAGCCCCACCTCTGTGTGTGTCTGCTGAGTAATGTTTTTAAGCCAGTCACTTTCCTGTCTTTAAAAGCACATAATGCCAAAACATAGAACAAGCTCACTCCATCTCAAAGGTAGAAATGTTAGCCAGTCAGTTGAGAATTGATTGATGTTTAAAGATTAATTTCTTTGGTTCTTTGGTTTATTTGGCTGATTTGCTAATAAAAAATAGAAGGCGACACAGTTTATCGAATCCTATCGCCCCGGCTTATCATAGTTATCGAGAAAAAATATATTGCAATAAATATCGATATCGTTTTATCGCCCAGCACTACTCTATAGTTTGTGCCCATCACATTTTTATATTCATAAATTAGTACATGTTATAATAGCTATAGCTCACATTATTTCTCTGTTCTGTTGTTTTGTTCTGTTATTTGTTTATTTGTTTGTTGTTTGTTTGTACTGAGCGGGTCAACCCGAGTAGGATGGGTTCCTCTGACTGAGTCTTGGTTCCTTCCAAGGTTTCTTCCTCTTAAAGGGAGTTTTTCCTTGCCACTGTGTCACCATAAAATTGGCATCTCTGTGGTGCTGCTCATAAGAGGCGTGGACCTGTTTTTCTCTGTAAAGCTGCTTTGTGACAACCTTTGTTGTCCAATGCTGTGGGTCTATATGATCACACACTCTCCTCAAACAAACTGTTAGGGTGCTTAGTCATTTCTATTTCAAGGGTTCCCAACATTTTGCAACTTACCGCCAAAACGCTCCTAAACGAAACGTTCTGTGGCGCACATGAACATTTAATAGATTATTTAAAATCTAAACTAATACAGCACAAGATCAAAATCAGTGAGGCCTATTGAATTGATTAATAGGTTTCAACTGCCTTTTTCCATTTATCTCTATGAAGGGTAACACTTATACAATAAGATAGAAATGTATCACTCTTGCTCCTGCATGCCAAGATTAGAAGAATTACGATACTGGTTCCCCTGGTTTGTTTAAAGACTAATCTAAGCTTCCTGTAATTGGTATCAAGAGCCGAACCATCTAGAAAAGTGCTTTTACACTGCAGGCCAACCGGACCATGACTCAGTAGATCTGTGGTTCACAGCCCAAACAGAAACGCCTGAAAGGCCAGACCAAAAATGAGCTTTGCCAGTTTCACTGAGTCTTCCAGATAAATAAAGAAAAATAAAGAAATTAATCTTTAGAGTTCTGACTGATGCAAAAATAAACAGACTGTACTTTCTTGGTCTCAGCAATTCAGAGTGGGTTGTGTATTTTGGGGTCAACCTGCCCCAGAGATGATGACTGGATTTGATTAGGCTGCTCTAATCTTAAAACAGGCGCCTAGTAAGAAACAATAGTGAGCCCTCGTAAAGTTCACATGCATGTCACATAGTCCACAAAATACTGATTAAATATACAGATTAAATAAATACAGCACATATGAAGTTATCCATGGTTACATATGAATCACTCAAAAGAATTAGAAAAACTCGGCAACAAATTGATCGTGCTAAATATTCAAGTCAAGTCAAGTAGTTTTGTTACTCTCCTTCTCAAAAACTACAGCAAGTACAGAAAATAGATATATAATATAAACGAATGGGAGACACTGTGTGTACAATACAACAAGGACACAAATAGACATACATGAGACAGAAGACAATAATGCATAAATGATGGGGGGAGGGGGATAAAGATGGGATGACAGTACAAGTATAAACAGAACCCATATAAACAGTAGTGCAAATATGGTAAAATAGCTTAAGGCTGGTCAAGTGAATGAGTGCGTAAAGTTCTTATTTATTAAGATAAAATTGATTAAGATAAAATACTAATGTTGTATTTAATCAAGAATAACACAGTATACCAATGAAAAACACTCATCTCCAAAACAGCAACTTTACAGGAGAGAGAAAAAAACTTTAATGGACGTCAATGTAAAATGAGTTTATTTCAGGTCATTTTAAAGAATTTCTATTATGTAATAAACTAAAAATCGACAAAATCAGAATTAAGTGTTTTTCATTGGGCAGCGACGATAATCAAGTCTATTGTAGATGTTTTGAGGAGAGTTTTTGATGATTTAGGTCGGCAGTTTTGAGTGAATGTTAGCTACACTAGCCCCATAGCTCTAGCATTAAATACTAGCTGACTGACCAGCTACATTTGAAGTGATTTTGTTAACATTGAGGTGTGTGTGTGTGTGTGTGTGTGTGTCTCTCTCTCTTTGTCTGTTTTCTAGCTGATGGATGCAGTGATGCTGCAGCTGACCCGAGCACGAAACCGACTGACCACTCCAGCCACTCTGACCCTGTCTGAGCTCGCCTCCAGCGGCCTGATGGTAAATCAGAGCAGCCTTGTTCACTCACCCTACAGTTGCATCCATTTCTCACACACATTCCCCAATAGAATATGACCATCTGAAGCACATAAACACATTGGCATCTTGCCTAAGGCCAGGCATGTGCTAGAGGGGTATAAAACGCCTCAGCATTGAGCTGTGTTCTAGTGAAACTGTGCTCTAATCAGTTCTTTTGGGATGAGTTGGGGATTTAGGCATGAGAAGAGGTGGTGATCATCCAACATGTTCTGGTCTCTGAATGTAATCAAAATCTCACAGTAATGCTCTAAAATCTAGTAGACTAGTCTTTCAGGTCAAGTTAAGAGGCTTTTATTGTCATTACATCTGATTACAGGTACACAGTGTAACAAAATGTTGCTCCTCCAAAACCATGGAGCAACATAGAACAGCAATACAATAGACAAACATAAAATGCAACATAAAACTATAACACTACAATAAAAACAATAAATACAACAGACGAGACAATTTAACAGACAGGACAGTTCAGTACTAATATGGTACAATGAAATCAGACCCTAGATCTGCACCATAAAGACAGTTACTCCAACAAAAGCAGGAAGAACTTTTTTTGTAGTGCTCTTTCTTCAGAAGTTACAGTAAATGAGCAGGTCTCTCAATTCTTTAGTCTAAACAGTGTGTATCTCCCCCCCCCCCCTCACTCTCTCTCTCTCTCTCTTCACTCTTCAGAAAATGTTCACTCCTCCGATGCCCGGCGACGTGGTGGTCAATTTCTACATTAATCTCAGCAAACTCTGCCTGACCGTCTACCAGCTGCATGTCCTGCAGCCCAACACCACCAAGGTACTGCAGCACCACCAGCAACACATTTTCAGCAGGAAACAGATTGTAAATGAAAAAGATCCACACAAAGAAAAAAAAAACAATAAAACATAATATATTATGTAACATAAGCTTTGCACATATTTTATGTTGAATTTTCCAATCTGTTATACTCACCAAATAAAGAGTAAATGTATCTGTAGAGGCTGTGACTTATTTACATCTGCAGCATAATCATTTCATGAGGTTTTAACAAGGATGTGGCTTTTATTAAAGCATGTTATGCTAAACTAGTTACTCTATGATTCAGCTACAGTATAATAAGTGCTAGAGCTGATTACTAAGCCTGCAGTTTAAAAGCTTAAATGAATGTTCCATTATTTTCTTCTTCTTTTCTTCAGAATTTTAAGCCAGCTGGGAGTTCAGTTCTGCACAACCCTGGAGCGATGTTGTAAGTGCTCTGTTTTTTCTGTGTTCTGTAACTGACCATCCCTTAATATGCTGTTACCAAGAGGTGACCGACAAACACAAGTCCTATATTTAAGTAAAACTAGAAATATTCATTTAGAAAGTACTTAAAGTTTTTGAAAAATACATGCTCCAAATTGAGTGTAAAGAGTCAAAGTAATTCTTTTATAAATGGCTTTTATAAAAGTTCTTTATTTCTCAGCATTCCTTTCTCTCAGGACTAACTGACTAACTCTACTGGTTAATCAGTGTTAATCAGTATTGATCACTGTTACTAGCTAAGTATAGATGGCTTTGAGTATACTGAGTATAACAGTGGGAAATATATCTGTCAATATTCTCTCAAATTAATCACATTAAATAGTTAAATAGTTTCACAATCATTGCGAAAATGATTTACATCAGATTACAGAACTGAAGCTTTGATCAGTATGTTCTTTACATGAGTCAAATCTTTCACTGATTAAATAAAAGTGACAGAAATGCTAAAAATCTACTTAAGTACAGTAAAACAGTACTTACACTTCATTACCTGCCACCTCCGATTATCACTTTCATGCAAAAATCTTGTAGTTTTTTTTTTTGTTGTTGTTTTTAATTATTTTGACATAATGTAATGTGAATCTCCCAGTTGTTTTTTATATTGTATCAGAATTTGACAAATAGACCAATAGAAATGCTCTAGAATTACTTAAAATATAATCTTTTCAAATGGTCTTTCTTCTAAAAGTTAGGATCTTTTTTTTCTTCTACTATAAAGTTGCTGAATTTGGAGCAACACAAAGTTTTGCGTTGGTTTTACAGTTTCTGCAAGCAGACACAGTTTAAATGAAATCTGTTTGTTTCTGCAGTGAAATCAACAACACTAAGTTTGAGGTGAGCCACGTGCACAAGGTGGAGTGTGTGGTGCCGTGGCTGAACGACACGCTGGTGTTTTTCACCATCTCACTGCAGCTGTGCCAGCAGCTCAAAGATAAGGTGGGTGTGTTCAGCCTAAACCCTCACAGATACGAGCCTGTGCACGCCTGATGCTTCATATTAGTGCTTAATGTTCAGGAGTGCATCCACTTCACACAACGGATTTCTAAAGACAATTCAAAGAAGTAAATATACTATTTTTTTTTAATAGTATTATACAATATCTGTAGCTACTTGTTAAGAATCATTGGTGTAGCATGTGTAAAATATTGAGCAGGTTAGATTTAGGACTTAGCAAAACTGCACAGTGGAACAGTGCACATCTGTCTGGACTCAACAAAACCTTCATGCAGGTTCTTGGTCTTTCTTGTGGGCACTGATTACGTTCATCTCAGAATTTTCAAAAAGATAGTGACAGGATTGTGTGTTTAAGTTTGATTTGAAGTTCCTAATTTGATCAACAGTTCCTAATTACAGTTGGTTATGTGCCTCAGGGAAAGTAAGGGTTTGTTGCCTTGCTGCGCTTAGGTTTATCTGAATTGTTTTATGTTTTATGAAAGACTGTCTAACTGTGTTTTAGCAATACAACAACATGTGTAATTTACACATAGATATATTGCATAGGACTGTTAATATAAACAATATTTCAGTTTATAATTAAACTAGTTAAACATCTACCCTCATCAGTCTTATGTCTGGTCTAATTTTTAATAAGTTCTTTATGCACAGTCCATTCAAAATATTATGACCACCCCTTGTTTCCACACTCACTGTCCCTTTTATTAGCTCTAAAGAGCATATAGAAGCACTTTGCACTTCTATCATTTCAGGCTGTATACCTTGTGTTTAAAAACTCCAGCAGCACTGCTGTGTCTGCTGTGTTTTCCTTCTTCTCCTTAAGACACGCCAAGTTTATGATCATGTTTGTGTTTCCCTTCATTTGCAGATTTCTGTTTTCTCCAGCTTTTGGAACTACAGGCCATTCTGAACCAAAGACCGTCTACAGTATAAAACATGTATAAAATAAAATATCTACACATAATCACTACATGCTAATGACACACAATGCAGCTATGTGTAATTCATTTATGCAGCTTTGTGCTGGGACCAGTCACTCAGAGTATGTGTGTGTATATGTGTGAGTGTGTACATGTAGCTTATCTTAATTTTGACTGAATCAGTAGTACAGAGAGAGAGAGAGAGAGAGAGTGTTAACACCTCCACCCAGAGTTGTCATGGACACATGAGTTGTCATGCCTCAGCTCACAGGTTCAGATATTGAGAAGTAACTGTGATGTTTGGGTTTGTTATTGAAGGATTTGCTCATTTGAGCCATATTTTGCAGTCTTTGAGCTTCTCCAGGGATTTCCAGAGGATTTACATTAAATAGTTCACAGTGGGGTTTGGTGTGGAATGCTCTGTTCTACAGAAAGTAGTTAGTCTGAATAGTTTACAGTGGTGGTGAATGGAAACAGACGTCTGAACCACTCAAAGCTCCCTCACAGAAACGTATTACACCAAGTAGTTAATAATAAACTGCCGGATACCTGAGCTCAGAGAAGATTTTGGATTGAAAATGTGAATTTAAAATCACATATCATTTAAAACATCTCTAAAAATGTATTTTTTTTATGTTTTCCCATTAATTTACCATCATCATCCCATTAAAAACCAAAAAGACACATGTAGAATCACTGGATTTGTGTTGTATTTAGTGTCTGACACCTGGTTCCATTCACTAACACAGACTCATATTCATCAAACGTCTCGTAGTACGAATGCTGATCCAGGATCATTTAAAGTTTACCAAATGCTATCAGACAGCTGATGAGAGGTGATCTTAAATCAGCACCTTTACTCTGAGATGCTTGATAAATGAGGCCCACTGTAAATACAATTTGCTGCAAAAATTCCACACGAAACACACACTCTGAATGTGTTGATCTTACACACTATTATTAATGCACGACTAATTTTCAGGACAGATTTCTCACATTCCATTAATTAATTTATTTTGAATAGAAAATGTGAAATTTCCTTATTTGAGATTTGTGATCAAAATCAGGTTAGCAGTGTTTCTTGACACCAATCAGTGACTGTGGTGACTACCATCATTAGTAAGAAATTGGTATGCAATTAGCTTTATTATGTGAACGTGATCCATCCGCTAATGAACAACACTAAACAATTTGAGTCTTTTTTTTTTATTTTACTACATCACTCCAAAAAAGGAAAATAATTTAGGGACTCCTTCTATTTTACTACATTCCAGAAGCGTAAAAGGAATTTATTAAAGTAATGTTAGATTAGTTTATTTATCATCATTATTTAGTATGATACACATGTTCTAATACACATTACTGTCTGACAGGTATTGTTTGTTAATTTATTTGTATGCTTTATTTATTGTGATGCTGAATGCACTTGCTGTTGGTCTCAGTGAGCCTCTGTTTGTTCATTTTCCTGTTAATTCCAATATTGAACAAATGTGTAAATCAGAGCTGAAGTGTGTGTTGACTGTATCTGTGCAATAAATTGTCTGAACTGTACAAATTCATTTTGCATCAGTGAAATATTTCATTCATATCAATCATTCATATGAAGCAATAGAAAATGTGAAGAATATAAGAAATATTTTATAGTGCTTACAAGGGTTGTGAGTAAAGTGCTATGTGCTATGCTAATCTTCACTTGATGATTTACAAACAAACAAAAATCAATAAATCAACAGCATCTAAACATTACTATTTTAAGATTACATTTTACCCTCAGACGCATTGTTTTTTTTTAATGCTGTGTCATTCCTGTATTGCAGTCTCTTTCAGTCATATATTAGGGTCCTAAAAACTCACTGTACTGTATTTACACAATGAAAAGTGTCTCTGAGGGTTACATTTAGTAGATTATAAATAATTAGCATTACAATTAGTTTACATTTTAGGACAATTTTCATGTAATAAAAGTCAGAAAACTAAATAAATTGTAAATATGTGCCCATCACAGTGTCAAAAACATTGGCTGATTAAACTCATGGAACATGATATGAGGATCTGGGAAATGGTGGGTGTTTGCAGTAACAATATTTAACTTTCAGATCTCTTTCATTTGTTTACCCTCTCCTCTGTTCACTTCACACAGAAACTCACTCAAAACATTTATCATTATTAATCTGGCACAAATTTAACAGAGAAAACAGATGTGTGATTAAAGTACAGGGTTTAAATTGATAGGAGTTGAGCTCTTCTGTTCTTCAGGGTTCCATTGCCATGTTGTCGATGCCCACCTTGTGATGTTTGGGCTGTAAGAATTGAAATTCACTGTTAGGCAAGGTTTGGATTTTATATTTACTTTTATTAAGCTGGGTTATTATTACGAAGCCCCTAAGGTGACATCATGTAAAAAAAGCTTGGCCTTAATAAGGCGTGGGAACGAGATCATTAAAGAGTGGGAGTTATGAGTTAATTAAATCTAGCCAGAGAATAATAAAGCTTGCTTTTCTGTAAATTAATGCTCATATTAATTTAGCTGAATATTACATCAAAGCTCCTTTAATTCAAGGATAATCTTTAGTAAGAAAATGGAGAGTGAACTGGTTTATTTTTATTTTAATCTCTGAATTAATTATGGTGACATTTTGGAGCCTCTAGCAGTGAGACATGGAATAATTATAAGTAAAAGACGGCTTAATTATCTCATTCCCACGTCTTAACTAACTTGTTCCCACGACTTAGGATCTCATTCCCATGCCTTATTACGCATTATTTCTTTATTTATTTTTTTAACATGATGTTACCTTAGGGGCTCCGTAAATTATTACACAGGTGCCAGTAAATACCTTCTCATCACAGCAGCAACAGCAGCAGCAGCGTATGATGACCAGGACCACCAGCAGGAGGACCATCCCTGACGAAACAGCAAAAACATAATTCAATAAATAAACTTTAGTCGCAGCTGAGCTGCACAGGAGTGTGTTTAGTGCACTGCCTCACCTGAGGCACTTATCATAAAAAACATGAAGCTTCTGAATGTGGTGTGGTTTGCTGTTGCTAAAGAGCCCTCAGCACTAGGTACTCCTCAATCATTCATGAGCCTAAAATCATTAGCACGCTGAAGCCAGAAACCCAGCCAATCAGTACTCAGTAATCATAATTCTAGCCAGTCATCACTCAGTAGTCAGACTTCCAGCCAATCATCACTCAACTGCTAGAATGCTAATCAGTCAGCACTCTTGTTATCACAATGAAAAAATAAAATCAACACTTGACAGCCCAAATACCAGCAAATCATTCTCACTAGCAATAGCATTAGCACCTTTCTGCACTAAACCTGCTTGCTGTATACAGTACCAGTCAAAAGTGTGAACACATCTTCTCATTTAATAATTCTATTCTTTTTCATACATTGTAAATGAATACTGAAGTCATTCAGATTATGAAGAAACACAAAAGGAACTGTAGTAATGTAGTAATTTAAAAGTGTTAAACCAAAATATTCTGTGAAGCATTTAGGTGCTTTTATTTTGGATGCTCTTAACTTGTTTTTTTGGTCTTTTCGTGACTGCATTTGGGAATACATTCGAAATTCTTGAAATGTTTTAGATTGACTCACCTTCATTTCTTAAAGTATTTTCTTTTTACTTAGTTGAGTAGTTCTCGTCATAATATAGATAAGAACATTACTCAAATAGAGCTATTCACTGTATACCTGTAAATCTACCTCTTAACAACTTTATGACTGATGCTCTCAAACACATTAAGAGGAAAAGAAATTCAAGCAATAAACTCTCTACGAGTTCAGCACAGCTGTTAATTGAGAGCCATTCCAGGTGACTCTACCTCATTAAGCTGACTAAGAAAATGCCAAGATGTGCAGCAAAACTGTCATCTAAGCAAGATGTGCTACTTTGAGGAATGTAAAATATAAAACATATTCTCTTATGTTTAACACTTGTTTGTTTACTTAATAATTCCATATGCTTTTCTTTATAGTTTGGATGATTTTAGACTTAATCTACAATGTAGAACATTTTATTATAATGAAAAAACACAGATTTTAATTTGTTAATCTGTTTCAGTGTGTTTACATGTGGAGCATTCTTCTATTATACTAAATTAAAGTTAAGCCCTGAATAAAACACTAGAAACATAATATTAACATTTATGTTGTTTAGCAGCATTCAGGCTCCTCATAAACTGGATCTAAACAAAAAGCCAACCACTTATAGTCACTGTTCTCAGCTGAATAACAGAATGACAAGATGACAGTAATAGAAACCTCTTTGGTGGACCATATAATAGTATAATGTGGAATATGAGGTCTTAAACAGCAGTTTTCAAAGATATTGTGTTAGTTCAACCTTCAGAGTCTGTAAATGAACTATATAAACTGTATAGTTGTATGTATAGTGCTTGTGTTTTCTGTGGCTTGCCTATGAAAATGAAGAAGATGGCGAAGGAGGCGATGTCCCAGTCCGACTGAAAGAGCTGCTTAGACTTTAGTCTGCTCACAACATCAGTAAACTGGTTCTGTAATTCCTGCTGAACGTTGTTCTGAGCCATCGCTGCGTCTGAAACACATTTTAATTTTAATTTAATTTAAAGGTTTATTACTGTGTCTAACATTGTTTACAAAGTAATACATATTAAACAGAATGGAATTAAATAACCATTAAATAGAAATAAAAAGAATTTTAAATAAATTCTAATGAATACCAGTGTAATTCAGCACTTCAGCACTTCGAGTAAAGAAGGTTAAAGGTCAGGAGTAGATGTTCTTAAACATTATTTTCAAAATAGTTTCTTAGATTCTGTATAGCATCTAAAATTGTTTTCACTACTTCTAAAATTTTAAAGTGAAATAAATAACCTTCCCAGCTGGCACACAACCGTCCTTCAACGTTGAAATGTGGTTGAAATATAACTAAGTACAACAGAACATTGAAATATAACTAAGTACAACATAAGTAATGTATGTTGTTGTTTCAACGTTGAAACAATGTTGAATCAACATTTAATGTTCAATGGTTGTGCTTATGTAAAATTTTTAATGTTGAATCAACATAGTGTCCTCAATCTGCTGCCTTTTGAATCAGCCTTTTACATTTCATCACCATTTAGTTTCTAAAAACGGTTGGATGGAGGAATGAAAAAGTGTTCTTTGCAGTAACTGCTTTTTAATTTAACATTATGTTCAGGTTCTATTTGTTTTACTGTTTTAGTGTTTTTGAGACCAGATATTGAATCAGATTGGTAGTGATGGGTAACTTTATACTATACGTTATACTCAGCTGTTAACCATAGGATTTTCTGATTTTAGTGAGCTATGGTTTATTAAAGGTTGAACATGTGACGCTGAAACAACGTTGCCATATCAACGTTGATTCACTTTTCAAAATCAACAGTTGATTCGACGTTGATTCAAGAATAACAAATACGTTGAACAACGTTGATTCAACGTTTATTCAACGTTGAAATGCCAGCTGGGTGGTCATATAAAACCCATTTGAGCCAGTTCCAGAGCTTTTAAAATACAAGGAAACGTTGAAAGATTAAAATTCAACCGTTAGGGATCAGAGTTTATGAGCTTTTTCGTAAAAAATATAAAATAATCTTTAACATTAGGATATCTTGGGAAACCTACAACTCTAGGTAGTAATCATCAGTGAGATGTATTCTGTTTATTATAAGTAATGATCAATACTCCGGTTCTGTTTTATTCACAATACATTTATTTAACACAGTACTCCGCTGTGTGCACTTTGCAGATGCTCCCTTAGCGAAGCAGCGCCGTTTATCTTTGAATCAGAAGCGAAAATCTTTTTTAAAAAGTTTCAGAAACGAGACTCTGAGCTGTTATCTCTCGTCTCTTCTCCGAGTTAGAAGACTTTTACTCCTCATTGTTTACATTACGAGAAACAAGAGAGAAAACACCGACTCTATAGATAAGGATTGAATAAACCCAGCTGTGTATGAGAGAAAATCAGCTTCACGGAACAAGGAAGCGGCTAAACAGACGAACACTTTCTGAACAGGTGTAAAAATAACACTATTTAACAGGTTTGTTCTGTGTAGCTCCCCTTAATACGAAATTATATTGTGTAAAGCTGTATTTTACTTCTCAGATTGATTAATAACACTGCCAAAAATAAAACCAAACAATAATTGATCATTAAAAACAACTTGTTCTAGAGTTTACACCTGTCCATATGGCAACAATAGTACGCTGACGTTTAATATTTTCATAAATCTGCACTTATTCAGGAGAAAGTTGTTAGGAGAGTTGTTGTTAGCAAGACAAAAACAAGAGAAAATCATTAGCCCACTCACCTGCTTTCGTTTGCTGTGGTTTCCGGGATACCTGCTGCACACACCTGTGGCGCAGAAGCGAACCTGCTGGACGCGGCGATAGAGGGCGCTGTTTTACCCTCACAGCATCCAATGTATTTAATTAAAATGTATTTATTTATTGTATTTTACCAATACGGGGTTTTACAGAACTGGAGGAATTGATCGGAGTTCATACAAACTCTGTGTAACAATATATTTCTCAAGATTTGCTCTCAAGAAACACATTATTATAGATATAGAGGAATGTTAACCTTCACTTTAAAATACTTTATATTCAGCACTTATTACCATTTACAGTATACACATAATTAACATTTATTTTCTTTTACACCTTATTTTACCCTTCCCCTTCTAGAGAGGTTAGACTCACCACTGTAAGTAAAACTCACATTTCCAACTCTTACTCCTTAAGGACCCTACAAGTGAGTATGAGCAGTGCTCGATAAGAGCAGGTAAAATTAAGGTTGTTTAAAGGTTGTTTTTCCATCAATGTATTACCATGTATTTAACAATCTTTACTGATCTATATAGATTTTCAGTATTCCAGTGTATTTAAGAGATGCTACTGTATGTAGCACTGTACATCACTCCTTGTTAGTGGGTGGAGAGTAGTTAACCCAGCTAACAATTTTTGGTTAGTAGAACATTCAAAGTTAACTTTGATAAAAGTTAAAAAGGTTCAGTCTGTTAAGTTTTCTTTCTTTTTTTTTAGATTTTTTTTTTAGAACGTTCTGGTAACTCTGCTAAAACGTCACTTGTGTCAGTATTGTTTCTGTTCGTCTAGCTAGGAATGCTATGTGAGAAATATGTTCCCTAATAGCTGGGAAGTAATTTAATATGTGTAACTAATCACCGCTGTTTCTCCATATCTCCATAGAGTATAGTGTGCTTTGAAAAAAACATAGTTCTTCTTTATTTACCACAGGTTTAGAAAACGACACGCAAATATGGGCATACGGGGACTACAGCATGAGCCGACAGCAGTGGTGTATGAGCGGGACGGCAGGGGGCGCGCTCTCGTTTCTTTACTGCTATCTTCATAACCTCTGACCTGTGTTGACGTGGAGCTGGCGTTGTTTTTCCCACCTGTTTTTATACTACGCCGCCCCACCCGCGCTATGATTGGCTTCTGCTAGTGACAGATACACTATTAGCCAATCCGAATGCATAAACTTTGCGTCACTGCACATCACCAACAAATCCGAGCCGCTGGAGGGCGGGATCTGCGTGAATACGGGTGGGCAACAAACGAAAACACAGAACCCACCGCTCTTGCGTCCAGCATCGGAATTAGAGAGCCATGGCGGCGGTACCGGCCCACTCCCTCCGGGTCTCTGACATTAAAGACCCCAATGCGCTGTTCGAGCGCTACAGCACGGAGGAGATCCGCGCCATCGAGCGGAAAGTGCGGGGCGAGATCGAGCAGAAGAAGGAGGAGCTCCGGCAGATGGTGGGGGAGCGGTACCGGGATCTGATCGATGCCGCGGACACGATCGGGGAGATGCGGCAGTGCTCGGAGAGTGTGGTCCGCTGCATTCAGGGCATGGACCGGTACTGCCAGCAGCTCAAACAGACCAAAAACCCGCCTCAGAACCACAGCAAACTTGAGGTAACGCGCTGCACCGCGTTATACACACACATTAGCAGTGTTAGTTAGCGTAGACAGCTAACCTACACTTGCTAAATGAATGTGAGAGTGTTTGGGTAATTTACAGCAGCGCATCTTAAATTATAATAGGTGGCAGTGTACACCAGCTGGTTAGCAGGGTGCTAACAGCATTAAAATGCCCAGTGGTCTCTACTAAACTGTATTAACGTTTTCTGAGTAATTAGCTGTTACCTATAAATATGGAGTAAAGTTCCATAAAAGCTCCATATAATAATAAACAAAAAAGTACTTATTTTTTCTAATGTATGTTCAGTCATGTTCAGTAATCTTCAGTCATGGTGTCCTGCTGATTGCCTGCTTTAACACACCCACTGCAAACCTGACAGAGCTTCTTTATCGAGAACTCTAATGTGAAATGGACTTTGGGGTTTAAGTAAAACATCATCACGAGTTTTGTCGAGTAGACCACCTATACATTCCAAAATACAGCACTTTTAGCTCCCAACAGACCACAATGCTAGTGATAGGGGCATAGTGTTGACCATGCAAATAAATCATTATTTTTACACCATTAACAAGCTCAAAGTAGCTCCATATGTCTATGGTGAATTCCGATGACCCTGACATTTGAAACAAGGCACTGAGAGCTTTGAAAACACACATGTAGTAATTAAAAATTTATCTGGGTACCAGCATCTTGAAATCAAAATAAAAGTCAATAATAAATGTGTGTGTGAAGTTACTACAGTTAGCAACTTTAATTAAGCTCAGTGATTACCTATTCTGCAGAAAAATAGTCAACTCATCTATTTTGCCCATTTACACTGTTTGTGTGCTGTTGTATTCTTTAACTTCTTTAACACTGAGTGTGGCAATAGAACACATCCCACACAGATTTCCTTAAAAAGAACATACTGGCTGAAGCTCTGCTGTCAAGAGCTGCCGGTGCTTCAACTCAGCATGTTTCCTTTATTATCTGATGATGCATCCTGATTATTTCATCATCCTTAGTGGGCCTTTAAGTCATGACAAGTTCACTAATGAGCAAAACATATTGGTTGAATAGGGGATCAGATTGCAAAATTAAATCAGTGGAAATGCATGCATATTATAAAGGTATTTTCAGCAACAGCTGGAATTCATTTATTTCCAAAACAGCTATTTTCCTGCATGGGCAACGCTATGCCCCCATCTCTAGTGGTTTTAGCTTATTGGTAGCATCAGCTAAAAGTGCTGCTTTTCAAAATGCTGAGGTTTAACAAATGGATGAACAAAAGTTCATACTTATCATGTTTCACTACTCTCCAAGTCCATTTCACACCTCCTGTAATGAGCTGATTAGTTGAATCAGGTGTGCTGAGACTTTTTTGTGGTGTCAGAGAAACCAACACATTTATATTTATAATGCAGTTGGTTTTTAAGGCCAAATTTCCTTTGAGACTGTAAGTATGTGACTCAAAATGGTCATTTATCGTGCTGAGAAAAAGTCATTAAACCTAAAAATACAAACCAATCTAGCCCTGTGTGAAAGTGTTTGTCCCCTAAACTTGGTTGTGTCGTCCTTGGCGGCAACAACTGCAATCAAGCTTTACTGAACAAAGAAAATTAGTCTTTTACATCTCTGTGGAGGAATTGTTATCCACTCTTCTTTACAGAATTGTTTAATTCAGCCACATTGAAGGGTTTTCAAGCATGAACTGCCTGTTCAAGATTACACCACAGCATCTCATTCAGACTTAACTAAACTAAACAAAAAATATATTAGAAAGCATTCACACAGGCTGGATTTTACTTTGTTTTTCAATGAGATACCTCTGTAAAATTGTTTAAAGCTCACCTTCCGCGAAAATCCGATTTTTCTTGTTTTTTGTGGAATACAGTAGGTCTCTCCGAGTTGAATGTGTACACCTGCACATTAAACTGTTTTGCAGCCCCCATTGTCTGCAGGAGCTAAGCAAAGAAATCCCCCCTCCCCCCCTCCGAAAAACGGGTGAATTTTGAATTATCTTTCTGCCTACGTAGGCAGAAACTCACAGACCAGCCCACCTTGGCTCGAGAAACTCCCAGAGGCGGAGCTGAAGCGACGCAACATCACCGCTCATCAGTTAGGAGGTGGGAGGCAGTGAGCGGCAGAGCGGTGGAGGGGCGTCGCAGTGCTCCTAGCCAATCAGAGGAGAGATATTTGCATGCTGTTTGCATGTATGAATATTCATGAGCAAAGCTGGAATCCGGTCATTTTGGACACACCCCTAAAACAGTCCATTAAAAAAGAGCTATACAGAGACACCTGAGCACTTTTTTTTTTACAAAAACGGCTCACATGTCATTCATTCATACTAGAGACCACAACTACACATTTTAAAATGAAAGAAAAAACGACGGAAGGTGAGCTTTAAGAAAATAATTGTTTTTTTTTTATTAAAGTCTGTAGTTACTAAAATATGTAACTTAATGTTAAGGGAATGGACAGAGAACAGTATCTTCCCTAACACTTATTCAGCTAACGTTAGTTTATCTGTGTTCTATTAGTTTATCTAGTTGGGGGGTGTGGGGGCAACGTTTTTTTACACAGGGCTGGATTGGTTGGGATATTTTTTTTTTTTACTTAATAAATGAAATCAAGTGTTTTTTTGTATTTACTCTATATTTGTCTAATATTATAGTTTGTTTGATAACCTAAAAAATGTAACTATGACAAAAATGCAAAAACAAACTAAATAGATAAGGGGGCACATACTTTTTCATGCCACTGTATTTGCTTAGAATATTTATTATAAAATATATTTAGCTTCTATGCAGTGAAGACACACTTGCAGATGAATGAAAACTCACTTGTGTACTTTTATAGTGAGCACACAAGCGGTGGGAAGCCATTGTTGTGGTGTTTGGGGAGCAGTGGGGATTGAGGGCCTTACTCTAGGGCCCAACAGTGCAGCTTCCAACCTTGTTTATCGAAACTGCAGCCCTAATCACTGAGCCACCACTTCCCCTGTTTTACCAGACATGTCTTAGTTGATCGGCTGAATCTGAGGTCAAAGATCAAACACGTTCTTTTGATTTTTCCCCTAATTGTTCTTTAAGTGCTTTAGTGGTCGTTTAGGCTGGTGTTGTTTTAATTGTTTAATTGTTCAGTTGTTTTAGAATAAAGCAACAGTTTCAGCTTTACAGAAGGTAAACAGTCTTTGCTGATGTTTTAATTTATTTTTATTTTAGTTCTTTAGTTTCAGTGAATTTTGTGTGTTTTGTTTTTGTGTGTCTGACAGGATCAGAAACAGTCCAAAGAGAAGTTTTACACCATAGCCTCACAGATAAAGCTCCTCTTGGAGATACCTGAGAGGATATGGAGCGCTATGGAGGGCTCTCAGTACCTGCAGGCCACGCAGCTCTACCTGCTGTGCTGTCACCTCCACAGCCAGCTGCATCTGGAGGGAGGCAGTCCACTCTACAGCCCTGTCCTCTCACGCTTCCCCATACTGGTGCGGCAGGTGGCAGCAGCCGGCCATTTCAGGTATGTTGTAAAACTCTGATATGCTGTGGAAATGCCAGCCTGTTAGTCTTAACAGTATCTAGAACCAGAACTAAACATGGTGAGGCAGCTTTCAGCCATAATGCTGCAGTTTGACTTAATCTACTTTTGCACACTTTTAGTACTTGTGTTTGTTTATTTATTTATTCTATTTTGATTGTTTATTAATTCTAATTGTTTAGGTAAAATTTTATGTTCATTTTTTTTTATAATATTTCCTTTTTTATTAACTTTATTATTTTAATTATAAGGTTTTGTAACTTTTTTTTTTATAATTTCTCTCTTATGTCTTTTTGCAAATCTGTTTGTACAAACAATAAGTTGGAATTGTGCTTTAAGGGTCCTTGCTGTGCCTAATGTGGGAGTTTGGGAAGGGAATCTGTTCATTAACTCTTAAGCTATTTTGTTGGCCTTAAAAAAATACATTGTACACATATAGTTTTTTTTTGTTGCATCAGTTTTCACGGAATAAAAATGCTTATAAATTTGACCTAACTTAACATTTTTTGACTTATTATTTTGCCAGATTTTGTTGATTTCCCCCCAAAAAAGTCACAGGCATTCATTATGTGCCACAAGATTTCGCTCTGTTTATGGCCCTTTCACTGTCGTCTGTGTGAACTGAGAACTGGTCATGATGGTCATCCCCACTTTTCCCTCTGCTTCTGTTCATACAGAGAAAGCTGTTTAATTACGTCACCTCCTCTTTCTGCAGATCCACCATCCTGTTGGACAGTAAGTCAGTTCTGCGAGGCCGGGCAGTGTCAGACCAGGCTATTGCTGAAGCTCTGGTGTCCACCATGCTCCTGGAGGACAGTTCACCTCGACAGGCCCTTGCTGATTTCCTGCTGGCCAGGAAAGCTTCCATTCAGCAGCTTCTCAACCAGCCCCAACATGGTACACACACATACTCACAATTTTACTCAAAAATATATATTTTTTTCAGTGTTTTAGCGTGTGTAATTTATGTAATGTTGAAATAATTTGTAGTGCCTCTGTAAAGTAGCCTTGTTTATGGAATTATTAATATTAATCTGAAGAGATTAGGCGGAGACCAAAATTAAGTCCCCTTATTAGTTTTCCTGTATATTTGATCTTTTTGTAACTATGACTGAGGAGCTCAATCTCAACACTCATTCCTGTTACCTAAATATATTTTTAGATTTATTTTTGTTTTTGTTTATTTTTAAAATACAAAGTATGGAGAAATCACTAGAATGTGCCCAGTGTCCTCATGCTATTAGCATAGCAGCCATTTAGCCATTTTACATGTTTTTGCTAATTCTATGCTAAAAACTCATTCCTGTTAACTTCATTTCAAAACATAAAAAGTAGCAGGAGTGAGTGTCAGTAACAGGAATAAGTGCCATTAACAGTTTTTTAAATATAAATTAAAGACTTTCTTGAGAGAAAATTATAGGAATTAGTGGACTTGCTTTTAAACATGGTCTTTAAACGTCACATGAGTTTTGGTAACAGAACTAAGAAAAATGTAACAGACTTTAAGAAATTAAGTAAAGCTGCCTGAATTTGACCAGTACATGTTTTGAATAGTTAAATACATGTGTTACTAGATTCAGAGTTGAAAAATAAGTTTAAATTTCGAGTTACAAAAAGCAAATGGCACCCATTTGGTGGAATGGCCCTTATATAAAGATATGTTATTATTAATATAATTATTACACAGCGTTAGAAAGGTTATTACTAGTGTGTACACTAATATGCCAGAAGTCATGGAACAGCAGTATGTAAATTCATTATAAAGTGTAACCTCAGGGGATGGCATGGGAACCACAACACCTGTCCTCTGGTTACTGTAGGAGCTGGGATTAAAGCACAGGTGTGCTCGTTGGTGGAGCTGCTGGTGACCACTCTGTATCAGGCCTATGCCGTGTTCTACCTGCCTCCAGAGGGCCGGGGGGTGGAGCCTGGCCTGAGCTGTGGATTGCTTTTCACCACACTGGAAAACGTCACCTCCACCACATCCACTGGTGAGCAGTCTGGATGAATGCACAAAAACTACTAATTTACTGATTTTATTAATAATTCATATATTTGTTGAATTAATTAATTTATATATATTGTCAGTATTTGTAAATACAGATGTCAGCTGATTTTCAGAGACTAATAAGGACTTTTACTGTGTGTTTCCTGGGTGCTGTAGCTAAGGGCCGTAAGGTCCTGCATGGCGAGGGCAGCGCGGGGAGCTGGTTTAAGTATCTGCCTCAATCAGTCACTGACTTCCAGCCTGTCCTGCGTACATTAGCCAAGCCCATACAGCATGACCAGCTACGAGACACTCTGCAGCAGTGGATCGACACGTGAGTGAACTCTACATTCTACTTCTACATTCTTTCACCAGAAATCACCAAACCAGTGGATTTATACTTTCTCTTTCTATATTATATTATATTTAGGTCCACTTGTGGGCCTATTCCACTGTGGTCTTCTGATTTCTCCTGTAAGCTCTTATCTAATATATAAAATACCAGTCAAAAGTTTGGACACACTTTAAATTCAGTGTTTGTTTGTTTTTTTCATTATTTTAAAATGTTCTGCATTAAGATTAATTATTAATTATTCAGATTAATACTGAAGTCATCCAAACTATAAGGAATTTGCACATCTTGGCTGGATTTTCTCTTTATGAGGGAGAGTCACCTGGCTTTCAGTTAACAGCTGTGCTGAACTTATCAAGAGTTAATTTCTTGAATTTCTTGCCTCTTAATGTGTTTGAGAGCATCAGTTGTAAAGTTGTGAAGAGGTAGAGTTACAGGTATACAGTGAATAGCTCTTTTTGAGTAATGTTCTAATCCAGATTATGAGAAGCAACTACTCAACTAAGGAAAAAAAAATATTTTAAGAAATGAACATCAATAGGGCTGGGTATCATTTTAAAATGTTCAATACCGCTACTGATGCATTACTTTAAATTTATTACCGATACAATACTTTGAATTCGGTACCGATACTCAATCGATACTTTTTTGATACCTTTTCTGCATTTAGTGCGTTTCATGTATGGAAAACGAGCACTGAAGTTTTTTTTAGACCTTTCTGTACTTTCGTACCGTGACAATTCGGTCTGTGCCTTTTTGGTATCGAAGTTTGATACCCAGCCCAACACATCAGTCAATCCAAAAAATTACAAGAACTTTAGAGTATCCTCAAGTGCAGTCACAAGGACCAACAAAAACATTAAGATTAAACTGGCTCTTATCAGGACTGCCACAGGAAAGAAAGAACAAGAGTTACCTTAATGCTTCAGAGTATTTTGCTTTGTTTTTCACCTTTAAGTTACTACATGATTCCTTATGTGTTCCCTCATTGTCTGGATGACGTCAGTACTCATTTACAATCTAAAAAAAAAAAAAAACCCCAAAAAAAACTAAACATTTTTTTAAAAACACTTTTGTCTAGTGCTGTACACTGATCAGCTGTATCATTAAAAACACAATGATGGTTTGGTTTCAGTGGCATCTGTCCTGGGGTGAATATATTAGGCAGCAAGTCAGTTCTTGAATTTGAGATGTGAACAATTGCAAGAATCTGAGACTATTCAGCAAGCTCCAGATGGTGAGGGCTAAACGACTGAATTAGAACATCTCTAAAACATCAGGCAGGTTTTGTGAAGTGGTCAGTACCTAGTGAATGTGCTCCAAGAAAGGACAGCTAATGAACCGGTGCCAATGTGTTTACTAATGTTTATGAAGGCCCCACCTCACAACTTACAGGACTTACACATCTGTTAAAAATGTCTAGATGTTAGGTACCACAAAACACCTTTAGAGGTCTTGTAGACTTCATGTTTACACACTATTACGCAGCAAGTTCAGATGTTTTGGCTGATCAGTGTAGATCTTTAATCCAGTTTAATGTTAACTGGTAATACATTTGTGCTAATTATTGACTATGGAATACGGAAAAGATTGGTACATCTTGCTGTATTTTTTATGTTTAATTAATGTACTTCTATACTGAATATTGGTTGTGCAGGTGTAAGGAGGATATCCGTGCAGGTGTGAGCAGTCTGCTGGTGTATGTGAAGACTCTGAAGGCTCTGGCTGCGATCAGGGACGCAGTGTGGGAGCTGCTGAGCAGCGAGTCCATCAGCCTGCACTGGAGTGCTGTTTGTTTGCGGCTGCTGGATAAACCGCTCTGCCTGTGGGATGACCTGCTGCAGCAGCTGTTCCTGCAACGACTGCAGGTATAAACACACACACTCACATAACACATAGAGACCAGCACACTCTGAATACTGTAGCAGTAGCTTATCTAAGGTTTGCACATTCAATAGGGTTTAAAGTGAATGGTTAAAATGCTTTAGAGAATAATGAAATGCGCACAGTTTGACTCTTGCCCCGTATGTACATAGTCACCCAAGCCTGGGTGATGGGAGATTTAGTGCCAGTCAAAAGTTTGGACACTCCTTGTCGTTCAGTGTTTTGAATGACACACCTTCTCTTTTTCAGTGTTTTCTTTATTTTCATGACTATTTTTACATTATAGATTCTCACTGAAGGCATCAAAACTATGAATGAACACATGTGAAGTTATGTACTTAACAAAAAAAGGTAAATAACTAAAATATATATATATATATATATATATATATATATATATATATATATATATATATATATATATATATTCTAGTTTCTTCGAAATAGCCTGCTTTGCACACTCTTGGCATCATTCTCTCAATGAGCTTCAAGAGGTGGCCACCTGAAATGGTTTTCCAACAGTCTTGAAGGAGTTCCCAGAGGTGTTTAGCACTTGTTGTCTTTACCTTCACCCTGTGCTCCAGCTCACCCCAAACCATCTGGATTGGGTTCAGGTCCGGTGACTGTGGAGGACAGCTCATTTTTTAAGTACAGACAACTCCACATGTGTCCATTCATAGTTTTGATGCCTTCAGTGAGAATCTACAATGTAAATAGTCATAACAAAAATTAAGAAAACGCATTGAATGAGAAGATGTGTCCAAATTTTGCCCTGTACTGTACATTGTAAATGAATACTGATGACTTAAATGTGTTAAACAAACAAACATACACTGTGAAGCATTTAGCTGCTCTTATCTAGGGAGCTGTAAACTTGTGCTTTCTGAGGCTGGTAACTCTTTCTTATCCTTTCCTGGACAGTCCTGATGAGAGCCAGTTTCATGGCAAGGTTTTTTGTTAGTCTTTGTGATTGCCCATGAGGATACTTTCAAGTTGACTGACCTTCGTTTCTTAAAGTATTTTTTTATTAAACTTAGTTTTGTAGTTCTTACCATTATATGGATTAGAACATTACTCAAACAGAGCTATTCACTGTATACCAACTCTACCTCTTCACAACTTTACAACTGATGCTCTCAAACACATTAAAACCAAGAAATTCAAGTAATTAACTATTAACAAGTTCAGCACAGCTGTTAACTTAAGCATTTCCAGGTTACTTTACCTCATGAAGCTCAATGTGAAAATCAAAGCAGAGATGGGCACAGCTGTCATCCTATCAAGAGGTGGCAGTTTGGCGAATCAAAATTATAAAAAATATTCTAATTTGTTTAACATAGCAGCTGGGGTATACACTGTCATGTTAAAGGTTAAACTGAGATAGCAGTATGTAAATTAATCATGAAGCCTCAGGGCATGGCTCGGGAATGTTAAAGGCACACTACGTAGGACAGGGGTATTTAATTAGAATTCAGTATGGTCCAGTTAGAGAAAATTTCGACAGGCCAAGGTCCGGACCGATTAACTTGTGTTATAATCAAGTGCTATATCCTGTAAGGTTGCTTGAACTGAATAATAATAATAATAATAATAATAATAATAAATGCCTCTCTGGTCAGATTTTGTTTACATTTCTTGCCTGTCTCTCTCTGTCGCGCTCGGCGTGACTTTAGTTTCTGCGCGTTCTCGTTTTTCCGCCCGTTCTCGTGCTCCCTATCTCCTTATAAAGGCGTTTTTTCACGGCCGCGTCCCAATTCAACAGCCGGAGCAGCGGGACCGCGACCCTCACAACACAGGTTCGATCCCGCATAAGGAGTGGTGTGTTTATTTATTTATTTTTTTCCTTACCGCGTCTGCACAGATCTGATTGACTGAAGAGAGTTTGGTGATCTTATTTTGTTGCTCTGGTGTTTTGCTGAGATGGTCTAGCTTCATATTCATAACGTTACTTTATAGAGTTGTAGTCTGGGTTTTGCTGTTTACATTTTTGTTGTTTGTGGATATATACAATGGTTATAGTGAGGTAGTATTTACGTATATTGTATCTGATTCAGGTTTTGTAAGCTTAGCTTGCAGTATATTGCTCCAAACTGAAATATAAATTTTAGTCTGGGGCTTGTAAAAGCTTTTAATATTATTTCATGCTGTGCTTGTTTTGTGGTGAGGGCTAACAGTGCTACTCTTTAAATATACTGTTTTATCAGTCTTGTTTCAGTCGTGATTACAATAAGATAAACATTTAATGCTAAAAGAGACAAGTCGATGATGCAGTTCAGATTGGTTGTAATTATTTTTGTGTGCTTTTTACTTTCTGATGGAAAAAGTCGCTTATATTCAGGTGGATTTTCCACTATTTATGTAGTACATTTTAGTAGTAATCACAGTCTACTGTATATATGAAAAAAAAATATGTATATGCTTATAAACAGTTCTCTATATAATGCATTTCCTTTCACAATTATCATAACTTTGTAAACATATAATCCACAATGTTATATTGGTATTGTAGTTTAAAAATGCGGGGAGACGGATGGGGGGGTTACGACAGTGCTGTATACATTTATTACACTCTGCAACTGTAGGGGGAGCCTAAGAGCACAAAATCTCAATCCTACCTAGTGGAGCTTTAACAGATCAGACTCATGATGTGCAGGTAGCAGTTAATTGTAAAGCCTGAATTTAAAGTTTACTTTTGTTCATATTTGTTCAGAACAGTGTGTCTCACTTTTTATTAGCAGTGTGTTAATATTGACTGTGGTACTGGTTGGATGAGCTCAGCAGGATTATTAGGAAGGCTACAGGTCTGTTGTCTTGTGTACACAGTGTGTCAGGAACTCTTGCTGTATCTACAGGCGATCACTCAGGAGGGGGCAGAGGGGATCTCCAGCAGCTCTAGGCAGCTCCTCTCCTCCGCCCTGCGGGACCTGGAGGTTCAGTCTCAGTCTGCAGGACTCAGCCGCGGGGTTCAGTACGAGAGTGATGTAGCTGCGTTCTTGTGGGCGGAGTCTCAGGGAGACCTGCCGAGTGACGCGGCCTGGGTCAGCGTGTCCCAGCGAAGTCCACAGGTACATTATACTGAGTGTTCAGTGTGATCACAGTATCTCACTAGCCCATGTTTTGCATTAGGCATGGTTAGGCCTGTCACTATTAGATTTTTTTGTAAACGATTTATCATCCCAGAAATAATTGCGATAAACAATATTATTGTCTTTTTAAGACAAATTAAATGCCACTGATATAATGGAAATATCATAGCATAACAAAGCAATTATACCCTTTTAAAGACAACACAATTTAATTATCATACTTTAGGAAATATTAACTATTTTCTTTACCTACTGCAGTCTGTGCACAACATTGATCTGGTACTGCATGACTAAATACTTGTTACTGCTATATACAGGGGTTGGACAATGAAACTGAAACACCTGTTATTTTAGTGTGTTTAGTTTTCATGGCTAAATTGGAGCAGCCTGGTGGCCAATCTTCATTAATTGCACATTATTGCACCAGTAAGAGCAGAGTGTGAAGGTTCAGTTAGCAGGGTAAGAGCACAGTTTTGCTCAAAATATTGCAATGCACACAACAGTATGGGCGACATACCAGAGTTCAAAAGAGGACAAATTGTTGGTACACGTCTTGCTGGAGCATCTGTGACCAAGACAGCAAGTGTTTGTGATGTATCAAGAGCCACGGTATCCAGGGTAATGTCAGCATACCACCAAGAAGGACCAACCACATCCAACAGGATTAACTGTGGACGCTGTAAGAGGAAGCTGTCTGAAAGGGATGTTCGGGTGCTAACCCGGATTGTATCCAAAAAACATAAAACCACGGCTGCCCAAATCACGGCAGAATTCAATGTGCACCTCAACTCTCCTGTTTCCACCAGAACTGTCCGTCGAGACAATACATTATTGTGGTCTAAAACCAGGTGTTTCAGTTTCATTGTCCAACCCCTGTACTTACTTAACATTGTATCAAAGTGTCAAATCTTCAGTGTTGTGGTGTAAATATGAATTATTTACAAAATCATGAGGGGTGTACTCACTTTTGTGTGAGAAACTGTGCAGTTTTTCTACAGCACACACTATAATAATGTTTTGCCCCTATCAAACAGCCGTATTCTCAGGTGAAGAGTGGTCTGACCATGAAGACCCAGGCCCTCACACCCTGCATCCAGACCTTCTGCTCCGCCCTCGATTCCAAACTGAAGGCCAAGCTGGAGGACCTACAGCACTACTTACCTCCGGAACCCCCCGGCAAGGATCAGTGTGAGAGCGCGCCTGCTGCAGGCTCCTCCTCTTTTAGCCGTTTCACGGACGCAGCAGCTGTGGAGGAGGCTCTGAGGGAGCACTGCTTGGCCTGTGTAAGAGATATTCTGTCCAGTGTGCGCTCTGAGCTGACTGTTCTGCAGGCAGAGCCGGCGGGGTCGTGGCGGATGAGCGCAGTGTTGTTCATGGCGAGACTGTGTCAGTCCCTGGGAGAGCTGTGCCCCAGCCTGAGACAGTGTGTTCTCGGTCAGCAGGGTGACGCTGCGGACGCTGCAGGCAGAAACACACCCCGGCAGGGCAAAAAGCTCGGTAAAAGCAGTGCGGCCAGAGGGGCGGAGCTTAGTCCAGCTCAGGTGAAATGGGCCGGACTGAAGGATGAACTGCTGACCTGCAGTACGGAGGCATATCGCATTTGGAGCAATGCAGTATCCAAGGTTAGATGCACTCAAACACAGACACACAAACACACTGTAAGCATTTCAAAAGTGTAACCACAGTCAAGAATACTTGAATGCTCAAATGCAAGTAAATCAATTGTTTATAGGGTGAAAAAATACTGACATTAAAGACAAGTTGTTTTTTTTTTTTATTGTTTTTTGTTTTTTTTTTACATTTAAAAATAGCAATTTGTTTAATTTTCTAAAACATTAGTCTAAGAGAAGTCCTAAGACATGGAAAAGAATACACAGGTTCTGATTACAGTTGATTTGATGGTAATTAAAAACAACAAGTTTAATATTACAATGCTCATTATCCAACTATACAAATTAAAACTACACCAGTTATGTATTTGAATGGAATACATACAGTGGTGCTTGAAAGTTTGTAAATCATTTTAGAATTGTCTAGATTTCTGCATGAATATGCATGAAATGACCTAAAAGTCAGACTGATCAACAGTTACCAGAAACATTCAGTTGCAGGTATTGCTGCAACTCAGATACTGAAAGTAAAGGTTCACATACTTTTGCCACTCACAAATATGCAATATTGGATCATTTTCCTCAATAAATAAATGACAAAAATAGTATACTTAGTCTCATTTGTTTAACTGGGTTCTCTTTATCAACTTATAGGAATTGGGTGAAAATCTGTTGATGATTACAGTCATTTTTATGCAGAAAATCACAAACTTTCAAGCACCACTGTAAGCGTTCCAAGTTTTTTAAGATTTACATTGCTGTGAAAGTGTATATTGCTCTTGTAACCACTGTGTTGCTGTGATACTGTTTATCTTTTAGTTATCATAAAAATAAGAAATCTGCACGTTAGGAGTGGTCTAGTCAACTTCCCAACTTAGAGTTGTTGAAACGCTTTGTGTGTTGGGGTGATGTTCTTATGGTGTGTGTGTGTTTGTGTTAGGTACTGATAGGCAGTTTTGCCATCTCTCTCCACGCTGGCTCTGCTGGTTCAGTTCTATCAACTGCTACACACTGGGAGGAACTGGAGATCCAGGAGGAGGCGGAGTCAGGAAACACGGTCATGTCCAAAATCCACCTACCTGTACAGGTAACCAACTCAGAATTACAATAACATTAGCCATCAAAGGAACAAGGTTCAAAGGAAGTTATGTTGTGGCATGAACTTCACAGGACCTTTAAAGGTGTCCTGTAGATTCTGGCGCCAAGTCCTGTAAGTTGTTAGGTGGGGCCTCCATAGTCATTGCTTAACCCTTTTCTTTTTGTTTCAGCAGTAAACTGACTGTTCACTTGCTGCCTAATAATAAACACCCCTCAACAGGAGCCGCTGGAACCAGATCATCAATGTTAATCCTGTTATTCACCTGGCAGTGGTTTAATGATATGGCTATTTGACGTACACAGAGTTTGTGACTTTGCTTTTCTGTGTTTCTGTGTTTTTCTCACTGTAGCCTTCCTGGTATGTTCAGTCTCTGCTGTTCCAGCTGTGTCTGGAGGTGAACAGGGTCGGGGGTCACGCTCTGCCGAAGGTTACTCTGCTGGAGCTGCTGAAGGGCTGTGTGGATCAGGTGCTGAGTGAATATGAAAAACTCACTCAGCAATCAGAGGGCAAGGTAAGCGTTCAAGCGTTCTATTCTCCCGACACTCCTAAATACACTGCTGTTTAACCATGCTTCCTGACTGGTAGATTTTATATCCTCTGCCTGAGCTCACCCAAACACAGGCACAGGCTTCACAGATTTTGTGTAATGGGCAAAATAATACTATAATAATATGGTTATTGGTTTGTAAGCGCTGCATCGTTGCTAGGTTACCTGTATGTGGCGGAGTAATACATGGAGAGCTTCGGTTATAGTGCCTTACTAGCTGGTAATGGCACTCATAAAACGCCTCAGTCAATCACATTGCAGGGTCCGAATTAACTGTGATATAATGCTACTTTCCTCCACTTTATTTTTCTCAAACCTGTCAACACAGCATCTCTGTGCTAAATACTCCAGTGCACTCACTCTCTCTTTTTTATGTGTATCTCTCTCTCACCCACATACACATTCAGGTGCATGCATTCACCCGCAGAGCTGTGGGCATGTTTATTTTTTTTCCATACTATTAAGCACACCAGATTCTAAGGGGCACGTCTAAGGCACGTCTATTTTCTGGCGTATTTTCATACATGAGGCGCACCGATTATAAGACGCATTATGCAACACTAGTAAGGAACAGGAGTGTTGCCATGTTTTTCTTCTTATTTAGCAGGTCTCACTGCTGGGTGGTGGTTTGGGGTGGGGGATTTAACCTAAAGCTAAGCTAAGTAAACAAAATTGTAATTCTTATATATATAGCTTGATGGCAAAGCTGCATGAGCAGGGGTTCGAACCTGCGACCTCCCGCTCATAGTGGCAGTGCTTTAGACCTCTGGACCACTCTGCGAGCACTAAACTGAGGAACCATTAGTGTCTCGGTAAGCCAGGGTGATATTAGCTAACAGTTCTTCTCATGTAGCTTTTTTTTAACACAGTAAACAAGCAGACTACAGACTAATAATACTCACCTCTGAACGATGAAAAAGCTAGCGCTTAGCGCGGTTAACGGCTAATATTGCTCCAGCATTGCTAGCCGGGGCTAGCAACAGGCTACAGTCCGCTATAATCACCTCTGAACAGCAAAAGACCTAGCGATTAGCACAGGTAGTGGCTTATGCTAAGGCTGCTCCAGCAAGTATACCTTATAGTACGAAAAAAAAACAGTACTTATAAAACTCTTAAGTTTGGCAGTTCTGAACTTTGTCAAAACCCTGTCGAGCCGAGCTCAAGAAAATCATCTGTGTGCAGGCCTACTTTTTTTTTTTTTAAAGTAATTTTTAATTTTATATAAATCTGCTGTGCTCACACACCAGCTCTTTCACTCCTCTGCATTACACTTGACCTGCAGCGCTGTGTGTATTCTACTGATAGATCAACCAAATCGAGCCAGGCTACATGCCTAATACTACATGTTTGTTCAGAAAGTATTTAAGATTTTAAACCTTGTTAATTTACTATAGAGTAGAAGAAAGTCTTTCACACATTGTTGTATGCTATTTTTCAATGTTTAGGCCTGTGAATAATTGTTCTCATTGTTCATGTGTTAATTAGCGGAAGGTCAATTCTTAAGCCTATGCTTCTTCTGTATTGCACTGTTCATTTGTATTATTTTGAACAGATTTCGCGCATTTAAACAATTTGGAATTAAAAAGGTCAGTTTTAACTATATACTTACTAAAAAGCGGTGTGTTCAAATCAGATATGATCAGATATTATCCCTTTTGTATTGATTGTAAAGCATTCTTTGGTTTGCGATCAGCAATATATCTGTTATTTTAATTCTTCGTTTATTATAAATCTTATCTGTCTCTGTGTTTCAGGAGATGGTGCCCCCTATCACTCAGAACAGAGCTCTGCAGCTCCTGTTTGACCTGCGCTTCCTCTCAGCCACTCTGGGCTCTCGGCTGGAGGAGGGGAAGAGCTCTCGATCGCAGCAGGACCCCAGGTACCCCTCTAACCATTCGTCTCTGCTAAAAAAATATGCTAAAACTCCAAACACAATTGATGATGTGTCCTGTCTGTTTCTTTAGCCATTCTAATCCATATTTAGAAAAAGGTTTTGTGAAAAAGTTCCATTTAATATTTCAGGGTTCAGGAGATCTGTGACTCCTTGGAGAGCCATATTGACCCGTTTGATCTGGACGTGTTCACCCCTCATCTTAACAGCAACCTGAACCGGCTAACTCAGAGAACCTCAGTAAGTAGACAGAGATTCCAGCAGTGAGGGTTGTTGTATTTTAAAGCAAAATGATAGAGAATTGGGAATTGTTTAGTCCTGGGATATCCTAAGACTGTACCGTTATTTCATATCAGTGTATGCAGTGGTGCTTAAGAGATTGTGAACCTTTTAGTATTTTCTATATTTCTGCATAAATATGCCCTAAAACAGGGTTGTTACAAAGTAGTAGAGTCATTGTCTTGCTGCATGACCCACCTACTCTTGAGATTCAGTTAATTGATGTCCTGTTTTTTTCCTTAATCATTCTCTGATATGATTTAGATTCATTGTTTCATCAATGAAGGCATATACACAAATGTTTGCCACTCAAAATATGTGATGTGATTCATTTTCCATAATAAATAAATAACCATGTATAATATTTTTGTCACATTTGTTTAACTGGGTTCTTTATGTACTTTTAGGACTTTAAAAAAAATGTCTTTTCATGTCAATATTATATTGTTTAGACCAAAATTAAAAAGAAAATATCTATTAAGCAAAATGATGGCCATATTGTTTAGTTCTACACGTTCCTATAGTAATGAAGTTCAGTTTGTGCCTTAAGCTCCCCTAAAGGACACTGTTTACACATCAGGGAAACAGAACAAAACTTTAGTTAAAGTCTCTTAGGGATTGTGCAGTGTATTTATTATCATTTGGTGTAAGAACTTCCTCTGACAAAGCATTCAGAGGCTCAAATATCTCGTTCAGTTCCTCAGGTATAACAGTTCAGAGTAAATTTACCTGTTTGTCAGAACTTCTTCCATTTGTCAAAAGATGACCTGTAATGACATGTGACCTGATCTGCTTTAGACACACACAAATTGGTCATATTAGATCATAATGAAACAGTAATGAAGGGACTTCCACTTCCCTTCATATTCAGCTGGAAGTGTTTCAGTGTTGTCCTGTGAGGTTAATGTAGTTTTTATCTTATCTCAGTTGTTTCCCTTGTTTTGATGAAGGTTAATGTTGTTTGCAGGTGCTCTTAGGTCTTTTAACCGGCACAGAAAAGCAGTTTACTCCCAGAAGCAGCAGCATCGGCTCTCAGGAACCATACAACATCCTTCCCCTGGCCAGCAGCCAGATCCGGTGAGCATGTGTACACCTCTGTTAACTAGATTCATGTAGAAGTGGGCAGTATCACAATACTTTATTGTTTTGTAAATCAGATATAATGAGAATATGAACCAGTTAGGTCCAGCATTACATTATTGACTTATTAAACAGTATATGAACATATGAACCTCAATCATTTTTAAAGACACTTAAAATGTTCTGTTCTGTTTCTGGTAATACTTTACAATAAGGGTCGCAAACAACAGGACTTATAACCGTATTAACCATTGTTAAAGGTAATTTTTAAAGTAATGTCTGTAATTATTCATTGAAACTATTTTATTATTAAACATTACTAAATGTGAATGCTTAATAATGTTTTAAATAGGGCTGTCAACGTTAAAATGTTAACACATGCATTTAATTTGGAATCAGTAATGCGTTATTTTTTTCAAGTTAATTACGCCACTAAATTTGATCCCAGCTTTCACCACAACCTGCCCTGCCCACGGTTTTTTAATTGACACCACTAATATAAATATAATTGCACTTTACATTTCTTACATTTATTATTTTATTTACATTTAAATATCCACTATAAAAACTTGCTACTTAAGAAGAACAAGTGCCATTAATCACAATTAGTCACAGAATATTGTCCTGATTAATTGGATTAATTTCCTTAATCGATTCACGCCACTAGTCTTAAATGATAATGAATCGAAACTGGTATCTAAATATTCTTATATAATATTAAATAATATTATAAGCTGCTTTATGTTTGGAAGTAATGTTTTTTATTATCTTTGTATCAGTGGCATAGAATATTGTTTTTGCAATTATCTGGGATATACAGTATATGGGATATATCAATATATCTTTCAATTAAATTTGGTAACTCTGTCCCTGTTTCTCTAGAACAGAATGTTTTGTACTTTTCTTGTACTTATATAATAACAGTTCTTTCTCTTGTGTGTGGTAGATTTGGTTTACTGCCGCTGAGTATGACCAACTCCCGGAAAGCCAAATCAGCCACTCGATCGTCCGACATCACCAGACCACTCGTAAGTAGAATCCATGGCTTTAAGAGTGCATGGTGAAACTTCTTGCTTAGTCAAGCAGAACACTTTCGAATAATGAATAAGAACAGTAGTGTGTTATTCCTCATGCTTTCACACTCTGCACTTTTCAGTTTGAGTTCTGAAGTCGTAAGATGGTGAAGCAGAAGATCTGGAGGTTCTGGGTGATGTTATGATGCTGTGTGGTTTTGCTGTGTTTGCTTGCAGTGTGGTTTGCAAGAGACAGCTTTACTTTTGTATTTATTAGGGCTGTCAAACTATTAAATGTATCATATGTGATTAATTACATTCCTGGCTGTGGTGACCCGGGTCTTTCTGTGTGGGGTTTGCACGTTAAAAAATGACGGCACGTTCAGGCGGATTGGGAACCAGTTGAAATTGCCCACTAGGTGTGAGTGTGTGAGTGAGTGTGTTTGTGTGTCTGTCTGCCCTGCGATGGATTGGCGGCCTGTTCAGGGTTTATACTATACTATATTTTGCCCGATGCCAGCTGCGATAGCCTCCAGCTAACACCCTGTTTGTAAAGGCAGACTGCATGCAATGCATTTTAAACACCTGCTGCTGAAAGATTTTAGTAATTGATGTGTGTCCTAATACTTCTGCACATATAGTTTATCTCACCGTTATCCAACGAAAAACAAGATAAAAATCTCAATTGTTGTTGAATTTTAGTTTACTACATAATTTGAACACACATTGTATAACAATTTCTTGTTAAATGGACCAATAGAAGTTCTCTAAAATTACCTGAAATAAACTCTTATTACATTGACTTTCACTGAGAGTTAAGGTTTTATCTCTCTTCTGTAAAGTTTTAGAGATGCATGTTTTTCATCAGACAGCAGCAGTATACTAGTCGTGGATCAGCTCCACCTGGCATCACATAGAGTCTATTTTAAGGGGACTACCGATATCTAATGTTAAAGAACAGTTCTCTAGTATTTACTGGTGATTTGAGTGTGTGATGTAGTTTGAAAACATTTCAGGTGCAGTTTCTCTTTTTCGAATATCATGAAAAAAAAAGGAAATGTGTAGCTTACATTAGTACAGAGGCCAAGGCTAACTTTTAAAAGTTGTTGCTAAGCTGGAGGAGATGGAGGCATCAAGATTTAGTAGCTGAAGGTGCATTTATTTTGGGTAACTGTTTATTATATCATTTCTCATTTTTTTTTTATCAACATTTTACTAGGACTTTGCTGGGACTTCTTTTAGCGTTAGCACAGGAGCTACAGAGCTAATGTAGATAACAAGTCATGAAAGCTTATATAATTAGCATCATGTCTAAATCATCACACACACACACACACACTTCCCAAAGCTTGTGGGGGTGTTCAGTAACTCTTATAGGGTTAATCTTAGTGGTTTTGACACAGTAGGGTTTCAGTTTCCCAAACAACGATTAAGCTTATTTGTAGGCCGTGTGGGTATGTAGAGACATAGCGCTGGAGCACTAGAGTTCAGTAACTTAGCTGCTGGTTAACTAGTTATCTTTAGTGTAGTGTAGTGCTGGGTGGTTTAATGGTTCATCTGGTATACCGAAGGGGAATTAGAACCTGTATGCATTTGTTTTTACATACGCCATACCACTAGAGGCGCTGCAGAGCAGCGTGTAGAAGCACACAGTGTAGAACAGCGCCACCAAAGAAGACGCAAAGCTTGCTAGATAACACTAGCCAGTTAGCATAACAAGCTAACACACTGTAGTGACTGGAGCATAGACATGAATACGGACTGAAGAGAGAGGAATAAAATGGCACAATCGATCCACAGCTCTGAGAAAAGTTCCTCTAGTGCCCCAGACCAGCCCAGCATCAGTCCTGTATTTATTCAGCACAAGAGATAAAAGTCCATAAACACTGGATACAAGAAAATAATTATAGCCCTTTTAAATACATTAATACTGTAGCTTAAAGTATAATATTAATGCACACTGAACTGAATGTATTTGTTAACTGGAGACAGAACTGTGGCTGATTTTAATACTTTAATGCCTCTAATGGCTTTAGAAAAACATTGTAAATTGATATTAAACTTGTGTGTGACTTGTGCAATAGAGCTTCCGAAAAATATTTCTTATAAATACTAAAACATTGAGTATTTTAGGTCCATTAATATGGTTTATTAAACTATTTAAAAAGGAAGCTGTGTTAAAGTTGTTGGCGCATCTCTTTTTAAGGTATATTGTTTACATTCTGATTCTGATAAGGAAGCCTGATTTCTTTATATATTGTGTATTTTTGTGGGACAAAGTAAAACCAATTAGTAATTAAAGCCTTAATTTAAAGCCTTAGTGTTTTACAGTATGTACTCCTAACAGTATAATAAGTCACAAACCTATATTAAAGCCCAGTTATGCAAAATAAAATAAAAATGCTGTGATATACCCTGAAATCTGTTAAACATTAAATGCTGCTTCCTCTGCTGTGTGTTTCCTGTTCCATTTAGGGTGGAACAGGAAAGCTAGCTAGCTACTAAGACAAACTAATAGTGATTGTTTTATGCTTGTTAAGAACAAAATTGACATAAAACATTGAAACTACATATTAGACTATGGTAATATAGTGGTTATCATGATTTTACCAAAGGAAAATATTAATTTTTAGGTTTCCTTGGTTGCTTGTGCCGCTTGCCAGTGATCATCAGTTTTGAGTTTCTAATAATCTCAGTTTGAAGGGTCATGTATCCCCAACACTTCCCCCACTATCACTCCAGCCTAACAAGAATCGTGACACCCTATCCCTAGGCATGAATGTGCAAAACAGAGGGATAGGGCTAAATGTTGGGGCCAAGGGGTGAAAACCACTATTGTTTAGAGCATTGTTTAGAACCTGGGTGTCAGGATTTAGCCATGTTCTGTACTTCAGTGTATTTTAGATAAGGGAGAGTATATGATGATTTAGACACACAGTTAGCACCATGCTAATTGGCGTATATAGACTGATATTGCTTGTTATCTATATTAGCCTCTTAGCTTTAGTGTAAAGTTAAACATGCCCAAAACATGTCTTGGGGGATTGACTGCATCGATCCTACATTTTTCAGTGGCTTGTCTTTTTCATCATCATATTTTTATTGCTTTTCAGGCGGCTCCCTCGTCCGCTCCAGCCCCAGAAGACTCCTTCCGTCCTGGAAACCTTTTCCGACAGTTAGCCAATCAGGAAGAAGAACCTGCTGCACCGTCTCTCTTCAAATTAGGCTGGCTCTCTGGCATGGCCAAATAATAACAACAATATTAATAATGAATTAATTATTATTTTTGAATTAATTATTAATTTTGTTTTGTTTGTGGGCTGTTTTTGGGATGAGGTTTAAGGTTTTTAACAAATGCAAAGGTTGTATAAAATAATATATATTATGTAAAAATATGTTTTTGGGACGAAGTTGTTTTTATTTCTTATACTAAAAAAAATAAAGCTTTATCATTTTGCATTTCTCTTCTGTGTGAGCTGTTCTATTAGTGTCCATTATACAGTTGATGATATTCTACAGTTTGCCTGATTTGCAAATCAAATCCCCTCACCTTGTATAACTTGTTTAGTGATGGATGGTAAGTGATGTATAATAGGCTGGTTTCCAGGAAGGGGATTAAGCCTAGTCCTGGACAACAACATTTTGAACAGAGATTTCCCATTAAAATGAAAATATATAGCCATGACCAGACTTAATGCTTAAACAAACTTAACTAAATAAAGTTTTGTGTACAGAAAGATGTACTGGAGGTTTAAACAGCGTTAACGGTAAGATATTTTTGGGCCATTTCACCGAATGGGTGCCATTTTTTTTAATCTTGTTTCAACTGTGAATCTAATAACACCATGTATACACCAAGGTTAGAAACAAGGTTTCTAATTCGAAAATGGTTACCAAACTCATATGACATTTAAATAGCATGTTTAAAAGCAAGTCCACTAATTGAAGAACATCTTTTTTAAAGAAATGGTTGACTCCATGTTCAAATAATTGATATTTATGACAAAACAATCACTCCTGTTACTGAGTAAAAGGAATTAAAGTATCAATAATGGTTTTGTAGCATAGAAATAGCAAAAACATAAAACAAAATATTTAAATGGCGGCTATGCTAATAGCATGAGGACACTGAGCACATTGTAGGGATTTTTCCAAAATGTGTATTTTAAAAATAAACAAATAATATCTAAGAATTAATTTAGGTAACAGGAATGAGTGTTGAGATTGAGCTCCTCCATCATTGTTACAATAAAGATCAAATATACAGAAAAATAAAAAAGGGCAAGTTACTTTTAGTCTTCCCATGATCTTCAGAAGAACCACCTGACGTAACTTCCTGTTAAAGCTGTGACTTGTAGGATGTTCCAGATGTTTCAGATGGGGTAATGTGTTACAGTGACAGGACCAGTGAAACCCAGGGATACAACTAAAATGTGTATTTATTATTTATTTTTTTTTATTTAAATTTTTTCCCATTTTCTCCCCAATTTACACGGCCAATTACCAACCAACTCATTAGGACTCCCCCTATCGCTAGTAATGCCCCAACACACCAGGAGGGTGAAGACTAGAACATGCTTCCTCTGATACATGTGAAGTCAGCCACCGCTTCTTTTCGAGCTGCTGCTCATGTAGCATTACCGAGTAGCATCACAGCACGCTTGGAGGAAAGTGCAGCGGCTCATTTCCGGTACATCAGCTCACAGACGCCCTAAGCTGTGGACATCACCCTAGGAGTGATGTGGGGAGAGAGCGCCACCTACCTACCCGGAAGGAGCAGGGCCAATTGTGCTCTCTCTGAGCGCCGGCAGCTTGATGGCAAAGCTGCATGAGCGGGAGTTCGAACCTACGACCTCTCGCTCATAGTGGCAGCGCTTTAGACTGCTGGACCACTTGGCACCCTAAAATGTGTATTTTAACTTTAAAAATGGATTTATTATGAAAAAAAATGTAAAGCATAGATGGGATTTGGAGTCACACAATAATGCAAAAAAATTACATCTCTGACGCATTTTAATAATTATATTTTATGGGAGTGGGGACAGATTAACAAAAGCTATTGTCAGTGTTCTAAGTAGTTTTTATTAATGTTTTTAATTAACATTATTGTACTTTTGCAATTAGGTCAATGTACAAGACACTATGCTTAAAATTAAATTGTATTTTAAAGTTATTTTGTGTTTACATTTATACAGAAATGGCACCCATTTGATGAAATGGCCCTTATATCTTATATTTATATTGGTATTATATCCGTCATCTATACAGTACACATGCAGACAGAGGCTAGAGAGCAAGACAAATGACCTACAGCAAGCAGCAAACAAACTATTAATGTATGTGTGGCGCTGGGTCATTAACAAAAAAACTTGCATTTCTTTTGTTTTATTTTATTTATAACATTAGTGTGGAATTAAAAATAAAAATAGTTATCGGTATAATATTCCTGTGTATGTAACTGTAGAATTATTTATGAGGTTGTTTGTTTTATTGTGCTTTTAATACTTATATTTATAAATCTCTTACAGTCTCTTACACTACAGGTTGTCCAGTCTATGAGTGTAAATAAGCTAGATTTTGTGACATAACCGAAACAATAAAAAAAAAAAAAAATTGTTTGTGCAGGTAAATTTCTAGAAATGGGTAAGATCTGTGTGATCTGTAGGCAAGGCATAAACCGTGCAGCATGATTCATGGCGTCAGTTAGTCTTTAGTATTGTGAGGACGCAAAAAATACACCTTGCTTAAAACATGCAAAAGGCATGTACTAATTCTCTTAATTAATCAGGGTGTCACTTGCCATTCCCTTTAAGAGGCAGGCGCGCTCTGACTTACTCATTCACGCTGTGAAGGTGCAGCAGCAGGTCATTACAGGAACATCAGTGTTCTTTTATGTTGTATTCTATTTATTGTTGAAGTTGGGTTTGTGCTGCTGCATGTCTCTGTGTGTGAAACAACAGGGCTTTACGAGCACATGCATGCGGCAACTGCATGGCTAAGATAGATTGAATGTCTGGCAGATGACTGTTGTTTGGGTTTTATTGAGTCAGTGGTGCACATGTGTTTTCTGCCACCAAGATAGCAATACATCAGAAATTTACATTTTACACTCCTCACTACCACACCATCACGCCCATTGGCATTGATACATATTCATAAACTCGGATGCTATTGTAACAGAACAGGCGCAAAGCATGAAAATAGACAGTTAATGGTGTGTAGGATAGCAATGAGTATCGTAACGCACCTTGCAAATTGTGTAAAATAAGGCCCAAAGTGTTTTACAAAATGTATATATATGAAACCAGCTCCAAGCTGAATCTGGTCTTAAACTAGATTTTTCAGCAGAGTTTGGCTTTTTAGAACAACTGAGACATTATGAGTGGTGAAAGCAGGGAATAACAAAAAACCCTGTAAAATCGGCCTAAAGCCTAATAAACTCAACGTACGCATCATATAGATTTATAACAGTTTATTCACTGTACTTTACAACTTTACAACATCAGTTCTCCTTCGAGTCACAGCAGAGTTTCATTTACAGAAATGACAGTCCAACAACTAATACTGTACCTGCTGCAGATCTAACAACTTCAGAACAAGATCACACATCAGAATTAATCACCAACACATGTTCATCATAACCTTGTAATCTCCCTATTTGGACTAATTAAAGGGCACACTATCAGTGTCAGTACATCCCTCTTGTACAGTGTTAAACTAGTCATGAAAAGTGGGTCCTGAGATGCAATGTTTAACATAAATAGTTTCTGAAAATAATGAAACAATCATCATACACATATATTATTACATTTTCTGTATTGTAATTTATATTTAATAGGAAGATTACTTAAATATGAAGAAAGTGTATTTAGTAATATCCTCTCCTTTAACTTACTCTATCTCAGAAAATTAAAACATTTGCAAAACACTGTGGATGTTTTTAATCAAGAAAAATTTATTCATATAGAACTTTTCAGACAAATCAAAAGCCCAGTACACTTGAAGAACACACCATATAGACTTTTCAGACAAATCATATTACATTTTTTTATATAATTTTGTTTCTAATTTTCAATCTTATTTTCTCCCCAATTTACAAGGGCAATTACCTAATCACTATCACTAGTGATGCCCCAACACCAGGAGGGTAAAGGCTAGCCCATGCCTCCTCTGATACATGTGGCATCAGCCACCGCTTCTTTTCACATCTGATGATGTAGCATTGCTGTGTAACGTGGTTTCAATACATCAGCTCACAGATGCCTCGTGCTGATCGACATCACCCTTTGGAGTGATGAGGGAAAGAGCACTATCTACCCACCCAGAGAGAGCAAGGCCAATTCTGATCCCCCAGGGCTCCAGTAGCCGATGGCAAGCTACATAAACAGGATTCGAACCAGCGATCTCCCGGTCATAGTGGCAGAGCTTAGTCCGCTATTATTTCCCAGATCTTGCTGCTTGCTATCTGCAGTCAGAGTCTGAGAGAACACAGATGGCCTTGTTTCTCTGGGTAGGTAGATGACTTTCTCTCCTCCTCTCCCCCTGTGATGTTGGTCAGCACAGGTGTCTGTTAGCTGGTTTTGAGTCAGAGCTGAGTTGTTAAGCTTTCCTCTGAGCTTTGATGGCTACATTTTAAAAAAAGGAGCAGTGGTTAACTTCACATGTATCAGAGGAGGCAGACGCTAGTCTTCACCCTCCTGTTTGGGGGAGTGCCACTAGTGAACAGGGAAGTTCATATTAATGAGGATTGGATAATAAGCCTTACAAATTGGATAGAAAATGGGTAAAATGGTTCGAAATAAACTAATACAAAAAAAGAAAATTTAACAAAATAAAACAAATATCTGTTTTGCCACTGAAACAAATGGGGATGGGTTGATCTGGACATCACACTAAAACCAGCCAGTAGATTCACTAGACCTGGTCAGAATGCCCCTTAAAATGGTTATTCTTCTTTATTTTCTATAATTTTCATTTCAGAGGTAAAGATTGTGTTATGTTAAGATCACTTACATTTGGAGCTATTTTAAAATATTAAACCTAAAACAAACTCTGCACTGCCCCTCAGCTCTTTACTTGCGGTCCAGTTTGCTGGCCATCAGTTTTTTTATGTCGATGGGTCCGGCGGCAGCGGCTGCCTTGGCTCTCTCCTCCTCCTCCTGCTGCCAGATGATGATGGGGTCGATGCCCGGTTTACGATTTCGAGCATTCTGCTCCAGCTGAGAATCACTGCAGAAAGGACAACAGATACAGTCTTTATTCAGTTGATAATTGATCATTTACAAGAGAAGGTAAAGGCTTTCTTAATTTACAGTGGAAGATAATGTGAAAATATTTCATGAAAAATATATTAAAATAGAGAATTTATTTTAGTTCATGTAAAAAAGTTTGTTTAAAGTTTGTTGCATTAAGGCCTGGTTTACACATATCAATATTTCTTGAAAATAACAGATTTGTTAGTAAGCATGCATTATACAGTACAGGCCAAAAGTTTGGTCACACCTTCTCATTCAATGCATTTTCTTTATTTTAATGACTTTTTACATTGTAGATTCTCACTGAAGGCATCAAAACTATGAATGAACACATGTGGAGTTTTATGTACTTAACAAAAAATGACCTAGTCTCCACAGTCACCGGACCTGAACCCAATCCAGATGGTTTGGGGTGAGCTGAACCACAGAGTGAAGAAGGCAGGGGCAACAAGTGCTAATGAACACCTCTGGGAACTCCTTCCTTCAAGACTGTTGGAAAACCATTTCAGGTGGCCACCTCTTGAAGCTCATTGAGAGAATGATGCTAAGAGTGTGCAAAGCAGTAATCAGAGCAAAGGGTGGCTATTTTAAAGAAACTAGAATATAAAACACGTTTTCAGTTATTTCACCTTTTTTTGTTAAGTATAAAACTCCGCATGTGTTCATTCATAGTTTTGATGCCTTCAGTGAGAATCTACAATGTAAATAGTCATGAAAATAAAGAAAACGCGTTAAAAAAAAGAGAAGTTGTGTCCAAACTTTTGGCCTGTACTGTACATCTTTAAAAAGTACCTATAAATCCCTAATTTAAACACTTTTGTGAATTAGGTCTTGGAGAAGTCATTCTTAGTTCACTTAGTTCACTTACTTTTTCTAGCCTGCACTATAGATGCTCACTCAATGACACAATCATTCATAAAAGACATGAATAAGCACACCTGTGCTTTATAAGTCTGTGAACACATTGTTAAAGTATTCAGTGCAGAAATCCAGGAGCACCGTGCAACTGCATGACCAACACTTACGTGAAGGTGTGTGGAGCAGGTGAGAGGGACTTTTTCTGCATGTCTTTATAAACTGGAGACTTCAGGTATCGGTAGAAGGTGTCCTGCAAATAATACAGACAGAGATAAACGGGTCATTAGGTATAAATCCACAGTGTGAAGCAGACTGACAGACTGAGCTCAGACAGGTCCCACCTTTTTCATCAACATGAAGATGTGTGTCTGCGCAGCATCAAGAACATAGCGGTGAGGATGTTCCAGACCCTTCACTGTCAGACCCATCGTCCGCCCGTCAATGTTGATCCAGCGTGGAGCTCCGGGGGCCAAGAAAGTCCTGCACACACACACACACACACACACACACACATGCAATTCTGAGGCTGTAAAAAGTTACTGAATCCCTAATCAATGAGTATCTATCTGTAAATCTCTATAAAACATTATAATAAACCCAAATAAACAGAAAGTCAGTGGTCAGTAAGAGTGTCTACCTGTGATTAACTCTATATAATATTAGAATAAACCCAAATAAACATAAAGTCAGTGGTCAGAGAGAGTGTCTACCTGTAAAAACTCTATATAATATTAGAATAAACCCAAATAAACATAAAGTCAGTGGTCAGTAAGAGTGTCTACCTGTGATTAACTCCATATAACATTATAATAAACCCAAATAAACATAAAGTCAGTGAACGGTGAGAGTGTCTACCTGTGATTAACTCCATATAACATTATAATAAACCCAAATAAACATAAAGTCAGTGGTCAGTGAAAGCGTCTACCTGTAATTAAATCTATATAACACTAGAATAAACCCAAATAAACATAAAGTCAGTGGTCAGTGAGAGTGTCTACCTGTAAAAACTCTATATAACATTATAACAAACCCAAATGTACATACTAGGTGTCTACCTGTAAAACTTTATATATCATTAAAGGTTATATTATTACTGGTCACTGCGTGTAGGGTCAGTAATGTGTAGGTAAAAGTATTTGCATGTTTGCCTTTAATCAGATTTATTCCTCACTTGAAAATTGTTTGTGCTTGCTCATTGATGGATGACGCCGCCCCCCACTTCATCTCCTCCGCTGCTTCCCAGAACGCCAAATTCTCACCTAACAACACAAACACACACATTCACATTCACATCCACATCAGCCAGACAAGGCTCTAAAACTGTTCTCAGCACACAGTCGTCCACCACACACATCCACTCACCACTGAACTCTTTCTTCAGGAACACTTTGAAGTCAGCACGTCCTCGAGGATCACTCAGCAGCTCGAAGAAGCTGAAGGACCAGCGCTCCACTCTCATTTTTGTGGGAGTTTCAACACTGTGATACACAAAACGTTACAGTCTATAAAATACAATCAAACACAGACACACCCTAGCCTAATCATCATTAAATATCAGTTTAACAACTTATACTTTAAATACATTTTAAACAACTAAACAGATATGAATATATGTACAATTAGGGCAACTTTGGCCAAATTACACATTTTGTCACACCTCTTTTCAATTTGCAGTGCGTCTGGCTTTCTTGGCGTCTGCGTCACCTGTGTTTTCCGAGGCCAAGATAGCAATATGCCAGAAACCTACCTGAACACACACAGCTCACTTCCAGACCTCCACACCCATCCGCGTAGATGTATTCACAAGCGTCTTTGCTATTTAAATGGTGCAGGTAAAAGACGTGAAAATAGATGGTCGTTTTTTTCTAGTAGATCCTATCCCAATTCAGTGCCCAATTAGGTGCTCCTCTTACAAACCCAACCCCCCTATCAGATGACAGATGACTATTTATATTATTTGCCCGTGCCTATAGTGGTGAACAGTGGTCACATGTATCATGTATGGCCGTGTACATGAATTTGATTTAACTTAATTACAGGGGTTGGACAATGAAACTGAAACACGTGGTTTTAGACCACAATAATTTATTGTGGTGACGGACAGTTCTGGTAGAAACAGGAGAGTTGAGGTGCACATTGAATTCTTCCATTTTGGGCAGCTGTGGTTTTGTGTTTTTTGGATGCAATCCAGGTTAGCACCTGAGCATCCCTTTCAGGCGTCTTTCTCTTACAGCATCCACAGTTAATCCTGTTGGATGTGGTTCGTCCTTCTTGGTGGCATGCTAACATTACCCTGGATACCGTGGCGCTTGATACATCACAAAGACTTGCTGTCTTGGTCACAGATGCATCAGCAAGATGTGCACCAACAATTTGTCCTCTTTTGAACTCTGGTATGTCGCCCATAATGTTGTATGCATTGCAATATTTTGAGCAAAACTGTGCTCTTACCCTGCTAATTGAACCTTCACACTCTGCTCTTACTGGTGCAATGTGCAATTAATGAAGATTGGGAACCTGGCTGCTCCAATTTAGCCATGAAACCTCCCACACTAAAATGTTCAGTTTCATTGTCCAACCACTGTAAATGTAGATGAACAAGATACCTATAGGTTTGTGTCTAACCTTCTCATGTTAAGCTCCCAGTAGGTGTCGTCATCAGTCTGCCAGGGGTTGCTGGGCAGGCAGGGGGCCAGGAAGGGGTCATGGCCTTTATACGTTGTCATGAACTTAACAAGGCTGAAACAAGAAACACATTATAAAAAATCTAATTTGATTGTACTCTACATAAACAATGAGCTTAGAAAACCAAACCCAGACTGATAAAATATAATTTCAGTGATATACATACTGTAAAACCACAAGATAAAATGTTGCTATGCTGTTCTCATTACCATTAACCAGCAATATATAATACAATCTAGTGGTGCTTCAAAAGCATCACTGGAGTCCTACTACAGTTATACAACTTATTGCACATTCAGTATGACCAGCCTGAAGACTAGTGCGATAAATTTGATCTTGCTGATGGATCAACAACTGTGACCATCAAAGACCAGTTTAGACCATCTAAAAGCAGTTAGCATCCGAAGCTAGTCTTAAGCTGGATTTTTCACCAGGGAAGCTTGGCATGAAGAACTAGCACAATGCTAACTTGTAGCAAACTTGTTGTTAGCTGCATTAGCTTTGTACCTCCAGTGTAAGTATGGTATGGTAGAAGGTTTTAGCTTTAGTGTGGATTTTGCTGCCCCTGACTGGAGCTTGAACCTGTTTATTTATTCCTGTTGGACTTACGCTCCAAGAGACACGGTGGACTTCACCTTAGGCCTCATGATGGCTTGCTGTGTGAAGATGATCTAAAAGAGAAGATAATGGAGGCCAATGGATGATGAAGATAATGAAGGCATAAACAATCTTAATCTGTCAAAAACATGTTTAAAGAGATCAGACTTACAATTCTCTTGTAGTAGTCAAAGGTCTTTTTCTAAAGAAAAACAAAAAGTAAACAGTTCATGAAATTTCTCATAAAAAGTATTTTTTTATGTAGGTCTAACTACATAGAAAAAACACACCACATACAGCCACCATACACTTATAAAGTCTCTGTGACTAACATACACCAAAACATAAATACAAAATAAGTATAGGGTGGGAGAAGTATTTGGTACACTGTAGATTGTGCAAGTTTTACCACCTACAAAGAACTAATTTTTATTGTGGGTACATTTCAACTATGAGAGACAAAACCAAAAATAATTATGACTTTAAAATCACCTACCATGCAGCCAAAATTCTGGTTCTCACAGACCTGCTACATTTTCTTTATTTCTGCACTCAATATCTGTATTATTTGGACTTGTTTGAACTCGATATCTGTATAAAAGACACCTGTCTATACACTCAGTCCATCACACTCCAACCTCCCCACCATGACCAAGACCAAAGAGCTGTCTAAAACACCAGGGACAAAACTGTAAACCTGCACAAGGCTGAGATGGGCTACAGGGCAATAGGCAAGAAGCTGGATCAGCACCTGTCTAAGCACAAGTGTCACAAGATTTTGGTTAACAACCTCCTTCCTTCAGTAAGCATTGAAAACAGGTCATGGCTGTGTCTTCCAGCATGACAATGACCCCAAACACACAGCCAGGGAAACTAAGGAGTGGCTTTGTAAGAAGCATTTTAAGGTTCTGGAGTGGCCTAGCCAGTCTCTGACCTGAACCCAATAGAAAATTTTAGTTTGAAGGGAACTAAAATTCAATGTCGCACTCCAACAGTGCTGAAACCAAAACGATTTGGAGAAGATATGCATGGAGGAGTGGGACAAAATCCCCGCTGCTGACAACATCTTAACTTTGTAATTGCAAACGAAAGTTTCTGCACCAAATATTAAGTCTCTGTTTTTCTACCAAATACTTATTTCATGCAATACAATATTTAATGCTAATTAACTTTTTTTTAAATTATACAAATTATTTTTTCATTTTTTTTTTATTCTGTCACAGTCTCTCACAGCTGTACCTACAGTAAAATCTGTACATCTCAAAATATTTACTACTCACTGGAAGGTACGTGTTTCTAAAAAAGAAACACGTACCTTCTGAAAGAACAAAGAAACTGTTTCTAATAAAGTGGCCAGTGAATGAAAGAACAAAGAAACTGTTTCTAATAAAGTGGCCAGTGAGTGAAAGAACAAAGAAACTGTTCCTAATAAAGTGGCCAGTGAGTGGAAGCACAATAAGCACAATATTGAACAGTCTATCAGTCTCTATGTAGGAGTTTATGGTCTTGAGTATGAAAGCAGGCATCTTCTTTGAAAGCCATGTGGACTAAAGAGAAAAAAGAAAAAAAAGGCCTGGAAAAGAGAGAGAGAAAGAAAGTAGTTTATGCAACCAGCACACATACACACACACACACACATTTTTAATGTGAATACCACTTTAAATTATGCATTCAGTCACTTTAGGTATCCATTACTGACACACGCAAATGCACACAAAGCCAGTTTTGTCCCTGTGAAGAGGTACTGCCAATAGTATATGATTATCTGAGAGCAGATAAACAAAAAACTGTTGGCACAATGCCTGATGCTAATCATGGGTTAGAGGAGTATAAAACTCACCAGCACTGAGCTGTTTGACAGTAGAACTGTGGGATAAGTTGGGGAGTGAGTTCTGAACTTAAAAATATATAAGGCGCACCATCAATGAACCTCTTTATTCTGGTTTATTTTGACACATAAGGTACACTAGACTATAAGGCATAGGTTAGTTAAGTAAAGCTAAGCTAAGTAAATAAAACTATAATTCTTAAAAAAAACACTTTCTTTCAAAGTCAAACGAGCACTGGATGTTAATTTATACAGATTTCTCTCTTGAAAACTGCTTATTTGGGTGAGTAAAGTGCTTCTGATTATTTAGAATAAGCTTAGAGTCCACATTTTTTCCAGCACTAAGGCTGGAGCATTAGCATTAGCACTTAGTGGCTAATGCCGGCGGACAGAGCTACACTGAGGAACCCTGAGTGTTCCGGTAAGCTAGGGTGATATTACCTAGCGGTTCGTCCCATGTAGTCTGTTTTAACATGGTAAACGCGCAGACTACAGTCATATATACTCCTATATATATACATATATACTTAGCATAGTTAGAGGCTAATGCTAATACTGCTTCAGCCTCGGAATTAGAGAAACTTCACTATAACTCCTGTATAACGCTGTATTTCAGTGGAGTGGCTTTACTTTCCTTACAACCTGACTGGTAAAATTCTTAAATAAGATGCACTGACGATTTTTGGAAAAATAAAAGGATGTTAAAAGTTATTAAAGTGCAAATAGTGCTAATAGTGCAAAAAATATGGTAACCTCTTTTTAATAGCCTTGTCACTGCTGAATGTATGTTGTGATAGTGGGTAACAAAGTCCAGCATCTTCCAAACATCGCAAGCCAAAATCATCCTTACTTAGGAGCTTAATGTCAAACTATTGTTGTTTTTTAAAAAATTAAACTTAACATAATTTCTCTATTCTAAAAATGGTAACAGGTGTAGGAGTAGATGTCTGGCAACATGCCTAGTAAATTAGCAGAGTAGTTTATTTGCCAACAGTGAGCACTAAAGCACAGGCCATGTGCTGCTACCGCTAATCTGAGTTAGTGCTCGTGAGACGGGGGGGTTGGGGGAACTCCTGTGCAGATCAGAGGGCAGGAATCCTCTTAAACAGACTAAGCAGATAGGGAGAGACTGCCCATGGCTCTCTCAGCACTGACAGAGAGCTACATGGCTAATCTGAGCTAACGTTATTAGCCTGTGGAGTTCTAGATGGCCTGATCCATTCTGGTCTCCAGCTTTTATTAGAAGTACAAAAATAACACTGGATCCTGACAATAAACCATAGCTTATAAAGTATATGACTGCTTAGATTTACCAACACTGAATCAGACCAACACTCACTCGCTGAGGATTTCACTGTGTGGGGCTGTGTTATCAGATCACAGGAGGATTCTAACATTAATCTTCTGGTGTTTGCCATTCTGCTTCACACACACACACACACACACGTGCTCTCTCACCTTTCACCTCTTCTACATTAGGGTCAATGAGGCGATCCACTCCATAGTCCATGGCGCTGTGAGTTCGAGGCTATGAAGTCAATAAAAGGTGAAGTTAACATTATTAGCAACAATATAAACTCTACAACTGCAACATTAAATCTTGCACTGGTTTGTGAACGTTACGTGTGGACTTTTTAAGAGGGATCTGGCAACCCAGTAGTGATAGCAATAGAGAATGATGGCTGAGCAGTGAGAGCAGCTCTCAGCAGAAGAGGAAAATTCGGGCATTTGCATAGAAGATGCTTCTGCTACTTTTAAGTTGTATGTCTTAATTTTGGATTCTGCATTTTGGCCCAAGTGGAAACAATAAACAGTAACAGAGTGACCAACAAGACACAAACCATATGTAAATACTGTAAGTAAATCATACACTAGCTGTTTCATATGCAGTTGTACTAATCCCTTAGCTCTGTACTGTATTTAAAAACATGTTCTGTCTCTGTTTGCACTTCAAGCATAGTCTTAATACGACTGGTTGTGGTTTGCACTTATTGTTTGCACTATATAAATCCTATAAAAGTTTTATTTTTATTTTTTATTCTTATTTCTATTTCTTATAGAATCAATGTGTGAGAGAAACCAGTCTGTTAAGTTTGCGTTTTATGATTTTGTCAAATAAAACTCCAGTTTTCAAGCCATTTTTCATTTTTGACGTTTTCTTTAAAATTGATTATTTAAAATGTATAATTTTATTATTTTTAAATCTCGTCTCGTTCTCATGAACCCAATATCGTGTCTCGTCTCTTCTCGTCTCGTCACACCCCTAGTGTCTTATCACAAAAAGCGTAAACATACATATTCATACAAGGTCCTTTGCAAACTATGTAATAACTGCTTTTCAGTTCCCAATAATCTCCCAGTTTAGTCATTTCTACGCCATTCCATTAGTAGGGTAAAATACACTATTTTATTGTAAACGGACAAATTTAGTTTTAAGTGTCACCATTATTGTCCAGCACTGCTCTAACTCTCTTGGGCATGGAGTTCACTAGAACTTGACAGGATGCCACTGGAATCCTCCTCCACTCATCCAAGATGACATCACAACTGGGGGATTGTTAGACACCTTGTCCTCAATTGTGCTCAATAGGGTTTAGGTCTGGAGACATGTTTGGCTTGGTGTGTTTGAAGCCGTTATTGTGTTGGAAAACTGCTATGCTTCCCAATTCCTGGAGGTAGGGGATCATCCTCTGCTTTAAAATGTAACAGGACATGTTTGAATTAAGCTCTACAATGCCAGAAACACTCATACATCCCCAGGCCATAATGCTACCTCACCGTGCTTGCCTGTAATTCCCAGAATTCCACTACACAAACCGGACACCATCTGACCCAAACAAGTTTATCTTGGTCTCATCAGAGCACCGGACATGGTTCTCGGAATTCAATGCTCAACAGCAAACTGTTTGCAAGGCTTCCTTGTGCATCTTCTTTAGAAGAGGCTACCTTCTAAAACAGTGTCATTCAGACCGAGTGCTTTATTTCAGTTTTAGGGTGTTAGCAATCTTCTTATAGTCTAGACCAACTTTGAGCTGAGCAACAACTCTGTTTCTCACATCTTCAGAGAGTTTTCCTGCCATAACGTGCCATACAATATCCAGTGGTCAGTATGGGAGAATCTTACGGAAAATAGTAAATGTAACACACCAGCTCCCTGTTTGCACCTGAAATCTTGTAACAGGAATGAGTCACATGAATCCGGAGGGAGAAAATGTTTTATTTGGCACAATTTGGTCATTTTCACCTAGGGCTGTACTCACTTTTGTTGCCACTGGTTCCGACATTATTGACTGGCTGTTCAGATATTTTGCGGGCAAAGTAAATTTACACTGTCATACAAGCTGTACACTGACTACTTTGCATTGTATATAATTGTAGTAAAACATTCACAAAAATGTGAGGGATGTACTCATTGTTTTGTGTATTTCATATTTTTTTGGGAAATTCTGGGGCAGTTCTCTTTTTTGAGGATGTTAAGCTTTGTAATTTTTCTACTAGTTGTTCTTCAGCCACGATGTTAGTTAATTAGTGGATATGACATTTTATTAATCACCAAATATTCTAATAAAATTCTCTATTAGCTGGGTTTCTTCTTTTGGTAGAGGTTTAGTCATATCAATCTTATGTTAGCAGATATTTAGCCATGCTGTTCTCCTGCTGCTGACAGATTTTTGTTGTTCTGTTGCACATTATGTCTATATGTAACCTCCCAATAACATATTTTCTGCCAAACTCTCAGATTCTGGAACAGTCTTGAAACTAAAGGCACAAAATCAGTTACCAATGATTTTACCCCAAACAAAAGAATTCTTAGATAATTGGTGACTTCTCCATGTGATATAAATCACTGCAAAAGTGGTAGAGCTAACTATATTGCAAAAAATTCGATACATTTATATTTCTGCAACAGTGAGCAGTATTTCTGTTACAGAGTTTACTCACTGGAGGCCGGTGCACTATCCAGAACGCTCTCTCTTGACAGTCAAACACCACCCGGTCTGCCTTATTCCTCTCCTTCCCTGCCCTGCAAATAATAAAAAACACAGCAAAGACAGTTCATTCTGGGAGTGGGAACAGACTCTGCAGTCCTTGATGTGATAAATGGTTATCTGATAAATTATGGTTTTAGTACTTTTGTTAGCAAAGCTTTATTTGATACAGTGGCTTGCAAAAGTATTAATCTTTTCACATTCTCTCACCTTACAACCACAAAATGTATTTTATTGAGATTTTAAATGATAGACCAACACAAAGTAGCACATAGTTGTGAAGTGGAATGAAAATTGTAATGGGATGGAGTGCTCGCCCTCCAGCCGAGAGAGTTGTTGAACCCAGTTGCAAATTAGCTCAAGCTCTGTAAGGTTGGGAGGAGAGAGTCTGTGAACAGCAATGCTCAAGTCTTACCACAGAAGCTCAATGGAATTTAGGTCAGGATTTAGACTGGACCATTCTATTACATGAGTATTCTTTGGTCTAAACCATTTTGGCTGTATGTTTAGGGTCGTTGTCTTGCTGGAAGGTGAATCATCTTCCAGGTCTTTTAAGGCCTCAAAGAGGTTTTTTTTTTCCAGGATTTGGCTCCATCCATCTTCCCATCAACTCTGACCAGCTTCCCTGTTCCTGCTGAAAAAAAGCAACTCTACAGCATGATGCTGCCATCACCATGTTTTAAAGTGGGGAGGGTGAGTTCAGGGTAATAAGTAGTGTTACTTTTCTGCCACACAAAGCGCTTTGCATTTAGACCAAAAAGTGGAACTTTGGTCTCATCTGATCACAGTATCCTCTTCCACATGTTTACTTTGTCCTGTACATGGCTTGTGGCAAACTGCAAATGGCACTTTTTATGTCTTGTTTGCCACTTTTCCATGAGCATGAACTGTGATTTTTGCAGTTTCTCCAAAATGTCCATGGGCATCTCTGCTGCTTCTCTGACCAGTGCTCTCCTTGCTCAATCTGTCAGTTTGGGTGGACCATGGCAATGTCTTGGTAAGTTTGCAGGTGTTGAATACATTTCCATTTTTGTATGATGGATTGAACAGTGCTCCTTGGGATGATCAAAGCTTGAGATATGTTTTTATATCCTAATCCTGCTTTAAACTTCTCCACAACTTTATCTCTGAGCTGTCTGTTGAGTTTCTTGGTCTTAATAATACTATTTGTACACTAGTGTTCTTTAACAAATGACTAGGAACAGGTGTATATATATTTAAATATTATATATGAATTAAATTACACACAGATGGACTCTATTAACTAATCAAGTGACTTCTGAAGGCAGTGATTGCACTGAATTTTATTTTGGCGTCTTAGAGTCATTTCTGTTTCACTTCACAATTATGTGTTACTTTGTGTTTGTCTATAACTTCATTTTTTTGTCATTTAAGCTTGTGGTTATAATGTGACAAAATGTGAAAAAGTTTGCACCATATGCTAATGAATATAGTGTAGGCTTACCGGTACTGTTCTTTGGCCTGCATCACGATAAAATCCCATTTATAGTTGAGCCATTTGTGAAGCTTGTTGTAGTTCTCCTGTATGAAACATTAAACACAGTGTTTTAATGCTGTGAACACAAATGTGTAATATTAAATGAAATGTGAAGTTTACAATCGTGAAGTTAAAATATTACCAATTAAAATTTTAATATCAACAAAATAAACTAATACTAAAACTAATAACAGTTTAGTCATTTGTGAAACTTGTAGTAGTACTCCTGTACAAAGGTGGGCAGTGGGTTTGACTTTGGGGGGGGTCACATTTGCTAATATGAACCAAAGCCCACCCTATAGGGACAGCATTTGGAATTACAGTTAATCACTCTACTTCTGTTTATTATTAGTTAAATCCAACTAAAGGTCACTTTAAACCTAAACATGTTACTCCACATTACATTTGTTAGAAGAACATATATAGATACATATATGACAAAAACTGATTAGTTATTACCTATTTTTAAAACAATATAACAACAGATTTGGTTATTACTATTATTATTATTATTATTATTATTATTATTATTATTTATTGGCATTATGTGTAAAGCGGGTGTGAACTCCCTGACACCCAATGAGGCAAAAGCTCGGGTCACTGAAGCTGCTGCTGACTTCAGGACATTTCTGAACAGGCATCTGAACTCAAGCCTAAACAAAGTGAAAGACCACACATAACAACCAGAGCCTGTAGCCAACAACAAACCTGCTAAATGCTCTTTCAAAATAAAAGTTTATTCTAAAACAATTTCTGCTTTTTCTGCAGTATAATTTTTTTTTGGGGGGGGGACAAATCTTCCTATTTCTGATATTGATCACCCCCATTTCCTGTGTCAGTGCTCCTGTACAAAACATTAAACACAGTGCTTTATTGCTGTGAACACAAGACACTGTATTACACACAATGGTGAAACTGCCAGCAATTCCACTGGTGCCTGTTCTGTGGGGTCTGTTGTGACCAGACCCCTAATGGCTTTATTGGATTACCTATTTCACATATTGTTGAACCTGTGAGATCATATTCCACTGGTGATAAATGCTGTGTATGAGTTGATTGGAGGAATCAGCGGCCGTACCTGCTCATATACATCCAGCGATCCCTTCTTCCTAATGTTTCTCTTGGCCAGGTAAATCGCTTCAGTGTGAAAAAAGAAAGGGAGAAGTTGTGCTAGTTAGCTTAAAGGCAAATCAAATGTGATCAAACTCCATTCAGAGTGGATTTGGTGTGAAACGCTCTATTTTAGAGAATCTTACCCAGTCAGAATTGTTCACAGTATGAGATGAATGGACCCAGACGCCTAAACCTTTCAAAGCTACCTTACAGAAAATTATTACAACAAATGTCTTTGAATAGGGGTGTAACTCTACGTGTATTCTTTCCGAACCGTCAGGGTACGGGGGTCACGGTTCGGTTCATGCAAATGCATGCAGAATACACTGTACAGACAGTCAATAGGAGGCTTGTGGAACCAAAGAACGTAATGCGGAACTAATGTTTACAGAAGTGTTACACCGGAAAGTGTAGCTGTAGCACTGTTGCTTTTAGCATCTCGCTACTGACCTAGCCCATATCCTGCCCTGAGAAGTGTAGCTCTGAGCACATGGGCTCAGTATGGCGACTCAAAACAGTTCTCCGGAGAGTGCAAGCAGGGTTAGGCACTCACACTATCTCTCACTCGCTCGCTCTCATTTGTGCTGTCTCTCATTCTCTCTCGCTTCACTCGCTCAATGGCAATCTCTCTCTCTCTCTCTCTCTCTCTCTCTCTCTCTCACTCACACAGTCTCTCTCTCTCTCTCTGAAATATTATAAAACAGCGATTATCCAGTCTGCCAGACCTAAACCACACTACACTATTATTACTGTCTCCTCACAATAAAACTGGGAAATTACAGCATTAAAAAATTAATCATGATTTCATTATTTTTTTAAGTGATTGACAACACTAATTTAATTTACTTTGACAATCTAATGCTGATATTTCTTAAACATAACTTATTGCATCCAGTAATATTCTTAGGGAAAAAAAATATTTATTTTAAGCAGTTAAAGTAATGCTGTTGTTTTTGTTTTTAATAAAGCGCCACAATCAGGCTCACAGTTTGTTTGTTCCAACAAGATCTAAAAGGTGAAGCTTCTCATGATGACAGTAGGAGATAACCCTGGTTTCAGCCTTTAATAAAAGAGCTCAAGCCCTGTTACAACATTCCATCCCAAAAATAAAACATGATTATAATAAAGATTTATTGTTATAATTAAGTTAATAAAGGAGGGTAAACAGAATGCCTGTCCTCTTTATTGTTTCCTCCAAATGTACGGAACCGTGGGGTTCATACTGAGGTGTGAACCAAACAGTGAATTTTCTGTACCATTACACCCCTATCTTTGAATATTCTGATACCTGTGGCACTATTTGCAGTAAATAAAACAGCTATAATTGTTTTTCAGTCATGGTGAAATCTGGCACCACTGTTTTTGTCAAATTACAAATTTCTCACCACTGTAATGAAATCTGAGTTGATAAGTTTCTTCAGTACGAACCACAATTTCACACCGAACCTTCACCGGAGTTATAATGACATAAATTATTACATTATAAAATGTATGTTTGTTACAGAAGAAGCCCCTTTCTCACATGCACAGGAAACCTAAACTTTATCTGAAGGAGCTGTATGTTTAAACGCAAACGTCCGGATCACTTGTACCAGACGTTTATCCCTTTTACAACATTCGGGTACTGTCCCAGTCAACCCATATGTAAATAAAGCAGTTAATTTTCTGAACAAACTCACAGTAAGTGTGCTGTTGATGTTTCCAATAAAATGTTTCCAGAGACATTATTTTTTATTTGGAAACCAACTACTGATTAAAACATGACTGGGATTCTCGTTATGCTCAACCCAGCGTCCATTCAAGATAAAGTCCTACCCTTCAGCAAAAAGAGCCAATCAGCTTGCTGTTTATGCTGTGAGTAATGTATGGTCACCATGCTAGTGAGGAAAGCACCCATTTAAGAAGAGATCTGCGGAAGTGCAGTATTATGGAGTGAAATCAAAATTTGAAGAACCAAAAGGAAAAAGTGTATGTTGCAAATTCAAAAGAGAAAAACATATAACAAATATATGGTGGGCGGGGCTTAGAAGAAGGCATTCCTTTTAAATCTCCATTGGTCACCTGATTTTGGACTGACTGTACCCTGAACCCTGCACCAACCCATATCTTAAGCATGCAGAATATTTTGTTGTGAGAACATCTATGCCACAGAAATCTATAATAATGTAACTTTATCTATCATGCTGAATGATAAAAACATTACATTACCATAATCAGTGTCGTCAACCTTCCATTTCTGAGCAGGCCAGAAGTAAGGAGTCTATTGGAACAGATTATAGTTTTAGGTGACTGGCCAGACACAACAATTTCCCCCAAATCTGTATAAAGACAGATAGTAAGAAGAACTAATTTACCTGAAAGCGGTAGAGGCTTCCGTCTGGCTTCAGGATGAGCCTTTTGTGGTCTTGCAGAGGGTAGATGAACCCATATGCCACCAGCATGGTGCCCATAGTCCGTGCCTCTAGAAAAGGCAAGAAAAATATCCCAAATTTTATAATCCCAAATGGCAGCACTTTGATACCACAGAGTACTCAGGCTGGAAATGATATTTACCTTGAGTGTCCACCTTCATATGATTTGCAATCCAGGCAAGAATGTCCTCACCTGTGAAACACAGACACACACACTGAATATGCAGCTTTTTTAGGTTCTTCTAAACTATCACTGCACCATTTTCTTGGCAGTATAGGTGTTGTTTTACAGTGACAGACTGCAACACATGTGATCACTACTGACCAGGTATTATTGGGGAGGAGGTCCATTCACAGCACTTTAGTGAGACTACTTCTTACATATGTCTTATTATCAGGTTGAGAGCGGAACCACCACCCAAATATATTTGACAAGAGCAGAAACTGACTGACTGACTGACAAATAAAGATATACAGCATCAGAAGATGCTTTAACACACACAAGCCACAAGCATGCTTTTAATAACTGGGTTGTGTGTAGAAGTCTTAGAATTCCCTCCTTTATTATTGTATTCACCTCTTGGTGGCATAATAGAGGACCATTTTAAAGTAGATGAAACACTCCACAATATGGGAGATGCGAAAGAGCTAGCCAGGCTAAATTGCAAAGTTACTTAGGCTACTTTCACATTATCAGGCTGTAGTGGCTCAAATCTCATTTTTTGCTCAGTGTGGCTAAGTTCTGTGTGAGCGTGCCAAATCCGTCAGTGTGTAGTGTGTAGTGATTCCCCCTGGGCTACCTTAGAAATCAATAAACTTCCCCTTAAGTTGTTATAACTTGATGTTCTAAATAATGCTAACTTAAGTTTTCATACCCCATTACTTAACTTTTCTAACTAAATTCAACTTATCCGGGTTTACAGTGCATATACATGTGACATGAATGTGAACGGTCAAATTGGAATTCATGTGTCTTTTTGCTTTTTGCTTCTCTCTTGTTCCCACACATGTCTTGGTGCAGCTGTGCAGCTATAGCTGCAAAAACAGTAAAAGTACACCGCCTGGCCTTTTTTCTCCTCCTCGACCTGAGCATGAACATCAGACCAGCTGTTTACTCTCCACTCCAGCAAAAGATCCTCCACATATGAGCTGCTAACTCATCCATTTCCCTTTATAAAGCTATGAGGCGTCTCTCAAATATAACGTTTTTAGTTGTTGGTGAAGAAGGCGAGGTTCATACACGTATCAATGTGCGCATGTGAGACGTTTCAGGAACAGATTTGTTCACATTACACACAGATACAGATCACTTATATTTGTGAATGTAGAGCATCAAAAAACAGATTTGAGCAATGTGAATGTAGCCTAAGAGCTCCAAATTATTATCCAAAATATGAGATTGACATATTACATAAATTATTAAATATAATATGAAATCTCAATTCCAACATGAGCTGGGATGCTGTGTAAAAAGTAAATAAATGTAAGTAAAAGCAGAATGCAACGATTAGCAAAGTAAAATATTTTATTCACATAGTGAGAAATTTTCATGAAAAAACTTTAACTCATTTAGAATTTGATAGTAGAAACACACCTCAAAGGGTTGAGACAGGGGCACCAAAATGGTGGAAAAGTAGATGTTACTTACAAGAAACAATTTGCAATTTGTAAATATTTTTTTTTTCAAACTAGATGGGCAGAGGTTGACCAATTTATGAAAAAATCTGTCAAAAAGTTGTAAAACAAATCTCGAAAAAAATGCATAGGATTGCAATGGTGCCGTCTTATACATCTAAAAAGGCACTGTCATTGCTAAACAGTATATATGAGTTTTAGAAGAGCATATACTCCCATCCAGACAAATTTCAAAAGGACAATGCTAAACCACATACTGCATCCATCACAGCTGCATGGCTTTGCAGGAGAATAGTCCAGACTTTTCACCAATAGAAAACATTTGGTGCATCATGAAACAAAATCCCCAGTAAAAAACATGACACTGAAGTGTGTAGACTTCACTACACCCCCCAGCACACAACACACACACACTCATCATGAGGATTAAAGAGGAACTCTGGAGCACAAATCAGTGCACAGGCCTCATCCAATTGAAAGCTGCTGTATATAGCCAGTGTGTGCAGATTAGCATCATTGGCTGCAGACATCCTACCTCTGTACAGAACATCAAGACCGAACACTAAAACAGAAGATCTCTTCAGAACTTCAGCTTTTACCACTTCAGACTGAGAGTAAACAACAGCTACCATAGAGCGGAAAGGCTGGGTCTATTAATATGTGTTTACTAAGAAACGCTATACATTTTTTTCAGGTAAGAAACAACAACCTGTAAAGCAGCGACAGGGACAGGAACACCTAGGTTCCACTGATATTCACAGTGATCTCACCTCACAACGTACCCTGTCTTAAAAGACTTAAAGGATCTGCTGCTGTCTTGGTGCCACAGAACACCACACACTTTAGAAGTCTTGTGTCTTAGATGGTCAGCTCTGCTGTGGTGGTACTGGGAGGACAATAGACAGTGTATAGCTGGACAGAGCATCGTCTCTCAAAAGTCAAGCCACCACAGGTCGGGCGCCCCCTGCTGTTCGGTTTCAGAAAGCTGTGTAACCCCACCCATCCCCATAGGTTTCAATGGCAAAATGGACAACTTTCAATCACGTTTTTTTCTAATATACTGTAATTCTACCTCCTTTATTTAAATGCAGCAGCTAGTGTAAACTCTGCTTATATTGTCAAATTTTATATCCCCACAGAATTCATTTTTTAAAACGTTATTCAGCTCTATTCAAAAAGGTGTGGTTATTGTAAAAGTGCTGATTATGGGTGGGACCAATAACAGACCGTCAGCTCCGCTCTGCAGCCTGTGACCTCGAGGCAGCCCTCAGGGGTGGGGTTATTTAAATGAGTAGGCTGTCTCTCCACAGTCTTTCTCCCATCTCTGGTCTCTACTGCGCAGACTCGGGTATCAGGATCGCCAACATGGCGGAAGATTTTGGCTTCATTTTCATTGAATAAATGGGAACGGAGACATGCCGTCCATCTTTTTTTACAGTCTCTGGGGAGGACCTATGCAATATTCTCTATATTAAGCTAAGCAGGTGGTGTTTATGGGGGTTTGGTAGATTTCTTTGATTTTTCCTAATTGAAAACACCTGGAATATAATCAAGAGGAAGATGGATGAACACAAGTCATCAAACCAAGCTCATTTAAAAGGGTATTGTATATTGTATTTTTCACACTATAAGGTGCACTTAAAATCCTTTCATTTTCTTAAAAATCGAGAGTGGCCTTATAATTTGGTAAACCTTATGTATAAATTCTACCAGTCAGGTTGTGAGAAGCAGTAAAGCCACTCAATGCTAAAACAAGCTACTTGGGACGAACCGCTAGCTGATAACACGCTGGGTTACCGTAAGCCCTGTCAGGCTGCATTTACTAGCAGTAGGCACTTGCCCTAGTCAACCAGGCTGGGAATTGAACCCCAGTCTCCTACATGGTAGTGGCAGGGAGTGGTGTTGTATGCTGCTCCACACTAAAAGTACTAAGAAGGAAACCTCAACTATGACTTTCTCACAAAACCCAATGTATGGGTAAAAACATCTAGAGAAACCAGGTGAATTTTAGAAAGCGCAGTGACATGTCATAGAACAACTAAAGGTATATTTGAAGAATAAAAAGCATTGCCAACTATGAAGCATGGGGGTGGATGTATCATGCTTTGGGTTTGTGTTACTCCCCATAACATTAACAGTATTGCATTGCTGGAAAAAGAAAAATCCATGAAAAATAAGCAAACCATATAAAAATATGTCAAACCAACAGTTAAAATGCTAAGACTTAAACTAGGGTGTCGTCAGCAACAGAATAATCCGTTCTGACTCTAAAAGGTCTCCACATTTTTGCACAGACCACACTATTGTATAATCCTAATGCATAGTCACTTTATCCTTTATATCACAAAATAATAAACACAAAATCTTTATTGTGTTTAATGTTTGATTAATTACAGAAGCTTTAAAGAACAACAAAATTATTGTATAATAAGACTGTATATTTTTGTATTAGAGTACTCAGGTAAACTAACACAGTAACAGTTACAGAATACATTACAGTATATATTTAATTTTATTTATATTTTAATATAGTTAATAAAACATATAATTAATATAAGTTATAATAGGTATATAATGTGAGGATTTTTCTATTGAATTGGGGTTTTAAACATGTACATCATGTCAGTGTGAGATGAATCAGTGTTACACTCTGGAATGGGTTCAGTGTCGGCTCACCGGTGATGACATGAGGAATGGAGGTAATGTTCAGCTTCTGTTCAGATGATTTCACTCCAGACTGCATCTCCAGCACCATCGCCTCGAGCTGAGATATCACAACATATTACACATTTACAGCATTTACAACATATTACACCTCCTTTACAGATGTCACACTTTTACACACATTTTATTAAAGAAATTAATTGTTTTTACTAAACATAACAGATTTCAAACTGTATTGCTTTTTGTTAAATTAATTGGTTAAATTAATTAAATTAATTACTAAAACTCTACCAAAAAGTCTAAAATTTAAACACTGTTTGCTGTAAAAGATTTTTTTAGATATTTATACTCGTATAAAATACGGTATGGGTTATTTTTCTAATTGCTTGGGCAGAAGACTCTCAGACCATGTACAGAAATTTAATATATGGCAATATACAGACATATATTTTACATGTTACATATACAGCTCGGGAAAAAAGTAAGAGAACCCTTGAAATGAGGAGTTTCTTTGATTTTATCAAATTGAAAACCTCTGGAATATAATCAAGAGGAAGATGGATGATCACAAGCCACACTGCTTGAATTTTTGCACCAGGACTGGGATAAACAGGGCTGGACTGGTAATCTGGCGTACCGGGCGTTTGCCTGGTGGTCCGACAGTCCTCAGGGGCCGATGCTGTTGAATTTTTTTCTTCCCTTTTTTCCTAGGAGACCGGCCCACAATTTAGACGGGGCGGCCCATTGGCCATTCTTCAATGTAGACAGTGGACTGAACCAATCAGGATATAGGACGAAAGCGGCCCCACCCTCTCTCTGCGTGGTCCGCTACGTTCAGATGTTCAGACCCCGGACGGCGAAAACGTAGCTTTCTGAAAACACTGGCATCACACAGCGAGTCTGCGCATGTCTGCTTTTTGTTTTGCATTAGATCAGAGATCTGGAGGGCACTCTTTTCGGCGCAACACCAGTAAACTTGTATGTTTACAGCGTATATTTACACACAGCTGATCTAACTAATGAACTAACTGCCCTCACTGACCCAACAGCGCGGAATTACCCAGAACCAGCTTTAAACGCTGTAACACGTTTTACCAGTGTAGCTGAGACGAGTGATAGTGGATTGCAGGACTTACTGTAAGCTGTAATGAATGAAAATCCATTTAGCTAACTAGTTTGCTAGAAGCCGGATGTAGAGGATAGCTAGAATTGAGTACAACACTGGGTAATGTTGGTAGTTTAAAGTGGTTTATTAACCCTGGTCACTGAACTAAAATTCTGTTTGTAGCCTGATACAAATACATGGTATAGCTGTTTAAAGGAAGAAGCTCCTTTAACCTGAAGAATTAGAATTGAGCTGTTATATCAGAGAAATTCAGAAAATACATATTAGAGATGATTTCAATAAAAAGGATAAAAAAACAATTGAACTACACAGAGCAGACAAAAATTGTGGAGTTAATAATAGACAATATACTTCTTATATTTAATATGTTGATGATACATTATGCTTCTCTGTAACCCCACATACATAAATTACAAGTCGGTTGTGCTCCGCTAATTATAAGGGGCCGGTCTAAACCAAAAATGCCAGAGCTGATTTTTTGCCCCAGTCCAGCCCTGTCTGAAGAAATTCAAGAACAGAAGAGAAACAAAGTCATTGATCATCAATCAGTCAGGAAAAGGTTACAGAGTCATTTCTAAAGCTTTGGGATTCCAGCAGACCACAGTGAGAGCTATAATTCACAAATGAAGAAAACACGAAACACTGGTCAACCTTCCCAGGAATGACCAGCCTACCAAAATTACTCCAAAAGGGCATGGACAACTTATTCAGGAGGTCACAAAAGAATCCAGAACAACATTTAAAGAACTGTAGGTCTCACGTGCCTCAGTTAAGGTCAGTGTTAATTATTAAATAGTAAGAAATAGTAATTAAAAATAAAATCCTGAATGATGAAAATCACTGCGGACCAAAAATAACATAAAGGCCCGTCTCACATTTGCCAACAAACATCTTGATCATTCCTTAGGACTTTTGGAAAATATCCTGTTGTCTGATGAGAGAACTAATGGGTGTCTCGTTACATCTGGCATGAAATTAATACAGAATTTTAGAAAAGTCAAATATGGTGGTGGTAGTGTGATGGTCTTGGGCTACTGCAGGACCAGGACAGCTTGCTGTAATTGATTGAACCATGGATTCTCCTTAAGGAGAATTGCAGGTAATGTGTTCGTGGCCTTAAGCTCAGGTGTGCTTGGGTTCTGCAGCAGGACAATGATCTGAAGCACACCAGCAGGTCCACCTCGAAATGGTTAAAAAAAACAAAATTAAAGTTTTGGAGTGGCCTAGTTAAAGTCTGATTGAGATGGTGTGGATGATCTTAAACAGGACGTTTATGCTCCAAAACCCTCCAATGTGTCTGAATTAAAACAATTCTGTAATAAAGAGTGGAATAAAATTCCTCTAAAAAGATGTAAAAGACTGATTGCCGGTCATCACACTCACTTCACTGCAGTTGTTACTGCCAAGGTTGGCACAACCAAGTTATTAGATTTAGGGGGCAAATACTTTTTCACACAGGGCCAGGTTGGTTTGGAAAGCTTTTATTCTTTAATAAATAAATTTGATGATTTATAAAATGTTTTTTTTTTTTTTTTTAATATTTACTCAGGTTAACTTTGATATTAAATGTGTCTGATAATCTTAAAAATGTAATTATGATTAAAAAACGCAAAAACAAAAGAAATCTGTAGGGGGAAAATGCTTTTTCACATTACTGTACGCCCATATATTAGACTTACATATGAGGAATGACCTCTGACCTGAAACAGGTCAGGGTAAGGCTTGAGAAAAGGCCTTGAGCCAAACTAATCGGCTTTAAAGTGAGAAAGAATTAGTATCAGCTTGAGCCCTTTTGCTGCTTTCTTTATTTTGTCATTCAAAACTGCATGAAATAAGGCAAAATCATGCAAAAGAAATGCAGTAAATTCATTTAAATAATTTTGTTAATGATTTTGGTACATTTAATTTACATATCTAAAAGCTGTTGTGTGAAGATCACGCAGCAGATTAGCTTAAAGCACCATAATCTCAGAACTCCAGCTCTCAGTGTATCACATACAGTAACAATCAGAACATGAATGTGAATTACTTAATACAATAATAATACATGCAAACAGAATCATCTCACAGCTATGTTAAATGTGTAAGGCAGTATGTATATTGCTTTAGCAGTAACTTAATAATAAGTCTTGCTCTAAAACACTTTATATTTTACTTAAGACTTTATAGTTCATGATATTGGTGCTGGATTAGACTGTATTAGACTTGGACTATATACAGTATTTATTATTAGAATTAGGTGCTCTAAACTGTACTATAATAAAATACTACTTTATTACACTGTCCTACCTTCTGTAAACAGGCCATCCGGGGACGGTAATGCTGTCCATGGTCTCGGATCAATTTTATCGTCATTTTTGCAGGAATTAATTCCTAAAAGCACAAAACAGTCGTGTTAATCCACTTTCTGTAGCTGACTGAAACACACTGCCTGCAGAAACAGAAACTGACTGAGAACAGATCTGTCCACCAATCAGAGCGCAGGGAGGCGGTGCAGTACCAGCAGCAGCCAGCAGGTGACGCCAAAGCGCGTTTAACAGCTCCACCACTTCCACACACCAGACCGTGTACAACTTTTTTTGTTGGGGGCCTGAAGGAGAAATATATTTGAAGTCACGGGCCACAGACTCTGTAATAAAACAAATAATGAAATATACCACTTTAAATAATACTTTTTTCCTTATTATTTATTTACACACCATTTTACTTGACTAACTTTCTAATCTTTATCTTTGACAGTGTTGTGTAAATTAAGACTTTTCAAATTGATGTTTAATTTCATGATTTCTCTTAATATTAAACTCCTTAATTACGGCAACTTTTAGACTCTTTGCCCCGTTTTTCTGCTCTAGAAATGTGCACTCTCCGCTTTTAGACTCTTAGCCCCATTTTTCTGCGCTAGAAATGCGCACTCTCTCCGCTTTTAGACTCTTTGGTCCGATTTTCTGTGCTAGAAATGCGCACCCTCTCCGCTTTTAGACTCTTTGCCCCGTTTTTCTGCGCTAGAAATGCGCACTCTCTCCGCTTTTAGACTCTTTGGTCCGATTTTCTGTGCTAGAAATGCGCACTCTCTCAGCTTTTAGACTCTTTGCCCCGTTTTTCTGCGCTAGAAATGCGCACTCTCTCCGCTTTTAGACTCTTTGCCCCGTTTTTTTGCGCTAGAAATGCACACTCTCTCCGCTTTTAGACTCTTTGGTCCGATTTTCTGCGCTAGAAATGCGCACTCTCTCCACTTTTAGACTCTTTGACCCATTTTTTGCGCTAGAAATGCGCACTCTCTCCGCTTTTAGACTCTTTGGTCCGATTTTCTGCGCTAGAAATGCGCACTCTCTCCGCTTTTAGACTCTTTGCCCCGTTTTTCTGCGCTAGAAATGCGCACTCTCTAAGTGTAAGTGTGCTGCTGCAACTTTAAACTTTAAATTTAATGCTGTGTTTCTAAAGCTAGGTAGCACTTTGTCACCGGCACAAAGTGAACAACCAACCTTGATATTGTCATCTTTAGCTGATATAACCTCGGAATAGTCTCTGTATTTCTAGCTAGAAAACGTGCATCTCTCTCCTTCATCCAGTTTTTGTGTCGCTGCGTAGTGTTACATGTGTGTCACTTAGGCCAGACGTCAAAAATAAATGTAAAAAAATATACTGTAGTGAATCTGCAGTTATGTTCTTTGTTTACCGACTGTTAAAAATTTACTTCACTTGTGTGTTCCGCCTGAGTGCTAGTTTTAGCCTGTTAGCTTGTTAGCTCGCTTGTAATTTTTGCGTGTTTGCAGCTTCTAGCAATAATATAAATATTTATATTTTAAAAATAACATTGAATAATACAAGCAATGTGATATTACACACAAAAGCAATGTTTATATTTTTTGCATAGTTGGCACACCAATAATAGAATAGTATTATTTTAATATTAAGAATCAATTCCTGCTGTTGGCTGCTGCCATTGTTGGGCAAATGCAGATATTCAGGACTTGGGTAGTGGACAACTAAATTGAGATGTTGGAGATGTGCAAGTTGGGAAAGCCAGGAATTATTCCTTTGGAGCAGAGTAAAGAAAAAAGAACATTTTTTTCCATCATTAACCAAGCTTTCGGTTCAGTTTATGTTCCGGATAGTGTGCCCACTAGCTAACATTATGCGACCAGATAAAATGGAAATGTAACCTGTTAAAATATACTTAAGACTTAAGTGCACTAAAGATATCAGGTTCAGTATATATTCACTGAACTCAACTGTTTATTTGTATGTAAGAAGATAATGTAAATGTAAGTTCTTTTTATTTTGTAGTGGGAGATGGCACATTTTGCTCACCTGATGCACATCTATGCTTAATTTTAAAAACAATAGAAGTAAACTTGTTTACTTTAAATGCAGTGTATCAAGCTACTTTCAAATAGATAAATTAATATGTCACACTTACAGGGGTTGGACAATGAAACTGAAACACCTGGTTTTAGACCACAAAAATGTATTGTCTCGACAGACAGTTCTGGTGGAAACAGGAGAGTTGAGGTGCACATTGAATTCTGCGTGATTTGGGCAGCCGTGGTTTTATGTTTTTTTGGAGACAATCCAAATTAGCACCCGAACATCCCTTTCAGACAGCTTCCTCTTACAACGTCCACAGTTAATCCTGTTGGATGTGGTTTGTCCTTCTTTCTTGGTATGCTGACATTACCCTGGATACCGTGGCTCTTGATACATCACAAAGACTTGCTGTCTTGGTCAAAGATGTGCCAGCAAGACGTACACCAACAATTTGTCCTCTTTTGAACTCTGATATGTCACCCATAATGTTGTGTGCATTGCAATATTTTGAGCAAAACTGTGCTCTTACCCTGCTAATTGAACCGTCACATTCTGCTCTTATCGGTGCAATGTGCAATTAATGAAGATTGGCCACCAGGCTGCTCCAATTTAGTCATGAAACCTCCCACACTAAAATGACAGGTGTTTCAGTTTCATTGAATATACCACTCTGTATTTATAAGTGAAAATGAACTATACTATTTTTTTGAGTTTGCTACCCCTGTATGGTTAAAAACAAAAGCCAAAATGAAACCGGTATGATGTAAGCTAATTATAAATAATGATGATGACAGGAATGATGAAGCATCTGGTGCTGAAGTGGTGGTATGGGGGGCCCCCTAAATTAAATTCTGCTTAGAGCCCCATAAAGGCTTGGGCCGGCCCTGCGTTAACAAAGGCCACTGTACAGCTGTTAAAGTGATATTTGAATATACAGCAGTGGAGTAAAAGTGAATTACACTACCTAACTATATGCTGCTGTAAAGTGCAAAAGTCCTGCATGTTTCTGGGTTTTTTTCTTTTCCTCTAAGCTCCACAACTGCAATGTTTACTCAGTACAGTACATGCAGTTATGTGTTTCACACACTATTTCAAACTTGAGGAAAACATTTAGGTGCAAAACAGTTAATTTGTTATTAATTTGCCTAAAGTGTATCTGGCCATTCAGTTACATCAGCACTGCTCACTCATGTAGACAGATAAAGAGTATTTTATCCCAAACTGCTTTTTAAACATTACCCAATAGAGGACAAACAATTGGACCATAGCTCTGGATCTCTGCATTTGTTAATTCCCAACACACTCCACATCTGTACACATGTGACTGTTCATTAAGCATTAGAGACTTTCAGATTAACCTAGACCATGTGTCCTACACTCACTCACATTATCATAATTCATAACCTGCTCTCACACAAGCCATAGCTCTTCATTATCTCTCTCTTTGACCACTTATTACAGTTTTCTGTTATTTGTTGTGCCAACTGCTTGTATTTATTGTGCATTCTGGTGTTGATTAGAGGAGGGTAGGTACCGGTTTGAAGCTTGGTTTCTCCTAGAAAATCTTTCTCTTAACTTGATTTGTCCTTTCAATTGTGGCCTTTGTGCTTACTCAATACTCTCCGACTCTCTGGATCTCTGTAAAACATTTAATGTATAAAGCTCTATACAAAACTTTGAATTGAATTGAATGAAATTAACAAATGACATCTATTTGAGTGTGTTTGTGTGTGTGTGTGTGTGTGTGTGTGAAAGAAGGTATTATTGTAGAACATCAGTCTACAGGATATGTAAATACAGATGCAAACTATGTTAGTGTAAATGTAAACTGAAACCAGAAAAACTACTACAGTCAGGTAGAATGGGCGTCACCCACCAATCATCTCCATCTGAATGCAAACTATTCAGGACCAGGCATAGACAGCGATTATTTCCTCATTTAAATGTTCAGTCAGATTCTAACAGACACACCCACCAACTTCATCCTACTTACAGGGTCCCTACAGGACTAACCCCCAAACAGATTCACAGCACAACACAGTGAACTGTGTAGAGTTCAGTATAAAGTATAGTGTACAGAACAGTGTAGAGTACTCTGTAGTGTATAGTGTAGAGTACATTGTAGTTAATAGTGTAGTATAGAGTGTAGAGTACAGTGTAGTGTTTAGTGTAGTGTAGTGTATAGTATATTGTAGTATAGTGTAGTGCAGTGTACAGTGTAGAGTACACTGTAGTGTATAGTGTAGTGTAGAGTGTAGTGTAGTGTATAGTGCCGTATAGTGTATGGTGAAGTGTAGTATGGAGTATAGTGTAGTGTAGAGTGCAGTGTAGTTTATGGTGTAGTCTATAGTATAGTATAGTATATAGTGTAGTGTAGTGTTTAGTGCAGTGTAGTGTATTGTGCAGTGTAGTGTATTGTGCAGTATAGTGTATAATGTAGAGTATAGTATAGTATAGTGTTAAGTGCAGTGTAGTTTATGATGTAGGCTATAGTTTAGTGTAGTGTAGAGTGCAGTGTACTCTATAATATAGTATAGTGTAGTGTATTGTGCAGTGTAGTTTGTGGTGTATGCTATAGTTTAGTGTATTGTAGAGTGCAGTGTACTCTATAGTATAGTGTAGTGTATTGTGCAGTATAGTGTAGTGTGTAGTATAGTGTTTTGTGCAGTATAGTATAGTATAGTATAGTGTAGTGTATTGTGCAGTGTAGTTTGTGGTGTAGGCTATAGTTTAGTGTATTGTAGAGTGCAGTGTACTCTTTAGTATAGTGTAGTGTATTGTGTAGTATAGTGAAGTGTATAGTATAGAGTTTTGTGCAGTACAGTATAGTGTAGAGTGCAGTGTAGTTTATGATGTAGGCTATAGTTTAGTGTAGTGTAGAGTGCAGTGTACTCTATAATATAGTATAGTGTAGTGTATTGTGCAGTATAGTGTATAGTGTAGTGTATAGTGTTGAGTGCAGTGTAGTTTATGATGTAGGCTATAGTTTAGTGTAGTGTAGAGTGCAGTGTACTCTATAATATAGTATAGTGTAGTTTATTGTGCAGTGTAGTTTGTGGTGTAGGCTATAGTTTAGTGTATTGTAGAGTTCAGTGTACTCTATAGTGTAGTGTAGTGTATTGTGCAGTATAGTGTAGAGTGCAGTGTAGTTTGTGGTGTAGGCTATAGTTTAATGTAGTGTATTTTGCAGTATAGTGTAGTGTACAGTATAGTGTTTTATGCAGTACAGTATAGTATAGTATAGTATAGCGTAGAGTGCAGTGTAGTTTGCGATGTAGGCTATAATTTAGTGTAGTGTATTGTGCAGTATAGTGTAGTTTATAGTACAGTGTTTTGTGCAGTATAGTATAGTGTAGAGTGCAGTGTAGTTTATGGTGTAGTCTATAGTATAGTATATAGTGTAGTGTAGTGTATAGTGCAGTGTAGTGTATTGTGCAGTATAGTATATAATGTAGTATAGTACAGTGTAAAGTGCAGTGTAGTTTGTGGTGTAGGCTATAGTTTAGTGTAGTGTAGAGTGCAGTGTAGTCTATAGTATAGTGTAGTGTATTGTGCAGTATAGTGTAGTGTATAGTATAGTGTTTTGTGTAGTATAGTATAGTATAGTATAGTGTTGAGTGCAGTGTAGTTTGTGGTGTAGGCTATAGTTTAGTGTAGTGTAGAGTGCAGTGTAGTCTATAGTATAGTGTAGTGTATTGTGCAGTATAGTTTAGTGTATAGTATAGTGTTTTGTGTAGTATAGTATAGTATAGTATAGTGTTGAGTGCAGTGTAGTTTGTGGTGTAGGCTATAGTTTAGTGTAGTGTAGAGTGCAGTGTAGTCTATAGTATAGTGTAGTGTATTGTGCAGTATAGTGTAGTGTATAGTATAGTGTTTTGTGTAGTATAGTATAGTATAGTATAGTGTTGAGTGCAGTGTAGTTTGTGATGTAGGCTATAGATTAGTGTAGTGTAGAGTCAATTTAAAATCATGAAACATTAATATTCTCCGCTGTCAGAACTAATGTGATTAAACGCGTCCAGCATGCGGTCGTGCCCGCGCTCAGCCTCTCGTGACCGCGCCCTCCAACTCTGTAGACATGTAGAGTCGGATTCTGTTTACAGTGCCGATTCATTTGAAAGGTCCGTTTCAGTGAATCGATTCATTGGTTGTTTTTTTGCCAGTGGGTGGGTGTGGAGAAAACTAATGATCGATTCTCATTCTTTCCATACGGATGTTTGGGTTACTCATATTTAGATTTATTGAATACAATTATAATAGATTTATTGAATACAATTAATTACATGCAGTGACATTAAGTTATTAAACTTCATTAGAAAGCTGGCGCATAACACATATAAAAAGAGATAAACTTATAATTTAAGTGATATTATTTAAGCTTGTTAAAATTACGAACACATTTATATTTTTTATTTATGCATTATTAAAATACAAAATGTACATATTCAACAAAATACACTATATATTTTGTGCATAATATTATTTGATCTGTATCCATACAATATGCGGTTGTGCAGTGTATAAATAAATTAGGAATATATATTTTTTAAATAACCAGTAACGTTATTCTTCTGATGTAAATAAAAATCAACAGAGGTAAATAAACAAAGAAACAAATCAAGACACTGGAAGATATTTAATCATAAAATTACATACGTGTGTTCATGTGTTGGATTACAAATTAAAAGTCCGGCTCCCGCGAATCGGCTCGTCTGGTTGGTTCATTGAAAGGACTCGACTCAGCCGCACATCGCCACTCTCTCCACCGCCTCGATGAAGTTGTGTCGAAGATGGCGGATTTCCTGCCGTCGCGGTCCTTTCTGTCCGTGTGTTTTCCCAAATGTCTACTGAACAGCGGCGAGGCGGAGCAGCTGAGGAAATCCAAGGAGATAGATAAATCCATTTCCAAGGACAAAACTTACGTGAAGCGGCTGGTAAAGATCCTGCTGCTGGGCGCCGGAGAGAGCGGCAAGTCCACCTTCCTCAAGCAGATGCGGATCATCCACGGGCAGGACTTCGACCAGCGCGCTAAAGAGGAGTTCAGAGCCACCATATACAGCAACGTTATTAAAGGTAACCCGTGGCGGGGTCTTTGGTGGGCTCTGCTTGTTTGTTTGTTAGTTTTTTGTTTGTTTTGTTTTCGCGCGCGTGCGTGCGCGAGTCGGTGTGTCGGTTAGTGTGGTGATGCTAAGCTAAAGCTGCAGCTAAGCTAAGCTATGCGAAAAAAGTGGAAGAAAACGCCCATGGTGCAGATTTTAAACCTCCGCCACAGCGCTGAGACAAAGAGCCAGCAGACCTGCCAGCTCCTCAGACCCGTGTGTGTCTATTTAAGTTGTCTCGGTTGAAAGTTAAAGTGATAAGTTATTATTTGTTGGACTTCAGTGGGACTTGGAGTGAGTAGTGCTGATTGTAGATAAAGCTAAGCTACGCTGAGCCGCTGGCGCTCGCTGACAAACTAACGCTAGCTGAGCTCGAGTTAACAACCGAAACTGAGTGGCTACAGACCCGCATACAGAAAAACAACACTCCCCACAACTCCAGGAGCTGTTTATACAGCCTGGGCTGTAAGTGAACATCCAGTTTATGTGGATGTTTAATATTTATCATTAGATTCGAACAAACTCAAAAAGTGTAACCTAGTTAAGTTAAGTAAACTATTTATTTGCTTGAGCTTATAAAGATCAGTGTTCATTCTCAGTAACTAGGCTAAACCAGCAGTCAGTGTTTAGTGTACAATGTTAGTTTAATTTTTGCTTTGTTTTATGAAAAAACATCTGATGACAAGAGCATTTATTATAGCAGCATGCCTGAGAAAACAAACCAAAAAAGTAGTGAAAAAGCAAAAATACAAAAGTTGCTGTAAGTGGCGTAGTTATAAATAAATCAGTCACATACTTGGAGAGTTATGTATTGGAGGATGTGATGTATGTAACAAATATATGTACAAAGTGCACACTCAATGAAACAATGAGTAAATATAGTGGAGGTAACGCCTGTGGTGGCATGTTGCATGTTTTCTTCACTATTCTATTAAAAATCACTACAGTTAGTCAGTATTCAATAAATACGTGTACTGGAACAAATGATCAATATTCCAATATTCCCTCTTTTGTGATGCTTGTCACTGAAGTTCAGCTGCATTTCTCTGTGTGTGTTTACTCATTCTTTCCTGAAAAGGGGATGTGATAAATGAGCACCAGCAGTGTTGTATAATGCGGGGCTCCCCGCTAATTGTGGCTGATGCTCAGTTGGGGATTTCCAGCTTTATTACTGCAGACTACTTCTATCTTCTACTTCAGATCTACTTCTAGGCATGTGCAACAGCAATGGCATGACAAATAAGATGTAAAGGTGGGTGATTATCACATTACCTGGTGTACATCGTGATATTTATATTTCTGTGGTCTACTTAGTGTGGACACAATTAATGATACCACTTCTTCAGTTCCTCATTCTAAAATCCTACTGATGCTGAAATGAGTCTAATATTTGTTCTAAAGAAATTGCTGTACTAAAAGGAAGTGTTTTAAGTTCAAATGCTTCTGTTAAAATGAGTGTCTGAAAGTAGACTGTCATGCTTAAACTACCCACACACTTAACTACCCCACAGGAACAAACGCAGCTTACAGTATGCAGTGTACGCATGTACTGTTTCAGGATAAATTTGTTAGTTTGATCTGATTAATTAATTCTGATTTTCCATACAATATTTTCTGCTAATAATGTCCTGGTGCTGGTGGATAAATTTTGGTTAGGTATTTTACTCTGCTTAATTGAAGTTGAATTCAATTGAATTAATGGAATATAGTGTTGCATTTTCCTTGTTGTTTTATGTGTCCAAAGAAGATTCAATAAGCTTGAAAGAAAACCATTTACTGGTTGAGTAACTATACAAATAGTTGTATTAGCTGACAGTCATTTAAAGACTACAAAAATAACACCTTTAACAATGTTTTTTATATATAAATAGTACAGCTGACACACACCCACACACTCGTACACACACAAATGTATATTTGTCTTTGTGTATCAGATACAAGATTAGAACTGATTAACTACACTAAACTGTTTCTTTATATAGAATGTGTAACAGTATAAGAGTGGGGATCACCCTGGCTGATGAGGTGCTACATTTGCTGGTGTGTATATGTGGCTACAGTACCATAAAATGTTGGGTTTTCTTTAAAGTTCAGTTTGTTTATAAACTAAAGGCCAATTTATAGTTCTGCACCGAACCTATGCTGCTCAGTACAGCTGTTTTTGAGTAACTGATCTGAGTACTGATGATAACTGTGCTAGAAGAAATACAGGCAAGTTGGTCAGTACACAAGATGTCTGTATTAGTATTTGAAACAGTAGTAGTATGATGGTATGGTTTTTCTAGATGTACTGATAACATCCTGTGATAGTATCAGAAAAGCATGGTGTGATGTCACAGTGATGATAACATCACATATTCCACCCCTGTGGCATAGTACAACCTGCAGTGAGCGTTAGTTTCATTCAAACAGAATGTTTATGAGAATCCCCACACATAAACCTAGAAAGAAAACATTTAGTTAAACGGCCCCTTGGTGCTAATCCTAAGCTGCTAATGAGGGTTAGTGACATTCTTGTTGACTTCCACAGGGAGAGGGAGAGCGAATCAACGACAGCATTTGAGTTTAGAGCCAATGGTAGTTCTGATATTTTCAACATTATTATGAAAGATACTAAACATTAATTACAACTTAGACTGACCTTTACAATACAAAAAAAAAACACTTATTTCTAATATTATACTATGTCCTTCACAATTTGCAAGGACAATTACTTAATCCCCATTCATATGAATTTCCTTTATCACTCGCAATGCCCTTAATAATAGAAAGGTGAAGACTAGCACATGCCTCCTTTGATATGTCAAGCCAGCCACCTCCTCTCTTTCAAAGCAACTACTTTGCTTAGAGGAAAGTGTCTGATTCTCAGCTCTGACGCATCAGAGAGCAGAAGCCTGTGCCAGCCAGCATCACAATGGGAGGGGTGTGGAGAGGAAATCGGTGTGTTCTCTCTAAATGCTCATGTAAAGTTTAACATCAGATTTATCTGCAAGCAAGCCGGCCAAAACAGACCTAAATACAGCAGCACAGTTTCTTGCAGTGTTCAAATGGTAACTCTTTTACTACAGGTTTTGTCTACGCTGATGTCTGTTTAATTTTTTTTTATTCTATGACTTCGTTTTTTTAGACCATTGACAGTCCTGAGTACTGTGATCGTGGTTCACTTTAGGCAGATTGTGTGGCAGAGCATGTTGACTAATGCTTAGTGTTTTTTTCTAAGTTTTCTGTAGCGTCACGATGAGTCCTCATCCATCCGGTTAGCGTTCCTCTTTAAAAAGCTGTATTAGGCAACTAAATGTTCAGTCCCAGCAACTCTGAGGTGGAAAGTGTTTACTCAGGACTTTTCTGAGTAGAGATCGCTCAGGACAGAAATGTGTTTTTAGACTGTTTTAACTTGCTGACACAGATGTGCAGATACACACATAAAACATGTCTTTGCCCTTTAGAGAACTGCTGCCTAGAATAGGAGCAGATTCAAATAGAATTTTTGGAGCAGATGAACATGAACCTATAGGCACCATGTTTAAATTCAGCCATGGACCAGAGGGGTATAAAGTCTACCAGTGTTGAGCAGTGGAGCAGTGGAACTGTTCTCCGGAATGATGGATAGTGCTCCATTCAATACTTTTGGGATGATTAGACAGATTAAGTTGTGAGTTGTGGTGATCGTCCAGCATTCTGACCTCACTGAAGTTCGTGTCATTCAATCCAATCAGATCTTTAATGCAAAGTTCCAAAATCTTGTAGAAAGTCTTCCCTGGACAGTAGACAGTTACTCCAACAAAAGCTGGATAAACTCTTTTCATCACCTTTTAGATTTTAGAAGAAATTGTGATTTAGCAGATGTCCCTGTATTTTATCCATATAGTGTGTATTATGTATTTTAAAATTCTCATTATTTTAACTGAAGTATTGATTATATATATTAGCTCTCCAGCTTTTCTATGTAGGGCTCAACTAGATGCTTAAAGGGGCAGTCCAGTGTAAAAGAAAATCAATATGATAGATCTCTGACTACAAACATGGTCAGCTAACGCATTTGGTGTCTGACATACTTTTATAGTTTGCAACAGAAGATGCTATTTTACCCTTTGCATGCAAACTTTGTAAAGTGCCATGCACTGCTTCTGTGTAATCTGCATTCTCTCTGAAGTTAAAATTTTTATTTTGGAATCGAGCACATTTAAAACACTGTGGACTGAATAGCAGCTAAGAGAGTCTGCAAAGGATTGCTTATTTTAAGTGCTGAAAACTCTGAACGAGATCCTTTTAGCTTTGTGACTGTCGCTGCTGAGATTAAATGCACATGTGCATCTCAGAAAATTAAAATATCTTTGAAAAGTTACTTTATTTCATTAATTCAGTTAAAAATGTGAAACCCATATTATATAGATGTATAACACAGAGTTATCTATTTTAAGCATTTATTTATTTTGTTGTTGATATAGCTTACAGCTATAAAAAAAACAGTGTCTCCTGAAATTATATTAAACAATATTATATAAAACCAATTGGTACCTTTGGCAGTGTGAGTAGTGTGCCAAGTCCTGCTGGAAAATGAAATCTGCATTTCCATAAAAGTTTTTAGCAGAGGGAAAATCTGCACTGACTTTGGACTTGATTTAACACAGTGCACCAACACCAGCAGATGACATGTCTCTCCAAACCATCACTGATTGTGGAAACTTCACACGACCTCAAGCAGCTTGGACAGTGTGTCTCTTTCTCCAGACTCTGGTCCCTTGATTTAAAAATTAAATGCAAAATTTACTCATGGTCAGTGATGTTTTGGAGAGCCATTTTATCATTATCCAGAAGCGTTGGTCTGAAGTCAGGGCATTGTTTTTACTGAAAATCTTACAGCACTTCTTGCTTCCCTCTGCTGACAACTATTATGGAAATGAGGACTTCATTTTCCAGCGGGACTTGGCACACTGCCCAACTGCCAAAAGTACCAATTGGTCTTATATAATAATATATTCAACAATTTTGAGATGCATCTGTAGTAGCATACAGACAAAAACACACTAGGCTGATGAACCCAAGCCACCCCTCTAGCCATGTACAACGTTAGCTATGAGTAAGCGCCTGCACCTGTGCTTCAGCTCCATAGTTCCATCCAGCACACAAGGTTCTTCAGCTTTCTGTGAGTAAGCATCCCCTACAACGATACTCACATGGAGCTGCTGTACAGTGTCAAATTTTACATGCCCCAGTCATTCAGGCAATCACTGTGTTTGTGTGTGCATCACTGTGTTTGTGTGTGCATCACTGTGTTTGTGTGTGCATCACTGTGTTTGTGTGTGCATCACTGTGTTTGTGTGTGAATAGACTAAACTTGCATTGGGGCAGATTTTCAGTCAGAGATTATGCCCAATTGTAGACTATATTCTCATTTCAGTGGAAAATCTTTATTCAAAATGCAGTGTAGTCTGCAACTAGGCATAGCCTAATCCTTGTCTGGAAAGCTGCCCCATTGTGTTCTAAATCACGCCCTTTTACCATACTAATGAAGATCTGCAGGAGTTGAGAGGGAGAGAGAGTTTTTGGTGGTGTGTTTACAAAGATGAGTAAATTGGCGACTGTCCATGTGTCCAGGCACACATCTAATATCAAAAATGTCTTGGCAGCTGCCTTATTTAGTGCTATATTTTGGTTTGGTCAATGGCACATTGGGGTACCATGGGGTGGGAGCAGGGCTGGGTAGTGTTTAAAATTTTTTGATACTGATATAATACCTTTAAAACCGAAACTGATACCCAAACAATAGTTTTGATGCCTTTTTCTAAACTGTAACCAAAATAACACAAAAAGTAATAATTATTTTCACTCAGTATATTTATTTAACAGCCTACATGAGTAATCTTGTTTTCATAGTGTCACCAGGAGAGACTCTATCTTTCTGGATCTTGTTTGAACACTTGGTGCTTTATTAAGAACAAATACAACAGCATTACATGTGCTTAAACTTAATCTTTTCTCTTAGCATTTAGCTGGGTGCATTTTTAGATTTTAAATGATTTTCAGTTTAATTTTTTTATTTTAGTGGTTTCAATCACTTAAAATATATTTTAATCATGAAAGATTTTTTTTAAATGCTGGTATTTCCCTGTGTTTTTGGGAGAGAGACAGTAATAGTGTACTATGGTTTACTTCTGACAGACTTACTCTGTTACAATTAGAGACCGACCGATATGGGTTTTTCTAAGGCCGATGCCGATACCGATCATTAGTGGTTAGAGTCAGCCGATGGCCGATGTGACCTGCCGATTTTTAGGGCCGATATGCTATCGTATTATATTTATTTGGCATGCTTAAAATCATACTAGTAAGAGGAGGCACAACAGTTGTAAACTTCACACAATTTATTGAAAATAAGGTTAGCATTTTATAGTGACTTTAATGTTACTATATCACTATATGTTAATAAAAAAAATATTAATTTTATTTAGATTGTATTATCCATAACATTTTATTTTATTCATTATATAACATATGTTCTATATACACTATATATTCATGTTTATAGTAGAAATATTATGTTGGCTATTATATAAAATTTACTGTAGGGGCCTACTAATTAACAAATGTATGACTTGTTGCAGTCTGTTAGTCTATTAATTATTCATTTTAATATGTTTAACAGAGTGCAAGAAGACTTCCATAATGTGACAACTTTAGATAGTTACTCCAAAACGGCAAAGCTCATTTCTTCTTCAACTCCATGCAGTTGAAAACGAATGGACATGGGAGGACAATGTTATAAAATGTTCACATTAGGGCTGCAGCTATTATTTTACAAAAATGGGTGACGTTTAAATTAAGAATAAAATTATAAATAATGCAAAAACAGACAGGTGCTGTAATTTAAATATAGCTTTATCTGTTTTTTTTTTTTCTTCTTCAAATGAGCTCCTTAGCCAGAGAAACGCGTCTCATCAGCTGTACTGGAGGTTCGGTGCGTGAGCGGAAAATGAGTTGAGAAAGCTGAAGAGCGCGGACTTTATAGGTTCAGGATAAAATGAGCTTTTATCAGAAAAGTCTGGAGGGGGTTCTAAAGTAGAACCCGACAAAACAGAAAATTCTGCTCATCGTTTCATTTAATATCTAACAGCGCAAACCGCTTTAAACGGGTGAGTTTTACAGCAGAACAGCAGGAGGCGGCATGATTTAATGTCTGTTTGTAGTGAAGGAAAAAAAGATGTTTTATTTTAACTCCATTATTTTAGAAACTATTTGTTTTATTAATTCGTTTACAATAAAGCTTATTTATATATAAGGAGAAGTACAGTCCTCTAATAATCCTGACTAACCAGTAATTATTATTTCAGCGCAGCTGATGCTGCGAATATCCTTAAACAGTTTTAGTCCTGCCCTTTTTCATTTCGTCTAAAAATAATTTAAATACTGAAAATATCAAGTGTTAATTTGATTTTATTTACTTAGATTTTCGTTTCTGAAGAAGAGACGTCAGTTATTTTATACTAGAGCTTATAGATAGGGCTTGCCTTGCATAGTCAGGGCGCATTCCAAATGCACTCCTGCCATCAACACTAAGCATAGTTTCGTTTGGAGAGAAATGCTACAACACCGATGCAGTGGAAATTCTATTCTTTTTCAGTAAATGAAGCAACATCACAGATTACTAATCATGAGAGAAAATATAGACTTTGGGACACTGGATTGTAAAAATGGATGCCTTACCCGTTGAAAGTCTTGCTCACTCTTGAAACCTTGCGCTGCGTTCCAAGTAGCTGCCCGCAGATGTGCCGGATTAAAATCGGCACGGCCAAATAAGAAAATCGGCCGATGCCGATTGATAAAAAAATAACAAAAATCGGCCGATTAAATCGGCTGGCCGATCGATCGGTCGGCCTCTAGTTACAATATCTCAGGGTAGAGTGCAAAAGAGAGAGGGAAAGACTGCAGGAGTAAGTACAGAGTGAGAGGGAGAGACAGCGCGAGTGTTTGTGTGCATTAGGGTGCTTTGTTGTGTTTACTCTGCACGTTTGGTGCGATTATGCACGTTTCATGCAAAATATCGAAAATAGGCTTGACCTTTAGGTACTCTGTAGTACTGACACATTTTGTTCGGTACCTTTTTGGTATCGAATTTCACTATATGCTATATGGCACATTGAGTACTGGGGGCGTGAATGACACATTGGGAACTGTGGTGTGGAAGTAAATGACACATTTGGCTGCTAAAGGAAGTGAATGTCATATGAGGTACTGGGATAGGAGTAGGCAATACATTGGGTTTCAAATAGGCTGTGAAGGGCACATGGGGTATTGGGATGGTTGAATGATGTATGGGGTACTGGCAATGTGAATGGCACATTTGGGTACTGGAGGAATAAACGGCACATTGGGGTACTGAGATTAGTGAATGGTTTATGGGGATACCAGGGGAGTAAATGGCACATTGGGGTACTGTGGGAGTGAATGTCGTATGAGGAGTAAGCAATACATTGGGTTTCTAATATGGTGTGGAGGGCACAAATTGGCACTGGGGTGGGAGAGAATGGCACATAGGACTACTGATTGGTGTATTTGGGGAGCAAATGGTACCTTTTTTTAAAATCCCGTTTTTTTCCCCCAAATTACAAGAACAACTACCCAACCCACTCATTAGGACTTCCCCCATCACTAGTAATGCCACCACACAAGGAGGGTGAAGACTAGCACATGCCTCCTCCGATACACGTGAAGTCAGACTCCTACTCAATTCTAACTGCTGCTGATGCAGCATTGCCGAGTAGCATCACAGTGCGCTCGGAGGAAAGCGCAGCGACTAAGTTCAGATACATCAGCTCACAGACTCCTTGTGCTGATTGAAATCACCCTTTGGAGTGCTACATGACCGTGAACATTTGAACCAGTGATATCAAATGGTGCTTTAAGAATAAATAAAAAATGAAGAAGTACAAATTGCATTATTATGTCCCATTGGTAATAAAGGTAATGCATCACGCAGCACCAGCGTGAAGTGAAAGTCAGTTCATTGTGCTGTTTCTGACTTTTGCAGTGAAGGTGTGAATTTTTCTCTAGCTGTGTACTTTACAGCTCCCTGCACCGGAAAGATGGTCTGAATCTTAATCGAATAAGCCCCTGTTCCTGCTTGCAAGCTTTTATTTAGCTATGTATTTGTCTTATATGTTGCATTGTGCATGCTTTTCCACCCACATACTGAGATCAGTAAGAAAGCAGCATTGCCGCTGTGACTCTGCAGCAGTTCTGAGTAATTAAACTGCAAAGCGAAACTGTTAGACTTAACCAAAGTGTCATCAGACTCCCATAGGAGCTGAACGGACAGTGAAGTTTGTTTAAATGCATGAATATTTGATGCTTGGTGGCTATTCACTTTCACTAATGTACATCTATGAACTAGTTATCGATCCCACTGCAATGAGCTTTCTGCGGATGGGCTTTTATTATGAATGGACAGACCTCTGGGATGGACTCTGTTTAACCTTTTATTCTCCAAGCCTGTTTCTGCCATGAAATTACACACCCGGATCTTTAGACCTTTTACTTAAGCAGAAAATACACTAGAGGTAGTTTTGTGAAGTATTGTTATTGAAAAGACTTTTAACGTTTTATTAGAAAATGCTTAAAGATATTGACATGAACATCTAGTGGTCAAAATATGATAAAAACAACTCAAATTTTCATTTTAAAATCTATGGTTAAGAGTAGTAACACAATGTACCACAGTACCATAATACTGTGTGTTTAATGGAAAGGGTGTTTGATGAGTAAGTTGTATATAGAAGTCACATAATTCACTTATGTTAGTTTAAGGTGTCATTTTGCAAGAAAGCAATTAGTGCTTGCTCTGTTTGAAAAACAGTAGGTCACTGTGGGTGACATTTATGCTGCATGTGAAACTGTTATAAACAATAAAAGAAAAACAAGTGAATCAGGAAAACTCGTCAATTAGGATTCGTGGCCTCACTCACCTTGGTTTTTTCAACCGCCCACTGCATAGCCATGGAGCGAGTGTCATAGTGCTGTTGGCCAATCAGAGGCGGGAAGTTTGTATGTCATGAATATTCCTAAAATTATATTTCTCTTCCTTGCCCACTCCTCCACCAAATTACCGGGATGCTTCCTTCACAAAAACTGGCTCACATTCATTCGTACTGGAGACCAACACAAGATTAATAAAAAGAAAAACATGAAATAAGACTTTTAAATCTCTTCTTGGAGATGTAAAAAGGCACAATTTCATAGCAATTTAGTACAGCTTTCAAACATGATTGAGGAAGTTTCTCTCACACACACACACACACACACAATTTAAAAATCTAGTTGAGTTTGTTATATTAGCTGTTGTACTGTAATTTCTATTATATTAAATTAGTGGTTGCTGCTTTTTTTTATTAGGGATGCACAGTGACTATGGCCAACAATTGTTTTTGTAAAAACAAACTTCTCAGAAGACACATGTAATTGTATTATTAACATGCAGTTGGTGGAAAGCTAAAATGTAAGGTACATAAATGTTACATTTTGTTTTTATTGGGGTGTCTAGTCTCTCTGTTAGTTATAAATGTGTACTGGTATATTGGAATCAGCGCTAGCAGGTAAATACATGTGTGATACTGGATATTGACATCGATGCATATTTAATTTTATTGTTTAAAATGGTGGCTTTTGCTCAGTTAACACTGCAAATGGGGTTACATTTCAGTAAGATCAGGCTTTGATCTATCATATTGGGCTATATGTTCCTTAATTAATTGTAGTAGTAGTACTATATAACAGAAACTGTCACTGCATTAGGTGGCACTAAACTACGGGGGAAGTCTAGCTGTTAACAATGAGTTTTCTGCATTAGGAAGTGTACCTGAAGGTTTAAGTTTACATTAGTTTGTGTTGTAATGGGAATGCTCCTGAGGGCATACAGGCCTGTATACACAGGATCCACTGCTGACAGAAAGAAATTGCAGCTCAGCACATCTAAGCCTTAATGCCAGGCTAATTCTGTCCAGTCACTTCCTTTATGCCTTGTTTGGAGTTTGTCATTCGTTAATTTTATTGCTTTGTAAACATACAGCTATATAAATGAAGACACACAACTGAATATAGTTGGACTGAAAGAGTAGTGTATTACAGTCTGTCAGTATGAGTGTGTGGATTGTATAAACATTATGGAGACTCTAGACAGTGTATAGACCACTGCAGTCTTGACATAATTTTGTAGTCAGCACTGTGTTGTTTGCCCATATTTAAGGTTCCGTGTCTTAGCTGCATTTGTCTATGGTTGAAATGAATAGGCTTTTCAAAAACTCACTTATCACATTCTGTGGTAAATAAATCTGTTCAGAACCCTGGATGTTTTATTCTGTGTACATTTACCTCCCGAACAACACTGGAGCCTTTGAATTACAAGATAATTTAAGAGTCAAAAAAAGAATAATGCTAGCTTTTAGCTAATGCTACAGCACAGTGAACTGATGTTACAGCACAGCGGCAGAGAACGGGAGCAAGCTGGTGGCGATATGACACCGGCTGTGTAACATCGTTTGGATCACGTTTTGGATTATTATTCTTTTTCACAGAGGATCATTTAAGTTCAGAGAGGTGGAAATCCTCATGGGATTATTATTTAGTTACGGTTATTGGCTTATACCAGAGACTGTAAAAAAGATGGAAGCCGCGTCGCCATTCCCATTCATTCAATGAAAGCCAAAATCTTCCGCCATGTTGGCGATCCTGAAACCCGAGTCTGCGCAGTAGAGACCAGAGGAGGGAGAAAGACTGTGGAGAGACAGGCTACTAAACCCACCTCTGAGGGCTGCCTCGAGGTCACAGGCTGCAGTGTGGAGCTGAACGGAGCTGATGGTCTGTTATTGGTCCCACCCATAACCAGCACTTTTACAATAACCACACCTTTTTGAATAGAGCTGAATAACGTTTTAAAAAAACGAATTCTGTGGGGAAATAAAAATGTGACAGTATAAGCAGAGGTTACACTAGCTGTTGCATTTAAGTAATGTAGGTAGAATTACAGTATATTAGAAAAAAAACCTGATTGAAAGTTGTCTGTTTTGCCATTGAAACCTATGGGGGTGGGTGGGGTTACACAGCTTTCTGAAACCGAACAGCAGGGGGCGCCCGACCTGTGGTGGCTTGACTTTTGAGAGACGATGCTCTGTCCAGCTATACACAGTCTATGGCTTACACTAATTACAGCACACCTGATTCAACTAATGAACTAACTAACTGCCCTCTCTGAGACAAGCAGATATAACGTAGCTAGAAGAACCAGCGAGGGTCTAAATCACCTAATGCAAAAAGGCTTTATGTGGGTTTTTTTATCACTAAAACCTATTATAAGGAAAAGGCTTAACGTGGCTTAATGTACTAAAAAACACCAAGTGTCTTATTTGTTTTACTGCATAAGAAACTTAATCCAAATCTTCGTAAAATAACCGAACCCCTATAATCCACATTACTAACCCACTGTAAAATCCAGAGAGGCTGGGGAGTAAACAGACTGAATGAGTAGATCTTGACCAGCACAGCAAATGATGCATTTTGATTTTGATGGTTGACCAGTATAATTAGAGCTGATACTGATAAAGTAGCTTGTAGAAGAATCTAATTATTTTCTAATTAAACACGCCAATGCCACAGCAGATACACTAGTAAAGTGTGCCACAGCGTTTAAAGCTGGTTCTGGAGTAACTCTGTGCTGCTTGTTTTAGTGTTCCCTGCTGTAACACTCTTAGCTCTCTCCTTATTGAGGGCAGTTAGTTCATTAGTTGGATCAGGTGTGTTTAATTTGCTGTAAAAATACGACCAGAGTTCGCTGGTGTTGCACCAAATTAAGTCTGCTCATGTTCTCTGCCGCTGTGCTGTGATGTCAGTTTATTGTGCTGTAGCATTAGCTAAAAGCTTGCATTATTCTAATTATGACTCTTCAATGATCTCGTAATTTTCAGGGTCCAGTGATGTTTAGGAGAGAAATGTACCGTATTTTTCGGACTATAAGGCGCACTTAAAAACTTGTAATTTTCACAAAAATTGACAGTGCGTCTTATAATACGGTGCGCCTTTTGTATGGATTTTACCCGTCAGGTTGTAAGGAGCAGTAAACACACACTCCGTGCAGCGTTATAGAGAGTTTCAGTGCTATACAGAGTCCAGAGCCGTGCAGCTCCGAGGCTGAGCAGCAATAGCATTAGCTAGATGCTAACCGCTAAGCTAGCTAGCTTATTCACTGAGATCAGTATTATCTAAATTTTACTCGTCAGGTTGTAAGGAGCAGTAAACACACACTCCGTGCAGCGTTATACAGAGTTTCAGTGCTATACAGAGTCCAGAGCCGTGCAGCTCCGAGGCTGGAGCAGCAAATAGCATTAGCTAGCTTATTCACTGTTCAGAGATCAGTATTATCTAAATTTTACCCGTCAGGTGTAAGGAGCAGTAAACACACAGAGCAGCAATAGCATTAGCTAGATGCTAACCGCTTAGCTAGCTAGCTTTTTCACTGTTCAGAGATCAGTATTTTCTAAATTTAGCACTTTTAATACTGCTGGAGCAGTATTATTAGAGTTAGATGCTAATCGCTAAGCGTTCACCGTTCAGAGGTGAGTTATCGGCCTGTAAGTCTGTGCTGCTTTGCCTGGCTAGCATTAGCTAGATGCTAAGCGCTAACTCTCTCAGAGGTGAGTTTTATCAGCCTGTAATCTGCTTGTTTACCGTGTTAAAACAAGCTACGGGGGACGAATCGCTAGCTAATATCTCACTGTCTTACCAGAACACGCAGGATTACTCAGTGTAACGCTGTCGTTTAAGTTTGGGTTAACTTTACTAGTTTAGGTGACTAGCTAGCGTGCTAGCGGATAGCTATGATAACGCTGGTGCAGCAAGCCTTAGTGGACATCTGGAAATCTAAGCTTACTGTAAATAAACTGAAGCACGTTACTCACCCAAATAAACAGTATTCAGGAGAGGAATCTGTGTAGATTAATATCCAGCACTCGTTTGAGCTAGATTTGTATACTGAGACGCTCCACCGGCAAGCCAACCCCCCCCCGGTGGGGGAAGGGAAACATGGCGCCACCCCTGTTTACTTTGATATAGGCACCCTTTCTAGTGTCACTTAACGCGCCTTATAATGCGATGCGCCCTATGTATGGAAAAATAGCAGAAAATAGGCGTTCTTTGATAGTGTGTCTTATAATACGGTGCGCCTTATAGTCCGAAAAATACGGTACACAGAATAAAACATACAGAGTTCTGAACATATTTACCACAGAATGTGATGGAGACTAGTTTTTAAAAAGCCCATTAATTTTCCTCATAGACAAATGCAGATTAGACATGGAACTCCAAATATGGGTTTGCAATGACTACAGATTGATGCATGACTGCAGTGGTCTTTTAGAAGCTGTCAGATTGAGCGTAGGAATCAAATGAATATTTTACAACATTATAGAGGACCAGTTCTAAACTGTAGCTGGAAAATATTTCTAACTGTTAGGATACATTTAGTAAAAAAAACAAAACCTTTACTTGTTTTTCAGAGCGTGTGTCTGGTAACGTCAGTGCCTCTGAAAGGAACTGTGTAAATACTTAATGCTGATCGTATTACTTATAAACACTGTCAGATTCTGTGTAGAGGACAGTTGGGTTGCTGCACTTTATTTTTTTCATCAGAATCAGAAGTTACTGAATAATAAACTGTAGCAGTTCCTAGAAGAAGGAACAGGTGAAAAGCATGGAGTGTAAAAGGTTAATATTACATCAAAGTTTTTTGTTACAGATTCAGTGTAATGGTCTCAATAGTGATCGTGCAGAGGAAACTGGTTTGACCTGTTTCGTGGCCGCAAGGGACATAAGCTTTAGAAAGGGAGTGCGGACGAGGTGTCCGATGTGTGTGGGGGTGTGTGTGTTTTGTGTGTAATTAGTGTGTGGTGAAACAAGAGGGCATCATCGGTTGGCAGTCTGAACGTTAGGCCACATTAACCAAACCTCAGCACATCCATCCGTAATTGTGAGTTCCAGATAGGGCTCTCTGTAGGTGGCGAGAATGGCTCTGCCTCTTTCCGTGTGAAAATACATGCACTCGGTCAAATAACATGCAACTGAAGGTTCACGCTTAATGATTTTAGCCCTGATTATTTTTGAATAAATAAAGAAACAGTGTAATCTTGTAATAAAAAATAAAAAATCTGAAAAGCACCTAAAAAGTTTAGTTTTTTACCATATTTGGATCATTACATGTTTAATTGAATAATTTTAAGTTAACAACAGGAGCTCCTTATCAATCATTCTAATGCAGACATGCACAGGCCTCCTCCGACACGTGTGAAGTCAGATACCCCTTTTTTTTTTTTTTTTTTTTTTAGCTGCTGCTGATAAATCATTACTTGAGTGGCTAGTCACCCTGCAGAGAGCGCCATCTACCTATCTGGAGGGCCAATTTTGCTCCCTCTGAGCGCCGGCAGCTGATGGCAAAGCTGCATGAGCGGGGTTCGAACCTGTGACCTCCCGCTCATAGTGGCAGCGCATTAGACCGCTGGACCACTCGGTGCCCCACAACTTGCGACTTTTAAACAATTCTACAACCTTCTAAAGATACATCCATTACAAACTGGCATTTCTGGTATTTAGCCAACAGACTTATGATCAACAGAGCTGTAATAACCTTGTGAATAAAACCAAAGTTGAATTAGCTGCTTTCGGGACAGACCAGTTTACACTGCCGACTGTGATCGCGTGACTTAATTAGGCTGAAGGCAGAGTGAGGTAGAGATCCACAGTATAGACACACATACCAAACTACTTCTTAGCCTGGGAAGAATGATTGTGTCCATACCAAGTGCCGAAAAAATCTTTCGGGAGTTAAAACTTATTTAGGAAGTTAATTTATCCACATCAGTATAAGTATATTCAAATGTTGTATTTATTTATTTATTTATTTTGTGTACCTCATATGTTGTCTGTATTGTTCATCCCAAAAGCAGATTTTCATTTATTTTGATAAAAATAAAAAAGACCAGCTAATAACTTGTGTTTCACAGTCTGTCTGAACTTTAAGAGTAAAGGTGTAATCTTCAGGTATCTATCTGACAGTTGTTTATATTGTATAGAATATCATGGATGGACCAATAGAAAGTATGTGGAAATAAACAGTTTACACTGATTTTATTTATATTTAAGAATGATTATTTCATCTGTTTGCATGAGATTCACAATATTCACTGTGCCACTGAAAACAAAATGTAAAAGTAACTGTCTTGCGGTCTGTGTTTTAAAGAAGCGGTTTGGTGAAAAATCTAAGTAAAATTATTATTCTTTAAGCCCAGAATAAATCAATCAGCCAAGCTGTGAATCTGATGTTCCTCTTTGGTTTACAACAGAAGAGACTATGCTAATATTACTAACGAACACTGTGCTTAGATTGTTATCAATTTTTTCACTGTAAACATGCGGCAGCCAAAATAACTTATATACAGTAGCAGTGAAAATTTGGACACACCTTATCATTTAGTATTTTCTTTATTTCTTTATTTTATTTATTGTTTACATTGCATATTAATATCAAAGTAATGAAAACAATTAAGAGGCACGTGGAATTGCGTAGTAAACAAAGAGTTTGGCCCCCTCAACCCCCAACTGAGATTTGGGATGAGCTGAAGCTTCACAGCATGAAGAAAGAGAAACTATTGTTCAGCACCTCCAGGAACTCCTTTAAAGCCAATAAAAGTAAAAAAATAAAAATAAAATAAAATAAAAGTAAAAAATATATGGTGGTTTAAAACTTTTTGATTACAAAATAATGCTGCATGTGTAAATTATTCTGTATTCTGCAATGTTAAAAAATCATAAAGAAAACACAATGAATGAGATTCTATTAAAAAAATTATAAAGGCTCTTGTGCTTGTTTACAAAATATTTTATGTAGCATCATTTTTAAAGGACTTTTTTTTTAGATAATTTGGCAGTTGAGTAGATTTCTATAAGTAGAGTTAAACATTTATGTTTTGTTTCTTACAGGTATTCGAGTTCTGGTGGATGCACGAGAAAAATTACACATCCAATGGGGTGAGCCATCGAACCAGGAGCACGGAGAGACGGTGATGGCTTTTGACACACGCTCGTCCAAAATGATGCACGGCATGGTGGAGACAAAGATCTTTCTTCAGTACCTGCCCTCCATTCGCTCACTGTGGGCAGACAGTGGCATTCAGCACGCCTACGACCGGCGCAGAGAGTTCCAGCTGGTGAGTCTCTGACAGCCCTGTTAGTCTCACCACAAACGTCATCTATGGGCAAAGATTTACTCAGTAGCTGTAAGACTGATGCAGCTTAAAAGTAATGGAATCTTCCAGGAACCTATTAACCAGGATTCTGGACTTGCATGTCTGAACATGTGTGAATTATTTTACTCTTGCTATTATTATTTTATTTTAGTCTACTGCTAATTGTTTTACATTATTAACTGATGCGTGCTTTTTGTTACTTGTTTGAAACATTATCTTTATAACTTCTGGGCCAAATTCCAGATATATCAAACTAGGGGTGTGCCATATCATATCGTATGTGATGATGTCGCCAACATTTTTGAATATCGTGAACAATATTATACCCTAAAAAATATCGTGCCATATCACCCACCCCCACTTATTACATCAGGGTACTATTTTTTATTTTATTTTTTACTGTTTTTAGCAAAAGAAAGTTTCACACTGTTCTCATTTTCCGTTATACATCTACTAGAGACAGATTATATCTGATTATCTGTCCAGTATCGTTTATTTTACTTTAATCCTGGTTATATGGAGATATTTGGAGTGCATTATTATTAGTATCATGACAATCTGGATCATTGACTTCTGTTAAATCTGGTCTCAGGTAGGGGTGTGACATAAATCGTATGCAATAATAAATTAAAATTTAAATTTTGTTGCAGTAGTGTATTCTTGAAGAAAAAAATTAATTTATATCGCCAAGAGTATCGTTATCGCAAAAATACCATGAAATATCGTGATATTATTTTAGGGCCATATCACCCACCCCTATATCAAACATGACATAAATAATCAACTACCTGTTTTTAAAGAGGAAAATTTATATATTTTTTTTCACTGAGCTATAACTTTAATGCTGGTGTGAGTGTGTAACATGGTGGTTAGAGAGCACAGGAAGCAGCACTGTAATTTATGACTGAGTGTTCAGCAGGATGCTGCAGACGTGGGTGTTTGGGTGACACTTGTTGCCCTGTTTAGCCTCCTCTAAGAGTCACAGCTGAAGGAGATTTTCAGAGTCTAGAACTCTAGAGTCAACTGACCTGCCTTGCTGATGTTTATAGCAGAGAGGATGTGTAAACCACAGCACTCAAGCAGAGCACTCTTCATATCAGCTCACTGAATGCAGTACAGTGTATGCCTGTTTGTTACAGACAGACGGCTGAGATGAAACATAAGATGAAGTTATTTCCTGTTTTTATTTTTATTTATGGATTTTTATTTTTTACTGATAATTCTGTTCCTAACTGTATTACATTTGATTACTCACTGAAGCCTGACATCAGTCCAGCTTTAGCAAGCGATTTCTGCACTTCTCCAAATACTCTCAGTTCCTAAAGCTTTAATTCCGCATTTTAAAAAGCGGAAAACTTTAAGAAAATCAGATCCAAAAATCTTTGTTTCACATTCTTGTAGGTATAACCGCAACAAGGGTGCACAAGGTTACATCAGTTTTTTTTAAGTAAACGCTGTGATGTCATTCTGTGGTCTGTTTATTACCCACTTTATTACCCACATCTTCTTCTGTTCCTCCTGGTAACACCAAGATTCAAAGTACAAAATCAAAGTGAAAATAACAGTGATTTCATTTTTTGTTGTCTGAAAAACAAATGAGCTTCCAGAAATAGCTCTGTGATAAGGGTGTGTCCTAGACTAGTTTTAAACATAGCAAAGTAAACCGGGGACATTAGCTTTCAGTTAGATGTGACTTACTTGAGCATTTTTCAAAAGGGAGAAAATATAATTAGAAGAACTTGGAATATGAATTTATGCAGTTCTGAAACAGGGTTCATACAATACTCTGTCTGATTTCTGGATTTTGCGGCTAACGGAGTTCTCAGCCCTGAGTTCAATGGCGTTGAAAAATAAACAGTTCTCTGTGAATCTGGATTTTCTTCACTTAAATGTCTAAATAAGACAAAAAGCTTAAAAAGGTTAAGAACCCCTGTTGTAGGATATTATTAAAACCAGCTAAAAGAAAAGCAGAAACACAAAGGTGATAATGTTATAGCTGACCAGTGTAATTTGTATACGGAGCTGGTTTTAATGTGTTTTCTGTGTTTGACCTGCGTATGAATTTGTGATATGACTATCCATTTTTTCAGCTCCAATCCGATTCCGATATAAAACTGATATAAAACTGCTGATACCGATACAAATACCAATACTTGCAGTTTATTATTTGTACTATGATTAATGTTACATATTGAGGCTGAAACAGACCACACATCCCTTTGAAGAGAATACACAAGTGCAGTTCCAAATGCATTCCAAAATAATTTATCTGAAACAGTTTATATACAAACACACAAGTTTTTTTTCCCAATGAAATCTTTTAATTATTAAATATATATGTTTTTAAAGTTAAATATTAAATATGGTAAATAATAAATAAAGGGGCTATAGACAATTTTTTTGCACTGGTTGCGAAAGAAACTTCTATTTTGACACGTAGAATAGTGGATTAGCTGCAATGGCTAACGGCTAACAGCGATGCTAACTGTATTTCCGAGCTGAATTAATTACTGTTTTTTAATAACATTCATTTCTTAGTGCTGGTTATAGTGGGTATGATCTGTAGTTTGATGTTCGATGTGGATTATGGCAAACAGTTAAAGTTACACAGTTAGACGCTGACTGAAGCTGCTAGAGGTTCAGGGTAAACTGAGGATCAGTGGTGAGTTTCGCGTTAACGTTACGGTTGGTTTATTGTCCAGCTGAAGCTGTGGACTGGAATATGGATCGGTAAATGAATGGATCGGCCACGGTCACCCGATATCGTTTTGTTAAATTACGTCACTATCGGCCCAGATACCGATATTGTATCGGATCGGTCCCATTTTTAGTTTGAATACTTTATATACAAAGTATAAAATAGAACATTTTAACAAGTATCAATAAAATTACTGCCCTAAAATACTGAGTTTATCTGGGAGCATTAGTGGAGGAAATAAGCTAAATAAAGTGTAGCTGCAGAAACATGCCATTAGCTGTGTGCTTGCGTGTTATGTGTGCACGCGAGCGTGTGTGGAAAAGAAAGGGAGGGCGCACATAAGAGTTTTCAGCACAATGATGCTGTTTAAACCATCTGGAGGATAATGAAGCGGAGGAAAGTAGCGCATGGCCCTATAGGTAGTTTGCTGGATTAGCGCTTGTGCTTACCGGACAGATCACTGTCAACCGTGCGAGCACTCACTTGTTGCACTCAGACAAGCTTGCGATGACATGAGGAAATGTGGGATCAAACAATATGCATACTAATTTAGAACATGGAACAATACAAATATTCTAGGAGGTCAAAATGTGTACATGTTTGTTGATTTAAATGATTTTTGGCAATTGTGAATCTATTCTGAATTGACCACGTCAGAATCGAGACTAGATATTTGACCGTAAGTGATGTATTATTTTAACCTTTAAAAAATTAACAACAATAAAGTTATTGTATTATATATTTTTTTGACATTTTTGGACAAATATTTCAGTTGCCAAATATTTGTTTTATTCCTAGGGATTACTGTATACTGGCATTATCCTGATCTTTTGTTGTTCTCTACTGATGTTTACTGTATACTGGGATCATCCCGGCCAGTCTTGGTGTTTTACTATAAACTGGGATTCTCCTGACTGTTCTTCTGGTTGTTTTTACTCCATTGGGATCATTCTGAGCAGTCATAATGTAATTACTGTGTACTGTGATCACTCTGTCTTGTTGTGGTTGTTTTTTGCTTTGCACTGCAATCATCAAGACCGGTTGCAGTGTTTTTATTTGGGCTGTGTATTGGCAAGAAGTTTGGCAACACTTTATGTAATTATGATGTGGAGTTTATGATTCAGAATATTGAGGTGATGTGATCCTGTAAGCGTGGCAATTAAATTGTTATTTTTACGTCAAGTTAAGAAAAACTAAACAGAGTTTACTGTAATGGTCAGGGTTTACACACAGCACAAAACCAACTGTCTGCCGTCATGTAAGCTATTAACAATCAATGTGAGAATCAGTGCAGCATTACAGAACCTAATATTGTTACTATTATGTGTTGATATGTTCATACAGGCCTCGTATTTTATTGTTTTATGAATCCTGACCAGTTGAGATGAGAGGGTGTGGGTGTTTTGACATTATTGGTACTCTCTTATGGTTAAAATATAAAACACTGATGTTAAATGTGACCAATGTGTGTGAATTATTGCATTCACTATATGTAGAAATGCAATTGCGTTATGGTGTTTTAACCACTTGTGACACACTATAACCAGGGTTAATGTGGTGCTGTGTGGGCGGGTTGGAGCAAATGGGTGCTGGTGAAAGCACGCTGGTCAGGACAAAAAAAAAAAACATGACTGTGTGTTTGTGTGTGCGTGAGATCTACAGTTAACAGTTTTTCTGTCCTTTTGTCACAGTTTGTGACAACCATGTGGATCGTATGAATGTTACAGAGTACACCATATGCTTTCTCTATATGCTTTCTGTTTTAGTATGTCAGAATGAGGCCCAATCCCATTTCACCCCTTGGCCCTACCACTTGTTTGTGAGTGTAAATCGTCCCCCTAAGAATTGGGACGACCCCTCCAGCACCTGATACGTCATCAAGATCGCTAAAGTTCAGTTAGCTAGCTGCTGGTTAACCAGTTAACTTTAGGGCATTATATATCTTTAGAAAGGGGGAAGACCGTGCAGAAATTAATTATTATTGTCAATTTTTTAATTTCTCAGTGATGGGGGAGCTGAAATTAGATATAGCGTTGATTATCTTTTATTTTATGTTTCCATTCTGCATTAAATGCTGCAGCTCTTGCCGTCTGTTGCACCATTTAGCGTGGAACGGTAAAGTTAGCTAGCTATCTAGCGATCTTTTTTTATGCTTGTTATGAGGAATTCAGCCATAAAACATTGAAACTACACATTAAACTATTAAACTATATAGTGCTAATTGTCACTTTTAACAAAGAAGTGTGAAGTGTGTCTCTGAAAAATCTCTATTTGAAGGGCTAACAAGCCCTATCCCTTCACCTAACCTACCCCTCTAGCCTAACGAGAATTGAGACACACCTACCCCTTGGCGTACACGCCCAAAATAGAGGGGTAGGGGTTAGGGGTAGGGCCAAGGGGTGAAATGGGAATTGGGCCTGACGGTGAATTTACACTGCTCTGACGCGACAACGCACACGGTCGCACTACCCCCCTCCAACCGGTCGCATGTGGGCGTGACAAAGGTGTTCCCTGCGTTGTCCAATTGAATCGTTTTAAAAAAACGGAAATGCTTTTTATATAAGCTATTATTATTTCCAATAATTAATAAATATAAATGTGTCTTTATTGATATAAATGTTTGAATGAGCTTCATTACAATGTCTAGTGAGCAGTATATAAGCTGACAAAAGCAATTAAATTACATATTAATATTTTAAAAACCCACCAGAGACTCCAACAATCACAGCAGCCTTTCTCCTCGCTGACAGAGTCCCTGTGAATCAGCAGGGATTTTATAAAGAACAGGGAAGCCTGAAACTTCTCTTCCAGGCTTCTCTGGACGCTTGAAAGCGGAACTAAAATGTTTTCATGCACTGCGCTGAGGACGCGTTACAGGCCAACACCTGCTCTCTGATTGGATAGACGCATTGCGTTGGACGGACTCATTTGCATAAAGTTCAGCTCGGCTCAACTTTTCATCGCATCGCATCCCCCGCTCTCGACGCGCCGGACCCATGATGCACCGCGCGACTGCGTCTGACGGAGGCGGCACTTCCCATTGAAAATGAATGGGATCCGTCGCTGTGCGTTGTCGCGTCGGAGCAGTGTAAATTCACCGTGAGTCTGTTCAAGGCAGAGGCTTCTCAAGAAAACTGGCAAGAATTTTGTACAGGGTGTCTGTGTGTGACCAGCAGCACAAACTATAGGGGTGGGAAAATTTTCATCTAATTTCAAACGTACGATTCTGAATTGATTCTCAAATGACAAATCGATTTTCTGTACGATAAATGGACACAATTTTGTATATTAATTTGTTGAATAAATGAAATAAAAAAAAACTTATTGAAACAAAGTAAATAGAAATTGTCTGTTAAATAGTGGAATTCATATTCATATTCAATACTTTGAAAGTTCCAAATAGTCATGCAATGCGGAAAAAGAAATACAAAAATATAAAATGTGCCAGTATTAGCACAGGAAAAACTAACTGTTGGAATTAGATATTGAAGATGGAAACAGTTACTTGCGTCTATGCATGCCACTTCATTATTCTTGTGGTATTATTTTTTCATAACTCAAATTTTTAAATTTGCAGTTACTCAACCAGTAAATGCAGTTTTCTGCATATAAAAATATAAAAATGAAATGCTTTAAATATCAGGATTCATAGGCACCTTTTAAGCAGTTAAGTTAGAGTTACATTACCAGTATTTTATACAGACACTTGAAAATTTGGAATTGGTATCAAAAGGGAGTAAAGTGGGGTCTTTGCATCCCTAGAGTATATAAGGTATTAAAGTCTGTCAGAATGAGCTTGTGGATCATGTGAACATTTATAGAGCATTATAGAGCTTTCCTTTATGCTTCCTGTAGTGCATTTATAGTCTGTCAGGGTCAGGGTGTGGGTGTGGGTCATTATACATCACTTTGTTCCTTTTTTAAATGGCACATGAACACATCGTTTTCAAAGGAAGTGGTCAGTAGCTGATCTCTGAGTTGATCGTTGATCGGAATACATCGTTGTGGATACATTTTGCTTGTTTTCTGTTCAGCTTTGAGCTCTGGCTGACCTAGGTGGGCAGAGTATGCTGTTTCTTTTTTTTCATCCCCCCCCACCCAAACACAGTTGTACTACAAACTCCAATCATTTGCATTTCGGCTCACAAAGCCTGGTGTGAGGAAAAGCCAGAAACAAAACACTTTTGTGTCCAGTAATCCACCAACCACGTGTGCCGAGTGCAAAACATATCAGGCTTCCTGCTTCATGCCTACACAGTGCTGCAAAACAAAACTTTCTTGAGTGAACCCAAAGTTCATGCACACTGAAACAGGTTTGTTTTTATTCTTTGTTAGGATGTGGATTCTTAAATATGTTGCATTTGTTTTTTAGATTGTTTTATAAAATTCAGTTATACACACGAGTGAACCAAAACATTATAACCCCTCACAGATGGAGGTAAGTGTTTGTGTGATGTAGGGTATCTCTAGGCACCTTGCAGTGCGATTATAAAACGAGTATCGATACATCTTGATGCATCTTTTTCTTCTATACGGGATTTCTACAGGATGACTGCTTGGTACTTTTAAAGTATAATGAATTAACTTCAGCGTCTTTTATATATAAAATCAAATGGAAACAATGTGGCAAGCGCAAGGCCAACATTTGCGATCACACATCCAGCATTACACAGAACCAACAAAAAAGAAATGTACTAAATTAATATTTTTTAGCAAATGAGAAACAAACCAGACAAAAGAACCCCCAAAAAATATGTTTTATAGAAACCATAGTTTTCTCCCAAAACTTTTCTCCCATATAGCTCTCGTTCACTGCTCTGGTTTGGAGCACTTGCGACTCAAGCTGACACTCATCGCTGATAAAATGCCCAGTTACGGTAACATTAGATTCTGAGACAATGGATGTCCACTCATAATGAGTTAAGAGGTCCTTCCTGGTTTCTAGAGTTATCCTGTAATTTCAGCAAGTTGCAGCAGCAGTGTGGTGTAGCAGCCCTGTAGTATGCACAACATGGTGAAAAAGTCGTATTTTAGTATAATTTAACACAACTTGCATCTTGTTTGGCTCTTGTCAACAACCTTTTAATTTTATGGAAATTGAAGTGCTTCAGTTCGCTAGCCTTTAATGCAGAAGGTACTGGTCAGAGCCACTGTCCTGGTGCTACACTTTCATACTTACCTACATACATACACACCGCTTGCGTTCTGTCGTCATAATGTTCTCGAGTATAGGTATTGCCTAGAGTGTGACACCCCTAGTGTGATGTAATACTGCTTGTGAAGGTCTGTAATCTCTCTTTAGACTGTAACTGAACAGACGGCTATTGTAGGTCTGTGGTGGCTCCTGATCAGCAGTGGTAGCCGCGCTGACACACCGCACACACACCGACTCCCTGTGAACCTCGCCACTCCGCTCCTCCCTTTCCTGTCTGTTGCATAATCCTAATCCACAAGCTCTAGCTCTCTCTCTCTCTCTCTCTCTCTCTCTCTCTCTCCTGTCCCCACACTCCCTCTGTATTAAACTTCTGGTGTAAGATCTCCTCCCATCTGTTATACTTCACACTTGCGCTAGTGCTACGCGGAATAGTGTGTTAAAAGTTAAAGCAGTATTGTCTCTTTTTTTCTAATGTTGTAAAAAAATAAAAATAAAACCTGTAATATAAACACTCATTATTTCAACCAAACAGACTTCCTATGTTTTCATAGATATTTATGTAATAATGATTGAGAAAAAAAGTTTAGTCACAGCAGCCAATCAGAGCACATTTCGTTTAAGACATAAACTGTCTCTTTAAAGCTAAAGACAAAAGAGAAATGGAAAATTGTTCTATGGAAGGAATTGGGTCCATTTCACAGCTGATTTCTCATTTAAAGGCCTGAGAATGAGCTCGGATCACATTAAGGATCTCATTAAAATCCTATTGTTTGTGATGAGAATGATCTCTGCTGCGTCCCGCCTGCTGAAGTCCTCGAGGCCTGGCCCGTGATGTCTGGTGATTAACGCTGGAGGAAGCGATTCACTGATAACACATCCGTGTACTCCTTCCTCTCCACGAAACATACTCTGTTCACTTCGTTCAGCCTCTCCCAAAGCCAGAGTGCTCAGAAGGGAGGGAAATGGCATTGTTTCTGTTTTCTCTCACCTATTGTGAGTGTGGGTCTCAGTAAAGTTTCGGTATCAAGTGAATTTTGACATTCAGATTTTAAAATGTGCACTGTAGAAGAGGGAAATATATTTTGGCTTGGAAATTTAATTGTTATTTACTTTTCATATACAGTAAACTTCCTAATATCTAAATACTGTAATAAGAACAATTACTTAAAATAACAGGTAAAAAGTCAAATGAATATGATTGATCACTAACCCCCAAAATATGTATCTGATATGGTGCTAGGTAGGGGTGTGACGAGACACTAATATCACAAGACGAGACACAATATTGGGTTCACGAAAACGAGACGAGATGAGATTTAAAAATAAATTTTTAAAGAAAATGTCAAAAATAAAAAAATGACTTGCAAACTAGAGAATAAGTGCAAACCACAACCGGTCATATTAAGCCTATGATTTGTGTTGTTTCTCCTAAATCTCTTATAATTTAACTATGCATAACCATAACCAGTCATATTAAGCTTATGTTGTGTTTTTTCTCCTAAATCTCTTGTAATTTAACTATGCATAACCATAACCAGTCATATTAAGACTGCTTAAAGGGCAAACAGAGACAGAACTTTTTTTCTCAATACAGTACAGAGCTAAGGGATTAGTACAACTGCCTATGAAACAGTCACGTGTAGGATTTACTTACAGTATTTACATATGGTTTGTGTCTTGTTGGTCACTCTGTTACCGTTTATTGTTTCCACTGGAGCCAAAATGCAGCCGGACATGCAACTTAAAAGTAGCAGAAGCATCTTCTATTCAAATGCCTGAATTTTCCTCTTCTGTGAGAGCAGCTCTCAGCAGCTCAGCCATCATACTCTAGCGCTATCACTACTGGGTTGCCAGATCTCTCTGTTTTTTTGCCCCGCGAGAGGTTTAAGCCTGACGAGAAATATTTTCTCGTTTTAATCTTGTGCCACCCCTAGTGCTAGGGTTATTTTTATTTATTTATTTTGTAATATTTCATGTATTTTTACATCATGTGCAGCTATCAGTTCTTTAGGACTGCAGATCAACAGTAGTGCCCACCCTGGACACTAATAACAAACGTGTATAAAAAAAAAGTCCAGCATTGGCCTATTGCGATTATGCATTATCTAGTGATAGTGATATTTTAACTTCTGAAGATAACCTAAGCATCTAAGCACCCCAAAGACTACCTACAGTTTAAAGTTTGAGGTGTTTCCTCCATTCATACTGAACCCTTACTATGATGTTCCCTTCATTTCTGAAGATATCACTGTCTCACGCATCAGTGCTACTGCTTGTATTGTATCCATTTAGATAATACCAGAGTGTGCTATTAGAATTGGTTCTAGTACCTATAAGTATAGTGATCTGTGTATTTGTGTCTTCTTTGAGTGGAAGGTTTTTTTTTTTTTCTTTGTCATAGCTCCGGAAATATTCCCTCTCCTTTACCCTTTCAGTGCTTCAGTCCTTTACTCTGCACTCGAGATTACACCAGTACAGTGAATGATCCGTAAAGGAATGCAGAGCTGCGATTAGAGCAGGGCCTCTCAGACCTATCTGAGGCCCACTGCAGGAAATCTGGCTCATTCACTGTATACAAGAGCAAACAGATAACTTATCATACTGTAGACTTCTTAACATTTTACCATATCTTCACTGAACCTTTACACACAGCCTGTATCATCACTTTACTTTACACACAGTGGCATGTTCATCACAAAACCTTTATACGCTGCATTTATCTTCACTGAACCTTTACAGACAGCTGCATTAGTATAATTATACATTTACACACAGCTGCCTTATCTTTACTGAACCTTTATACACAGCCTGTATCATCACTTTACTTTACACACAGTGACATGTTCATCACAAAGCCTTTACACGCAGCATTTATCTTCACTAAACGTTTACACACAGCCACATTATTATCACTGAACCTTTACACACAGCTGCATTATTATCATTAAACCTTTACAGACAGCAGCATGATCATTATAAAACCTTTACACACAGCATTTATCTTCACTCAACCTTTATACACAGCCGCGTTATTGTCACTGAACCTTTACAGACAGCCGCATGACCATCATAAAAATTTAAAAGGCAGCATTTATCTTCACTGAACCTTTACAAACAGTTGCATGATCATCATAAAACCTTAACACGCAGCATTTATCTTTACTAAACCTTTACACACAGCATTTATCTTTACTAAACCTTTACACACAGCATTTATCTTAAATTTACCCTGTTTCCCACAACATTTATCTTTAATAAATCTTTACACACAGCCACATGATCATAAAACCTTAAAAAACACAGCCTTTATCCACAGGATTTATCTTCACTAAACCTTTACACAAAGCCTTTACCATTACTTAACTGTACACACTGCCTTTATCATTTCTTAACTTTGCACAAAGTCTTTATCTTCACTAAACGTTTTCACACAGCTGCCTTATCACTGTGCCTTTACACACAACCTTTATCGTGACAAAATATTTACACATGGCCTATATCGTTACTGAATCTTTACACACAGCCTATCCTATCACTAAACCTTTAAACACTGCCTTTACTGTCACTAAACCTTTATTCACGGCCATTATCGTCACAGAACTTTTACACACAGCCTTTATCGTCACTCAACCTTTACACACAGCTATAAAATACCTTCTGCTGCTCTTTAACTTGAATCACCATACAGACCTGCCACAGGCAGCCAACAGATAGGGAGAGGATTTGGTGCCAAATTAAAAAAAGAAAATACTGTAAACAAATGTAAATGCAATCCACAAAATTCATAGTATTTCCTCACTAGCATGAAGAATACATGCCAATATGAAATGTGAAACCACTATTACATTACATTTCACTGCACTTGATCTCTATTATAAAACAATAGACAAGATTTTACATTTTCAAAACCAATTGCTGAATGACTGAAATGCAAACAGCTAAACTTCATTGTATTTCACTTTGTGGTGCTGTGAATGTTCAAAAGGAAATCATACTGCACAGGATTGCATTTTGTTTTGGAGCAGCACGGCATTTGTACCAATATGAACTATAATCACTGTCCAATAACAACCCGCTACTGAAATTGGGGCGTGGCTAAGAAACCAGTCAGAAGCTAACATTCATAGCTGTACTTTAAACCAGACTAAATGTCTTTCGCAACAGAATATAAAAGGAAATAAATTCTATCAATTTAAGGCTGCCATAGCTATGGATGACTGCGTGTTTTCAGAGTACCGATCTCCGGCAAGGCTGCATAAACGGAGGTTCGAGCCTACAACCTCCTGCTCATAGTGGCAGCGCTTTGGACCACTCTGCGCCTGTTTTAATAATTTTTTTACCTTTCCACTTATTGACTTTTACTGTGACTGGTTTCTCAGCCCTGCTCCAAGTTTAATAGTGGGTTCTGATTGGACAGTGAGTACATTTCATTTTGCCACAAATACCACACTGCTCCTAGATGAAATGCAATCCTGTGCATTGTGATTTGATTTTAAACATTTGCAGTGCCAGAGAGGAATACAATGCCATTGAGCTGATGGCATTTTAAGCAGGATTTTGTGTTTGTTTTTAAAAATATAAATCCTTGTATTTTTCAAAAAAGAAATTCAGTGCAGTAAAATGTAATGTAATAGATGTTTTGCATTTTATTTTGGCATGTATTCTGCATGTCTGTTTGGAAAAGCAATGCATTTTGTGAACTACATTTACATTCTTGCTTTTTTTTTTTTATTTGGCACGAATTCCCCTAAACAGATTCAACACACTCCAGCTGAGGCAAATGCCTAGGATATCATGTTACGTGATATTTTGCAGCTGGTACATCACAGCCACATAATTCTGTGTAAAGTAGGGACAGTTTTATAATAGTTGGGTGGGCGTGGTGTTGGGGGGGGCTGTCCTCTTTCCTCTTTGACTTTCATTGCCAAAATGTGGATAATTTAGCAACTTGTTAACTGGTAACCTCACCACACTTACCAGTGTAGCAAGGTTATATGTAATATAGGTCACAAATGAACAATGTCAAGTAGTTTTTTTGAGAAAATCCTTATTACCCAGACTAAAGTACGTTGCTGTTTGTAAAAATGCTAGGAATCAATAGCACAATGCTGTTGAACTGTAGTAGCGAAAACACCAGAATGTGCTCGGCTATAACGAAATTAAGGGTCAGGATTGGATTGGGATTGAAAATGTGATTCCTGATCTGTTTATAAATGCCTGGATTAGCTGTGATTTTCAGTTCACTGGATCAGATCCACACAGCCCCAACCTATAGTAGAAAGGTCCTGGAAAAATGGATATCGCAAGAACCTGCAGTGTGATTCTTGTGTGAGCACAAACTGTAAAAAAGATGCGAATACAATACATTGTGCAGCTATACAATACAGTATACGTGCATGCTTAAAGAGGACATGAAACATTTGTACAAGTTTTCTAAGGGATTAAATATAATGGAATTTATTTGGGTTTTTTTTTTATATAAAATGTTTACACACTAAATTATAATATATTTGTTTGTTTGTGCTAGGGCGCTGCCATGTTGCCCGTGCAGCACTGCTGACGTCATGAGGTTGGTTGGTTGAAGAGTCCAGGTTACACAACTAGCGTAAAAGAGCTTATTGTTTGTGGAGATTTTGGATGAAGATGAAGCTGAACTAGGCTAACGTGGAGCATTTGCTCAGAGATCTTTCCTGCAGAAACCTAAGCAGAACTTTTTAGATGCTTTTCTGAGAGCGAGACGTTTTGGAGGTGTCTATTCTCTCTCTACGTGGAGCCGTGCAGAAACCCTGCAGCGCGTCAACAGCATGTATTGCCATCCCGTTAACTAGCTTGTTCATATACATTTAGCTATTTAACATGTAAAGTCCAGAATTCATTAAGACTGAATGAAACGTACATGATATAAGTGGATATTGAAACATCAAGGCGCCGTTTGGTTGATAAACCGTTCAGTTTGGAAGTTAGAAAGCTTACTGGGTACTTAGCTTCATCTAGTTGGTGTTAGTTAGTTAGCTAGCTTTGGCTAGCTATGGTAAGTTGGTAAGTTACCTCTCGCTGCTCTGCTGGGTGAGCGTGTTGTTTGGCTCGTTCCTTGCGGCTCACAGCTGCTGCTGTTACAGTACCTCCAGTCGGACGGTCTGTACATCCCAGTTGTTCAGAGGAAAAATTAAAACGGAGGAAAAAAGCCTCAAACTTCAGCTTATTTGTCCGGCACTAATGCTCCCGACTCAAAACCCACTCCTCCACATAGTCCTGGTCTAGAAAGTGCTCGCCACTAACCCCTAGCATTGCAGCTAACCGGAGGATTCTCCCGCTTCAGCGCCGCTAGCCACCTCCGAAGAACAGCTGTCTGAGGCGAGGTATGAAAGTGAAAGTGAACCTTTTTCTCAATTTTCACCCTATAAAAGTATACTGTACCCAGTATTACTACACCCAGGGGCAATACAAAAGTGCCCCCCACTTTGCATTGATTTTTGGTTTGGATTTTATTATCTATTGAGGAACTAAATTACTGTAGGCTTATAGTTTATGTTAGTGGGGCGTGCGAGAACCAACCTCGTGACGTCACTTTCAGCGCTGGGACAAGATGGCGCTGCGCTTACTTAAGAAAAAGACATTTAGATTGCTAATTATTTTAATTCAGTTTCACTGACAACTGTTAAACTTTTAAGATTTGTTAGAGTGAAAATACATCTTGTGAATTATACTAAATACTTGAAGTGTTTCATGTCCCCTTTAAGAATCTTTTAAATAGGTTTTGCTCAGATTAAAGAATAAATGTGTTCTAATCGAGGAGTAATTGCAGCTCTAGCATCAGGTTTTTACCCGGGTACCGGAAAGCGTATAGAGTGTAGCTCACAAACCCGCAGTGACAGTAAATCCCTCATGTGACCTGTTTTCAGACACAGTGCGCCTGAAAAGCTGCACTTCTGAAGGATGTGAGCGCAGGCCTGTGAGCGCAGGCCTGTTTGTGCTTTGGTGGTAGTTTCATCAGGTTTCTAGTGCAGAGGTCAGAACGTGGCCTTGTTTTCCTGTGCTCACAGTCTGTCTGCTGTTTCTGTAAGACTGGAGATGTTATTACTTTATATCTGCTGATGTAAAGTCTGTTTGGTGACAAACGTATAGGAGAAATGTACACTTATTCATGTATCTTTCTCTAAAGCTGTGTAATGTATTTCATAATAACTGCACTGCTTTATTAGACTCTGCAATACTGATATCATAAAAGACTTCAATAGTGTTTCCTCTAGGATTTACTTCAGCAGCAGCTGCTCATCCACACACTCCACCACTGCAAAAAAATAACATAGCAAAAATGCTAGGCTACAGCATGCGACTGATAACTAGTTGATGTTTACTGAATTGAAGTATGAATTTAATGTAACCAATGTACATTATTTCTGTGAACGTGGTCACATAATTATTGTCAGTGTATTTTAAAGGAATCATATCAAATGGAAAACTTGAAATAATGACATTTTAAAAATTACCTTTTAAACCCTGTTAGTTGCACACCCACAGTTTAACACTGTCTACTCACACTGCTGTTTCCAGGAGTGCTTTCACAAGGAATACTTTTTGAATAATCAAAAGCCAATCAGAACATTGCTCTTTTACATTCATCAGTATAAAACAAACAAAAACAGCCTGACCGCTTCCTGGAAAAGCATTTTAAAGGAGAGCCACCCAAGTGGCAATCCACAGGGCCCAAGCACTGAGCAGTCATTTACATCAGCTTTATTCATAACAGATTTGGGTTTATAAAAGCCGTTTTTTTTAACATGACATTTCATTACATTTTTTAATTAGTTTAATTAAAATTCATAGCAGTTAATCTTTTTTTTTTTTTTTTTTTTATCTAAAAACTCAAGTTTTGTGTCTGGCAAAGAGCAGCTGAATTTCAGACTGTTTAAACAACAAACGCCAGATTTTGATACGTCAGTGACACTATCTTGCCTGCTGATCTACACTAGGAAGGATGCAGCTCAAACCCACAAAGCTACAGAACAGCTTTTGGAATATTCTGCAATTTCGACCTGCCTTCTTATTTCTACTGTTTCTGTTTTTTTTTATCAGCCTCTAAATATACACATAATATACATGGACAGTAAGAAGATAATTTACAGGGCAAGTAAAAATGAAATATGGTGACTTTCAAGATGACTGCCATGTTACAAACATATCCTAAAATATAGACCCCTTTACCCATTACCTATGTCATTTTCCCTTTCATTTTAGTTTTGCTTACATTTCTTGAATAAAGGTGTCCTGCGATTTTTAACTCAGCCCGTATGTTATCCCCCAACTGTCTGTGTACTTCCATTAGTCTGTATTTAGAGGCTGACACTGTGTGAACAGTGAGTCCAATCCCTTTGTTTCTGCTTTAGACTGAAAACTTGAGTTTAAAATGAAAAGATGAATATGAGACAAAAGCAACATTTCAGTTTTTATTTTCAGGTATTTACATCTGTATCTGATGCACAGTTTAAAAGATAGCACCGTCTGTGTGGACCCAACCATTTTTCTTGTGAATAAAAATATTGGAGTGAATAAAAATAAAAGTGAATGATAAATATCTAGTTGCTATCAATAAATATCCATTGCTTGCAGTAACTGCATCTTTTGCGATGCTTTTTCAGTTACTCCCATTAGCTGTTTCTGTTTAGCAGTTGGTACAACTTAAAGTTTCTGTATGCATTTGTTAGAATGAATAGCCACAATTATTCATGATATAATCTTTGACAGTTTTGCATGTCAGTCAGACATCTTCCTTCTTGTCACTATGGGTAGGGAAATGTTTTGTTTATTTCGAAGCATCTCGATTTAGATGTGGACGATTCTGAATCTGTTCATAAATAGAAGCACTGTGCTGAAGACTCTCAGCCTCTCTTTCTCTCTCTCATGTAGTCATGCAATGAGGAAACAGAAACGCTTTATAGAGGAAAAGGATGCATCAAGATACATTGATAATTGTTCTATAATTTCATTGCAGACCTCTGAATTGTAATAGAATTGAACTGTAAGGTTCCTGAGATTCTCACCCTGTCTGTCACAGTGGGAGTTTCTTGGCCATGTTTAGTCAGAAACCCATCCAGACTTTAAAACTGTAAAACTGATTATAATTCTGCTTATTTGTTAACTTTGTACTTCTAGTATAAATCTGTGAATGTGTAAGTTTGATTTCTGACCAAGTGGTCTCTGGATATAAGTCGCCTCCAGTGTGGCTCACCCTCAGGTGTTTCTGAGTAACAGGACTTCCGCTTTATTCTTGGCTTAGGAAATGATATCCTGGCCAGTGTTTGGAGCTTTGTTCCCAAGGGCCCACACCCTCCATTGGAGATGAACTGACCTTGCCCAGTGGCACCATGCCCGGGCTGGAGAGGGTTTCGGGGGCTTTTCTGATGGTTGCTGTATTTATTATTATGATATACAAGCCACCATAAAAGACCTTCTTGTGTAACCCCCCACTAACCCCACCTCCCAAAACCACATTAACCCCTGAATGTGTGATTTCAGAGGGGCTGCTTGGACGAAGGAAGTTGGTGAAGGCTTTCCCTCAGGTTGTTCTGGGTCACGCTGTGGTTATACACAGTGCCTGGGAACATAAACAACAACAAGAAAGTCCTCATTTAAAGTTGATAACTCGATTTAAAATTAAACCTGCACCCAAAGTACTCGATCAGCCAGGATGTGGCTTCAGGGGGGTTGGTGTGAAGTTGTGGTTCATTGTAGAGAAACCTGACTACTTGGATTTCTTTACAGTGGTGGTGAATAAAACCAGGGCTCACCATGACAACAACACAGATATGTAATAATGTTATTAACTACCCAAACCCAGCATTGAATGTAGGATTCTCTGAAATGGAGCACGTCACACTAAATCAGCTCTGTGATTTCCCTTAAAGTAATGTCTAAAAGACTTGATGTGGTTTCTGCCTCACTATTTATTATAAACATGGACCACAACATTGTTTTGGCTATCCTTGTTTATAAATAATAGTGAGTCATACGGAATCAGAAACCACATTATTAGCAAGTCTACTACAGATTACTTGATTTAAAGATATTATGAAATGATGTAATTATATTCTTTACCGTGCAATTGAGTGTCTAATTTTTTTTTTAATTGTGCTCAACCAAACATTTAAAGACTAATTGGTTACTTGTGTGTTTGTACCAAAACTATATCTTTAAATGTTTTAAAGACTCACTTGTTTTCCCTTTTTTGTTCCTTTTTTATTCAGGGTATTGCTGGGGAATGTTGTTTCTTTTACTTGACTTACTCATTCCCGATCAAACTCTTATTTTAGAATCTCTGTTTGGCTAAAAATGTCGCTAATTATCTCTTACTCCTCCTCAGTGTGATTTTTCAGGGAGTTATGGTAATCGTGGTATTTGAGCTTGAACAGTGCTTTTTTGCTTGTATTAATTGTGAAGGAAAACTACACAGTCCTGTTGTTTACCTGAACTACATTCAGATCTCTTAATGATTATTTCTGCAAAGGGTTCACCACAAATGATACCCCTGCACTGCACGCCGTCCTCATGTGGTGTTCTGACTCTAAATTTAAATGTGTTTCTCACCAGGTGTGATGTGATGTCTGTCATGTTTGTCTATGTTTAAAGGACCCATATCATTACCATTCTGTGTATGGTCGTTTTGATACAGGGCCATCTCTTATCTTTGAAAAGTTACTTTATTTCAGTTCAGTTCAAAATGTGAAACTCATACATTATATAGATGTATTAAACACAGAGTGATCTGTTTTAAGGGTTTTTCTTTTATTGTTGATGATTATGGCTTACAGACAATGAAAACCCAAAAATCAGTGTCTCAGAAAATTTGAATATTATATAAAACCAATTGATACTTTTGGCAGTGTGCCAAGTCCTGCTGGAAAATGAAATCTGCATCTCCATAAAAGTTGTCAGCAGAGGGAAGCAAGAAGTGCTGTAAGATTTTGTGGGAAAACAAAACTGCACTGACTTTAGACTTGATAATAAAACACAGTGGATCAACACCAGCAGATAACATGTCTCTCCAAACCATCACTGATTGGTGGAAACTTCACACTAGACCTCAAACAGTTTGGACTGTGTCTCTCTCCACTCAGACTTCAGACTCTGATCCCTTGATTTACAAATGAAATGTAAAATTTTCTGATCAGTGATGGTTTGGAGAGACATGCTGATCATCTGCTGGTGTTGATCCACTGTGTTTTATTATCAAGTCTAAAGTCAGTGCAGTTTTGTTTTCCCACAAAATCTTACAGCACTTCATGCTTCCCTCTGCTACTGACAACTTTTATGGAGATGCAGATTTCATTTTCCAGCAGGAATTGGCACACTGCCCACACTGCCAAAAGTACCAATTGGTCTTATATAATGTTCTAATTTTCTGAGACACTGATTTTTGGTGTTCATTGGCTGTTAGCCATACTCATAAATTATAAAATAAATAAACGCTTAAAATAGATCACCTTGTGTTTAATACATCTATATAATATGAGTTTCACATTTTTAACTGAATTACTGAATCAAAGTAACTTTTCTAAGATATTCTAATTTTTTGAGATGGCCCTGTTTATTTTCAACTTTAGTCTTTCAGACGGATATTGTTTTCTTCCTCCTTTTTTATTTTTTGTTTTTAATACATTCTCCTGGTTAAAACTTATCTTCTTTTATAAACTGTGCAGTTGTATTTGTAGTAATTTACCGCTACCTTTACCATGTATGACTATTAAACTGTCTTAGAATATTGTGATGGAAATGTTTAAAAGTTTAAGCCATGTTCCATATCCCTAATTATCAGGGTCAAGTCCCCCAAAAGCATTTCACATTAACAAAGAGAGAGAGAGTGCTCAGTGTGATGCTCGACCATCTAAGGATCATCTTTGTGCTAAGAAACTTTTGGGAAACCCACACATTTGGTTGTTTTTACAGCAGATGACGGTGCAGTTTTTTTTTTGTTACAGTAATAACTATTTTTTTGTGCTCTTCTCCACAGGGTGAATCGGTGAAATATTTTTTGGATAACTTGGATAAACTCGGAATGCCGGTAAGTATTTTGTTTAATGCCTAATAAACATATATACTAATGTTTATGGTTTTAAAGGTCCCCACACTCCCAGTTTCCAAGATGGGAATTACAAGTAAAATTCTAAGCATTCTGTTTTATATTCAGTCTTTCCAATTATAGTCAGTGATCCAGGGTGTGCTTTGGCTAAAAAGAAATGGAAGCTTATGTACACTATTTAACTGGTTCTTACTGCATGATTACACGCTCACCTAAAACCATTTGAAGGGGTTCAGAATCCCTAATAAATGCACTTAGGTGGTTTCTTGCAGTAAGAAAATATAGAACAAGAAAAATATTGTTTGCGCCGTGCCATTTATTTTATAGTGTGTTTTGTTAACTGTTCATCATCATCATGAAACTAAGCTGTTTCCATACTTCAGTCCGGGTTCTATATAATAATAAGTTGTGCATGAGTTGTCAGACCTTCTAAGTCTTATTAACTGTAATGTATTAAGACAGTCCGTTTAAATTACAGAAATTACAGAGAATATTTAGTGCACCCAAACTCCACCCCTAACCTCGACTACTGTTATATGATTTTTAATTAAAAAAATGGTGCAGGATATTTTATAATCAGTGCCTATTTTAGTTGTGTAGTGGTGTATGTGCATATCTGACTGGTTAAGTAGGCTGTGTGAAGAAACAATTTAATTTTCACACCAATCACCAATTCTTACACCTCTCTCTCTCTCTCTCACTCACTATCTCTCTCTCTCTCTGTCTCTCTCTCTCTGTCACTCACACACACACAGGAGGAAGTGAATGTGGCCATGTGCTGCATGCACACCATTAGAATCTTACAGCAGACTGTAACACTGTATTTAAAGTGATAGTTCAGCAAAACAAATCGACCCTCTCTCAACTTTACCCCAAATGCAGTCAATCAGCTAGGCTGTGCTTTATAAATAACAGTATTGGGACACCTGCTCATTTATTGTTTCTTCTAAAATCAACACGTTGGTAGTGACGATTATTCCAACAACAACAGGATCACATTTCACTGGGGAAGGCTTTCTACTAGATTTTAGAGCATTGATGATTTGATTGCATTCAGCTATAACAGCATAAGTGAGTTCAGGAGGTTGGTTGAACACCACTTTACCTCAGTTTTACTACTATGAAGTAAAACAAATAAAAACTGCAAAATGAAATAGAAATTTTCCCATACAAATGGATTTATTGAACATTTGGCATATTAAATTACAGTATACACTTACACATTAACAAAGAATGTTATTGTCAGTTTCCTCACTGTTATTGTCCCCCTCCTTAACCCTGTTGAAAAATGCTGAATGTTAATAATGTTTTTTGACTAAGAAAAATGTATCAAGCTCACAAAGAATGTAAATACATAAAATTATAAAGCTACACATTTTTATTGTTTGAATAAGAGAACAAGTTTGTGATAAATACAGCATAGCAAATAAAAGAAATCAATATTAGTATAAAATGTATAATAATTATTTATTAGAAGAAGGTGCTAAATTGGTAATAAAATAAATGCATGCCAAAGGAATGTTGGAAAATGTGAAATGTTGTAGGTAGGTTAGGAAAGCCCCTCCAGCAGCTGAAGAGGTGTTTGGTTGTATGAGTGTTTGTGTGAATATCTGCAGTAGCTGTTTATCTGGAGATCCTCCTCCTCTTTCCTCGGCGTGTAAACCGTGGTTCTGGTTGAGGTGATCATTAGACAGTTTCTCAGATTTCCATCAGCCCCAGCGTGACGCAGTCGACCCATGTTCAGCTCTACGTCATGTGACCAGCTGCCGTCAGTTGGGTGCGTAGATGATGCTCGTCTCTGAGCTCAGAGGAAGTTGGTGGTTTTGTGTGAGTGTGTGTGTGTGTGTTACAGACTGTAACTGTTACAGTATATCTCACTCTGTTTCTCTCTACCTTTCGCTTGCGTGCTCACTTTACCTGTTGCACCCGCTTCTTATTTTTTCTCTTAACATTTTGTCTCTTTCTTTCTCTCACCGTCTCTTGTGCTCTTTCGCTTTCACACACTCAGACTATGTGTGTCTCTCTCTCATGTGTTCACTCGCCCCCACCCCCACTCCCGGAAGGAAATCAAACACTTGTTCTTTACATTTCTATCTACTTTTCCTTGCTTATTTGTGCTCACACACTCGTGCGGTCTCTCTCTTTCTTTCTTTACCTCCCCCTATTTTCTTTTTTTTTAAACTTATATTTTATTGATTTATCAAAGCTTATTATTTAAAAGAACATACAAACAAAGCTGTCAGGGAACAAATAATAGTACAATTGACATTATGGTGGTATTATCCAAAAATAAGAAAAATTGCTTGCTTACAAATCAAGAATAAAACGAGCAAACATGGGTTAAGAAAAAAATATATATATAAATATATATATACACACATGGATATATCCATGCACATACATACACATTCACAAAGAGACCAGGGTTAGGGTAAAATTCTCCAACATTCAAGGCTATTAAATACAGTCAGGTGTTAATGTAGTCTAGCCACTTTCCCCATTTCTTTTTAATTTTAACTTTGTTTAATCTCAGGGCAAAGGTAAGGGATTCCATCTCATATATCTCATTAACAATATCTTTCCACAGCTCTATGGTAGGGGGATCAGCCTGCATCCATTTTCGAGTAATTGCTTTCTTGCTGGCTACTAAAAAAATCTGCATCAGGTATCTGTCTGCTCCGACAAGACAATCTGATAGATTTCCCATATAAAGCACCAAGAACTCCTTGGGAATATCCAGCGAGAGGATTTTGGTAATATGGTTCCAGACTTCATCCCAGTAGTAGTGGATTTTAGTACATTCCCAAAAAATATGGAATTGTCCTACGTCAAGGCAGCCACAGTTCCTCCAGCATGGTTGTGAAACACCCATATGCATCGATTTGACTTTAGGGGTAATAAAAAATCGAATAACATTTTTCCAGCTGAATTCACGCCAAGTTCTTGAGCTTGTAGATGTAAGTTGTGTTTTCCAGATATTATCCCAGTCCAACTGGGGTATTACAATATTTAACTCTCTTTCCCATGCTTTTTTAACATAATCAGTTGATTCGTTTTTTGAGTTCCTTATTCCATTGTAAAGTTTAGAGATTATTTTCTTGGGTTGTATAGAGTAAGCCTGTACTAATTGAATAATAATGGGGTTCTCTTCCAGCTGTGGATCCGTGGACCTGATCTCTTTCAAATAATAATCACGGATCTGCAGATATCTAAAAAAATCTTGATTATTAAGATTGACCTTCTCTTTCAGCTCCTGAAATGGCATCAGGTTCCCGTTTTTTATCAATGTACAGAAAGCTGTCAGCCCTTTATGAGCCCATAATTTAAAATGATGATCTAACAATCCTGGTTGGAATGAGTGATCATAGGCAAACCATTTAAGTTGCTTAATTTGAGTCTGTAATTTAAATTGTTTAACTAAACCAAACCAAATTTTGAGGGTGTGGAGAGCAATAGGATTCACCTCCGAATTAATCAATCTGAGCCTATCCCCTATCAAGGTCTGTACTGGAAAAGATTTTGTGGAGAGCTCAATGTTCTTCCATTTAGCTGTTACTCCTGTGTTACACCAGAGAACCAAGTACTTCAGTTGTGCCGCCTGATAGTATTCTTTAAGATTTGGGAGTGCTAATCCCCCTTTGTCCTTACTTAGTTGCAGTGTTGTGTACCTGACTCTAGGTTTCTTTCCATTCCAAACAAATCGGGATATTTTTCTGTCCCACTCAATCCACTGATTTACAGGGATTTCCACCGGAATAGCTTGGAAAAGGTACAACAGTCTCGGTAAAATATTCATTTTTATGGTTTCAATTCGAGAGCTTAAGTCTAAGGGGATTATGGACCACCTTGACAAATCTTTTTTAATTTTGGTAATTATTAAGGGGTAATTTGCTTTATACATGTCACTTAGCTTTTTAGTTAACTTAATGCCCAAATATAAAATGGAATGTGTTTCCAATTCAAGATTTAATAATTGTCTAGTGTTAGACGTTGGCGCATCTCCAAATGCCAAGACTTGTGTTTTTTCAAGGTTCAATTTATAGCCAGAATAGGACCCATATGTATTCAGAAGTTTAAGTAAAGCTGGAAGACAAATGTCTGGGTCCTTAAGGTATATCAATACATCATCAGCAAAGAGTGCCACCTTGTGCTCCTCTCCTGCAACACTAATACCCCTTATATCAGAAGCTTCCCGTATTGCCTGTGCTAGCGGTTCAATAAAAATTGAAAAAATTGTAGGTGACAGAGGGCAGCCTTGACGACACCCTCTCTCCAGATGGAAACTCTCTGTCAGCCTACCATTTACTTTTATCCTAGCTGTGGGTTGTGAGTATAATCCCTTAATACACTTGATCACATTTTCTGAGAAGCCTAGTCTCTCTAACGTCAAAAACAAAAATTGCCAGCTCACCCGATCAAATGCTTTTTCCGCGTCTAAACTAAGTAAGGCTGCGTTCAGCTGTCTACTGTTAATGTATTTAATTATGTGTAGTGTTCTCCTTATGTTATCATGTGTTTGGCGCCCCTGTACAAAGCCTGTCTGATCTGGATCTATTAAATTAGATACAAAATTATTCAGTCGGTTTGTAATTATGGATGTAAATAATTTATTATCCACATTCAGGATTGAGATTGGTCTATATGAACTGCATAGTTCTTTATCTTTGCCAGCTTTAGCTATCAGTGAGATTTGTGCCTCCCTCCACGATGGAGGTGTAACTGCTTTTTTGAGGGTCCAATTAAGAGAGGCTAACAGCATTGGTGAGATCTCAGTTTTAAACATTTTGTACCATTCAGCTGGATATCCATCACTTCCAGGCGTTTTATTATTTTTTAAATGACTGATTGCAGTATCCAGCTCTTCCTGTGTAATTTCTTCACTTAATAATTTGTTTTGATTTATTCCAATTGAAGGCAGATCCAGCCTCTGAAGGAAATCTTTAATCTCCTCAGGATCTTTTAAGGGGGGTTGTGTATATAGTTTTTTGTAGTAACTTAGAAAGCTGATTTCTATGTCTAATGCGTTATTCGAGACTATTCCTGTATGTGGATTCTTAATCTGATGGATAATATTTAGCGCTCTTTGTTTCTGTAATTTCCTAGCTAGAGCCTTTGTGGCTTTTGCACCAGATTCATACCACGTTTGTCTCAAAAACCTTAATTTTTTTTCAAATTCTTCTCTATGGTATTCCTCTAATTTCTTCTTTATCTCTACCATATTTTTATAAATCTGTGGATCTTTGTTTTCTTTATGAGTCTCCCTCAGTTGTGCAAGTTCTCCTTCAAGGATTTTGTATGTAAATTCTTTTATCCTTTTTTGAGCTGTTGTAACTGCGATAAATTTTCCCCGTAGGACTGCCTTAGCCGCGTCCCAAAGTATGGTAGGATTTACCTCTCCATTATCATTGATTTCACAAAATTGTTTAATTTCATCCTTCATTTGTTGGATGATAGTAGGGTTGTTTAAGAGTCCTGTATTTAATCGCCAAACTGAGGTTCTGGGAAGTGTATTCAATTTTAATTTAAAATATACAGCTGAGTGGTCTGAAACACCTGGATCTTCTATACTACAATCAAATATTTTGTGTCTATCTTTCAAATACATAAAAAAGTAATCCAGTCTTGAATATGCTTTATGTGGGGCCGAGTAAAATGTATAGTCCCTGTCACCAGTGTGCAAATCTCTCCATACGTCCAATAGACCCAATTCTCCTAAGATGTTATTCATTATTCTTACCTCCCTGGTTTGAGTCCTCTTAGTACTAGTAGTGTCCATTCTATGGTTGAGTACCAAGTTAAAATCGCCCCCACAAATTAATGTTCCCTGGCTCTCAGAAGCAAGTAAGTCAAAGATGATTTGGAAGAAGGCCTTATTACTATTAGGAGGAGCATATACATTAAATAAGGTTATTGGCATTTGTTCGAGCTTGCCTTGTACTAATACAAATCTACCCTCTTTGTCGTTAATTTCTTTGGTTAATTCGAAATTAAGAGAGTTTTGAAGCATGATTGCTACACCTCTTCTGTTCTTCATGTCTTTAAAGGAGGAGTAATATGTCTGTTTATATCCAAAAATTTTCAATTTTTCATGTTCGGTTGGGGATAAATGTGTTTCTTGTATAAAGATTATTTGTACCTTTTCCCTTTTTAACCTCCTCAGCACCCTGTCTCTTTTAATGGGACTATTTAACCCATTTACATTTAAAGTAACTACTTTTAGATCGTACACCATCTATACCTTCAGAAACAATGCAAATTTTACCCTGGCAGCTTAAACAACATAAAAATAAAAAACAAATTTCCCGAACAAAGGGAAATGAACAGTGACCTCCAACTTTGGGGTATCCTAACACCCCGTTTGGACCCAACCTATATTTGGGCCCTGGGGGGAATTGCCCACTTCTATATGGGGCCCCCCATACGCTTATACAGGCTATACTGCACACCTATATTGTCTACCCGGTAATTATTAAATAATAAGGTCTTCTTATAGTAAAACTATACAAAACGAAAATAAAAAACACAGAAGCGGAAGGTACTTAATTTGAATTTTGACTACGTAACGTTACTTGAATACTGAAAGGTGTCATAGCGTAAATTTTTACATTAATGACATCTCACCCATAACGAGAATGTGTTCAGAAAGGTCCCCCTTGAAATAGAAGAATTATCTGTAACGTTACATCAATAAGTCTCTTCCTCCAAATATAAGGGTGTGGGTCTCACTGTGAACCTGAGTGGAGTCGGCGGAAACCTTGGAGTTTCTCTCTTACATTGTCCATCTTACTTTTCCTAGTTACTGTTCGCCAATGTGGATCCTTTTGGGGTTTCTCAACCCGAGTAAAGCCCTGCGACGCGGTTCGGAAGTTCGGAACTGCCATACCCATCTCTTCCATTGCATTCACCGCCTCCGCCGCGGTGTGGTAGAGCTTAGCCCTGCTATCCCACTGGATTCTCATCCTGGCTGGATAGGGAGTCTGAAAGCGGATGTTATGTTCTTTAAGGACTTTTTTGATGTCCATGTACTCCCTTCTCTTCGACATCACCTCGGTTGGGTAGTCCTGTGCAACTGAGATGCGTTTGCCCTGTATTTTAAGCTCTTTTGCCCAGGCCGCTTTCAGAACAAGTTCTTTCACGCGGAACTGTAAGAAGTTGACTGCAATAGATCTTGGTGGAGCCTCGTCATTAGGGGGCTTGGAAGTTAGCGACCTGTGTGCTCTCTGGATCTGCAGGTCCGCGTCGCCGAGGTCCAGGTGTGTTTTGAGAAGATCCTCTACAAACGCCACCATTGAGGTACCCTCCGAGCCTTCCCTCACACCGTAAATGCGAATGTTGTTCCAACGGGAGCGTCCTTCCAGGTCGGTCACCTTCGCCTGTAAAGCCTCCCGTCGGCCAGATTCAGCTACAACCGTCTCCATCAGCTCCGTATTAGCCGTCTCGAGCTCCTGTATACGCCTTTCGGCTTCCGTGAGTCTAGCTCCCTGAGACTGTACCTCCTCATTTGTTTGCTGTATTTTCTGGAGGATATCATTCTTCAGACCGTCAATCTCAGTTTTAACATCTTGTCTAACTTCATCTCGAAACTCAGACAGATATTGTTTGAGCTCAGACTTCAGCGAGCTGATTTGCTTGCTAACGTCCTGCATGGCTTTAGCTGTGTCATTTAGCCCGCTGCCATTTTCTGATTCCGAGTCGCGGTCTTGTTCTTCGGTCTCCTTCCCTCCTGCTTGTTTATTTTTGAGTAGACCTTTCTTGTTTTTCGCCCCACTCATCCTTTAAATTTCCCGAGTTCGAGTATATTGAATTTCCAAGGGTAGTGAGGGTTTATCCACGAGTTAGACCGGGAGCTCACCACTCACCCTGCTACTCCTATCATGTCTAACCGGAAGTCTCCCCCCTATTTTCTACTTGTTCTCTTGTTCTCAGTAGCTCTGCCACCTGTATGTGTATTGGCTTGTGTGAGAGAGAGATCCATACTGTCACACAGACTCATTCTCTCTGTCTTGAGCCTGATAATCAGTGTCTTGTTTTTTTTTTTTTATTCTAGTGGGCTCCTCCAATCTCTCTCTTTCTCTCTTACACACACACACACAGGAAATACTGAAGGCACTGAGTGGGCTCTGGGGGAATTGGCCACTTGACTTTGGAACGTGTGTGTGTGCTGAAGTGAGGTTACAGTGTTTGTGTGTGTGTGTGTTCCTGTTTAGATGTGTGGTCCTGGTGTTAACCAATGACCAGTAAGTGGAAATGCCATGTAGGTGTTTCTGTTAAATTGGCCAGTCTGAAGTGCAGTCTATTTCCTTTCCACCTTTTGTATGACGACAAGAAGGGGCCACATTTGGTTTACATTGTGCTGTTGCAGGAGACGCATTAATATAGAATAGAACCAGAGTAACAATAAATTTGCAACCTGAGAAGTATAATATACTCAGTCAGTTAAAGGGTGTCACAGTAATTCAGTGAGAAAAAGTGGAGAATTTAGCTTGAACAGCAATCAGAGTGTTTACCACGAATCCTTTAACTTCTGTTGTGTGGAGGAGAAAGCTACAACAGAGCATTCTAACTGAAAGAAACAGCTCTGTTGAACACAAGAGGTGACTTCGAGATTTCCTTTCCACGAATTGGTAATAGCAGATGTATAGTCATTTGAGTGCATGTGCAAACTAATAACCAAGAGGACACTAATTCACTCATCATTGTTTCCAGACAGCCCACTCAGAAAGTAAAACTGTGCGAGTTTCTGGGTTTCCAGTGATAAAGACGTCAGACGCTTCCTTGTAGTAGTAAAATAAGTTAGATATGACTAGTGAAAGGTGACATTACACCACATGATTCTTATCTGTCTTAGCAGTGTACCTTAAGCATACACTTACCCCTATATTGTACATACCTGTATGTCCTAAGGTTTGTGTACACTCTTTGTAATGAATGCACTTCATTTTGCACCTATTGCTGATGCAGATGTTCAAAGCACTAAAGTACAGCACACACAATTGAAAAGGCCAGGCAGCGTAATGAGTGATGATCTCTGGAAAGGTGAGGTGGATTGGTCATCATCCAGCGTCCTGACCTCACTTACACTCTTATCAGTGCATGTGATTAAAGCCTCACATCAGTGCTCCAATATTTTGTAGAAAGCCTAGATTTACCTGGACAGTTAAGACTGCTATTCCAAAACTAACCAGTTCATAATGACCAGTGAATTATTAAATGAATAAAAATATGTCCCAGAACTTTCTCTCTGGTGTCTCTGGTGTGGAGGTACTGGACCCATCCTGCATGGCTTTTCCATCCAGCAGTGTCATTGGTGACGTCATCCTGTGTGGAATTCCAGAAATGTGCCCTCTGGCCTTGCACCAGTATGGAAAGTTCCTCATAGAATTGCCTTTAGTTTATGGGCTTTAGTTTTGCTTCCCCTTCTCTTAACTTGATAATTATTGTAATGTTTAAGTACTTGTGTTCAAACAGTATTAGAACAATATTATACATTGTTAAATTGTCAAGCCTTACTTTATTTTTAAAGTAATTGTGAACTTTGCTTACTTGATTAAGAGGCAATTAATTGGTCTTATCATGTTCAGGACGCTTTTCAAAGCTAGAAAACATTATGCTAACACTATGCATTATAATCTGTGGTGTTGATGTGGGGTATGTGTGGGTATATTCAAGTTTTGATTAAGGGTATAGAAATGGATTGGTATTAATTAGGATGGGCTATAGGGATGGATGGGTATTGAGGAGTATATATATGATGTAGTGTATGGTGGTTGGGCATACGATTTGATGAGGGCTCTGGAAATGAATTGGTGTTAAGGATGAAGTATAGATATGGATGAGTACTGATGAGTGGTAGGAGGTATTGGATGTAGAAGAGTATGAATGATTAATATGGATGGATATTGATTAATCTTTTGCATATATAGTAGTATGAAATTTTATTTCCCCCCTTCCGATTTCTCTTATTTTTTGCTTTTTTGTCATACTGATTTTTTCCGATTTTTAAACAAACTATCACACAAATATAATCTGACTAAATGTAACAAGCATCTTTAGAATGCTAATTTTGTTTATTAAAGGAAAAAATACTATCCAAAGCAGTCTAGTCCTGTGTGAAAAGTGTTTGAACCCTAATCCTAATAACTTGGTTGTACCTACCCTTGGCAGCAACAACTGCAATCAAGCTTTACTGACAACTGACCGAGTCTTTCACATCTCTGTGGAGGAATTTTGGTCCACTGTTCTTAGCAGAATTGTTTTTACTCGGGCACATTGGATGGTTTTTGAGCTTAAAAGTCCTGTCTAAGGTCAAACCAAAGCATCTCATTAAGACTTTAGTCAGACCACTATAAAACCTTCATTTTCATTTTAGTTAGCATAGCTAGCTAACTTTCCTGCTGTCCTTCTTTCTCGCCCTCTTCCGTCTTTGTTTCTGAAGCAGGCTGTTCGTAGTATACGTTCACTCAAAATCTGGAGATATAAGCCAATACCATTTGCTGGGGCAGATGACCCTGACCTTAACCTGCCCCCGAACTGTCAAAACCACCCAGTTTTATTCTTGCTCACAAAAGCTTCATTAACCCAAAAAAGCAGCCACAGAAATGCACACAGCGCATGAGGACCACTGTAAATTTGAGAGAAAAAAAAACAATTGAAAATAGGGGTGAGGATCACCACTAATTTCCCAGTTCCAATTCCAATTTACAAGGTCTCAATTTGATTCAAAATGTATTAATTTAGGGACATTTCAGTTACAATAAAAATTGTAGATTAAATATAAAATGTATTTGTACAAGAACCACTGTAACTTTCATTATTAAAATATTAGTGTTTATATTATGAAGACTTAACACTAGTTAAGTTTTTTTTATTAATATAATTTAATGTAGTTAATTGCGACACCATTCTTCACATCTCTGTACAGGTTTGGAATGGCCACTTTAGTCACACGTTTCTGTGTGGGTAAAACATTACGTGCTTCCAGAACAATAATAATAAGGCTTCGGAAGCCATGGGCACTTTATAGACGTGCTTCATAAATTTCTTCTTTATTTGCAAATAAAAGTGTGAAATTTACTTATACCCATAAGTTTGGATGTAATACTACAATAATCAGTAATATAAGTGATCATAAAAATACAACAAGTAAAAATTATAATGTGAAGAGGGAAAACTTTATTAAATTCAAAGAAAAAAAAAAAACAGGAGTTCATCTCTCATCAAGTTCATCCCTGGGGACAAAATAATCTGAATTAGTAACATAGAGTACTACATAGAGAACACAATCATAATTTCTCTATGTACACATTAAATCATTCAGTAACACGTCAACCTACGGTTATTCCGTCTAACGGTTAAACCTGTTACGCTGTATGACCGCCTCACGCTGCTAGTGCACTGGCTAAAGTGGGTTTAGCTTAACCGCTGAAACGGCTAACCCTGCTATGCTAACACAGGCCGCAAATAGTGAAAATACAGAAGAAAATTGTTTGCATTTTTACAGAAACTCCCCTGACTCCTGGGTGCCGTGCTCCACCTCCATCTTAACTGATCACCCCAGTCAGAGGGTGGTGCTCAAAAAAGGATGGTCTTGTGAGATGTTAAAACTGTACGCATATACGGGGAAAATGGGCTAATTATAAGGTTCGATCTTTGGTTTATATGAATCAATATTGGATCATTGAAATGAAGATGGGTTTACATCGAAAAATTGATTCCTTATACACACTCCTATTACAAAACTGAAGCTCAAGAGCGATATTTACTTCTACGCACACACAATTTCTTTTTTTGTGCTTGTGAGAAGAAATTTACACACGCATAATGTTTTAATTTTTTGTGCCCCAAACTTTTGACATTAATTAAAGCCATAGTCTTACTTACACTTCCAGACAGGTCCAACTAATAAGTGGAAAAAACATTCTATTTTTTTGTGACGCACTTGGGGGTTTCCCTGTGTGAAACCAAACCAAGGGAAAAATGTTCCATGTTCACAGACTCATTAACTCGTTAGGACTATAGCAAACCAACTATAGTTGTGAAAAAAAACCTAAGTGAAAAGCAGCCCTTCTGTATTGGAGGAAGTGTTAATGTTCCTCTTACTTGTTTAAATGAAGTCACTGCTTTGGCCTGTTGTCCACCCTGAAAGTGCTGCTGCTGCAGATATGTGAGAATTACCACTTAAGAAATCTAACATAAATGTATGGTTCCTGTTTCTGTTGAACTGTTTACGAATAAACATTTAGGATTGGTTTCCAAGACATAGATTAAGACTAGTCCTAGACAACAAATCTCTTTCAATGGAGAAACTAAATTAAGTGCTGTATAGTCCAGTACTAATTTTAAACCAACCCTCAAATTGAGTTTAGCTATATATTTCTGCTATATATACCTCTTTAAAATGCAGGCATGTGTGATCTCTTCATGTTTAGCATAAAATCATGATTGTTTTGGTATGTAGAAACAGCTGAGCATGGGATTTAAATGCCCTTAAAAAAATTTAAAGGAAAATATGTAATCTGTTGTGTCTGTCACTTTTGGTGAGCAAGCTGATTGTGAACTGAGGGAGCAGCCTTTAACCCTCCCTCTTTTGTATTCTGTCCCAAGAACTTTGTTGGACAGTGCACTTACAAAGGAAGGATTTGCTAACATTGAAATTTGGAGTGGACCATTTTTATTCAGAGTCAATGTTGTTGATTATGTGGACTATCCATAACAGCCATAGTAATCAATCAGCAAAGGCATAGATGGTCTGTGAAGTCTATTCAGCAGAGGAGATGCAAGTCTAATGTACACAAGTAATTAATGCACGTTTAAAAATAAGTTATACAATTTGCGTTTAGTAGTGCTGTCAAAAGTGGTTCATTCACTCAGTCAGGGCAATTAGTTACATACAGTAACTGAAACATTTGGCTTTGCATTCATGCTCCTTTTCAGAGGGAAATCATGTAAATCATTTAACACAGGTTTTGAGAATATACGGTTAAAAAATATTGGTGTAGCCTGGTGTGCTTGCCTGTGTAGAAAATCAAACCCTGCCTACAGTACAGTTGTAGGGTTTCTTCACTACACTACACACCACACTTTAGTATCCTTGTTTCAGTTTAAATCTAAATTAGCAAACTTTAGATCCCTCAACTACATTTGGAGGAGAGAGCGACTTGAATTGAATTTGATTTGTCATCAAACTGATGCTTTAATCTATGCAATAATGTGTCCACAAAGTCTGTTGACACTGTTTTTTTGTTTCTCTCTCCTCAGGACTACCTGCCCAGTCAGCAGGACATTCTGCTGGCCCGTAAACCCACCAAGGGCATCCATGAGTACGACTTCGAGATCAAGAACGTTCCCTTCAAGATGGTGGATGTAGGAGGCCAGCGGTCAGAGCGGCGGCGGTGGTTCGAGTGCTTCGACAGTGTTACCTCCATCCTGTTCCTGGTGTCCTCCAGTGAGTTCGACCAGGTGCTGATGGAGGACCGACTGACCAACCGGCTGATGGAGTCGCTCAACATCTTCGAGACGATCGTCAACAACCGCGTCTTCAGCAACGTCTCCATCATCCTGTTCCTCAACAAGACGGACTTGCTGGAGGAAAAGGTCAAGACCGTGGCCATCAAGGACTACTTCTCTGACTTCACCGGGGACCCGCACAACCTGGAGGAGGTAAAGGACTTCCTGGTGACGTGTTTCCGGAACAAACGGCGGGACCAGCAGCAGAAGCCCCTTTACCACCACTTCACCACCGCCATCAACACCGAGAACATTCGGCTGGTCTTCCGCGATGTCAAGGACACCATCTTGCACGACAACCTCAAACAGCTCATGCTGCAGTGATGCTGTGTTTCTTCTGGCTCCTTTTGTCGTCATTCTTTCGTTTGGTCTCCCTCACCCCTTCAGCTTCACCCCCCTCCCCCTCCACTGTTCTGCAAGTTTGTACTCCACAATATAACCTTTCAGACTAGCTCTAAAATTAGGGGGGGGGTGTCTTGTGAGGAAGATAGGGGCTTAGCTGTGTGAAGGAAGTGCTGAATGACTTGGTGTGTCTGTCAGTGACCACTGCGTGGCCTTGGTTTGGGCAGAAAGCTTAGAGATGGGAGTGTGTGTGTGTGTGTGTGTGTGTGTGTGTGTGTGTGTGTGTGTGTGTGTGTGTGTGTGTGTGTGTGTGTGTGTGTGTGTGTGTGTGTGTGTGTGTGTGTGATGGGGCTGCATAATGTGAACAAAGCACCTGATTATACAAAGTCCTGATTCTGTTGACACACATTGCAGATAGTAACTAAATTGGTTAACCCTTGATGCATAATTTTTGACTGTTATTTAGATCATGTGTCCCCAAAAAAGTGACTGTGATATTGTTATTGGCTAAAATTTGTACATTTATGGCCAATAGCCAAATTGATTAAGAAGTTGTTAATTGTGCTGTCCCAGTGTGTGAATGAATGAATGAACTAAAGTGTGTGTGTGTGTGTTTGTGTGTTTGTGTGTGTGTGTTTGTGTGTTTGTGTGTGTGTGTTTGTGTGTTTGTGTGTGTGTGTTTGTGTGTGTGTGTGTGTGTGTTTGTGTGTGTGTTTGTGTGTGTGTTTGTGTGTGTGTTTGTGTGTGTGAGCGAGTGAGTAATTCAATGCTCCTATCTGCCTTTATTAATCAGCCTGCCATAAAGTGTGTACAACATGCACAGCCTCACTAGAGGTGCCAAAAATAAGATGCATTTTCTATCCCCATACGAGTTACTAACCAATATATGACTGATGGAGAGAAAGCAGGGTTTTATCCCAGCAATGTTCTTAATCTGTCACCTTTTGAGCCTTTTATTACTGACCAAATGGCAAAAGCAATGGTTTAAACAGGTTTTAAAAGCCTTTTCATTTTAATTTTAACATTTCTATTTTAATAGGAACAACGTTCTGAGCCTTTCTGTCGATACCTGCCTGGCTGTAACTGTCTTGTTTTTAGCTGTAGCTTCTAATCAGGTTCTGTTTTGACTGTTTTTGTTGTTTTGTTTTATTTTGTTTTATAGATACATGAATATATTTACCTGTAAGTTATATTTTCAGAGGTTTACACTTTAATTTTTCAGCCGCCGCTGACGAATACCGGTTACCGATGATTGATGGTTACTTGGAGATAGATGAGAAGGTCTTCAGGCGCACACAGACAAACACACACCATTCACACACACGTTTCTGCGGTTAGACCACTTAAACTGAACGTATGCTGTAGAGTAAAGCCCTGCCATAGGACAGGCAGGCAGACTTGCGTAGTATGGCGTCAACTCAGGGCTGAAAGTCGACCACTTTTATTTTGTGTTTTAAAGTTTTAACAATTTAAAACCTTCCCTAAAATCCACTCACACGCTGTCTACCAGTGGTTGGAACGAGTTTGTCTTGCTGACCTGTTAACTAACATGCTTTTTTAAAAAGTTGTTTTCGTCTAGATCAGCAAGATTCCTCCTTTAAGATTTTACTTAGACATGTGTCCGTCAGGGAAGGGGGAGTTTATTTTTGTTTGTTTTTTTATTTATTTAACCTGTTTTAATCATTTTAACCACAAATCAAAGTAGCTGACCCTTTTGTTTTTGGTTGTTTTTTTTATGGTGACAAAAATACATAAAGTGCCAAAAGTTAAAAGGTACCCGTTACAATAAGATCTCTGTTTCTCTCCACATTACGCCAGTGATGTACAAAAGGGATAGGATTTAAGAAGAAGTCACCTTATGAAAAGATTTTCCTGCTCATCAAACATTGTTTATAGCTGATGTATAGTGCTGTGTCCACCCAGTATACAGTTTCATAAGGGGTGTTTTTAAGTGTATAGTATGTATCTCACTCTTTTTTTCTAACATATGCAGCCCACACTGATGATGTAAAGCAAATTCTCCTCTTTTCTTCCTGCTACTGCTGCATATTCACTCAAAGACACCGTGTTGTATCTCCTCAGTCACTCTCCTCTCACCCGTTCAGTATTGCTGCTGCTGTTACTGCTGCTGCTGCTGCTTGACTGGTCCCTATCTGGTTGTGTGGCAACCTCCATGGTGAATGGTGGCTATACATCTCTATGCATGCAGACACTGTTTCAGGCTCCCAATGGCTGCAGTCCAGTGAATAGCCCTGCAGACCTGCAGCCTCTAGAGCTCTTTGTCTGGCTAAAAACTGCCTCATGTCCCTGGCCAGAGGCCCAGGACCCTCGTGAAAGGCGAGGATTTTATGCTTTCTGGACGTTTCTGACCAGACCCACTGTCCTCATGTGCCAGTCAGTGCCCCTTATAAGTGCTAAAGCAGGACAAGCACTGTTCAGATGAGTGAGTGAGTGTGTGTGCATGTGCACAGATTTTAATTTCCTTCAGGAGTTTGCGTTTCAGATGTGTGCGTGTGAGGCTCTGTTCTGCTTTGCTTACAGTAATAAGCCTAAACCAAAAAAAAAAGTTTCATGTTGTTTCATTACCACAAGTGTAATCAAGCACCTAGCCATGCAGGCTTGACTGACATTAGTGAAACCGTGGGTTAATGGGTGGCTCTAAAGAGCTCACTAAACTCCAGTGAAATATTTCTTCTATTCTTGATATTTCTTCATCTGCTGTGAGTGATATTATCAAGAAGTGGAATCATTTAGGAATCACAGCAACTACCACAAGGTGTCAGACCACATTAAATTTACAGAGCAGGGGTCTCATAGATTTCTTCATCACTCAGCTCTAACAGCAGGTGTAGTTATTGAGTCAGCAAAGGGGGAGCAACTCCACAAATTTAGGATGGGATTTCTTAAACTCCCACTGGTGTGATCTGTCAGTCTCCCAATACTTCTCTATTTAGTGCATATGCTAAAATTAAAGCCTCTGTTATAATAATGTACATATTTGCTCAGTTACAGCGTGGCCTTTATTATTAGCATAGCACTTTTAATACGAGGCATAGCCTAAGCCTAATAATCAAGCTTCCATAAATATAAATAAACTTGGTCTTCTGTTTAAACGTGATAGCAGCCAGTGTCATCACACCTGTAAGAATGTTTGAGCTGTTTCAGAACTGTATGCAGATGTGTTGTGATTTTTCTAAAATTGTGTTTATTGTGCAGTTGTAGCTGCTACTCTCTGTGCTCACCAGAGATCAGAAAGACGTTCTTGAGAAAAAAGAGGTTGAGGTGCCTTCAGGTTTTGCACAGCAGCAGTTTAAATGAGCCATTAGCAAGTTTTTTTTCTCTCTTTCTCCATTTTAGCTCTTTTTATCACAGTGCAAAATACATTTTAGTGAGAGAGTGGTTTTAAGCAGCTCTAGGCAGGCCTTAGTCATTTTTGAGGTGCATTATATGGCGTTTAAACGTTTTTCTCCTTAAAGAGGACTGCAGGATGTGGACAAAATATGACTTAAAATATGATTATAGCACTATGTATGATAATTCCTCTGCAGTGAAAATTACATTTAATTGCCTCTTTTTGCAGGGCTAACCGTTTCTGAGCACGTTGGGTAACTCTTCTGGCATTTCCACAGAGACATGTTGAGCTAGGTCGTTAGCCGGTATGCTAGCGCACTGATGGTGATGTTAAATAAGGCCAGAAGCCAGCATGTAAACTATTAGTTCTCCGTTTCACAATCAGTTATCAGCTAGTTACTAGCATACTAACTTGCTAAAGGCCAGCAGCTGTGACTGGTCAGCAACTGTTGCATAGTATTTATGAGGTGCTGTGCACATCCTGGTCTAGATTTAGCAACATAGCAAATAGAAAATGAAAAAATTGAACAGGTCCTAACAGGTTCGCACCACCGTGAAGCAGTAGGTGAACACCAGGGGGTCAAAAACACTCGCACAATCTCATCTTTTACTGTAAAAACATGTCTAGCAGGATCATTTGTATATTGTTACATCAGTATTGTAAAGACTGATATGGCATGACGTTCATAACCACTGTTATAGTGTATGGCCCTAGTTGTACTAGGAGTACTTGAGTGTTTTTCAGCCTCATATACTCTAAATCGTTCTATTTAACACTGAGAATTGGTTCTGTATTGTATTGAAAGAGTTTTTTTTTTTTTTTTTTTTTTTTTTACTCATTTCATTAATAGAACTTCTTTTTACCCCTTTAAGATCAGGCAAAGTATGAAAGTAAAATTTCAGCATTGTCCTTGTTCTATATTAAACCACTGCATGTATTAAAGTATACTATTTAAAAGCCCTATACACACTACACACAAGGCTGGTTTTTGTGTGTAGTTGTGTTTGAAAATGTTTCGCAGCGCATATTATAATATTATAATGCAAAGCTGGTTCAGGCTGCATTCTGAGCATCGCCACTAGGGGTGCTACAGCCACAGCAACGTTTTCTTGTACCACCATGCGTGATTGATGTATGTTTTGGCCATGTACATGGTGTAAAGTTCCAATACATAAATTTAAACTAAGCTGCAAAATCATTGAGTTTTGATTATGCTATTTCTGTGATGTCACTTGAACAATCACATTTACGTCCCTGTCTATTCTGTGCACTGCAGTTATCAGGGGTGTTTAACTGCAGTCATGCTTTCTTTCTGAAAGTATGACCGATGGACAACAGATCTCATTTACATACTTTATTTTTTAAATCTGAAGTGTTTATAAGAGATAAAGACGGTCCACACAAACCTGTCTTAAGCTTAAGGGTATACAATTAAAAAATGTAAATTAAGAGCCTTTTCTAAAAATATATTAGCTTCTATTACAAGTGTATTTAAACTCAAAAAGTGTTCAGGGGAACTCATTGAAACTCATAATGAAGTATTCATCAGATTAAAGCATGAAATGGCTCATCTTATTGCTGTTAAACAAAAGCAGTGTGCTGCTGGAGAGCTGCCCAGAAGTCAAATCTGAATGCACCTCAGCTTATAAGTCTGTGGTTTGTGAGAAAGGAAAAAGAATCAATGGATGAATCAGACTGTTTTTTTATATTTTACCAAAACAGACACAGAGAAGGCCTTATGCTTCTGACTCAGCACACACACTGCCTATGAGTGTGTGGTGGTCAGATGTGTGTCAGTAAATACGATTCATTAAAACTGTTCCAGAACATTCTTTAAAACTCTTTCTGCAAAAACACCAGTGCCTCATTTTAGTGTTTTACTGTAGCTGTACGCCAGGCAGCAGGTTAGGGGCTGTATAGTATAGAAAAAAAAACAAGTGATGCTGTAATAACAGACACAGATACACTACTTACTTAACCTGTACTTCTGTGCCTGAATGCACTGTGAGAAAGAAATGACTTGTACGTCACTGTTACGACGCAGATTTGCTGTAGCTTGTTTTTGTAAACGGTGTAGAAAACAAAATGGCTTTGAGATTCTCTCAATGTTGTGGAAAGAAAATGGAAACAAAAGAAAAACTGAATCAAAAATGCCTGAAATTGTAATCTTTTCTTCTTTTCCCAGAAAATCAAGTGCGCTGATTATGTAGAATTATGCAAAGATTAGGCCTGAAAATGAAACTGCCGATTTCTAGTGCCTCCAGTTTTCATGCCTCAGACTTTTTCAAGCCTTTTCTTATTTTTAATTGAAATTTTGTACTTAGATGATTAAATTTTTTGCCTTATGTGAATGTTTTGTAAATCCTGATTCTAATCCTACTAAAAGATGTCAGGGCTCTCATCTCCTGTCAGAACAGAATACTGAACTGCTCTCTATGTACAGTCTAACCTTTGCTTTCTCACACTTTTCCATCCTTCAATAAAAAAAAAACATTTTTTTAAACAAGCCAAGCTGTAATTGATTTATTTATATTATTTTGTTTTGTTCAGTGCTTAAAAAAGGAATACTACTAAACCTTATACAAAACCTTAAGCATAAGGAACATGTGGCTTTGGGAACACAGGTGTTTTAGGGTCAGAGGTAAGGTACAGCCGTAAATATGGGGCCTTAAAACGTGTGAACATAAGACCCTATCACACTACATGGAACACAGGTGCCCTAGGACCCTTAGTGCCTTTATGGCCTAGAACATAAGGCACACAGAGCTTGTATCTTAGGGTGAATGAATACATAGAGAACCTATGACCGAGAATAATGGCCCTGGGAGCATAGGCCATTAAACATAGGGTCCTGTGAACAAAGGTAACTTTGTAGAACATAAATATTAGTGATTATCTTGGTAACATTCTGCCCTAGAACCAAGGAAACCTGCAGCGTTAGAATCGATCTTTTTACTAGCTTCTGTTCATCAAACACAAATGTGGGCTGTTTTGGGGGTCAGGGCTAAATTATTTGAGCTATGTGAAGTTGTGGATTAGAAGAATCAGTTAAAGGGTTAGTTCAGGATTTTGCAGCTGTGTTTTGTAAGTGTTTTGCTAAGTTGTGAAATGTGAAGTATGCAAGTAGGATAAAGCTAATCGCTAATGCTTTAAAGAGGGCCACTTACAGGCCAGCGAGTCAGCTGACCTGCGTCTCTGAAGAGCTGACCTACTATCTCTGAAGATGTCTTCATGGTAGTTTTTGTGGTCATAATAGTTCTTTAATTATTTAATTACATAACATTTAAGAATATACACCGTATAAAAAAGGCTGTGTCCCAAGTTGTCCTAAATCCTGACCTGTCCCCTAGTGTTGTCCATCCAGCACAGTGAATTCAGCTCATTAGCTTATTGCTTAATCTTTCATGGTGGTAAAATCGAGCTGAACTAAATATGTAAATATGTGCGGTACTACCTTAAAACAAAATTGTTAAATATTAACATATTATGTATACAAAGCGTTGTGTAGCACATCTTACAGAGATCTCTTTTTTACAGGAAACCCACAGCAGTTGATGATAAACATTGAGTGCTGTAAAGAAAGAGCCTAAAACTATGGTTCCCAGAAAGAATAGAGGCAAAGATTAACTTTTACCAGCGCGATGAAAGGGCTCAAGTGTGGAGAAATAAAGGATCTGATCATGATTCCAAACAGACCAGCTCATCTGTGAAACAGTGGAGGCAGTGTCATGGCTTAAGCTTGCATGGCTTCCTCTGGGGCGGGCGCGTTAATCTTCATTCATATTTAATGTGAATTTAAAGAAAGATAAAACCAAACTGACTGGAAGATTCTTTATCATGCAACAAAATAACGACCTAAAACCCACTGCAGCCTGGAAAAGCAATACAAAAAAAGAATGCAGAGGTTTAGTGATGTCAGTGGGTCACAGACAGCAAAGGACTTGCAACTAAATATGCAACTAAGTCTTATTCACTTTAATTTACGTTTAGTTTATCTGTTCCAGTACTTTTGCCCACAAGAAAAGTGGGTGTGTTCAGGCAGAAGGTGATATCTTCGAAACTGTGTATCAGGTCCAGGTATAAATAACTAACTAAACTAAACTAAACTAAAGTTGTTTTAATGTCAAACCCAATTTATTTCAGTCTACCACCTCTAGGTGGTGCTGTTTGACCGTGTTATGTGCTAAACTGCAGTAAATTCCAGGCAGTGGCGTGATAAAGCTCTGTATCTGAATATAAAGGAGAAAACTTGGACAAAGTCTCTAAGCTAGCTAACCGCTAGTTATGATTGTTTGTCTATTTAGCCTATTAATCGTAAGGTTAGATATTTAAATTAAACCTCTGTTCAGGGAGGACTGGGTGTCTGTCTGATGAGGCAGCGTGTCTCACATTTCAGACACAGCCCTTTATCCTATTTAGTTTCACAGCTCCTCTCAATTTTATTGTTTGTTTGTTTTTTTGTTTATAGTAAACTGACGTGATCTGGGTTAAAAACACATTTACATGTTGGTAGGGAGTACCATAAGTTTATAGATAGTGATATTCAGTTTTGTGCTTGAACACGTTCTCATATTTGTTGTGAGAGCTGAACTGAACGACTGCGTTTACAAACAGGCTTGTTGGACTTCACGGGGCACGGGGAGGACGACATGCGGCGGTATAATCTCGCGAGAGCGAGGCGGCTGCAGGCTTTACATACATATTTGAGCTGTGCGAGTGGAGGGAACGACCCTAATGACGACAGAGCTCGCCCCCTATTGGCTAGAAACCCCCCCTCACACACATGTGATGCTGTTTTTGTTTATTCTAAGATAATACATATGATTATAAATCTCTCTTCAACTAAATGATGCCCATTATTATGATCTTGTGATATTTTTTTGTCAATCATTATTTTATTACTGTAAAGCACTTAAATTCCTTTAGTATTTTATGTTCTTTTATTTCCTTTTACTCTAAATATAATTTTTCTTTAAATGCTCTCAAACTTTTGCTTTTTAGAAACTGCACACAAGAAAGCGCCATTATTATTATTATTATTATTATTATTATTATTATTATTATTATTATTATTATTATTATTTCATTAATATTATTGTAGTTGTTGTTGTTATAAAAGGGGAAATGCAGACCTAAATTAATATATATTTATATTAATAAATACAATTTAAATATAAGGTATGCCAGGTAGGTTTGAAAAAATAATATTGATTGTTTTTATGTTTAAGAATTTATAATTAAAATTATTTAAAATTTCAATGATCAGTGCTTAAAATTGAGAATTTCTCCTTATAGTAGCCTAGCTTTTATCAATAGCTGTTATTCTAGCTCATATTTATTCAGTTGCAATAAAAATCAGTGACATTTCTACTTTTATACAACCCACACCGCGAGATCTGCTGCAGTTCTGCTGCAGGTGGAGACTGTCTGACCTGACTTCTTCACACCAACCCCCAGCTCCCCAACTTCACCTCCACCTCATACCTGTCAAGTTTTAGATTTAAAAATAAGGGATATTTTCCTCTGTCCGCTTAAAGCCGTCCCACCAGCCCAACGAAGGTTCAGTATCTCTTACATTTTAAGACACGTTTACAAAAAATCTAAAATAACCACATGTGAACCACTTACACACTACAATTAGATTATCAGAATCTGAAATGTTGTGGACATTCCTACATATGTCATTCTTTTAATACAGCCAAATTAAAAATCCTTTTCTAGATATAAAAAAGTTAAGATTTCATGTCTTTTTTTGCCATAAATGCACTCTTTTATATTATATATTTTTTTATTTATTTAATAGATTTAAAATTGAACAAAGGGTGCACAAATTCTGCAAAATGACTGTATGTGACCTAGAAATAGTATTATGAGCCTTTACTAAAAGGACATGGACCAGATATGTTTCATCAGTAAAAATTAGTCCTAAGTGGCCTACACAATTAATAATTTTTAATTAATACTTCTTTCTTTTGATTACTCAACCCCTGATCAGTTCAGTTCATTTCGGTCCTCTCCACATTTCTAGTTAAACTGAGTCACAAGCTGTAATCTTTTTATTTTAAAAGGTTTAATCTGTGTGTTTTATTTCGGAGACGAGTATTTTTAAGCAGCTATCAGAAAAATTTCATCACAGTTTACATGATTAGCTTACCCTTACCTTTCTTTAAAAAAATCGCTGAATATCCAGATATGTTTTAACATCAGCTGCTCCGACTAGCTGCCTGAACTCACAGCGACTAGGGGCTTCACCCCACTGACTCTCCTTTGCAAGCTGATTGGCTGTTTCTCCTGAAAGGCGGGACTTTCTCCTTGAACCGGCTCCACGATTGGTTAAGAGACACAGCGCGGTCAGTGCCCTGTCTCCTCAATAATATATATTTTTTAATCTTAATATAATACGGGAAATTTACGGGAAAATACTAATACAGGAGGACAGCGGGAAAGAGGAGTAAAATACGGTAGTTTCCCGGCCAAAACGGGAGACTTGACAGGTATGCCACCTCTACCCCCTACTGCGCCCGGCTGCTCGCGCTGACCAGCAAGACGATAAACGTGAACGTGGTTCACTCTCGCGCGATCAAAGTTGCCAGGTTCGCGGTTTTTCCACCAAATTGGGCTTGTTTGAAAATGTTTTTGAGCTACTTTTAAAAATTACTGCGGCCGCCAAAAAAACAAAAAAAAAAAAACAGTGTAACCAGAAATCAATAGGAGATGAATAAAAAATATTAAAGAGGAGAGGATAGAGTTCAGGAGGGGAAAGAACAGAGAAGAGTAAGTGAAATTCAGTTTCTTTTTTTTTTTGCTAATTATGTTACTATTAAATGTTATAAAATAACTAATGAAACAGTAATGTTACAATATTATTAATGACTTTAAGGTAAATAGCAATACTAATAATAATCCCCTATAAACAAAATACTAAGTCGTGCACTCATAGTTGTTTTGTCATTTGTTTCGATAGTGAGACAGACCTATATAAGCTTCCGAAGGGCGGGTTTAAGGTTGACTTTGTGCTGGATATTTTTGTTGGACCTGGCAACCCTGCGCGCGACTGAACGAACAGCCAAGCCAGAGCCCACTTCCGTCTCCCCGCTAAATCAGAAAATACTGCACCGCTAGAGGGAGACCGCGAGTGACTCTAGAATTAATGGAGTGAACGAAGCGAAACAACTAAAACTCGTATTAAAAGTAGTAAGGTTCCACCTGGCTAAAATATTTATTTATTTCCGTCATTTGTGCTGCATTTGTCTATTGGTCTATGAATGGGCTTTTAAAAAAATGCCTTCTTCACATTCTGTGGTAAATAAATCTGTTCAGAACTACATTTTATTCAAAGTTTATTTTTCTCCTGAACAACACTGGATCCTCTGAATTACGAGATCATTTAAGAGTCATAATTAGTAGAATGCTAGCTTTTAGCTAATGCTACAGCACACTGAACTCATTATTCAGTGTGATTCAGGGGTTCTTAAAAAGCCCATTCATTTTGGCCATAGACAAATGCAGCTTTAACATGGAACCTTCCCTTTAGCGGCTTGCTAGTTCACTTTAAGTATGCATTCTTACTAGTGTCACTTACTGTGTCTTATAATCCTGTGCGCATTATGTATAAAAACAGACCAGAAATAGAAATGGACGATAATTGAGAATGCGCCTTATAAAACTGTATTATTATTTCAGTGCTGTTTTTGTTAATAATGCACAATTACAGCATAATTACCTAAAAGAAAGCACATTCGACCCAAACGTCAGGTGGCGACATTACAGCACGATCAACAAACGTCTATATTTTGTTACTTCTTTAATTATGTACAAAAACATTTTTGTGCATTTTGTTTTTATTTACATACTTTTGAGTTTAATATTTTAGGTAATTAATCTGTATTTCTCTGCGGTACGGTAGGCTGCTCATATAAAAAGACCAGCATGAACCAAGTAATAAAAAAAATTAAGCAGAAAGACCCACAGAACAAGCAGCAGCTGGAAGCCTGAAAAAGCACCTATACCTGGCGCATAATTTCAAATCCGTTAAGGTAAATCAACTTAATTAAATAATCGCTGCCCAAATACCTATATATGACAATAGCAGAGAATTACTATAAAATATCCTTCCAACTGGAGAATATTTTCATGGTGTGTCAGACACTAGAGGGCGCTCCAGACTAAGCCCAAAATTAAAATCATAGCGTACACGTTTTATCATTTTATTTTTTTAAATGATAAAACATTTTATTGAACAATAACAAATGTTTAGTACCGCAGGCATAATATTAAACTTTAAACTTTTACATTTTACGTTATACGCATAATAAGATGACTGTTTTTATACTTGCACTGACAAGACATGCTCCTTGTTTTTTGTTTTATTTGTCACAATGACAATAAACAATCTGAATCTCTGTTAATTCAGCACCAGCTCACAAACCAATCAGCACCACAGTGCACAGTAGACTTTCTGTTATCCAAAGATTTGCTATAGAAAATGGAAATATACAGGAATTTACAAAAAAGAATGTAATATCCTGGAAAGGTATTTACACGCTGTTTTATAAAATAAGGTTTTCAAAATAAGGAGTTTTTAGCCCTTTAGCTCTATTTACCCTCATTACCATTTATAAATGACTTGCTCGTGGTCTCTCTCTGCCATTTAGCAGTCATTTTCTGATATAACGGGGGTGTAGTGTAGCTTTGATGAAACTGCAATAAAGCAGGTGGTTTTACCACAAACTTTACAAACTTTAAACTGTAGTGAACAAGAATACATATAAAAACAAACAACTCATAAAATCACCAATTGAATTTATTCTAGCTTAAATAATACTCTAATTGCAGTAGTTGCAGCATTTCAAAGGCATATTCTACATTATTGTTTGTTTTCATTACACAACATATATATAAAAAAGAAAATAAGATGCCCAAAATTAATACAAAACGATGTCATACAGTGCAGTTATAACATTATACCTGACAAACCAGAATACATCAGAGCTGTTCAAGTCTTAAAGGTGTAGATTCAAGTCAGACGTGATTTATGTAATTTATTACAGAAATCAACAACATACCGCACTCTTTTTGCTACTATTTTATCATTCAGATTGTTTCTCGCTCGTTATTTATCAAGTTCGCTAAATCATTAGTTAGAATAAAAATAAATGAAACAGAATTAAACACACTAACTGATGGATGGATCAGTCACTCTGTAACGGGTTTTGGTGTGGTGAGGAGGTCCGCTGTTCTTTTCTATAAGAACCATATTTATAAAGGAATAAATAAAAGCGATTTTGAGCTACACTCATTCTTCATCCATCACACAGCAGGGCTTTTCTGAAGAGACTGTAGATCATTACAGAAGCTGGAAGATGAGAAGCTGGAGCAGATAACAGGATCCCTGCCCTCCAGCGGCTCTGTTTCTCTCAGAGCCTCACATTCCCGCACCAGCCACAGGCCGCCTTTAGCCTCATCAGCTCCTCAGCGCTACAGTCCGTTCCACCTTAAATCATACAGCACTCTGCTGTTACAGCGACACGGCAGCACACTGCGACCCCGGCCCCATTAAAGGTGGTCCAGATAATTCCACCGAGAAGGTAGTGTAGTTAAAACGAGCCTGGTTTTCATTAAATACTAATGGGTAAATCACAAACAGGCAGAAACACCCTGGTGTAAACACACATAGGCAGGTATTTTAACTTAATATAAATTATTATATAGGTTAGCTAGTTTGTAATCAGTGTAAATAAAGGCTTATGATAAGCTATCATAAATAAAACTCGTGACCGTTTCACACAGCCACTAAAGAGCAGAGTTCACTGAGGTTTTTCATTTGGTCCAAATTGAAAACAGGGAAAAAGGAAAATGAGGCACTGAAAAAAAGGGATTGAGAATGTCCATCTTTGGGGTGAATCATTCAAGTTAAAATGTGCATTTGTGATCACATTTAAATCCATAATGTACATCATTTCCACATGAAACATGAACTATATATATATATGCTTATGTAAACATATACTAACATATATAAAAGTATATATATATATGTGTGTGTCCGAGTTCAGAGTATTTCAACCTGTAACAAGCTTTTGTTATTGAAAATAAACAGAAACACTTGTGAATCTTAAACTATGCACACGCTATATGGACAATAGTAATGGGAAACCTAAACACCAGGTCTAACAGCATTTCTGCAGTTATTAAATGAACAGGGCATTGGAGACTTTTCTGCTCTACACTCCTCTGTACTTTGTAACTTTATATATATATATATATATATATCAGATTCATGTGGAATTTAACACATCTGTCAGTGTGTTCTTCTGCATGTGTGTTTTCAGATTGCTGCTGAATCCATCTGGCTCTTGGCAGGGCTGCTTTCCACAATCAGGTCCACCTCCAGAAAGTCACTAGGTGTATCCTCACTGTGAGAGTTTTCCTGTTTTTCCTCCAGCGTCACGTTCTTCCTCCGACAGGAGAACAGGCCTAATTTGGCGGGTCGCACCAATCCCAGAAACAGCGCCCCCGTGCCCACACCGGCCGCACTGGTGTAGAAGGCTGAGCCGTAGTTTTTTGTAAAGTCCACCAGTGCTCCTGTAATAAAACACATATACATTATTGTAATACTGCAAGTGTCTACAAGAGGTTCTTCAGAAAAGGCAGTGGTTTCATAGAGAACCATAACAACCTAAATGTCATTTGAATGCTGAAATAGCTCTTGGGAAATGTGTTTAGGGCTGGTCAATAGGGTCATAACACTAGTTCACATTATTGTATTTTTGATAAATAAAAAAAAAAAATCTAATAATTCTCAGTACAGTTAGTTTATTTTGTGTTTAGTAATTTCTAATATATTTAATACTATGGTCACAGTTTTTTAGAAACATCAATTATTCAATTATTAATTATGTGATTTGTTTATACTTTTTCATTTAATACCACAGTTTGAAAAGTGTTAAATGCTGTACAAAGTCAACCAAAATTAGCAAAGTCCACTCATATGCAGTAATGCAGCATGCAACATGGGTTTGTTTTGGGCAAAGGGAGATATGGCAGAGAACAGTGACATAGCTTAAGAATTTTTTTAATTTAAGAGAACATCCAATGTTTTTTTAGATTTTAGAATCTGTCATGATTTTTCTGTTATATATAGAATATATAGCCGTTCTATCTAAAAATGCATTTGAACATCTGTTTGTGAGGAGGTATGCAAAGTCTGATTAGCATTTCCTGCAGTGGTGTAATAGTAAATTATACTTAAACTGTAGTGGGAGCCCAGGAGCAAAAATTCCAATTTATGAATAATGCTTTTTCAAATAGGTGAGGTGTTGTAGTGCTTTACCTGCTAGCGGTGGTCCAGCCAGGCCAGCGAAGCTCTGAATAAAAACATAAACACCAACAGCTGACGACATTCTATCGATGCCGACCACATCATCCTCAGCCAACATGGGAATGTGGGTGGAGCCCACAGTGCCAAACAGGAAGCCGAAAGCGGCACAGCAGCAAGCCAGCCCCCAGAACTCGGAGACAGCAGTGAAGAGCGCTAGCACCAGGCTCAACAACATGGTGCAGATCAGCAGGATGTAGATTTTTCGAACCGGCCGGCGGTTCAGTATCCAGCCGATGGAAAGACGACCGAATATTTCGGCCACTGCCATGGTAGACAGCATGTACGTGGCTTGATTACGCTCCAGTCCACAGCTCACACTCAAATCAATTATGTAGAGTTGTGGGGCAAAAAAGCCAAGTGTGGCAAAGAGGCCGAAGAGAGAGTAGCAGATAAAGCTGCAGTCCCTGAGAACAGAAAAGTCCAGCAGCTTTGGCTGAGCCACCACAGGCTCCTCCTTCTTCTCCTGCTGTTTTGTGGGCTGTTGTAAAGGAGTTGAAGGAAGGACTGGATGTTCAAATTCCTCCTCTTCTTGCACCTCCTTCTGCTCCTGAATGTCAAGTTTTGCAGTTTGCACTGAATCTTGCTTCGTCACACTCCGATTAGGACTGCACAATAAAAACAAAACCAAAACATGAAATTAGAGCTATATTTTTCCATACAGGTACTGTAGTATACCTTAAAATTATGACCTGACTGATACCTTTGTCATAGATTTTTACAAATTATAGCCATATTTATAGAAATTTTATTACATTAAAAAAATATTACATCAACACGCTGAACACATACAATTACACGTTTTCTTAAGCTATAGGCTGTAGCACACTATATCTGTTTTCACAATAATAACATCGTAATGACATCTAAATTACATCTACATGTATAAAATTGCTGTGGTGTTCAACCCTGCTTTTAAAGAGCTTTTAGAGACTTTGAATTCGTAATCCACACACCCTGATCCACATTTTACTGCCTTCGGAGCAGCCAGTAATGTTATATAGGAGTAAACTCAACAGAGGGCCAAATAAAAGGCAAATGTTTTTCATTCTTGTGGCTGTGATTTCTGTCTGTTTGCACTGAAAATTGTAAGCAGATGCTCTCAGTCACAATCATTACCACCCACTGCACTGTCCACTGTAGGTTTTAATGCCTTCTATAGTGTATTTCTGGAACAACTTATACAGGTGTGGGATTTCCAAGCCATCCCTTGAAGTAACACTTTAATTTACATACTACTATCCCATGACTATTGGCAGGTCAGTGAACACTACTCAAGCTCTACTTGCAGTATATTAATTATAGCTAAAATGATGCAAACATTAGCCTTCATTGATTACAGTATTTCAAATATAATATAATATTTGTGGTAATTATGAATAATTTACTGTGCAGCCCTACCTCTGACCCTCAGCCAGGTTTGTTTTGGAAGAGGAGATAGACTGCACCCCGGAGTCCACAGAGCTGTAGGATGTTCTGGTGAGCTCATTCTCCTGCTCATATTTGGTTTCAGCCTTTTTGAGGGGAGACTGCGGCCCCTCCTTCTCCTCCTCAGGTGAAGAGAGTTTGGGCTGGATGATAATGGGTCTAAGCAGTGCTCCAAAGGCAATGAGTGATGCCTGCATTAGCCCAATCACAACCAGGCAGTTCCTCCAGCCTACATGAGCTTTTAGGATGCTCAGGGCTGCAGAGGGGAAGGAAAACAATAGCAGTGTGAAATATAAGCAATGTTTTGGGATCATTTTTAACTGTCAAACAAAATTTTAATCTATGAAAATAACAGTCTGGCAAAAAAGTGAAAAAAGCATGTGATATTTTTTAAATATTCAAAACTATAATGGAGCAGTGGAACTGTGTTCTCTGGAATGACGTGTTACATCCAACACTTTTGGGATTACTGATCTCACTAATACTTTTGTTACGGTCTTAAATCCAATACTCACAGCACAAAATCTAGTTTAAACAGCTACCCATTGTTTATTGTTTCTTCCATAATCTAGGGTATTAAAAAGAGTATATCCCAATTTTGTTGCAATAGATGTCTCTACTGTACAGGGAATGCCTTCTATTACATTGGGAGCATTGCTGTGAGGATTTAATTAAAGAAAAGGCATTCATATAAACTTACAGACACTCCAAACTTTACAAAAATGCTGAGTTGAATTCTAAACTCTATGTATTGCTACCGCTTTAGCACTGTGGCACTGGGTGTTCACATTACCTGGAGTCAACGCGAAGAGGGAGAAACACTCTCCAGTTGAGGCGACAGATGTGACGAGCGAGCGCCGCTTGTTGAAGTACTGCGAGAGAATGGTGACTGTAGGCAGGAAAGTGAGGCAGTAGCCCAGGCCTGTAAACAAACAGCACAAAGGATAACAGCCACTGGCGCCCTCTACTGACACGGGCTCAGGCCAGGCTATGGGGGTAAAAGCAGGCCATGCACCAGGCCTCTAGCTTCCACAGCACCTGGCAAACCCAATTCTGAAAGAAAACTGCAATTAAGAGAGACAAAAAAGAGACAAGAAGACAAAACAAAGAAAGGAATTACTGATTAGAGTGCACTCTTTCATGGAACAGGAAAGTGCTCTGATATTTGGGGAAAGCTAGCAGTGCGAAGCTCATGGACATAAAAACATATAAAAAGAAAAGTCAGGTGCTATTTTCAAAAGATGAAAAATAATTAATATTAATGTAGTTAAAATTTGAAAGCCACTTTCATCACTGTGGTTAAGGTCAGACGATTCTGGACAGGCAAATTACAACACAGATCATTCGGTTATCAGTTCAAATTGTGCAATCATGACATAGCCAATTCTGTAGATTGTCAGATCAGTCAGAGCACTGTTTGAATTCCCTCTCTGTACCTTTGAGAAGAATTAATTCCATCACAGTTAGAGCTTTAAGCAGAATCAAAACCTCACATTGGATTGTACAGTGATTCAGCAGAAAGTGGGCAGCTGGACTTAAACTGGGAAGGGGAGGGATGTGTAGACTGGTAGCTACTTGTAATTTTTCACTTATGAATAGGCCTGTCACAATAATTGCAATATCAATTTATCATACAATAAAAGAACATGACCTCAATAATTTTTGACAAGCGTGATATAGTGTTTATTTGTGTGTTTGTTCACACATATAAAAGTGAACAGTATTTGAGCCAGTCATGCTTCAATAACCGTGACTCCTTACACACAGTGTGGACTAAAGTAGGTGAAGAAATAAGTATATAATTACATAACTAATTATAATAAATTATTTTTTAGATTTTTGCTGTCTTTTGCTGTCTTATGCAATCCGGTTATCATTATGTCAGTGGCATTTAATAGTCTTAAAATTACAAAAATATGTATCGCAATAATTTCTGGGACAATATATCGTCCACAAAAAAAATATTATTGTGACAGGCCTGCCTATGATGCAAATTTATTATGATCTGTCAGTCCTACTGGCTCACACCTGTCTGCTAATGCAGGTGGAATTATGATTTTTTAGCTTCCACTATAATCTATCTATTATCTATTTTGAATTATTCCATATTCACTATCCATTATTCACAATCTTAAATGGTATTCTTTTAGGTCACCCACTGAACAGGACTACACAGAGGACACAGGATATCAGTTAGCACTGTTTAAAAAAAAACAACAACAACACACTAATACACAGATATACACATGTACACACATCATAGCCAGCACAAGTACCTGAGACAAGGCCCACAGTGATGTACATCTGGTTAATGGAGTGTGTGAAGGCTGTGCTGATGGTCCCCAGACTGATCAGTAACCCCCCAAACATGACCACTGGCCTGCATCCGAAGCGATTACTCAGCACCGTGGATAAAGGGGCTAAACAGAAAAAAACAACACAAATATCATCAGTGCATACAGCTAATTAACCCAGTATTAATCTGCAGTGTTTGCAGATTATACAATTTAATTAGAATAAAATAGCATTGTCTATCCTGTCAGTCCTGTACTGGCCAGTCATATACAGTCTATTAATTACATTAAAGTACTAACCCTGGTAAAACTAATCCAACTTAGTTTTACCAGTTTTTGCTTAGGGAAATTCACTTGAGGTGAAAGCATACATTCACAGTCAAATTCCGTGCAGTCTGCACGCCACAATATGCTGCTCTTGGTGCACAGAGGTCGTTCAGGCCTATCACTTGCAAGGTTCATTCTGGATAAGCCTTTATTACCTCTGCCCTTCTGAGTGATTAGCCGTGTTTGTGCAGGGAAAGCTGCTGCTTTCAGCTCCTCTCAGCTGGAAGAATGTGTGTCTGTGCACAGAAACATGACACAACATAAACCTTTGTGACTGGAAAAGAGGCTGAGAGGAGTTCTAGCCTGTGCTGACAACAGCCGGGCCTTCACCCAATCAGACTCAGCACATCCATTTACGCACAGATCCTTTCTGACGCTCAGGAAAAGAAAGGTGCTGCACCAAATACTTCCTCTACAGAAAAATAAGAAAATTAAAAAGATAATAATAATAATAATAATAATAATAATAGGAATAATTAGGGTTTTTTGTTTTGTCCACTGCAATTCACAAATGAACACTGTCTGTAAAGAGCACAATGCAATGAACTGTGATAGTTTATCTCATCTGTCTTATAAATGTCTCTGTTGTGCCAGGGGGGCCCTGCTACAACAAAACAAATCATCAGCTTAAAGCTCACCTTCCGCGAAAATCCGATTTTTCTTGTTTTTTGTGGAATACAGTAGGTCTCTCCGAGTTGAATGTGTACACCTGCACATTAAACTGTTTTGCAGCCCCCATTGTCTGCAGGAGCTAAGCAAAGAAATCCCCCCCCCCCCCCCTCCGAAAAACGGGTGAATTTTGAATTATCTTTCTGCCTACGTAGGCAGAAACTCACAGACCAGCCCACCTTGGCTCGAGAAACTCCCAGAGGCGGAGCTGAAGCGACGCAACATCACCGCTCATCAGTTAGGAGGTGGGAGGCAGTGAGCGGCAGAGCGGTGGAGGGGCGTCGCAGTGCTCCTAGCCAATCAGAGGAGAGATATTTGCATGCTGTTTGCATGTATGAATATTCATGAGCAAAGCTGGAATCCGGTCATTTTGGACACACCCCTAAAACAGTCCATTAAAAAAGAGCTATACAGAGACACCTGAGCACTTTTTTTTTACAAAAACGGCTCACATGTCATTCATTCATACTAGAGACCACAACTAGACATTTTAAAATGAAAGAAAAAACGACGGAAGGTGACCTTTAAGAGCCAATACATGATCTATAACAAATGCCTGGATTTACTTTAATCCTGAACAACTAGACTGAATTGTCATTCCAACAAATTTCATGAGTGCAAATTAAATCTGGAAACCTTTACTAGCTGTAGCCAGAATTTACATGCCATTGTGTAAATCTGAGAAAAGTGGATTCAAGAGTATCACTTTGGTACCGGTAATCATGTCTCTCTTGATGTCATGTTTAGACAGAATGATTCACAGCTGTTCAGTTCTCTGAGCTTTCTTTATTCATTTTTTCTCACTGTTCTATTGACAGAAAAAACATATAATATAAATTATAAATTATAATTTAAATATATATTTAAAATTATATAAATAATTATCAAGTTGCTCCATCTTAATTTAGTTCATGAAATCATGTTGGATTGAGTGAGAATGGGGCATAATGGTTGGTAAACAGTTATGAATGTGGAAACTCAAACATTCCAACAACTCTGAAGATGTGTTTTCTGTATTGTGAAGCAAACAACAACTAGGACAAAATAACAGAAAACATAAATGTGTATAACTATTCAAACTTCCATGTCAGTAATCTGTAGAGCAACAGGTAAACATATTTCATTTTTTTTATATGTAAATAGTTTATTTTATCTAGCCACACTTCCAAGTCCAGCTGTGTAGGGCGTACAGCTTATTTTGGTCCTATGGACAGATACCCAGATTGTGTGCATATGCCTCATTTAGAAGTGTCTGCTGTGGAACTCTGCAGCTCCTCCAGAGTTGCCTTTGGTCTCTGCAGTGCCTCTCTGATTAATGACCTCATTGCCCAGTTTGTGAGATATGGTGGACAGCCCCCTTTTGGTAGATTTGTTGTGATTCCATGTTCTTTCTATTTGATGGTGATAGGCTTGAAAGATTTAAATACTGTTTTATAAATCAACCCTAACTTGTATTTCTTAACGACTTTGTCCATGATTTGTTTAGAGAGTCCATTGATCTTTATGGTGTTGTTTGGTTGTATTTCACTAGTTATGTGACTTCTCAAAGTAAATACTTCCATTAGAACTTTGTAGGGGGCTTCCTAGAAAGAAAATAAATGTACATACCTATGGGGTATAGCGTACCATCGGGTAGTAAAAGGAGTATAGAGTAATATAGGAGATAGTAGATGGTGGTATAGGGTAATCTATAATAGTATAGGCAATATATATAGGAAGTTATTAATATAGTAATCTATGATAATACAGGGTAATACAACCGCTGCTTCCCAAATATATATGTGTTAGTGAATTTAAAAGTGCTAGGCAGTAAATCTGACCTGTGAATGTCATCACAAAGACGCAGATAGAGACGATCCATGACACTCGGCTGTTGGTCTCTTCAAAATGGCTCATTAAGTCCTGCAGGAAGATCCCGAAGATTTTGATGATGCCGTAGGTGAAGACTTCTGTGAAGAAGAAGGCTACAGCTACAGCCCATCCCCAGCCCCCATCAGGAATCTGTGGGTATACGTTGGCGCTTGTACACGCCCGCAGCATGGGCACCACTCTCTTCATGGCTCAAATATTCCTGTCTGAAAAACAAGAATTAACATTTTAGATACTCAACCTGATAGTTATGGTAGGACAGGTTTGTGTTCCTTTCACTTCTAGAAAAGGAATCTATTTTAATTTCACTCCTCTTACTCTGGAGCTGTGTTTTTATTTTACACCAAAATCATCCTCATGTTCCACTGTAAAAAAGTTTCACATTGCAGATATTTTACATTTAGTTACCTTCTCACTACTAAACTTCTGACTACTGCAGGTACACAAATGTATCTTAATAGTGTCTAGAGTACACCTGAGAGGACTCTACTTGAATACAAAGAATTGAAATGGATATGGCTTAAAGTGCCAAACCATTTAAAATGTACCTGGAAGCCACTGGATCTGATCAGTGCTTTACTGATTGATATGATGGTCAGTTCCTAATTGTCACAAACAGCAGAAACATGAAAGTTGTGTCTGAAACTCTGCTCTGTTTAATATATAGTGCACTGCTTTAGGGTCCCTCTATGTAGTGGTGTCCGAAAACATAGTGAAGTATTTTGCACAACAATCCTGCAATGCATTGCAAACAGCAAGTGTACAAATGACAGGGCTGTTAGTGTTTAAACAGAAGACACTAATTAATCATGGTCTTCCCCCAATACTCACACACAAACATGTAAGAAAAACTTTACTGACTAGCCGAGTATAGACGTGCCCCCTGAACAGAAAGTTTTGGGAATAATGTCACTGAAGGAGAAACATTAGGAGAGACAGAGCATTCACCGCTCGACCAGCAGCCACCAGCTTAAAACCGACACCAATGCTGTCTGAATGGACAAGGTGTTCCATGAGATTCAGACTGATGACGTTATTATGTGACGGACCTTGCAGTGGGTGGGGTGGAGAGGCAGCAGTTCACTGCAGATGGTAGAGGTGGTACTAAAAGAAGTTTTACTCATTCACAAATATAGGGACTCCGGTCTGTATCCTAGCTTAGTATTTCTCAATGGCAACTCTACTCAGCTCTGTTAATTAGGACATGCAATATGATTTTCAGCTTCACTTCTGTCTTATAAACTCAATTTATTCAACTCCATCTCCAAAAAACTCTCACATTACCATCTCAAAATACATGATTACAAAAAAAAATTGTGCCAAAACAATGGGTGTGAGATTTAGTGTGTGTGTGTGTGTGTATGTGTTCTTCCTCCAGACTCTGTTCAACACGTGCAACACCGACTGCAGATGACGCAAGTGAGCTGTAGCACAGTGCACTGAAGCAGCAGTAAAGGAAAGATCTGTTTCAGTGTACCGAACCTGCAGTACTGTCAGATTTAATGATTCCAACACTTGATTCACTGATTCATTTTCACCTTTATCTTATTCCCTAGATATACATCATAATAAGCATGTTTTAATATGTAATGTATTACATCAAAAACAATCTAGATATATTAAATACCTTTTCATATAAATATTGCAATGTGTAATATTTAAAATAAAAGTAATAAAAGTAAATCAGTTAAAATATTGAATTTTATAGTTTGTATTTAAAATATAAAAACATTTAAACAGTAAAGATCACTTTATAAGAAAAAGTATTTTAAAAAGTACTTCAGTAAATGCATAGAGAAAAGTTCTGAACTCCTGAATCGGTACAACTGATTCATTGTAAAGTTTGGTTTTAATAACTATTCGTTCAATGTTCGGTGAGCTCACTGAACCGAATCAGCACACCGGTGAGTGCTGATAACAGGACAGCTGCTGGGAGTCTGAGCACTTTCACTGGAGTTTCACTAAAAACAGGAGAATCACATTTCCTCACACCATGAATCGAGATGAATCAGCGCTCGGGTCCGATTCGCTAAAAGAACCGACTCTTCCTCTGTCTAACGTTTTCTCAACACGGCGTTTAAAACCTGCGACTCGGCGTTTCTCGCAGGGCTGTGGGGGAGTTTAACTCACCGAAAGGCGGAGAGACGGCGGGGCAGAAGCTGGAGTTTCCTCGGGAAGACACGGCCGCTGAGGTCTTTAAATGTTGATGTTCTCTACCGGCATCTGAGGCGGTTCTCTGAGAGGCTGAGTGGAGAGCAGCGCGGGGAAACCCTCAGAACGACCAAACGGAACCGGGCCGAGACCTGCCGCCGGAACACTTAATAAAACCTGTCCGTGTACCTCTCCTCTTTTCTGCTCAGCGCGTTTCTCATCCCTGTCTCCCTCTGTCTCTCCCGGTCATCCCGCTTTTCTCACTCTCTCTCTCTCTCTCTCTATACCGGTATGAGCCGGTATTGAGGCGCGTGCACGCGAACTGCTGCTGTAACGTACTGGTTAGAGTAGAGGGAGGGGGGAAGGGGAGGGGGGTATAGAGCTTACAGGCTAATCTACATATACGAAAACAAAATATAGGACATATGAAATATACATAAATATATATTATTATAAAGGTATTCTTTACTTTGATATGGTTTTTCAAACACACACACACACACACACACACATATATATATATATATATATATATATATATATATATATATATATATATATATATATATATATATAAATTCAAAGCATAATAGACAAACAGATCAAAATCTAAATTTAAGTTATAAATGTATTTCTTTCTTTACAAAAATATTTCTTTTAAAATAGATATATAAATCTATTAAAAATACATTGCTATACATAATTATGGTAAATATTATTAATATATTAAAAATATATTATTTTACAAAACAAATTACAATATACGCATATTAATTAACTGTTCTGAATTAATTTATTATTCTAGAGCAAAATCTAAATTGAATTAAAAACATATTAAAATATAGCAGTTATAAATGTATTTCTTTCTTTACAAAAATATATTTTGAAATAGATATAATTCAATTTAATCACAAAATAAATAAAATATACGCTTATTACTTAATTATTCTAAATTATTATTTATCTTTAGTGTGTGTGGGTGTGTGTGTGTGTGAGAGAGAGAGAGAGATTCCGGGTGGAACAGGTTCAGTCCGGTTCTGCGCTGCTGCCTCATGGGCGGGGAGAGGAGCAGTGATGGGGAGAAGTAACTCCGCAGATCCAGCGCTGCTTTATCAGCTGCACACCTGCACGGCCAGGTCACCCACCAGCTCCTGCCGCTGCTGCCGCTGCGAGACACGGTCTGACAGATCAGTCGCAGTGGGCTCAGTTCACTTTTTCACTTTGAGGAAAAGCCTCGTGCTAGACATAGGACAGCGTGGTGACGTCACGTCCTGGCACCGCCCCTCCGCATTTTGCTGCACAGACCTCAAGATACAATCTATAAAAACACTGGTGTTATTATACTACTTATCCACTTAATTTTATCACAAAAAGATCACGTTATGTGCTTAATTAATTGTTAATTTATTCCCACTCCTCTTATCTTTATTCGTTTAGCAGAGCAGTGTGTTCCTGTGACCTGTGTTCCTGTGTATGCCTGATAAATGGCTTAATGGTTGTAGACTTATATTTTAGAATATTGCTGTGAAAAGGAATTGACTAAATTCAGTCATAAACGTTTTGTAAGGAATTCAAGAGAACTCCAGAGAGCCTTACCACACAATTCTGGGTGCCTTATACCACAATTTAGGTTAGGTTTGCCAGTAGCCAACCAGAAAGTGCATTGGCAGGTAAAACTCCCTCTCATAACGTTTCATTACCTCACGTAACTGTAAACAACATGAGATACTACAATGCCCCCCTGCATAGAGATTGTTAAGGGCCTTGTTCTAGTGTCCAACAAGAATTATGTAGGTATTTGTGCATATTGTACTTTTTAAGAATTGCAGGGTTTCCACTGCAATGTTTTGCAGGAAAGGCCATAAAACAAAGCTAAAGTTTAAATATTAGACCACACTTAATTGTCTTAGATGAAAAAGTAGTTTGTTAATAGCTGCAGAGCATCCCAAATACATATGTTTTTAATCAAATAAACAAAAAATATATAAACAATAAAAAGAATGAGTAACTATAGTATAGTTGACTATAAAAATATGTTAAAATACAGATTGTCTTGTAAACATAAGAGTAGTCAAAGTTTGACATACTGACCATGGGTTCACAGACTTTGTGTTCTGGAAAGCTCTAGAAAAGACTTAGTGCCCTGGTTTAGAACACTTAAATACTCTTTAATTGTATATTTTATTTTCTATTATCTGACACAACTGGGTTGTTTCCCAATATCATCATATTCTGCCTATTCTCGTGAAAGTATATCATTGTACACATATTTATATGGGCACTTAGAAACCTTGGTAACCCTTTGGCCCTGCAGTGGAAAAGAGGGCAACGATGCTCATGGAGGTCCCATTTTAGAAGTTATGGAAGTTAAGGGGTTTGCTTCTAACATTAGTCTTGGTACTAGAGACCACAGGAGTCATTCAAAGGTCTTGTGGAGTCAATGACATTAAAGCTCCTAGGAGGATGTACATAATATTAGGCTTGGGGTTGTAGTGCCACCACAGCTAGACACCTAATTACCATGAGTCCAGTGTGAGTGGTAGTGGTGGCTCAATGTGTAAAGCACCAGGTTATTGGTGACAAGGCTATGGGTTCAATACCTAGGTTTGGCAGGCTGCCACTGTTTAGTCTTTGAGTAAGGTGTGGGGGTTTACTTACAAATTCTGTCTGTGCCCAAATCAAGTATAGAAAATATGCTTGTCTTCTTTTGTCAATTCGCACATAAACATCAGAGGGAGGTTTAGCTGGTTTAATTGTAAAGTCAAAAATCAAGGGAAAAATTAGACACTAATGTGTTCAGAGATTTATACAGGCAATATTAATACTGCCCTATAATCGTGTAATAGAAAACAATGTAAGGTGCTGTTTTTATTTTCTGGTTGACTTCACCTACAAGCTTTTGGTGAACTTATTATGCTGACCTCACACGTCTGCTTCAGTTTTCAGATGGACAGCAGACGTGATCAGAGGCTGCAGGCGAGGTTATGCAAAGACACTGCTGACCACAAACTGCTGACAGCTATGGCCCTCACTTACAGTTCCCAGAAACGTCAGGTTCAGAGTTCATCACTGCTTTTGGTTAAAGCATATACAGACACATGACCTGCTATGACACACAGCCTTCATTAAGCTACTATTTGATGCCAGAGTTGCTGGTACATATCATTATACACACTGTTAAGCATGGTGGTGGTAGAATTATACTCTGGGGCTGTTTTGCTGTCAGTGAAACGGGTAAAGTGCGCTGTATCCACTGTAAAGCATGGTGGTGGTAGAGTCATGCTCTGTGTTTTTGCAGCCAGTAAAACTGTCACATTGCTACAATAGCTAGAATAATGAAGAACCTCATAATGTCAAACCATCAGCTAGATGTTTGATACTTAGACAACATGTGTGTTCCTAGAGGAAAGTGACCCAAACATGCATCAAAATTCTAATTTGTGGCCTTTTTATTTTTATTTGTATTAACCCTTGTTTTTTGTGGGGTATTTTTTTTTTTGCCTTGTTCTTTCCTTCACTCCTGTTATCGTTGCTGTCTGTGTAGTTGTTTTTGTTATTGCTTTCATACTTAATAAAGACAATGAATACATATCAAACGAATAATTAAACAAATATGAAAACAGGGCTCTCCAGTCCTCATACAACCCCAACACTAAACACAGGTTTAAATCAGGCTAATCAAATGTGATTTTTCCAGCACTGGGTTAAAATATGTCTGGATATTCCCAGAGATTCTGGAAAATTTAGTTCAGTACCCTGGACAGCTCTGAACTAAACCCAGATCCAGCTTTGATTCCGTTCCCCACTGTTTTTTTTCTTTTTCGATGTTTGAAATAATTTTTGAAGGAAATTCTTACTCACTTAACTTCTGTGAGGAAACTCTCATTGCAGGTGTTCTGGAACTAACGTCATACACATTTCTGACATTAATTAGGGTTTAGGCCACATCGCAGAATGTCTGCCCTTCCAGATGAGAGGAAATATATAAAAAAAGGCAAATGATAACTTTACTCTGCTTCATCATGAGGCTGGACAGACGAGAGGAAATGAGTAATGTTGCTTTTCCTGAACTGGGCCGGGATCCCGGTTAAAGAGGGATATTCTTGGCATTCTAGGCCCCAGACTGTGAACAGGTCATTTAGAAAAGTTCACTTAAGGACAGACAGTAACTTATGATTCAAACCAAATTGAAACCCTTTTCCAGTTTAGATAAACTTATTAAAAACCTATATGTTACTAATTCTAATTATCCAATTAACCACTTAAAGCTAAATTACCCAGCATATACTATGAGTTAGTCAGTATCTAGCATATATTATTGATTATACATTAGAAATGGTTTCATAATCACCATTAATTTTTTGGTGTTCTGTAAATTATTAATTACTCAGAAGGATTATTCAGTTCCTTCTATCATCAATTTAATATGTTCTGTGAATTATTCAGTATCTACTAAGAAAAAAATCATTATCCACAATGAATGATTCAATATCTAGTCTGAAATGTTCAGTATCTACTCTCAACTATTCATAAAGCACAGTGATTTATTCAGTACCCACTATGGCTTTTTCAGTATCTACTCTGAATTATTCACTATCCAGTATGAATCATTCAATTACTACTCTGATGTATTCGGTGTCTGTTAAGAGTTTTTCTGTATCCACTGGGAATTACTCAATATCTACAATGAAGTATTTAGTAACAACTATGATTTATGTGTTGCACACTATAAATGATTCAGTGTCTACTATATATTATTCATTATCTGCAATGAATTACTCACTACCCAGAATGAATGATCCAATAACTACTATGCTGTATTCAGTAACTTCGAGTTTACTATCCTCTATGAACTATGCAGTATCCACTGTGAATTATTCAGCATCCACTATATATTATTTAGTAACTACAAAGATGTTTTAAAAGCTGTTTAATAGACATTCACCACCCAGTATGAATTTTTCAATTACTATAAAGATTTATTTAGCTCGAAAATATTTAGTATCTACTATGAATTACTTAATATCTATCATTAATATATTAAATATATGAAATGGATATAAATGGATAAGTATCCACTATGAATTATTTACAATAAACCTGGATATTACTGTTTCATGTTAACCATCAGCAGTTTTTGACTGTGTAAATATCCTTTAGCTTTAAGGGTTTTTTATAAACTGACCCAGATTTCAGTGTGTCTTATCCTTATCTCTGTTTCTGGATGAAGGCCTGTTTGTTCTTCAGTAAACACATCCAGAGGAGTCCGAACGGCTCTCTTCACACTGTCACACACTATTCAACTGGAGGAGCTGAAGAACAAAGCACTGCTCCAAGTAAAGTAACCCACTGGCCATCTGCTCATTCAAGAACTTTGACCTTTCCTTGATTGACCTGTGCCTGATTTGTGATGTTAGTGTTTCACACCAAGTTTTTATAAAGCAGAGAATTTTTAAAATTAGTGGATTTGGCTTTTACTTGTTGTACGCTGTGCTGAATCACTCTGAGTGTGTGAATCTGATATAACAGATCAAATCGCAGCTAAATCCACATTTGGTGTAGGTATTCAGTGAAAAGCCGTATAAGTCAACACGCAGAGCTGTTAGGTAAACAGAGCTGCTCTGTGTGGAACATTGTGCACCTTCAGCACGACCTGTTCCGTCTTCTATTATAACAGCCGAGGCCTACAGCACATCCACCACCCTCAGCAAAACAAAGAAGATACAACAATGCAATATAATATAATGTGAATATACTGGTCAAGAGTTAGTTAAGTATGTGGTTTAACAACTTTTCAACCACCTGGACGATCAGGGCCAGCTGAGACCATCCCAGTTCTTGTTAGGCTGGAGGGGTAGAGGGAACAATTTTTCTTGTTAAAAGTGACGATAAGCTCTATATTACCATAGTTTAATGTGTAGTTTTAATGTTTTATGGCTGAATTCTTCATAATAAGCATAAAAAAAGATCGCTATTCGTTTGTCTCAGTAGCTAGTTAGCTAACTCTCCTGTTCCACCTTAAATGGTGCAACAGACGGCAGGGGTGCCGTTTTTAAGCCACAACAGAAAAATAAAATAAAATAAAAGCCAATCAAAGCTAATTTCAGCTCCCCATCACCCCCCCCCCCCACAGTACTTAAATGATCAAAAATATTATTAAATATGATCACATAAGGTTCTCAGAATAAAATTGAAAAAGGACTTTAAAAAAAGGAAACCTTTTCTTACCATTGTTCATCCAGAACAAAATCATTTGATAATGTTTTTTTCCTGATAGTTTCTAATAAATTCTGCAGAAGAAGCTCCAACCTGTCCTGCTAAAATTCTACAGCGCAGCATTTCCTCAGAACTGCAGTCACCCTGAGACATTCCTAAACTAAATAGTATTACACTGACTCTCACACAGTGTTTTTACTGTTTCCTCATTACTGTCTAATCAGATGTTTATTCAGCTTTTTTATGAAGCTGTTAAATTTCATGTTTAGAATAGATCAGGTTCTTCTTTCTCGACTGTGGGACTAATAAAGAATCTTATCTGCTGTGGAAGTCATTTTTTTATAAGATATGCACGAAGAGGCACAACACTGTTGATGTCATTACTGACATCTTGAATTTACACTAATGTAACTAATTTGCATTGTAACATTAAACTGTACACATTTTCATTTTGTTCTACAGAAAGGTTCTATTTGGCTGTTTGAAAATATTGTATGACACATATCAATTTCCTTATATATCTGCAAATGAGCTCCTCAGCTTCCCAGAATAATTAGTAGTATTTTTTCCCAATACTTCACAATAACTACTGAAACAAGTCATTACATGGTACCAAAATGTCTTTTAAATGTTGTGAGAAGGAATAGTATAAAATATTTTACCATCCTAATGTTTTTTTGGAATTTATTGCAGGCCTAAAAAAGCAAGAATGGATCTAAAGTTGAACAAAAAAAGCATGTAATATCTTGGGTTCATACTGTTTGCTATTAAATAAATAAAATCAAATGTAAGAAACACTATGCTTTTAAATGTATTAGCATTTTTACATACTTTTCTGATTTAGAGGTAAATGCATGTCAATACAATGCTATTTTCATCTGTAAGTATTTGAGACCTGATGTTTTTGACCCAAAACAGTTCAGATGGTTTACGTACAGGCAAAACTAACATTATACCAATAAACACTTATTATACAGCATATAATCCTCAGATCTGGAATACACTGTTCTAAGGTGTACAGACGTGGTTATGTAAGTTGATTGTTAACCTAATCACCATGTCCTTAAAGCACTGTTCTACTCTGATAACAAGGGATGAGATATTCCAGTCATAAAGATAAGACTGTAGGTCAGGCTGGACTCTGGCACCATGGCAGATGGGCTGACCGTTCCTGAGCTGTGATTTTCTCACAGTAAGGCCGGTGTTGTGTCTGCGGGAAGCTCTCAGCAGGGAGGAGTGATGGGAGGTGAAGAGTGGGAGTAGGTTTGAAAAATGTTTGTTTTGGCTTCTTTTAGTCTGAGCTGTGGAGCGAATGTTAAAGATATGGACACAGATAGAACACTATAAGGTCAAAAAGAATTGGGACGCCTGCTCATTCATTTTATTGCATTCAGCAATAAGTGAGCATAAGTGAGGTCAAGTGAGGTCTATTCTATGTATAATATACACTGCTCAAAAAAATAAAGGGAACACTCAAATAACACAATATAACTCCAAGTAAATCAAACTTCTGTGAAATTAAACTGTCCACTTAGGAAGCAACACTGATTGACAATCAATTTCACCTGCTGTTGTGCAAATGGAATAGACAACAGGTGGAAATTATTGGCAATTAGCAAGACACACTCAATAAAGGAGTGGTTCTGCAGGTGGGGACCACAGACCACTTCTCAGAACCTATGCTGTCTGGCTGATGTTTTGGTCAGTTTTGAATGTTGGTGGTGCTTTCACACTCGTGGTAGCATGAGACGGACTCTACAACCCACACAAGTGGCTCAGGTAGTGCAGCTCATCCAGGATGGCACATCAATGCGAGCTGTGGCAAGAAGGTTTGCTGTGTCTGTCAGCGTAGTGTCCAGTGTCCATTCGCCACTGGCGCCTTGTGCTCTTCACAGATGAAAGCAGGTTCACACTGAGCACATGACAGACGTGACAGAGTCTGGAGACGCCGTGGAGAGCGGTCTGCTGCCTGCAACATCCTTCAGCATGACCGGTTTGGCAGTGGGTCAGTAATGGTGTGGGGTGGCATTTCTTTGGAGGGCCGCACAGCCCTCCATGTGCTCACCAGAGGTAGCCTGACTGCCATTAGGTACCGAGATGAGATCCTCAGACCCCTTGTGAGACCATATGCTGGTGCGGTTGGCCCTGGGTTCCTCCTAATGCAGGACAATGCTAGATCTCATGTGGCTGGAGTGTGTCAGCAGTTCCTGCAAGATGAAGGCATTGAAGCTATGGACTGGCCCGCCCGTTCCCCAGACCTGAATCCGATTGAGCACATCCGGGACATCATGTCTCGCTCCATCCACCAACGTCACGTTGCACCACAGACTGTCCAGGAGTTGGCGGATGCTTTAGTCCAGGTCTGGGAGGAGATCCCTCAGGAGACCATCCGCCACCTCATCAGGAGCATGCCCAGGCGTTGTAGGGAGGTCATACAGGCACGTGGAGGCCACACACAATACTGAGCCTCATTTTGACTTGTTTTAAGGACATTACATTAAAGTTGGATCAGCCTGTAGTGTGTTTTTTCACTTTAATTTTGTGTGTGGCTCCAAATCCAGGCCTCCATTGGTTAATAAATTTGATTTCCATTGATGATTTTTGTGTGATTTTGTTGTCAGCACATTCAACTGTGTACAGAACAAAGTATTCAATGAGAATATTTCATTCATTCAGATCTAGGATGTGTTATTTGAGTGTTCCCTTTATTTTTTTGAGCAGTGTATTTACAAGCAATACAAATCAAGTTTAAATGTCAGCAATGGGTACAGCAAAACATGTTAATGTAAAAAGAAAAAAGCAATGGAATATTTAAATAATTTTGTTTGTTTAGAGAAATAATTCAGATTTTTCCTTCGTAAAGGTTTTGTAATAAAATGCTTACCTTCATAAATTCCTTTTTAAAAATCACATTTGTGAAGTGATTTACATTCTAGTACAAAACACAGTATCTCTGTTGTCTCTGTTGGCTGGTAGAGGTGGCATGAGCAGCTTTGTTTAAGATCAACACTTTCTTTAATAAGGTACAGTGACTCAAATATGCTCTACCAAATGGGAAAGCAGAAGTTAAAGGGTGAAAGTAGCTTAATTAAGGGATTTTCACAAATATTTCGACACATCACTGTTTATGAAAGGTTTTGTATCACATTTGATACAAAAAACACTATTAATTCCTCAGAAGACACGTCCGTAAATAAAACTAAGCTGAAACTATCATGAAATTGTCATGATTGTGACATCACAAACATTTTTTTACTAATGTATCAAAAGCACAAAAACAGTATGAACACAAGCTAAGAATAAAGCTTGTTTTGAAGACATTATATGTGTGATGTAGTCAGGACCCCCCCCCCCCCCATCCACCCCCCACCCCACCACAACCTGCCACATCCATGAGCAGCTTCGACTGACAGGAGTACAAAAGCATTACCAAATAAATCAACCAGTTTATTATTGTGCTGTTAGAACAAATAGTCTAGGCAGGTGATGCTACATCTGGACATCTGAAAGCAAGCTCATGTAAATTGAATATAATGAACTAGTTATTTGGCAGCTCAGGATGTGGCAACTGAAGAACTGAAGAACATCTGAAGGTTCATCTGATATGAGTTAAAATAGTTTAGTAAGAATGCTTAGCTGTTTAAAATCATAACAAACCAATCTGTATATCTCTGTAACCACACACAGGGGGCATGTGGACGCATTCATCACGCCATGTTCAGAATTACTAAAGAGAAAATAATAAATGGAAAAATAAACAGTCGAGACACGAGACATGCTTTGCATAATTTCATTCCTATTTTCTACATATTTTTTTTTTTCATTTGGTCTTCCAGCAATCCAGCAAAATACTTTGCACTCTTACAAATAAAATCATAGGCACATACATACAAACCATCCTGGAATATTAGTGTTCAGGATGACCACATGTAAACATGTATTAGGTATTAATACAGCAAATACACATATTAAAAAAAACAGTAATTCCTTTTTTTTTTTTCGTTTTGGATATGAGGATGTTAGAGATAAAATAATAAAATAAAATAACAATAACAAATATGCTACAGTATTATATGTTAATAAAATTTTGGTCATGTATGTAGCTATTACAAATGTGGCTATGTTTCAGTCATGCACCTGCAGGTTTCTCGTATAACACACCCCTTCAGGGTCTGAGCAACAACGGCCCAGAAAGCCCTGACCTGTCCACATCGTACTTTTGAACACTTCGTTTATGATATTAGCACCCTGAAATGAGTTAATTAGTCCTGGCCATGCACTGAGGATCGTCCCGCTGCGACTGTAGATTCCCCTCACGGACGTCTGCTTTTGTCCCGCCGAGATCCGTCACGACACCGATTTATCTACCAGAGATTAAAAGAAAGCTTTATTTTTCTCGTCTGCGGGTGTGTTATAGACAGACACAGTCCAGAAGGAGCCCACCGAGCAGAGACAGATTATCAGCCCTGGCCTCTAGGGGGCAGTCAACCAGACTGCGTTAAGAATAGCTAGTTAGCTAGTAGCCTATGCTGGGGCTGCACATTATGTTGCATGTTAATCATTATTGCTATAACATTTTTGCCATTCTGATGTACAAATGGGCCTCTAACCAAGTGTGTGTAGTGTGTGCTTTGCTTTTACTGCATGCATTAAACTTGGGATACCTACTAATTCGATTAATTCTCTAGAAAATGATTTCTACTAGATTTTGGAGCATTGCTGTGTGGATTTGGTTGCATTTAGTATCACTGCTTTTATGTGTTACAATATGTAACGTTAGCAGTGTAATGGCAATGCTAGCATTGTGTCAGTATAGTGCAATACGCAATGCTTTTATGGGTCACACACAACCTGCAATGTCTATCAATACATTAGCTCTCTTAAATAACACAAACCAAGATACACAGAAATCCTTTTTTTTATAAATATGGAAACATTTTTAGTGTGTGCATCTTTTTACTGTTTACAAATTCATCTCACAAGTGTGAGTGTGGGTTAGCGGCTAATCAAAGCTAACCAGACGAGAACAAAAACATGTACATAGCTTACTTGTACAATAAGTTCCCTTCAATATATAAATATCAATATGTCTTAGCAATAAAAAGCTAAAACATGATAACATGTATTACTAAATAGTAGCCAAAAACAAACAAACCAAGCAAAACTCAATTTGCAACAGTAACTGATAACTATTCACTAACTTACTGTTAGCATTGTTAGCTTCCATCTTGATCTTGGCTTATAATTTTGATATAATGTATAGTCATAGTCAAAATTAGGGTATATGCCATTCCCTTTACATCAGCTGTGGTCCAATAATTCTGTTTTAGGATTTGTAGCTGCTTTTGGACTAAACTTGCTAGGATGGCCTGACAAGTGTTCCACTTCATTGTAATCCTTCACTGATTCCTCTGCATCTCCAGGTTTTATTCTGAAGTCCCCACAGAGCTCTTTGGATATGGCCATGGAGATCCACTCACTTCAACAATTAAAGTTAAACAAGACTAAATGTCTGAGGTTTAATTAATCCAGACTCTTCCATGTTCTAATCATCTGCAGCTGATGTGCTCCACCTGATTCTAATTTTACACTTCTTAAGATTTAAGTAGTAAAAAATATTGTATCTCTAAAGAAAATTATTTAAGAGTTATTGTATTTATATTATTTAAATTTCTTCAATTTATTATATTAGTTTTATATAAGTATATTTTATGTATATACACATATTTAGGCACACTTAAAATCCTTTAATTTTCCCAAAAATCGACAGTGTGCTTTATAATCAAGTGCGCCTTATGTATAAATTCTACCAGTCAGGTTTTAGGGAAGAGTAAAGCAGTAAAGCGCTATCGGACGGCATTTACTAGCGCTGCTAACTGCAGCTAGCGCTGCTGCTAACTGCGCTAAAGTAATGTACATAAGATAAAATACAGTATATTATGTATTATATTATCTCAATATTGTCCAAATTAAGGTCAAATATCCATACATTCCTATCTTATATATAAAGTATTTAAAAATACAAAGGTTGTAATGGGCTGTCCTAATATTTTCACATGGCTGTACTACTTCTGTATGCTCAACAACATATTAAAACTCAGAAGAGATTAAACTAATGTGTGTTTTGCTATGGTGTGGGTGTGTGTGTGAGAGTGAGGTTTATGCCCAGAGGCCTAGGATTTATTAATCCGTCTCTGCAACAAGGCCACACTAGTCCGACCTACTGCACTATTAGCGTTAGCTCCAACACCTTTAACACAAACACACACACCACACTCTAATGTGCTCTCTCTCCCTCACACACACACAGACACACACACTAATGACTGATTAATGCTCCTGTAATGAACACAGCACGGAATGGGCATGGAATGGAATGGAATGGAAAAGAACTTTAGCAGTATGAATTGAACTAGATCAGAGGCTACGGTAACTATAAAACACTACAAAATAAAGACAAATATAAACCAAAAAGACCCTGCTTAAAGGGGAACTTCACTGACATATAACAATATCTGCATCAATAAACAGTTCAGATATGAACTGACCCATTGAGAGTGGGTTTGGTGTGAACTGATCTGTTCTAGATAAACACAGCCAGTCTTGCTCACAGTGGTGATAATTGGGATCTGAAATGCATTACCATATGATTCTAAATACACTGTCTGGTATCTCAGACACAGTTTTACTGGAGTTTTGGGAAAATTGTGGATTTAGAACATATTTCTAAAATCACGTATTATTAAAATGAAGAAGAAATACATGCAGGGTGTTGTTTGGCCAAAATAATCCGCTAAAATGTATTTGTTCTGATTTGCCACATGTGTAGGTTCAAACACGGTCTCAAATGTATGTGAAATTCCCCTTTAAAGCTCTTTAAGAAAGTTATTTTAAACATTTGTGGTAAAATGCCTGTTAAACTACATAGAAAAATAAAGGAAGGGTGCCCCCTTGTGGAGACTACGTTAACACTGCAGATGTGAGAATTCTCGTACAACAGTTCAATTACAACCAGAACTACAGAACTTTAAACAAAAAAAAGTGTTTTTTATGTTTAGCACAGTTCTGTGACGCAGTATTTGCCACTGAAGGCGAGTGAGTAAATAAAATGACTCAGTATTCCTGGATGCAGTGGAGCAGTTTCTCCATAGCATCCACGTCAGAGAGCCAAAAACAGAAAAGAAAAATATTGAAATGAGAGAAGAAATGCTTTGTGACACAGCATGCAGGTGACCTGACAGATCCTGTGTGAGTTAAACTGGCGTATCTGTTGCCTGGTATATTTACATATATATGACTCATCTGGGCCATAGTGGTGGAAAATGACCAGATAAGACTGGCAGACATTCTGTTAAGTTTTCTGTGTCTTTCTACAGCTTCACCAGGCTAGTTTCAACCCACTGTCAGATGGTGTGACTTCTGTTAAAAATCTGTTAGAAACATTACATATCGTCACTGTCATTTTAAAACCATTAATACTCCACTTTTTGATTACTAACTTGTTTAATGCAATTGAATTGTCTAGCTGCTCTAAATACAATGTGAGAATTTTGTAATGAATTGGCAATGAAGCTTTCATTACATTAACAAACATTAGCATTAATGTACTATGAAGGGTTTTAATATGAGAGTGACAATGCAGCAATATAGCATAGAAATCTTATAGTTTTTGTTGTATTACACAATGAAAGGCATAATAAACCTTCCTGCTTTTGTGGCTGAATTAAAACCATTACATTAAGTCAGCAGGAAATTTTTTTACAAATATCATTCTTCTTTACTGAATAGAGTGCTGCTGTCCATATAAGAAAACGGCCCATATAAGGAGCTTTTTTAAAGTCATTTAAATTTAATCACTGTATATTTTTTAAGGTGGAAATGATAAATCAGGTAAATTGCAGCACTTCTCAGTGCAGAAGTGTGTGTTTGTGTGTGTTGCAGTAATTGAATAATCCAGGGCCTAAACTGGCCCAAAGCGTCAGATCAAAGTAGGGTGGGAGAGCAGGTTCAGTTTAAGATGATCTAGACACAGCAGCGTACTCAGGTATGTGTGTGTATTTGTCTGTGTGTGTGTGTGGTGGTCAGCCGGTGCAATGGCACAGCGGGACGACCCTCCAGACACTGGCCGCTGTAATCTGTGTGTCCTGTGGCGCTGTGAAGGTTAGAGATTCGGAATGCTCACTGGAGGAAACTCCGTTTCGTCGTCCAGACAAACGGGTCCAGCTGCAAACTCGTGCTCTGGAATCACCTCGCCCCTACTGACGCCGCCGTCCTCAGAGTAACCTGACCAGAGAATAAAGAAGAGGAGGGTCAGATCACTTAGTTTTACTGGTTTCAGTAAATGTTAAATGTTAAATCAGGTTATCTAGTTAGAGACACTTGGCTACCACTTTAATAATGTGGGACATGATGCAAATTTATTTATGAGTTTTAAAGACAATGTCAAGCGACACACAGATTGGTTTATTTCACGCTACGCCCAAAACACACCAATGATTAATTAAGAGAATAAGTACATGACTTTGTGCGATTTGAGCAGTGCAAGGCAAACTTTTTGCATCCTCACATTACAAAAAACACTGAAACATCCCAACCGCAGATCACTGAAATAGGGCCCAAATTATTATTGTTTTTTTTATTAATTTGGCGGCGATCTCTAGTATGAATGAAGTTCAGTGGTGGAGTGGGCGGAGAAGAACGACAGGATTTTTACTCTTACTCATGAATATTCATGACATGCAAACATATAATTTTTGATTGGCTGGCAGCAATCTGATGCTCCCTTCACGGCTCTGCAGTGGGTGGTCGAAATTCAAGGTGGGTGAAGCCATGAATCCTAATTTACATGTTGACAACGTTGATCTCTTTTTTCTGTTTTCTTTAATTGGTTAATACAGGCGATGGGGGGGTAGGGGTTCAAGTGCAGCATGTACATGCAACTCAGAGTTTCCTATATCAAATGGAGTAAGTACTAAATTCTTTCTAGCAAGATCTCACCTTTAATTAATTAGTGTGTGTGTGTGTGTGAGAGAGAGAGAGAGAGAGCGAGAGAGAGAGAGAGAGAGAGAGAGAAAAAGAGAAAGAAAGAGGGCAAGAGAGAGAGAGAGAGAGAGAGAAAGAGAGAGAGAAAGAGAAAGAAAAAGAGAGATTGTGGACAGCACCTGTTAGAGTGGCAGATACGGGTGCAGATGTGGGGATGGCGGCAGTGGCAGCATAGGACTGTGGAACACCCGGACCCTCAGAAACAGCAGCCTCCTCTCTCTCCTCATCTGACACCAACAACCTGCAGACATACACACTCAGTCACTCACATACACAACTACTCACTGCCAACCCTAGCAGTCCCCTGTGCTGGTCTACTCAGAAACACACCCTCCACTCCAGCCTAAAACCCTGATTTCAGAAGAATCGCTGAAATAAGTGTAATTAGTGAGCCTCCAGTAATGTGAACATGGCTTATGAGTTTATTCATCATCTCATAAATGATTAAAACTTACATGAGTGAGATGAAGTAAGACAGGAGTAAAGAGTGAGCAGAGCAGGGTAGTGAGCTGAGGAACAGTGTCTAAAGCTAATCATTACTGATCTGTTCCTTATTAAGTGAAGCTTTACCTGTGCATCTGGACCAGTGTGCATTCACCCCCGTCCTGAGGGTCGATGTTATAGATAAAGAGCTGCTCGTCAGACGAGGCCACAAGCAGTCGTGGAAGCTTTTGGATTCTGAAACAGTAAACAGTAACACACAAAATCTATAAAGCACAGCTGTTTATCTAAAAGTGACAGACCAGCAAAGCAGAATGAAGTCGATCAACCAGGACTGGTTTCCTTCTTTAGTTTTAAAATCACTTCAGAATTGGTGGTCAGTGCAATGTCCTCAAAAGTGAAACCACCAGGATCTAATGCAGTATGTTGCAGTAGGATGTGTAGCTCTGCAGATTGCCATGTTTAAACACAAAACAACCCGTTCTACAGATTATTTTTTTCCTCTACCCAGTCTATCCATTTCATTTTTATTCCACACTTATAATAAATCAGTATACCAGTAAACTCCTGTTGGACGGCGTGGGAGAAGAAACGAGCCAAGCAGATCTCAACAGTCTTTTACAGAGTACTTCATGAATTACAGCTTCATGATCTTTAATTGGTGTTTAGACAGCTGCTAATTGGTGTTTAGACACTTTCTTTCACACTTACTCTCTTACTCGCTTGCTCATGCTGTGGATTAGGGACTGAATATAAATCCACGCGAAAAAAATATTTCTTCTGTTTTTGTTTTTTTTGTCATACTGATATTTTTCTGATATTTTTCGAGCTTAAAGGTCCTGTTTAAGATCATGCCAGGCCACACCAAAACCTCCATTTTGGTTTTTTTAAGCCATCGATTCTACAGCTCTGGCAGTAATTAGGCCTGGTTGTGGTTAGTAGTGAAATTGAATTGAAGCTTTCCAAACAGTGTGATTAATCACAGTTAATATAAAGGGGCGCAAACACCTTTTTACACAGGGCTAGATTGGTTTGGATAGTTTTTTCTCTTAATAAATGAAATCATAATTTAAAAAGGGCTTTTTATTTTTGCTCAGCTTATATTTGTTTGATACTAAAATTGGAAAAATTTATATAGGACAAAAATGCAAAAGCAAAAAAAAAAAAACTGTAAGGCCAAATACTTTTTCATACCACTGTAAATAATTCAGACTTGAAGCAATGAAGTTGTCTGTTTGTTAGCGCAGCAATGTGCAAAGTGCAGATATCAGATGTTGCTATCTGGCCTGCCTTGTTGGTAAGTATACATAAATTAGCTTGGTATCGGGCCTGATACCGGTACCAGTATCTGTATTTATGCATCCCTACTACAAAGGGTCCTGAAGCACCTAATCACAAGGAACTAGGATATTTTGCTCTTGGACCTAGAGTTGTGGAGTGCACTTTTATTGGCCATTATCAAGATACATTACAGTACATTAATATATGTCGATCATCTGTTTTGTGGACATGGTAACTGATTTAGAGCTGTGACCCCTGCATGTTTCAATAGAGAGCAGAGTAAGTCAGAGTTGTTTAGTTCTTTAATACCCAGTACAATTTAATAAACGTCAGAAGACAACAATTTTTGATTAATTTATGATCTTTAAGTGGTTGATTGCAGGATAAAAGTGCTCTTCATCTGTTTGTGTGTGTGTGTGTGTGTATTACTCACGTTGCAAGTGTACAGACGTTTTTCTGTCCAGCTGTGTGCAGGCGGACTGTGGCGAATGCTCGGTCCTGACTCATCATTCCGGAAACCTGTGATGGGAGGTAGCTGCTGGCCGCTGTGAACATCTTTCCCACATATGCCGACCAGGTAGGGGTTTCCTCCTCACCACTAAACACACACACACACACACTTCCCTTTACTATATGCACTAATATAAACATTATAAAATAAATAATAATATTTATTTTTTTATTATTTGAAACAATAATTCAAATAACCCTAATTGTAACCTTAACCCCACTAAACCATAGCACTAACCATACTAACCCTAATCCAATCCCTAACTGTGTCCATGCTTATCCTACGACAAACCTGACTGTACTAAACCTAACAATAATTACACTACCCTAATCCTAAACTTAACCCTATCCTCAACCACACTCACCTTACATATATCCCTAAACTAAACCCTATCCTCAACCACACTCACCTTACATATATCCTAAACTTAACCCTATCCTCAACCACACTCACCTTACATATATCCCTAAACTAAACCTATCCTCAACCACACTCACCTAACATATATCCCTAAACTAAACCCTATCCTCAACCACACTCACCTTACATATATCCTAAACTTAACCCTATCCTCAACCACACTCACCTTACATATATCCCTAAACTTAACCCTATCCTCAACCACACTCACCTTACATATATCCCTAAACTTAAACCTATCCTCAACCACACTCACCTTACATATATCCCTAAACTAAACCCTATCCTCAACCACACTCAGCTTACATATATCCCTAAACTAAACCCTATCCTCAACCACACTCACCTTACATATATCCCTAAACTAAACCCTATCCTCAACCACACTCACCTTACATATATCCCTAAACTTAACCCTATCCTCAACCACACTCACCTTACATATATCCTAAACTTAACCCTATCCTCAACCACACTCACCTAACATATATCCCTAAACTAAACCCTATCCTCAACCACACTCACCTTACATATATCCCTAAACTTAACCCTATCCTCAACCACACTCACCTTACATATATCCTAAACTTAACCCTATCCTCAACCACACTCACCTAACATATATCCCTAAACTTAAACCTATCCTCAACCACACTCACCTTACATATATCCCTAAACTAAACCCTATCCTCAACCACACTCACCTTACATATATCCCTAAACTTAACCCTATCCTCAACCACACTCACTTTACATATATCCCTAAACTTAACCCTATTCTCATCCATACTTATCCTAATAACCAAAATAAACCTAAACTTACTTATATCCCTAAACTTAGTCATAACTATAGCCCTAATCATTTTAATACTAAAACTAATCTTACTAGCCTTAAACCTAACTATAAAGTTAACCCTAGAAATATCTATATCAATTTTAATCATAACTTTAACCACCTTAACCATAATGAACATAACCCAAACATTAATGTTACCTATGGCTCTACCCCTAAACTTTAACCCTAAACATTTAAAAATAAACTCAACTTAAACCTTTTTTGTTCCAACTTGTCATTGTGAGAACACTGTATGTATTAGATCGCTTGTGTAGGTGGGTGGGTTGGTGGGTATTAGAGAGCAGGTTATTTCCTCATACCTCGGGCCGTGCTGCTCCAGTTTGAAGATGTGCACTGTCTCTGTGTTGCTGGAGGCGCACAGGAACTGAGCATCAGGGCTGAAGGACAGGGAGCTAATGTTCACATACCTGCACACACACACACACACACACACACACACACACACAGTCAACACACATAACGTCCAAGACGGATCCTGTATGACTGTGTTGATACATATGCATGAACATCTGTGTGTGCTGACATCAAACCCTTGTTTATCCTTTACAGCAGCACACACACAAAAACATAGATTCTGTTACTGTTCCTTTAACACTCACTAATCTGAATAATTAATCAAATAACCGAAGAACAGTAATTTTGTCAGCAATCCAGTCAACATGTTCACATGCATTCGGTAATCAGATAATGGGACAATCAAAGTACTCAAAGAAAATATTTAGATTTTTTAGGCCTAATCGGATTAAAGAAATTAGAGTATGCTGTGTATGTGTGTTTGCTGTAAGTGGGATGGTGGTTATTCCAACCTCTTCATTCCTCTGCGAAATTCAAACAGACGCAGCCCTTCGGGAATGGAGAACACTCGAATCACAGTGCCCTGAAAACACCATGCAGAGAACATGAATTAGTGTAAGGTGGAAAAAATTGTAATTAGTTTTCTTTATTTCAGTTTAACTGATCAGACTGCGTTTACCCTCTCGGAGGCGCTGGCGAGTTTGGTTCCTGAGGCGTTAAAGGTGATGGCTGCTAGTGGGCTGTCGTGTGCGGGGATCATGGTGACCGTGTTCTAAGATAGACGAGAAAACACACACAGCAGTTCAATGATTAATAAATCAGGCTACATTAAAGAGCTCACAGTCTACATTTCTCTTATTTTACTGTTTCTGTTGCTTTACCTTAAAAGATTCATTTGATTAGCCAGGAAGCTAGCTAGGCTAAGGTTAGGCTAACAGTGCTAACAAATACTAGACCTGGACTGTCAACTTAGTGAACATGCAAAAACTTTATTTAACTGCTCTAAAAATGCTCTTCGTATAAATAGTATATTTGAATAACATTTTATATTTGTATTTATAGACTAAAGTAAGTCACACTGTGGTCTAAACCACATTCATTCATTCCTGGAGAAGGTCGGAGAGACAGGCTGAGAGGTGAATGGTTTTGAGGGTAAAGTTCAGTGTTTGTTAGCGACATCAGCTTAGTAGCTTCCATTGTAAACTAAAAAAGTAAATAAAAAATCAGAGGCTGAACACATTTTTAAAGATATTGAACATGCCCTTGCTGACCTAAGAATATAAAAGATTGTGTTCGGTAGTATTGTGACTGATGGTATGTGGTGTTTGGCTCATTACCAGATTGTTGGCGTCATAGACAATGATTTCTCCGATGGTGGCGCTGCCAGGATATGCCAGGTACGAGTTGGAATGGTTAATGGAGAGAGCACAGAGACCTGCAACAGAGTGGCAAATTTTGCAGAACTTAGCAATGCATTAACGCACCATTATGTGATAATTTGTACATTAGCTCCAAGGCTCCCCTACAGGTGGGGAGTGCAATTAACTTTTACTCCACTGCTGTAAACACGAATGAGACTTTGAGTGCCCCCTCGAGGACAGCTTAACACCTGCATTTCTGGACAAGCTGAGAGTAATTTAAAGTAAAAGCAGTTAATGTGACTTCCATCAACAGGGTTTGGAATAGCATTCTGTCTCACCTGAGGGGTTTGGTGGTGTGTTCAGAAGAGTCTTTAGAAGCTTCATGTCCTTTATGTTGTGGATGTAGATGGATTCTTCCAGACAAACAACCAACCTCTACAGTGCAGCACACAGAAAGATAAAAATTGTGAAGTTACAGAATAACAGAAGAAAATTGTCGTAGCTAATAGATTACTAATGGAAAAAGTGCCTTCAAATCACTCCAGATCACTATTCATTCTTCCACAAGCCAAGAAAATCTATCTGTTTTTACTCATTACACTTATAAAAGTGTTAGGAGTCATTCCAAAACCATGGAGTGGTAAAAGCAATGCACTGACACTGGGTTTGATGAAGCACACCATTATTGAGTAAATCAAGAGATCAATCTGAACTTGTAAGAACTACATAACACAGTACTGAATTTTCACTTTCAGTACTTCAGTACTAAATTTTACAATAAACTACTTAAAATACGTAAGTATACAACTTGAATACTTTAGTACTTCTACTTAATTGTGGAGCCACAAAGAAAACTTTAACTTCTACTCAATACACTTTTTTGACAGAGCACACGTACTTTTACTGAAGTCTGGGGCTCTACTGCTACATGCTTCTGCTTATATATTGGTGGATCTCAAAAATTAGAACATCATTGAAAAGTTACTTTATTTCAATAATTCCATTCAAAATATTAAACTCATATATTTAAGATGTATTACACACAGAATGTTCTATGTGCTAAGTGCTTGTTTCTTTTATTGATGATTATGGCTTACAGCCAATGAAAACCCAAAAATCAGAAATCAAAAATAAAATATGGGCAGTGTGCCCAAGTTCTGCTGGAAAATGAAATCTGCATCTTCATAAAAGTTGTCAGTAGAGGGAAGCATGAAGTTCTTTTTTTCATTTTTTAAAACTGAATTACTGAAACAAAGTAACTTTTCAACGATATATTATTTTTTTAAATTGTTTACATCGTTCACTAGAAACCGCCAGTGCATTGTGGATAGAGCTAGACGATATGGCCACAATTTATATAACGATATATATTTCTTTTCTAATTTTGGTCAAAACAATACATTTCCGATATTGATATGAACAGTATAAAAATCCATGCTGTATAAAAAATCACTCACTTACATATCTTGGTGACATGGTAAAAATATATCTCAATATTTAAAGTTATTTTCATGATACACAGTATTTATCACAATATTAAGAGACGCAGAACAAATGCATCAACTGTGGCAGATGTGGCAGATTCTTTTTTCAAATATTCTTTTATGCACAATACAGTGATGCTGATTGAGTTTTTAGTAACATTTTGTACTTTTTCTATAATGGAATGTACTGTTTGAGCACTGAGGATTCCCTCAATATACTTTTTTCTCTCTCCTCTTTTTCTCCCAATTTAGCTAGGACAATTTTCTTACTTTTCAGCTGTATATCCCCAATTTCAGGTGATGCCACAGCACAAGGAGGGTGAAGACTAGCACACGACTCCTCCGACACATGTAAAGTCAGCCACTGATGCAGCATTTCTGAGTAGCATCACAGCGTGCTCTGAGAAAAGTGCAGCGACTCGGTTACGATACATCAGCTCACAGACGCCATGTGCTGATCGATATCACCCTAGAAGTGATGCGGGGAGATTGTACCATCTACCCACCCAGAGAGAGCAAGGGCAATTGTGCTCTCCTAGAGCTCTGGCAGCTGATGGCAAGCTGCATGACCGTGATTCAAACCAGCGATCTCGCTGCCCTTTCATCGGTATACTTATGAAAAAATATTGTCAATACAATACAATACAATTACAATACAATAAAATATTGTCATATTGCCCAGCTGTAATTGTGAAAAATTGTGGGGGTAGTTCCCTCAAAATTATGCAAACTCCACTTTGTGATTGAGATTGTTTTAAAAATGGCAGATTAACACAATTAGGCCCTAAATATTAAATAAGGCTCAGACAAACCTGTCCTTACTGATCAACTACATTTGGGGTGAATAAAGGGTAAACTGTGTGAATTAGATCCTCTGCTGTAAGGTGGTAGGCTGTACCTGTCGGTTGAGGCGCACGGCGAGGATGGTGTTTGAGTAGCTGTAGTTACAGATTTCGGTGCCTTTCTTAAAGTGGTAGACATTCATGCGGCGAGGCATGGCCTGGCTCACCACCACCACCAGACTGCTGGAGAACAGCCGCTCCACGATATAAACGTCTGGACTTTCTGCTGAGAGAGGTAAATAAACACACCCACAAAGAGGTTAAATTAGCCCAGTGAAAAAACAACAAAAACAAACAAAAGTGCACAGAAGCAGCACGCCTAATAAACACATCCAGAGACAAATCTGAACTTAATCTGTGTGTTCTGGGCCTCAGTAGTGATAAAGTACAGTGTGAACATGGGTAGACTACAGTACAGCCCAGCTCAAAGCTAACAAATCAAAAAAAGGCAAAGAAAACAACTGTGGCTCCAGTAACACACTACATTTAAACTTGTATTTAACTCAACAATCAACACTACACTTTTATTTTGAAAAGCTTATGCCATTCGATTACAGCAATAAAATTACAGTACCCGTCAAAATTTTGGACACACCTTCTCTTTTAATGTTTAATGTTTTTTTCCTACATTGTAAATTAATAAAGTCATCCACACTATGAAGGAATAAAGAATCATGTAGTAACTTAAAAGTGTTACACAAACCACAATACCCTGTGAAGCATTAAGGTGCTCTTATCTGGGGTTCAGCTGTTTACTTGCGATTTCTAAAGCTGGTAACTCTGATTAACTTTTTCTGTGCAACATAGAAATCTCTTGTTCTTCCTTTCCTGGGGTGATCCTGATGAGAGCCAGTTTCATCATAACATGTTTTGATGGTCAATGCGATGGCACTTTCAAAGTAGATTTTTGGATTGACTGATCTTTATTTCTTAAAGTATTTTTTTTATTTACTTAGTTGGGTTGTTGCCGTAATGTGAATTAGAACATGGGTTAACAAACTGGCCTATTTACTGTAAACAAACTCTACCTCTTCAAGCTAAAGGTGTGTTTTAGTAACTAATTCCATGTCTTTCTCCATTGTTTGGATGACTTTAAAATGAATCTGTAAGGGTCCCGTTTTTGCCAGCCTTATGCTAAATTGTAGCACATTTTAATTCCTATTAATCCAACAATATAAACACACACTCTTACAAAATGAAATGGAACTATGATACTACATATAGGAATCAAAACTTTATGACCACTCACAGATACATGCTGTTGCTGGATTGTTCACGCAAAACAAAGGGTGCTCATTCTTTGTGAGTCCCTAATGTATTTTAATACTGATCCAGTTTGAGTCCTTTGTTTTTGTCATTGTGCCACTGTGATGGAACTCCATAAGCAGCGAATAGCATTCTTAGAAGACAAACAGAGCAATTTAGAGTCAAACAGTGTCCTCTGCATGGGGTAAGTATGGGCACCCTGACAGATCTGGACAATGCCATAAGCAGCAGGGGGCTGCCTAAGGGGGGACCAACTGGTAGCCAATCTGACATCTGGACTAATCCAGTCCTGATTCTCTGGATCTGAATAGGCCCAGTACTATGGGCAGATCTGCACAGCACCAAACTAGTTGTTGGGGTATGCTTCTATTACTGTTAGCTATTCTGGCCTCATCTCTCCAGTGTACAATTATGACTTTACAGGTTAAATAGCTTTAAAGGATCTGTGCAAGAACAAATAATACTACTATACAATAAATGCTTTTATTATTTCAGGCATGTTCTCATGATAAGAGAGGACAAGAACACACTACAGATGTTAATGCCACATCTGCACATCTGAAAACTTGTTGGTTTCATGTGTTTAGTTTCATTCTGAGCAAAGCAAAAAGGGATGTAAATTAGAATATAGAGAATAATACAAGCTGTAGTGCATTAAAAAAAAACAATGGTAAGTATAATGTTTTTGAATGTAGTCTAAATACCTAAGATTTCTCATTGTATTATTATCGTGGTAATGTTATATGATTAATTAGCCCATTTCTAACTTACATTTACTGACAACAATGTAAATATGAGAAATATCCGGTATTTAGGCTAAAGTAAGATTTCATTTGCTAATGTATATTTTTTGCGGTACAGAATGTATATCCCAAGGCACTGTGTTCTGCACTACATGTCATAACTGACAGGTGTGTGTGTTGTATGTAGACTAGCAATTCTCAAACCAGTCCTTAGGGTCCACATTTTTGCCTCAACTTAAATAGGATAGAGTAAAAATGTGGACAATCTGCAGGGCTCAGAAGGTCAAGTTAAGCATTAATCCTCTTTTAATAAAAATGAGGGGGATCCTACTCACCACTCTCATGGATACACTCCAGTCTGTCCACAGCGGTCACTGAGAACAGCCTGTATCCGGTTTTGGTGCCCACAGCCAAAGACCTGAGGAAGACAGAAGATTATAAATTCTTAATAATAATTTTCTATAGATTTCTACTGATTGCTAATGTACTTCAGTCCATGTTTTTTGCACAGGGATTAGGTGTCTCAGGCAAGGATTAAGCCTAGTCTTATATATATTTCCTTGAGTGAAGAATCCTAATTTAACGTTCTGTGTAGTTTCAGACTACGCTTAATCCATATACAGAAAATGGCCTAGTTAGTCATACACTGTCAAGATTGCTGCACACCTCCACATTTTATAGCAAATACCCAGCTAACAGAGAATGTTATAAGAATGTTATGAGAATGTAATTGTCAGCTACATTTCCCTAATAACTCCAGTGCTAATTTGTGGGATTTAAGATTTTCCTTCAAACTAGAACAAAGCAATTATTCATTTAAACTACAATTCTACTTTGAAAAGTTTCTGAAATCTTGCATCTCTGTTTTTTCACTTAATATAATGTGAATCTGGCTGCAGTTCTTTAGAGTGTGTCAGTATTTCATGATGAATGGACCAATAAAAATGCTCCCAAATGATTTAATTATTTTTTTCCCATCTACTGTAAAGTAGGTGTTTTGGAGATAAGAGGATTTTTGTGCGACACCTGTGATTTATTTCAGCATAATAAAACCACTTTAACTGCTAGTTACCACATGCATTCCACTGCTTGAATTGAAAAACTCTGCTGTAATGTCAGCAGAACTGTCTTATGTTACACCTTTTTATTGTGTAAATCCGGTAACTGAATATGAGGATAAAGTGCACAATTGTTCAGCTTTATTTAGAACTTGCAGACCATTATACACCCTCTGCCCTTCCGGGGATCATAAGTAACTGGACAAACTGATTTAATCTTATGAAATGATCATATTTAGCCTGCAACAGCTGATGCCTGACTGCAGTTTGAGAATCCTCACTGCTTATGTTCTGCCAAGCATGTAATATTGTCAGCTTCAGAAAGTCAGGGGCTTTCTGTGTTCACTTTCAGTGGGGTTCAGGAGGGGCCTGTTTGTTGACCCTTAACCACGATCACTCATACAAATACAGCACTGTGCAAATGTTTTAGCCCCCTGTGACAATCAGAATGAAAAGCTGCTTATCTCTGCATGTGTTAATTAAACAACATTCTCCTCAATAGTATTATTTATAGTTATCATCAAGACCTGGTTTGGTAAATCAGTACTTAATGATGGAAAATCAGGTGAGCTGAATTGAACACATCCACTGGTTCACTTCAAGGAGGTACCCAGGAGGAATCTGGAACACGCTTTGTTCTTCAAGCTATTTCAGAAAATCTCAACTACATTTTACAAATTCCTTGAGACGTATAGTGCATGTTTACCTGCAACTAATCTAATGGGATCTGGAGTATTTACAGTATACACCTATATACACAGTATACACTGACAGTACATACCTTATATCTAAGCGAAAGATTTTTTATATATATATGTGCCAAAAACTATGATAAAGTTCTAGAATTAGTTTACAATATATTGATATATATTTTAATTAACAGGTCTAGTCAAGAACCTCAAATTAATTATGGTTCTAATATGCCAAAATAGACCATAATTGCTGCACACATTCAATGTTGGTTATAAACAGCCTATGAACTTTGCCTTTAACCTTGTCATCATGATTCACAAACATAAGCTTAGTGACACAGATTACAAAGCAAATCAAAACAAGGGGCTATTTTAGCAATCTATAGGTGAGTCGGCAACATTGCTGCTTGATTTAGGGCGTCAGTGTGTCTTTGCTATTGTAACAACTGGAAAAGTACACTTTGTGCGGCTCAAAATAAGTAAAAGGCATGTACTAATTCTCTTAATTAATCATGGGTCTGTTTTGGACATAACATAAAAATAAAAGCCAGGTGACTTTGGCTTATTTTATACTCTGTTTATTGTTGATGTTGAAAAGTTGGGTTTGTGCTCTGCTGTGTGTCGTTTTAAGTGTGTAATAACTGGGGGTGTACGCACAGAAACATATAACCCTTAAGTTTTCTATTTCTGTTAACCCTAGGGTTTATTATCAAGTAATTACAGAGTAAATTGCCAGATGATTGTTATTATTATTACTATGTTCTAACAGAGGGAATGCCAGACTATATCCAGCGGCAGGTCTAGGAAGGGTTAAAGGTTTAAAAAAGTGAACATAGAGAAAGCCCACATCTGTTCTGCAGACATTGGGTGCCTCTGGACACAGCTGTTCATGTCAGGTCCTGTGCAGCATCATGCTTAATGGGTTAAAGAGCCCATATCATATTTTTCCCACTTTCTGCATGTAAACTAGCAACAATAAGCTAAACTAATATAACTAAATGTAATTAAAAATATCTAAGATTACCTACACAACCTGCACTCTGGCTAAAAGAAAAACAGTAGATCTATGCTTGTCTGTATTTTATACAGCAGTAGTTCACAGGAAGTGCTACTGGATTCACTGACCTGTTTTATTGTGTGCAGTGTGAACATGCACCAACCTAACCGGCCCTAACTCCTCTGGAGACATATTTACACCAGTATAAACACAGGTAGACGTTCTCTGCTGCAGTGCTGTTAGCCAATCAGAGGCGTTTGCATGTATAAATATTAATGAGCAAGACCGCAAAACCTGTCTTTTTTCAGAGACCTCTAATTTAGTGATCTAAAGCAGAGCTAAATAGAAACACCTCACTTTTTAAAACAAAAAAAACGGCTCACGTGGCATTCATTCATACTAGAGACCACAAATAGACATTTTAAAATGAATTTAAAAACGATGGAATGAGACTTTTAAAAGACCCATATTAGACATTCTCCCAATCTTTTACTTTCCAGTCTTGAGCTCCACTTAATCATGTTTGTGTGTGTTTTAGTTCCAAAAAATATCATAATTGATCTATTTATCTAACATAATTCAACACACAGTTATTCTAAAACTGCTACAATAACGTAAAGCACTACCATATAAGTGGGTGGGGCTAAACTATGAAAGTTGAGTAGGTGAAAATATGTAAATGAGTTTGTGTGAGAAACACACAAATTAGATTAGGTGTTTTTGGAGTTTAATTTATATATAATAAACAGTTTTTTTATGATACAGACACTTTAAGTTAACAATATCGCTCTTTCACTTAAAAAAACAAGTTTTGTTATTTCTGAAAGATAAATAAAGCTTACAAATAGGTTGTGCAGAAACTAATTATGATTTTGACATTTCAATGTTACGCATGGATCTGAAAACTGTAGTTCATTGGCCTTTTAAACATCTATCCCAGACATCACTAACAAACTGCAGCATCCTTCACCCTGACAGACAAGCGACATTCTTACACCCATAACCAGCTGAGCCATTTCAGTAATTACAGGACTGTGTTTGGATGGGCTGCATTCTTCTCCTGCAACCGTGTGATGGAGCTGAAAACAACAAGCCACCACTCTCTCCACTCTCTATACACCACCGGGCACACTACCTAATTCCTCAACAGCCTTCCAATCCACACACAGTCCAACTCTGCCGCTACAACCCTTTTACTGCGCGGATTAGGTCAGTTTGATCCTCATAACTGAAGAATGCAAAAACACACACACACACACAATTGTGGGTCATCTTGTCAATAGGCCAGCAAGTGATCAATAAGTCTGTGACATATGACTTGTAAACATGAACAGAAGACAGGCATGGAATTCCCAGCACACTTCAGCTCTGAAGTGAAGGGTATTTAACACTGTAGTACACTGAGGATAGAGTCACCACATCTTCTCTAATACTGTCAAAATTAATGTAATTTTCATGATATCATGAATCTTCAGTATAATGAATCTTTAAAGCGCACTTAATCTCCTAAAACACCTCTAACAAACTAACTACTTCTAACCTCATTTCCTTCTTCCCCTCCTTTCCTCCCCTATCCCACTATTTTCCTTGGCCTCTTTTAGGCCCGTTTTTTTTTTTACCTTGAACTTCTATGTTTTCTATTACTAAATGTATATCATTATTGTAAGTCGATTTGGATAAAAGTGTATGCCAAATGTAATGTAATATAATAAGTCCAAAACACAATAATGAAATATTTGGAAGTCAAATGTAAAAAAAAAATGTTACAGGTTTCAAAACACACACCTCACTACTCTTCAGTCCACACATATGAAATCTAAGCTGCAAAAAGTGCCTGTCAGGAATGAACTCTTTTTATGTTGAGTGTTGAATAGGGAAGTGTCAAAATATAGCTCATTTACATACATTCACAGACACATAAACAGTAGGTTTAGATAGATTAGATTAGACTGACTGTGTAAAATCTGAACTACTTAACCACTTAAATGTTATGTCATGTCATGTGAGCCTCAGTAAAAAAAATCAATTCCAGCTCAGATGTAGGATATGAGCGCTTTAATTGCACAGAGCTGTAGTTATACAGAAGTGCTGTGCAGGACTGGTTTGGCTCAGGTAAATGCTAATTTTGTCTCAAAACAAACAACTGAAAAACTGACACTGAGCTCTATAATCAGGGGCAAAGAGAACCGCCTCAAATAGAGTCTGAAACAGCACGGTTTACATTTACACACCCTACAAACACTGCAAGCAGCTCAATGTTTAGTTCTTTTAGAGCAGTACCGCTGATATTCTCGGTTGTTCGGTTCTGCTCTGAGACCGTAACACCCTCACACTGCCTTCATTCATGCAAATCTAATCTACCGCACACAGAGCCGCCTGTCCTCCGCGCTGCTTAACTGGAGATATGATGCAACTGGCCAGCCTTAGCGCTTACGTGGAGTCCTGGTTGAAGGAGGCGCAGCCCAGCCCGGGCCTGCAAGCCCCACCAGCACCGTCTTCCCCCTCCATCCCCCGGCAGCCCAGCGACCTCCTCCCCTCCCTCCGCCCTGGATCGGAGGCCCGGGATCGGCTGCACCTCTCTGGAAGACCGCAGGCGAGCCGAGAATGCGCTGGAAGGGAAGGAAAAAGATGGAGAAAAGCCAAATAAGGTCCGGAACTCCTGATCAGATGTATCCAAACACTCTGAACGACCTTCCTGGAAGTTGCAGTGACTTATCTGAGCAAATATAAGTGAACTGGATGTCTGTACCGGCGAGAGAAACGGATCCAAACGGAGCAAAAACAAAACCAGCTGATAGCGTTGTTTTTTTCACACCCACATTCCGGCAAGCCCCGCCCCTGTTACGCCGTGCCTGCTTTTGATGTATGATGTGTTAACCAATCAGATCGCACGAGAGGCGGAGCCAGAACCGCATACAAAAATACCTCTGATGTAAACAGGTTTTGTGCTTTTCTTGTTGTAAAATTTTCATATTAACATATTATCAGCTAATCTTAAAGTAAAATTGCTCAATCATCAGTTTCAAGATCTGAAAACTAAAATAATCAATGTCCACAAGGCAGGCCATGATTATGCAGTGGAAACATACATAGCCAAGTGTTTTCAGCAGCGCAGACTGTTATTACTGCAAGGCATCTGTGGAGGAAAGATCTGCTCATATGCTGCTAAAACAGTCAAATAGAAACTCTCATATAACTGCCAAAGCCTGCAGGTTTAGCTGAGTGAGGTGGGTAGTGTTTCTTACACAATTATAATCCTACTAGAAGATTCATAAGAGGGAAACCTTACCTTCAACCTTGTTAACTCAATGCTTAAAGTGCTACAAAAATCTAGGGAAACCAGAATGTGTGATTTTTGGAAACAGAGTAGACTAAAATAATATTATTGGGTCACATTCAGCAAAATATATTTGGAGATGCAGAACATATATCAAAATAACTATGGACTACTTGAAAGACAGTATAAAGAGATTACGTTAGTAGCATAACTTAAACAACATGATTCAAGGACGTCTCACAACTAGGGGCCTAATTGAAATACAATTGGATAAAAATCCAACTTCAAGAACTAAAACATTTTTATCTAGAAAGTGTCTATGTTATCCACCTTATTTTGCCACGGCCAGTTTCAATAGTTTTTAGTTCATTTTATTTTTTTTTTTTGTTGTATTGTTTTTTAGCTCCAGCTTTGAATACTGCAATAAAATAGCTGTGCTAAACCCAGCATCCTAACAGTCTGTTTTACGTTAGTTACAGCTATGTTCAGTATACCTAACCAGCTTTTACACACAACACACACAAAAAAAGAAGTGCTATGTGTAGCTCGCTAGCTTGCTAACATATTTTTTTTCATTTCAGCTGAACTATTATACACAGTCTGAATGCCTTAACAGTAAGTGTAAGCTTAACAAAGAACACTTGTATATTTGCATAGTTTTTTGTGGAAAGTAGTGGATATTAGTTAAATTGAGATTCTTAAGTGACCAATATTTCTGTTTTGTTTTTAGTACAAAACAGTTGTTTAAGCAAAATTCATTTTCTTTTAATTACTCCCTATCTTTTGGTGACACCTTGTAACTGTGTGTAACCTGTTTCAAGGATCTTCTGCTGCCCTGGAAAAAGTAAAAAAAACATGGCCCCTCCTTGTCATCACAAAGAATAAGGTGGATAATAATAATATGTATAAATATTAAGCCTCCTTGTTTGTATTTTATTTCACATATAAACACAGGTGCTGTGTTAACTACAAAAAAAAAGCTAATTAAGCAGAATTGAGCCATTTTGCATACTTAAAAATTAAGTACTTTATTTTTTCAACAGCTTAAAATAAAAATGACAAAACATTTTATATTAAAATCCCTATTACAGGAGTAATCATAAGCACTGTCCGTCCCAGTTTCTGAACGTGAACTAATAGCCAATCAGAATAAAGAGCAGGCGGTGCCTGGCGGAAAACGGGTGTGAACTACAAATAAAAAAACCTGACCCGCTGATGTCAGTCGTTTCGTCACATGAGTGCCGCGTCTGAGTGATTTGGTTGGTCAGCTAATCGCACGAGAGCACCCTGATTGGCTCTTGGTGCGGAAAGGGGCGTGACTGGGGCGTGGTCTTTAGCCGGACACGTATTGGATTCCAGTTTGGTGTAAACAAACAGAATTTGTGAAGAATTCCTGAAAATTATAAAGTAAAAACAGCCAGGCGACTTTTAAAAATGGCTTTTATTCATTGTAGACAACAAGACCGTTTCAATTTTTTTAAGAAATGTGGAGAAACAAACAAATAAAAAAATCACTGATTATAAAAGTCAGATTTTATAGCCTGTTACATATAAAACATATAGTCTACATACTACAGTGACAATTCTGGAGTAATACCCTTTATTGTTGTTAATTATAGAAATAACTACAATGTAATAACTCTCTAGAGTCAATAACTTGCTGCCAGAGACAGAAAAACACAGTGGTAAAATGATATGGTGAAATCTTTGGTGTGGTTCTGTGTGGACATCACTCAGTCATGACTCGGCTTGTTTACAGGGTTTCAGACCTGTGGAGAAAAATGTCACATAGTTTATGGTGTTATTTTAAAGCATGTTTGACACATTTGTACAGAATTATATTGCCTGCTGACAGGGGCATCGGTAGCCCTTTTTCAGGGAAGCTTAAGCACCCCCAAAAGGAGTTGAAGCACCCCTAAAAGTGAAAGCATAAATTTGTGTTTTTGTTAGATTTTTGAAGAAAAGTGTGTCTCTGATGAGCTAATGTTAGCGTCTAAAAAAGTAGACAATTAACAGAATTTTAAGAATGAAAATACAGCTCCCTCACAGCGCGAATTATACAATTACTTCACATAATTACACAGACTTAAACAGCACTCTTTGTGCGGTTGTGGTTTGGCACATTTTTAAACTAAGTAAGCTAATGCTGCAGGCTGATAATCAGACACTGGTTAAACTAAAACGAGAGAGGATGGCTGTGGTGATGTGGTTTAGTTTGTGAATTTATAATAAAGGCTACGTGCTAGACTACTACTGTCTGTATGTGTATCAGCTAATTAATGTTATCTATGTTATATCAGCTAATTAATGTTATCTGAGTAGCTTTCAGCTATTTCTGATAAAAAAATATGTAAAAATGCATGCAAGTTTTATCTTCTTATTTGTTGAAAAGATGTTTAAAATGAAAGTAACACACCTCTTCCCTGTACATAATAGTTTGTGTGTCTGATATGAATGTTAATTATTCTATTTCTTCAGACATAATACACTTACCCCTCTTAGGAACTCTACTCAATTTATTTAACGTTTTTTTTGTTTCTTAGTTGTTTCTCCTAAAAAACAGATCCTGACCGGTTTCTGCTGGTAGAAAATTTCTGCTGGTTAAAATTTGGTCATTCAGTTAACATCATGGTCATATTCACCTGCCTAATCCTTGGCCAGTATATTTTTAGGTTAAACAGCTAGCTGTTTTACTAACATAACCAAGATGACCAAACTGGTTAATCAGCGTAGTCATGCTTGTATGCTGGTCATCAAGCTTAGTGTTCACTAACTTGGTCAGGTGTGTCATGCTGGTTAACCAGCATGGTCATAGCTGCTAGTTGACAGGCTTGGTCAAGCTTGTTGACCACTTTACTCATCAACTCAAACAAAAACAAACCATATGCTGGGAAATAACTAAACTGCTCACTCAGCTTAACCAGCTAGACCATTATAGAGTCTTTAAGAGCCATTACCTTAACATCCCACAGGACCAGAGCGCCATCTAAGCCCACACTACTGAACTTCTCCACTTTGGCTTTCTGTCCCTCCACAACACACAGCTGACTGCAAATCAAACAAAATATGATTACAGGAATGTCTTCAAACAGCAAATCAATCCACACGAACATGCATTCAGATAATTAATATAAATATATACTGGGCAAGTGTACAATACTGTACAGCAACTGTAAAGTTGTTGATCTAAACAGTAAGAGTTTATAAACATATGAACAGTATACACATCACTGCGTTCAACGTATCTATAACCTATCAAAACCTTTACTCACTACTTTCCCACAGTGCTGTATAAATACATACTTTGTATGCTACAGTGCAGGTGGAAATAGGTGAGTGTAAATAATCATGTTTTTGTATATGCATATTAGAATGTGCAGATTTGTGCTATTGTAGCGAATGTGACTGTTTAACTTAGATTATCAACAAAGTTATTAATCCATTTTATATACATTACAATATATGCAGTACTTATGGGATGTATTTATAAAAAGTTGACAGAGTACTTTACAGACTGACTTAAACAAACAGAAGGCAATGGCAGAGCACCAGAGGCCCAGAAGGACAAATAAATCAAGCCTGAAGTTTGCTGCCCTTACGTAATGCTGTTCTGGTGCAGAGTGTTCAGTTCGTTATCTTCCTCGTCTGTGGTGGCCTTTTTGTCCAGGTTGCGGAAGTGCTGCATGGCCGACATGCTGTTCTTGGAGGTCTGCTTGGAGATCCCCAACTTCTTAACAAAGTCCAGCTTTCCAGGTCCCATGTAGGAGAACTGGTAGGGACAGCAGTCATGGCCCTGAAGGTTTCCAGAATAATTAATATTAGATTCTAGAACATCCATAGAGTACTTTTTATTGTGGTCACACTACTGCTTAAACTACAGGTGTCCAAAGTTCAACCTTGGAGTCAAATGTGGACCAGAGACAGATATTAAGTGTCCTTCTGCATCACTTTTAAGAATACATTATTTGTGTCCATTCTTTATACTTAACAGTGGCAGCAGTACACTGGACCCTGGATTTACTCTTTTAATATAGAGTTAAAGCTATTGTACTAAATATAAGTTTACTGTTGATTCGTAATTTTCCTTTTTATAGTAATTGTTTGGTCAGTTTCATAGTGTCATTTGGGGTGTTTTGAATAATTTATGATAATTATTTCAGAAAGAGAGACTGGCCCTTAAGTATTTTGATATGGTCCAATCTGGCTGCCTTTAAAAAAGAATACGCTGGGTTTATTTTGCTCACATTCACAGAATATCTAGAACCTCCAGAGAAACTAGAGTGACATTTATTCTGCTCACATTCACAGAATATCTAGAACCTCTAGATAAACTAGAGTGATGTTAATTCTGCTCACATTCACATAATATCTAGAACCTCCAGAGAAACAAGAGTGAACCTCCAGAGAAACTAAAGTGATGTTTATTCTGCTCACATTTACAGCCTATCTAGAACATCTATCATGGTTAGTATCCAGAAAACTAACTTTTTTGGACTAAATTCTTCTACCTAAAATCACAGTTAGAATATAATTGGTTTGTTCCTAACTGTGTTGGTGGATAATTGGATGGCCTTCAGTTCAATCAGTCAAATCCCAACCAATGGGAAAGTTGTATTAGCTGAATCTGCCAATATAATACTGACAGAACAATCCTGATTAGACAGTTTTTGGTTTAGTTTTACAGATGTAACACTTTTATTGAATAGCAGAACTGAATGATAAAGATGTTTGTGATGTAGAACACTTTCTTACCGCAGCCACAATCTCTGTCTCATTAACATAGAGCACACTAAGCAGGGGGAGATATTCCGTGGTCAGCTGGGTAACCCTGAAGTTCACAAAACACAAAACACAAAATAGAAGAATTTTATACACTAATATTCAATAGTTTTCCACTGGCGACTTTAAGCAGTGACATGTCAAGAGATTGTTTGCGTTTTTGGTTATTGCACTACTGCTGCACAGCTAATGAAGCTAACAATCTATAGAAGTTAATGTACAACAATTAGCATTGTGCTAAATGTATGACTGTTGCCTAAATCACTAATTAATTGGTTTCTAGCACTTATGACCCACTGTGAATTGATAAAAAGGGAAGCTAAAACTGTGACTGAACTCTGTGTGATGATTTAGACAATAGGAATGTTGTTAGCATCATGCTATTGTACACCTTTTTAAAATGCTTGCTATCTACATTATCCCCATAGCACCAGTGCAAAATTAGATCTTGCTGGTGTTATACTTGCAGACCTACGGAGCCTTATTAAGACTTGACCACCCATTGTTTCTTTTTACATGAAGGAACAAGATCCTGAGGTGTGGGAATAAGATAACTAAGGAGTGGGAACGTTATCCTAATGCGTGGAAAAAAGATCATTAAGACGTGAGAATGAAATCATTAAGGCATGGCCCAACTTATTAAGGCGTGGGAACGAGTTAATTAAATCTACCTGGAGAATAATCAAGCTTGCTTTTGTGTAAATTAATGCTCATGAAGAAACTGAATATTACATCAAAGCTCCAATCCAAGGATACACTTTTTTAACAAAATAAAGAGTGAATTGGTTTCTTTTTATTTTCATTTTGGAATGAATTATGGTGATATTTTGAAGTTTCTTGCAGTGAGACGTGAAATAATTCTAAGTAAAAGACGCTTAATTCTCATACTAAAAGCTGATTGGCTCAGATGCAGACAGTATGCAGACCTGTTTACCTTCCTTACACAGTCATACTCTGCACAGCCCCTATTTTTTCATGATGTCACCTGATCCTGTTCAAACTGAAGAAAAAATGCTGTTTTTGCTTGTGATCCACTACACTGACTCATGCTGTTTTGACTTTAATAAACATGTGATCCCATCTCTCTCTACAAAGCTTAATCTTACTCTTTCCCCTGGGCAGCATCAGCTACACTAATGGCGCTGTTGTGGCTGACCCAAGCCAGGCTGTCACCGGACGGTGAGAAAGCGACGCTGTGCACCCATCCGCCCACATCCTTCTGCTCCAGCAGAACTTCTCCAAACGGCATTTTAGCTCCCCATGAGGTCGGACCTGGCTTATCCTCGATTTCCTTTATGTAAGCAGAGAAAACCCTGAAATGATATAAAAGCACCCGAATACGTCAACACAGTGTGATGTTTTATAGATCCTTTAAAATACAAAAAAAAAAAAAATTAAATGCAATTTAAAAAACAGAGATTAAATATAATAAGATATTGCCATTTGGACAGATATTTCTTTTTTATTTTAATTTAAAAATGTATCACTATAACTACAACACTATATCACCAAATATATTGCAATGTATAAAACTTCACATACTACATACTTAACCTTAATATTTTTTGGTGTATTATACCTACTGTGTCACATTGTAAATGCAACATACTTAATTTAAAATACCTAACGTTTGAAATTTTTAATATATTGTATAGCTAATACGTTATTTGGTAATAAATCAAATACTTAATTTAGTATTATTAAGGTTTTACATGTCTACTGTATTCCATAGTTTAAGCTATATTTACTTTATTTTACTAATGTAATATGGTACTGCATATTTAATACAGTGTGTCATGGTTAGCACAGAATTGCAGACACGTGCAGATACTGATAAAAATATATGTTTATTATAAAAATAAACAGATGTAAACGTAGTCGATACAGAAACAATGGGTAATCACCAGTAAACAGAGCAATGAAGGCAAAACCATACCATAAACGAGAAACAGTCCAGAGTTCATACACGAGAGATCCAATGTCAGAGGTAATCCAAGAGGCAGTAGTGAAAACACAGTCCAGGTAATACACAAACAATCCAATATCAGAGGCAAAGGCAATAATCGGCATCAAGAAAACAAAAGCAAGGTCATACACAAGATAAACTGAAGACAAGAGATATAGAACGCTTTGTAATGAGGAGAACCTACAATACGCGGCGTGGGTGTTTGTGTGGCTTGCACCTTTATAGTGCCAGTAATCAGTATTCGGGACTTCCTGGAGGAAGCAGGTGAGGTGTCACGTGATCAGGTGAGTGTGTGATGTCAGCGGGTGGTGCATTCTGGGTAGTGTAGTTGTTGACCTGAGAACCTCCGTTAGAGCTTGGTGTGGAAGGGACAGAGGAGCTAACAGCACCAGACGTGACAGTACCTCCCCCCAAGGGAGTCGGAACGGAGCCGGGACGGGGACGACCACGACGACGTCCACCCGACGGGCAGGGAGTACCGGCGGGAGGACCAGGCATAGCCTCAGAGGTGCCGGACAGGCGGGGGTTGCGAGACTGGGAACCCCGACGCACCGGAGCCGAAGAAGAGAGTGAGTGCTTGGGACGCCCACGGGGTCTAGGAGCAGGCTTACCAGGGTGACGGGCATGAAATTCGGCCAGTAGAGCAGGATCCAGCACGTCACCGGCGGCAACCCAGCAACGCTCCTCAGGGCCGTAACCCTCCCAATCTATGAGGTACTGGAGCACACCGCAACGCCTGTGTGAATCCAGCACCTCTCGAACCGCATAGGTAGACGAATCCTCCACCTCCACTGCCGCGGGCGGCACGTCATCAGGAATACCCTCAGCCAGCGGACCTGGGACAAGAGGCTTGAGCAGAGAGACATGGAACGAGTTATGCACTCTGTACTGAGCAGGCAACTCAATCTTATAAGTTACCTCGTTAACCTGAGACAAAACCTAAAATGGGCCAATATACTTAGGCAGCAGTTTCCTACAGGCCCCCTCAAACCTCAAGTCCCGGGTCGACAACCACACCCTGTCTCCGGGTTGGTATTGGGGGGTGGTACCACGGTGTCTGTCGGACTGCTCCTTATACTTGCGTAAAACCTCTGAGATCTGCTGATGCGTCTCCTCCCACACCTGCTCACTCCGCTTCATCCAGTCGTCAACAGCAGGTATCTCAGTGGACGACGCTGTCCACGGAGCCAACGGAGGCTGATAACCCAGAATGCACTGAAAGGGAGTGAGACCAGACGTGGAGTTAATTAGGGAGTTTTGGGCTATCTCAGCCCAAATCAGATACTGCGACCATTCTGTAGCATGTTTAAAGCAGTATAATCTTAAAAATTTTCCTAACTCCTGGTTTACTCTCTCACATTGACCGTTGCTAGTGGGGTAAAACCCAGAAGTGAGACTCACGTGTACACCTAAGTGTTCAAAGAACGATTTCCATACCCGAGAAGTAAATTGAGGACCTCTATCTGACAAAATGTCCTCCGGGACCCCAAAATGTCTGAAAATGTGTGTGTATATAGCTTGAGCTGTCTGAAGAGCATTAGGTAGTGCAGGAAAAGGGATAAATTTAACCCCCCTAGAAAATCTGTCTACTACTGTAAGGATAGTAGTGTAACCTTCAGATTCGGGTAAATCTGTAACAAAATCTACAGCAATGCGTGACCATGGTCGTTCAGGAACAGGCAGAGGACATAGTTTACCAGCTGGAAGGGTTTTGGGTGTTTTGCATTGTGCGCAGACTGAACATGAAACTACGAAAGCTTGAATGTCAGCTCGCATGGTTTCCCACCAATACCGAGCTGAGATTAGTTGTAGCGTACGTGTAACACCAGGGTGACCAGAAGTAAGGGCAGCATGTGCCCAGCCAATGAGTTGATCGCGAAATTGTTTGGGTACATAAATCTTGTGAGGAGGACAGCCCTCCGGAGGTTGTGTGTTAGACTCTGCTGAATGAGATCATCAAGTTCCCATCTAATAGCTGCTACTCTAACAGTGGGTGGCAGAATGTGTTCAGGCTCGGAAGCGCGGCATGTGTCGTCTGAGGAACTGAAAACACGGGATAAGGCATCAGCCTTAGTATTACGGTTACCTGGACGAAACAAGATAGAAAAATTGAAGCGAGAGAAAAACAATGACCAACGAGCTTGACGGGGGTTTAGGCGTTTAGCTGTACGGAGATATTCTAGGTTCTTGTGATCAGTTAGAACGGTGAATGGATGTGCAGCACCTTCCAGCCAGTGACGCCACTCCTCTAGAGCCAGTTTGACAGCCAGCAGCTCTCTATCCCCTATCCCATAATTACGCTCCGCTGGTGACATTTTCCGTGAGAAAAAGGCTATGGGATGTAGTTTAGGCGGTGAACCGCTGCGTTGGGAGAGAACTGCTCCTATGCCAGTATTAGAAGCATCGACCTCAACTACAAAGGGCAGGTCAGGATTTGGATGTTTGAGAATGGGGGCAGAGATGAAGGCGGCTTTTAGTTTCTGGAAAGCTTGGTCAGCTTCCGAGGACCACTTAAGAACTTTGGTGGCATGCTTAGTGAGCGCTGTAAGTGGGGCAGCTATACTGCTAAAGTTTCGTATGAAACGCCTGTAAAAATTCGCGAACCCTAAGTAACGTTGGAGGTCTTTGATGGATTGGGGAACTGGCCAACTAGTTACGGCGTCTACCTTAGAGTCATCCATAAGAACTCCCTGGGAGCTGATGACATAGCCGAGAAATGCAACTCTCTGAAGGTGGAACTCGCATTTCTCGGCTTTAGCATAGAGATTGTTGTCCAATAGCCTTTGAAGAACCGAACGAACGTGCTGAACATGAGATTCAAGATCGGGGGAATAAATCAAAATGTCGTCTATAAAAAGAGTGACATGTTTACCAATCATGTCCCTAAATACGTCATTCATGAAAGACTGAAATACTGCGGGGGCGTTAGCGAGACCATAGCTCATAACTAGATATTCGTAGTGGCCATTAGTGGTGGTGAACGCTGTTTTCCAATCGTCCCCCTCCCTAATGCGGATCAAATTATACGCACTACGCAGATCGAGCTTGGTAAAATAAGAGGCCTGACGTAGCTGCTCGAGAGCACAAGGAATGAGGGGCAAAGGGTAAGCAAATTTCTTAGTGATGGCATTCAAACCTCTGTAATCAATACAGGGTCTCAGTCCCCCGTCCTTTTTCTTTACAAAGAAAAACCCTGAACCGACAGGGGACTTTGACGGAAGAATGAAACCCTGAGCTAACGCTTCGGTAACATAATCGTTCATAGCCTTTTCCTCATCGAGAGTGAGGGGGTAGACTCTAGCTTTGAGTAGGGTGGCACCCTCCACTAGGTTGATAGCACAATCATAAGAGCGATGCGGAGGTAATTTTGTAGCGTTATCCTTGCTAAACACCTCTAAAAAATCTGAATATTCAGCGGGTATAACAATGGGATCAGAAACCTCAGGACTTTCTACAGAAGTGGACTGAATGATAAGACTATCCAAGGCAAGAGCACTCCACGAGCTGTCCCAGGGCTGGAGCTTTCACACGTCGGGTCAGGAGACCACACTCAGCCTTGAAATGACCGGCCTCCCCACAATAAAGGCACAAACGAAGCCGGATCCGGCGCTGTCGCTCCCCTGGAGTTAGCCAGGTTTTCTGGATATCCATGGGCTCTGTGACAGACAGCGCAGCTTTCTCTGGTGTGGGGGCACGGGGCAGAGTCACAGGAGTGTGTAGAGCGCGAGGGCTGGTCTTGGGGTGGCGTGAAAGAAGTTGATCCAACCGGATAGATAGTGAGATGAGCTCGTCCAAGGTTAGCGAGTCATCTCTGCAGGCTAACTCCCTCTGTATATCTGGGTTGAGTCCGCATCTGAATACGTTTATCAAAGCTGCGTTATTCCAACCACTACCAGCTGCGAGAGTGCGGAACTCCAAAGCGTAGGAAGCCACCGGCTTCTGACCTTGCTTGAGAGCCAGCAAAAGTTCTCCATTAGACTGTCCATAACGCGAATTATCAAAAACTGAGCGAAAAATAGCCAAAAAGTCAGTGTAACTAGCCCCAGAAACTTCCTCCCAAATAGCTGTTGCCCACTCTAGTGCCTTACCAGAAAGCCGGGAGATAATAAAACCGATCTTAGCATTATCGGTTGTGGGTGGTGAATTACTGAAAAACACGGAGCATTGTAAAAGAAAACCGCTGCATTTTTCCGGATTCCCATCAAAAATCTCCGGTTTAGACACGGAAAAACCAGGCACAGAGGATTTAGCGTTGGGCATAATGGTGTTAGCTAAAGGGCTAGGGCTAGGCTCAGTTAAGCCTAAGAGGTGAGCTAGCAGCTCAGTAAGTTGTTGCTGCTGCGTGGTTTGCTGGCAGGCTAGCTCAGAAACAGCTTGGGTCACACCAGCGAGCGTTTGCTGGTGCTGACCGAGTAGCCTCCCCTGGTTGGCTAAACCAGATTTAATAGCCTCAGTATCCGCTATCTGATCTTGTATGGCCGCGTATTCTGTCATGGTTAGCACAGAATTGCAGACACGTGCAGATACTGATAAAAATATATGTTTATTATAAAATAAACAGATGTAAACGTAGTCGATACAGAAACAATGGGTAATCACCAGTAAACAGAGCAATGAAGGCAAAACCATACCATAAACAAGAAACAGTCCAGAGTTCATACACGAGAGATCCAATGTCAGAGGTAATCCAAGAGGCAGTAGTGAAAACACAGTCCAGGTAATACACAAACAATCCCGTATCAGAGGCAAAGGCAATAATCGGCGTCGAGAAAACAAAAGCAAGGTCATACACAAGATAAACTGAAGACAAGAGATATAGAACGCTTTGTAATGAGGAGAACCTACAATACGCGGCATGGGTGTTTGTGTGGCTTTCACCTTTATAGTGCCAGTAATCAGTATTCGGGACTTCCTGGAGGAAGCAGGTGAGGTGTCACGTGATCAGGTGAGTGCGTGATGTCAGCGGGTGGTGCATTCTGGGTAGTGTAGTTGTTGACCTGAGAACCTCCGTTAGAGCTTGGTGTGGAAGGGACAGAGGAGCTAACAGCACCAGACGTGACACAGTGTCAACATTATGATAACTAAATATATCTTCACTTATGACAAAATTAACAAACATCATTAATATTTTCAATAGTAAAAGAATTATAATGTTGTAACCTGCAGTGTAGGTCAGCAGAGCCAGCAGCCAGCAGGATGTTGTTGGGATGCCAGTCCAGACTGAGCACCGTAGAGCAGATGCCCTTCTTGATGTGTTTACTGAGCCACCTGCAAAGACGAAGAACAGTTATCTTTTTATGTGAAACAAAAACAAGGAATTTCCAATTCCTTTTTATTAAATACATTCCAAATACAATACAAATATAATCCCTTAGTATTGAATACATTATTTTTGTATGTGTTAGCTCTGTTTTTTAGGTTCTGACCTTATGATGCCCCATTTATCTGTGTCTGAGAGATCCAAAGAGCATAACATATCTTTCACAACACATGTGAAAATGCATATTAAGATTTAAAAACAAACACATGTACTGTATATTAATGATGACTTTTCACTAACTCTGAAGCTGACAGACTGCAACACTGTAAATGTTTAATTCAAAGCCTGTTTGGAAATTAGAGACAGCAGAAAACGGGCAGGAAGAACAATAAACTGATGAACCAAAATTATTGGCAACTATCAAACAAACTTCTGAGTTGCTGAGCAGCTGAATATTGGAATATTGAAAGTTGAATATTGAATTTTTTTGGCCACAGAGAAAAGAAAGCAAACAAAACGCTTCTGAGTGATTGCGATAAATCCACTACATTAAAAAACATAATATATAGTCCAAAAAAGATGTACTCTGTGAGAAAAGGCTTTGAATGTTCTCTCTCCCTCTCTCTCTCTCTTATTACTCAGTGCTAGCTGGCATGTGTATCTGTTAGTAGATTGCTAACAGTTACAGTTAGCAGTTAGCATTCTCCTGCAAGCGTGTTGAGCTCCACAGGTTTTATGTTTTATGATGGTTCTAGACCCTCACCAGTCGTTCTCCTTCTCAAAGTAACACACTGAGATCAGTTTGGCTCCACTCCCCAGTGCAAACTTGTTTTCCTGGGGTGACCACTTCACACACGTTGCTGCCCTGTTAATGCGAACCAGGACCAGAGTGGGCTTCCACACACCATCCTTCAGAGTCCAGACATAGGCGTTCCTGTCTGAGGCACACGTCACAATACGGTTCGACTCCGGGGCCCAGTCAATACCTGCAAATTAAAGTAGTTCTGAATCATTCATACCATACATTAAATAATTCACAGTGGATACCGAATAATTTACAGTCCTTTATGAAGATATGATAATGCACATTCTATATGTAGCCAGGTGGTGAATTGAGAATACACCTTTAAAATGTGTGTCTGTAACTTTAAGAAACACAATCAGAAGTGTTGTCACCCTGAGAGAGGAAAGGGGGGAGCTAAGAGCATGGTAGAGAAGGAGGCTCAAGCTGCAGTGTATGGTGGTGCTCCATTTTAGGATCCATCCAGAGCCATCCTAATGAAATAAGAGGTAAAAATCAGGAAATACTGAACAACATAAGGTTTAGTTGGCCTATAACAGTAGTAGATGCCTATTTTGCCTTTCTAAACATGTATTTTGGATGAATCACAACCAGATGCGGGCAGATGGCATTGTTTCTGTGGGGTAGTGTGCTCCTCGTGGTCAAGCCTTGTATTTTTCTGGGTTACAGAAGCTGTTTATCCAAGTTCTCTTGATGAAATGCTCAAGTCGTGTTGAGTAAAGCTGAGTAAATCGAGGTGAGCTTAAAAACAAATATAAAAAGAGCTCTGTTAATGGTATTAAGGTGGTATTAACGTTATTTATCTATTTTCTGTAATTAGTGCCACTACCAAATACTGTGCTGTGTTCTAAGCTAGGGTTTTACAGTGTATTCATTTTATTTTTGTTATTTTGAGTACAATTGAGTACAAGCTCTGATAAAAGTCTATAAATCTGTTCACTGCAGTTGCAGTAAGTCAAAGATAGGTGGTGCAGTGTTGTTGTGCACTGAGAATAATATTTCTGCTCAGCCAGTGAAAGTGCTGATAGTCTGTATTTTGCTTTTATTTCATATTTGAGGCTCATTGTCTGTAAGAAGCCAGTGACATATTTTGTTTGTTTATTTTCTATTGTTTTATAATTCATATACATTTTTATATTTCATAAAAATCCCTAGAGTGGGATCTATCAGAATAAAATACCCGAAAAAGTATTTTGTCATTTGGTGTGCGTCCTTTCCCCGGTGACATATAGTTATAATTAAGCATTAATACACGGGAGTGAGTGCTACAATGTATCATAATGGCAAACCTCAAGTGTATTTTTACGATTGTACCACAGTTTCATTATCAAGTTTTGTTTACTTCGACGCCCCCCAGTGGCAAGACCTGTGGAATTACAAGAGTCCACTTTACATTCAGCTTAAAATACCCTATATTAACTTGAAAATTTATACACTTAAGCTTTTATTTATTTTTTTTATTTTTATAATATCAACTCTTAACCTGATATTGGTGGCTGATAATGTGTGTAATTATGTGTATTTTTTAATAGCTGGGCTTATTATTTGTGGGACCGTGTCTTTGCCTGCACCGCCGAGACATGGCGTTTCTGCACTGTGCCTGTGGGATCCTGCGCCCCCCCATGGTGTTTAATGAGATCACATTTGGTTTGTATTTGGTTTGTAATCGCTGCATCGTTGCTAGGTTACCTGTATGTAGTGGAGTGACCACTACAGAGATCTTCGGTTACAGTGCATTACCGGCTGATAATGTCACTCATAGAACTCCTGTTAGCCAATCACATTGCAGGGTCGGAACTAACTGTGGTATAATAGATTATATATAGTAGAATAGATACTGCATATTACATAGTAGAGACTGACTAATACATAATGGATACTGAATAATTTATAATAGAGTTCGAATAATTTGTAGAAAGAATGAAGAATTTTCAGATATAATATTCAGAGTGGACACGTAAAAATCATAGTGGATATGAAATAATTCATAATAGATAATAAATCATCTATAGTGGATAATGAATAATTAAGAGTAGATACTAAAGAATTTATAGAACCTAAAAAATCATAAAAGATACAGATTAATCCATAGTGGACACTGAATGTATAGTTGATAACTATGATAACTAATAATTCAGAGAAGATAATGAATCATAGTGGACACTGACTAATTCAGAGCAGATACTGAATCATTCAGAGTGGATATTGAAACATTCATAGTGAATTCAAAATAATCTGATTATTTAATTAGATAATAAATAATTAATAGTTGAGACTAAAAATCACAGGAGATACTTAATTACTACTATACATAGTAATTTATATTGAGATTCCAAACCGTGTACCAACTATAAACCTGATTTTTGGGGGCTTAATATTTAGATTTAATTTCTTAATCTAAGGTTTTATTCTAGACTAAGGTTTAAAACAAACATTTAAGCCTTAGCACACAGTCCTAACATAAACCCATTATGTGATAATGTATGTGGGGGGCTAGAACTGAACATTTCCTGCAGCATGGATTAAAGCCATGTAGCTTCAGCATGAGGTCTGAACTTTTTTTTTACTGTACAAAGCAAAACAGTTAGAAAGCACATTTCCACCCCTGCACTACTGATATGGCTTTGTTTTCAGTACTCCGCCCTTTACTGTTTGTTTTATGGCTCGTTTCTGTGATATCAGTGAGTTAATGACTAATGTCCTGCTGCTTCCTGCCATGGTACCTGTGATCCGTCCACTGTGCTCTTTTAGCTCATGGATTTTACTCCATTCTTTTCCTTTCTTCTGGTAAATGATCACAGTGCTGCTGTTGGGGCTCACCGCAATCTCTGAAACACACATTCAGACAATGCTTTCATTCAGTTCTGTTACACGCATACACACATTTGAATGAGGCACAGTACATGACAGTCAATCAGATATGTGATCATTTGCATGTATCAGACATTTGTATTGTGGTCTTGTGTTAAACTAGAGCACCCCTGATTAAATTATTTACAGTGTAAATTAGTCAGCTATACTCTGCAGGGACGCACCTCTGCACACAAAAAATTACTAAAGATTGAACAAAAATATTTCAGTGTGGCATGTGCAAAGGAAATGGTAGCTTAAGTATGTTCTGTTTTATTGTTTTCCTGTCTGTTACATTGGTTACATAAATATTAAAAATGCCTATATATTTAAGTTGCTTCTTGTAGAAGATTTGTTCAAATATACACGTATGACATGTATTGAGCAGATTAGCACCTACCATGTATGCTGAAGTTATAAGGTGTGTTTCAAAAATGGCACAATACTACAACAGTAATATGGGATATGGGCCTTTAGTGCTAATGTGAACATTATAGATCAGAGCAAACTGAAGTGCTGAGTGTTGGAGGCTCTGAAATGAGCGCTGTGTAACTTTGCTCCTGAGTGTAATGCGATTTGTCTGAGAGCAGATTTAATGGACAGCAATTATGAAGAGGAGTGGAGCTGCAGGCTGGAACATGAGCGTCTGATGAAGGAACTTACGCGTTCGATCTTTGTTCCAGGCATGGCAGGACAGAGGCTCTAAACCAAAGCTGTACAGAGACATGTTCCAACACGGTGGCCTGGAATGCAGCAGGAACAGCACAGATCTTACAGAGGCAATCCTACAGTAGACAACTGAGATTGGAGAGATAGGAGCTAAATACTGCAGTCAGACACACAGGCACACAGCTGTTTTAATTGCAGGCTTTGCAGCATGGGTGTGTTCTCATGCCTAGTTCATGGTTATCATGTTTATTGTGACCACCCTATAGAGGTCACATCATCTCTTAGTAAGGTTATCTGAGCATAATCAAAAGAAGAACCTCTGAAAGGATGTTCTCTGAATAGATGGCACAATAATTTACTAACAATTGTTTTTGTTTACAAGACACAAGATTGGATGGGCAGGGTTGTCCCAAAAGAAGTGTACTTACGTACACACAAGTGTACTAACACTTCATACAGAGATGTCATTGAAATGATTTATGAACATAACATTTTAAGCCTAAAGAGAATAATTTGCTAAACATTAATGATAATAAAAGTCCAAAATGTTACTCTGGAACACTAAATAATGAGTTTAACCAAGCTAAACTAATGGGTTTGATCTTAATTTAACCACTTTTTAATATTGTTTACTGCACAAGGTATAATATAAATGGCATTTGATACAGTATTATTTGGTCTGAAGTTATGATACATTCCCAACTTAGCTACATTTAGCCATGCCTTATACAAATACCTTATACAAACACACCTACATATACACACACTCGTAAAGTAAGCTTACCTTTTTCTCTGGATCAGTTCCTGCAGCCTCAGGTGTGTCTCAGGCTGGTTCTGTGTCCGTGGACTCTGGGCAGTCGACACGAATGAAGCTGAAGAGTGAAGTGCAGGCAGAGTAAGCTATGAGGGAGAGGAGGGAGAGGAGGGTGTGTCCAACCAGCATCTGAGGAAAGGATATGACTTGGCAACACATTCCTAAATAATAAACCACTAAACTTAATTGTTTGACTGATAAGTAATATCTGGCCCCTGCACTGTCAGTGTCACTCTTAGTAACAATAAAAAACAAAAACTCCCTCTATTTTCTTTGAATAAAAGGGTGTAATGTAAAGTGTAAACAGTCCATATATGGAAACTACATGCAAAAAAGACAACTTTTAATTTACTCTTTTATAATGTTAAAAATCTGTTAAATTGTGCTCCATATATAATATTATATTATATATGACACACAATTTATGTTCTAGGTATAAAAAGTTACTAAAAGAGCACAAAAAATATTTAAAGAATATGCAGAAAATGCATAATTAAAACAAAATACGTGACTATAGAAAAGTATACATTGCAAAAGTATACTGTTTACTGTAGGATTTAAAAAGCCTTTGTAAAATGTGTTAATGTAGCACAGCTCTGTTACAAAAACTCTGTTTTTCTAACAGAGTACGTTTAATTTCACATCAACTACATACAGTCAAATGAAAAAGTTTGGGCACCCCTAATAATCTTAATCATTTTTAGTTGTAAATATTTGGGTGTTTGCAACAGCCATTTCATTTTGATATATATATAATAACTGATGGACACAGTAATATTTCAGGATTGAAATGAGGTTTATTGTACTAACAGAAAATGTGCAATATGCATTAAACCAAAATTTGACCGGTGCAAAAGTATGGGCACCCTTATCATTTTATTGATTTGAATACTCCTAACTACTTTTTACTGATTTGTTTTTTTACTGAAGCACATAATTGGTTTGGTAACCTCATTGAGCTTTGAACTTCATAGCCAGGTGTATCCAATCATGAGAAAAGGTATTTAAGGTGGCCAATTGCAAGTTGTTCTCCTATTTGAATCTCCTCTGAAGAGTGGCATCATGGGCTCATCAAAACAACTCTCAAATGATCTAAAAACAAAGATTGTTCAACAGAGTTATTCAGGGAAAGGATACAAAAAGTTGTCTCAGAGATTAAACCTGTCAGTTTCCACTGTGAGGAACATAGTAAGGAAATTGCGCACTTTGCACAAGGAGAAGCTGTATGGGAGAGTGATGCGAAAGAAGCCATTTTTGCAAGCACGCCACCAACAGAGTCGCCTGACTGTGCTTTTGCGACTCGCAACTCTGAGGCGTCCTTGCAGAAATGGCTTCTTTCGCATCACTATCCCATACAGCTTCTCCTTGTGCAAAGTGCGCTGTATTGTTGACCGATGCACAGTGACACCATCTGCAGCAAGATGATGCTGCAGCTCTTTGGAGGTGGTCTGTGGATTGTCCTTGACTGTTCTCACCATTCTTCTTCTCTGCCTTTCTGATATTTTTCTTGGCCTGCCACGTCTGGGCTTAACAAAACTGTCCCTGTGGTCTTCCATTTCCTTACTATGTTCCTCACAGTGGAAACTGACAGGTTAAATCTCTGAGACAACGTTTTGTATCCTTCCCCTGAACAACTATGTTGAATCTTTGTTTTTAGATCATTTGAGAGTTGTTTTGATGAACCCATGATGCCACTCTTCAGAGGAGATTCAAATAGGAGAACAATTTGCAATTGGCCACCTTAAATACCTTTTCTCATGATTGGATACACCTGGCTATGAAGTTCAAAGCTCAATGAGGTTACCAAACCAATTTTGTGCTTCAGTAAAATGTAGTTAGGAATATTTAAATCAATAAAATGATAAGGGTACCCATACTTTTGCACCGGTCAAATTTTGGTTTAATACATATGGCCCATTTTCTGTTAGTACAATAAACCTCATTTCAATCCTGAAATATTACTGTGTCCATCAGTTATTAGATATATCAAACTGAAATGGCTGCTGCAAACACCCAAATATTTACAACTAAAAATTATTAAGATTAATAGGGGTGCCCAAACTTTTTCATATGACTGTAACAATTCAACTGTATTTTTTTTGTCACTTTGTCACAGTGACAAAACTAGTGCTAGGCCCCTCACAGTAGCAAACTACAAATGAGGAATAAAGACAATATCAAATTCCACACATATCATACACCGTTCAAAAGTTTAAGAACATTCCTATTGCTTAGTTGTCAGTTGTGCAGTAGCAGTGCTGTATGGCCTAGACAATAATACAAAAAAATGTTTTATTTTCTTGTCTTAGCAATGACTTTATTACTGCACTTCACCTGTTAGACCTCCAATTCTTCTCTTCAATGCTGAAAAGTCTTAGATCAATGTTAGGCTAAACTAAAGGTTCTGTTGCCATGTGTGTCAGCTAGACCTGACTCTTCCTGTATCAGTTTTCTCCAGTTTCCAAGAGTCTTTTGAAGTGTAGGAAACAATACTCACTGCTCTCTGGCTTCATCTGTAATTTATCTATAGAAAACACTTATTTTTTAAAAATATTTATATAGTTTTTATGTTTCTGTGTCTTTTTCTAGTCATTATGAAGAAAGTGTGCATGTGCTGTGTGTAACTGTAAGTGCTGCAGTAGAGAGTGCAGGAACATGTTTGGTTCAAGTACTGCTTTACTACAGAAAAAGGCTTTCTAAATTGATATTTCCCAAAGCTCAGTTTATTTATTTTTTTCAGTGTATAGTAAATGTAGTTTTCCTTAAAGGCCCGGACAGTTTACAGCAAAATTTTGTACATTGGATTTATTTATTTTTTTACTGGACCTGCTGAAAGAGCTAAAATAGCCAAAATAAAGGGAAAATCGTTTTTGACCATTAGTTTATATACATTATTTCACTGTAGAACCTATAAATATACGCATGTTAACATTGCTATGTACATTTAGAAATTTATTATTTATAGGAGGAGGCACGTGCTAGTCTTCACCCTCCTAATGTTGGGGCATTGCTAGTGAAAGGGAAGTGCAGCTGAGTGGGAGGGATATAGGCATAGCTAAATTGGGGAGAAGAAGAAGAAATGTTTTATATATATTTTTTTCCTCTATTAGATCGTTATGATTAAATTAAACTTTTTTTATTATTAAAGATTGTAACGTGTACATACATAGCATATGTAGTAAGGTGTGTGTTTAAATTAGAAAATGTACATTTATAATGATGATTAAATGAAGAGTGCTGTATGTTTTGGTTTTATGAAAAAGGCTCTAGGCGTCACGGGTTGTTTGTGATTGGCGGTGACGTGTTTCCGGTTTGGTATCGAAGCTAAGCGGAAGGGAGTGTCGGACACGCACACACACACATACACAAATACACACACTCACACACTCTCTCTCTTACTAAAACACAGATATAAACAGCAGAACAGGCCCCAGCAGCAGCAGCGCCCGGCTCTCAGGTAGGAGAGTTTAATAAACCGGGGGGTTTCAGGCTGCAGCGCCGGGAGGGAGGAGGGGGTGCTGTAAGAGATCAGCGCAGCTCGGCTGTAAGATGGCGTGTGTCAGTGTTTATGTGTGTGTGTGTGTGTTTAGGATTTAGATCTGGAAGAATTCCGTTTTAAACCTACAGTTTTTCAGAATTCCCTCTACATAGGGCTGATTTTCCCTCCCCTACCGCGCTCTACTGCTGTGGGTTTAGCTAACGGACTAAAACAACACGCACACACACACACACACACAGACGGAGGCCACTACACCAGGCCTGATCTTTAGGTCTGTAAAGGTTTAAACGTGTCAAAAACAGAATGATCGTGATCTAAACATGTAGATTAACGAACCTACAGTCTTATTCCACTGTTATTCACTGTAGATCGGAACCCTGACTGATACACTTCACTGTAATAACAACAACAACAACAGTCCGCTCAGCCCACGATTACACTAAATTATTACTAACAGATTTATAGCAACACTTATAATAACACTGTCCTTTCGGTAGTAAATACGTAATATATAGTTAGCTACATTATAAAAACACTTATGTTATACATGTATAATATGATATATATATATATATATATATATATATATATATATATATATATATATATATATATATATATATTTGACAGATATAAATGAAGTGGTGCAGTAGTTTGCTTTTAGAAATAGTCAGATATTAATACTAACAGTGTAGTGAAATAATGATTCAGTCAGCCTGCAATTCAATTCATGAGTTTAAAACACTGAAATAAGTAGCTCACTAATATGTAGTATCTTAAAATAGTGCTGCAGCCAACAATTATTTTTGATAATCAATTAATCTGCTGGTTAATTATTTACAGTGTTTAATTTAATACATTAAACTGTCTTTGTACTAATGTAGTAATTGTATAGCAACTAGGGCTGCAACTAATGAGGATTTTGGTAGTCAACTAATCTGATGATTATTTTTTTTATTTATTAGTCTGCAATTATTTCTGACATGGTCTCCATCTCTAAAAAAACAATAGAAACAGCAACACAACATAAGATTTAAAAGCCATTTAAATGTTCAGATTATGTTTAAACGTGCAAGTTACTGATATTTAGTAAGTAGATATGTAATCTGTTGTGTTTGGTCCCTTTTGGAGACAGACTAAGTTGAGTGTAAACTGTGTGAAGGAGCCCATTACCCATCTCCCATTGCGCTTCACTTTGTGTAATGCTGATTTGTTACAAATTAACTTGTTCACTAAACATAAGATGTGAATTTGTGAATTTACTGAGAATGAAACCAGTCTTGTTAAACTACTCTAGTAGCAGGCTCTAGTAACACTGAGTGAGAGGGAAAAAAATTGCTGTAATAACGTAGACCCAACTAATCGATAATAAAAAATTGTTGCCAAATATTTATATAATCGATTTTATTGGATTAGTTGTTGCAGCCCTATCCTTAAGTATTATAAAAATACAATAACAAGTTTAAAACATGTTTAATACCTATAGATATGCAGTTAAGATGCAGTGGAATCTTGTTTTTTTTTAAACCAGGCACTAAAATGAATTGTTAGGATTTTGCATTATTCGTATTAAATATATTAAATACATTTTTTGAAAATCATTAAAAGTATATATTTATACATGTTTTATATGTATTTATATGTGCTAAACATGTGTATGCCTGTTTTTCATATGGGGGATGGTAACTGCAACTATACTTATAAACACAAAAATACATTAAGAAGTATATTTGGAGCTTCAAAGCTGTTAAATCCTCACTATCCTGTGATCTCCCAGAACCAAGCGTTTAACCACGGGTCAGCAGCAGTGGATCAAACCGTGGTTGTTATCGTTCAGTGGAACTTCTGAGAAGCACCTGTATTGCTTAATGATGGTTCATAACCAGTGCGCTTATCTCAGTAGTTCAGTTAGTTCAGTAGTTACAGATTTGGGAAACAATTGCATTGCAACTGCATTGTTTTAAATGGCTATTCTTTTGTGGAAATGCACCTCAGCTCTATAGTTATTCTCATAATAACCATATAAGGATAATATTAAATATTTATATAGGTATTTAATCAGCCCACAATTCAATTCACAAATGACTGAAATATCTATTCTTATTATTTTATCAAAATTACAAAATATGGTATAGTATAGTAAAAATGTAGTAAAAATTAGTTTATAAATGATATCTAAAACAATATAAATAAAATCCCAGTTCCCAAAAAGTTGGGAAGCTGTAAAAAATGAACTTAATGTAAGTTAAAACAGAACGTAATGATATGAAAATTTCACACACCCATATTCTTCACAGTAAAACAGTTAACATGTTACATTTAACTGGTTGAGACATGTTACATCTTAACATTGTATAAAAAATATCTTTTATCAATAACTCATTTTGAATTTGATAAATTGTGAGGCACCCCCCTTTTAACAACACTCTGTAAAATAGGTCTGGAGTCGGAGAAGAGCAGCTGCTGGAGTTTTGGGAGAGGAATGTTGTCCCATTCTCTTCTGATGTAGGATTTTAGCTCCTCGACAGTCTTTTCACCATTTTTTTTGGTTCGTAATGCACCAAATATTTTCTGTTGGTGGAAGCTCCTGGACTGCAGGAAGGCCAGTTCAGCACTTGGACTCGTGCTGTTGTGATGGATGCAGTATGAGGTTTGGTATTGTCTTGCCGAATTATGCAAGGCCTTACCTGCGAGGCACGTCTGGATTGGAGCATACGTTGTTCTAAAACCTCTATATACTGTTTATCACTGGTGCTTTTCCATATGTGTAAGCTATCAACACCACATGCACTAATTCAGACTGACCCTTAATATCAGATTTTCAGGATTTTGAGTGCTGATAACCAACTGGGTGATCCCTGTCCTGGAATAACTTTTGGTTCATCTGTCCGTAGATGGTTTTTCGTTTTGCCTCAGTCCATTTATATGATCACCCATCTCTCACTCTGTATATCCTTCAGAGATATACACAATATTGTCTTACAGAGGCATAAAAACAGTGGTGTGAAAAAGTATTTGCCCCTTACAGATTTCTTTTGTTATTGACATTTTGTCACTTACATTTCTCAGATTATCAAATAAACTTTCATATCAGATAAATATAACATATAACATATATAATATAATAAAAATAAAAAAACACTTTTTAAATGTTTTAAAGATTTTATTTACTAAGAGGAAGAAACTATCCAAACCAATCCAGGCCATTGTGAAATGATCTGAAGCACACAATCAAGTCCACCTCTGAATGGCTTAAAAAAAAAAAAACTAAATTAATGTTTTGCAGTGGGCTAGTCAATGTCTGATGAAGATGCTGTGGATGACATTAAACAGGCTGTTTTTGTTAGAAAACCCTCCAATGTGTCTGAATTAAAATAATTATGTAAAGAAGAGTAGATCAAAATTCCTCCACAGAGATGTAAAAGACTCTTTGCCAGTTATCAGTAAAGCTTGATTGCAGTTGTTGCCGCCAAGGGTGGCAGAACCAAGTTATAAGATTTAAGGGTAAACATTTTTTCACACAGGGCTAGATTGGTTTGGACTTTTATTTTCCTTTAATAAATAAAATTATCATTTTAAAAGTTTTTTATATTTACTTAGGTTCTCTTTGTCTAATATTACAGTTTGTTTGATCATTGGAAAAATGTAAGTACGCCACTGTAAACATTCAAAACATTGAAAATAAACTATGATCACCTTCTTTACTGAACTTTTGAACTTTTTGATGTAAAAACACATTTTGAGAACGTTAGACAGATTTGTTCATTACTTGTTTTGTTTAATATTTTTCCTGTAGCTGTCTCTTCTGATGCGGTTGCTGTAGTCCAATAAACACACTTTACACTTACAGCGAATGTACAACTACAATTCACTACAAAGCACTACAATTCCTAGAATACATCTGCCAGGCTTGTGTGTTTGGCCATTCACAGACATTTTTCGTGTTCTTTTTCCAAATTCTTCAAGTTCAAGTTTTGGCCGCGTATTTACGTTTGTGTATTATGGCTGGCTGTTTCTAGTTTTCATTTAGTTCTCAAATACTAAGGATAGATCGTAGCTTTAGCCATTCTAATGGTAACAGTAGAAGGCAGGGTTTCAAACCAGTGCTGTTTTGTCGACCATGGCTAACAAAATAGCATACAGGATAAGACTAAAGCTCTTTTGGGTCACATTTAAGAACAGTTGAGTGCAGTAAAACAGGATAGAAAAAAATATTTGGAGTTTTCTACAAAGTGACACAAGTGATTACTCCTTCAGCAGCTCTCCCCACATTAGTTCAATGTGATGTCTTTCAGCACAGGAGTCTGTTGGCTGAAGCATCAAGGTGTTTCGCTACACTTTCCTTCAGCACTACCCAGTAATGCTGCATCAGTGGCAGCTGAAGAAGAGGCGTGGCTAATTTCACATGTATTGGTTGAGCCATGGGCTAGTCTTCACCCTCCTAGTTCTTGAGGTATTACTAGTGATTGGGGGAGTCATAAAAGGGGAATAAACACTGAAGTGATACTTGCACAAATATGATGGAAGAGTCATCAGAGAAAATACTTTTTGTATGAACATCTAAAGAAATTATGTGGAATATAAAGTTAAAATGGAAAATGATTGTGGTGATTATGTTGATGTTGATTATGTTTCATTATGTTGGGTCAGTAGGTCAGCATGGCGTCCAGCAGCACGAGCAGTGAGGAGGAGAGGAGTTTGCGGGAATGTGAGCAGTACGTGCAGAAACACAGCATCCAGCAGCTGCTGAAGGACTGCATTGTGCAGCTGTGCACGTCCAGGCCAGAAAGACCCATGGCCTTCCTCAGAGATTACTTCGAGAGGCTTGAGAAGGTGTGAGATTAAGCTTAGTCTTGGGGATGCCTCAGTCTTTAGAGGCAGTTTGTCAGTCTGACGGTTGGTCTTTATTATTGGTCTTGATGTTTGCCTCCCATTAGGAGGAAGCAAAGCAGATGGTTGGCCAGCAGAAATCCAGCTCTCGTTCGGATTCACGTGAAGATGAGATTTCACCTCCCATGAACCCTGTGGTTAAGGGCCGTCGCCGCCGTGGAGCCATCAGTGCTGAGGTTTACACAGAGGAGGATGCTGCTTCTTACGTCAGAAAGGTACTGAGTTATTTTATTCATATAGGACAGCATGATCTGTATTGTACTACTATATATTCATTAGAAGTGCACTGAAATGAAACTTGGTGCTATTCTAAAAATGAATATACAGGGGTTGGACAATGAACCTGAAACACCTGTAATTTTAGTGGCTAAATTCCATGGCTAAATTGGAGCAGCCTGGTGGCCAATCTTCATTAATTGCACATTGCACCAGTAAGAGCAGAGTGTAAAGGTTCAATTAGCAGAGTAAGAGCACAGTTTCGCTCAAAATATTGCAATGCACACAACATTATGGGTGACATACCAGAGTTCAAAAGAGGACAAATTGTTGGTGCACATCTTGCTGGCACATCTGTGACCAAGACAGCAAGTCTTTGTGATGTATCAAGAGCCACGGTATCCAGGGGAATGTCAGCATACCACCAAGATGGACCAACCACATCCAACAGGATTAACTGTGGACGGAAGAGGAAGCTTTCTGAAAGGGATGTTCGGGTGCTAACCCGGTTTGTATCCAAAAATCATAAAACCACAGCTGCCCAAATCACGGCAGAATTCAACGTGTTCCAGTTTCATTATCCAACCCCTGTACTTAACAGTGCAGTTTTAGTCATAAATGTATCCCAGCAGTGCTACTCAAATCACATGTAATTAAAAAAACTAATTTGATAAACAAACAAACATTAAGGCCCAGCAAGCCCTGTACAGCCTGTATCTTTCAGTTGAAAAATCCATCTTTGGTACAATATTTTTGGTTGCCAAATTTTGGATGCATCTCAAATATAAATTGACACAAGTAATATTGAATAATATCACAGTGCTGCTTGAAACCTTTACATTTTACAGTTTGTGTGTTTGTGCAGAATTGTAACATGAAATATGGTTACTTCTTCACTTAATCCCAGATCATCTACAGAGGCAAACATTTTATATGTGAGATAATAAAGGAGAGGATGATTGAATTACACATAGGGGCTATTCCCAATCTGTGTAGGCCCTATTATAAATATCATGCATTACATCCAAAAAGTATCACACATACATTTTTTGACCAAATTTAAATATATTCTCAATCTCTTTTTGAGAACAGTGATATGCGTAACCTCTGTACAGTGGTTCTGTTGTTGAGTTGATCAGAAGTTGATCAGTAACAAAAGTGTCAGATTTTATTTCATTTTTTTACTTTAAAATAAATAGTAGGATAAATTGGTCTTATTCATTAATCATTTTTAAAAACTCCCTTATGCAGTTTTTATGAAAATTCTGACATTTATCAATGTTTTCTTATTTGTAATTTGTTCAATTTATGATCCCTAATTATAAGAGCAGGGCTGTAAAATGATTGTAAATTAGACCCAAACAACATTCCTGGAAAATATGTACTTCAGCATGGTTGATTGCGTAATTTATAGGTTGATACATGGGTTGCTTGGGTGTTTTACAGGTTATTCCAAAAGATTATAAAACGATGGCTGCGCTGGCTAAAGCGATTGAGAAGAATGTGCTGTTTGCCCACCTTGATGATAATGAAAGAAGGTAATGGCTTAATTTTTCTTGTCAAATTCCAGTTTAAAAATGATATTTTTTGTTTGCCCCAGTTATCATCTAAACAAGTGTACTGAAGGTTAAGAGTGATTTGAAGTCTCTTTTTTTTACCCATAGTGATATATTTGATGCCATGTTCCCTGTGAACTACATTGCTGGAGAGACCGTTATTCAGCAAGGTAAGGTTTGTTTGTGTGGAAAGCAGAAAGTTTTTAATTTTTAATTTAGTTTATGTCCCAAAAACGAAAATGTGACATTTGTGACACTGTGATTTGTGTTTTCAGGGGATGAGGGTGATAACTTCTACGTTATTGATCAGGGAGAGATGGATGTAAGTGACACACACATTAATTACTTTCTTCACACACTGCTTTCTTTCATAAATCAAATCAATATAAATTGATTAGAGACAAGCTTTATTAATTTATGAACATTTTAAAAATAACTTAAAATGAAATAGCAAATTAGTAAACATAAATACTAATATAAAACACGAAAAAATAATGGGCTTAGTTCATCAGAAAAAACGTGGAGGTGAGTGGTGTGCCTGACTGTGATACCACGAGGCTGAAGCTGGTGAACCGTTGTGTGCAGTGGTGTCTGAGTGATTAGAGCACTCAGTTATTGAGAGTTATTGGTGACCGGGTTGTGCTGCTGTTTGGCCTTTGAGCAAGTGAGTCGCAGCAGTGGCTGCACCTCCGCAGACATATATGGTCATTATATCGATGTGTGTCTGTTCACTGCATGGATGGATTAAAGTCTGAAGCCATTAGTGTCAAACTCAAATGGTGAATATGATTCTTTGTGTATGTCTTGGTCCAAGGTACTCTATAGCAGCTTCTCAGAAAGCAGATCAAATCACGTTCAAAAACAGCAACTGTAAATCATGACATTTGAAAAGCATAGTACATTTAAAAACAGAAAATACAGAATACAATTTTTTTATATTAAATTTTTTAGAGGAAAGAAAAGAGTAAAAACATACATAAATTATCTTACAAAAGTGAGTACACTCCCACATTTTTGTAAATATTTTATTATGTATTTTCATGGAACAACACTGAAGATATAACAACTTGACACAATGTAAATGACTCAGTGTACAGCCTGTATGACAAGGTTAATTTGCTGTGCCCACAAAATTACTCAACAAAAATAACTACACCACCCTACCCCTGCTGTACACTGACTACTTTACATTGTAGCAAAGTGTTATTTCTTTAGTGTGGAAAAGTCCCAATAAAGATGTAAAAAAGGATTTACAATAATGTGAGGAGTGTACTCGTTTTCATAAGATACTGTACACTAAATGACCACATTTCTGAAACAACTACAGGAGCCTTTATGACAGCACATTCTAAATAAATATACATTAATATATAGATGATCCTTGCCTTCATAGCTCTAACAGCAGGTGTGGATTTGTTGAGTCAGTTCTTTTTACAAACACTTACACTTATAAAAAAAATTACTGTGGAATTATTTCACTTATGTCTGTAAACTGCAAGAATAAGTGCTTGATTTTATACACCCGTGGCAGTGGGACTGAATGAAACACCTGAATTCAGTGATCAAGTCCCAATACTTTTGCCCATGCAGTGTGTAAATCAGTATTTAGTAGTTACATTTTTGATGATGATATTTATTATCTGGATGTTTTGTATGATTTGTTTTAGGTGTATGTGAATAATGCATGGGTGACCAGTATTGGGGAAGGTGGCAGCTTTGGAGAACTGGCTTTAATCTACGGCACCCCAAGGGCAGCGACTGTCCGAGCTAAAACCAATGTGAAGCTGTGGGGCATCGACAGAGACAGCTACAGGAGAATACTGATGGTATGTATCACCCATGTGGTAGAGCAGAACATTTTAACTACGCTGCATGTCTGTCTGTATTACATACTACTGGTGCAACATGCAGTTTAATTAATGTACCCCTGTCTGCAAATGTTTTGTCATCCCTGTTTAAATATCATTTTTGTTGTTTTAAGTATGAAAGTGGAAAAAAAAAAATTGTTACTAATTTGACCAGATACATAAACCTTCTTTTCTTCTCTTTAGTTTTGCAGTTGTTTTGTCCAATCACAATTAAATTAAATTAAATTATTATTTTTATTAGGCACTTTAACCATACTTCTGCTTTAGAATGTGTTGTTTTAACTGGACTAGGAGTACCTAAATTTTGCACAAGACTACTGTATGTTTCACACTATAAAGTGCCCTGGATTATAAGGCACACTAACAATTAACATCTGTTTTCAAACATAAGGCACACCGAATTAAAAAGCACATTGTGTGAAACAAGTAAGGAACAGGGGTGTAGCCATGTTTTCCTTCTAATTCAACAGGTCTTGCTGCTGGGGGGTGGTGTTGGGGTAAATTAAGTGAGGCTAAGCTAAGTAAACAAAACTGTGACTTTATTTTAAAGTCAAACAACTGCTGGATGTTAATCTAAACAGATTTGTCTCCTGAAAACCTTCAATTTGGGTAAATAATGTGCTTCCGTTTAAATACAGTAAGCTTAGATATCTAGATTTCCATTAAGGCTGGGTACAGCAGGCTACAGACTGATAATACTCATCTCTGAACTGTGAAATAGGTAGCTACAGGCCGATAATAATCACCTCTGAATGTGCGCCGGGTAGTGTGAACAATATGGATAATTAGAATAATGTGTTGAAACTTACCTGTATATGATTTGTTTTGTTTGTCTCTTTCAGGGAAGCACTCTGAGAAAGAGGAAGATGTATGAGGAATTCCTCAGCAAGGTGTCAATCTTAGGTAAGTCTCTATACTACACTGTTATTTGATAATTGCACAACTTCCTCTTAATTCTATTAAATTTTAACTCCTCTTGTTCTCAGTATCATGTATTTACTGTTTAAATACTACATTTTAAATGCTGCATTAAATCTGAATTTGTTGCTTATATTTAAAATTGAATTATTCCTGTAATATTGTTATTCTATAACTATATTTGGACCAGATCTGATGATCTGAAGTTGGTTAAGCTGTGTGACCCTCCTGCACTGAATACTGACAGTGTTTTTAATGCCCTGCAGAATCACTGGATAAATGGGAGCGACTCACTGTGGCCGATGCACTCGAAACGGTGCAGTTTGAGGACGGTCAGAAGATTGTGGTTCAAGGCCAGCCTGGAGATGAATTTTTCATCATCCTTGAGGTACTCAGTGATGTTTCTCTTCTGCTCAATTCTCAAAGACTCTTTATGGCCAGAAAACTCTTCTGAATGTAAAGCTTAATTATATCCCTGAAATTACATTAAGCAAAATTACATTAAAATTGGAATGTAATTACAGTCAGATTGCCCATGGACAGTGTCATGTACAAGGATAATTTCTCAGTGAAATTGGTGTGTAACATCACAGGATATCAAAGGAAACAAGTTAACATAGTTCTAGATCAGGTGAGATAGAGTATATCTACAACTGGTCTAAATGGGCAGTGGCCCTGTAAGGAATAGATTCATAGATTGTGCTGCATTTTAAAAACACCATAATAGCAATATGTGCAAAATGTGTTCTACATTGCTAAAGGTGTGGAAAGTACAAGTAAACATTAAGTCAAATGTGTGAATCCTGTGTGAAAACAGAGTGGGGTAATGAAGTGTATGTGTGTGAATAAAATGGTTCTGGTTTCTTAAGGGTTCTGCTGCAGTTCTGCAGAGGCGCTCTGAAAATGAGGAGTTTGTGGAGGTGGGCAGACTCGGACCCTCAGACTACTTTGGTGAGTGTTAATCAAATGTGCTCATCAGGTTTTTAAATGTTTCTAGATGACCAGTGGACCTCTATGAACGCATGGTGTGTGTGTGAGGGATGCAGAAGCTAGGGGTGGGCATTATGATCATTAATTTTATACTTTGTGTAAAATAAAGTATATTTTTATGTTTTATACATTGCTAGGTGGTGGTTAGGGTGTTATTATTTGCAGTTATGCATTTATGTGTTTAATACAGGTGTGACACTATGTGGGTTTGGATAATTACCTTTGTAGAAAATAGGAGTGCTCCGGGTGACTAAGCCACTGACACTATGATCCAAGCATCACCAAATCAAATCCTGGACCATGCTGTTTGTTATTCAGCAGAGCACAAATGACTCTCTCTGGATGGGTAGATGTTGCTCTCTTCCCACATCACTTTTAATCTTGATCAGCACAGGCATCTGCTGGCTGAATTAGTAGAGCCGGTGGTTTTATCCGAGCTGTGTGGGCTGCCCAGTGATGCTGCATTAGCTGCAGTTTGAAACAGGGCACTGGCTAGCTTCACATGTGCTAGCCTTCATCCTCCTTTTGTTGGGGTATTAGCAGTAATTGGGTGGGTCAAAAACGGGATTAAAAAGCAGCTTTGAAGGAGCTTACACAGAAATTTTTATTATAATAAAATGCTTGTGGAAGCAGTTATAAAAATGATAATAATGCTAGTTTATTTGCGTAAGTGTAAATTATTTGTGTTTGTGCTGCTTTCTTGTTTTAGGTGAAATTGCTTTGCTGATGAATCGCCCTCGTGCTGCCACCGTGGTCGCCCGCAGCCCACTGAAGTGCGTAAAGCTGGACCGCCCTCGATTCGAGCGTGTGCTGGGGCCATGCTCAGACATACTGAAGAGGAATATCCAGCAGTACAACAGCTTTGTCTCACTGTCTGTCTGAGTCGAAGCCGCCCTGGCCACTTCCTCTTTTTATCTAACGCAGGGTCCACCAATGCAGATCGCTTTATTTTCTTACTTTTCTTTCATATGTTTATTTTACTCACTCCCAGGTGCCCATTCAGTTCCCTTCTCCGGTACGTATTCCGTCCTGTGTTTGGGCTGCTTATTTAGAAAGAATATGAGTCCTCACTAAGGAGACTGTAAAACTGAAGTTTGGTCTTTGACGTGTCATTGTTGTAAAGCGAGGGAAAGAATAGGAGGGTCTCCTTTTTTCAGATCTACTTATGAAAGAACACAAAACTGTATTACAGTGTTTATGATGGTGTTTGTAACATACAGTCTTAAATATATAGGTGCTGCAAAGAGTTATTTGGGCAATGCCATAGTAGGATATTTTTTGTAAAATAGATAAATCTATAGGAATTATTTAATGTAAAGGATCTTTCCCATTTAAAGGTTCTTTACAAAAATTACAAAAGTGTGTTTTCAGATGGTATTACTCAAAGCCCCCTGTGTAGAACCTGTATTTTAGGACTTTAAGGCTAGGAACTGCTGGGTACATCTGGGAAAGTGTCCTGTTTGAACCATGGGAAAGTATTTCGCCTTTCGTTTTCTTCTGCATCATTTGACTATAGTTAAGCCAAAGGCAAATCTGCTCTATGTTGTGTTTGAGTTCCGTCAGTTCCGTTAGTTTTGTCAAGGGTACTGAAGTTTTAAACATCACCATAGTTACCATGGTGATCAGCTTTGCTCTTTTCTTGTTGTAGGTGCACATATATAGCATATGTAAATGATTATAATATATTAAAAGTAAATGACCATAATCATATTTTTTGCACAGTTTGGTATACATATATAAATATATAAATTTAAATATAAAAATCTATATATGCTCCTGCTATTTCACATTATTGTTATTGCTGGTCCAAGTGGTTCTCTCTTTGTTTTTCCACTCACACCATTTATCTCACAGCTTTTTCTCTCATTTACCTCACATTGCTTTTTGTGTTGATATTACCTAAAATATATTGACAAGCTTTAATTTTAATGAAGTATTTGTTGGATTTTGGTGGATGTGTGTCAAACATTTCAGTTTATACATAGTTTAGATGTGATTAAAGCTACACAGAGGGAAGAAGGTTTTTTTTAGCTTGTCAAACAAATTAGCACATATACATTTGAGTGTTTTTGTTTTCAAGTGTAGTCATTCATTTTAAAGGTACAATTAAGATTTATCAAGTACTGGCTTGTTAACTTGATTAGGCGTTTCACTATTCTGCATTCTGCTTTTATTGTTTTCTCATATTTTGTTTTTTTTTTTCTAAGAAAAAAATGTGGCTCATAGTCAAACCAGTCAAAGTCTTAAGAGCTTTAGTATTAAATGATATCAGATGACATCTTGAACATATGTTATTCTTTTGCTGTACGCCATCAAGCTGAATGTGTGCGTATTGCCATTGCGATATTTCAGAACAGTTTGTGTTAAGGAACTGGTTACGAGGTTAATGCAACCATCTAGTTCACAGGCTGGAAGTTTTCTGTTCCACGCTGTGGTGCTTTCCAATGCAGTGTTACCATTTGCTGAAGCTTTTGTTAAATATTTTAAATGTTGTGACCAGGAATTGCTGTTTTGTTTTAAGTAAAGTGTGTGTAGGCTTTCAACTGAGTGATATGTGATTTCTGTGTGTTAGACCCCTTTAGACCCTTCTACCAAAATACATCTATGTAGGGTCAGTGTAATGAATTTAATTTTTGAAAGTGCCTGATTTTACTTTGTAACTGTTAGCAATTTTCTTTCTTTTTGATTCTATACTGTGCTGTTGATAAGCACAGATTCAAGGTGTGTGTTGACTTCAGTGTCTTTTTATTGGTGTCTTTAACAGTGTAAGGTTGACAACCTTTCCACAGCGCCAACATTTCCCTGGCTAAATACTGTAAAGATCTTTCTTTACTTCAGTTCGTAGCTTTGTCATGCTTTGGTCAGTTCTTGTAAAGAATTATTGGAAATGAGTTTGTTTATCATTTAAAGCTTGCGATCAGTTTTCCACAGGTGTTTCAAGAAATTGAATTAGTGAAACATTTTAATCAAGGACATGTTTACCCTGTCTTTTTTTGTAGTGGTAAAGATTGACACCCGCAGGTCATATCATGTGTTTTAATAGTGTAATTATAACTGCCTATCATATTATTTGGTGTAAACGGGCAGAACTAATCTTGGAGTGGGAAATCCAGGTAGATAAAGGTGTGATTCTGCAGTGTTTAAATTGAAATTCTATCAGTGTTTAATCATAAATTGTTGATTTCTATTTTTATATCATTCAGCTCCACTTTGGCTAATTTTTTGTCGGTCATGAAGGGGCATTTGTATTAGCATAAATGGTACCCTTGGAAAGTGGTCATGTTTTTAGCTTTTTTTCTCAAAATAAAACCCATTCTTTTGTATTTTGCTAGTTTTTCCATACTTACAGTCCAGATTCGACCTTGTATATTGTTACAACCAAATTAACCAGGCATGCTAATGTGGCTAACAGCAAAAAAAAGCTAGCTAGCCATTGTTTAGCATGGCTAGTGGTTAGCATTTAGCTTATTTGTCAGCATTTGATTAACCCTTCCTTCAAACTATAAAAGCCCCAGTACACACACATACACACCTTTATACAGCTCTGTGGTTTGTAAAGCCTTCAGTCTATGCTGCTGTTGGCCGTCAGAGGACCATTTCTCTATTATCTCTCTCTCTTATGTGATTGTATTCAGGTTTTTTGTTTGTTTTTATTGTGCTGTAACCCTTTTTGGTATAGATTGTCCAAAATGGCAGGTCAAGCAATAAAAAAATAAATTCTTAAAGGTTTCTTTCTTTTTCCTTAACACATATTCCTAAATTTTCTTTGGGATAAATAAAGTATCTATCGATCTAATGCTTTGTCTACAGCCCACAGACATCTTCAGAATCCTCCTCTCATCCGCGTTTAGCAACTCGTCAAATGTTTGACAGTTTCTGTACAGTATCCTTTAAAAAAGGAATATTACATTTTCACATATTTTTACATGAGATCCCAAAATCGAATTGGATCACAATAAAATACCGCTCTCTGGAATGAAGGTATTTGTTCCCTGAACTCTACTGCTTCGGTCACACAACAAAAGCAAAAGCATCAAGTTTAAACAGCTGCTTGATCCAGTTCTTATCTGTAGATACACAGTTGTTGTTTCAGTAAGCCTTCACCTGCTGCTGGGAAACATGGAGGAGGGGTTAAAATTCTCACATACCACCTGTTGGTTGAGATACATCAACATATTGGTGAAGATTGAGTAATGAGATCATAATAATCTAGTAAGGATTAATTAATAAAATTGAAAAAATGCTTTAACATAAAAGGAGACATGTGTTTGAGACCTTTTACCAAGCAGACCTTTCTTGTCTAAGGCTGAGGTCCATAACCCAATAAATATTCCTTAAAGTATAGACTGTTACATTTTAAAGACATACTGTTCACCTCTCACCCCGTACTTATGGAAATAACAAAAAGTTTATAATCTGCTAACCCCAACAGACAAAAGTGCATATTTACCTAAACGTTAACTCCGCCCAGTCACACTTGAGTTTGATCTGAGAAGAGGAAGTTCACATAACACAGTATAATAAAACAGCTATTTTGGAAATATGAAACAATTGAAACGATTTATGACTGTGCATAAAACGCACTCAAATGTATGAAAAGAAATTTTTCTGTGTTTAAAAATAAATGAGTATTTAAATAATATTTTATTATTTATTTATTTGATTATTTGCACGTTTGCGAAAGATTTATGGTGTTATATGAAATCTAAGTAAACGAAACTAAGCTCCTGTATTACATTTTGGATCGGGTGTCTGTAAAAACGTTCGTGCTTTTCCGTCCGTATCTCGGTAAATGTCGCCGTATTCCTCCGCCGCGGCGCTGTTTCATCTTTTCTCTTTGCACTCGTATTCAGGCACGTCCTGCCTACTGACGGCTGGGATTGGCTGGTGAAATTCCGCTGCTTTTCAGGGATTGGCTAAGACTGCCAACACATTCGCCAATCCTGAACACTTTACTCCGCCAATACAAGCCCGTGGGAGGCGGGGCTTATGTGAATACGGGTGGTAAATATTGAGGTTGCTGCAGCAGTTCCAGGCTAGCAGCCCACACTGGAAGCGCGAGGAGGGAATAGATAATAGACCCGTATCCCCGCAGATTCCCTGTCCGTCCGCTCCCACAGCAGCTGCACAAATGCAAGCCATCAAATGTGTCGTCGTCGGCGATGGGTAGGTGATTTCCTGCGTTTTAAAGCGCTGAATGGATGAAATGGGAGTGTTGATTCCAATTGTTGCGAGAGGGGCTGGGGCTGGTGGGGTTTGTCTGGTTGCATGGATGGATGGTTTGGAGTGGATAATTGATTGATTTAACCCCGATTACACAAAATCCCTACACAGAAATGCTAATTTAAAGACAAAACAAATTCATCACATTGGTGCTCATCATGTTTGAGATGTGATGCTTTATGGGCATGGTCGCCCATGCCAGTTTCGGCGAAACAGGTTGACCGTTTATATATAACGTTAGTTAATTTATTTAATTTGTTTTGCATGACCGTATCTTGACATTAGTGCTGGATTTGTGTTTATTGCGGTGTTTCTGCATTTCTGAAATGGTCTGTATTGATTTGCAGCTTTGCAGGCGGGAGGATGCTAGAGGAATGACGTCAGGGTTTTACACACCTTTTTCGTTTTTTAGTGTTAGTAGAGCATCGCTCACACAGACTACTACTGAATCAGTGCTCACAGCTCACAGCCTCTTTCAGCACGGCTTCTGTGGGGCTTAGAGATGTCTGAAGGTTTTTTTGCACACTTTACAGACGCAAATAGACATTAGACATTTAAAGGGTTCCTGTAGAAAACTGACGTTTGTCAAAAAAGTCTGCCCTAGTATGTAAACGCAGTTAAATGTGTCCTTCTGCTAAAATCCACATTTTCTTGTTCTTTGAGAAAAAAAACTATAGGTCTCCCTGAGTTGTATATGATGCTACACATGAAACTCTTCCTCAAACTCCTCTGCTCTGTCTGCGGTAGCTAGTAAAAGAAAATATTCAGAAAAACGAGTTGATCAGGAAAAGCACTGTGTATATCTACTCGTAAATTAGTATTAATGGCTTCGCCCACCTTGGCTTGCGACCGCCCACAGGCAGAGCTGAAGCCACGCAGCCAGGCACGTTTAGTCAGACAAGAGCTACCTGCGCTAGGAACAACATGGCAGTTTGTTCCTGTATTATTTGCGCAAATAGCAAATAGCATATAACACATCAGTGTTATATGCTTTGCCCAGTAATTCAGAGCTAAGTAACAAGTTGTTAAAATTTGTCTATGGAACACCACCAGTGAAGTACAATTGAGATCAGTAGGTGTATGTTTAAAACAGTTTTGTTTACACTAGTTAAAAGTCAAATTCCACCCAGGGATTTTTACTTTCTGAACCTGTTTCTACCCAACTCTGTGAGTAACTAAACTTTACATAGGATCTCCAGTGGATTTTGTGTTTTACAGAGACTCTAAGACTAGGTTGGACTGCACTTAGCATTGCACATGTTGTAAAGTAACATATGACATTGCAAAGACTGTTATTAGTTCAAAAATGTAATCCGTCTCGCTGCCTTGCCATGCTGTTATAAAATTCTGCGCTGTTAGAAAGCAGTACCCCCCATGGTCTGTTTTGCCATTGAAACATATGGGGGTGGGCGGAACGACACATCATATTCCAACCAACCTGCAAGAGTGTTGCTAGACCTGTGGTTACTTTACTTATATATGCTTAGTTATTGGTACAAAAACATCAGGGGAAATGTGGATAAATGTCTGTTTAAATACAGGAATTCCAAAAACAAGTAGACAGAGATTCTATCTGTACAGAAGATGACCAAAAGCAGCAGGTTCTACTGGAACCTAATTAAACTGGACTGAATTATTTTTGTGCCGTGTTTCTTTTGGTAAATTATGGCTTTTATGTTGGTAGTGGAATGTGTGCCACACCATTGACTAAATTGATTGGTTGCAGGTCAGCAGGGCTGATAGAGCCTCAACCACCCAGTCTGAATATGTGGTTGGTATGATGCTGAATTGATTTAGCATGTGTTTTGTTCACACTCTGTACAGAGCTAATCGTATGTTCAGTATTTTATTTATTTTATTTTTAAGAAAATAAGAACTGTATTTCATTAAAAGAAGGCCACCTGTCATGTATATGGGAAAATTATTAGGATGTAGAGTAAAAATAAATTCCAAAAAATAGCTCAAATCCTGGAGACAAATGTCAAAACATCTGTTCAAAGACTAAAGCTTATAAATGATGTTATGTAATAACAAAAGTTTGGGAGAAGGACCACGCCCAAACTCTACGTTCTAACTCCACCCCGTATCAATCAACCGTCCTATAAATACCTCCCCTAACTAACTACCTCTCGTGACGAAAAATTCGTAGCATTCGAATTGACGCACTCACCTGCCAGCATTTGCTCGCTCCACATGGATCTCCAACTCACCGCCTCTGATGAGGACCTCTTCCCTCCCAGCCAGCCTGTCTCTGCTCCTGCTCCCTCTCGCCGGGCTCATCGCTTGAGGTCTGTCGTCTCCATTCCGGCTACTCCTGGTTCTACTCCTGGTTCTACCATTCTTCTTCCCGGGCTGGTCGTCCTCACCAAGGCACCCCCAGATCTCAGCGCTCCCGTCGCTCTTCTCCTCCTTCCCCCACTCCTCCTGGTCGAGCTCGCCGCTCTGGGCGCCCGGCTTCCTAAGCCGGCCCCGCACCCCCTTCCCCGGCCGAGCCCCTCTCTTCTGGTAAATCCCAGCCTCCTCGCATGTCCGATTGGACTGTTGTTAAGTTACAGCGGGTTTTGGACCGCGGCGTCCCTTTCCCCCGTTCTGCTCCCAAAGCGGAACTTTTTTCGCTCTATCTCTCCTCGTTGGGTGGAAAACAGCGCGCAGGAGCCGCACCGGCGTCGCGGTCCGATGACGTCACCCGCTCAACTCTTCGCCACGGCTCCTCTCGCGCCGCAGGCGCGGCACGCCCTCCACCTGCTTCGGCCTCAGCGCCTCCTCCGGGCCCCGAACCCCTCCCCTTCTCCTCTGCCTCCTTCTCTCCTTCATTACCGATCCCGGCTGTTTTCTCTCGTCTCTCTCCTTCCCTCGTCTTCTCTCGCTTCCTCCATTCGTCCAACCCCCTCCCTCAATCGTCCAACCCCCTCCCTCAATCGTCCAACCCCCTCCCTCAATCGTCCAACCCCCTCCCTCGATCGTCCAACTCCCCCTCTCTCAGCCGTCCAACCCCCTCCCTCAGCCGTCCAACCCCCTCCCTCAGTCGTCCAATCCCTTCCCTCACTCATCCTTCGTCCCTCCCCTTTGCTTCGCTTCTGCCGTTCCCCAACCAGTGTATTCCAGCCAGCCTTTCTCATTCTCTCACTCTATGCCAGTCCAGCCTCTCCCCTCCACTTCTATCCCCGTTCCCCCCCAGTCTGCAGCACTCGCCGCGCCCTTCACCGGAGCTCCGTGCTCTTCATTCTCCCTGTCTACGGCACCGCCTGTTGCCCCCCCGGCCAACGCACGGATGTTCAACCCTCCCCTGGTCTCCTCCTCTCTGCGGAACCGCATTCTTCAAGGTGCGGATGTCGATCTTTCCTCCCTACTTCTCCCCTCCCCTTCTTCTGCTCCCCGTGTCATCGACACCGGCGACATCTCGCTTACCTTGCATCAACCAGGCCCCCGCGTCTCCAAAATCCTCTCTGCAGCCGAGTTCGCCTTTGCCTTCTCCATCTTCAGGGATGTCATCTGTTCGGCTTTTCCATCACGCCGCCAGGAATTGGACGACTATCTGTCCTTGATTTTGGATATGGCTATCCGTTTCGGAGGCTCTGGTTTCTACGAATATCATCGCCTCTTCTCAGCCCGCGCCGCAGCTTGTCTTACACAGTGGAACCTTGCTACATTCTGGGGCGCCCCAGACCTGGAACTTTATTGCCACGTATTCGCGGGACGTAGCTCCCTCTCCTGCTCCGCGTGTGGCGGCCCCTCTCACCCTGCTTCTGTTTGTTCCCAGGCAGCCTCCACCGCCCCTCCGGCCCCCGTCCAACATTCTTCGGCGCGCGCCGCTCCCGTGCGCCCGTCCTCTTCGGGCGCCCGCGACAGCTTCGGCCGCCCTATCGTTTTTCTCGACGGGCAGATGGTTTGCAACAATTTCAACCACTTGGGTTGTTTTGCTTCCTCCTGTCGAAGGCTGCACGTCTGCTCTCGATGCGGTTTGGCGCACGCTCTCTCCTGCTGCCCAACGCGTCCCCCCAAGTTCGTCCGGAGCTGACTATTGCGGTTCCTCTCCACCCCGGTCAACGTACCGGCTCTCGCCGCTGACCTGTCTGCTCACCCTGACACCTCCTTCGTTTGCAGCCTCCTGGACGGCTTTCTCTTTGGCTTCTACCCCGGTCTCGTCGCCTCGCCGAGCTCTTCTCTCACCTGTCCTAACCTCCTTTCCGCTCTGGCTGAGCCCGATGTCATGTCTTCCCTTCTGCAACAGGAGCTCTCCAGTGGTTTCATTATCGGTCCTTTCTCAACGCCCCCTTTTTCTGTATTTCGCATCAATCCTTTGGGCATTGCCACACGAAAATACTCTGGCAAGAAGAGGATCATAATTGATCTCTCGGCTCCGCATGGCTCTTCGGACCCGTCCATCAACAGCCTCATACCTAGTTCTGACTTTTCTCTCCGTTACGCGACCGTGGATTGTGCCATCGAAGCCATCAAGTTGGCCGGCAGAGGTGCTTGGCTGTCGAAGGCCGACATCATCTCAGCTTTTAAAATCCTACCCCTCCATCCTGACTCTTGGCACCTTTTTGGAGTCCGCTGGGACGATCAGTTTTACTTTTCCGTTCTCCTTGCTTTTGGGTGCAAAAGCAGCCCAAAGCTTTTTGATTCCTTCGCTGAGGCGCTGTGCTGGATCTTGCTGAATAAACACAGGCTCCCGTTCGTGCTCCACCTCCTGGATGATTTTCTCGTCGTTGACTCACCTTCCTCGCCCCCCTCGCGGGGCCTTGACGCCGTGACCAGCACTTTCACTCGTCTCGGAGTCCCGATTTCGGAGGAGAAGACCGTGGGTCCCGCCACGTCTCTGGAGTTCCTCGGGATCATTCTCGACTCCGCTTCCTTCCAAGCTTCTCTTCCTCAGGAAAAGCTTAATCGCGTCACTTCTTTCATCTCCGACTTTCTCAGTTTTCCCACCCATACTAAACAGCAGCTTCTTTCCCTGCTCGGCCATTTTAATTACGCTACCCAAATCATACCTCAGGGTCGTTCTTTCATCTCCCATCTCCTTCGCTTATCATCTTCTGTCCGATCCCTCCACCATTTCGTCACGCTCGACGAATACTGCACGTCGGAGCTCCGATTCTGGCTCTCTCTCCTCCGCCACTGGAACGGGATCTCCTTTTTCTATGCCGACGCAGCTTCCAGCCCTTCTGATGTTCAGCTGTTCACTGATGCTGCGCCTTCCTCTGGTTTCGGCGGACGCTGGTTCGCCTCTGCCTGGCCGAAGCAATTCGTCCGCTCCGCTGCGCACCTGCGCGATTCCTCTGCGCTCTGGGAGATTTATCCTATAGTTGTCGCTGCCCTCCTTTGGGGACATGAATGGTCAGGAAAATCAATTTTACTCCATTCAGACAATCTCGCCGTGGTCCACATCATCAACAAAAGTAGATCAAAATCGCTAGAAATAATGCCTTTTATCCGTCGCCTCACTTGGCACTCCATAAAGCATCAGTTTATAATTAAAGCTGTTCACATCCCAGGTTTATCCAACTCTATTGCTGACTCTCTTTCTCGCTTTCAATTCCAGAAATTCAGATCCTTGGCTCCGCATGCAGACTGCAACCCAACGCCGGTACCTCCATTTTCACTAACTACACTACACCTAACCCCCCTCTGAACGAACTAATCCTCCAAGCACAACAAACCATCCTTTCAGCCGTTTCCCCACAGACACTCTCTACTTACTGGTCAAGCTGGAAAGCATACAAAAATTTCCACTCCGCACATAATATATCTTTCCCTTCTCATCATCCATCCGTAATAGCAGCTTATATTACTTTCATTCACACTCAACATTCAGCCCGTTCCTCATCACTCCGAGTCCATCTGGCAGCTATCAATTTTTTCACTAAACTAATTACTGGCTTACCACACCCTTCCTCTAATCACCCTCAAATTTCCCTCCTCCTGAAAGGAATCAAAAAATCAGAAACTCCATCCTCACACGAACGAGCTCCCATCTCACCAGAAATCCTCCATCGTTGCATTCAAACCCTCCGATCAGGCTTTTACCCTCCGACAACATCCTCCACGCTCCAATCGCTATTTCTCCTGGCATACTTCGGATTCCTCAGATGCTCAGAATTCACTTCACTTAAAATCTCCCACAACTCCTTTTCATACCCCCTCATATCAGATCTCAGCATCCTGGACTCGGATACTCTCACCTTTAAAATCAAGCGAAGCAAAACTGACCAACTTGGCAAAACCACGATCCTCCATCTGTTTAAACTTGACTCACCCCTCAGCCCGTACGAACCACTCGTCCACCACCTAAATCTCCGGCTCTCTCAACAAGCATCACCTTCAGATCCTCTGTTCTCTACGGAATCTGGTAGTATTATCACAAGGCACTGGTTCCACACACATTTCCGCCGCATCCTTTCAGTCAACGGTTACTCACCAGACCAATTCTCCGCCCACTCATTCCGCATCGGTGCAGCATCCAACGCCTCCAGACAAGGAATCCCCGAGCACGTCATCAAGCTTCTCGGACGGTGGTCTTCTCAGGCATACCACTTATACATCCGTTCCAAACCAGACGATTTGAGACAGGCTCATCTCAAACTAGCTTCATTATAAGCTCCATATTTTGGGGATATAACTGCACACTTCTTCAGCACGCAGTTCAGAACTCCAGCCCAAATTTCCCCGAGTTCCCTCCCCTTTTTCTTCCTCCTTTTCTACTTCTATAAGGCGTGGTCCGCACTTAGCAAAATGATGTTATGTAATAACAAAAGTTTGGGAGAAGGACCACGCCCGAACTCTACGTTCTAACTCCACCCCGTATCAATCAACCGTCCTATAAATACCTCCCCTAACTAACTACCTCTTGTGACGAAAAATTCGCAACCCACCTCCTCCCCTGCAACCCCCTTTTTTTTCTACTCTTCCACTTCTCATTAAATAAAAAGGGGGGGATATAACTGCACGCTTCTTCAGCACGCAGTTCAGAACTCCAGCCCAAATTTCCCCGAGTTCCCTCCCCTTTTTCTTCCTCCTTTTCTACTTCTATAAGGCGTGGTCCGCACTTAGCAAACAGGACAAATTCTACAACAGGATAATGATCCACAACACACCTAACTCACAACAGAAGAGACACAAACTAAAGATTTCTGAATGGTTCTCACATATAAAAACAAAAATTAATAGTCTGATTGTGCTGTGCTGTGTTAGCTTAACTATTCTCTGTGATTTTTAGTTTATCACAGTTTAATCACTCCTTTATTAAAGTAAATCAGTGAGCTGTCAGAAGTTCACAGAAGATCAGCACCCACAGCTTTAAGTTCTTCTAACCAAATTCATAATAACATTACTGACCAAAATTCTTACCTTTGACCACTGAGTTTAGGTTTGTTTGAGTTTATATTGAAGTTATGTCACAGAACAGAAGTAAACAGTGTTACTGGTATAAATGGCAACATCAGCAGCTGAGATGTGGTCACACCCCGTGTGTGTGTGTGTGTGTTGGCCACCATTAGTCCTTTTCACAGCTCAGTGCCCGAGTCTGGAGAGTCAGACTGAAAGGCTTTGGCAGGATACAAAGGCTGCCCTATTTAGCCACGCTGCCTTAGTCTACTCTGCCTTTCACTTCACCCTTTATCACTCTCTCTCACTCTTCCTCCTCTCCTCCATACACTGTATTACTGTCACGCATATGTCCCTCTTCTTCAGTCCTGCTTCCGGCCTCGTCACAGGGTACAGTGTGTTTACTGAGTTTGAGTTGAAGACTAAAAGAGAGAATAGTGGCCTAACTGTGCCCGTGGCCTTTAATTTCCTCACATTGGAAACTGAGCTTTTTGTGTCCTTCTTCTAAATAGGATACATCTGCTTCAGAGTCAAATCTTATTAATTCTGTATTTATTAATTAGCTTTTTTTGCTGATATTAAATGTCTCTTGATGGAATAAATATAGCTGTGTAAGTCACATGGTTTGTTTTTAGGTATAATAGAGTGTGTTTAAGCAGGTTTATTGATGATATAATGAGATAATTACAATTGGATGTGTTTCAGTGCCGTGGGAAAGACATGTCTGCTCATCAGCTACACAACCAACGCTTTCCCTGGAGAATACATCCCCACAGTGTGAGTACTAAAAACAAAAAATAATCGAAGAAAAAAATCATAAAACACATTAACATATTCTACATGTACAGTGGTATAAAAAAGTTTGGGCACCCCTGATAATTTGCAGGATTTTTCGGTATCGGCACCGATACTGGTACTTACACACAGTATTGGTATCAGCAATGGGTATCGGTCTTTTAAAGAAATACTGCACACATATATATATATATATATATATATATATATAGACCTTTTAAAATAAATGGAGGATAAAACAGTTGGTATCAGTACAGTATCGGCCGATACCAGAAAAGCCGGTAACGGTATTAATAATATTATTATAAGTAGAGGGAGAAAAATACATATTTGCTTCCCCCATTTTAAGACATCAACTGTTTGAAATCATATAAAACAATTGTTTTTTCCCTACATTAATATGATCAAACAGCCGTTTTGCATTATATTGCAGGCCTACAATATATGAATGGATGTATAATAATACATTCAATTAAGTTCATAATGTTTTAAATAGCTGGGGTTTGTACTGTCAGTCAAATAATTTGGGATAATCTGGGATTTAATTGATGGCAACTGTCGTAAATGTATAAGATTTACAATAAAAGGGTTTAAAAAAAAGGAATAAGCAAGATAAAAAGTTGAGCAATATCTGTGACTGTAAATGTTTAAATGGTGATGTGTGAATTACTTGTTTCTGCATTATTATTAGTTAATGTGATCTTTAATGTCTTTATTTAGATTTGATAATTACTCTGCCAATGTGATGGTGGATGGTAAACCCGTTAATCTGGGTCTGTGGGATACGGCAGGTCAGGAAGATTACGACCGACTCCGGCCGCTCTCCTACCCTCAGACGGTATGCTAACACGCGCCATCTCCACTGCCTCCACACTCCATCCTCTCTCTTCCTGTAGCTGCAGCAGGGTTCCCACAAGCTTTCTGTTTTTCTGCGTGCTTTTCTCATTAGCTCTCTGGTGGAGGGGAACCGGGATGATGGTCCACAGAAAACACTGTCCGTCTAAAATTTCATTTAAAAAGAAATGTGGTGTGTGAAATGAACACATTCAGTGTTATTTGGTGTCAAATTGTGCTTCATTGTGGAGAAACTTGCAGACTCAAATTTCTGTATAGTAGCGAGAAAGGAACTGTGTTATCATGACAACATGAATAGAGCTGTTTATTTTCTTTATTTAAGTTTTATATGGAATGTTGATGATGGAAAAAATTTTCTGCATTACATACTGCAAGTGTTCCTCCACAATATTTTATATAATATGCAATTTAGACCATAACTTTCTGTGAGGGAGCTTATAGAGGGTTCTCTGGAACAATTGGAACAACTATTTTATTTGTATTGAAAAATCTTATTTTAACCATTGTACAGAATTTTTGCCAATTTCCATTGGAGCTAAAGAACACATAGTGCTGCATGTATTGAATGTGGATGTAATTTTAGACAGAGCTTATCTGTGTGCATAGACAATTCTAGCCTGACCATGAATGATACCATCCTCTATGCTGTCCACTGTGTGTGGTAATGCCTTCTATTGTGTATTTCTGATACACAACACTGTGGATTGAGAAATGTTAAATAATCACACTGAAATTGATGTGTTTGATGACACCCACATCAAGCCTCACTCAAGTTCCAATGTTTCTTCACATGGACTTGCCATGAACACACTGTCCAGGGTTCAAGATAGCACATCACAGGTGTAGTTTTTCCCAGGGGTATCACTTCATAATCTATTTGGCATGCCCGTATGAGTCTATACATTTCAGATGTTTTACTGATTAATTTGGTGTGTTCAGTTTTGTTTGTTTTTGGGTTTTTCCGTTTGTAAAACATGATTATCTATTGCATACAGTCTATTAAAATAGTACTTTTCTAATATTTTTTACAGGATGTGTTTTTGATTTGCTTCTCGTTGGTGAGCCCTGCCTCCTTCGAAAACGTCAGAGCAAAGGTAGGAATCTAACTTTCTCTGTTTGTTTTTTTTAGGTCTGCTTTAGGAATATGTCCAAGCAGTTAAACTAAGTTTCTGAGATTGCACAAAAAAAAATAACTATTTTCTTTTCAAAACTGTACTGTTTTAATGTGCACACAGGCATCACATATCTAAAAATGAGATTAGGGTTATTAATTTTTTTTAAGAGTGGAGCCCTTAACCCTCTCAACAGGACAGCATTTTCCTCTGATATTACAGATAAATCATGAGGATTTCTAATCAAGGTTTACATTAAAAGGTTTATGTTTGATAAGAATTTTTACTGAAAATCGTAATTGTGATTGTAAAATATTAAAATATATTGAAGTAAACCTGCAACTATCAAATTGAAATGAATAAAAATCATAAAAGTGACGCTTTTCTAAACTTTATTTCAAAATCATTTTTTTTAGTAAATACAAATCATACATTTTATGTTGTCCAAACCTTTGGTTTCCTGGTCTGCATTGTATGTCTACTGTCAAACATGCAGAATTTGGGTTGATTCCTCTAACTGATCTGAAATGATTAAGTGGAGAAGAGAGTTTTCAGAATATTAATAACGTATTTTACTGCAGATAAAATGGTTTTGTATTGTGTACACATGTAGTCTGTTTACAGGCCAGGGTCAGTTAAGGTTAGTGGTCCCAGTGTGAGCTGGACTAGCCTGTGGGTTTATCTAAAGTGAAGAGGCTCCATCCAATGCTTTTGGGACGAGTTGGAGTTGAAGAACTGATCAGCACAGCCCCTTTTTCTGTGAAATGATGATGGGTGGAGCTCATTTACATATATCAGTTTTAAAGGCACAGTAGTGTCATCAATAAGGAATAAAGAGAGGTAGGAGCATGGTTGTGTAGTGACTGATGACTGTATTAGGATGCAAAGCATACAACGTTTTTAAAATGTACCTTAGAAAATATAGAAAACACAATAAAATACAGAATATGGATTGTGAAACCTCATTGATTTAAGAAGAAATAGTGGATGAGCTGGTGTCGGCAATCTTTTGGCCATGTTGTACTATGTACATATGTGCTAGGAATCTATGAATTTATGAAAAGTGGCACGTCTCCAAGTAGTCCAGTGGACTATGAATCACAGATCATGCTGCTCGCCATCAGCAGTCGGAGTCTGGAACACACAGTTTGCTTTGCTTTGGGTAGGAAAATTAAAAAGTTTTAAAAATGGCATAATTAGCTTTACTTACTTTTGTTTGTGTGTGTAGTGGTACCCTGAGGTTCGTCATCACTGTCCCAACACCCCTATCATCCTGGTGGGCACCAAACTGGACCTGCGGGATGATAAAGACACAATTGAGCGCCTGAGAGACAAGAAACTGGCTCCAATCACCTACCCTCAGGGTCTAGCCATGGCCAGAGAGATCGGTAAGAGCTGATATCAAAATACCTCACCAAGTCCACTTTAACAGGAGACATTCCTTAAAGCAGACTTAAACAGAAATATCAAAGCTCCAAGTTAACCCATTAGAGCCCAGATTCATTTCTAAATATCTCTACCAAGTTCGAAAATTGAATCAGATAAATTCAGTGAGCAGATCATTAATGTTTTTTTTTTTTTTATGTGGGCACATGACTGTAAATATTACATTTCATAAATATTAATTTCATAACTATTAACATTTAATTTCATTTAATTTAACTATTAATTTCATAACTATTAACATTTGAATGGTTAAATAGTTGAAACAGGCCTGTAGAAGCAAAAAATACACCTTTAAAAGGAGCTAGTTTTACATCCAGCACTAACCCAGCACACCTACATTCTGTAAATAAGGTCAGATAAACAAACACATTCACACACTGTCCTGTGTCGCTCTCAGGATGTTTAGCATATGTCACTTAGGGATGTGGGGAGTTAAAATGACTGAACATTAAAAATGCCCAGTGTCACATGTCACTATTGAGTTAAATTCATATTGAGTACTTGTACGAATTCAGGGTGAAGTACAGTAAGCCCAAAATGGACCGTGTTGTTTTATTTGTATACTTTAGGACTGTGATCAGATTACAAGTTTAACATAAAACAGTGCCATCTCCTGGCCCTTTTCATCTAAGCTATAATAAACTTACTCTCTTTCTTTCATGTGCTGAGTATAAAAAAGTGAATTTATCCTGTACAAGAAGTGCACTCATGCACCCCATTTATATTTTGCCTTTTTCAATCTGTTAAAATTCAGTAAATAAACTAATTAATAAACCAATTGTGTACAATCAAAATGTTGGACATACCTTCTCATTCAATATTTTCTTTTTTTCCTGTATTGTAAATGAATACGGAAATCATACAGACTATAAAGGAACACAAGGAATCATGTAGTAACTTAAAAGTGTTAAACAACCAAAACACTCTGTGAAGCATTTAGAAGCTCTTATCTGTGGTGCTGTTCACTTGCGGATTTTAAGGCTGGTAACTCTGATGAACTTATCCTGTGCAACAAAAAGAACTGTTTGTCTTCCTGCGTCCTGATGAGAGCCAGTTTCATCATTCTTTATTTAGTTGAGTAGTTCTTGCCATAATATTGATTAAAACATTACTCACATAGTGTTATACACTGTTGTCAACTCTACCTTTTCACAACTTTACAACTGATGCTCCTAAACACATTAGGAGGGCAAGAAATTCAAGCCATTAACTCAACACAGCTGTTAGCTGAAAGCCATTACAGGTGACTACCTCATAAAACTGACTAAGTAAATGCAACTTTGCTGAGAACGTGCTACTTCGAAGAATATACAATATTAAACAAATTCTGGATTCTTTAACACTTTTTTGTTTAGTAGATAACTTCATTTGGTTTCCTTCATAGTTTGGATGACTTAAATATTAATCTAAAATGCAGAAATGTGTCTCTATAAAGGATTTGATTTATACTTAGATAAAAAAAAAAACATTTATAAGGGGTGTCCAAACCATTGCAAAAATGTAACTATACTACTATCTGATTTCTGTTATACTTTTTTCTTTATTTTTTTCTTTTTGTTATTTTCTTTTTCTTACATATTTTCACCTCATACCTCCTACAGTTTTCTAGCAGTTGTTTTTGTCAATAGTTGTGAATGTGGTGTATATTTTTGGCGCCCTTTATATTGTCAAAATTATATAAACCTATTAGTATCCTGGCATTTGCCAAAACCTCACTTGAGACACCATAGCAACTACCTAGCAATGCCCTAGCAACCAAATGAAATGCCATAACAATCACTTTGTAACACTATAGCACTGATTTAGCAACCACTGAGGAACACCTGACATACAATAGCAACTATCTAGAAACCATCTAACAGCACATACTGGCTCAACAACTAGGAATACCATAATGACTACCTAGCAACACCTTAGAAACCTCTAAGAAACCACTAGTGCTTTCCAGACCAGTGTTATGAAGAGCTTCTTATATAAGCTCCTTTAGTGTGAGTGAGTGAAAAGTATTTTGTGACGACACAAAACCAGCATATTTAAAATGTCCAGTTTGTGCAGCTTCCATCGATTGGCTGAAGATTACTGTGTGTAAATTCTTGTCTCATTGTCTGTTACGGCTCCTGCAGGTGCGGTGAAGTATCTGGAGTGCTCTGCTCTGACCCAGCGGGGGCTGAAGACCGTGTTTGACGAGGCGATCCGTGCTGTGCTCTGCCCTCCGCCCGTCAAGAAGAGAGGGAAGAAGTGCACTGTGTTTTGAGGAGCAAAGCAGTGTTCTTTTGGTTATGACCCCCCCAGTACATACACTGAGGGGGAGGTGTTCTCTACTCCACCCCATGGTAATCACCAGAGTTACTATTGGCTGTTCTGGGGAGATTTAAGCATTTACAAATGCAAGCAGTTGAAACGCCAGACCTGTGGGATGTATATAATAATAAAGGCACAATAAATAATCATGCCAAATTAATCCCTGATTATTTCTGAACTTTGCCTTAATTAATGGTGATGATAGTTATAAGAAGGTCTTATATAGCACTGTCCCCTCTGAACTCTTCTACTGAGATGTCCTTCTAGATATTGTTTGTAATGGAAGCACATTTAGGTCAAGAAAGTAAAAACAATTCACTCCAGGATTTTGTTCCAAATGCCTGGGTATCTCCTCTGCAGCCAAAATTCTGTGCTGGATTTGTACTTTCTGAGGTTGAATGGTGGACATGGCTAACTATTACATGGGATATCTTCTCTTTATTATTTGGATTTGTGAATGTGTTAAAAGCCTGTGTACATAAATATTGTGAATAGCTTCTGAGAGTCCAGTCTGAAGACAAAATCAACAGTGTGTCTCTCTTTAAAAGCTGACCATAAAATACGGAATGGAAGAATACAGTTCTTTTTTTCCCTTGTGTTTGTGTGACTACTGTATGTGAAAACTTTTTACAGCACAGCATAAAATAAAACAATTGAAAGAGTGATTATTAAATATGTCTATTTAAACTACTCTATATGGACAACAGTATCGGGAAACCTGTTCATTAATTAAAACAGTTTATTCAGCTTGTTTTGGATAACTGTCTCTCCAGAGAAAAGGGCTTTTACTAGATTATGGAGCATTCAGCAATTGCAAACTCAATTTTCCAATCAACCCCCAGAAGTATAAAAACACAATCATTCTAGACACAGTCTCTCTGCTCCACTGCTCAAAACTACAGGCTTTATACCCCCTTAGCCCACTCCTGGCATTAGGCATGAGGCCAGCAGGTTCATCTTTATCTGCTCCAGAAAGTCCTACACTATCCTATTTCTCTACATAAACTAGACAAACTATGTGTGTGCATTTACACATCTGTGTCAGCAATGAGTGCATATATTTGGAAGGTTGCCCACAAACATTTGGACATATAGTGTATGATAATGTTTGTTGTTTATGATTATTAGTGAGACTGTTTGCTAACACGATGTGGTGTTTTGAATCTCTTTACAGTATTCTTGCTTATCCAGATTATGGCAGACTTTTTTTAACAGAGAATTATTCAACCTTTCCATCCATTAGTTTTCTTATTTTGTTAGTATTTTGCAGTATCCTAGCTCAAAATGTGCCATTGTGAGTTTTTTTGTGAGGCTAGTATGCCAAATTGTCTCATTTAAGACAAAGCATTCCTTTTTTTAGTAGTTTATTTTCTGTTAAATGCCTTTTGGTTTCACTGAGATTTAAATTTGTAAGTGTGTGTGTGTGAGTGTGTGAATGTGTGCGCGAGTAAGAAAAATGTCATTGAAATATCCTGTTTGTGTGTTTTTGCTGTTATGACAGATGTCAGTGGTCCACCTTATCCTCAGCTGGTGTAGATACTAGAGGAACCATCTGAATCCTTACCAAATTAATCCTCTCTTGTGTGTATGATGAGTTTTAAGAGTATGCATTAATAAAAGTCTTTGAATGTATTCTAACTCCTGTGCCTCTTTTTATTGGTCTTTAAACACACAATCTGTTCAAAAGTCTGGACATCTCCTTGTCCTACAGCATATTCTTCTGAAATTCAGTCTTTGCTCATTGTAGTATTGTCTACTCTTCTAGAAAGGCTTCATATGCTTGTAGAAATATTGGCAGGAAGGCAGTCAATCATATCTGAAACAAAGTTTAGTAAATAATCTAGCAATGTGTATTACTGATAACTCAAAATGATAATTAATAACACAGCTAAACAAAGTTTTTTCTGTTACAAACACACAGAGCAGTGAGCAAAAAAACAGGAGGCAGGGTTAGATTTAGAAAATAAATATACAAATATACACAATCAGAGATTGGACATTTATGTCTAATTTACATGAGAATTTAATTTTTGTGTATTTTTTTAGCATTCCATACTGAGTATAGAAATAAAGAAATCTATATTATATTATATGATGTTTGTTTTCACATTAGTCATTGATTTTAGGAGCCTCTTGAGAGCTGAAAGTGTTGGCACTTTTTAGTGAGCCGAGCCAAAAGAGCCGGAATTACAAGGGTAAGGGGTGAATCCTGGGACAATCCTTTAGAGCATTGTATGTCTTAAAAAAGGGGACAGGTGGTGCAGCAATAAATTATTATTGTTCAACCCTCTGTGTTGGGGAAATGAAATGTATTTTTTGTTTTTAATCTTATTCTATTTAAAATGTTATAGTTAGCATGCTACACATTAAACTATTGTAATATAGTAGTTATCATCAATTTTTAACCCGCAAAATAATTTTATTTGTGGCTTTCCAGTGTTTCTCAGACCTCTGTTTGGAGTGTGCCTCTGAAAAATCTTTGTTTAACGGTCCATGCAGTCCCTACACTCCCCACTTTCCCTCCAGCCTAACAAGACTCAGAAACGCCCTAGCCCTAGGCGTAAACGTGCAAAACAGAGGGGTAGGGGTAAGTGGTAGGGCCAAGGGGTAAAATGGGATCGAGCCTTGCTTTTACCCTGGCCGTTCATTCGCTGCCTAGTGCACACCTTGACAGGTGCTATTAGAACCAGATCATCAGTGCTATTCACTTCAAGGGGTCAGGGAAGTCACGTGCCGTCATAAATTGCTTTTATAAAAGCACGTTAATATTTCTGTGAAACCTGTGGGATAAAATAACGACTCTAAACAGAAAAACGGCTAATAATAGTTATTATAGAGTGAATACAGAGTTACTGACGTCACCCGGTCCGCGCCGCTAGCGTGTCGTGCTCGCGCGCAGCCTCGCGCCCCGGATGTGTTCTCGCGCCGTGCGGTGAAGATGCCTCTGCCCGTGCAGGTCTTCAACTTTCAGGTGCGAAACTCCTTAACCGAACCCGAACCGAGCCGAGCCCGAGCACCGCGGGGCCGGGGTGAGCCGCGCTTCTCCCCGCGGCGGCTCCGCGCGGGCTCGGTTATTCCCTCAGACCCGCTGACTCGCTCCCGGTGTGCTAGCCTAGCTGTCACGCTAATGCGGGCCTTTAGCAGTGTAGCTTTAGCGGTTAGCTCCGCTCGCAGCGGGTCTGACTGTGTAGCGCGGGGTTTGCGGCTGCCGGTGCCGTTTAAATATCGTTATTTACATGTTGAGGGGGTGATTCAAACGTTTTTTTTTTCTTATTATAAGTTGAAGTATGAGAAACAATGGCTGTTTGTGTTTACTGTTGACTGTCGGCAGCCTGTTAGCTCAGCTAGCCCAGAGAGCTAAGCAGTCAGCTAACTTAGCTCACCTAGCTAAAGGAATTTACGACCTTTAAACCAAACCAGACTCCGCAGATTTTAAACTCCTGCTCTTCATCTGTGATCATTGTAACCAATTCTTTCAGAAACAGGCAGCATTAGTGCGGTTTGAACTAGTTAATCTTGTTATTGAAATATTTCTTATTTCTACTTTATGTAAACAGTAAGTTAAATGTTAACGTTAGCTAGCACTTTAATTTTGTATTAAAACGTTGAAAGTTTGCAGTGTATCCAATCCTGCTGTAGTAGATCAGCACATTTAGTGTTAGACTTGTGCTCAGATATAAACCCAGCTACGTTTCCTCACTTTTATTCATTTATTTAGCTGTGTAATGCTAATAACAGCCACTCAGCGACCTTATAAGGGCTTAGCCATGCAAGTTAACTAGCTAGCGTTAGCTTAACTAGCTAACGCTATCTAGCTATCTAGCTCATTAAGCTAACTGTTATGGGTGTTTTTAATCTCTGCAATCCGATGTCCGTATTGTTGTATTACTTTAGTTTAATATGGATCTGCAGCGTGTAATTTGGATTGTTTACTAGCATGCTAGCTAACTGTTTAGAGTGTGAGTGTAGTCCTAAAAATGTCCAGAGCTGTTTGTTTACTGCTGTCATTGAACTTCATCGTCTAAATTGGTGTTTTTCATCGTGTATAATCTTCTTGAACCTTACAGCATATGTAGCAGTTTTATTACATCACTGATCAGGTTTTCTCGTCTATGCAAACAATGAACGTTGCTGTCAGTGAGCTGTCCAGGCCCACGCCCTCTTTGAGTGTGTTTACATGTAGGTGGTGTTATGACAAGTGTTGTAATCAGGCAAGAACAGGAAAGCAAGATATCTGATTCTGGGAGAACTTCAGGTCTACACAAATCACACAGTAGTCACATTTCACAAAAGTCCCTGGCTGGTGTTTGTGCAGCTAAACTTGCCCTTTGTTTAACAACAGGATTGTTCAGTATTATTAAATTACTGTTTTGCTTTGGACTATAAGTTGTGAGAATGTTTAATATGGGAATATGTGAGATGTTTCTGATATTAAATATTGTGGAGGTTAATACATTTTGTAATATGTTGAAACTGGAGTTTAAAAACAATGTCTAATTGTGACAGAATTCAAATAGATTTTCTAATTAGATTAGGCTTTGACAGTGTTAGGACATATCCTGCAGTTAATTTCCAATTTCAGCACATATGCTGTATTTTAGAGACAGTATCAGCAGTGATATGGTACTGCTTTTATGGGGCAGTATTAGCACCAATATGTTGGTATATTTAAGAATCATTATATACTTGTGTATTAACCAGTAGCCAGTATCTGTGCAACATTAAATCTATTATAAGAAATTGTACTACTCTGTTTTCTTAAGCAATATAATAATAAAAAAGAGTAGCTGGCTTGATCATGCAACAATTAAGTTAATAAGCTGCATATACACCCATTCTTTGTGTTTATGCTGATGCTTTCCCCTCTTACAGGAGCCTTTTTGGTCAGTGCAGGCTCAAGGCAGAGTCAGTGATAGCTCAGCTTCATCCTCTCAGATAGAGCTTCAGGGCATGCCCGACAGCAGCGGGTCCAACCTGGTCATGCCTTTCATCATGGGCAATTTAGTGCCCACCATCCATATGTTCTTGTGCTTGCTAGACCTGGAGGTAAACACATTTAACGGGTAGAGAGAGAGAGAGAGAGAGAGAAGTAAGAAGCAGAAAGCTGATGGCAAGATAGTGTTACTGGAGTGTGCGTGTGTTAGGGGATGTGCATCATTCAGCTGCATGATTTGTGTCATGTTCTAATTTAGTATGACATTTTTAGGTGTTGTTGTTTTTTTTGTACACATATATTATGTTGTTAATTTTGGCTGTATAATGATAAATAAAAGTTAACCAGAATGATTTCTTTACATTTAGGGGTCAGTGGAGCCCATGCAGATAGATGCTGACCCACAGGAAGACCAACAGAATGCGCCTGACACCAATTATGTTGTGGAAAACCCCACCCTGGTATGTATTTAAACTTCTCTGTCTCTTTTTTTATATACATACTCATGTTGGACGTATACAGATATTTTTAATTATTGTTCAGAACACCTTAAGGCTATCCGAAATCAGAACACTGCTAAAAAGGATGTAGTTTACATTATGTAGGATTATTTCATTGTGTTAAAATACCAATGTATGGTGTGTACACACTCCCTTGGTGCCCTTAATTGTGTCATGCAACACAAGGGACATACACCGCCATAACGTTAGCACCACCTGCCTAATATTTTGTCTGTTCCTATTGTGCCGCCAAAACAGATCTGACCGTTTGAGGCATGCCCCCACAAAGTCTCTAAATGTAAAAGGGTGTAATTTGAAGTGGGGCCTCAATGAGCATCAGTGAATTTAAGGTGCCTATTACCCAGTCAGTTTTTCATTTATCCCTAAACAGACTAGAACATACATTCTATAAAGAGGCCTATTTTTATGCTGTATATTTTTGTTTGTTTATGTTTTGTTTATTTTGTCTAGGACAATGCAGGTCTGCATTTAGATTTGGGCAAAAGAGTGTATTATTTTGTCGTCAGTTTACAGTAGGTGCTGTGGATCCAAACTTGATTTCTCTTTAATAATTTGATTAATTCTCCCAATTACTCATTGTTTGTTGTAGTTCTGCATTTTTCCTGCATTTGAATATCTTGTAGATTGTGTATATTTTGCAGGTAAATTTTACTTTGCATAGAACCGACCTCTCTAAAACATGAGTTGCATGTTAGTTTATTGCTTGTGTGACATTATTTCAGTGCACACAATTTTATTCATTTGGGTTGTGATATTTAGGAGGAAATGTGTGCAGTTCTAAAAATGAGATTTGGAACAACAGAGTGGGAGATTTTTTACATGGGAGCACTCTGCATAAACTTTAGTTCTCTAGTTGGTCATTGCACAACTTCATAACTTCAGACACAATTTCAGAAGTCTGTTAGCTATAGACAGCCACAGCTTAAACTTGTATTGTTCCTGTCTGTTGAACAGTCCTTCATATGTAGTATTTGTTTGGTTTTCACTGTTGAATATTAGGGGTGTGATGAGACACTATCACGAGACGAGACACGATACTGGGTTCACGAGACGAGATTTAAAAATAACATTTTAAAGAAAACGTCAAAAATGAAAAATGGCTTGAAAAAAACTTTTCTAGGTCTTATATAGTGCAAACAATAAGTCCAAACCACAACCAGTCATATTAAGACTATGGTTTGTATTTTTTCTCCTAAATTTCTTGTAATTTAACTATGCATAACCATAACCAGTCATATTAAGACTATGATTGAAGTGCAAACAGAGACAGAACTTTTTTTTAAATACAGTTCAGAGCTAAGGGATTAGTACTACTGCCTATGAAACAGTCATGTGTACGATTTACTTACAGTATTTACATATGGTTTGTGTCTTGTTGGTCACTCTGTTATCGTATTGTTTCATAAATAGTATTATAATAGTAAAAAGTCCACGAGATCTCGTCACACCCCTATTGAATATGTTTGGAAAAGAGGTTTTGAGTAACAGACAATGTGGAAGTTCCACATCAAATGGCAGTCCTAGTTTTGTTTTTAAAGTGTGATTCTCTCTTTCAGGATCTGGAACAGTATGCCTCGAGCTACAGTGGACTGATGAGGATTGAGCGGCTGCAGTTTATTGCTGATCACTGCCCACAGTTACGGGTGGAAGCCCTGAAGATGGCCTTGTCTTTTGTCCAAAGAACCTTTAATGTTGATGTTTATGAAGAGATCCATCGCAAACTCACTGAAGCCACAAGGCAAGAGCAGCTTGTGTAAATCATTTAATTTCTTTCTAAAAGTTAATATGTGTGGACTGTAATACATTAAGTGTTTTGCATTTAATAGAGCTTAAACATTTAACAGGGAAAATGGAGAAACTCTGTTTTGTTTCCGTGTGTGCATCTGAAATACTTGTGTTTCCGCAGGGAAGTGCAAGGAGTCCCGGATGCAGTTCCTGAAGGAGCAGTGGAACCCCCTCCTCTCGACACAGCCTGGGCAGAGTCAACCAGGAAAAAAGCCCTGCTAAAACTGGAGAAGCTGGACACTGATTTAAAGAACTACAAGGGAAACTCCATCAAAGAAAGCATTAGGTACAGTTTTTCTAACCTACACTGTAGCATAATTTAACTGGTACATTACCAGTATGCTTTTATCATCACTGTTCTGACTTTAAATCATTCATGTTTCCTGCAGTAAAACAGAGATATGTTTGTAATGCAGGTCTAGAACCACGGGACTGATTAAGTTTACTGTTTTCATCATATGTGAATCAGAAAAACTGATTGTGTTTCATGTGTTTAGGAGGGGTCACGATGACCTTGGGGATCATTACCTGGACTGTGGTGACCTCAGCAATGCCCTGAAGTGCTACTCCCGAGCCAGAGACTACTGCACTAGCGCCAAGCATGTCATTAACATGTGTCTTAATGTAATCAAGGTAAGGATACTTTACTGGTTTTCCACCTGGACTGTGATGGTTGAATAAGTTTGATTGAATTAGGTTACTTTTTCCCTTAATTTTTATATTATTATATTAATTTTATAGTTATGCCTCTTCTTTGAAAACATTTACATTTTGTATTTGTCTTGTTAATATCTCTTAATATCTAAACAAACCTATCTATTTAGATGTCATTGGCCCTCAGTTTGCTTGAAAGACCACCTGAACCTTAACATGATAGAATTCTGTAATTAATGTTGATGTATTATCCAAATGACTGAACTGGATATGATTCCAAATTGGATGAATACAGCCTCAGTTTCCTATCTTTTTGGTGATTATGTTTCCAGCTTGTGCCTGACTAACTGAATATACTTGATTGTCTGCAGGTTAGTGTTTACCTCCAAAACTGGTCTCATGTTCTTAGCTATGTCAGCAAGGCTGAATCCACTCCAGAGATAGCAGAGGTTGGTTAAAAGCAGTTATAATATAATATCATCATTACTGAGGTAAAGAAGGAAGTATGTGGTTTTTAACTTTCTCTCTGGTTTTCTTTCACAGCAACGAGGAGAGAGAGATAGTCAAAACCAATCTGTTCTCACCAAACTAAAATGTGCTGCAGGTAATTTGACCTTATTTACGTCACTTATGCACTGAGGTACCATAACTGTCATACCTATGGGTGACACTTCTTCTCACCTGTCTGCAATTTTACCTTAATCAGAATTCATATTACTTTTAAATTATTACTACACAATGTGAATTGCTGTATTTTTGTCTATGCAAATAAGGATCCTATTTGTTTCTTTTTTTAAAGATAAAAAACAAAATTAGAGAAATAAAATATCTTAAGTCTATTATTATTATTATTATTATTAGGGTTCAAGCACCGAAGGTGCGTAGAACCCTATTGTTTTTGCTAAGATTTTTCTTCTTCTTCTTCTTCTTATTATTATTATTATTCTTTTTCTCCTGTAAAAACAGTTGTGCAGCCTAAACCGTAAGTCATAGAGAAATGAAACTTGGTAGGTAGATGTAGGATCAGTGCATCTCGGTGGACAACAAAAATGGCACCGATTGGTCAAGTGGTGGCGCTATAAACAAGGAAATTCATTTTTCACAATTTTCTCAATAACTCAAAAGCCATAAGACCTACATTCAAAATTCTTTGAATCAAAATTTTTTTGATGGATTCCTTGGGTCAATACCAACAACTTTCCAATTTGGACCATGCACTTCCGTCTATATAGATTTTGTGCTAATTTGCATAATATGCAAAACCTACTTTTGCAAACTAGTCCTAGGAATTTTGCCCAATCCTGGCATGTTTGGTATCAAAACACTCGTGAGCAAATTAGTCCTTCCGGATATATGCCCCATTCACTTCAAGAGGTAAATTTGGAGCACTGTTTCTCAGCAACCGTGCAACCTAGCAAGTTGAAACTTTGCATGCAGAATCTATCATACAGCCTCTAAAGCAGTGGTTCCCAACCTTTTTCTTCAGGGACCCATATTTTTACCATTGTAAGCTTTGGTGACCCAACATAAACCCCCCAGCACCCCCCTCCCCCCCATCTATAGTAAATGTCAGTTTTTATTTATCATTTCTAACCCCCCCCCCCCCCCCCAAAATTTAAAAGATGTAAGTGTATAATTGGGTTGGGGGGGGGGGGGGTGGTTAGAAATGACAAATAAAAACTGACATTTACTATAGATGAATAAAATAAACACGTAATAAAGGAAAAATTGATACATAAAACATAAGGAATTTTTATCTTATGAAGAAAAAAATAATTAGATCAATAAAATAATACAACTATTTAAAATGAATAAAAATTAATTTATATAAAATAAAAACAAACAAACAAAAAAAAAAAGAATAATATCAGTTTCAGTTTCAAATCAGTAAAACAGCTCACCAAAACCTCAACCTGTCCAAATATTGGACAATAATTGATTAACTTTACAGGCCCTCACTCATTTTCATTTATTTAACTAAACTGAGTTTTATATTCTTATATTATAATATTATTATATTCAGCCTCGCGCTGAATTCAGCTCCGCGCTGCCGGAGAGAGCGCCCGCCCGCGCGCCAGAGAGAGAGAGAGAGAGACAGAGAGAGCGCAGCGCGGCGAATTTTGCTTACCCTAGACTATATATAGTATTAAAATTAAACCCCTTAAAATCAAGAGGGTTTCGCGACCCATCGTGGATCTTTGGCGACCCATAGGTTGGGTCGCGACCCATAGGTTGGGAATCACTGCTCTAAAGGATGTTCAAAGGGCAACTTAATCAATCAACATGGCTGAACACCATCAGCCAATCAGCATTCAGCAGACATTTTGGCAGGCTGAATGTTGCCCAATCTGGATGATATTTGGCAGTTATGTTCAGGTGGAGACACTGTAGTGACCTGCAAAGTGCTGGAACAATCCGCCCACTGGGGGGCGCTGTTCCAAAAAAACGAGTATATGTCAATCATGCTGTACTATTTTGACATCTAATTGTTTTTGCCATATTTAGTACAGTGGCTCTGACAAATTTCTCAATACAACTATGTTTAAAAAGTGCTTTGTTCATTCATAATTGCTAATTGTTTGAAAATAGCTATATTGAAACTACTCTCTGGATATTTGGCCTATCACCTCCATTTCAGTCTTGCTGCACACTGTAGAGTCTCTAGGTAAATGTTCATTAAAAACATTTGTGAAAATTTCACATACAATACTCTCCAGGCATCAAGCAATCTGTGCGTCCTTGGAATTTCTAACCTAAATTGCTGTAACTCTGCAGTGTTTGCTGTAATCTCACAATGTTAAAGACCTCTGTACAATATCACTCTGATGAAGCGCCATTTAATACAGAACTACATTAAGAATAACTTGACATTACATGTCATATCAGAACATTCACTCCTTTGTGCCTCTTCTCAACATTAATAACAGGTGAAAGACTTTTGATCATTTTAAATGTGACAGAATGTCTCCAATTGTGTTAGACCTTCTTACACATCACCATCCTATGCTCTAGTAGGCACCATTGTGCTAGTTGGTGCTTGATGAAGCGCCATTTAATTCAGAACTAGATTTATAATAACTTCGTAATTACATGTCATATCAGAACATTCACTCCTTTGTGTTAATTTAAACTTGTTTGGTCAAACATTTCAGCTTGTTCTGCAAAGGTTCAAAGGTCAATCTGAACACCACTTTGTGAACATTCTGGTTGAAGCCACCTGATCAATACCAATAACATGTAGACACCTTTTGACTAGTTCTAACTCACTTAATGAATATCCTACAAAGTTCAATAGATTTACATGTGAATTTAAGCACTGATCAGGTTGAAAGGCCTCTGCTCAACATTAATAACAGGTGAAAAACTTGATAATTTCTAAATGTGACAGGGCATCTCCAATCATATTAGACCTTCTTACACATCACCATTCAATGCTCCAGTAGGCACCATTGTGCAAGTTGGTGCTTGAACCCGATGATTGCCGCTTGCGGCTATATTTATTATTATTATTCTTTTATTTGTTTCATTTTGTATATGGTATACAATTACAGTAGATTAATTGCAAAAGCAATTAAAGGAACAAGTTATGTCTTTCAGCCAGATTTAGTCTTTTGGCTCATTATTAGTGGTAAAATACTTTTTGTCTGTGTCTGTTTCCCACCACAGGACTGGCAGAACTTGCCTCAAGAAAGTATAAACCAGCTGCTAAGTGCTTCCTGCAGGCCTCTTTTGACCACTGCGACTTTCCTGAGGTTTGTCTCTCTCTTAACAGTATAACACTATATGAATGATCATTTTTTTAATGTAACATTTTAGTTTTTAAGACTGGGCCAGGTGGGAAAAAATGTTCATTTTGTAGACCAGTTTCTGTAGTATAGACTGTGGAATGAATGGTATTTACAGGGAAAAATGCATGGGAATAAAATAAATGTGCAAAATGATCTGCTTACTTACAGGACATTTAACAAGCATCAAGGGGTCACATAGTATTACATAATAGTTTCTACATATGTTCCTACATCTCATACATAGCCAGTTATTACACTGGCAGCATAATTAGTCCCATCACACAGAATGACAATGTAGTAATACTGTGTGTCTGTTCATGATTGTAATGCTGTGTCTTTTTTCTTCTGTTGTCCAGCTTCTCTCTCCTAGTAACGTAGCAGTCTATGGGGGACTGTGTGCCCTAGCTACATTTGACAGGCAGGAGCTGCAGCGTAATGTCATCTCCAGCAGGTAGGGAGAAGGTTATGCTGTTTGCCAACATATTAAATGTTATGATGAGCATATGAGGATCAATTTCGTTATATTTTTTACACATATTTCAAGGCCCAAGTAGATAAATAGGCTCAGGTTAATTAGTATTTAATAGATGGGCATTTATGTGCTAAATTATGTACAAGGCTGTTATGACAGATCAAACTGAAAGTACTGAATATAATGATATTAAAGTAGAAATACTACTAATAATATTCGTATTAATCTTAGTTTTCTTGTGTTATTCAAATATGTGTTTGAAGCAGTGCATTTTAGTAAAGCTCTCTCTGTTTTCCAGCTCCTTTAAATTATTTTTAGAGCTGGAACCGCAAGTCCGCGATATAATCTTCAAGTTTTACGAATCAAAGTACGCATCTTGTCTGAAAATGCTGGATGAAATGAAGGTAATGAATTCTACTTGTTTGCTTATCTGTATATATGTGTAGCCTATTATATGTATTAATAGGATATTAACTATACTTCGTTAAAAATTTTGTTTAAATAAAACTGTTGTCTGTTTTAGGATAATCTCCTCCTAGACATGTATCTGGCTCCCCATGTAAGAACACTGTACACACAAATCAGGAACAGAGCGCTCATTCAGGTAGGAATTAATTTGTTGTTTTATTCTATACATTCATAATGATTTAGGAACAACAATACTAATGTGTGTAATACTCAAAAGATTTTAGAAATCAGTGTTTGTTGGAATATTCCTGATTTGTAATCACAGCTTTTATACACCTTGGCATGTTCTCCACCAGCCTTTCACACTGCTTTTGGGTGACCTTAATACATTCGAGAATTTTTTGAATGGGGTTATACCACCCACAGTGGACAGGGCAATAGGGGGGTAATTATCATGACTGGCAGCGTCTGACTAGAATAGTCTGTGTGGGCATGCATGTGACAAGTGGCAAAAATCAGTTCCTCTATTAAACATGCTGACCTATATGCATATTCTATAGTAGGACCGGCCTATATATTTTCTTACAAGGTACAATTGGGAAGATAAGTATTTGATATACGGCATATAAAGAATGGAGAGATCTGTAATTTGTATTGTAGGTACACAGAAAACAATCCAGTAACTAGCATTACGATTAAATTAAATAATTAATGAAAATACTGAAAATTAATGAGAAGTATTTGATCACTTACCAACCAGCAAGAATTCTGGCTTTCGCAGACCTGTAGTATTTGCACCTGTTTAAACTCGATACCTGTATAAAAGACATCTGTCTACACACTCAGTCCAAGACCAAAAAGTTGTCTAAAAACACCAGGGACAAAACTGTAGACCTGCAGAAGGCTGAGATGGGCTATAGGACAGTACACAACTAGTATGACCAGAAGGCAACAACTGTTGGCGCAACTTTTAAAAAATGAAAGAAACCAACTGATCTCTCTGCTGAATTTGGACTGTAGTTACTTTAAAAGCTGCAGTAAAAATGTCAGCAATAGTAAAATCATTCACATATTGCTTTGCACTTGTAATTGCAGATAATGCCCCTCCATTACAGTTTACCTGTGCATATGCAAACTGACCTTTTAAAAATGTTTTTGTTGCCTAATTTCTCAGTACAGTGGTTTTCTACGGTGGCCCAGAAGTGCAAAACAAATTAACATGTCAGAAAACAAAATTACAAAATTTAAAACAAATTTACAAAATATAAAACGATTTTTGACGGAAACACACAGGAAGTGCTTGTTGCGGACCCTCCTTGTCAGCCAGGCTGCTTCACGATGAGAGAGTGGAGTTATGGACACTAAACTGTGTTTTGTGGCACGTATTTTAGCAGCAGCAGTAAATATGTAAACTATCACTGTCCTGTTACTACTGCCCCTGTGTTTTCTAACTGTTCATTTGTTTTGCACTTCAGGGCCACCGTAGTTTTCCCTTATTGTATGTAAAATACAATGCAAAGAATAAGCATAGCAGATAGAAACTTTCAATCAAAGCAGGACTGGACAAGATAGAGTTGCTTGTTTCTGCCTGCTCTAATTTTTCTTTTTCTTTTTTATTCTTTTCTCCTGGACAGTACTTTAGCCCCTACGTGTCTGCAGATATGAACAAAATGGCCATCGCATTTAACACAACAGTGGCAGCTCTGGAGGACGAGCTCACCCAGCTGATCCTGGAGGGTTTGATCAATGCCCGCATAGACTCTCACAGCAAGGTGTGAACACTACTCCCTCTTCCCCTCACATTTTCACTTACATTTTCTTTTTCTTTTTTTCACCCTTTGGGGCAGATTATTACTTCTTAACTATTAAGCTGAATAAAACACTGCTAAAAAAATAAAGAGAACACTAAAATAACACATCCTGGATCTCAATAAAATATTCCATTTGAAAAATTTCATTCATTACATAGTGGTATGCGTTGAGAACAGAATAACAAAACTTATCAATGTAAATCAAATTATTATCCCCTGGTGGTCTGGATATGGAATTATACTCAAAATCAAAGTGGAAAATCTAATTACAAGCTGATCAAACTTCATTGTAAAGTTGAAATACGGCTTAGTAGTGTTTGTGGCCTCTATGTGCCTCAATGACCTCCCCACAATTTCTGAGGAATTAGAAGCATCAGTCAACTCCTAAACAGTCTGATGTCTCAGATGTGCTGGATTAAATTCATGTCTGGGAATGGGAAAGCCTGTCTATAGCATCAGTGCCTTCATCATGCAGGAACTGCTGACACACTCCAGCCACATGAGAACTAGCTTTGTCATACATCATAAGGAACCCATGGCACCAGCATATGGTTTCAAAATAGGTCTGAGGATCTCATCCCAGTACATAATGGCAGTCATGGTACCTCTGGCGAGCACATTTTGGGTTGTGTAGCCCTGCAAACAAATGCATTCTTAAACCATTACTGACCCACTGCCAAACCGGTCATGCTGGAGGATTTTACAGCAGCAGAACGTTCTCCACAGCGTCTCCAGACTCTGTCACGTCTGTCACATGTGCTCAGTGTGAACCTGCTCTCATCCTTAAAGAGCACAGAGCGCCAGTGGCGAATCTGCCAATCTGTTCTCTGACAGGAGAACCTTATGGAGTCTGTGTTTTACAGTTTGAGCAGAAACATGGATATTAGTGGCCTGCTGGAGGTCATATTACAGGGATCTTGCACTGCTCCATGCTCTGGACACTGTGCTGACAGACACAGCAAACCTTCTTGCCACATCTTGCATTGATGTGCCATCCTGGATGAGCTGCACTGCCTGAGCAACCTCTGTGATTTGTAGACACCACCACATAGTGTAGGTTGGAGAGTCTTTATCCCCGCTGAGTGTATTCCTCTTCCTGCCGTGTGTCTGCAGATCCTGTATGCTCGCGACGTTGATCAGCGAAGCACAACGTTTGAGAAATCTCTACAGATGGGAAAGGAGTTCCAGAGAAGAGCCAAAGCCATGATCCTGCGGGCGGCCGTGCTGCGTAACCAGATACACGTCAAGGTAACGGGGTCGCCAGGGTAATGTGTCTCCTCACTCTGTTCTGCCTGCTTTACCTTCACCTCCATATCCTCAAGATCCCATCTTCTCTCTGATATGTCTAGAAGTGGGCAATATGATATTGTGTTATCATGGTGAAACATTAAATGATGATTCTTCTCATTCTGAGGGAGTTGTTCTTTGCCCCAGTTTCCACTGGTTGGCTCATTTGGGACTTGTATATATTTGGACCAATATATATTTAAGCCTATTTTGTTTGATTTCCTAGCTTTTTTATGTAACGTTTTTTTATGTAGAAAAATAAATATTGTGATGCAAGTGGGGGTGGAACACTTTTTGCCATATTGCCCACACACCCCATCTCTTACATTTTCTTCCTCACTTCAGCTATTGTTTTTTGCATGTTTCCTCTATATTAGTAATTATAAAGTTCCTTGATATGATCTTCATTATATATTTTTTAGTGTTTCTGTTATTTGAATTAAACACCATTTTGTAATTTTCAAAGCTCTTTTAGAAATACTAGTTTCTAAAAGATGCAAAACCATGCAAACCTAAATACTTTTTTACTAAATATTTTTTTTTTTAAATAAGCTTGAAGAGTTGAGATCATTTGTAAAAGAGTGTATTTTTTTGTCCACTGGTGGTAAACCATTTGCTGTCAGAATGATAGATCATATATACATTCTAAAGCATTTAAGGTGCCCACTATGCTTACTGTGGTGCATAACATTGTCAAAAATGTCCATGTAGGTAATATGTACGTTTATAGAGTACCCCTACACTTTGTGCTGTATTACAATCTCTTGGAATAAGCATGAAAATCATATAAACTTTATAGAGCATTATTGACAGTTTTCTGTGCAACATCATCTCATAGATGAATGCAAAAGAAGTTGTGCAGTTCTGTGGTTTCAGTGCTAACCATTTAGTGAATAGTGGCCAGTAGTGGTAGTGAACATAATGTTTTATAATTGATATGAAAAAATAAACCTGATCCAAAGCTGAATATAGTTTTGTGTTTGTAAATGGAAAACCATTCTTTGCTTCTGCTTGGCTGGAATGAAAACCTGCTTCCACACTGGTCCTTTGTAGATGAGGTTTAACACCCAGATTAGGGCTGTAAATCTTTGGGAATCCCACAATTCGATTCAGAATCGATTCTTGGTCACGATTCGATTATTTTCCGATTCTTTCAAATCCTCCATACTGCGCAACAACAAACACCGTAACACGACACTACACCTCTCTGTAGTCTAATAGGGAGAGGCAGTAAGAGCAAAAACTTTCCCTATCCTGTTGCTGCTGTCTCGCGACCCTCACCTACTGTCTCGCAGAGCATTTCAACTGTCTTGCAGTGTTTTTTAACTGACTTGCGGATAGTAGGTAAGCTCTGAGATACCGTTAAAAAGCTCTGCGATACAGTTAAAAAGCTCCACGCAACAGTAGCTGCACCCGCAAAAAAAAAAAAAAAAAAACGTTTTTTTGAAAATGAGAATCGATTCTGAATCTTTCAATGTTAGAAACGCGTTTCGAGCTTGAATCGATTTTTTTCTGCACCCCTACCCAGTTGTATGTCATATTTAGAACAAATTATTAAATGTGTGAGCTGACAAAAAATATAGAAGTATAGTTGTTATTGATTACATGTTTTTTTTTTTTTTTTGCATCTCATTGTCTTTCATGATCATTAAAAACCTGTCTTCTTAATCCCCTGTACTTTGGCCCCCACACTGCTCACTGCTATCTTCTTCCCTCCCCAGTCCCCTCCCAGAGAAGGCAGCCAAGGGGAACTCACACCTGCCAACAGCCAAACACGAATGAGCACCAACATGTGAAGACTCGACTTGATGCCTCTCGTAGGAAAGTACACACACATACACACACGCACCAGGGGGCCGAGGCATCATCATTGGTCCCATTTAGAATTCAGTTCCGTTTCCCTGCTGAAGAAAGAAAAATCACAATCTAAGGACTTTATTTAAGTTGGGAAAATATCTCTGTTGTCTGTATTAAAGACAAGCACACCCTGTTGCTCAAATTAAACAAATGTTACAAAAAAAATGAAAAAAAGAAGAAAAAGGAGGAAAAAAAAAAGAGAAGATTGAAAAATGAAACGGCACTTATGCTGTACTGGCCTGTTGTTGTTTGTAAGAGATGCACTTTCCTCTGTATCTTGTGACGAACCTTGATTACACATTGAAAAACCTCATCACAGAACATGCTTTTAAAATAAATATACATTGGAAAAGATGCTCCCAAATGGCCTTTGTTTTTTGTTTGTTTTTGCTTTTCTGCAGGTGGAAGATTTTATGTACTTTAACGTTATGGAAAGCTCTATGAAGATGGGGGTAAATTTAGGGTGTCAGAGCACCTCTAGAATAGCTGAGCAAAAACTCCCTTAACCTTTGATTTTATTGCTATCCAGATGTGACTGTTTTATCATTAAGGAGATATTTATTTTTGTTCAGATGAGCCCTGAAAAGCGAATACTGTCTGAACATGGTCACTATTAGGAGAATTGAGATGGGTCTTGTAAGTAAAATTAATAGAGCTGAAGTTTAAGAAATAAATAGTCTCAAGTATTAAATTAGGTCTTTCACACATTGAAGGTTACACACTGTCTACCATCTTCCCATTACTTGTTTTATTATTTTACCAGGATACGAAACACTCAAATAGCTAGGAACAGTATTTTTAGTATTTCGCTGTGCAGGAGTGAGTACACACCCCTTTGGACAGTTACACTTTTGTACAATGTGGTCAGTGTACAACTTGTATAACCGTGTAAATGTGCTGTACCATCAAAAAAACTTAACATACAGCAGTTGTCTAAACCACTGGCAACAAAAGTGAGTACAGCCCAAGTGAAAATGGACAAATTGTACCCAATTAGACATTTACTTTTCCCGGTCTCGTGATTTGTTAGTGTTACAGATTTGTTAGTATCAGGTGTGAATGGGGAACAGCCCTGTTATTTATAATTTGGGTAAATTTTTCTCATACTGACCACTGAATATTCAACATGGCACTTCATGGCAAGAAAACTCTGAGGATGTGAGAAAGTAAATTGTTGGTCTAGCCTACAAGAAGATTGCTAGATCATACAGCAGTTTACCAGGACATGTTTCACTCAGAAAAGGCCTCCCAGGGTCAGATAAAGAAGCTGTGTCCACATCTGTAGATGCAAATAGATGCATAAGTACTGTCAGCATTGCTGCAAAGGTTGAAGAAGCTGGAGGTCAGCCTGCAGTGCTCAGACCATACATGGCACTGTCCTAGAAGGTAGCCTCTTCTGAAGGCGATGCACAAGAAAGCCTTTTTTTTTCCCTGAAGACAAGCAGCCCAAACACATGGATTACTGAAACCATGTCCTGTGGACTGCCAAGACCAAGATAAACTTGTTTAGTTCAAAGAGTGTCCAGCATGTGTGGCAGCATCTTGGTGAGGAGTACCAGAAACTACAGTCAGGCTGAAACAGAGCATAATCCCCCTCCTTTCAGAAACTTTTCCAACACAACAACCCCAAAAACACCTCCAAGATAACTGCTTTGCTGAGTAAGCTGAAGGTAAAGGCGATGGACTGCCCAAGGATGTGTAGATTGAGCACCTCTACGTAAATTGACATTTTGGGCACAATTTGGCGATTTTCACTTAGGGGTGTACTCACACTTGTTGCCAGCGGTTTAGACATTAATGACTGGGTTGAGTTATTCTAAGGGCACAGCAAATTTACGCTGTTACACAAGCTGCACACTGACAAATTAACATTGTATCAAAAGTGTTATCCCATTTTGTAAGCTGCTACAACAAATATCAGGGGTATTGTATTCAAGTCCTTAGACAATACTACCTAGCTGATCCACCTTGTAGATGTAAAACCAAAGAGAGAAACTGTTATCTGTTGCTGCAGTTTGTGTTAGTCATCTTCTAGTCCTTTGTAAGTGGTCGCAGGATGCTATTGGTGGATTATTCTCAGTCTATCAGTGACACTAAGGTGTTTAAAAACGCCAACACTGCTGTGTCTGATTTACTTGTACCAGCAGAACACACACTAACACACCACTTTGCCAGTGTCACTGCAGTGCTGAGAAAAATCCACCAACCAAATACCTGCGTGGGGGTGGTTCTGAGGGATCCTGACCATTATAAAACAGGTGGAAAGAAAGATACTAAAAGACAAAACCAGAAAATAAATGTTCTCGTACTTCTCCACAGGTACTCCAGCTGGTCCAGACTTTTATTCTACACATTTATTGCAAGATTGAAGCACAAAGCTGGACCATCGAGAGGTTTTTGGAAGATCAGTTTGAGAACCTTTGCTCTAAAAACACCTATTAATCAGTTCATTTTGAACATTTACAAAAGCAGTGTTGTTGTGCTTCTAAGCACTGCTTTCTGTGCCTAAATTTTTTTTTATAAAAAAAAAAGTCAAACAGCAGTTTCAAAACTTTAATTTTTGTAAAACCCCCAACATTAAAAACACACTTAAGAAATAAAATATCTTGTGATAAAAGTGTTGTTGGTATATATATATATATATATATATATATATATATATATATATATATATATATATATAGACAGTCATGTTTGCATCCTTTAGACATTGGAAAAGATGGATTCTCTCACTGCAAAAAGTTTCTACTATCAAGCCTTCAAGCACAGCAATCCAGTAGTGACACAGATAGCCAGAAACAAATAATATTCCAGATGTATGATTAACAAACCAACTATCATTAGCCTAGCTCCAGCATCACTATTAAACTGCATCTCTGCACTCCCACTACAGTGGTACAACTCCTTTCACCTTTACATAAATAGGATCAATGTTGGACTTTGGTATGGAATCAAACATTGAAAATTGAAAATTTGTCCTCACTGGTGATTGATTTTGGGAAGACAAGTGTAAATTTAAAAAAAGGTAAATAAATTAATGTATAAACAGAAAAAAGAAGTGAGAGGCTAGATTAAACGAGTTTTGATGTGTTTTTGCAATAGTGGTTTAACCCCAAATGCTTCAGTGATTAACCTTTTAAATCACTGAAGTATCTACCCTTAGGTTTCAGTGTAAATGCGTACCAAATCTGTTGAGTTCTGGAAAATGTTAACGTTTCAGCAGATGTAGATTATTCTGGAAAATGACGTGACTATCCATTTAAGACCAAAGTTAACCCTATCCAGCAAAAGGAGGGCTGGACAGTCCCCGGTTTCCTCAGCTATACTGAGAAGACCTACTTTGTGAAACACACCCTGAAGCAAAATGTGCGACACAAACAGATGAGTTGCAGAAATTAGCAGGAAGATCAGCTCCCAGAAAGCTTCCCAGATGAACGGCCACACCCTTCTTTTACAGAGAGTTCAACAGCAGCAGCAGAAGGGGTGGTGCCCCACAGAGGCCAGTAGCAGCATCTACAGCAGCAATGGAACTGAAAAGCAGTTGAAAAGTTGTGATTGAGTTGATTCTACTGTAAGATACTCTGCAGTGAAAAACGCTCCTTGCATCTACAATTGTTTGCTGCTCGCTCAGACAAACGTAAAAATACCAAAAGTCCATTTGTTGAGCCCTTGAGCCCATGCGTATATTGGAAGGGCCACTGTTGAACATACTCTGTAGCTTTACTGCACTGGTTTACACTAACAGACTGTACCACCCCTCTACTTCATTTTGTAACCAATTTTCTCCTTACATTATCAAAGCCAATAAACCCACCCACTCATGTTTAATGCTCCCACCACTAGGAGGTTAAGGACAAGCATGTCTCCTTTGATAAACAGAACATCAGCCACCATCCATTTCAGTACAGCATCACTAGGCAGTCAATGCACTCAGAGGAAAGGAAAGTGCTGGATCCCCAAATCAGATGCTTGTGCCAGCCAGGGGAAAGTGTCAGAACTCCAATACATTTGCTAAATGATTCTTGTGCCAGACAGTATCATAATGGGAGTGGTTAAAAGAAAGAGCAAGGCTTATTGTGCTATGTGCTCTCTCAGGCTCCGGCTGCTGACGACTCGGAATTCTAATTTGCGCTGGATTCCCGCGTCATGCTACTTATTCATAGTGAGAGAGCCTTAGTTTGCCACTCTAAGCCACTACCTCATTTATCACTAGAAAAAGGCCACCACAAGACCACCACAGATGACAGATGATTAGAATGGTGGTCTGTTCTGTTTGTATGTGAGACCAGTGCATCAGTCATATCAGTGTGACTGCTATGTTGAAAATAGGTCCACCAAAAAATTATCTGTAACCAGAAACTGACTCCTGTTGAAAATAGCCTGCACACACTATTCAACAACAAATGAGCTATAATCTCTAAATGAACACCAAACCTGGTACAGCTATAAGGTTGGTGTTTCTAATAAAGTGGCCAAGAATTATTATATAGTGTGTAAGAGCCCAGCAAGACAATTTTTCATCCCAACACCCACCAACATTAACACTAACAAGCCTATCTAATACAACCACCCTAATAATAACTGGGCAGTGGTGTCCAAAGATGACTGGAGTAAGACACATCAGGCAGCTGATGAGCTACAGTCTGTAATTGTATACCTGTGCAGTGAAGCTATATAGTACGTGTTTCTGATAAATTGGCCAACATTTGTAGACACAAGGTGTATCTAACAAACTTTTCAGCTCTTCAGTTTTCACTGCTCATAGCCTCTGCTGGTCTGTAGGACAGAACAAAATCTAGAACTTCTGGTATTAATCCATTGTTGCGTTTGGAGCATGTAGAACAAGATCAGTTCCCTGGATGTTAAAAGTTCAGTTCTAGCAGAACAGTCTCTACCGCTTGACCTTTCAAGCATCTTCAGGCCAAAGTCTGGGCTGCAGGCTGGTCTGGTAGTGCAGTGCATGGTTCTGGTTGGATGGAGCCGTTTCCATTTACTTGTTCACCATTTGTGGAATTCTCCTGCTTCTGGGCCTTAGTCTTGAACTTCAAGCCGTGACCTTAGGAGCAGAATAAAGAGTTAATTTCTATGTTTTTTAAAAATTGACTTCCTCAATAAAACACTGGAGCTGGTGGTGTTTTATGGCAACTGCAGCAACAAATTCATATTCATACCGGATTACAATCATGCCACAATTATACTACACACTCTGTGGAGTTATTTTTATTAAGTAAATCTGCAGTAACTGTATATTGTCAGACTGCAAAAAACACACACTGTAGATTCCTACTGGATTACAATCGCTTCACTATTATTCCTGCCACACTATAAAATCTCCACAAACAGCAGATTTATACTGGAATAAACTTACTAAACAATTAGTAGTCAGGCTGTGGAGGGGAAAAAAAACACTGTAGGTTCACACTGTAGAATCCACACACATACAAGAATAATCTGCTCCACTATTATTACTGCCAGATTTTAAAAACTACACACACTGGATTGATACCATGGTTACCACTATTAGTACTATACTGCCATAGTATAGTACTATACTATTTAGTACTATTAAAGCCACATACACTGCAGATTCACACTTGGTTAAAGGCACTGTACAAACAAAAAACACACGCACCAGATTCGTAATACTGGATTACATCTACTACTATTATTTAGGGGTGTGACGAGATCTCGTGGCACGTGACGATATTTCTCGTCAAGCTTAAACCTGTCTCAAGGGACAAAAAACATTTTAGTGTGGACTTTTTAAGTGGGATCTGGCAACACAGTAGCAATAGCAGCGCGTGTGGTGGCTGTGCAGTGAGAGCAGCTCTCAGCTGAAGAGGAAAATTCGGGCATTTGCATAGAAGATGCTTCTGCTACTTTTAAGTTGTATGTCCGGCTGCATTTTGGCTCCAGTGGAAACAATAAACGGTAACAGAGTGACCAACAAGACACAAAATATATGTAAATACTGTATGTAAATCCAACACGTGACTGTTTCATATGCAGTTATACTAATCCCTTAGCTCTGTCTCTGTTTGCACTTCAAGCACAGTCTTAATATGACTGGTTATGGTTATGTATAGTTAAATTACAAGAGATTTATGAGAAAAAAAAACACAAACCATAGGCTTAATATGACTGATTGTGGTTGTTTGCACTTATTGTTTGCACTATATAAGACCTAGAAAAGTTTTACTTTTATTTTTTTATTCTTATTCTTATTTCTATTTCTTATAGAATCAATGTGTGAGAGAAACCAGTCTGTTAAATTTGCGTTATATGATTGTCAAATAAAACTCTAGTTTTCAAGCCATTTTTAATTTTTGACATTTTCTTTAAAATGTTATCTCGTCTCCTCTCGTTCTCGTGAACCCAGTATCATGTCTCGTCTCGTCTCGTGATATTAGTGTCTCGTCACACCCCTACTATTATTACATTTATTTTATTACACAGAGATTAGCTGATAAATATAACTAGAGTATAAATGATCTCCATATTCCATACAGAGAAACACACTGGCTGAGACTCACCTGGGCAATCAGCAACTTCTTTGAAGGCCTTTTTCTTACAGCAGCCGCGACACAAATTAAACACACACTTATTTCCCTGGAAAAGAGAAAAAAGTAAAAAACTAACAAAAAAAACTTCTGCCAAAACAGTCTGAGAGGTTTGATTTAGAACTAAACAAAAAAAAAACTGGGAACTGTCTGAATAAGACTTACCTTTGGATTTCCACACTGCTCACATTTGATGTATTTTGCTGCAGAGATCAAAAACTTGTGTTATTGTTGCAATTGTAAATATTCTAGAACAGATATGAGGTGGTAAAGAAGATAACAGAGGTAGATGTACTGTACTGAAAGACCAAACACTGCCAAAAATATGTGAATAATGTGTGCTAACCATTTCACTGCTAACAGCTGAATAAAATCAAGCACAATGCCATGGAAAACTTTCATACTGCCTTTGTCTTAATGAGATCAGTGACTGTGGAATGCATCCCATTCATGGTGTGTGGTGGTAACTAAATTCAGCTAAGCTAAGTAAAGAAAACTGTAATTCTTAAAAAAAAAAAAAGTCAAATGAGCACTGGATATTACACTACAGATTCCTCTCCTGAAAACCGTTTATTTGGGTGAGTAAAGCTCTTCCGTTTATTTACAGCAAGTTTAGATTTCCAAATTTTCACACAGGCTGGGTGCAGCAGCATTAGCATTAGTGGCTAATAAAGAATTAGCATTAACGCTAGTAAATGCTGCCCGAAAGCACTACCTTGAGGAACCCAGTGGTATTAGCTAGTGGTTCGTCCCACATAGCTTGTTTTAACACGGTAAATGCGCAGGCTACAATCCGATATTTTCACCTCTGAGTGGCGGATGAGCTAGCATGGTTAATGGCTAATACAAATGCTGCCGATAATACTTAGGTCTGAACGGCGAAAGAGCTAGTGTTTAGTGCAGTTAGCAGCTAATGCTGCTCCAACAGTGCTAACTGGGGTTAGCAGCAGGCTACAGGCCGATATTTACTCAGGTCTGAACAGCGAAAGAGCCAGCGCTTAGTGCGGTTAGCTGCTAATACTGCTCCAGCAGTGCTAGCTGGGGTAAGCAGCAGGCTACAGGCCGATGATACTCACCTATGAAAGGCTAAAGAGGTAGTGCACAGCTCAGTTAGCGGCTAATTCTAACATTGCTCTAGCCTCAGTGCTGGAGAAATAAACTCCTGTATAAAGCTGTACTTCAGCAGAGTGGCTTTACTGCTCCTTAATACCTGACTGGTAAAATTCATACATAAGGCTCACTGACGTTTTTTATTAGGTAGACCAATCATTATAAAACAATGTCTCTCATCTTTAAAGTAGGAGACTCCCCATCCGGCATGTTTTAAGTGCTTCCCTGCTTCAACACATCTAATTCAAAAGTATGATATATCAACGGCCTTCTAAAAAATAAAAAATAAATCCAGCTGGTCGTCTGGAGAAAACATACCCTATGCTGGTCAAGAGTTAATTAACACATAGGGTATTTTATTTTCTGGTTGAGCAGCTGGATTTTTTTTTGCAGGGAAGGGACCCCCGAGGTCCCAAAAATGGCAGGAATTTATTTTTTCCTCCCCAAAAAATATAATTCATGCCATAGAGGGTTAACTACTTCTGTTATGCTTGAGCTTCTCTCAACATCTGTAAAAGCTCAGATGTGAGTATTTGCTGCACTGCTCACTTTATAGAGCTCCAAATTGTGTCTAAAATAGGCCTGTCACAATAATTGCAATATCGATTTATCATACAATAAATGAACATGACCTCAATAATTTTTGATAATCATGATATCGTCCATTTTGTTTATTTGTATGTTTGTTCACATATATAACAGTGAACAGTATTTTAGCCAGTCATGCTTCAATAACTGTGACTCCATACACAGAGTGTGGACTAAAGTAGGTGAAGAAATAAGTATATAATTATAATAATAATAATAATAATAATAAATGATTAATTAAAATTTAACTTTAAAAAAGTGTATTATTATGTCAGTGGCATTTAATAGTCTTAAAATTACAAAAATATCATTTATAGCAATAATTTCTGGGACAATATATCGTCCACAAAAAATGCTTATCGTGACAGTCCTAGTCTAAAAGTAACATCAGCACAATAATAGAGTACCTGCAGCTGATAGTTTGAGTATTCTGTCCAATTCAAGTTGGTGTGCAAATGTAAGCTTAAACACATCTGTTCATTAACTCACGTTTAAGTTCAGGACAGAAGTTCTTGTGTGGATTTCTGGCTTTCTTCTTCTGCTTGTTTTTGGAGAGTGGGTCGTTGGAGCTGTCGCTGTCCTCTAGTGCCCTCTTCATGCACACTGCCTTCACTTGTGGAGTTTTCTGCTCATTCTCCTGGGACGGATCCTTCGGCCTGGAAAAAGAACAGCCTATCTGCTCCATAACCTCATACTTTTTCAGAACAGTTTCAAAACACTGAAAACTATGTCAGAGGTTATATTCAGAATGTGTAACACCAAATCAGAAAAAGTTAAGTCAGTATTGGAAATGCAATTTTTAAAAAATGCCCTGGTCTCGGCTTTTGGGCTTTTTGCCGATAACAGTCTGGAAGGACCTTTCTGTTTGTGGTTTAAAGCACATAGCATCTATTTTCTTTTAAAAATACTACAATACAGGTTTTAACTGTTTTATGGCACAGATAACTTTTAGCCCAGAGAAATCAAATGTCGGTTACGTACAAAATGCTAAGAATAGTTTTCAAATTATTGTTGTCATATTAACAGAACCCTCTAGAAGGCGTATCTTCTATGTTTTGGGTCGTTGTTCTGTTGCATCATCCATCCTCTGTTGAGCTTCAGTTGGTGGACAGATGGTCTTAAGTTTTCCTGCAAAATGTCTTGGTAAACTTGAGAATTCATTTTTGCTTTGATGACGGCAATCCATGCAGGCACTGAGGCAGCAAAGCAACCCTAAACCATGATGCTCCCTCCACCATGTTTCAGTTGGGATGAGTTTTTTATGATGGTGTGCTGTGCCTTCTTTCTCCACACATAGTGTTTTGTGTTTCTTCCAAACAACTAAATTTTTGTTTCATCTGTCCACAGTATACTTATATTTTTTGACTGCAGTGGCAGTGCCCCCCTAGTTTGAGTAGACTGTGTTTGTCAGATCAGAACATATTTAATGACCAATTTATGCAGAAAGTAGTCCCACATACTTTCTCTTGCAACTGTATATGACTCCGTGTTTTTTAGAACATGCCATTTAAGATTCAAATCCTGCTGCTTATAGCTGTGCTCCATACTTTAACTTTGGACCTGTACTGCTTTTTCTATTAGAGAGTTTAAACTGACACTCCTAGTGTTTTATGATGCATTTAGAATAAAGGCTATACTAACGGGGGTCTGACGTAGGGCTGGCAGATCCAGTGAGGGAAGGGCAGTCCTGTTTGATGTCTCTCAGATTCATCTTTGGCCATCTCCTCCTGCAATCAATACAAATCAGCAACATCTTACTGGTGATCCGTCAATCACCCCATCCTATTACTGTGTTGGCACAAATCAAAGGCTTCTTTAAATCAGGAGGACATGTGCTGAATACAGAGGTGTCAAGAATTATAATTATTATGGCTTTTAGAAAAATGTATTTTGGGGAGGGGGTAGTGCACTACAGCTTTTGTTCTTAATGGCATTTTTTCACCTTAAATTTTTTTTTTACTTTTATACTTTAAGTAATTTTTAAAACAGTACTTTTACTTTTTTGCTGGAGTAAAAAGCTTGAGTTGACACTAATTTATATAAATGTATTTTAAACCCTAGTAACACATGTAAATACTTTTGACACCTTTGGCTAAATACAATGCAATAAACAATAAAAGTAAATAAAATATTTACAGTATTGCCTGTCATTATAATTGTAATTAAACAATACACAAAAATATAATTTAACACATTACATGAATAAAAAAAACAGAAGAGCCTACTACCCACTGCACATTTTGATGTATTGCGCACTCCCAACACACCTGATCCAACCAATAATCTGATTAACAGACCATTACTGAGTTAAGGTGAGTGTGTCACAGCAGGGAAACAACCCACTGAAAATGTATGTGTATTCATTTATCATTTAAAAAAAAAAGCTGATCATTGTCAAATCTAAATAATTAACAATAATAATAATAAATCTAATTATGGGAATAATTAATTTAGTGAATAGATCAGAAGGGTAAATTTACTTTTTTTTCCTTTCAAATTAAACCAGCATACAAACAGAGGCAGAATGGAGGAGTGAATGTAAGATTTTTGTGCGTTCTTCTAAATAACAGAATTGTAATAAACACTTCACACAGTGAATCTCACACATTTACACCCAGCAGTGCAGTGAATCATGTCTTCCTGAGAGTGTACCTGGCAGCGCTGCTTCAGCTGTCTGTTAACCTCCTCTAGTCCAGCCAGGTTTTTAGCTTTAGCCAGTTCCTCCCTCAGGTCCTGGTGGATCTGTAGTCTGAAGGAGTTAAAACAAAACTGCTGAAACGGACTGGATTAGAGTTTCGGTGATGCTTAATGAGTCACCTCTGCACTGATGTGTGTGATTTCTAATGTCCAAATACTGACACAGCATTTTTTTATACTAAATATTACAGAACAGCTACTACTGCTACTGCTACTACTTCAAATAATAAGAGCATTATTACAGAAATAGGGCGAATAGTGACTTACGTGTGATGCCAAAGTTTAAAGAGGTGAGCTCGGACGAAGGACAATGTGCAGGGGGGATGTTTTTGAACCACCTCTAGATACTCCTCCGCCATCTCCCACACAGGAGGGCTACACCCCTCAAACAGGGCAGGGTTATGCAGATTTCCTTCTGTGGGAAAACAAACAAACAAACAAACAAGATATATGAAATAAATAGTCTGCTAATCTTCCAAACATCCATTTTTTACAATACACTTATAAAATCTCTAATTCACCACAGCTCGCCAAATTCAGTCATATATAACTTTTGTATTAGAATTCAGAATTATTTTATTTCATAAAATATTTTATGTTTTGAACACCACATGACTGTTAAGTTTAAAAAGACCCTAATTTTTAATCAAAAAATAGCACAAGCATTCTCCAGTTGGAATGCACTAATGGCTGATAATGGAAAATAATCTGACCCTGAACTTTTTTTCTAAGCCCAGGAGATGGGCAGGGGAGGGGGTGCCATGTATGCAACACACTTTTAACACATAACTGGGCCCCTGGGCCCAGATATATAAATAGCCCATGTACAACCTTGATAAATCATTATTATCCGGCAGAGTGCAGGGTTATGCGCCCCGGGGAGATCTTTTTAAACGCCCATTAAATTATAGATTCTAGTGATTTTGTGGCCAGAGCACCAGAGCTCTTGTTCAGTAGTCAATCCCTGCTTTTAACCAGTCTCTAACCTATTGCTTGTATAGCATACTACAGACTACAGACCCCACAGCCATAGCAAAACAGGTCAATAGATGGAAATTACAGTACTGCAAAGTAAACTAGGATTTGATTAGGGAACAAGGACACAGATTCATTTTTCTTAAAAATAAATAAATAAATAAGACTGAGTGGGGAACCTGTTGCCTTAATTCACCTTCAGAAATGTAATGTACAAGGTGTGCATAAACAAAATCTTACCTGCACTCATCACCCCCTGTACTCCAGTCTCATCCAAACAGCGCTGCACGTCAGTCAGATGCTGAATATTTCCATTGGCAAAGACAGGGATGCTCACAGCATCTCTACAAAAATACAAACACCAAGCTTTAGCCACACCAAACACACACACACACACACACACACATAAATACAATATTATTTAATCTAATGCATTTAATACTCCAAGGTTCTTCAGGCGGGATCAGTTCTAAAGGTCTGAAGAATAAAAGCTTTTACCGTACGGCTTTGATGTGCTCCCAACTTGCAACTCCAGTCTGAGCCCCCTTCTGATCTTTTGTTCTGCCGTGAACAGTAAGCAGCTGAGACAGGAGGTCAGAAGGACAAAACGACAGGATTAGTCAAACTTACCTACACACCATTCCACAAATTTACAATTTAAAGATTAAGTGCTGTACCTGGCAACCTGCTCTTTCTAGCATCTTGGCATATTTGACAGTTTTCTCCAGCTCAGGAAAGACCCGGATTTTACAGGTGATTGGCACCGACAGTTTCTCATTAGCTAGTTGAACTGAGAAAACATAAATATTATTGTTATTCAGGTTATTTAAAAGAAACAGTGAGGAGTGTGTCTTGGTGATTGCATACATTTAATATAAAACACACTAAACACATCTGACAAATCAGAATATAAGTTAGACAAAAAACTTTCAATATGGGCCTGAAGAAACCACTATTTACAATTCACTGAACAATATTCCCCTATATAAAGAAACCTAAAAATCTGAAAATATAAAACATACTCATTCTCTCCAGGAGCTCCCACTCATCCTGGAGAAACACACCATAGTGCCCTGGCAAGGGGAAAACAGTGCAATGGAAAGAGGCTCTTACTCACGTTAATGTACATTATAGTGTGTGTAAAAAGGTTTACATGCAGTAGTTTAAAGAGAACAGTTAAATACACAAAAAATAGAGATGGACCGATCAGTGTTTTTGGGGCCGATTACCAATACCAATACCGATCTTGGGCGGGGCCAAATGGCACATTAATGCCACACAAACCTAGTACAGATTCCCCTAATTACATTCACGCCTAAGCAAACACTGGTAATTTACGCTGATAGAGATATATATGTAAATATTTATAAGACACCAGAATTTTTATATTTATATGCCAATACCGCAGGAACGTGTATCCCAACATCAGCCGCCTCACAGTCTAATTTTCGGAGTTAGCTTACTGCATAAAATAGGTCATATTTACTGTAAATATATAACTAATAATACAAAAGTAATCCATCACTCCAGCTAGAGCTTAGATTGGGCTAAACATCAGCAATAAACAGCAATAAAACTGAGCTTTTAACTAAATTCCCAAATAGTTGGAAAGAACGGTTGGAAATCTGTTTTTAAAATGTTAATAAACAGTACAACACGGAAAAAAAAACCCCGTTCAGATGCTTTTAACAGTCTTCAGTAGCCCTCAACCGTCTTACCTGGCGGCCGTGTCCACTAAACCGCTTAGTTATAAACATTCTGAGGTGAGTGGTACGCTAACAAAGGTGATTTTAATGTTATCTGAGCAGAGCTGCGGCTTCCTCAGTGTGTCCAGTATGAACAGAGACAGAGTAGAGGTGCTGAACTCTAAACTCCTGAATCGGATCGGCTAAATCAGAGGAATATCGTCCGATACCGGTACACTGCCGATCGATCGTCCCATCTCTACTAAAAAAAAAACATACAATTTAAAAACATATATATTACCTCTTTTAGCAATCATCTGAGGACACCCCAAGTTCAGGTCGATGGCATCACAGTAGTCCTGAGCGAGCAAAGCAGCCTGAACAAACACTTCCGGATCGTTTGCACAGAACTACAACATCAGACACAGAAATTAGACAGCATCTAAATTTACTGACTGCAGTAAAAGCCACAGCAAGTGAGCTTCAGAACTGATCCAGGACTACTATGGAAAATGTAATTATTACATTTCCACTATATAATATTACAGATATACATTAATCACCCCAAATTCCACCTTTCACGTGGTTACCGTACCATGACTGGTCACTATTCCGACAGCGGAAACTACTTTAGTCTGAGGCTGTTCCTGATTTCCCTCCTGACAGTGAGTAGTTAAGACTGACCTGTGTGATGAGTGGGCGGTCCTCCGGGCTGACATCATTGTACAGGTTTTCCCGGCGGTAGTTGGCATCTCTGAGGAAAACCTGGGCGTGCAGCATTGGGGTGTAGCAGAGCTGAATGCCGTGTCTGCGGCTCAGGAGTCTCCAGGCCAGCTCGCTCTGCTCCACCATCGGCGCCAGGATGTACTTAGCAGACTGCAGAGTCTTCTTCCAGAACTCAAAACCCTGCAGCTTCGCCATCACCACCACTTCCTGACCACAGACACACAGTCAGTTACAGACAGAGAGGAACACAGACAGACTAAACTGACAGCTCCATCACCATCGACTCCTGATCACAGACACACAGTCACTTACAGACAGAGAAGAAAGGCAGACTAAACTGACAGCTCCATCACCACCACTTCCTGATCACAGACACACAGTCACTTACAGACAGAGAAGAAAGGCAGACTAAACTGATAGCTCCATCACCACCACCTACTGATCACAGACACACAATCTGTTACAGACAGAGGGAAACACAAGACAGACTAAACTGACACATTCATCACCCCCTCCTGATCACAGAAACACAGTGAGTTACAGACAATGAGGCTCACAGACAAACTAAACTGACACATTCATCACCACCACCTCCTGACCACAGACACAGCCAGTTACAGAGGGAGAGGAACACAAACAGACTAAACTGACAGCTCCATCACCACCACTTCCTAACCACAGACACACAGTCAGTTACAGACGATGAGGCACACAGACATACTAAACTTTCAGCTCCATCACCACCACCTTCTGATCACAGACACACAGTCAGTTACAGACAAAGACGAACACAAACAGACTACACTAGAGTTGCACGGTGTACCGAAGGTTCGATTCTTTTTCGATACTACGTCATCACAAACGATTCGGTTCTTTAGCGTTCGATGCTTTCGATACTGTATATAGCCCAGTCACTAGCTTCAAATGAGTCAAATTAGTAGGCGCGATTTGATTCAGTTCATAAGAAAACTGATTCACACCGCAGCAGTCGGTGTGGCAGTATTCAGATAAACTTAGTGTTCTGAACAAATGAATCGATTCACGCGCAAGCCAGCAGAGCAGCAGCGAGTGTAGAATGGCGACGGCTAAAATAACAGATGTCTCTCGTCCGCGACTTGTGGACAAAACGGGCGCGTGAAGTGTGGGAAAATAGTCTGAGATGTAGGCATCTGTTTTTTATTTATATTTTTATTTTTAAATAAAATAACGAAAACTGAAAGTGAAACTAAACTACTTTATTAGCGCTGTTTTCACTCCCGCAGTTGTACAGCGGGGGGTGTTGTGCCGATTCTGTCGGATTCAGTAGCGGATTCGGCACAAGGGCGGCGGCACCTCGCGCTCCGCGGTGTTAGTTGTATATGGAGTCAAAAAAGGGTCATAAAGATTTTGAGTTTGTAAAACAGAAGTCACAAATGTACTGAAACTTGTAACTGCGTTTAAACAACTGCATGCACGAAAATCCAAATCCACAAATTAACTGGAATGTGCAAACTTGAAACAGAAAGTAATATTAATAATAATTCAAATGTACAAATGCGAAAAAATATTTTAATTATATATAAATATATATTTTTTAATTTGTAAATCCAATCTCTTGAATGTGTGAATCAGTACTGCTCAAATGGCTTAAGCTGGGTCAGACCAAAAATCACATTGAATTTGTGAGGTTGTAAATGTGACAGTGGGTGTTTTTCACTGTGGAGCTAAAAATCCTCTCATTCACCTTCTCTGCTGCGGGTGCGAAGCTCTAGCTGCAGTTGCGAATTTTGACCCTGTTTTGACGCCTGATTGATGAACCAATAGGAAAGCTTTATCTGGACCAATCAGATTACGGGGTTTGTTTAACCAATCAGAACAATGGGTGTACCGCGTGCAGTGTGTAAGCACCTTGATAGCAGGGAGACGCAGATGGTTGGGCGTCAGCAGGGGGCGGTATTATTGATTGACTGATTTGCATATTGTGATGTGTCTGCGTATCAAAATACACGACATCATCATCCACGCCTATAGCATAGTTGAACCTGAGAGGGCGCTGCAGAGGCAAAAATTACCACAATAAAAGCGTTTTTATTTAAATGTTAGGAAATGTTTATAAAAAATGTAGGTGTGTTTAATGTATGTTTTATTATTACAAAGGAACACACATTTTAGCTTATTATGAAAAAAAAATGGTTTAGTGTATAGTGCCTCTTTAAAGTAATAGGAGTATTAATGCTTTCAGTTTTTCACATTGATATGTGAAGTCACACAGCTCTTACAACTTCTAACAGCTAACTCAAACATTCCTATACAGTCAGATTTACTGTGTATGAGTATAATCATTAATGAGATATTATTCTCAGTCTTCCATAGCGTAATTAGAATTAAAATCTGTGTTCTGTGGTAAATTTTTATCCACACAGCGTTTATTAGACAGTAAAACATCTAACAGTAATCGCCTTTAACAGATCATCAGACCCGCAGGTTTCTCAGCAGTTTTTAATAACTACTATTAATTATAAGTGAATATTAAACACACCTTAATCTGCTAAAAACTCCAGACTACAGCAAACAGTTTGTTTAACCTTAACAGCAGTCACACACCCCACACTATATTCTCTCACACACTCCGCACACAGACACTATTCCGCTCCTCTAAACCTCTGGGTTTTTTTAATCCCTAAATTATAAATATAGGTTCAGCAGATACTCACACCACCACACCGTGCTCTCCGTGCCGCGCTCCACAAAACCGGTCCGTCAGGAAACACACCTATCAAAAGAGTTCCGCACGGTATTCCGTGTAATATACGCTTTTATAAGTACATTATATAATAGCGTGTGTTCAAATTATTATAACGAGTATAATTGTTTTAGAAAATAATGATCATTTTATAATTAATACACCAGCGCCTTCGGGTTAATTGCATTTTCTTGTTAAATTACTGTTTTTTTTTTACATTTTAAAGATGTTTGCAACTACAGAACATGAATCAATATTTATCACTTTTAATACACTCCCACAATCACATTCTTTCTCCTAAATAATAAGTTAAAGTTTTATCTGCGCTTCATCTTAGTTACTAAACACTGCTGTTACTATTATTGGCCACCAGGTGGAGACCCACACCTAGCAAATCAGCCATATTCGCACACAGTATTAATCTCATAAATCTTTTACATTCAGATAGAGATTAATGCCCCTACTTGGTTCACTCTCTGTGATTTGATCAGTCCATTTAAAACCAATAACTAAAAATCGAAATGATACCATTACAAAACAATTAAAGTCAAAGTGTATGTGTGTTATTTATTTGTATTTGTAGTTTATATGTATGCATACACAGTACACATGTTACTCAAAGATTATTAACATTTACAGGCTATATTGAGTCAATCGTTATGTCCTTCGCTGCACCTTTCCCAGATTCATAATGATCTGATTTTGATATTAAATAGGTGAGCTGATAATGACAGAGGAAGTACTGTCGACAGGCAACCATCTGTGAACCTCTCTCTCTTATTTTTCTCTCTCACTTTCTCTCTCTTACTCTCCTTTTTTCTCTCTCTCTCTCTCTCTCTCTCTCTCTCTCTCTCTCTCTCTCAGTAAACAGTGTGAGCTCGTGGGTGTTCACGAGCATGTTCAGTTCAACGTGACTCTGCACGTGCTCTCAACAACGGGACATATCCACCACGTGACCATTAATAATCGAACTCATACATTGGCTGAGAACCAACCAATCACATCGCGGTAATTATAATATGGTGGTTTATTTTTGCTCTTTTTATCTGATAATATCTGATAATTAACAGTATTGCTCTTTATTTTTTTTTAGTAACCGCATCTTTTTAAATATTAGCAAAATATGCCAGACGTCTGAAACGTTAGATGCACATGAAACGTATTACACTAAACGTTGGATCTTTAAAATGTGGAAGGATACGTGCAGTGTGTCCCCAAAGAAAACTACAATACAGATAATCACAATTACATGGATGCATTAGTTGTGTCTATGTTCTTGGGAAGATAATTATTTGTATTAATGTGTTTCCGAGCAGCAGAGTCCCAAAGAGTCCTTATGATGAGTTATAATGCTCAGTTATTCCGCTTAATATGAGTCATTTCACTCACGTCACTGCTGACAGGATCCCACATGTTACACACACACGCAAACACTCACCAGTACAAGAGCCGTTACACTTAATTAATACATGTGAAATGATTAAAGGTGTGAACTAAAATAATATATTTTATTTCATTTTTTAACAGCAATATTAGTAAAACCAAAGGCAGGTAAAGAAAATACATAGATCTGGTCAAATGGCACCCGTGGATGTTTTTGGCATTAGTAAAATATTTATACTTTCCTACATTAAATACAAATATATATAAGCAAATAACTGAGAAAACACATAATAAAAAAATACTTTTACATAAACCTAAAGGCCTAAATAGTAAGGAGGGAAGATCCACTGGACTGGTCTCTTTAGGCCTCGGTGTTGCATAACTATCTGATAATTAACAGTATCATGGTTTCACTACAACAGCTCTGGTTTCTTTGAGGTTTGCCAGGTGTGTATCAGTGACTGTAACTTGAAGTCATTCCTCGCTTGGCTTTTTTTTCTCAGAAACAGGGATACGCTGGCCTTTGTGACCAGTTAAACCAGTACAAACATGGCCACACACTAGTGAATACACGATTGGCTCCAGCATGATCGATACACCCAGTGCTGCCCAGTATGAGTAATATATATCCTTATGCTTCCTTTTTCCTGAAACCTGAGCAGCTTAAACTGTAATGAGTGCAACACTGCTTATATAATTATCATGTACTTAATTATTGTGTAGAAATATATATAACGTTACTGATTTTCTAAGCGTATTATGCAGCTGGAAATATATGTAAAGTTTATAATATAAGTTTACTTAAGAGAGTGTTTTAAAAGTTGCGACTTCTACTGACAAAGCTGGCTAAGCTGAACAAAAGAAATCCAGCCATTTCTTTTGTTGTTATTGTGCAGTCTTCTCTAGTGCCCTCCCACCCTCGTTTTACAGGCCACTCGAAGGCCGCGTTCCAATACACGCATATTTGTCTTTGTGTCTTAGCTACGGTGCCAAACTGGTGTATGAGATGTGGCCACTTAGTAACTCTGGGACATTTTGGGACAGAATTAGAAATTATAACGCTTAAACTTGAGAATATAGATGTGTTACTAGACTGGAGCGTTTAATCCAATAACAAATCCTTACAAAAAAGATTGCTACTGTGTTGGAACTATGGACTAAATATATCTAAATATATATGGGGCTGTACTATGTAGATAACTGGATCTGATACATTCCCCTCTGATAACCACCCACTCTACACCATTTGTTTTTTAACACGCCGAAAGCATCGCTACATAACGTTTATGTTTGCCTTCTGTGTAAATTCTCTTTATTCACAATAGGCACCCTAACTAGCGCACAGGAGCGTAAAATGAGACATGCCCACGTCGTGCGTCGCTGTTGCTACGGCGAGTGACATTTCCGCTCACGTCGCTGTTATTCAACCAATCAGGCTTCGATCCAGTCGTACGTCCACGAACGGCGGCCAAGCGTTCAATGGTAGAAACGAAGAACGAAGCCAAACAAGAGGGATCTGTTTCTGCATACAAAATCCGTCTTCATCCGCTAACTAAACGCTGGATTTTCAACACGAAACCGCCCAGAACACAAACTGCACAATTTAAGCTTCCTAACGAACCCAATATTGTGGCGGTATCGCGTCCGGAATGTTAGAAAACAAATGGTGAAAAGTGGGTGATTGTTTTAGGAGAATTAGCCAGCTAGCCAGTAGAGCTGCATACAGGAGACTGGCTTGGGCTGAAGGCGAATTGACAGACTGCGCTGAATTTTTATAATTTTCCCCTTTTGTTGTGGGTATTTTTTAAACAAAGTCGTTCGTATATATTCAGACACCTACTGTTATTGGAGCTAGCCACATCGCTAGCTTTTAATAGTGATATACGATGGAGTTGAGAGTGGGGAACAGATACAGGCTGGGGAGGAAGATTGGATCTGGATCATTTGGCGATATTTACTTGGGTAAGTCTGAGCGTTTTTCAAAATTCATCCTCTGAAATTAATTACAGCATATTTAAGTTAGTTGTATTTACTCATATTTTAAAAGCTAGCTAGGTTATATATTCTGAACTATTCAAGCCTTGTCAGTCAGTAAGCCAAGCTGAAGCTACATAGCTTCAGACAGCTTAAAACTAGACACTGTACACTGATTATTACTGAGATATCTGCTCACTCGACCTAATTTTTTTAGTTTACTTTAGCTGATTGTTTTGTGAACAGGATGGTTTCTAGTTATATTTGAGGTCAGACAGGTGAACGCTCGCTTGGTTAACGTTAGCTGTTGGTTTGAGATGATTCTCCTGCTTGTTTAAGTAACAGGGCAGGTACCTTTGGCCTTTTTGTCTGAGTGGTCGATTATAATAGCTTTTTAACCAGCTCACATTTACAATTCAGCCTTAAACTGGTTGACAGTATGTCAAACATATAGAAATGCAATTGCTAAAAGGTTATTCTTAAATAAATCGTCTCATAATGGGTTTAATATGTTGTGTAGTTTGATTTACAATATTAAAAATAAGTCTCAATTTTACCAACAGGGCAGCTACTTTTTGGCCTTTTTGCTTTTAACCAACCTATATTCAGAATTTAACCTTAAACTCGTTGACCATAAGCTGAGGTTTAGATTTAGCTTTTATAGGGGTGAAGTTACTGTAAAGTTAGGGCCTAATCTACAACACGTATTCCTACATAGGAATCTATACTTTGAGTGTTCACTTGTCAAGTCATTTTTTGGCTGTATACAAAAAAGAAACCAGAAATACTGGGCTGCCTAATACAATAATCCAATTAAAGTCAGATTTTTTTTTGTTAGCAGATGTCTACCTTAATTGATTGTTAATTCGCAGACATTGGTTTATTAAAACATCAAGCATTGTGTTTCTTTATTCATACAAATATCACATTGTACCAATCACTATTTTACATTTATAGGAATATGATTTTGCTGACATCAAGTTAATATGTTGTTTTATGATTAGTCTTGTAAATGCAGTTTGAGTCAGTGTTGTAAAGTGCTAGGAATACACCTCAATATACGCCAGGTCTCCTGCCAATTGCCTTAAGTGTTGATTGCCTTCTCGAAAGTGTGTGTTAAGAAGTTACTTTTTTGGGTTTGCAAATATATAGAAATTATGGTCTGTGGTACTTTACAGCACAATACAAATGAAAGCAAAGTCAATAGGCACCAAACTATTTTTAATAACAGAAATTGCCAATCGTCTGTTTCTGGTTGCATGCAAGTTTCACCACTGGTGTTGTGAACTTATACTCATGACATATTTACTTTCATCACTGGAGGCCCTAGGCCATGGAGTATTGTTGCAGGCAGCTTGTTCTTTTTTCAGTGAACTCATTTCACCCCCAGTGTGCATTCTAAAGTAAGTGTAAAACACATTTCTCTGGTTATTTTGTTTGTGATGTGCACATGGATTCAAACAGCAGAACATTACAGCCCAGTTTTTTTTGTTCACTGGAGCTGTTACTGATGAGGTCAGTGCTGGCCTGCGCACTTGTTTTTGAGATATGGGAATATTTTTGCAGAGCAGCGGTTGGTTTGGTTAGGAAAACCCTCCTCCTGCCTTCTCTACTCCTTTCCGAGAGAGCCATAAACACTGGAGCCAGAGAACAGTCATAATGTTCGCACTGGTGAGCTGTTGCTTGATTGCTCAATACATTAAAGGGCCCATGTCATGGACGTAGCATGTATGGAAATATATTTAGATCCTCAACACATATGGACACTAAAAACATATTTTAAAGGTATTGTTTTTGTTGCTATAAAAAGAATCTGCACAATGTAATATGCATATGTAGAAAATATTCTATAATTGGTAGTAGTTACTGAATGATGTAAATAGAATCCTCCAAAAGGGATATGAAATCATAGTTTATACAGAATCATTTAAGTAGGTAGTCAGTCATTTGTTGCAGTTTTTACTGAGTTCTTACTGATGTTATCTGTAATAGATATCAAATTGTTAACCTAATATGTAGAAGAAAAAAAAATGGTAAAAGTGAGAGATGCACGATGCAAGATTTTGATGCACACATCCACATGTACCCCACAAGTAAACCTGGTAATTTTGTAGGATGTGGCCTCTTTAAGAAGGGACTGGGAAGGTTGAAAACATTCTGAAGAAGCATTGGCTTAAGCAGGAAAATATACGCCTCTTCAGTGTCCTTATAATGTCTTAAATTAATACCACTGAATGGTGTGTGTGTGTGTGTGCACCCATACACCCATATATAAGGGTTGTATGGTACAGAGAGTACCTATGTTGAAGGTGCAATGAGCAAATTCCAATTTTTAATGACCAACCATATAGATAAATTTAAGAGCTAAATTTGAATGAATTCATTACAGTTGCTTTCAGGAAAGTTTAGTATTGATCTCAAACATTGTCTGTGTTAAAAACAGTATTGAATAATAAATTAAGGTACAAACCTTAAATGTCTAAGATTGGCACTACAGAATGGCAGATTTGGTCGCAGTGTGGTTACTTGGTGTTGGTACATTTAAAATTTTGGGAACTGCAGAGTGGCTGAACATTATGCAACGCTGGTGATTCAGACAGTTGCGTCCACCTACTTAACATAGGGCTTACGTAAAGACTCCAGCTTCCACACACCTGGGCTACCCAGACGTGATGAAGTGCAGCTGGGGCTGAGGGGGGCAGCCTGGCCTGATCAACAGCGTACGCACTAAACAAGCCTCTTAAAAAAAACTTGCAGTGTTTGCTTCCCCACGTGGAAAGAAGCGGATAAGAGAGGTTTTACTCACGGAGCTCAGGGTAACCTGCAGCCGTCTGATTGTGTCATACACATCTGTGAGGTAACAGACGCAGTGTAAACAAAGCAGGGAGTAATTCAGGACATTTCTTCTTTGAACAGGTCGACTTCCCAGTTTCCTTTTTATTAGCATTAAGTGGTGTAAGGATAAAGTCACGGCAAACATGTTAGGCTTTTCATAAATATTTTGAAATTGAAAATAACTGACCCCAATATTTTTCGATTTAACTTAAAACATGTCTTGGAAATAATAACACTAAGAGTTCTGGTTTACTTCTATTAATTAAATTGATATCTCATGCAGTCATGATGCATCTTGTAGTAAATTAAACCCCCTTAGGAGAATCTCAAATCATTTAACATTAAATTACGTTGTAATTGGTTAGCAAACTCATTTGCATATTGGTATGTCAGTGTATATATTGTAATAGTTAGTATCATTTATGATGGTTAGCAAACATTTTATCATAGAACTACATATTTGTTTAGTGCAAAGTGTAGTATAAGCCGTATAAATGGTTGTGTGACTGTTTATGGAAATGTAAACCTAATCAGCCTATCAGAGTGGGGGGTTGCTTGTAAGAACTTGTAAGCTGTAATGTTTATTTTGTTTGTGTGGTGGTGTAGGGGTTATAAGGTTCTTTTGTTAGAGCAGAACCATCTTGTAGACCAAGACCTGTTTAACAGTAGTACTTAATTTTGAATGTAATTCAAATGCATCCAGCATCAGAGCCTGCTCCAGAAGGGTGTATTAGCATATATCATTATAGATATGTTTGATATGCTACAAAACTCCTCCTTATTGTCTTTATTCACTCTTGGTGTCATTAATCACTCTTAGGTTTTTAGCATGACCTTCATGTGTTCTCTATTTCATTTCTATTATGCAGTTCATTATTAAAATTCAAAAGCAATGTAAACAACAAATACCAGACTCAAAGAATGAAAACCGTGTGGTAAAACAAACCTACATGGTGTAGGTGGAGGCTGCCCTGCAAAGTAAAGATAAACAGGCACACAGATGACGTGTGAGTGTACGCATCCAATTCATTCTCCTGGCCTAACCCCCATCGTCCCTAGAGTCCTGCTCTCTGGTGACTGATGGAGTAGTGGAAGACATACCAGCTGCTTTAGGGACTCAGGACGGTTTAGCAAGATTGCTAAATTCCCTTCTTTTAGCCTTCATTTTGCACTTTCAGTTTTTTTTCTGTTTTTGTGTTTTGTTTTTTTGTCACATTTCAAATTTTTAAGTATTCAATAGTGCTGTCAGATGATATTTTTTTTTTTCCATTTTATTTATTTTACATTCTGTGATTGAATGTTAGCAAATGATTGGATGACTGGCATATATATAAAAGCTCCATGTAATGAAATTTGGGCAGCAACAGATTTTGTAAATACTGTTTACAGACTACTGTAGCCTCAGTGGATGACGTACAGCATAGGCATTGGCATTTATACTGTTCATATCTATATCAAAATTATATGGTACCGACCAAAATAAAGAAATATCATTTGATAAAATATTTTGGCTATATCGTGCAGCACTACTGTAAACACTGTTAAAAGTTCAGGTCATCTGAACTTACTGCCATTCCCAGGAGATTTTCATCTCTGAGGGCTTTTTCAATGAGGCCCACCCAATCAGAGCAGATTCCATTTACATAATCAATCTTAAAGGTCTAACTCATCCTGTGGTAATAAGATTTAGAAAATGGTCATGTAGAAAAGAATAATGACTGTTTTAGGAACAAAAATCCACACACGTTAATTGTTAAAAAGAGATTAATTAACCAGCATAAAGCATGTTTACAGAGTGAAATAAAGGGTAAGGGGAAAAATACTAACTGAATATTAAATTTATCTATTTTGAGCTGGACCTAAAGCTGAAACACTTTGCATGCATTCCAAGTCTCATCCCTTTAAAACAGAAAAATTAAACCCTGATGTGCACCAATGATGACATACCTGCTGAACAGAAAGCTTATTAAGCATTTATCAGAAGCATACAACTAATCTTATTAAGCCTCTATGAGAACATGAATTGAATTATAATTTTGTACTTAATGTTGAGGTACACTACAAAACTTCATGCTACAGTTTTTGTCTTTTGTCTCCACTTTCATCTCCTAACCCTAATGTAGATTTTAACATCTGCGTGGCTTCAAGATCCACCACTCATTTTCACACAACCTTCTACAATTAAACAGGATCACACTGATATTCAAAATATTTCTGTTATGATCTCCTACCCTTAATTGCATGTTGGCCAAAAACCAATCCAGGCTAAAACCACTCCTTATAAACCAATGACGACATTAGGTGCGACCGCCCTGCCCACATCATCGGTAGTTACGCCACAGTCTTATTGCGTCCGAGGCAAGCACACACCTCCAGCCTAAAAACCTCTTCCCTCATGTCTTCTTTCACAAGGAATGCTTGTCAAATGTGGAATGACCTGATATTTCTTTTCCTAGTGTGATGATAATCTGGAATGACTGAGGCAGCAGGGTATAAACATTCCCTGTTTGCACCCTGCCCATATAGAAAACACAAACATGTATATACATACACACACCAGTTTTACTACGCAGTCTGGACAAACTGTAAAAAACAGCCTGTTAAAAAAAAAAGAAGAAAAAATCTAGCTAAGATGTACACAGTGTTAAGCAAAGTGGGTTTGATGTAAAATGCTTTGTTCAAGAGAAACTTAACCAGTAGTTAGAAGTACAGTAGTTCAGACTTCTGAACCTCAAAAGCTCCATCACAGTAAAATAGATCACAAGATTATAATTACAGTTCCTGATTGCTGATATACTGTTTTAGTAGGGTTTTCAGAAAAGTTTGTATGTAATTTAAATAGCGGGGATAACATGCTCTCGGCAGTTTTGTTCCCAATAAAAAGCCTTTGTTTACAGATCTGTTTCATTCCATTTAAACTCAGTCAACAAGTGGAAGTTCACTGGTGGGGTTGGATGGCAAATAAAATTGCTGTATTTGTGATATCTGACTCTATTCACCACCACTGTGAAAAAACAGTATGACAGCCCTTTTCACAATACCTCACACTACATATGCACAACAGCTGTAGATAAATCAATTTTAAAAGTCCATATCACTATCAGTTACCAAAAAGAGTAGCAACGGAATTCAGATCTGTCTGAACAGATTCAGCAGAATGAAATCTCTCTGACTGCACACTTGTCAGCATGCTGGGCATGTTCAGACACATTCCTGCAGCGCACAGAAACCAACACAGAAACTCACGTCTGCCTAATTTGAATATGAGCATTCAAAGTATGGCACACAAACAAGTCCAAGAAAGTATTGAAGGGCTAGTACGTACACCTGCCACAAATTTGCAGCTCCAGCACAACACTAACAACAATTGGGGTACGTATGGGGGTTGGAGGGGGGGGGGGGTTGGGGACTTGGGAGATACGGTATCTCCTTATTAATTCTTTAACCAAATTTACTTTCTCTAAAATGTTCAAAACACACATTTAAAAAAAACTTCACCCTCATGTTTTTTACATCATGAAGCTAAACATGGTTCTTCAGTGCCTTTACTTAAAGTTTTGAAGAATTTAGGACTATTTTCTTACATTGTCATACATGTAACTATGATCAATAAGCACTGATGTCTACACTATCCACCTTATTCAGTTTGTATTTCAGAGTCACCTTTCCATGACCGATTGACTATCATAATTTTTGCACTATAAGGCACAACGGATGATGATGATGATGATGATAGATGCACTATCAATTATGTCTGTTTTCGTACATAAGGAGCAGTGGATTATAAGGCAAATTTTAAGTGCCACTTGTTAGGACCAGGGGTGTTGCAATGTTTTTTTTTTTGTTTTTTTTTTCCTAATTCAGCAGGTCTAGTTGCTGGGTGGCAAAACCTGTAAAGCTAAGCTACTTTAAGTAAACAAAACTGTAATTCTCTCCTGAAAACTTATTTGGGTGAGTAACATGCTTTCATTTATTTCCATAATCTTAGATTTGCAGATTTCCACCAAGGCTAGCTGCGGTTAGCCTGACTTCTGTATACTCGTCCCGTGTAGCTTGTTTTAACACAATAAACAAACAGGCTGCAGGCCGATCAATACTAAACTCTGAACGGCAAAAGAGCGAGCGTGGTTAGCGGGTAATGCTAATGGTGCTCCAGCAATGCTGGTTGGGGTTAGCAGCAGGGTACAGGCTGATACTCACCTATGAATGGCAAAAGAGCTAGCGCTTCCCGCAGTTAGCAGCTAATGCTAATACTGCTCCAGTCTCGAGTCTTTGTGTTGGAGAACTAAACTAAACTCCTATATAACACTGCACTTCGGTAGAGTGGCTTTACTGCTCCTTACAACCTGACTGGTTGTAAAATGTATACATAAGGCACGCCGGATTATAAAGCGCAGTAATGATTTTTGGGAAAATTAAAGGATTTTGCCATATAATGCAAAAAATACAGCAAAGAAACAACAAACCCATCCAGTTAGAACACATTTTTGGTGTTATTCAACTTCTCTTACCACAAATTAGTTAGGATTATTAAGTTTGGTAATGCTGACTTGTCTCTTTTTTATGTGGTGCATTTCTGAAATATTCAGATATTTAATTTTATTAATACCAGTCAGCTGTGTCTGAGTGTCACTTTCTCCTCTCTGCTTTCTTAATGGAAGGCTGAAAAAGGCCAGCGGGGCTCTGCCGTCACTCATGTGTGACGGAAGAGGCTTTTTACTCTCATCTCTGTCCCTCCTCCAAACAATGGACTTTTCAATTTAGATGGAAATGGGGCTGCTGTGGCTTCCAAACCGTCGTAAATACTGGAGGTCCTCTGCCTGTTCTAAACCAGTAAGATGGGTCAGAGTCAGGGCATTGTGTTCTTCACCACAGTTTTAGTTGTCTATTTACTGAGCAGCCCCAGTATTAATCTGCCTTTTTTATTTATTGTGTCTCTAGTTAATCATCTAGTTAATGTTATGCAAATAAGCCTCTTAAAGGGTGTGTTATTGATAGTGGTCGCTGCCAGTGAATTTTTGCACTGTGCAAAAATCTAAAAAACTGTTGCTTTAATTCATAGTACCTTTACAGAACAGTTGTTTGGAATTTTGCAGAAAACCCCTCAGTCTCCAGTCTGTTCAACATCAAACAAGTGCAGTAGACTGTAATATGCACAAATGCAGACACATGTTTGTGTAGTGCTATTTCATACATTTTTATACTGTTTTTAAACAGTTTTGCCTTTCAATCAGAATACTGTTTTTATATAATTTTTTTTATTTCATCTGTGTTCTCCACAGGATCACAAAATGTGTTGTTTTAGCTCTGCTTGTTTTATGTTCTTTCAATCTTTTCCACACCATGCTGCAGCCAGCAGTTGCTGAAGGTTTGGATGAGTGCCCTGTATGAAGTATTGAACACACCCATTAAGGGCTGGGGGCTCTGTTCTTATGTCAGTGTTGCACAAGAGTGTGTGTGTTTCTTTTGTGGTAAATAACATGCTCTGACTGGCTACGTTTTGTACAAGTTTTCTCTGGTCATCTTTGTTGTTTACCTGATCAAGTTTCTTTCAGTACTGATACCAGTGCTACCTTACCTAACTACTTTATATGTGCCTATGAATCCAATTACATATTTGATATGTTATTGTGGTGAAAGTCACTAGATTGCTTGTAATCGAATCATTAGAAATCTGTTACCAGAGTGCTTCCTGTGGTGTATTACATTCTGTCTGAATGTGTAATTCCCGGATCAGACTACACGATTTTAGCCCGACTTTGACCCGATTTAGAATTTTTTCACAAAGGCGCTACCATGGCTTCTGTACCCATGATTGTCAGATTCTTTGCTGTTCCCCCGGGATGACCTACGAATTGACGCAAGGATGTGGACGATAATTGGTCGGTGACTATCGTGTAGTGTTGCCAGTTCCCCGATAATGACACGAAACCAAGATAACTGCTTATTCTGACCTAGAGAACATTGTGAGGGACAAAATGTTGTGTAGTCTGATCTTGGCATTAGGATCATATGAGCAGTAAGAAGTTTACATACCGTCTGTTTTCTGTATTGTAAAACTGTCTTTCAGTTAGGGCTGTGGAGAGTCCCCAACACTTCTTGCAGAAAAGCTGTGTGGGTTAAATCAATACAGGGCATGTATTTTCTTTCAAAAAAAAAAAAAAAAAGAACACTGACTTTCATGATTAGAGATGTAAAGATTGGGTGTCTATATCAGACACAATATTTCAATATTTCTCTAATGTAGTCATTTCTGAGAGACGATTAGACCCTGTTCACCATTCCAGGATTACAGGATCTCTGTGTGGGGCCACTGTTGGGGCTGCTCGCTAGATGGAACCTCTAGGAGCTGGTGCACAGCTGTAGCCACTTACTCATTAGCAGCCCACATTGTACAGGGCTGCACACACTAGTGGCTTGGCCAGTCTGACTTTTTTTTATTTAAATATGCAAGACTAACAATGTGTCTTGTGCTAACATCCACATTTGCTGGGTTAACGCTAATGCTAAGACACATCAGCTGGGCTCCACAGGGCTGGGCCGGATTGGCCATGATGCTAACATTCGGCCTCAGCCACAAAGCTAACATGCACGGCTGCTGGGCTTGGAGGAATTGGGGACCTGGGCAAGCCTCTGTTATGCCAACAGCCAGCCTCTGTAGGGTTAGAGCCAGGAGGCTAACTGGGAGCTGGTGAAAGGAAGCTGGGAGCTGTTGGTGTTTTTTATTCTGTTTTCATAGTATTTATACACATTTGTGGGTGCAATATGGCCATATCGGTGACTATTTGACTTTGACCATTTATGTTCTTGGTTAAGAGGAGAGAGGGATTTTATTCAGGCATAGGAATAGTCTGCTGTCTCTTGGGTGGGTCTAAACTGTGGTTTAATCAGCCTTGACAGCTTCAGGCCTGCCTGCTCCTTTCTTGTGTGTGTGTGTGCGTGTGCATGTGTGTTTGTGAGGGGGAGGGGAGTGCCAGCAACTCCACCCCTCTCCATTCATCCTCCCTTGTACACCAGGTCCCTGTGGCATGCCGCTTGTGTGTAATTTTCGAGAAAGCCTGTGTGTGATTGTAACAGTGTGCGTTGGAATGGTGTCCTATTGCGTTAAAGGAAGAGTTATTACTTCTGCTCTTCTGATGCTGATTGAGGCTAAGTGTTGGACAGGAAGGGAGGCAGTGTGGTATTTGTTACAGCAGACTTGTTTGGTGATTAATAGACCATGTTGCCACGTTAGAACTGTTTGTCACAGGGAAATATTAATTATTTGCTGTGTTTAACATTGCCTTGCACAGGCAAATATGTGGCATATATCTTTTTTTTTTCTCGTTTATTTGTTTATCCAGCTCACATATAAAATACCCATTGTAGCAGAAGGAGGAGCATGCTCTACATTTTTTTTATTATTTTCATTTATAGCTTTTTTGTCACTTTCAATTTTAAGGTTTAAAAGTTTTTAAAAGAAAATTAATGGAATTAATAAATAAAAAAATAAATTACATATATATTTAGCAATAGCAAAATAATTATAAAAGTAAAATTTCTAACTTAAATTTAAACAATCATTTATTAATGCCCTTAAAATCCTTAATTCAACGCAAATGTACTACAGTAGTTTCTCCACAATGGGGTGGGAGTAACACTCGATTGGCTTCATTGCAAAACCATGTCAGAAAATTGGGATATAATATAAGACCGACTGGTACTTTTGGCAGTGTGCCAAGACCTGCTGGTAAATGAAATCCGCATCTCCGTAAACTTTTTCATTAGAGGGTGAAGCATGAAGTGCTTTAAGATTTTCTGAGAAAACACTCCATCACTGATTGTGGAAACTTCACACTAGACCAGCAGCTTCGACTGTGTGTCTCTCCACTCTTCCTCCAAACTCTGGTCCCTTGATTTCCAAATGCAAAATGTGCTGATGGTCAGCAGGAGACATGTCATCTGCTGGTGTTGATCCACTGTGATATATCAAGTGCAAAATCAGCACAGTTTTTTCACGTAAAATCTTACAGCACTTCATGCTTTCCTCTTCTGTCCACTGTTATGGAGATGCAGATTTCATTTTCCAACAGGAATTGGCACACTGTTCACACTGCTGTAAGTGCCAATTGATCTTTTATATAATATTCTAATTTCCTGAGATACTGATTTTTTGGTTTTCTTTGACCGTAATCTACAATGAAAAAAAACACTGAAAGTACATCACTTTGTATAAAATACATTTATTTAACATGATTTTGACATTTTGAACTGAATTACTGAAATAAAGTAACTTTTCAATGATATTCAATTTTTTTTATATGTGCTAGTATATCTGGATAGCCAACAACTTAAAAGTAAAAAAAAAGAAAAGGGTTTTGTGTGTCGCAATCATAGCACCCCCTCCCTTGCCCTCCATGAAAAAAAAAAAAGTTCAGACTAAGGATTGTGTTCCTCCATCAGCCCTGCATCTAGCAGTTGAACAAGGAACTACAGCTTCCTGTTCCCAATGAGACATAAAGTGTCATATTTGGGAGTTGAGGTTTACAGAAGTTTGATTGTCTCTCAATAACAGCTAGTTAGAGAAATATTGGCCGATTGCGTATATTGGGGGGAAAAAAAAAATCGGCTGATACTAATGCATAGCTGATCGTACTTTTTATCTCTACTTATGGTAATGGAATTTTTTGGTCCCTCACCAGCTATATGCGCGCACACCGTGAGAAAAAAAGAGCATTACGGGATTTGAAGTTAGTACAGATACTATGAGGACATTCACAGTTTTCAGAAAGCAGGTTTTTTTTTATTAAATTATTTGTTTTTTAATTCTGTGTATTTCCGTTTATTAATTCTGTTATTCCGGCTATGTTCTGTTACAAAGTTGTAGAGAAACTGAGCTTGAGATTTGTTGGTTCTGGGTCGTGGTGCAGTTAAACTGGACTTTCGCACAGACATGCCCTTAAAACATGGTCGCATTTGATATTTTTAGTGTAATCAGCACTTTACGCTCCTCTTTGCGTAGGATACAGAGTTCTGTGTATTTTCGCTGAGCACTGTATTGTGACACTCATACCCTGACAGAACACAGGAACACACATTGTTACTTACTTTGGTTGTGTTTTACTTCCTTACTACCTTTTATTTAAATTTTCTGTCCACATTTCCTGTCTGATGAATCTGACTTCCTGTGTGTCTGACCTTTGTTTCTTCCTGTTTTGTTTAGGCACAGACATCTCTGTGGGGGAAGAAGTAGCCATCAAGCTAGAATGTGTGAAAACCAAACATCCTCAGCTGCACATCGAGAGCAAGATCTACAAGATGATGCAGGGGGGAGGTATGCCTCTGTTTTTTATCTGTACACTGCAGCAACATAACTACCTGTTATCATGCATATAATGTATTGATGTGTTTGCTTGGTTTAATTTCCAGGCATGTGTATCAAATTAAATGGCTATGGGTAGATGTTTCTAAGACATCCAGGGTACTTACAACTGAAGATGATGAAAGTCTGTTACACTATTATTTTTTAATTTAATATAATATATAATATAATATTAAAATATATTGAATTATTTCTCAGTAATGCTGATCCCAGATGAGTTTAGTCGTAATTTATACACATATAAACTTCAGAGATAGTCTCAGTAAAAAAAGGTTTTAATCAGTATCAGCCCCTATGTTTGTACATAGCTAATTAAATATGAATGCTTAGTAAACATGTTTTCAGTAACACACGCATCATACAGTGGTTGAGCTTTTAAATATAAAAATAGTATTTGTCCTTTTGTCGATCGCATTATAACTTTTACAAATCATTTAAATTTGATTGATTATATTTAAGCACATTCAGTCTGGTAGAAAGTTTTTTTTGCTGATGTAACTGGGGAACATTTTCGTGGGTGAATCTGAGATAAGGCCACCTGCAGCACTGTCTAAATTATTATTATTTTGTTTGGTAAAACGAGGCTTTAGAATCAGTAGTTCAGAGTAGTTATTGTGAGTGAAAGGTGATTATTAATTAGTAGATTGTTGTGAATGTGTATAAATGCATTAAATGGACCACTATCGCACAACCTATCTTATAAACATTTTACAGAGTCAAGCCAATTGCAGTTGCCACTATTCATTCTGTACTGTTCATAAAAAATAAAATAGAAAGGGCAGTGTGTCTCTTCTCTCAGCTGCTGGACACAGCATTCTGCTCACACTGATCAGAATACCTACAGAAATCACACATGATTAAGTTAACACAGCAGTTAAACTGTCTGTCCAGGTTTGCTGTTGAATCACAATCAATTGTTGGTTTCCAGAAGCAAGTTCTTGTTCCAATGCTATCACTGCTGGCCTATATTCTGCGTTACTCATTGATACTTAGTCTTGATGTTTTTGGAACGACTTTAGGAAGCATAAACAGCAGTCTAGCCACAGGGCTAAAACCTAGGCTCAGCAGGGTTCAGGAGCTGTGATGCTAAGAGTTTTCTTATGTTTATCCCCCTCAATCAGCTAGATTTCCTCTGAGAGTGAAGACTAGCACATGCTACCACCAACACATGTGGCAAGGCCTTTGTCTGGTGGACCACTGGTTCATTTTTTTCTGGTTATTTTAAACATTAGCAACAATGTGGTTATGGTTGATTTGCTTAAATCAGTTATATGAATATAAATGTAAATCCTTAAGGATGTTCACTACCCTCCTTTTAAAATACCCTAGGTGCCCTTATTGTAGCTGGGTGCATGCCAGTGCCACTAGGGGCATGGCAGGATTCTAACAAACCCCCCACCCCTCTCTCTCTTCTCAGCATAACAGAACATGTATAACATTTACGTACTGTACATTGGCAGTCTCTCTAGCATCTAGCACTTATTCTTACAGCTTTCTCTTTACCTCAGCTTCATTGTCTCACAACCCTCACTATTTTACATCTTCCACCTCAATCTCACTCTCTTGTTCTTGCTCTTTACCACCCTGTCTGTGTTCTGTCTTTCTCTCTATGGTGTCTACTTCAACCCCCTCCTCTTTTGTCAGATCACATGGTGAGTTTCGTCCAGATGGTGTGTGGTGGGGAGGGGGAGGAGCCTCTGAGTTTCTCCTCCTTAACTGGGTCTGCTTTTTTGCTCCCAGCCTTTTTCAGCACAGCATCAATATTCATTGACTCACAGCTGACGGGAGGAGATCTCTGACCTCACTTTCATTCCGCTACAGTTTCTGAGGAAGCCGTTCACTGAATCATGTAATATTGCCACAAGTTGACTGTGATTTTACTACCAGAAAACCAAACTAAACATTATTGTTAAGTAACTACCTACACCGTATAGACAAAGTAAAGTTAAGTATAGACACAAATCATTACACCATGAGCTTTATTTTTACACTGTATAATAATGTACATTTCAGTGTTCTTCAAATACTGTTCTCTAAGTATGTAAGTTTTTTAAATCTGTACACTTGTTTAGAAGAATTTAATTTGTACTCTATCCAGATATCCACACTAAGAGTTTCCAGACAAATCCATTCAGTGTTCATTTATTTAAACCCATTCAGGATTAAAATCCAGACGTGAATGTTAGGGAACGGGTCGGCTAGTGGATGGAGGTTGACCCAGACTAGGAGATATATTTACTCTTGTGAGCATGCTCAGAAATAGCTGACCTAGAAGATGTGTGCTCTGAAATGCTGAGCAGCAGTTCTGCTGTAGAAGGGAATGAAACACACACACACACACAGACACACACACACACACACACACACAAATGATCAGTCAGCAGCTGCCCCAATGGGCCTTCCGTGTGTACCCCCAAGTGTTTGTGTAAGTCCATACATGGGGTGGAAATGTCTCTACACACTTAAAATACCCATTCCGGTTAATGGAGCGAGGTTATTTTATTGACAATGCACCCATTTTTACTTAATCTATTCAGCTTCTTTAAGTTGCACCTATTGCTGGCACAGAAGTGCAAATGCACTCTCAGCTTTTCTAGTCTCTGTACAGTAGGGCTTTGTATTGGTAAGAACTTGTCGATACGATGAGTATCATGATACAGGGAATACTTTTAAGTCTTTAAATTGCAGTTTAAATCAAAATTTAAGAAAAAAAAACTTTAATTTATGAAATCTAAATATAGAATACTTATGCTGTCATAACAGTGGGATCTTTTAATACATACAATTTTATTATTTAGCAGTTTACATGTCAACTCATAATAAAAAAAGATAGTATTGTACCCCTTATTGTAGATCAGTATTGCCAGTGGCATATAAACATACCTGCCGCTATCCTTTGAGGGGTATGTGCTAGAGGGGTATAAAGGCTCCTCCAGCATTGAGCTGTGGAGCAGTGGAACTGTTAGGGATGAGGTGAAGTGGTGATTTTCCTACATCATGAACTCTCAAATACTCGTATTAGATTGAGATGTAATGCTTCTCAATCTAATAAAAGGTCTTCCTTGCACAGTAAATAGAGTTACTCTAACAAAAGCAAGATACCGGTACACTATTGTAATACCCTTGATTTCAGGATAAACAGTGAACAGTGAATGAGCAGGTGTCCAATACATTGTATCTTTAATGGCATCCACAGGTAACGACACAAACTCAATTAGGCCACATTAACCTCTGTACATCTGTAAAAGCGCTGTGTCAGCTGGCGTCAGTGGTTGAAACATGGCTGCAGGGGCAGAGAGGGCAATCAGTGAGGAGCAGCAGTGATAGTGTTGCTCTGATCTGATTGGTTTTGTGCTCTCCTGCTGAGGCCGCCTTTATCCACTCCCCCAGCATCGCCTTCAAGGTCGCCCCGCAGTCATGCTTTATAGCCAGAGCTTTATATCTTCTGCCTGAGCCGACCAACCAGGGAAAGCGTTTTATACGAGCCTAACCACCGCGCTGTGTTTTATCACTCTGCCGTCTTAAACTTGAATCAAACCGCCTCTCCTCCCCTCCCCCGCCACCAGCTGGAGAACAGTGGGGGTCACCTTCACTCTCCAGGTATCTTACAATCCTAAATGGGTAGACCATCTCTGACAGTTACAGTCTTTGGGTGGACTATGAGACGGATATTTGTTATTAGGAAAAATCATATCCCCATACTGATGTTACACATTATAGGGGTGGTCCTATATAGTGAGGGATTGGTAATGTGATAAGGTCATAGGCTTGAGGTGGAAGCTTGGGATCAGATCACCCCTGCCAATAAGAGGGTGTGGATACTAGACTGACCTACCTGCAGTCCAGACCTGTCCACAGTAGAGCATATGTGGAGAATTTTGGGGAAATCAAGCGAAAGCAACGGCTCTGTAGTGTTTGCATAACATCAAATTTGTGTTTATTTTTCCTGGAAACACTTAATCACGTGATATTACTATGATAATTTTGGAATGTGTTGAAAGACATCAAGTCAGCAACAGTCTGCTAACCAGCCATAGTCATCAAATGACTGGTCATCCATGTACAGGGTGTGCATGTACATATATAAATATTTGGTTGTAATCAAATATTTGAATAAAATGGACAACATTTGATTGCAGGTAAAATGCCTTCAAAGGCAAAAAAGAAGTACCTGATAGTACTGATATTCAATAAGGCCTTCAAAGCAAATTAACATGCATGTTCTCTAAATGTAGTATTTGTTTTTTTCCCCCTCTTTTCCTGCAGTTGGGATCCCGACGATTAAATGGTGTGGGGCTGAGGGTGACTATAATGTGATGGTGATGGAGCTGCTGGGTCCGAGTCTGGAGGACCTCTTCAACTTCTGTTCCCGCAAATTCAGCCTGAAGACTGTTCTGCTGCTGGCTGACCAGATGGTAAGGCTGCAGGCCTGCTCTCCCGCGTCCACTCTTGTCTGTAGAGCTCGGCTCTTAATTACAGAGAGCTTCTGCAGCGGAGTGGCTATTAAAGCGGCCGGTCTTGGTGTTGCCAGATCGGGTCTAACAGTTGTATTTCCTGCTGTTTTACATCTCTGCTGTATTTCCTCTTTTTACCTGCTGATTGATCAGCTCTAAAGGCCAAAGGGCATTTTGGTGTGAAAGGAAAGATTGTTCTGTCAGTGGCTGGATCATTGCCTTATTTGCATTGTTGTGTTTGCATCATAGCAACACATTCTCCACTGTGTGCAGAGCAGCTCACTCGTTAACTCCACTATTCATTATGCAGCATTTGCTCTATAGTGAACTGACTGGAGAAAGAGTAAGGAACAATGGTGAGAGATTTATTGTTTTTCAGACAGCTCTTTTTCTTTTTTAGCTCTTTTTTTCTGGTTTTCTCACATTCTACCTTACGCTTGCCTCTTTTCTTGTTTTTTCTCATTCTCTCCCACTTCTCTCTCTCTCTCTCTCTGTGAATACTTTGTTTTTACCCTCAGATCAGTCGTATTGAGTACATCCACTCCAAGAACTTCATCCACAGAGATGTGAAGCCTGATAATTTCCTGATGGGCTTGGGGAAGAAGGGCAACCTTGTTTACATTATCGACTTTGGCCTGGCAAAGAAATACAGAGACGCACGCACGCACCAACACATCCCTTACCGCGAGAACAAAAACCTGACTGGCACTGCCCGCTACGCTTCCATCAACACACACTTGGGCATAGGTACACTCAAACACTTCTTTCACTTTGTGTACATATTAAACTTAGAAAGTGCTGTAAACATTGGTCTTTGACTTTATAATGGTATGATCTCAGTATTGTGTACATTACTATTTCCAGTACTAATAATAATGCACAAATGCTCAGCCTCGATGTTTGCTGTTGTCTTTTCCGCATACAGAGCAGTCCAGAAGAGATGATCTGGAGTCTCTTGGCTACGTGCTCATGTACTTCAACCTGGGCTCTCTGCCCTGGCAGGGCCTGAAAGCCGCCACTAAGAGACAGAAGTACGAACGCATCAGCGAGAAGAAAATGTCCACCCCCATCGAAGTCTTGTGCAAAGGATACCCATGTAGGTTAAGCTTTCTGCTAGGCGTTGGGAATAAGGCTATTTTATTGAAACATTAGTATGTTCAATATAATTAGTATTCAAATGTAGGGCTGGAAATCATTTTCAATACCGATATAACATTTTTTTTTCAACATCTTTTTAAAAAAAAAAAAAATTATTGTAATAAAAATATAAAATCGATAATTATTCTCACACACTGTGTTTATTTGACAGCCAACACAAAAAATTACATTCTCATACTGTCACTATTTTACTAAGAACAAAAACAGCATTACTTAAACTGCTTTTAAATCTTAGATCTGTTTTTTTTTTTTTTGTAATGCTGATATATACATTTTATTTAGAGGTATATAAATCGATCATCAAACTTAATCTAAGAGAAAAGGTAAAGATATTTGTTTAGGACTGTTAAGGACCGTAAAGGCATTTCAGATTTTAATGATTGAATGTGGCATCTACAGTAAACAGTCCCATAATAATACTATTATTAAATGAACACACTGCCCTCACCTCCCAAATTAATTAGTTTTAAATTACTGAAATGAACTCAGTATCTATATTCTTATAAAGACAAATTATAGACATATTTTTGATTTATTAATTGATTGGAGAATTGACACTCCATTTGCTTTTTCCTCTTGCAGCTGAATTTGCCACGTACCTCAATTTCTGCCGTTCCTTACGCTTTGATGACAAACCGGACTACTCTTACCTGAGACAGCTCTTCAGGAACCTCTTCCACAGACAGGGTTTCTCCTACGACTACGTTTTTGACTGGAACATGTTGAAGTTTGTAAGTATCCACAAGCATGCATTTACATGTATGTAACTTCACAACAGTTAATGTGAAAAGGGATTTGTGTAGTTTAGTTTTTGTTGTAAAAAAACAAAAACAAATTGTGGTGTAAGAAAATCATTGTTTTAAACTAGGTGTGTAAAATCCAAGTACAATACGTTGTAATTGGTATACCGAAATAATACCAAAGTTAGTAATCTATTGCCCTATTCTCGTGTTCAGGGAGCAAACAGAGCAGCAGAAGATGCTGAGCGGGAGCGCAGAGATCGAGAGGACCGACTAAGACACGGCAGAAATCCTGCAGCCAGGGGGATGCCCTCAGCTTCCAGCAGACCGAGAGGAACGCAGGAAGTAGCGCCGCCCACACCCCTCACCCCAACCTCACACACAGGTGAATGTTCTTCCAACAGTGTTCTATTCTATGTAGTGTCTGCATCTAAACCAGACATATCCACCAGACAGCATGCTGTTTATGCTTTGTCTAAAACTGGCCTATTCACACTTTACCTTCATGCTTTGTCTAAATCAACTTTTATGCAATATTTATGCAGTACACATGCAATTTGAGAGGCAGCTGTCTTATTAGTCCATCACTTTCTTTTTGGGCAGCATTGTAGGCATTGCTTTCAGTTTACGCTTCTACGTCATAATGTCATAGACTGTTTTGAACTTATAAAGGCTCTCCTTTTTCATCTAGACTAGAGACACAAACCCAGCCTCTGCATTTGCAAGCTAACAATCTTTACTTCACATCTGCCAGATTGTGATTTAAAAGGAGACCTTTTTTTAATGATGTTTCTACAGAATGATACATCTGTTAACCTTCTTCTTAATGGAGCCGAAAGTGTTTATTAATCATTGTTTAAACAACTACTTTAAGCACCTCTGTTTTTATTAACATATGACCAGTTATCTCTTAACACCTATTTTCTGCTGTTTTTTTGCTGTCTTCAGTAGCAGCTTCTGCCTCAAGTGGTTTTTTGTGAGCTTGTTTGTGTTCTCAGCTGAGAGGAAGTGGTAAAGCATTTGCACACGTACCTCTCATACAGGAAATCACATGACGTAAATGTGTTGAGAATAAGTTGTTTCCACACTTATCAGGTGATGGAAGCATGTGGGGAACTGTTGTGAAGGCAGACTATATGGACTTGTTAGCAGATTACAGCCTTGGACGTATATTTGGAAGCTTTGTTGTCTGCTGTTCATGTTGTGATAAAGTTTTTGGTTGTGTGATGTGAAACCACCGTAGCAAGAACTTGATGTCTTGGTTAAGATAAGTGCAGCTCAGGTCCCATTACGCTTTAAGTATAAAGCAGCCTTATAGACTAGTGTATTGGGATTACTGAGCTATGATAAAGTCTGCATTTAGACGGTGAATGAGTTTATACACCGCAGAGTGTTTCTTGAGGATCCTTTCTGAACAACACTAAAATAATAACGCTTATTAAGCTTCACTCTGGAAGAGAGAAAAGGTGTCGGCTTCAGGCACATAGTGGTATTTCTATGTGAAACTACTCATCAGCACAGACTGCTGACAGTCCCCAGTGATATTTAAAAATTCGGACTTTTTAAATGTTGATGTTGAGTTTACTGTTTTTAATGACTTATTTTAAACTGAACTGAAGTTTACTTTACTTTGCAGTACTGTAATTGCTGTCAACTGACATGTTTTGCAATGGCTGTAGTGTCTGTAGTATGGATCCGAATTTCAGTGTCCCGAGCGACAAAGGTCGTGAGCGACGCTGTCGGACCGGCCGACAGAAAGACTAGCATGTTATTAATTTTTTGTATTTTATCGACTAGTTTGACATGCTCCGCGACATGCTCCCTGACGCTGACCAATAGGAAGACGGAGCGTTCTGTGGCACACAGATATAAACATAGAAAAAGAAAGTGGGATGGTGCTCCTTCAGTTCACTGTATCAGAGAAACAGACGAATAATCTAATAATCATCTAAAAATTTACTTCATCAATGAGAAATTCTGTTTACATTCACTAAAACCTAAGTAGCTACATCTTTACCATACCTTAAGTTCTCTCTGGAGTACACAAAGCATGTAATGTCCATTTGTGTCACCCAGGAATGTGTTCCCCGAGAACGAGACAAAACGAAGACAACTGCTAAATCTGACATGGTGAACATCGTGAGGGACAAAAATGTCGTAAAGTCTGAGCTTTGCATAAGAGACTGGTTAAAAGCAGTGATGGATTACTGAACAGCTCTACAGCTCTCAAGATCCCAAAGTAAAGATACTACTGTAATATAGGCTTATATTGTGTTTGTTAATCTCATGTCTGAATGTTGTCTGTTTTTCAAATTCCCCAGAATCTATGATTTGTTTTGTATATCTATTTGAAAAGTGTGTTGTATACATAAAATCTCCACCTTTTGTTCACTTCCTGGACATAGAAGAAAGTTCAGGCTCAGAAGTTTTTTCCACTGTCAGCCCTGAAATGCTTTATAAAGATGATCTGGCTTAATAGGGCTACACTATGTCCATATTTGTATTGTAGTCTGCCCTACTAATGAATATTCATTAACTTTATTTTGCATCCATTGTTGACACAGATGTGCAAAGGCATGCAGACACAGCTGTTGGAGACACAAACTAAGTCTCCTATTGCGCTTTTGTCCCCAGCACTGTGTGTAATGTGGTACTGTTACAATTTAACGATTAGTCGACAATAAAATTTGTAGTCGACAAATTTAAATAATCGACATTGTCGATTATATTGACTAATCGTTGCAGCCCTACTTGTCCGGTCTTTTTAAAGACGTATAGAACTCTGGAATATATTTATAATATGGCCGCACTGTAAGCTGTGAGGCAGGACAACGGTTCTGTAGTGCAATAGTGGTGATTATCCTATATTCTGACCCCCTCAATCAAATTCTCCTTCCCTGTAATGTAGAGACAGTTAATTTGATGAATTTTCGTAATACCAGTTTTTAGAAAAAGCTGTGAATAACAGCTGTCCCTATACAAACACATCCTGTTTTGTCAACCCTGTTCAGTAGTGTAGTAACTATGGTCCAGGTTATACTTAAGTTGTCCAGCTTATTGAGGAAATCCTGCTTTGTGAAACAGCCTGCTGCTGTCTGTGCACCACTCCGTGCTGATGCGTTTCCTGTCATTTTGTGTGTCAGGAATGGAGCGCGAGAGGAAGGTCAGCATGAGATTACATCGCGGCGCTCCAGTTAACATCTCCTCGTCTGACCTGACTGGCCGACAGGACACTTCACGGATGTCAACGTCACAGGTAAAAGCCCCGCACGTGATCTTTTTTGCTGATGTAAAGCATTAGCATTGCTCATATTTTTATTATAGCTCTGTGGAGCACTTCACCCACCATATGGCAGTGCTAGTGCTAGTGTCTGAGCTTGGTGCTCGTCCATGGCTCCCCATCATTGAAACACTTTCTCACTGAATGCTGTTAGTTTAGACTTGTGGCACGTAGCAATGCCAGGGAGCCATCTAGGAGCATTATTTGAATGCTGCGTTTGACATGGAAATGCTCGGGCTGCCTCCTGGCTTTAAATTCTGCTAGCAAGCAAAGTTAAAACATTGTGGTGGGTTAAATTCCTCAAACATTTTTTAAATGCTTAGTTCTTTATTTGTATGGATTTAAAGACCTATTAAGATGTTTACAGGTTAAATACCCCTTTCTCTAACCTTTATCCAGTCTCATTGTATTAAACAGTGTGTGCCCTGATTTCATTGCACAGATTAGTGCAGTTATTACAGTGGTTATATGGCTCAAGTTCTGCATTTCTGCAAGACTTCAAAATTAAGAAATCCTTATTTTAGTTAAAATCTGTACAAAAGTATGTTTAAAGAACTAAATAAATAAATGTCATACACATTAGAAAAGAAAAGGAGGAAAAAAAAATGATAAAAAAATCCAGAACCATGTTATTGTTGATTTTCTCCGAGCAAATTTTCCAGCGCAAAACTTTCAGGTTGTTCAGTTATAAACAATGCATGTAATTTTGGATCTTTTCTAATAATAATTTCAGCATCAAGTCAGGGCAAGTGTACAGAGCAACTTTTTTAAACAAATGCAGTATTGTGTACATTACATTAGGGGTACATTACATAAAGTAAAAATAAAGTAAAAGTATACAGATTTGATCATTAGACTAATGAGAGAAAGCACAGCTGTCATTAATTTTGACAGGTTTGTTTTGATTGATTATATTACAATTTAACACAGTATTAGTGTGCCTGAACATTTGTTTGGTAAACATTTGTACGATAAATGAAATGAGCAGTGCAGCTTCGTTTAGAGCAGTTCTGGTCAGAGCACTGTTTATAATGTGCTTGTCACGCTGCTGTTGTCTATTTTACATATAAATCTTTTTCATCCTCCTTCACCCCACCCACCTCAGAATAGCATTCCCTTCGATCATCACGGCAAGTAGCTGCTCGCCACATTCTGCTGTGAGAGGCAGGGGCAGCCCCGGGTGAGTGACGGTTGGGTGCCATCTTGTCTGGTGTGTCTGCACCTCCCTGCACTCAGTAAAGCCCTCCCTGCCCTTTCTCACTGTTTTACCACTACCACCCTACATAGCTCCTCCTCCAGCAGAGGCTTCAGGGATACGTCATAGCTAGAGGTGGAAGAACTGGTTCAGAATATTACGACCAATTACACAATTAAGTTTACCACACTTTGGTTTTAAGAAACGTTCTAGGACTAGATATTAAACAAAATCCCAACTGGTATGTGAATATGCACATTTGTGCATGCAATTAATTTTATAATAATAATAATAATAATAATGATATTAAAAATAATAATATTTGATTGAATTTAGAATTGTATGCAAAATTAACCAATAACAAAGCATGTAAAAAAAATAATTATTTTACTTTCTTATTTTACCTATCCTTTACCTTTCCTTCATTTAACCTCTTCCTCCTTTTACCTGCATTCCTTTTCCTGACTTTTCCTTTTCTCCTTCTTTACATGACTCTTGTTTTTTTTTTTTTTTTTGCCCGTCACCTTGACTTTTCCTCTTTTTCTCTTATTTGGTTCTTTGACCTTTTCTTGACTCCAACTTCTCCTTTTCCTTCTTTACCACCCTTATTTTTCTTTTTCTTCTTTTTCGTCAGTGTTCTGCTCTTCATTCGTTTACAATGATTACGTGCTCAACCAAGAAAGCTCATGTTCTTGGCATTATTTGACCAGTGTATGAATCCTGATAGCTACCAGATTGTATGCAAAGTAAAGAAAAGCAGCTGTAAACAGTTATCAAGCTTCTAACTAATATAGTACAGACCAGCTGTTCAGGACTAAGGATAGAATTAAACTCCAGAAGCACTGGCTCTTGGTCAGGGAAAAGGGGGTTAGAGATTGAGTTTTTGGTTTTAGTTAGGATTTGTATGAAGCCGGCGTGCAGTCTCTCCCATATGTCGGATGGTTTTAGCGTTCTGCTTCGTGCCAGTTTTGCTTTGTGGGTACGTTGCCTACGCTAATGACTCAGATGGAAAAAATTAAACCGTGTGAGCAAAATAAATTCTCTGCACCAGATGCCTCCTGTTACTCCTCACAGATGGGCCCCGGGTAAAGCACTGCTGGATTACCCTGCTCCAGCATTAACTGCATTAAAGCTCAATTTCAACCTCACTGTTTTAGCACTGTAGAGCTGAATGCTGTCAAGCCAAACAGGAACGCTGCAGGCTGTGATCAAGCTTCAGTTTAACACTGGGAACTGGGAACATAACCCAGCTTTCAAAATGAAAGGAATTTTACCCGTTTACATTTTCCCTTTTGACCCCAAAATTAGTCAAAAAGGGAGTAAATATCTGGTGTCATACATCAGACACCCCAATCAATAAATATAATAAATAGAGATTAATAAGCACCTCCACACGCTGAAAGAAAAGTGTTTGATCATGTGGACATGCAGTTATGGACATGTTATTTGAAATGCTGCACCAATAAAGTAAACATAAATCATAACAGAAATGTATATCCTTTTGCTGAAATTCTTTTTTCCTATTAATACTTTTTTTTTTTTTTACTGTGTGTGAGATGCATATGTGGGAAAATTAATGTTCCCTGTCCAGTCTGCAAGATGAAAGCAACATAGAGAACTTAAAATAATAGAGCAAATCGTGACGTAGTAAAATAAGTGTTAAATTGTAAAATAATCTGCTGGTTCATTTAAGTCAATTATTGGTCCAGTATATGTTGTTTAAATCCCTGTGTATTCTTAATTATTAAATGTAGGGCTGGCTGTTGTTTTAAAAATCCATTTTTTAATCTTGTTGGAACAAGTTAATAGAGCATGTTTGTTGTGCTTTATTAAAAAAAAAAAACAGCATTACTTGTGTTTAAAACTATATATTTTTTTTCGCCAGCATATTGCTTGATGCAGTTCTGTTTTTGAGGGGGCTTGTTAAGAAATATCAGCATTAGATATTAAATTAAAATTAAATTAGGTTTGTTAGCGGTGTCAATCAATTAAAAAATAATTATAATCATAATCTTAAGTTAAGTAGAGTCAGACCTCAGACCACTGTGACATGTTTACTCTGGAACGTTTCAAGTATCAAAAATAAGCACTTTTCAAAAATGTTTATTGCATTATTTTTCTACATTTATCTGTGGCATTAAATTGTCCTAAAATGACTTGTTTTTGGTATTTGTGGAACAATATATTTCTAAAATAAAGTTGTCACTACAGATTTACATAAATGTAGCATATGGGCAGAGCCGTGTGTAGTGGTTGAATTCGGCCCGCTGTTGTAGTTAGATGGAGAGTTCACTGTTAGGGAATTAGTAGAATTTCAGATTGTAGATACTGGTGTAAATGTGTCTTTACGCAGGCAGGAGCCCACAGTGAGCTGACCATATGCCCACTCCACAGGCAGTTTTGGATCCACTGGAAGTGGGTCAGCTTCCTTTGCGTAGCCGGATTAGTGAGAGGCTGTGTTCTTCAGGCTGACGCTGTAGATGGAGCATTAGTGGACTGTCCTGTGCGGAGATACTTAATTAAACCCATTAGTTCTACGCTCAGTACTCTGATTCACACAGTGACTAAACAGAGGTTTGTTGAGTTTACAGCACAGCACTTGCGTGGGAAAGAGGACTAAACGATGAACTGGGTGCGTTATCCCTGTACATGGACAAGCATTCCCACTGGCCCATCTGCTGGATCTTCAGCAATCCAGTAATACCCTGCTGAAATGGCCAGAAAACTGTCCATCTGTAGCTTTCACCACAAACTGACTGGCCTTTTCATGTATGAACATCATATAACTAATAATAATAATAGTAATAATAATAGTGTAAATAATAAAACTGCTTGTTCTGTAGTTGGGAAATAGCAGGATTTATTAAGTAAATTACTTTGTTTCGATATAAGATGCTTTAAATAAAGTAAAAGAACATTGGTTGTTTAATTTAAGGACTAGTTAAGTGGCAGATATTAATGTGTAATGGCTACAAATTCATATATAGTCAGCTCTTTAGTAGTAGCCCTCTATATTTCTGTTTTAAATATGAATTATTAATTATTGAATATTAAGAACACATGCTTGTTTTTTCAGAAGCTGTGATTGGGGAAGCGTTATGGGGAAAAACAAGCTGACATGAACTGTTTTTTTGGGGTTTTTTTACCTGCACTTTTCTTCTTTAACATATTTTTTGCACAGATTCCAATCTGCATGCACTTCAGAAGAATATTAAAAATAGTAGGCCAGAAAAGATAAATATAAAGTTTATGTCAGAAAAAAAAAATAAATGTAAATGTATTAACAAACTTTATATACAATCATAATTGCCATATGGAGATAATGGAAATAAAAAATGATATACCAAATAGATAAGTAATTACTAAACTAAAATGTACCAAACAATGTAATCAAACAAGCAAAGGTCCTTAAAAGTGATCCAGGGTTATAACTATATAAATACTAATAATAAGTCATGTAAATTGAAGAGTGAAGCAACAGTGTGGGGTTTATAACTGGTGAGCTGTTCAGAATTGCAGTGGACGTCACTTACACAGGAACTAGGTTTTAATGTTGTAATCTGAAATCCACCCTGAGTGTGAGAATATTCGTGTAATATGAATGGCACTGCTGTGCAGTTTTGCTCTGAAGCGCCCCCTGCCTGTGTGTGGTGGTGTGACCCTCTTTGTGTTTTGCTTGGGACTGTATTCCCCTCTCCAGCTTTCTTCCAGTCTCCACTTCTGCACTTGAAGTGCACTTTTTGAAGTGCACATTTTTCTAACATCTTGCTCTGAGCACAGAAGAAAAAGGGTTGAACACGGCCTTTCTTCTTTGCTTTCTCTCAGAGCTTGGGTTTGATCCAGCAAGTTGTCTTTTAGCATGCAGTGTGTGTGCTTGCTTCCATTGTGTAAGAGAAACTGTGCATGTGTAGATATATATTTTATCTATTTCTAAGTGAAACTGTAGAGTTTTAAACATGTTGAGGGTTGTTTACTCTGTGCAAATGTAGAGATGGTGTGAAAACCAGTACTTTGGTACCAAATTGACAAACTTTTTTTTTTTCTTTGATTCTGAAAGTGAAACTACTTCAGCCAAAATACGCTGAACAAAAAAAAAAGCAACATTTTTGGTTTTGCTTTCGTTTTTAATGAGCTGACCTTAAAGATCCAAGACTTTTCCTTTGTACATAAAAGGCCTTTTTCTCTCAATTGGGTCTAAATCTGTGTTTGCTGAGAGATAAACCATCCAGACAATGTTTGGTATATCAAATGCTGATTAGAGACTAGAGTGTAATACTAGAGTTGATCAGGTTGTTGATTGTATGCTGTGAAATGTTGGTCCACACCTCTTCAATGGCTGGCTGTGTGAAGTTGTTGGATGTTAACAGGAACTGGAACCAGCTGTCGTATACCTCGAACCAGAGCAATCACGTATGTGCTCAGTGGGTGACGTGTCTTGAGAATTCTGGCCACACAAGAACTGGGATGTTTTTAGCTTCCAGGAACTGGGTACAGATCCTTGCAACATGGGGCCCTGAATCATCATCATGCTGCAACATGAGGTTATGAAGATATCATGGATGAGTGGAACAACAATGAGCCCCATGATCTCATCACTGTATCTCTGTGCATTTAAATTTTCATCCAAAATGCAAATGTGCTCGTTGTCCATAACATTCACCTACCTATACCATAACCCCACAATGGGCCACTGTGTTCACAACATCAACATAAGCAAACTGCTCACCCACACAATGCAGTCAGCCCTGTACAGTGAAAAAATGGGAGGACACTTCTCTGTTGTGATAGACGCCATCAAAAGTGAGCATTTACCCACTCAAGTCGGAACTGCAGTCAGTAGAGCTCCCGATGAAGACAACCAGCATGAGGATGAGCTTCCCTGAGACGTTTCCTGAAAGTTTGTGCAGAACTTTGGTTATGCAAAGCGATTGTTACAGCAGCTGTCCGGGTGGTCGGTCTCAGATGATCTTGGAAGGAGAAGATGCTGGATCTGTAGATCCTGGGCTGGTGTAGTTACATGTGGTCTGCAATTGTGAGGCTCTTTAGATTTACTGCCAAATTCTCTCGAATGCCTTTGGAGGCTAATTGCACTCAGTTCAAGATACACCTGTGTAATAATCACTGCATCTAATCAGCATCTAGATATGCCATACCTGTGACTGGTGGATGGTTTATCTCAGCAAAGGAGAAGTGCTCAGTATCACAGATTTAGACCCAGTTGTAACCAAAAAATAAGAGAAAAAGGTCTTTTTTGTACTTAAGCTCATTAAAAACATAAGCAAATCCAAAAGTGTTGTTTATATTTTTCATCAGTCTATATATGCAGTGTTGTAATAGTAACAGAACAATAAGAAGATATAAATAAAGGTAACCAAAACACTCAGAATGACGTCAGGAGTGACTTGGGGAAATTACTGTGGAAAGTGTTGTGTAATGTTAAAATACGTTTAATTTATTTGGTTTAATTTTTGACACCTATTGAATTTAGATCATAGAATATTTGATTAGCCTTATTTCTGCCAAACTACCACATTTCTGCTTTTGACATCCCTCATGTGTACAATGTGTAAACCTCTAAATGCTTCCTCACAGAAATGGTTATGATAACACTTAATTTATTAATCACAGTAGAGAACCTGTTTCATTTTATAACATTTTCAGCACAGCTATTAATCCCCTTAGTTTAATATAAAAAAAATTGAGTGTCCCCTTTGAGAAGCTCTTTTGTTTCCTCTCTAATGGCAGAGATGAATTGTTGCCGCCCTCTAGAGGACAGGAGGCGTGTGATTGGCTGAGGCCTAGTCCTCTGGGGGGGCCTTATGTTCTCTTCTGTTTTGCTTTGATGGGGCATCATGAAAAATGTATTCTTCCATACTCCTTCCAGCATTCTGTCTTCTCGGTCTGTTCAACAGCAGATAAAAACACATTTTATGGCTTTCAGTCGAGACCATTTTCTTTGTTTCAGGTTACTGCTCTGGAAAAAAATGCAATTTTAATCTAAATATATGTTCAAATGAACACTGCTCCTCCTTTATCAGAATGCATAATATTTGATACAGGCTGTGAGGCAAGAAATCTGAGGGCAGCCCCCAAATATCCAATTAAGCTAAAGCCATTTATTATGCATGCATGATTAATTACACTGCTTATGAACAGGCCCTCTTAAAATCAGACCAGAGCTCACATGCCCTGAGGGGGAGTTTTCTCTGCTTGTCCTGGCTCATGTTTTATAAAACACCTTTTTGGTACATGTGAGCATTTCCTGTGTGTATTGTGAAACACTGATCAGATTATTGATCAGAATCTCTAACCCTGTATGATTTCTTATTTGAGCATCACACGCTAAATCCAGTTAGTTATAACCAGTTTTAAGCATAATTGTTTTTAATAGTTATTAAGATGTGTTAGAACTTGTTGAAAAAATATGCTCAGAATTAGCAGGTACTAGGGTTCCTAAGGTGTGATATTGATACCAAATAGCTGTTGGTGCTTCACATGTGGCATTGCTAGTAGTGGATTGCAGTGATCAAAATGTGTATTTTAGTGATTAAGGTTTCAGGGTGGCAGTTAGCTGTACTAGATGGTAAAGCTAAACTAAAAACGCATGATTCATTCAATTTATTTTTGAATAAATCATGATTTGGTGACCCCAGAGTCAAGGTGTTTGGTATCTGAATGCAAACACAAATCTAGGGAATCTAGGGAAAGATCCATCCAGTTCTAATAAAATTAATCCAGTGTGAATGTGCAGTGTGTAGTTTGTAGGTTGACAGTAACAAGTGTGAATTTAATTTGAATCCTGCAGTTTAGTCATTAATGTCAGTTTTGCTGATTACACTTGCAGAGGAAATTAAAGCCAGCATGAATCTGCAATATGTAGTTTAAATTTAGACAGTAATGCTTGTGAAATATATTTTTTGTCCAGTTATCCACAAATATAATTACATTGTTAAACTACACATTGCAGGTGCACACTAGATAATCCATAAAGTTAACCTCAAAGCTAATCTCTCTCTGTAAGTGTATTAGCGTGAGTGTCATTAACAATATTAATTGTATATTTTTTCATTCTCTCTTTTCATAGGCCCTTTCCCGCGTCACCCCCAGCGGCCTGCAGTCTGCCGTCCCTCGGTGAGACCCGCACAGGCCACCAGGGGGCACTAGCAGCCCTCTTTTTCAGCACCAGGACTTCTCCAGCATCTGCAGTCAACCTGAGCAAATCAAAGCCAGACAGACATTTCTTTTTTTAATTTCTCCAATGCAACTGAATCCAATGTCACACACCAGAGGGAGGGACGGACACCCACACTTTCTCCCTTACACATGAAAAACGCGCACCTTCTCTCTCAGCCACACCTGTGCGCACACTCTCCAACACAAACAAATAAATAAACAAAAGCAGTCAGAGCACTCTTACACCTCCGTGCTCATTCAGAGCGAGAAAAGAGATGCTGGGCACACTTGGCCTTTCCAGCCTCTGTCGGTCTCTGTCTGTCTGTCTGTCTGTCCGTCTGTCCGTCTGTCTTACACAGTGCTGTACTTTCCACAGCCCAGCGCCAGTAAACAAGTACTGTCCTTGTGCTTACACTCACCTCTTGCGAAAAAAAGAACGAAAAAATGGAAAATTAACTGCAGCAGCTCAGAGAGGAACTGCACTGATAGCCATTGACATTGTGCTTTTACTTTTTTCACTTTTTTTATAATTATTAATCTTTTCTTCTTCCCCTGATCAAATAATGATAAACTGCAATTTAAATTCTTTTAGAAACATCATTGTATCATTGGGCTTTGATTAATTAAAAGTTTTACAGCCTTTTTTTTCTTTTTATACACACATTAAACAAAAGATCTGATTTATTCTAATCTGACATCTAATCATTCAGTCAGCATGTCTGAATGAAGCGCTGACTGTTTTCCCTTGGCTATTTGTTCTTTAGGTTTTGGTGTAGTTTAGGTGTTTGTGTATGGATGGCCAGCCTAGGGATGATGTGGTCTGGAAAGTGAATTGTGAACACACCAATGCCACTTTATCATCACACATTTTGGGTGAGATTTTTATTATTAGTTTTTTGTGTTTGCATTCCCTGAAGCTGCTGAAAGCTGTGAAATGCCTGTACTGTGGAATTCATATTAATGTCACTTTGTTTTAAACGGACAGTGGCAGGTGGGTGATGGGATCTGTAACACAGGCACGTGTGTAGAGGAGTGCAGGTTTGTTGGATGCTTTTTCTTTTTGTGGGGGGGCAGGTTTGTTTATAGCATCAAAGTTTAGACTGGCATCTTATTCTGGACATAGAAGCAGCATTTTGTTCAGGACCAGATCTTTCTTGAGTGACTTAAGCTTCATTTTGTCTTTTAAGGTGGAAACCAGTCCTCAGTACCCTTTAAGATGTGCATATGCGACAAGTTTTTTCCCCTTTTTATGATGTTTTATTTTATTGATTGAGATTTCTTTTCAATTCTTTTATTTACTGATTATTATCCAGGCTTTTAGCACCATCCCCTCGGTCCCTCGCCAAGTCTTCATTATTTTTGGATACTTCAGGAGCTTCAGTCTGTAGAAGAAGCTGTGAGGCACTCTCAGCCTGTCCACCTTCATCGTTAGTAGAGCATTTAGGCGTTTCTGTAGTCAGGGATGGGGGGTAGTGGTGAAATTGAACTTATTCAGTTCTGTTGTGTAAATAGGATGTTTCTAGTGATGGCGAGGTACCATTTTTACATAGCCTCTGTCTGTCTGTCTGTCTGTCTGCGTGTGTGTGTAGTGTGTGGGGGAAGATGGTAGTGTGTAGAGGGATGAGAGGGACTTTGTTCCAGTCTAGATTTGTTCAGTTAGAGTTTTTCCTCTCCGGTGGTCTCACAAACAAAAAAGAAGAGTAAACGGCTCCTGTACCGGTGGGCTCCTCAGCATCCTCACCAGTACACACTGATCAGAATCAGCCGATTTTATGGGTTTCTTTTTTGTTTCTTTATTTACTGGTTTGTTTGAGCCAGTCCTTCTGCATCACCCAATCACCGCACTGTGCTGTATCAGATGGATTTATGGGAAATCTTCCTGTCCTGGAAGGTTTTTCTCCTCATTTGTATTGCCACTGTATTTGTGTATTTTAAATTGTGTAAATAAATTAATAAGTACTTGTAGGTTTCATGTCCTCTTTCTTTGTGTTTCTGAACGTCTTAGTTTTTTTTTGTCGTTTTTAAGGACTTTTTGGCACCAATATGGAAAATTCAACATTTTTTATTTGATATCTGCCTAAATATGAGCAACTGAAACAATATAAATGATATGTGCTATACTGATGTAATGACTATGCAGGTAAAGAAAGAACAGCATTTTAGACTGTAAAATGTTGTTCAGTCAGACTGGGATTGAAATTAAAATATATATATATACAGTCAGTATAGTTAAAGTGAATGAAAGCAGATATCTGAACCTTTCAAAGTGCTCTTACAAACGTATTACACCTGACTGATGGGAATATGCTGAATTTTGTATTTGACATTGTGTATCTGTTTAAATGCAGTTGATCAGCAGCTTTATCAGGTTTATACACTACCCGTATTTAACTAAGCAAATGATCTGGGGTTGCAGTTTTTTCGTCCCTGATGGCACGGGCGTAGTCCAAGATGACAAGATCAGGATTCATGGGGCTGGAATTGTGAAAGAGTGGTTCAGGGAGCATGAGATCATCATTTTTACACATGGATTGTTCAGAGTCCAGACCTTAACCCTATTGAAAATATTTGGAATGTGCTGGAGAAGACTTTGCACAGCTGTCAGACAATTAATGGAACACTGGATTTAAATACATCTTGTAACATTGCAGAAGCGTATTGAAGCAATGCCACAGCGAATGCAAGCTGCGCTCAAAGCTAAAGGTGGTCCAACAAAATATTTTTTTTGTGTGTGTGGCATATTTATTTTTGGCCAGGCAGTCTAAAACTTTGTAGTACATTTGGAGGGACACTTTTAACCTTCAGTGTCTCATGTGATGTAACTGTAGTGTGTTAGACAAGTGTTTTTTAAACTGGTACGAGTACCTCTGGTGGTACTTAAAGTATCTCAAGGTGGTACAGTAGATGACCTCAGAAAAAGATTCTGCTTGCATTAAAATATTGAGGGTTGAAATCTATAGTCTCCACTGTCAATTTATTAACATTACATTAGTGTTTAGTGTTTATTTTCCTCCCGAATTCAGTTCTCCAGCAGTTTTTGCTCGAGTGAGTTTTTTGCGCTCGAGTTTTGACAGGGGTCAGGGTCGCCTCCCTCAGCGAGTGCTATTGGCTGATATCTCCAGGGTTTGTGACGAACCGCCTACCTCCACGAGCCGGAGGAGGGCGGAGAAATAAGACAGAAGGAGAGTTAGCTAACTGGCTATGCTAACATCCAAACAACCCGCTCTGTCTGCCCAGGTTTAGTGCCTGGAAAACCGGACTAACAGCACGGGAGAGCGGGTTGTTTGGGTAGGCGGTCCGATACAAACCCTGGAGATATCAGCCAATAGCATTTGCTGCTAAAACACGTTAAAACAAGGTTAAAACACGCTGGTAAATTCTTTCACTAAACACCTCTTTCTGCTGTTTCTACTGTATAAGTATTTTTTACCTCAGTAAAATGGAGCAGTAACTACAGCCCTTTTAATACTATTAATACTGTAGCTTGAAGGATGATTTGAATGTATTTGTTAACTGGAGAAAGGGGGAATTGTGGCTGATTTAAATAGTGGAATTCCTCTAATGGCTTCAGGAATAACATATAACTTAGTAAGTTAATATTAAACTTGTATCTAACTTGTGCAACAGAGCTTCTGATAAATATCTATTTGAATACTTAAACAATGAGTATTTTATGTCCGTGTTTATGGAACTAATTAAAATATTTAGGAAGTGTTAAAGTTGTTGGCGTATCTCTTTTTAAGGTCTATTGTTTATATTCTTCCGCTGTTTTTCTGCTAAGTCTGATTTCTTCATATACTGTTTAATTTTTGTGGTACAAAGTAAACCCAATACTAATCAAAGCCTTAATTTAAAGCCTTAGTGTTGTTCTTCTAACAGTGCAGTAACTCACTAACCTACATTAAAGTCCAGTCATGCAAAAAAAAAAAAATACCGTGATATACAGTGGAACCGCCATTTATATGCATTTTTGGCCATACAATGCATTTTTGGCCGTGCAGATGGATTCATGGAAAGGGTTTTCTTGGCTGAGAGGCTCCATCCAACCTTACATCACCAAGCGCAATGCAGGCGAGTGGATACCTTTGGCAACATAGTGTAGAATGTTGACCATCTAACAACACCATAGCAACTATGTGGAACAGTCTGTCATTAGATAACCCATAAAGTAGCATGTTGACCACCTAACAACATCCTAGCACCAACCTGAAATTTCGTATTGCCTACCTAAACATTATCTTAGCAATAATTTAGCTACACAATTAACTCAAACCCATAACAGAGAATCAGGATATATGTAATAATGACCATAGCAGAAGGTTCTCTCTGATAGACTGAAGTAAATGTGAATGTGTTCTGAAAATCCTTCAATTCTTCAAAATCATAAGAGTATAACTAACTGTCTTTCCCACAGTGGCCAATAGAGGGTACTGATGCAACTCAGTAACTATTTACAGACTATTTCTCTTCATACAGAAAACACTGCCAAGTGTGGTCAGTACTTCATTAAACTACAAAAGAATGATTAAGCAATAATTAACTGCAAAAAATGTAACTGAGCTCACTAAATCAATATATATATATATCAGCATTTGTATTAGATATTCTCAAAACTGAATGCTTGGCTTTTGAAAACTCTGAACTCAGTATGTATACAATATGTTAGCAGTGTACGCCCTCACACATTATCCACACAATTATTGGACATTTTATTGGGTACATAATGGTACACCCCTCATTTGAAGCTCCACTGTTCTAGTGTACAGATTGTGACTGTATGCCATCTATTTGTGTAAAAAGAAACAAAATCGCAACACTGAAATGCCTGATACTTGTACCAGCATCTCTCTCTCACACACATACACCAGACAAACCAAGTCTCCCTGAAGCCGCGGGAGTCTCCCGCATTTCGGTAGCAGCTCCCTGATGCCCGCGAGTCACATATAATCTCCCGGAATTCAATGACAGGACCCTGACGACGCATCTACACTAAACTGGACCATTTTGTGTCTGTTTGTGTGTGTGTGTTTATCAGTGCGGAAGGAACAGAGCTGCTGCATCACGTCCTGTGTTTCTGAATTGTTGTATGATAATTCAGAGGCCCAGTTTGTATCAGATTTATCTCAGCTGCATGGCCTGCCGTGACTCAGGCCTCTCTAGTGCTGAATCATTTCCCTGCTGTTTGTCTTCTCCCTTTTCAACAGTATTTCTTTATATGTATATTAAGTAAAAAAAAAACTCTTAATTAATCTTTTGTCTCACCCAGAGTGTTGCAGAATTCAATCCAGTTCAGTCAGATCAGGGTCTTCCCAGTTTGAAGCAATCCTCATAAACCTTTTGGTTTGTCCTTCATTTCTGTTTTATCTAAAGTTGCAAGAAAATGTATGTGAACCCTTTGGGATTACTTGGATTTCTGCATAAATTAATCATTAAATGTGTTCTTAACAATAGACAATAGACAAACGCAGTCTGCTTAAACTAATTCCTAATATCACACAAAAAATGATATGTTTGCATTAATTTTTTGTTAACACAACATGTTAATGTTCACAGTGAGGGGGTGTTCCCAGTGTCTATTGTTGTGATTTAGATGAAGATTAGAACACATTTAATGACCAATTTATGCAGAAATCCAAGTAAACCCAAAGGGTTCACATACTTTTTCTCGCAACTGTATATCTCTTTCTTACGTATTGAGATGCTCTGTACCTGCTGTAATATAACACTGCTGCACTGGCATGGCTCTCCACTACCTAGATGGACACCATGTTGCCGTTCCCATTCATTCAATGAAAATGAAGCCAAAATCTTCCGCCATGTTGGCGATCCTGAAAATTACAATATAAGCAGAGGTTACATTAGCTGCTGCATTTAAATAATGGAGGTAAATTTACAGTATATTGGAAAAAAACTGATTGAAAGTTGTCTGTTTGCCATTGAAACCTATGGGGATGGGTGGGGTTACACAGCTTTCTCCAACCGAACAGCAGGGGGCGCCCGCTCTCAGTTTTGAGAGACGGTGCACTGTCCAGCTATACACGGTCTATGATTTGATTCATTCACACCACACTCCACAGCTGTTTATTTGTTTAACCTGCAAAAACACTGAGCATGTGTCTTACTCTAACTTCATGACTTGCCCTCACATTAGCCATAATCTTAATTATGTCTCTCTTCCTGTTCAGTTATTCTTGTTGTTCTGCTATTTTTGTGCTATCCGGTGTAAACCAGAGAAGGATGGCTTCCCCTTTTTATTCTTGTTTCCTCCTGGCCTCATTCTTTTGCCTGGAGGGAGTTTTAACTTGCCATTGGAGCGTTGTGCTCTCGGACTCTGGCTGCTGAGGGGAAGCAACATGATCTGGACAACATGGAACATTCATAGCGGCGATTCTCAGATTTTTGTGGGAGCTCCTTAGTCTGCTGGATCACTCAGAGGTCACAGGGCTAGCTCTTCTGATAGCCCCTGAGATAAACTTGAATAATCTCACTATATCAAAACATGCTCTGACCTTTTTAAACTCTGATCCAGATCAGATTTTTCTCCAGCAAACCTTCATTACAGTCACCTCCTTTTTCCAATTTGGCCCAGATTCGGGATTGAATTGATAGCTAAGTCTGTAATGCATCTGTCTGCTAGTCAGCAAATTGAATCTGATCTGCACATTTGGGTCTGAAGCAATTCTAAATTAAGGTACATTTGAATAATATAAATGAACGAAGCTATGAAGCCTAGTTTTTGCTGTGGGACAAATGTTATGCTAATAAATAAACATGAAACTAGTTGTTAGAGTTATGTTTAAGTGAATAATAATTTCTGATTATAAACATAAATGATTAATCAAATAAGTTTGGTCGCAGCATGTGAATCACAGACATCCCAAGTTGCAAAAGTTGATTTCAGGGAGCACAAAAATTGACAGTAACAATATCACAAGAAATTGCACAAAATCAAAAACATTTCATATCATATTACAATAATTATTAATATTGCCTCTGCCAAGATCTGCTTTCTCTCACTCTCTGATCAAATCCGGTCCGGGAGGAGGGAAAACACTGCCCGCCAACACTAAAAACTGATTGGCTGTCTCGCAGACTCTTTGCAGAGAACAGGCCAATCAGAACCCTCTCTGTTTTCTCTCTCTCCTTCCCACACGTGATTAGAAAAAAAAATCTGTCGCCTGAGTGCGCGTTTGCGTGCAGTGCGCGTTTGGGGCGCTCGTTCTGAATTCCGGAGATTATATGTGACTCGCGGGCATCCAGGAGCCACTGCCGAAATGCGGGAGACTCCCGCAGCTTCAGGGAGACTTGGTTTGTCTGGAATCATTTATACACTGATTTTGCTGGAAGGAGAAACTGAGGGGGGGAAAAGTGAAGAGTTCACCAAAAAGCCTTAAAAAGAAGAAGCTGTTGTTCAGGTAAGTTGTATTTTAAAGTGTAATTATTATCAATGGTAAATTTTAAAAAATAACAGCACATAATAGGTAGCTGCACAATTTTTACATTGAGAAATTGTTAGTTCGCTAAATATCTGAGCTAACACTTAGCGAGTGTTAGTGCTAACCATAGACTGTGTATAGCTGCACAGAGCATCGCCTCTCAAAAGTGAAGCCACCACAGGTCGGGCGCCCCCTGCTGTTCGGTTTCAGAAAGCTGTGGAAGATTTTGGCTTCATTTTCTTTGAATGAATGGGAATAGTGACACGGCGTCCATCTTTTTACAGTCTCTGTTGGTAACTAATTAGCTTGTTGTAGCTAATTGGCTACAGCCGGCAAGAGAAAAGCACAGAAGAGACACAGAAACACTTGTTTTGAGTTGTTTTATGTGTAATGTACTGTTTAAAACAGTTTTTAAAGTTGTTTGTGTTTTTTTATTATTTACCCATTTGATTCACCACCTTCCATTTGATTTAAATAATTGATTGGCAAATAATGTTTTATCTAAAGCAATTGCATAACTATACTAAAACGAGTTTAAGACTCACACACACATTTTAATTGTCTCTTTAAATACATGCACATAAATGTAATATTTTAAAGTTGTGATGTGTTATTCCTGACAAAGTACTGTTAAAACTTGCATCTTTTCACAGGTTACAAAATATAACTTAAATGGCTTTGAACAGATATTTGAGAAGTAAAATGAAGTTTGTAGAATTTACAAAAAGTGTGCAATAATTCTTTAAACCAAATTAGGCAGCTGCATAGATTTGGGCACCCTTATCGTTTTATTGATATGAATACCTTTGGCAGTAAATATTGGAACACAAAATACACAGGTGAATCCATTTATGAAAAAGCATTAAGGTGGTCAATTACAAGTTTTTTTCCTTTTTGCATCTTCTCTGAAAAGAGGCAACATGTAAGCTTCAAAACACACAACTCTCAAATGACCTAAAAAACTGTTTAACATCTTGGTTTAGGGGAAGGATACAAAAAGCTCACATCTCAGAGATTTCAGCTGCAGTTTCCACTGTGAGGAACATAGTGAGGAAATAGAAGACTACAGGCACAGTTCTAGTTAAGACCTGAAGTGGCAGATCAAGAAAAATCTCAGATAATCAGAGGAGAAGGATAGTGAGAACAGTCATAGTCAACCCACAGACCTCCAGAGCACCAAATACCTACAACATCATCTTGCTGCAGATGGAGTCACTGTGCATCATTCAACTATTCAGAGCACTTTGCACAAGGAGAAGCTGTATGGGAGAGTAATGCAGAAGAAGTCTTTTCTGAGCACACGCCACAAACAGAGTCGCCTAAGGTATGCTAAAGCTGAAGCACATTTGAACAAGCCAGCTTTGCTTAATTTTGGAAGAATGCTGTGGACTGATTAAACTAAAATTGAGTTATTTGAAGGGCGGTATGCATGGAGGAAAAGAACATAAAATTCCAAGACAAACTCTTGCTCCCCACAGTAAAATTTGGTGGTGGTTCATCATGCTGTGGGGCTGTGTGGTCTGTGCAGGTACTGGGAATCTTGTTAAAGTTGAGGGTCCTGAATATTATTATAGAAAATCTGTCATGTAATTTAAAGCGACCTGTTCTAGCTCAGAAACCATCAAACCTGACTGAACTGGAGATGTTTTGTAAAGAAGAATGATCCAAAATACCTTCAATTAGAAGCCAGACTCTCATTGAAAGCTATAGGAAGAGTTTAGAGGCTGTTTTGTTCTGCAAAAGAAGGATCTACTAAAGGAAATAATTTTTCTGTTGGGGTGCCCAAATTTTATTTAAAGAATTGTTGTACACTTTCTGTAAATCCTATAAACTACATTTCACTTCTCAAATATCACTGTGTTCATTTGATATATGATACATTTAACTAAAGTTGCTGATCCAAACAACCAACAATTTGTAAAATAAAATCCTGAAAATTATTAGAGGTGTTCAACCTTTTTCATACCACTGTTTGTAACTGTATTTTTTATGGGTTTAGGAAGGTAACAAAACCAGTACATGTAGCCTAATGAGTCTGTGCAATATTTGGTCCAGATATAAAAATGAAATCTGAGCAAAATCTGAGCCAAGTAGAATTAATTTTAGTGTAGAGTTGTGCCAGTTCCAGCCCAAATTTGAATTAGATGCATAAAACATATCTGTGCTAGTTTGGGCCTGTTGTGCAAAAATAAGCTGGGCCAAATTTGTTGTCACTGGTCTGAGCCAGATTAAGACCAGATTTCATTTGCTATGAGGGTCAATTCTGCCCAAATACATATTAATGCAGTGTATAAGCCATTAACCGATAAATCAGCTGAACACTGTTACATGAGGAAAAAACAGCCAGATACAGACAGAAGTAAACAATCTTATCCCTGACACGTACAGATATCTTAACACCTCATGTTAAAACAAAAGCTGGAATTAATGAGTTCATGTGTAACACCATAAATCAAAACAAACAACCCTAAAAAAGTAAACATAAGAGAAGGCACGTGACCTACACTATATATCCAAATGTTTGTGGACATGACTTTTAATAAATGCTCTCAGGTACTTTATATACAGTGCCTTGCAAAAGTATTTAGCCACATTTCAGGCTTCAAACAATAAATATATGAAATTTTTATTTTTTGTGAAGAATCAACAAGTGGGACACAATCGTGAAGTGGAATGGAATTTATTGGATATTTAAACCTTTTTTTTTAGAAATAAAAAACTGAAAATTGGGGCGTGCAATATTATTCGGCCTATTGTGTTAATACTTTGTAGTGCCACCTTCTGCTGTGATTACAGCTGCAAGTCGCTTGGATGTATGTCTCTATCAGTTTTAAACATCGAGAGACTGAAATTTTTGCCCATTTTTCCTCGCAAAACAGCTGGAGCTCAGTGAGGTTGGATGGAGAGCGTTTGCGAACAGCAGTTTTTAGCTCTTTTCACAGATTCTCTATTGGATTCAGGTCTGGACTTTGACTTGGTCATTCTAACACCTGGATATGTTTATTTGTGAACCATTCCATTGTAGATTTTGCTTTATGTTTTGGATCATTGTCTTGTTGGAAGATAAATCTCCATCCCAGTCTCAGGTCTTTTGCAGACTCTTTTGCAGGTTTTCTTCCAGAATGATCCTGTATTTGGCTCCATCCATCTTCCCATCAGTTTTAACCATCTTCCCTGTCCCTGCTGAACAAAAAGCATGTTTCATATTGGGAATGGTGTGTTATGAGTGATGAGCAGTGTTACTTTTCAGCCACACAAAGCACGTTGTGTTTAGACCAAAAGGTTCAACTTTGGCCTGATCTGACCACAGAACCTTCTTCCACTTCCACTCTTATGTCTTTCTTTCAACAGTAGCTTTCTTCTTGCCACTCTTCCATAAAGGCCAGATTTGTGGAGTGCACGACTTATAGATTGCTGAAATCTATAAGTAAAGGGGCCGAATAATATTGCATGTTGCACTTTTCAATTTTTTATTTCTAACAAAAGTTTAAAATATCCAATAGATTTTGTTCCACTTCACGATCATGTCCCACTTGTTGTTGATTCTTCACTAAAAAAAAAAATCATATCTTTATGTTTGAAGCCTGAAATGTGGCAAAAGGTTGAAAAGTTCAAGGGGGCCGAATACTTTTGCAAGTTACTGTAGCTTCCACTGCTGACTCAGATTTCACAAACTCAGCTTGTCTACTCCCAGCAGTGAATTACTGGCAGTAGATTAAGACTCTCAGGAGTAAATAAGCATGAACCAATGGGCACCATGCCTAATGACAAGTGTGGCTCGCTATCCAATACTTTTGTGATGATCCAGCATCCAACATCCTTACCTCTGTAATGCTCTTGTCATTTAATGCAAGAAGATCCTCACACCAGTGTTCCAAAATTTAGTTGAATTTCTTTCCAGTAAAAACAGTTAAAAGCACCAACAAAAGCAGGATCAACTCTTTTTAATACTCTTGATTAAAAAAAATCAGAAGAAACAATGAATAAACAGATGTCCCAACACTTTTGTCCATATAGTGTATCAGTGCCAGTGAACATTAGGCAGATTAGGTACGTAAAAAAAAACAAAATGTCTCTCAGACGGTCCTTTAATGACACTCGGTCCGAACAAGAATACAGAATTTTCACTCATTAGGCAAAACTTAGACCAGCATAAAGTGACAGGAGGCTACGAAAATTGTTACACACAAATATGACACATTTTCAATAGTGTTCAATAAATAACGTATTGCACTAATAATAAAAATAGCCACAATAAACAACTGTCACACTAAAAAATAGAGTTTGTTTACAGGATGTTGCTGTTCTAAAAAAAGATGCCCTCCAGACTCCACCCATTATTGTGTTCTTCTGTAGCTACCATTGCTCATTCAACCCTAATGAGTGACTGTACCTCTGCCTTAGTGTTTATCACAATACCTACATTTAGAGTTTTGTTAATATTTAACCTAGTATTTGTCCCCATATAGATTTCTTGTGTTTTTGCTTTTTTTTTGTCATACTTCTTCAGATTATCAAAAAAACTTCAGACAAAGATAACCTGAGAAAAACAGCTGTTTTAAAATTATGATTTCATTTATTAAGGGAAAAAAGCTATCCAAGCAAACTGGCTCTATGTAAAAAAGCAATTGCCCCGCCACCCATGAATTTACTGTGGTTAACAACATTTTTGGAAAGCTGAGTTAAATTTCTCTTGCCACAATCTGATTGCTGCCAGACCTGTAAAATCAATTAATCATTTAAACATAACCTGTCTGACAACATGAAGCAGGATAAAATGTATCAAAAAGCAACACTTTATGCTCCCATTGGAAGAAACTCAAGAACAGATTAGAACACATTGACTTGAAACCATGGAACCCTGGTAAACCTTCCCAGGAGTGACCGGCCTAATGAAATTACTCCAAAAGAGCATGGACAACTCATCCAGGAGGTCAGAAATAACAACATTTTAAAGAACCTAAACCCCCTGCAGTTAAGGTCATTGACAATAATTCAATGATCAATGTAAATAATCTGAATTAAACCAGGAAGTCCACCTGGCTCAAAAAACAAAATTAACGACTTACTGTCAGTTATCAAAAACGCTTGATTACAGTTATTGCCGCCAAGGGTGGCACAACTAAGTTATTAGATTTAGGGGCAAATACTTTATCACATAGGGCCAGGCTGGTTTGGATAGATAGATTGTGTCCCTTAAGAAATTTAATTATCATTTAAAAACTAATTTTTGTTATAATTGTGTGATGTATGTTAATCTTAAAAATGTGAGTATGAGCAAAAACTATAGAAATGTGTAGCTGAGCAAAACTTTTTAACAGTACTGCGCATCTGTCATTAGGGTGAATATTAATAACATACTTAATGTAGATATTATGATTTACACTTAGTTAGAGCTACAGTCTCTCTGAGGAATTTATCATCATTGTTAAACCGCATAAAAAAGCTATTAAACACAGGTATGGATGGATAAGACACCTGATGTGAATATATATTAAGTACTTTCCATCAAGTTTTAAAACGATAAATATCCATTTTAATAACAAAGTTCAGTGATGGCTCAATGTTTGGATTTCCAGTCCAGGTGAGGCTTGATTGATGTTCTGGAAAACAGCACATGAGTCTGTACACAGACCACAGCTAAAGCTAATAGAAAAACAATGACAGTATTAACTGATAGCAGCACATTTACACATTTGACCGAACACTAAGGCCAAACAAGGATTATGTCTGAAGGCAGTGGGACACTAATGCACTTGAACTGGGTTTACAGCTGTACTGGCACTAGAGCATGGCCGATATACCAGCCAACAATGTAATATCAACAGTAGTGATATTTATGTTGTAAAACTGGTGAAATTATAGCTGATATTAGTCAGCGTATTGGTCACAGCACCTCAAAGATTAAAAATTCTAATCTTGCACAACATTTTCGTACCAGTTTGGCCCTAGCTGGCACCTGACTGGTGTTTGCATTGACCTTTAACTTCTGCATCTCCATATCTGTGTTCATTACAGGCCTGTTGTGTTTGTCTTCTGTGTAGAAGTGCACAGTGAAAAGGTGATCTGGTCCACACAAGTTCAAGTAATGTTCACTGTTGAGAGTCTTCAGATAGATTACAGACCAGAGTAACATGTAGACAGCTCTTGCTAATACTGAGAACGATCTTTACCTCTAATTCAGACACTTTTAATCTTTCCTTAAATCATGTTCAATATTCTTGGCGAGTGTTTTGGTCTGGTGCCACCATAACCCTCCCTCCTCCTCACAGGCTGGTCTCAGGATTTGGACTGACGCCACCATTATGGACATGTTCATCGTGAACGGCTGTTTCTTCTGGTGTCGTTTCCACAATCTCTGCTTTGGCCTCCTGCTCATTCAGGTCTTTCTCTTTCTCTGTATCTCCATTAGGTTCCTTTAGATCCTCTGTGTGGTTGTTGCTGAGCTGCTCCAGTTCTCCAACCACTTCTCCAGCCTCAACTGCAGCATCTGCCTCCTGGGGCTTCTTCTTAATGAAGAGGAAGTTGCTAATGGCTAACACCAGAGCGGAGAGCACCACTTCTGTACCAGCCAGTAGAAACACAAACATGTAATTTTTGGTGTAGTCCAGAAGACGACCTAATGAAAAGGAGAAAAGGAGAAATTGAGAAACACGTTGTTAGACATACCTCTTAAGGATATTGAAAGATGAAGCCTTGAGCTTACCTGCAGAGGGAGGTCCCACTAACACAGCTATGGCTTCCACAAGAAGCACCAGTCCAATAGCACTGGAGAATTTTTGTGTGCCCACAATGGCCATGAGAACCTCAAACTGAAGGGCTCCTACCATGCCGTAGGAGATGCCGAAGAAGATGCAGAAGACCACCAGCGAGGCGTAGTCTTTGGATTGGGAACCAATGAGGTCAGTTGTGCCATTAAAGATGAGTGCGAAGCTAAATAGGTAGACGCAGCGTGGACGCACCCACTTCAGACCAGCGATTATTCCGCACGTGGGCCGGGCGAAGATGTCTATGAAGCCTAGGATGGTGAGCAGAAGAGCTGATTTAGTGTCTTCATTTCCCAGTTCCTTGGCGTAGCTCACCACAAACACTGGGGGAACGAACAGACCCAGAACCATGATGGAAGCAGCAATAGTGTAGATCAGAAACCCTCTGTCTTTAAACACAGAGAAGTCCAGGAGCTTGGCTTTGGCCTTGGCTTTGGGTTTCTCTTCATGCTCATAAACTTCCTCAATCCCAGAATTCTCTGCTTTCTTTGGGGCCGTCAGAGGTCTCATCAGGGCCCCGCAGGCACAGCAGTTGAGCAGCATGCCCCCCAGGATGAGGAAGCCCCCTCGCCAGCCGTAGCGGTACTGCAGAACCTGTCCAAGTGGAGACAAGCAGCATAGGGCTACAGGGCTTCCTGCAGCGGCCAGGCCGTTTGCCAGAGGACGTTTTTCACTGAAGTATCGGTTCAGCATTATAAGAGACGGCTGGAAATTCAGGGCCAGTCCGAGACCTGCAACCAGAAGACCTCAGCTCAGGATTAAATGGACACGGCTAGAACAACTGCTAAGTCATTTCAGATTCCCCACTATCTAGAACTAACCCTTTCTATCACATGATGCTAGCACTACTGAAAGGATGAAGGCTAGCAAGTTCTTCCTATAAGACACCTGAAGCTGTTCTACATCTACATTTACTCAAGCTGCTGTGGCATCACAGGCGATCAAGCTTTGTTGCTAGACCCACTATACGTGTCCATATGTGTCCAAATACTAAATGCATTTGGACACCACCACATTGCACCAACAGGAGCTGTTTTGACATCCTATTCTAAAATTTGTTGGCATTAATATAGAGTTAAGCTCCATTTGCAGCTCTAACAGAAAATCTGGAAAGTTGGAGATTTATGCACTGACATGTCTCTCAGCTGCTCCATGACTGATTTGCAAGAAATGCTTTCACTTGTACATTTTACTAATCACACCCTTTAACCCTTTAACTATTAAGGGGTGTTTCCAAAAACATTTGTCAATATAATATCTTTTAAAGCACTGACCAGTTAACACTCCGATGCATAAGTAGATATGGATAATGCTCCTAGCAAACGATGCTAAAACCATTCCAGAAGCTGCAAAAAGACCCCCAACCATCATCACTGGACGGCACCCAAAGCGGTTCACCAGCACACTGCATAAAGGACCTGTAACACACACACACACACACACACTCATATTACGTATATTACATTATAATGAACAAACTAAAAATGTGGTTATGAGCCTATGTATCGACAGTTCACTGACCTTGATCCTTGTGTTATTTTTTGTTTATTTGTTTTCCCTGGAATTAATAGGTTAAATAAACTGTATTTGTAATATAAACCTTTATTGTCTCTCCTCTTTTCATGTTGGGGTTTGAGTGAATAAACTGGCTGTAATATACAAATTGGAGGCTTGTCCGGGATGCCTTATTCAATATAATCAGAGGTAAGTTTATCAGACTGTAGTCTGTAGCCACAAGCTATGTGCGACAAACCGCTAGTTAATATCGCCCTGGTTTACCAGAACACTTAGGGTTCCTCAGTGTAGCTCTGATGGGCAGCATTTACTAGCACTAATCACTGCTAACTGTGTCTAGAGACATCTGTTTAGATTTATATCCAGCTTTTTTTAAGAATTAGAGTTTTCTTTAACTCCCCCTTTTCGTACTATTGTCCCCTTGTTCATTTTTTCAGGCGACACCCATGTTTCTCACTAGTGTTGATTAAAATGCACCTCATAATCCGGTGCACCTGATGTATGAAAATAGACCAGAAAATAGACATTCATGGATAGTGCGCCTTATAATACAGTGCGTCTTATAGAGTGAAAAATGGTAATAGAAGCTTTTAGCCTACTAATTAACACTGAAGCTATAAATCTAATATAGCTAACAATTAATAGAAGTGTATGACTATGAATCTAGAAAAAAGGGCTCAACTAAGGCTGCTGATGTTTCTGTAATGCCTTAGCTTCTTTAATGCTTAAAAATGAAATAATCATAGTAATAGAAAATGTCATTTTTTTTTCACCACCATTTACTATCGTTTTAACATCTGGACACACCTGTGCCGTAGAGCATGGCGAGCAGGATGGAGGAGATCCAGGCGGTGTCGCTGTATCCGACGCTGAACTCTCGGATCAGCTCTTTGAAGAAGACGCTGACGGCCTTGGGGAAGGCGTAGGAGAATCCGGTGATGACGAAGCAGCCGAACAGCACCGCCCATCCCCACCCCCCATCAGGGGCTTTCACTCCGCCTACGCCGTCATCCACAACTACACCTCCCATGATGCACTGCTTATCCCTGCAGAAAAAGGCCCAAATGTCAACAGCATGCTAATAACTGTCTTTGATTATTCAGAACGGGTAAGACCCACAAACCAACACCTATCTACAGACATAACATAGAGAATATACTCAATTAAGAGTTCACCCCATAACCTGGGTAAATATGATCTAAATTATAAAGACCTACTACAAAATCTAACATTTCTTAGTATGTTGCACAAATGTTACATATTTCCTATTAACCCCTGCCATCCTATAATTGCATAATGGGCATGTCCCTCCACCTCTAAATTCACCATCAGTGTGGAGTCTTGCCTACCGGGGCTAGCTTTGTTTAGGTATTCAGTTCCATTTTATTTAAGGGTTGACTGCCTGGCCACAGTGTTGTAGGCCATAAGAGCAAGTTGCAATTTCTTTACTGAAAAGCATAACTTTATGCTGGCTGAGAACTGCAATGCAGTTGTTCTGCTACCAGTACTGTACTGTTTATTTACAGTGAAATTCTGTGTATGTAAGGGTTGGCACCCGGTCATGGCCCCCTCCGGCCACCAGAGGGGGGCCTCGAGCAACACCGGCACCTTATCAAGCTCAACACAATGCACCTGTGTTGGGTCTGTTTACTATCTGGTTCAGAGGGCTCACTTACAAGAGCGAGCCCAACCCCTACAGTATAGCGTATTGTCAGCTTTAATTTTACAGGAATTTATTAGTTATACGTTTACAACTGGCAACTAACGAACATTTAAAGTACATAAGATTATTGTAAATAATAATTACAGTAATGTTTTTGTTTATTTCAAAATGTACTCTAAAAAGATTTAACACTCTGTAATTTGTTTACAGTACTAATTATACAGTAATACTCTACTATAATATTTCTCCAGAGTAAATTACTGTAGTTTAACAATCCTTCATTGGCAACTTTTTTTTGTCAATAACTTACTGTCAAATTTACAGGAAACCTTTTTACATTGATGTTGATTGGAGTTAATGTTTTGTCACTCCAAATTATCCCAAAGGTATTGGACAGAGCATGATTTCAGAGAACACAGTTCCACAGCTCAATTTTTCTTTAGTAGCCACCTTTAAAGAAGATCTCTTATGGAGGATTGTCCAGATACTTTTGAACATACCGTGTATTATTTGTTTTGAGTTGTGCATTGTCATTCACTGGTTCTTGAGAACTTGAATAAAACAGGTTTGCGTGTTCAGCAATGTACCTCATTTAACTCATTTTTTATGAATTGGGTCTAATATGTATTTAAAGTTTTTGCAGCATTATCTGGCTTTTTTAGCACACAAATATTTACTACGTATGAAATGTTTAATTTTATTATTATTTGCAGTTTTATAATTGTACCATGATTATTATGATACAGAGCATAAAGCCTGTGCATAGACTGCTCTCAGTAAGTGCTCCACACACTCAGACAGGAGTAGTTTTACTCTCTGTGTACTTTATATTAATGTGTAATAAAGCAGAGCAATAAGGCAAATATAAAATCATGCAGTAGCAAAATATAGAGGTGCAGGTCTCATAAACGCCCGACTTCCTGGAGACCTGGAGGGTAAACAGCAGGCCGGATGATGAGGGCGGGGCTTGTCAGAATACAGATGGGAGTTGAAGAGGCTGGTTGTGGGCACTGATGATGTCGTCCTCACCGTTACCCAGCAACCACCACACACTCTGCTGTCCTTACAGCCCTTCATAGCACCTATTATCCTTTACCACCCGTCCGACAGCTGCTGTTCTTAGAACCATCATTAGAACCATTCTGTATGTTTAAAGATGATCTAAATGAAGATTTATACGTATATAAGCATTTGAGACTGTTTAGAATGGGAAGGGTTTGGAAGGAGCTGGAGTGTAATAAATGTTATGGATGTTAGAAAGACTTGGAATGCCTCAGACCATTTAAAGGAGTTGGAATGCTAGGAAAACTTCGGATGAACTGAGAATGTTTAGGAACTCTTCAAAAGTCCTGGATTGCATATGAATGATTTTGTATGTGGGAGGAGATGGAAAACGTAAATATTTCACAATGTTTGGAAGGATTTTGAATGTTAAGAAACCTTTGGGAAGATCTGGAGCTTTCACTAAAATTTGTAGGGATTTGGAATGTTTAGGAATGCTTGAAATATTTATGTTTGTAAGGATTTAGAATGGTTAAGAATTCTGATCTGGAATGCCTTAAAAGTTTTACAAACTTTAAAAGGTTAATGAATAGTGTCAGAATATCAGAGAAAATAATGAAACATATTAAAATTGAGAATTTGGAATACTTAGAAGGGCTTTGAAGGATTTGATATTTTGTTAAGATCTGGAATGTTTAGGAAGATTTTGATGATATTTATGAAAGTTTAAAATAATAACGAAGAATGTTTGAATGCATGTGGAATCTTTTAAATAAGTGGACTATTTGAAAAGATTAAGAATGTTTAAGAAAGTGTAAGAACTACTGTATTCGTTAGAATATATAGTATGTTTAGGATTGAAACATTTTAACAGTGTTTGCTAAATTCTGATGGACTGTAACTAATCTTGTGCTCATTAATCTTGTTCATCGCAGTCATGCTCTCTGCTATTTACAGTAAACTGATTGTCTTTATGCCTGTAGTTAGCAAACTCAGCACCAACATGCGCGCACACACACACACACACACACCCCGGGCTGCCTTTCATAACCATGATGAGCACTTATTAAAATGAGTTACTAATTAAAATAAGAACTGTGATGGCAGGCGGTGCTATCCACTGTTTCCTTATATACAGGTGTTTTTTCATCTTTTATTAGTTAAAGATTGTTGGTTTAACTGACACAGGTAAGCCAGTAGCTCAGATCCACTAAAACAATATAGAAAGTCTGGTTTACCTTCATCTCTCACAAAAGAAAATATATCTTTAGGACTGGGTCGACTTTACGGCCTGTGTTCTTATGCTTGCCAGCTCTTCAGGCTTTTTCTACCGGAATGAATCTGCTCCTTTCCTTTTAATTATTCTGTTATTTTATTTGTTAATAGCAATTGAAGGTAGCAAAGTGTTTTCATATAGTTTCTTGTTTCCTTAGTTTCTTGTAATTCACATATGGCAACTAAGAAGAACACTGGAGGTCAAGTTAAGGTCAAGCAAATCAAGATAGTTTTAGTAGGGAACTGTTAATAGTTCTAGGCAGAAACCTCTGCAGAAATATAAAGAGTTATCAGAAGAAAACCTTTGCAGCATCCTCAACACAAAATCCACAAAGGAACATCTAAATAATAGAACCGTGTTCTTCTAAGGAAAACCACTGTAAAGAACAGTGAAGAGTCATTGAAGATGAGTAACTTTGTTAACATTAGTTTTGCCCCTCAACTGCTTTGACTTTATGATGATGTACTGTGTCACACACACACACACACACACACACACACACAGGTGTGACAGGTGGCCTTCATCTTACATTAGCTCCACAGGTATTCACAGCCTGAACAGGGGGGTTATTAACTATATTAATTAAACACCGTTTAGTATACAGTTTATACTATAATAGAGTAAAACTGAAGAAGATCTGCTGAAACGTTGAATTTATTACATGATCAAAAACAAGGACACTGAAGGGCAACATAGCATCACTCCTAAACACTAATCACAGTCCTACAGAACTGTCTATCAGCATTCCCATATATCCCCATACATTTACACATATTCCTAGACTGTCAGGCGAGATAAGACCCTTTTTCTAGGAAAGGATGTATAAATATATACTAATAGAGATATAATTAACATATTAGTCAGCACGTTTCCCTCTCTGTCCTGCAGTGTGTGTGTGTATGTGTGTGACAGAGGCATTGTGTAATAATAAAGTTCTCCTTACCTGCTTCTGATGCTGCAGATGCTCCTCCACGCGCGCACTCACACGGTTTTCTAGGCACATCTGCGTGTCTAGACGTCATTGAGAGGCTGTGAAGAAGGTCCTTCTGCTGGGTCCTAAAGCCTCAGTGTTCATGGTGTGTAGGAGTACAGAGAGGAAATTAATATTAAGTTTAGATAAGACATTTAAATATTTAATATTAGTAACGTTAAGATCTCCTCTTATTCTCATAATTTTGCTGTGTTTTCTCCTGAAATTCAGCCTCTTAGAAAAAAACCCTCTGATTTTACCATTTTAATCTAAATATTTTCTACACTAAAGTTTTCCGGTCTCACCTCAGCTGATTAACCCCTTAAAATGTCTTGCCCTGTATACAGGCTACTTGTGTAGGTGATACAAAACCCTTTTTCTCTACAGAAAATAACTTATTTATATTTTGATAAATTGAGGGATACGAAATCTCCTACAGGACACTTGGAGAAGCTGCCTGTTTTCTCTCTACTTTATTTAAGAATTTCAGATCAGATCAGGAATCAACCCAAATTCTGCAGGTTTAAAAATATACATAATAACTAGACAACCATAATGAAACTAAAGGTCTGGAAAATACTGATTTCAAAATGAACTTCAGGAAAGAGCCAATTTTACGATTTTATTCATTATATTTAGACTTACTTAAATATTAGTAGTAAAAATACGATTTAGTAGTGTAATGTCAAGTAGACTATTGACACTGGTCTGTTAAGGGTTATTATTAATAGATGAAGTGTATTATCTGGCTGATTCTTAAATCCTCAGGAGATTTAACAATTCAGTTTGGTCCACTGAAGTCTGAATCCTATTGTACATCCTGGGCTGTTCAGTGAATCTTCAGTTGTGGGGATGTGGTCAGCTGAGAACTATCTTTTAAAATTATTGCAAACTTCACATTTTATGGCAACAAGGAACAGGTGATGTTTTTTCCAGATATTTAGTTCCTTGCTGCTAAAAAACAAACAATTGTTTCTTTAAAATGAGGTTCTCAATTTTAGTTTTGAAAGAATTTAAAAATGTACAGTAACTTTATCTCTTCAAAATCACAACTTATACATTTTTGCTTGAGAAGTTGCTACTCTCTAAGGCAGGGGTGTCCAAACTTTTTTTGTTGGGGGCCAGAAGGAGAAATATATTTTAAGTCACGGGCCACACTCTGTAATAAAACAAAAAATGAAATATACCACTTTAAATTATACTTTTTTCCTAATTTTTCATTTACACACTATTTTACTTGACTTACTCTCTTTATCTTTGACAGTGTTGTGTTCACTAAGATTTTTCAAATTGATTTTTCATGATGTCTCTTAATATAAAACATATTAATTACGGCAACTTTTAGACTCTTTGGCCCGTTTTTCTGCGCTAGAAATGCGCAGCCCCTCCGACTCTTTGGCCCGTTTCTGACACCTAACTTTGAATCTCACATTATAAAAACCTGCTTAACAGCGGGCCAACTTTCATTCTATTTCTAAAATACCTTGCGGGCCGCTCCAAAAAAGGAAACGGTGACAGTGGTATGATGTAAGCTAATTACAAATAATGCTAATGATATGAGGTATGAGAACATGATATGAGGGCTAGAACATTCTAAAGATTAGTTTATCAGTCGTTGTTGGTTAAAGTCACTCAGATGCTGGCTCTTTAAATGTGAGGTAAACACCAACAGGGAACCCAGAGCAGACTCTCACTCTCTGACTCAGCTCAGGGTGGGCTTCCTTAAGGAAGTGACGCAGGTTTTTTAGATGAGGCCTGAAAGAAGGTCACTCTTTAATTGATTAATTGATCAATTTCTTCTTAACTGACCTGAATTCACACAGCATCTGTGATTAAAGGGAAATGTACCTACAGAACAACAGTAGCATCACAGTAATATAGACTGTGTGCTGATGAAATCCCCTAGAAATCACAGGCAGACAGGCAGAGAGGAATGTCATATGATGAGAGTGATTCAGCATAATTTGTTAGCCAATCACAGCTTTGCTGCTGCTACCATTACAATTACAGTAGTATCCAAACACACCCCTCCCTTTCTCCCGTAGTGTGTGTGTGTGTGTGTGTGTGTGTGTTTGTGTGTGTGTGTGTGTGTGTGTGTAGGGTGATGATGTGTGTGTTTATGCAAGCATCTCGTGTGTATTCTCAGGGGAGAGCTTAATTTAGCCCCAACTGTAACTGGTTCTGCCCGGCTCTGAGACAAGACTGGTCAGGTTCACACACACACACACACACACACCATAACTGACGTGTTTAGAGTATTAGGAGGTCAGTGAGTTCGCTGCGTAATATTTTAAAAGCAGAATGTTCAGCCCAAGATGAAAACTGTCCATTTGGCTCGTCTCTCTGACCATTATTCCAATTAAACAGCCAGTGCTTTACAGTGATTCAGGGTTTATTTTGGATGATTCAGGATCTACTATGATTTAGTATCTACTGTAATTGATTCAGTATCTACGAAGAATAATACTACTCATTTATAGTACTCTATTGTCCAGGGTTATCTATTTAGTGTCAGTATAATTATTCAGTTTTATGAATCATTTAAGATTAACAATACAATACAATACAATTACAATTTTCTACTGTGAATGATTTGGTACATACTAATAATGATTCAGGGTGTATTAAGAGTCAAACAGAGTCTGCTATGAATTATGATATATCTACTATGAATGGTTTAATATCTATTATAAATTATTCAATATCTACTATTAATGATTCAGTATTTACTAGAAATGATTTGGTATCTGCTAGGCATGATTCCCAATCTACTGTTACTGACTCAGAATCTAGTATTCAGTATACAGTATACAGTATATACTGTGAATGATACAGGATTTACTAAGAATAATTCAGGATCTTCTATGAATCAGGATATACTTTGATTGATTCTCTACCTATAAATAATTATTTGGGCTGTCCTTTACATAATTTATGATTATCTAAGAACTATTATGTATCAGTATAACTATTCAATACTATGAACAATTCAAGATTTACAATACATTTTACTATTTTCCTGATATAACCTACTATGTAGACCCTGGTTTTACACCTTAGAACAGAGATGTTTGTTAGGTGCTTCATCTGAAGGCCTGACTGTGTTTGGTCATTTTAATCTTTCTCTGTTTGTTTTTTCTGAAATAATGTGTAAGTACTCAATCCATATTTTTTCATTTCTTTTCATGGTCAGTCTTTATACAGATAAAGATGTAAATAGACAGACAACACACATCCAGATGGCGACTTTTTTTGGCCAGGCAGTGTACATGTACTGCTGGTGATAAGACTGTTGTGAATCTGAATAAATGTAGCTTTTTATTTCTCTTTAGCGCCCTCTGGCGGACGATCCGACCGGCAGAGCCTCAACTTGATGTTAAGCCAATCAGAGGCGAGGCGGAAGAGCGCGAGCTGTGTGTGAGAGCAGAGCCAGTTTATGGAGAGACTGCCCACTTCCTGTCTCCCCGGTTTATCAGAGAATTACTGCAGACCGATAGAAAGAGCCCGCGAGCGAGTCCTTAATGAATGAGGGTGAATAGAGCTAAATGGCTAAAACACAAATTAAAAATAGAAACTAACTACATGTTCAGGATTTTCATTTAATTTTAGAACTTAAATTAAAAAATATATAATATACTACACAAGTATAAATATAATATATATAAATAAATAATAATAAATAAATATAAAATTAACCTGTACTATTTTTTCTATCATAAAAAAAGTACAGTGCCACTGTGAGCTGACTGGTGGCTGGTGAGCTCATATTGACGGTACAATCAGAGCAGATTTTAAAGGTTTATAAATGTTTATAACTAAATTGAAAAGTTTTTAAAAATATGTATTAACTACAATAGTTTATTTTGTTATGTGTTCAGTATAAAATGAATCAAACATACAGCTCTGGAAAAATATAAGAGACCACTTCAAAATAATCAGTTTCTCTGATTTAACTATTTCTAGGTATATGTTTGAGTAAAATGAACATTGTGATCTTATTCTATAAACTACTGACGACATTTCTCCCAAATTCCAAATAATCATATTGTAATTTAAAACATTTATTTGCAGAAAATGAGAAACGGTCATATTAACGAAAAAGATGCAGTGCTTTCAGACCTCATATAATGCAAATGAAAACAAGTTTATATTCATTTAGAAACAACAACAATACTAAAGTTGTATCTAAGGAAGAGTTCAGAATCAGTGATTGGTAGAATAACCCAGTTTTTAAACACAATTTACAGTTTTACACACTGCTGTGTGAACCCATTCATTTTAGACTAAGTTGTAAGCGCCCTCTGGTGGCCTGATAAACACGGAAGCGGTTGTTTAGCGTGTGTTCTCTTCTGTAGAGACTCTGTGGTGAAAGTGAATGCATGCAGGCAATCGTGTTTCTAGATGTTTTGTGTGTTGATTTTCTAGGCTATTTAGTTAGTAGTTGTTGGTTGAGATGGATGGAGGGAGTGTTGGAGTGAACAGGAGGAGAAGGAAAGAGGAGAGCTCGGAGGGAGCGGGAGGAAAAACACAGAGAAGAGAGAACGAGTGAGTAAAATCAGTAAACTCAGATCAGAACTGCTGCTGCTGCTCTGTTTCAGTTTCGAGCAGAAAAATCACATTATCAGCTAAAACAGAGTTCATGTGGAGCTCAGGATTCCTGCAGTTTCTACTCCACATGAACTCTGTTTTAGCTGATAATGTGATTTTTCTTTAAACTTCTCCTTCAGTCCTGATTACTGTGTTCTACAGTTACAGTTACAGTAGTTTGCTTTACCTGTGTTGTTAATCCTGTAAACAGTATTTTTGGAAATGTTTCTTGGTCTTCCAGACCTTTCAGCTTGACCTCCACTGTTCCAGTTTACTGCCATTATTCTACACTGCTGAAATATCTTTCTGAAAATGTGCTCTTCAGTCTTACAGTAGTCCTCTGTTAATGTGCGGTGATCAGCAGCTGATTGTTGGGAAAGGTTTGAGGATTTAAACATGTTTATAAAGCGTTTAAATTTGCAGCACCTGACAGACTTTACTACTGACGGTTGTGAACAAGCCACTGCTGTAAACGAGCTCTGAGGTCTTGATAAAAAAAATTGAGAGCTTATATATCTTGGAGTACCCAAAACCTTTGAAAAAATATTGACAATCATTTATCTTATCTTTGTGCCTTTTGGAGATCAGTTCATTTTCTACTCACATTTGGACAGGGCCATCCAAACGGAGTCATGTGCCATACAGTGCTGTGAAAAAGTATTTACCCCTTACAGATTTCTTATATTTTTGCTTTTTTATCATACTTACATTTTTCAAATTACCAAACTAAATAAATACAAAGCCATTTTTTGAATAATGATTTCATGCATCAAGGTAAAAAAAAGGAATTCAAACCAACCTGGCTCTATGTGAAAAAAAATAATTACCCTGCCATCATTTAACTGTGATTAACTTTCTTTTTAACTATTAAGTTCAGTTTTACCAACCACAACCGGCCCTGATTACTGCCAGACCTGTATAATCAAGAAATCACTTGAATAGAACCTTAAGCAGCTAAAAGATCTCAAAATGCAACAGATTATGCCCCACAAGAACAATGAGAAACAAGTCAATGACAACTATTGAAGTTTAAATTTAATTGAATTGAATGTCTTTATTGACGTTGTATAAAACAACAACATTGAATTGCATTCTTTAAAGTGCAAAGTGCAAGTACAATTTACACAAATCTGGGACACAACCATTCTAACAGTTATTAAACACGTTTACATTTACATTGCATTGTTGAGTGCAATTATGGTATTGGTGTAGAAACTATGTTTAAGTCTGTTTGTTCTGGCTCTCAGTGTCCTCTACTGTCTACCTGAGAGTAGCTTCTCAAAAAGTAAATGACCAGGATGGGATGAGTCCCTAAGGATGTTCTGTGCTTTATTTAGGCAGTGAGAACTATACAAGTCCTCCAATAAGGGAGACAATTAAGTTTGACAGCAGGCCAGATTTTTTCCAAGCCATAACGTCTGTTTTGGAAAATGAAGTGTAATGGGATGGAGTGCTACAGAGCTCTTCATCCCAGATGGTAAACCAAAGAAAAAAGGAAAAAATAAATAAATAAACACACCGCTCCTCATGCGGGATAGAACCTGTGTCGTCAGGGTCATGGTCCAATATGCTACCACTGCCCCAGCTAGTGAATTGGGGCATGGTGTGGAAAAAATGCCCTTATAAGATAGGGAGCCCAAGAACGAGCAGAAAAACGAGAACGGGCGGAAACCAAAGTCACGCCGAGTGTGACAGAAAGACAAGGGAGATATGTAAACAGAAGCTGGCCAGGGGAGGTTTTTTTTTTCGTTATCGTTCATTATAGTATAAACAACCTCATGGGCCAAATGTTTCATGCCTGCGAGCCACGTCTGGCCTCTGGTCGCCTATCGCCGATTGCCTCCGAAAAATCTACTGTCATGTCTTTTGTCTTGTTAGTGTTCAGGATCATGTTGTTTTCATTACACCACCCTCGTCCTGAAATGCAGACTCATCAGCAAACATAATGATTCTGTTGCTGGGGGGTGTGGGACCACATTCCTGGGTATAAAGAGTGTAGAGTAATGGGCTCAATACACACATCCCTGGGTAGAGCCGGTACTGAGGCTGATATCTGAGGAGATGTGGGAGCCTTCCCTCAACCTCGGTGAGTGGTCCGTCAAGAAGTCCTTAATCCAGAGACAGAGGGAGTGGGATATTCCCAGGTGAGACAGTTTAGTCACCTGTCTTTCAGAGAGGATAATATTGAAGGCTGAGCTAAAGACTCAAAAATGTAGCTGTACATAGCTCCCCTTGTGCTCCAGGTGGGACAGTGTTTCATGAAGAGCTGTGGCTTTAGCATCCTCTGTCTCCTGTTAGCTTTGTAGGCAAACTGATGAGGATCTAACCTGGGAGGGAGACTGGAGATGATGTAGATTCAGACCAGTTTCTTAAAGCACTTCATGACAATAGGGGAAAGTGCTACTGTCTTTAATGCTGCTGAATGATGTCAGTTTTCATTGTTAGTCAGTCATCTATTAGGCTGAAAAAGATAACAAAGTAATTTCTATAGCTTTGAGACTCACCCAAGACAGTTCCAAAGCAAACACTTCTGCTGACAGAGAGGGTAAAGACTGATTGTCAGTTGTTGCAAATGTTTGATTGCAGTTGTTGCCACCAAATGTGGCATAACCAAGTTATTTGATTTAGGGGGCAAATAATTTTCACATAGGGCTAGGTTGGTTTGAATATTTTTTTTTCTCCTAATAAATTAAATTATTTCTTAAAAACAGTTATTTGATTAGGTTTTATTTTTCTGATATTAAAATGTGTTTGTTAATCTAAAAAATGAAACAAATCTGTAGTGCGCAAATACGTAAAGAAGTTAAAGAAATGAATACAAATTCAGAGTTAATATGTTAGGATTGTTTTGTTCTTTACAGTTCAGAGTCTTGTTTAGATGAGTCTGCTGATCAGAGGAGTGTTCATGAAGTCATAACCTATGAGCCATCTACACTGCCAGGTATCAAACATCTGTCAAAACACACATCATTTCACTCTGTGCAAAAAGATTGTAGGATTGTGTTTTATTGTCATGTCACTTTTATTGAAGGTTAGTAAAAATCATAGAATGGTATGTGTATTGTCCTCACAGTAAGTAAATACTATAATATAAACTATATCTTATGCAAAAATGTGGAAGTAAGTTAAATTGTCTCAATTATAATGAAAGTTTATAAAACTATGGCATAATCACAGTTAATCTAGTATTTAATTTGGCCTGAGGATTGTGAGTTTAAAACCCAGGTCCTGCTGCTTTGCCATCAGCAGCCAGAGTCTGAGAGAGTACAGTTAGCCTCACTCTTACTGGGTGGGTAGATGATGGTATCTGCTCTTATTATCACCAATGTGATGCTGGCTGGCACAGGTGTCTGCTGGCTGATGTATCAGAACTGGGGGTCTGGCACCTTACTGTTTGACTGTTTGAAAGAGACAGTGAAAGACTTGATGTGCTTAATTCTAGAAAGAATAATAGTATAATTAATTGACTAAGCTAAATTGGGGAGAAAATTGGGTTCTGAAAATGTATTTTTCTGAAAAAAAAAAGAAAATATATGTCAGTCATAATAACAATTATTATTACTGATAGTTTACATAATAATAGTAATAATGAATAAAACTGTATTTAAATTTAATTCCAGCAGAATTGCACACTGTAACACAATCTGTATGCAAAATAAATCTTATAGTATATAAGTATGAAGTATAGTAATTCTTCTTTATTAATTCTTCTTCTGTGTCAATTAATTCTTAGTTCTTCTGTCCAGGGTCTAAAATTTTCAGTCTGTCTGTCCCACAGCACAGCACTACGATCCTGACACCACAGAGCCCATCAGCTCTGGTCTGAAGTCTCTGGATGAGCTTTTGTCGTGGAAACGCAGTGAGGCGAATCCTTTTAACATTGCTACAGTGCCCCTGGCCAGCAGGCATCCACCACTGGCCAACAGTCCAATGAGGACACTGGTCTCTCATGATATGATGGGAGGATACCTGGAAGACAGGTACTGTCAGGATTCAAATACATGTTTACTCACTTATTTAAAGCAGAATTATGCCAGAATTGGCATTTCTTGCTCCTGGGCTTCCCTACAGTCAGGAAGTGTGATTTGTGCTTTAAGCACCTATCATGGACAACTGTACACATGCATTTGTTGACAAATCTGAGAGATCCAGAACTAGCATCTAAAATGAAAGAAGCATGTGAACTGAGGCAGTAGAGTAATACAACCCCTGGCAAAAAGTATGGAATCACCAGTCTTGGATGAGCACTCCTTCAGACATTTCATTCTGTAAAACAAACTCTGATCAAAAACATGATACAATAATAAGGTCATTCCAAAGTGCAACTTGTTGGCTTTCAGGAACACTCAAAGAAATGAATAAAAAACATTGTGGAAGTCAGTGAATGTTACTGTTATTGACCAACCACAGGGAAAAAAATATGGAATCACTCAATTCTGAGGAAAAAAGTATGGAATCACTCAAATTGAAGGTAGAAAATAAGGACACACCCAGTCAATTTCCTTTCCCTAAATGGACACCTGCCTCAGATTAGATCTGCTCGTTAGTCTGCAGTTAAAAACACCTGCAGTCATGACACCTTGGAGGGCTGCTGGACGAATTAGAGTGGCAAGAACCATGGCTCCAACAAGAGAAATGTCTCTTGAAACAAAAGAGAGGATTGTGAAACTTCTTGAAGAAGGTAACTCTTCACGCATGGTTGCTAAAGATGTGGGCTGTTCACAGTCAGCTGTATCCAAGATATGGACCAAATACAAACAGCATGGAATGGTTGTTAAAGCCAAGCGTACTGGTAGACCGAGAAAGACATCAAAGCGTCAAGACAAGCAACTTAAGGCCATTTGTCTTGAAAACCGAAAAAGTACAACTAAACAGATGAAGCATAAATGGGAAGAAGCTGGAGCCAATGTATGTGACCGAACCGTAAGAAATCGCCTAAAGGAAATGGGATTTCAATACAGGAAAGCTAAAAGAAAACCATCATTGACACCTAAACATAAAAGAACAAGACTGCAGTGGGCTAAGGAGAGGCAATCATGGACTGTGGATGACTGGATGAAAGTTATCTTCAGTGATGAGTCAAGAATCTGCATTGGACAAGGTGATGATGCTGGAACTTTTGTTTGGTGCCGTTCCAGTGAGATTTATGAAGAGGCCTGCCTGAAGAAAACAACCAAATTTCCACAGTCCTTGATGATATGGGGCTGCATGTCAGGCAAAGGCACTGGGGAGATGACTGTGGTTAATTCTTCTATCAATGCACAAGTTTACATTGACATTTTGGACAGTTTTCTCATCCCTTCAATTGAACAGATGTTTGGAGATAATGAAATAATTTTCCAAGATGACAATGCATCGTGCCATAGGGCAAAAACAGTGAAGGCATTCCTTGGAGAAAGACACATTCAGTCGATGTCATGGCCTGCAAATAGTCCAGATCTCAACCCAATTGAAAACCTGTGGTAGAAATTGAAGAAAATGGTCCACAAGAAGGCTCCGACCTGCAAAGCTGATCTGGCAACTGCTATCAAAGAGAGTTGGCACCAAATTGATGCAGAATACTGTTTGTCACTCATCAAGTCCATGCCTCAGAGACTGAAAGCCGTTATAAAAGCCAAAGGTGGTGCAACTAAATACTAGTGATGTATTTTGAATCATCTTTTGTTTATCTGTTTTTCATGATTCCATACTTTTTTCCTCAGAATTGAGTGATTCCATATTTTTTTCCCTGTGGTTGGTCAATAAAAGTAACATTCAATGACTTCCACAATGTTTTTTCTTCATTTCTTTGAGTGTTCCTGAAAGCCAACAAGTTGCACTTTGGAATGACCTTATTATTGTATCATGTTTTTGATCAGAGTTTGTTTTACAGAATGAAATGTCTGAAGGAGTGCTCATCCAAGACTGGTGATTCCATACTTTTTGCCAGGGGTTGTATTATAGGATTGTACACAAAAATGACTGCAGTTCTGCATCAGAAACGGCACTACTCTGAATCTAAATAGCTTTGGAACTATTTTATTACTTGTATTTTAACATTAGTATTATTTTAAACCTAATATTGATTTTGGAATGCTAAACTCAGCACACTGACATGCCACGGCACATGCCAAAAGTCATGAGACACAATACTATTTTCAGTCTAATGACTTTTGCCCCGCTAAAAAAATAAAAAATGCTACATTTACCTGCAGGCCTCTTACATTTTATGTTGATGTGATTTCTAGCCAGACTCTGCCAGTTACGATTATTACCTCCCATTGCACTGTCCACAATGACTAATAATGTCTTCTGAAATGTTTTTCCAGTATACACATGAAACTCTGTGGAGGAATTTTAATAATAGTGTCCCATCCTTCTGACATCCACTGGCTGTGTGTTCATGTTTTGTTTGTTCTCTTCTGAGGTTTATTCAAGGCACTCATGTGGAAGATCCGTATGTCTTCTATCACTGGGAATATATTGACATATTCAACTACTTCAGCCACCACATGGTCACTATCCCTCCTGCAGTGTGGACAAATGCAGCTCATAAACACGGTGTTCTTTCATTAGGTAAGACCTCACGTGATCTTACAGTTAGCATAATGGGGAGCTGTATAATACTCCATATTCTCACACTGACACACTGTCATACCTGTCAAGTCTCCCGTTTTGGCCGGGAAACTACCGTATTTTACTCCTCCCGTATTAGTATTTTCCCGTAAATTTCCCGTATTATTTTAAAATGTAAAAAACGTTATTATTGAGGAGACAGGGCACTGACCGCTGTGTGCCTCTAAACCAATCGTGGTGCCGGTTCAAGGAGAAAGTCCCGCCTTTCAGAAGAAACAGCCAATCAGCAGAGCGCAGAGGATGGTCAGTGTAGGAAAGACCCAAACTGAACTGATCAGGAGTGATCAAAAGAAGGAAGTATCAATTAAAGATTATCAATTGTGTAGGCTCCTTAGGACTGATTTTTGCTGTCCTTTTAGTAAAACCTCATGATACTATTTTTAGGTCACCAACAGTCATTTTGCAGAATTTGTGCACTGTTTGTTCAATTTTAAATCCATTAAATAAATAAAAAAATATATCATGTAAGAGCATTCCTGCCAAATACATTTTTTTTTCTAAATATCTAGAAAAGGTTTTATTAATTTGGCTGTTTTAAAAGAATGACATATGTAGGAATGTCCACAACATTTCAGTGTCAACAAAGATAGACCTACCAGATTTTGATTATCTAATTGTAGTTTGTAAAAGGTTCACAGGTGTTTTTTTAGATTTTTTGTAAACCTGTCTTAAAATGTATAGGATACTGAACCTCGGTTGGGCTGGTGGGATAGCTTTAAGCCGACGGCGGAAAATATCCCTTATTTTTAAATCCAAAACCTGAATAGTATGCACTGTAATACACTACAGGAAGTATAGTGGGAGCTCTATAATGCTGAATAATGTCCATATGATCCACACGCTCATTTTCATTTTTGTAATACACTCCCGAAACTGTCGGGGGAGCTCTATATTGCTCTGTAATGTTTAAGTGTTTTTAAATCTCTCAGGGACATTCATCACTGAGTGGACGGATGGAAGGAAGATGTGCGAGGTGTTCCTGGCGGAGGAGGAAGCGTATCGGTCTGCTGCAGATAAGCTGGTGCAGATTGCTCACTGCTACGGCTTTGACGGCTGGCTTGTTAACATCGAGAACGTGCTGGGTGTAAGTGCACATGACTGCAGGTCATAGTAAGGGTAAAACTGAAGGCCATTTCTTTGGTGGTGCAACTGTATAAGAATTGTTCTTGTCATTGGGATGTCACAGCCGTTCGTCAATGAACAGAAATCTTCATGTTTTGTAGAGGAAGACAGTGCTAGCTTTCATCTTTCTAGGATTGGAATGGCTCTAGATACTGGGGGTCTATATAATTACTAAACTGGGGAATCAGATTTCCATTTGATAATGGCCAAAAACCTTTTGTTCAGAGATTATTTGCTTAAAGCCCTTTCTGGATGGGATTAGTTCTCTTTTGTGGGGGGTCCTTTGTGAATTTATTTTTATCCAAAACGACCATGTATGCTTTTTTTCTCAGACGTCCTCAGATGAAAATTACAGGCAGAATAACTTAGTGTTTTTCGCTTATCTCCAGATAGATAGACACTTTATTGATCCCTAAGGTGAAATTTTGGAACTCCATGGTCATCAAGTAATTTTAGCACATCTCTAAGTATCTTCACCTCATGTTATCCACTGCCACGCACTGTAATTACACGTTGAGTGCGTTTCCACAGAGATTCATGTATACACAACAGGGAGTGGAAATGGAGGAGCTACTGAACATTGTCATGTTACTGAGAACGCCAAAACACTCGCTGGTCGATTGCAGTCCTGCAAGAGTTTTATCACTGAGTAGAAGTGTGAAATATTTTTCACAGATGCCCCCCTAAAAAAAAATTAATCCCGTATGGATAGGGCTTAAAAGACAACCTTTTCTGATATCAGTCTGTGTTTGTTCTGATGTGTTTAGGCCACTGCAGTGAAGAATATGGGCCCGTTCCTGCGGTACCTGACTGATCAGATGCATGAGCGTGTTCCAGGGAGTCTGGTGATCTGGTATGACAGTGTTCTAGAGAATGGGACGCTCAAATGGCAGAACGAACTGAACGACAGTAACAAGTGAGTTTATATACACACCTGAGGCAGCTTCAGAACATTTGGTGGCGTTTATTGGCTTTCATTATACATCCCAACACTATTTTGTAACTAAGCATACTGACATAATTAAGAGTTAATATGTATTTTTAGTGAATAAAAAATAAAGCAAATATGTACAATATTAAAATATTAAACATATACAGTCATATGAAAAAGTTTGGGCACCCCTATTAATCTTAATCATTTTTAGTTTTAAATATTTGGGTGTTTGCAACAGACATTTCAGTTTGATATATCTAATAACTGATGGACACAGTAATATTTCAGGATTGAAATGAGGTTTATTGTACTAACAGAAAATGTGCAATATGCATTAAACCAAAATTTGAACGGTGCAAAAGTATGGGCACCCTTATCATTTTATTGATTTGAATACTCCTAACTATTTTTACTGATTTAATGAAGCACAAAATTGGTTTGGTAACCTCATTGAGCTTTGAACTTCATAGCCAGGTGTATCCAATCATGAGAAAAGGTATTTAAGGTGGCCAATTGCAAGTTGTTCTCCTATTTGAATCTCCTCTAAAGAGTGACATCATGGGCTCATCAAAACAACTCTCAAATGATCTAAAAACAAAGATTGTTCAACATAGTTGTTCAGGGGAAGGATACAAAACGTTGTCTCAGAGATTTAACCTGTCAGTTTCCACTGTGAGGAACATAGTAAGGAAATGGAAGAGCACAGGGACAGTTCTTGTTAAGCCCAGAAGTGGCAGACCAAGAAAGATATCAGAAAGGCAGAGAAGAAGAATGGTGAGAACAGTCCTCCACCTCCAAAGAGCTGCAGCATCATCTTGCTGCAGATGGTGTCACTGTGCATCGGTCAACAGTACAGCGCACTTTGCACAAGGAGAAGCTGAGTGATGCGAAAGAATCCATTTCTGCAAGCACGCCACAAACAGAGTCGCCTGAGGTGTGCTTTTTGTGCTTTTGCACACCTCCGGCGACTCTGTTTGTGGCGTGCTTGCAGAAATGGATTCTTTCGCATCACTCTACCATACAGCTTCTCCCTGTACAAAGTGCACTGTATTGTTGACCGATGCACCCCCGATGCTGCAGCTCTTTGGAGGTGGTCTGTGGATTGTCCTTGTTGTAAATGTTGTAAATATATGTGCAGCCCTTAATAGTTTTGCTACAGGATACCCCATAAACACTGGATACTACAGAAACATTTATGGAAACTATGAAAATAATGCCAATATTTGGTGCATTCCTCCCGATTTATCTAATACAGTCAATTAATTTTGATTGTGTTTTGTTTTCCACACACAGTCAAGTATTTTTGAATTACTCACTGCCACACCCTGCCAGTGCCAGGAGATCTGGTAATAGATTTAACTCATCTGTGGGAAAAGTCACAGTAATGGTAGAGTTGTTTTCTCAGTTGTTACTACAACAGCACTAAACTGTTTAACCCTTTAAAACCTAACCTTTTACTGAGGACCTATTTAGAGAATAAAAATTATAATGAGCCCCCAGTGAGGTGTTTGAGCTGCAGGTTCTCACAAATTACTTCTGCTGCCTTTATTGTTGTTTAGTGTTATCAGAGTTTTTAAGCCAGAGTGTGCACATTTATTTGTGCACCATTTACATTGCTATGTAAATGTTATTATTGAATTAGTTTAGTATTTAGTTTATATTAGTAATTAATACAAAATAAAAATGGCAAACTATGTGGAGGTGTTCAGTAATCTCTAACAGACCTGATTATGTGGTTTCTGACACTGTGTGACTCTCTGTTATTTAGAAAATTAGCTGAATACACTTTATTACAGTGTTTGTTTATTTCTCGCTCTGTCAGAGTGTTTTTTGAGGCGTGTGACGGGCTCTTTACCAACTATAACTGGACAGAGAGCAGTCTGGAGGGAATGGTCTCCCACTCCGCAGCTCAGGGTCGTCTGGCGGATATTTACATTGGGATCGATGTGTTTGCGAGAGGAGATGTGGTTGGAGGGAAGTTTGAAACCAACAAGGTGAGTGACTCTGGGTTACTGCTCAGTCTGAATTAAACCTCTTATGTTCTATATGTTTTTTACAAACATGTAGTACCTGTGTCTTATGTTACATGTGGTTCAATTTATTCTAGATCTAGATTATTTTCTTATCCTTATATTGGGACTGATTATGATTACCTTGGGGCCAATACAATAATTGCTTTTAAATGCTGCAATATGAATCAAATTTCAGTATACATTTTTTTGGCCCGAACACCAAGTGCTTTTTGTCTCATTTTCAACTGAATATTTTCAGTTGCCAAATATTTGTTGCATCCCTTTTAATAATAATAGTTAATCATGGGTTATTTAAAGACAATAAGGTGTAGAAAATGTAACAGATATATTTGTATTATAGCTAATATGCTTTGACACAGGTTTTTCTGCTTAACATAAATGCTTCTGGTCATGTGACCACCATGAACCGTTTTTAAAATAAGGTCAGGAGACCAGTGGAAACATTTCTAGTGGGGACTGTAAGTGCAGAACCACATAGTTCCTGAGTGTGTGAAGGAGGTGAATCAGAATGAGTAAGAGGATGCTATGTTTTGTGTCCTGCTCTATTAGGCTCTTCAGCTGGTGCGTAAACACGGATTTTCCACAGCCATCTTTGCTCCTGGTTGGGTTTTTGAATGCCACGATAAGGCAAACTTTCAAGAAAACCAGGATAAGTAAGTGCATCAGAACGACTCAATAGTATATATCTGCAGATCCGGAGACTGCAGTTTCAGGACCGCAGTTCTAGGACCCTATGTTTTTGCGACACTGCCACCTAGCGAAATTGATGACTTACTACTCCTTAATATAATGCCACCACTTTAGCCAACTACTTACAGATTTAAAGGCTTATTTCACCCAAATATTACCAATTCAGCTAACTACTTACACGTTTTAAAGGTTTATTTCACCCAAATATCACTTTGTCTTAGAACTCCCAACCACACATCAGAAACACAAGGAAGACTTGGGATTATATGTATTTGTAATCTAAAATGAATTCTAACTACTTTTCAGTTTTTTGTTTTTTTTTAATTGAAATCTTTTTGAAACTTCAAACTACTCTAGTGTCTATTAGAGCTGGGCGATATTGTAAAAAGAAATCTTAATATTCTTTAAATATCAGTGTAAATATTTAAATTTACAGTCATATGAAAAAGTTTGGGCACCCCTATTAATCTTAATCATTTTTAGTTTTAAATATTTGGGTGTTTGCAACAGCCATTTCAGTTTGATATATCTAATAACTGATGGACACAGTACAATAAACCTCATTTCAATCCTGAAATATTACTAACAGAAAATGTGCAATATGCATTAAACCAAAATTTGACCGGTGCAAAAGTATGGGTACCCTTATCATTTTATTGATTTGAATACTCCTAACTACTTTTTACTGACTTACTGAAGCACAAAATTGGTTTGGTAACCTCATTGAGCTTTGAACTTCATAGCCAGGTGTATCCAATCATGAGAAAAGGTATTTAAGGTGGCCAATTGCAAGTTGTTCTCCTATTTGAATCTCCTCTGAAGAGTGGCATCATGGGCTCATCAAAACAACTCTCAAATGATCTAAAAACAAAGATTGTTCAACATAGTTGTTCAGGGGAAGGATAGAAAAAGTTGTCTCAGAGATTTAACCTGTCAGTTTCCACTGTGAGGAACATAGTAAGGAAATGGAAGACCACAGGGACAGTTCTTGTTAAGCCCAGAAGTGGCAGGCCAAGAAAAATATCAGAAAGGCAGAGAAGAAGAATGGTGAGAACAGTCAATTCAATCCACAGACCACCTCCAAAGAGCTGCAGCATCATCTTGCTGCAGATGGTGTCACTGTGCATCGGTCAACAATACAGCGCACTTTGCACAAGCTGTATAGGAGAGTGACGCGAAAGAAGCCATTTATTATTATGCAAAATATATATTCTCATTATGCAAAAGCACACCTCAGGCGACTCTGTTTGTGGCGTGCTTGCAGAAATGGCTTCTTTCGCATCACTCTCTAAATGTCTTAAACAAAGCAGAATATGTTTTAGATTTTAGATTCTGCACACTCTTGGTATTTTAATCTCAGTGTTTTCATGAGATTATTTAGCATCTTAAAGAAGTTCCTGGAGCTGCTAAAAAATAGTTGCTGCTTTTCCTTCAAACTGTGAAGCTCCAGCTCATCCCAAATCACCTCAAATCACCCAGCTCGGATGGGTTTAGGTCAGGGAATAGTGGAGGAAAATTTTTTCATATCTTTATTATTAACCTACAATGTAGAAAAAAAATTAAATTAAAAAATTAAAAAAATGATGAGATGATGAGAATTAAATGAGAAGGTGTGTCCAATTCATTTTATACAATATATCCTATTATACAATCATTTTTCAAACTCTCTTTATACCTTAAAATTAAAAACATGTATATGTAAATTAGTTATGTCCTGATATGACTATGTCTCTTTGATTGACTGTGAGAATATATGTTCTAATATGTTCTAATTGGCAGGAGAACTGTAGTATGAATGGAGGAGGCTAAACTTTGATAAGCTGAATAGGTGGAGATGGTTTTTGTGGCATCAGAGAAACCTTGAACTGTCTGTTTGTTCAGGTTCTGGCTGCTGCTGTCTGATCATCTGTACGTTCACCGCCCGGTCTGTTCCCTACCTTTCGTCTCCTCCTTCTGTCAGGGCGTTGGGAAGAGTTTCCACTGGAGAGGGCAGGTACATCTTACTACACACACACTTTCCACATTACCAAGAGTTTAGCCTTACCCATTTAGCTATATGTGTCTGTGTTTGTGTTTTGAGGTGGCACAAGAGAAACGGTGGTTTAATCTGACTGCTCAAGAACTCCAGCCGCTGTACTTTAAGAAGGGTTTGGAGGATGGGGGCTGGTGGAGAGCTCGCGGCTGCTCCGAGGACGCCTGGGCAGGGGGGAGCTGTCTGCTTCTGGAAGGAAAATTACCACAAAATGTGTCTAAAGTGTGTGCAAGGTGATCACCCAACTGCACCCAAAAACACATTGTTCAAAAGGAGTAAACTGTTTCTTTAAACTATAGTATAATTCTGCTTTTCTGTTCCTCCTGTAGGATATTTTCTCTTCATGTTCCTTTGGCCATGAGGACGTTTATCTCTTTCATCTATAAGCCGTCAGTGGGAGTGAGTGTGTCTCTGGAGCTGAAGACCACAGATGCTGATCTGTGCACATATACAGGAAGAGAGGAAATACCCTGTGAGTTTATTTCTCCCTGCAGTAGAGTCTGAGCCTGTACTGGTGTTGCAATTTAAAGTCATGTAGATGCAGTTTAAGAAAAGTGTTTATAATTAGTTATAAAGTAGAATAGCTTTTGGTTCTAACAGAGACAGATCTATACACATTTGAATACATAGTTACTTTTATTAAATAAAAAATAAAACTTGTATAAATATTATGAATATTTTTTATATTTTCTGTTAAATGTAGTAAATAAATTAAAATTGTATGTAATATGCAGAAAAACGTACATTGGTTTACTGTAGAAGTTTAAAATGCCAAGCTCCAGTAATAAGTGCATTGGTGTTGTGTGTGTTTCAGCCAGAAGTGTGTTTCCTGTTGTGTTGAGGGAAGATCACCAATTGGTAAAGCAGTTTATTCAGAGTTGTGGTCAGTGGAGAGCGGATGGCTGGACCACCAGGTGAGTGGTTTTATATTCAGAGACTGATTTCATACTGATTCCAGTGATGTCAGTCTATTCAACAACAATGAAAAACTAACAGTTATTAATATGACAAGTCATTTCAATAGTGTGTGTGTGTATTTGTACAGATGTTTCCAGCTGGAGCTGAGTGGTTGTGCACTGAGGGAGGTGTGTGTTAATGTGGCTCGAGACGGAGGGGAAGAAGCAGATCTGGATTTTAACTGCAGGATTGGGGAGATAATGGTACCACAGAGCCAAATATACATTTATATTAAACAATAACCATCTACACATCTTATACCAAGCGCATAACTATATATAGTTGCAATAAATAGTGTACAAATGCTTTGGGATTACTTAGATTTCTGCATAAATTGATCATCAAATGTGTTCTGATCTTCAGCTAAGTCACAACAATAGACACAGTCTGCTTAAACTAATACCACACATAAAGTGATATGTTTGCATGATTTTATTTAACACATTTTATTGAACACTCTTTTGCAATCTTGCAGCAAAACATGTGGTTTCCTCCCATAAATTCCATTCTTGTTTAATGTTTTCCTTATTGTAGATTTATCAACAAAAATATTAGCATATGCCAGAGATTTCTGTAAGTCTTCAGCTGACACTCTAGGATTCCTCCTCACCTGAGCTGTGCTCTTGCAGTCATCTTTACAGGACGACCACGCCAAGAGAGAGTAGCAACAGGGCTGAACTTTTCCCATTTGTATACCATAAGGCTTTTAGAGATACTTTTGTGACCCTGTCCAGCTTTATGCAGATCAACAATTCTTGAACGTAGGTCTTCTGAGAGCTCTTTTGTGCAGATTCACATCAAGCAATGCTTCTTAAGAACAGCAAACTCAAAACTGGTGTGTGTGTTTTTTTATAGGGCAGGGCAGCTTTAACCAACACATCCAATCTCATCACATGGTTCAATAAAACCATGCAAACATATTATTTTTGTATGGCATTAGTTTAAGCAGACTGTGTTTTTCTATTTAATGATCAGTTTATGCAGAAATTAGTAATCCCACAGGGTTCACATACTTTTTCTGGCAACTGTATACTCATGTCTACTTATCAATACATCATATGTATCATATACATAGCAATTTATAGAATAAGTATCCTTCTATACCTATCCTTACTAGTGTATACCATCTATACCAACATGTATCTATTTGTATTTACTTATCTCATCGATACCAATTTAACCATCCATACTCATCTATACAATCTATATACATTTATACCACCTATACTAATCTAAACCATCTGTACCCCTGCATGCCCATATATACCCACCCATCCACACCCATTTATATTATTATAACATTAGTAAAGTACCAGTCATAAGTTGAAAGCCAACTGAGATTGTGGTTTGGAATGAGCTGGAGCACAGTGTAAGGGAAAAGCAGCAACTATTGTTCAGCACCTCCAGGAACCTCAAGATGCTGAGAAAACTAATACAGGTGACACTAAATCATAAAGACACTAGGAAAATACTAAGAGAGTTCAGATCTGTCCTCAAAGCTAAATGTGGTACTTAGAAGAATCTCAAGTATAAAACATATTCTGGATTGTTTTTGTTTACAGGATAGTTCTGCATGTGTTCCTGTATAGCTTTAATGTATTCTATATTAAATTTTCAAAGTAAAAAAAAAAATCATAAAGGAGGAACCAAACTTTTGTTGTGTGGTATGTATGAGTTGTACTATATATTCCTAACATAGACCTTAACTCAGGGGTGTCCAAACTTTTTTTTGTTGAGGGCCAGAAGGAGAAATATATTTGAAGTCACGGGCCACAGACTCTGTAATAAAACAAATAATGAAATATACCTCTTTAAATAATACTTTTTCCTGATTATTTAATCTACACACCATTTTACTTGACTAACTATCTTTATCTTTGACAGTGTTGTATAAACTAAGATTTTTCAAATTGATGTTTCATTTCATGATGTCTCTTAATATTAAACTCCTTAATTACGGCAACTTTTAGACTCATTTGGCCAGTTTTTCTGCGCTAGTAATGCGCACTCTCTCCGCTTTTAGACTCATTTGCCCCGTTTTTCTGGGCTAGAAATGCGCACTCTCTCCGCTTTTAGACTCATTTGCCCCGTTTTTCTGGGCTAGAAATGCGCACTCTCTCCGCTTTTAGACTCATTTGCCCCGTTTTTCTGGGCTAGAAATGCGCACTCTCTCCGCTTTTAGACTCATTTGCCCCGTTTTTCTGGGCTAGAAATGCGCACTCTCTCCGCTTTTAGACTCATTTGCCCCGTTTTTCTGCGCTAGTAATGCGCACTCTCTCCGACTCTTTGGCTCGTTTCTGACACCTAGCGTTCAAACTTTGAATCTTACATTATAAAAACCTGCTTAACAGCGGGCCAACTTTCATTCTATTTCTAAAATACCTCGGCCCGCGGGCCGTAGTTTGTACACCCCTGCTTTAACTGATTAGTGTTACACGTTGGTAATTTGTTTAATCAGTCCAGAATTACTGAACAAATCTAGCAATGCACTGATTGATTACTGTGTGTGTGTGTGTGTGTGTGTGTGTGTGTGTGTGTGTGTGTGTGTGTGTGTGTGTGTGTAGGTTTTGGATGCGGAGAGTTTGTTCACGCCCACTCTCCCTGTGCGGAGTGTGTGTGTGTATGATGTGGTTTGGCAGAGAGGAGCTGGAGATGGGGACGGAAGTTCTTTGAAGGTCCATCTTAATGCCACATTGCGCTGGACCTATCCACCGCAGCTGGTTCGTCACTGGCGGGTGCACTGGCGGAGGCTGCGGGGGCCGGACCCCAGAGTTCCTCCGGGGTCGCTGACTCTGATAGGCCGCTCGTATTCCACACTGTTCCGTGTGGCAGAGTTGGAGGTGCCAGACGCTCCAGGGCTGCTGGAGCTGCTGGTGGAGCCGGTCAGCAGAGAGGGCTTCACTCTGGACCAGAGCTACTGGGGGAGGATAACACTCAGCTACACACACAACACTGATAACATATAAACACACACCTTTTTTATTCTATTCTAGTTATGAAGAAAACGCTTTTTCTTTTCTTTTGTTTCCACTTTGCATCAGCAGGCAGATCCTATTCAGATTTCATCATGTTCTGTTAGTTCACTAAATGCTCAAAAAAAAGGTTTGTCAGCAACTTCTAATGAATGCAGTAAGCTACTGGTAGTTTATTTTGCGTCCAGTTATGACACAGATATGCAATAGAGACACACAGCATGTTTAGTCCCTGTTAAGAAGTATTGCTAATATATTTTCTGCTTTTTTTAAAGCAGAAAACATAAACATTTTGGCCCCATGCCGTACACCAGAGGTGGGTTTATACCCCTCTTCCCTGCCACATCACTGAGCAACAGGGGTTGCACAATAAACTGAAACACCTGGTTTTAGACCACAATCATTTATTGTCTCGACAGACAGTTCTGGTGAAATCAGGAGAGTTGAGGTGCACATTGAATTCTGCCGTGATTTGGGCAGCCGTGGTTAGCACCCGAATATCCATTTCAGACAGCTTCCTCTTGCGTCCACAGTTAATCCTGTTGGATGTGGTTGGTCCTTCTTGGTGGTTATGCTGACATTACTCTGGATACTGTGGCTCTTGATACATCACAAAGACTTGCTGTCTTGGTCACAGATGCGCCAGCAAGACGTGCACCAACAATTTGTCCTCTTTTGAACTCTGGTATGTCACCCACAATGTTGTGTGCATTGCAATATTTTGAGCAGAACTGTGCTCTTACTCTGCTAATTGAACCTTCACACTCTGCTCTTACTGGTGCAATGTGCAATTAATGAAGATTGGCCACCAGGCTGCATCAATTTAACCATGAAACCTCCCACACTAAAATGACAGGTGTTTCAGTTTCATTGTCCACCCCCTGTATGTCCTTGGGAATGATAAATCTATCAGAGAGTTGGGGATTAGGTGCAGCAGTGATCATCAAATATCCTGACTTGTTGTAAGTGAAGCTAGTCTCGTCTTTTTTTTTTTTTTTTTGAGGTGCTGCAGAAACCTTAGCAGATGCAAGACCACCATCTCGTCCACCAATGGAGATAAACAATTATGTTTTCTGATTATATACTAATAGGGGCAAGGGTAGGGTACTGCAATAAAACAGATCTCTTATAAAATGATAATCTTAAAGGAGACATGAAAATTGTTTACTTTTAGCTTGCCTTAAACAATTGATTTGTGAAAATTAAGTGTAACATTACTGATTTCTTAATCCAGATTCAGTCAATTAGTCAAGACATGTTTGTATCTGATGTGCACTGATTTAGTTTATAATGGCTGGTGCTAGGCTAATGTTGCTAACAAACACTGGGCATTGACCACACCACCAACTCTTGCAGCAACCTCAAAATCTTCATTCATTTACTTCAAAATTCAGCAACCTGTTTTCTACAGAATGATAATTTTATTTTAAAACATTTAGGACCAGTTTTCCAGACAGGGAATAAGCCTAGTTCTGGACAAGACAGCATTAGATTAGATTCGCTATTGAAAGAAGAATGAATGAAGTGGTTAATGGTTAGCATGTTCGCCTCCCAGCACTGGGGTCTTGGGTTCAAGTCCCTATCTGAGTGGAGTTTCCATGTTCTCCATGTTCCATGTCTGTGTGGGTTTCCTCCGGGGGCTCAGGTAAATTAAATACTCTAAATTGATCTGGTAAATTGGATACTCTAAACTGACCCAAAATTGATCGTGTGTGTGTGTGTGTGTGTGTGTGTGTGTGTGTGTGTGTGTGTGTGTGTGTGTGTGTGTGTGTGTGTGTCTGTGTGTGTGTGTCTGTGTGTGTGTGTCTGTGTGTGTGTGTGTGTGTGTGTGTGTGTGTGTGTGTGTGTGAGAGAAAATGTAAGTATGACTGTGCTCAGATAAGGATTGGCACTCTGTGCTGGGTAAATTCTGTAGTGCCTGATGCAGTCCACCAGGTGGACGGTTGTTTCCGGTTGAGAGTATGCTGTACGCTATTGGTGTGTGGATGAGTGCTGAGTATGAATGGTTGTACATTAAATGTGTAAATTGTAAAGCGTTTTTGGGTTTCTAAAAAGTATTGTATTGGAAACCCACCCTCAGTGGGGAAACTGAAACTGTAAATTATCATTGTAATACCATCTCACATTGTATTAGTGTTCCACCTTCAGACTGGAGCACATGAATACCACACACTGTGAATTACAGTGGTTACAGTTTCTCCATCAATCAGCTTTGTAGTGAAGTTCATATTTGTGTTTTTGGACTAAAGTAAAACACACTGTGTTCTAAACCACATTCATTTACCAAACTAAAAAACATTTGGAGTTCTGAGAGATGGGCCGATGATGATTTTGGAGAGGTGTAAGATGCATGTAAGATACCCAACATGTTGTAGATGATTAAATAAATCTGGGCTCAGAGATCATTTATATTATTTTTTTTTTTGACTGATTTAAAATTTGTTCACATCAGAAAGAGCAGTGGGTGTTTTGAAATGATGAAGGTTTTGTTTTGACAGTGAAGAGTGACTCGGAGTGTTAAATGCAATGATGTATTGATCTAAAGGTGCTAATATTTATCTGCATGAAGTTGAAGTGACTGTAGGTTTTTATTTTAAACAAGATTTTGTTTTCATGAATACACTTTTATTATCAGTTTGTCTCTCCAAACAATAGATCAGGTGGCCTCCTGCACAGAGGGAATAAAAAATCTGGAGCCACTTCTGCCCTTTTGTGTACAAGACTGAATACCCCTGATATACAGTATGCACTGAAATACAACTGTGCTGAAATAAAAAATAGTGTTTGTGTAATTGTGTTTTGAACCAAACTGAAATGAATAAATACAGGTAATCACATCCCACTAGGATGTCAGTGCTGTAATATCTGTCCTATAAGTCTGTCTTATAAGCTCCAGGTTAGATTTGGATCTCACCCTGTCATTAACACGATGCAAGCTCCAGCTGATTGGTCCAGCTAACATTTACCCCTGTGTGACGCTGAATTATGTCTCCATACTTTGTTTATTATATAAAATGCACAGAAAAATGCAAAAAACATAAAAATACGCAATGTTTAGAATAAATTATAAAAAAATATATTTATGCATTTAAAATTAAAGGTTCCATAGGTGGTTCTCTAATTGATGCCATAGAAGAACCACTTTATTTAAACTGTTGCTGGGTTTTAAAGACCCTCCACCACATGATGTAAAGCATCTTCATCCCGTTCCTGGAAATTAATTAATCGGACAAAATAGTATAGAAAAAAAGACAATTTATTGAGCACATTTCAGTTAAAAAAAGAAAATCAAGTGATTCAGTTTGATTAGCCACAGAATCATCATCATCATCAGACCGAGTGGAGTGAGGTGTGTGAGGTCAAAGTATAAGCTAAAAAGCATTGATTTTGGTGAATCTGCATTGATTGTCTTAAATCTGACAGGGTGTCTTCATCACTCTTGCAAAGTGACCATCTTCAGCATCCTCAGAGCCATCTCACCCTGATCAGAGGGGATCTACAGTAAACACAAAGACAACAGACAACTAAATAGTGGTCTTATAAAACATCAGGTTGTGGTGATCTGAAGCATATTGAGGCATATTATGAACAGTAACAGTAATGATATCAGAATCATATTAAATATTGATATTTGCTGCTGTACCCTTTACCCGACACCTGCTCCAGAGCTTTTCAGAGAAATACTGAGGAAAACTTAAAACTATATTATAAAACATTGCTATGAGGAGAATTTGATTGCATTCAACCTCAAGAGAGCATTGGTAAGGTCAGCATGGATGTTGTCTGATTCTGCCATTTTTCAATAAAAATTGGTTGATGGAGCATTTTAAGCTTTTACAGTTTTTTAATGTTTAAGAATTACACAGAGTTCCAATTTATTATGCAAATTGGATTTAAGTGTCATAAAGATAACCTAACCAGAACTCACAAGCAGATACAGTTGCAGTGGACCCAAACATACATGAAGACTCATTTCCAAACAGTCTTGTTTACTGATGAGTGTATAACCGTGGATGGTACAGATGGATGGAGTAGTGGATGGTTGGTGGATGGCCACCATGTCCCAACAGGGCTGCGACGTTGTTTTGGGCTGGAATGTTTTGGTCGTGTTTTAAGCTGAAATCATGGTGAGAGAGCTGGTAGTCCCCTTTAGGGTCCCTGAAGGTGTGAAAATGACCTCAGCAAAGTTTATACAGTTTCTGACTGATCACTTTCTTCCATGGTATAAAAAGAAGAACCATGTCTTCTGGAGCAAAATCACACTCATGCAGGACAATGTACCATCTCATGCTGCAGAGAATACCTCTGTATCATTGGCTGCTATGGGTATAAAAGGAGAGAAACGTATGGTGTGGCCACCATCTTCCCCAGACCTTAACCCTATAGAGAATCTTTTGATTATCATCAAGCAAAAGATCTATGAGGGTGGAGGCAGTTTACATCAGAACAGCAGCTCTGGCAGGCTTTTAAGACATTCAACGAATTTCAAGCAGAAACTCTTCAAATGGATAACAATATTGATGCAAGAATTGTAAGAAGGTGATATCAAAGAATGTTTCTATGTAACTTGGCCTGTTAGTTAACCCTTTTAAACGTTATACATCTGGTCTGATTCACAAAATGTGGGGTAAAAGAAAAATGTGTTGAATTCTGTCTTTAATAATAATAATAATAATAATAATAATAATAATAATAATATAACTTGATTGGTCAGTTTAGTTTAAGAGCAGCAGTTTACCATGTGTCCAGCCTTCAGGATCCAGTAGAAGGCAAAGTTTTTGTAGGTCTTGTAAAAAGCTCCCGTCTGTCCTGCAGACTCTGGGTCTTCCAGAGCCGTCCACTTCATCTGATTGAACTTCTGGAGTCCTTCCCATTTCAGCTTCTTCACCCACAGCTCCTGACCTGTGAACCAGCACATACAATAATAATATTACATTCCAAACAAAACAGTATCGCTTCTAAATTGTCCTACATCGTCAAAAACTATTTTTGACCAGGTGTCTCTTACCCATCGTGTCCACAATCAGGTCCAGCTGGCCATTATAGACAGTCACATTGACCCCAGCAGACAAAAGCTCATCCACAATGTCCACCACAGGCTTCATAAAGTCTCCAGACATGCTGGAAAACACGTCTTCAGCCTGACCTGAAACATGCACACACACACAGTTCTCAATAGAAATGGACTGTACAAAGAATACCTGTATAGATAACAGACAGTCTAAACTCACTGGCCACTTTACTAGAAACCCCTACCTTGTAACAGCCAGAAAGGGGTTTCTGTAGAGCTGGGCGATATGGCCCAAAAAAAAATCTTCCATTATTTTTAAGAAATCCAATTTTCGATTTAAAACTTTTAAAATTTTTAATTTTTCCCCCTACTAAAATCTCCTAAAAGACGCTAGAAGTCTCTAAATGATATTATCGCCTAATTTGCACAATACATGTTTTTGAAGCTGTAATTTTAATAACTTTTTTTTTTTTTTTTAGCTTTCTTTAGTTTTCTTTATTTTCAAAGGGGGGGGGGGGGGGGCTGAGCTCAGGGGAGCGTCAGCGGTAAAAATTAAAACTCAGAGTAAATCGATTTTCATAAAAACACATCGACCTTAACTGTAAATTCGAATTAATCGATAAAAAGCTCCAAGTTTTTTTTATAAAGTGGCCAGGATGTTTACAGTGAAATGCTTGATAAACTGGTTCACCTCCCCATGTGACGTTCTTCGGGATGACACCTAGCTTTTTCCTGATTGGTCCATTCATCAGCTCTGAGAGTGACTGGCCATGAAGAGGCTTAATATGGCGGCGTTTCAGAGCAACTGGGAGAGACAGAGACATTTGTTTTGTCATTTTCTCAACATCAATACAGGATAAAATACACCAGCTCGTGTGTGAATCATTCTTTAGTGTCTTACTCAGATAGTCTTGGTCATCAGCACTGAACTTCACCAGGTCATCATCATCTTGTTGCGTGAGGATGTTGTAGAAATTCACTCCGTTTGTGTTCTGCAACAGAATAAGTGAGTCTGCTGTCTCTTTAAAAACATTAACATAAGTTTTCATAAAATCAGGCCTGTTCAGTTGTGGGCCATCATAAAACATTGATAAATGGTTAAGTAATATTGAAACTAATTATTAATGGACATTAGTTGAGACTTGATTAAACAATAATAAATATTGTGAACCCTGTTATTAATAATAAAAATAATGACTTGAGCCATTTGTTATTTTTATTTTTATGATTAATAATGTCTAAACTAGTCTTAACTAGTGAATTCATAATTATTTGAAACAATCTATCATAAGTACCGTTAATTGTAAAGTGTTACCAGTTATTATGCTATGTATATTTTATAGATATTTTATAATCTTGTGTATATTAAAGTACAAAGTACAAAAGTACTGACCTGTTCCACCACGTTTTCTGTAACTGACCACAGCTGAGTGGCTTTCTGATACTGACCCTGCTGCACTGCCTGCTGAACATCTTTCGCTGCTTGGGTCACCTCCTTTAGACCATAATCATCCAGCAGAGACTGGAGATCAAACACAAATAAGTTATAACATACTGGTAACAATTTACAGCAAGATGTAAAAATAAAGTTGAAAAAAAATGACATAAATTAAGAGTTCCACACTAGTTCAGTACTTCTTTAGTTTTAACTGCTGCTATAGTCCTAATCAAACCAACACGGTTTGAATCTAAATCACACATACAGACAGGGTTATGCTCCTGTATATATATATATATCTCCTGTACATAAACTGAGCATTTTCTGTATTTCAGTCCATGTTTTAAATCATAATAATTCATGCAGTGTCAGAAACCATTCATTCTCATTCATTGTTTACTCTGTTTCTATGTTGATCTGATTACTTTTAACTCCCTGACTTAATTTCAATAGAACACAGATCCAGTCTGCTCCATGCTGGGGGATTTATATCCCTCTAGCCCACTCCTTGTATTAGGCATGCTGCCAGTAGATTCATGTTTTTGTCTGCTCTAGAGGTTTCTATTTTATTGACAGTACTTTTCTACAGGAATTAGAAGGACAGTGTGTGCATTTGCACATGTGTGCCAATAATGAGTGAAATTTAAGTAAGTGAATGCATTCATTTCAATGGGATGCATTTTAACAAATAGCATACATTAGCTTTGTTGTTTCAATGTAAAACTTAATAAGCACCCACCAATATACCAAACATATAATATACACTCATTACGGCTGAGAAGTACTCACAGTGCTGTACAGATACGGCCCCCAGGTCAGGACAGAGTCTACAGTGGGGGATGAGATGTTCAGATTTAATTAGCAAACAAAAAATACACAGACATCCACTAGACATGATTAAGAAATATACCCAACAAAAAAAATCGCCTCACATTTTACACTTTTGTTATATATGTTTGATTATAATACAAACCTAAAGGAGAAATCCAGGAGTCTCCCAGCGCCACTCCAGCAAAATTACACTTAATGGAACCTTTCTGAACAGCCTGAGGAAACAAAATAGGAAATACAGGATATATGCTGTTGTGTTACACAGTAATTAACTTATTTGCCTTATAAAAGGTCTAATAACTGCAATTTGATGCATTTGTGTTTATGTATATTGTCCCTGTCCAACAAATAAGCTAGAATACAGAAACATTTCAGACGATAAATGGCCATTACACACACTCAAACACCATTCCACACACACTGAGCTGTATGCCTATTTGCAGAAGCCTTTGAGGAAGTGGACAATGACTAGAAACACACTGCTCCTATTAATAAACATCAGCTGAGTGCATGACTGAATGTCAGTGTGTAATCTGAGCACTTTTCACACATTTTATTAAAGTAATCATATTAACATTCAACAACAAATGATTTTATATTTAACATCACTGTCTACACTACTGTCTAAAATGCTTGGCAATTAGAAAAAAAACAAAGTTCCTTGTTTGAATTCCCCTTATATTGATCTGCCCTGTCACATGAGTGAGATCAGAAATCATAAATGTATTTGTTTACCTTCGTGAGCTCCAGTGAAATAGCCGAGGCCATTTTTCCTCCGTAAGATTCAGAGAAAATGTAGAAAGGAACTGTCTGTGGGAGGAAAACACAGCTGCTTTATTTTTACACTCTGATAGCAGGACCCACAGGGGGAGCAGTTTGTGTGTGAATGAGGTACCTGAAATTCAGTGCGCTGGCTGAAGAAGCTCTGCAGGAGAACCATCATGTCTGCTGCCACCATGGACACATCCGTCGCCAGGGCTTTCTCAGAGTCTGTGTAACTGTACCCTGTACCCACAGGATTATCCACAAACAGGACACTGGCAGCATTCACCTACAAAACACAGACTTATAAACATCAGAACTACAACTACTACTGCCACTACTACCAATAATAACACTAACAATAGCAAATATAGCCAGAATTAACAATCATCATCCAATCATCATTTTATAAACTACTTACCATTGTTGAGTTATTGTAACTGAGTTAAATAACTGGTAATTCTTGATAATTATAAACATGTTTTAAATTAGTCAATTACTGAGATGTCTACAATATGTCACTTATTAATTGGCACAAAGTGGCTGCTGAGAAATAGATTTTTGTTGTTTATCGCAGCACCTTTTGGCATGAAACTTGGTTTGGCATGAAACTTGATTGCCTTTCAAATAAATATTGGCTAACAAAATTGAATTTAACTGAGTTTAACTGAGATGGTAGCGATAGTGATCTTTAGCAGGAGGACTAACTGGCATATAAGTCCTTTTTTTATCTTTTTGTTTTTTTACGAATATGGTTTAAAAAAGTTGAATTATCTTATAAATATCATCATCATCAGTAGCAGCTGTTGCAGAATGATTAGTACAGTTATACAGAAATATTACTGTATTCCTTTATTATGACATTATTAATAGTATTGTAATGTATTTACCCAGGAGGTTTTCCTTGGCTTAAGGTCTGTGTCCAGAGGTCCGATCTCTCCAAAGTTTCCGAATCCACAACTGGATCCACCAGGTCCTCCCTAAAATACCAAAAACAAACACAAACCACACTGAGTGCATATGTAGTGCAGGACAGATCAGTGTTACACACAATCGCTATGTTATAGGGGAAGCAAGACCCATTGAGGGCCCTCTCAATGGTAAATTCCATTTCCCAAACCTGATTTAAATAGAAGAGTTTATTGAAGGGAGTTCACATGGAGATCAGCTGGTGAGTCACTTTTATGATGTTCTCACCTGAAGCCACATGACCAGAGGCAGGTCCTTAAAGCTGGGGCTGTTAGCATAGTAAAGCCACCAGAACATGTGTGCTCCTTCACGAACGTCCACATAACCCCAGACCTCCTTTTCCTGAACCGGGAGTGACCAGCCTGTCCAAAACACAAGAAAATTAGAAAGGAAAATACATTTTACCATTTAATTCACTTTGAGCCTGTGGATATTAAAGTATCCTGGTACCGTTTATAAATGTTACACATATTTAAATAACATTTAACATTAAGCTTCTAAAGAGTTTTAGTCACTTTGGGGCTGTAGCCCAAAACAATGCAAAAAGAGAGCGTTAATAACAGTTGAACAACTGATAAAACCTGTATCTGGGGACGTTTAGATAACTTTTTAACTTTTTTATATATATTTATTTGCCGCAGTACTCTAAAATAATGGACTCATTTTTTTATTTTCAACCGTCTCTGTTTACAGCAATTTACAGTTATTCTACACTCATGAATGAAAACGGGTTTAAATAGAGCACTAAAGGGCTTAAACTCACACATTTTTACCAAAGACCCGTTCTACCTTAAATGGCGCAGCAATTACACTCAGTCGTCCGAGCCATTTTTAAGGTGGAACGGAAAGTTCGAAAACAACCCAAAATCAGTTCTCGTTTTTTCCTTTCACTTTCACTAATGAATTCCACTTTATATCTGAAATTAACAGCTATATAACTCTGTTTTAATACATAAAACATGTTTATAAAGTAGTTCAAACATACATGAGACTGACGGGTGCGGATTTAAACACGCACTGCGTCTAAAACATTACCGCAGGTCTCCAAATCAGCGCGAACAGCGCTTTTAAAACACTAAGACTTTCACATTTACCCACCTCTACACACACTAACAGCGAACAGCAGCACCGCCGCCCATGAGCCCGTCCTGCCCGGTGCCATCCTGCCAGCCTCCGACTGTGGACCTGAACACACACCGAACACTGAGCTCCACACCGCGGCTGAAACTACATCATATGACCGGTCAGCTGACAGAAACAATAATACAAAAAAAATTAAAGGAAGAACTGCTGGGAACAGTTTTTATTTGGTGAATATATTTGAAAAAATAAAAATCACAGTATAAATGTTTATTATATTCACCATATACTAGCTTTAATTTCCGTCTAAATGTTTTACAGAGTTTATTTTATATAAAATAGGACTTTTCTTTTGAAGCACAAACTAAACGTTCACCCACTGTTACGGTGACAAGAAAACCGTCTTATAACGTTCTGGGAATGTCCTGTTTTGGTTAATAAATGTAAAAAATACCAAACGAACCATAGAAAACTAAAAAATATTTCTTTTTAAAACTCAAAACTCAAAACTCAGAGCTAGTGGCTGTATAAGTACTTTAATTTTAGTAATATCTCTTTATGTAATGCTGCATTCTTTTTATGTTTTAAATCATAAAAGTAAATAAAAAAACTATTATATATTAATGAAAGGGACTGAGAAAATAGAGTGTTGTTAAAATGATAGAATATTAATAAAATAGACTGATAGACTAAGTTCAAAAAATGACCTGAATTTAGAGCTAATTCTAAAATGTGTTGAACATCGTGACTAAAATGGTAAATGTTTTATATGTTATACATCTATAATAAATTCAATTAAATGTTATTTAGATATAAATACTTTCAACTTTAGTAAATCTAAAGGTAATTACCCTTTTCACAGAAAGTATCAGATTTACTGCTAGAGGTCGCCAAAATGTTAAACTATCTCGGTGGGTCTCGTTTTTATTAATCATTGATTGTAAAAGTCACTCATAAAAGGAAATGTAGCTTTATTTTCCCTTTTTTCAGTTTAATGATTCCATTCTATATTATCTGTGTGAATCTGGTCAACTGGACCACAGACTGTATATAAGTGTTACCTGTGTGCTGGTGCTCTCTCTGCAGCCGCGGTTCTCCTCCGGGCCGGTAGGGGGGCGGTGTGGTGATTTAGCTGCCCGGGCTCCGCTCCTCTCCTCCGGCAGGCATGGCGGGCAGCAGCGCGGTGAGGCTGCGGCTCCGGTTTGACTACCCGCCTCCCTCCGGGCCGCAGTGCCGCATGAGCTGGATCCTGCTGGACCTGAACCGCTGCAGGGTGATCGCGGATCTGTGCAGTGAGATCCGGGAGCGGTTCGGCTACAGCCGCAGGGCCGAGCTGGACCTGTTCATAGAGGAGAGCTACCTCCCGCCCACAGAGAGCATCTACCTGATCCGCGACAACGACAGCATCAGGTACAGCAGCAGCAGCACGTGCTCCAGTACTGAACACACTGTAAACACCTGGATAAATAATCCATTACTACAACTACTACCGCTCAGCCTCACTCAGACTACACTTTCACTTAATAAATATTCATTTAAACGTGTCAGAGCATAAAACACATTAACCATGAATCCAAAAACCCTTCATAACTGCATATAACATAAAACGCAGTACTAGTTTCAAACACAAATTACAGACAATCTTACACTTCCGTTCATTTTGTTTGTTCTTTTAGTTCTTGTTTTAAAGGGTCTTTATTTCATAATTAAACTTTAAACCTTTTCTTATAACATAAGTAAAAACTCTCAATCAATATATGGAAACGAAAAAGTACATTTATTTTCAGTTGTCACATATACACATTTAAATACACACATTATACATTCAGCCGTCAAATCAAAAAGCAACGTTTGTCATATTCAATACCAGTCAAAAGTTCGAACACACCTCATTGTGTTATTCGTTATTTACTTATTTGATTTTTTTTTTACATTGTAGTTTAATATTAAACACATGAACACAATTAAGGGATATATAGACAAAAGTTTACGTAGTAAACTTCCACAGACCTCCACAATCCCCTGACCTAAACCTAATCAACTGAGATGGTGATTTGGGATGAGCTGGAGCTTCACAGCATAAAGGAAAAGCAGAAACTATTGTTTAGCATCTCCAGAAACTCCTTCAAGATGCTGAGAAAACTATTCCAGTTGACTTTCCCTCATGAAGACACTGAGATTCAAATACCAAGAGTGTGCAGATCTGTCCTCTAATCTGTATCTAAATTATAAAACAGATTATTTGGTATGGTTTAACACTTTATTTATAACAAATTCCCCATGTGTTCCTTGTAATGTAAGAAATTGTAAAAAGAAAGAAAAAAAATAAATGAGAAGTGAACTTTTCAGTGGTACTGTACATTATCCTACAAGGCCCAACTAGCAGTGAAGGGTCTGGTCGCAAATCAGATAAAACAAAGATAAATTTGTACAAAGATAATAACTAAAAATTTGAATGGATTTATATATCTTTCCTGTCTAATGAAAAACAAGTACCTCCATTTTTGGTGATTTGAACACCCAAACTGTTCCTTCCAATGTATTAACACTTCTTAACGAATGGACCAATAGAAATTCTCCAAAATTAGCTGAAATACATTTTTTCTATTGAAAGTTAAGGTTTTATCTCTCCCTTATAAAGTTGTTGTTTTGGCGAAATTTGCTTTTCATTGGACAGCAACATTGTAAACTACATTTATAGACCGTAGGAACTGGGAAAGAGTCCATTGCTTGCATGGCTAATGTTCTTTACAGTCTTTCTTGCCTTGGTCTATGAATATCAGAATGCATTTAAGGTTGCAACAATATGTGATTTTCTCCTGGACCTTAGAGGAATAGCGTTATGAGGCACAACCCAGCGGGCAGAGGGTGAGGGTGTATGAGGTATGTTTGTGTACCTGCACCACTTGTCTGCTGGTCTGTTCATCAAGAGAAGATCCAGTTGAAGATCCAAGTCTCTGAGCAGGTTTTAAAAACACTTCATCATGACTGATGTAAGATCTTCTCAGCAGTAGGCAAACTAGATGAGTTTTTTTGTACAGGAAAATTTTGGATCATTTAAAGCACATTGTATCCCAGTGTCAGGGTGCCGTACAGTCAGTGTATCATCCACGTGATGGTATAAGTACCACAGCAACATTTGGGAAAACCCCTGAGACCTTGTAGTATTATAACAGTGATCTAGCTAGCAGCCACCTGGGGAACCATACTGTAGAAACTGCTCAGCAGCACCATTGCAGGCACTTGAAATACCATGGTAATCACTGCTTATTATCTGCTTCTTTATGTCTTTCTTTATTTGTTTGTCAGGGTGAAGGTTTCTAGCCTCTCATATTCAAGTGCATCTGAGCCAGTGGAGCAAGTGATCTCGGGAAAGAAGAGGAGTAGAAAAGAAGAGGATGAGGAGCAACTAGTGGAGGACTGTGCTGTTGCTGTATCAAAGAAGAGCAAAAAGGAGGTAACTCCTGTAAATGGTTTCAGTCATCATGAGGAAACTAAAAAGAAGAACAAAAAGAAGAAAAGAAAGAAGAACAAGAGGGTAGAGCCACAGACTGAAGCTGAAGCTGCTTTAAAACCAGTTAAAGAACCTCTGTCCTCCAAGGACCAGTCAGGAGCGAACAGCAGAAAGACTCCAGGTTCCACAGTGACTCCCAGAACATCAAAAAACAGTAGAAAACAGAAAGACTCCGACTCTTCAGACAGCAGTGTGGAATCTTCTAAAAAACACACACCTAAATCTAAACCCCAAACCCTACTCAAGCAGGCTGTCACAGCTAAGGCTAAAGAAACCTCCTCTTCAGAATGTTCCTCTTCTGAGGATGATTCTGCTGCACCTCCCCAGCCAAACAAACCCAACCTTGCTGTCAAACCATCTCCCATTCCACTAAAGCCCACCTCTAATGCCAACTCTAAACCATCAGTCAAAAAGCCCTCCACACAGTCTTCCTCAGATTCCTCACCCTCATCATCATCCCCATCACCCCCAGCGAGGAAGATACCACCTCCTCCTCCTCCTTCTGCAGTTCAGAACGGACCCCCACCTGCTCTATCCACTCCAGTGGCCAAAAAGAATGAAAAGAAGCCAGAAAGTTCAGATTCTGACAGCAGCAGTGAAACGGAGCTCGTGATCAAGACCCCCAACCCACAGGTCCTGGGAATGACCCCTCGAGGGGGTGGTAGGGTCAGAGGTCGTGCAGGGGTCAGGGGTGGCTTTGGTAGGGCCAGAGGAACGCCATGGAAACAGAACTTTCACTACAACTATGACAGTGGGGAGCAGCAGACGCAGGATGATTCCCAGAGCAACAGGAGCCTGATTCTGGAGGTAGGAACTGCTTAAGTTGAGATGATAAACTAGTTTGGGCATGATTGATCACAGACCCCAGACTGTAGTTATTTTTGAGCTAGTTAGTGCTAGGCCAACACTAGTAATAAATATTGTGCTTAAGCCGTGTTCACATGGAATCTGTTATTATGCTTAAATATTTAGTCCAGTGTTCGTTAGCATCCCCTAGGCTGTTTAATATGACTGAATCTGGGTTATATTGGCTATCAGTTATGTTAAATGACTGTAATAACTGATCTTTTAGAGACCAAACCTGGATATGATCATCTGAGTACATGTTATTGTGTACATTATCACTATTACAAATCTACAAGTAGTTTAGAACTAGTTTAGATTCTTAAAATGAGCATTTTCGTCATTCCAGTTCTTAAGCACAGATTCACTATTAAAGGTTATTTTATACTAAATGAAACAACAACTCAGTTTATTAATTGGTATAATAGTGGTTAAGGTAAGTTTACTTGTGAACTCTCAAACTCTCAAAATGTATTCTGATGGATTTGTGACATTGTAAACAGCATTTAGACTATTCATCTATAATCCTAATGTATAGCAGCATCTTTGAAAGCATATATAAATAGATAGATAATGGCAGTGTCTAGTGTAAGTTTATTAAAATGACTTTTCATAACTCCTGTGTCTGTATTTCTGTGTTTCAGAATCCTCCGGAGCCGAAGCCCAGTCGGGACTACAGTACCCTGCCCCTCCTTGCGGCTCCTCCTGCAGCGGGGCAGAAGATTGCTTTTAAGGTAAGATAGAGAGGGAACATCAGTGCTGATGATTGGAATTGTTATGGTTTTGCAGTGTTATTATATCGAATTATACAAACTTTTTGCCTTTAACCAGTGAGTCTCTGACTGTTGTGGTCACTAGAGGTGTGCCATATCATATCGTGTGCAATAATATCGCCACATTTTTTTTAATAACATGAACATTATTATACCCTGAAATATTGTGCCATATCACCCACCCCTAATAATCTTTTTTTTTTAAATATACTGTTTTTAGCAAAAGAAAACTACACACTGTTCTCTCAGTGTTCACTGTGTGCGTTCTTACTATCACATTCTGGATCACTGACTTCTGTTACAAATCTGATAAAATTCTTGTATTTTTTTTTATCTCAGTTAGGGGTGTGTCATCATTTTGTATGCAATAACAAAATTTAATTTTCATTTTGTTGCAGTAGTGTATTCTTGAAATAATTTTAGTGTTTTGTCATATCGTACCATGAAATATTGTGATATTATTTCAGGGCCATATGGCCCACCCCCAGTGGTCACATCATTCTTTTTTTTTTCTTTTTTTTTTTTTTAAAAAGCAGAGTGAAATACTCTAGAACGTCTTGATGTTTTGTGAACCATATCTGCTGTGCTCACCCTTACTGTAGTATTACTAGGTGACCCATACTGCTTTGTTTAGAAAGCTAATTTGTGTTTTCAGCTTAGTTGGAAAATGATCAATAAATGCATATGCATAAACAGCAGTTTACCTCCGAGCTGCGTTTAGACTGTAACAGTAAATAAACACTGTATTTTGCTGGAAAGAAGTTAAAGCGGGTTTAGTCTCAATTTCGCCCTAAAACTGACAGTGTGACACATCAGCTGTTTAGTTGTCCAGAAGGATAACGTGTCTCTTATCTGTGAATGTGTTCTTCTACTAAATCTTCACTCCTCCCTCTAACAGCTTTTAGAGCTAACGGAAAACTACACCCCAGAAGTTTCTGATTATAAGGTAAGTGTGTGCTTAAATATATGTATTTATCATGTATTATGGTATAAAAATGTTGGTTATCATACTCTGTACATTTATATTTGGATATTTAGCGTCAAATAAATATTTCTTAATTTATTTTCAAGAGGAAGACAGTGTACTTTAACTGATAACCCCTAACTCATTATATTTATTTACTGTACAATAGCAGCCCCTGTTAGAGTGGCATCAGCTGTTATAGATGCTTGATTATGTTTATCTGCTTGTTGCAGGAGGGGAAGATAGTTGGTTTTAATCACACTACTGGCATGATTGAACTAGAGATTCTCACTCAGACTCAAGGTGAGTCCTGCAAAACCTGTTTACTAACTGTGAATCACTGCTCTATCATTTATTTCACAAGCCCTGATTACACAACAGGACATGTGTAATCACAAAAATGTTCAGCCTGATCCGTTTTGTCATCTTCCCAAAATACAGTCTCATAATGAGGCCAGCTACTGTTCAGAAGTAGTATTTAGTTTATTCAGTAAAAGATTATAATATACAATATATTTTACTTTTTGTTCTTTTGTTTTAGAGCAGCAGCTTCATATTAATAATTATTTTTTTATTTGGCTAAAGTGAGCAATGTTTACAACCCATCAGCTGTAGTGAACGCAAATATCTGACTTATTCAGAGTTGTATTAAGAAATATAAAGCATTGGCATCAATTATTGTAACCAGGCCTTGAGAAAGGAGTAGATGTAATAAAGACAATTTAATTTTCATTTATTTTGCATTGTAAAGCAGTGTTACTCTGTTTTTACAGCACGTGCAGAGCCAGGGAAGTTTGATTTGGTTTATCAGAATCCAGACGGTTCAGAGAGCGTGGAATATGCCGTCACACTCGGCTCTCAGGTAACACACACAAACTTTATTTCACACACCTTTGCTCTACCCCATTTAAACGTCTGTTACTCTGACAGGACTTATTAATAAGCTGGTTAGTTGATCAGTAGTGCTGTAAGCAGGAAAATCACTGAATGTGGATGCAGGACGTGTCCCAATTTTCAACACCTTACACGCACACAAAATAGTCTCACTATTTGAAGTGGACATTTCAAACAAGACATTGGGGTTTGGCAAAATTGCGACTGACACCATGCTAAGGCTTAGCAGTGTTAAAAACACGCATTTGTGTTTGGACTAAGCTCTAGTCTAGAGTAACCTGCTTTGTTTCCCAAAGACAGAATATGATAATAGACGACACAATAATTGTTAGACGTTTTTTGCAGCAAGTAAATTCACAGCATTGAGAGATTAGGTTGTAAAACCCCAAATCAGAGAGAATGCACAGTGTGGAAATGGGGAGGTATATTTTACTTTAGCCTTTATGAATATATTTCATGTTTTGTCTGGTTAACATTCTTTAATTTAATGGAGAACTCTGGTGTAAAATGGACTTTTGCTGTAGTTTTGCTGTATAATAAAAAGTACTTACCTTTGATGAATAGCACCCTTCAGACTGGCTGGCAAATCACTGTGATAAATCACTTTTTTTCACCATTATCCAGGCTCAAAGTAGCTCCACACCTTCTTGCTAGAATCAAGAGAGATGACATTTAAAACGAGGCATTAATAACTTTAAAAGTGCACAAGAAGCTTATTAAAAACCTTTGTTTACCTCCTATAATGCTACCTTCAGCTCCGAGCGCCACTATTACTATTATATATATATACACACACATAGACTCTATGCAGAGTTTATATATATATATATATATATATATATATATATATATATATATAGTTCTGTTATTTTCAGTTCAGTAATTGAATTTTACTATAAAAATAACAGAACACTGCTCCGGTTTACCTTGCTGAACTTTTAATCCCATACTGCCCGTCCCGCTGCCTGCGATCATCGAGCTCTGGTTTACTCACTGTACCAAAATACAGCCTGCGAACTCTGGGCAATCAAACTTTCTCCTCTGCTGCCCCATGATTGTGGAATCAGCTCCCCAGTAAACTCTTTTAAATCTTTACTTAAAACTCATCTTTTTAGGAAAGCTTATTGCTGTTAATACATTTTTACCTGCATACTTTATTTTATTTTTTATTTTATTGTCTGTTTTTTTTTTTAATGGTCTCTTTTTTTTTATGTATAAATACTTGCACTGTTACGTGTAAGTGCTTGCATGCTTGTTTTTATTCACTATGCTTTTTGTCTTTGGCTGTGTTGTTAAGCGCTTTGAGTTTTCAGGAAAGGCGCTATATAAATAAAATATTATTATTATAAAAATATTCAGAATCATGTTATGTCATCATAGTGATGTATTATTGTTGATTTTATTATTATTATTATTACTGCTGTTGAGAGAGTAGTAGTAGTTGGGGAATCACACTGAGCTCCAGATTGAACAGCTGAGCATTGAGGGGGCGATGCCTCGTACAGCCTGTAAACCACCCTGTTGTTGTAGTGTTTCACTGTGTTCAGCACTTACCCTTAACGCTCACAATCCCAAACATTGTGTTCCCAAAGCTCCAAACACGCTTTTGTCAATCTGCTTTCTGCTTTAACACCCATTACACCAGCTTTGGGACGCGCCCCTTTTTAGTGGCTGAAGGTTTAGCTGAAGGTCTTTGAATGTAGTGTAATGTTCATTGTATATTGTATATTAAAATATAATAAACATGTATGTTTTATTAATCTCTTTCTGTATGTGTGTGCTGTCTCTGCAGGTGACGGAGCGGTGGGACTCTTTGCTGGAACCTCGGCTTATAGTGGAGAGCATGGGTTGAGAGAAGGTGTCAGTTTGTTTTAATGGTAAAGTTTTCATTCCTGAGTGACGTAAAGTTGCTGTTTTTTAAACATTTACTGTGAATAATTGAATAAATATTTTTGATATAAACCATTATTGTTTTCTGAAATGTTATTTCATTGCTATCATATGTTTTTTCTTTCTTTTTTTTGTGTGCCCTCTGAAGTAAAGTAGTTAAAGAAATTTAATTGTATATATTCTACCTACTGCCAGTGAAATTTTCTCTGGGCCTTTGGCTACAACACACACGAAAAGCATGATCATCCACCCCCATGCTTAACAGATGTGTTCTTTTCATGAAATGCTGCATCCGTCTTTCTATTCCTTGTTTACAGTGTGCAATAAGTTTCCTGTTGAAAGCTATTTTTGGTAAGGGCGCAGGAAAGGTTTCTTTCTGATGACAAATATATGCATTAGTTATGCAAAAATTACTTTGAGGGGGGGAAACAAACCTTTTGGAGATAAGGTTATCATCTCCACATCTAATCTAGACATTTTGACTTGGGATGCACATAAGGTGTGTGTATACAGTCATATGAAAAAGTTTGGGCACCTCTATTAATCTTAATTTTTAGTTGTAAATATTTGGGTGTTTGCAACAGCCATTTCAGTTTGATATATCTAATAACTGATGGACACAGTAATATTTCAGGATTGAAATGAGGTTTATTGTACTAACAGAAAATGTGCAATATGCATTAAACCAAAATTTGACCAGTGCAAAAGTATGGGCACCCTTATCATTTTATTGATTTGAATACTCCTAACTACTTTTCACTGACTTACTAAAGAACAAAATTGGTTTGGTAACCTCATTGAGCTTTGAACTTCATAGCCAGGTGTATCCAATTATGAGAAAAGGTATTTAAGGTGGCCAATTGCAAGTTGTTCTCCAATTTGAATCTCCTCTGAAGAGTGGCATCATGGGCTCATCAAAACAACTCTCAAATGATCTAAAAACAAAGATTGTTCAACATGTTCAGGGGAAGGATACAAAATGTTGTCTCAGAGATTTAATCTGTCAGGGAAATGGAAGACCACAGGGACAGTTCTTGTTAAGCCCAGAAGTGGCAGGCCAAGAAAAATATCAGAAAGGCAGAGAAGAAGAATAGTGAGAACAGTCAAGGACAATCCACAGACCACCTCCAAAGAGCTGCAGCATCGTCTTGCTGCAGATGGTGTCACTGTGCATCGGTCAACAATACAGCGCACTTTGCACAAGGAGAAGCTGTATGGGAGAGTGATGCGAAAGAAGCCATTTCTGCAAGCACGCCACAAACAGTCAAAAGGTGTGCTTTTGCATAATGAGAATATATATTTTGCATAATAAAAAATGGCTTCTTTCGCATCACTCTCCCATACAGCTTCTCCTTGTGCAAAGTGAATCGTAAACAAATAGCATTGTTGATTCTAAATGAATATAAATTTGTTGAGATTTAAAAGCACTGAATCTTTTTCATTATCTTGGCCATCTCTCATTTTCTGCAAATAAATGCTATGAATAAGGATATTTTATTTAGAATTTGGGAGAAATGGTGTCAGTAGTTTATAGAATAAAACGTAAAAATGTTCATTTTCCTTAATCGTATTCCTTTAATAGTAAAATGTGAGAATCTGATCATTTTCACGTGGTATCTTATTTTTTCTTGGAGCTGTAAATATTTTCTCTGTTTTTTAAATAATAAACATGCTCAAACTCTGAACCCAAAACCTTCAGAGTATAAGAATGGGTTGGGGGGTGTCTTTTCGGTGTTACGTCACTCGGTGGGCGTGTGTCGTGTCATCGTCTCCTCCAGTAGCAGCTCCGCGGCCTGCGTCACCGCCGATCACACCGAGTCCTGTTGACGTTATCGGTCGGGATGAGAAGTGCGTGTGGTGGCGGTGAGCGATTCAGTGATTCAGATTCAATGAACCGAGCGAGTCAATGAGTCAATTATGAAATGGATCTATATAGAACAGAACAGGCATGACCGATGAAACAAGTTAGTGTGATGAACACTGTAAATAAATAGTTTATCAAGTGTGTGATTAATAAATTATATACAACATTTTTCTTTATGCATACTTAAATTTGATTCAGTGAGTTGAGTACACAAAGCAATAACAGAAGAAGGCTGATTAAGATTTTTTTATACATTTAAAGCCTACATTTAATTGAAATAACAACAACATTTTATATTTTATAAACTACAAAAAGTTAAATAAGTCTATTTTATTTGTTTACATGGTTTCTAGAATTAAAATCTTTAATCATCCATCCAACGCTGCACGCTTTATATCGGTTGGTTTGAATCAGTGAATCAAACCAAGTGAATCAAATCAAGTGAATCATAAAGGCGAACCGATTCATTCGTTCGTGAGTCATCTCCCTCTGTGCGTGATGAGTGTGTGTTGTGGACGGATGGATGAATGATAGATGGATGAATGGATCCGAGCTGGAGCTGATGATGGTTCTTCTGTAGTTCTCTATGATGGAGAGCGTTCCTGAGCAGGAGCAGCTGCTGATGTTCCTCAGGAAGCTGAAGGAGGTGTTTGATGTTTGTGATGAAGATGCTGATGGCTTCATCCGCGTGGAGCATTTGGTGGATCTCGGGCTTCAGTTCGGTCGAGGAGATGAGGAGGTGAGGAGATACGGAGCAGACTGATTAGAAACGGGTTTAGGATTCTGCCTGCAGGCTGCGTAGTCTATAAATATGAAGAGACAATCATTGTTTTTAATCAAAATGAATCAATAATTAAGCTTATTAGGTTACATATAGGTTTAATTAAGTCCATATGTTAATTAATAGAGCTGCATATATGCGACTCGGAAAAAGGAGCATTACTTGGCCTATTTAGCTTCTGAAGTGATAACGTGATTAGCTGTAAACCACTGTTGTGCTCTCAATTTAATAATTAATTCAATTAATACAATACCAAGAGTATTAAAAAAAAATAACAAACAAAAATTAATTAATCTTAAATTGTATGTTGCATGGTGTATTTATGTGGCATAAATACACCATTTCAAAGAATTAATTAAATGCTTTCTATTAATTAATTGTAGTGAACATTTATCTGCATATACAAATAACCCTTTTGATCCTCTACAATGCACAGACTGATGTTTGTTTAGCATATATATGTAAATCAGCTCTGTTCTGTTTGACTGCATCTTGTTCAAAAAGCTTTACAGGCTGAAACACTCTTTATAACATCAACGGCAATATAGGTAGATATATCCTTGTATGCAATTTTGTGTAAACATAGTGTCTGTTGAAATGATAATCGTAAACACAATATTTTCTATACACCCTAATTCACAGTTATTCTGCCTTTCTTAACATAACCACAATCAAAATCATCACTGTTTAAAGACCCCAGTTGTTGCCAAGGTTCAGCAACCTTTAGAATTTGATTAACAGATCAGTCCTGAGGCATGCCATTAATTGTCAGCTGAATCTGGGATTTAATAATTTCTTGCTTGTTTGCTGGTAAGAAAGGTAAATCAAAACCTACATACAGCTCAGGAAATAAATAAGAGACCACTTAAAATATATGAGTTTCTTTAATTTTACCAAGTTGAAAACCTCTGGAGGAAGATGGACGATCACAAGCCATCAAACCAAGATGAACTGCTTGATTTTTGCATCAGGTGTGGCATCAAGTTATCCAAAAGCAGTGTGTAAGACTGGTGGAGGAGAACATGCCAAGATGCATGAAAACTGTGATTAAAAACCAGGGTTATTCCACCAAATATTGATTTCTGAACTTTATGAATATGAACTTGTTTTCTTAGTATTATTTGAGGTCTGAAAGCTCTGCATTTGTTTTGTTATTTCAGCAATTTCTCATTTTCTGCAGGTAAATGCTCTAAATGACAATATTTTTATTTGGAATATGGGAGAAATGTTGTCCGTAGTTTAGTTTATAGAATAAAACAACAATGTTGATTTTACTTAAACATATATAAATAGTAAAATAAAAAAAAACTGATTCAGAAACTGAAGTGGTCTCTTAATAGTTTCCAGAGCAGTATGACTGTGGGAATTGTATGACTATTTTGCTAAATTAAAAGAGGGTGGTGCACAGTTCCACGAAACATAATTATCATAGAAAATTGTAGATAGACCTTAAACAAGCTGTGCAGGAGGACAACTGTAGAACTCTCAGAACTTTTGGACTTTTTGCAAATAAGATTGGGAAAACAAATCCAAGTTTAAAAATACTTTTATCTACAAAAAGGGTATACACATTTTGATTTATACCAGTAAGTAAATGACCATTATTAAGTATTAACTCTGTAAGGTGCCCAAACACTGATAAATTATATCTTTTGATTTATTTAATCATGTAAAAGTAACTATATATTGGGGATTACTAAAAATATTTAGTTTTATGTTTGCTAGCTAGACACTGTGTGCGCTTTTGGTCAATGATAAAACCGTGTATCTACATTTTTTCCCCTTTATTAGTTTTTGATATTTGACATGTGAGTTTAGACATTTCATGATGAATTTATAAAATTGTTTATATTTATTTATTATATTGTCATATTGAAAAGTCCTGTGAAAATTGAGAAGGATATTTTCTTCTTTTGTAAATGGGCAGTTTTAGCCCAGTTTTTTGGGCTATATAGGTACATATAAGAATATAAATGAACATTTGTATTATATGGAATTTGAGTACGAATATGAATTCATTTGAATATGTAGGAAAGTTTTTGCACACCAGTGTTTAGCTTTAGTAACAGTAGTGTGTTTGTTCTGATTGTCAGGCTTGACCAACAACAGACTTTTATAATCATTGTCCAAACTGTCCAAAAAAATAACACTGTACTCATGCAAACTGTTGTAGTTTAACAATAACAACAAAAATAGATGGCTGTTGTGATGATTCTGGTGAGTGCATGTGTGGTCAGTGGGAGTCACAACGTGACCGTGGTGAACAGGCCGGCAGGCTAATGATGGTGGGGACAGTGTCCTCGTTATCCTCATTAGCATCTCTCTAGCGCCCATGCTCCTCTCTCTCTGGCCGTTCATCAGTTGACCTTTCTGAAACGGGTGGTGATGGAGTATTGATGGTTATGAGACATGGCTGATGTCACAGGTCATTAAACCTGTTTGATGGCAGTAACAGTAAAACCAGCACTGATAAACACTCTGTACTGAGGGTCTGGTCTAACCAGCCAGAGGATCAGAAGCTTCTCACCACAACATGTGGCTTTTTCTTTGATCTTTACCCAAATCCCCTCAAATTTAGAGAACCTTGTCTGACATTACTTGCCATTCCTGCTGAAAAATGCAGATCCAAACTCAAATCAAATCAACTCTATTTATTTAGCGCTTTTTACAACTGATGTTGTTGCAAAGCAGCTTTACAGAAGTGTGATCACAGGACAGAGAATCAGAAAATGTTGAATATACAACCAAAACCCCAGTGATGCAACAGATGCAAGGAAAAACTCCCTCAGAGCTGGAGGACGAAGCACGCTTGGGAGAAAGTTTGGTTGTCTATACTTTACTGGAGTAAAGTAAGGGACAACTTTTTACTTTTACTCCTTACATTTTCACATAATTATTTGTACTTTATGCTAATTACATTTTAAAAATAGTCTTGTTACTTCTATTTAATTCCAGCTTGTTTTAATTCCCGCTTCTCATCGTTCAGAACAACCCCTATTCAGATAAATCTCTCCATCTAGACAGAGGGAATCTGATTGAGCTTGGATGATAAGTGCAAACATATACCATTCTGACACACTATTGGTTTATACACGTTTTATCCATCACACCTGCACACACGTCCCGCCCACACTCTAACTAGAACATAGAAGACATATGTTTATCATAGTATGATGATGATTCTTGCAGAGACTCAAGAGAATTTGAGAGAAATGTCCAAACTAAGCATCTTTAATATATTTACATTCTACTAAAATACATACATTTTCAATGGACATATATGCAACTGAAATAGGGAACAGCCTAGTGCATCCCAAGTTTTTTTTATTATTAACATTTTAATATTTCATTATAGTTATTATGGCTTTATGAACAGTTTGTAGCATTTAATTCCATAATGCACCCAACATGTGATCCTCTTCTACTTGCAGCATAAGCAGCAATCTGATTGGTTGGTTTTGTTGAAGGGCAGGACTTTGCTGCATTACGTTTGATCTTGGATGTTGGAATGTTTGGATTTTTTTTACTAGAATGCCCCAAGATGTCTGATTTTCTAATAGGAATGCTGGAAGAGCCTCACAAGCCCCAGAGATGGAATCCAAGATGGCTGCATATCAACAGTAGTAAAAACTGTATATAAACTGTTTTATACAGTTTATTATCACTACTGTCTATTTATGTCTCATTAAATCAGTCACACAGACACTTCTGTTAAACCTGTATCTGTGGACATGTTTCCAGCTGAGGTAACTGGAAAGAAATGCAGCATTATCCCTAAACACAGGTTAGGTTGAGCTGAGAACTACCAGTCATATTTCAACCAGTTATTGGTCTCGTCACTATTACCATTTATGATATTATTCATGTAGCTCCAGTGCTAACTGGTAGGATGTAAGCTACCATGACTTATTAAAGTGTAACACTACAGAGATCTGTTGTAAGAATTGTCTTTTGGATGAACCATCACTGTATGAGCAGTGCATCCAGGCTGTAGGAGCTGAGCTCCATGTGAGCGCTGTTCCTGTGTGTCCAATTAGGGCTGTGTGTGGAACTGTGGTGTAACGCAATTAACCGCTTTCTGGAGTTAAACAATAGAGTTTTAAACTTCACTCAGGCTGAAAACATCAGACTTCAGAGCCGGCTGTGTTTCCTGTCTGTTTGCATTGAACGGCTGGTGAGAACCATTTCTATATGGGTTAGCTTCTGTAAGGTCTTTAATTAAGCTAACCTATATACAGTCTGGTCCATACATATTTAACATTATGTGACAGTATGTAATTGGATTAAGACATTTAACAAAAATACAGGGGTCGGACAATGAAACTGAAACACCTGTCATTTTAGTGTGGGAGGCTTCATGGCTAAATTGATGCAGCCTGGTGGCCGATCTTCATTAATTGCACATTATTGCACCAGTAAGAGCAGAGTGTGAAGGTTCAGTTAGCAGGGTAAGAGCACAGTTTTACTCAAAATATTGCAATGCACACAACCAGATTAACCAATTTAAACTTGTAAGTAGGGGTGGGCGATATGGCCCTAAAATAATATCACAATATTTCATGGTATTTTCGCAATAACAATGCTCTTGGCAATATGACAAAGCAGTACATTTAAAAAAAAAAATCAAGAATACACTACTGCAACAAAATGAAAATAGATTTTATTGTTGCATACGATGAGAAATGGCACTAATAATATTAATGTAATCTGATAATACTTATATAATATAATATACAATGGGATATAAGAACACTGAATTTTTCTTTTGATAAATCAGAAAAAAGTACTACCTTAATGTGATAAATAGGGATGGGTGATATGGCACAATATTTCTGGGTATAATATCGTTCACGATATTCAAAAATGTTGGCGATATTATTGCGTATGATACGATATGGCACAGCCCTACTTGTAAGATGTAATGTGTCGTAGTCTTAAAATGTTCCTACTTAAAAGGTTTCAACATAGGTCTTGGCTTGGACGTGCAGTTCTAGGAACTCCTTATTCAATATAGAATATTTGCTTAATGTTGAGTTTCTTAATTTTTTATAGAATGTCATATCAATGTTAGAGTTTTCAGAACCCAATGTTCTTTATTTTTTATGACTGAGATGTAAGATTTGCTAGAGTTAACATTCCTGAAGGCGCCTCCTGGCTGTATAATTCCACAGCCTACATCTACTACCCCAAGTGTGTTCTTGACTCTATTAGATGAATAGTGAATAGGTTTTACTTTACCAAGAAAATAATAATTTAGTTCAGGGGTGTCCAAACTTTTTTTTGTTGAGGGCCAGAAGGAGAAATATATTTGAAGTCACGGGCCACAGACTCTGTAATAAAACAAATAATGAAATATACCACTTTAAATAATACTTTTTTCCTAATTTTTCATTTACACACCATTTTACTTGACTTACTATCTTTATCTTTGACAGTGTTGTGTAAACTAAGATTTTTCAAGTTGATGTTTAATTTCATGATATCTCTTTGCCCCATTTTTTCTGCGCTAGAAATGCTCTTTGGCTCGTTTCTGACACCTAGCGTTCAAACTTTGAATCTCACATTATAAAAACCTGCTTAACAGCGCGCCAACTTTCATTCTATTTCTAAAATACCACGCTCCAAAATACCGCTCCAAAAAGGAAACGGGCTGCAAATGGCCCGCGGGCCGTAGTTTGGACACCTCTGCTTAAGTTGAATATTTCTTTGTTAACCTGCTAAATGTTAATGTTAATGAGCTGTGTGAGAGGGACAAGAACTGTTAACATTAAAATAAGCTCCACATGGTGTAAAGGTTCTACTGTTAGAACTGTTGATGGCCCGTTATTATGAGGAGAGCATGTGAAGGAACTGTTCTGAGTGTGTTGTGTCTGATTCTGTCAGTGTTTTGCACAACAGCAAAGCATTTAAGTGTTTAATTGGTTCTCTGTGCTGCTTTAATTTAGTCTGGTAATGAATTGTTGTGTCTGCAGGATTGGACATTAGCTCTGAGTCACGCTGCCTCCGGGGGAAACTGATTATATTTCCTGCCAAACGCAGTCTGAGTGCATAGAGCAGCTTCTTCTGGATTAGCAGAACTGCTGTAACATGCTCTGAGCAATACTGCTTTGTATACTGATGCACTAAATTAGGGCTGGGCAATAATTCATTAGCATGTATTGCAATAGAAAATGTTTCAGTAAGGGTAATTTGATTTTTAAACACATTTCTATCTCAAAACCTCGCCTGAGGCCTGCACTGAGCCGGCAGCAATGTGACAGTGTTATGAATTTTTAGGCAAATAAAGGTACATCCAACTATTAGAAATTGGATTAAGGGGTTCCAGAAGATACATTAGTCACAGTATCTGTCACTGAATAATTTTAATTACAGGACAGAAAGGACAGAGCCGTGTCAGTGTGTAATTATGTATTTTATACTGATCATATCAACATCGCAATTATGATGTATCTAAATTATATTGTGATAATAATTGTGGTCATATCATCCAGCCCTACTCTAAATACTGTCCACCAACACCACCTGTGCAGATGTATTGTTTAGCCCAACTTCTATATACACATATTGGCCATTATATCTGACAAAAACTATTATATACCAGAGGTGGAAGTAATGAATTACATTTACTCAAGTTTACTTTTACTCACGTACATTTTGACACAAGTAATTTACTTTGCTACATTGGAAAACTCCCAATTACTGAGTACAAAATAAAATGCTGGGGGAAAAAAAACAATTGTCTGAATTAAAAAAAATAATTGTGCCCCGCCGGACAGAGCTGTCAGCTTTCAAAACTTCCACATCAAACCTGTGAAAGCATGTGGTGGTAAATATTTTATATCATTAAACAATCTGCTTAAATGTTAAAAAAACATGTAAATATCAGTTAAAGAATAGCAATGGCAAGTTAAAAAATAATAATGAACTGTAAAACTGTAAAAATATGGTTTATAGTCGCCTATATGATATAATCTTTTAACAGTAAAGAAAAAAAATGGATCATAGAAACCTATGCCACTTGATCTTGAAAATGTTTTATGGGGTGGTCTGAACAAATACTGCCTGAAAGATCCAAATTATTATGTGGAATAATAGTTCATTAAAAACTATTTAATTTATGATTTGTTTTTACTTTTTAACATTAAATAATTAAAAGTAACTATGTAACTTTTACTCAAAGTACATTTTAAATTGAGTACTTATTTACTTTTACTTGAGTAGATTTTTAGATGGGTACTTTTACTTTTACTTGAGTAGAATTTTAGCAAAGTAAAGGTACTTTTACTTAATTAAAATTTTTCAGTACTTTTTCCACCTCTGTTATATACAGTATATTAACACTGAACTACAAAGTAAATCAATACAGACCTCCATGTAGCTTCAGATTAGCTCAAGAAGAGCATCGATGGATTCATGAAAGTGGTTACCTTGGCTGAGCAGCTCCATCCAAGCTTGAATTACCAAACACAAAGCAGGCGAGCAGATACTTTTGGCATTAAAGCGTACAGATGTACAGTTATAAAGAGTGACAGTCAGAGACACAGACTAAGCCCTATGAGGGATTTCAAAAGAAAATGGTCTATTGGTGAGAGCATTAAGTAGTGATTTCTAAGGGCATTTTTTACTCCAGCACTGTTTAGTTCAGTTAAAAGGGACTCTGGTTTGTTTGTACCTTTAGTGCAGTTTGATTGAGCAGGTGTGAACACAGTCATTGCACTTGGGTGCAGGTCAAAGCAACGGACTGAGAATAGCTAGTAGAGGTGGTCTAGGTTCGGTTCCAGGCGAACTCTGGAGCGGTTCGCTTGTGGTTAGAATATAATCCGGTCTTGATCTGCCTCAGCTAATAAATATGCTTCTTTTATTTTAGCTTAACTGCTGATAAGGCACAGTTTAATCTGATATATTAGCCAGATAACGCTAATTACAGTTGCAAATTTTTGGTGTTTACACTACACAGTTATTTCGCTGTAAAAAATCTTCTTGCTATATTTACTTTCTTGGTCCTGTTCTATGCAGCTCTGACCAATCGGAAGAGACAATGTGCTTGTGTGCAAAATATTGGTGCATATTTTGTTGCGTTTAGGTTTGTGTCTGTGTGAAACCAAACCAAACAGAGGGAGAAAACTCTCCAAGTAAACAAACTCATCAACTGATTCAGACCATAGAAACCAATTACAGGTTTAAAAAAAAGCCATAATATAAGTGCTAGTGTGTGGAGCTAAAAGAGAGGGCTTTCTTTAGAAAAGTGGCCAATGGGTGGAGCTAAAAGACAGGGGTTTCTAGTAAATAGGTTAGTGGGTGGAGCTACATGACAGGTGTCACCTATGACCCTGGTGTTGCTCCTCTTTGGCTCATGAGGTCGCACTCACCTCAGTATTAGCGCCTTACTCACCTGTTGCCTGTTTGTAATCAATATCTGTATGTATACTCACCACTCTGCGACGTCTTGTCTAGTTCACCTCCAATTCGAAGCATTATCAACTTGTTTGCTACTCTGGTAATCTGACTTTTTTGCTAACGTTTTGGACTTTGTTTTTTGGATCTCCCTTGCCTGCTAAGTTTTTTCTGGTGTTGCTCTCTGTAAATAAACCTGCATTTGGATCCTAACTCCGTGGTCTTGTGTAACAACAGGGGGTTCTTATAAAGTAGATGTGGTGGGGCTAAAAGAGAGGGCATTTCTTGAAAAGTGGCCAATGGGTGGAGCTACAAGACGGGTTTCTTGAAAAGGTGCTAGTGGGTGGAACTACAATAGAGGGGGTTCTATAAAAGTGTCCAATAAGTGAAAGTACAAGGTAGGTGTTTCTAATACAGTGGGCAGTAAACGAAAGCATAAAAAATGTTTCTATTAAAGTGGCCAGTTAGTGGAATCACAAAGGAGATGTGCATAGACTTCAGGAGGTCCAGGCCCTCTGCTCAGCGGCCAATCTCCATCGAGGGGGTCGACGTGGAGGTGGTCAAATCCTACAAATACCTTGGTGTGCACCTGGACGACAGGCTGGACTGGTCAGTGAACACTGACTCCCTCTACAGGAAGGCTCAGAGCAGACTGTACTTCCTCAGAAGGCTCAGGGCTTTCAACATCTGCCAGAAACTCCTCCTGATGTTCTACCAGTCTGTGGTAGCCAGCGTCCTCTTTTACACTGTTGTGTGTTGGGGAGGCAGCATCAGCAAGAGGGACGCTGGACGACTGGACAGGCTGGTGAGGAAAGCTGGTTCTGTGCTGGGATTAGAGCTGGAGTCCTTAACACCACTGGCAGAGAGGAGAGCCCTCAGTAAGCTGCTGAACATCATGGACAATGTTCACCACCCTCTGCACAGCACCATCACCAGGCAGAGGAGCTCATTCAGCGGCAGACTGCTGTCCCAGTCCTGCTCCACAGACAGACTCCGAAAGTCTTTTGTTCCTCAGGCCATAAGACTGTTCAACTCCTCTCAGCACAGCAAACTAAAGACTCTGTGAAACTTTTTCATTCCGGCCACTCTGGCCACACCATGGACACACCCCCAGCTATGGACACACTCTCAGACTTGCTGATGCCTAGAACACTTTTTATAGTTCTACCATATTTTGCACTAGTAGTTCATTCACTAGTTAATTCATCTACTGTTTACGTATCTTTTGCACTGTTTACGTATCTTTTGCACTGCTTAATTTAATTTAAATTATTATATAACTGTGTATTTGCACTTTCTGTTTGGCTGACATCAGTTATCCTCACATTATGCACATCAACTGGTGTTCACTGTCTATTGTGTTCAACTGCACTACCTCCATTCTCCATCTCCATTACACACACACACACGAAGACTGTACATTTACACTGTATATTCTATTTCTTATTTGATTGTATTTATATGTATCTTTATATTTTATATTTTATCTTTTTTAACTTTGTGTATTGTGTAACCTGCTGCTGGATGCCAAGAATTTCCCCCCGGGGATCAATAAAGTATCTATCTATCTATCTATCTATCTATCTATCTATCTATCTATCTAAGTTGGCGTTTCTAATAAAGTGACCAGTGAGTGGTAATTTTAAATGATCTGGTGTCTAGTCTCAGTAATCTGTAATAATCTCGTTTATGGGATATTTGATGCTGTTTGACTTGTTATTTTGAACATAGACTTTGGTAAAGAGACCTAGAGCAGACTGGGAGAGTGTACTCTTAAAGATGACATGCCGTAAGGCAGTTATTAATACTGAGATACAGGTTATTAACGCTGCTCTTCAGTGTGACTCTGTATCCGTTGGGGTGGGGTGTGATGGACGGTGGAGCTGAGGGCAGTGGTTGAGAGCTTTGCTGTTTTAATATCTTTTATCACATGTGTGTTTTTAACACTGGTTATTAACACTCTCAGAGAGGCTGATCTTATTTTCAGAATAAAACCTTGCATCTGCTCATCTACTTATTCTGCAGCTCTCGGCTGAGTGTGTGGCCCTGCTTATTAGAGCAGCTGCCAGGGTGTGTGTGTGTGGTGTTATGTTCTAATTCCGTCTGAAAGGTATCAGAACCAATTAATGGCTATTTTAAGATCTGTATCCGTGTATTCAGCACTAATCGGAGCTTATTGCCTACAGTATAACAGTGTGTTTATATACAAAGACCAGTTTATGAAGTTAAAATAAAATTGGTCAATTGAACATGTTTAGTGTTTTATTTGGTATATTTTTTATTAATAAATTACTGTTGTTATTAATGTACTTTTGTAGTTTTTAAAGTTGTATGACCCCATATAGAGACAGTGATGGTCTGCTGCTGTCATAGTGTTAGATGACCCACATACTGTCATTTAAAATGCATCAATCACTGGTTTATGCTTGTCTGAGGCTGTTTGGCTGTTTTACTAGTGTTCGAAACACAGCATAGCTGTCTGAAAGACTCAGTCACAGTAAGAGTGTTTTTATTTCTAAGAGAAAAAAAGGAAATAGTTTAGATATTAATTATGAGTGTTTTGCTTCATAAGGTCATGTAAACTAAAAATGTCAAAATAAAATACAAAGGGGAAAATGTAGGCTATGGGCTCTTTAATAATGTACTAAACTAACCAACTAAGTAAAATGAACAAAAAACTGCTATGAGCAAGTGCTGTGTGTGTGTGTGTTTGTGTGTGTGTGTGTGGTGGTGGGGAGGTGGTATGTTGGTGCCAGTTACACACTGCGCTGTATCAGCTGACGTAACACATAACAGTGACAGTGTGGGACAGTGTTTGTCAGAAGAGCCTGATGGACAAATCAGGACTCAGGATAAACACTATCCTGTTGCCCATTGCAAAATTGTGGGCACATTATAAATATGGAAAGATTTCACTCACTTATTATTAACTATTACAATTTTCCCTATTTTATGCCATAACTCAATCTGTTAATCTTAAACTAGACTCCATATGGCAAGTCTAAAAACTATTACTATTATTATATTGAAGTAGAGTTTTACTTATTATCACAATAACATATTTGTTACTGTTATTATTTATCTTAACATTTTGTAAAAAATAATGAGAGAAAAAAATTTGACTGACATTACTGCCTTCCACAAGCTCCCTATCTAAGAAAGTGATGATATATAAGGTACAATACCGCTCAAAAGTTTGGGATCGCTTCAAAATTTCCCTTTTTTTCTAAAGAAAAACACATTTCCATGCTATTCACAAACAATTTAGTCCATTAAACAATATTCAAATGTATCAAATGATTTTTTAAGAAGGAAAATGTTTGCAATAAAGCCTTATTTGCATATAGCCCTATTATCAGCAGTTCTCAGTGCTCTGCCTCAGTCTCCTGGTTCGGCTACAAATCCAAGTTAAGAATGTAATCAGGCTAATTGATTGTTAGGAAACTTTATATGGATAAAGGAGCACAAAAAGGAGTGGAACATTCTAGATTAGTTTAGTATCTGAAATATCAGCACACGTTTGCTCGCTTCCAGGAAAGAAACTTTCCTTTCTTTAGAGATCAGTTTCTTCATTAGGGTGCTTGGGAGACACCCAACTAAAGGGCTAGAAAGAGAAAAATGTTTCTACCAGTGTTAAACAAGCTGTGATTGTTTTGGGCAGTAGGTCCTGCCTTTAACCCTTGTGTGAGCTTAACATTCTGTTTACTCCCCTTGTCCTATTGGTCAAAAATGACCCGCCCTACCAAAGCCCCAAAATAAAGCAGCCTAATTGAATTTTGAATCCTCCAAATTTGAATTCTCCAGGATGAAAAGTGGATGGGATGAAATGTGTTGGACATGAGCAGCTGAATACACTGTTGGCCCTGGATTCATCCTTATGATGTGTGATGCTGTGTGTATTAGAGAGAGTGTGTGTGTGTGTATTAGAGAGAGTGTGTGTGTGTGTGTGTGTGTGTGTGTGTATTAGAGAGAGAGAGTGTGTGTGGGTGTGTGTATTAGAGAGTGTGTGTGTGTGTGTGTGTGTGTATTAGAGAGAGTGTGTGTGTGTGTGTGTATCAGAGAGAGTTTGTTTGTGGCCTTTATGCTTTTTTCTGGTGTTTAAATGCTTTTATAATTCATGGGTCAAAACTCAATAAGACAATATTTGTGCCCTAGTGGTGTACAGCTCACATAGAAACATCACTCTTTCTAATGATGGGGTGCCTTTAGGAAAAGTCATAAAATTTTAAGTTGGAAAAAGATATTTAAAGGTATTTTTTCTACAGCTAAACATGGTAGCGGGTCACTTTTGACACACAAGACAACTCAAGGGTTAATTATCATTTGCAATTTGCTCAGAGTTGCGTTCCCCTCAGTACCACCTCTTTTTGGGCAATTTCAGGTGGTTTAATTGGCAGGATGTTAGACTTCATGGCAAAATTGCCAAGAAAAAGCAACACATTCCAGCGGTCTAAAGCGCTGCCACTATTAGCAGGAGGTTTCAGGTTCGAACCCCCACTCATTCAGCTTTGCCATCAAGTCGCTAAATGAGGTCAACACCTAATTTGCATAATACATGTTATTGAAGCTGTAAAGGATTAAGGTTATGGCAGTGAAAAAAGTGTGTAAAAAACATCCTAAATATGTTAGAAATGTTACAAATGAACAACATCTGTTGCTTTTTATAAATAGGCCGTCACTTTTTTACAGTAACTTTATTTTTACATGAATTACATAAATGAGTTTTTTTGCCGTGTTCTTAAATGTTATTATAAGAGCAGCAGTTAGCCAGAAGTGTTAATTTTTTTTTTTTTTTTTTTTAGGGTTTTTGTTTGTTTTATTTTATTATTTTTTTATGTTTTCTTTATTTTTAAAGCTATCATAGACAAATTGTTCAATGGTTCAATAGATGTTTAGCTTTTTACAAAGAGGCAGACACTGTGGAGGAGGTGAGAGACAGGCTACGTGGTGAATGTGGTGAGAGACTGACTGAGACTGTGTGAGTTAAATTCAATATTTTTTTCGTGTCACACTGAAGACAGTCATATTTACATCCTGATCTGTAAATACGGGGCGGGGTCAGTCAGTGGCTGTTGTGGGCACGGTGTTGGTGGAGCGGTGTGTAAGCTCTGACTGAGAGACTGCACTGTGAATGTTTGCGTGTGTTTATCTCAGAGTCGCCAAAAGTCTCCAATAACACCACAAAAACTCGCTAGATTTGTCGTTAGTCGCTAAAGGGCCTGAAAATTGGCTAAATATAGCGACAAAGTCTCTAAGTTGGCAGCACTGACTGACAGTCACACTGTCTACATTCTGGTTAAGAAGAGGGCTGCTCTCACTGACGCGACTCAGGGATTATGTCACACGCAGCGCCGTGCGCAGTGCCCTAGTGCCTGTACATTTAATGGTCCAATGAAGGTAATTTAATAACCAGGACATTTCCTCACTTTTTGAAAAAAACCCGGGACGCCCGGGACAGGACGTGAAATACGGACATGTCCCGGGAAACACGGACGTTTGGTCACCCTAGCTTATAGCCATCCATCAAACATGGTGGACTTTGAAGAAGGTGATCCCAAACTTTTGAGGAGTTGTGTTTAATATACAACAACTAAAGACTATTTTCAGATCAATTTCAGACTAATAAATACAGCTGCAATAGGAGCATTTTGCAACTAACTCATTTTAGATGTAAAGATGGACAGAGGTTCACAAATTTGACACAAAAAGGCTGTAAAGCACTGGGTGCAGCTTAACCCTTGGATGCATGGACGACCAATACCTACACTCTTCCATGAGTGGGGTCAAAAATGACCCCAATTAGATTCAATGTGTTTTTGCAATGAACAAAAAAAATGCCTTTAATTTTTGTTAAAGGTGATTATATTTATTATGTTTGGGTCAACAAAGACTGATTTTACATTTAACATATTGCATATTTATAATTTTTGTTTACTGTGATGTTGTCAATAGGCCTGACACATCACCAGCACTTCTGTATACATCATGTTGATTATTGTTTGTAACCTGTAAATACTCACCTCATATCTTTCCTCAGTGGTCTTCCAGCTCTCTCAGGGGTGATCGAAGGGCCCTCGATTCACTTGTGGGGAGGGGGGGGGGTTTGGACTACGGCTCCGTAAAACCTGTGGGGGAAGAAAAGGGGAAATGTGATTAATAAACTGTTGTAGAGATACTTACCGGTAATATTATTTTGGTTATGTAGTGACGTCTGTAAATAACTGGATCCAGTAATGTATAGATTATTGTTGGTTTGTGTATGTTTGTATGTTTTAGACACCCCTATTAATGGTGGCAGCCAATTGCTCGGTGGGAGGGGCTATGGCCTTAAAAGGGGAGGCGTGTCTAAACAAGGTTTTTTTTTTTTTTTTTTTTTGTCTTTTTGGTTTGGGTGCCTCGTGGCAAGGGGAAATGGCGCTGATAGAGGGAGATCGGGTTTTTATGCAGCAAGCCAGCTGTAGCCCTTGACTGGCTGATGTTTAGTCAGATAGCCCTCATCATTTTTTTTTAAACTTGTTACGGTTTAGTGGGGGGAGGTGGACTCAAATGCAGAGTTATTTTATTTGTTAATTTAATTATTTTTTTTTGCTTATTTATTATTTATTGGTAATATTATATTTGATATATATATATAGTGTGTGCAGTTGGTTTGGTGTATCTGTGATGAAGTGCTTGAACCGGGATTTGAACTCCCAACCTTTGGAACTCCAGACGGGTGTGCTACCACTGCACTACGTAGGGTGTGTGCAGTGGCTTTGGATGTGGCAGTGAAGAAAAAGGGCGGGAAAATCAAACAAAGGATCTGCTGCCACATGGCATGGCTCAAACAAAGGAAATGAAATCAAACTTTAAGAAACTTAGGAAAGACTTCTTGAAAACCAAAAGTTCAAAAATAAACTGGAGATCTTTTCTCTCTCTTTTTGTGGCTTCTTTTAAGATCTCTCTTTTTTGTGAGCCTTTGTTTCTTTTGAGATCTCTTTTTTTTTTTTTTTTTTTTTTTTGTGAGCCTTTATTTCTTTTAAGATTATTATTATTTTTTTTTTTTTTGTTGTGGCTTCTTTTACGATCTCTTTTTTTTTTGTGAGCCTTTGTTTCTTTTTGGATCTCTTCTTTTCTTTGTGGCTTCTTTTAAGAGTTCTTTTCTTTCTAATCTCTTTTCTTCAATACCCACTGTTACCGGTCACCCCTCTACAAAGGTGTGACGGTGAACTGAGGTTTGGCTGGGGTTTTTAAGCTGTGTTCACAGCTGAGCCTGATCTGAACTAATTACCGCTGGGGATTCTGGGACTTGGAGTTTTTTTGCCCCAGATCCACCAGCTCTTCCACCGCAGTGTCCAGGCCCTCTGCTGGTGGTTGGCGGCACATGCCGCTTTCTTACAGTACCCCCCCCTCTAGGGGCGGCACCTGACGACCCCAAGCCAGCAGCACGATCACGCTGGAAATCCCGGATCAGAGCCGGGTCAAGGATTCGGTTCCGAGGGACCCACGAACGTTCCTCCGGCCCGTAACCCTCCCAGTCAACAAGATACTGGGTGCTGCCCCGGACCTTACGCACGTCCAGCAAACGCCGAACTGTGAACGCAGGAGAACCGCCCACAAGACGTGGGGGAGGGGGTCGAGTTCCAGGTGAGGGGGCTCCACACACAAATGGACGTAGGTGGGACACGTGGAATGTCGGGTGCACTTTCATGGTAGACGGAAGTTGCAACAGATATGAGACCGGATTTACCCTCCGCAAGATCTTAAAGGGGCCCACAAATTTGGGTGCCAGTTTATGCGAGACTCCTCGCAGCGGAAGGTCCCTGGTGGACAGCCACACACGTTGACCCACACGAAACTGTGGGGCACGGCTCCTTTTACGATCTGCGACCCGTTTCCTGGCCTTTGAGGTCGCCTGCAAGGTGGCGCGTGCCTTCTGCCAGGCCCTGCGACACCGACGGACATACTGCTCAGCAGAGGATACACCCACTTCCCTCTCCTGTTCCACAAACAGCGGAGGGGAGAACCCGAATTGGCATTCAAAGGGTGACATACCCAAGGATGAATGCCACAGGGTGTTGTGGGCATACTCTGCCCAGAGCAGTTGGTCGGTCCAGGAAGTCTGGTTGCCTGCAGTGAGGCAACGCAGCAGTTGGCCAAGGTCTTGATTTACCCGCTCGGTTTGCCCATTCGACTCCGGATGGAAACCGGAAGTGAGACTCACTGTGGCTCCCATCAGCTTGCAAAAGGCCTTCCAAAACCGGCTGGCGAACTGGGGCCCCCGGTCTGACACAAGATCCTGGGGCATGCCGTGTAATCTCACCACGTGTTGTAGAAGTAGATCCGCAGTTTCCTTGGCAGAGGGGAGTTTGGGCAGCGCCACAAACTTGCATGCCTTGGAAAAGCGGTCCACAAGCACCATTACAACCGTGTTGCCCTTTGATGGTGGAAGACCTGTCACAAAGTCCAGCGATACATGGGACCATGGACGGGATGGGATCGGTAATGGGTGTAGGAGACCGGGCGGTCGGGACCTGGGTGCCTTGTTCTTTTGGCATACCTCACAAGAAGCCACGAAAGCACGAGTGTCTTTGTCCATCCCTGGCCACCAGAAGCGCCTTCGGAGGAACTCCGTAGTTCGGACTGCCCCGGGATGGCCAGAAAAAGAGGAGGAATGTCCCCAGTGCAGGAGCTGCTGGCGGACGGCCAATGGCACATACTGGCGACCAGGGGGGCCACCTCCTGGGTCAGGCTCCTGTTGGAGGGCTCGTGCAATGGACTCCTCAATACCCCAGCGGAGGGGGGCAACTATTTTGGAGGCAGGGACAACTGATTCAGGGGCTGGCTCAGGTCCAGGAGGGACCCAACATCTAGACAGGGCATCAGGCTTGGTATTTTTGGAACCTGGCCTATAGGACAGAACAAAATGGAAGCGACCAAAGAATAGAGCCCACCGGGCCTGACGTGGGTTTAATCGTTTGGCCTGCTGTATATAGGCCAGGTTTTTGTGATCTGTCCACACCAAAAATGGATGTTTGGCCCCTTCGAGCCAGTGCCTCCATTCTTCCAGGGCCAACTTCACTGCCAGGAGCTCCCTGTCTCCAATAGAATAGTTGCGCTCCGCTGGGGTAAGCCTGTGAGAGTAAAACGCACAGGGGTGTAGTTTCTTTGTTGGCCCTTGGCGTTGGGAGAGTACCGCTCCCACACCTACATCTGAAGCGTCGACCTCAACGATAAATGGTTCATTGGGGTCCGGCAGTTGTAAAACTGGTGGTGAGGTTAGCCTAGCCTTGATTTCTTCAAAGGCTTTCTGAGCCTCCGCTGTCCAGCGAAAGGGCCCCGGGGTTTTTCGGGTTAAGGCAGTAAGGGGTGCTGCCACCGTGCTGAATTGACGCACGAAACGCCGAAAAAAGTTGGCGAACCCCAGGAAAGACTGGACCTGCCTAAGAGTGGAAGGGCGTGGCCAGTCTTTGACAGCCTTGATCTTGGCTGGATCCATGCGAAGGGTGCCTTTGGATACCACGAACCCCAAGAACGATACGGTCTCTGAATGGAACACAGACTTCTCGAGTTTTATAAATAGACGGTTCTCCAAGAGCAACTGGAGAACCCGTCGGACATGTCCTATGTGTTCCTCTAGTGACCGGCTGTAAATCAATATGTCGTCAAGGTAGACATATGCATATTGGTCCAAGGCCTCCCGCAGTACATCATTAATGAAGCGTTGGAACACTGCGGGGGCGTTCATGAGACCAAAGGGCATTACACGGTACTCGTAGTGCCCTGTTGGGGTAATGAAGGCCGTTTTCCATTCATCCCCCTGCCGTATGCGAACCAGGTTGTAGGCACTGCGCAGGTCCAATTTGGTAAAAATTGAGGCCTGCTGCAGTGCCTCAAAAGCCGTCTGCATTAAGGGAAGGGGGTAACGGTCCTTCACAGTAATGGCGTTCAGTCCTCTGTAATCTATGCAGGGACGAAGTCCACCATCTTTTTTCCCCACAAAAAAGAATCCAGCCCCTGCTGGTGATGAGGAAGGCCGTATGAAGCCTGACTCCAAGGCTTCACGAATGTAGGTGTCCATGGCAGCACGCTCGGGAGGAGCGAGTGCAAACAATCGACCCCTGGGTGGAGTTGTGCCTGGTAAAAGGTCAATTGCACAGTCGTATGGCCTGTGTGGGGGCAGGACCTGGGACTGTTCTTTTCTGAACACCTCACAGAGGTCCCTATATTCCTTAGGAACTCTGTCTAGGTGAGGTATGGGCATCTCCTTTGGTGGAACTGCCCGAGGAAGTGCTTTGAGCTTTAAACAGTTCCCCTGACAAAATGGGCCCCAAGCATAGACTGAGTGGGTTGACCAGTCTATACGCGGGTTGTGAAGCTCTAACCAGGGATACCCAAGCACCAGCTTCAGGTGGGGAGCCTGAGTCAGGTACAATTCCACCTGTTCCATGTGGGCCCCCACCTGAAGGATTATTGGTTTGGTGCGATGGGTCACAGGGCCGGAGCCTACAACCCTCCCGTCTATAGCGAGGACAGGTAGCGGACGCTCTAAAGGCTCGACTGGGAGGCCCAAACTAGCTGCAAGGGAGGTGTCAATGAAACTTCCTGCAGCCCCAGAGTCTATAAAGGCTGTTAGTGAGGTATGTTTTTGAGGGGGCCAGGCTAATTTTACAAAGAGATGCAGTCCTGATATGGGGGATACCACAGGGTCTAAGGCCGATTCCCCCGCCCGGGTTAGACCCTGCCGTTTCCCAATCTGCGAGGAGCTGTTTTAAAGCCTTCGCCTGCTGTCTGAATAGGTAAACTGGCACCTCCCAGCTGCATGGGTTCGGGTGCATCTTGCGGAGATACACCTTGGATGGAGTCACCCGACCAGTGGTGCCCAAAACCCGGGGCACGAGTACTCCGAGCCCTTTCCCGAGCTCTCTGACGCATGCGGTTGTCCAGGCGGATGCATACATCATACAGCTCGGTTAAGGTGGAGGGAAGATCTCGAGTGGCCAGCTCGTCTTTGATTCTACTATTTAGGCCCCGCTGGAAGATAGCTGCCAAGGCTTCTTGACCCCACGCACTTTCAGCTGCCAGGGTGCGGAACTCAATGGTGTATTCCGCCACTGAGCGTGCACCCTGCGTAAGGTCTAGCAACCTGGGCCCTGCCTCCTTTCCTCCCAAGGGTTGGTAGAACGTCTGGCGTAAGGCCTTGGTAAAAGCCTGGACTGTGGCACACTCGGGGGAGTTTTGCTCCCATAGAGCTGTGGCCCATGCCAGAGCCCTGTCTGTGAGCAAGGACACCATGAAGGCTACTTTAGAGCGCTCAGTGGGGAACCGAGAGGGTTGCTGCTCAAACACTAGACTGCACTGTAGCAGGAACCCTCTGCATTTATCTGATTCCCCTGAATAACGTTCTGGAGTAGCCACCTGGGCATCATGTCCAGCTACAGCCACCTTGGGGATAGGAGGAGACGGGGTAGGTTGTGCAGGCTGTGCAGCGTCTGGGTTACTGGCCTGGTTCTGAATCAACAGGGCAAGTTGCTGTGTGATCTCAAGCAGCAGCTGCTCATGGCGACCAATGGCTGCCCCCTGGTGCTGCACAGCCTCTTTGAGAGATCCCAACTCTGCTGGGTCCATTTTAATGGTCACACCTTCTGTTACGGTTTAGTGGGGGGAGGTGGACTCAAATGCAGAGTTATTTTATTTGTTAATTTAATTATTTTTTTTTGCTTATTTATTATTTATTGGTAATATTATATTTGATATATATATATAGTGTGTGCAGTTGGTTTGGTGTATCTGTGATGAAGTGCTTGAACCGGGATTTGAACTCCCAACCTTTGGAACTCCAGACGGGTGTGCTACCACTGCACTACGTAGGGTGTGTGCAGTGGCTTTGGATGTGGCAGTGAAGAAAAAGGGCGGGAAAATCAAACAAAGGATCTGCTGCCACATGGCATGGCTCAAACAAAGGAAATGAAATCAAACTTTAAGAAACTTAGGAAAGACTTCTTGAAAACCAAAAGTTCAAAAATAAACTGGAGATCTTTTCTCTCTCTTTTTGTGGCTTCTTTTAAGATCTCTCTTTTTTGTGAGCCTTTGTTTCTTTTGAGATCTCTTTTTTTTTTTTTTTTTTTTTTTTGTGAGCCTTTATTTCTTTTAAGATTATTATTATTTTTTTTTTTTTTGTTGTGGCTTCTTTTACAATCTCTTTTTTTTTTTGTGAGCCTTTGTTTCTTTTTGGATCTCTTCTTTTCTTTGTGGCTTCTTTTAAGAGTTCTTTTCTTTCTAATCTCTTTTCTTCAATACCCACTGTTACCGGTCACCCCTCTACAAAGGTGTGACGGTGAACTGAGGTTTGGCTGGGGTTTTTAAGCTGTGTTCACAGCTGAGCCTGATCTGAACTAATTACCGCTGGGGATTCTGGGACTTGGAGTTTTTTTGCCCCAGATCCACCAGCTCTTCCACCGCAGTGTCCAGGCCCTCTGCTGGTGGTTGGCGGCACATGCCGCTTTCTTACAAAACTCATTACATTTCTTTCTTTTTGTACAGTTTTTCTTTGGTTGTTTTGCTGCGTGCTGAAAACGAAAAATAAAAATCACTGGGACTTATCACTTACCTTGGATGTGTTCGTCTCTCTCTGGTTGGAGAAGCCCGCCTTTCAGTCCTTACACTCATCCCCACGTAAACCCAACACCAGCTTCACTCACATTTACATTTTCACCAAAAATATCAAAATCTTCATAAATTATTGTTAGTATTGTAACGGTCTGGGCACTACCAGTGTGTGTACACAAAGACAGGGAGACCAGTTTAGCCAAAAAGAAAGGACCCTGAAGGGTTGTTTATTGGTCAATTCAGTCTGCTTGGGGGAAAATAGAGCCACTAAAACATGTATGCAATCAGTAAAGGATAGAGGGGGTGTATGTGCTGTGTTGTGGGTGCATGTGATGGTCAGTATAGTGAAAAACCCAACCAAAATACTATCCCCAAAGAGCAGTCAAACAAACAAAAATGAAAGCCTCCACACTCCTGTGTGGGATTCCAGGTCAGGAGCAGACTTGGTTTAAGGCTTTGGTGAGGAGGCCCCGTCCTCCTATGTGTCTCTCTCTCTGGGAGTCTCTTCAGGAATCTGTATTAGAGAGAGAGAGAGAGAGAGAGAGAGAGAGACCTCACACTCACACCTCACAGTATGTCCATGTGTCTGCAGGACAAAAAAGAAAATCAAGATACATAATATCAGAATACTGTCCACTTACATTTGCCCACACAAAATTATTTTCTCTGTTAACTGTGTGCAGTTTTCACAAACTATTGGCTTCTGGCTGTAATCAATGCACACTGGTGTACTGCATTTCCAACAGCAATTGGTGGCTTGGATATCTTTGTTTCTTGGACACATCTGGCTCATCTCTCTTCTGTATGCCCTCTGTTCTTCTCTCCCTGTTGCTGGTTTGCAGTTTTTGTCAATCCACACCTTCCCATTGCTTCTGTGATGTAGGTTGGTAGGTTTGGTGTACCTTCGGTACAGTAGCAATGATAGTCTAGATGAGAAAACATAAAACAATGTTTGAATGACACACAAAACAATAAATGACTATCTAAGTAAATGTCTGTGCATTTATATGTAAGTAAAAGCATAGACATGCATGTGCGCCCACATGCACGCACACGCACACACACACACACACACACACACACACACACACACACACACACACACACACACATAATAAATAAATAATGATATTGTAGCTTTTATTACAAGGAATCATGAATACATTGAGTCTCTACATAACAAATGCAGTAATATCAGCTAGTTTACTAAGCTAGTGTAATGTTAGCTAGCTAAGTAAGCCAGCTAACACAATACTAACATTACTACTATTATTTTGTAGTTAGCTAACTAGTGTCTACTTTGTTGGCCAACATGATACTCTATGAGAGAAAAGGCATAGAGTTGATAAATGAAGATAATACTTACATGTATGCTGCTGCTGCTGACCTCCTGGTGGTGAGAATGCAGGCATCACATGTGTAAGTGGGACAGAACATGTAGCCTGACAGTCACATTTGGTAAGAATCAAAGATTCCCAAAGCAAACCCTTGAGATTCTATAGGAAATGCTTGGGGTCATGCGCTGGCTTCTTATCCTGCTTATGTAACTCGTCCGCCCCACTGATGAATATTGAAGAGCTGGAAGATGGTGAATTCTCCGGCTGTGTTTGATTGCAGCCTGCAGCTCTTTGACATTGGGTTTATTCCCCAAGAGGAGTGTCTAAAAATATCACACACACACACATACAGTATGACCTCTCAGACTGCACTGATGGCTTGTATGAGATGAAGATGGATGAAACTAGCTAAGTAAATGGGAAACTGCAATCTCCTCCAAGTGTGTTGAGCTCCACTGGTGTTGAGAAGGAGTTTTCACAGATAGCAAATGTGTAATGGCCCAGTCCTGCCACACTCCTAAACTGAACTTGGCCAATTTCAGACACATAAGACCGTATTTAAAGACTGAGGCAGCCGAAGGTTTTATGCATGCTAAGCACTAAAGACAGGAACCTTATATACAGGAAGCCTAATAGTCATCATCACTGTCATATAGTACAAAAGTCTAATTTACTCAGTTTTGATAGTTTTAAACATATCCTTGATGTCTGTCTTATGTTTAAGATTCTATATAGGTTTGTCCTTCTCCACAGAAAGCAAAGTTTATAAAGCAAAAAGACTACAGTGGTAGTATGGTAACAAGAGCATCTCTTAGAGGTGATTGTATTGTACAGTATAGACAGAGTAAGTTTGAACATACAGTCGTTTCCATTAGAGCCAGCCAATACTGGAATAGTCTACCAACTGTGTTACGAACAAGCACCAACTACCTGACTTTTAAAAATAACCTGAAGACATGGCTGAAAGCAAACCAAATCTGTAATCACTGATAGCCATGTATATTTTATGAAATGTTTGTAATACAGTATGTATACTGTGTTTGTATGCATGTGTTGTTATTGTATGTTGGTGGTGAGGTTTTGTAATTTTTTTATTGAGCTGTTGACCTTGGGACTACAGATGAAAATGAGATTTTTAGCTAACTCATTTAAATTCTCTTTCACTGCAGGGCCAAATCATTAATAGTTACTAAGCTATTAACCAAGGAGCAAACAGACCATACTAAACAAACCAACAATACCAGCCTACTGTAGAGCTAGCAAAGCCCAGCGATTCAATCAGTTGAGCCCAACATCTTAAGACCCCACCAATAGGTTATGTAGACCTTAGGTATAGCACGATAACTGCTGCCTACTTAGGGATGCAACCTACTTGTTTCTAAACTCACTGTCCACTTTTTCAGCTCCTCTGATCATTTAGAATCACTATGTTGTTCATAAATTACAGACTGTAGTTCATCTGTTTCTCTGCATGCTGTACTATCTCCTTTTACCCTGTTCCTCAATGGTCAGGACCCCACAGGAGAGACCACCACAGATCACCACCATCTAACACTCCTGCTTGAAGCATCCTTGTGGCCTCAGAAATCAAACACCTGTTTCCATGGCGATGAATCTTTCTCAGGTTTTGAGTGAAGTGAAGCTGCAGTGGGATTTCAGAGCTGCTGAGGGCGAGTATATTTAGAACGAGCTGATGTCTTAAAGGAGCTCTGAGTGTGTGTGTGTGTGTGAGTGTGTGTTAGAATGTGTGTGTGTGTTTGGGGGGATAGGTGTGAAGGAGTTGAAAGCAGCAGGTCTGTTGTTGGAGTCAGTTTTTCTCGGTTTAGAGATATAATGTGATATGTCTACATTACATTACATTACATGTCTACACACACACACACACTTTTTTAAAGAGGTTTTAAACAGGAGAGTTTACAATGTATTATTATTATTATTATAATAATGACTTTTATTACTTTTTTAGTCCATTTGTTTTCCTTAAATGCCCTGCAGTTTACTGCAACATTTTATACAGTGGATTTTGTACCATTTCTGATAATTGACTAGACCTGAAGAGCTTAAAAATGTTGGTGTCCTAAAACTTAGTAGTGTGTATTGTTTATAAGACATTGAATTGAGGCCATGTATCTTTTGCTATTAAAACATGCATTTTTAAATTAAAATAGTACTTTGATGACTAAAGTATGTGTACATTTTTACTGGAAGTGTCTAACATGTAACATTTTTTATTGCCCAATCCAGCATTAATTTAGTAATTTTTTTAACACTAGTTGCCAGCTTTACTATTTTCACACCACAATTAGTTAATTTCACTGTTGTTAGGCACATTAAAACTGTGTGGTGTATTAATTTTAAGACTAAATGCAGTATGGCACCAAGAGGTTTAACATTCTAATTTTGATCAGTAGAAAATGAATGATATCTCATTTACGATTTAGATTTATTGTAGTTCTTACATAACAACTGAAAAAATCTCTGCCACATAAAAGAGCTATTTACAGGTTTCTGACAGAAGCAAATGTCTATTTGCTGAGAATTCCCCTGGCAGGGTCTATATATAAAGATCTAAAGTATTGATTATCCCATTTTAAAAATTGCAATAAAACAGTAATTAGGTTATTCAAATTAATTTACTTAAACTCCTAGCACTATTCGATTCTGGAGTTGAAAATCTGGCAACCGAAGCACAGATAGGGGCTTGTAGACTAGGCAGAATGGCAGATCTGATGACACACTCCAAACTTTTGTATCACCGCATTTCAAGCAAAGCAAAGTAAAATATTATCTTCGGGTCTCAGTATCAGTACAGCACTTTTAGGTGTTGAGAAACTGTAACTGTTATTTTTGTGGGTTTAGACAGCAGAGATCTGTCAGCTCTGTAATCTTCTGATTGGATGTGTCCATATGGATATAAGCAGCTGTGGAAAAACAATAGGCCACCAATACATTTTAATTGATTTCGAAAAAAAAAAAAAAAAAGTTTATATGTTTTATGAAATAAGGTGTGATTAAGATTGGTCAAACGTATTTGTACTAACTGATCAAACACTACTGAGTGCTGATTTTTGAACATTGCTGTTACTGAGAGCTGATTGCTGGCATCACGTCTACTGAACATGGATTTTTTAACATTACTGTTAATGTCACATTCTTGTCCTGTACTGTGTGTCTCTCCTGTCTGCTTCTGCATTTTACTTGCCCTCCTGTTTGTTTATTTACCTTTCTCCTAAGCACTCTGTGTTCCTCTCGTCTTTAGTTCTTCCACATGTGTTCATGTGTAGCTCTGCCTCCTCATTACCTTTGCCCATGTGTTCCCTGTTTCCTTTCCTGCCTTGTGTGTGTATTCATAGCCCTGAGTTTCCTGTTTTCTTTGTCGGTTTTTGTAGGTGTTACATTTGATAGGTTATTGGTTTTCATAGTTTCTATTCAGTGTACTCCTTGTTTCTATGTTTTGGTTTATTTTTCATTATTTATGGTTTTCTGTTCTCTGTTTTATTGTTTATATTTTCGATAAATACGCATTTGTGTCTGTTCTCTGCATCCTTTTTCTGCTTCATACCTGACAGTTAATAATTGTTGATTGGTTGATATTACTGCTACTAACTGCTGATTGTTCAGCATTGCCAGTACTGGATGCTAAATGTTAACCATTACTGCAGGTTAGTGTTGATCGGTTGGCATTACTAATACAGAGTTCTGATTGGTCAACATTATTGCTACTAAGTATTGATTGAATAAACTTTAGCTGTAAGCGAGTTATAGTCTGAGGTTAAAGCTGTAAATCTCTGCTACCCTGTGACTAATGAAACTGTTTATCATTCTCCTCTGTGTGTTTTTTAAGATAAAGAAGTTTGCTAAGTTCCTGGACCCCGATGCCAACGGCAGGATCAACTTCAAGGATTTCTGTCATGGCGTCTTTGCTATCAAAGGTAACAGTAAACCATAAATGTGTATAATATTATATATAATTATACAAACTATACAATTTTACGTACAGAGATCTTTTAGTTAAAATATCAAATTAGTTTCATATTTAAGAAGGTAAACAGTGTTTAGAGTCTAATAAAAAGTCTAATAGTCCTAACATAATAATAGATCCAGTAATAATAGACTATTAGGCTACATTCACATTACAATCCGCATTGCTCAAATCTGATTTTTTGCTCAGATCTTGACGGTTCACATTTACAAAGGCCAGGTGGTTTGCTTTTGCTGTTTTTGCAGCTATAGCTGCACAGCTGCACCAAGACATGTGTGGATGTAAGAGAGAAGCATTTAGCTCATGCGTCAAAGCAAAAAGATGCATGAATTCCGATTTGACCGTTCACATTCATGTCGCATATCCATGGATCAGATACGTATCCGATTTAGGAATACATATGAAAGTGACTTATTTGACACATTGAGTGAAAAATCTTGAGCGAAAGTCACTTCAGCCTGGTGATGTGAACTTATTCTTAGATCCAGCATATTTGAGGATAGTGATCCAGTCTGTTTTATAATAGAAGAAAAAAGAATAACACTTTTCATGGAGATGCAACAAGATGGAACTTTTAGCTGAAACGGAACAAAAAGAAACATCTGGGGCCTCATGTACTAAGACTTGCGTGGACTTCCTACTAAAATGTTCCGTATGCTCAGACCTGAAAAGTTCCGTACGCACAAAAAAAATCTGGATTTATCAAACCGTGCGTAGGCAGAATTCCAAGTACTTTCTCTTATTACATCACAATCAACTTGAAATCAAGCACAAGTGCACGAAAACATCACACCTGCCATGACTCCTCCCTCAATTAGGCAGAGTATAATAATAATAAAAAAAAAATAATAATAAAAATAATAATAATAATATTGTTGTTATTATTATTAATACTATTATTACATACGCGTAGCATAATAACTAATAATTACCCATGTTTTAAATTGTATTATTCTAAGATGGATAATAAATGTTTTCATTTAATTGCTTTAAATGAGTTGCTTACCAAGAAGCCACCCGTCACGCACGTTTTCTTATCCTCTAATGCTCTTGGAAATCTAAAACGGCTTATAAGCCAGTCATCATCATGGGCCAAAAAAACATAATGGTCACGGAAAATGAGCTCTCAATGAATTCGGCCAATAGCAATAATTTCCAATAATGCCAGCGTTGCCATCTCCAACAACTCCAGCGCAAACTTTTATGCATGTTTATATAATCTAGGCTAAGTGGAAACACGTTGAACGATTATTTCAGTAAACCAATGAAATTGGCTGATTAATTTACTATATTTTACCCAATAATGCTTAACTACAATGTGTGCGTAAAGGATGTCTTAATAGTTGTAATTTCAATGCATCGCCTCTAAGTGTCGCCAAATGACAAAAACACAATACTTACGTACAAAAAAACATGCGTACGCCCGAAACGAAAGTGCCGTGGGGGAACGCACTTTCTCACGTTCAAGTCAAATTCAGTACATCTGACCGTGAGCGTGAAATATGGCGTACGCTATGTTTTTGTGCGTACGCACCTTTAGTACATGAGGCCCCAGGTCTCTCAAAAAGTAGTAATAATAATAATAATAAGTCCAAAGAGGAAACGCTAAAATAGGAATTAAAATAAACAAGCAATTGTTTGTTATCCATTATTCTGTCTGTTCACCAAATTTAGGTAATATTTTTTGCTATTTTTGAATAATTACGGTCAAAGGCTTCCGGTCAAAGAGAAGTAGACTGTATGGAGAACAGAGGAGAGGAGCATTCAGCATGCAGGGAGAGTATGAAGATCTGAGGCTTGGTCTAAGGCTCTGAACCTCTTACTAATTTATACTTTTTCACTCAGTCATGCTGCTGTGTTTCTATAAATGGATTGCGTGTGTTTTTTGTGTGTGCGTGTGTGTGTGTGTGCGTGCGTGTGTGTGTGTGTGTGAGGCTGAGAGAGAGAGAGAGAGATACTGCCATTTTAAGATCATTTCATCTCTGTACACACCTCTCTACAGAGGAGGTGATCTGTTATTAGGATGGATTCTCTCCTGTGCTAATGCACTGCAGCAAAGGAGCTCAGACATATGCTGATGTCTGTTACAAAGCCTTAAATATTTCTGTTTATGTAGAATGAATAAAACAGGTTTCTGAGTTGGTTGTAAGTCCAAAAACCCTTTGGTTAAACCTTCTCGTTATGTGTTTTAGGCTGTGAGGAGATCCTGAACAGTGCCCTGGCGACTCCCCCTGTCAACAATCCACCCTATCAGACTGATAATGGCTACTACTATCAGGTATGATGGTCACAGAACCCTAAAACTGAGCTGCTGTGGTCATTTATGAGGAGACACCCAGTTTACAATTTGTGGTTGGTAGAATGTTTTCTGAACATTACAGTTAACATTCTTAGAATGTTCAAGTTTTCTTGTATCTATGTTTTCACTTTTAGTTTTGCGAGTGTTACTTCTAAAGTTAGCATAATGTTAGTATTCGTCTAGCTGGAAATGTTTTAATAACATTGTGATGCAAACTATTAATATGTCACATGTTTTCAGAACGGCCCCTAATTTATGAAATGATACAGGCTAACTTTCCTGGAAACTTTTCAAAACATTGCAAAAAATTCTTATAACGTTGTCGGTTTGCTGGAAATGGCTTGGGTTGTGGTTGGGAGTTTATGCTGGACCAGAGACTGTAAAAAAAGATGGATGCCGTGTCGCTGTTTCCATTCATTCAATGAAAATGAAGCCAAAATCTTCCTCCATGTTGGCGATCCTGAAACCCGAGTCTGTGCAGTAGAGACCAGAGTAGGGAGAAAGACTGTGGAGAGACAGCCTACTCATTTAAATAACCCCGCCTCTGAGGGCTGACTCGAGGTCACAGGCTGCAGAGCTGACAGTCTGTTATTGGTCCCACCCATAACCAGCCCTTTTACAATAACCACACCTTTTTTGAATAGAGCTGAAAAACGTTTTAAAAAATTAATTCTGTGGGAATATAAAAATTGTACAATATAAGCAGAGGGTACACTAGCTGTTGCGTTTAAATAAAGGAGGTAGAATTACAGTATATTAGAAAAAAACGTGATTGAAAGTTGTCCGTTTTGCCATTGAAACCTATGGGGATGGGTGGGGTTACACAGCTTTCTGAAACCGAACAGCAGGGGGCGCCCGACCTGTGGTGGCTTCACTTTTGAGAGACGATGCTCTGTCCAGCTATACACAGTCTATGTGCTGGACTCTGTGCTGGTGTTTTTTGGCCAGTGGAGCCCCCTGTAGGTTTGTCAAAGAATGATTGTTATTGATCCTGGCTTGTTATATTGCTGTACTGTTGATACTGAAGTGCCCATATCCCTTTAGTATCATCATAACATATCATATCATTTTCCTCGTAGTTCATTTACTCCATGCCAACTGAAATTGTAGTTTACACATTTCACACAACCTCACTTTATCTCTAACTCTGCGGTTACCATTAAAAGCGATTAAGTACAGGCGATCATTCATTTCCTATGGAAGGACCCGTTTGTCGCCGCAACACGTGAGAAGCAGAAAGCGAAAAAAGGAACAGAGAGACAAGCAACATAGAATTGAAATTTTCTCAACTTTATGCAAATTAATTTAAGACGGAAAAAATACGATATTCTAACCCAATTGGCTGCTATAGCATTTCTTTGGAGCTATCAAATACAAGGCGGTCCGAGGTCCTCAAGTTTCTGCTCTCTGAACTTTTGGTTCCCTTCACATTTTGTTCCTACCATCAGAGAGAAAACACAGAGAGATTAATCACTTAATTTAACACAGAGAGATTAATCACTTAAAGATTAATCATTTCACAGAAACAGGCAAGAGTCTAGCAAGCTTGGGAGTCATAGCTGCAGAATAAAGTGGCCAAGATATTCTTCATATTTATACTCTATTTTTCCTCCAAAGTGTATATATATATATATATATATATATATATATATATATATATATATATATATATATATATATACTGTATATGTATTTCTAAGCGGGAAAAAATTACTGGATGGTGAATGACATATAAAAAAACATTCACCATGTCTAAATGTCTATTTTAACCTTTTTAGTGATCTTAATTTAGTCAACCAATACAACAAAATTTAATACAACACACATTTAATAAATATTTTTTTAGGGTTGTAAAATAAGCGATAAAACTTTTATGTCCTTTTTTTCTTGTCGAAAGCTGGACCATGATGCACACGTGCGTTGAGCTTTGACACGCCCACAAGCGACAAACGCAGGGCAAAACGAGCCACTCCTCGTTCTAGTTTAAACGCAAAGTTACACTTAAACATAAATATATAAGTTAAATCATAATGATGTTACATTATATAAACAGTGCAGTCAGAATATAAAAATGACCTCTTTGTTTCACACACATTGTCCATCTTCTTAGATTAAGGGCGTTTTCACACCAGCACTATTTGGTCTGGTTAAAACAGATTCTGGTCCGTTTGTAACTTTAGTGCGGTTCGATTGAGCAGGTGTGAAAACAGTCATCGCACTCGGGTGCGGATCAAAAGAACCGGACCGAGACCAGCTAGAGGAGGTGGTCTCGGTCCGGTACCAAATGAACTCTGGAGCGGTTCGCTTTGGTGAGAACGTGATCCGGTCTCGATCCAACCCAGCTATTAAATATAGTCCATTTATTTGAGCTAAACGGCTGATAAGACGCAGTCTAAAACTGATATTTTAGCCTGATAACGCTAATTACCACAGCTAAGAACAAACACTGTGTCCATGCGCGCGCCGTCTGCGCCGCATTCACAGCTCACAGCCGCGTGACTCTGTTTACTATGTTTACATCTGCGCTGCACATAGAAACGCTATGTTTAAAAGCGCAACGTTTCAGCGTTCAGTGTTAAAACACAGATATGCGCTGGAACACAGAATCTTCTCGCTATATTTTCTTTTTTTGTATATGTATATTTACTTCCACGCCAGACCACGCTCTGACCAATCACAGGACACAGCCTGCTTGCGTGTTTATTGGTGCGCATTTTGGTGCGTTTACATTTATGCCTGTGTGAAACCAGACTAAACAGAGGGAGAAAACGCTCCAAGTAAACAAACTCATTAACTGATTCGGACCAGAGAAACGAACTACAGGTGTGAAAACGCCCTTACTGTGGATGTAAGATATACACTTCGTGGTTCAAATATACAGACTTCTGTCCATCCGTTTCTCTGCTAAATACTTTATTATCCTCCTGTCACCCTGTTCTTCAGTGAACAGGATCCTACATGACCACCACAGAGCAGGTGTTGGGGGGTTTGGGTGGTGGGTCTGTCTCAGCACTGCAGTAAATCTCACATGGTAGTGGTGTGTTAGTCTGTGTTGATCTGGAAAAAGCATCAGACACAGTTTTTTAGCTACCTCTGTGCCACTGCTGGACTGAGAATAGTCCACCAACCAAAAATATCCAGCCAACATTATCCTGCGGGCAGCGTCCTCTGCCCACTGATGAAGGACAAGAGCAGGAATTCCCAACCTCTTGCATCTAGCCGCCCACTTATAAGTATACACTTTTAGTATAGTTTAAAATAAACCTGAACTACAAAATTAAACTTAGATGTAAACTACTTGTGTACTCAAAGTTTGCTAAATGTATAACTAAAGTACATGTAAAAGTTTACTTCAAGTGTACAAGTAGTGAACTTAGAGTACATTACTAGTTTACATGTAAGTTTAATTTTCTGCCCATATAAGTAAACTAGTTGTGTACTCAAAGTGTACTAATTGTACACCCTAAGCAAACTTAAAGTGTCAGTCTGTATTATTTTGTATCTAAACTGAAAGCAGAAGCATTTCTGAGTGGAAAAGAGATAAAATATTGTGTTTAATGGTACCAGTATGCTGGAACGTCAATCCCTGCTAAGCCTAATATATTCATTCTAAAAACTGGGTGTCGGGACACTTTTCGCAGGAGTTCCTTTGGCCACATCACACGTCTTTACGTACTTAAAGCATATGTACAGCCTCTAAAAGAGGATCTGGCTCAGTTTTACTGAACGCGAGTTGCTGGAGGAGGAAAACGAAGGAGTAAAGCAAGCTCTGAAGCCAAAAAGGAATGCGATAGAGTTCACACTAAAACCAGGATTAATATCGGATTGATCGGATTGACCGCCTCAGACCCCGCCCAGTTTAAATGTATTCTTCCGCATGCTCGGTGCAATTACCCATTCTCACCAGAGAGGGCCCTAAATTCCCCAAATCCCAAGACTTACTGACACTAGCTTTAAAAGTATACTTTTCTATACTAAAATTGGGCCAATCTAGTCCCAAGCACTAATGAAAAAGTACACTCACAAGTCTACTACAAGTGCATCTCTCCTAGTATACGTACTACATAATATATTCTTGGAAAGTACACCTACACATTTACATATTAAAATACAAAAAAAAACAACTTAAAATATTTTAAAAAGAACTGTAAACTTAACTTTTTTTCCTAAGGGTAACTCTGCCTATACTGACTATACTATGCTAAACCAAGTTTAACAGCTAACAAGCTCAACTCAATAATTTGCTAAACTATATATATATATATATATATATATATATATATATATATATATATATATATATATATATATATATATATATATATATATATATTGGAAGAAACAATGGTATACAGCCCCGCTTGCAGTATTTATTTATGCAGCAAATACAGCACAACCATCGACTTTCTGTTCCTGTCTGCACTGAGCCTAGTGCTAGATACTCACTGCTGTATTTTCTTTGTTTGGATCAATGCCTGCTTTTCTCTGTTCTCTCTTGGTCAGAGATACAGTGGCTGCTTTACTTATAGAAGGTGCAGCTCCAAGGTCTTATGTTTTCAAAGATTCTGTTTTAACCATTTATCCATTATGTGCCGTATACCGTTTTGTTTTGCCAAAATAAAAAAAGTTTTTCACATGATAAATTATATTTGCCTAACTATCTATTTTTAACTTTGCATAATAGAAAAAAAAACATTGGTCTACCACAGCCTTTGTCGTAGGTACTTGCAGTACCTCTGTGACCTACTTGGGGGGGGGGTTTTTAAAAATCACTGCACTAGAGGATGAGCAACACAAACTGTGCAGCAGCAGATAACAGAACATCCGTCTCTGACTGTACTCACTTTACTCATCTACACTGTGGAGAGGCTGGGTAGGAGTGTATAATGGAGTGGACAGTGAATGAACAGTGAGTCAGCCTTGTCCTTTAGTTTATTGTTATATTAACTGACCTTCCAGGTGTGTGTTTGTGTGTGTATATGTGTGTGTGATGGAATAGCAGTTTTCCTGCCAGTACTCTGCTTTGGCACTGAAGGATTGTGCTGCAGTCTCTGTGGACACACAACACTTTCATTAATCCTTGTGGTCAGCAGATGGACACAATCCCATCTCACCCCTTGGCTCTGCCACTTACCCCTACCCCTCTGTTTTGCGCTTGCATGTCTAGGGGTAGGGTGTCCTGATTCTTGTTAGGCTGGAGGGGAAAGGGGAGTTTTAGGACTACATGACCATGCAAACAGAGATTTTTCAGAGGAACACTCCAAACAAAGGGTTATGAGAACCACTGGCAAGATGGCGGCACAAGCAAACAATTATGATAACCACCATATTACCATAGTTTAATATGTTAATGTTTTTCAGCTATTTTCTTCATAACAAGCCTAAAAAAATGCTAGTAGTTTTTCCCAGTAGCTAACTTTCCCATTCCACCTTAAATGGTGCAACAGAGGGCAGAGACTGCAGCATTTAAGGTGGGCGGAAAAATAAAATAAAAGCTAATTTCTGTTGCAGATAAAAACATTTTGTGCTTTTTTTTTTCAAAACAAAATTAAAAAACGAAATTAAATCCCTTCCTTAATTTGCAATTAAATTTTTCTCCTGAGCGCAGGTCATATGTGACAAATATAATTTTTTTTTTTTTTTACATATGGGTATTTCACAGTTAAATCTAAAATAAAAAAGCAAATTGTCTGCATAACACATGTCAAAACTAAACTCAAAATTGCAATGGTAAAATTTGATTTATTTTTCCTTGCAATAAGCTGCATGTCTGACGGAAGGAAGGAAAACACAAATGGAAAAAGTGACATTTTGTGATTCAGCGCTTTAAGTGTCAAAATAAGGGGGCAAGTGCAAAGGAAGATTAGTGCTATCTGCTGGTGATGTATTTTTTATTTCCCACTTTACTTTTTTATTTTCAGCTTCATCAGCATGAAAATACATGTAAGTTAAACAGTAGGCAGGGCTACAACTACAGAACCTCCCGTGAGCGAGGGCAAGTCGCTGGGCTACAGCGGGCAGCGCTGCACAGTGAACCCAAGCTTGCTGCTAGTGAAACACTGCTGCGTTTATCTTTTTATTTTGACATTTAAAGTGGTGTCCACGTCAAAAACTGAATCACAAACTGTCACTTTGATACTGATTTAATGTTTCATTTTAATTCTGTCAGACATGCAGCCTATTGCAAGGAAAAATAAACAAAAACACTAGCATTGCATTTTGACTTCTAGTTTTGACTTCCAGTTCATCAAATAAGGTAAGGCCAAAGTAAAGCCTTTTATTTTTCTTTTCACAATTAGCTTTTTATTTTTTGATTTGACTGTGATATAACCATATGGTAATGAAAATGAAAGGACAAAAAGGCCTTTTTAATATTAATTTTATTTTTATATGACCTGTGCTTTAGTGAAATATTTAAATGCAAATTAAGTGATGTACTAATTTTGTTTTTAACTTTGTCATAATATTTACATAAGAAAGTGCAAAATGATATTTGCGTTTTCATTTTAGTGTTTCAGTTTTATTTTTGGCAGGATTTACCTCCTATAAATTTCAGTTCCTCCCCAATCACAGAGGAATTAAGGAATAGACAATAATAATAAATTGCTAAATAAATTACTAGATAACCAGCATCTAGCTTACTGAAATTTAGCGCTCCACTGCTATAGATATATCTTTACTGGGTGCATGAAGGGTTGTCCCAATTCTTAGGGGAAGGATTTTACACTTGGAACAAGGGATAGGGATATAAAACAGAAATGGTATTGGGCCCTATTCACACCCACACACCCCAACAAAGAAGAATGAAGAAATTTTATTCATTTTCTAGTAGGATAATTTTCCTCATGGCGATAATCTTACTGAGGAAGCAGTGGTCCAGTCATACGCTGATCATTGCCTTTTAGTTGTGTGGATTTGGTTTGTTTTTAGTATTTATTGCTACATGTCCTCCAGCAGTGTTTTTTGTACTGGAGCAGTTGGCTGCACTAACAGTCCATCACCACAAGGTGTCAGTGTTAGAACAGAAATAGAGCACATTAACATTTCAGCAGCAGCAGCAGCACAGAGCATGCCTTCTGCCATATCATTCACTAACCTCACAATAACTTCAGACAGGAACATGAAGTGATTAATATTTAAATTAGATTAGAAAACGTCTGAATAATATAGAGCAAGGGTTTACTGTGTAATAATAATAATAATAATAATAATAATAATAATATATCTATTTTTTTACAAATTCAAAAGGCCACCATATTTTAATTTATATTAATAACACTATTATTATTATTATTATTATTATTGTTGTTGTAATAATAATGGCTGAAATGAGAGCACTGCAGATACTATGGTCACACACTTAAAAATTGTACAAAAAAAAAAATAAATAAACAAAAAGAATTTTAAACTTTTATAAGTTTAAGCAGTTCCAGATAGATTAAAGGTAATGTTTAAGTGTTAAATGACTTCAGAATCAGTCTGTTATCGTACCACCACATACGTCTGCTACCATTCACCACCACTGTGAATTATGAAGAAAGCATTTTACATCAGACCGGCTCTCATTGATTTTACAGAGAATTTTGGAAACATAGTGGTAATTCCCTTTTTATATAAAATTCATATAGAATTGTACTTTAATGAGAATATATAAACACTCTCTCTGACATTGAATTTCATAGAAGGACTAAAATATGAATTATTTTATCAATTTTAAGTATTTTTTATATTTTCAGTCTTGTGGCCTCAAATAAAGTAATGATTTATATGTTTTCTAAACTCTAATTTCTAAACTCATAACTTTACTTTACAGCACATTTCAGTTTTAGCCAGCAGTTACGGAGCTTCTTTATGAGCTATGTGGCTTAAAGCTGCAGCAGCTGTTCACTATAATCAATACTAAATAAAAACTCTATTAAAACCTTCATTAGAATCTTTATTAGCTTCATTAATCACTGTAGAGTGTTAGAGAGGCCTCTGCAGCTCTGCAACACCTGCAACAATTCCCCATATAGGCAAGAATGAGCAGCGTTTAATCATATTTTATATTATTAATGCTATATGCTAGGCTAACACTGCTCCTCTTAACAAACAGTCTAGTGAAAAAATGAATGATTTTCTTGCCCAGATTCAGTCAATCTGCCAAGACAGGTTTAGTATCTGACGTGTGCATCTGTAGTTTACAGCCGGAGACGCTAAGGTTAAGGCTGTTAACAAACACTGAACTGAGACTGTCACCAATCTCATAAAGCAAATAAATACATTTGTTAGGAGTGTGTGTGTGTGTGTGTGTATCAAATCTTCTAGACCTGACTAAGAACAGTTATCAGTGTAATAAGTCAGGTTGGTCAGGTTTGATAAAGTGGTGAGGTTGGTGAAAGTGGTGAGGTTGGTCAGGTGGGTGAAAGTGGTGAGGTTGGTCAGGTTGGTGAAATTGGTGAGGTTGGTCAGGTTTGATAAAGTGGTGAGGTTGGTGAACGTGGGGAGGTTGGTGAAAGTGGGGAGGTTGGTGAAAGTGGTGAGGTTGGTCGGGTTGGTGAAAGTGGTTAGGTTGGTCAGGTTGGGAAAAGTGGTGAGGTTGGTCGGGTTGGTGAAAGTGGGGAGGTTGGTCGGGTTGGTGAAAGTGGTTAGTTTGGTCAGGTTGGGGAAAGTGGTAGGGTTGGTGAAAGTGGTGAGGTTGGTGAAAGTGGTGAGGTTGGTGAAAGTGGTGAGGTTGGTCGGGTTGGTGAAAGTGGTGAGGTTGGTCAGGTTGGTGAAGGTGGTGAGGTTGGTCAGGTTGGTGAAGGTGGTGATGTTGGTCAGGTTGGTGAAAGTGGTGAGGTTGGTCGGGTTGGTAAAAGTGGTGAGGTTGGTCAGGTTGGGGAAAGTGGTAGTTGTTGGTTAAAGTGGTGAGGTTGGTCAGGTTGGTGAAAGTGGTGAGGTTGGTCGGGTTGGTGAAAGTGGGGAGGTTGGTCGGGTTGGTGAAAGTGGTGAGGTTGGTTGGGTTGGTGAAAGTGGGGAGGTTGGTCAGGTTGGTGAAAGTGGTGAGGTTGGTCAGGTTGGTGAAAGTGGGGAGGTTGGTCGGGTTGGTGAAAGTGGTGAGGTTGGTCAGGTTGGGGAAAGTGGTAGTTGTTGGTGAAAGTGGTGAGGTTGGTCTGGTTGGTGAAAGTGGTGAGGTTGGTGAAAGTGGTGAGAGTGGTGAGGTTGGTGAAAGTGGTGAGGTTGGTGAACGTGGTGAGGTTGGTGAAAGTGGTGAGGTTGGTGAAAGTGGTGAGGTTGGTCGGGTTGGTGAAAGTGGTGAGGTTGGTCAGGTTGGTGAAAGTGGTGAGGTTGGTCGGGTTGGTGAAAGTGGTGAGGTTGGTCGGGTTGGTGAAAGTGGTAGGGTTAGTGAAAGTGGTGAGGTTGGTGAAAGTGGTAGGGTTGGTGAAAGTGGTGAGGTTGGTCAGGTTGGTGAAAGTGCTGAGGTTGGTGAAAGTGGTGGGTTGGTCGGGTTGGGGAAAGTGGTAGAGTTGGTGAAAGTGGTGAGGTTGGTCAGTTTGGGGAAAGTGGTAGAGTTGGTGAAAGTGGTGAGGTTGGTCGGGTTGGTGAAAGTGGTGAGGTTGGTCAGGTTGGGGAAAGTGGTAGAGTTGGTGAAAGTGGTGAGGTTGGTCAATTTGGGGAAAGTGGTAGAGTTGGTGAAAGTGGTGAGGTTGGTCAGGTTGGTGAAAGTGGGGAGGTTGGTTGGGTTGGTGAAAGTGGTGAGGTTGGTCAGGTTGGGGAAAGTGGTAGTTGTTGGTGAAAGTGGTGAGGTTGGTCAGGTTGGTGAAAGTGGTGAGGTTGGTGAAAGTGGTGAGGTTGGTGAAAGTGGTGAGGTTGGTGAAAGTGGTAGAGTTGGTGAAAGTGGTGAGGTTGGTGAAAGTGGTGAGGTTGGTGAAAGTGGTAGAGTTGGTGAAAGTGGTGAGGTTGGTCAGGTTGGTGAAAGTGTTGAGGTTGGTCGGGTTGGTGAAAGTGGTGAGGTTGGTCGGGTTGGTGAAAGTGGTAGGGTTGGTGAAAGTGGTGAGGTTGGTGAAAGTGGTGAGGTTGGTCAATTTGGGGAAAGTGGTAGAGTTGGTGAAAGTGGTGAGGTTGGTCAGGTTGGTGAAAGTGGTGAGGTTGGTCAGGTTGGGGAAAGTGGTAGAGTTGGTGAAAGTGGTGAGGTTGGTCAGGTTGGGGAAAGTGGTAGAGTTGGTGAAAGTGGTGAGGTTGGTCAGGTTGGTGAAACAGGTAAGGTTGGCCAGGTTGGTGAAAATAGTAAGGATGGCCGGGTGAGTGAAAATCAGGTTTGTAAAATGTGGCGAGGATGGTCATGTGAAAGTGGCAAGGCTGGTGGAAGTGGTGAGGTTGGTCACATTGGTGAAAGTGGTAAGATTGGTCATGTCAGTGAAAGTGGTAAGGTTGGCCAGGTTGGTGAAACTGGTCAGTTTATTCAGGCTTGTGATAGTGGTGAGGTTGGTCAGGTTGGTGAAAGTTGTGAGGTTGGTGAAACTGGTCAGTTTATTCAGGCGTCTGTGAGCTGATGTATCGGAGCCGAGCTTCGAAAAGAAGCGGTGTCTGACTTCACATGTATCAGAGGAAGCATGTGTTAGTCTTCACCCTCCTGGTGTGTTGGGGCATTACTAGTGATAGGGGGAGTCCTAATGAGTGGGCTGGGTAATTGACCGTGTAAATTGATGAGAATAAATATATATATAAAATATATATAAAAATAATTATAAAAAAAAAGAAAGAAACTGGTCAGTTTATTCAGGCTTGTGATAGTGGTGAGGTTGGTCAGGTTGGTGAAACTGGTGAGGTTGGCTGGTGTATTCTTATTCCATTTTTATGGTACTGGCTCTTTAACGATCATCAATAATATCTTCACTCACAGAATGTGTGTGTGTGCGCGTGCGTGTGTTTTATTACTACATGTAAGAACAGGAAACTAAAGCCAAAGAGCCATGTCTGATCTGAAATAATAAACACTGTTGTGTGTGTGTGTGTGTGTATGTATGGTGTGTGTGTGTGGGGGGGGGGTTTCCATTATCACACCCCTGTTATTATTGTTTGGATTAGTTTTGTCTCTTGTCCAGTGCAGGCCTGAATCTACACTTTAATATCAAATAGTTAAATCTGTTTTTAAAGCATAGTTTACAAACAGTTTAGCACCAGTTTCAGTATCTAGTTCATGTTAGAGACATTAGGCTAATGTAGAAAACAGGTCATGAAAGTTTATATACACCAATTAGCACTGGAGGTCTGAGACTAATGTAGCTAGCAGGTAATGGAATGTTTTGGATTAAAGCATTTAAACAACCACTTGGATACTTTTTCTGGTTAAATGGTTCTTAAAAACAAGGAAAACATTTGTGGAAAGATTGTTAGAGTCTTTCAAACAAAGAAAACGTTTTTTTTTTCTCAGATGTCGAAGAACCCTACTGCTTACTACTTAGAACCCTTAGAACTAGAACTACTTAGAACTACTTAGAAAAAAATGCGCTATTAAATCTGTATGAACTCGCTGCCTTTACTAATCAACATGTGAAGAGCCCTTTTTCTTAGGGGTAATGTCAAAAAGTGAAAAATGAATATCTTGTTCCACAGCGTCTGCTCTTTGTGTGTGTGTGTCTGTGTGTGTGTGGGTGTGTTTGTGTGTGTGCCTGTGTGTGTGTGTGGTTCTCCTGGGAATGGTGAGAAAGTGGGGCAGCGCTGAAACAGCGGAGGAGGATCACCTCCAGTATCATACAGACTCACTCCCTCTGTCTCTCTTTCTCTCTCTCGCTCTCTCTGTCTCTCTTTCTCTCTCTCTCTCTCTTTCTCACTGTCTCTCTCTCACTTTCTGTATCTCTTTCTCACTGTATCTCTCTCTCACTTTCTCTGTCTCTCTCTCCCTTACTCTCTCTCTCTCTCTCTCTCTCTCTCTCTCTCTTGATTTTTGCCATTTTACAATCATTTGTCGTTTGGCCAGAACTTACTAAATTACATTTAATTACACTACAATCAAGGAAATATCAGCAGAACAAATACGAGAATTCCAATGATTGAACTCTGGAATTCCAGCAGCTACACTTTGGTATTCAGATATCTTTGAAATTTTAAAATGTTTGCTTTGGAATTCCAATATCTGAATTCTGATTAGGGGTGTGCCATATCGTATCGTACGTGATAATATCGCCAAATATGTAGAATATTGTGAACGATATTATACCCTGAAATATTGTGCATTATCATCCACCCCTAATTATCACATCAGGCTAGTACTTTTTTACCGTTTTTAGCAAAATAAAAATTCACACTGTTTTTATTACCGGTTATAATCCTGTTTAATCCTGGATATATGGAGATATTTGGAGTGCATTACTAGTATAATGACATTCTGGATCATTGACTTCTGTTACAAATCTGATTTTTTTATATCTCAGTTAGCCATATCATATTACATGTAATAATAAAATTCTAAATAATTTTTCAAATTCAGTGTTTTATCATATCGCCAAAAGTATCGTTATCGTGAAAATACCATGAAATATCGTGATATTATTTTAGAGCCGTATCGCCCACCCCTAATTCAGATATTGAACTATTTGATATCAGAAACTCCAGAATCTTCACTTAATGATATTTAATCTTTGGAATTCTGATATCAACCTTATGTTTGATATCTAAACTCAGGAGTTCTGGTGTCTATATTCAGGATTTACAATATTTGAATTGTGACATCTGAATTCAGTAAATTCAACATTTGTAGTCACTGATTCCGATACCTGAGTAAAAGGAATTCCATTATCAAAACGTAGCGATTATAGCATGCAATATATCATGAATTCTGATATCTGAATTGAGAAGAAACATAACCTTCAAAAATAACTTAATAATGGTTATGTGAAAATTAATGATTTTATTCCACAATCACAAAAACCTGCATCAGAATTGTAAATAAGCTGGACCTACATAAAAGCAGGTTCACTTTGCAGAACTGTAAGTGTTTGTGTGTGTGTGTGTGTGCGTGTGTGTGTAAGAAATTCGATGGAGGAGGAGCATTGATAATCTTGTTTTAACAAGAAAATAATGTGGTGATTATTTGTAGATATCATCCAGACTACACACAAACACACACAGAGACTCTTCTTTATACCTGCCAGTCTGTGCTTTGGCGGTGTGTGTGTGTGTGTGTGCGCGTGCATGTGTGTTGCAGTAGATCTCTACTCACATATTCTGGTCTGATGTCACCGCTGGGGGACGGCCCAGCTGAACAGTTGCCTAGCAACAACAGAAAGAGAGAGAGAGAGAATGAGCGAACAGGAGAGAGAGAGAGAGTAAGAGAGATAGAGGGAGTGGGAGTGGCCAAAAGCCCAACAACTGTTGCCAGATTGGTAGCGTCCGTGTGTGTGTTAATGTGTGTGTGTATAGGAGTGTGTGCTTGAACGTGCCTGGGAAGTGTGTGAGGCCAACTGTGGTGTGTGTGTGTGTGTGTGTATTTCTGTGTGTGTGAGGGAGCAGGTTGAGGATGTGAGCTGCAGCGTTCAGCTCTGAGGTTGTAGTCCAGTGGACTTTAATCAGAGTGTGTGTGAGTGTGTGTTTGTGTGTATGTCTGTGTTGGACCTGACCTGTTGGATTGTAGTCTGACCTTTCGGACTTTAACTGGACCCGCGAGAACGCGGAGGAGCTCATGACGTCCTGGATGTCTGCAGCTGATGGACCATCCATGCTGACCAGTGGGGTGAGCGAGAGACATTGTAAAACACAGAGAGAGAGAGAGAGAGAGAGGGAGAGATGGGCTGGGTACAGAGTGTGTGTGTGGGTGCTGCAGAGAAGTGAGCTCCATTGTCTCTTCCCTTGCACTCACTGATTTTGTAACTGTGTGTGTATGTGTGTATGTGTGTAGTGTGCAGTGTGCAGTGTATGGGAATATGTGTATATGGACTGGTATGCGTGTATGTGTGTGTGTCCACTGATCGGCCACTAATCACTCTCCAGGGATCTATATTGGTGATGGGATGTGGAGTGACCTTGAGTTTGAGAAAGGCTCTATATAAATCAACATTTTATTTAGTACAGATACACCAAGTACCGGTCTGATACTGATATCAGAACTCAAGGTATGGGTTTATACAGAGTACAGATATCATTCCAGTGATTCCAATGTCTAAACTCAGGGAACAGGCCAAAACTGATATATAAAGTTAGAACAATACTTAAATTAAGATTTTAATAATATCTGAACTCTGGAATTCCTCTGTATGGGCTCAAGTATTTTTATATCTAAACACAGAAGTTCTAATATCTTAACTTAGACATTATAATATCTGAACTCTGGAATTCTTCTATATAGGCTCATTTATTTGTATTTCTAAACACAGAAATTCTAATATCTTAACTTCAGAATTCCTAGAGGTTCGAATTTCAAAAATCAGAAATTTAGATATCTGAATTTTTGTTATCTTAACTCCAAAATTCAATATAATTCCAATACTAAACTTATGCTAATACTAATTAATACTAATAATGTTATATGGACTATATGGGGATTCCGATATGTAATCTCAGGAATTTGGTTATCTGGATTCATGGATAGAAATATCTGAAGTTAGAAATGCCCAATAACGGAAATGCCCTAGTGGAATTTGTTTTAAGATTTATAGATTTTAATTACATTGTTATTTGAAACAGTAACAAAGTGAATGGACCGGACACTCCTTTGTTATTGTTATTATTGTTATCAGTGTTATTAGACTTACAGATGTTATAAGTGGTATCAGTTTGATTAGAGTTAATAAGTCTGGAGCTAGCCTCCCAGCATTCGGTATGTTTTTTTCTGGATAAGCATCTGTTCTTGAGCTGAATTTGTTTGGTGGAGAGTTTGAGAACGGTAGAGTTTAAGAGTTTAGAGGTCTGTTTTCTGGATGCTTTAACTGTAGAGAAAGTTTAAGGGAGCAGTTTAGTCAAGTTATCTACTGTGGAATTCGGACGGAATCAGTGCAGCTCCATCACACCTGTGACTGAATGGGCGACTTTAGTGGGGATGAATTGTGCGGTAATCCGTTACAGGGGAAAGAGGTCACACTATTGACATGCTAATGAAGCAGTCTATCTGTGTGTGTGTGTGTGTGCGCGTGTGTGCGCGTGTGTGCGTGCGTGAGAGAGAGACAGGGGTGTGAGCTTGTGTCTGGTGTTCTTTATGAAGAGCCGTTGGTGACCCCTATTTTTAGGATTTTTAGAATGGTCCTGCACCAGTTGATCTGACTGGGTTTGACTGGTGGGTGCAGTAGTGGATAAATAAACTGTAGGGCTGTGACTGCACTGATCTTAATTCAACTTCAGACAAAGACAGTGGATTGCAAGCAATAGCTTAATGAAAAACTAAATTCTCCAGTAAAATAAAAACTTATACCCCATTAATTAGCACAGAAGCTACATTGATAATTTAGCCAACAAGTACTGGACACTTCTTCCCCACTCTAGCACTGCTGCTAGAGCTACAATGCTAATGTAGCTGATATTTGATAGAACCTTAACCTGCTTAAAAATCCAGCTCAATACCAGCTGGTCATCCAGATAAAACGATCAAGAACTCGTTAATGAGCTTGCCTAACAGCATAGCATATGTTTTTTCTGGATCCAAAAATATCAGGCTGGTGAAAAATCACTATATGTCGCCTGCCCTAGGTGTCCGAAGCCACAAGAATATTTATAACAAGCACTGAATGTAATGTTTGTAGCAAAGCTGGCAATTTTCTGTCAGGTTTAGTTAATCCACTTCTCACTTAGTGCACTTAATTTATTAGTGTTTAAAAACGCACCCCAAATCACCTCTGCATCCTGCATTACCCCTCATAGTCTACTATTTAGTGATGTCAACAACATACATTGCTATAGGGCAATGTGCACTTAATTTATTAGTGTTTAAAAACCCACCCCAAATCACCTCTGCACCCGGCATTACCCCTCATAGTCTACTATTTAGTGATGTCAACAACATACATTGCTATAGGGCAAGATACCTATAGTTTGTGTTGTTTTAAACAGTCATGGTTTTTGGGACAAAAACTTGTGTAACATTCTCTGAATTCAGAATTTTACAATGTCTAAAAACAGATCTATTTATAAAGGGGACAAGCGAGCAAGCATTATATACACCATATTTTTCACACTATAAGGCGCTCCCTATTATAAGGCACACTACTAATGAACATCTATTTTGTGTTCTATTTTCATGAATAAAATCGGATTATGAGGCACATTATGCGACACTAGTAAGGAACAGGGGTGTCGCCATGTTTTCCTTTTAAATCAGCAGATCATGCCACTGGGTGGTGGAGTAACTAAAGTAAAGCTAAGCTAAGTAAACAAAACTGCAATTCTTAAAAAAAACCTTTTTTTTAAGTCAAATGAGCCCTGGATATTAATCTACACAGATTTCTCTCCTGAAAACTGTTTATTTGGGTGAGTGAAGCGCTTCTTTTTATTTACTTTATTTACTTTATTTTTATTTCACGTAATTTTAAAATTTTAATATGGTAAATACGCAGACTACAGTCCAACATACTCGTCTCTCTCGCTTAGCACGATTAGCGGTTAATGCTAATGCTGCTCCTGCAGTGCTAGCTGGGGTTAGCAGCAGGCTACAGTTTGAAAATACTCACCTTTGAATGGTGAAAGCGCTAGTGCTTAGTGTGTTTAGCGGCTAATGCTAATACTGCTGGAGAAACTAAACTAATCTCAAACTCCTGTATAACGCTGTACTTTAGCGGAGTGGCTTTACTGCTCCTTACAACCTGACTGGCAGAATTTATGCAGAAGGCGCACAGGATTTTAAGGCACACTGATGATTTTTGGGAAAATTAAAGGATTTTAAGTGCACCTTATCTAAAATAAATCTGAGTTTTAAGTGAGCATTGAACACTACACTAACTGATGGAGTATAAGCTCCACATTAGCCTCATAAGAAGGGGTTATCTCTCAGCGATTTGGGGGCAGGGCTGTGAGGACCCCACACGAGCGAGTGAGTGGAGATGAATTGGGGTCTGAGGAGTTTTGAATACAGCTGATACTTGAAAAAGAATGCGTGTGTGTGTGTCTCTGTGTGTGTGTGTGTGTGTGAGTGATCAATGCTGAGCTCCAGTCTACCTCCCCCACTACTAAAATGCTGAGTGAGCGAAGGCTTAAGAAAGGGTCCCCCATATTTGAGGACCACCTGCTGTGTTTGTGTGTTTGTGCTTATTTAGACAGTGATGATCAGACTGCACAAACCAGCTAAATATATAAATGTTTGTGGACACCCCTTTAATTAATGTATTCAGCTATCTTCAGATACACCCATTATTGCCACAGATTGTCTGTGTCTCCCTACAGAGACGTATTGCCATTAGAATAGGACTCTCTAAAGCAGATAAACAAGAACCTGTTGGTACCATGCCTAATACCAGGCGTGGGCTGGAGGGTATGAACAGGGGCGGATTTGGAAGATTTGGGGCCCTAAGCAATGTTTTTTTCTTGGGGTCCTGATCAAATGGATTCTTTTGTATAGCAAAATGCAATATTCAGGGTTCATACACCTTTTACAAGGTAAAATTTAAGCACTTTTTAAGCTCTTTTAAAGCCCTTTTTAAGTTTTTCCAGCACCTTTTAGCTGTGGTAAAATAATGATAACAGTGATATCTCAAAACTGCGATTCAGTGATATTCAATATATCGCAAAACTATTCTCCAGATTTCACAGTGACTATGTTACTGAGAAAAAATAGCAGGAATTATGGATTTATTGGTGTGAATTTCACACAATTTAAATACCAATGTTCTTCACCGTATGTTTACCCTATTCATTTGATTGAGCAGTTACTGTATGTCAAATTTGGGGGTGAGTTGAGAGCACTTATACATACATAGCATTGAGCTCTGGAGCAGTGGAACTGTTTTGAGATGAGTTGAGGGTGAGGTCAGGTGGTGATCATCTAACATTCTGGCTTTACTAATGCTTTTGTTGCTCACACCAAAACTCCTAAATCTAGCTGAAAGCCTTTCCTGAACAGTAGAGACTGCTACTCAAGAACAAAAAGGATAAACTCCTTTTATGCAAATGATTTCAGAAGAAACAATGAATGAGCAGATGTCTCATTACTTTTGTCCTTTTTATCTCGTTTTTCGTTTTAGGACATAATATGAATCTGGCAGGTATTCTTTACACTGTATCAGAATTTAGTGATTAATGGGCCGAACAAAATAAGCCAGAATGATTTAGAATAAAATCTTTTTTATTAACTTCCATTTAAAGTAAATTTTCTCATTTCTTTAAAGTTACAGTTTCAGAAATACACTTTTTGCTGTTGTATGATATTCCAGATGGGATGGACACTGAATTGTACTTTTTTAAAACTGGGACAGTTTTTGTCTTCTTTTTTCATGTGTGTGTGTGTTTGAGAGTGAGTGTGTGTTCTCCAGTGATGTTTTCCTCATAAAGCAGTCAGACTCTGCTTGGAAAGGTCACGGAACAATAGCGGCGGCTTCCACCGAAATTCCTGCTCTCTGTCGCTCCCTCACTCCTGCTGGGGTTTTATATTGTTGACATTGATTAGTTAAAATTTAACCACAGGAGCCTGGCAGCCGTTTGTTTTGATGGAAGCTCATAGCATCTAGTAACAAAGTTCAGAGCAGTGAAATTAGCAGTGTTGTTTTTTAATAGAAACTTTGGGAAGCCCTTTGGGAAAGAACAGGGATTTGTAGTGTTATGTTTTGGGAAGACACTTTCAGGCTGGGATTGGAAGGATTATTTAGGAAAACTTTGGAAAGCTCTTTAGGACAGAACTGAGATTTAAAGTGTTTGATTTGGGAAAACACTTTCAGGCAGTGATTAGGATTGATGGGAAAGAAATTTTGGGAAGCTTTTTGAGTAAAGGCTGAGATTTGGAGCTTTGTATTTGGGGAAACACTTTGAGGCTGGGATAAGCCCTTTGGGGACAGATGATAATTAAATGGTTAGATTTGGAAAATCAAAAGAACTGGGTGGGACTATATAATTAGGATTTTTTTTAGGAAAACAGCTTGTGTTAATCTGAAAACAGTGGTGCATGAAGTCTTGTTAACGCTCTAATATGTTCTGTATTTCTGCGTAAATTTGATTTACGGTTTTCAAGCACTTTCTAAAAGCAGATACAGGGAGGATAAAGAAATCAATCAAATTATACAAACATTTTAGACATGGTGATTTATTTATTAAGGGGAATTATCCAACTATTACATATGAGTGGCAAAAGTATGTGAACTAGCAACAATAACTACACCTAAATGTTTTTAGTAACTGTTGATTAGTCCTGGATATGACCTTGGTGGAATTTTAGCCCATTCCTTCATACACAAACAGCCTTAACTCTGTTACGTTGATGGGTTTCCTCCCATGAACTGCTCGCTTCAGGTCCTTCCACAACATTTCTATTGGATTAGGGTGCAATAGCTGGATTGTCCCAATAGCCTTCTGGCTTGTCCATGTGAGTTTTAGCAAACTGCAGACGGCAGCAATGTTCTTTTGGTGGGCAGAAGCTTTCTTCTATTAACCCTGCTATGAACACTGCTGCTGTTCAGTGTTCTCCTGCTGGTGGACTCATGAACATAAACATTAACCAATGTGAGAAAGTTCTTTTGTAGTTACCTTGGCTTCCTTTGTGACCTCATGGACTATTATACATATTTGTCTGACTGTGTATCGGTGGATTTCTCAGAATATTTTGAAAAGGGTTTGTAATCTTTTCCAGCCTGAGCTTTGAACAATGTTGGATTAGAATTACGAGTGTGATTAAAAACTATTGAGGTGAATGTATATGAGTAAAATTCATTCAGTATGACTGACCAATGTGCCAGTGTGCAGGTCCTTATTTATGGTCCTGACAGCTAAAGACATTGATCCAATATGATTTTATGTGTCAGCTCAGGTTATTGCGTGGCCAGCAAAGAATCCATGCAAGACTAACTGCTTTGTCATCTCCATTATATTTATTTTTCACAGTCAGGGTAATGCAGCAGGCAGCAGAAGCTGTGCTTAAAGTCTGGAGGGTGGTGGTCAAATGATCTTTGTATGCTGTTTGAAAGTGAAGAAGGCAACAAAGAGCTGTTGTATGAGTTTTAATATGTTAGTTTATCAATTAGTCAAATATTGTATGCATGGTTAGTGCTACAACTAATGATTATTTTAACAATATGTAAATTATTCAACAATTATTTCTGTCTTCCATTATATATGTCCTCTATCCTTAAAAACGACAGAAACAGCTGAACATGAGATTTAACAGGCATTTAAATGTCTGGATGTTGTTTAAATGTGGAAAGTACTGATATTGAGTGTTTGGGTACTTTTGGAGACGTAGGCTAAGTTTAGTGTAAACTGTGTGAATGAGCCATTTACCCATCTCCCATTGCGCTTCAGCACTTTGTGACAGGACTGTTACAAATTACCGATCAGTCAACAACAAATTTTTAATTTGACAAATTTAATGAATCGACATTGTTGATTATATCGACTAATTGTTGCAGCGCTATGCATGGTACAGGTGAAAATTCAGTAACAAGCTATATCACAATATTTTACACACAAAATAGTGTTATACGGGACTGAAATTCTTCTTCTGCATTTGGTAGAACAAATATACAATCTAAAACACAAAGAATTCTTCCAAACATCTCAGAACAACAAATACTCATTAAGGGGCTTTTACACCTGCCTTGTTTGAACTTTTCAGTTTGGTCCAAACCAAAGTAGCAGGTGCGAAATTGGCCTTGAACCACAATCCGGACCAAAGGTGGCCTCAGTCCAGACCTACCGAACTATGGACCGGTTCGTCTGCAGTTTGAAAGCACTTTTCCAGATGGTTCTGACTTTCGGACCAATTACAGGAAGTAAAGCCAGTCTTTAAACAAACCAGAGGAAAAAAGTATTGGTGTTCTGCCGAAATCTGACACTGTTTATTGATTTATTTACTGTAACAGTAGATTAACCGTTATTTATAAACATAAATCAAAGGAACCTGAGGATAATCTTTTACACAAAGGTTATTCTGATTCTGACAGAGATACATCTGGCAAAGCAACTTGCTGAACTAATAACTAACATTCTACAAACCAATTATTGTTAAGTACAGAGAGACTCCGCCCACGTAGCTGATAACGACAGGATGTAGTATTCACCAGCTTGTCACCTGGAATGGCTTTCAGTTAACAGCTGTACTGAAATTGTCAAGAATTAATTACTTGAATTTCTTGCCTCTTAATGTGTTTGAGAGCATCAGTTGTAAAGTTGTGAAGAGGAAGAGTTACAGGTATACAGTGAATAACCCTATTTGAGTTTGAATGTTCTAATCCATGTATGGTAAGATCTAAGTAAAGAAAAAACTATCCTCAAGAATGTAATGTCAAGAACAAAAATGTTACAATGAAACTGGCTCTCATCAGGATCGGTCCAGGAAAGAAAGACCAAGAGATACCTCTGTTGGACAGGATAAGTTTTCAGAATTACCAGCCTCAGAAAGCGCACATTAACAGCACTCCAGATAAGAGCCACCTAAAGTATTTTGGTTTGTTTTACACTTTTAATTTACTACATAAATACTTATCTCTTCATTTATAATCTGGATGAGTTTAATTTGTTAATTTACAGTGAAGGATGCAGAAAAAAAATAACGCATAGAATGAGAAGGTATGCCAAACATTTGACTGTTACTGTATATGAAAAGACAGTGCTGTTATACAGAATTCATTATCACTATTATTAAACATCATATTCATATCAGTAATTACATTATATTGAGAAAAGCATTGGGGCACCTGCTCATTCATAGTTTCTTTTAAATCAAGTTTTATTAATTAGAGTCTATCCTGCTTTTGTTGCAGTAACTGTCTCTACTGTCCATGAAAGGCTATTGAAACATTGCTGTTAAGATTTGGTTGTATTGAGCAGCAGGAGCATCAGTGAGGTCAGGATGTTGAATGAAACCACCCCGCCTTATCATCTCCAACTCCCCAACTTATTCTGAAAGTACCATGAAGCACCATTATTCCAGAGATTGTAGTTTTTTTTCTGCTCCATTGGTCAGTGCTGGGGACTTTATACCCCTATAGCCCATGTCTGGCCAATAGGTACATGTTGTGTGTGTGTTTGTGCATTTGCACATCTGTGTCAGCAATCTTGTGACCAAAGGGCGGGGCTGTGCTGGTTTGTTCAAATAGGGGTGTGGCTCAGTCTCTTGTTTCTAGCTAATTGGTGAGGAATTAGCCTCCATTGCTTTTTAGTTATCGACTGTGTGTGTGTGTGCGCATGCAGCTGTTCTGTTCTACACCTGCATGGCCTCTGGAGACTCACAGAGTCATATGAAACTGAACAGCAGGTTCACACACACACACACACACACACACACACACACACACACAGTGTTACCTGGTGATTGTGTTCTCAGAAGGCTGTAATGATTAGAGCTGCAGTTTATTGGTGTGTGTGCAGATCTGAGCTTCAGTACAGTAAAGCTCTTGGTAAAAGACAATTAAAATTCAATAAGATCTCTTTTGAGGAAATTTCCTCAAGTCAAAGTCCAGCATATCTAACTTGCTGTATAATTCTGTTACATACAGGGCTGGAGCATCATAAAGATATGGCGCCTACTGACAAACAAATCACACACTGAAACAAACACCGGTGTCTTATAAATAAAACTCCACTATTAGAAGTGTGTTCATTAATAAAGTAAGTATAGATGTATATGTGTGTGTGTGGTTTGGGACACAATCATGTATTTCTTTAAAGAGCAAGCTGCACTACAACTGCTCTACACCAACCATTAAAATCACATTCATCCCAGAGCACAAAACAGCAGCACCATAACGCTGTATCCATTACTGCATTACTGCAAGAGGAAGATTGATGATCACAAGCCATCAAACCAAACTGAACTGCTTGAATTTTTGCACCAGGAGTGGCATGAAGTTATCTAAAAGCAGTGTGTAAGACTGGTGGAGGAGAACATGCCAAGATGCATGAAAACCGTGATTAAAAACCAGGGTTATTGCACCAAATATTGATTTCTGAACTCTTAAAACTTTATAAATATGAACTTGTTTTCTTTGCATTATTTGAGGTCTTTTTTTATTTCAGCCATTTTTTATTTTCTGCAAATAAATGCTCTAAATGACAATATTTGCAATTTAGGATAATTGTTGTCTGTAGTTTATAGAATAAAACAACAATGTTCATTTTACTCAAACATAAACCTATACATAGCAAAATCAGAGAAACTGATTAAGAAACTGAAGCGGTCTCTTGATGTTTTCCAGAGCTGTATTTGATCTGTGATAAAACAATTTTAAGTTATAGACATTTTTCTTTTTAAGTCTAGAATTTAAGCACAAATAGTGATCATTTTCAGATAAAAGATTGCTCTGACATAATCTACAGTTTACTTGTATTGTATTGTGTGTTTTGTTGAAGAATAATGTCCAGAAGTACATAATATTTATTAATTACGGTTTATTTAAACACTTTATTTGGAATAATTAATAACATCATTTGATTGATCAACTAATCAAAAAATAATAATTAGATTAGACGATTAAAAGTAATCTTTACTGCCATCATTCTCACACCTTCAGCTTCAATGTTTTTATTATTATAATGTTTCCTACATTTTAAATTAATACTGAAGTCATCCAGACTATGAAGGAGCACATAACACATATGGCTGTTAAACGAAGTACAATTAGGTGGACTCCTATCTGGGGAGCTGTTAACTTCGGTTTCTGAGGCTGGTAACTCTGATTAACTTATCCTGTGCAAAAGAGGAAACTCTTGCTCTTCCAGAAGACACTAAAATATATATGAAAAAATCAATAATGAAAAACCACTGAATGTAAGGTGTCCAAATCTTTGACTGGTACTATATTTTAATCAATATTTAAATTTCAGAAACTACATGCATACTAAATAACACATACTCTAAATATATTTTAAGAAAAAGTAAATAGATAAAAATGAAATATTTGTCATGTAATAGCATTTCTGCACATTTATAGTTTTGGGAATATACTGGTTCAGAACTGTTCAGAACAGAATAGTTCTCAGTAGTTAAACAATGATAGACCTGCTTCTGTATTTAGATTCTGCCTGTTGTGTGTGTGTACACTGTACAGTGCACATGCTAATAAGTTTCAGATAGGACATAAGAAACAGGCATCTAAGTTCTGAGTCTTGATATTTTTTTGTAGAACAGATGACACGTTTCACTGGCTCACGAGGTTAGCATGGTGCTAACATACTTTTAGAATACTAGGGGAGGGCTAGCAGAAGATGGCATTTGTGGTAGGCCCCTGGGGTTAGGGGCGTGACCACTGTGACCCGGAAGGAGGAAGCACACAGAGATACACAGACACGGGGATTAAATGAACTCAAAACGTACCTTTATTTTCCAAAATGCCCTCCACCACACCCAAAAACAAACTTAAATAAACATAGCTCGGCCCAATGGGGCTCTAGAGTCTATAAATCACTTAGTGGTCGTTTTAAAGGTCCGTGCGGCCTCAGCTCACTCCTCCCAAGTCCAAGTCTCTCTCGAGTGTGAGCTGAGGCAGAGTTTTTATGCCTGTCCCAGCTGGCGGCTTAATCAGTCCTGAATGCAAACCGGCTGGGACAGACATGGCTGTGAGTTCCGGCGTGGGGCGGACCCACGGTTCCCCCGCCTCCTCACGCCACACATTATAATACAGGTCGACCCAGTTTTGACCTTTATTAAATAGCCTACCTTAACCCCTTAACAGACCCTGGTCTGTATATGGGCTACAGGTGTTGGTGATACAAAACCATTATCTCAGTGTATACGTATGTGCACTGTACAATGGAAGTGTGTGTGCTCTGTAATGAGGTATAAAGCTCTGTGGAGGATTAGGAGGGTGTTTCTGTCATCAGATTAAGATGTAGCTGTGTCTGCGAAACGTGTGTGTGTGTGTGTGAGTGTGTGTAACATGTCATACTTGCTGTAGTGGCAGTTTAAGAAGGATTAATGTGATCTTGAATTGTGTGTCTGTCTGCAGTGGTGTGGGTTCAGTGGCTCTTTTCTCTTTACAAAATGATTTAATTACTTAATTAAGTCCTAATTACTGAATATTTTGATGGTTGGCTTCAGTGCTGCTGAGTGCTGATTTTAATGTCTGCAGTTACGGCATTATAATTGGTTGTTTACAGTGTTCTGATTGGTTGATTACAGAGTCTTGATTGATTGACTGGTTACAGAGCTCTGATTGGTTGGTTACAGACTCATTATTAGGTGTTTACACTGTGATTGTCCTTATTGATTGGTGTAAAGCTCTTTAGGGACCCGTTAATTTAGTCTACTCTGTATATTAGTGGAATAGTGAATTTACAGTTAAAATTTTCATTATTCAGAACATGTTGTACTCAGAATGAGGAGTGGTGTGGAGAATGCACCACTCTTTTATGTTAAGAAACAGCTTATTATAATGTGCCATGTTAGCACTTTCACACGGTGTCAGACTGACAGAGCGTTGAGTGTGAGTTTGACAGCTCTGTGTGTGTGAGAACTATTTCTATTTTACAGTTTGAGCTTCTTCTATATATACAGCTCAGTTTCTGTGTGTGCTGTGCTTTTCTCCTCTCAGCACTGGAGGGAAGGTAAATTCATAAAACATTCATTAAACTCTCTCTCCTTCCTTCTCTCTGAACCCTCTTCCTCTCTGTCTTTATATACACACCCTCATCTGTTTAAGAGAGAAAAATCACCACAACAAAGAGCGCACTGTACACACTAGAGACCGTCCTGAATAGTACTGCTGCACTCATTAAAGCACAGTCAGACTCAGTACAGTACACGCTAGAGCTAAAAAGGTATGAAAATAATGTAATATCATGATTTTAGTGGACAGAATTACTGTGGTTATTAGTATAATCGTAGTAATCTTAGAATGTTCTCAAAAGTAAAAACAAAATGGTTTTGCACAATGTTATAGGTACACATCATTAAATAGACACTGTTGTTTTATTCTGTAAACTATGGAATACGTATTTCACAAATTCCAAATAAAAATATAAATGTCATTTAGGGCATTAATTAGCAGATATAGGCCTGTCACAGCTATTAACGTATTGTTCTGCATACAGATTTATATACAATCATTTTTGCTGACCTCAAGATATCACATTATATCACATTATATTATGCTTTCCTTAACCCTTTCAGACCTGACTTATGTTCTAGTGATAAAACAATATATATTTAAATGCTGTTTCTGTCTGTAATGTGCTCAAAAACAATTAAAACAAATAAATACATTGATTTAATTGAACTAATTTGTTAAACTTTTTTTCATATAACATATACCATTTTTTATACTAGAAACATTTTAATATATAAATTATGCAGATATTTTAGGTTTCCGAATAAATGTGTGTTCTGATGAATAATAGGTCTGAATCTGTGTGAAGTGAAATAATACACAAAAAAGAAGAAAACACACCATGTCCATTGCAATGGATGCAGGGTGTGAAAGGATTAATGTAATTGGCCAGATTATTCCCTTTAAAAATAGATTTTTTCACCAATAGTGGTGAATATTTTTTAAAAATCTTTCATGTCAGCTTGAATGTCTGAATATTAAGAATCATTCATAATAATTTATAATATGTAAAAGTGTAATTTTATTCTATGAAATGATGGTTATATCAATGGCATAAAATGGTCTTAAATGACAATAATAGTAATATAGTATAGTATATCAAACCACCTGATATAGTACAGCTGCACCCAGTACAGGAAAGCTACAACATATTGTTCAGTGACACAAAAGTATAGTAACATTTAATATCAGCATAGTGTAGTAATGGTACTTGTTACTGTACAGTTACACATAGTACATAGCAGCTATACTCAGTGCAGTATAGCTACAATCAGTATAGATCAGTAACACTCAATATAGCACAGCAGCTACACTTCAAATAACAGATACACACAGTACAGGAGTGTAGCACTTAGAATAGTATATCTTATACAATATATCGTGACCAGTGGCGGATGCTGGTCTTTCAAGGAGGGGAAGCTCAATTTCGGCCTACATCTTAACATATGTAGTTTTATTTATACAAAAAGTCTGCTCTCCCTGATATGTTTTTTTTTGTAAACAAAAGGCATTATTTTCAAGTTTTCACTACACAACAAAAAGGTACCCATTCTTTACATTGAACAATTAAATAAAAAAAGACGCTATGACATGAATAAACATAAAATGATCAGTAAAAAAAGTTGGTAAAGGAAAACATGCAGGTAAATTTAGTTCCTTTTTGGACAGGTTTCATTTCCTTGAATAATCCCTTTATTAATTTAAATAATTTAAATTATTTTTTAATGATAACACAATATTAGTCGTTTTTATCAAAGAAAATGCCGCTATAAGGATTAGGAACGTCTCAGGTTCAACTCAGAACAGAATGAAAATGCTCCCATCACGGATTTTCCACTAAAAGATCGCTGATTCGCTCATTTCGCTGTCAATCAAAAAGGGACTCCGCCTCAGACAGATCATCCAATCATCATGCAGAAGCTGAGCGTCCGGGCCGGCCGAGGCCAGCCCACTGCTCCATAGACCCCCAGAGACGCTGAGCGTCCGATGGGCGGGACAAAGCCCAACATTTATTCAATGACTCGTCTCGTTTCGCCGCGCGCTTTGCTCCGCTATTGAAGTCTGTGGACGCTCAGCGTCCACACTGTTTAAAGCAGCGCTGTGAAGCTGCGGGAATGAGTGAGAGGAAAGCCGCGGCGTTACCAGTGATAAGAAGCTGATTCTGAACTAAGTTCAGTGCGTTGTAGCGCAAATTTAATCAGTGACATGTACACACAACAGTATACTTACTTTTTTACATTTTAGGGGAAGCTGAGCTTCCCTTGCAGTCATAGAGCAATCGCCACTGATCGTGACACAGAAATGTCATGATATTAAAAATCCATATTGTAATAATAGGACTGTTCTGTCTTAAAAGTAGTCTATTATTTACTGTGAAGCTTCAGGTGAATTTATTGTATAATTGTTTTAGTTTGAGGTTTATATGCATGCACTAAATATTCTGCAATATTTTTTGCTGCATTATATTATTTTATGCTATATTATTTATTTTGCCACATTATGATTATACTGTAAAACTATTATACTATATTCCTGAAATTAAATTAAAAAAATATTTTTTTTCTGTTTTCCTATATCGCCAAGTATTTCGTTATCGCAAAAAAACCCTGAAATATCGTGATATTATTTTAGAGCCATATCGCCCACCCCTAGTCAGTAGTGTACAGTAACACTGTATTACTTACTATAGTATTATTCTCAATATGGTACAGTACAGTGCAGTACAGTCTGTGTGAATGGTCTGAGTGTGAATAATGGATGGTGAATTCCAGACACTCCAGACAGCTTTCACAGAGGGGGAGATATATCCAGGTCAAGTGTCTCAGTACGTGTGTGTGTGTGTGTGTGTCAGATACAGCGTTATTGTGTTGATGTTGTAGGTGATGAACTGAAATATTAAAATCAGTATTAATATGTATAACACTATTCTAGTATTCAGTAAAGTATTTGCTTTATTTTGGACAAAAAAAAATCTGATTCATTCATAATAAAGTTAGAAATTTGTTTATTATGCTTCCAGTTTTTTCTTTATGTATTATGTATTGAAATATTGATTCTGAATGATGAGTATACACATTGCCTAAAAGTGTCCATACAGCTGTTCTGTTGAGTGAGTTGAGCTGCTGTAAGGTGTGTGAATTGGATGCCTTCACACAGCTGTAGACTCTTCTTACAAAAAAAAAACTCAGCAATAAAGCAGGCGCTTTAAAGCAGCAGTGGTCACATGACTCTGAGGACACCGTGCCAGTGCTGAGCGTGGGCTAGAGGGGTTTAAAAGCACCTATTTATTTGGCTGTGGGGTTCTCTGGAGTGATGATGGAGTTCTTTGGGATGATTGTGAGTGGCAGATCTAATCATCCAACATCATCACCTGACCTAGCTGATGCTCTCACTTTCAGAGCAGCAAGAGAGAACCAAGCACCAAGAACATTTAGTGTAATGTTTCTATTATTTTGTCTGCAAGTTTTGTGTGATTAGAAAGCAGCAGCCGATCAAACTCTGCTTTAACAACTGTACAATGCTGTGTGTGTGTGTGTGTGTGTGTGTGTGTGTGTGTTCAAGACCAATATTGTCTCATAATGTGAATGTGAGAGACAGTCATTCTCTATAGACATACACACATTGGCGTAGGAACCGGAACTAGGTGGATTTGTCCCTCACAAAAATAATACTGCAGAAAAAGCAGAAATTGTTTTAAAATAAACTTTATTTTTTCTTGTGCAGCTTTGCCATCAGCTCGCTGCGCTCAGAGGGAGCATAATTGGCCTTGCTCTCTCCAGGGTGATAGATGGCGCTCTCTTCCCACATCACTAAAAGGGTGATGTCCGCAGCACAGGGCGTCTGTGAGCTGATGTATCAGAACAGAGTCGCTGCACTTTACTCCAAGCGCACTGTGATGCTACTTAGCACTGCTGCATCAGCTGCAGCTTGAAAAGAAGTAGTAGCTGACTTCACATGTAACAGAGAAAGCCTGTGTTATTCTTCACCCTCCTGGTGTGTTGGGGCATTACTAGTGATAGGGGGAGTCTTAATGAGTGAGTTGGGTAATTGGCTGAGCAAAGTTGGGGAGAAAATAGGGAAACATTTTAAGTAAAAAAATGGCAGAAATAATCACTGACTGATTTACTAATCGTAAAAATAATCGCCAGATTAGTCGACTACTATCATAATCAGTAGTTTCAACCCTGTTATCTAGAGTATAGTGTAACGGGGAAACGTTTGGGCCAAGTTCATCATGGTTAAACAGGTCATTGTTGTGTGTGTATCGAGCAATAAGAGTGAAATGAAACAGTAGGTTGTAATCCTGGATGTGCTAGAGGTGCATGTCATCATTTAAATGAATAAAAAACACAAAATATTTTCATCACTTTTTCACATATTGTCTTTTCTGATTTTCTGACTTTTCCACATACTCCTTTTTAAAAATATAAGTTCTGAGCGGGTTCCTGTAGATCCTCCTCTATCTGAGGATCACTCATACATTCATCTTTAACTGCAGCTTCTTACAGCCTGATCTCTAATTGTTGATGCTTCATTTGTCTTCCAGTTCATCCTGTAACTGGACATTTTACACTATTGGATCTTCTTTGGGCTTTTCCACCATTTCACACATGCATTCATTTGCAAAGGACAATATAAGCATTTTCTTTTTCTTACCATCCTATCTCCTGTGCGTGTGTGTGTGTGTGTGTTTGTGTGTGTGTGTGTTTGTGTTTATGTCATTGGAGGAGGGTTTGACCTTGTTTCAGTCGTTGTGTCGGAGTGTAAATCTTTACGATTTTGTGTGGAGACGTTCCCACAGACATCACCCTCCCTCTGCTTTCGAGACTTGCTTAGCATCTACTGGTTGACTAAATGATTTATTGGTGTGTGTATACCAGGAAGGGAAACACACACACACACACACAAACACACATACAGAATAGTTTAAGTCATTAAACTATATGTATATGAGTATATACTTATATATAATACTTATGGGGCGTATTTTAGGTAGATACTTACAAAAACAAATGTTTGTGGGTACCCCTTCTAATAAATGCATTCAGCTATTTTAACCTACCCCCATTGTGTTCCCACAATCCACCACCTCATAATGTCACTGTCACATCATCCAACTCCACCTCCACAAATCAAGGTCTGTTCTCCAGTTCCCTCTCATCTGAATACTGATCACTTTCACATGTGTGTAATCAGATCTATTTGTATGTATAGTATACCTGTCCTGTTTCATTAACTTTTTGCGAAATATTGCCAACCATTATCTTTGCGTACTAAACAATCTTCTGTGATTTCTGACGCTTGTTCATGCTTGTTGGCTGTCCTTTTGATTGTGTTGCTTGGTTTACTGGTTTGTTTGGCTTTTGATCCTAACTGTAGTTGTTTTGTACATGTAACTGTGTATTATTATTATTATTAATAATATTTCCTCATTTCCTTCTCCCCTTCCATTCCTCCTCTATCCCACTCTTCACCTTTGGTCTCCTTTAAGCCCTGCCTAAAAAAGTTTTTGCCTTGAACATGTTGTTCTATATTCTATATTGCTCTTATAGCTTATTGTCACGTCCTGGCCTTGTCTCATGTCTCTGTGTGTTTTCCCCACGTGACCTGTGCTCCTCTGTGTCTCCTGTCTCAGTAGTTTTCCACCACGTGTCTCATTTGTAGCTCCACCCCTTCCCCAGGTGTTCCCAATTCTAGTGTGTTTCCTGTTTGGTTAAACAGATCCCCTGTGCCACTTGTCCCTTGTCGGTCTTTGCACTAACCCCTGTTGTTTTGTCTCTCCGTGTTTATTCTGTGTTTCATAGCCCTAGTTCTTGCTCCGTGTTTATTTCTTGTTTAGTTTTCTAGTTTCTAGTTTCTTCCTCATTTCCCCAGTCCCCTGCTTAGTGTTTAGTGTCCTTGTTCTCTGCTTGTATATATATCCCTGCCTTGTTTAGCTTAGTATTTATTCTGTTCCTCGTTTGTTTCTTGTTTATTCCCGTGCTCCTTTGTTCCCTGCTTTGTGTTTATCTGTTTATTTCTAGTTCCCTGTTATTTTCCCTTGTTTACGCCCTTGCCCTGTTTAGTTTATTTATCCTCTGTCTAGTTTAGCTTCTTGTTGTATTTCTTTGTTTATATCCCTGTCCTGCTTAGTTTTGGTTATTCCTCGGTTGTCCTTGTTAGTTTCTAGTTTCTTGTTTATCCCTTGTTTATGTTCTTAGCTCTGTTTAGTTTCTCGTTTATAAGCCTCCCTGTTTGTTTGTTAGTTTTATCTCACCTCTGTTTCTTGTTTATTTCTTTTTTACTTGTTTCTTTTGTTTACCTTTGTTATTTATTTAATAAATTATTTATTTCGCCCTACCTGCACTTGTGTCCGTCTCCTCGTCTCCCTGCCTGGGTCAACCATGACACTTATAAGTCGCTTTGAATAAAAGCATCTGCCAGATGTGATGTAATGTAATGTAATTTAAAAAGACTTAAATACAGTATATAAGTATGTATATGTACTGTCTATATGAAACAACATAGAGAAACATTCCACCCCCCCCTTTCAGACTGATGAGTGTTTATGCAAATGAAAGCCGCGGCTCATATCCCTTATCCTCCCGCTATTGAAATGTGATTTGAATTTTGAGCAGATAAGCTAACGGGTATTTGGTGCTGTGTTCTGTGTTTGTTCTGGGTTGAGGGATGTAAATGCTCCTCTCTGCAGAAACGTTTCCGTGGGACTGATTCTGAATGACCTTTGTGTGGGAGAGTTACGCAACTGCTGTCCACTTCAAACACGTTCATATTTTCAGCATCACAGGTGACATTCCTACTGCTGCAGCATGCAGTATTAGTAATGTAGATCTGGGTAGGGCCTATTTCTGCTCTCAGAACAGCTGTAGTTCTTGCTGGCAGGGAATCCTTTGAGACTCTGGTCCATGTTGACGTGATTGCATCACTCCTCAGATCTTTTAAAGCTAAAGAATTGCCACTAGTGATGTGACAAGACCCTAATCTCAGGAGATGAAACGAGCCACTATATTGAGTTCACGAGAATGAGACGCGATAATTTTTTTTTTTTATTTCAAAGTTGAAATACATGATCATTTTTTTTATTTGACTGAAACTCAGTCAAATTTCAGGTGATTTTTTAAAAATATTTTGTAAGTAATCCTCTTGTAATGTTATCAATCAATTTTTACTTTAATTATGAATTACAGTGGCATAAAAAGTACTTGCCCCCCCTACAGACGTCTGTTGTTTTTGCTTTTTTAAAAAAATCATATTTACATTTTTTTTAGAATGATAAATGCATTTTAATATCAGACAAAGATAATATGAGTCAATATAAAAAGCAGTTAAAAGTTTTTAAATTATCATTTTATTTCTAAAAGTGTTTGCCCCCCCAAACTTAATAACTTGGTTGTGTCACACTTGGCAGCAACAACTGCAATCAAGCTTAACTGATAACTGGAAATTAGTCTTTCAAATCTCTGTGAAGGAATTTTGTTTCAGTCTTCTTTACAGAATTGTTTAAAAATTAGCCACAGTGGAGGGTTTTTGAGCATGAACAGTCTGTTTCAGATTATTTCACAGCATCTTAATCTGAATTTGACTAGACCACTCCAAACCCTTCATTTTGTTCCTTTTTAAGCCATTCAGAGGTGGACTTGCTGGTGTGCTTTGGTTCATTGTCCTGCTGCAGAACCCAAGCACACCTAATGTCACAAACCGGACATTCTCCTTCAGGAGGGTCTGGTAGAGAGCAGAATTGTGTGTGTCATAAATTGTCCATGTCATAAAACAGACCTCACACTACTATCACCATTTTTGACTTACTTATCTTAAAATGTATGACAACAAAGCAAAAACTAAACAAAATCTGTAAAGGGGCAAATATGATTTTCATGATTTTCAACGATTTTCATGATTTATGATTTATTATATGCAGTAATATACCGAACAGTAAGTACTGCAGCTGGTTTTACCATAAACCCAACAATCTCTCTCCTGTGTGATCTTACATGAGTCTCTTCAGACCTTCAGATCTGTTGTTGGAATTCCCTCAGTGAGAGTTCTGTGTTCAACTGGCAACCTCCCTTAAGGGTTCTATACAAACCTGGCAACCTATGACTGAACATTTTGTCTTCACGTTTGACCTTGTTTGGTGTGAATGTGTGGCCGGGAACACAAGGCTTGGTGGACCACCTGATTAACAGAACTACAGAGAGACGTGTATGTGTGTGTGTGCGCACAGCGGCTCACTTAGGCAGATGAGCGCTGCTATTTACCAAGAAATATTGTGCTGTTTTAATCTCTTGAGATCTCATGGCATGAGATCTTGTCAAACCCCTAACTGCCTCTGAAGACCAATGAAGAGGATGAGCTACAATTGCATTATGAGATGCTTTTCTGCTCACCACAAGAGTGGATATCTGAGTTACTGTAGCTAGTGCTGGGTGGAATACTGAAGGGAAAACGGGTATGCATTTTCCACATACCACCATACCACTAGAGGCGCTGTGGAGTGCCATGTAGAACAGCTCTGCTAAAAAAGCACAATGGCAGAGCTTGCTAGCTACCACTAGTTACAGTTAGCATAACAAGCTAATACACTGGAGCAATGTTTTTTCAGCTCTGTGGAGTCAAACGCTCTGAGGACCTTTTCCTGTTGTTCCTTACTATATGAGTGTGTTTTATCCAAGTAAAATAAAGAAAACAACAGCAAAAAGCAATTATTCACTCATAAAAAGGGAAAAAGGTACCCAGAATCGGTCCTGGGTACAGGATCATTTATTCAGCACAAGTGATAAAACTGCCTAAAACTCTGGATACAAGGTGAAAATAAACTTCAAGAGCAGTAATTATAGCCCTTGACTATAATTTAATATATTAATACTGTTGCTTGAAGGATATTTTTTAACACACACTGAATTTAATGTATTTGTTAACTGGAGAAAGAAGGGAATTGTGGCTGATTTTAATACTGGCTTCAATAATAACATATTGTAAATTCAATTGATATTAAACTTCTGTTTTACTTGTGCAATAGAGCTTTTGAGAAATGTCTTTTTGAATAAATTTTAAGTATTTTAGGTCCATTTATAATATTTGTTGGAACTATTTAAAAGTTTTAGTTTAGAAAAGGAAGCCGTGTTAAAGTTGTTGGTGTATCTCTTTTTCTTCAGCTGTTTTTTTTTCTGCTAATGAAGTCTAATTTCTTTATATATTGGGTAATTTTGTTGGACAAAGTAAACCCAATAGCAATCAAAGCCTTAATTTAAAGCCTTAGGGTTTTATATCATAAATAGTCCTAACAGTACAGTACAGTCACACACCTATATAAAAGCACTGTCGTGCAATAAAAAAAATAATAATAATAAAATAAGAAAAATACAGTGATGTACCGTGAAACCCTCAGAATCTTGAAAAATACAGTGAAATACATTTTGGTCATAACGCCCAGCACTAACTGTGGCCTTCTTTGTCAGCTCTAACCAGTCTGATCTTTCTCAGTTGGTCTCTCTGATCTACACAGTGTTTTCATCTGCACAGCTGCTGCTCACCGACTGTGTTTTCTTTATTAAACCATTCTGAGTTCTGCACCAGTACACCATTACACAGCACTGTTTTGCTGTAAGTCCCAGGAGATCAGTCGTTGTCGTGTTATGTGGGTGTGTTACTGTAGGATGTAAGCATTAGCATCAGCAGCAGGGGATTGTGTGCAGGTGTAAAAATTTGTATGTTTTGGATACGGAGTGTGTTTGTTGTAGATACTGAATGTGTATAACAGGGACACTCAACTTGTGTACCAGGATGAAATTCATACACCACATACATCCGATAAGTACGGAATGTACAAAACTCATAGTCAAGTCATACGAAGTGTGTATTCATTCATACTTAGTACATACAGTACAAATCACATCATAAATCTAATATTGAAGACTATATTCAAGCTATAGAGGATCACATGTGGAATTAGTTAGTAAACAAAAAGCGTTAAACAAACCAGAATATGTTCTATGCTCTAGTTCTTTAATACTCTTATTCATAATGCATGTGTGTGTTTAATGTTTTGGTAATATTCATTCATATTAAAAATATAATTAGTAGTATTTGTATTCATTTATATACACTGAAATGCAAAAAGTCATGGGATAGCAGCAGGGGCATTGCCTGGGTATGTAAAATATTCCTCACTAGCTTTTACTATGGATAACGGCCTGGGATGTTTTCCCCGGGATTCTATCCTTTTAATAAAGTTTAGAAAACACTTCTACCTCAATTCAAAATCCACTGGTAAATTGATTAAAATGCTGTACCTCACCATTTACAGGCTGCATCACACTGATCCAGTTATTAATCAGTGATGCCAGTTTTATTTCATACTTCAAATTTTAGCCATCCAATGAACCTCAGCTTTATATAGACATATGGAATCCTCCTGACGTACACATTTGCTGGCTAGTTAACAAAATGTTGGGACGTGATGTTTTCTCACGCTCCTGGACAGCAATATGTCAATTGTTTATAAGTTTTTGCCTCAGTGAACAGCTTGGTAATGCCCCCATACCTGTATAGGTTGTGAGGTGTTGTCTTGTGAATGTAGCTGAACATTGACAAAGCTCATAACAATTGAGGTAAATAGTTAATTCACACTGGATGTTTACTGTGTGTTGCAGCATGGCTCGGCTGGACTCGGCCCTCCCGTCATTATGTGCACTGAGCCGTACCCGGAGTGCCCGCTGTACCCAGGGGAGGGTCCGACCGGGCGGGACACGCATGAGTCCGACATGGACAGTGGAGCGGCATCTGAGACGTCTGATGGGGGTCGTCATGACGACAAAGAGGAAGGCCTTGGAGGGCTGTTTCTACCAGGAAACAAGTAATAGTCTAGATGGAAACAGGGGTCCACGAGCACATAGTGGATTTTTTTTCGCCACCTGTTTTTTCTTAATCTTTGAAGTGTCTATTTTAAGATTCTGACAGGTAACAGGATGAAATAATGTCCCATGACATTTATTTTTAACCCTTTAATGCATCTATGCTAATTCTGAACGGGAAAAAAAATATGAAGAAAATGGCATAGCTCCTTGAGTTAACAACCTATACAGACAAATGAGCACACTTTTCCATACAATTCTGGGCCAAGGAATTTAACCGAATGGTTATTTTTAAGTTTTTTACACATTTTGACTTGATTTTGGGACAAAAATATAAAAAAAATGCAAAAAAATGTAAATTTGCCTGTATGTTTTCACATTACACTAAAATCATGTGCATTAAATATAAACATCTTGGGGTTTTTCTTAAACTTTGAAGTGTCTACTTTAAGATTATGACAAGTAACAGGACAAAAAATGTCCTGTGGGGCTTATTTTTAACCCTTTACTACACCTGTCCCAATTTCGAACCTGAAAAAAATATTAATTAATTGGCATAGCTCCTTAAGTTAACAACCTATACAGACAAATGAGCACACTTTTCCACACAATTCTGGGCCAAGGAATTTAATGGAATGGTTATTTTTAAGTTTTTTACACATTTTGACTTAATTCTAGGACAAAAATATCAAAAATTAGCAGAAAATGTTAATTTGCCTGTATGTTTTCACATTACACTAAAATCATGCGCATTAAATAAAAACATCCTGATATTTTTCTTAATCATTAAAGTGTCTTCTTTAAGATTCTGACAGGTAACAGGACAAAAAATGTCCTGTGGGGCTTATTTTTAACTTTTTACTACATCTATCCCAATGCCGAACCTGAAAAATAATCAAGAAATTGGCATAGCTCCTTGAGTTTACAACCTATACAGACAAATGAGCACACTTTTCCATACAATTCTGGGCCAAGGAATTCAATAAAATGGTTATTTTTAAGATTTTGACACATTTTGACTTAATTCTGGGACAAAGAGATAAAAAAAATAGCAGAAAATGTTAAGGTCGCATGTAGGTTTTTACATTATACTAAAATCCTGTGCACTGGATAAAAACATTCTGAGATTTTTCTTAATCCTTGAAGTGTCTACTTTAAGATTCTGACAGGTAACAGGACAAAAAATGTCCCGTGGGGCTTATTTTTAACCCTTTACTACACCTATACAAAATCCGAACCTAAAAAAATATGTAGAAATTGGCATAGCTCCTTCAGCTAAAGCCCTATACAGTCAAATGAGCACACTTTTCCATACAATTATGGGCCAGTGAATTCCATAGAATGGTTATTTTGAAGTTTTTGACACACTTTGATTCAATTCTGGGACAAAAAGATAAAAAAAAATAGCAGAAAATGTTATGGTCGCCTGTATGTTTTTTTACATTATACATTATATTTACATTAAGAAAAGTCTACTTTTAGATCCTGACAGGTACTAGGATGAAAAATGTAATAAGCTGCAGAACTAATTGATGATAAAATCCAACAATGTACTAAAAATAAAGTATTAGTATAGTGTGGTACTAATAATTTTAATCCTCATTATCACCATTGAAGAGATCATAAAATCTCTGTCCCTCTGTCCCTTCCTCCTGAACATCTGTCCCCTCTACAATCAATCCTGTCTCTTCTGCTCTTGCAAAAATGTCAAGAGAAGGAGGGAAGATGGGGCAAACTGACCAGACCGGCTCCAACACCCCCTCTTCCATTGTCTTCTCCCAACCCGTGCCCTGATCGTAAGGGTTTGGCCTTTCAGATTTTGGCTGATCTGTCCTTTTTTAGCTGGAAACCCTGTAGTTTACTCTGTCTACTTTAAAACGTGCATCCAGGGCTCTGTTAACACCCACCATCTTTTGCAGCATCTTGGTTCTCACAGCATCAATGGAGGTCAGTTGGCTAATAGACATACATAACATTATCTCCTGCTGGAGCTCATTGCTGTCCTGCCACAATGTCGTTTTTTCTTTCATTTTAAAATGTCTAGTTGTGGTCTCTAGTATGAATGAATGACATGTGAGCCGTTTTTGTAAAAAAAAAAGTGCTCAGGTGTCTCTGTATAGCTCTTTTTTAATGGACTGTTTTAGGCGTGTGTCCAAAATGACCGGATTCCAGCTTTGCTCATGAATATTCATACATGCAAACAGCATGCAAATATCTCTCCTCTGATTGGCTAGGAGCACTGCGACGCCCCTCCACCGCTCTGCCGCTCACTGCCTCCCACCTCCTAACTGATGAGCGGTGATGTTGCGTCGCTTCAGCTCCGCCTCTGGGAGTTTCTCGAGCCAAGGTGGGCTGGTCTGTGAGTTTCTGCCTACGTAGGCAGAAAGATAATTCAAAATTCACCCGTTTTTCGGAGGGGGGGAGGGGGGATTTCTTTGCTTAGCTCCTGCAGACAATGGGGGCTGCAAAACAGTTTAATGTGCAGGTGTACACATTCAACTCGGAGAGACCTACTGTATTCCACAAAAAACAAGAAAAATCGGATTTTCGCGGAAGGTGAGCTTTAAGCTTTTCTGTATTTAGTAAACTATTACTGTTTTTTTTAATCAAATCTGAGTACAATGTAAAACTGTATTGAGATCAGAGACATTCACTAGCTCACTATGCAAGCCAGTTCCGTGGTCAAGAATCATGGTAAGGTTGACACTGCTGACATGGTAAAGGAGGTTCAGTAATGTGTCGGTGTTCAGGGTCCTCATCACACTGTACTTGTACCCCCACTTTACAGCTTGGTGGAGGTACAGGACAACACGGGTGTCTGTCTCCTCCTGGTTTGACTGCAGGGTGTGGATCTCTGAACCCTGAACCCTTAACAAAATGTATTTTTTTTTACACATACCTGTATATTGAAGACTCTACAATTCTAGCGTTCCATTCAAATGTTTTTATAGCATTTGGATATGTGATGACAGCTAATGTTAAGCACCGATAACTAAGGTCTGAGCCTTTTTCAACTTACTTACATTTGTTAAAGTTAGGCAATAGGATCTCATATACCCATACCACTGCCCTCACTTCTCTAGCCCAGATGCTGCCTCAGTGGTGGCCTTGATTGCTTTGTGTGCACACATTAGTGCTAGAAGACTTCACAAACTTCATGAAAGTTTCCAGCATCAATGGAGGTCAGTTGACCATGGACATACATAACATTATCTCCTGTTGGAGCTCATTGTTGACCTGCCACTATGTAAAGCTGGCTTAAAGCCATATCCATACAGATACCTAACATGGTTTGAGGCATTTCTTGCCAACATTGACCTCTCCCACCTACATCAAGCTAGGAGCTATCTCTAATCCCAGGGGCTCTCTCAGTACTGGACAAGATCATGGAGAAAACTTTCATGAAGTTTTCTGAAGTCTTCTGGCACTAATGTGTGCACACAAAGCAATCAAGGCCACCGTCTCCTTCAAGATAGAGATGAGGAGGTCACCTACCCTAAGGATGCACTCTTCATACTAGATGTCAATGCTCTTTTCCATATGATGACTAACCTTCAGCCAACATGTGGAGAGATTTGTATGCAGCTCTTAAACCATTTGATTCTCAAGCAGGACTTAATCTCCACAGATTGCTACCAGACAGACTCTGTTAAAGCCCAGGAGAGGGTCAGATGATTCTCCACTGAGAAAGTCATAATTGGTGGCCCATACACCCACAAATCTTGTGACTTTAAATGCTTTCTTAGTAATAAGGTAAATAAGAAGCAGCTATGTGATCTGCTTCTCAAGGTCTGGGGGAGCAATGAGGCAGCATCTGGGCTAGAGAAGTGAGGGCAGTGGTATGGGTATATGAGATCCAATTGCCTAACTTTAACAAATGTCCAAGTAAGTTGACTATAGTTATCGGTGCTTAACATTAGTCATCACATATCCAAATGCTATAAAAACATTTGAATGGAGTCTTCAATATACAGGTATGTGTAATTTTTTTTACATTTTGTTAAGGGTTCAGGGTTCAGAGATCCACGCCCTGCAGTCAAACCAGGAGACCCATGTTGTCCTGTACCTCCACCAAGCTGTAAAGTGGGGGTACAAGTCTAGTGTGATGAGGACCCTGAACACCAACACATTACTGAACCTCCTTTACCATGTCAGCAGTGTCAACCTTACCATGTTTCTTGACCACAGAACTGGCTTGCATAGTGAGCTAGTGAATGTCTCTGAGCTAGCTGGAGCTCTGGGATCTAAATACTGGAGCACTCTTCTGGGACACTATGCTGCACCAGTGTTCTTTTAAGAGCAAAGTCGAAGTAGCTCCCTTGAAGAAGCTGCAGCTTGGTACATTGTGGCAGGACAGCAATGAGCTCCAGCAGGAGATAATGTTATGTATGTCTATTAGCCAACTGACCTCCATTAATGCCGTGAGAACCAAGATGCTGCAAAAGATGGTGGGTGTTAACAGAGCCCTGGATGCAGGTTTTAAAGTAGACAGAGTAAACTACAGGGTTTCCAGCTAAAAAAGGACAGATCAGCCAAAATCTGAAAGGCCAAACCCTTACGATCAGGGCACGGGTTGGGAGAAGACAATGGAAGAGGGGGTGTTGGAGCCGGTCTGGTCAGTTTGCCCCATCTTCCCTCCTTCTCTTGACATTTTTGCAAGAGCAGAAGAGACAGGATTGATTGTAGAGGGGACAGATGTTCAGGAGGAAGGGACAGAGGGACAGAGATTTTATGATCTCTTCAATGGTGATAATGAGGATTAAAATTATTAGTACCACACTATACTAATACTTTATTTTTAGTACATTGTTGGATTTTATCATCAATTAGTTCTGCAGCTTATTACATTTTTCATCCTAGTACCTGTCAGGATCTAAAAGTAGACTTTTCTTAATGTAAATATAATGTATAATGTAAAAAAACATACAGGCGACCATAACATTTTCTGCTATTTTTTTTTTATCTTTTTGTCCCAGAATTGAATCAAAGTGTGTCAAAAACTTCAAAATAACCATTCTATGGAATTCATTGGCCCATAATTGTATGGAAAAGTGTGCTCATTTGACTGTATAGGGCTTTAGCTGAAGGAGCTATGCCAATTTCTACATATTTTTTTAGGTTCGGATTTGGTATAGGTGTAGTAAAGGGTTAAAAATAAGCCCCACGGGACATTTTTTGTCCTGTTACCTGTCAGAATCTTAAAGTAGACACTTCAAGGATTAAGAAAAATCTCAGAATGTTTTTATCCAGTGCACAGGATTTTAGTATAATGTAAAAACCTACATGCGACCTTAACATTTTCTGCTATTTTTTTTATCTCTTTGTCCCAGAATTAAGTCAAAATGTGTCAAAATCTTAAAAATAACCATTTTATTGAATTCCTTGGCCCAGAATTGTATGGAAAAGTGTGCTCATTTGTCTGTATAGGTTGTAAACTCAAGGAGCTATGCCAATTTCTTGATTATTTTTCAGGTTCGGCATTGGGATAGATGTAGTAAAAAGTTAAAAATAAGCCCCACAGGACATTTTTTGTCCTGTTACCTGTCAGAATCTTAAAGAAGACACTTTAATGATTAAGAAAAATATCAGGATGTTTTTATTTAATGCGCATGATTTTAGTGTAATGTGAAAACATACAGGCAAATTAACATTTTCTGCTAATTTTTGATATTTTTGTCCTAGAATTAAGTCAAAATGTGTAAAAAACTTAAAAATAACCATTCCATTAAATTCCTTGGCCCAGAATTGTGTGGAAAAGTGTGCTCATTTGTCTGTATAGGTTGTTAACTTAAGGAGCTATGCCAATTAATTAATATTTTTTTCAGGTTCGAAATTGGGACAGGTGTAGTAAAGGGTTAAAAATAAGCCCCACAGGACATTTTTTGTCCTGTTACTTGTCATAATCTTAAAGTAGACACTTCAAAGTTTAAGAAAAACCCCAAGATGTTTATATTTAATGCACATGATTTTAGTGTAATGTGAAAACATACAGGCAAATTTACATTTTTTTGCATTTTTTTTATATTTTTGTCCCAAAATCAAGTCAAAATGTGTAAAAAACTTAAAAATAACCATTCGGTTAAATTCCTTGGCCCAGAATTGTATGGAAAAGTGTGCTCATTTGTCTGTATAGGTTGTTAACTCAAGGAGCTATGCCATTTTCTTCATATTTTTTTTCCCGTTCAGAATTAGCATAGATGCATTAAAGGGTTAAAAATAAATGTCATGGGACATTATTTCATCCTGTTACCTGTCAGAATCTTAAAATAGACACTTCAAAGATTAAGAAAAAACAGGTGGCGAAAAAAAATCCACTATGTGCTCGTGGACCCCTGTTTCCATCTAGACTAGTAAGAATTAAAGCTTGGAAGTTTATACCCTACTAATTAGCACTGTAGCTAGGAGGTTCATGTAGCTAACAAGACATTTAAGCATATATCCCACCAATGAGCCACAGGTGGTGACAAGTAATAGATGCTAATATATCTAATATGTATTTGATGCTTATAGCCCACCTGTTAACGCTGGAGCTAGGAGACTAAAGGAGCTAAAATGTAATGGAAGATTATACCCCACTGCTGATTTTAAACTGGTGAAACTATAGCTCCACCATACCAAATCAAATCAAATCAAATTTATTTGTATAGCACTTTTTACAACTGGTGTTGGCACAAAGCAGCTTTACAGAAACATGATTACAGGACAAAGAATCAGGCAAAACATTAAACATAGAAAACACAGAATACACAGAACCCCAAGTGAGCGCAGATATATAATAAGCCATATATATCTTGGCTTATTGCCTACATTTTGGTTAAATGTGTATGACATTTTCGTGGCATTTTATTGAGAGAGAACAGTAAGAACTGGTTGGAGATCAGCACTGGACAGTTCTGTTTTGTTTCTGCAGCTCCTGCCAACTTATCCCTTCGGCCTCAGCCTCTGTGATTTCGGCTGAGGAACAGTTTGAGGATTATGGGGAGGGGGAGGATGTGGATTTTACTCCCAGCAGCCCCTGCCCCGACGACGACACTCGAACCAATGGCTTCTCTGACCTTGGCTCCTCACTGCCCTCCAGGTAATTGACCACATTTTACATTTACTTTTAACAGACGGGGTGTGATAATGCTTAAGTTAGTTTGGTAAATTGTTTGTATTGTATATACTGTTTACCAGCACTGTGTCAATAGCTATTGACATTATATTGACATATATTATAGTTATTGACATGATATTATAGTTATTGACACAGTTATATTATTATAATAGTAAGTGCAAATGTCCTAATGCCAAGAGAGACCATAACAACCACTACCTTTTGCTTCCACTCACATGCCGCTTTATTAAAGGGGACATATTATGCAAAACTCACAGTTTGCGTGATTTTGTATTTTCTCTTGGGCTTTGGCTGCCCGTATAAGCTGGAAAAAAAACCATGAATCCATTTTCTGTGAATCAGTTAAAAGAATTTGGTGTCTCTCTCTGTATTCTGTACTTCAATCTCTTATTAAACGCTTTATTAGCATCCATTCATGCAGGGGTTTGTGATGAAGTGATGAGTAATCACTGGCCATGTTGTTTGGTCTGCAGTGCTGGTCAGACACCTCAGAAGATCAGACATCTCTATAACAGTGAGCTGCTGGACGTGTACTGCTCACAGTGCTGTAAAAAGGTCAACCTGCTGAATGACCTGGAGGCCCGGCTAAAGAACCTCAAGGCGAACAGGTGAGACATTAAGAGGACTGACCACTCTGCTGCACTGGATTTACTGCATGTCTTATCAGCATTTAAATCCCACAGATACTGTTTTTGTTGTCTTTAGAGTGATACAGAGAAAGCACACAGCAAGTTACCATAAGCTGCAGCCAGGGTTGCCAGGTTCAGAAAAGAAATCCTGCCCAAAGTCTGTCTAAACCCAGCTTAATCTAGCCCATTATCCAAGGTTGCCACAGACATTCACAACACGCGCGACTGTCAAACAAGCCCAGTTTGGCAGGAAAACATTGGCTAGAATTCTGTGCAGAGAGACTAACAACTCAAACCCAAACCAGTAATGAATCAAGCGATTGTTTGCTCAAATTACAGCTAAGCTAAAGTTGGGCTTTAAGAGTGATCTATTAAAATGACCAAAAACCAAAGGTCCATATTCAATGCAGGCCAGAATTCAGGTGTCCTTTATGATACTTTATGTACCTGATTTCGGGAAAAAACGCTAAGACAGTGGTCCTGTGTGAGAAAGGTGGTGTGTTTTGCTTTTCTCTGCGTCTGTAAGTCATTTGAAGTCACAGCGCGGCGGCTCCCCTCTTTAAGCTGGATCTATTTTGATGATTCTCTTTAATCACCCCACTCTGAGCCTTCATCTGGGGGAGGTCTCCGTCGCCATGGCAATACCATATCTGTCAAAGGCTTTGGGGGAATCGCTCAGTGCCCTGCTAGAGAAAGAGACACAGAGACTAAAATTAGCCGAATGAACACTCAGGAGTGGGTGGAGAGAAGGCGGGATTCAGAGGGTGATTTAGAACATCCATCTGAACTCCTTAAAGGAGATGTGTTTAAAGGTGGTGGAGCTGCAGAGGATTTTCAGTGTCAGTTTATTTTGGGAGCAGAAAAACACTCAGAGACGCTGAATTGGGAAAGTGATTTTGTGTCCTGCGGGTGTCGAGGTGTGACGGGGAAGGTTAACGTGAATCATATTGAATTCTTAGTCCATCCGTCATTAATCCTCCCAAACACACACACTGCCGGACACACACACACACACATACACACACACACACTGCTGGACACATACACACACACACACACACACACACACAGCCAGACACACACACACTGCCGGACATATACCGCACTGCGGCCCCAGGTCTGTCAGGATCCACTAGATTGTTCAGTTCAGTTCAGTTCAGTAATCTCTAATAGACTTGATTATGTGCTTTCTGACAGAGTATGACTCACTGTTATCTAAACCTGAGTTTAAACTCAGCTCTGCTCCTTATCTGTTAGGCCAAGTACACAAACTGTGAGTCATAAGTTATGTCTTTCATGGCTCAAAACATAAAACATTGTGTTTTTATTGTTTGTATTCTACTGAAAATGTCTGTGCTGAATCAGATCACAATTCAGATCAGCTAAACTAGTTCAGATCGGATCAATTTAAACCTTTTCCAGTAATCAGATCCATTTAAATTAGTTCACGCCAGTTCAAAACAAATCATATGAGCTTTAATCAATTTAACTCTATTCAAATTAGTCCTGATCAGTTCAACTTACTTTAGGCCAATTTAATTAGAATCAAATCAATGTAAGTTCAGAGTAAATTCAAATCAATTCAAATCAATTTAGATCAGTTATTTTTAATACTGGTTCTGGAGTATCATTGCCCTTCAGCATGAGCTTGTCTGCTAGTTAGGTAATGATAACTGCAGACCACTGGTACTCCAGGACCAGAATTGTACACCATTTTCAAAATCAGTTTAGATCAGTTCACATCAGTTCAAAACAATGTAAGCCAGTTTATATAAATTTAGATCAAATGAAGACAGTGTAAGCCAGTTTGTATAAATTTAGATCAGATTAAAAATACAAATCAAACATATCAATTCCAACCCCTTTATATCCATTCTAAATATGGTTTTGTGCAGTGCTTTATTTTCACAAATGGATTTTTAAAATCATTGTGTGAGAGTTTGCATCCACTTGTGTTATTTGAGTCTGTCCTCATCTTCCCTGTTCCTGGGTGTGTGTATTGTTCTACGTCAGGACAGTCCTGGCAGTGTTAGATAAGAGGATGTGAGTGTGTGAGGTGTGTGTGTGTGTGTGATGTAAGAGCTAAAGGAGTTTAAAGCGTGACACTGTGTGTTATGTAAACACTGTCCCCCCTCTGCAAGCTTGTCAGTGTGTATAATTAGTGCAATTCTATTTTGACTAAAAGTTCTCAGAGGGTTCGGGTCAGCTGTTTTATTCTAACGTGCTGACTCAGCTACCAGACCCTCAGCACTTTGCACAGGGGTTAGATGATGTGTATGATTTTGAGGCTGGTGCTGATGCTGAGACCAATACCTGACACTGTTGTAGTGTTGTGACCAAGTTGAATCCCCCCGCCACCAAAACTGTATTCAACCACAGGTGTATAGAAAGGAAGTAGAACTACTGGACTTAAGTAGTAAAGTGCTGTATCTGTATCTACTGGAGTATTATTTTTTCTTTTACTTCCACTTTTACTTCGCTGCATATTTTCAATGAGTTTAATACATTAATACATTTAATTTAATGCATTTTTACATGCTGGTGTTATAAGAAGACCTCACTGCTTCTGATCTGGATAACTTTCCACTGCTTTCTGCTTTAACTACGTAACTACATAACACAACACAGCTACATAACGTAACTCAATACTGTACTTTTACTTTCTGTAATTGAGTAGCAAATTTTAGAATAAACTACTTGTAATACTTAAGTACAAAACATCTGGAATATTTTAGTACTTCCACTAAAATGTGGAGCTTAAAGAACACTTTAACTTCTACTCAAGTCACTCTTTTGATTGTACTTTTACAAAGGACTCAGTCTTAAGTCTGTTTACAACAAACTTTAAGAACAAGGGATTTGTCTACTTTAAACACAGACAAGGGAAAAAGAACATCTGCTGAACTTTCTGAAAGACTCCCACTGAGATTCATTAATATCATACTCATCTTCTGCTGTCTTCTTTTCTGTTTTTCAGCCCAAACAGAAAGATCTCCAGCACTGCTTTCGGGCGGTAAGTACCCAGTCTGTCTCCTATAATGTTAGTTGCAAGTTTAATGCAGGTTTTTCTGTGAACTTGAATTATTCATTGATGAGGGACCCAAACAGAAGCAAACGATACAGAGATACATTAAACACACAAAGAAAAGAGGAGCATTTTAATGACAAATATTTTTAGCACACATAAGCATAGATAGTAAAGAATTCTGTAGTGAGGTGGTGATCTTCTACAGTATGAGATCTAGAAACATAACACCAAAAAACTTGTAAACTTATAAAGATAATTGTTGAAAGTGTGCCACTCATGATCAAATCTAAACCACTTAATGTTGAATGGACTTAATAGTTTTGAATTAGTTGGGAATAGTTTCAAATAGTAGATAAGATATGGCCTCAACTTATTGTATGTAGTTTTGAATAGTCTTATCTGGTCCTCTGTGGTGTTAGTGCGTGTTCACACCTGTAGTTTGTTTCTATGGTCTGGTTTAGTACCAGCAGTTTAGGTCAAATAAATGGATTATATTTGATGGCTGGGTCAGATCAAGACTGGATCCAGAGTTGGGGCCGAACCTAGACCACCTTCTCTAGCAGGCCTGGGTCCGGTTGTTTTGATTCACACCAGAGTGTGATTACTGTTTTCCAGTGGCGTGCAGTGAATATAGTGGGAACACCAACGCACGCATCCCCCCTCCCCCCACCCCCGCCAAGCGACACATAAATAAAAATTACAATAACTACATACTCTCTGTCTTGACTAAACTATATGAACTTAACAATCATTAACAGCCCGCAAATACAGCTACAAAACACAAAAGTATACAATAGACCACAACAATCAATGCTTAATTTTCCTACAAGTACAGCCATTCAAAAAATATCACTCATTTGGGCAGCCAAAACATTAAGTACACACAAAAACTCACCAGTCAGACAGCCTATTATTGTGATTTAGTTTAACATTGAAGGACAGCCTTTAAAAGGGCTTTTTAATATGATGTGACACAATAGATGTCTTATTTGCAGTCGCAATTCTGTGATAGTTAGCTAACTACTGAATTAAGCCAGTATTCGCTCTGTTTTACGACTAATCAACGTGTACCCCTTCAGCACAGCGCTGAGAAGGGTTTAGGCAGCCATGGCCCCGCCCCTGTAGTGAAAATCATGAATCTGATTGGTTAGATTGTCGTACGACTTTGCTAACAGACTCATTACTACACCTTTTTCAAAATCAGGAGAAGGGTCACGCAGACACATGGGGGCAGAAGCACTTTTAAAAAGCTTTGATTGGTTAGAACCGCTGTCAGTCAGATAAGAGTCCAACTGAAAAACACAGACTAATGCTTTGAATTAGTTGCTGTTTTTTATTTTAGTTAATTTATAAAATAAGTCCACACACTTACTATACAATAACTATAATATATATTTCCTGATTAAAAAGTATGTAATTATTTACATGCACTCATTATCACCCCTTCTCTAAAGGGTTAGAAGGGCCTCACTGCACACCACTGCTGTTTTCACACCTGCTCAATCAAATCACATTAAGGGCACAAACAAATCAGAGTCTGTTTTAACTAAAAACGCCCTTAGATATGCTATTGTCTAACCTTATATAGCCATAAAAAGTTTCAAATAGTTTTAAGTGATCTGAGATAGTAAATCAAATTGTCCTATTTGTTTACAGTCGAACCAGATACTGTACGTCGTTTGTAACATATTAAACTAATTTCAGTAGTTGCAGAAAGTCTTAAATCGTTTTTAATACTCTCCATTGGTCTTCAGTAGTCTTAGATAGTCTTCAGTTGTTTCAATTATGATCTAGAATGATCTGTAATAATCCTGAGAGGGGTAAAATTTTCTCCAATAACATTGAATAGCTTTAAATACAATTGAATAGCAAAATATAGTCTCAAATAGTCTTTGGTCATGTAATCTGTATTTTCTTGTGTGTTTTAAAAGACGCAGAATGTCTCAAATGGTCTTCATAATCAAACCATTTGAAAATAACCTCTTGAATGATCTTGAGTTCTTGAATTTGCACAGTGTAAAAAGTTAAGAAACCCTGACTTAAATAGTTCTGAACAGCCTCAAATGGTGTGGATAACCTGGATTGGTCTCTGATTGATTTTCTTAGGTGGTCTAAGAACTATATATTCCTTTATAGAACTCTAGTCTCATGGTCTTAAGATGTTCAAGATGGATAGGATAACAGCACTTGCTTATCTTTAAATTCTTGATGGTTCTGAGTCTCATTTTTTCTGTCTTTCTCCCTCTCATTGTCCCACAGTCAGCTCTTCCACCACAGTAACTTCAGCAGTAGTCAGGGAAGTACAGAAGACCTGTTCAGAGACAGCATCGACTCCTGTGACATAGACATCACTGAGAAGGTACTGAAAGACTCTCATGCTGTGGACGAATCTTCATAGAAAAGAACTGACTGTGGATTAGCATATTTTGTATATATTTGTGTTCCATTTGATTTGAATGTGTTCCACAGGTGAGCTACCTGGAGAAGAAGGTGTCAGAGCTGGAGAACGACAGCCTGGCTAACGGAGACCTGAAGTCCAAACTGAAACAAGAAAACACACAACTCGTTCATAGGTACATTTACAAACACACACACACACACACAAACACACACACACACATTCCCTGTATGACACTTTAATGTAAAGTGATGACATTTTATTTATTTTTCTGAACAGTGCAGCTGTGAACATCTGCCTCAATCATAAATGCTTTTATATTAGACATGTTTTATTACGCAGTATTGTAAGGCACTGTGTAGGAGACAAGAAGCTGTTTGACATTCTGCCTCGGTGTGGGAAAAGGGATGCCCAAAACTGTTAGCTTAATGTTAATTATTCCTTTAAATAGTGTGGCCTGCATTTGCTAATACATACTGATCTTCTTGTTGCAGGAACATTTATGTCTATGTAGTAAAATTAAGAGGTCATTTTTAAATTGCGTAGAAAAGAAATGCAGAGTGTATATCGTCGCTGTCCTATGAAAAACACTTATCTCCATTTTTGTCAATTTTTAGTTTACTACATAATTTAAACAAATAAACTGTCCCTTACACTGTGCCAAAATTTCTTGATAAACAGACCAATAGAAACACTTTAAAATGACCTGAAATAAACTCTTTTTACATTGACTTCCATTGAAAGTTTACAAGGTTTTTTCTCTCTCCTGTAAAGTTGCTGTTTTGGAGATAAGTGTTTTTCATTGGACAGCGACGATATGTATAATTTATCACCGCTTCCAAAATACATATCACACTACACTATACTGAAAGAAATTGTGTGTGTGTGTTTGTTTGTGTCAGAGTGCATGAACTGGAGGAGCAGATTAAAGACCAGGAGACGAGGGCAGAGCAGAGTTTGGAGGAGGAGCTGAAGAGGCACAGAGAAGTTTACAGCAAAATGGAGAGAGATAAAAGCACTGAGATAGAGCTGCTGAGTAACAGGTACCACACTCACACACTAACACACTTACACACACACACACACACACGCAAACACACTCTTCATAAATTGTACCTAATAACCTGTCTACTCAATTTAGAAGGTAGGACCATGATTGAACTGTACAGCTGAAATATTTGGAGATCCATTAAAATGATCACAAGCTTAAAATTATTATGAAGAAATGAACACACTGGTCGTCTGTGACCTGGTGTTGGACCCCTGTCTGAGGGACAGTGTGCTGCGTCCCCTCTGTGAGGTCAGTGATGGTCTGTATTGGTCTGTGGTGTCTCAGGGTGCAGCAGCTGGAGGAGGAGAACGCAGAGATGAAGGTGAACGTTTGCAGACTGAAGTCCCAGACTGAAAAACTGGACCAGGTGGGTAACATATGCCTGTCTTTATCACTATCATCACATCCTCACCACCATCATCATCACTATCAGTTTTACTATCACAGACATCCCAAGTTTCAAAAAAAAAAATCAGGGAAGTGCACCCGGATCTGGACTTGGACCAACCCCCCACCCACCAATCCCCTGCCCCCCCAAAAAAACAACAACATTGTGCACACACCAAAGAATACCAAAGGATAACCGAACATTACCTTGCCCCGTGTTCAATGCTAAAATCACTATTAAAAACTGTACAGCAGGCAGGACATTCATTATTTTTTACTTTTATTAGACATATTTTAGAGTATTTAGAGATGAAATGAGTTTTATATTTCCTCTTTTTAGAAGGCCCTGCCTCCCCTTTTCCTGCCTCTGCCATTATGCTCCTTCTCATCGAACGCGTCCCGTCCAGGAGGGGAAAAAAAACACCCGCCCACACTAAAAACTGATTGGCTGACTCACAGACACTTTGCAGAGAACAGGCCAATGAGAACCCTCTCTGTTTTGCATGCGCTTCATGAATATGAATAATATTCAGGAAGCCGCTATTGGTATGATCACATTTATCTCCATCACCGTCTTCATCATTAACACAGTTACCTTCAGCATTACCATCAACATATCAGTTGCCCCCACCATCAAATGAATCTCCATTCGCACCTCTTTTATCATTTTCACCATCACTATCATTAGCAACATTATTATCAGTCACCACTATTACTATCCATCATCACAATCATCATGACTAGTTTCGTCATTTGTATCACACTCCATCACACTGTAAAAAATTATCACATTCCATCAAAAAACATTATCACATTAGTATCACATCACTGTTACCATTATCATCACAATGTGCATTATTTATATAATTATCACTCTCACCATCATTTTCACATTTACTATTATCGCCATTATCATCACAATCACCTTTATCACCGTTAGTTTCAGTCTCACCACTATTACTATTATCATCATCACACTCAACATTATCACAGTTAGTATCATAATCTTCACTATCACCATGATCATCATTAGTATTACATTCAGCACTACCACTATTATTGTCACACTCACCATTATTACCACTATCATAACAATAACATTATCATCAGTAATATCACACTCTCCACTATCACATTATTGTCACAATCACCATTACTATTATTACTATTAGTATCACAGTCATCATCACATTTGTCATTATCACATTACAATTACTGTTATCACCGTTAATATCAAACTCACTATAATCATCACAATCACCTTTATCACCATTACATCATAATCACCAACATCACCACTATCACTATTATCACTATAAATATTAATAGCACAAAAATCATTATTACCATTAGTATCACACTCCCGTTAACATCATAATCACCATTATCACTGTAAGTATCAATGGCACAATCACCTTTGTCACCATTAGTATCATGATTATCATCACTGTCACCACCATCACCATTAACTACATCATCACCATACTCCTACACTGATTTTCTCATTTCTGTCTGAAGGAATCATGAAAAGAACAAATACACTTTTTCATATTTATCCACACCCACACACACCCACTCACACACACTGTGGTGTATTGGAGTGGTGTGTAGTAGTGTTAAGGTGTTGGAGTCAAACTGTGAATACTAACAAGCCTACTGCATTAGCCTGTGTAATGAGTGTGTGTGTGTGTGTCTGTACGGGATTAGCTCTCCAGTACTGCAGAGACTTTGATCTCCCAAATGCAGAGTAACAAAGAGGAACACTGCAGAGCAACGAGCCTCAGCTTCAGCCTGAAACTGGGTCACATCCGCAACCAGAGAGAGAGAAAGAGAGCCAGAGAAAAAGAAAGAGAGTGTGTGTTTGTGAGAGTACTTGTGTTTTCCTCTCTATCTGGAATTTTAGTGTCTTCATAATAATAGAAACATAATTGTAAAGATTGTTAATCATTCACAGCACAGATCCCACACTTTATAGAACTCCCCAATCACAGGATGCTGACAACACTGGGAGGATGAAGGCTGGCACAGTCTTCCTCAGAGACACATACACACACTTCTTTAACAGCCTCTAACACAACACTAATAGAGCTCTACATGCTTAGAGGAGAATGCTAACTGCTAATGCTGATATATCAGCAAACTGGGACCCATGTTTGAGTAATGGGGGAGAGGGAGGACCAGCCTACCCAGAGAGAGAGACAGAACAGTTATGAGCTCTTGGACCCCTGGACACTTACAGATGACTTTGACATCACCAGGGATTGGACCTGCATCCTCCTGGTCACATCAGTTTAGTCTACTAAGTGTTATAGAATGATGAATGTGTGTGTGTGTGTGCCTGCAGGAGAAGCAGCGTATGACAGATAAGCTGGAGGACACCAGTCTGCGTCTGAAGGATGAGATGGACCTGTACAGGAAGATGATGGACAAGCTGTGGCAGAACCGACACGAGTTCCAGAAAGAACGAGAGGCCATGCAGGAGGTAACACACACACACACACACACACACACACACATATATACATACACACAAAACACCATTCCCAAACTCATTTATCAGAGCTCTGAAGCTGGCCCATGTGTGTGTGTAGTTGATAGAGGACCTGCGGAGGGAGCTGGAGCACCTGCAGCTGTTTAAACTGGAAACGGAGCGGCCGGGCCGGGGGCGGACATCCTCGGCCGAGTTTAACGCCAGAACACGAGAGATTGAGCTGGAGCACGAAGTTAAGCGCCTCAGACAGGTAATTACACACCCAAACACACACATTGTTGGGATTAATAAAGTATTTATATATCTATATATCTGTCAGTCTATCAATCTATCTACCTGCTTACCTACTTAGAGATATTTCACACCTGAAAGTCCAGACTAGGGTCTGCACCTGGATTTGTGTCTTTGGGTGTTTTCACACCAGCACTATTTGGTCTGGTTAAAACAGATTCTGGTTTGTTTGTACCTTTAGTGCGGTCCGATTGAGCAGGTGTGAAATCAGTAATCGCACTCGAGTTCGGTTCAAAAGAAGCGGACCGAGACCAGCTAGAAGACCCAAATTAACTTTGGAGCGGTTCGCTTGTGGTGAGAATGTAATCCGGCCTCGCTCTGACCCAGCAATTAAATATAGTCCATTTAATTGAGCTAAACTGCTGATAAGGCACAGTTTAAACTTATATATTAGCCAGATAAAGCTGATTACCACAGCTATAAACAAACACTGTGTCCATGCACGCATGCATGTGTTTGAAAGCATAGCATTCAGCGTTAAAGCACAGATATTCGTGCTGGAATACAGAATATTCTCGCTGTATATATATTTTTTGTATATTTATATTTACTCCCACGCCAGGCGGCTCTGACCAATCAGAGGACACAGCCTGCTTGCGTGGTTTATTGGTGCGCATTTTGGTGAGTTTAGGTTCATGCCTGTGTGAAACCAAACCAAACAAAAAGAGAAAACACTCCAAGTAAATTAACTCATCAACTGATTCGGACCAAAGAAACAAACTACAGGTGTGAAAATGCCCTTTGTTACATTGTGTACATTTTGTCCAGTTAGTTTTGATTTCACACTGCAGTTCAGTGTGTGGATTTAAGTTCCTCTATACTTATTATATACATATTAATTGATGTGTAGAATTTTATGACTTCTGCAAGTTGTGAATGTTATGAGTTGCGAGTTTTCCCCTCTGGTTTGTTTAGAAACTGTCTGCAATTCATCTTGAAAGTTGCTTTCAAACTGCAAATAAACCCGACCGTGGTTCACTAGATCCAAACCCAGACCACCTCTTTAGGGTGGTACCAAACTCTGGTCCTTTGGTCCAGACTGGGGTTCACGGCCCCTATTCACACCTGCTAGTTTGGTTCGGACCAAAGTCTGAAAGTCCAGACTAAATAAGGCAGGTGTAAAAGATACACACCTTAGACAGGGGCTGAACTGAAGCTGCCCACCTCCAGAGTAAATGTAAAGAATAAAAATGCATTAAGGTCTAAATTCTGTTTTTAATGTATATAATTAAGCAGACTGTGTGTATAAGACTGTTATATGTAAATAAGTTCTGCATTGGTTGACTGCCAGTTTTGCACACTAATGGAAAAGCAGTATATGGCTGAATCACTCCTGGTAAATTTAGTGTGTGTGAGCGGGACTGAAATACTAGAGGTGTGTTATTTGCGTACAGCAATTGCTTGGGGCCCCCAGACAATGTCTGGTTATGAACTGATTGCAATAAAAAACTTCTAAATTCTGGAATGGTCAGTGCAGGATACTGTTATCAGAATCCCCCTGACAGTAGCATATAACCAGACTGGAACATGTTCAGCAGTATCCATGCACACTAGCTTTAACATCACTGTCTTTAACACTAGAACAGATAAAGGTAATAACTGACATTAGTTTCACTTCATTGAATCATGCAAACAGCACACCAAAACCTCAACCTATCCCTTATATTGTAGGGGTCAATTTTGCTTGGGGCCACCAAATGTTTTGAAACGACCCTGTGTGCATGTGAGTTAGTTGCACATTGCTCCTATTGCTGCAATATATCGGGGCACGAGAGAGAGAGAGAGAGAAAGAAAGAGAAACAGAGAAAAAGAGAGAGATACAGAGAGAGAGAGAGACCAATGAAGAGAGCAAATATCTACAATGAGCAGTTTCAAAGAACGATATAGTGATTTCTAGCTTGTAGTGTGAAAATAAATATTTATTTGAATATCTCACGAAAAAAGTAAAATGAACTGAACTTTGAAATAGTTCAGAATTAAAATTGTGAACTTTGAACGTGAACTGTTCACTTTGAGCATGTATGAACTGAACTTGAACTAGTTCAGAAAAGCTGTGAACTGGCACAACACTGTCCGAGACACATAAAGAAGCTCCACCACATCTTCTCAAACTGCCTCTAATGCAACACTCAAAAAGCTCTACATGCTTGGAGGAGAATGCTAACTGCTAATGCTGATATATCAGCAAGCACACACCCATGTCTGAGTAATGGGGGAGAGCAAGGCCTGGCCTACCTATCCAGAGAGAGACAGGACAGTTATGATCTCTGGGACTCCTGGACATTAACACAGATCTTTTCCGCTTACTTTTCCAGTGTTTTGGGATGTGTAGCTGCTATCAAGTTCTAAATTAGTTATTCTTCTATACTTTAATGAGAGAAAAATGTAACCTTCTGCATCTGATATGTGTTGTATATTATGTTTTGTAAAAAATATGGATCTATGAGTTTTGCAAATCATTGCATTCTGTTTTTTTTATATGTATTTGCATTTTACACAGTTTCCCTTTTTTTTATTCAGGTTGTAAAAAAATAAAATAATAATTGCCATGCAGTGTTTACAGTGTTTATTTTAATATAAAATAAAAATCATTTACAATTTTATTTTATTTTTTGCAGTTTGCTTAGTTGTCAGAATCTCTGTAAATAAGTGATGTTAAGAAGTACTTTAATTTAGTACATTAACTTTAATTCTGTGTTTCTCTGCTCCTAACAGGAGAACCATAAACTCCGGGATCAGAATGATGATCTGAATGGGCAGATCCTGAGCCTCAGTCTGTACGAGGCTAAAAACCTGTTCGCCTGCCACACCAAGGCCCAGTCTCTCGCCGCCGAGATCGACAATGCCTCCAGAGACGAGGTGAGAGTTTACCCCACACTAATACTGAACACCAGTAAAACACCAGTGAAGAAGCTGAATGTGATTCCGCTTCCCACAGCAGTTCTATCAAAACTAAGAAAACACAATAAATAAGTACAATGCTCAGAAACTTGTAAAGAAGCATCATTAGTCCTGGGATCCATAATGCTGCCTAATTGTAGTCTGTACTATCATAAATCTATTAAACAATTTTATTTTTTATTTTTGTGCTGTTTAAAAATAAAAATAAAGATGACAGCCAGACAATCTTAGCTCAGGTGCTTTATACACATATGTGCACATACACAAACTCCCAAAATATTAAAGCACAGGTCTTAATGAGTGCTCCCCAACTGTTTCAGTGCAAATACGTGGGCTTCTTCTTTTTCCTTTTCCTAGTTTTATAGATATACAGATGAATTTATAGAATATAAACAACAATGTTCATTTTACTCAAACATATACCCTAATAGCAAAATCAGAGAAATTGATTCAGAAACTGAAGCGCTCTCTTATTTTGTTCCAGAGCTGTATGTGCAAATGTCATCACAAAAATGTTGTATGTGCTGCTTCTATGTATAACAAAGAAAACAGAGTACACATACCCATTATTACTATATGTGGGCGGGGCTTAACAGACACACAGCCAATGAGATAATTTTAAAAAAGGCGGATAACAGGACATAATGTGTATAAAAAACACAGGTTGTAAAAAAACAACAAAAAGATTTTGACCTGCAGTGTTTAAAGTGTTTATTTTAATGAAAAAGAAAAAATTCAATTTTACAGTTTTTAATTTTTTAGACAAAGGAATTTACTTTCATTGCAAAAAAAAACCGAGCCCTTTCAATTGAATAACTGTATCTCAAGTATTTCTCCCTTTTAGGAGAGATCAGTTATTCTTTAAATTTTTTTATACAACATTTATACAAAATAACACATATATATATATGTGTGTACAAATTGCAAAATAGAGTAGTATAAAATAATAAAATATACTTCAAAATACTGCGCTGAGAATACTGCACATTGGCTTATAAATTACAGAATTGCAGTGTCTCAATAAATAAGTCATGTATATAAGAAATTATACAGGATATATTAGCTGTGACATTGAGATTAATACATTTTACTTAGTAAGTTATGAACCACCAAACAAATGACATCCTAAAACTAATAAAAACACACTGTATATAATGTGTGTTTGTGTGTGTTATTGATTACGTAATCCTGATTCCTGTGGTTTTGTGTTCTTTAGCTGGTCGACGCCTTGAAGGAACAAGAGGAGATCAATTTCCGTCTCAGGCAGTACATGGACAAGATCATCCTGGCCATCCTGGACCACAACCCCTCCATCCTGGAGATCAAGCATTAGAGCTGCTGCAGACACCACCGAGCCCTGCTGCCCTCGTGTTGCCAGGAAGAGAACTGCATCAAAAAATCCACTCATGCTCATGCAATTCTGTGCTGTCTCTCTCTCACACACACACACTCACACACACTCACTCACACACACACATCGGTTTACCTTCACACTCACCGCCATGCCAGAGTCCAGAGCTGACACGCTGCAGGTGTTTAAGATAAGGGACAGAACTGGAAGCTGCATCTCTCACTATAGAACACACTACCTCTCTGGATCAGCAGTGATTTCAGAGCTTCTCCACCTGAACACAGTCAGACCAGCACTAATTACTGCAGCACTTGACCCTAGTCTTACAGAAAGCCGTGTGTGTGCAGGCAGGACCTTCCTCATAGTCTCTTTTGTTGTCGTTGAACAGCACTTCTCTTAGGGCTGAATTATTTTTTTTTTGCAAACTGGAGAAATTGAAGAATTACTCACTAATATATGCGTATCTGCAAAAATGCAAACATTTAGTCCAGTGAAATTTGTCTTAGGCCACTGACAGACTGGAACAAATTGATAGAATAGCTTAAAAATAAAAATGTTTAAAGTAAATATACAGTTTTACGGTGCACTTCTGCTCAAATGACACATGTTCTAATGACACGTGTGAATAGTGAACAAATCCTCTACAGAAAATTATAGACACAATTTCTATGAATTTACTTTATTTTCCAACATACAGTTACAAATATATTTTACAAATGCGACCTAATAGTGCCCCTTGTGGATACTTTAATATTACATGTGAGTATACTGTAATTAGTGTGATTTATTAAGACATCAAGTAACAAAAGAAGATGTTTACTATTTTTGGTCCAATTTGCAGAACATTAGCCTCTGAAACCTAAACTAAAGCCTCTCATTAGTCCCTGTTCACTGTTCAGTCACTGTTTCTGACTCTGGCAGTGGCATGGTGCCAACCAAGCTGATGAATCAGTTGTGCCCCAGAAACTAGAACTCTGTAATAAACGTCAGGAAGACAGTTTGTCTTCAGCGCACAGAAGCAGAAGCATAATTCAGCCCTCAGACCATGAAAGAGTTTTGGGTAAGAATGGAATCCCCCCTCTATACGTTTTTCAGAGGATCGGATGATCAGTGTTCTCAGTCTGTGTGATTCCTGACAGGCTATTAGGATATTCACTGCAACACCGTGTCCCACAGTGTGAGTAGAGTAGTGTATGTAGTGTATAGTAAGTATACTAGTATAGTGTGCTACACTGGTATTAGTAAGACACTGGTAGTAGGGAGTTCAGTTGGCCACATTAAAAAGAAATCTCCGAAATATTTTTCTGAAAATATTTTTTCTCTCTTTTTTTGTTAAATTTAACTGATTATTTTTTATATGACCTTCATAAGCTTTCATGTTTTAGCTAAAACAGTTTAAAGCTACATATTTTACATCTTACAACTTTTTTTTACCACAATATTTGATCAAAAAGTTGTTGCTTACCAAATACAGTAGTATGTGTTCCATATTATACATATGTTTTAGTTATACACATTATGTTCTGTTATCCGCTCTTTTTAAAAGTCATCTCATTGGCTGTATATGTCTGTTTAGCCCCGCCCACGTATAGTAATAATGGGTATGTGTACTCTGTTTTCTTTGTTATACATAGAAGCAGCACATACGATATTTTTGTGATGACATTTGCACATAAAGTTCTGGAAAAAATAAGAGAGCACTTCAGTTTCTGAATCAGTTTCTCTGATTTTGCTATTTATAGGTATATGTTTGAGTAAAATGAACATTGTTGTTTTATTCTATAGACCACATTTCTCCCAAATTCGAAATAAAAATATATCATTAAGAGCATTTATTTGCAGAAAATAAGAAAGGGCTGAAATAACAGAAAAGATGCCGAGCTTTCAGACCTTAAATAATGCAAAGAAAACAAAAAAACCCAAAAATTTAAGAGTTCTGAAATCAATATTTGGTGGAATAACCCTGGTTTTAATCACAGTTTTCATGCATCTTGGCATGTTCTCCTCCACCAGTCTTACACACCGCTTTTGGATATCTTTATGCCACTCCTGGTGCTATCCATCTTTCTCTTATATTCATGATGTTTTCAAATTGGTAAAATTAAAGAAACACATCATTTTTAAGGGTTTCTTATTTTTTTCCAGAGCTGTATTTGCATCTCATGTATTTGGCATGCAGCAGTTTAGCCCCGCCCACTTACACTGAAGTTATTGGGGGTGTTCTAGGCAGGACTGAATTTTTAAACAGGCCCAAATTGAGCATTCGCATACAGGCATGGTGCCCAGAATTCTACCCTCACTAGCTAATGATTAGGTCTTAAAGAAAGAAGAGACATTTACTGTTTTTAAGGTCACAAAATTAGTGCATTTGCATATACCCGCCAATCGACAGAAAACTATAACCGTTTTGGCATTCATTCACAAAAACATTTTTTTTTCACACAAACAAATGAAACACGTTAGCACCCAAAAAACAGAGAGAAATGATGTTTTCTTGTCGTAGAAAAACACTTTGAATAGTGAAGATTCATGCTGCATGTGAAGCACAACCAGAGGGAACAGTGTGTTTCTAGAGTGAATACCTTTGCACAGAATAGTACATACATGATAATGTATGGATGTTGTTATGTAGTGTATTCAGTTTACATAATGATACATAATGAAACTGAATGAAGGACTGAGAACAGAACGAAGAATAGATCTTTATTTTGAAGAAGGACGTGTAAAAATAATAATAATAATAATAATACAAAGTTTATTTTTCATACTGATAAATGTAAATGTTTAGCTTATTCCCACAAGAGCAGACGTGTGGCGCCCCCGTGAGGAAAGGAAGGGTAAATGGTGCCTCTTATGGAACAGCTTTGGCTGATTTACACTGAAAATAGTGATGCTCTGAGCATACCTGGTGTGAGTGTGCACATTTGTCTCTGCATAAGAAAAATATATCAGATCTCAGATGTGAATGTGTTAAATCCGAATTCAGATCTTATTTGGATGTTACAGATACAATTTGTACTTTAAATCCAGATTCCAGCCCTGGATGTCAAACACTTGTGTGAAACACTGGTATGCATGACACTAATATCCAATCAGTAACATCAGCAGTTCAGTTTTTTGCCAGTGTTTGTGCAATCCAGGTGTAGATTCTGGATTCAAGACATAGTTTAGTTTCACAAATTTAACCATTTACTTTCCATCAGAACTGAATACTGTAATAATACCAGTACTGTACAAATGCAGTTTAAACACCAGTTGGTGAATAACCTGCAACCTAAACTGCACTTGCAGAGATTCATTTTAATTCACATAAATCATAACAGCTTATCTGAACATCTAGAATCATGTGTAATATATAGGGAAAGAAATTTTGTGCACATTTAATTCGGGTGAATTCAGTGCAATCAGTCATGCAACAGTGCAAATCACACAGGTATGATCATTCAAAAACCTTGTATCTCATATTTTTACTTTTCCCCATAATGTAAATCTGGCAGTTGCTCTTTACATTATATCAGAAATTTCATGATGAACGGACCAAATAGAAATGCTCCAAAATGAATTTTGTAACATCAACTTCCATTAAACGTTAAGAAGGTTTTTATCCTCCTCCTGTAACGTTGCTGTTTTGGAGATACGAGGATTTTTGAAATGTTTATATTGTCTGTGAAACAGGAGGAAAACACACACATCAGTCATAGTTGATGTAAATCGATATGACAGTAATCACCTGATACTTGACGTAGAGCAGAAGCAGCTGTACAGCAGCTCTCACTGTAAATGCCATGAATGTATCTCCACCACAGACACTTTCTGTTCACAAGCACTCGTACTGACTTCACTTAGCTAGTCTCACGTCACGGTGCGTCACAGTGTTTGAGATAACTGTAGCTAGGCCATAGACACGGACTCGGCTCTATGCTGGACTGTCACAGGCTAGTTTTGCTCTGTTGCACAAATCGTACTGACTCTGTAGTTTCTTTGCATGTTCTTCTTCTGTTCTGTTCGTGCCTTTGTTTGGAATGTCATTTTCAGGAATGTTTTTAGTTCACGTTTAGTCCTTATTTCTCAGCCGGAGAAGCTTTTTATATATTTCAGTCACGGATTTGTGTTGTCGCATTTTTCATACATTGTAAATGTTGTACAGATACTAGTTACTATTTGTATTTATGTGCCACACATAAAAAAAAAACAATAAAAAACACAACTAAAGTGCAAACACAAGAAGCTTTTATACAGTTTTATGATAAAGGCGTAGAGTTTAGTGTGTTGGACGATTTTTCTTATGTACCACCCAATTTAGTGATTATATATATATATATATATATATATATATATATATATATATATATATATATATATATATATATATATATATATATATATAAAATGAAGCTTACAGGCATAATACTCCTCTACTCCCTCATCGCTAAGCGTCTTTAGGCCCATCTGTAGTGAAGGAGGTTTTGTAATCAGTAGTTAGGCCTCGTATATCAAGAGGAAGCGAAAATGTGTTATTACATTTAATATTCATTGTTAGGCACTTTGGTAGCATCAGAAATTCAAAATAAAAGTCTCTACCTACTGAAATCATATAGTAGGGATGATAACCGAGGCTGTGTGTTACTGAAAGTAACCGCGGATTCGTTTCTGATTAAAGAGGTCAAACCAAACACACTGATACCTGATTCTTTTAGCTGAGCTTGTTTTTGTACTTTGATAGAAGGCTTATTGCTCATTTGTCACCACACGTCTCACCAATTCTTTTGTTATAACACAATTAAGTGTTAATGATCTTGTTGTGACAAACTGGAAATAGAAATATGTAATAAACAGTTTGCTTTGGCATGACTCAACACTGCTGTGTTTCTTTCATCCTTTTCTGGGTTTTGAATTTACATGTTTTTTGTGTGTGTTTTTTTGTGTAAAATAAAAAATACAGAAAGCTGCAGTATAAAGAGGATAAAAGATAAGTTTCATTATTTTTCTTTATAAATGATTAGTTGTTCAGTTAAATATATCATACAGCAGAAGAACACAGGGAAGTTTGAAAAGTGAGATAAGGTTTATTTACAGAAAAAGTGCAATAATTATTTAAACAACATTAGGCAGGTGCATACATTTGGGAACCCTTGTCATTTGCTTGATTTGAATACTTTCGTCACTAATTATTGGAACACAAAATGTGTTTGGTAAGCTCTTTGACATTTGACCTACATACACAGGTGAATCCAGCTATGAGAAAGGGTTAAAGTGGCCGATTACAAGTTCTTCTCTTCTTTGCATCTTCTCTGAAGAGTGACAACATGGGAGCCTCAAAACAAAACCTCTCAAATGACCTGAAAACACAGATTGTTCAACATCTTGGTTTAGAGTAAGGATACAAAAAGCTAAAATCTCAAAGATTTCAGCTGTCAGTTTCCACTGTGAGGAACATGACCAGAACCACGGACACAGTTCTAGTTAAGACATAAAGTGGCAGGCCAAGAAAAATCTCAGATAATCAGAGGAGAAGGATGGTGAGAACAGTTATAGTCAGACCCACAGATCAGCTCCAAAGACCTAAAACATCATCTTGCTGCAGATGGAGTCACTGTGCATCATTCAACTATTTAGCGCACTTTACACAAGGAGAGACTGTGTGGGAGACTAATGCATAAGAAGCCCTTTCTGAGCACACGCCACAAACAGAGTCGCTTGAGGTATGCTAAAGCACATTGGGAGGGACAAGCCAGCTAAAAGAACACAGCATTCCAAGACAAATGGACGTGCTGTCCATGCTCGGAAACGATCAAACCTGACTGAACTGGAGATGTTTTGTAAAGAAGAATGCTCCAAAATACCTTCAACCAGAATGAAGCCAGAATCTAATTGGTGGCTATAGGAAGCATTTAGAGGCTGTTATTCCTGTTGGGGTCCAAATTTATTCACCTGCCTAATTTAGTTTAACAAATTATTGCACACTTTCTATGAATCCTATTTACTTAATTTCACTTCTCAAATATCACTGTGTTCATCTGCTACATAATACAAAATGTACTGAAATTCAGTGATCTTTTAATAAAACAGTGCTGACATCTGCTTTATTTCTCCACAGACAAAAAAGATATGTTTTTTTTATGTTTGTTACCAATGTCAATAATAATGAGATAAAATCTATATCAGACATCAGGCGATCAGATGGAAAGACCAGTCATATGAAGATATCTTCTGAAGTAGTGAGGATGGAGATAAACCAATAGTATTTTTTTTCAGAAGGCAGAGACACAGGTTTAGTCATTCCAGAAGACTCTTTGGAGCTTTTTTGATGAATATAAGTGTAAACAAAGAGAGGGAGAGGGAGAGAAAGAAGAGAATAAGCAGAGCTTGTTTTATAAGGTTAAGAGGAGATGAAGAAACACCAGAATGAAGAACACTGTAAACTCTCCTGTAGCTCACTGTCAGATGTTTTTTTTAAACAGTTTACAGAAATGAGGGTCTGAACCATGTTTTTTGTGTATTAAAAGCACAGATTGAAGCCTTTTTTGCTGAAAGATGGAAAAGTTCAGACACCACAACAAAGGTATAAAAGAAGTGTCTTTGTTTTTAATCCCCATATAGAGCTTTTTTAAATCTTATTATTGGATAAACAGTCCTGATTGTCACAATTTCACTTGGATTACAGGACAGTTTTGTATTATGCATGGTAATCCTCCAGATGGCGCCATTGAGCTGACAGAAAACAGATTAAGGGCTCCACATCCTATACAGTGTATGTATTGCCTTAAACTTGACTAGGTAGAATGTCCTTCCAGCAGACTAATTTAGGAGAAGATTTTTATACTAAGAAGACATTATATGGACATATATGGATGTTAAATAATGTTTGTTAAATGTTAAATGTGTGTGTGTGTGTGTGTGTAGATTAGAAGGGTTTGAAGCTGATGACTGAACAATAACAGTCAGTGTTATGAATGGATATTGAGTGTAATATAAGTATATAAATGGAAAATGGTAGATGTGAATGATATGAACACACACACACACACACACACTGTCCCACTTCTACTCAGATCACCTGGAGAGTCCCAGTCAAGGCATTCTCTGCACATAAGAGGTGTTACACTCTGCAATTATCTGTTTCTGATGTAGGTGTAAACTTGAAAACTACATTTATCACTTCTCTAGTTTAAACATAATTATAACATAACAAATGCTTGATAGTTTCAAGGCTGCTGATCTGACCTTTGGGCTCTAGGACAGACGTGGGTCTCAAACAGACCGGTACATGCGCAGGAAGTCCTAACTTGTGGGTGGAGCACTTTTACCTGCTTTGTAAACATAGATGCTTTCACATCTAACCTGTTTAGTATAGAGATCCGTTACATTTTTCATTTTTTGTTTGAACCAAAAAAAGCATGTGTGAAAGGTGCCATAAATCATAGTTCAGATCAAAGGACCAAAATTTCGTCCAACCAAAAAAGTTGGTATTAAACTGGATCAGCTGAACCATGGTCCAATTTGTTTGGAGAATGAAAACATATTTTTGGATGGTTAAAATTTTTAGACCGATTATAGGAAATGTTTTGCCAATGTTCTGGAATGACATAATTGGAATTCTCTTTTCTTGAACTAATTTCCCATTAAGCCCATCTATTGACCTTTCACTTGGTACATCAATAGTCATCAAAAGAACATTTTTCTTCTCTTAATGTTACACCTTTAATTTAAAATAAAAAAATTTAAAACCTTTTTAGAATTTTCTTTTTTAGAATTTTCTTTTTTTTAATTGTCTTCAGTTAGAGTTAATAGATCAATCTAGCTATAATAAGATTATGGCTGAATAGAAAGACAAATATGATTTTCTACAAACCAAACAATGTATTTGTATTTAAATTCACAGCCCACCTAAGTGAATATGCAACGTTTTTTAGTCCGATCATTAAACTGCCAAAACTAAGCAGTGAAAATTTGTACAATAAAGCAAACACGTGGACTCTGGTTTGGAAATGTTTAAGACTTCTGAAAGGTTTGGATGTACTACTTACACTTGGAAACTCTTGTAAGAGTGTAACTCTGAGGAGCAGTGGTGAATAATCAGCTCATGGTCCCATTATTGTTAAATTGGCAACAAGGCCCGTAAACACCAGCCCAGTCCTGCAGAACCACACTTCTCTATTTGTCTTGAAGCAGTTTGGCTTTTTTTGGCGGGGGAACCAGTCTCGATGACACAGCATGACTTCATACACACACAGTAGTTGCTCTAAAAGTAGCCCACTTCTTCAAATCCGGAGCCAAGTGGTGATCGCTGAAATGTCAGTAATATTTAGTTACGGGTTTTTCAGCGTCTCTCTGGAGTTCTGAGCAGAAATGGGTTTGAAAGAGAAGCTAAAGCTAATTTGATTTTGGGTCAGAGCTTAGAATTTAGTTGTTTTTTTTTCATTGTTCATATTCTGTGTGTGAGAGAGAGAGAGTGAGACAGAGACAGAGCTGAGCTTTTTTCTCACTCTTTTTTTTTTAGAAAATCTAAAAGATTCAAAAAAGGATTCTGATAGTGAGTTTAGGTATAGGTCTAGTTCAGATACTGATGTACTGTTTAAGTTTGTGTTTAGGGTTAACATGATAAAGGATAGATTTCGTGTTAGGTTTCAATTTAATGAGGTCATGTATTTAGGGTTAGTATATGGTTAGGGTTATGATTAAGTGTAAGTTAATGAGTTTAAGATTAGGGTTAGAGTTAGTTTAGTTAGTTTAGGGTTAGTAAGATTAAGGTTAGGTTTAAGTGCAGGGAGCAGTCAAATGATGTTAGAGTTTAGCATTAGTAGGATAAGTGTGTGTAATAATCAGTGTTGGGTACGTTACTTTGAAAAAGTAATCAGATATAGTTACTTCTCCAAAAAAGTAACTGAGTTACTAACGGAGTTACTCCACTATAAAAGTAACTAGTTACCAGTAAAAGTAACTATCGCGTTTTCTTATTTGCCCGTCAAAAAAGGAAATCAATTATGTATTTACTATTATTATTAGAAAAATAACAAACGGAAATTAACCCAAAATGTTGACAAGAATATAATCTAACGAATTTCAAAAAAACAAAACGAAATTCTCCACACAGCCAAAGAAAATTACTAAAACTTGTAATACTGAAAAAAACCGGAAAAAACGGAAAAACTCGTCTGGGGATGAAATTAAACAAACCAAGCCACACTCAAAGGAAATATGTATATATAAACAAAACAAAATAATGGACAAAAACAACAATCTAATGACCGTTAAAATGGTATTAATATAATAGCTTCACCAAAAGAGAATAGAGCTTAGATCGGGCCAAAAAATCCGACCCGACCCAGCCCTAGCCCGTGCACGTTCTGCCCAAGCCCACCCAACCCGAACCATAAACTGTCTGTTTTCGGGCTGATTGAATGAGTGAAATATAATCAGAATTATGTTAATTTACACTGTAACATAGAAGCATAGAACTATTATTTAATTAAAATTATTTTTTTAAAACAGCTACACACAGTGCTGCAAGTCAAACGCGAGACGTTCACGTGCGCCCAGAGCTACGTGATTACATTTTTTATTTTTATTATAGTTTAATTTTATTTTGTTTTTTCTGTTCAGTAAGTTTTAATTTGTTTTTAGGGTGGGCTTGCTAGTTTTTACTATTCACACATCTCATCAGAGAGATCAATCTAAAAAACGAGAGAGAGAGAGAGAGAGAGAGAGAGAGAGAGGGTGAGAGAGATTTCTGGTATAAGCTACTCACAGGTAAATGTTCTCACACACTGTATCTCCTGTTTCTCTTTCATCTGCCTCGGGCTCATATTGTAATCCCATACATAGTTTCTCAGTGTTTTTGTCGTATTTTTCGGCTAGCGCGAGCGCTTTAAACGAGAACTAACGCCAGGACCACGAGGTGCCGCGCGCTGCTGCTGCTGTGCCATATCCGACTCCGCTTTGCAAACAGAATCGGCACAACACCGCACGCTGTACAACTCCAAGAGTGAAAACAGCGCTTATAAATAAATTAAACACTAAAATTAGGGCATTCTATCAGTAATTTCAGTTCGTTTTAGTTGGTTTTATAAACACAATTACCGTTTTTATTAGATTCAGTTAACACAATTTTTTTTTTTCACTTTAAGTTTTCGTTATTTCGTTCGCTAGTGAAAAATAATAATTGGTTACTTAGCAACATTGTGATTATCACACCAGAGCTTTATATAAAATAAAAATAGGAGCCCGATTTCGGGTCGGTTCTCGGGTCAGGTCGGGTTCGGGCAGAGAATCTAAGCTCTAAAAGAGAAAGCAGCAGCACCACAAAAACCGGAGCAGCTAAAAAGAGCTTAACGTCCTTAATTCGGAACTTGGCCTGTCCACGGCAATCACTGAATTGATTAGAGCAGCAAATCGTCACAATTGTGCCTCACTTCACTACGCCAAACCACGTAAACCTACAGGCACAGCGGCCAGAAGCTCAAGTTCACCGGAAAGAGGAGGGGTTAACCAGGGCAAAGCGAAGTTAAAAAAAAAAAAGTTCATAGAGCGCTAAAGTAACGTGCAGTAACGGGGTGTTGGAAATGGTAACGGCGTTATAGTTACAGCCATAGTAATTAGTTAGATTACTCATTACTGAAAAAAGTAACGGCGTTAGTAACGCCGTTACTCCCAACACTGGTAATAATATAATATTATTTTAGTAATGGTCCTCACTATTATAATAAAACCAACATGCATGTGTGTGTGTGTGTGTGTGTGTGTGTGTGAAAGCGAGTTAGACAAAGGGGAACTCCGCTCCGAGCAGGCGTGCCTCCAGCACTCTTTTTCCCATATGATGACTCATTGCAGCGTGTTGTTGGAGAGGGGAATTCTGTGCAGCGCTGAGGAATCAAATCCAGACAGCACAGAACTGAGAGTCTGTTCCACCACACTTCAGCTTCCATTTCCATTTCAATATCATGCTGGCAGTGGAACCACAATTTTGGTTTTTGGTGAATATTGATTATTTTAATGGAGCAGTGCCTGACTATGAGCTCCCCCTGCAGACAGTCAGGCCACAAATGGACAGTCCCCCTAAATACATACTGAATCACCTCAGGGTTATTATGACTAATGCTTCTTTCCATTCATGATCTCTGAATGCTCACAGCAATAGTTCTCTATGAATGATTTAATCCACATCTAAAAAGCAGTGGATCACTGTGTGCTTACTGGACGTGTTGTGCAGAGCAGCATTACTTTACGTGGCAAACAGATTTAATGAAACAAAACATTTTTTAATAAATATATTTCTAACCCAATACCCATTTACATGAATTCCTACAAGTAATGCTGGGGGGGTGTAAATCACTGAAACCCAAGCTCTGATACATCAGTTAATAGAAGCTTGTGATGACCAACATCCCGTGAGGAGAGAGTGCCATCTACCCATCCAGAGAGAGCATGGCCAGTTGTGTTCTATATGATCCAGGATTCTAACTGCAAATCCTCAGAATTATAGTGACAGCATCAGTCAGAGCCCCATAGAACAAATCTGTAAAGGGGGCATATTATGCAAAACTCACTTTTTTCATGTTTTTTATTCTCAACTTGGGTCTCAACTGCCCATATAATCACTACAATTGCGGAAAAAAAATAATCTGTTTTCTGGGAACCAGAAGAAAAAGTCATATTAATCATATGCTTCTATGAGCTGTGTGAATGATTCCTTTACTATGATGCTGCAATGAGGAAACCTGCATAGAACCACCCTGGCTCCACCCCCACCCTTCAAACCCCACCATAGCCCCAACCTGTCTGCTGGTTTCCAAGCATCGTCTGAGAGATCTATACCTGCTCTCCCTGGCAAGTCGGCTGATGATGGAGCTGATGATTTCCCAGTTAAGCATGAACTAGATTGTCTGTGTTTTGTCATTTATCACAAGCTAAAGCATGGTAAATGCTCATTGTGTACATTACATTTCCAGCAACAGAAGGAGAAGGAAGCTTTCCTAATGAAGCAACACGAGGAACCAATAATAAAAATGAGAAGTTTCATAAGAACATGAGGAAAACCACACATTTCCACCAATGTAAAAATGGGTTCTGTTCTGATTCCCACACCTGGTTTTGAAAACGTTCTGCACTTTTACAAACACAAAAATAAGTTCTGGAATCTGAAAAGTTTGTTCCCAGCTGTAACCAAAGATGAGTATATTTTTTTAGCATGAAGCAATTTGAGTGTCTAGTTGTACATGAGCAAGGACTAATAATGACACACACAAAAGGCCAAAATTTGATCTGTGTTTCAAAATTTGATCTCAGAGGTAAGATATGCACTCCACCATCTCCTCACTGAGAAGGAACCGAGAGGAACCAAGTATCAAACACCCCTAAAGAACACTGAAAAAACTTCTGAGAGGAACCAAGACTCAACACTTCATAAGTCATTGGCTGCACCTGAGCTAGGCGGCATTTCTTTGGTCATCACTGAAGACTTTTCCAAACTAAAAGCCCTTCATATAAAGGCAAAAGATTCATCCAGCATAACTGATGTTTTAAGTGCAGCCCTCAGTTTCCCAAGATTCTCTGTGCACAAACAACATGAAGGGGAAAAATGTGTCATGAAGTCGAAGATTTGAAAATGTTAGTTTTAATAATTTACTCACTTTCTCATTGTCAACTGCTTAATCCATTTCAGGATTCAGCAGTCATCGAGTGGAAGGCAGATTAAACCCTGGACAGGCTGCAAATCCATCCCAGGGCAGACACCTGGGGACAATTTTGAACAACTCCAATTCACCTGAATGGCACATCTTTGGACTGTGGGAGGAAACCCATGCAGACATAGTAGAGACTAGACTGTTAGATTGTTCCATATTTCTCTCCAGGAACCCTTTAAAGTGCTTTCAGGGAACTTGTCTGCAGCCTACACTCTAAGAAATATAAGTACAGATTTGTACTTAAAAGAGTACAAAGCTTGTCGCTGGGGCTGTACCTTATATTAAGGTTCAAAAAAGTACCTTTCAGTGAAAGTACTTTTTTGTACCCATGGTTTTTGTGCCAGTATAGATTATAAAGATTATAAACATTGTCATCAACTAAAAATGGCTCAAAAACTTGATGATACAAAATTGTCTGGCTTTCAAATAAAAAATGTGCAATTTAAATATATACTGTTCATTAGTACAGTGATGCAGAATACTGAATGTACCTTTTGGCTGGTTAAATGGTACAAATTTGTACTTATTGCTGTCAGGAAAGACATTGTACTTCAGAGGGAACAAATCTGACCCTGTAAAGACCAATATTGTACCTTTGAGGGTACAATTATAAAGAATGTACCTTCGAGTACAAAAAAGTACTCATATCGTACCTCTGTTTTTTAGAGTGTAGGCTTTGGAAAACAGCTAGTGACAAAGAACTGAGGTGGTAGGAGGGGAAGTTAAAACATGTTACTACTGGTCAATTATTTAGATTCTAGGAAATCGAATGAAAGTCTAAAATAATAAAATTGTGATGAATATGATTATTAGTGTAAAGTAACACAAAACCCATTTTCCCAAAAAATGTTTTGAGATTAAAATTGGCTTTTTCTGTGGAGAGAGACTTTAATGTAATGCTTGCCTGACCACTTTACAGATATTTCATCAGGAACAAAAGTTTGACTTCAGGTATTGAGGTTCTTTAGGTAACCTATAGTGGTGAGAGGGGGTATTAGCTACACAGACTGACTGGCTGAAGCTAAAGTGTTGCATGGGGAGAACTGCATTTGGCAGTAATCTGTCTGTCAGTCCAAAATGAACCGGTTGCTGGCGCACGGCCTCTAGAAACTGATGGAAAAAAAGGTTCAGTGTTGAGAAGTATTTGTATGTTCTGGCTAAACCAGATCAACCAATGGGGCGCAGAGCTGGAGTGTTGCTGGGTGATTGTGCCTGTCCTGCCAGACTGAGAGAGAACCATGTGGGCTGTGTTAATGCTGGCATTTCTACAGGCATTTCTACTTCAGTCCATCTTCTGCCGTACACAGCAGCTCGCTGATTAGGAAAGCTCAGAATTAGATCAGCAGTGGAGATTTTGAGTTTTAAGACCCTGTTTGGTGTTAAATAAAACACTGCAGCTCCAGAGTGAGAGGAGTGATCAACAGTAAAGCAGGAGAGAAACGTATATGAGTTACTGCTGCAAACCTGTAGTGAGGGTACTGTAGTATCTTGAGCTGCGATGTCATGTAGAATAACCCTGCTTACAAATGTGTATGCTCAAATATATGTCAGTACTAATATGCTTAATCTTGCCTGAAGATTCCAACCCAATCGCCTGTTCAGCCACAAACAGCTGCATTTGTATTAACTCTTTAATAAACACATTGGTGGCACACACATGCATACGCCTGATTTACAAACCACAACACCATAAGCAGATCTGATTACAGATACACAGACAGACTGACTGACTGAGAGATGGAGATATACACATAGACAGATAAATCTACATACCATATTTTTCACACTATAAGGCACACCGAATTATAAGGCGCATTATGTGACACTAGTAAGGAACAGGGGTGTCACCATATTTTCCTTCTAATTCAGCAGGTCTCACCTCTGGGTTGTGGTGGGGTGACTAACTAAGTTAAGAAAAGTTAAGATACGTAAGCAAAACTGTAATACTAAAAAAAAAATGTTTTTAAAGTAAAATAAGGCCTGGATATTAATCTACACAGATTTCTTTCCTGAAAACTGTTTATTTGGGTGAGTAAATCACTTCCTTTTATTTACAGTAAGCTTATAGCTTAGTAATGCTAATACTGCTCCAGCCTCAGTGCCGCGGCCTAAACTGAAACTTCTGTATAACGCTGCACTTCAGCTGAGTGGCTTTAAAATTCCTTAATACCTGACTGGTAAAATTCATACATAAGGCCAGAGGATTTTAAGGTGCACTGACGATTTTTGGGGAAATTAAAGGACTCCTCACAAGGGTGCCTCCACACATGCTGGACACCATCTGAGCCAAACAACTTTATCTTGGTCTTATTAGACCACAGGACATGGTTCCAGTAATTCATGCTCTTGGATTGCTTGTCTCGTGCAAACAGTTTGCAGGCTTTCTTGTGTGTCAGCTCAAGAAGAGGATTACTTCTAGGACAGTGCCATGCAAACAGGTCACAATACATCCTGACATCATCGCAGACAAATGTACTGCATCTCCTGACACACTGATTGGTTTGTAGAATGTTGTCAGTTCAACAGGCTGCCTTTCTAGGTATTGTGCTGAATCTATCTCCATTCAAGTGCAGGAATTAGAGAAACATATTACTGTTGGATTCACTAAATTCTGTTTTATATAAAATAATTAATCTGCAGAGTAGATCCAGGAGTGGCAACCATAAGCATTTGCACCCATACTGCATACGAAGAAGAGTTGGACTTTAGAACAACACCAATTCTTTACTTTTACTTTTCCTGGAAGGTTAACAATAGCCTGTCTTAAATTCCTGTAATTGGTTTGAAATTCAGAACCGTCTAGAAAAGTGTTTTTACACTGCAGATTAAACAAAACACGCTTCAGTTGATCCGGGCCCAAAACACCTCTTTTAGTCTTTTGGTCCAGACCGTGATTCATGACACTCTTCACATTGACCAAACAAAGTATTAGGTATTAGAGCATCACTAGATATCTGGTTCCATTGACCACAATGTCCATTCACATCCTCTCTGAAAGCTTTCTCTTGAACAGAGCATTTCACACCAAACCCACTGTAAATAACTGATTTTTAAAATGTGTGGATTCCAGCACTCTAGAACTTACTACCAGAAATGTTTTCTGCTGAGTTTTCAGGAAAAATGGACAAACCATATGTACGAAATCTCAGTCTGTACAATCACCAGGGTTCCTGGGCTCCTGAGTTCCTGGTCATTTCCTCAGATTCCCTCTGGAATGGAAGATTTGCAGCAATCCACCCTGCTGTGCCATCAGACGCAGTGTGTAAGAGAGCAACACACCTCCCCAGAGTGTTTCTCCATCCTACCCTCAGTCCCCCTGACCCCCACAGCACAGAACACTCAGTTTCTGAACAGATGTGATGTGATGTGTTGACACCATAAAGTGATATTTCAGAAATGTGTTTGGGCCTTAATCTACTGTCAGTAGATTTAAATCAGTCTTGTGAGGGAGGAATGCTGGGGTTTTCAGAGGTCTGAGAAAAGGGATTCCAAATCTAATGGCAGAGGTGAGGCAAGGTAAATATTTCAACAGTTTATTGGGATAATTCGTATCTTAAAACCAGTAAATAACCAGTAAAAATAATATATTTAATTTTAGTGGTTGAATGTTCAAAAATGCAGATATTAAAGTTAATAGATATAGATATATGGGCAGTAAAAAAACACAAGACCAATCTCACATAAAAAGATGACACCAGCTTTATACTTGCCAGTTTCAGTTACTTAGATTGAGCCGTTTAAGGGCTCTGTCACTTTTATGTAAATATTTACCACAGGTTAGTTGTAACTCGTGCTAAATGGCAAAAACTCAAACAAACTAGCTCATGCTTAACTGCAACAGAAGCACAAAATGCTGTGTACTGTCTGAGGTTCTCAATCAGCAGATTGAAATGGTGTTTCTTTGACTGATTTATTGGCTGGTGCTCTGGTGAGGGTTGATGGGTGAGGGGTTGTGCCAGGAGAGCATCCAAACTATTCTTTTTTACAACTTGCTTATAGGACCTGCTGCTAACCTCTTGGTGACAGACACCACAGGACACCTTCAGATGTCTGGTGGAGTCCATACATTGAATCATCAGTATGATCTACATGGCAGGTGGTTTTACACTAAACTCATTCTCTGCCTTAGTTGGCAAGCCTAAAACACACTCCTAGCCAAACTCTAAACACGTTTCCCTACATTACACACAGCAATACACACTGATTCTTACCAAATAAATATAAAGAACAGAAAGCCAACATATTTCCAAAGACTTGAATGCATTTGAATTTGTACAGTGGCCTCATGACGTCAAAAACCAAATACTTCTGATAACAGTGCTTTGAATGGATCATTCCAGTGTTTATTTGATGCTCTGCAATAGATATAGAGCATATAAATAGCTGTGTGTGTTGTTTTGGTGGAAGGAAGATTTGTGGAGAAATATTAACAAGAGGCCCGTGAAAGCTCATCATAAATTCTTACAGTTTTTAGGCATTTCATATTTTTAGCAATTGTAAAGGATTTTAAAAGTGAAGTAAAGTCCAGCAAGAAGATATCAAAATTTGGTATTGAAGTCAAGTATTTAAAAGCGGTAAAGTATTTACTCAAAAAAATAATAATATTAATAATATACTCTATATCAATCTGTCCCCTTTTCCAAAACAGGGCAGATCATAACAGAAACAGAATCAACCCTTTAAAGATGAGCTCCATTTTTTTAATGGCAATCCTTGCCAAAGTTTGCAAAAAACATCACCTGGATGCTTGGTTTCTTTTTTATTTGCACATTTATTTTTTATTTTGTTGAGTGACACTTTTTTGATGTTGTTTGGTGCTGTTTGTTTCACTGTATATAGTTGCATTTTTGTATTTTGTAATTTATATTTGTAATTTATATTTGTGTAATTTATATTTATATAAATTCATATAATGTATTTTTTTACACTAGTAATTCATTCTACACATAATTTAGTAATAAGTTGTTTTAAGCAACCAAAAAATCTAAGGAGCCACTTGGAAGCTAAAAGAACCGGCTCTTCTTAGTGAGCTGAGCCAGAGGGACCGGCTCCCTAGAAAGAGCCGGAATTCCTATCACTACTGTGTAGCACAATACTAAGAGTTGTGTCTGTATTTTATTCAGTACTACAGAACTGTACTGGTTTTTAGAGAGTGATAGACTTAGATAAAGATGTAACTGCAGTGGAACACAAGTTCCTTTAGCAATGTGGTGGCAACAACACAATTCACACCATACTCATTAACCATCAGCAGGGGGAGGGACCACTGCTGTCCAGATTGAGGGGTATGACGGTACAGAAAATTCACAGTTTGGTTCACACCGCGGTATAAAACCCACCGTTCTGTACATTTTCGGTACGGTTGGTGAAAAAAAAAAGGCTGGGCATTCTGTATAGCCTCTCCTTCATTAACTTCAGATTATCAATGGAACTTCACTATAACCATGTTTTGTTTTACACTCCTCTGTATGTTTACACAAGTTTACGGTAGGCTCCAAACTGAACAAAAAAACAATGTGCTTTGAAAATACTTCAGTAAAGGTTTGGGACCTCTCTGATTTGAGATCTAGAGGCTGAATAAAGCAGTAGCTGGATAGAAGTAGGTCTGCATGATTCCGCCGAATATTTGTTAGCATGTTAAGCCCAAATTATAATTCTGCGTCGAACCTACACCCTAGCCTACGCTTATGCTGTGGCTCTGCATCAATCGAAGGCAGTAATGTGTGGGCGAGATTGCGACAACGCAAGGCTCAGGCAGTTGGTCCTCACAGTTGATTTAAAAGCAGCAGGCGGGTCCTCTAGCTCCACTTTTCCACTCTCTGGAGAACTGTTTCCTGTCACCATACTCAGCCCATGTGCTCAGAGCTACACTTCTCAGGGCAGGATATGGGCTAGGTCAGTAGCGAGTTGCTAAAAGCAACAGTGCTACAGCTACACTTTCCGATGTAACACTTCTGTAAACATTAGTTCCGCATTACGTTCATTGGTTCCACAAGCCTCCTATTGACTGTCTGTACAGTGTATTCTGCATGCATTTATGCAAATCCAGGTCAATTCTACTGGCCTGACATTCAGAGTGGTTTTACTGAATTGTGCTACACATGATGTAATACTCTGTTTTCTACACTTTAACTACAGGTAAAAATAGCATTTTAGCAAGAATTTACAGAGCTGTGGATGCAGTGTTCAGTTTGTCCAGAAATGGAATTTAATCTAAAAAGAGTTTATTTCAGGTAATTTTTGAAATTTCTATTGATCTACTCATCAATACATTTTGACACAGTGTTAGGGACAGTTTGTCTGTTCAAATTATGAAGTAACAAAAAAGGAGATACTTGTTTTCATTGGACAGCAAGTATATGTTTTTGTATTCCACAGTTTCTGACACAAACAGAATAAATTTAAATCTGGAGAAATAGATAAAATCATTTGCTATATAATGGGAAGTGAATGATGATATAGACTGTTTTCACAATTATTAAGCAACTGTTCTGAGTGACATTATTAAATTAATTTATTTATTTAATGCTAATGTGCTGTTTTAAGTCGTGATTGAAGGTTGGGGTTGGAGTGTGATGACTCCAGTCAGTTACGTCAATGTCATGTTTTCATTCATCCGTCTTTCTCCCCTCCACCTCCTCCTCAGTCAAAGCTGCCAGGCCTTAAGTGCTCTTCTCGGGTCTCCTAATCAGAAGAGCGCAGGTGTTTTCCAGCACTTTTACTTTACAAGCCTCTCGTTGTGCTTTTGTTGTAGTGGCAGCTCGGAGGCCTGATTGTCAGGAGAGTGCGAAACCACCTCTTAATCTTCGCCCCCTGCTACTTGAACTATAAACACCCAAAGCATTTGTCACAGATTTCAAAACCATCTGACCCCTGTGTGCTAACGATGCTATTTTAAGTAGCTGGCAAAAACGTCTGCTGCGTGCGCTGTTGAAAAATGGGTTTTGCAGGACAGGCATTTGAGCGTGTGGCAATAGTAGTGGGTGGAGGGAGGCTCGGGGGCGCTCTAATAAAGCACTGTGATGGGGGGAGAACTGTTGGTATTTGTGTAACAGTGGACCCTGCAGACTCTGTGACTCAAGCTCAGCATGTCCAGTGTTAGCTTTGTCCGGGGTCTTTGAGAGGCCTGTTTCCTTATGGTTTCATCATGATCGTTATCTCTGTATTGTCACGGTTCTGTCTGGGCTTGGTTTATGAGTGATGTTTCCTCATCTGTGTGCACTTCTCTTCTGTTGTGTGTAATGTTCTGTAGTTTTCCCATTTCAAATACTGTAAAATGTTTCAGTTTTAGATTACAGGCATACTGTGTCTACTTGCATCAGATGAAATGCCATAACGATAAACTGTTCAATACTGGCTCTGTACTTAATTTAACCAGTATGAGATCCATTGTTGGGCACGTTACTTTGAAAAAGTAATTAGTTATAGTTACTAGTTACTTCTCCAAAAAAGTAACTGACTTACTCCACTACAAAAATGTAACTAGTTACCAGTAAAAGTAATCTATTGCGTTATTTTAGCATACCTGTCAAGTTTTGTATTTAAAAATAAGGGAAATTTTCCACTGCCCGCTGTTAGCCATCCCACCAGCCCAAATGAGGTTCAGTATCACTTACATTTTAATCATTAATCTAGGTCTAAGGAACAGTTGACCCTATTGATTCTGAGGAACCGCTAACCTTCTTCTGAGGAACTGTTGATTCTAATAAATCTTCGGAATCATCGACCTAGGTTTGAGCAACCATTGATTCTACTGAGCCTGAGGAACAGTTAATCCTATGGAGTCTGAGGAACAGTTGACCCTATACTGAGTCTGGGGAACCCATTTCCTCGTACCTCTTAGATGATTCTACTGAGTCTAAGAAATCATTGCTCTTTGGTCTGAGGAACAGTTGATCCTATTCATTCTAAGGAACCGAAATACGTCTAAGGAGCCTTTGACCCTACTGAGTTTAAAAAACATGCACTCAGCCTACTGATTAAGGAACTATTGAATCTACTATGTCTGAGGAACCATTGACCCTACAGAGTCTATGGAAGGAGTGACTGGAAAGTGTGCAAACCCACTCACCCTACCAAATTCAAAAAAACACTCGGCATACTGGGTGCAGAATCACTGGCCCTACTAATTCTAAGGTACCACTGAGTCTAAAAGTAATTAAATCTCTAAGTCTCTGCTGGGTTTTACATTTGTGCCTGAATAACTGTATAACAGAAAGGGTGAAAGACTCGCTGTCTTACAGCTCTTTCATGAAACTGGTTAAGAAGTTCCTTTTTTGTGTCTGCATCTTTAAGTGTGACTCTTCATCACGCTCAGAGGTATGTACTATAAAGTATGAGGTGTGTGTATGAACTCTGTTGAACCTCTATGTTCTACATTCTTTCTCTGCTTTTTAGGAGAACTTCCTGTAGATGCGTTTTGATGTGTCAGCGTTCTGCGTTTTCTCCAGACCATGGGGAGCCATCGCCCTCAGCTGAGTTACATTCATCCAGCTCCTCCCTAAATCAGCCGTACTCCATCCCTGCAGCTCACACTGGATTAAGATGATATAAATCATCAGAGGACTGATTGTAGGCCTTTTTGAGGAGAGTGAAGCTCAGTGTGTGTGTGTGTGTGTGTGTGTGTGTGTGTGTGCGTGCGTGCGTGCGCTGGTGAACTCATGCTTGTTAGAGCATGTCTGTTTTGTGTATCTCTGCATATCAGTTCATGTGTGTTGTTATACACAGAGAAAGAGGCTAAAACTAATACTGCATATAATAAATCTGCAGTGACTGAGTGCATCAGGTCCAAAGAGCTTTATCTCCACAGAGATAAATGAGCAGATTAACCATATATGCACTTTATACAAGCAGGCAAAACAAGACCTTCAAAAATGACAACAATAAGAATGTTTTTACTGTCGTGCAAAAACATTGTACATAAAAATAGCAATGTGTTTTTCTCAGATGTCCTCTGAGAATTTCAGTCGGTCTGTTCAACATAAAATTTGAACAACAGTGAAAAATGGGATGGGGGGAATGGGAAGTTTTTAATAGCGAAAATAGTACAAGGGATTTCTAATGTCATTTAGTATTAATCTATGAACTTCCAGTGGTATGAAAAGGTTTAGGCACCACAGATTTTTTTTTATTTTCTTTTATAAATCATTGGTTGTTTAAATCAGCAATTTCAGTTAAATATATTATATAGCAGATGAACACAGTGATATTTGAGAGTTTTTACGTTTTTTAAATGTGTAATCATTCTTTAAACAAAATTGGGCAGGTGCATAACTTTGGTCACCCTTGTTATTCTATTAATTTTGTTACTTTTAGAATTAATTATTGAAACAAAATGTGTTTGGTAAGCTCATTAACCCTTGAGTTAAGTTTTAAGGTGGCAAAACAAAGATTGTTCATCTATTCAGCGCACTTTGCACAAGGAGAGGTTTTATGGAAGAGTAATGGAGTAGAAGCCTTTTCTGAGCACACGCTACAAACAGAGTCGCTTGAGGTATGCTAAAGCACATTGGGACAAGCCAGCTTGATTTTGGAATAAGGTACTGTGGACTGATGAAACTAAAATTGGGTTATTAGGAGGGCGGTTATTTATGCATAGCAGAAATTGAACATAGTATTCCAAGACACTCGCTCCCCACAGTAAACTTTGGTGGTGGTTCATCATGCTGTGGGGCTGTGTGTTTAGTGCAGGTACTGGGAATCTTGTTAAAGTTAAGGGTTGCATGGATTTCAGTCAATATCAGCAGATTCTTGAGAGCAATGTTAAAGAATCAGTGAAGAAGGTTCAACAAGACAACGACTCTAAACACTGCTCAAAATCTACTAAAGTACAACATTCTGGAATGATCATCTCAGTCCCCAGACCTGACCAGACCAGAAGTAAGACTCTCATAGGAAGCGTTTAGAGGCTGTTATTTTTGCAAAAAGAGGTTCTACTTAATGTTGATCATTGTTTTGTTGGAGTGCCCAAATTTATGCACCTGCTAATAAAGACTAGACTTAGACCCAATTTCATTTGTACCAATAGCTCTTATTTTTAAGTGGGGTGAAATCCTCCCGTTTTTGCTTTTATTGGCATTTTATTAGCATGTATTTTATTTTTAATTTCCACCTCAAATGCTGCAACCTCTGCTGTCTGATGAACTATTTAAGGTGGAATAGAATAAGGTAGGAACTAGCTACTGTGACAAACTACTATGCTTTTCACAATGAAAATGGTCATAAAACATTGAAGCTACACATTAAACTATGGTAATATAGTGGTTATCATAATTTGTAACAAGAAAAAAATTCTAATTTGTGGGCTTCTTAGGTTGATTGTGCCACCAACATGCCAGTGATTTCTTACCACAACATCCTCAGCCTAACAAGAATCACTACACCCATAGACTCTAGACCCAATGAGATTGGGCCTAAGACTGTCACCAGTTTACTAATCACAGCAAACACACATACTAAAATGTTGGGCTTTGTTGTTCTTGCACTTTTCTACATTCAGCTACATGTTGAGTTTATAAGTTAGTGTGTGAGAGAGTATTAAACTCTTGGCAGTATTCTTGAGACGTGTCCACAGAGATCTGTGGGATCTGAGCCGCGGCACTGGCTGCATTCCTTGCCGTGGCCTTTGAGCTTTTCACACAGACCATCACTCCTCTTCCAGTCTGGAACAACTTCAGGAACGGGAGACTGTCTTACGGGTAATGGGAATATCTATCATCTGTCTTCCTTTATCTGGAAAAAATGCACTTTACTAAGATATATGATTGTTTAGCATCGTTTTATGTTAGCATCATCTAAATGACCAAATGTTTGTGGACACCCCTTCTAAAAAATGCATTAAGCTACAGTAAGTTCCTTGTACAGTAGCGACACTTAATCCAAGAAAAGCAGCATAAACGCTTTTTAATACCTCTAATTGCAGAAGAAAAACAATGAAGTAGCATACATTGCTTAATGTTGAATAATTAGCAATATCTTCATGTCAAACAATGTTTTGTAAATGCCATTTTGAAAACAAAATGTTTTGAAACACGTAGCAAATACAGAAACACGCTGCAAATACAGAAACACGCTGCAAATACAGAAACACGCTGCAAATACAGAAACACGCTGCAAATACAGAAACATCCAGCAAATACAGAAACATCCAGCAAATACAGAAACACGCTGCAAATACAGAAACATCCAGCAAATACAGAAACATCCAGCAAATACAGAAACACGCTGCAAATACAGAAACACGCTGCAAATACAGAAACATCCAGCAAATACAGAAACACGCTGCAAATACAGAAACACGCTGCAAATACAGAAACATCCAGCAAATACAGAAACATCCAGCAAATACAGAAACACTCTGCAAATACAGAAACACGCTGCAAATACAGAAACATGCTACAAATACAGAAACACGCTGCAAATACAGAAACACGCTGCAAATACAGAAACACGCTGCAAATACAGAAACATCCAGCAAATACAGAAACACGCTGCAAATACAGAAACACGCTGCAAATACAGAAACATGCTACAAATACAGAAACACGCTGCAAATACAGAAACACGCTGCAAATACAGAAACATGCTACAAATACAGAAACACGCTGCAAATACAGAAACACGCTGCAAATACAGAAACACTCTGCAAATACAGAAACATGCTACAAATACAGAAACATCCAGCAAATACAGAAACACTCTGCAAATACAGAAACATGCTACAAATAGAGCCACAGGCTGCAAATAAAATTAGCATTAACATTAGCATCAACATAGACAACCATTATTAGCATTAGCATTAGCATAAACATAGGCAGCCATTATTAGCATTACCATTCAGTTAGCATTATCATTCTGTTAGCATTAGCATTCTGTTAGCATTAGCATTAAGTTAGCATTAGCATACACATTAACATGCACAGGAGTTAGAACACTGATGAACATAAGCTTGAATTAGCACATCTCATCGCCCTGGTTTACTGTATAAACATGTATCAATACTTACATCAAGCCAAGAACATATAAAGTTCCTTGATAAGGGTCAAGGAGAGAATTTCAGGTAACCAAAAGCATCCAGCCAAATAGGCTTGTCATCCACTAGGGCCTTCCTGTTTCCCTTTTACCTGCCCTAAGTACACCTCCCATATGATCCTTATGATCTACCCTCTAGAGACTGGGAATAACAGCATGAAAAAATGTGACAGCATCTGTTACAATATTGGATACAGAATACAGACACTCGCAGATACAGATAAAATTATTGTTTATTAAAGGCGTAGATAACACAGGGGTAGTCGGAAGCAAAATAAGTAGAGCACCGGCAAACAGTAGCCTCATAGACAAAACCATACCATAAATGAGAGACAGTCCAGAGTTCATACACGAGAGAAGCCAGCAGTAGAGATAATCCAAAAGGGGAAAAACAATAAACAGTCCAGATCATACCTGGTAAATCCACAATCAGCGGTACAGGAAGAAATCGGCTTCGAGAAAACAAAAGACAAGGTCATACACAAGAAATACTGCGTGGAGTGTCCTTTTATACTGCAGGTATTCGGGGCTTCCTGGATGAAGCAGGTGAGGTGTCATGTGATCGGTTGTGTGTGTGATGTCAGCGGGTTGTTCGTTCTGGATAGTGTAGTTGTTTAACTGAAAACCTCCGTTAGAGCTGTGTGTGGGAGAAACAGGAGCGCCTACAGCACCAGACGTGACAGTCATTCTCTATATAAAAAACCTTTCCTCCAGGGTTCAGACCCATCCTGATCCTGCAGTCTTACCCCATCTTCTCTAAATCACTTACTCCATCTTGCATTGTATTAACAGACCTTTCTTTTTCAAAGAAGCAGCAATGATTTTTTTTTATTAAAGAAAACTTTATTTAATAAAATGAATAATATCTGTAATGGCCTATTTGGACAAGATTCAATTTACATTGTAAGGTGGAGTTAAGTAATTTTACTATAGGATGGCTTTAAAATGAGAGAGATTGGCATTGCTACAGCAAATGGAATGGATAAGTAGTACGTTGTTGATTAAGATGTTTTGCACCTTTTGTTCCTTAGTTCATACAGTTCATACACTAAATCTGTACAACAAAATGTTTAACACTATAGGCCCTTTAATACTATGGTTGGGTGTCATTGCAGCTGCTTGGTGTGGAAATGGTATGTGAGAAAGATCAAGGCCCAATGTTCCTGTGTGTGGGTGGTTGGATATAGAGCTCAAACACACCAACATACTTTAATGATTAGGCTGAACATAAAAGATCAGTAATGATGGAACAATAACAGAACTGTGGAGGAGCTGGATCTACTGATCTATATCCTTACAGTGGTGCAGCTCTGCCATGGGTTGCTAATAGAGATCAAATAATTCTTAATATACTGAAATTATTTATTTACAGCAATTGCCACCCTCCTCATCTCATCTGAAATATTTTTTACACCCTGCGCAAGGCGCGTAGGAATGCTCTTTGCTAACTTACACCCCACCAACAGTCCATATTCAGAGCCGTGGTTGTCTCGAAGTGAGGTTTCAAAATAAATGTAATAGAATGCTGCACTGTTAAAATATCGATCCAAGTCAGAGTGCATCTGGCTCTTAAAGAGAATGACGGTGACACACTGATTGGTTTACTTTATTTTGTGCCCAAAAAACACACCCAACATCTGTTGTACTAACCAAAATTTTATAATTTGGAACCTAAAGGACCAGTTTCTCCAAGTGAAATATTTCAACAGCGTAAATATGTTATAAGTATTTTATCACAAAACAGTTTACATATACACAAATATGTCCTGTTAGCTGCTGAAAGGAGCTAAAGTTATTACAGTCCAATTAATCCCCTAAGTTGCTGTAAGAGTCAGCACGCACTGGTGATGATTGAAAGCCAGTGGCGGACCGTGCTTACTGGCCATGGGCCTTCACTAGACATAGCCAAATGAAAAAGTGACCGTAATACTAAAGACACCTCCATTCCACTGTTGTCATAATCGCGTGTAATATGTGCAACATATTACTATACTGTATATATCTGCTTTATCATTATAACCACCAAATGCCACGTCAGTTAGAAGTCCAAACATCACAATTCGTTCACAAATGTCAGCAAATAATTAGTTGAACAATTATTCATTACAAACATACCTAGTAGCCATCAATAAAAAAAAGCACTCACCACAATGGATCACTTAAATACAAAATCCATCCTCCTTTCTTTCTGAACAAACTGCTCAATGACGTGATCATACAGCTGCTCCTTGCCTTTTAATTCCAAAACAAGCTCCTTTTCGATAGCAATTGAAGCCAGTGCAGATAGTCTGGACTGTCCTGATGTGTTCCTTGCGTAGGTCTTAATACGTTTGAGTGCAGAAAACGTTCTTTCCACAGAAGCAGTAGAAACCGGAATAGTTAGAATTAAACTGGTCAGTAAATATAGCTGGTGCATACTGTCCTTAAGTCCATTGTGTTGAAGGAAGATATGAAGGTCAGTTGGAGATTTGCCTTGAAAATCGTTCATGGAGTACATCACAGAGAGCTCGGTTTTCAGCCGCGGCAGGTCAAAATGAGACCCGAAGCTATCTGTCAGGCGTGCGAAAGCAGTGTCAGGGAAAGCAGTCTTAAAATTACTGAACTGCTGTGGGTCCAGGATTGAAAGAAATGAAAGTTTTTTATGGTCCTTAAAACGGTCCTGCACTTGATTTAGTATACTATATAAAATATGTCCATGCAGCACCTTGTAGTGTGCACGAGCATCCGTGTGGGTTCTCCGTGCAGTTGGCTCTCCGGTCTCTGCCACCGTCGTATCATATATTTGATCAAAATGTTCTCTCTGCTGCTCAATAAAAGTGCAAAACTCCTCCACCTTAGCCAAGCAAAAGTGCATGTCAAAACTCTTACTTTGTAAAATATCAAAAAGTACATCTGCGTGGCCAAAGATATCTTTGAAGGTCACAAGAAAAAAGTTGAAGACAAAGTTTTCCAGGTGTGATAAGTATCCATCAGCACTGTGTACAGCATCATGATCAAAGTCCTCATGACGCTCAACGATGTACTTAAAAACCTCCTTAAGAGCATCTTTCTTCTCAAAGACAGTGCACACAAGTCTTGAAGCCAGATTCCATCTGGTAGATGCCACTCTTGGCAGTCTTTTTTGGCAAATTCCGTCAAGCAATTGGGTACGTTTAGGTGATTTGGAAAAGAATGCTGCCAGGCTAGTAAGATGTGAGAAAAAAAAATTGCATTCACGTATTTTAGCAACACCCTGAGACATGACCAAATTAAGCGTGTGAGCATAGCAATGTATGAAAAGCGCCTGTGGAATCTTTTCTTTTACGTTAGCTTGAACCCCATTCAGCCCTGATGCCATAACGGCCGCGCCGTCGTAACACTGCGCAACGACTTTACCCACGCATTCAAAGTCTTCTAAACACTTCATAACAAGCTCTGCAATGTCATGAGCCCGTTTACTTTTTGCCACGTCTTCAAATTTGACGAATCTCTCCTTTATTCCGTCCTCTGTGACGTAGCGCAGAACCAGGGATAACTGCGTTGTGTTGCTGATATCAGTTGTTTCGTCCACCATTACAGCAGTAAACGCTGCGTCCTTTATTTCATCTTTAATGCTTTTTCCAATTACTTCAGCAACCGCGTTAATCAAGTCATTCTGAATTGTACCTGAGGTGCCAGTAAACACCTTAGATGTGGATAAGTGATAATGTAAATCCTTGTCATATTCCGCCAAGAACGAAAGTAACTCCAAGTAGTTACCACGGTTTGCGAACTCTCTGCCTTCGTCGTGACCTCTAAATGGCAGTTCTTGCTTCCCTAGGAAGATCACGCAGTCGATTAAACGCTTTAAAATCTCCCTATTTTTTCTCACACGTTCGTTGTGCATCTCTGTTTCTCTACGCCGCTGTTCGTTGAGCTGCAGATCAATTCTTGCGTCTCCAAATGTTTTTGACAAAACTACTGCCCTTAGATGAGCTGCAGAGTTTTGATGTTTCTGTGCAGCTTTGGTTAAGCAGCTTAAATTATCGAATCCTGTGTTACTCCATACACTGCTGTCACTGCTAGAAAAGAGCAAACAGTCCCAACAGTACAACTTTTTGCGTTGTACCGAACCAGTTAGCCACGGGTAGCGCTCCCAGTTGCTAGCTTGAAAATGACGAACGTAACCTTTCCCAGCTTGTGTTAGAATCTGAGGATGAGGTGTTGGTCGACCTTTTCTCACAATATCCACTTTTTCGTTGAATGTCCGTCTTGAAAAAGGCGTTGTTAGCAATTCGCTGACAATATCCTGCGATTCCATCCTTAAAGTTCGTGAAGCTCACGGTACTTCTGGCTAGAAGCTAGCTGGCTAGCTAGCACACGAGCTACAAACTTCCGCAGCACCCAGCTGTACGTAAAACTGACGCACGAGGACCAGCGAGAATACCCTGAGCACGCCGAAGCACGCCCCCACGATTCTAATTCAAAATCTGATTGGTTGATTAAACTGTCAATCCATAATAACAGTTTTCTTAATGTAAAAGTCAAGGGTATGCTACAGATTAACAGAAGGTCCTAGGGGGAGGTCCTGGCTGTTCTTCCTAGAGACAACGGTGTGAGTAATTCTGATTGGTTAATTTTTAACTTCAGCACGGAGTTTTGTTTCCAGCACTATCACGAAAAGTGGTTTTGTGAGCCGATTTAGAGGAAAAATACAAATCATTGGTGAAGCGATATTAACCTAAATGACATAAAATATGATTATTTTCTTTTCTCAAATACCATGGACCTTCAGAGAAGGTCTTGAAGGTCCTGACGGTTCGCCACTGTTGAAAGCAAACAGTATTTAGAATTGTACAGACCGGAATAAAATGTGATGAAAGCAATGGCCAAGATCAAGCACATATACTATCAAATCCAGTGTGTTTAACTAGGCTATTCTTAGCCGACTTACATCTAATTAGATCACACTGGCCATTTTACACTAACATCATAGAACCCCGTATTGTTAACGTCTGTTAATGCAACCAACAGCACAACAACACATGATGAACAATAGTATAATAAAATAGCTAGTTCCCTGAGAGCTTGACAAGAACTTGGTTACTCCATGTAATGTAGCCAAGACTGTCAATCACTTTTTTAATTAGTGCTCCCTTAACTGCTGCCCTTACTGCTGCCCTGACTGCTCCCCTTACTATTGCCTTAAATGCTGCCCTCACTGCTGCCCTGACTGCTCCACTTAGTGCTGGCCTGACTGATCCCCTTAGTGCTGGCCTAGCTGCTCCCCTTAGTGCTGGCCTGATTGCTCCCATTACTGCTCCCTTCACTGTTGCCATCCTCCATTCACTGTTGCCCTGACTGCACCCCTTAGTGCTGCCCTCACTGCTGCTCTGATTGCTCCACTTACTTCTCCTTTCACTGCTTCCTTTCCTGCTGCCCTGACTGCTGCTCTAAGTGCTTCCCTTACTTCTGCCCTGAATGCTCTCCTTACTACTCCTTTCACTGCTCCCTTTTCTGCTTCCTTTACTGCTGCCCATGCTGCTGCTCGGACTGCTCCCCTTACTGATTCCTTTGCTGCTGCCTTAACTGCTCCCCCTACAGTTGTCCTGACTGCTCCCCTTACTGCTACACTGACTGCTCCCCTAACCGCTGCTTTCACTGCTCCCTTTACTGCTTCCTTTACTGCTGCCCTCACTGCTGCTCTGACTGCTCCCCCTACTGCTTACCTGACTGCTCCACTTACTGCTGCACTGACTGCTCCCTTTACTGCTGCCCTGACTGCTCCACATACTGCTTCTTTCACTGCTCCACTTACTGCTTCCTTAACTGCTGCCCTGACTGCTGCCCCCACTTCTGCTCTGACTGCTTCCTTCACTTTTGCCCTGACTACTCCCCTTACTGCTCCTTTCACTGCTCCCCCAGCTGCTGCCCTGACTGTTCTGCTGACTGCTGCCCTGACTGCTTCCCTTACAGCTGCCTTGACTGTTGCCCTCAGTGCTGCCCTGAATGCTCCCCTTCACTGCTGCCCTGACTGCTTCCCTTACTGATCCGTTCACTGCTGCCATGACTGCTCCCCTTACTTTTGCCCTAGCTGTTCCCCATTATGGCAACCTTCACTGCTGCCCTGTCTGACCCCTAACTGCTCCTTTCACTGCTGCTTCTTCCCTTACTGCTGCCCTGTCTGCTCCCGCTACTGCTGCCCTGACTACATCCCATACTACTGCCCTGACTGCTCCCAATATTGCTGTCCTGACTGCCCTCTACTGCTTCCTTCACTGTCTGCCCTTACTGCTGCCATGACTGCTTCCCTTATTGCTGCCCTTACTGCTCCCTTTACTGCTGCCCTAACTGCCCCCCTTACTGCTTTGTTCACTTCTCCCCTTACTGCTTCTTTTTACTCCTGCCATGACTGCTGCTCTGACTGCTCCACTTGCTACTCACTTCACTGCTGCACTGACTGCTCCACTTACTGTTCCCCTTCACCGTCTGCACTTACTGCTGCCCTGACTGCTCCCCTCATTGCTGCCCTTACTGCTCACTTTACTGCTGCCCTGACTGCATCCCGTACTGATCCCTTCACTGCTGCTCTGACTGCTCCCCTTACTACTTTTCTCACTGCTGTGCTGACTACTGCCCTGACAGCTCCCTGTATTGCTGCCCTGACTGCTCCTCTTACTGCAGCCCAGACTGATGACCGCTTCTGCCCTGGCTAACCCCAACCCTAGCTTCAGCTGCAACCCTAACCCTATCCCAACTGTAGGCCTAACCCTCGCTGCTTCAGTAACCCTAACCCTAACTACAGCTGTAACCCCAACCCTATCCCAACTGTAGGCTTAACCCTAGCTGCTTTGGTTATCATAACCATGAACATAGTTACAGCTGTAACCCTAACCATGTTCCAACTGTAAGCTTAACCCTAGCTGCTTTGGTTATCATAACCCTAACCCTAGCTTCAGCTATAAACCTATCCCTATCCCAACTGTAGGCCTAAGCCTAACTGCTTCAGTATCCCAAACCCTAACCCTGGTTACAGCTGTAGCCCCAACCCTATCACAACTGTAGGCCTAACCTTAGCTGCTTCAGTAACCCTAACCCTAACCCTAATTAGGACCTCATGGCACATCGTGTTTTTTTACGTCAAAAAAATTCTACTCCTCGAGCTGAGTACGATGACGCAAGAATTATCGCTCTATTCCCATTCAAAACCCCATAGAAAAAAATTCAACAAATTTTTAAAAAATTCTATTTTTAGCTACAGGTCCCAAACTTCATAGAGTTGATCATAAGGCTCCATAGAATTTTTTAAAATTGGAACGGTCACTCTAGCGCCTTTCCTTAAACTACTTCCTGTATTGCAATTCAGTCATCCCTCCTGATTGTCCAGTTGACCCCTTAGGACACTATTTTAATACTTAACCTAATTGTAACCTTAATGAAATTTCTTATGACCAAAATGTTACTGATGACATCATTGATGACGCCAATGTCATATGCGATGCCCTAACGCCTTAGTTTTGGCCAGTGGCTTGGATTGGACTGAAATTAGGTCAGTGTCTCTGATTGGCCTGAAATTCGGTCAGCCACGGCTTTGGGTCCTGAATGGGTCCTGGCAGGGCTTAAAAATGTTAAAAATCTTTTGACCTAGACACTTTGGTGACCCGAAACTTGACACGCTTCATCTACGGGTCGCTACGAGGTAGTACGTGTCGTCGTTTTCCGGCTAAGACGCCTTGTTTTCCGAGTAGCCTTAGAGAAGGCTTGGTGGTCTGAGACGTCGCTAGCGTGCCTTTTGGGCGTAGTAGAGGGCATCCCTGCTGTCAGAATGGCCAAAATTACCTACTATAAATATTTTAGGCAAGTGTTTACCAAAGTGTTATGGTATTACAAAAGTGTCCCGGGGGCTCTAGAACGGATCAACGGGCCTTTGTGACAAAGTTAGGGTGAAACATTACCGAAGCATCCTATATGACCAAGACGTCCTCAGTACTGCCTCAGTACTTCACACTGCCCATCCCCCACCTTTGTGACACACATTACGTGGGATATTATAGAAGATTTATACATGACCGAGAGGTCCTCATAACTTCAGAGTGCCCATCACCCACCTCAGTGACACATTGGGTGAGATATGATAGAAGAGTCATATGTGACCGAGAGGTCCTCATGACTTCAGAGTGCCCATCCCCCAGTCATATGTGACCAAGAGGTCCTCATGACTTCAGAGTGCCCATCCCCCAGTCATATATGACCAAGAGGTCCTCATGACTTCAGAGTGCCCATCCCCCACTCATATGTGACCGAGAGGTCCTCATGACTTCAGAGTGTCCATCCCCCACCTCAGTGACACACATAAGGGGAGATATTACAGAAGAGTCATATATGACCAAGAGGTCCTCATGACTTCAGAGTGCCCATCCCCCAGTCATATGTGACCAAGAGGTCCTCAATACTTCAGAGTGACCATCCCCCAGTCATATGTGACCAAGAGGTCCTCATGACTTCAGAGTGCCCATCCCCCAGTCATATGTGACCAAGAGGTCCTCATGACTTCAGAGTGCCCATCCCCCACCTCAGTGACACACATAAGGGGAGATATTACAGAAGAGTCATATATGACCAAGAGGTCCTCATGACTTCAGAGTGCCCATCCCCCAGTCATATGTGACCAAGAGGTCCTCAATACTTCAGAGTGACCATCCCCCAGTCATATGTGACCAAGAGGTCCTCATGACTTCAGAGTGCCCATCCCCCAGTCATATGTGACCAAGAGGTCCTCATGACTTCAGAGTGCCCATCCCCCACCTCAGTGACACACATTAGGGGAGATATTACAGAAGAGTCATATATGACCAAGAGGTCCTCAATACTTCAGAGTGCCCATCCCCCAGTCATATGTGACCAAGAGGTCCTCATGACTTCAGAGTGCCCATCCCCCACCCTTGTTACACTCATTAAGTGAAATATGACCAAAGTGTAATGTATTAAAGAAAGGTCATACCGGTGACCAACCCCCGACCTATTTATAGTAGATCACACCTATAGTTTGGCTACATACGCTTCCGTCCTCATGTAGGCCTACCGTAGGTGGCTCTGACCATTTTTTTTGTGGTTAGGGAAAGATATTACAAAAGCGTCTCGTATTACCAAAGTGGTTTTTCTAAGTCTTCGGACACACCGTAAGTCTGACCGACACCAAACTTGACCTGGTGGGTCGCCTCGACGAGCCGCACCAAATGACCAAACAGTTTTGGGTCTTGACCCTTGGAATCCCTGAAAAAAAACATGTCATTTTCTCATAAAAGCAACGTTTTAGGTGAAATTTGACTGGAACGTCCTAGAATCGCAAAAATAGTGTCAAACGACCCGCCTGTCCCTCCCCAACACGTAGGTGTAGGTTATATGTAGGTGGGACCTATAGTTTGGCTACAAACGCTGAAAAACCCTCTTTGTAATATGAGACCCTCGTGTAATAAAAGCCCTAACACTAACCCAAATTTGACAGAAACGTCCTACAAACTCCAAAATAGTGTCAAACAACCCGCCTACCCCTCACCAACACGTAGGTGTAGAGTTCATGTAGATATGACCTATAGTTTGGCTACAAAGGCTGAAAAACCCTCTTCATAATATGAGACCCTTATGTAATATAAACCCTAACACAAAATACATTTTGAAAACGTTCCACATAGAACACACACAAAATTGGACCTTTACTGTAGCCAAAAAATATGAGTTAGGGAAAAATATTACAAATTAGTTATATATTACAGAGGCGTTATGGCCATAATTTTTGACAGAGTATCCACAGCAATTTTTTTTTCATATTTCGTATTACGCTTATTTGAGAAAAAAAAGAGTCGTTTTTTTTAAACATAAACATGTTTATTTTGCAAAAAACTGCACATTGGAATGTACATTTAACATATATTTGTCAGGTCTCTAGGATCTCCTCTCACACACCCGAACTCTATTTCCCAAAATCCCACTGGCCATGACGTCACCGTCAGCCTCTCACTCTCACCCAATCGCGTTACGCTCCCCCGTTCAGAGTCACCTGTATTCTAAGAAGTTCCGGTTCATAGTAATTCCATGTTTTGTATATATAGGGTTCGGTTAACGTCTGTTCTTCGCGAGGTATTGCCGACTCATGTTGCGTACTGAGCGTTATTCCAAACCCTTTTCTGTCTGCCCTTTTGTCATGATCTTTTTGCCTGTATTACGGATTTCGCCTTTTGTCTTTGCCCTTATTGGATTTGTTATATTATCGGACTGTCTCTCTGGCTTTGGATCTTGGACTGTCTCCTGTATTACGATTCCTGCTTCCAGTGTGAGTCTTGTTCAACCCGTTCTCTGGCTGTGTTACTCTGTTTACAACTCTGTTAATAAACCCGCCTTTACCTTTTACTCGGCGTGCGTCTCTCCTACCTGTCTGGCGTTACAGAATACCTCGCCGAAAAGACAGATGGCTGAGTTTAAGGATTTACAACAGGCTGTAGATAACCAGAGGAGATTGCTCGGGCAGCATAGCCAGCTGTTCGAGGGTCTCACTCATTCTGTTAGCGCTCTCACCGCCCAGCAAACCGAGCAACACTCCCAGCTAGCCCAGATAACCGCTAGCCTCCAGGGTATCTCTGCTCAGTTAGCCCAGCTGAGCATAGCCACCCCAGCTAGCTTAGCTCCCGCTAGCCAGGCCCCGGCTAGCTTAGCTTATCCAGCCCCGGCAGCAGCTGTTTTTTCCGTGAGCAAACCGGATAAATATGACGGCACCCCTGATCTGTGTAGAGGTTTTTTGCTCCAGATGTCGCTATATTTTTCCAACATGCCTTCTACCACCGACAGAGCTCGGGTTTCATTTTTTGTTTCACGTTTAACCGGCAAGGCTTTGGATTGGGCTACTGCTATCTGGCCAGTTGTAGAGAATGGCACCTATGAACAGTTTTTGAACGAATTTCAGATGGTTTTTGATCACCCTCATCAAGGACAATCACAGGGGGAGTTATTGGTTCGTTTACGCCAGGGAAACCGTTCTGTTGCGGATTATGCGCTGGAATTCCGTACGCTAGCGGCGGGTAGTGGATGGAATGAGCCAGCTTTGCGCGTTATGTTCCGTAATGGATTACATCCGGACATTTTAACCGAGTTAGCTTGTAAGGATGACGGTCTTCCCATGAATGACTTGATTTCCCTGGCTATTAGACTGGATCAACTGAAACATAACTCGTTTGTTGGTCAAAAGAACACTCCTACAGCGGCTCACCTGGCTACTCCCCGCGCTTCTGGATTTACCCCCCGCGCTGCTGGATTTACTCCCCGGTTCTCCACCTCACCTCGACCTGCTGCCATTTCATCTGCTCCAGAAGAACCGATGCAAATCGACGCTTCTAGGCTATCGAGAGAGGAGCGGCAACGACGCATCCAAGCCGGTTTGTGTTTATATTGCGGTGGAACTGGTCATGTGCTGCGGAATTGTCAGATTAGACCCCCCCGAGTATTAAATAACAATAATACTCCTGGCTTGTCCCGCGGTGGGCTCTCCCATGGTTTCCATGGCAACCCGGACCGTCCATACGAGCCACCTGCTACATACTCGGGAAAGCGTGTGGAATCCTCTCCACACGCTAAAGGGGTAAGCGGTCTATACTCTGACATGATTTCTAAATCTATCTTCATATCTATTGTTCTGCTCTGCCAGTCTGCTTCTCCTTTTGTGTTTCCAGCACTAATTGACTCCGGTGCCGAGGGGAACTTCATGAACCACCAACTGGCCAGACAACTCCAGATTCCAGTAGAACCCCTGGATAACCCTGTCAAACTGTCTGCTGTGGATGGGAAACCAATTGGACAGGGAACCATTTCCCACGCCACCGTTCCTGTCAGAATGAACGTCAGCGCTCTGCACTCTGAGGAGCTCAGGTTTTTTGTCATGATGGACTCTGATTATTTTGTTATTTTGGGTCTCCCTTGGTTGAGAAAACATAATCCATTGATTTCCTGGGCTAATAATGAAATTATTTCCTGGTCTCCATATTGCCATAAACATTGTATTACTGCTCCTAAACTAAAAGTCCAGTCTACCACTGTTGAGAGTCCTGAGCCTGAGTCTCTTGCACATATCCCAGTTGAATACTCTGATCTTGTTGAAGTCTTCAGCAAATCTCGTGCCACACAACTCCCACCACATCGTCCTTACGATTGCGCTATTGATCTCATTGACAATCAAATACCCCCCAAATCTCACATTTATCCCTTGACTCAGACTGAGGAACAAGCTATGGAGGAGTATGTGCAGGAGGCCCTGGCTCAGGGTTTTATTCGTCATTCCACTTCTCCAGTTGCAGCATCATTCTTTTTTGTAAAAAAGAAGGATGGTGGTCTTCGACCTTGTATAGATTACAGACAACTTAATGCAGTTACTAAAACTTACCCGTATCCTCTCCCTCTAGTGCCTGTAGCTTTAGAACAATTACGTGGGGCTTCTGTCTTTACCAAATTGGACCTTCGTAGTGCATATAACTTAGTGAGAGTAAGGGAGGGAGATGAGTGGAAGACTGCTTTTTTCACCACAAGGGGGCACTATGAATACCAAGTTATGCCTTTTGGCCTCAAAAACGCCCCGTCCGTGTTCCAGTCCTTTATAAATGATGTCCTACGTGACATGTTAGGAAAGTTTGTGATTGCATTTTTAGACGACATTCTAATCTACTCATCCGATCTGACCACACACATTCCCCAGGTCCGCGCTGTCCTATCTCGTCTGCTAGAAAATCAACTTTTTATCAAAGCTGAGAAATGTGAATTTCACCTCTCCTCTATCTCTTTTCTGGGATATATCATTAATGCTAAGGGAGTTTCAATGGACAATAATAAAGTCCAGGCAGTAGTAGACTGGCCCATTCCCAAATCAGTAAAGGAACTGCAGAGATTTTTGGGTTTTGCCAACTTCTATAGACGTTTTATACGCAATTATAGCTCAGTAGCAGCACCACTCACTAATTTGTTGCGACATAATACTAAAACTTTAGTTTGGTCTGAACAAGCGCACGATGCTTTTTCTACCCTTAAGGGAAAGTTCACTTCTGCCCCTCTGTTAAAACATCCTGATCCTAAAGAACCATTCATTGTAGAGGTTGACGCCTCCAGTGTGGGAGTGGGGGCTGTACTCTCTCAAAGATTAGGCTCACCCAGTAAAATGCATCCTGTGGCCTATTTTTCTCATAAACTTTCTCCTGCTGAACAGAATTATGGTATTGGGGACCGCGAACTCTTAGCCATTAAATTAGCTTTAGAGGAATGGAGGCATTGGCTGGAGGGAGCTTTACACCCCTTTGTAGTTATCACTGATCACAAAAATTTAGAGTTTTTGAAATCCATGAAATGCATGAACTCACGTCAGGCTCGATGGTCTTTGTTTTTTGCTCGTTTTAATTTCACTGTTACTTACCGACCAGGGTCCCGTAACACTAAAGCTGATGCACTCTCGCGTATCTATGATGAAAATAATTCAGTCATCTCAGAACCCACCACTATTCTAAAACCAGAGGTAATTTTGGCTCCCATCAGGTGGGAAATTTCGGAGGAGATTAGTCAAGCTAATCAAATTACACCTCCTCCCGCACAATGCCCACCTAACAAAACATATGTACCAAATCAGTGTAGAAATAAATTAATCACATGGGCTCACACTTCCCCATCTTCTGGACATCCCGGTGAGACCCGCACCTATCAATTATTGGAGGGTCGATTTTGGTGGGAAAACATGCGTTCAGACATCCATGAGTTTGTATCATCTTGTACCATTTGCGCTCAATGTAAAATTCCCCGTACTCTACCTGCCGGTAAATTAATACCATTACCAGTTCCAGCTCGACCTTGGTCCCATTTGGCAGTAGACTTTGTTACAGATCTTCCTGATTCCATGGGTAATACAGTCATTATGACTGTCGTTGATCGTTTCTCACGTGGTGTTAGGTTCATTCCCTTCGCTAAATTACCCACTGCTTTTGAAGCCGCTGAAAGCCTGTTTAATCAGGTATTTCGTATTTTTGGTATTCCCGAGGATATAGTGTCTGATCGCGGTCCTCAATTCATATCTCAAGTCTGGTCAGCATTCATGAGTAGGTTGGGTGTCTCTGTCAGTTTGTCTTCCGGTTATCATCCTCAAAGTAATGGTCAGTGTGAAAGGATGAACCAGGAACTAGGGAAATTCTTACGTATATATTGTTCTAACAATGTTCATGATTGGGCCCAATATCTCCCCTGGGCTGAATTGGCTCAAAATTCTCTTATCAGCTCTTCCACTAAGTTAACACCCTTTCAGTGTGTCCTAGGTTATCAACCTCCGCTCATGCCATGGTCAGCTGAACCTTCTGATATCCCTGCTGTAGATCAGTGGATGCGCCGTAGCGAGGAGGTGTGGGAGGAGACTCACAGACGTATAGAAGCCGTGTTAGAACAACACAAACAGCAGGCTGATCGTCATCGTCGTGAGGCCCCGCTCTACTCCCCAGGAGATCGCGTTTGGCTATCTACCAGGGATTTCCGGCTCCCCGAAGGCAACAAAAAATTATCAGTTAAGTTTATTGGCCCTTTTAAAATAATCAAAAGAATCAACGAAGTTACATACCGTCTTGAATTACCTTCTAATTATCGTGTCTGTCCTTCTTTCCATGTTTCTTTACTTAAGCCGGTTATCCCTGGTCCGCTGGATGAGACCTCGCATGGGATGCTGCCTCCTCCGCCTGTGCTCATGGATGGTGGACCCGTCTACGCGGTGGAGCGCCTGTTAGACTCCAGAAGGAGGAGGGGAGCCCTGGAGTACCTGGTTGATTGGGAAGGCTACGGACCTGAGGAGAGAAGCTGGGTTACTGCAGCAGACGTCCTTGACCCATTGTTGGTGGAAGAATTCCATCGGTCGCATCCGTCTCGTCCAGCACCACGCCCTCGGGGTCGTCCAAGGAGGAGGTCTCCTGACCCTGGAAGGGGTAGGCGCTATAGGTCTGCTGCTACTCGGTCTCTCAGTTCCGTCCGCGGCTCCAGGAGGGGTCGTCCCAGGACCAGGGGTCGTCCCAGGACCAGGGCTCCTGTTCAGGCTATCCCCGCTTCGGGTTCTCGTGTCCGTCGGGCCTCCGGGCGGAGAGGGGCGGTTCCTGTGTGTCGTCCTCGTCCTTCGGTTCTTTCGGACTCCTCGGGGGGAGGTACTGTCAGGTCTCTAGGATCTCCTCTCACACACCCGAACTCTATTTCCCAAAATCCCACTGGCCATGACGTCACCGTCAGCCTCTCACTCTCACCCAATCGCGTTACGCTCCCCCGTTCAGAGTCACCTGTATTCTAAGAAGTTCCGGTTCATAGTAATTCCATGTTTTGTATATATAGGGTTCGGTTAACGTCTGTTCTTCGCGAGGTATTGCCGACTCATGTTGCGTACTGAGCGTTATTCCAAACCCTTTTCTGTCTGCCCTTTTGTTATGATCTTTTTGCCTGTATTACGGATTTCGCCTTTTGTCTTTGCCCTTATTGGATTTGTTATATTATCGGACTGTCTCTCTGGCTTTGGATCTTGGACTGTCTCCTGTATTACGATTCCTGCTTCCAGTGTGAGTCTTGTTCAACCCGTTCTCTGGCTGTGTTACTCTGTTTACAACTCTGTTAATAAACCCGCCTTTACCTTTTACTCGGCGTGCGTCTCTCCTACCTGTCTGGCGTTACAATATTGTAAAACAACAAGTATGACAAGTAAAAGAGAAACAGTTAAAACATTATCTAAACTACTCAAACTGGTTAGAAACTATTTACAATTTTTTTTAAACTTCATAAGAACATTTAGTGTTTTTTTTCAAAAATATTTACAAAAAAAAAAAAAAAAAACTAGAAAGTGAATGAAGGAATAACTTCTGAAGACAGAACATTGTCTTCGTCACTGCTGCTGTTTATGCTGGTGACAATTTTGTGACGCCCCTCGTCCACGCGGACCAGCTTCACCCTCGGGGATGTCTGGCTAGTGATGAGTGGGACATCATTGACATGAACCCTAATTGAACGTCCCAGGTAGCAGTGGCCAGGTGACGGATCCTGGCCAATGATGTGGTAATTGGACTGCATAAATGAAAGAAATCAAACATTACACAACATTCATATAAGTATGCTAGTAATATAAAAAATCAAACAAACATGAAAATAATGTACACTTACAGTGGACAGGAGAGGCTTGACAGGGCTCTGCAAAATGAATGGATCCCTGGAGGGGGCCGTATCGAAGGACACCATTTGGGAGGAACTTTGGATTGGAATCGACTCGAATGAAGCCCCGGAGACATCGGACCGGTATCCCTTCTCCAGGAACTCCATCTCGGAAGAGGACGAAGAGGAAGAGCTCCTGACAAAAAGCCTCCTCCTAGACCTCTTCACAGTGCTCAAGGGCTCATCTGTGTGACGAGATGTTGATGGCCTGGGAGGGGAAGTATCAGGGCCTTCTTGGAACTCGCGCACCTCGGCGGCCTCAACAGCAGATGGTTGTGCTGTGTAAAATTTTGAGGCCACTGCCTCAGAATGGCACATCGCCCTGTGAATGCGCTGCCTCTTCTTAGGGCTGATGTCCTTGTTCTGAGTAAAAACAAAACAAAACAAAAAAGAGTAAACATAAAAAAACAAATAAAAAAAAATAAACATTGATACAATATGATAATGATAATTTGAAGTAAATACACAAAATACTTACATGATGGACGACGGAGGTTCGCAGATTTTTGAAGGTAAAAATGCCGCCGAACCCCATCCTGGTCCATTCTGTCTGGAACATACCGAGCAGCCTTTTGCAAGGCCCCCCAGCCCTGTTGAAAAGAAGTATGGCGATTCACCGCCGGGAAGCCCCTCACGAATGTCCAGGAGGCTGGTAAACCAAGAGTACTCCTCTTGGGTGATTGCTAACTGGGCATGGCCATAGGTGCTGGCCGACTTATGGCTCTGCACCTGAAAATTAAGATAAAAAAAGAAAACATGTTGCAAATAACCCTAGTTAACCAATCAACAATCTGTTTGCCTATGATCTTGAACACTCACCTCTATGATGCCCTTGGTGCCCTCGAAGTCGGCCTCCTGGACTTCGGAAACCAGCATGTTCTGGAGGACCCCCCGGCGGTGCCCAGAAAACGAGATGAAGTAGCCTGAGAGCAGGCCAAACACCTGCTCCAAAGTTGACCAGTTTGGATCACCCTGCAGTGCTCCTGAGAAGAACAAAAAACAATGACTCCTAATGTCTTATGAAAACTATTATTGAAATTATTAATGGAAATATACTTACTCAGTTTCTTCGGAAGCAATTTCCGGACCTCTGCCCGGAACTCCCTCAGGTCCTTTTTAGACACAATGTTTTCTAAATAACAAAAGAACAATTAACGTATTGCGTAACTCATGGCATGTGATAACATGTATTCTGATGAGGTACTTACGTAGAAGCTACTTGCGGATTTTCTGTCTGTGAGTAGTCACAGACACAGAGAGGTCCTTCAGCCGGGCTTGGATTTCAAGTTGGAGGCGCCTGAAGTCCATCCCACTAAGTTTGGTTTCACTTATTGGCATGTGTGAAAGATAATTAAGAAACTTTTTCAAGTTTATTAGATGGATCTTAATTGTAGTGGACTTCAGGTTGTCCTCAGCCAGCATTGTAGTCCAACTAAAACCAGAAAAACACAAAACACAAACACACCTCAGTTAACAACATCATGAACAAAAACTTGATCATTTCTGAAAACAAACAGCAATATTTAATGACTTACTTCCCAATGCAGGACGACTCCTTCAGGAAGGAGAAGTCCCCTCTCAGAAGCTTCCCCTGCCCGACGAAAATTTAAAAACGTCTCACATGAGACACTGCAGTGGCCACACTGTCTTTCTTCTTTGCAGAAGGATTGCAGCCACTGCAGAAGCTCGAGAACTTGATGAGCATTTTCTCTGCAAAACAAAAACATAAAACATATACAGAACAGAATAAAACAATGGTTAGTTAAAAAAATTTAGAAAACATGCTAATGTGTATGCATAATCAAAACTGTTCTTACCATACTTTGGATTGTCACCCTTCGCAAACTCCTGGCGCCGAGAAAACTTTTTCCTCGTCTTAAGGGATGGGCTGCTTTTAAAAAGACGAACTAATTTTGCCAGTTCGCCATCCTTAATAAGGCACTCAGGGTTGGTGCATGGCCCCGTACATGCCACCGGTCCCTGAGCAGCCTTTTCTGCAGCAAGGAGCTTTTCTTTGTATTGGCGGAGCAGCTTGGCACAGCGGGGGTCATTGCAGAGCTCTCCATCGTCACCTTCTTCCTCCTGATCAGCACATGGGGCGAGCTGTGATGCCGGGGAGAGCTGGCATGAAGGGCCGGGTCGGGACTCTGGGGTGGGTTGCGACTCTGGGGTGGGCTGGGATGATGGGGTGGGTCGGCAGGTGGGTCGGGATGAAGGGTCGGATGCTGATGAAGGGCCGGGAACCGGAGGGACACCCAAGCCTGGCTGGAAACCGATGTCCAGCACCGTTGTCATGGGTATTGCTGGCCTGGATGAACGGAGCTCCGCCAACTTGCCCAGAACGTACTCATATTTGGCACTGGCCAAATTAGACCTGAGTATTTCGGGCTTAAAAACAGGAAAATAACAAATTACATGCATAGTATAATTTTCAGTGCATTTAAATAATTTAGGTAGAATAATATTTTGGTAATAAAAATACTAACTAACTTACATCAATGTCCAAGTGGACCTCAGTGTGGTGGCGGTCCAGCCGCTTAACACTTTTCCCACAACCTGGAACTTGGCATTTAAAAATGCCTTTGACTCTAAACAAACAAACAAGAAAAAGAATAAGTAATATGACTGTTTTTAACAGGTTTTAATGAGAATTATACACTACTACATAGTTATTACCTAGTTATTACCATACGCTATTACATAGTTATAACAATACAATAGTTATTACCGTCCACTCGCCAACTGCAGAATCAATGCCTTCTCTGTGACATTGGCCACGTTGTGGAAGTGGACAACATGCTGTGAAAGGTTAGCATATGTACACCTACATATGGGGCAGGTCTGGGATCTGCTAGCCATTCTGAGGACAAATATGCCGTTAGGGTAAATATTACTAAAAAATCATTGTATTACAAAGAAGTCATCGCGGGCATGTTCAAAAGGGATTATAACATAAATAACATGTTTAATGTTTACTTATTCTCTCTAAAACAAATTCTACAAGCTAAAAATATCAACGGGCTACACATAAACGCACAGAAATCGCCAATATATCATTGCCTTCCCACCCAAAAACTAGCTTGTTAACATGAGGCCTAGTTCACTGCAACAAACCCATTAAACATAAACATTTAAATATACACTAATTGCATGTAAACAACGACACTAAAGTTATGAAACTAGATGGAAATCATAATATAGACACACTCAACTCTCAATTTTGAAGAAAAACAGCTTAAGCAATGAAAACTACACCTGAGTCACACCACACAGACTCCCCACAAGCAATTTCCTGTGAATTAACTCCAAAACAGGAAGTGTAATTGTGGGAAATTCAAAAAAATAATAATATTTTGATTTTTTTTTGGTGATAACTTTTTTTTATAAAAAAAATTGCAGTACAGAAATAAGTTCAGACAAGAATAATGTTTAAGAAAAACGATTAAAAAATGTTTATGACAAAATCATGAAGTTAGGACTTTATATTACAAAAGCGTCTCACATTACCAAAGTGCTTTTTTGAGGATTTTGGACACACCGTAAGTCTGACCGACACCAAACTTGACCTGGTGGCTCGCCTCGACGAGCCGCACCAAATGACCAAACAGTTTTGGGTCTTGACCCTTGGAATCCCTGAAAAAAAACACATGTCATTTTCTCATAAAAGCAACGTTTTTCTCACGTTTTAGGTGAAATTTGGAATTTGACTGGAACGTCCTAGAATCTCAAAAATAGTGTCAAACGACCCGCCTGTCCCTCCCCAACACGTAGGTGTAGGTTATATGTAGGTGGGACCTATAGTTTGGCTACAAAGGCTGAAAAACCCTCTTTGTAATATGAGACCCTCGTGTAATAAAAGCCCTAACACATCCCAAATTTAACCCAAATGTCCTAAAAACGGCAAAATAGTGTCACACGACCAGTTCAGATGAAGAAAAGCGAGTGGTTAGGACTTATATTAAAAAAAGGTCTCGTATTACCAAAGTGTTTTTTTCTAAGTCTTCGGACACACCGTAAGTCTGACCGACACCAAACTTGACCTGGTGGCTCGCCTCAACGAGCCGCACCAAATGACCAAACAGTTTTGGTTCTTGACCCTTGGAATCCTAGAAAAAAAACACATGTCATTTTCTCATAAAAAGCAACGTTTTAGGTGAAATTTCTTAGTGTCATTTGATGCGTCTCCCCCTCCCCAACACGTAGGTGTAGGTTATATGTAGGTGGGACCTATAGTTTGGCTACAAACGCTGAAAAACCCTCTTAGTAATATGACACCCTTATGTAATAAAAGCCCTAACACATCTCAAATTTAACACAAATGTCCTAAAAACGGCAAAATAGTGTCACACGACCAGTTCAGATCAAGAAAAGCGAGTGGTTAGGACTTATATTACAAAAAGGTCTCACATTACCAAAGTGGTTTTTCCGACTTTTCGGACACACCGAAAGTCTGACCGACACCAAACTTGACCAGGTGGGTCGCCTCGACGAGACGCACCAAATGACCAAACAGTTTATCCCTAGGTTGACAAGAAATGGTGGCTGCCACAGAAGCCCCATTCATTTTTGGACATATATATATATATATACACATTTCTGTATGTTTGCACTCAAGTTTTCTCTAAGTTTTCCGAGGGTAGAGTTAGAGTCACCTAACCGAAGCGGGAGTTGGACGTGAGCGCGAATCGTGGCCCCCAGGTGAAGAATCTGGGCAGTAAATTTTAAAAGTTAGGGCTTAATATTACATAAGTGTCCTGATATTACAAAAGCATCATATGGCCATATTTTATTGACCTTTCGACCCAGGGCCACCGAAATCGGGCACGCGCGCCGACTGACCGAGCCGAACGCGTGGGCGAAGGTCCCGCGGCCCTGCGACCTCGCCTTCTATTTTTCACAATAAAACAACTTTTTGTAAAGTGAGGCCTTCTCGCAGGCCACAAGCCTAAGTGCTGGCCCGGGTGGATTTTCACAAAGTGCTATTATAGCACTTTTTGTCAACGCACGGGTCCGGTACTTTGCGGGCTGGTAGAAGGGGACGTGCCGCACCGCGTGTCGAAGCCCCGCCCCTCCCAGGGGGCGGGAACTCTAAGTAGAGTTCCGATCACCTAATCGAAGCGGGAGTTGGATGAGAGCGCGCGACAAGTGCCCTAGAGGTCATTTTGACCCCTGTTGACCTTTGAGGTTAGGGCCAAATATTACACTAAAGTCATCGTATTACCAAAGAGTATACGGCCATAACTCGGAGGCCCTTGGAGCGAGGGGCCCCAGATGCACGTATGAGTTGCGGCTCGTCGGCCCGCTCCGGCACGCCGACTTTCGTGACCCTGCGACCTCGCCTTCCGTAGGAAGGCCCCGAAATTTTTTTAGTCCCATTCAAACGCCCATAGGCAGGAATGTCGGGGGCCGTCCCTCGGCGACCTTTCGACCTTCGGACCCGAAATTTCGATATGTCGCTCGTCCCTCGGCCCTTTACCGCGTATCCGAGTTTCGCGAGCCTCCGACTTTCCGTTCACTTTTGAATGGTTTTTAAACCTCGAAAACGGCAAAGTCCTCTTAAGGTACACCAGTCTAACAGCCTCCCGCTTTTGGAAATTGGCTATTTTGCCACTATTTTCAGGAGGGCGGTACCGCCTCCAAATTCAGAGGGGCGCATCCTCGACCCGTGCCGCTACTCCTATCCGAGCCCCGCCCCTCCGGGGGGGTGGGAACTCCAAGTAGAGTTCCGGTCACCTAACCGAAGCGGGAGTTGGACGTGAGCGCGAGTCGTGGGCCCCTGGTGGAGAATCTGGGCAGTAAATTTTCGTGGTTAGGGCTTAATATTACATTAGTGTCATATATTACCAAGGTGTCCTCAAGCTCACAATCCCATGACTTGCACTCATCTGGTACAAAACTTGAAGAATACCCCTCCTGTCTCAGAGTGAAAATTTCACGAAGTCTTGACCATACAAAAGACTTAGGCAAACGTATCACACTTTGCCAAGCGCTCAGAGAGCCTTGGCTGAGTGAGCCGGCAAACACAAATAAATAAGTCATATTACCAATGAGTTAAATGACGCCCCTAGCCTGCAGTTCCATGACCTCTTCAGATGACACCTCACAAAGGGTTTTGAATGGGAAAATTAGGTGTAGGATGTGCGAAGAAGTCATATAACCTCTTCGTGCTGAAGTCTATGTAAAACGTGACACTTTCGTTCTAAAGACCCTACCCCTATCCCAACTGTAGGCCTAACCCTAGCTGCTTCAGTAACCCTAACGCAGCCAAAGCAGCTAACCCTAGCTGCTTTGGCTATCATAACCCTAACCCTAACCCTAGCTTCAGCTGTAAACCTAACCCTATCCTAACTGTAGGTTTAACCCTATCTGCATCGGTTATCATACACCTAACCCTAAGTTAAATCTGTAACCCCAACCCTATCCCAACTGTAGGCTTAACCCTACTGCTTTGGTTATTATAACCCTAACCCTAACCCTAGCTTCAGCTGTTACACTAACCCTATCCCAACTGTAGACTTAACCCTAGCTGCTTTGGTTATCATAACCCTAACCCTAAGTTACAGCTGTAACCCCAACCCTATCCCAGCTCTAGGCGTAACCTTAGCTGCTTTGGTTATCATAACCCTAACCCTAAACCTAGCTTCAGCTGTAACACTAACCCTATCCCAAATGTAGGCTTAACCCTAGCTGCTTTGGTTATCATAAACCTAACCCTAGCTGCTTCAGTAACCCTAACCCTAATCACAGTTACAGCTGTAACCCCAACCCTATTCCAACTGTCGGATTAACCCTAGCTGCATTGGTTATCATAACCCTAAGCCTAATTTCAACTTTAACCCTAACCCTATCCCAACTGTAGGCCTAACAATAGCTGCTTTTGTTATCATAACCCTAACCCTTACCCTAACTCTGTTCCAACTGTCGGAATATACGGTGGCCGAGAAAGCCCAACGCAGTGCAAATTGAAAAGCGCTGCAAAAGCACAAAACACATCCATCAAAATTACAACACAGGCGCAGCAACTAGAAAAACGCGCTGCAACTAGAAAAACGCGCTGCAAATAGAAAAACGCGCTGCAAATAGAACCACAACACAACGGAAGTGAGTCACAACACAACAGAATTTTCCCGGGGGACCTTAAAAGACACTGTACCAGCTAAGCTGCGTCTTCAGTAACGTCTCGGACTTCACTATGTGTACAAAGGACAATAAGTGGCAAACAAGGCGTTTTGTGAAGCAGAACTTTTAATAATATGCACACAACCGTGGTAATCACAGGTAATAAACATAACTTACTTTTCAGAAGCTTGTTTGCCACTTATTGTCCTTTGTATACAGCTGGTACAGCATCTTTTAAGGTCCCCCGGGAAAATTCCGTTGTGTTGTGACTCACTTCCGTTGTGTTGTGGTTCTATTTGCAGCGCGTTTTTCTTTTTGCAGCGCGTTTTTCTATTTGCTGCGCCTGTGTTGTAATTTTGATGGATGTGTTTTGTGCTTTTGCAGCGCTTTTCAATTTGCACTGCGCTGGGCTTTCTCGGCCACCGTAGGAATAACCCTAACTGCTTTGTTTATCATAACCCTAACCCTAATTTCAGCTGTAAACCTAACCCTATCCCAACTGTAGGCCTAACCCTAGCTGCTTCAGTAACCCTAACCCTAATTACAGCTGTAACCACAACCCTATTCCAACTGTTGGATTAACCCTAGCTGCTTTGGATATCATAACCCTTACCCTAATTTCAGCTGTAAACCTAACTCTATCTCAACTGTAGGCTTAACCCTAGCTGCTTCAGTAACCCTAACGCTAACCCTAGTTACAGCTGTAACCCCAACCCTATTCCAACTGTAGGTTTAACCCTAGCTGCTTTGGTTATCATAACCCTTACCCTAATTTCAGCTGTAAACCTAACTCTATCTCAACTGTAGGCTTAACCCTAGCTGCTTCAGTAACCCTAACGCTAACCCTAGTTACAGCTGTAACCCCAACCCTATCCCAACTGTAGGCTTAACCTTAGTTGCTTCGGTTACCATAACCCTAGCTTCAGCTGCAACTCTAACCCTGTCCCAACTGTAGGCTTAACCTTAGTTGCTTCGGTTATCATAACCCTAACCCTTGTTACAGCTGTAACCCCAACCCTATCCCAACTGTTGGCTTAACCCTAGCTGCTTTGGTTATCATAACCCTAACCCTAGTTACAGCTGTATCCCTATCCCAACTGTAGGTCTAACCCTAGCTGCTTTGGTTATCATAACCCTAAGCCTAATTCCAGCTGTAACCCTAACCCTGTCCCAACTGTAGGCTTAACCTTAGCTGCTTCGGTTATCATAACCCTAACCCTTGTTACAGCTGTAACCCCAACCCTATCCCAACTGTTGGCTTAACCCTAGCTACTTCAGTAACCCTAACCCTAACCCTAGTTACAGCTGTAACCCCAACCCTATTCCAACTGTAGGCTTAACCCTAGCTGCTTCAGTAACCCTAACGCTAACCCTAGTTACAGCTGTAACCCCAACTCTATTCCAACTGTAGGTTTAACCCTATCTGCATCGGTTATCATAACCCTAACCCCTAGCTTCAGCTGTAACCCTAACCCTATCCCAACTGTAGGCCTAACCCTAGCTGCTTCAGTCACCCTAACCCTAACCAGAGTTACAGCTGTAACCCCAACCCTATCCCAACTGTAATCTTAACCTTAGTTGCTTCGGTTATCATATCCCTAGCTTCAGCTGTAACTCTAACCCTGTCCCAACTGTAGGCTTAACCTTAGCTGCTTCAGTTATCATAACCCTAACCCTAGTTATAGCTGTAACCCTATTCCAACTGTAGACTTAACCCTAGCTGCTTTGGTTATCATAACCCTAACCCTAATTACAGCTGTAACCCTAACCCTAATCAAAACCTCAACTCTAACCCTAGCTACAACTGTAGCCCTCACACTACCTTCACCTGTAAGCCTAAACCTAGCTACATCACTGCTCCCCTTACTGCTGCCCTCAATGCTCCCCTTACTGCTGCCCTTACTGCTCCCATTAGTGTTGCTTTTACTTGTGTTCTGACAGCTCTGCATAATGCTGCCCTGAATGCTGCCCTCATTCCTGCCCTGACTGCTCCCCTTACTGCTCCCTTTACTGCTGCCCTGACTGCTCCCTTTACTGCTGCCCTGGCTGCTCCCCCTACTGCTGCCCTGACTTCTCCCCTTACTGCTTTCCTGTCCACTGCCCTCACTGCTGTCCTGACTGCTATCCTTAGTGCTGCCCGACTGCCCCTCTTACAGCTCCCTTCACTGCTGCCCTGACTGCTCCCCTTACTGCTCCGTTCACTGCTCCCATTACTGTTGCACTGACTGCTCCCCTTACTGCTCCCTTCACTGCTGTCCTGACTGTTCCGCCAACTGTTCTGTTCACTGGTGTCCTGACTGCTCCCTTTACTTTTGCTTTTACTGCTGGCCTGACTGCTCCCCTTACTGCTGCCCTAACTGCTCCCATTACGGTTGCACTGACTGCTCCCCTTACTGCTGGACTGACTGTTAAACTTACTGCTGTCCTGACTGCTCCCCTTACTGCTGCCCTAACTGCTCCCATTACTGTTGCCCTGACTGCTCCCCTTATTACTCTCTTCACTGCTGCCCTGACTTTTCCCCTTACAGTTTTTTTTACTGGTGCTCTGACTCCTCCACCTACTGCTGCCCTGACTGTTCCCTTTACTGCTGCCTTCCCTACTACCCCAACCAATCCCCTTACTGCTGCACTGACTGCTCCTTTTACTGCGGCCATGACTGCTCCATTTACTGTTCCCTTCACTGCTGCCCAGACTGTCCCCTTAATACTCCGTTCACTGCTTCCCTTACTGCTCACCTTACTGCTCCATTGACTGCTGCCCTAACTGCGTCCATTACTGCTGCCCTGACAGCTCCTCTCACTGCTGCCCTCACTGCTCCCCTCATTCTGCTCCGCTTACTTCTGCCCTCAATTCTGCCTTCTCTTCTCCACTTACTGCTGCCTTCACTTCTCCCCTTACTGTTTCCCTTAATGCTCCCCCTTACTGTTGCCCTTACTGCTCCCCCTCCTGCTTTTCTCACTGCTTCCCTTACTGCTGACCTCCCTTCCCTTACAGCTCCCTTCACTGCTGCCCTCACTGTTGCCATGACTGCTCTCTTACTGCTGCCCTGACTGTTCCCCCAACTGCTTCGTTCACTGGTGCCCTGACTGCTCCACTTACTGCTCCGTTCACTGGTGCCCTGACTGCTCCCCTTACTGTTGCCTTCACTGCTGGCCTGACTGCTCCCCTTACTGCTGGCCTGACTGATCCCCTTATTGCTGCTCTAACTGCTCCCATTACTGTTGCACTGACTGCTCCCCTTACTGCTCTCTTCACTGCTGGCCTGCATGCTCACCTTACTGCTGCCCTGACTGTTCCCCCAACTGCTCTGTTCACTGGTGCCCTGACTGCGCCTCTTATTCTTTCCCTCAATGCTTCCCTTACTGCTAACCTCACTTTTCCCCTTACTGCTGTGATCATGGCTTCCCTCAATGCTGCCCTTACTGCTGCCCTCAATGCTACCCTTACTGCTGCCCTTACTGCTCCTTTTACTGCTCCCCTTACTGCTGCTCTCATAGCTGCCTTTACTGCACCCCTTACTGCTGCCCTCAATGCTTCCCTTACTGCTGCCCTCACTGCTCCCCTTACTGCTTCCCTCATTGCATCCCTCACTGTTCCTTTCACTGCTGCCCAAACTGTTCCTCTAACTGCTGCGCTCACTGTTCCCCTTACTGCTGCTGTCATTGCTTCCCTTACTGCTTTCCCCACTGCTCCCTTTACTGTTACCATTATTGCTGCCATTAGTGCTCCTCTTAAGGCTGGCCTCACTGGTCCCTTTACTGCTGCCTTCATTTCTGCATTTATTGCTCCCCTTACTGCTGCCCACACTGCTCCCCTTACTGCTGCCCTTACTGCTCCTTTTACTGCTCCCCTTACTGCTGCTCTCATAGCTGCCTTTACTGCACCCCTTACTGCTGCCCTCAATGCTTCCCTTACTGCTGCCCTCACTGCTCCCCTTACTGCTTCCCTCATTGCATCCCTCACTGTTCCTTTCACTGCTGCCCAAACTGTTCCTCTAACTGCTGCGCTCACTGTTCCCCTTACTGCTGCTGTCATTGCTTCCCTTACTGCTTTCCCCACTGCTCCCTTTACTGTTACCATTATTGCTGCCATTAGTGCTCCTCTTAAGGCTGGCCTCACTGGTCCCTTTACTGCTGCCTTCATTTCTGCATTTATTGCTCCCCTTACTGCTGCCCACACTGCTCCCCTTACTGCTGCCCTCAATGCTCCACTTACTGCTGCACTCACTGCTCTCCTTACTGCTGCAGTCACTGCTCCACTTAATGCTGCCCTTACTACTCTCCTTAGTATTGTCCCCAGGGCTGGACTGGTAACCTGGCATACCGGGCGTTTGCCCGGTGGGTCGACAGTCCTCAGGGGCCTATGCTGTTGGATTTTTAACTTCCCTTTTTTTCCAAAGAGACTGGCCCACAATTTAGATGGGGCGGCCCATTGGCCGTTCTTCAATAAAGAGAGTGGGCTGAACCAATCAGGATATAGGAGGAAAGCATTCAGACCCCAGACAGCTCTCTTAAAAATGCGAGTCTGCGCATGTCTGCTTTTTGTTTTGCATGAGTTCTGGAGGGGACTGTTTTCCCAGAACCAGCTTTAAACGCTGTAACTTGTTTTACCAGTGTAGCTCACACCAGTGATAGTGGTGTGTTCAGCTATTCTACACGCTACTATATTGGTATTAACTTTAATTATACTGATCCAACAGCACCCCCTGGATATACTGACAGAGCAGCTACACCAGCAAATTCACAATACATCATTTACTTCTGCAGGAGCTCCTTATCCAGCCTTTTTATTCCCAAACCTCTCACATTAAACATTTTTAAGTGTTTTAGACTCTGTGGTTCTTCTGGAGTTGGGTTAGCTCTGTGGTCCTGGAGTAACACTGTAATGCTAGTTTTCCTGCTGTATCACTCAGCTGGTCTCAGTGAGGGCAGATAGTTAGTTGATAAGCTAATTGTTAGTTGATTAGTTGGATTAGGTGTGTTCAGTATAATATATATATATATATATATATATATATATATATATATATATATCAGTATAAACTAGTGACCATAATTTATGTAACCGTAAAGCCTGAAACAGGGAAAGCGCCTGTATTGGTTCTGTTCTCTCTGCAATTTGTGGATAAAATGGATATATGCATAATGCAACTAATATGGATATATGGCAGATTTTTGAAAAAGATGGTAACGGTAGCTAACCATGTAAACTGTGCTCACATTGTTTCTGGAGCTGTTTTCTATATATTACTACATATATCAAACCCACTGTTGTCAGGCCTGAGCAACCGTGCCCCCTCTCCGGCACTCTCTGAGAGGTGCACTATGCCCATATAAGGACATCCGCTCATTCAGAGCACACACACACGGCTGCTCAGCCCTGATCAGAGACTGGCTTCAGCTGCGGAGAGCAGCTTAAAAGCACGGTAATCCCCTCCACTCTTTGCCTAGTAATGGTCACTATTACGGTCTGTGTCTCCCTGTGGTTCCAGCCTGTTAGCTGTTAGCGTTCTCCCTGATGATCCTGTCTTCCCGTTTTCCCGGACTCCCCGTTATTTTCTGTTATATTTTCTTATTTTGTTTATTTGCCCAGTTTTCTTTTCTCAGTTTAGCCGTTTTCCCTAAGCTCTGCTTAGTCGTTTTTTGTTCTATTTGTTAGTCCAGTTATCCCCTTTTCCCCGTTGTACCACGCTACGCTGGTCTTATTGTTTTGGCCACTTCTGGTTTTACTGTTTTGGCTGTTTTCCATTTTTCCCGTTTTTTTCAGAGTTTTCTTTACTTTGCCCAGTCCTATTTTATTTGTCAGTTTCTGAGTTTGTTTCTAGTTTTTCCCATACAGTTATTGTTGCATATTCACTGTTTTCATTTGTTTTCCATTTTGAGTTTTATATTTTCCTGTGTTTCTAAATAAACACTACTGCTTCGTATTCCATCCCAGCAGTGTCTCCCTTATCTCTCTCTGCCTGATCCCAGTCAGGTATGACAGATTATTCGGCCCAACCCGAGACCATTGGGATGGAGGCCTTGAGTACGACTGTTCAGAGCCAGGGACGATTCCTGGGTCAACAGCAGGAAACGCTGTCCCGCGTTTCACAAGTTGTTGGCACTGTGGCACAACACCAAGAAGGCCAACAACAGCAGGTTGCTGGACTAGCCAGTGAGGTTAAAGACCAAGCGGAACTGATCAGATCTTCGCTAAACCTGTCTAGCGTCCCTAGTCCTGTCCAAGTCACATCCCATACGTATCCGGTGAGTAAACCAGAGACGTATTATGGCGATCCAGAGCTCTGTGAGGGGTTTCTGCTTCAGTGCGTGGTTTATTTTAAAAACCAACCAGCCAGCACTGATGAAGCCAAGATAGGCTTCGTAGTCTCTTGCGCCCGTAGTCCCCTCCAGAGCCCATGGAGCTAGGTTCTCGCCACCTTTCACCAGAGGAGTGCCAATGCCGTTTCAGAGAGGGTCTCTGTTTGTATTGTGGAGACTATGTCCGTCAGGAGCCCACGCCCAACCCCTTGGACAGTGCCGGGAGTTCACTGGCTGTCTCAAGCCTTCACAATGAAGAGATTCGTCTTCTAGTCCTGCCTAAAACAGACCATGACGTTATATTAGGTCTCCCCTGGCTTATGACCCACAATCCCCACATCTCTTGGCCTGAGAAGGAGATAATATCCTGGTCCCCTTACTGTCAGTGCCACTGCCTGGAACGAGTCCCAGTTCATGCCCACTCTACACGTATAGAGAGTCCTGAGCCCCTAAACCTAATTGACATTCCTCCTGAGTATCACAACCTCCAGGAAGTTTTTAGTCAGGTCTAGGCCACCAAGCTTCCTCCTCACTGTCCTTATGACTGCTCAATAGATCTGACTGACAACACAATGCTCCCTAAGGCCGGTATTTATCCACTGACAGGTGAGGAGGAGAAGGCTATGGAGGAATACATCACTGAGGCTCTTGCTCAGGGCTTCTTCGAACCATCCAGGTCCCCAGTAGCCTCTGGTTTCTTCTTCATAAAGAAGAAGGGTGGAGGTCTTCATCCCTGTATTGACTATCGGGCCCTAAACGCCATCACCAAGCGCTTCCCTTACCCCCTTCCTCTGGTACCATCCGCTTTGGAACAGCTTAGAGGTGCCCGGGTCTTTACTAAGCTAGACTTAAAAAGTGCCTACAACCTTCTCCGAGTCAGGGAGGGGGACGAGTGGAAGACTGCATTTCTTACCACCTCTGGCCATTACCAGTACCGGGTTATGCCTTATAGGCTGGCCAGTGCCCCATCCTTTTTTCAAAGCCTCATAAACGATGTCCTTAGGGAGTTCTTTGGCAGGTTTGTTATCGCATATTTGGATGACATTTTGATTTACTCCCCTGATTTCCAGTCCCATGTGAGCCATGTTCGCCATGTCCTAGTCCGTCTGCTCGAGAATGAGCTGTATGTCAAGTTAGAGAAATGTGCGTTTCACCTATCCAGAGTTTCCTTCCTGGGGTATATTATTAGGAAGGTGGTCATGGACCAGGAGAAAGTTCAGGCAGTCCTGGACTGGCCCAAGCCTAGCTCAGTGAAAGGGGTTCAAAGCTTCCTGAGATTCACCAACTTCCACAGGCAGTTTATCAAGAATTTTAGCACCCTGGATGCTCCTATCACTTCCCTTTTTAAAGGTGCCCCTAAGAAGCTAGTTTGGACCCCCCAGGCTGATGAAGCCTTCCAGGCCCTTAAGTTGGCTTTTACTTCAGCCCCAATCCTTAGACACCCTGACCCCAAAAGCCTTTTATCGTAGAGGTAGATGCCTCTGACACCGGAGTGGGGGCTGTTCTCTCCCAATGCCATGGAGAGAGTGACAGGATCTACCCAGTGGCTTTTTTTCTCACGAAAGTTGAGTGCAGCCGAACAAAATTACGGTGTGGGAGATCGTGAGCTCCTCGCTGTGAAATTGGCCTTGAATGAATGGCGTCACTGGCTAGAGGGCACTGCCTTTCCTTTCCAAGTGATCACCGACCACAAGAATTTGCAGTTTCTTACTCTAAGATAATAAACCCCCATCAGGCCTGTTGGTCAATACCTGTCCTGCCCCCTAGTGTTAAGATCCAGGCCATTCAGTGGGACCTAGACAATGAATTATCCCAGGCCTTAGCAAATGCCACTATTCCCAAGGCCTGTCCACTGGGACTGATCTATGTCCCTGCTCCCTTTCGGGTCTGTCTTGTCACTTGGGCTCACACGTTACCCTCATCAGGTCACCCAGGAGGGAGGAGAACCTTCCACCTCCTCTCTTAAAAGTATTGGTGGGAGGGCATGAGAACAGGCATCAATAAGATTGTAGCATCCTATAGTACCTATGCCAAATGTAAAACCCCTAAGTCTCTCCCCACAGGCAAGCTCATGCCTCTCCCTGTCTCAGAACGCCCTTCATCCCATCTGGCCATGGTGTCCGATTGCGGCTAGCTAAGCTAGCTAGCATACTACTTCCCACGCTGTTGCTCGCAAATGTCCGATCTCTAGAGAACAAACTGGACGAACTGAGACTCCGGCTCACTACTGATCGCCAAACTAGAAACAGCTGTGCTCTCATTTTCACGGAAACCTGGCTCCACAACGGCATCCCGGACTCTGCCATCAAGCTAGACGGGCTAACAGCTCACCGCGGTGATCGGATGTCCGCATAGCTAAAAACAAAAGGAGGTGGACTCTGTGTGTTTGTAAGCAACCGCTAGTGCACCAACTCCGCTGTTATTGAGCACTGCTGCTCCCCTGACCTGGAGTACATGGTGGTGAGATGCCGGCCCTTCTACCTCCACCGGAAATTTAACGTAACTTTAATTTGGGCCGTTTACATCCCCCCTCAAAGCGATGCTAAGCTAGCTCTAGCCACACTGGCTAATGCTATCAATAAGCTGCAGTCCCGTTACCCAGAGGCTGCACTCATTATCGCTGGAAATTTCAACCAGACTGATCTCAGGTCAGTCTGCAACAGACTCCACCAACACATCTCCTGTCCTACATGAGGGAAAAATACGCTGGATCACGTCTACACAAACATTGCGGACGCTTACAACTCCACCCCTCTGCCTCCATTTGGTAAGAGTGATCACATTTCACTTCTCCTGAAACCCACATACAAGCAGCTACTGAAGCGGGTGAAAGCAACAGTAAAGACGGCATGTTGAGTGGCGTGTATGGCCAGAGGGGGCAGAGTCAATGCTATGAATAACTTCTATTCACAGATGAGCCACTCATACTGGCTACAGAAGAGGTGAGGAAAGCACTGAAGTGGGTCTCTACTCGGAAAGCAGCTGGTCCAGATGGTATCCCGGGTAGAGTTCTAAAAGCTTGCTCCAGCCAACCCGCGGCCCCGTTCACGGACCTCTTCGATGTCTCCCTGGCACAGTCCACAGTTCCTGACTGCTTAAAAACCACAACAATCATCCCTGTTCCGAAGAAATCCTCCATCTCCTGTCTGAACGATTACCGTCCCATTGCTCTCACACCCATTGTGATGAAGTGCTTTGAGAGGCTGATCTCAGCTCACATAAAGAACTGCCAACCCAACACTCGGGACCCGCATCAGTTTGCCTACCGAGCAAACAGGTCCACGGATGATGCTGTTGCCCTGGTAATGCACACTGCACTCAACCACTTGGAGGGAACAAACACATATGTCAGATTGTTGTTTGTTGATTTCAGCTCCGCATTTAACACCATCATCCCATCCAGACTGGTCTCCAAGCTTAGCACCCTTGGAATCAGCAACTCACTCTGTAACTGGATCTTGGACTTTCTTACTGGTAGACCTTAGTCTGTCAGAATGGGGGATCACTCCTCCCCCCCACTTATACTCAACACTGGATGCCCCCAAGGCTGTGTGCTCTCACCTCTGCTCTTCACTCTCTACACCCACGACTGCTCTGCTAAGCACAGCTCCAACACCATCATCAAGTTTGCTGACAACACTACAGTCATTGGCAAAATTACCAACAATGATGAGGGAGCACATAGGGAGGAAGTGGCGCTCCTGGCAAAGTGGTGCACCGTCAACAATCTCTCCCTCAACGTCAACAAAACCAAGGAGCTGATTGTTGATTTCAGGCGGGGGAACAGAGTGCACGCACCCCTGAGCATCGAGGGAGCAATAGTGGAGAAAGTCAACAGCTTCCGGTTCCTTGGTGTCCACATCTCTGAGGACCTCACCTGGTCACTGAACACATCTCACATCATCAGAAAAGCACAGCAATGCCTCCACTTTCTCCGGCGGCTGAGAAGTGTCGATCTACCGCAACAGCTCCTCTGCAACTTCTACAGAGCCACTGTAGAGAGCATCCTCACAAGCTGCATCACAGCATGGTACGGCAGTGCCACTGCTGCTGAACAGAAGGCCCTGCAGTGAGAGGTGAAATCTGCCCAATACATCACCACAACTACCCTCCCATCCATACATCACCTCTACAACAAGAGATGCCTGAGGAAGGCTATCAGCATCTCCTCCGATCCTACCCACCCCAGCCACTTCCTGTTCCAACCCCTGCCTTCCAGGAAAAGGTACAGAAACATTAGAACCAGAACCACCAGACTGAAGAACAGCTTTTTCCCACGTGCTGTGAAACTGCTGTCTCCAGCAACACTAACTTCAACCTGAACAGTACACAGACTGACCACTGACCACTCCCAGTTTCCTACATGGCCACTGATTGCTTCAGCACAGAGACTGTATGCACTTTGCACTTTAATCATTTTACTTATATGCACTCTGCACTTTAATCAACCTGGCCTACCTCTACTATTATACATATATGGACTATATATAATGTACCGCTGTCACTACTGCACTTAAACACTTTAACTTTAAACAGTACCTCATCACACAAACATAAACATACTAAAATAATCTTATTGTAACTATTGTCTGTGTCCCCTGTACTTTTGCCCTATAAGTGTGATTTATGTTGTTTATGTTTTGTTTTGCACATCTCTGTATCTATTGTCTGTGCACTATTTACGCTGTCCTACACTTTTTTTTGTCTGCACTTTTTTTGTTTCGTTTTACTGTACAACCCTGTATCAGTATAATGAAAATAAATTGAATTGAATTGAATTATGTAACTGACCAGCCCAGCACACCGGGTTTCAACACAGTCCTGACCATCATGGACCGTTTCTCAAGGGGGGTGCATTTTATCCAATTTTCTGCTTTGCCATCCACCCTCCAGACTGCCCAAGCCTTGGTGGACCATGTATTCCGCAATTTTGGTATCCCAGAGGACATTGTCTCCGACCGTGGCCCCCAGTTTATATCGAGAGTCTGGCAGGCCTTTTGTCAGCATTTGGGGGTGAATGTCAGCCTGACGTTGGGGTATCACCCCCAGAGCAACGGCCAGTGTGAGCATGCTAACCAGGAACTATGGAAGTTCCTTTGTGTGCACTGTCATCAAAATCCAGAGGACTGGCCCAAGTTCCTGGTCTGGGCAGAAATGGCCCAGAACTCTCTCAGGTGTGCCACAACTGGTCTGACCCCATATCAGGTCTATCTGGGTTACCAGCCTCCGCTGGCCCCCTGGACTGCAGTGGAGACCCTGGTACCCGCCATTGACGACTGGATGCGACGCAGTGAGGAGGTTTGGACGTCCACTTACCAACATAACCAGACCTTCCTGTGACGCTACAAAGCTCAAGCAGATCTTTAGCGGGGTCCGGACCCAGACTAAAAGCCCGGGGACTGAGTCTGGCTGGCCACCAAGGACCTGAGGACCGGGAACAGGACAGCAAAAAAGCTTCAAGCTAAGTATTCTGGTCCTTCTACCATTATTGAAAAGATAAATGATGTTTGTTACAAGCTTAAGCTGCCCCGGTACTTGAGAGTTCACAACAGTTTCCATGTCTCCCTGTTCAAACCTGTGATCCCAGGTCCCCTGGATGAGGCCACCCCTAGCGAGGCTCCGCCTGAGCCCCTGGAAATTGAGGGTGCCCCGGCCTAAGGAGTGAAGGAGTTGCTGGACTCCCGGAGGTGGGGGAATGAGCTCCTGTTCTTTGAGCTCCACGCCCAGCACATCCTCCCGAGTGAGGACTCGGTCCCCTGTGTCTGGCCCTGCCTCTGTCTGTCCGGGTCGCCCCCGCATAGTGGCCCACCCGGCCGCCTCGGGGAGGGGGTACTGTCAGGCCTGAGCAACCGCACCCCTTCTCCGGCACAGGACATCCGCTCATTCAGAGCACACACACACACAGCTGCTCAGCCCTGATCAGAGACTGGCTTCAGCTGAGGAGAGCAGCTTATAAGCACGGTGCTCTCCTCCACTCTTTGCCGAGTAATGGTCACTATCATGGTCTGTGTCTCCCTGTGGTTCCAGCCTGTTAGCTGTCTTTACAAAGCGTTCTCTCTGACAATCCTGTCTTCCCGTTTTCCCAGACTTCCCGTTGCCTATTTTCTGTTATATTTTCTTATTTTGTTTATTTGCCCAGTTTTCTTTTCTTAGTCTTGCTGTTTTCCTTAAGCTCTGCTTAGTAGTTTTTTGTTCTAGTTTGTTAGTCCAGTTGTCCCTTTTTCTCCGTTGTACCACACTACGCGCTGGTACTTGTTTTGGCCACTTCCTGGTTTTATTGTTTTGGCCACTTCCTGGTTTTATTGTTTTGGCTGTTTTCCGTTTTTCAAGATTTTTCTTTACTTTGCCCAGTCCTATTTTATTTGTCATGTTCTGAGTTTGTTTCTAGTTTTTCCCATACAGTTATTGTTGCATATTCACTGTTTCCATTTGTTTTCCATTTTGAGTTTTATGTTTTCCTGTATTTCTAAATAAACACTACTGCTTCATATTCCATCCCAGCAGTGTCTCTGTTATCTCTCTCTGCCTGATCCCAGTCAGGTATGACAACTGTGTGTTTAATAAAATGCAGTGTGTGTCTAATCAGTTAGCTTAATTTCAAATTAGATAGATAGGTAGTCAAGGTTTAAGAAAAAAATGTAATGTTTAACTTGATGGCCCTGATGAGCCTGATCAGCCAATAACTTTTTCATATTCAAATTGTGTTCATTAATTTAGGATTGCAGGACTGTAAGCTATAATGAATGAAAATCCATTTAGCTAACCCATTTGCTAGAAGCCAGATGTAGAGGATAGCTAGTATTGAATACAACACTGGGTAATGTTGGAAGTTTAAAGCAGTTTCTTAACCGTGGTCACTGAACTAAAATTATGTTTGTAGCCTGATACAAATACATTATACATGTTTAAAGGAGGAAGCTTCTCTGCCCTTATTGCTTCCCTGACTACTGCCCTCACTGCTGTCCTGACTGGTCCCCTTAGTCCTGCCCTGACTGCTCCCCTTAGTCTTGCCCTGACTGCTCCCCTTACTGCTGCCCTGACTGCTCCTCTTACTGCTCCCGTAACTGCTGCCCTGATTGCTCACCTTACTGCCCCACTGACTGCTCCCCTAACTGCTGCCTTTACTGTTGCCTCAAAGCTGCCTCTATTGCACCCCTTACTGCAGCCATCATGGCTCCCTTTACTGCTGCTCTGACAGCTCCCCCTTCTGCTGTCCTGATTACTCCCCTTACTGTGTCCCTGATTTTTCCCTTACTCTCTGCTCCTCTTACTGCTGCTCTCACTGCTGCCCTTACAGTTGCCCTCAAAGCTCCCTGTACTGTTTTCCTCAGTGGTGCCCTCACTGCTCCCTCACTGTTGCCCACACACACACACACACAAACACACCATGTTGGGAGGTTTTCAGCATCTCCAATTCACCTGAAGGCATTTTATTTGGACTGTGGTAAGAAATGTGAAAGTACTATTCAGCACTGAATTGCTGTTTTAATAAATACATAAGTAAATCTGAAGCACTAAATGTAATTAATTCAATTCATATTAGGACCATGGGGCGGGAATGGTAGAAATATGTATGTGTCGGGTGGGCGCTGGATTACAAAAAGTGATTTTAGGTGGGAGTGGACGGTAACGGAACAAAAACATGCGGGAGCGGGCAGGAGCGGGTTGAAAAAAGTAGTCCAACGCAGACCTCTACTGCTGCCCTCACTGCACCCCTTACTGCTGCCTTTACTGCTCCCCTTACTCTTTCCCTCTATGTTTACCTTACTGCTCCCCTTACTGCTGCTCTCATAGCTGCCTTTACTGCTCCCCGTACTGCAGGCCTGACTTCTACCCTTATTGCTTCCCTGACTACTGCCCTCACTGCTGTCCTGACTGGTCCCCTTAGTACTGCCCTGACTGCTCCCCTTACTGCTGCCATCACTGCTGACCTTGCTGCTGCCCTCAATGCTACCCTTACTGCTCCCCGTGCTGCAGCCCCTACTGCTTCTATTATTGCTGCCCTCACTGCAGCCCTTACTGCTGCCATCACTGCTCCCCTAACTGCTGCCCTCACTGCTCCCTTTACTGTTTCCCTCACTGTCCCCCTTACTGTTGCCTTCATGGCTTCCCTCAATGTTGCCCTTACTGCTCTGCTTATTGCTGCCCTCAAAGCTGCATCTACTGCACCTCTTACTGCGGCCATCACGGCTCCCCTTACTGCTGCTCTGACAGCTCCCCCTTCTGCTGTCCTGATTACTCCCCTTACTGTGTCCCTGATTTTTCCCTTACTCACTGCTCCTCTTATTTCTGCCTTGCTTCCCTCACTGCTGCCTTTATGGCTGCCCTCAATGCTGCCCTCTCTGCTCCACTTACTGCTGCCCTCACTGCTCCCCTAACTGCTGCCCTTACTGCCCCCTTTACTGCTGCCCTTCCTGCTTCCCTGATCTTGTTGCTGCCTCAATGTTGCCCTAATTGCTCTGCTTACTGCTGCCCTCAAAGCTGCCTCTACTGCTCCCCTTACTATTGCCTTCATTGCTTACCTTGCTGCTGCCCTCAATGCTACCCTTACTGCTTCCCTCACTGCTCCCTTTACTGCTGCTCTGACTGCTGCCCCTACTGCTGCTCTGATTGCTCCCCTTATTTTTGTTCTCATTGCTTCACTTACTACTGACTCACTGCTGTTCTCACTGCTCTCCTTTCTGCTGCTCTCTCTGCTCGCCTTATTGCTGCTCTGACTGCTGCTCTGATTGCTCACCTTAGTGCTGCCGTCACTGCTCGCTTTACTACTGCTCTCACTGCTTCCCTTTATGCTGCCCTCAGTGCTCCCCTCACTACTCCCCTTACTGCTGCCCTCACTGCTCCCCTTAGTGCTGCCTCACTGCTGCTCTCACTGCTTCCCATACTGCTTCCCTCAGTGCACCCCTTAATGATGCCCTCACCACAGACCTCACTGTTCACCTTACTGCTGCCCTCATGGCTCCCGTTACTGCTGCCCTCATTGCTCCCCATTCTGCTGCCCTCACTGGTCCCCTTATTGCTGCAGTCACTGATCCCCTTACTGCTGCCCTCACTGCATCTCCTACTTCTGCCTTTACTGCTCCCCTCACTGCTCACCTTATTGCTGTCCACACTGCTCTTCCTACTTCTGCCCTTACTGCTTTCCTTAATGCTGCCCTTACTGCTGCTCTCTTTTCCCGCCTTACTGCTGCACTTACTGCTCCCCTTTCTGCTGCTCTCACTTCTCCCCTTACTGCTGCCCTTGTTGCTCCCTATAATGCTGCCCTCACTGCTCCCCTTCCTGCTGCCTTCACTCCTGCCCTCATGGCTCCACTTACTGCTGCCTTCACTGCTGCCCTCATTGCTCCCCTTACTGCTGCTCTGAATGCTGCCCCTACTGCTGCTCTAATTTGTCTCCTTACTGCTTTCCTTAATGCTGCCCTTACCGCTGCTCTCACTTCTACCCTTACTCCTGCCCTTCCTGTTCCATTTACTGATGCACTTACTGCTCCCCTATCTGCTGCTCTCACTTCTCCCCGATCTGCCCTTACTGTTCCTCTTCCCTTAATGCTCTCCTTACTGCTGCCACACTGTTGCTTTCACTGCTGCCCTTATTGCTGACCTAACTGATCCACTTTCTGGCGCCCTCACTGCTCCACTCACTATTTCCTTTACTGCTGCCCTCACTCCTACCCTTAATGCTGCCCTCCCTGTTTTTCCCACTGCTGTCCTCACTGCTTCCCATAATGCTGCCCTCACTGTTGCTTTTACTGCTCTCCTTACTGCTGCCCTCCCTGTTTCCCCCACTGCTACCCTCACTGTTCCCCTTACTGCTGACCTGACTGCTCTCCTTACTGCTGCCCTCCCTGTTTCCCCCATTGCTACCCTCACTGTTCCCCTTACTGCTGACCTGACTGCTCCCCTTACTGCTGCTCTCACTGTTCCCTTTATTGCTGCCCTTAGTGTTTCCCTGCTGTCCTCACTGCTCCCATTACTGCTCCCTTCATTTCTGCCCTGCTGTTCTCACTGCTTACCTTACTGCTGCCCTCACTGCCCCCCTTACTGCTGCCCTCACTGCTTCCTTTACTGCTGCCCTCACTGTTCCACTTACTGCTGCCCTTCTTGCACCTATGACTGATGCCCTTATATTTGCCTTCATTGCTGCCCTGCTGCCCTTATGGCTGGCCTCACTGCTCCCCTACTGCCCTCACTGCTGCCCTGATTGCTCCACTTACTGTTGCCCTCACTTTTCCCCTTACTTTTGCCCTGCTTCCCTTAATGCTGCCCTCACTACAACTGCTTTTTGTCAATTGTCTGCCTGACAATACACCACTAAATCTTGAAGATTTATATTCAATAATTTCATAAAATGCTTTCATGTCTGATATGAAACATCACTGAAAAGCATTATTGTAATTGTAATAGAAAATATAAAAAAAATTATAAAAATTTATAAAATATAAAGTAAATCTGCTAATGTAAAAATATAATGAATGAAATCAGATAATTGACTCTTTCCTGAACTTTGTGAACGTTTTTTATGTCTATTTTTAAACATAAGAATTTGGGTTGATTCCTGTTACTTATGTCACCGGGGAAAGGACGCACACCAAATGACAAAATACTCTTTTTTCCGGGTATTTTATTCCGATAGATCCCACATGGGATTTTTATGAAATATAAAAATGTATATTAATTATAAAACAAATATGAAATAAAAGCAAAATAAAGACAATCAGCACTTTCACTGGCTGAGCAGAAATATTATTCTCAGTGCACAACACTGCACCACCTATCTTTGACTTACTGCAACTGCAGTGTACAGATTTATAGACTTTTATCAGAGCTGATTAAATTGTACTCAAAACAATAAAAATAAAAATGAATACACTGTAAAAACCCTAACTAAGAACACAGTACAGTATTTGGTAGTGGCACTAATTACAGAAAATAGATAAATAACATTAATACCACCTTAATACCATTAACAGAGCTCTTTTTATATTTGTTTTTAAGCTCACCTCAATTTACTCAGCTTTACTCAACAAGACTTGAGCATTTCATCAAGAGAACTTGGACAAACAGCTTCTGTAACCCAGAAAAATACAAGGCTTGGCCACAAGGAGCACACTACCCCACAGAAACAATGCCATCTGCCCGCATCTGGTTATGATTCATGCAAAATACATGTTTAGAAAGGCAAAATAGGCATCTACTACTGTTATAGGCCAACTAAACCTTATATTGTTCAGTATTTCCTGATTTTTACCTCTTATTTCATTAGGATGGCTCTGGATGGATCCTAAAATGAAGCACCACCATTCACTGCAGCTTGAGCCTCCTTCTCTACCATGCTCTTAGCTCCTCCCTTTCCTCTCTCAGGGTGACAACACTTCTGATTGTGTTTCTTAAAGTTACAGACACACATTTTAAAGGTGTATACTCAATTCACCACCTGGCTACATTCTCCCCTGCTCAGGAGTCAACGTCCTTGGTGACCTCATAAGATTTCTTTACCTCTTTCACAGCTTCTCTGAAAAATGCTGTACCCAAGCTGGATAAAATTTGTGAAACTGTCACTGAATCAAGTGGGACGGACTCTAACATGGATCTGGGTTCATGATGCAGGTTAGAATGATGTCCTGCATTAGTTCTTTTGCTCCTACGAGGAGTAGGCACAGGTAATGAGTGAACCTCAAGATTGGACCCAGTATCTGATTCCACTGTCTCTGCTTCAGGACCAACCTCAACACTGGTCGGATTTGACTCTGTCCTGTCATTAGAGGGAACAGCATGACGGTCCATTTCTATCTGCAACCTTGGAACACTCAACTCCTCCAAAACCACACCCTCCTCAATACATTCTGGATCTAACTCAGTGTCATTAACAGCAGTCGTCTCAGATCTAGGAAGATTGCTTTTCTTTCTAGGAGTAGGATTGGGAGTATATACAAAGGGCCTAATGTCAACCCTATTAACCCTTTTCAATGGGCCTCCCTCTACTGGCTCAACAGAGTAAGTGGTCCCTTGGATTTCTACTACCCTGGTCTCGAGTCACGAAAGCCTGTGTAAATTTTGTGAACACATCTGTGATTACCAGAACATTTTCTCTACCATCTGTAGCTGGTTCCAACAGAGTAAAATCTACAGCAATTACCTCTAATGGTCTGGTAGCCAAAAATGACTGCATAGGTGGACGTATCTTTGGCTGAGGCATTTTGGTAAGTACACAACGTTGGCATTTCTTTACCCACTGCTCAACATCCTCATACATCCCAACCCAAAAACATCTTGGCTTTAACAGTTGCATTGTCCTCTCTATGCCCTGGTGACCCATAGAGTTATGTACACTCTCAAGAACTTGTACTTTTAAACAAGCTGGCAACAGCAACTGATTGCATTCACCTTGCCTCAGATCTTCCACCACTCGGTACAGTAGACCATCCTGCTCTCTAATTCTACCCCAGTGCTTCAGAAGTGACAGTACAGATTTAGACAAGTCTCTCCTCTCCTTATTGTTTGGCTTTTTCCCTCTGACCCAAAAGGACCTAAAGATACTGAGGACAGGATCTTGCTCCTGAAAAGAACGCAACTCATCTTTAGAATAGCCTGGTAAAGTAGGTGTATTTTCCTGATCTAACCCAGCCAAAGGGTGACCTGCCTCACTAGCTCGAATTTGTCGAACCTCGCACCTCTCCAGCCCAACATCTACTAGTTCCTGCCCTAGTGTGGTTCCTTTGTGGATCAAATTACAAATAGCCACACAACCATCATACTCCAGATCTTCAGAGGCAACGTTCGGCTCCCCTGCTAAAGGGTGCCTAGAGAGGGCATCCGCAGCCTTATTACTCCGGCCGGGGCGATACTGAACGTCAAAGTCCAAGGCAGCTAACTGCGCTACCCATCTCTGCTCAACAGCTCCCAGCCTGGCTGTGTTAAGATGGCATAATGGGTTGTTGTCGGTGATTGCGGTAAATTTTGCACCCAGCAGATATCCCCTAAACTTCTCAGTTATGGCCCATTTTAGGGCGAGAAGCTCCAACTTCATACTGCTGTAGTTCTTGTCATTTTGTTCAGCCTTTCTAAGCCTACGGCTAGCGTATGCTATTACCCGCCTTTTACCATCCTGTTGCTGACATAAGACAGCTCCTAAACCGTGGCTACTCGCATCTGTCTCTACAGTGAAAGGGCAAGTGAAGTCTGCAAACCCGAGCACCGGAGCACTAACCAGCTTCTCCTTTAAAACATCAAAAGAGGTCTGACACTTAGTACTCCATAAGCTCAACAACCGCTCATTTACTCTAGAGGGAGGTCCAACCATTAGACAGTTATTTACCAGATCATGCAGTGGACCAGCTATCTTTGAAAACCCCTGCACGAATCTTCAGTAATAGCTACAGAACCCTAAGAATGAGCATAAAGCTTTCAGAGTGGTAGGTACTGGCCACTGCTTCACAGCTTCTACCTTATCAGGGTCGGTCGCTATACCTTCTGCGGAGACCTGATGTCCTAGGAATTTTACCTTTTCCTGAAGGAAATGACATTTCTCTATTTTGATTTTGAGACCTGTCTCCTGGAGTCGTCTCAGTACTGTCTCTAATCTCTCAACGTGCTCTGAAAATGTCCTAGAGAAGACTAAAATGTCATCCAAGTATACTAAAATTATTTGAAAAATTAGGTCAGTCATAGTTGCCTGCATCAACCTTTGAAATGTAGCTGGTCCATTTACAACCCCCATCGGCATGCGTAAGTGTTCATATAACCCATATGGGGTTGTGAATGCAGTCTTGTGCCGGTCACGTTCGTGTACTGCCACCTGGTGGTATCCACTAGCCAGGTCTATAGATGAGAAGAACTTTGCACCTCTCAGAGCATCAAAACTTTCGTCTATACGAGGTAAAGGAAATGCGTCTCACTTAGTTTTTAAGTTTAGCTTACGATAGTCGACGCAGAGTCGTATACTACCATCAGACTTCCTCACTACTACCACAGGTGAAGCATAGGAGCTGGTACTCTCCTGAATCACTCCTTTCCTTAGAAGCTGAGAAATGTGATCTTTGACCTCCTTGTACTGGGTCGGTGGGATACGACGGTATGGAAGGTTCACTGGAGTGTCATCAACTAACACAATCTCATGTTTCACCTTTTCTGTGTAGCCTAGCTCATCATCTCCAACAGCGAACACATCTGAATATTTACCAAGTAAGGCCCTTAACTCTGCTTGTTCTTTTTCAGTGCCACCTATATCCAGCTTACTCAGTATATCAGACACCTTTTGATGATCTTGAGACTCTTTTAAATCCACTGACACCTGCTCTGTATTGGCTGAAATGCGCTGAAAAGTTACTTCACAGTGCTGATTATTGGTAATGCACTGTACAGGTGACAAGACACCTATGCGAGTTCGTGGATTGAGCCACACATCCTCTCTAGAGAGATTAACTACTTGCACTGGAATCTGATGTCGGTGTTCCTTAACCAAAGAAGGCATGACTACAATACCTCCTGGTAATGGTAGTTTACCAGGCTCCAACAACCATGAACCTTGGTTTGGTGACTTGTCTGAGAAACCTCTGACCATGACAGTGACTACTGATTCAGCTGGGACATGTACAAAATCTTTCCCTGCTATTCGAGCCATCTTTGTCTTGTCAACATCACATTTATGCATCTGTTGGAAAACAGTCCTCCAATCTGAGTCTAGCTTTGCATCCAAAGTTCTATCAAATTCAGCCTGAACTAACTGACAACAACGACTGATGATGTTCATGCCTATGATAGCAGGTAGGGATGACTGAGAACTTTCAGGGTTTTTCACGACTAAGTTCCTACCGCACGCTCCAACACCTGACCTTGGCTAAACATGGCTTTAGGTGAGTCTGTAGTCTGCCCCTGAATTGCCCGACTCACAGCAATCGGGGCCTTTCGTTTCCCTGTGCATCAGTAAAGGCTGGATTTTTAGTATGCCGTTTTTGTGGACAATTTCTGGCAATGTGTCCCTCCTTCTGACACTTCAGACAGATAGGTTTGCCATCATCTGTAAATCTGAGTGGAGCCCTTGCCTTAGAGACGGGTTTGAACGTGTGAGTTTTCTGAGTGGTCAACTCCATTACTGCCTGCGTTAGCTCACTAAGCTGCTTTCCCTGCTCAGTAACAACCTGCATGACGTCATCCAAAGTTAATGGTTTGTGTTCACCAACACTTACTACAGCACAGGATGCACCCCTCTCAGAATCAGACACCTTACTTCTAGTTCTAGATGGTTTTGAATTAGTAGGCTCTTCCATATTCCATAGGTAAGCTTCCTCACATACTTCTACCATCGAAGAATCAGGTTTGTTTCTAACCCACCTCCTAGGCTCTCTCTTAAGTGCAGGGTCCCGAACTCCCTCGACAAACTGATCTCTCAATACTACCTTCATATTTGGTACTGCATCAGGTGTTTGTCTCAATACATTGTTAAGTGTTTGTGATAAGGCATGTGAAAATTGCAGTAAGCCTTCACTCTCTCTCTGTTTGCGGCTGTAAAAGTCATGCAATAGCTGAGCCCCACTACGCCTATCACTAAAAGCTTCCCGAAGGTAGGTGAACAGGTCTTCCATCTTTTTCAAAATCACCAGTGAATGGAGCAATGTGACGCTCTCGTGGCACATAGACATATGTTCTATCAGGCATCCTATTCAAGGAATCAATGGTTGCCATTGCTACAGCATGTTTTCTGTTCAGTTCACCAATTTGTTTCTGAATGTCCGATTCTTCTGGCTCAACCCCATCATCAGAGTCCCTCTCCTCCTCTGAATGGTCATTTTAGGAAAAATAGTCTTTGCCAGATAAAGGATAAGGTTTCTGGATCAGTCCAGGAAGATGAACAGCAGCAGCCAGCAGCGATGAGTCCTCCACTCCACCGTCTCTGCAACTCCGTCTGCAGTCCGACGTCTGGTCACTAGGTCCTCTATCACCACCACCAGGTCCTGGTTCCACTCTCTCCCTCTCGAACCTGCGACACTTCACCACTACCAAACAACTGTACTGTGTTCTAATGTGTATCACTCAAAGAACCTAAACAAACTATCGGAATACCCCACTCCTGGTACCAATTTTTGTCACCGGGGAAAGGACGCACACCAAATGACAAAACACTGTTTTGGGGTATTTTATTCCGATAGATCCCACATGGGATTTTTATGAAATATAAAAATGTATATTAATTATAAAACAAATATGAAATAAAAGCAAAATAAAGACAATCAGCACTTTCACTGGCTGAGCAGAAATATTATTCTCAGTGCACAACAACACTGCACCACCTATCTTTGACTTACTGCAACTGCAGTGTACAGATTTATAGACTTTTATCAGAGCTGATTAAATTGTACTCAAAACAATAAAAATAAAAATGAATACACTGTAAAAACCCTAACTAAGAACACAGTACAGTATTTGGTAGTGGCACTAATTACAGAAAATAGATAAATAACATTAATGCCACCTTAATACCATTAACAGAGCTCTTTTTATATTTGTTTTTAAGCTCACCTCAATTTACTCAGCTTTACTCAACAAGACTTGAGCATTTCATCAAGAGAACTTGGACAAACAGCTTCTGTAACCCAGAAAAATACAAGGCTTGACCACGAGGAGCACACTACCCCACAGAAACAATGCCATCTGCCCGCATCTGGTTATGATTCATCCAAAATACATGTTGAGAAAGGCAATATAGGCATCTACTACTGTTATAGGCCAACTAAACCTTATATTGTTCAGTATTTCCTGATTTTTACCTCTTATTTCATTAGGATGGCTCTGGATGGATCCTAAAATGGAGCACCACCATTCACTGCAGCTTGAGCCTCCTTCTCTACCATGCTCTTAGCTCCTCCCTTTCCTCTCTCAGGGTGACAACACTTCTGATTGTGTTTCTTAAAGTTACAGACACACATTTTAAAGGTGTATACTCAATTCACCACCTGGCTACACTTATCTGAAATTATTAAGTGGAGTAGGGAATGAACAGGCAGCTTCTCCAAATGTCCTGTACGAGATTTTAAAGCCCTTACATTTTCAGAATCTAAAAAAGTTATTTTACTGCAAAAAAGGAAGTATCACGTACATCTGTAATCCGTGTACAGGACAAGGTATTTTATAGCTAGTTTAATATGTCTCAGTGTCAGAGAATTCATAAAAAATAATTCACTTTACACCTATGTTTCTTTACCCCCTTGCTGTGCTGATTGGTTGGACTGTTGTTAAAAGAGTCTGTGTGTCATGTCTTGGCCCTGTCTCGTGTCTTTGTGTGCATTCCCCACGTGATCTGTGCTCCCCTGTGTCTTCCGTCTCAGTACTTTTCCACCTGTGTCTCATTTGTAGCTCCGCCCCTTCCCCAGGTGTTTCCAATTCTAGTGTGTTTGTGTTGCTATAAATAGCCCTGGTCTACCACTTTGTCTCTGTCGGTCTTTGCACCTTCCCCTGTCGTTCGTCTTTCTCTGTGTTTCATTACCTCTGTTCCTCGCGCCTTAGTCTCTGTGTTTATCTCTAGTTTTATGTTTCTAGTTTCCTGTTTATTTCCGTCTCCCTAAGCTCCTTGTATATATCCCTGCTTTGTGTTTATTTTTCTAGATTAGCTACTTGTATTTATTCCGTTTGTTTATTGTTTAGGTTTATGTTCTCTAGTTTCACTCGTTTGTTTTGGTTTTTGATTATTCGTTTATCTTTGTTACGTGTTTACTTGTTTCATTGTTTATTTGTTATTTATTTATTAAATCATTCATTTTTCCCTTACCTGCACCTGTGTCCGCCTCCTCGTCTCCCTGCCTGGGTCATTCGTGACAGAAAGACCGACCTTAACATGGACACAGCAGGTTCTGCGTGGACTGGCACCAGGATGGCGATTCGCCGTGCTCCTTGCGGGACCCCGGCGCAGGACACCTCGAGGCCTCAAGGACGTCGCAGGCCTCGGGGTAGGCGTTCTAAGGGGTCCCGCCAGCCGGAAGAAGACCCCTTTTTCGGGGAGGATTTTCTTGGGGGGGCGCTAAGGGTTGGTGCGGTTAGCCTCGGTGCCTCCGTGTACCCGAGGCTAAAGGAGCGGGACCCGTGGGACTTTCTCGGGTGCGCTCCCAGCAGCTCTGAGGAGGAGGAGGACTTTCTCCCTACACCAGCTCGTCTGCCGCTGCCTCCAGGGGCTGTTCTGCCTCCAGCACACATGTGTCCACCCTGGTTCCTGGAGGAAGCGGCATCCACCCCGGGGAGAACTACAGCAGCACCGGTTCTCCAGACGCCGACTTCCGTCCGTCCGCCTCCCAAGGCGCGCTCCGTCCCGGCGCCTCCAAAGCTAGCTCCTCCGGCGGCCAAGACTCTGTCCTCACTGGCGCTTCCAGAGCTAGCTTCTCCAGTGGCTAAGGCGCTAGCATCCCCGGCGCCTCTCAAGCTAGCGTCTTCAGCGGCTAAACCACGCTCCGTGACTTCTGTGACGGCTGTGAAACCGCGCCCCGAGATCCCCGCGGTAGCAGCCGAACCGTGCCCCGTGATTTCCACGGTAGCAGCCGAGCCGCGCTACAGGACCTCCTACCCAGCGAGCCAGCCGCGAGCAGAGACTTTCCCCGCGCTTGACTCAGCCGGAAAGAGTACTAATCCAGTCCGGGATTTTGCGGCAACCGCACTCTCAAGCCCCACAGCTGCAGCGCCAGCACCTCAGGCTGAGGAGCTGGCTTTCATGGCGGCTGCAGAGCTGGATTCCGGCGCTGCGATCCAGCCTCTCTCTGGGACTATCTCCGCGGCAACCCAGCCGTGCTCCGGGACTGTTATGGAGACTTTTCCCGCGCCGGTTTCTACCGGCGGCCCCGCGCTGCTTGCAGTGGACTTTACCGGCGAAGCTGCAGCTCCGGTCCGGGTTTTTATTTCAACCGCAGTCTCAAGCCCTGCTGCTGCTCCGCTGGATCTGCACACACCCAGCTCCGAAATTCTCTCGGCGGCCACACCCATCTCCGAGGTGTCTTCGGCTGCTGAGCCACGCCCCCGGACTCCTGCCGTGTCTGCAGAAGCTGCTCCAGCCTCCGTCTCTGCTGAAGCTGCTCAAGCCTCCGTGTCTGCAGAAGCTGCTCCAGCCTCCGTGTCTGCTGAAGCTGCTCCAGCCTCCGTGTCTGCTGAAGCTGCTCCAGCCTCCGTGTCTGCTGAAGCTGCTCCAGCCTCCGTGTCTGCTGAAGCTGCTCAAGCCTCCGTGTCTGCTGAAGCTGCTGAAGCCTCCGTGTCTGCTGAAAATGCTCAAGCCTCCGTGTCTGCTCCAGCCATTCAAACCTTCAAGTCTGCTCCAGCAGTTCCAGTCTCCGTGCCAGAGCCAGCTGCCCAAGTCTCCGTGCCAGAGCCAGCTGCCCAAGTCTCCGTGCCAGAGCCAGCTGCCCAAGTCTCCGTGCCAGAGCCAGCTGCCCAAGTCTCCGTGCCAGAGCCAGCTGCCCAAGTCTCCGTGCCAGCTCCCGCTGCCAGAGTCGCCGCGCCGCCAGCGCCAGCTCCCGCTGCCAGAGTCGCCGCGCCGCCAGCGCCAGCTCCCGCTGCCAGAGTCGCCGTGCCGCCAGCGCCAGCTCCCGCTGCCAGAGTCGCCGCGCCGCCAGCGCCAGCTCCCGCTGCCAGAGTCGCCGCGCCGCCAGCGCCAGCTCCCGCTGCCAGAGTCGCCGCGCCGCCAGCTCCCGCTCCCGCTGCCAGAGTCGCCGCGCCGCCAGCGCCCGCTGCCCGAGTCGTCACCCCACCGGTTCCTGCTCCCAGGACTTTGTTTCGTCCCAGGCCCCACGTACCCAGGCAGGCACCGAGGCCCCCGGACTTTCACCCCAGTACTGTGCCCAGGCTGGCTCCATGGACTTCCCCTCAGACATTTGCCAGTCCTGGGCACCCACCCGTGTTTCTGGTCCCCATGTCTCTCCCTGTTTTGGTCCCTGTCTCTGTTTACGTCCCTGTACCCGTGTCTGTCTCTGTCTCTGTTCCCGTCCCAGTTACAGTGTTCGTTTCTGTCCCTGTTAATGTCCTCGTCCCTGTTCCCATGTCCAGTCCCGTCCAGTCTCCTGTTCAATCTCCGTCCCCTGTCCAGTGTCCTGTCCAGTCTCCGTCCACCGTCCAGTTCCCTGTCCAGTTCCCCGTCCAGTCTCCGTCCACCGTCCAGTTCCCTGTCCAGTCTCCGTTCCCCATCCAGTCTCCGTCTCCTGTCCAGTTCCCCGTCCAGTCTCCGTCTCCTGTCCAGTTCCCTGTCCAGTCTCCGTCTTCTGTCCAGTTCCCCGTCCAGTCTCCGTCTCCCGTTCAGTCTCCCGTCCAGTCTCTGTCCTCTGTCCTGTCTCCGTTTCAGTCCCCGGTCTCGACTCCTGTTTTCCCTGGCCTCTCCCTGCCGCCAGCCCCCGGGGTTCGTTTTTCCGCGCCTCGGGAGCTGCGCGTTTAGGGGGAGGCTTCTGTCATGTCTTGGCCCTGTCTCGTGTCTTTGTGTGCATTCCCCACGTGATCTGTGCTCCCCTGTGTCTTCCGTCTCAGTACTTTTCCACCTGTGTCTCATTTGTAGCTCCGCCCCTTCCCCAGGTGTTTCCAATTCTAGTGTGTTTGTGTTGCTATAAATAGCCCTGGTCTACCACTTTGTCTCTGTCGGTCTTTGCACCTTCCCCTGTCGTTCGTCTTTCTCTGTGTTTCATTACCTCTGTTCCTCGCGCCTTAGTCTCTGTGTTTATCTCTAGTTTTATGTTTCTAGTTTCCTGTTTATTTCCGTCTCCCTAAGCTCCTTGTATATATCCCTGCTTTGTGTTTATTTTTCTAGATTAGCTACTTGTATTTATTCCGTTTGTTTATTGTTTAGGTTTATGTTCTCTAGTTTCACTCGTTTGTTTTGGTTTTTGATTATTCGTTTATCTTTGTTACGTGTTTACTTGTTTCATTGTTTATTTGTTATTTATTTATTAAATCATTCATTTTTCCGTTACCTGCACCTGTGTCCGCCTCCTCGTCTCCCTGCCTGGGTCATTCGTGACACTGTGTCAATACAACGTCTTTTGTGTCTGCAGAATAGTTGCTTAAATGTCTTACAAACAGGGTATACTAATATATTTTTCAAGATGTACTCTAAAAGAACATATTAATACAATCCTTCAGTGTAACATATTTTTGTACATTTCATTTAATTTTCTTTGATGTGGGGGTTAAAATATTTTTCCATATCAGCAACCTTCACACTGTTTCATCTGTTTCAGGAAAAACATGCTGCATGGTCAGCAATTAATTTCTGCTGTAGAATAAATGGGTGGAGCAAAACTGCTAAAGGCTGAATGAGTGGGGCTAAAGTGCTGTAGGCTGAATGGGTGGAGCTAAACTGCTGTAGGCTGAATGGGTGGAGCTAAACTGCTGTAGGCTGAATGGGTGGAGCTAAACTGCTGTAAGCTGAATAGGTGGGGCTAAACTGCTGTAGGCTGAATGGGTGGAGCTAAACTGCTGTAGGCTGAATAGGTGGGGCTAAACTGCTGTAGGCTGAATAGGTTGAGCTAAACTGCTGTAGGCTGAATGGGTGGAGCTAAACTGATGTAGGCTGAATAGGTGGGGCTAAACTGATGTAGGCTGAATGGGTGGGGCTAAACTGCTGTAGGCTGAATGGGTGGGGCTAAACTGCTGTAAGCTGAATAGGTGGGGCTAAACTGATGTAGGCTGAATAATTGGGGCTAAACTGCTGTAGGCTGAATGGGTGGAGCTAAACTGCTGAAGGCTGAATAGGTGGGGCTAAACTGCTGTAGGCTGAATGGGTGGGGCCAAACTGCTGTAGGCTGAATGGGTGGAGCTAAACTGCTGTAGGCTGAATAGGTGGGGCTAAACTGCTGTAGGCTGAATGAGTGGAGCTAAAGAGCAATAGGCTAAATAGATGGAGCTAAACTGCTGTAGGCTAAATGGGTGGAGCTAAACTGCTGTAGGGTAAATTGGTGTGGCTAAAGTGCTGAACTGGACTTTTTATATTTTATTGTAAAAAGGACCTGTGTTCTGTGGTATTGAGCTGTTTAAGGTGATCCCTGTGCAGGCTTTAAACAGAGGTGGGTTAATAAGCTAACAGCAGAGGCCTGCTGCTGATGTGTTCATTAGACAGTCAGCAGCAGCTAGTGGAGCTATACAGCTAATCAGTGCTAGCTATAGCCATCTTTGGCTGTTTTCTCACGACTGTTTATTAAGTGACTCATTTCTCACACTGGAGGATATTACTGCTGTGTGTTTGTGTGAGAGAGTGTGTGTGTCTGTGTGTGTGCATATGCAGTGTGGTCCATCATAAACACAGGGCTGTTAGTGCTGTGGGTCGCAGGGCTGGGGTTTTCGAGCGCAGTGAGAGATGCTGAAAATGCCTGACTATATTAAGCAACTCGCTTCACCAACCTTCAGCAACCTCTCTCTATCTTTCTCTCTCTCTCTCTCTCTCTCTCTCTCTCTTTCTCTCTCTCTCTCCCACACTTGTTCTCAAAGATTCAATGCTTCCAGATTCAAAGTAGCTTTATTGACATGACTGTATTTAAAACATGTTGTCAGAGCATTACAACAAAAACAATAACAACAAATTACTATAAAATAAATAAATAAAAACAAGAATTACATATAAATACTGTACATGTATAAACATAGCAATTATTAAAATACAGGTTTTGGCCAATTTACAAAAGGATATATATGAACTACATGCATATACTGTACTTACATACTTACATTTAAACACACAATCAGTTTCACAAGTATTAAAAAATACAAATACAAATAACAACAATAATTGTGTTAAAAATTACTGTGTTTTAAGTTCATTAATAAAATGCAAGAGTAACTGATTTATTAAAAAAAAAACAAGTAATGTACGATCTTTGGGTGTTTGTTTAAAGAGCTCTAATATTATTGTAAATGTTGAACAGTGAGGTATGGTGAGGCATGGTGAGGTAGGTGTTACACACTGATTCTCAGGTGGTGACGTGCTGATGTATACAGTGCAGCGAGGGGCCAATGTGCCCCTCTTTCAGAATTATCTCTAATTTTTTTAATTCCATAAGTAATAACCCCTCCATCTCCCCACCTACCGGAGTCTGAGCCTTTGAAATGTTTGTAAATGTGTCATTAATCTATACACAGTCCTATCAGATCTGAACACAGACATTAAAAAAAAATTAAAGATGCTGATATAATATAAAAAACACATTGTAAACATTTCTAAGACTATCTTGAACTTTGTAAACACAGGTGTTGTCCACATACAACTAATTTTGACTGAAACATGCCTCTTGTTACTTTTGCTTCTTTCACAGTGATCTAAAATATATTAACATACTGGGTATAGATATATTATGTGTTACTGTGTATACATATCTATTTAAAACATAGACAAAAACTTACAAGTATTTTGGTGGATGTTCCATTTATCCCACCCATAGGATTGCGGAATGAGAAGGACTAAATAAATAAATACTTAAATTAGGTCTGATTTATCTGTAAAATCTACTTGTTGTTAGTTGAATTTTGGGGAGTGAAGGAGGAAGCAGTGCAAGTTTTATGCTTGCTATATTTGGGTGATCATTTTGTGCAGTACAAACGTTTAATATGAATATGTGGTCTAAATAATAAATATATTGAAATACACAAAGCTTTAAACTGCTAATTAATTTAGGAGCATACTGAAATTAATATCTATATCTATAAGCAGTGGAAACATAATCTCTCTCTCCCTCTCTGTCTCTTTCTGTCCGTCTGTCTTTCACTCATCAAAACTGGTGATGTTCTCACAGGTAATAGCTCTCATAAAACAGTAGCTCTCATAAAAAGAGAGAGAATTAAAGTAAACAGTAAACGAAAAATAAAATAAAACAGGAGAAAAGGTTAAATAGTAATGTAAGGTAAAGAACAGTTAGGCTCTCTGGGACTCCCCGGTCACTGGCAGGTGCCTGTGGCATCACTGGGAATTGAACCTGCATACTCCTGATGACAGAACAAAGCAAAGCAAGTTTATTTGTACAGCGACTTTACCACCGCTGCAGTAAAGTGTTTTAGTAAGTGTTATTTTTATCTTGTTCACGATCAGATAAAATAGGGACTTGTATAATAGACAAATGTTCCTAATTTACAACATTTTTTTCTAATGTAACAACAAATGTTATTTTTGTGATTTCCTCATTTACAAAATTATTCAACCCCTTAAAGATTACCACTCTTCAGAACAGAAGTTTCTATCAGGTGTTTTTTCAATCATCATTGAACCTGTAAATGTGAATAGAACCATAATGAGCAGCAGTTAAGCAGATTTAGGACTAAAAAGATAGCAAAGACATTGAACATTTCAGAGACACAATTGGAAGCATAATTCACAAGTTTGGCAGAAATTGGACACTGTCGGCGACTGCTGTCTGGTACCTGAAATTCCCAGCTGACAGCTAAGGAATTTCTGCTCACATCTACATGTGTGGCTGGAGATGCCCCAGCTTCAGCACCAGCAGCACCCGCTGCGCCAGCTTCAGCATCAGCAGCGCCCGCTGCCCCAGCTACAGCACCTGCAGCGCCCACTGCTCCAGCTTCAGCAGCGCCCGCTGCCTCAGATTTAGCTTCAGCAGCTACCAATGCCCCCACTCTAGCAGAGTCTGCTGCCCTACAGTGCCAGCTCTGGCACCAGCACCAGCAGCGCCCGCTGCCCTGGCACCAGATTCAGCAGCGCCTGCTGCCCCAGCTCCAGCAGCACACACATACACTGCCAGTGCCCACCATGTCTGCTACAGTACTTGCTCCAGTGCAAGCAGTGCCTGCCACTCTGGTGGTACCCGCCACCCCTGTGTCCGTGCCCAGAACTAAGCACACTCCCAGGTCATGTGCTCCAGTCTGCCCTTCCTGTTGAGTCCCTGTCTTCTGCCCAGTCTACTGCTCCATCTGCATTCCTGTCCAGTCTAATGTCCCATGTCCAGTCCCAGTTCCCGCCCACTATACAGTCTTTTACCCAGCACCCTTTCCAGTCCTTGTATGTATCCCCTGTGTAGTCTGTTTTAATCCACTCTTCAGTGTACGGCCCCTATCCAGTCTCTGTCCCTGTTTAGCATCTGGCCCCCTGTCCAGTCTTTTGTCCAGTCTGCTTCCACTGTCCAATTTGTTTCCCCTGTCCAGTCTTTTGTCCATTCTCTGTTCCCGTCCACAGTCCAGTCCCCCAGTCTAGCATCCAGCCCCCTGTCTAGTCTACATTCCCTGTCCAGTCTCAGCCTCCTGTCCAGTCTATGTCCCCGCCCACAGTCCAGTCTCTGTCTCCGTCCACTGTCCTGTTTTCCTTCGTGTCCCATGTCTAGTCCTCGATCCTGTCACCTGTCTTGTTCTGTCTCTTGTCTTATCCTGTCCTCTGTTCTCCTTCCCTTGGCTCCTCTGGAAGTGGCACCGTTGAGGCGGGGTTATGTCACACTTTAGCATGTGTCTGTCTTGTGTCTTTCCTTTTTTTGGTCCTTCCTGCTCCTGTCCTCTGTTCCTTGTTTTTCCCATATGTTCCATGTGAAGCACCTGGCTCTGTTTTATGTATGGTCTTGTGTCCGCCTTAGCCCCGCCCTGTCATCTGTAACCCCGTCCCTCGTCTGTGCCTGTTCATAAATACCCCATGTTCCTTTGTTCTCTGCCGTGCTTTTTGTTTGTGTGTGTAAACCTCAGTCTTTATAAGCTCTAGTCTTTTGTTTGATTTCTCTTTGTTTGATACTTTATCCTTCTGTTTTGTGTAAGTATAGTTTCTGGTTTGTTTTCTTAATTTTTTTTTTTTTTAGCTTGTTGACTTATGCTTGTTTGTTTTAGTCTTATGGTTAATCCTTTGTTTTATAGTGTTTGTTTCAGTAGCTTCAGAGTTTGTTTTATTTCCCTAGTTTTTGTTCTTTGTTTGTTTGTGTTATGGAAAATAAGAGACTTGCATCTGCATCCTGCCTCCACTGTGTTACAATGTGTTACAATAGGTGCTTTTATTGCCTGATTGAAAACACATGATTGAAACACAGTTTAAGATTATGCACCGTTTACACTGCACACCATATATTTTAAATAAAATGAATCAAAACCTTCAGTCTGCCTAAAATGCCAAAAAGAGGTGGGTACCTATTTACAAATGTTTTGGTTCTGTCCTGTTATTGCCTCTTTCTGGAATAAAGAAAAAGCTTGAAAAAATATTCCATTGCACCATAGAGTGTGATCCATGTGTTACACAAGACCACGGAGTTAGGATCCAAATGCAGGTTTATTTACAGAGAGCAACACCAGAAAAAACAAAGCAGGCAAGGGAGATCCAAAAAATCCAAAAAAACATCATTTCTGTTTATTAATAAGGAAAGTTACTATGAAGCTGCAGTAAATACAGGAATCAATAGCATATTAATTAATACTTTTACTGCTGCGAGACATGCATGCACATAGAGTGGAGTCAGATATCAGCACTGTTCGGAGATCTTCTGTTGTAAAATCAATGAATACAGCCTGTGTTAACTATCTGGAATTAGATTGAAAGTCCAAAACATGCAAGTGTTTTCACACTGCATTGGAACCGAACCACGATTCAGTCTTTTTTTAGTCTGACCAGATTTTGTTCTGCACTCTGGTTTGCGGTATCTTTTACACCTGCTATTTTGGTTTGGACCAGGCTGAAAAGACATAAACAGGGTAGGTGTTAAAGACCCCTTAGATGGTCAAGTGCTTATCACACTAAGTACTCTCTCACCATGTTTAGACATTTTTAATGCTTACACAATTTTGTGAAACTGGGCTCTGACATTTAAACAACTGCTCCATTCAGGAACCTAGGTTTACAGTGTAAAAATCTGAATCTAAAATCACAATATATTATCCATCTTTCAGGTTTGTTGTGGTATTTTCCAGGTTATTTTTTACATTTATACAAAAAAAAATCGAAATAAATCATTGCTGTAACGCCTATTACCGTTTTTCACTTTTAGACACAATGAGATTCTGGCAGTTGATATTGGCATATTTATATCAGAATTTAATGTTGAAGTGACCAATAAAAATGCTCGGATTTCTATTAAAAGGAGTTCTTTCCATTTTCTAAAGTTTTTTCTCTTAACAGTAATACAGATTATACTGTAAAAACTACAGATCACATTTGAGCAGATGTAGGTAAACATAAAACCCAGTTTTGGTTAGTAGACCGTTTTCTGGATGTTCTTAAAACATTTATTTAACTTTTGTAAAATATTCTGGTATCGTTGCTGTAATTTCACTTGAATCAATGAATTCTTAGTTTAAGTTAACGAGGATTGCCAGATTGACACACATTTGCAAGTGATGGCGAGTCCTACTCTGTAGCTGATCAGAATAACATTCTTATTAGCTAGGAATGCAGTTAAAAGTAGGAAAACTAATTATCATTTTAAATAAGTTCATTGAGATTTGATGAGCTTATTTGTAAGAACAAAGCGCAGTTCCACATTTCTCCTAAAAACCTCCAGTAAATGCCTCAGTGGATGTGTTCAGTTTTACCACCAGCCCACCAGATTTAACCATCATTAAGCACAGATTTACCAAACCAAGTGTTGATATGATGAGAACTATAAATATAATATAAATATAGTCTTTTAAAAACACTGCTTTTTCTAATGAATGATGTTAATGTTCATGCTATGATTAGGGGTTTAGTATGCAAATAAAAACATAGTGCCCAGATAAGGAGTTATATATCTTAAATATATATATATATATACCATAATATATCTAAAATCTTAACACAGTAGAGAATATACCACACAGAAACACACATACACACACACACACAGCTGATGCGATGTCTTCACAGACGGCAGTGTTGTCCCACTTGGTCGAAGTCCTGAAATACTCTCCTTGGTCTGAGAGGCATAAATCAGTCAGCCATGGCCCCTGAATCCACACACACACACACACACACACACACACACACAGGGGAACTCAGATCATCAGTGCAGACCTGCAGCTATAAATATTAAAGCAGGAATATGAGGTTACTGACATTCCACAGTAGCACTACATTAGAGAGAGGTGCACATCTGACATGCTTTATTATTCCTAAATCATTTTAATAACATTTCAGCAGATTAACAATCAGTTGTGCGTCTCTTCTATCATTACTGATTTTAAACTATCTCAAATACACCAGCTTCTGTTTACCATTTACCATTCCCCAGTCGCACAGCTACATACATTACAAATCAGTTTGACAGTACAAACAGAATCATGCAAACGGCATCCTGAAGCATTCATAATGGATACTGAGTAATTAGCAATATACTACATTAGGAATTCCTAGTGGATACTTAAATAGTTGTGACTGACACAGATTAATTCTCAGTTCTTAGTTAATGAATAATTCATAGAGGATTATGAAATAGTTCATCATATATGTCACAGATAATTCATAATGTACAGAGAATAGTCCATAGTAGATACTAAATATTTTATTAAGAATATAAAATCATTTATAAAAGATACTGAATAATTAACTTATTATTATATACTGAATAATTCACTGTAGTCTTATATGTATTAGAAATGTATGTTTTGTATGTATGTTAAATGAATTAAAATTTGATGTCTATAGTCACAGAGTCAGTATAATAAATCTGGAGAGAGTCAGCTGAGCAGTTTTCCTGATAAAATCTGAATTGAGTGCTAAGCTTAGGTGCTACAACACTAATGCCTGTTTACTGAAGCATCACTTCCCCCGGCCAAGACAAACAACAGGAAGGTAAACAACCTGTTTTTATTTCAGACACAAACTCAGTGAGTGTGGCTTTTTTGCAGCTTGTTCCAGGAGGGCTGTGGGTAAAGAAGACCCGGTTAGTCTGTATTGATTTTATTTAGAGATTAAAAGATTTGTGGTGTAAATTAGATGTAAGTCTCTCAGGTTGAGTAGCAGGCGGGAGAAGGTGCTGATTAATTTTTGGCTGAAGTAATCACAGACTGTAACCAATTAGCAGCCTGAAAGCATTATTCAAACTCAAATAACCCCAGAAACAAAAACACACTTCAGCCCGCGCTGGATCCCCACATTAACCCACAGCTCGACCTACTTGTGCTGAGTCCAGCTTCAGTCTGCAGATAAAAAGGGCCAGCCCAGCCCAAATTTAGTCCACACAGAGCCGGGCCCCGACGTGCTGCTGGAGACCAAAAGAGAGCGCTGGACCTCTGAGACCTGCTGAGAGGAGGACTACATCATCTTATAGCATTCAGTATGAATAATTCCACTCTGAATTATTCAGCTTCACTATGAATTATTCCATATATACTATTAATTATTTTATATCCACTATGAATTATTTATTTTCTACAATGATATATTCAGTATCCACTTTGAATAATTTAAATAGTTTTTTTTTTACCATAAATCTTTCCATATAGTCCATTCATTATTCTGTTCCCATTAACTATTCAGATTCAAATATTTAGTGTCCACTATGAATTATTCAGTATCCACAATGATGTATTCTACAATGATGTATTCAGTATCCACTATAAATTATTCTGTATTTACAATGATGTATTTTGTATCTACTATGAATCATTCATTATCTACAATGATGTATTTTGTATCTATTATAAACAAATCAGAAACTGTCTGAACTTTCAGTGGAATCCAATATAAAAAATATTTCAAGTCATTTTATGGTGTTCCTTTTGATTTATTCTGAAACATGACTTTACTGATTAACAACATCTACAGTGAGAAAGGGGGCTGATGCTTTAACTCAGTGGTTCTCAAAATTAAAACTTTCAAGTACTACTTACACAGTCATCTAGACGTTTATTCCACACATATACAGGTTACAGGTCATATCTTTAGCCAATTGTTCTTCACCTGTTGTGTGAAGCTTTTGCAGGCTGTAAGTGTCAGGAAGGACGGGGTGACCCAGGCAGGGAGACGAGGAGACGGAAGCAAGTGCAGGTAGGGTGAAATAAATAATAATTTAATAAATAAATAACAAGTAAACAAAGAAACAAGGAACAAGTAAACATGTAACAAAGATAAATGAATAACCAAAAACCAAAACAAACCAGTGAAACTAGAGAACATAAACTAAACAAAACAAGAAGTACTAATGATAAACAAACAGGGAGTAAATAAACAAAGAAACAAACGAGGGACTGAATAAATACAAAACTAAACTGGGCAGGGATATATATATATACAAGGAAATAAACAAGAAGCTAAACAAGACTAGGAAAACTAAACTGAGCAGGGCAAGGGAGAAAATAATGGAAATAAACAGGGAACTAGAAATAAACAAGAAGATAAACAAAGGACAAGGGCTAAGGCTATGAAATACAGAGATAACTATGGAACACGAGAACGACAAAACAACAGAGGTTAGTGCAAAGACCGACGGAGACAAAGTGGCAGAGGAGGGCTATTTATAGTAACATGAAACACACAAGAATTGGAAACACCTGGGGAAGGGGCGGAGCTACATATGAGACACGTGGTGGAAATCTACTGAGACAGGAGACACAGAGGAGTACAGGTCACGTGGGGAAAACACAGAGAGACATGAGACAGGGCTAAGACGTGACAATAAGTTAGTATTGTAAGCTGTTTGATAGGTTATTGTTTCTGGTTAATACAGTATTCCTCCTAAAATCTCAGAAGGATTTACACAGAGGAAAACAACAAGAGTGCCAAGCAGTGAACTCAAGTGTTTCTACCTTATTTACCTATTAACTGTACTGCAGAAACTGGTGTGAACTGTTGGTGACTGGTTGGTTGATATAAAGTTAGGCCTATAAATATTTGTACAGTGAAAATATCTTCATGATTTGAGCTGTAAATCCCACCACACTGGATTTGAAATGAAACAAATAAGATGCAATTGCAAGATGCAAGTGTAGACTTTCAGGTTTATTTCAAAGCCTCCTAATTTCAGGGGCTCAGACGTAATTGGACAAATTTACTCTACCATTTAATAAAATGTTAATTTTTAATAATTTGTTGAAAATCCTACCTAAAGTCTGGAACCCACTTACATCACAAACTCTGGGTTTCCTCCTTTATGATGCTGTACTGCAGCTGTCTTTAGTTGTTGCTGGTTTGTGGGTCTTTCTACCTCTAATTTTGTCTTAAGTAAGTGAAATGTTGCTTTATCGGGTTGAGATCCGGTGGTTGACTCGAACACTGCAGAATATTCAACTTCTGTGTTTTATACTTTTGGGTTGCTTTCACAGTATGCTTTACGTCACTGTCCATCCCTGTACGGTTCAGACCTGTCCAATCAATCTTGCTGCATTTGGTTGAATCTGGGGAGAAAGAAAATCCCTGTACTCTTTAGAATTCCTCCTTCTGCTTCTGTCACATCATGGTGACCCAGTGACATTGGAAGCCATGCACGCCCATGCTCCCACCATAATTAACATAGGATGTGGTGAGCTTTGTGTCAAGCTGTTCCAAACCTTCTCTATATTATCTCATACCCATTATTCCAGTACAGGTTGATCTTAGTTTCATATGATTAAAGAATGCTGATCCAGAACATGGCTGGCTTCTTTAAATGTTGTTTTGGTTAAGTCTAATCTGATCTGTTTCTTAATGATTTGTACCTTGTGGTGAATCCTCTTTTTTCGCTCTCATGAAGTTATCTTAGTAGTATTAAAGCTTTTTACTCAAATGTAAAAGTACTGCTTTTAAAACTAATTATAGTATAGAAGTAAAAGCAATGTAAGAAAAACAATTTCCATTAAGGACAAAAGTTTAGGCTGCATCACAGGGTCCCATAGTGCACTATCCACTCACCTCATTAAAACACATTTTTCAATAATGACTATAATGTTTAAATGTTAAGGTTTATTTGCAATGCACTTGGCTCTCTGTTTCAGCTGCATATATGCCCACTGAAAATAAATGTATTTTAGTACATACAAATACATTAAAGAAGCTTGGCTGGATGTAGGCCTGGACAATAATTTGATATCAGTAGTTATAGCAATAAGAAATGTTTCAATAACGGTGATATAATTTTTGTGGTATATTGATATGTATTATATCTGATGGGGACAGGTTTTTTACTCACGTCAGTTCGAGCTGAACACAATGAGCCTAAAATGTCCCACGCTGGAGTGGAGCTGTTAGACTCACTTAGGCTCGGCTCCAGCGCAGGACATTTTAGATGCAAAATGAGTGACCATGAAGCTTCCACAAGTGATTAAATAGAAGACATAGTTGAGGGAGGCAGGTTTAATTCAGTGGGGGGGATTTGGTTTGGCTTTCAAAAGTCCGATCAACTTCAAACTTCAGCTTGCTGCAAATTGTGCTGGAGAGTGGAGCCGACTAAAAGCGGTAATACATCTAATCTGTTCCAACAAATTCAAACAATTCCACTACATACAATATGAAGCCCTTTTTAAGCTTATGTTGTAACTAAGTTATTCATAGTTTTTTTTTATTATTTTATTTTTAATTTTCCTATTTTCTCCCCAAATTACACAGCGAATTATAGGGGGACTACATGTGTGTGATACATGTGAAGTCAGCCACTGTTTCTTTTTGAGCTGCTGCTGATGCAGCATTGCCGAGTAGCCAGCGTGCTTGGAGGAAAGCGCAGCGGCTCGGCTCCGATACATCAGCTCACAGACGCCCTGTGCTGCGGACATCACCATGGGAGTGATGCGGGGAGAGAGCACCATCTCCCGGAGGGAGCAAGGCCGCTGGCGCTTGACGGCAAAGCTGCGTGAGCTGGGGTTCGAACTTGCGACCTCCCACTCATAATGGCAGCGATTTAGACTGCTTGACCACTTGGTGCCCCAAGTTATTCATAGTTGATAAAGCCTACAGGTTTGCTTATTTGACGGGGATATACAGTACTGTGCAAACGTTTTAGGCAGCAAAGCAAATTACACTAATTCACAGTAATCTCAGCAATATTTTTACCTGAAAAAAGCACCACATATGATTTGAAAAGATGCAAATAAATATACATACAGTAAAACGTAACAAGGAATTTTCATTTTTAACTAAGTATATTATATCCTGTGAGCCAAGATAAAGAACAAAGTGTAGTTCCAGATTTCTCCTGGATGCTGGATAATAACAGCTTAGTCTCTTTATTTAATTTAATTCCTGGCACTGAAAAAATCCATCTGGTTGATACTGAAGAACTCTACATGGGTCTTTTGCCACAAGCTTTATCTTAAATTAGGCTATAGTAAACTTCATACAGTAAGCCAATCTTGTATTGTTCACTTTAACATTTTGTTTCTTTTAAAATGTTTCTTTTATGGTGAATTGTATTTAACTGTATTTAACTGTGTTAGGAACACTAAGATGTTATATGATCACCACCCCTTCTCATCTCCAACTCCCCAATTCTTCCCAAAAGTATTGACTAAAGCACCATCATTCCAGAGAACACAGTTCCACTGCTTCACAACTCTTTTGCACATATATAACCACCATTGGGTGTAACCTGAAGGGGTCAAAATATACTTCTTTTTACACAAGTTACAATAAGTCTATGGGCTTTACAAAAAATTATCATAAAATTCACAAAAAATCACTCTCACATAAAAAGATTCCACCAGATCTATTCTTGCCAGTTTCAGGTCCTTTCAGAATGGGCCATTTAAGGGCTCTGACACCTTTATAGAAATGAGCTGTGGCTGGCCACGTCCCATATTTATGCCGTTAGTGTTAGTGTTAGTTTGTGCTAAACGTGCGAACAAGCTAGTACATGATTAACTGTGAAAGAATCACAAATCTCAATTATTTGATCGTCTGCTTACTTGCCGCAGACAGTAGGTATGTCAGGAATCTACCCAGGCAGGGAGACGAGGAGGCGGACACAAGTGCAGGTAGGGCGAAATAAATAAATAATTTATTAAATAAATAACAAAGAAACAAGTAAACACGTATCAAAGATAATAAACCAAAACAAACGAGAGGAACTAGTGAACATAAACTAAACAAACAAGAAGTACTAAATATATATATATATAAACAGGGAGTAAATAAACAAAGAATAACCAAAAACCAATAACCAAAATAAACAGTGAAACAAAATAACATAAACCTAAACAAACAAGAGATACAAGAAATAGACTAACAGGGCTAGGGATATATATACAATCGAAGGACTAGAATTAAACAAGGAAATAAACAAGAAGCTAAACTAGGTAAAACTAAACTAAGCAGGGCAAGGGAGGAAAAACAATGGATAAAAACAGGAAACTAGAAATAAACAGAAAAACACAGAATAAGGAGCAAGGGAAACAAACTAGGAATAAACACGGAACTAGGGCTTTAGCAACACAGAAACGCGGAGAGACAGACAACAGTGGAAGGTGCAAAGACCGACGGAGACAAAGTGGCAGAGGAGGGCTATTTAAAGAAACAGGAAACACACTATAATTAGAAACACCTGGGGAAGGGACGGAGCTACAAATGAGACACAGGTGGAAAAGTACTGAGACGGGAGACACAGGGGAGCACAGGTCACGTGGGGAAGACACACAGAGACACGAGACGAGGCCAAGACGTGACAAGGTACAGATCCCTCCATCAGATGAAGTCTGAGTGCTGGCTAATCCTGCTGTGTACTGTCTGGGGTTCTCAACCAGCAGACTGAAAAGGCATTTCTTCAACTGATCTAGTGGGTGGGGTCCTGGTAGGGGTTGACTGGTGAGGAGTGGTGCCAGGGGGGTTCTATGCGGGTTTTCATATGGTGACATCTCAATAAAGGGCAATTCATACTTCGTTGTCGAGCCAACTGCATAGCCCAATGCACACCTTCCCAGAAAAGCAGCCAGTGAGAAGAATAAATGTGCCCCACTGCATACGGCACCCAGGCAGCCTTAAGGGAAAACGAAACTCTTTCAGCCGACTTACAGAATGTTTTTTTGAGTGTTTATGGGCAGTTTCCCCAAAATGAAATACAATTGCACACAAAAAGTGAGTTTTGCATATGTCCCCTTTAAAATAACTAAACGCAGACAACAGAGGTTTTTTTTTGTGCTTGGCCAATTTAATGTAAATAATTGTATTAATAAGAATGAGTGTCTACAAACATTAAGACATAGCCTAGATATAAAAAAAGATCTTAGAGCACCTTAGTAGGCGAAGCCTTGAAAGTGAAAAGTGCTGCAACCATTCAGTCAAACCTTTATAAACATTAGTGTGTGTTCTCTCATTCTCAAATTATATTTTCATGTTTATTTTTTTGAAAAGTTTGCTTTGCTGCTTAGAAACCTCTGGCCTGTAGTGACTGCACAGTTTCGGTAGACTGAACACACACACAAACACAAACTCTGTCCACTTCAGTCCAAAATCAACACTGAAGGCTTCGGTGTGTCTAACTGATCCAGCCGGAGTGTGTTACCACAATCCAAACGGCCCCGCCCCCTTTTCTCTCCTTCGTAGTCTTATGTCAGCATTTACTCCTGACACACATACACACATATGCACAGATGGCTCTGCTGGGTTCACACTTATCAGAGGAGGAAAGACATTATTTACAGCCACTCTTCTTCCAATATTTCAGTACACTCAAGAAAATGCATGAGGAAGTGTGTTTAGCTGGCTGGCTAATTAATCATTAGCTAACTGTTCTATATTAATATTGCTCTAATACTTAAACATGTTCCTATAACTACCTCTGTTTTAATAATATTACGTCTGTAATTAAATTAAATCAATATTGTCTATCAGCTCAATCAGAGTCATATTTGTGTAAGATCCTGTCAGAGACCCAAATCCTTTTTTATACAAATGCTGCTTCTGTATTTCTCAGCTTGTCCAGAAAGGAGCTTACATTGTGGTATGTATTTAGAGCAGTGGAGTAAAAGTGAATTATACATCCCAACCGTAGGGTTAGCCCAGGAGCTGCAAACGCAAATTGAATTGAATAACTTTAATAACTACTAACCTTAGGTGTGTGTGTGTTTTTCCTCTAACTGAGATACATATCAACAGAAACAGCTCACTCAGCTTTAGGGAATTTACTGAGAGACAATTCTATTCCAGCAGATTACTGTGTGTGTGTGTGTGTGTGTGTATTAGTCAGTCTCAGGGTGTGGTTGGCTCTGAGTCACCAGACTCGCCTGTCAGCTCATCCACTATAACGTGCACATGCTCACACACACACATGTACACAGATGCACACACAGAAACACAACCATAATTTCAGTTTATTCTATAAACCTCCCTTTTACTTACACTGATTGACCATTTAATGAGAAACACCTACATTAGAGGGCCACAATCAGATATTACTGGGAGGTGGACCACTCTCAGCTCAGCAGTGGTAGCAGCATGGTGTTGTTTACTGCAGTGTAGTGCTGGGCGATAAAACGATATCGATAGTTATCGAGGAAACTATATATCGCGATAAGTCGGGGCGAGAAATTCGATAAACTAAATTTTCTATTTCCCGTTTAAGTAGCGTTGTGAAAAGGCGCAGCACGAGATCAGGCAGCACGCTGAACTGCTGCTCAGCCCAGTACAACCCCTCCCCTCCCCTCTCCACCATCCCCCTCCGCCCCACCCCCCGAGCCCCTCCACTCTGAACTCCTCACATAGCGGCTCCTTCTCTCCCATTTACTGGATAAACTTCATTTATACTATTCAGCGGCGCTACACTGGAAAACTCACCTTTTAAATATGAGGCATGCGTCTCCAAGATATTTAGAGAGGTGAGCTTGTTCAGATTTCTGAAGGCAGGTAAACGCTGCTCTGTTTGCTGCTAGTTAGATTAGCTTGTCTCCAGTTTAAAGTTAGCGATGTTTAGGTGTAAAAGGGATCTGTGCAATCTGTCATCATTAGCTAAGATGCTTTCACTGCTTTTTACATTCTAATAAACTAATGGGTAACGCACGTTAGCCGTGTTAATCCACGTTTCGTGTAAATTAAGGTTAACTTCAGCACGAGTGAGGGGTTAGTATATAAACACACAGAAAGGAAGCACTTTCCATCTTTTTTCCTAACTCTCACTGTTTCTGTTAGAAAACCCTGAGGGCAGCATTCTCCTCTGTCTTTGTGTTTTATAGTTTTTAACAGATAGAGAGTCTGTTATGCTGGATATTTTACTAAATACAGAAGATTATATAATCTGTCTAGCTGTATTTGAACTGAGCTAAACATTGCTGTTACTGAACTGGAGTTTTAAATACACTTAAGTAATGTAAGTCTAGTCTACTGAAAGCCAGTAATGTTAGTATAAATCTGTACTGCAGTAGAAGTGGATCATTTCAGAAACTTGACTTTATTCCTCCCACCTCCATTATAGGCCACTTTTTTTTAAAATATTTAAATGTTAGCTTAATTTAAATGAAAAAAAAACTAAAGGCTCTTATTTAAAAAAAAAACATAAGCAGTAAATTATCTAAAATTACAACAAATAGAAAATAGAAAAACAGTAAAACATATGTAATACATACTTTTTATATGACCAAAATTAAACTAGACTGAAATCTGACTAAAACTAATAATATCCGATAGACTAAAATGTAACTAAAACTATTATACATTTTAGTGAAAAGACTAAGACTGTATCAAAATCACCTGTCAAAATGAACACTGTGATATACTCTTGTATTTTGCTTTATGTAGTTGCCTGCATTCAGGGAGGGGAATGATCTTTTGATTAAATATAATTTTATAAAAATAAATAAAGTGTTATTGCAATTTAAATTAAACAGACATATAATGTAAAGGGTCTTACATATTTTTTAGTTTATATATTTGTCCCCTTTTTAAAATTAATTTAAAAGCTGTACCCACCTGGCAAGATGTTAACATCCTAGTGTCTGTCCACAAGGCTCTGAGCCTGCTAGTGATTTTGTCCATAACTCCCTTATTCTGTCACTTCTGAGTAAAAATAGAAACCTTTAAGTGTAACAGAAAGTGATTTGATTTATATCGTGATACATATCGATATCGGCTGATATGAAAAACTATATCGTAATAAGATTTTTTTCCATATCGCCCAGCCCTACTGCAGTGTGTGTGTTTGTGTGTGTGATGTTAGTACCAATGTATCAGGCACAGCACTGTTCTCTTGCAGCCTCACCCCTGGCTACTGTATAAAAAACCCTTAAAACTACTCCCACTGACCACTTTATTGGAAACCCCTGCCCTGTAGGTCCACCTTTAGCCACTTTATCAGAAATCCCTTCCTATACAGCTCCACCTATTCTGCACTGTTTGGAAAACACCTTCATTTTATGTCCACCCTGGCCATTGGAAACTGATGCACACGCACAGCTTGCAGATTCCTTGTATAGAAGTATTACCAGTAGAATAGGCCTGTTTGCAGCATATAAGTGGAAACCACTGGAACCATGTTGTCACAATTGACCCAGGCAGGGGTAAGGGCGAAAATAAATGATTTATTAAATAAATAACAAAGAAACAAAGAAACAAGTAAACACGTAACAAAGATAATAAACCAAAATAAACGAGGGAGACTAGAGAGCATAAATAAACTAGAGATAATGAAAATAATAAACAAAAAGGGAACATATACAAGGATCTAGGGAACATGAAATAAAACAAGAAACTAGAAATAAACAAGGAAATAAACTATAAACGAGAAAACAAGAAATAAACAAGAAACAAGGAACTAAGGCTATGAGGGACACTGAGAAACGCTTTGAAACACGAACGAGAGAGAGACGAACGACAGGTGAAGGTGCAAAGACCGACGAAAGACAAGCGACAAAGGAAGGCTTTATAGCACACAAGGGAAGTGGAAACACCTGGGCTAGAGGGCGGAGCTACAATTGACACAGGTGGAAAAGTACTGGGACAGAACACAGGGGCACAGGTCACGTGGGACACACACAGAGACATGAGACAAGACCAGGACGTGACACATGTCTAATGCCAGCCATGGGCTACAGGGGCATAAAGCCCCCCAGCACTGTTTTCTCTGAAATGATAGTGCTCCACTCTTACAACAATACTCCAACATCTAAAAGTTAAAAAAAAATCTTTCCTGGACAGAAGATACACTTACTCCAACAAAAGCAGGATAAACTCTTTTTATCTCATATCAGAAAACATTGGTGGACATCAGATTATTTGTGGACATGTCATAAATGGTTTTAAGAAGATATTTCTTCTTAAGAGCGGATGATTGAGGTGTATTGAGTGAGGATACTGTTCTGACTAGGTGAGGATAACCACTGTGTATCTTTAAATCAGTGCAGTGTGGTAATAAAGTAGTTTCTGTGTTTTGTATATGCTCTTCCAGTCTACATGGCATATATTTGGATTAGGGTTTTAGCTTTAGATGTGTTTGAGATTAGGCTGATCCGCAGGCGTGTTTAGACTGGAGCCAGTATTCTACGGTCATGCCCCGCTGAACATTGCAAGAGCAATAAGGATTTTTAGGGGCATTATGACTGGGTTAATAAAACACAGCTGCCCCTAAAAGTCCCTCATTTTTCTTGCTGGCTTTTGGTTCCTCGCTCGCTTCTTCTCCAAAGAGGTTCTCACACACGGGGGCCACAGTAACCCACTCCTGAACACACTCGCAGAGTTTAAATTAGGAATTCTGTCTACCGCTCTCATGCCAAGCCTTTATAAATGGCTGTTATAGGTAGAGGGGTGGGGGTGGGGGGTTGCTGTGGGATTTAAGTGAGGAGCTGAAGGGGGTCACTGAGTTCAGCATGTTTCTCTCTATGTGTTTCTGTCTGGAACGTGCACTAAACCAAACGCTGCAAAAACAGCACATCCTGGCAGTAGAAGTATAATATAGTAAATACAATAAAGTACAAGAATAATTAATACATGCCTATTAATTAATCCTATAATTACCACATTTACATTACATTTAGATTATTATAACACAGAAATGTATTATAGTAATAGTATTATAGTATTGTAAACATTAAATTGTCTGTGTATAGTAAAGTATTGTAAATATTTAAATATAGTAAAGTAGTCTTAAAGGAGAACTCTGGTGTGAAATGAACTTTGGGAATATTATAATAAGTCCAACATTTTGTCAAATAACCCACCTTTATTCACCCCCAGCATTCCAAAATACAGCAATTTTACATTTGCATGGGCAACACTTTGCTCCTATCACTAGCATTGTAAGCCTGTTTAGCATTGGCTAAAAGTGCTGTATTTCTGAATTCTGGTGGTGAACGGAGGTAGGCTATTTAACAAAAGTTTCACTAGACCCCAAGTCCACTTTACACTGGATTTCTCCTTTAATAGTGTAAATTGGAATATGAAATTTGTCAGTCTACAATATATTTACCTATATTATATCATAAAACACATTTTAATAAGAAAATAAAGCATAGTTAATTCACCTAGTACATATTGTGCCAATAGTGCAGATTGATTTGACTTGAATTGAATTTACAATATCATATTTACTATAATATAGACAACATACACTGACATGCCAACAGTCATGGGAAAGCAGTATGTAAATTGTTCATCTAGTGGATTTAACTTGTGAGTGAGGCTGAAAACTGACCAGTTTGCTAATGGGAAGGAAACTTATTGAATTATAAATTATAAGAATTATGAGAGTTTGAGCGAGGCCTGATAGTGGGTGCCAGATGGAGGAGCAGCTTATTTTATTTCAGAAACTGTGCAGGCATTTAACATTCCACAATCCACAGTATCATGTGTATACCAGGAATACATCATAGAATACATTACCACCAACAGTGGACAGCACAGATTGTGATTGTGACTGGCAATGTCTGGCTAGAATTGTCCATGAAAATAACAAGTAACTGTGGCCGAAACAACATACATATTCAATGCAGGAGGTACCATATGGGGTGTAGTGTTTGTAGCTTCCATGGGACACAATACTAGTCCTTGTCCCAGACTTTGGCATGTAAGTATTCATAACAGTTTTATACAACTGTAGTTGTATGTAGTTTTATACAAGTAGGGTTGGATGATATATCGAGTTTTTAGGAATTATGGATACATTTTCATATTAGTTATAAGATAAGCCAATATCGTTTATATGGACTATATATATATATATATATATATATATATATATAAATATAAACAATCGAGACATTAGTCCTAGTATAGCACAGTACATACAGTATAGTATATTATAAAATATTTAAGTGAATAATTTACTACATAAACCATGATGCATAATACATCTTTATAATACATCTTTTTTTTACTTTTTAAATAAGTTTTTATAATTATTATTATTATTATTATTACAACAGGAAATTGTACCTAATTATGTAGCTGAAGTGTGGTGGTGCTCCATGGCAGCTGTATTCATGGTCGGGTTTAAGTGGAGTTACTGGTACTGAGAGCTGGTAGTCCTGTACAGTATCAGCATCTCTAATCAGCCCTGCTGGGCTTAATCCCAATAACTCTGCTTGCAAACAGCACGTATACACACACACACACACACTCTCTCTCTTTCACACACACACACAAACTGCAGAAACGACAACAAACCTGAAAGGCCTTCAGAGGCATTACACAACCCAACATCTGCACAGCATTATCCCTTTAAATCTGCAGCTCTTCAGCACTTTCAGCTGAACAACCCTCAGAACGGTGGAACCAAATCTGTCACAAGCATTGAGCATAAACCTTTCACAGGTTTGACTGTAATATTAAACTTTAACTTTCACGTTTCCATGTTCCTTTTACCTCCATTTACCTTCTAGCGTTTAGCCTAGTAGAATATGCTAAATCAGTCTTTAAGTCTATTACTTGATGCTGCCAGCGCTAAGAGGAGGAAGGTTACCATAGTTGTCATTCAAGATGTGAAGAAGCTTCACCACATCTTTTTAAACTAATGTTAACACAACAGCACTGGAGCTCAACATTAATTCAGAGCAGTGTACAGCCAGACAAAATTTCTTGAATTACAATTTGAGTGATTTGTTGTCTAGCAGGAGAAATTTAAGTATAAAGTTAGCTACAAATTTATTTTCTTGCATATTTCTCCCAAGTCCATTTTTCCTAAAATATCATAATTTTTTTCATATGTAACTATTTAATGAGCTATTACTGACAGCAGAATTGATTAAAGTTAGAATTTCCTTTGAATTAACGAACTCTAAAAAAATAGTGCAGCAGATCACATGAGCCAGAAACTGGGACTTTGTAGGCCAGTTGAGAGTTTAGATACTCACCTTGCCCGCAAAGACCCAACCTCTAACACACGCAACACACGTTTACATATTAACACAGGGTAACACTCTAATATGTTAACATATTTTAAGACAATCTAATACAAGCTAACATGCAATATGTAATAACATGTTATAAAATATGCTAACGCATTGTAATGTGTGTCATACATCAATCATACATTAACACACTCAACCTCATACACTAATTCACTAACACACACAATGACACACTGTAACACATACTGATAGTAACACTCTAGTGCACACTAACACACTACTAAACTAACACTTTAACACTGACACACTCTAACACAGTCACACACATGTAAGAATGCTAAAATCTACTCTAGAAAAATCTATGTAGTTGAGGGGAAAACCGGAGTAGAACTATTTATTATTGCAAATGTGAGATTTGCAGTTTTTCAGTTTGACATTTTGGCAGATTTGTGGTGCAGAAGTTCTCTACTTTCACAACAGACTTCAGATCTGAAAGTTCTGTTCAGCTTGTTTAACAGCAGATAAACAGAAACCAACCATCGCTTAGTTTGTGTCTAAAAATTCAGTAAGTATATTAGTGTTAGCCTTAATTTTGATATTATATTTTATAATATGATTTTTGTTATATTATGTAAATGTTCTGAAAACTTTAATAAAGTTTTTTTTTACACTCGCAAACCCCAAGAGATGTATAAAGTACTAGAAGATGGGGACTTGAGTAATAGTACAAGTGCTCAATTAAAACATCTATTGAAGTGAAAGTATTAAACTCAGAAATATGTAGTGAAGTAAAAGTGTAAGTAAGAGAAAATAAAATACTCCAGAAGATACAGATACAGCACATTAACTACTTAAATACAGTTTTGAAGTAATTCTACTTATTACTATCAGTGGCGTGCACAGACATTTGACATCACGCCTCTGATTACTATACATCTTTGCAAACGTTACACACATTTACACACACTCCTACTCAAAGGTTCTTTAGGACACCAAATCACTTTGTAGAGAATACAAGCACCTTTGTTTTTAAGAATGCACTCTACATAAAAGGGTTGTACGTAGCACAGAAAATTGTTCTTTAACTTTTAAAGACAGTAAAGCACTTTTGGTGATATACAGAACAATTGTTTTTCAAAAAAGGTTCTAAATGGAACAATCTACACACTTTTATTACACAGTAAAATCCATAGTGTTAAAATATTACACACTATAAACATTTTCTCCTATCCACACTTCTATCATTCTCAGAGTTGGTGTTATTTGACAGGGTTCTGACTGAAATTAATTGTTAGGCCTAGTTATGTTTTAGTGTATATTTAATTAATGAAATATATTTAATCTAATTTGTGTATCTACTGAATACAAAGCAGTGGATTGGGAGCTTGGGAATTGTCGTTTGTAACACAGATGAGTTTTACTAATATGTATAGATACATGGTTTGTTTCAGTAACTCAGTGACATTATGTGACATCAAATGTGATATTATATTTATTTATTATAAAGATGTATAACACACAATGTGATCTATGTTAAGTGCTTACAGCCAATGAAAACACTGCACTGGCTTTAGACTTGATATAACACAGTGGAGCAACACCAGCAGATGACATGTCTCTCCAAACCATCACTGATCATCAGTAAATTTTGCATTTCTTTTTTAAATCAATAGACCAGAGTCTGGAGGAAGAGTGAAGAGGAACAGTCCAAACTGCTTGAAGTTTAGTGTGAAGTTTCCACAATCAGTGATGGTTTGGAGAGCTATGTCATGTCAACTATTCCAGGTGAAAATACCAAGAGGGTGCAGATTTCAACACAGCTAAATATGGCTACTTAATTAGTGCTGGGCAGTTTTAATTTCACCTCCAGTATGTATTTTTCATGTACTGCCATAGTGCAGCATAGCTGAACAAACAGTTGTAACACTTCAACAGGCAGCAAATTATACAATAATCTTGGCCATGCAGAGCACTGTGTGGAGCAGAACAGACAAACAGCATGCTAGCTTGCATTAGCCAGGTTAGCATAAAAATTGCCTCAATGCTTTATTTATTAATTGGAGAGCCAATGGAATTGTGACTGATAATGCCCTGGCTTCAAGAATAACATATTTTAAGTTGATATTAAACCTGTCTCTTACTTGTTAGCATGTCAATAGAACATTTAAGAAACATCTCTTTGAATACTTAAACATTGAGTATTTTAGGTTTGTTTGTAGTGTTTATAGAACTGTCTTATATATTTATTTTTTAAAAGGAAATAGGAATATAAATTTAAATATTGTGCAACTGTTTTCTTTTTTACAAATGCTGACTGATTTCTTTATATATTGTGTAATTTTGTGGCACAAAGAAAACTTTAATCAAAGCCTAATTTACAGCCTTCGTGTTTTTTTTTTTTTTTTTTTTTTTACATATTCCTGATAGTAGAATAGTTAGTTTTTACACTGTAATTAACTTTGTAAGTAACCTTGGCGTTAAATCCAACTTAACTATTAAATGTACCACGCTCATATTTACTGTTTTAAAAATGTAAATTCCTTGTATATAGAACTATTTATAACACCCTTTTTGTGGCTGTGTATTGTTAGAAGTTTTGTTTCGTATGTGGAAATGTGGAAAGTTTAAAAAGGAATTTGACATTTTACACTCTTATGAAACGACTTATTTATACGTATATGTAGTTTAAAACAAGGGATCTACACAGAACTGTGACTCAAATAACCATTTGAACCATGTTTGTTTCTAAATCAGGACTACACAAAAGATATTCTATCACTCTCAGAGTCAAGCAACCTATTTTAATACATTACTGAGCTCTGTTTGTGAGAATAAAGTCTGTATATTAGCAGTTGTAGAGTTATTGAAGCTGCTGGATTGAAAAGTCCTACCTGATGATTTGGAGCTGTCGGCAGGGTTCCTCAGCATTAGCTGCACATGTGCTGCTGGACAGAGTTGTGAACAAGTCCGGACAACTGTGCAGCTCCAGCTTTGACACACATTACAGCAGCAGGTCCAGTTCAGTCCAGAACTCCAGCCCGGTTCTTCGTCAGGGCCGTGTTTCCCCACAACACAACGCTGGACGCAGTTGGAGCACAAGTGTGAGGAACTGTGAAGCTGCAGGTTTGCAGGACGTTACTGGAGCTCCAGGAAGGAGGACCTTACAAAATCTCACAAACTAAGTGTGGTCCAGGTAATCCAGCCCAGTCTGCTCGAGTCCAGTTCAGTTCCTCTGCTCCAGTTCTCTCCCAGCAGAAGCACATTTCCTCCACAGAAGCAGCAGAAGCTCCAGCACTGAGTCACTCTGTTGGAAGCTGCAGCCCAGTCCAGAGATCCAGACCAGGTCATCCAGCTACTTCAGTAAATCGGCCAGTCGCTCCATCACTAAAGTTACATGTAAAAAAAAGTGTTTAGCTTAGCTTCTTTATTATTATTTTTATTTATTTATTTATTTTAATAAATGTAGTTATTTACTGCAAAAATGTAAATTTTACCTGATTTTGACCTGTGTGTGTCCAGTTAAGTGACCCAGTCCAGTTAATCCTCTCCAGTCCAGTTTAGAAATTACCCTCAGTCCAGTCCAGTAAACCTATTCCGTTCACCCTTTAAGTCCTGTAGGTCCAGTAATTGTCCATGAGTTTCTGCACAGAATAAAACTCCTCTCTACTGCCTGACCTTAAATCCCCCAATCTCCACTGCAGCTCCACCCTTGGTGGAACTTCATTTAGAACTTCTCCAAGAACACTCCCAGAACACTCCCAATGCATTCCCAGAGCACTCCCAGTGCATCTCCAGAACATTCCCAGAACACTCCCAGACAACTTCCAGAACATCTTCAGAACACCTCCAGGGCACTACTGAACACTCCCTGGATGCTACTGAACACTCTCAGGAAACTCCTGAACACTACTGAACACTACAATGACACTGTACACTCCCAGGAAATTCCTGAACACTCCTATAACACTACTGAACACTAACAGGAGACTATTGAACACTCCCAGGAAACTTCCGAACACTCCTATAACACTACTTAACACTCGCAGAAGACTACTGAACACTCCCAGGACACTACTGAACACTCCAGGAGGCTACTGAACACTCCCAGGACACTACTGAACACTTTCAGGAGGATATTTAATACTCCCAGGATACGATTGAACACTCCAATGGCACTACTAAACAACCCAGGGGACTATTTAACACTCCCAGTGTATTAAGATGCTTGTGTATTTGAGAAGGTGCATTTCTATGTGAGTGTTTGTGGTTCTGTGTGTTCAGGGTTTGTGGGTGTGGTTTTATCTGTTGAGGAGCTGCTGTGTTAAACTCACAGTTCTAACCTTCTGATATTTACATTTTAAGCTGAATTACAGTTTTTATGGATTGTTTACACACATTTTCTGAATGCATCTCAGAACTCCACACACCAATCAAACACACACACAATGGCCAAAACCCCTCAATTCTCCTGCAAAATTAAACTTTACATCCAAAACCAGTGTTAAAATATAAATAAACATTAATCAGAATTAGTTTAACACTGATGAGTTCAATTCACCAATTCTCCATTCACCATAATGACCTAGTCCTTTTTATGTTCAGTGTTACACCTTCCACAAACAGTTCATACATAATTGTGTTGTAAAATGTTTTAAAATATATTTTTATACACATAATACACAAATACAGAGTAAATATATTTTATTTTCCCAAAAAAGAATGTAGACAGTGTACAACCCAACCAATACACCAACTGTACACATACAGTGGTACTGTAAACAGGTACCGTAAAAAAAAAAAACTAACCTGCATCTGGCCACTGCACCTCATCCACATCACAAGCACTGTTTTCACTGAACAAGCAGCAGAGAAATACGTTATCCCCTAGCATGAAGAATCATAAAAAGAATCAGCTGTATTAATAATAAAATACTGTAAATACTGTGTAGGAGCACAAAGTATGAATACATTTCCCAAATAATTAAAATATACTTTATTTTTACAGCCCTACAGAACAGTTCACAGGCAATACTGTAGTACTGTACAGATGATATACCGTAGTGCAATTTTCTAGTGAGTAGATTAGATTATCTGAGAGTAGATTTCTTATCTGTTCTCATTTTTGAAAGTCTGGATGATGGATGCTACACTGTGAGCTCACCTGTTTCCCTTTCATGCTAAAGCTCTGATTGCTAATTGTAAATCCGTATGACAGGTGTTTTCCCATGTGAGGAGTCAAAGGGTAATTACCCTTTTAGGGTAATTAACTAAACGTTAAATAACAGTGTGTTCCTTGTGAAAACAAGAGATTTTCTTGATGAAAATTGTGTGCTTTGTTTAAAAAAAAGTGTGTTTTAAAGCTGCAGTTCGAGTGTAAAGCAGGAACTGTGCTTGTAGTTTAGCAGAATTGGTTTAGGGGGTTGATAGATGAGATGTTCTGGTCATTGTGTCTAAAACCAGTATTTATGTGTGAACAGTCGAGGAAAACTGCAACCCGTGTACTTTATTTTTTATAAAAATTATTTGGTTTACACTTCCATCTAGTGGTCATGTTGTAGAAATATAAAACTACATTGGCTCTTAATCATTAAGACTTTCCTAATAAATGTCAGTCTGTTGTGTTGTTTTAAAACTGTAGATTGCAAAAAATGAAACTGTAGTGTTTTTATTTTACATTAAAAAGGATTAAAATACAGCCGAGCAGAGTCTGAACCCCTTCAGTATATCTGCAGCAGTCACTGTTCTAGAGTGAGATCTGTACTATTGGATTACGGTTCTGAAGACAGTTCTGATTTTCGGTGGCTGATGCGAGTATAAAGTGTATTTATACAGTGCAGATACAGCTTTAGCTACAGCCTTCACTAAAAAGTCCTCATCCAGTTCCTCATAAGGCACGGACGGGGTTCGAACCCGCGATCTTCGGTTTACGAGACCGACGCCTTACCACTTGGCCACCGCGCCTAACGGCCTCAAACCCTGAAATCACGTCATTTCAATATACTTTAGCTTAGAATTATCGATAAAAAACATAAATAGAACCGCGATTTTTCTGTTTAAATAGAAACATGGAGATTCTCTCAGTGCGGAGGATCGTTTAGTCATGTAAAACGGATTTTATGATGTAAATAATTGACCCGCTAAGCTCATCACGCAGCGCCTTATAAATTAGTTTAAACCTGCAGACTGCGCTACTGTAGACTGATAGCAATCAGATTAAAATAGAATAGGGACTGCGTTATTGAGTCTGCGCGAAATAAGACAAAAATAGTACAGCAGCAGCTGATGCGCTGACAACACCATATTTCTGTGCCCACCCGTATTCCGGTAAGCCCCGCCTTATCTCAGCTCCGATTGGTTGATGGAATCTTTTCGGCGGAGCTTGGATTGGCTGGTTGATCAAACACGTGAGTATAAACCAACAGGCAGCGCTCTTTTAGAGAAACATCTAGCCAATCATAGCTTAGAGTGGGCGGGACTTGTCTGGAAACGAGTGGGAAGTGACCAGCCCGTGGAACGTGTAGCTACATTTATGAAGCAGATTTAAACAGATTTGAGGTGAGTTCAGCAAATATCTAAAGAGTGTAACGCTTATTATCTAATTTATAACACTTTTAATTGTCAAATAGCAATGGGTAAATGTTAACAACTGTACTTAATGCTTAAACAGACCATTTGTGTCTGTAGCGTTAGCTCAGCAGTCTGTTTACATCCATCTTTCACTGATTATAATAATCTGTTTTCTTCAATAACAGGCAGTGAAACATGGCTCAGAGCAGATATCTACACTCACCTACAGCCTGACTCAATATTCACCTCTATCTGGACTCATGACCTGCGGTTCACCATAATCTGAGTTTTCCAGTGCTGTCTGCCTGAAGCTGACAGTGCACCTGGTTAAAGACAGAACCATGACGTTAATTGTGGACATAGTGTGGATGGTGTGGGGAATTGGGGCCTATGTGTATGACTACTTTCAGACCAATGCCATGGAGGAACGCATACATACCCTGGAGAGTGTCCTCACCGTCCACCAGTTTGTCATCATGTTTCTCACAGCAAGCCTTGTCATATTAATTTCTTACCTGGTTTTTAAGAAACGCTGATTTAACTGCCATGCGCTCCAGGACCGGGCTGGACCTCCAGAGCACTGAGATGTGTCTCAGTGGTGTTCACAATGAAAGACTACTCCACTTAGTCCAAGGATGTGGAGATCAAGCCATAATATTAAGTGTGTTATCACTGAAATTAAAGCATAACTTTATTATTTATTATTAGTGTGGAGCCCTACAACAGGCCTGGTTGTATCTTATTGCTTGGCTTGTCTTTGGTACTACCACCTCACCTACTGTCATGCCATTCAGATGACTTCTAAGCGGAGCCTTGAGAGGAGGATTTTAGATAGGATTTGTGTAAATTTGTGAAATCAGGAATATTTTAACCATGCTAACTGGTCTGCAAGGGAATCATCCATCAGAGACCATTGCTCCATCTTACAAAGTCTCCTTAAACTGACTCAAACCTCATATTTAATAAGATAAACTCTAGATTACTCAATAACAGCACTGTAACTTTAATGCTATTAAGAAATCTTCTTCTTACACTAGTGGCTTTTTTCTACTCTTTAGTACGGGGTTAATATGTGTTTACACTGCAGTTACAGTCTGACATACACTAACATTTCACACCCACCCTAGATGACTTTGTTTACATCTAATCTGTTTAATATCTCAGATAATTTTACATGTCTTTCTTGATGTGTGATACACAGCGCAGAATTCTAAATGTTTGAACGAGAACCATGTTTGTTAGAATAAAGCTAATAACAGCTAGTGATGACTGAGGTGTGTAATTATTTTGTAGTACCAAATGTTAGCATTAAAAAAAATTGACCATACAAGAATTCAGGTCTTAGGTGTTGGAAGTATGCTAGAGGATAAGATTGCAAAAAATAAACACGTATTTAAAGAGATGTTCCCTATACATGATATACATAACTCAATATTTCATTTTTCTACGGTTCGATAAGTTGGCAGACCATGCAGGTATAGAGCTGACACTTTTTGATGGCTCACTATGTGCATAAAACATGCATTTATGAACTCCTAAGACCCAGAAAAAAAGTTTTAATATTTATTTTTTGTGGATTTTATAAACATTTCACGATTATAAAAAACAGAAACATGGAAGAAACAAATCTAAACACTGAACTCTTCCTCCAGAGATCAGAACCTCCTGGACAGAGCTGGTGATGTTGAGCAGTGTAGCCTATAGTACTTTGGAGGTTGTAAAAGTAAGGTAATATAAGAAAGTGAGCAACTCAGTGGTTCTGGAGCAGCGCTTCCCAATGGGTTTTATTGTATATATACTGTTACTGGTTTATACTAATTACATCACAGCTTATCTGACTTATCAACTAACTGAGAAGCCTTTGATAAGGCCAGCTGAGTGTTTTACAGCAGGAAAACACTAAAACCAGCAGGACAATGTTAGCCCAGAGCCTAGCTTAAAAAACACTGCAACAAGCTGTTAGGGTGTTTAAATAGAGAAACCGGTGGCTGTTCTACACGCTACTCTATCGGTATGAGCACTAATCAAACTGGTCTAACACCCTGCTTACAGCATACTGACAGGACAGTTAGATTTTCAAACTTAAGTTCAAACTTTAACTCAAATGCTGTGTGGGTCTCATCCAGCCTGTTCACCAGGGTATGTTTTTACGTGGATGTGCAGCTTTTCAGCCCCTTTTGACCATCATGGACCAAACAGTTGTCAGAAGAAATTAGTGTTTATTTGGACTTTAGAGTGGCAAAGCAATGTTTGTTATAGCGCAGTGATTTGTTTATCTTAATAATATTCTGATAAAGTTTGGGTCAAATAAATGTGATACGACCAGAGCTCAACAGACAATTTAATACCACTGTTAGCCAGCTAGCATACTGTGTACTGTGCTGCTGTCTTGTGTCGTCAGTTCAGTGTGCAATAGCATTAGCTTACAAGCGGAATTATTCTAATTACATCTCTTATATGATCTAGTAATTCAGTGATGTTCAGGAGAAAAATGTATAGAGTTCTGAATATATTTATTTACCACAGAATGTAATAGAGCCAATTTTTGTAAAGCGAATACATTCTATTTATTATTTTGTAGGAGATATAATCGCCCTCTACTGGGTTGACATGTTAACTTAAGTGATTTTTTTAAAGTTGTATTGCGTTTCTGTGTGGATAAAGATATTTTTAATAAAGGAGACAAAAACCTGCGTTTTTAAAATATCTGGATTTGTGCGGATGGGGCGTCAGACTCCTAGAAATCTGGTAAGTCCTCCTGTGATCTTTTACCTTCATACTTTACTGTATGGTGCTCCTCTACTTCATGTGCTGACAGCTCTAAGTTTGATTTCCCTTCCATTATTATGAGTAAAATCAGCCTCACCCAGGAGCAAGTAAAAGCCATTTTTGTTCTCTTGGCCACACCCCCACTACTAAGGTATCATTGTACAGATTAGAGTCGCAAGCAGATTTAAAAATTGTACTTAACTGTGTTAGACCTGAGTGAAACAATCATGCTCAGATATCATTAGAATCAAGCAAAGCTTGAGTGAACAGCTTATGCCAGTAATTGCAGGATGATATGAGGTGTATTATCAAGTAAATGGCACTACTTTTAGGTATGAGGCTAAGGCAGCCACATGGGTCTCCGAAATAATAATCTGTTATATATCTGTATAGATAATTTTTTATGTTAGCTACGTGTATTTTAACTTTGAACATTGAACTCAATTAAAACAAGGATAGGTGGCTTTTTCTTTCAGTTTTGTTTTACCAGCAGTAGGTAAACTCTCAATAAGTGTAGGATTATAAAAATGCTTTTTTAAAGTATTGTTATAAACAGAACTATGTTTGTCACGTTAGCTTAAGAACCAATATATTATAAATATAATTTACTTGATAAAATTTGCCATATTGCAGTTACTAGAACACACTGTCTATGACTACTCAATAGCTATACTTGAGTAGAATACTTAATTCAAAGCTTCGATTATGGTAATTATCTTACACTGCACTCAAGCAGTAAATTCATAAAACCATAAACGATTGACTTCACTTTTGAGACCATGTCCGCTTATTTAAACTGGGCTTGCCTAAGTAGTATTATCTTGGCAACCTGACTATGTTTTAGCAGCGGAAAAGAGGTCATGGTATACTTGTAAAATCAGACTAAGACTACAAGTGATTGTGAACCAGCAGAATGCAGAACTTCTAGCCAGGTGAGAAGAGCACAGTCTTGAGGACACGCACATTTACAAAGCAGATTTGAGGTGAGTTCTACTATAATATCAACATTTATAATGGGTTATTGGCTAATTTATAACTATTTAAGAATTTACATATATAGTACTACATATATACACTATACACTATATATACAGTATATACACCCCTTCTTATTGAATGTTTTTTATTCTTAATTTGCATTATTTTCTACATTTTAGATTAATATTAACATCAAAACTATGAAGGAATGCATATGAAATTATGACATAAACAAAGAAGTGTTAAACAAGCCAAAATAGATTTTAGATTTTAGATTTTTCAAAGTAGCACCTTTTGCTTTGATGCCAACTTTGTTCACTCTTGGCATTAATCTCTCAACTTTAATTTCATGAGGTTTGTCCATATGAGCTGAGCTCGTTACCTCCTTCACTCTGCGCTCTACCTCCTTCCAAAACACCTAAGGTTTTATGTCAGGTGTTTGTGAAGCATATGTGTTCCTTCATAGATCTTAAGTCTATTATTAATCTAAAATGTAGTGAATAATATAAATAATAATAAATAAAGAAATATTAAGGAAAATGGGTCTTTTTTTGTTGAACAGACAGTGTTTCAGGCCTGTTTCAGATGCCTAGCGACCTCGCCCTGGATACACGTGTAATTCATTGCAGAACTCAACTTTTAAGTTCTGTCAGTCTCTAAATCACTGTAAATCTAGCCAAGACTGAACCATGAAGTCGAAAATGGATGCGATGTGGAAGCTGTGGGAAATGGGGACATATGTGTATGACCGCTTTTACGCCAGTGACATGGAGAAGCGCATAAACACCCTGGAGCATACCCTTACCCGTGCCCTGCATGTACTCTTTGGAGCATACCCTGATTGTCTATCAGAATGTCACTATGTTACTCACAGTAGGCCTTTTCATGTTGATATCCTACATCATCTTTAGGCAACACTGACTACAAGCAAGCATTTCAGACTGGACCTCCAAAGCTGTGAAATGTTTCTCCATACTGGTGTCAGTGTGTGCTGCTGTGGTGTACGCTTGGATTCTATGATCACATTATAATACTCAGTATGTTATTATTAAAAACAGTCATTAAAAGGGAGGAGAAGCAAGGTCTGGTTTTCTTTTTTACTGCCTATATTTCTACCACCTATTTTTTTTTTACAGAGGTGGTAAATAGCTTACAGGTTTAGAACTATATTAATTCCACATTGCGGCCACTAGCTTTGTTTCCTCTCTAGAAGGTCCTCTCTCTATTCGACACTGTAATACTGTTTAGTCTCCTGCTTTTATTTATGAGATATTTTTACCGTTGTTGTATGATGTGAATTGTCTTGGTAGCTAATATATTAATTATATTCATATTTTGCACTTGTTAAAGGCCATTTACTACACTTTGTAGTAAATGGTTTTAACTTTGCAATTGAAGTAAATATATATTAAAATATATTGATAAAACTGCACTAATTACATACCTTGTAATGAACTTTGCAATTGGGTCAGTGTTCTTTAAACATTGATGATATCCTTGATATGCTTAAAAAAGTATATTGTTAATAGAATACATTTTTATGTATGCAATAAAATATTGTCATATTGCCCATAGTGCTTTATTTGTCTAAAGTATATATACTAAAATTATGCGTATACATTCTGAATTAGATAAAATTATCAAATGTTTTAGATTTTATATTTGTATGTATGGGAATTAATTATAAATTTAGTTATTAGAGCATCATTGTGGATATACATATTATTATAGCTTAAAGCCGAATATTAATAACTTGCGCTTAGAATTTCTGTCTGGATATTCGTTTTGTTAAAACTTCAGTTTTAGGATAATCTCCATCACTCTGTATACAAATAAATGTTGTTTTAGATTATTGTGTTTCCATCTAATTATCTAAAAGTCCGAAATTCTGAAAGGTTTTATTGAAAAACAAGTAGACATGAACCACATCAAACACTCCAAAAGGTCAAAGAGGTCGTAGCATCGTTGTTAATCTGTGTATTTACTATTGTAAACTCTCTGGTTTGTTTGTTTTAACCTTTTTGTGAGATAAACAGTTCAAGAATGAAAGCGTTACAGTAAGTTATGCATGAATTATTTATTGTTTCTGTATTCAAGAAGTTACAGTTGAGCGTGCCATCCGAGTCCTGCACGCGGATTGGTTGTACGTTCAGACTGACCATTGTGGCCAATCCCGAGCGTCAATACCCCGCCCCTTGCCATGTGTCCGGGATGTATAATCTGCTGTCCAATCGCTGTGCATGAGGGGAGTGGCTTAGTCTGAATCCGGGTGGGAACGCTCGCGCTACCGAACTTGCTGCGCGCGTGCCGGTTCCTGGTGGAGGTGGGCGGGATTGTGAAGTGGAAAAAACGCTCGCGAGAGGAGAAGTTTGAAGTTTTCTGATATAAAATATCTAAAATATAAAATAAGCTCGTATTAATGATATAAAGGCTATACATTCTTTCTCCGGTCAGTTATTAGATCACCCCTGAAACGGCTTTGTGTGTTTTCCGGCGGTGCGGTGCGGTGCTAACGTTTATTATTGCCGCCGGTGGCTTTTTTGAAATCGCTTATGCTAAGCTAGCGCAGCGGTGATGCTAAGCTAAGGCTACTGCGTCTTCCGTCGGCTGTGGCCGGACTGCTGTAGCTCCTCTCGGGCTCCCTCCTCCAGCTGCAAGGCCTGGACTGTGTGATCCAGTGATAATATAACGTGTATAGGTTAGAGAGCAGTCAGACATTGAGTAAAGCACCGCTCTATGAGCGCCGAGAATGAGTTCGAGCAGCCGCTAAACTACTAACCTGATCGACCCTGCCTCCTTTCCGGCTTCAGTTTATAGCAGTGAAGTTGGGCGGCTCGGCGCGTTTCTGTCTCTTTATTTCTGTGTATTTCTCCCGGCCGGACCGAACTCTGATGGCAGGTTCGATAGAGCGCTGTTCCTGATGCTGAAGCGGACCGGATCCCGAGCGGGTTGATGTTTGTTGTGCCCGGCTGAAGGAGAGAGAGAGAGAGACAGAGCGCGTGAGGGAAGAAGCCGGTGTCGCTGCGCGCTCCTCTTTGTTCGGTGAAGGAGCTCCTGGCCCCAGTCTTTCCGGTTGTTCGCGCTTGCTTGGAGATTTCGGAGCCGTGTTTGGAGGCTCTCTGCCCCAGGATGGCACCACAGAAGCACGCCTCTGACCCCGGTGCTGGGTGCAGATCCAGCAGCGGCAAAACCGCAGGAAGCCACCCGAACTCCGGCCTCATGAACGCGGCGAAGAGACCCAAACTGGAGCAGATTCAGGCCGACCACGAGCTCTTCTTACAGGCGTTTGAAAGTAAGTTTTAATGGGGGTCGTGTGGCAGTTCCCTGCACACAAAGATCAGTGTTGTTTCAGCTAAGTTTATGAGGAAACAGAGGGTCTGTTTCTAACAGTACAGCATGGTAACATGGTGTAGGTTTTCTTATGCGGGCATATTTCAGTGGGGTGGACAAACAGTCTAAGCTTTGTTTACTCTGAAATAATTAACTCAACATAGTTTACCAAAATCTGAGTTACCCTTTTAAAACAGACATACTGCAAAAGGATAAAGGTACCAATTTATATCTGCATTCTGTACTGTTTCCAAACAGGGCCTTTGGACGCGGATTTGCATACAGATAAAGGGTCTTTGGTAATCTGCTGTGTTATTTATAATAATGGTGATGTTTTTGTTAATTCCGTATTGGAACACAGGGATAGAACACGTGTTTGAAACCACAAGACACGTGCTTTCAGTGTCCTGTGTGCCCTTATGTTTTATCATCCTGTTAACCTAACCTAGCTAACTAGCTGACTGTTCACAGCCTGTGACAATCTTACTCATGTTTGTGTGTAAAGTTTTTCATGGGTCTGTTTTGCTCCATCAAACTCCTTTTAAAGTAGATGGTGACCAAGCAGTGTTCATATATTATAATGTTGACCTTCTCAGAGATTAGAGCTCGACATATATGGACATTTTGTGGCCTTTGTAGAATTAAGGAGATGACGATTACCAATGATGTATCTGGTATACATTAGTGTGCAGTTGGTGTCCGTTTGTTAATATTAAATACAACTTTTAAATTAACTATTTAATTTAGCTTTTAAATCTCATGTGGCTGTCAAAAACTGAAGATCATAGTCTCAAATAATGAATACTATAGGCTGCTAATGCTTTTAGTTTCTTATTCTTTTCTGATCTTTCCCTGCATCAGTTTTTATATTTTGTAAATTTATATTTGCCTCCCACCCAAGCTGATAGATGCTTTGTGTGTGAATTTCAGTTCTTTTCTTTAGTGTTGCACTTTTAAGATAAAATATTTGGCCATGTATGTACAGAAATTATTTGGGTGCTCATTGACTCCTTGAATCAGTGCACAAACAACAAAGAACTAAAATACTTATATGTTGCGTCAGCACTGTTTTCGCTGAGGCAAATTCATATGTTGTCATGTTATGTCGTAATTCTACCAATATATGTTAAGTGCTGTACACAACTTTTTTATTTCTTTCTTTGCAGAGCCAACTCAAATATATAGATTCCTTCGAACAAGGAACCTGATGGCCGTAAGTAGATTATGAAGGAACAGTGTGTCATTATTAATGTTTAAACTGACAGTCAGCAGCGAGTCTTACCATTAATTTTTTGCCATTCCAGCCCATTTTTCTGCATAGAACTCTTACATACATGTCCCATCGGAACTCCAGAACTAATGGAAAACGGTAATATATAGAGTTTGTTTTCAAGTTGTCTGTTTTGGCATTTTTTGCTCCAACACCTTAAATGCACTAAATAAAATGCACTAAATAGACTCAAATGAATACTTTTAGCATGTCTGTGAGCATTGTGAGCTGTGCTGTACAGTTTTTGTTACTATAAATGGTATAGAGCTCCTTCACAGCTTGGGCTCTAAGAGATTTACTTTTCAACATATTTTTATTGTTTATGTAACGGTGGATATTAAAAAAAAACTTTGTACAAAGATATTACACTATTTAAAATTACAGTTTTAGTTGTACTTTCAGTATTTAAACACTGTATGTTTCTTTACTGTAAGTATTTTCAAAACTATACTTCAAAACTTCTTGTGTATTTTTGGTACTGTAAGAATGACTTCACAAAAATGTCATAAAGTAAGTCTATTTTATTGCTGGGATACTTTTGATTCGTGGCAGTGTTTGAGACTTACATTCAGAAACATTGCACCTAAAAGTGTACTTTTGTCTTATAGTTTGATCTGCCACCATATAGAGTGTCTTCAGTTAGAAAATTTGCATATCAAGGCAAATCCACTTTAACTGACAAAAGCTGTAGTGGCACTAAGAAATGTGCATCAGTGTAAAAACATTATAGAGTGTATCAGTGATTTAAGTGTTTTCTCTCTTTTCTGGTCCAGAAAAGGCTTTAACGTAGATGATCTGCTTTTCAAAGTGGATGCCAAAATGGAGCAGGACCCACACAAGTAAGTAATACCTACACTTAAAGTTGCTAAATTATTATGTTTCTTATTTGACATGGATGTTTGATGTTTTACATTTGTTGATGTGTGCTCCAGTATGTTTTAGCCTCTTCACACCAGAACTGTCGCCTACAGCCCTGTTAATATATGGTATATGTAGAGTCTGTTTATTTATGTTGTGGTTGTGGTTATTAAAAATAGTTTGAGTGCCCATCCTTACTAAAAATCTATAGCTTTGTGTCACACTAGCAAATTTGGTTGGTCACTCAGTCCTGATTCATGAAGATTGTCTAAACTATTCTGTTCATCTTTTTGTCTCTCCAAACTATTCTGTTCATCTTTTTGTCTCTCCAGTTTAGCCTCCCACTTACAACTCACCTTTACTGGATTTTTTCATAAAATTGGTGAGAACCTCTGCAGCTCATAAGCCTGTAGTGTTCATTTCTTTTAGCTTGTGTTAAAGAACATAACTGGTGATAAGTTGTGATAATTGTTCTAACCAGCATTTTACTTTTTTATGTTCTAATGTGTGACAGATAAGAACTGCCAGAACTCAGAAAATGAAGAGAATTCTGTCTCATTGGAGGTGCTACTCATTAAAGTCTGTCATAAGAAACGGAAGGTAAAAGCCTTAATATTGTGACATAACAGCTAAATATATTTTATTGCTGTGTTATCATGACATTGTTCACCCCTCCATCTTTTACATTTGTATAGACTTCATTTTACACACATGAATGGATATTACCATACTTGTAAAAGCATACTGTTTCAACAGTGTACTAAATAATTTGTATTTTGGTCGAGTACGTGCGTTTGGCTGTTTTAACGTTTAGTGGATTATCTCTAGAACCCCTTTCAGGCCCCATTTCCTTTGATCTGTCTTCCACAGGATGTCAGTTGCCCTATTAAACAAGTGCCTACAGGTAAGAAGCAGGTGCCTTTGAACCCAGACAGCAGCCAGATGAAGGCAGGCTTGTGCCCCAGCATTGTCGTTTCCAGTCAAGAGTTTGAGCCCAGTAACAGCCACATGGTGAAATCCTACTCACTACTGTTCAGGGTCACCTGTCCTGCAGGGAGGGAAATCAACGGCCTGTCCAGCAGAGAGACCAGTAAGGACATGATGTATACTTTACCTGATTACATAATACTTTTGTATAGAGCAAGGTCCTTCTGAGCATGTGGGTCCAGTATGTAGTCAATGTACTCCTGAAGTACTTCTTAAGGTAGATTAGTTTTAAAATTAAAACTGATTAAAGTGCAACCCTGCCACAATAGATATTGTCACCTTTTACCTAATAAAAATGCAGAGTATTAATACATAATATTATATTAATCCTGTATTGAGTACCTTCTTGGTCATTTTTTTCTTAATCATGGCAGTTACAGAAGTATTTATTTGATTTTCCTGGTGCCAAAAAAGCTGAAATTGTGGTGTGAAATGAATATTGACTGTTAGAAAGGGCAGAAAATCTAGATGTAGAGATTCCAGTGGCAATACTGTAGGAGGTCCCTAGGCATGTTGACAACAGGATTAGCAGTAGTTTTTTTCAGTAGTTGGTAATTCAGTTGTTCTTACATAGCGTGTTTAATCATGGTGAGTTGTATACACATTTTTTAAAAATATATCTGTATTTTATACCAAGATTATTGAGCCTCTGCAGATAAATTGTAAAACATTACAACTGTTCTGTGGTGAAATAGCTTTTCCACACCGATCCACTTAACACTGGTGAAGACCAATTTTTTTATTTATTTATTTTTTGTTAGGTGAGTGCGGTTGTCTACCATTATTTTGTACTTAATTTCCTGTACCGCATGTATCAATAAAGTACATTAATATTATGTTCTAGCATAAGCTATGATAGTTTATTTCAAGGATAGATAAGAATAATCAGTCCAGGCCTTTTCATATTCCTTGAACATTAACGAGTCAAATATATTAAGAAAGCACATATATAAATTAATCATTATCTGTTTTTCCTTTTTATTGTTAACTACATCTGAAATTAGTTATTTTTATTTACATGCTTATGAGCTTGTTTAATGAAGCTGCATTTATAGACTGTGATGTAGACAGTTGTAACAACTGATTGTCAATTGGCTGGAATCAATTTTAATAATGTTGTTTACAGAATGTGTTTATTTTCCCCAGATGTTATTGATGAGGTTCCCAGCAGGAAGAAACGTTATTCCTCCCATCGGGATGATGGTGAGACAACATTTGTAGCCCAGATGACTGTGTTTGATAAGAACAGGTATGTCCAACGTTTTGTAATGTTCTAAAAAATCAACAGCAGATTTACAGAAGGAGAAACAAATCTTACATATGAGGCCAAAATATTAGATTTATTGAGGAAAATGTTTCAGTATTTCACATCTGATACATGTAATATTCTTCTTGAGTATGTTAACTCTTAGTAAATAATGTGAAGGTGAAAGTACAGGCAGGTGTTTTCAGTCCATGGGGTGATAATCAAGTTTTAGTGGGTACCGTATTAAGAATAGTCATTTTTGTGCTGGTGTTTGATAACATGAACAAAGGTGAATTCTGACAAAGGGTTATTAATGTCCATGCTGAAACAAGTTTAACATTTTTCTGAAGAGTTTGGACATCTCCAGTCCAAATCAGATGGACTTTGTACAAACCGGTGAAATTTAGAACCATTATTGCCTTTCCCAGGAGTGGTCGACTAACAAAGATGATGCCAAGTGCAAGCTGTGTAATACGTTTGTGTGGTCACAAAGCAACCCAATGTAACTTTTAAGCAACTAAAGGCCTTTCTTACATTGGATAATGTCAGTGATTTGATTTCACCATCAAGAGAAAACTGAATAAGAACATTGCTGCTCGTCTGAAGTTTGCTAAATCTCTCACTGACACACCAAAAGGCAAATGAAATATTTTTTTCTCGACTAATATGACCAAAATAGAAAGTTTTGCTTGGAATGAGAGATATTTGAAAAAAGGAATGCTTCCTTCCCACATGAAACTCCTATCCCATCCTTAAAAAAAAAACTCTGGTGGTAGCATCTGGGCAAGTCTGGGCTTGTAACGAGCTGAATTTTGAGAGAATGTTGGTCATACAACAAGATAATCATCCCATATGCTCCTCATTTGCGTAATTCTAAGTAGGTATCTGTAATGACAAGTACAAAGAATTCCTGTACTGTATTTATCACACTATAAGGTGCACAAAAAGGAGAAGACTTTAGGTGTAATAAAACATGATGGAGTACCTTTGTTGAATAGCTCACCTCTGTTTTCCCGCAGCTTTTTGAGATCCAGCAATTTTGTGTAGTTTGTCCAAACTCAGTATTATACAAGAGTTACAGTTGAGTTCTCCAGCAGTATTAGCATTATTTGCTAACCTGCACATTTCCTGTGTTATAACAAGTTACGTGGGACAAACCGCTAGCTAATATCGACCTGGCTTACCGAAACAGACAGGGTTCCTCAGTGTGGCGCTGTCTGGGGGCATTAGCCGCTAATCGCAGCTAGTGCTAGCTGTTAGCTGCTAATGCTGCTGCACCCAGCCTTAGTGAAAATCTAAGCTTACTGTAAATAAACAGAAGAGCTTTACTCAAACATATAAACAGTTTTCAGTAGAGAAATCTATGTAGATTAATATCCAGTGCTCATTTGACTTTACAAGAAAATGTTTTTTTAAGAATTACAGTTTTTTTACTTTACTTAGCTTAGCCACCCAGCAGCAAGACCTGCTGAATTAGAAGGAAAACATGTAATGCACCTTATAATCCAGTGTTCCTTATGTATAAAAATTGACCAGACAAGAGACGTTTATTGGTAATGCGCCTTATATTCCAGTGAGCCTTATAGTTCTCAGTTGGAAAAATGTTATTGATGCATCCCTACTAAAAATCTAATATCTAATATTTTTCCTAATTTAATCTACTTGTAGGACTTCAGATAAAATTCTGAAATTTTAGGTCAAAATTTTGCAGGAATATTGGAAATTCTAAAGTGGTAGCTTAATTGTAAGCACCACTGTATGTAGTTTGTGTTTTATACGTTTTAATACTTTATTCCATTCTGTTTTCACAGGCGTCTGCAGCTGTTGGATGGTGAATACGAAGTGTCAATGCAGGAAATGGAGGAGTGTCCTATTGGCAAAAAGAGAGCCACATGGGAAACCATTCTTGATGGCAAGGTGTGTGTATTGATGATTGTGTGCAAGTGGGTGATAAATTATTTGTTGAGTTGATGTTACTTCTCTTCACCACTTGCACCACTGTTAAATCTGTACTAGCTGTACTAATTTTACATCAGTATTATTCGTGTTGTCTATGATTGGTTTTACTCTTTTGGTCATCCCTGTACAATGATTTTTTTTAAATTAACAACCTTTGCTTGCTGTATTAAAATTTAATTTACAATTTACAATTAATTTACTACTTATGGTCATATGGCCCATATCTTAGAAAAGACTTGCAACTTGGATGTGTCCTCTGTTTAGGAGTGATAGGAGATGATAGTAATACTGTTTAATGCACATACCTCTTTAATCATATTCAAGGTTTATTTTCTTTAAGCAGGGTACTTAATAAGAGCTGCCTAATCATTCTAAACATGTTTGCGTGTTTTGTTTGTCCCTGCTCCCCATGACTTGTACTTATTAGAATTACTGATGCTATCTAAACAAAACATTATTTTATCACCATCCACTATAGGTCTTAGATAGATGCTTGCTGTCATTCTTTGGGATAATTGAGTATTTCAATAATTTGACAGCATATCTTTAGATTCTTATCTTGGAACATCTTAATATAAAAAGTTATTTCATAATTTAGTACTTAAAGTAAAAATTTTTTTTTTTTGTGAGATGGCATGTCAGTGTTTAGTTGTTTTAAAGTTTGTTCTCATCTTGTTTTGTTTCAGTGGGTGCCTCCGTTTGATACCTTCTCTCACGGGCCAACTCTGCAGTTCACTCTGCGCTGGACTGGTGATTCAGCCGAGCGCACCACAGCCCCAGTGGCCAGACCGCTCGCTACGCGCAATTCAGACACCAGTGGTGGGGACAGCCACAGGCCTAGTGCCCCCAAACCTCCTCAGGCAGTAGGTACGTGCAACTCTGAAAGTTAATCTCTGTCAAGGTTACTGCTATAAATAGCCTTTTTATTATTACTGTAAATCAGGTAAGTCTGGTTCTAAACTTTAACTTGGCACTTGTGAAAGCTGTTTGTGCTGTTTATGGAATGATTTTTGAATGTCAACAGCTTTGTCACAGGCTATGTAGCGTAGCAGAGGGAATGGTTTATTAATAAACTGTTTACTGTAACCTTACGTAAACATTTTTGCTCCTGATAAACAGCTTAATTCTATTGTAATTCTTATAATGCAGTAATATCTAATCTACATAAGGTTGTTTTAATCATTTTTAATGACTTTGATAACCATAGAGTATTATTAAACCAACGTGGTGTGATTATTAGTATTTATTATTATGATTATTATTATTATTATAAGTAAGAATTATTAAAGACTGTATGTGGCTCTAATGTGTGCTGTCCATTTTAACAGAATTGTCTGTAGTCCACATAATTTGATCATATGCCAAAATAATACTGACATGGTGTCTAATATCAAGTTTAAGAATTCAAAACTTATACTGTTTTCTTAACGTCAGACAGTTCAGCTGTTGTCACCGTTGTGAGTTCTTCCCTTTTTATGTACTTAACATGATGTAAGATTCAGAAGAGTTTGGTGTTTAAGTATCTGCATCCATATATATTAATATGTTACTAATTTTGCCATTTTTGGTCTGTAGTCAAGTGTTGAAAAAATGTGCTTTGCTGATGTAGCTTGTTTCCAGTGTAATCTTATATAAATTTTCCATGCTCTTTAGCTGTTAAAGATCCAGTTAGCGCAGACATGCCGGTACGGAGGGAGCAGGTCCACATCGAGCCTCGACAGAAACTACGTGTCTATTATCAGGTAACAAAGCTTTCAGAAAATGACCGATCTGACCTGTGTGGGTGCGCTGTTCTGTCTGAGATTTCAGCTACAGGAATATCAGAAGCACTCAGAACTTCCTGCAATTCTGCAGTGAGGTCGTCTGTGCTGTTTTTGGCTATTGGATAGTCAGTATAGGGTGTGTGTGGGGGGGGGCGCGGGTATTGGAGAGTGCACCTTCCTGAAAGGCTGTTGTGACATTTAGCTCTGACCTTTCCTTCAGGGTTTAAGTGTCATGCTCACATCTGCATCTCTGTCTGCTTCCTGGCTAGTTCTTGTACAACAATAACACGCGACAGCAGACTGAGGCCAGAGACGACCTGCACTGTCCCTGGTGCACGCTGAACTGCCGGAGACTCTACAGCCTCCTCAAGCACCTCAAACTCTCCCACAGTCGCTTCATCTTCAACTATGTGGTGAGTGTATACACAAGTAGCAGAATGAGTAATAAATGTCTCTGTGCTTCTTAAGCTTGCTTATATATCTGTGCAGGGGTTGGATATTTGACAAAACTGCAAGTTTTTATGAAACATAAATATAATAAAATGTCAAGAAAAGTCAATTTTTTGGTTTATGTTTATACATAAGGTGCACCTGATTATAAAGCAACATTAGTAAGGATGCCTACATCGAAGTTAACAATAGTGTCTCTATTTTTACCTCTAGTTAGCATTTGCCTCTACTCCTAGCACTAGCCGAGTTAGCCGCTAGTAAATGCAGCCTGATAGCGTTACATTGAGAAACCTTGAGTGTTTCGATAACCCAGGGCTCTATCAGCTCTATCAACAATTTGTCTCACATAGCTTATTTTAACACTAAACACACAGGCTACTGTCCGATATACTCACCTTTTGAATGGTGAAAGAGCTAGTGCTGCGCTTTGTAGCTAATGCTAATGCTGCTGCACCCAGCCTTAGTGCGGGAGAAACTTTACTAAAACTCACCTTTTATACCACTGTACTACAATGCAGTGGCTTTACTGCTCCTTACAACCTGAAGGAATTCATACATAAGGCGCACTGTCGATTTTTGGGATTTTAAGGATTAAAAAGGAGCCATGTAGTCTGAAAAATACAGTATATTGCATATGAATTTATAAAATCATTTTAAAATGATGCTGAAACTTTGAAACTGCATAGATTTCGAGGAATGGAATGCTGAAAAAATTAAAACGGTGAATCAAATGAAAACCCATTTCTACAGTTTTCACAAATCAGTATTTTCTTGTATAGGTCTAGAACAGTGCAGAACAGTTTAGATTTGCTTAGATTTAGATTGCTAAACCCTTCCAAAATGATTTGCCTTGTTCTTGATGTGCATTTATTTTCTTTCTGTTTTTCCTCCTGCTGGGCAGCCTCACCCCAAAGGAGCCAGGATTGATGTATCAGTGAATGACTGTTATGATGGCTCATATGTGGGAAATCCTCAGGACATCCACTGCCAGCCTGGCTTTGCCTTCAGTCGTAACGGCCCTGTCAAAAGGACCTCCGTTTCACATGTCCTTGTCTGCAGGTCAGCCCCTAGCTGTATCATTTCATATGTTAATGTAATGTCTCCCATATTTTCACTGTTCCCAGATAGTTCTGCCTTTATCACTGACACTGTTGTGTCTCAGAGCGTGTGGGGGTGTTCAGTAATCTCTAGACCTGCTTATGTGGTTTCTGACATTGTATGACTCACTTATCTATAAACACATGCATAAGCTGCATTGATTGTAACAACAGTAGCAGCATTCTTGCAGCAGAATGAGAGGCTCTAGATTGTGATAGTGACACAGTGAGATGAGAATGTGGGAATATTAGCTGTTTATTGTTGTCATATATTTATCTTTTTTTGTCATATATTTTATCTTTTTGGGAGCCTCATGTTCAGTGCTATTAGCTTTCAGTGCAGTACTTATCCATCTCTGTTTGTGGTGTGACCATAATGGTGTCTCTGCAGGCCCAAGCACCCAAAGCCCAGCCTGTCAGAGTTCTTGGAGTCGGAGGAAGGTCAGCTGGAGCAGCAGCGCACTTACGTCAGTGGACACAACCGCCTTTACTTTCACAGTGACAGCTGCATGCCTCTCAGACCACAGGAGATGGAGGTGGACAGTGAAGATGAGAGGGACCCTGATTGGCTTCGGGAAAAGACCACCATGGTGAGGAGCAGTAAACATGTTCAGTCTGAAAAGCAAAACGTCAACGACTGTTTACTCCTGATATTTGCATGGATACATTTGTATCTGTATAGTATCTGGAAATACTTTGCTGGACGATATGGCTAAAATTGATATCACTATATGTTTCTTAAATTCAGTCGATACAATAAACAATATAAATCCGATAGGGAGCTCAACAGTATAAATGCCACCATCTGTGGTGTAGCTACATCATCACATGCTAGCACTGCCAGGCTATGGAAGACTGTAGTGTTCTGCTGTTTCTGGTTTGCTTAAATGCAGTGATATGATGCCCGCTTCCTGGAATGAACATCAGTCAGTAACAGATGCTATACATCTACTACCACCCTAGGTCATTTTTTGTCATTTGATGTAAATTTATTCACCTAAAATGTTAAAGATTTTATAGGAGACAGTCACATGTGCCAGAGCTTATTTTTAGATATGCATGGGCTTTTCAAATGTGTCTTATTTGTCTGCGAGATTAAGATATTTCACCATGTTTTGATCAAAATTTGCTAAGTAAAGTACAAATAAAATAAAATGGTTCGAATAAAATAAAAAATGTTCTTTATTGTTCTTGGAATACATGTGTAAGTAAACAAGCTGGGTGGACTGACTGGCTAATTGGCGATGCTAACTGTATGGAATTAGTTTGATGTGAAAAAGATGGATGTGTTTATGCTGGTTAAAGTGGTTATGTCCTGTTGATTGATATATTTTGTGGAATATGGCTATAGTTCACTGAAGTCCTTAGTTATTACCCTCATAACACTGGAATGCAGCTGTCGGCCCAATGCTTATTAAGCTGACAGACTGCTGGTGTCAGTAGAGATTTACTTGCAATTCTAACTGTTTTTCCAAGATAAAATATTCACAGTTTTCTTAATTAATTCTGTGGATATCAGTATGACGTTACAGCGCTGAGTAAGTAGAGCACGTTCTGCTTTTTGGTACGATGTGTATTTAAATCTGTACGTTACCCTGGTCTTCCGCTATTAGTGTCTGAACAACCGGCATGCGTTTACTGGATTAATGCTCTTGTGCAGATTTTGAGTGATATTGAAATATTGAAGTTGGGATGTGTAACAGTAGCGGTTACTGTAGTCATTTTGTCTGTTTTTGGTGCTTGTGTGAGACACTTGTCATTCTGTCTTCTGTAGCAAATTGAGGAGTTTACTGATGTCAATGAAGGAGAGAAAGAAGTGATGAAAATGTGGAACCTCCATGTAATGAAGCACGGGTATGTATAGGTGTTCCTTCCGATTAAGCTTACTATTATTTTATTACGGGAAAGTGTTTTTATATTATATTATAATATATGTTTAAGTTCTTTTTTTACTCTGGTTATCCTGGTGCCTTTACAGTTTTTTTATGAAGGAATAGTTTTGCAAAAGTCAAATGGACTTGGAGCATCAGACACTAAAACCCAAATACTGTATGCAAAAAATCATACAGTGCATTATATAAAAAAAATACATGCAGATAAAATACAAAAAAAAGAAACATGGGATAAGTGATGAAAGTAAAGGAATTTGTTTTAAGCTACCTGCAATGCTTTGTGGAATTTCATTACATTATTAAATATGTTTAGTATAGTAGTTCTTGAAAGTATTCTAAAGTTTACAAAGAATCTTTTTTGTTGGAATGTTTGTAAAAATATATTTTTAAATGTCTGTAGAGAACATTTTTAATTCTGGAACTATAGTAACTTGGCTGTGTTCTAACTGGTATCTAATTGATTCATCTCTCTCTCTTTGTTTTCCCTCTGCCATCAGATTCATAGCAGACAATCAGATGAATCAGGCCTGCATGCTCTTTGTGGAGAAGTGTGGCTCCACCATCATTGAGAAAAACCTCTGCAGAAACTTTCTTCTCCACCTGGTCAGCATGCACGACTTTGGCCTGGTGAGCACCATGACTATTGATAAGGCGATGGCTCTGCTGAGGCAGGGTCAGCAGCCAGGCAGAAATGACAGTGGTGCATATGATTCTCCTGGACAGGCCAGTAGAGCGGCGGAGTCTGTGAAGACGAAGGCCTGATTAACTTCAGACCTGGGATTGATGTCTCGTTTTGGATAGAATTTCTGGACGCATTCCGCTCAGGCACGGAGTTAAGGGTGGAGGGTTTGGTTGCCGGGTCGTTTCAGAAGGAATGGGAAAAGAAAACTTTGAAGTTGATGGAAAAATGACATTTTTCCATTTCTGACGTCTCCATCTCTGACGATGCCAGCTTACTGTATTTTAACCACAGATCAGCTGAGTAATTGGAGCAAGAAACTGAAGTTTTGCAGTGATAAGTCTTCAGTAATCATCTTACAAAATAAATGTTTGTTTTTGTGACCTCTGGCTTCTACCCTGAGAACTTGATATTTACTCGAGAGCTTTGGTGCTCATTTATGTTGGTGCCTGTTTCAAAAGACTTTTGGAAAGATTTTTAATATATTTCAAATAGCTTGTGGGAAAATTGACTTGATTCCTCTGCAGCGTTTGCTGCTGACATTTCCCTCCCCCTTGGGTTTTGTAATAAGCTTTTGTTTCTGATGTTGGTTCATTTGTTGGTCAACATTTTCTAAACTGTATGGAGGGTGCAGGTATCAGACTCTGTAACATGGGAGTTTAGTCCTGGAGGGGCCAGAGGGCAGTTTTCTGTTTCAGTTTGGATTCAGCCGGCAAGCTAATCACCATCAGCTTCTCAAAGAATGAGTATAGTGTGATATTAAAGAAGCATCACTGATGACTGAGCCCAAATTCAGGAGATCAAGACATGTCCAGTATCTGAGGTGTGCTTTTTAGGTTGCAATGGCAGGCTAATGTTTACAAACTGAATTTGGACCATCTCTGATTGTGTGTTTGTACACATTTGCCCCAGAAAATATAGAAATCTGGAATTAGAGATTAATTATGTATATGCAAATTTCCTCTCCAGATTGTTTTTATTTTAAGAAGCAGCTTAGAGGAATACTCCACAATAGAATCTATATTTTGCGTCTGTACTCTCTAGATTCACATTTCTCTCATAATAAAAGAAATTAGACAAAATCTAGAATGAACCACATAAAAAAGGGCAAGTTTAATAAAAGAGGTGCAATGTGTAGGCAGTTGCACTGTGCTGAAGTACAGAAACTCATTACATAATCAGAAAAGAACATGGACCTGATTTATTATGATAGTTCTTCATATTGTATAGCCCGATTTGTGTTAATCAGCTGAACACTACAGCTGCAGTTGCAAATTTAGGGAGTTTTCTTTGTTTTAATGAGGAGCAGAAAAAACAGCACTTTGGGTCCTCCAGGTCTGGAGTAAAGTGGAATTCAGCTTAAATATGTTTTATAATGTTTTTCATAATGTTAAGAGTGGGAGTTGTGTGAAGTGGTTTATTGAAGTGAGTTCTTCACAGTAAGAGTGAATGAAACTAGGCTTCACCATGGCTGCAACAGTAAATTCTATTTATATTATTTACTATCCAAACCCACCAGTGAGCCTACAGGTGTCTTCTGAGTTTTATACAAGATATTGATGATGCCAAACTGACGGCAAATCTGAACAAATACCTTTTCTCTGGGGACGGCTTTGTTGCAGAACACCCCACATGTATTCTTTAATATTTTAGACAAAACAAATCTACTAGTTAGAACTCTGGTAGAACATGGTCTCAGGTACCGTGTGTTCACTGTTCATAATCACTTGGTGAGGGAGCGTCTAGAGTTTCAGACGTCTGCTTCCATTCATCACTGATGTGTACCATTCTGACTGAGTATAACGGATCGTTTCACACCAAACCTGCCCGGAATGACTGACTGACTTTGTTCTAACCTTTTAATTATGCAGATAACTTTCTTTTTTTTTCTGAGAGAATCTGTTGAATTTTTAAAACCAGGTTTAGAGGCAGGTTCTCATCAGTCCTGGGTGCTGAAAACATGAGGACGAGTGTCCACCAGAGTCTTAAACAGTACACTGAAACCAGGTGATCTGTAACCACAAGACACATATATACAGGGTATTTATGACCTACATATTGGAGAGGGACTAACAAAGCAGCCTCCAGTGAAGGGAGGAGACCCTCCAAACATGTTTACACTTTTTCCCATGAATACATGGACTTCAGGCAGGGTTCAGGCTTTTTAATATGTGTACGTTTTAAGGTGTACTTTTTTATAAGGACTTTAGCAGTGCAGGTTTAGGTCTGAAAGCAGTTTTTATTAGAGGCAGCTGTCTGATAGCCATTAGCAGGCTGATTCTGCTCTAGGTGGTCTGTCTTTTTTTTGTTTGATTAAAACTAGAATGCAGTAGTCTGATGATGCAACTCCCTCTGAGCTCAACAAAGCTTCTTTTCCGCCGCTTCCTTCTCCTTGGCAGTAGATCTGTGCTGCTATTTTTGTGCAGTCACCTTCTACTTCTGTTACTTGCCTAAAACTGGCTGGAGCTTACTTTCTGCTCTCCTGTGTACATAAGCTACGTTTTGGTGAAAATGTTTATCGTGTAATAAGAATTAGTATTTTTTTCTCCTTTAATAGAATTAAGTTTACATACCAAAGGGATTGACACTGCTGCAACTTTTTACCTTAAGGTTTTTAATACTTGCTGTTCCTGGTCTTCACCCTTAATTCCCAAAGGCAGTGTGCTGTTTTAGAGGGAAACAGGAACGCTTCAGGACTTTGCTTTGCTTTAGTTTTGCTGAAGCTGTATAGTTTGAACAATGCTGAGGAGGCTGTTTTTAGACCCTGTGGAGTTCTGACTTTACCAGCTCAATGCTCATCTATGCTTTCAATGCCTCAAAATGGAGACCAGCATCATTTGCACACAATGTGGTTGGCCATATAAAAGTGAATGGAATTTTTTTTTTCCCTGTTGGGGGGGAAAAAAAACTTTACGACAAATTGATAAATGGCCAGCGTTGTTGAGGTTGGTGCTTTTGCTTTTCTGATTTGAAATAGTTGTTTTTCTATTTAAAATAAAGATTTTTTTCATGATTAATTTTGTGTTGCTTGTCCTATCATAAAATTAGAATAGTTCACAGTAAATAAATTCAGTGCACACTCAGTGTATACTAGTTTTATTTTAGTTTGTGGCAATTGCAATTTTTTTCATAGTTTTTCAGAAGGCACAAACAAATGAGGTAAACAAATATGTGAACCGTCACAGTTTTATAAAAGTGTATCTACATACCTGGAATAGGGCACGACCGATACAGGGATATATGAAGCTCCTGTGAGTTTATCAGGTTCCAGGGTTGAGGTTTAGTGCCTTGTTTTATAATATAGCACTAAACAGGCATCACCTGACCATTCTATTAATACTATACAGGCTGACCATTTGAATTTTTACACAGAACAATGAAAAAAGCCTAATCTTTATCATAACAATAATACACATTTATGAAATGAAAACAGGACAAATATACGAGAAACGAACGCTGATAAGAACATTAATATTATTTTAAGACTTGAAAACTAAAAGCCACACTTGACCATTCACAGTTGATCATAGTAAACTGAGTACTTTTGGGTTCTAATTATTTTGTTTATTTAGCATTTTGTTTATTTAAAAATGGCAGCAGTGTGGTGTAGCCTCATTTAAGAACTGGGCTTCCTTTACAAAGATGAACATTCTCTTAAACAGCAATGTGTGATCTAAGTACCTTTGTTCAAGTCCTGCAGGAAAAACCTCTCCTGCTTATTTAACATTTAGGAAGTTTATTTTCCTTGAACCCTGGGGACCTTGCATGGGCAGTGAAGCTTTTTAGTTAAGCTAAAGGAGCTTTAAAACAACATATTTCTACATTTGAAATGGGTTTAGTTTTACACTGATGTGAATCATGTAAATTACAGAAATGCAGTTGGTGTAACCAGGAAATAAGTGATTTCATTTAGTTTTTCTAACATGCATTACCAGACACTGTTGTCTTTTGTCTAACAAAGTTACACTATATGGATAAAGTATTGGAACACCCTGCTTAATCACTGAATTTATGTTTTAATCAGTACCATTGCCACATATGCATAATATTAGGCAGCTAGCCGTGCAGTCTACCTTTACAAACAGTGAAAGAATGGATGGGCTCTCCAGTGTGGTACTGTAATAGGTTTTCACCACAACAAGTCAGCTGGTGAAAATACTCCCCTTCTAGATATTTTACAATCAGCTGAGTGATATTACTAAAAAGTGTTTAGAGCTGACAAGCATAGTGTAGAAATGTCAAAAGTCAGAGCAGAAAAACATCAGGTAAAAAAATTATAATAATAAACTGTGAGTTTTAACAGTTTGCATGTGTACATTTCCTTCTTGTGAGTGCAGCTGTGGAACTGCAACGAAACAAAACAAAATCATGTGCACACTAAACTAAAAAACTTAGTTTAGTTTAGTCTTTGAAGTGTGGAACAATCCTGTGAACTCCTTTCTACATTGAGCGCAAAAACTTCGCTTGAGAAAAAAGAACAGCCGCAATGCGCATTGCACGTGAGGACAACTGTGAATTTGAGAGAAACAAAAACACTTGAAAAGGTGAAAATGAGGCTCGAGTGATATTCAGTTGTCTGTGAGAAGGAAATTTACACACACAAAATGGTTAATTTTTTTTTTATCTGGTGTTTTTGCATCCCTGACTTTCAACATTGATGTGACGCCATATTTAACACTCTGCTGATTCCATTAGGGGAATTCAAACCTGCTGTTAGAGCTATAAAGGGGGACTGACTCCTCACTAATGTCTATGGATTTAGAATGGGATGTCATTAAAGCTTTTGTAGGTGTCCCAATATAGTTATCTATATAGGGAAGTTTTTTAATGATACCGATGAAATGTGCTGTTATTGATTTTTTTTTTTACATTTAAAGCTTTTCAAAGGCAAAGTAAACACTACTCTTTACCAAAGTAACATTTTAGCAATGAGCAGCCCAAACATGTTCCTAAAACATTTTGTTAGAGTAACTCAGCAGACATTGGATAAGCTGTATTTGTGCATTTGCACATCTGTCAGCAATGTATGCAACTTAAACTAGCCGAATGAATTCATTAGGACAAACATTTGGACATATAGCGTATCTGCTCACTGTGGTGTTACAATAACAGAGCGTTTCTGCTGGAGCTGTTTAGAGCAGAGGTGATTTAACACTACTAACATCAACTACTGGAAAGAAGCAGGTTTCTGTGAGAAACTGCCTCACTGTGATGCAATTAATCACAATAATGATACCCGTCATCATATCACACACCAAAAAAAAAAATATTATAATAAAGAAAGAAAAAAAAAGACTGTTGCAGTTCTGGCAGTGTTCACCAGGCCTCGATTATTTTCCTCTTTAAACCACAGGAACGGAATCACCTGCTTCAGAACACCAGCACCTTCCAACCAGGGTGCACAAAGGAACAGCCGAAAAACAGGCAGTCCACCACCTGGTCCAGCAGCCAATAAAAAACCACCTCGCGGTTTCCTGAGCCAATCGTGACTCTCAGTTTGAAGTTGCCACCGTCGCTGGGGTTGTTGTTGTTGACAGGAAACAGGCTGACCACCTCCATATCGAATGTTACAGCTGAACCCACTGTTATGGCGGGCAGCTGATTGGTCATCTCCTTCCCGTTAACAAACACAGCACCTGTGGACAAATACACAACGGCTCAGTTCAGCAAATATAACGGCATTTTTTATGGAAGGGTTCCTTTGATGGAATAGTTTAACTTTAGTTTAAATAACTATGACCATGAATACAAATGCAGACAGCATGAATATTTTTCAGTTTTTAGATGTTGAACCTTTCCTAAAGAAGTGCAAATAAAATGTTCTGAGGCCACAATAGAATTTCTTTGCCTTGTACATTTAGGACTGATCTTATTTAAATGATGATGATTTAAATAAGCTACAGTTGTGCTCAAAGGTTTAGATAAACCAGCAGAATTTTTGCTTTCTTTGCCTTTTTTAGAGAATTTGATTAATAAAAAACTTTTTTCCAATCATGGTTAGTGGGTGGGTGAATCCATTTCTTATCAAACGACTGTTTTCTGTCTTTAAATCATAATGACAATCAAAAACATCCAAATGACCCTGATCAAAATTCACATACCCCGGTGATTTTCACCTGATTACATGCACAGAAGTTGACACTTGTTGAAATGGGTCTTAATGGCTACTAAAGGTAACATCCTCACCTGTGACCTGTTTGCATGTAATCAGTGTGTGTGCATAAAAGCTGAGTGAGTTTCTGGGATCCAGACAGACTCTTGCATCTTTTATTCAGCCACTGACGTGTCTGGATTGTGAGTCATGAGGAAGGCAAAATAATTGTCATGGATTCACAGAAAAAGGTAATTGAACTATATAAAACAGGAAAGGGATACAATAAGGTATCCGAGGAATTAATAATGACAATCAGCAGTGCTCAAACTGGCATGTGTAAAAACCAAACCACGGTCAGGTGGACCAACAAAAATTGAGGCCACAACTGCCAGAAAAAAACTGTTCGGGATGCAAAGAAAAAAACATCTGCTTGAAGTATTTTGCCTACAATATGCTGAACAGCACAGAACTTCTGGAACAAGCTAATTTAGAGTGATGAGACCAAAATCTAACTTTTTGGCCAAAACCATAAACATCATATTTACAGAGGTCTCAACAAGGCCTATGATGAAAGGAACACCATTCATACTGTAAAACATAGAGGTGGATTGCTAATGGTTTGGGATGTATGCGCTACAACAGCACAGGAAACTTGGTCAACATTGAAGGAAAGATAAATGCTGCATGATATCAGCAAATACTGGAGGCAAAATAGCCCGGAAGCTGCGCATGGGATGTACTTGGACTTTCCAACATGAGATTGATCCAAAACACAAGGCCGGGTGGACCCGTCATTGGCTACAGCAGAAAAAAATGAAGGTTCTGGGGTGGCCATCTCAGTCTCCTGACCTCAAGATCCTTGAGCCTCAATATCTCAAGCGCGCAGTGTAATAAAGGGCTTCATCCAACTACTAAACATGGTTTTTGTGTTATCATTCATATTCTTTGTAAAAAGGCCAAGAAAGCAAAAATCTGCCATTCTGAACGAGCTCAAACATAATATAAACAATTTTGTGAAACAACTGCAGGACTGAGGGAGTGAAGAGAGAGAATCCACTGAGCTGCTGTACTGTACCGTTGGTGGAGATGCAGACGGCCTGATCTCTCTGCAGGGATTCTGCTCCACTCTGGTTATCCACACACACACCAACACTGTCTCGCTTATCCATCTGCCCAGCTGCTGAAATCCTACACACACACACACACACAGTCTCAGCTCTGCTGTACTTTAGTTTATGTTCTAGATAAGTAGTTCTCAAACCTTTTAGACCGTGTACCACCAATGACTAAACTAAAACTTACAAGTACCACCTACACGCCATTTCACAAGAACACATCTACCACACACGTAGTTATTTATACACAGTGATCTAGACATGTATCCACACACATAGATGTTGCCATATCTTAAGCCAATTGTTTTTCAACTGTTGTGTGAAGCTTGCCACTTTTGCAGGCTGTAAGTTAGTATTGTAAGCTGTTTGATAGGTTATTGTTTCTGGTTAATACAGTATTCCTACTAAGAATCTCAGAAGAAAAAGAACAAGCAGTGAACTGCAGTGTTTACTTGCTTATTTAGCTATTAATTGTGCTGCAGAAACTGGTGTGAACTGTTGATGACTGGTTGGTTAATATAGTATAACTTGTGGCATCCCACAGGGTTTTACTCTTGGGATGTAACTGATGTTAATAATGATAAAACTGTAGCTCTGAGTATAAAGGACTGAGGTGTAGCTTACATACAGAATCTAAAGGGTAAAACACTAAACACAAACTAATGTAATGTTAGATAGAAAATTACAGTGGAAACTATAGATTTCAGTCCGTAATATTTTAATGCAAACAGAATTTTTTTTAAGGTCTTCTAGTGTACTATATTGGGATGCCAGTGGTACCCGTACCCCAGTTTGAGAACCACTGTTCTAGATAAAAGTTCACAAAAGTAAAGAGCCATACTTGAACGTAAGGGTTTGTCCACAGAAGTAAGTTGGGGAGCTGGAGTAGAGCACGCCTCCTCCGCCGGTGTTAGAGTCACTGCGCATCGCAATGTTCTTCCTACTGCTCAGGATATACCCATCTACTCCTGGACACCACTCTAAAAAACACACACACACAGATTAGATTACACTGGACTGTAATGAAGATCTGATCACATTTCAGCTCAAATTTATGATAAAGTCCTTGCAAACTTTGTACTGGTACTGTGTATATAAACAATATGGACAAAAGTAATGCATCAGCTGCTCATTCTTTTTAGGCTTTAAGGGCACTATAAGGTGCCCTTAAAATCCTTTAATTTTCCCAAAAATTGTCAGTGTGCCTTATTCTACCTTAATTTACCAGTCAGGTTGTAAGACGCAGTAAAGACCCTCCGCTGGAGTACAGCGTTAAAAGTAGGAGTTTCAGTGAAGTTTATCCAGCATCGAGTCTGGAGCAGTATTAGCATTAGCTGCTAACTGCAGCGCTAGAACATGAGTATATTGGACTGTAGTCCACTGCTAACCGCTGCTGCTAACCGTGCTAAAATACTGGACATCTAAGCTTACTGTAGGTAAACAGAAGCACTTTATTCACCCAAATAAAATGCACCTTATAGCCTGTGAAATACGGTAATTCTCTACAGGGACTAATCAAGCTGTGTGCCTGCATTTACACAACTGTGTAAGCAGATGTACAGCAGTAATACTTTCACACCAGCACTATATGCTCTTTGTAAATGGACTCTGTAATTACACACCTGCAGAAACTAACCACTCAGGTTCAGACCAAAACAACCGACCCGAAACCCGTTACAGGAGGGGGTCTGGAGCGGATTGATCCGACCCAACTATCAAATATACTCCTTTTATTTGAGCAAAAAGGCTGTTAAATGCAGTTTAACCTGATATATTAACCAGATAATAACCATAGCTATGGAAAATGCTTCTCCATCCTAAGATGTTTTCACACTGAACACCATATTTATGAAAACCTCAACACTCACGGATGTGTGATTCTGTTTACTACTCGGACATCTGCGCTGCTCATTAAAACTGCATTTTCTGTGTTCACTGTTAAAGCAGCTTCACTTGTGTAGTTTGTTGAGGCACATTTTAGTGTATTTGGGGTTGTGCCTGTGTGAAAACAAACCAAACGAAAGGGGAAAACGCTTCAAGTAAACAAACTTATCAGTTGATTAGGACCAGAGAAACAAACTACAGGTGAAAACATCCTTAAAGTAGCTAAATGCAATCATTATAATCAAATATCTACACACAGTTATGTTAGAGCTGTATGTTATCATGTTGAAATCCACAGCTGTAGGTGTAAGAGTGAGTGTATGTACAGGTGCATCTCAAAAAAATAGAATTACGTTGAAAAGTTACTTTTTTCAGTAAATTAAATTCAAAATGTGTATAATATTAAAGCTGTATAATATTTCATCTGTATTACACACAGAGTGATCTATTCATTCTTTTTTTATGATGATTATGGCTAACAGCTAAAGAAAAATAAAAAAATACTTTTAAAAAATCAGAACATAGGTTCTATGTTTTTTTTTTATGAGGTTCTTTTTTTGAGATGCACATGTATCTAAAAGTGTGTGTGTGTGTGTGTGTGTGTATGTGTTTGTGTACCATGTGGTATGAGGGTGGTGTATCCTGTCTGTGGGACGCTCCACGGGCTCCACTCTGTTCTTCCCTCTCCTCGTGCACACACTCTGAACAGGTAATCAGTGTGTGGGTCCAGGTGCAGCACCAGAAACTCACACTCCCTACCGATATACGCGTCCTCATACTGAGTCGCGTTACTGCGGCGATACTGCAGACGGTAATCCTGAGGGTTAAAGTCTTCATCCACCTGCCAAAAACACACACATAAAAAATGAGTTTGTAATTATGATGGATTATTCACCAGTACAACAAAATAAAATATTACTGTTTTTTAATAACCTGACAGAGTCTATAAGATTTTCTATGTTTTGGTTCTTTGTGCTGCATTGTGGACTAAGGAAACATTACCTGCTGAATTGGATTCAGACCAAATAATAAAAACTGAAAAATTCAAAGTTTGGACCAAACGAGGTAAGTAAGAAACATCCTTAGTGTTTGGCATCAGTGTGCATCAGTCTATAGTCTATTTATTTCATGAATTTGATAAGATATTGATCAGCAGAGATGGCAGCTAAAAGTACTCCACTCTGTCTGGAAGGACAGCCTTATTAATTATAGAAGGCCACTCACATACAGCACACTCAGCATATTAAGCATTGCTGATTGAGTTGAACAAAAACACCCCAACAGTTCTATTTAGTATGTTGTTAAATTTACTAAAAATCTTGCAGGTATTAAACCTCTATTTCTCCAGCAATGTTTTTTTATGGACCAATCCATAGAATTAAGACCAATCTGTAATGTATCTGTTGTGGCTGGGCAAAACATGATTGCACAGAGAATGACTTCATCTCCTATTTCTAACTTACTGTTTATTTTTAGGATTTTAGAAAACAAAACATGACACATCTGCTTATATCTGTATCTCTTAACCTCAGTTCAGCTTTTGATACAATAGACCACACTATCCTTCTAGAAAGATTACAGACCATGGTTGGAGTTACAGAAATTCCTTTATTATGTTTCAAATCCTACCAAAAGTGAGATAGGAGTTCCTGCAAGCACTATACTGGCATTCCGTCAAAAGCTTGTATTGATTATAACATTTTAAATGATGAATAAACTCCTACATGGGCCATCACAAAACCTGCTGTCCACATAATCTTTAATTCTTGGTTAAACTCAATTATTAGTTTTTGGTAATATATGTTTAAAATGAAAGAATCCAGGGGTTTATAGACCTATGTCACTGTGTTAAACTGAGATGGTGGTGCTGTTTTCCCACATGATCACTCAGGTTTGCTAGTGTTTCAGAATGCTCTCGTATCTATGTTACCATTTAGCTCCCTCAGTTTGATAAGGATGTTTATGCAGGCTGATCTGATTGTAGTCATTAACCACGCTCTAATAATATTTACTTTCCCTGTATTTCATAATTTCATTTGTATATCTTTAACTGCAGTAAATAATTACCATTGCTACCTTCCCTGCTTTGACTATATCAGTACACATGAACACAACAATACACTTGATGGTATGGTATATGCTAATAAAGCTTTGGTTTGATTTTGATCTTTAGAGCCAGTATAATTCAGCACTAATGTTATCTGTGTCTTCTAGCTGTTCAAAAACTCTCAGAAATGCTCTACAGTTCTGCTGGGGTGTAACAGTTTAATGAAAAGTGTGTTTGTGTGTATGCTCACCTTACACCAGCGCACAAACACGCTGCCCGGTCTCTCCACCAGCTCCTCGATCTGTACAGGGGGGTGTGCTGAAACGCTGCCGTGCCGTGCCACCCGCTCACGCATCACGTGCAGCAACGAGTCGTCCAGCTGTGCAGAGAGGCAGGGAACATCCACCAGTGCAGGAACCTCTGGGAGACTGCAGACACAAAACAGACACTAAACATTAACTTTTTCATTATTTGAGTCAATTGTTTGGTAGTTTATGGCCTTAATTTATTTTACATTTGTCCTTTATTTAGAAATAAACAGTGTGCTTAAGTTATTGTGGCCTATTCTGATTGTCTGCTATGGTCGGGAATACAAAATATGCACTTTTTGGTTACTTACTTTCTATATATGGACTTTACAGTACAAAACAGTACTAAACAGTATGTTTTAAATTTAATGTCTAAAAAATGACAAGTCTTGAGATAAGCCTTTTACACTGAAATGAAATAGAAAAATAGAGTACCAAAGTGAGTACACCCCTTATTTTTTTTGGTAAATATTTTATTATATCTTTTTTTTTCATTGGTCAAAACAGAAGATATGACACTTTAATACAATATAAAGTAGTCAGTGTAAAACTGTGCCCTTAAAATAAGTAACACCAAAAAGTCACATGACCCTGAGGAGGGAAAATGGCTTACTGGGCACATTTTGTCCATTTTCACTAAGGGGTGAATTTACTTTTGTTACGTTTGTTGCCAGTGGTTCAGACATTAATGGCTGTGTGTTCAATTATTTTGTGGGCAGGGTAAATATTCACTGTTGTACAAGCTGTACACTGACTACTTTACACTGTATCAAAGGGTCAGATCTTCATTGTTATACTATAAAATGGTAATGAATATTTACAAAAATGTGAGGGGTGTACTCATTTTTGTGAAATACTGCACACTCATTATTTTATATTTTATTCATATTCATCCTCAGGTCAGCCACAGCAGATCAATTATAGCCTTAAATGATGTAAAGGCGATTTAGGTGCTGATCTTCAGTAAATCTCATCAGGGTGGAGTTTAACCCTCATAAGCAGGCTTAGGACATAGACAACCCCAGTACAACGTAGAACACAGAACAGCACTGGAGCAGAACTAGTGAATTATGATCAACCAGCTCTCAGGATCAGCTAGAAATATTAATCAGCGATTCCATATTTAGGCTGAAATGGGCACCTACTGATACATACACAACTGATCCTTCCATCTCTAATTTCAATACGATGTCACATTTTTGGTTGCTGTTAAAAAAATATTTACTTTCTGACTGAATATTTACATATGTAGTTCATGTGAATTAGTCGGTATTACAATTAATGACTTAGAGCCTACTATAAATCACTCTGTATCCACCATAAATTGCTCACATAGTTTATTCACTCTAATGTATTTAAAATTAATTATTTAGTATAACGTTTTAATACACATTTTGTCTTTAACACACAGATTAAACAGATAGACATCTGGTGTACAGCTCACCTGTCCAGCTGGATGTTGAGGGCTTTCTTAGCGAAGCTGCAGAGTTTATCCTCTTTATCACTGATCCCACAGCGAATAGCAGCTTCTCCTGCAGGACAAACAGCAATTAGAGGAGAGTTAGAGGAGTATTACACACTTCCCATATGTCATGCCTCCATAAAGAAAACGAGAACTGAGCTCAACCTTTAATCAGCACTTGATCTAATGGCTGAAATTACTTAATCAGAAGATCCTTCTGCCTGCACACTGTTCGGAGGTGTAACATAAACATTTACCAATTTCTTCTACATCCTATTGCCATTTGTAGGTAGAAAATATTTTTTAATAAATTAAATTGCATAGAATAAAAATACTAGTGAAGTAAACAGTAGTGATAATTTATGTTTTAATATTAGTTTTTTTTGTCTTGAACAGCTTTAATTACACCCCAAGCTCACTCAGAATCAGATTTTCCTCCTCTCTGATCATTTTATCTGTAAGCGCAACAATTTTTAACTTTCACTGTTAAAAGGTGCAATTTAATTAATAATAAGAGTGAGAGAGTGTGACAGACGAAACTGTGAGAAGGTTACGTTTTTCAGGCCAATTTTGTGCTTTGCTTCCAGTTACCAATATCAGACTGTCTAACTTCTGTTGTTAATATTTAATAATCTGTTCTTGTCTCATATGTTGGATTAAAGTTTGTCTTGTGCTGCTGAATAATAAAAGTAAACTGAACCAAAATGTTCAGTTGCTCTAAACACTCCTCTGTTATGTCAACATCCAGAACTCTAAAAATACCCATCATACACAATACAGGATGAGAAAAAAACACACCAAACTTTTAAACATGTACAGCTCTTTCACTCCTTTCTCCTAAAGATTTAAAGGTCACTTCACATCGGAAGCATTCAGGGAGTGTGTTCTTGCCATCTGTCTGAGAACACAAATACAATTCAGTGTTTCCCAAACAATTCACAAGTCTTACACACGCCTCACATCCTAAAAAATCCCAGCTCTTCCGTCCTGCTAAATTCTCACGTTGTGTTAATATATATATATTCTGTAGAAATATTTGACCATTTATATGGTAAAAAAATGTGTATGAAAATGTCTCTGTATGGTGCATCATCCGTAATATAATTAAAATAGACTTTTATTGGTGGAAAACCATCTCGGGTTTTGGTAATACAGTTAAATCATACACACTTTATACAAATCCAGGATTTTTGTGAATGTTTGATTTTTAATATTTAATGTTTAATTAATTATTAAATTTAGTTAAAAATAGGACAAATATCAGTGTTTATAATGTGTGTTTCAACATTTGTTTAAGGAGCTAAAACTAATAATTACTACTGATTAAATTTGTATTAGTAAAAAAAGTGTAAAAATAAATCTTTATGTATTGGCATGGCAGTCCACTCTGAGCAAGGAGGGAACAGAGAAATTCTGAATAAATTACGACTTGAAAACCCACAGAAAGGGTTGTAGTGGCTGTGTGTGTGTGTCTGGGTGTGTGTGTGTCTCACCCTCGCGCAGCAGCTCATCTGCCATGCTGACTCCATGCTCAATGAGTTTCTGGCAGTCGTCCAGCGGGCTGACGCTGTCTTGCTCGATGGCGTCCACTTCCTGCAGGAGTGTGTTGAGCCGGTCGCTCAGCAGGCGACTCAGTGCCGTCTGCAGTTCCTGAAAGTGTCTCCGTAGGGTCTCACGAGTGTGAGTGGAGCTGCCTCGAACCTGCAACACACACACATACCAATTAGCTCATACCAAACTAGTATTACTTAAACATTTATAATCAATGTTCTTAACAATACATAAAATAATTAAAAAATATGTCCACCTGCTCTACTACTCTCTCTACCTCTCTACTGCTCTTCTGCAACAGCCATACACTAGGTTGTGGAATACTGCTGTAAGGATTTGATGGTATGTTCTGACACTCATGTTATATTCTCGATCTAGATGAAGAGGTCACTCTCCCTGAAAAATGGTTTCCTAGAGGTAATGGCTGAAGTTCCAGTACTGTAGAGAAGTCAGTTCCTGTGCTGCAGGGATTTATACTCCTCTATCTACCAGATGGCATTAAGCACAGTGGCTTTAGACTCATGCATGGCTACTCCAGAGCATCATATTGGCAATGATTATCTGTGGTGATTATGCAAGCTGTGCAACTGCAGTGTTCCTTCCAGACAAACCCAAATATTTTAGTTTCACTGTGATATACTGTACAGATATACTGTGTTTGTTTTAATCAAATTTAGAGACAACTTTCATAGTATAAAAACATACGATCCTATTTATAAAGTCTGAGTTAAAGAACAGTTTTCTTTTTATGTACAATGGAATCCTCCTAAATAAGCAAAAACCAGGAATTAGGAATTTATTGGTGTCATATTAACAGAATTTGACAAAAAATATTCTTCTCTGCTGTTTTACCCAGTTCATTTAATTAGCGCCACCATGTGCATGAAGCAGTAAAAAAATCTAAATGGGGGCGAGTCTTAGGGAGGTTAGGCCCTATGTTTCAATACAAATATCAATATTTGATGACTTTTGATGATTTTTTGTTTGCAATACATTATTAATATATGATATATTTATGTTTGTCCGGCACCAATCTTAAATGTAAACAAAACATTTAAAATTAGTACTGTGTTTTTAATAATCAATACAGTATTTAAAAGAAATTGCAATATTATATCAATATTTCCCTACACAAATAATTATTTCAACAGTGTAAATCAAATGTCAAGGTAGATAATTGATGTACATCCACAATTTAGTAATTTCCAGTTCCACCAACTCCTGTTAAATTAGTTTTAAACATTCTAAAACTTGGTCCTAACTCCTCCTTTAGACTGTGTTAGGTCCTAAATGTCCATTTTACACTTCCCATTCACCTCCCCTCCGTGTTCATTCTGAGACCTCCCTGTAATAGTTTACTGTTATTTTCAATACTCCAATGCCGTAAGATCTGATTCTTTATCATTTAATTCTTTCAGTACTGTATAAAGCATGTATGCTTTTTTTATTTAACTCTGGACTGGAGTTTAATGTTGACATATTTTGCCTACATTGCTGATGAAAACTGAAGGTAGAAAATAGCAACCCAGTATGCAAAACTTGTTATAAGTCTCTCCAGAACTAAACAGGCCACACCGGCAACCTGGCTAAACATTCAGATGACAAGCACCCCTACCTACACAGAGCTTTAGAATTGAACCGTTTATGCATCAGAAATATGCTAATTACTCGACTTGTCATGTGAACTTAAGATCATGTTTATGTGTTCTCGTTTTAACTGCAAATAGCCCATTATACTCTTAAGCCAGCTGCACACTGAATGTGCTGTGGGGTGCCGGGAAGCCATTTGAAACCATTATTCTTAATGCAGGTACACACACCAGTGCCAATGGCACACAGTGATTGTGAGCATTGTTGTATTCCTTGGCACGTCACAGCACATCACACAGAATTTTATATTATTACACTTAATATAGCCAAAACAACACTACAATACTTTTAGTTATTGTAAAAACTTTGGTTAGTCCTCCTCAGCCCTTGTTTGTTGCTAATTGACTCCTCATCAGTTGTAAGACTCTTTCGCTAAATGTGATTGGTCCAAATCTTAATTTATTCTAAGATTCCTCCCCAAATTGATTCAACTCTATTGACGTCTTTTATAATTAAAAATACAAATGTTTGAAAAGAATTAATAAAACAGAAATGATCAAATGAAAAGGAGTAAAGAGTAAGAACTGGGAAATAAAAATATATATACATTTTTGTCTATGAAATATGCTTTACCAGACCTGCTCACATGTTTGAGCTAAATTTGTCTCTTCTTTCTGTCAGAAACGGGAAGTTAAACTGTCACTGTGACATCACACTTCAACAACAGACTGAATCAGAAACGGAACATTTTCTTATTTGGTCATTACAGGCTGGGTAACTGAGTTGCAATGGTGTGTGTGTGTGGGGGGGGGAGTAAAAAGGAAATGGTTGTTAGAGAATCTGAGCTGCAGTTAATTCTGAAATATGCAGCGCAAGTCTACAACAAAGCCCAGAGAGGCAGGAAGCCCTGTGGTTTCTTAGCGTGAAAAAACAGTTCCCCTGAGAACATCTGTAAGAGAACCTCACTAAACTCCTCCATCAAGTGGTACATTAGTCCAATTCACTCAAACGACATGTGCTAATTACTTCTCTGTATTTTTGACAGCACATTAATCGAGTGCATAGAATACTTTACCTTTAATGGGTCTATATGCTACATTTATTTGTCTTAATAACCCAGAGTGTGAGTTTCTCCACCATATAGATGAGTTCTGATCTGATTGGCTGTCCTGTATTGTGCCCTATTCAAAGAGTAGTTTGAGTTAAGTCACTCCTTCTAACCTGTGCAATAATGGGCATGGCTAAACTGCTGAAGCCTGGAGATAAACTACTCTAGGCAGACTGAACACGACTTAACACTGCTGTATGTTAGCTGGGCAGAGTTAATAACCCTGATAACTGTAGGATCTTAGTAAAGAGATCAGACTGAATGTAGGCGGAGCATCTGAGGCGGGCCATCTAAGGCGGAGCATCTGGCTGCCTTGACCACAAATTATCTTGCTGTGTAAACTTCAGCTGCACGTTCAGCAG